>NC_134999.1:11475659-16404409 GCF_051020985.1 Nomia melanderi
GAAAATCTCGTCAATAGAGTCTAACGGTACAAGGAGAAACAAAATATTCGAAAGAAAAGCTGGTAGAAGTTTCCGAAATACGTATCTATTTCATATAGCCAAATAAAAGAAATAACGATAATGACATCACCGAAGACGAAAGCACATTTTCTTCGGTGTTGTTAAATTCATATCTCGTGAAAACTACCCCTTAAATCCGCGGTTTCCAAACTAGGAGGCGCCAAAATTTTTAATAAAAAATTAATGTTCATAGCATAATATCTACAAATAAATAAACTTCACATCGAAACGTAACAATACAAATACAGTGAAGGAATATTTATTTTGTAATAAAGTTATTATTATTTAAAACGTGTCTATGCTATTATATCTATTAAAAGATAGGGAGGCACAAAATAAAAATTTGTTAGAGAGGTGTAGTAGCATAAAGGTTAGAAACCGCTGCCTTAAATAGTCTAATTTACCAAGTGAAAAATAGACTCTTGACAAACAGTACCGCGTGAATCGAGGTATATAAAGCTTTCTGAACCTGGAAACACAAATGAAGTCACATAATTTGCTCACCGAATGTGATACGCAAATGAAAATAAAACGTATCGTGCCTTAAAGGTTTCACCGAAGAAAATCGTATCTGAAATAAATTCCCCGGCGAGATTACCAAGTGGAAACCATTAAGGTATCGCGGAATGGAAGGTAACGTACGAGCGGCAGCGATTCACAAGGGAAGTCACGCGCCGGAATCTCCGTACGCGTGCGGGGAACCGATTCCAGTTTGTTGAACGAGCAGCGAAATCGTGGTCGCGGAAGGAGCAACCGGCTTTTTATCTTAATGGCGATCGGTACACATAACCTGTCCCTATAGTCGGCTCACGGCTCGAAGAGTTACCCTTGGAGACGGCCCGTTTGCAAAACTGTCCTCGGCTCTTGTTCCACTTCTTAATCTTTCCATCTCGCCCGACACGTCCTTGCGATTCTGGACACTCTCTCGCGGCTTATCGCCGCGCTTTATCGATCTCGACAAATCGCCCGCAGATCCTCGTTACCGGTGCGGTGAATCGATTATCTGCCGGCCGTGCCGTTGTCTCGAACGATCGCGAGATCGCGGCCGCGGAAGTGGCGGATTATCACGGAAATTATTGGGGATGGGGGCGGAACACGATCTACAGGGTGTTTCCCGGACGGAAAGCAAAACGTTCGACCTTCCGCGATTTGTTTAACACTGGAACTAATGATCATTGGATGATTGCAACATCGGGGAGCTCTTCATAATTTTAACAGCGTAGTCTCTACCATATCCCCAATAGATTCCTTTTAACATATTATTGACCAGTCACGTGTTAATTCGTATTTGGGCGGCCTGAACTGTTCACGAATTAAGTTATATTGCGCTTTATTGATTTGTAGCTGAAGATAATAGAGGTATTTATAAAAGTATCTATTAGATTAAATTCCTGTAAAGAAGTTTGGAAAAGTTTAAGTGCTTGATAGCTCCAGTGTAGAAATTTGTATTCGAAGGAGTTGTTATATGTATTATGATCTATAGTTTGGAAAACCATAGAATTTGAGATTTTTTATTTGGCAATGGAAGCAATATTCAGTAAAACGTATTTGCTTCGAAATAATTGGAGCTTTTTAATATTCGCATTATTTTAATATTTCTTTATACATCACCTGTGAAGAAATAGGTTTAAATATAAACTTGCTTCGACGAGTTGGTAATACCAGCAGAGAAATGCGCCGATCGTAAAGGGTTGAAATTACTCGTAAAGTGTTCGCCACGTGAAAGAATTTACGACGTGTTGCAGTACATGTAATTCCTTTTTTCCTTAGATTTCAGTTTCACAGACGACGGTTCGTAAACTTAATTTTCTGAAAATTTAATCCAGTTATATACGTCTTTTTTAATAGAAATTCGAGCGTGATGAATCGAAAGTGAGAATTTTGAAAAGTGTAACCACAATTAAGACAAGAGAGCCTTAATTGTTCGTAATTTAAATAGTTTCATAGATAAAATTGTGAAATGTGAAATGACATGACCACAAAACACGTTCTAAATGTAAAAACACTTCGCCTCGAAGCAGCGCAGTTTTAATAACGAACTGATTCTCTTAAATCTCGGAGCATCCGGTGCTTTGAACTTTTCCCAGGCTTCCGGAGATGTTTTCAATCGCTCCAGACTCATTTATCCAAGGTAATCGACACTTGACAGGGAAAAAACAGGCTTTCCACGAAGCGGGATCGTAAGAAGATCCAACGACAAGGAACGCGGCATAACGATCTCAGTATGCTGCGATCGACAGCTCGTTTGGCAGAAAATGTTATTTCTTTTGCAGTTACCCGTTGGCTCTGATCGTAATACCAGATAAATGTCCGCCATCGAAGATACTGTTACGCTTCACGAGCCCCCTTGCTGCCATTTTTCTTTTCCTATCCCCCGTTCCGCGAGCAAACACTATTTCGACTAGCTAACACCGTTACTGGGGAACACAGAGAAAATAAATGCGAACCAAATAAAATCGTCGGAGCGGACCTGAACTTTATTCACTCGAATAAAAAGTGTTTCGTCGTTCTTCTGCTACTTTAAAGTTGGAATAATTTAAAGTTATGCGGAAGGGCGTGCAAAATGGAGCTGTCACTGCCGACTATCGGTAAAACAGTTTCTAATTCTGTATTATAAGTTCGAGATGTCGGGCAATTTGAGCAATTTGAAAATAATATTAACTCCGAAAAATGTAGCAACGACAGAAATTCATTTCCTTCCCATTAGAGTTACAAAAGTATTCAAATTGAATGTCTCGTGCGATTGAAGTAATGCTTCCTATAAAAAATGGTTCTTTGTTGTGTTTACAATATGGAGAATTAAATATAACAAATTAACAAGTAGAAAACATTTTAATTTTGTATGATATTTTCCTAAATTATACATATCAAGATTACAACTGTAAACATATGAATGATTGAAAAGTAACATTAGAAAGAAATTGACATCAAGATGCAATAACAGGAAGTAATATTCACTGATACATATTGAAAAAAATTCGTGTAAAAATTTGAAACGTGGTTCACTACACACGGTCAACGAAATTAGTTCACGTACAATCCAAAAGAAAAGTGAAACTTCGTCCAAGCGTGATGAAATACAGCAGCATGAACGAGCTGTCATGTTTCCTTGACGAGGAGACCCGGCCAAGATTACCTTGACCTTATAATTATGCGGACAATGTGTGTTAAATCATTAAATAACAATTTCATTCCGCGTCTCTCTTGTCGAGCGTGAATACGTTGTCCGCCGCGAGGCATTGACGTTCGCCTCGCGACAGGCGGACGCGTGGCGTGTATTTGTATTCCGAAAGCAACGCCGGAGTCCCTTGATTCAATGCTAATAAATATTCATCGGCGTACTTGAAACTGACCTCAGGGAATTGGACAGCATTATCGTGTGTACACTTCGAGGATTCACCGCGATTATTACCGACAGCACACGAACAAAATTCCGGGGCGTTCATTGCTGAAATTAGAGACTCCCGCATCGATGCTTCGATAAATGATAAAAGCGCTCACGAAACTAATGGGAGAAAGTATCGATTTGTCATGTTTCGTGAAACAGTTAAGTCACGACGAAATCAAAGAGCATAATTGTGGGAAGTTAAAATGATTTCGAGTAAAATGAACTTTCTAGAGGTAAATGATAGGCACTTAAACCTGAAACGTGACTGTGACTGTTGACGTTACAGGAATTAAAACATTCATGGTTTCGTAATTAATGTAATATAATGATTGTGAATAAAATGTGAACAAGTCACGCACAATTGAAGATAACAAGCGCTGCAAATTTAATTAATCTGTCACTTTGTCGCTGGAAATGGAATGACAGTGTTCATTCCCAGCTGTGATCCCATTAGAGTATAATACATATTGTATAATACTCGCTTTAATATTAATGGATTTCATAATGTTTCTACAAAACAGCATAAAGCACGCTATAAAAAGTAATATAAACATTTTATTACATGTTATAAATGTCCCAATATTCCAAAACAACGCCAAACCAACGAAAAATTTCTTTCTCCATTTAATGTATCAACCACCACGATGGCCACCTATAACCAAAGCTACCAAAATGCTAAAATAACAATTGCAATCATGAAATCAATCTCAAAGAAGAACATTTACTAACGTAATAACTAGATAATACTATAACAAAATAGCTATAACACGGCATCATTAATAATTAAATCAAACACCATTTTTCTTCGTTACAAAAGAATAAATATCACACAGTACTCCTCTTTTTTCGATAAATTATTAATGACAGAGTATTCGCATCGATCATAGTTGAGAAATCAATCATAGGCGAAGGAATTAATCATCCATCAGCAATCGCTCGATCTCCGTAGTTCCATTGAACGATCTCGCGGGGTTAGTCCGTCAGCAATCGACGAGGATCCCTTGGATCAGCGGAAGGGAAACGCGATCCATCGGCGGACAATGGGACACGCACCGTGAGGGACCGGGCGAGAACGCGTCGACCCAGTTTTCCCGCGGCGAATGGGAAGCCCGCCGTCGTCATCATCGTCTATCGGGACCCGGGACCCGCGTCATTGTGATCATTCTTAAAAAAGTACCGCGAAGATGCGGTGGGGGGACTTTGATCGAACGCTAATTATCCTTCTCCCCAATTAACAAGCGCCGATACGAGCCACGAACAATGCTTTGTCGGGAGAAGGACGGAACGGGAAGGGGTTGGAGGGCTGCGCGAAAATAGCGACGAGAGCTGGGGAGTCTCACCTCGTGTGCGGGAGAGCCGTACGTGCGTTCGTTCGTTCGCCGCGTGCACGTTTCACTTCCAGGCTCGAGAGAGAAGCCGACGGACGATGGGTCAGGGAGACGAAACACGAACGACGGATACCTAGCCGAGACATGTGAAAGGGAACCCGGATACGTATGCGCGCGTGTGTGGGTATATGTTAGAGGCGGCAGGGGTTGGGATTGACTAGAAGTTGTAAAAACACCGGCGAGTCGCGAGACTCTATGTTTTCGTACTTTTTTCTTACCCGGAGACACGATTATTTAAACGAGGATTGATTTGTTTGGGGTACCCGTTGCGGCTTGTTTTCTGTGACAGTTGGATATAGTTGTTCTTTGCGATGCACTGTTTGTTGGTTCTATGAGATCTTGGATTTGGAATGTTCTTTTTCGCGTGATCGGTGAGTGAGGTATTTTTAATTATGCTTTTTAGTTTTGGATAAATGGAGGTTTGCACGTGGATGCATAGTGGTTGTTTCTCGCAATGAAGGAAAGTGTTTTTTGAAGATATATATATATTTTTTGGTGTTGAGGGGTTGGTAGATTTGTGCATGCGTATGCATTTTTCGTTGCTGTTTCTCGTCTGCTGCGCGTTGTTCCTTATGGACACACGTGAAATACGAAGACGGGTCAAGTGTAGGCCGTTATCGACTGGCCCGGGGTTAATTAATCTTACCCCAGCCTTTAGATTCAGCTACAGTAGCTGAACAAGATATAGCGAACCCCTAGCCCCTTGAGGAGTGGCACCATTGACGAAGCTAGGATAGTAGGTATCTATACACAATATACAAGGTGTTCTGTTCAACGTGATGCAACGTGAAAGAAATTGATTATTTATGGACAAGTGAAGATGATAGATGGTGTTAGGGTAGATAGATAATGAAGATAGTGTTGGGTACTACGTTAAGATAGGACATATTGTGATGTTTATTTAACTTAAGGTAAGTGCTTCCCAAATTTTCTTTATTTAAACAAGTTCTTTATGAAATCTATATACAGACACCTTAATGCTCGAAACTGTCCCTGAGAATGACTGAAAATAGTATCCTTATACAAGCCAGGTGGTTAATACTGAACATCAGAATCCATCAATAGAATCTGGTTTTATGATGCCAAGCAGACGCGAACTTCACTTTGAGAAAAACGGTTGCCACAATTAAACCAACTCGGCCGGGTTGTCAAGAACAGAAAAGAGAGAAAGAAAAGCCACCAACAACGCGAACAACGACCACCCCGCAGCCGATCAACCAGTCAATCGAGCCGATCGACCAAGTACAAGTGTACAAGGCACGATAAAAATATTTATATGTCCTTATATTTCCAAGAATACTCAAGTTTACCGGAAATTCCGTGGACTTACGATTCACTTGCCGCTCTAACCCTACTTGGGGGTAACTATTATATTCACTGCTAATTTTGTTCTCCTTTTCTTGTGTACAATGTTTTCCACATACAGTGATGAGGACTAAACAATTTATTTATAATCTTCATCCGATTTGTAGGTTTGAATACTCTCTCTACCAGTAGTTCCAAGGTAAATACTTCCTTTAGTGAAAGCGATCGTGGTTAGCGATGCTTATTCCTAAAAAATTCCGTAAATCTCAAACATTTCCCGTAACTCTTCGCAACGCCACCCGAAATCTTTCCAATTCCTTGCTACCATCGGGCAGCCCACATTTAGGGGTTCCTGGACACCCTTAAAGCCAAGCGTCCAAGCACCCGGGGCAGGCAACACACCGCGTTCCTTCCCTCGAGTGGCCCCGGGTTCTCTTCTTGTGTACATTCAATGCACGTACACACCGGCAACCTCCGGCCGGCACTAGAATCTATTTTAAGAAACTTCCCCGCTGGCTGATGCGGTCGGCCGAAGTGAGGAGCGAGCGCATATATCCCGGGTGTCGAGTGTGTGCCACCTCTCGAAAAACGACCATCAAGCCAGGCCCGAGCGAGACGAACGGGTTGACGGGACAGAGAGAACGGAGAGAGACCGACGGTGTTGTAGGCTAGAGAGAGAGAGAGAGGGGGGGAAAGACAGGAGAAGGAGAGGGAGAGATAGAGGGAGGACGGTTGGAGAGAAAAAGGTGTCAAGGTTCGCTTTCGATTGCTACGTTTCCAATTTGCCTGAAGAGAAGAACGGGGGCTCGTGCCGTTCCAGGTGACGTTCCAGCACGCGCTCGAGATCAAAAGCGCTCTCGCAAGAGAGGAACAGAGAAGCAGCGAGGAATGCGCGTTTGTCAATGCGACACGCGACGCTTCTTCTCTTCGTTGACTTCGCTGCTTCCATGTCGCTGGTTTCGTGCGGTTCCCTTTTGTCTGCGTGTTTACCTTTACTAGTCCGACTGCCACTTGATTCGTCCTTTTCTTTTTCTTCTCACTGTTTCAGTTTGTTGATTCGATGCAGCGTTCGGTGTCGTTTCTTGATCCGGCGCCGGTACCATATCAGCCGACATTTTGGATAACGGGGTAAACAATACTTTTAATCATTTCACTGACACTTGGTCCTTCCTTTTCTTTTTATTCTATTAGTTCGCTGACTCAAAGGTAAGTTTATTATTGTTTCTTGATCTGCCGTTGGTACTCTGTTTACCGTCATTTTGAATAACGGGGTGGAGGAAGATTTTTGAATTTATTCGTGGGATTTCATTCAAGTTTAAGATTGACAGAATGACCAATTCCCACTTTCTTCTTTTAGAATGACTGCAAAGGTATAGATACTTCTTTAAAAAATTACTAAAGAAGCTGATTTAGTTGTTCCTAAGCTGGGGTATAAACCAATTGAAATGTTCGCGCGTATAGCTTTTATAAAGAAATTTTCACAAGACGGTTTAAGTGTTAGATAGTTTTAATGTTAATTACGAACAATGGAGAATGCTTGAAGTATTTAGAGGTTAGGGCAACGCGGTAACTATAGTGTCGATTCTTTCATTTCTATTCTTGTGCTGTTGAATGTAATGTTAACGAAAACGATATGTTTATCGCATGTTATTTCGGGAATATTCTTCAAAACCTTTTACATTTACTAAAATTACTTCTTTCAAGCAATTATTTACATGTTCGTTCGAATGTTTACACAGAACAGCTTCGTTGATTTGCACCATTCGAGCAATCTCCGATTGTTTGGAACGCATCATCGAAATAATTCCAGACAACGGAGGAGCGAACAATGACCAAGACGTAAGGGAATTGATGGCAGGGCGGAAGTCCTCACCTACGCAATGCGACACGACGCGACTGCCGTGCAGGCGCCATGCAGGTCGCTTTGATTCAACTTTGATGTGGTTACCAAGTCAATTATCGGATTAACCAGCCACCCCTATCATTGCTGCAGTAATCTCGATTTCGCCGCGAGTTAATTAATGCTAAACAATATACACCGTTCGACTGCGACTCGATTATGCGCTAAATGAAAGTGCATTTCACGGCTGCGCACGGATTATTCAACGCTCGTCCCGCTTCTTGCCCCGCCGTCGACCACTTTGACGGACGAAAGTAAAAGTTCGGCCGTGATTGCATTTCGTACGCGTTTCTGGTTAAATGGAAACTCGGTTACCGTTCCAGCTATTGCTGTTTAAGACGGTTCGTCGTGGACGAATGTCTGGGTGTTAAATTCGTGAAGCTGTTGAAAATATTTTTTATATAGTATAGACAATATTGTGAGCGATATTATTGATCAAAGAAGTTTATGTAATTAAAATAAGTATTGGACTTTCAACTGATGGCATTTAAATCGTATTTTCTAGTATTAATAATTAAAGGTTTTTAGTGCTTTCATGAATTTCATTGAAACTACGATTTTACTGTGCTAATATTTTTTTATTTTAATTCATGAGTTATTCACGTTTTTGAAGTTCCATCTAAACAAATGTTATTAATATGTATAAGTTACTGGTTCTCGTGTTAGCGTATGTTAACAACAGTAGCACAAAAATGCACCAAAGTTGCAACAATGATTTGCTATCCTTCATAAAGTATTACGACTACGTGTAATTACCAATTATCAGCTGTCCGCGTTCTTTCGCGAGAAAAAAGACGGAATTGAAAAATCCTGATGAAGAATATTAAGTATAACGCGTTATGAAGCCAGCTTCTGCAATCGCCTGCAAAAAGCGTATCAGTTTTTATGATGGGAACAGAATGCAACGGAATACTCGGGCACAAAGCGTACCGGAATCATCGTTAAACTCTTTTGTATGTCACAAACAAAATTGACAAAGCGTTTGTCCGTTTAGATCCGTTTCAAAAATAATTCGAATCCAAGCAATATTTCATATTCTGCCCTAAAATCTGTAAAACTCTAGGAACATTACTATATTCAACACTTCGAGTCGTCGAACGGAAAGAATCATTAAAATCATCGATACAAATGTTTTCAAAAGAAAATGTTTCTCTCGCAAGTATTGGGTGCGCCTACGCAACAAATACACATTAAAAATGTACTACACATTTTCAATTCCTCGGTAGAAAATTATTAACGTTGGTACAAGCTGTGCCATGAAATAAATCGTGACGGGTTTAAATATTTCGTTCGATCCTCGAGTGGAGAATGCGGAGCTGCAAATTCATATTTCCTCTGGCACCGTGACAACAGTTCGAGGCTTCCATTCGGGCAACCGATCTCCAAAGATCCCGTGTTTTGCGACCCTGATCTCTTCACAATACAACGAACTCCCTCGATCGTCACTATTTTCTTGTTTGTGACCCGCTTCGAGCTATTCGTTCGCATACGTTCGTTTCTGAAATTGAGCAGTCGTCGCCTATTTGGAAATATTCGTCGAGCGAAGCATTTGTTTCTGAAATCGGGCAAGAATTCCTCGAGTATTCGGTGCAACGTTTATTTAAAGCTTTGAAATTTTGTCGACCACGTGTGTACATTTACTTTTGTAGTGAAGCATCGATAATAGAAAGAGAATCCTTCAATTCGCCTCATATGTAATAGAATAACATTGATTGTTGGATATTAAACTGAGTTTGAAATCTATACCATAAATCTATACTATCGTTGGAAATTCAATTTTATCAATGTAAAAGAAAATATTCGTTCAAATAACGTAAATGCCTCATTATATAATATTTTTAGAGAATCTGTTTCTTTTTTTAAATTTTATTCTTTATTTTCCATACTATAATAAAATAATGCACAATAACAATATATAACCTTTTATATATAAATAATTAATAATCTATTACCCACCTTTCTTTTAAAAAACATATTTCCTGATTTTCCATATTATAATAAAACAACGTACAATAATAATATATAACATTTTCTATAGAAAAAATTAATAATCTATTATTCATCTTTCTAAAACGTTTCTGTTGGTTAGACTAGCCACCCCTTGCACAGCCATCTTTCTACCCCATTTTTCTTTCTTCGCAAGTTCTCACCTCACCCTTCGCACATCAATCTTTTTTTTCCTCTCGTGGGTCAAGAGAGGGATGAGGGGGCGGCTTGATGACGTTTAACGAGCGTCTCGTTTCTCTTTTAATTTCCCGGTTTTTAAACCGTTTCCGGGCTCCGTGGAAATTATTTTCCGGCGAACGGGACGCGTTCCGCGCTTTCTCTCGTAAACAGTGGAATGGAGAGAATGACTGGCGCCGCGCGTGCCGATAAAAGTTGCGGGACAATGCAGTTTTAAAATATTTTGTATGGTTTGCGCTTCTGTGTGCTCCTTTGTTGCGGTCGCTAATTATCTTGATATTACCGGGATGCTTTTAATTGTGTGACATTTGGGAAGGAAATTTTTTAATGTTTTCTTTACTTTTAATATTCTCTCGCACACTGTTTGCGTCATGCTTGTGTAATTAAGACTTCGCTTTTGAGTGACAAGTTTGGCTTTTTATATCAAAGATTTATTGTCGAGATGTATGATTGAGACTAATTGGCCAAAACAGTTTATTAATTTCTAAGAAATGATGGAGAGCCTTTTCTATTTTTAGAGTGTTATGAATATCTACGACCTGCTCGAGATGAGGCTTCATTAAAATTGTATTACTTCACTTGCTACCATTAAAAATGTTTCGAATATAATAACTTGACCATTAAGTTGCATATAAATTTGAAATATTAAACGCAGGAGTGTATTTATAATTTCAGAAAATAATATTACTGTTTCATTCTATCAACGTTTCATTTTACACTTCTAATCGAATAAAATTCTGTGTTCCCTAAAGGAATGACGTGTGACGAGCACAATTAACAAGGTAAACATTAATTTGTTCGCTCTTCCAGCAACGGACACAATTTTTTCAGTGAACGAATACAAAACAGAAAATCAGAATCGAGGAGGAATGGAACGAATGAAATCGCCTCGGCTATAATTAACGTGGAATGATCGTAACAACGTTACAGTTTTAATGGTCGGGCGCGGAGAAATCGGTTTCAAGTGAAAAAAAAGAAAATATAGAGGCTGTGTTATAAAAATTTCTGTTTGAAATCGTTCTGGCCTGCGATCGGAAAAAAATTTTTTGCTAATGAGAATGGCACTTGCCAACGGGAAACGACTGCAGCGCGGCGTCATTAATGATAAATGTAGCGAGTAACGTCACTCTACCGTAATGACTTTTGAATGAGGTTTAGTATTCTCTGTACCGGGTGGCATGAAATTCGGTGACCTAACGAAACGATTCTCGAACAGCTCATTTTACCACGACTCCATTTGCAATGCGTGAACGCCATGCATAAATTAATTTCAGTAGGCTAATCGCAAAATCGATTGGCAAAGAAATATTAGGAAATTGAAAATAACAATAGAGAGTATTTGACATGATAATATCGAATAAATTGTTATCAAATTAGAAGCTAGTAATTATTGATAATATTTCTCAATAATAAGACTAAAAAACTACAAGGGGACAGTAAATGTTCCATAATTATAATAATATTAATTTTTAGAACATTTCACGCGTAAATACAATATTTACCAAATAAATAAGTACCTCCTTTTTCGTATGAATATTGTATTTAGAATTTACAAATATATATTATGTTCCATAGTTATAAATTTTGCAGCAGGAAGTCTGGTTATCAAAGCATCAAGACATTTTCATTTCTTTCCGGTAAATATCACGTGCAGTAAAGTGCAGCTGCAATATTTTTTCCACACCCCTTGTAAGAAAAGAATCTCCCGTTTCTTCGATGAATTTCGACTGCACGTGGAAGCAGCTCGATGCCGTGTAAGGGCAAAAAAAGTTTCCCCAGGCCAGCAAACACGTGAATATGCATAAGATCAAGCGCGGATGTGCAGCGAAAGTTGCAGTGTCTCCCGTTCCCCCGCTTGCCGGACGTGATCGCGTCGAACATTAGTGACGCAACGCATCGTGAGTTAAATACTAACGGAGATGTCATATACCGTTAACTTAACGTGATAATTATAAACGTTAACTGCTAATCGAGTCATATTTTGCTGAATTTTAATGTGCTAAATGGTAGTTCTTCAACGATGCTTATTTATCAATTATTGTAGAGTTTTTTTAGTTAACGGCTCTTGTTCCGGAAAGTTTGAAAAACTTGAATGTGAAACTGTACACCTTTCTTCATTTGTTCGAGATCTTAAAAAATTTCAAATTTTTAAGTTCTCGAATTTCCAGTTTGCCAGTTTGTAGATTGTCTAGTTTCCAAGTTATCAAATGTTCAATTTGCAAATTTCTAAAAACCTGAATGTCCACATATCCAGATGTCCAAATGTTCAAATGTTTAAATGTTTAAATGTCTAAAGGTCCAAATGTCCAAATTCTCAGATGTTCAAACTTCCAAATTCTCAAATTCTCAAATGTTTAAATTTCCAAATTTTTGAAATTAAAATTTGAAAAATACTTCAAAGAACAAGCTTAACAATGGTAAAAATCTTCATTACGATTTGCGTGGAATCGTCATCAAATCGCTTCTATAAGCGCTAGGATCGATCGAGCGATCAATCATCGGGAAGAAGAAATATTTCTGCCTAGGGACCGTGACGAACTGTTACGTAACGCTGCGATCGATCTCCGAAAGCTGCGCGTTGCGTAACATTTTCGAACGCGACTGAGAAAAAAGTACGGGACGATAAATAGCGAGGTCAATCGTCTGCCAGTCAGCCTTTAAAAATTATCAACCGGCTCCGGGAAAATGTGTCAACGACCAATTGCTCGGGATTCCACGAGCTTCCTTCGGAACGAGCGCGAAACATCGTCGCCGCGCTTCGCGAGTCCTCGAAACGATCCGATTTTTCGAATCACGCGCCGTAAAACTTCTCCAACTGTCGCGGTTCATTCGAATCTCGCCGATTGATCCACTTTAATTTCTGAACACTTGATCTTCGTTAATTTTTATCGAGTCCCTTCGTTAACGAGCACTGCTTTCGATATGTTATTCATTCTATCAAGTTGCTTCTCATTTCTCATCGATCTCTTCAACGTTCCGTTCTATTGTAATAATTGTAAGAGAATAATATTACCATTGTTGTAAAGTCTTGTTCATTTATATTGAGATTCAAATAATTGAACATATCTGTAGAAATATGGAAGCTATATATATATCTCTTGCGAATAAAATTAAAACAGTGCTAAAGTAATAAGGTGAAACGTTTGAAATTTTCTTTCTACTTCTATTAAAATATAACTTAAATACATTTCCTCCTGTCGAAGAAATAATAATTTACAATCAGTCAACTGTGTTCACTTAACAAGAAGTCGTCACAGTGATACTCAGCGATCACGATAAAAAAATGCAATTCGTTACGCATAATTATAACAGGTGTCATGATTAGTCTTGGCTCGTACGTGCTGCGAGGAAACCTCAGAGAAACCGACAGCAATTACAGTGACATTGCAATAAATATGACATACAAGATGTACTAAGAATTGTATCTGGTATCCACCAGGAGGAAATCGTAATAAACAAACAGATCATAACAATCGAAAGAACAATATATTCTCTGAAAACCGTTCGTTGCACAAGCTTCGTACATCCGAGTATTTTTCCACCGAAGGAGAAGAAAAAAAAATCGGGAAGGCGTTTTCTTGCGCGATCCGCGCCAGGAAAATCAGATTTAATTAATTCGCATCGATCGACGACGATGGCTGAATTGTCGGAGCCTGCCTCGCTTTCGAGATTAAATCCAACGGCGCTTTTAAGAGATTGTTCGACGGCTGTCGATGCATCGACGACCGCGGATGAAAATACACCTTTTTTCTCTCTTCTCCCTCCCCCGTCGTTTTGGAATATTTCGGAGGTTCCCCTGGCAGAACCCGGCGAGCGTGTAATTGGATCGATTCCGAGGCGTCGCGGCGGATTCGCGACGCTGAATTATATTTAATTCGACAGCTCGCACGCGCGACGTAATAACGACAATACCGCGAGCAATTATGTCCTTGCGTTCGTAACGGTGTTAAACGTTAAACATAATTAACCGACCGTTTAATAATCGGGATTCTCTTGCGCCTGTAATTCGCTGAATTACGTTTACGAGCAGTCGCGGCGGCACGATTTTTCCGATTAATTTAAGAAACGTTCGATAGGAATAGATGGTTTTATACATGGAAATTCGATTTCACTTTCGAATTCGATTTATTTCTGAGAATTTGCTAATTTAGCACTTGCACGTTTTTCATCTTTCCGTTAATTTTATTTATTTGTTCGTTCTTGAATAAATGAAGCTATTAGGATACGTTATTCTTTAAGGAAATAAGTGGCAGAGATGTTGAGATGTGTTTTGAACTGGCTTGTAGAGATACTGTTGAAGTTTTACGTAATGTTGTCGAGATGAATGATTTTAAGATAGAAAATGTGAAGTCGCAGAGACTTAGTCTAAGAAATACAAGGGTTTTTGTATATTATTTTCTTTAAGGATTTTATGTAATAAAACGGAAGGAATTTTATGTGTAGCAAGTTATATTAACGTGTCACCTTTAGTTGCAAACGAAGGAGAGTGTATATAGTGTTTTTTAAGAATTCATAATGCAAAGTAAAATTTGAGTTTCCTTAAAAGAAAATTAATCTCCAAATGATTTATGATTCAACAGCTCGTTCAAAGAATTACCTAATTTTCCGTAATCGATTACAATTTTTCTAGTAACCTAAGTACCACTAGTTATTCGATGTTATACAAGAAATGTTCTAAACTTTAAAGAAGTAACCCGAACAGTTCACTGATGCCCTAACATTTTGAAATTTCTAAAAGAGATCAAAATACTACACTTAATTTAATCAGCCGTCCACAATTAAGGAATACACAATATGATTATATACATAGACAACCGACTGCATAATTTAAAATAGTCGCGAATGGCCCGATTCGGTTGACGCAACTTAAAATATACGATAAAAAAAGGAAAGGAACCTTCTTTAGAAATATACTTCGTCCTCGGAATTAATTCCGACAACCGGCGTCCCGTGGAATTTTTTCTTTCCGAATGAAACACCGTTCCTCGTCAAAATCAATTACAGGACAAGGAATAAGTGAATAGTGAAAATACCCCGCGGGAAATATCTTGCCCGATGATTGCTTCTGTTAATCGTAATTTCGGTAGGGCTAATCTCCCCGGATAATTCCTATTATCCGGCGGGGATAGTAATCGGTATTGGAAGTGGGACTAGGAAATTAAAGAATCGCGAAAAGGGAAGAGGAAACGAGCGGGGTCGCGTTTGAATGCGGCCGATGAAAGTGCGGGCATTCGAGTCATATCTACCGTGTCCGACGGGATATTACCGTAGGAACGTTATTATAATCGTCAGACCGCGAACGCTCGCACAAATTTCCATTGTTATCGTTCGCCCTTTGATCTCGGACAGGATTGAATAAAATGAAACGAAGTATAAAATGAGAGTACGTGTACGTGATCCCTCCAATGAAACGTGTAAAAAATTCGAATTCTCGGTTTCTTTCAATTCACTTTGTTCTGGAACGCAAGGAAATATTGTGGCTAATCGAATGATAAAAAGGGCACAGATGATTTTAGTGAAATGTTTGAGAAATTGTGAACTATTCGTTTCTGACTTGCTAGAGTTTTCAAAGAATTCTACGATATCACTTCGTTTGGGAAAATATATGAAATTATATTTAAAATTTAAATTAATAGTTAACTAGTTTGTGATTAGATTATCTTCTACTCATTATTAATTAGGATACGAGTCCAAATCGTAATGAAAACTTTCAAGTCATGCACGAGCGCGATATGTGGAGCCTAAAAATTTAAATATCGTATAATCGAAACTATTTCTTAATGAAATAGAAATCGAATAGTTCAAATTTTTCATAACAATTACTCTCGTAACTTCCTTGCATTTTATATATCCAACGAAATCCGATTTGTTTCAAATCGCACAGAGAAAGAAATGAATTTTTCAAGTATCACTCAAAAGCGAATCGATTCGGATATCAGCTAAATAAAACTGAATAAACCGATTGAAATTTAATTCCTGAACAGTTCCCACTGTAGAAATACGAGTTAACTTGTGACCGGGCAGGAAGGTGTTAACCAGTTAACTGTTTTTCATGAGTATACTTGTCATAGAGGAATGGTAAGGTTTTGCGTTACGACGAGTATATACGCGTCCAAAACCAGCTAACTAATTAAGGGAATATTCATTTTCAAAACTACCAGTTTCACAGGTATACATTCTTGAATGAAAGCTTTTGAACAAATTATTTATAGATATGAACTCATACGCATACCGGGGTTTCAATTTAAATTTATAGAGAAGATATTTAATAAAGATAATTGAACAAGAATTTAATTTATTTTAAAGGGACTGTTAATAGGATCTAATGAATTTTATTAATTTAAATAAGTTTGTATAGTATTTTAAGAGAAGCTTAATATTTATGAACCAATAGCTACATAATTTATTTTAAGAATAGCATTTAAGAAGGATTTATACTATTCGGTAATAAATTTTCTTTCAAATTATGTGATTATGAGATACTATTTAAGGGTACTAATACTAAAGAACAAATTTATCAATTGAATTGATTTAACCACTTAATAAAACTGATTTAACCACTTAAAAACTGAATTCGACGGGTGTACACGTCATCTGAAAATCAAAATGATACTAATTCTTTCAACGATTAATTATTTATTTTTTAAATAAACATGCAATTCTTCTACGTTTTGCTTCAGCTTTTCGTTACAATATATTATACATGTACTTGGCCTGCGTTTGATGAGTATCCGTTTCATTTTTTAAATTTCACAGTTAACAGGTTAACAGTACCTTGAATTTGAGGGTATGACTGAATCACTGAATCACGAAAAACTGCACGATAGAAGCATTTCATTTTTATCAAAGAGAACAATGTGTGTCACTGTATGATTCATACATTTCCTTAGTTGAAAGAATATTAATTAAAAATAATCCAGAAATAGATTACACCAATGTATTCTCAATTTAGAGCTGTATAAATTTCCGTAAAACGTGTTACCTGTAACCTTACTCGCAAGACGAGTGTGCCTCGTCAATGTACGGTTTGGCACGAGAAAATAACGACGAGCTATACTCGTCATTCTACCGCAAGGGGTTAACCAGTTCCCCGAACGACGCGATCCGTGTTGCAGAAAACGCGAGCAGGCCGCAAATTCCTCCCAATTTCCAGAAACCCTAGCGGAGACAGGCTAACCCATCCGCTGATAAATCCGCTAGAGATTTGGCGAACGAACCGCGGTAAATCTCGGCCAGCAATAAGATTTACCGCGGCGGTTTCCTACGGGCTGGTATATCCGATTCCCCGCGTCGGGGATTAATTTATTCAAAACAATAGGCACGCTTACAAGCCGCGATTGCGTAAAAGCGGGTAGCCGCGCGGTTGCGTGACCGGCCGACTCGAATGAACGCACTCGGCGGTATCACTCTATCCCTCTCTCACCCCGTTGCTCTTTCACCGTTTCCCACCCTCTATCTCTGTTTACACGCGGATTCCCGTGGGCGTCAGATATTCCATTTAACGGCGGCCGGCGTTAAACCTGAAATTATCGCGCCGCGTAATGGGAGATCGAGTTAACGCGACGCGAGGCCGGTAGGCGTGAAAACTTCGACACCAGAACGAATCGTGCCGGTAATGACGGGCCGCGGAACAGCCCGGAATAACAGGTTTCCACGGACGCGAGCGTCGGCGGTGACCGGCGTTCTACTCGATAGGATAACCCCGTCTCAGTGGAATGATTCGTGATGAGTGGGGATCTTCACATGAATTTAGATTTATAACACCTGAACCACCGAACGCTTCATACGATTAACCCTTGCCGTGTAATTTGTTTCTTGGCTATGATAGATACACTTACTTTGTTATTAACGATTCATTGAAAGAAGACGGAAATTCTTGACATACTCTATCCCTATGTTTACCCTAAATTATAACAATTGATAACCGAAGGATAATATTTAGCTTGAATTCACAAGAATTGAGTAACACTTATGTTTGCCAAGTTCTGTTTAATATCTTCACCATAAGTCTGACACGTTGTTATGAGGCAAGGGGTTAATATATAATCCTTATGAAAATTGTGGCGATATGTAACTTTCTTTTTATTTCTTCATATATTCGTTATAGTGTTCGAGTGGAGATATTTACTTTTTACATTATTTCAGATATTTAATAATGAAATAATGAACATTGAAGTCCGTCGTTTTGACGTGTGCGGTAGTTCTAGTGTTAAAAACGCAATGGGAAAAATGAAATTCCGATAGAAAATGATTTCTTTGTAATAAACGTTGCAAAACAGATTACCGATTTACATATTTTATATTTTTCGTGATGGGGTTTCTCCTCAATAGACATACTTCTTCGTGGTTTACATGCAGTTGACATGTTATGGTACATTTTGTCTCGTATATTTCAAGCATTCGTATGCTAATAGAGTCATATAACAATGATTTGTATCGTTATTATTTATTCTATTTTAAATAGAAATATTTTCGACCGCAAGAGATCGAAATGGCGCCGAATATTGAAACTCCCCCGCGATTTTGTTTTCTCACGCAGGACGTTGTACAAACATCTCTAGTCTAAGGGCACTGACCCACAAATTAACGTCACTTTTAGCTGAGTGTGGGTCTACGATACATGAATTGCCACCGAGAACGCTACAACCATTATTCTTCTTCTCAAAGTGATACAGTTATTTTTGAAGTGTACTCAAGTCCATAACGAACCGACAGCCATGTGCTGTCTCTGAAAAATTATTCGATAGCTATCGCAGTTAAGCAAATATCGGGGAATAAAAATATTTTCCAGGTGACAGTGATCAAACAGCAATATAAAGTGAAAAATGCATTGTCTGATAATTGGCAAATGATTTATCGGAAACGCAGAAAATTCGCGCGACGCGTTAACCGTCCGTCAGCCAGGGGTCATGTTTATTTAGGTCATCGATTAATTAATAATATACAAGTTCGGCGTGAAAAAAAGTTTCGGGGAAATTGAGCTGTTCGGAAGCAAACTTCTGAAACGCGGACGCGTGACAATAAAACGTGCAAAACCGGACGGTGCGGCTCCGTCGACCGCAGCGTGAATCCAGTCATCAAGCTTCGAGACAATTCAGTGCGCTATTTTTTTTTCCTAAATAATGAGGGTGATCTCATTCGAAATTGTTTCCTCGCGAAACGACGCGACGCGACGCATCGACGAGGACGTTTCCCCCACCTCGTTCGAACGTTGCTAGATGTCTTCATCTCTTCGGGTATTCTGTTCGTCGGTCAAGGTCAAGTGTGTGGAGTCCCCGTCAGTCGTTTACAATGGCTGTGAATGTGTTTCTAGCTTTGAAAAGAATTCCTGTGGTTAACCGATTTGTCTCGTTAGAGTAAATACCTTGCAGTAGACTAGATTGCCAATAACGATCGATACTTAGATTATTGGATTTTGAAGTGTCATCATTGGATCACTAGATTTATCACTAATTATTATTAGATTATTAAATATTATTAGGTCTATGAATGTTATTATATGAATTATTGTTCACTATATTATTATGGTTTTATATTATGATCTATGTAAAATGCTTATTTCAACGCTTCATCAGTCAGAATGGAATGAAATTTTAAAGTAACATAGTCATAGTTTGTGAAAATCTCCGAAATTGGCTTTTGCCGTTGTATCGAGGAAAAGAAAAAAACTGTTTTGAACGAATCGAGAGATATTCACTTGAATACCGTTGAAAATATTCGAAAGGCGATCCGGTGATCCAGTGTGCGTGCTGGAACACGAGGAGATCCGGTTCTGGGCCGAGGAAACTTTTCAATCGATGTGTCGCTTCTCCAGGGAACCATTTTGTAGGATATTACCTGAACTGTTAGAAATGGGGCGTGGAAAAATGTCGAATAGCCATGGGAAATTCGGAATTAACCCGAACGAATTGATCGTAGGTACCGCGTAAACAGTTCGAAGTGTTTATAAAAGCGTAAAAATCTATTGTTTATACAGGAGAACAAGAATTTCTCGTGTGTCCAAGAAATCTTTCAATTAATTCTAAAGAACTATAAAGTCTTGCTGGAGAGTTTTTTAATTACTTTTAGAACCAGACCGTATATAATTGAAGAATTAGAAATCCATTAAAATAATCAAAATTTCGATGCACATATGCGTGTTCAGTAAAAAATCTGTATAAAATTCTCGAATTTTAAATATTCGAACAACAGGTTCGATTTATAGAGGTCCAATAACTAATTTTAGCTAATGAAACTGTCGATACCCGTGATATTTAAATTTTGTCCTGAAAAATATGGAGAAATATGAGAGATTTATTTTTTAAACCGTGCATCGGAATATTTCGTCACCTGACGGTGACAAAAATCAACAACCCTGCGACACGCGTTGTCACGGTATAAGACAATGTACGAGAATCCTGCGTCGTAACGCGGCTAAATCGAATGCAAATCCTTTGAGATGCATGCGAAAAAGAGTCGGCCGTGCATCGTGAATCACACGAGTGTTTTGAGCTGCGATCGTTGAAACGGGGAATTAGCATAGAAAATGAACTGCGCTGTGGCATCGGATATAATAGATGAGAAACGCGTTGCGATTAGTGACCGCGATGAACGGCGGCAGCGTTCCAGTGCACGTTCACGGCGTAATCTGAGTCACAACAATGACAACATAAATTTGCATAGAAAATATGCCGCACTGCGAGCGACGATGCCGCGATGCTACTTTTGATCGTAAAAACTGGTCCATCGAGATGATCAACACGTCTACTGCCACGAGAAATGTGATCGTTTACTTATTCTTCCAACGCAACGACGAGTGGTATGAGCTGCTAAATATTCATTTTGACACTATCAAATATTTGAAAATTTAAATTGCTGAATCCTCTAATGTTTTGAAATAATTAAATCTCACTTCTGAATTTTAAATCATTAGACGTCAATGCTGAATTTTAAATAATTAAACTTCAATTCTGAATTTAAAAAAATTCAATTTCAATTCTACATTTTAAACAATTAATTTGTTTTCAAGCAAATCAAGGACACTGATCATCAAAAACTGCGATCGTCGAAACTCTTGTGAGTACATGTTCTATGTATCTACCGACACAACGATCGTCTGACTAATTTGTAAGAAGGATCGCGCAAGAAACAGCTCTCCCTCTAGTGGAGTTGTCAATCCTGTTTTCCGAATAATAAAAAAAAGCACACATAGATCGCGAAGAAACTCGCGCTGCATCGTCGATTTACCCTTTTTTTACGGCATAATAAACAGCGCTATGTAAGTCTCTCGAATCCTTATATACGCCGTTCGCTCATCCGAATGGCATCCTATCTGCAAAAGTATTCGGAAATGCGTGTCCTCGGTCGAATTCCTCGCTCGTGTATGCTTTTTCTTTTCAAAATTCTTGTGCATCGCTCGGAAGAGAATATAAATAATCTCGTGAAACATAGTAACGTCACAATAACATTCCTTCTGTACAATGTAATAAAACACATTTCAAAATCATTCAAAAAAATTTCACAGTCAAATTTCCCATATTTCGTTAATAATTCTGCTAACCGATACACGCGCAGCCCTCAAAGTATTTGTAAATTCATTTCAATATACTTTTCTAACGGTGACATTTCATTAGATCCCGAATTAGAAAATTTCTCTGAAATTTATTTAACGTAAATTCAAGCTAATTTTAACCGAAATAGAACAACGATGGATATGTCATTTACATCCACAATGCAAATCATTCCCCATTGAACACGAATGTTACAAAAAAATGCATGCATTTTTATTTGTTCTTTTTAAAGTAATATTTTGTTAAGAGAACAAAGAAAATCCAACTCGTCGGTAAATACAATATTTCCCGTTCTCCGACAAATTTGCATAGCGAAATCGTAAGCCCACGAGGAACGACTGCATCGAAAGGAAGATGGCGGAACAGCGTCACTCCGAAACCGCGATTCAAAGGATTGCATTATAAAGCGTAACGAAAAGGTCAGAAGTTAACGCGCTGTATTATCGTGAAACGAAAGAGGAATTTCTTCAGCGGCATCGATACCAACAGCCGGATGTTTAATGATATTCGAGCCGCTTCTTGGAACTCGTCGAGCGCGAATCGTCCGGCAAATCGAAATTATTGTATCGGACCGATCCCATGTGAAACGCTCGTTCGTTCAGCTATTTTTCTTGGCAGTGTTTTCTTAAATTAACGATCGTAAAGTTTACAAGTCAGATAAACGTTACTAATCTCGTGATATATCATTACATGGGCAAACTTAAGCCATACTTTAAATTGATCCGCGAGCAACCAACGATTTCCTGTTGATACGCCTCACATATTGTTTACGAGGTTGGATATAGATTATGCTACAAATAGTAAATAAGTCAATTATCATTTTTTGCGCGGTTACTATAACCAGTTAATAGCGGTGTTGTTCTTCTAAAATGCACGATCCATTGAACAAGCAAAGGATCAATTAGTAATTCAAGCGTGATTGCTCCGCTGAGTGTTTCCTGCGTTTCATTAATGCGGTACACTCCTATTTTAATTAATGTTCCCTTGTGATTGTTGAATATACAATGGCGTTAAGTACATTGATGTTTTTTCGGTTATTTCTTTCTTTAATATAATTAATGTAATATTTGTTTTGTTTGAAATTTGTGTTTTTTGATCGATTCAATTTTAAAGGTGTCAGGTGTATTGATTTATGGAACGAAATTAGTCCAAATTTTCTGGAATGAAATTAGTCCAAATTTTCTAGAACGAAATTTTATTATTTTTTGGAACGAAATTAGTCCAAATTTTCTTCTATTGTCCTTTACAAAACTCATGTATAAATTTCTTATTTCGGAATTTGTGGTTTTTGTTATTTACATTTCCATGGTACCAAATACATCTACTTTTCTCTTGGAGAAATTAGGCCAAATACATTTACTTTTCTCTTGGAGAAATTAGGCCGCAATTTCTTCTCTTTTCCACATTTTCCGTGAAAAACCTCTTTTTCCTTCGGCCATATTTGGTCTACATTGTGTTTTTCGTTGAAAAACTTCTTTTTCAAAATTTTCATGTGTTCTCTGCGGTCTTACGTTTCTAATTGCGTTGTTTTCTCGTTTCTACTGCGAACTCGTGGCGATCTCACTGCAGAATCTACTTTGCTACGCGCTTTTCTTCCCAGCGGGCCCGAATTTTCTGCGAATTTGGTTCTTCAACGAGTTCTATTTTCCCGAGAATTTTACTTTTTCATTGGCGCATTTTAAATTGGAATGATGGCCGCCAGATATTCATGCGTTTCGTTTTAATTAACTGTCTTTGACTTTGTCTATTCGTATGAACGTGATATTTGGTACTTCCCCATTTATATTATAATCTCTATTGCGATTTCATTTACTTCCTGCATTAAAGATACGATCTCTGTGATTCCCCTGGCACTGATTCTATTCTTATAGCCCACTTTCTTGTGGTTTTTATCGTTTTCCTGATTTTTCATCCGTGTACATATTTCCTTAACGTGTTAGTATCATTCTGCGGTTTGCCATGAATCTATTTCAACCTACCTTGACCTGGACTAAAATTATTTTTATCTCGGTAATTGCCTGCATGCGAAAATATTCTATGAATTTATTAAAAATCGTGTACGATATTTATTTCAATCAAAACTGCATAAATCATTCAGAAAAATTCATAGGTAGATTTAAATAACATGTAATTCTACTTTCATTTTATAAACTCTTCGGATACTGTTAATGTAATTATTATTTTGTATTATACCATTTTTTAAGCACAGAAAAGGAATTATGATAAATTATGATAAAACCGAATATAATACTTTAAAACGAAATTTTGAAAAGAATATCTGACGTTTCTTTCTTCGCTTCTGGAAACTTGTAAATAAATCGCAGAATAGCAATGCAATTCCGGAATCGAATTTCCCTCGAAGCAACCGGGGAAACCGGCAGCATTAATAATCGCGCAGGCGAATAAATTAAAATTTCATTCCTCGTGCATCTATCGAAGAGTTTCCTCCAAATGCAACGTGGTTGTCTCAATAATTCAATGGAATTCGAATTCGAAAAAAATCGGTATGAGACGATTTGGAAAGGCGATGAAAAATCATGGCGTAGGCTGTGTAATTATCAGCAAAGCGGTTAATTTCATTCCATTAATGAACACCTTTAGCAATTTGAAGCAAGAATTGTAGAATATTATAATATAAATCAAGGCTTCAAATTGATCATAGCAAAAAGTGATCACAATTCACAAACCTCGATCAAAAGAAAGCAATAAAGATAATCAATCAGTAAACAGGTAAAAAATATTGTTTACATCATCTTAATAAATAATTTTTTACCTACATACTAATATATACTTATTTTATATATAAATTTGCCACATCAATTTTGTCTTCCTATCAAAAGTAATATTCTAACTTCCAAACGTTTAAATTGCAAACGCTCAAAACAGTGGACAAATGGTTCAAAAGTCGCCAACAACATTTGAAACGAATCTTTTTTATTCCAAAAGAAGAAGGATTTACTGTCAAATAGCTATCACGTGGAAATAAGTCGCAAACGGATCGTTTCGAAAATTTCTGTCGTGGTTACTGGGTTACTTTCGTCGACACAGTGAAAACAATGAAATAAACGAGAAGCACGTTGACAAATGACAGTGACACGAATTTTGGGGTTGATTCCAAAACGACTCCGAGACGAATTTGGACCGGGGTTAAGGAGAAAGGGAACGAAAAGGCGCCACAGACCGATCGATCAGAAAACCAGCAGCGTAAATTTTTATCTTATCGTTATACGCGCTGCCGTTACACCACTCGTAAATACAGCGTTGATAATATTTATGATTTACATTGACCTTCGGCCATATTTGGTCTACATTGTATACTCCACGTCTTCGCTGGACCAACGAACGAGCGGTCTCCTGTTCTTCATGTTCATAAATTCGTTTCGTTTGGCTGTATACATGGTGTTTCAAAGCTATGCTTCTTTCACACTAAAATTATTTTTCTATTTCTCTGCGATGTTTAATTCAAGCTTGAATTTATTTAATCAAGAGTTGCTCGGAAATTCACGGTATAGATTCTTAGAAGTTCAAATTTCACTTAATTAAATTAAGGTTCATTCAATATAAATAGCTAATATTGAATAATACGAACACTGTACTGAAACATGCATAGAATACAATACGATTGCAAAGTATAATCAAACGGGAACTGAAAATTCTATCGGAAACACTATACCGTGGAAAATTCATTTTTAAAGATATAACGTCGTTGTGATCTTCAGTGTATTTATGTAATTGAAATGTCATTGGAAAAATGGAAACACATAGTGTAATGGTAATTCTAATAACAGTCTTATACTATTCTCAAATTTAAAAGTATCATTGACAATATAAATACGAATAAATTGAGAAAGGATAACAAACGAAATGACACTGGGAATATGAAAAAGTAATTAGGTCAAGAAAGACTCGTAAACTGCGGCAGGGTTAAACAATTTTCCTTTTCTCGAAGGAGGAATTATAAACCGGCGAAAGTCTGCATTGGAGAAAGCAGAGTGCAAGGGTAGTTCCTGCTCGTCGTGGCCAAGCAACGAAGATCACGGCGATAAGGACACTAATTGCAAAGACACTCTGATAACTGGTTCAAGTGATACAGGCAACCTATCGGTGACCTTGAACGATCAATCCACTTCATTTTGTTTAGAATAGGTGCACTGACGTTGTAACAACCCCAAAGTTAACCCTTTGCACTTACGATGCTGGTTTTACTAGCATCCCGTGTTTCAGGCAACTGCGAAATGTAAATATTCCTACGAAAATTCATTCAAAGAAAGTAAATTGACCTTTGCACTCGAGAGGTGACTCTCAGTTACCATTTGATTTGATATGACAAGATCACAAAGTGTTATATATAATATTAGGTTTTGTATAATACATCAGCATGTGAAATATTTATATAAAACAGCTTTGTTTCTTAATTTACGTATATTTTCTCATTAGTTCGTTTCAAATAGTGTCGTCTGTATCTTATCAGAAAGTGTCGAATATTTCTAGTGGAAAAGCTTCCGAATGCAAACGCTTAATCAAAAAAATTTAATTTATTGATTTGTTACAATTAAGAATGATAACTACACATATTGAAGCATGTTGTGATGCATTTATTGACTCCCATTTTTGGTGGGTTTTATGAAACCTGCATCATCACCAATTTTCATCGACGCTACCAATTCTGGTCAGTTTATCATGCGATGTCAGCGGGTTTTTATGACAAACTGCACACACTGCAACATGTTTCATGAATTCTGGGAGCAAAGTCTATGCATCGTAATATGCTTTAACATGTGTAAGAGGCTTTACGGTTACCACTCTATTGCCAACGATAATCCATCCTAATACAAACTGCAGCAATAACAATAGTTATGATACAACGACAAGGTATTCCGTGAACTATTTAACACGATGACCGTTAACAGCCTAACCAAGTCGCTGTGCAGTGCTCGTTAACTGAGAAACATAGTAACTCGCTAGGTCGTTTCGAGCAGTAAAGGGTTTCCCTATTCTCAGCCCCCTCCCTCAGCCTCATTCCTGAAAACTGAGTCAGATGCCGTAAAGATTTTAAGGGGAATACAGTTTCTAAGTGGTGGATCTTTATGCATTTATAGCGCGTAAAATGTTTTAAAATGAGCAGAGAAGAAAGTTTCGTTATTCGCGTAGGAAGTTTCGAAAAATGTTAGACCACCGAGTTGGTTGCTTTTTATTACATTCGCGCGTCATTTTCTTGTCACTTTACCGCAATTTTTATATATTAATACTGATTACGTAAAATCTCATGTATACATAAACTGAAAACAAGCCAAGTTCCGCTGACCATCGAACACTTTATCGTTTGTTGCCATTAATTGGATAAGGATTATCAGAAATGAGACGGAAGATTCCGAGACTCTTACTCTTGAAGCTCAATTAAACCTCGATACCAGTGTAAATAACACTTTAATATTGCCAAACGAACACAAGTAAAAAAATGCATTAATCGTAACACAGTCAAAATATCATTACATAAAGAAAACCTTCAAAAAATAGTAGAATTACTTATATTCAATTAACATAACAGTTCAAATTACTGTAACTAACTATTACACTTCACCAAATACTATTAAAATATTTAATAGTATTTCATTACTTATTCAAGTACTTTCAGGTAACCATAAAAGATTAATAACTATCATATCCAAATAAACATGAACCAAGCGTCCCTCACTCGATAAAACAATTAACAAACGGAACATCGAAAGGTCCGACGACATTTCAAAAAATTCCGCGACACCTGCTTCCGATCAATTGAACGAGAACAAAGGGGCAAGAGTCAATCTAGCGGGAGTTCTCCATTTTCTTTCGGGCCGCGGAATAATTCGCGTCAGCGCGCGCCGACTCAATTCGCCGGTCAATTGAGCCGACCGATGACATTCGTCAAAAATTATTCGCGGTCCTCGGAGGCGACCGGTCACGGGTCAACGGTCTCGTTAATTTCGCACCGAAAACGCTCGTGATTATTTTTAATTGAACCGAGAAAGAGAGAGAGAAAGAGAGAGAGAGAGAGATAGCGCAATGGACGGCCGTCTGGGATATGTATATCGGCCGTTTCGAATGTTTTCTCCGCAGTTTCCTTTTATTTGCCGGGGAGCAATGGGCGCGATTGCCTCTAATTGGCTTGAAATGGGACACTGGACGCTTCAGATAAATCACGATATATGGGACACGCTTTTTCGACTGACGAAACTGCACGGAATGCTTTAAATCACGTTTAATTACGACCAAGGAACTGTACAGGGTGGCCAAAGCGATTCGTTGCGCGAACCCAATAAGGGATGATTTGCTCTACTCGAACGCAAAATTGGAGCACACGATACACATTTTTGGGTTCAAGGAAATTCGAAGATTCTCTCATGGCCACCGAGGAGGTCGCGTGTCGTTCATATGTAGGGTAAGGAGTAAATCATGGGAAAAATAAAATAGGGGATGAGTGTCTTGGACGAAAATAAAAAGGGAACGTTAGATACAGAATTTTCGTTCCAAGGATATTCATTTGGAAGGTTTTTCGTGGTTACTGGAGCAGTTGGAATTCGTTTGCATATATAAATTTTGGTAACAATAAAATAAAATGCGATTCTTGCCATAAACCTAAGAAGCTACACGATAGACATTTTTGGGAATATCTTCACGAACCTATCTCATCGAAACTATAAGCATTGAATAGGTTTCACGAAACCCTTATCTAATTAACAATCAATATTATATCCGTCATTCGTCTATCTTCAAAACAAGAAAAACTAAGAAAATTAGAAAATAGGAATAGGAAAATATAAATTAACCCGTTACATTCTTATATCTCAACATTACACTTAAAATGTTTGTTGAAAGGAAGCGACCTACTGCAATCAATAAATTCAAACTCCCCATTAAAAAGATGAAAAGCTCATAATCATAAAAGTTGAAACAATTACAATGTTTATCCAAAATACGATTCACAGATAATAGAATGCTCCGACTCACTGTTTCTCAGATGCAGCCGCCCATATTTTTGCACACGAGTGTACACCGTGCAACGAAGTACTTATTCCGTACACGACAGTGGCGTGGGGAGACAGCAGAGGAATCGGGCGTGTTAACTCGGTTTTCGCGCGGACCGGGCCGAACCGGCGGCACGACGTGCCTCGCGAGTTATTATTCTCGCCGGGTCGTGTCCCGCGCGCACGGAGAGGACGCGATCGATTGATAGCCGAGTAATAGGAAATGTTTTCGCGTTCCGGTGTGCGTCGTGTGCGCAATGGAGCTCGGGCTAATTCCCTTTTGCTTTGCCCGGTGAACCGACAGATGTTGTTGCGCCGTGTTTGCCGCCCGATCGACGTGTGCACGCGTTTCCCGCGATGCTCTAGATCATTTTCTAGGTTCTGACGGTGGTCACCATTGTCTTGATTAACCCCTTCGGCCGCGCGGAACGCGCGAATGAAAAGGCAATTGCTCGCCTGCGCGACTTAACGCTGCCCCTCGTTCGATTGAAATCGATAAGCAACGTCATGGGGAATATACCGAGTGTTTCCGAAATTATGGAAATAAGAAGGGTATTCTTCTGTGCGAGAAAATAGTAAGACGGAATTAATGTTTTTATTGAAACCGATAAGGGAGAAGTAATACACAAGAAATTTTTATATAAAAGAAAAGAGTTAAACTATTCTATGCGACAAGTTTAGTTAAAAATGTAGGACATTTCTTTATGTAATAGGTCGTTTTTTAAAGAAGCACGTTTGAACAAGTGGTTGCACTATTTTTTTGGAACTGGTCGATGTGTCTGTGTGTGAGTTATTGGTTTCACTTATTATAGAGATCAATGCGTTTCAGATGAATTTTTGACTTTGTTTATCTGAGGAATGAGAAAAATTTCGGTGTATGATTTGACTATGATTTTGGAAACAGCCTGTATGTGACTCGTATCACAAGTTTCATTGAAACGTAAGTATAAGGATAAATTTGATTGATTATTAGACGCTAGGATGGACAATGCAATAAAATGATTCCTGCGGAATTGAACATTGTTCTTTTCGTGTTATTTTCATTCAATTCCAATGTTTAGGGGAGAAAATAAATTTATGCGCGACTCTTGTCGCCCTAAATCATGCTGCAACAATATGAATTTGCATAAAGATCCGCAGTCCGATGATAAAGTGAGATTTAATGAAATTTTCTTTCTTTTGACGATGCTTCGGACAAATCGGATATTAAATGGAACTTCGTTTCGTGAAAGGAAACTCGTTTATTGAATCTTGTATTTCACAGCGTTTCGAAAATTGTTCTGATAAATAATTTCCTGTAAAACGCTATTGTTTGACGGACATTTTATAGAATTTTGTAGAGTACTAGGAGCCATCATATTTACTAGATTTTGTATGGTACAAACAAGGAAAATAGAAAAACAGGTGACGGAAAATCGATGGTTAATTAAACTAGAATTTCATTAATAGTATTGCAGTTCAATTATTCACTTGAAACTACATTTATTCTAATGCATGGTGTGCTATGTTATTCAGCTCAGAATATCGTAATTTCGGCAGTACGATTTTTGGGGCTCCCTTGGGAACACGGTTGAAATTTGCAACGCTTGATGACCTATATGTCGATCGAAACCGTTGCCCACCTACATGCAAAATTTCGAGTCAATCCGCCAATTGCTGTTTGCATGAATCGGTAACAAACAAACTCAGGGACGACGTTTCACTTTTTACATGCAACTGTGTCGCCATGAAAATGTCAAACGTTATTTCGAAGTTTTGAAAAAACAAAAAAATAAACAACTACGATAAACTTCCAGTACTCAGATTTCGCCCTTTGCAAACTATCGCTTGCTAAGGTTTTATGCAGTTTGAAATGAACATTTTACTTCGTTCTACAGCACTTGAATAAAATATCCATTTCACTCGTTAGTTACTTCGTCATTTTGAAATAAACATTTTCAGTATTTTGGAAACGAGAATCATTACTTTTTATCCTGCATTGAAGTACGAATTCCCTTTCCTCTGTTCACTATTTTACTATATAGTTCACTAATTAAACCTACTATTTGAAATTTAAATATAAAACAGCTGTTAAATAATTAAGTAATTACTAGTTATAGCTATAATTCCCCCTCCTTATTCACTATTTTACTATTTCACGGATTAAAATTATCACTTAAAATAACTAGTTATTAAATAGTTAAACAGTTACTAAGTTAAAGCGTCGACTTATCTTTCTCATCTCCTACTTTCCTTCAAACAATCATTCTTCTTCATTTTCCATCTCGAATTCATATTTCTCAGTCAGTCCTGTTATCCTCTCGCGTTTTTCTCGAGGAGAAAGAAGAATTTTCTTACGAGGCTAATCAGGAAGCGAATCACGAGGCGACGAGTTAGGAAAAATCGTGCCAAGATGCGACTCTCGTAGAATTTCGCGATTTTTCTTAGCCTCGGCAGGTGCCCGGATACTTATGGACGGGAGTGTAGGAGAGTCTGATGCTTCCACGGAGAAAAGTAGCGCATTATGCGGACTATTTACAGACAATGTCATGTCCGGTACTCACGTACACACGTGCACGGTACCAAGCACAGAGGGTGGAAAGCATAACTCGATCACCTTGAATACATTTTGCATTGTGCTCGTAGCACGAAAGATTGTTATGTGTGGCAAACTTTCATGGGTTCAAACAGCAAATTGCGCTTCACACTTTCCCTCGTTTCTTCGGTAGATTAAAAATGCATCCTGCACTTTTATTTTTACGCGCTTTATCTTTAGACTTCTTTCAGACTTGGGAATCATCTTCGTTATACCGGCATACTTAAAATAATCCAAATTCTTTTACCCGATTAAAATTCTTATCTGCCCTTCTTTTCCTTTTCAAATTTATCTGTGACACGTGTCGTTCAGTTATTTATATACAGATTAAAAATATATCTTGCATTTTTATTTTTACACGCTTTTCCTTAGGATTTTCAGAGACTCGATCGTGTTATAGTTTAATGGTATAATTAACTCGAATCTAAATTCTTCTACTTAATTGAAATTAATTATTATCTGTCTTTTTTCTTATTTTGTAGTATTGCTAGGACAAATGACAATTTATGTATAATGTTGCCAATTAAAGCTTGTCCTTCGAAAATTATATGGTAGCCAATCGTTTGAAGTAATGTATAAAGATTCAGTGAATTACAAGCTGAATTTAGTAAATAAAATGTGACATCATTTTCGTTCTTACTGGGAATGCATTATTTCAGAAAATAATAGCCGGACGCAATGTTTACAGTTTCGTGAGTCTCGTTATAAACGTAAACAACGAATGGCGACAGGGGAATAGAACAATTAATAACCTCTGCTGTCGACGATTGCAGAACATAACACGCTTTTGTCGTAAAGTAAATAAACCGCGCCATAATGCCGCGGTTTTTCAATTGTTCAAGCCACAGAATTTAACGTGAAGAAGAAGAAAAGTAATTGTGACTTCGTGTGATAAAGAATCAGTGCCATGTCAAACTGCAGGTGAATGCCATATAAATTATAGAATGGACTCAAGGATAAAAAAAAGAATATTTACTTATCTATATACTACGACGAGGAATGATGAACAGTAATTAATTTTATTAATTTACGGTATAAATGCGTTGACTACGTATCAGGGTAAATTGATAAGAGAATTACGTCCAGCTTGAAAAATCCTTTATCACAGCGCCATATGGACTGAACAAAATTTTATTAAGATTTGCAGATACTAGAAGGTCGATAAATCCAATCTTTCCAGTTTCTACTTCATTGAATAAATTTTCGTTCGGTTTTGTGGGATTTTTACGAGTGCCGGGTCCACCGATGAACCTGTTAATCGATGGCTGCTAATACGCCAGGCAGTCATAAATCGTGTGTCATCCGTACAACAATCAAACACGTTCACACTACGAGAATCTGATAGCTCCGATGAAGACAATTGCATAATTGGACAGAGACAGGTTTAATGGTCGACTGGAGGATGATCCAAGATACCCAAGTTATTAGTAGACTGCGGATTTTATGCATTACTGCAGTCTGCATAGTCCAAGAGTCGATATAATAAACCATCTAATGTAGTTTCAGGAAATTTTTAATTCAAATTGATCCGAATAAAGCACTTAGTGGGTAGATTAAATTTCAATCTAATTCCAATTTTCATAGAATAATGCGTAACAATGTGTAGTCCGATGATTAGATACAATTTATAAGAAACAGATGCGACGAAGTAGGAAATTCCTGGAGAATTGATGGTTCAAATTATTTTCGCAAACAAGTGGTATGCCGTTGACACCAGAAAAGTGTTACAGGATCAAAGATCTGGCACAGCCGACAAATCGGTAATTTTAGAAAGTTGAAATCGAACTGGAATAATCGACAAATAGAAAGTCGAAAGAACAGATACCATGATTCTAACTTTCCAGCTAACCGTTGGACAAATGAACAGTTTCGTCGGACTTCTGCTAATATTTTCGTACCATTTAACACGAGAGGCATATAAAGAAAAGCCGAATCTTCACTTTGATCACTTAGATACTCGACTTTTCATATTTCGAATACATTTTCGTAATTACTTCATAGAATTATAATGATTTTAGACATAACTCAAATTTCTCAGCAAATACATTTTCAGCGAACTTAATCGTTGAATTTCTCAGGTTACAGTAAATTTTGTTATTCTATTAGGTTTTTATGTTCTTTTACTTTTATCTTCCTTATTTTCATAATTAACTATTATTTATCGAAGAATTAAAGGTTACAGGAAGTCGGAACAAGACATCTATATTAATTGAAAAGTAACTAGCCTTATTACTGAATAATCACTCCGAAATCAATGTTTCCCCAACAAATTCACCCTACAGATCACACAAACCATCATCAAAGAAACTCTACATTTACAGATTCCTCGTAGCTCCAATTAAATCTCCGTCCATCGAGCCTCTCGCCCCGAACGGGGCTCCTCCAATCCGTCCGCATCATCAATCAGTACAGAAAACACACGGAGCAAGTTTATCGCGCGCTCGAATCACTCGGGATCGTTCGAGAATCCCTCCCGAATCAAGATCTCGTTCGCGGCGCCGAGCGCAAGGGGAAGAGCAAATATTCTGCGACATGGTTCACCAAAAACAAATTCTCCTCCCTCTCAACAAAAGACAATCTTTTCGTTCCAAATGTTTTTTCCCACAAATTTTCACTTTTCCTTGTAGAAGCGAAAATAAAAAGAAAATAAGACATCAAGGAAACAATTCGCCTACCAAAAACCAACTTTCCATCCTCGTAATCAAAAGGCAATCTCATTCTAATTCTTTACAAATCTCCACTCTTCCTTATAAAACCAAAAAATAAGAAATCAAAGAAACATCTGAGAAACACAATTCATCTGCCGAAAGTCAATTCTCTTCCCTCTCAACAAGATACAATCTCTTTACTTCCACAAAACTCTATCACAAAATTTTACTTTTCCTTGCAGAATCAAAGACAAAAAGAAAATAACAATTCAAAGTAACATTTGATAACACACAATTCGCCTCGAATGAAGATCTCGTTCCCACCGGTGACAAGAAAACAAACCAGAAATCCACAATTCACCGAAATTTCCGTCTTCTCTCAACGAAACCTAATCTCTGCATACAAGTCTCAATTCTCGTTAACCACCAGACCGAAAGAAGAAGAAACCAAAGAAAGGAACTCCAAGAAAACAAGAAGAAACACTTACTCGGTCTATCGTCGATCCTGAGCCGATCTACGCGTGGCGCTCGATCAGCTCCCATGCAAACGCGGGGATCGCGGTGTCTCCCCGGTTACTCACAAAAACACCATGCCCCGTCGTCGAACACAAACAGGCACGGCTCTTAATCACGGCCGGGACACGACGACGATGATGACGACGACGAGGAACAACGTCCACACTACCTTCGTTGCCCGACACCACAACGATCTTCCGCCGATGATCGATCTTCGGATCACGTTCACTGATCCCGTCGCGGAAATCCCGGAATATCGTTAAACAGTGACACGAACTCTTCGGCGCTCCTTGTTTTAGTGGATTCGGACGATCGTCGGCGAGGATTTAATGAATTTTGCATCGAACGAGGTTCGTCGCTGTCAGAGAACTTTGAATTTAAAAGAAAACCACTGTGCGTCGAAGGGTTGATGAGATTTTTGGTAGCAGATGCGCGGTCACTCGCGTCTCACGGTTTCGCGGATGGTTTTTAGTAGACTGAGCAACGAAAAGAGAACGAACGGATAGAATGGTCTCGCGACGGTGAACGAAGAAGTAAGCTCGGTCGGCGTTGCGATCAGCCGGCGCGGTTCGAATGAAAACTCCACGCACACGTGCCGCCTGGCTAAGCTCGCGGGATCGGGCCGCCGCCACCACCACCACCACCAGCTGATCGTCCGGGAGTGACTACTTGCCAGTGACTGTGCGGCCTAGCCTAACTGACTAACTGCACGGCCGAACAGTTTCTCCGGCAGAGGCTGCGAGACCAGGACGGCTCGAATTGCGCCTGCTGCTACCACGCGTAGGGAGGGGGCTGCTACCACGACGGGGGAGGGGGCAGAGAGCGTGTACTCCCTGGCGGGATCCTTCACGCGTTCACCCCGGGTCAGTGGTGACCCGGTGTTTCAGCGAATAGGGTTGTTTTGAGATTGTTGGAACGATTGTGACTGGAATATTTGTTTTGCTTCGATGGTAATTTTATGATGATTGTTGAATTTGTTTTCCGTGTGTTTAGGTTTACAGTGACCGGGTATTTCGGTGAATACGGTTGTTTTGAAATTGTTGGAATGATTGTGATTGGAATGTTTACTTTGATTCGATGATAATTTCACGCTAAAAAACATTATTTGATTTCTCTGTTAATTTAATCTGTCATGCGTTGATTGTGCGAAAAAATATTACATATTGAATGTTTATGTTGATTTGATAATTCTATGCTCTTCGGAGGAAATTATTTTATTAGTTTGTTAATTTAGTCTTTCACGCATTTACTTCGGTGCAGTGGTGACCTGATGTTTGGGTAAGTAAAGTGTGGTGTTATTTGGATTTTGTTCGAATAAATTCTTTTTTTCTGTAATGTTTACGACAATCGAATCTTAGAGTCCCGTCGTATGCAACATTAACTTCTTCCCGAAAGATTATTCAAACGATAGAAGTATCATCGGACGAAAATAATTCATTTTCTATAAGACGTGTACACGCAGACGCTCGATTGTTCGGAGTCAGTCTGTGGAAAGATTCAAGAATGCCGGAAAATTATTCAAAGATCACGTCAAAGACAGAGCAGTTCCCTGGGAAAAAAAGTTGAAAAGGTCCAGGAAACTGTGTCAAGCCGAGTGCAAACAGCACTGATTCCGAAAGATACTTAACGAAGTACCGGTGTCCTTCAATTCTTCCCAATCAGAGAAATTATTTCAGTAATTGTTTTTTATCAGGGGCCATACGTTGCCCCGTTGTCCTTCCAATTTCGCCAAGGACACAATTCCACGCACGTTTCTTTGGGAATCGCTACAATAAGGAATAAACCGGTCAAGGACGACCAAGGTCACTTCGATGCGGTAGAAACGATATCCATTAGATCGAATACTAACGAGATTCTCGGTATAATATGTATAAAATATTATAATATCTCAAAAAAAGAACATTTACAATTTTCATTGAAAAAATAATAACTAAATAATGTCCACTCAAGTATTATTTCCCTATACTTTATAAACGTATGCACACTAAAACAACATAATACTTAACATTAAAGTATTATAATACATAAATTTTTAAGAAAATCAAATTCATTTAATCAATAGCAATAATTAAATAATCATCTATTAAATCTCCAGAGTCCACCAATAATTATTCGTGCTCATTATTATTCTCGGGTATCGGTGCAACATCAAAAACCAACACAATATTAACGTTATTATTAATATTGTGGTAGATAATGAATAAATAACGTTAAGGGATGAATAATTGGTAAAATTATTTCCTGCGAGTACAAGTAAACTGGAAACGAATAATGGATCGCAGCCAAATTTCTCTAGAAAATTTACAAGCGAACGTTCTTGGTACCTCGACCGCGGGTGGCGTACAAATAACGGCTATATTTTTGCGCTCGCGTGGATACGTGAAAAGAGAAGCATCCTTTTCCCCCACCCTTGCTTCCAGTCCCTCGAGAGGATTCGGAGACGGTTCTTGAAATATTTTATGCGTGACGGATCACGGTATCCTTTTTTTTTCAATTTTCGAGTGGCCCTCGGACTGGATCGACGAATACATTCGACGACCAACTAATTAGCAATTATTTTCACTAACGCTGTTCTTTAGGACGCAATTTGTTTTTCGATAAAACATATCGAGATCTCGATCCTTGGGGTGTAACAACAAAATCATAATTGGAGCTTCTCGATGTAATTGAAAAATTTGAAGAAAGACGTTTTTGTTAGATGTGAAAGTTATATTAATTTCGCGTGTCTTTGTCAACTAGTGACTCTATGTTTTCTCTTCCCTTTTAAATGAATTATTGTATTCAAATATTTTGATGCTAGTCGATAAACAGCGAGAGGGTTAATTTACGCGAATGAATAAATTAAAATGAAATTGGTGGACCGGTTGATCAGTAAATTCATTGGACACATCACTGTACGCGAATATTGTATAATTGTTCATTCGCGGGACACATGTATGATTTTCTACCGTTTAATGTGAACTAGTTTTCTGGGAAATTAATTTTACTGTACGAATGAAATGAGTGAAACAATGTGGTACATATTTCTGAGGTTTTACTGTAGTTTGATGCCATTAAGGTCGATAGACAAATAAATTATATACTGTATACATTACAAAAATTGGTGAAAGCAAAAATATTTTAGATTTTCGTTTTTTATAGGTTAGGTTCTCTAGAAGATTATGTCGTAGGATGGAAAAAATGCCGCAGCTTCGAGTTTTAATATAATTTACGAAAGAACTGCGATATAACTTGTACGGGGGTACCATAAAAGCCCGAGTATAGTAAATCTTAGTGACCTTTAGAGGTGGCTTGTGAGCTTGTTACTGGAATAATTTCTATTCTGATATTTATTGCAAAGCCGCGGTCTATTTAAAAGGAATTTCAGATAAATTTGGGATGTCCGTAACATAAATTTGAAACAATTTTTGGGAAATTTCATTTCCAATTTCTTTTAAATCGTTCAAGTAAACATTATTCGAAGAATAATAACAAAAATTAATTTAACGAGCGACATTCAGAATAACTAAAAAGAACTGCTTAAATAATGTATTACTTAAATGTAACAACAATGATTATTTAGATTCAAGATACACTTGCAATTATTAAACGCGAGAAATCATTTTGAAAAACTTGAAGTACAATAAAAAAAGGATTAATTAACCAAGTTAATATTACAAACGATTAAAGAATACCCGTGACAGCACGTATTATTCAAACATATTTTCGAGTGCGAACGTATTTTCTCAGGATTGAAAACAAAACCGAGGAAAACCGATTTGTCCCGTGAAATCGGCGTTCAAGGTCGACGAAAACCGTATCGAACGCGATGGCCACGGAAATCGACTGTGCACGCGTACCGATAGAAAGTACTTAGGAAGGCGGTAATGTAACGAGACCAGCGGCAGCGGCCTCTCTGTGCCTGGCAATGATTAATTTTCATAGCGTGCTGGAAACTGGAATTGATATGTCCCGCGTGACAGTAACGACGTTTAGTAAATAATAAATTGATGACACATCACGTTCTGTCGCTGACACATTTCCGATCATGGCTGATAACGAATGGAACAGGTAACAGAAATCGTCGGAGGACGATTCCTGGTCCGTCGATTTGCGTTGGCCGACGACGTCTTCATTCACGGGCAAGCTGATGACGCGAACGGTGGCAGGTGTAAGCCACCGTGAACCCGTATTTTTATCGATCGGTGTCCATTCATGGAACGTAAATGGCAACGGAAATCGATTAATGCGAAAGGTTTTGAATGGCAGCGTTTTTATGACGAGAAATTGTACCACCTTCTTGTATCGATTCGACTAACCCTTTGAAATCGGAAGTCTCTTCACTGGAAATATATATAATATTATGGCAAAACGTAGGTGACACTTTGTGTAACTGACACATGGAAAAACTATATGTAAATTAAAGAACAGAGATAATTCGAAAAAATGTTATGTTGAATTTATACGGTATCATAAATGGCGACTGAATATTGCCTCCCGAGTGCAAAGGGTTAACACCCAGTGTTCTTACTATTGAGATTTAAAAATTAATTTTTTCTGTGGTATATTGTTTAAAATGAATGTTACTGTTTTTGTGAGATGCAAGAAGGTTAAGGGAGCAATCGCTGTAAAAAATGTTGAGTTCCCAATTTCTGTTTCATTAAGAAAATTGCTTTGATCGTATGCATTGTTTAATGAGTGTCAATTTGGCGATCAACGTGTTAAATGAGATTATTAAGAACTTTAGTGATTTGAAAATTTCAGGGAAATCATTTGAAACTTATTTACCGTTTGAAGTTGAGGTAATTAACAAGGAATTTGTAGACTTGTAGTGTAGCCTCTTGTCGGGTTTAAGTTTTAAGCAATCAAATTTGATAGCTTAAGTAACCTGCTTTTCTTACGACGTTACATTTCAGAGAGAATCTCTGGCGTTACGTGCGACTCGCTCTCCGCGCGCGCCATTTGCTCGCCGTATTTATGTTTGTAAACATTTGCCGCGGCATAATTTATTTTTTTATTAGTCTCCCCGCTATCTCGCTGCCTCGACTCGGTGTACCTATCAAGTATACCAATGTACACGAAACTATTCGAACAATGGTTCGTTTATAACCTGAATATGAAAGTATGATCTGGGATGAATTAATAGAATAAACAAATACTGTTACTCAGAACTCGAACAAAAAAGCTGAACTATTAAAATAGAATAGGTGAATTAATTAGCTTCGAATAACGAATAACTTTGACCTAGAATAAACCCAACTAATAAAATCTTGTTCGACTGTCCGTTCCAAATAAAAATCTATTCGAAATAATTCGAATAATATCCAACCTCGATGAAAAATTATGATTTGTTAACGGCGATTTGTAACATGTTAACGAGAAAAAAACAACAGAATATCGACAACATGTAGACGAAACGTAGAACTATTAATATAATAACACAGGAAATATATCTCAAACTGTAGCAACTGCAATAAACAGAAATGAATACGAATCTCTTTATATTTTTGCACAGAGGAGTATTTCGACTGTTAAAGGTTAGAATATTGAAAATTCATCGAGACGAATAACGTGTACGATCGACGTTTTCAATGTTCGGTCGGAAACGCTACGTCTCGGCATTGTTTATCAGTTCTCCTTCAATTGAAAGAGACAATTCGCGCGAGAATTCTCGGTAATACTAGGCGGTGCTCAATTTGCTTAAAGACCAGCTTATTTACTGGTTAATAAGGATTAAATGATCCCGGTGTGCGAGGTCCGTTTGCGTCGAGACTCCGCCGTTTTACGCGGAACACGACATTTCTGTTTCGTCAGACGGTCGGCTCGCGCGCCAACCAATTGACTAATTGACTTTCTCAAGGAGAAGAATGGACGCGTACGCAAATGAATTCCATTTTTCTCAGACAACGAGCGAACACTTCCAGGCTATTAGCTGCTACCGAGCAGCACTTTATTCCAGAGGAACTTGCCAATTGTTGTTGAATCATCGCGAAAGAATTCGTTTACGCCTCCGATGACATTCTATTCGAACGTTGTCAACTAGAAAAAAATGTTGGATTCTTTCATTTTTGCTTCGCCAATCATTGGCAACTGTTATTCTGAACTAATGTTGAATCTTCTTGGAGAATTCCTTGCTCTATTCCACACGACTATGATCATTCGCGCAAACAATGCATCAAGAAAGCTATTCTATGAAGAGATTCAATGGTAAATACTGGTCAAACATAGACGCTAATAATGAGACTATATTAGTTTGCTAATTAATAGTTTGAATCAATTACAAATTCTACTGTACATTTTATTTGTACATATGGCACTCGAAAATTAAGAATTACAAAAGATTTAATAAATTTTAGCATAGATACAATACTCCAAAATTAAGAATCATAAAACGTCTAATAAAACATCCCTAATCCATTTAATAAATTGATTGAATAAACCTTACCCCCTTCCATTCCCATTTTTGACGAATCAACTCATAAATATTTACGTTTCAATGAAAATATTCACAATCGGATGATAATATTCATGAAACTTAGATAATTTACATTTATGAAGTTTAGATTGATATCATCTGTGTATGTCCGGCACGATATTCCACGGTGAGCGATCAAGCACGGTTGTATTTCAACCGGTCGTATACTTTATCGCTTGACCATTTATTTTGTGCACAATAAGCGACGCGCAAGACGAATTCTCCAACGTTACTTCGACAGGAAAAACTCGTTTATCCGGATGTTCCACATAGAAGCGGATGCGACGACCGAATACGTAATATTCTTATGAGGCCTGTCACTCAGGGAAATTTTATTTTCATGTTTCGCTGGGAAGATAAACGTTTTCTGGGAAAACGGCGGCTGATACGCGTCTCTAAACCGGATAAATGAGTTTCTGCTTGGTAAAATCTATTCGCGTTAACGTGTTTCCCCGAATAAAGCCGTATCGATCATGACGCTAACGGCGCAGCCGTGGAAAACGTTGCAGAAACCCGTTTCCAGGTGGCAGCAGTTGATGCTTCCTTCTTTACCAACCGATTAACGAATATTTACTAGCTTTTTATCCCTGAAATCTCATTTTGTAACTAGATTCATTGGCGTACGAAGGAAATTTCTGTGAACGGTGTGGAGCGTGTAACGTGTAAGAATGAATAACCTATTAGATATTGTCGTTTTGTTAATATTGTCTTCGAATATCGTATTTTTGATTTTGAATATGTGCTTTAATAAGAATTAAACGCGATAATCAAATTTTATCATTTAGTATTGTATTATTAGCTGCCGTTGCAATGCACAATTTTTTGACAATGAGTTCGTCCTTAGTCGATAAGTCACAAGCAGTTTGCGATTTTTATGTTATTTACTTTCATTAGAAAATTACATGTTAAGAAAGTAGATTATGGATCAGCGCGCATGAAGCAGAATAATTCACTAGGCAACAATTGATCAAACAATATTGAACTCGTGAATCTACATATTATATTATTAGTCGCAGTATATAACCTGCATTACCATAATGCAAATATTGCTGCAGATTCGACATCGACAAATAATGCGCTCTAATTCAGCAATTTAATATCTGTAAATACATTAAGTTCAATCTTGTGCCAGGATCTCCCTGTTTAAATAGCCGCTACTATAAACCACTTTCACAAACATTCTTAGCATATTTGCTTCAGGAAAACACAATAAAGTGTTGAAGTAAAATTCACGTAAAACCGTTCTGTGACTTAAAACACGGTAAACCCATTAATAAACCAAATGAATTCCTATTTAGCATGGAAATTTACAAGTTCCCGTACTGAAATCGTAAATCAAAGAGACCAGCGATTTAGAGGTTTAAAGGTTTAAAGATTTACAGGTTTAAAGGCCAACAAAATTATATCACCGCGACAATAATATCAACAACAACAACCGCAACAACAGCAGCACAAAATAATTTCCTATCCAAGAAAATTTTCGAAAATCTCGTGAAACCAATCTCAGTACAAAAAATATAGCCAGCACGAGGTGTTCGAATAATCCGGCCGATTATTCACCAGCTCCTACCACTTAAACGCGGCGCCCATCAAAGGAAAGGGAGAGCTTTAAAAAGTTTCTCCCCCGGACTCGGTCTTGGCCCTCTCGAAATTAGCATACTCCAAGGTACATGAATCTCCGAGAATCCGTTCGTGAAAATGACAGGACGCTTTTACGTAAGAAACGATTTTATTACAACGGCGGGGGCGCGCGCACATATATACCTATATATCTATATACACACGTACATCGACGTAGGGAATGAAGGAGAGGGGTGAGTCGTGGCGTTTATAGCGAAACACGAGCCTATAAAATCCAGCAGGTTATCGATTGGACTTCTGCCTACTGCAAATCTGGATATGTGTTCTATTCACCTGGATATATCCGCGGTGTGGCACACGATTTGGGTCAGTGGATCGCATAACCGCATTTTTTTTGCTACCCTCTTCCCACCCTTCGCGACTCAATTCTTCAATTAACCGGCCGTGCTGCGGTTCCAACGGGGGACATACTTTCCCCATTTCCGGCCTGGCTGATCAAACGACGATCATCTTGTAATATTTTTAACCCTGGACCTGACGACTAGTCGAGCTTCGACTAGGTTTTGTTTATTTTTCTCTTTTTAAATACTTTCAGGGTGGATTTATTGGGATTTTGATTAACTTTGTTCGATGGATATCGTTTAAAGCTCTTGTATCATTCTGGTCGTAGAAAATTTCGTTTCCTATTTATAACCACTAGTTTTATTACTTACTGGACCGTGGATCGTTATACAGGTTCGAATATTTATCATGATCAGAAAAGTAAAATTCTCGTAGAACATCGTTCTTCCTAATGAGCATTACAAAAAGCACTACGTTTCAGATATTTTGTATACTTTCTCACATTAAATTGTTCTACGTTTGCAACTAAAAAGTCCTTTTAAATACATAAACATTCACAATCTACTACTATCCATGGGAATTAATTCTGAAGAAAATTACACTGGTACATAGAATTAATACGAGCAAAGCTTTAAAATATCACCCCCTGACAAATTTTTCCTCGCGGTGTTCCAACCGTGAATCAGTAACTTTCACCCTTTCGTGATCTCCGTTTAAAGTCTTTACGTGACCCGCGATATTAATCATGCTCCGCCAGGGCTAAGGTCGCGTATCAAGCACGCCGGAAGTTACGCTCGCACGTGGCACGTGTCGGTGCGTGAGAGCACGCTCGGGCGCGTGCGTGCCTGAGTGTCCGCGTGCGTCACCTGTCGCCGAACGATCGCGCGTTCCTTCGTATCTAGTTTATAATCGCGTGACGTCCGCGCGTCGTGTTTACGGTTCCCTTCTTTTTCTTTGACCTAATGTTCGAGTTTTGTGAATGATCACAACCTTGATAAAAGGATTATTAAAGACTATGAGATTCCCTGATGTTGACTTGTTGAAGTGGACGATTCGAGATCAAGATGGACGTCGAATGTTTCGATTATTTGGTTTGGGAGTTAGATATTATTTGAATTCGGTTTTCTGCTTCAGTTAATTTGATTTTTTTATTCTTTTTTCTGTTTAAGTTAATTTGATGTTTTCACTTTTTTCTGTTTAAGTTTGTTGGACAAATAAATTGGATTTCCTATATTTCACGAAAAAATGACTCTTTGAAGCAAATTATTTTATTCGGTTGCTTTAACAACGTTTCCCGTTTGTTAATTTGAATAATTTTGTATGTGTTTATTCTACTGATTTAATGAAATAGTTGGCCTGAATAATTGCTCTTTATCTCGTTCGATAGTTTATCTTTGCTTTGACCATTCGGAAAATGGTACGTAATTCGGAACTTCTGAGGATTTCTCTTTACTTTTGTAAAAGAGGCAACATTGGTGGAATACAAGGAAATCCGAGGCTCCGCATCTTTGCACGAACTCCCGAAGGGCAAAAAGTTGGGGGAGTTCCCCAATCTGAGTTCGAAATCGACTATCATGGTGTGCAAATGAGAAGTAACATACAGAAATGGTCACGCAACCAACGGGACCAGGTGACGGCTGCGTGTGACCGTTGCGTGGACCTTCGCGTGACCAAAATTCAAACAATATTTCCCGATATTTTTTTAATTAACCAAATACACTTTTTTTAAAACCTTGAACGTACCTTTAATTAAAAAACTTTTATTAAAAGAACATGATTTTTCTTGTATACTTCCAAATATATTTTCATATTCAATCTTTTTCGCATTTTACCAATAAAATGTCTTTACTTTATCAAATTCTCACGATTAATTCATTTTTTAATCAGTTAACATTAATTGAAGGTAGAAAGTGAATGCGATTATATTAATAAGGATTACATATGTTACTCCTGTTAAGAACTCGAGAATGAAGTTTATTTTGCATTGTAAACAGTCCTTGACTCTTGCGATGCAATCGATGGAACTCGAAGCGAGAAGAATTTGCATAAACGAGACGCATGGGAATAACGATGTGATACAGCGATTGTTCTCAGCGTTATCTGATAAGCCCTGGCGAAACTTTTCGTCGCCGTTCCGCCGACTAGAACTCGACGACAGTGAAATCTGGTTCATCCTATCTTGACATGCACCAATTCCTCTTTGGCACAGACGAAGCAACATTTCGACCATTATTGGGTATCAAGAGCGTCGCGCGTTCTGTTTCAGATTAAAATAAGAATCAGCGCCAGACTTGGCTAGGAACGTACATGAGCGCATTCGTTATCTGGGTGCGAAGTTTCGAATAACGTGTCATGAATAGAATAGGCAACTGGTTACATGGCTCTTGTTTGAATGAACATGAAACTCATAGAATAAATGGATGAACGAAATAGAGATTGAAGAAAAAGTCACGACTTCGCAAAATAAATAGAAAATATAGGATATTTCATTTTCTTCCTTATATTATTACCACACCCTGTACATAAAAACATCAAATACTCTCAAACTAAGCCACAACTCCTCACTATCTCCACCAATTACACTATACAGACTACTTTCCAACACCTTGAATAATGAAATAATTCAGTCAACATTAACCGACCCGCCATTTTTCCCTCACATTGCATCACACCCTCTACAAATACTAAATACTCCTAAAACACACAACCTCGACGCCTCCCTCCAACAAATTCCCTACACCGCGTTGAGAACCGCTGATACAGATAAACCAATAACATATTCCGAAAACATCGCCCCACCCCACCCCGACTTCTGTGGATCACCCCGAAAACCAATAACTCACCCCTTGTTTTCCGGCGAGCGCAGAACTGTTCGCCGGTCGTGTTTACCCGAATCCATGAAAGTTATTAAAATAAGGGGCGAGGGGGGCTGGCGAATGGTGAATAAGGGGGTGGGTTAGGTCGGATGCACAGGTATGCATACACGTACCCGAAGGGACGGAAGGGTGTATGGAGGGTTGCGTGGGCGGGGGCGGGCCGTGGAATGCGGGGTGAAACTAGATCAATACGGACGAAAGCGTGGCACGGTCGCGAACCCGCGACACACATACTGTACACCGACGGAAAAAGGGACAAAGTCGAGCAAGTCGGATGAGACCACGGGACACGCGGACGATATAGGTAACAGCATCAAGTGCAATATGCACTGGCGAGGATCACTCGATTCCGCAAGCGAAATTCGTTTCATCGGACTCATTGAGTACTTAGGGAAGAGTGTTGCATTGGGCGGGCAAGTTCTTTTTAACTCTTTGCACTCCTATGTCACGTTGGAGACGACAATACAAATTTGTTGTAGAACGTTGGAAATTATTTTAACCCTCTAGGGGACGAATTTTGTTTCGTGATTACAACAACATTTATGCAGTACGAAACTAATAAATATCAACATATGAACACAAATTAACAATGTATTCAATAGTTGTAGTAATTTTATTAAAACGAATATATTTTGTAACTCTGAAGCTACAATGACGTTGAACGTAAATGCCTGTGTGTATAAAAGTTTAAGTTAATTAATAATTTAATGTCATTTGTCATTTTACAATAAAAAATTGAACATAATCAATTTATTTTAATATATTGATGTATGACTTCAAAGTCACACAGGCCTATAGAGGGTTAAAATGTACCACATTTTAAAAGGTTATAAAAATTACATCTTGTTGTAATAATAATAAATGAAATAAATATAAAACGTTGAATTCTACCGCCGTAAATTACTTTCATTCGTTTCGATAAAAATAAATATCAATTCACATCGAGCAACATTGAAAATGAATCGAGTGCAAAGTGTTAATCTCTTGTTTCAGGATTCTTTCTTCGCAATTGTTGGACGTATTTTATTATTAATAGTTTTATAGTTGTTTCTTGTTTGTAATTATTCTGAAGGTTATCAATTGATGGCGAGAGAATTGTATTTAATTTTAGGTTAGAGTCATTCAATAATATTTAGTTACGTTAATATACTTTATTATATAATATACGTATAGCATATAATATACTATAGAATAGACAATCTTTGAATAAAAAACACTGCGACATACTGTATATCGTATAATGCGATCAAAAAATGTCTACTGACCTCGTGCAACATAATACTCGAGCATCAAGATCTGGGAATAACTGCCATTGTAGGCGATAGTAAATGTAATTAATATCATGATTAATATATCTGTGTTGTGATATTGCAATCTGTTGGAACATGCAATAGCTGACGAGAACTATTTGCAATTACTTCGATGTGCTTGGATTTTGTGTTCTCTGGCAAACTTAATTCTTCCAATTTATTTGAAATTATCGTATATTTACATATAACGAAGAAGATGATTGCAATTAGTAGAGTTTCCTTTACGCGTGAAATAGCTAAAACCGCGAAAATCTCGCGAACAAGGTATCATCGTGGCAAATATCTCAACCTTTTTAATTCAATTTTTAATTAAAATCTGTAATTATTAGTTTAATAATTTCTTACTAAAATCTATGATTTCTTGACGTGATTCAATTAAATTCGGTGCTGAATGGATTAGTAAAGATACGAATACCAAGTGTTAAATATTTCAGTACTATCCCTCAGCGAACGTAAAGAAAGTCTTTATCGTTGCCAGCAAGGTGCGAGTGAACAATACGTACACGCCTGTGTATATTTTGTGTGTGAAACAGCTTGCCCATGACTTTTCACTGTGTATAGAACAACTTAGGCGTCTTATGCATCACAGCTCGAAGAATCTTCGTGAATTTTTCACCGAATCAATGCCCGCCACGGAAATTATTGAGAGACGTTTCCTAGAACGACTCAGTCGGACAATCTAGTTCCCTAGATAAATCAATCAACATCCTTGGTGGATTTCAGATTCCTCGGAATTACGTAATATTAATTGCCTAATCGTTTCTCCGATACTATTGACAGTACCGAATGAAAATTGTCATTTCCATCGATCGGTTCATCAACATCCACTTAGAAGTAGATTAGTATTACAATATGAAATCAGACACAAGATAATAAATATCAATATTGTTCATATCATTCGTTATTTCTAACTCAAATATACAACATTAATTAAATAATCATTTCCCGAGTGTATAAACTACATCAAATTTCTATTTATATTAACCATTCTCCTAAATTCCAATTTTCCATATTCAACTGTTCGCACCACAAAAAATTCAAACAGAAGTTAAATATTATTAATTAATCAGAAGTCAATATTATTAATTCCGTTTAACTCGATACGAAATTCTTATTTATATCCATATATTCATATTTTCTCATTTTCCAGTAATCGACATTTAGGTTCCATTGTAAATGTGAAATATCTTCCTCTTCTGACAAATTATTAACCATGAATTATTTTTAATTAATTAAGCAGCTGCGAATCGAATGGTAAAGGATAGGTGGAAAGTAAAAAGACCATGCACGCGAGAGACAAAAGCCTTGCTTTCGGCAAATGTGAGGGGTAGCGTGGCATAAATCGGCCCGGTAAACATTTTTATCGTCCTCTGTGTACCTTCCAGTATCATTCAGAGCTGTTGGGCTGCCAGAAGAGTCCCCGGAGCTGCGGGACACGCTAATAATGCCTGTTGACTTTACGGTGCTATGCTGTGTGACCATATAAAGGTAATCATCCGGGTTTATGCGTCTGCCCTGGCGTGTTGTTCTCGTAAATTGAACTCGAAAATAGAATTCAACGTAGACATTTGCACCGGGGATCGCCTCTAATCAGAGATTTGCGAATTTCTCTGGGGGTATAAAATCTTCATTGTCCAGAATATTAATGATCTCTCTAGATCATTGCTCCGGATTAACACTATTCGCGACCTTTATGCGAATGTAAACTTTTACATGGCAGTTTGTGGATACTCGAATTGATAATTGTTTGACTTTCTGCTGATTCTGTTTTGTCAGACTTTCTGTTGAAATATGATAGTTTCAAGTAATTGGTAATATAATAGGTTATTATTTGAACAAAATTAGCAGTTTGACGATTGGTAAGTTTAATTAATTTATATTAGATTTGAAGTCGATAAGAATTGGCCTTGGGAAAATTATTATGATGGGATATAGAATAGAAGATTAGCTTTACGTTTCCTTTTTTGGAAAAATTATTGCTGACTTTACGACTGCACTGTAACACGAATGTGTAACAATTTTGAATGCTGGTTCTAAAGTTAAAAATTGATTGCCCGATCGAAAATGACACGAGAGTGAAGAGCTCTACCAGTAATTTTCTAGGAATCGTGAATGCAAGATTAGATAAAGGGTTGTAGAATCGCTGGCGTACATCTTTTTTTTCCGCTATTATCCTAAAAATATCACACGTTCGAGGCGTGAAAGGCGGAAATGAAGAAAATTGACTTATCGAACGTCCTTGGTTGACCGAGGACTTGGATTATAGCTCAATTATTTTGCGCGTATGACGGTGTTCATCAATTTGATAGATGTTTCACCCACCCGTACTGAAGCTTTATAGCAAATATCGATGTAGAAACTACAGTTTTACTTACCACGTTCGAGAGCACATCCTCCATCAAATTTTTCATATTTTTCATCCATTTAAATCTTGTAAAGAATAACTAATTAAATATAATTGTTATAATATACATAAACTAAAAAAAATGTATTATTTTACTCTATATAATTTTAACAAGTTTTCTCCATACAACATACTTGAGGTTAGAATTTTATGCAAATATTATGATAATCTAGTTAATCTGAATAACTATGACCGTCAGGATTAATTAATTCTACTGTACCGTTTAAGAGATGATTTCATTAATATTTTTTAAATATTGTTCTGTTGAAATTGAATTTAAAAAATGTCACAAAGTCAGTTCAGAGGCATAATTTCAATAGTTCATATTTAAAACGTCCGCGGTCGTAAATTGAATGTTTACTAGACATTGTCTCTGCAAACCCTGTGATACACAAAACAAATTTTCCATGGATTTTGGTTTCGGTTAATTAACCAATGAAAATGGAAATTTATATCCGCAGCCTATATAGTTTTCGACCTTTGATACAATCCCAATTCCGCTTGGGAATTGAATTTGTGAAATGCAAAAATAATGATTCGACCTCTTCGTGTCCACTCCAATAAAAATAAAAAAAAAATTAGATTGGAAAACATGATATGAAACTTCTTCGTACCAACCTCTGTTCGTCGAAAAAACTTATTATTTTCACTTACAACAAATACAGAGACAGCGATACATAATTATTTATCATCTACCAATTGCATCGTTATTGATATATCATCGTTATGTAATATTGTAGAACTTCATTAAACAATAATTATTTGTAATACCACGATTACTAAATACTCTAAATATAATGCTTGTAAATCCTTCGCATTCAGAGTACACGTTAGATTAATATATTAATATATTCATTATAGATCTTTCTCCTTACTCTTTTTACGTCCACTTATACTTATTAATATCATTAAGCTATCGATATATTCATTCCAAATTTTCATTCGTTTGTAATATAGATCAGCAGCCCGTCAATTACTATGAAATACGTAAAAGAAATAAATGAACACCAATTACATAACAATCGATAGGTAATTGTTTGAGAGCCGAGTATCGACTGGAGATATAAGTTGAACCGCGACTTGTGATCCACGATCGACCCGAGGCGAACTAAAACAAACCCTGAATCAACGATCAACCACCCACAAACCTTGCTCGAAGAGGAACGATCGGGCCTCGCAAATCATATTTCTCAGCGACGTTATCCATCGAACGGGGAAAATGAATGTCAGCCAGCCACGTAATCGACTCGACGGGCAGTACCAGCGATCGCGATCTCATGCGCCCCCTAAATAATGCCCGCTCGTCAATCGTCCTCGCGACAAATCGTTCCGAAAACCTTTTTTCTTTCGTGTCCCACTTGCGAAAGATCCGTTATCCACGGAACGGTGCGTGTCCTCCTCTTTCTTTTAACCCCTTGTCATAGAACATCGTGTCAAACACGTAGGAATGATCTTAAACGAAAGTCGGCAAAAATAAATGGTACTCGATTCTCCTGTATTCGAATCGAATATTGGATTGTAACATAAATACGTTTGGATATACTCTAAATTTGTTCATCTTTTTATTATCAGCACATTTATTATTATTACAGTTTTATGAAATAGTGAAACTTTCTTGGATATCATAGTAATGCAAATTTGGATGAAGTTGTAATTACGTTCTTAAAATTCGATTATCCTCATACGTGTTTATGTTACTACCTTTTCTGTTATTAATTATTGCGCCTCCAAGTGAACGTGGAATTCTTGTTTGTTTATAATGAATTACTGATAACGAGTTTTAACGAAATTATCAGAGTAATCGTAGGGCAAGGGCTTCTAGATTTGTTTAAGATAATTTGAATTTAAGAATATTATTAAATATCTGTGATTAGTCTACCTGTTCCTAGTTATTTTTAATAATATTTTGAACGTATAGATAAATTGAGGGCGCAACGTGGTTACATACTGCGTCATTTCCCCTGCTCAACCTTCGTGACATTTCGTCACCTCGCGTCGAAATGCCAAAGGGGTGGCTTTTCGATCGGTGATTGCGTACTCACGGGGATTGTCGTTTTTTCTTTGATTTTCTCTTTCTTTTTCTGTATTTTTTTCTTTTTATCGCGGTGAATCGTCCACGGATCTACATGCGTGTGATCGTTAGCGTGCCCATTTTCGATTCAGCTTTCAGCAAATGTTTTTTGTTTCGAAACGCTGCAGACACACAAAGCGAACAAACAAAGCGCCGCTGCACCTAGCGGTCAACTGATTCGTGCTGCTTTGAGCTGTTTTTACTATGGGCCGGCACGAATCATTTGAGCACTACTGTACACGCACGTATTCTAGGATAGGGATGATTTTTTGGGACTGTGTGCGGCGGCAGAGCTGAATGAAACAACGGAAAATCATTATTTCAACAAATTTTTGTGACAGCTGTAAGAAGGTATCATGGTGAGATCTTTTTTTTAGAACTTAAATGAATTCCGTTAGCGAAGTAGAAAAGTAAAAGTAAAAAAGAGCTTCGAATCGCCTTCTAATTATCGGAACAAGAAACCTTCGTTCATCGATCAAACCGAACAGCCAATTCTCCCGATGCATAATTCATTAAAAATAGATACAATCGTCCATTAACAATTCAAATCTTTGTTTACCGAAAACCATGTAACCCAACCGCTGGCTTATTGATTCTGACTTCGGTGCCGTGTGCAATAAAGATCTAATAAAAATCTAATGAACTCCAATAAAAGCATCGGTGAAAAATGTTCCTTTTCCTAACCTCACTCTTCGAACTTTTCTATGGTAACTGATCCAAACAATTCCACATTTCGTTCGAACTAGAAATATTTGTTCTTCGGAGTTCAAAATACCTTTACGGTCAGCATCAAAGATTAAAATGAAATGAGGAAGAAAAAATAGAGAAATGAAAATGGAAACAAAAATTAAAAAACAAAAAGAATTGAAGAATTACAAATAAATAGACAAACGAAAAGAAAATAAATTTTGTTGTTTCTTCGTTACCCGACAGAACCAACCTAGTCAATTCCCAGCACGATCAACCGGTCAGGCTTCTCATTTCCTCGCCCGTGCCCCCTTCAGCTCTGTCGCGTGAATGCAAGCGGGAATCAAGCGACAACGAAAAAAACCGGGGACATCGATGGCTTTATTCGTTTCTCGAAAACCAAACTGTACAAAAAAAGACGGCGGTATCATCGGTGAACACCAAAAGCACACGCCATTTAGCTGCGGAAGCCCAGCATCAGTGTCAGCGACAACAGTGCGCTATACATAATATCTCTCTCTCCCTCACTTTCTCTCCTCTTCACCCCCAATCCCCTCATTCTCTCTCCCTCTCTCTCACTCTTCCTTTCTTTCTTTCTCTCTATCTCTGTCTAGGACAAACATACAACAATTTGGTATCGGCGTACATCAGAGGATTGTTCTCTTGGTGGTTCACCGGCTGCGACGTGATCGGTCTCCTAGGCCTCCAGAGCGCCAGCCTGGCCAATCCGTACTTCGTCATCTTATTTTCTCTCCCCCTAGCAGTCAATCTTCTCTTCCGTCACTCAATTTTCCCCCAAGAAATATCCTGGTGATCACCTGCTGCTGCTGCTGCTGCTAGTCCCAATCCGCTTCATTCTCGAACAACGATCCCCAATTAGCGACCGGAACGGTTATTCATCTTTTGAGCGCGTGACCGATGATCCGTCGCGTTTTGTCGATGCACTTCCGCAGGATATGTCGGAACGACATGTTGAGTTAGCCACGTGTGTCCGGAACCCGCGGACCGGGTTCTGATCGGACGCCAGGGATCTCGGCGTTGCCGATCTATCCGTGAAGCCTCTTTGATCCAATCTTCCTCTCTTTCCCTACGGAATCTCTTAAATCTTCGAAGGGAGCAAGAACACTGTAGACGTGATCGAATCACGTGTATCTCGACTAGAAAGTACGTAGCAAAAATAATTCTCTCTCTCTTTCTCTCTCTCTCGCTCTCTCTCTCTCTCTCTCTCTCACCCGCTCGCTCGTACGGTTCAAGTTTCCCTCTTCGTGTTCTTCGAAAGTGATCTAAGTTAGCTAGTTTTAAGTGCTGAACGAGTTGCACAGCCAACGAATTGATTTTAATGAACCGAACATCGCCGATTTACGTGTCTCTCTCTGTCTCGGCGTAGCCGTTCGTCGCGGGACCGTCACGTTCCCGGTGTCCGCCGCGCGCCGGTCGGCTCCCGTTCACCTTGCACCACTGTAAACCGTCCCAACGATCGGCCGCGAGTGACACGGAATTTTTTCCAACGGTCATTCTATTCCAAGCCTGCCGCGAAACTTTGATACGCGCGTTCCGCGGCCACCCCTGCGCCCTCCCGCACGCGGCGACGTTGTCGTCGGCCAAGGTATACGCGTCTCGGTAGCCAAGGCACCGGGCTTGCGCGTTGATCGCTTGCGACTCCGACACCTACGCCGTGAACCAGTGTTCACCATAACCGATTCACCCTTACTTTTCGCGCGTTACTCGCTGAACACTATGATTTTCTCTTTTGCTTTTCGGACTAGAAGGTTTCGACGGAAACGCCTTATTCAATAATACCGCGCGCTATGGATCTCTTTCAGGTAGAACGAAAGTTAGGCTAGCTAGAGAAGCTATTTATTCAATAGAAAACCCTGCTCGAGTAGAAAACGGACTGAATATTCGTAAGCTCTTCTGCTTCAGCGTGTCACCTTTCTGGTTTCGGACGATGATTCATTCAATCAATCGATCGATCAACACCCGGGTCGGACGTATTGATTGATTTTTGGGTGGTTAGACGGATTATTGAGCGGATGGAGGCGGACAGTCTTTGATTTGAGAGACTCCAACGGTCTCTTTTTGGTTTGCTACCTATGAAGCTGTTCGTGGGTTCTCCTTTGCACCCGACGCACGTAGACGCACTTCACTGTTAGCTTATGGATGTAGGGTGTCCAGGCTTCGGAGTTCGAGCGGTTGCCATTGTTCCGAGTCAGCTCAGCGATAGCGAATCACTGTTAACGGGACGGTCTTCCGTTGTGGCATCGTCTTCGAATCGCCGCGACGAAGGATTCGCAGGATGTCTATGTTCCTTGGACCTAACAGTCACGACTCGGACACTGGACAAGAAATGGCTACCGCGTGCGACGTCATTCAACTTCGGAACACACGGGGTACCGTTTACTGAAATAGAACTCGCTGGCTAACAGAAAGGGAAAGAATAACAGCGATCACAGTTCATCGAGGCTAGTCGTCGACGAATTAAATCGGAACACTGTCGGTGATCGTCGAGCCACCTCGGGGTAACTGGATCGACCGTTGGCTACCGAGTCCTCACTGTGATCACGAAAGGGTCCCCCACGTGTCTAGATGTCCTAGATCTGCCCGTGAAACCGGTCACAGTACGATCCTTGGTTGCTCAACGGAACGATTCAGAGGAAAAGAGAGACCGAAGGGACCGCAGGGAAAGGGTGTACGGTAGGAACATGGACGGTGCTCGAGTCAGTGAAAAATGTCGGTCCACTAAGCGTTCGTAGCGTCGGTCTCGCGGGGGCGAACGTGTCAACGGCGAGCCGCCATCGCTCGTGTATCGGTATTATTCACGGTCCCATCCTGTTCGCCGAAGTTTCCCGCGAGTCGCTATCGATCCCTTCCCTCTCTCTCTCTCTCTCTCTCTCTCTCTTTCTCTCTGTCTGTCCCTCAGCCGTGGCAGTGTGTCGCCTCGCTCGGCCCCTAGACCGGAAGGAAACCGGAAAGGAAATCCCCCTCGTCAGCGGGCGAAAAGTTCCCGTCCGCGGGGCGCGCGCGATTCCAAAGAACCGTCCCCCGCTCCCCCGATCCTTGTCGCCTCCGCGACCTGCTCGTCCACCGCCAGCCTACCCCCGCGGCGCCAATGATCGATGTCCAGTAGCCCGCGTCTCGCGGCGCTCCGGTGTGTCTGTGGACTTGCGTGTCGGTTGCGCGCGGGCACACGTGACTCGAAGGTCATATTACCGTGGGGGATCGATCACGGAACCACGCTGCCGTCTGACTCGGTTCACGGCGTGTTCCTCAGGGGGCCGCGCGGCGGTTCCCCCGGAAGAAGCGGCTGGCCAGGCCGCGTCGACGATCGGTGCCCATCGATTGCCGCGCGATCGATGCGCCGCCGCCGTTGCTCGGGTACGCCAACGCGCTGTCGATCGACCTAGAAATTCCGTCGGTGGTCCTTACGCCACGAAACTTTGTCCGTTTCATGGTTCACGCGAGTAGAAAACGACCCGGGTATTATTTTCGGTGTGCCGGCACCCGTTGTCCGGCGATCGATCAACGAAAGTCCGAGGTGGAGAGAAGAAGCGAGGTTATGTCGCGCGGCGACGTTTCCTCCGCGGGATGAACGGTCTTCCGGGGACCGGGCGATCGCGAACTGGCTTCCTCACTGGCGGAGCCTCTCCTCGGCACTTCCGGTTCTGTCTCTCACCCCGTAACCGTCACCGATTCACGCGATCCTGGAGCCGCCGCTCCTCCCGCCTCCATATATACGTGTATACGCGGCGAGAACCCGTCGCCCTCCTCGATGACTACCTCCTCGGCGACGGCATCGAGCGGCCCCGCGACTGCGCGCCGACACCACGACCCCTACCAACGGTTTCAACCCTCTCCGATTTTACTCTCTGCCGCGCGCGCCCTTCTTTTTCCCTTCCTCGCGTTCCGTTTTCGGTGCGCGTCCGGGTTCGGATAGCGCGGGCGCGCGACCCGCGGGGAGAAACATGGCGTCGCGCAGCGGAAGGTCGAGGTCCTTGCTCAAGATGCCGCTAATGAGGTCCCGTTCGCTGCGGATGATTTTTGGCTGATGAATTAATGTATAACCGCGGCGAGCAATCGCGATTCGCTTTCACTGGAAAGGAGATTTGGAGGATTTGCTGGCGAAGCGAGGGTTTTTCGGTGGGTGGATTCATTTGGGCAAGATTCGGGGATGTAGGTTTCGCTGCTGGAATTGATTGATAGGAATTTCAGCGGATGCCTGTGGATGGGCACGTTTTTATGGAGCTATTCGATGGGAGGGCGGATTCTAACAGCATCTTTCAGCTGGTAGTATCGTTACCGAGTTTATGTGTTTTCTTATTTGTTAAGTCGTTCACTTGTGCACACGTTTAGTTCTGTTAAACGAGGGCGTAAAGTTTAATGTATGCATTCTGGTTTATGAGATATTGCACGATTGAATCGGTGAATGCGAAGTGTGTGTGAATGGAACTTTCTCTCGGTTGTTTTGGATTCAGAGTTTTTACGATGTTGTCTTAAAATTGCTTCTTTAACTTTCGGCTGGTGATTCTATGAAGAGTTTGGTGCAAAATATACTGTATAAGTTTAGGATTTTAGTTAAATTTGATGTGAACAATGCACGAGGGTTAATGTTTAAAGAAAATAATATTAAATACGATAGCTTTATTTTTTTGTTACAGTAACGAATATTTTAAGGACAAAACCCTTGAAACTTTCGTTCTCCGCAATCCTTTTGCAACAAATTTGAACATATAAGTACGTAGAAAATTTAACGAACAGAGTCTTTTCTACGACAATTTATGGGGAACAATAAATCGGCACGTACGACCCGAAAAATTGAAAAACACTATTGAAAAGACTTGTACGACGCTTTATTCCCGAGGTAATCGATTCTGAAAGTTCACCAGGTGCACGTGCACCCGACCGGCTATATCTCTGCCCGTTTATACGGACGAACAGAGCCGGGAAGTTTTGTTGTGCAACGATGTTCGATATAATTTTTAATTGCATCGTACCGCGCGCTTTAACCCACAATCAGATGCAACAACGTTATACACGCTGCACAGAAACCCAAATTCGAGGCATTCGACGAATATAGGCTGCACTAATTGTGCTCATGCCAGTGGCTTAGTAATCTGTAATTGTCTCATTCATGAATACGAAAGTAGAACTCGTTTTTATACGATTACGAGTGTTCTGTGAGCTTTGTTTTACATATGCAGCCTTAGCTTGACAATAAGTAACCAACTTAAACAATGAATTCATTTTTGAATCAGCTGAGATATTTATTTTGTTCTTATATTTTCCATGTATTTTTATTTAAACAAAACACTTATATTATAGAGAAATGAATTTAAAAATGTAAGTGTAAACAATTTGAATTTACAATCTCAGGAAATTAATGTAAACGATCAATGGTAAATACTTGTTGCAAAGGATCACATAAAATTACTTTCTTATGCAAGAATTAACTTTTAAAAATTTCTTTCTGTTTAAAATAATAATGAATACTTAATGATTAGAAAAATGCATATAGTTCGTTACGCGATACAATTGCTCGAGTACCACAGTTTATAATTTTCATTTGACTATGACTTTAAATAAATTACCGATTAATTTTCTTTCAACAAATCAACATGTAGCGCTTAATATTTATATACGACAGACAAGATTCGTAGTCCGGCGATCCGCCATTTGTAAATAAGGGACAGACCCCTATCGGAGACACGCCGATCGAGAATGAGCATTAAATAAAGAAATATTTGCGGACAAATACACTCAATGCCAGCTGGTCGCGTAGACAGAACTTTCTTTGTCTACCGGCGAGTGCCTCTCCACTCCATTGACTTAAATAACAATGCAGGCGTAAAGACAACAAGAGAACCATCGACTTTCTTGTTCCAATTATAGATTCGTGAGGCGGCAACGAGATACTCCTCGCGCGAACCATTCATTGCCGCACAATAATTCGACCAAGGACGGCCGAGATTCTCGTGGAAAAACGTCCGATCGATTCGTATCGATCCTGCTTTCTCATTCAACGTGAATTCTTTCGAGAATGTAGAGACATGTGTTGATTAAATTCATAGTAATTCATTATAACTCGTTTATTTGATCATTTCTGTGTGATCTTGATGAATTTTCATAGAAAATATTGAATTTGTTTTATGCATCGTTGGTATTTCGAATGACAGAGAAATTTAATTCTGTATAATAATTGATCTGAAACAGATATTTAAATTCGTATATATATATTTTTTTCTTGAATCACAAGAATTTTCACATGAATTTTATTTCATTTTAACGTGGGCGTATCAAAGATAAATGAAGTCGTTCCATATGAGTCGTATATGAAGATTAAATTGTGAATCTTCATGAACATTTCTATTTTCAATTGATTTTCTCAAGTGAAATTAGAATCACGAAGAAATTTACTTTGATCAGTTACATGACGGAGTTAATATGATGATGAAATCGTTATTGATCTTCATGTATATCCTTCCTTTTTATTCATTGCTGTTTTTACATACGCATGTGTTCCATAAATGCATAAAATCTGCAGTCGTTGGGGGACACTAATGAAATTGAAATGAAATTAAATGTACGTGATGTTTGAACGATGATTGATGAAGTATTTATTTTATTTCCACTTTAATAAACCTTTTAACGGATGAATCTGTTTTTATCTACGGCTCTGATTTTTATGGCGCCCCACGGATTTCGTTATTCCGATGTTTATGGGAGGCTAATCAATGAAATGTAAGGTTCTATTTTACTGTCTCCAGTTTAATCAAATTATATTTATTCATTCGAGACAGTTTAAGATATTAATTCATTGTCCTAGTTAACACTATGCGTCGTTATTAACACCAACAAAAATTTGCAAGATAAAGTTTCGAAAATAAAAGAAATGTATTTGGCTATTAAATTAGAAAGAATTTTATTTGAAAAAGAAACTAGAAAACATTCTATTTCAAAACTAGATTAGAACAAATTCAATTATACAAGAATGTTATGAAGTTCATGTAATTTCCCATGGTTCGTTACTTAGAAAAGGGTTGATTGATTGAGAAGAACACCTCTCGCGCCGCAGATGTCTCAATGACATGGATCATCAAGTAATGGCGGAAAAGATAACCGAATAGCAGCGCGGCCGTGCACGGCTACGAAAATGTTGAGTCAGATTTATAAATAAGCCGTGTTATCAGATCCTCGCCGACGCTATTTTAAGGTATCGACCAATCAGTGCTAAGGTCAAGCGCGCCCACGATAACCCGAGGACTATCAAAATTTATCCGGCAAACGGATCCTTGAGTTTTTGCTCAATTAAGGCGTTCACCAAGGAATCAAAAGGTGGTTGACATGTCTAAATTTTCAGTTTCATCGACGCAAAGTAATTTACGAATCATTCTTGAATCTTTTTATTTAAAATTCGACATTTGAGATCCTTATTAATTTTTAGTATTAAGAAACGAAAAATTCGAACTTGAAGAACTTCTTATATAGTCAAAAGTATTGTGAAATATTTCCTGAAATAAGAGGAAATATATTTTAAAACGTTCATTATCCGAGAAAATGGAGAACGTAGAAATTGGAGAAAATATAAAATATTAAGATTCGAGATAATGAAGGGTTTGGAAGGAATAAAAAAATATTAGGATTTCAGAATCTGAACATTGGAATTTTTCGATACAATTTTGAAAATAGAAATTAATCGATCGTTCAGCACGTGAAGTGTATGAAAAGAACCATTGTATTACCAATCGCCGCGCGAGGCCTTGTTACTTTTAATTTCCTAGCTGCGCGATTTCCATTCGAGATCTTGCGTTACGTCATCGATTTCGTAAGCGATACCCGTTTCTTTGCATAACGTCCAGGCGTATTTGCGAACTGGATGCACACCGGGAATGTCATTGTGATGACACAACGATGAAGAATTGATAGAGGAAACTATCCATTCATACGATGCATTAGGAGTTCGCGAAAGAAATCAGTCTCCGTGTATAATCCATTAAGCGAAAGATTATAGGGTACCTTGTAAATAATATTTTTCGCATTGCATGAAAAACTCATTAGACTTTCAATTCGTCATTTGAATATAAATAATCGCAATAATAAATGATACGAAATGTCGAAGATGAGTATATATTTTTCAATTTATTTCAATTTAACTCTTGCCATGTTAACGACATATATCATAGATTATTCATTCATAGGAACCGGGGATTCGCGAAGGATATAAGAAAACATTTCAAATTATTTATTGATCCAGACTGAAACGTCATATGTCCGTAACTATATATTACTGCTAGAGCTCTATAAAGATTCTACGACGCATTTAAAATCACAGCTTCGCCAGTAGAGACACAGAGAAGAGTACTATTACCTAGCGAATGATCAATCAAATGTTCAACGAGTCAAAAGAATAACCTAGACTGCGACACGTATCTCGTAAACTTCTCAATAGTAGCACGAAACAGTGTGATTCACGTCGCGTTGAAAGCAGCGTTGTTTGCACAACGTGCAAATTCTATGACAACCGTAACGAGCCGTTTAGATCCTCTATTTAGCACATTCCAACGTATTTCTTCAAGATCAGTCGTCAATGGTAATCGTTCATCATTCAATATACCAATTAATATGTTACAGTCATAAATGTGTATAAAAAATCTGTTTCCTTGTTGATCGTAAGGCATTACGAAAACATTAAACAACTTCGACGATGAATTCATTAAAAAACCACCCTACGTCAGCATGTCAACAGATAAAGCATAAATCAAGAGACAAAACGTACGAAATGTACATTATACAAAATTGAATATCGAAATCTTAATTTTACAATCAAGCTGTGCTAAATCAAATGGCGACCAAGAATGCCCTCTCGCAAAGGGTTAATTCCTTTACGGCACACCTGCGAAAAACACGCGGTTGGCAACGTGTTAAGAGGAATTCGATAGTGTCCAGCGTTCCCGAAATTCCTTCCCCGTAGTTACGTAACCATCCCCGCGTAACCGATTCGCGTAGCTCGGAGTGAGAGGGGGCGGCAGACTGACCTCGTTAGGGTACTTTTACTTTCCATCAATCTACACGGGGCTCCGTGTATCATAGCCGAGACGACGACGACGACCGAAAAGGTCGAAGTGACGACGAATAAATTTAGCGACGCAAAATCGAAGCAAGAAACCAGCCATGGAACCAGCCAAGGGGGTTGGAAAGGACGGGGACGGTTGAACAAAGAGCCCTAGCAGCCTCGTGGAAATTGGAAACATGCCAGTGGCGCTATCGCACGGTGGGCGGCACAAGTCGCTGGGGGTGAGGGTCGCCGAGTAACGGGTGACATCTAGTCGCGAGGAAATATTGAACGTAAAAATGGCGTCGGTGCCGAACCCGTCGCAACGAAACAAGCCCAACAAGCAAAATGCTGGGGGAGGATCGTCGATCGAAATTAATATGTTTTTGCACCTCGAAGAAATTAGACGCGATGTATTCTTAATGTTCTTTCGTTTTAGGATCTTTGTATTTGAATCATTGAATTATTTGACTGGTGTATTTTGTTTATTTGGAGGGGGTAATTGGCACGTGACCTACGGAGAATTCTGACCCCCCTACGGATTACATAATTTTCGAATGGCTCCTTTTCCTTGGGTTTGCAGATGTGTTTCGAGGAATATTGGGTTTGATTTGATATTGATGGTTTATTGTTTGTCATGGGTAGGAGGAAAGGTGGTTCTGGATTGTGTAATTGGAAGTTATTTTACACTGTTAAGAGGACAGTGAATATTGAAGATTGGACATTATTGTAGGTTATAGATGATGGGTTGAAATATTTAAAAGTATTGTAATATCGAATGGTACGTGTTATTAAGTGAATATTCTTGTGTCCACTTGAGAATACCGTTTCCCGGATGAATTATGGAGTATATTTTTGCTAATCCAGCAACTTCTCATTCCCTCCAATGTTTTTTGGCCGAAAAACAAAATCGTCCTTATCCACCGTTCGCCATGTTGACCTGGCTCAGGTCCTCCTGACTTTTTCCACCCGCGGCTGGAAAGTCTGTTAAAAGGGCGTCACTTTCGAAGATGGAAGAAACAAAACGAAATGTAAAGGCCGATCTAAAATCAATCCCTTAAAGTGGTCGAGAGATTCCGAAAGTTGAAAAGGCATTGGCAACGCAGCGCAGCTGTTCAAGGAGAACCACTTCGAAGTCGACCACTCTAATATAGAATAATGTTTTATAAATAAAGTGTTATGACGGCAGTTCGAGTATTTTTTTATCGCGTGCTACACATCGTCTATATTGACGTATGCTATAAATGAGTGAAATCCGCGGTTCAATTATAAATAACTTCCGTTTTCTTTCTTCAAAGTGCCCCAGGTACCAGGTATTTACTTTGCAGTTAACCTTAGTAACAGCGTCGCAAGGTCTCGATCATTATTAAACCTGATTTTCATTTGATCGAAGTTATATAATACCGAGATTGTGTAATAAAATTGAATAACAAAAGAATATTCAACTTTCAATCTCTAAACGATAAATATTCTTTAAAAATCTATAGGATTACTGTTCTTTGATCTTATGCTAAATCAGTTAATTTTTAATTCATCATAAAAATATTTAAAATTTCTGCGAAGTTGAACAGTACTCTTTCTATTGAACGATAATGACTTGTTTTACAAATGTATGAAAAATTAAATTTCATTTCTTTCAGAAGTATTTTGAGTCTGGAAGCTTATTTTATACGGTGTTTATCGTGAAAGGAAATATTCTTCCCGTGATGGATAACATTTCTAGAAACTGGAATAATTAAACGAAGTCTCGGAACGGTAATGAACAGTTTAAACAAACATATGATCCTGTATTGCGCCGCGTGGGTGACCGATAACATACAGAAAACTTCGGAACATTCTGATGATAAGTGAATGTAATTTCACAGTCACAGTGAACTACTTGGCCTGAAAACTATGCCATGTCCTATTTCGTGGGCCATCGGTGACCCACAGAAGCGTTTATAACAGTTCACGCCGCTCGATAAGTAAATCAAATTTCACGAACGCGGCCGATTCTTTAATTACGAGCCTCTGCATAATAAATATTGTGAACTATGCAATGGGAAATTCGGTAAATCGTATCATGATATTTTAAACTGCAATTAATCGTTCTTAAAGGTAATCAAATTAATTAACCTGTGACACAGATTCGTCTGACAGTAATTGGATTCTCTCCTTTGACGATCTATACTTATATAAATCAATATTAACTATAGAATTTTCTATCAATAATTCCAGATGACCCCAGAAAATGAAATTAGGATAAATATGATATGCTTTTGTGAATGGCAAACGAAGTACCTATTCTTTCCAAATTCCTTGTAATTCTCGAATAGATAAAATTAGAAACAAAAAAGTACGGACACTTTAAACAAAGAGTTAATACTGAACTATTGTTTTAATATTGTATGTTCTAGTCAATTGTATTATATGAAATTTAATACGACAGTATGACACTGCCTTTGAAGATTTGAGAAAATTTGCAGCGATTTGTGACGGTATGTGATTGTTTGACAATCAATCGATGTTTTGTCGAATTACACCTGTTCTTTCAACATTCGACTATGATCGATTTGACAATCAATGATTGTTCGACATACACAATATTTTGCGCCATTCCTCCTACACGGTTGGACACTGTTTGAAACCAATGAATTATCATTATTATATACATATACCTAATACTCCAGCGATAACACAGCGAATGAAAGCTCCGCCACCAATGTGGTCCTGATTATTCAATGAGATAAGCCACGCATTCATCAAGCGCCATTAATATAACCGGCTAAACCCCTGCATGCAGCGAATGTTTCAAACGTTGTTAAACGTAAAACTGTTTGGATCCCGTCTTGTTGACCCGGATCGTCCCGGGGCAAACGGTTAAGCCAAGTAATTAGACTTTTCAAGCATAGAACAGCGGCTTTCAATAATTGGTACCGTTATTAGGATCTGCTCGTCCGAGAACTCGTCGATCCGTCTCCGCGGGCGGACGCTTAGCCTAGAGTCTAGGGAGACGATTCGATCCTAGTGACAATAGGGAACATTGAAAAGCGCTGCGTCTACCGAGGCCAATGAGCGCGCGGTTAAGTAAGCTGGGAAAAGTAATTTTGTTGGACTTACAAAGAAAATGGCCAGGAGGTTTCGAGCTTCTGTGACGGACGCTTTTCGTGTTTCGCGGCATGACGGTTCTCAATTCCATGGCAACTGCATGAAACGAAAAGAAAAAAATAGTCAGGATTAATTTGCCACGTTCCCTTGTTGAACGTTCACAGTCCACAGCGTGCTTAGACGAAGTATCAGCGAAAAGCTTGCGTTTCAAGCTCAGACTCCCTCTTTCTTTCTCTCGATCTCACTTTTTCTATATCGATTATCAATACTTTAGAATTTTTTGCGATCACTGTATTTTTTTTGTACGCAAAAAGCAGTTTTTCATAGAAATAACGCTTTTTATGCTTCTTCCTCGAAGCTTTACAGTGGTTAATTGGAATTTTTTAGCCCCTATTTAACAATATTCATTGACAAGAAATTTTTCTTTGTGTTATGGAAATTAGATAGTGTTTAAGAATACATTATTTCGTTACTTCTAAGTTGCATGGTGTTATAAGTAGTTGAAATATCACGAAAAAACCTGCATAGAATTTGAGAAGCTATAACAGAGGCACTTATCTAAAATGTCGCACGAACTAATCACACTTCGACCATTTCACGTTAATACCTCCATGTAAAAACTGATTGAACTAACTGAACTATGATCTTCTAGTCGAAGAAAGTAATTTAATTGTCGATTGGATCACCCGATACATTACCATGGAACAAAAACAGTTGGCACACTTTCATCGGGCAGACTCGGACGTCGCGAGTGTCCAAATGTTACAGTTAGAGACTTCTAACGATAGACAACACCGCGGGAGAGCAATTTTGCTCCTTATATGAAATTTTTAATAACAATCTTAACGGACAGTGTTGGCCGGCGCTGTTAGCAAACAGTGTTTCGCATCGGCGCGGAGGTGGCGTTACACGGTTGCCATCAGATTTTATTGCGGACTCGGAAAATAGGCCACAAAGTGGAAATATCAGTTCGAAACGCGGCGAAAGCCTCGATTAACCGGCACAATTCGAGGCCGAACGACACGCGGGCGAGACCATCACGAAAAATCGACAGGAAAATACGAATGACATTTCTCCATGGACAGAAGAAGTATTTTCGTTTTCTCCGATCGCGACGTGTCGAGCCGCGAATTTTCTTACCCTGTGGTGAGACCATTTTCTTTTTTGATTAGCGAGACACGACTATTAACGAAAATTTGTAGTGAAAAAGATAATCGTAACAAAGATTAATGCTGTAACAAAAGATAATTGTGAAAATAGATTAAAGTAGTGAAAAAAAATAATCCTAATTTCATATTGAAATTATTGTAAACTCATTGCACTGAATTTTGGTTAATATTTGAATTAATAATTAAATTAATATATCAATAATAATAGAAATAAAACATGTTTCCTTATACTTTATTAATAAGTAATAATCAGTTTAAAATGTATCTATTGAAAGAAATATAAATTATATATTCCGTCTTTGCAAATGTTCATTTGAATATCTGAATATTAATATGAATATTCTAGCACACTCGTTAGAAGACTACATTTACTGGCAACGATTACTTTCACCGGATCTCTCTTAGATACTATACAAATACACGTTCACCGTTGCATGCTTTCTGCATCCAGTATCTTGGCAAGAAACTTTCGGATCCATTATGTGTATATACACACGAAGCATTCAAAATCTGTTGGTGACATTTGACCTTTCATTCTTAAATTATACAATGGAGATGATCGTGCCTGTTTCATTCACGAAGTCATGACCCGGCGTTTCCGTTTTCTGCTTTTTGATTCACCATTTTAAAACAACTGTTGCGGCGCCACAATTGATTGACGTCACTGTTTGACGAGCATAAAATAATTACTGACGAAAAGTGTGCGTTTATTCCGTGTAAATATCATATTACACGGAAAATATTCAATTTCATTATTCCTTTTCAATCGTACAGGCTAACGAAACTGTTACAATGGCGTTTATTCACGGGAGAGTCAAAAGTGATTCAGTTCTCCCTGAAATTGTGAATATTTAGTGAAATTTTCTTCAACAACCGGCCAGATAATTCAGCGTGAAATTCTCTTTTCACGACTCGATAAAGAAAAGTTCGTGCGACTGTATTATACGACAGACTGCCGAAAAGTGAATCGCGGAGGTCGCAGAACTTCGTTTCACGGAAACCACAATTTCCTGAGGACACATCATTCGATCCCCCGAAGTTATTGATTCCTTTACCAGTCCACAATGCTCATTGTAACCGTTTCAAAGAGCAAAAACCGAAAAGAAACCTTACAGAAACTTTATCCAAATTGAAAGGGAACGGAAGCAAAGCGTTCCTAAAGCTGGTCCCGGCCATTTTAAACTATCTTCAGAATAGGCAGCCATCAATTTACAACAGTTTTAGGTGGAAACGGCACAATGGAGAGGCCGTTGCGTTCGCGAAAGTTTTTTTGGCTTCTTCGCCTAAGGCGTGAGAATAGCAATAATAACGTTTACTTTTTCGTGGAACAAAAATGGAAGTTATTTATAACAGACTTGAGAGAAATAAAGTTCAAGACATTACAGTGAAAATATAACAGAAATAAACATTTTATGAGATATACGTAATAAAATTGTAGCTTTTTAATTATCATATTTATTTGTGGTTAAAGCACTACCATGTTAGATCATAAAAATATTGAATAATGAACTGATAGTTGGGATTATAATTTCCAAGTTTTTCGATAACGAAGCCCCATTGATAATACACGTCACGCCATATTTGCCATTTTTTGACGTAGAATCATCGACTTTTCCGTTTGCCAGGGATAACGAACATTCTGCATTCACTTCATATCGGTCGGCTTAAGCAAATACGAGAAAAGGAAGCTTTGATTCGCCGGAAATTTCTCGGGAATCCAGAATTCCCCGTAAGATCTCGACACGGTCGGCGAACCAAGCATAAATTGTCTAGAAACACGTATGCACCAGGACCATGCATCACAAAAGGCACAGCATGGAAATCGTGGATCTGTAAATAATTCATTAGTCGTTGAGCAGAGATTTGCTCCGTGGCGAAGAAATAACTCGGGACGGAGACATCGGGCAAATTAATCGTCTGCAAGAGAGGGAGACCGAAGGAAATAAAATAATATCGAAGATCGACGAAATACGCGCTAGACGTAATGTAAATCATCATAAGTGATCTAAAATGTTTCTATCATTTCATATATCGTTTGTAGAAAGCTTAAAGCGTCACGTTGTTTCAATAATATTTGCCTTCATCCTCTAATGTCGACCGCCATCTTTGAGTACGAAAAAGGCGGGGAGTTTCAAATTTCAAATAATTTCTCTGGTTATTATATTATATTACATAAAGAAAAGATAAGTGTCAGATACTAGTAAACATTCTAAACATCTGAAGATTCACTGTTTTATATTTAAAAAATGTCAAAGATAGGGGATTTAAAATTTTCTAAAAAATTAAAGAATCATGATCACTCAAGCATTTTTAATAACGAAGAAAAAAATAACAATAGAGAAATAATAATAAAGAAAGATGGATTAATAATTGGTAAGCTTAGTATTTTTCAAAAACTTATTAAGAAATTATCTGCTGCATTTATAAAAGTCATTCGAGGTTCACAGGAATGTTTCTTTTTTTGAATACAAAACGGTCCACCCGGTACAAGGGTAAAAGTTACGTTTGCACAGGGCGGCGTCGCGCGCCACTGTTTTAAGCTTATCAGAGACTGAAAATTATAACAGGATGCACCAAAACGTCTAGTTCCGCGCAAAGCGCTTTTTGACCCAGAAAACAGACTCGCGGGGCTGGTTTCCTTTTCCTCTTTTAAGGAGCTTATCTCCGGGGAACAATGATTTGCGAACATTTTTTCCGCGCATGACAATTGCTCCGAATGGCCCTTCTCTCTCGGTTCCCCTTTATTCTTTCGAACTTTTTCATGCGGCCTCTGGAAATTATTGCGGCGTTAACGCCAACGTCCCGTTCCGTTCCGTGGGAAGAGAATAATAGATCCAACATGCTCGAGACAACTGTGAATTTAATCCCCCTTATACCTAAACCAATATTTAAACTACACGTACACACGTATCTCTTTACTTTCCAATCTCCTTAGCGAAACCAGTGTACATATAAAATTACGTTAGACGCAGTTACTAGGAATAGACGATTTTCTTTACGTACACGTGATATACGTAATTTTTCGAGTGATTTTTAGGTTTCAATATCTCGTACAATATAACAATAATAATACGCCATATATTTCTTAGAAAACATAGTTCGACTAGACTAAAAATTTAATTGATCCATAGCTCACACAGGTAAACACAGATCTCAAGTATTAATATTGAAATACTGATAAATATAGAAACATCAAATATTTATTAAGGAAATAAAAATTTAAATATTTAAATATCAACGGAACCTGGATAAATCTGTCGTCTCAAATACATATTATTCAAGCAAATATGTAAATCTCCAAATATTAGCAGAACCTTCATAAATCTTACGTCTCGATAAAACTTAATCACAATCCTTGAAGAAACTCAGAAATCTTCGAATTAAAAAATTGAATTAAAGTAACTCACGATACAGAGAACAACGCTAATAAACAAAAGATTCAATACAAATCAATCTATTAGAAAAACACCGATGTGGGCGTAAAAAATTCGATGAAGAGAGGGAATCGCCAAGTGTAACAGAGTCGCGACGTTCGGAAGAACGGAACCGTCCAGCGAGAGACTCCTTTCCCGCTGTGCAAAAAATTAGCAGCGGAACGCATCTCGTGTTCCGTCTGACAAATAAATCACGGGGCTTTCACATCCAGCCCCGATTTCAAATACACTCGAAACTTGTCCGACGAACTCTATTTTCGCGGCGGCGCGGCGCGAGTTTCGCGGAACGGGGGCGGAAAACATTCCGCCGCCAAGACGTGGCGACGTTTCGGGCCCACGGTGCCACGCCGCGGTCGATATGAAGCTACGCTGGGCGCAACCCTGCGATAACTATAGGTTTTCAGACGCATAAGGCGGCAATTCTTAACCCGTTTGCATCACACGACAGAATGAAGAATGTTCCGTTGTCGTGGTACTGCTTTCTTTTGCATTACATTTGGGTGATTAACGTGTGGAAATGAGTGGGTAGATTATGATACAAAAGCATAGTGCAGTGGACAATAGTAGTAATAATAATGATATTAATGTAATAATGTTGACTGATTGTTGGAATAATTCAGTTTAAAAACTGGACATATGCTGATGACGCACGTGGATCCCTTTGATGTCGTATTCATGCAGACTGAATGTAATTTTAAAGTTTATTGTGATAACCAGATGTTTTATCGATCTTTCTTTGATTCATTTGTAATATTGTAATGTCTATTATAGACTGTAGAATGTATAATCTCTCACAGAAGTTTCCTTATGTCATTAAAAGTTAATAATCTGAGAGAATGAAGAAAAATATTGAACCTTAATTCCTCAGTTCGAACATTACATAAGAGTAACATGATTCAGCCTTGGTTTCGTGTAGCTAGCACCTAGATAATTCAGTAGACAAGGTTCAGATAACCAACAGTCGTCCTTACTAATACGCATACTACTGCCATAAGTCAATTATTTCACAGAATTTCTAATCTCAACTAAATCGACCTAAACAGCAACTGAACAAATTCCAATCGTTACCAAATCCAAACCCACAAGAAGCCTCCACTAGCCAGCCGACTCCCGAAAACAGCCCACCCAAGGAAAATCTTTAGTCTACTAGCTGCCAGTCCAAGCCAAGAAATAATTCATCGTACACCCTAAAACTGGACACACATTGAACACGTCCAGGAGTGCTTCATTGTCTGGCTCCGAGGACGCTTGACCTTCCGCAACGTATTGAGCCGGCCCCTTCCCGGCCAGCTTCCCTTTCAGTTGATCGTACGCGAGCCACTCGTTCCCCGACGCGGCGTGGCGCGACCATATTAAAAAAGAAAGGAGTGAAAAAGGCAGGAGGAAGAAAGAAGAAAAAAAGGAAAACCTACTTACAATACGAGGGGAGCCCTCGAAGCAACCCCTTCTCGGATATTAGATATTGTCCCTCGCCGTTCACGGCGCGGCGTCGCTCTCCAATTCATCTCGATCGTGCCAGTCTCGTTCAAATAGGCTCCTGTGTCGCTCTCACACACGCGAGGACGCACTTGTCGCTCATGCGACACACGCAGACACACGGGAGCACGGCTATTTACAGTGAGGTGTGCGAATGCACGTGCACAGGTAGCTAAGCTGTGGAGGCCCCGGTTGCCACCTCGCACGAGGTCGAGCGCCCTTTCGAAATTTGCCGATGGCCAAAGGAGGCCTCGAGGACCGCTTCGCTGACCTCGAATCCGAGATTCTTATCTTTGAACCGAAAGACGCCGTTTATCGAACGACAGTGCTACTCACGGCCGTCCGCGGCCGGTTTTCAATAGCGCGGGGACGGCCGCGGCTCCCGGCGTGCCCCAGAAACCGCAGTTCACAATGAAAATTCTGTGAAATATAAATATGCCCCCGTCTTCCAACGTGGCCGGGATACCCGACGCGCGTTATCGGGAAATTCGACGGCGCGATCCGATACCCGAATATTGTTCGCGAGGAAAAGAGGTGGGGGCAGTCGAAAGACAGCCACATGCCGGAAAAGTATCTCGATTCGACGGAGAATTGACTGCGACCGCGGTCCCGAGTTATTTGTGCCCTGGAAATTGGAAACGCTACGGAGATACGTAGGTACGTGACGGAGGATCTCTTTGTTCCGGGGTTTCAAAGATCAGCTTAGTGGTAATTAAGGGATGGGAGATTGTAGGGTACTTACGCGTTATACGGAGATAGATTTATAGATATTTATTGTATCGTTTATTCTACTGCTCCTAGAAACATTCGTGTTCGTTCATTTGGATTTTGGTAGTTACAGGTTTAAAAATGGATACTTAAAGTACATACTAGTATAACTGCACTAATCACAGTCGATGTAAACGTATACTAAATAGTGTTCATACAATTCAACACGCGCCAAATTGACGCGATCCGTAAACCTAGTGTTAATAATGATGGAATATTGATAATGTGTTATAATATTAAGTAAATATTAACGTGACCTAGCCTAATTGACTGATCTGCTCGACCTTCAGTTAGGAAACGAAGGTAGTCCGGATAATCTCTAGGTACACACTGATTGTAAGGAGTGTCTTGCAAGTTTGTTTTGTGATTTTTGGAAAATGATGAGAATGAGCATAGTATGATCTATAGAAATTGAGTAGAGTAGATGCTGTTGGGCTGGGTTTTGATTGGATTTGAATTGTGGATGTTTGTGGGAAATGTAATTTTCTTGGGTGGGTTTGTGGATATTGGTTTATTGAAATTTAATTTTAATTTCTCTGTTGACGATTTAAATGTTTTAATATTGGGTTGATATTATAGAAATATTGTTATGATTTAGGAATATTGGAAATGAATGGGAGTTTCCTTTTTTTTGTTGACGATTTGAACGTATTGATATTGAAGTGAGAAAATTAGTGTATAAATATTCTCGGTGCAATTTAAGAAGGCTGGAAGCGAACAGCAGTTTATTTTCTCAGACAGTGCAATAACATTGAAGTGAAACCAATTTAATCGTACTTTGTATTTTCTAAAGGGTGCTATCGCAAGGTAAAGGAAAGGTATCGGGTCTCTAGCCAAACGTTCGCAATACTGGTAGGTAAGAATGTGGTGATAGGTGCACGACGTGTGTATTAGTAATGCGTGATCGGCCCCAGCCAATAGATAGCAAGCGTGCTTAGTCACGTATCCGCCAAAGATGGTGCCAATATTCTGACCAGTGAGAAGCGCATTCCTAGCGAGGGCACACTCCTCAGAATTATATAGTACATTGTATAATCGACGTTCTTTTCGCACTACTCGAGGTATTGCAACTACTACAGAATTAATTTGAAAATTTGAAATTCTAAAAGATTCGAAAGTTCGAAAATTTAAAAATTTGATCGTTTCTTTCCTGGTACACTAAATACAATACTAAACTTTAAATAAAAATCCACCAGAACTTTAGCTATCCAAAACGCAACGATTGAAGTAGATGCACCTCTTAAAAACAATAATTATTTACTAATGAATACAATAATGTTATTAATAATAACAGCAGTCTAATTAAATTCATTGACAGGATCTGAATACGTAATATAAATACTATAATTAAGACTCAAACAAAAAGCACGTCATCTGATTGGTAATGATACAGTCAAAGTGTTTCTATGCAGCGTCAAAAAGAATTCTCGAGTGAATAAGCTCGATTGACGGTGGTATCGATGGATGGTGTGTATTTAATCGGCAAGTTATTCCGCAGAATTTCTCGGAACTATGGTGATAACTCAATCGTCCAAGTATCGCGGCAATCTGAGAGAACGTCGAGACGAATGGCGAATTAGTTACGATGTCTGTATTCGCGAGATACGCTGCTCAGAACAAATAAATTCTACATATATAAAATAAATACATACATATATACGAAGAGTAATAAAATAACAAATAAAATGTTTCAGTTAAACTCTTCTTTAATAAGATTTTATTTCTTACTAATAAAACTTTTTTTTAACGTTGTACAATAAATTCTGTTTTCAATGTTCTCCTCACTGACTGTTTTTTGTTCCCTGGCAACATATTAATATCGAGATATCGACATATCTTAACGCTATGTTTAATTATATAATGTGCAATGCCGAATAAATTTGGATCTTTACATAGAAGAAAATGTTTTATATTCTCGTGAACACAACATTCTCTAGGTGACATAAAATTATAAAAAAAGAGAAAACGGTGGTTGGTTATTGTAGCTTTCTTCACGCGCTGCTTCGTGAAGCTCACTTCACGCTCGTTTGAGAGCTAATGAAACAAAGTTGCTCGATGATAGGAAAGTCGATCTTTAGCATTTAGCAAGAAATGAAGCGCAACGTGAAAATTGACACCCTCGCACCAGACACTCGAGTGAAATTGTATCGAATGAACAGCAAATGAAAGGGATCGAAGAAAAGTATACTGTGAATTTCCTTCTAAAAAATCAGAATTTGCAGTTTTCTCATTAAAAGTAATAAATGAAGGTTTCTGATGTTAAATCTTGCGAAGCAAACGATATTTTCATTAATAGACATCGAATATTTCTAATTTTCAATTTTTATGTTTATCATAAACCTTCCGGTTCCTTCCGGAAAGACACGCGTCTAAGCTTAATAATAATTAAAAAAGAAACTTACAGCATTCTTTATCTAGCACGAGGTTTCTCGACGATATTAAATTTTGTAATTAATATCCATCGATTACCTTCCAATTTCCCCTGGCGTCACGCGCACAAGGTGACACATTTAACCCTTTGCACTCGACAATATTTTTCATTATAAACGTCCATTATTTTCCTGGCGAAATATTAACCATATTATTTGGAACTTACATGAAGAAACATCTTACATAATTTAAGAGACAGAATTATTTTATTTCTATGCTTCATGTGTTGATACCTTATTCAACATTTAATATTGAATTTCTGAGTTTATAATTTTGCTGTGCTAAATCAAATAGCGACTGAGAGTCGCCTCTCGAGTGCAAAGGGTTAAAAGTAATTCGTAAGTAAACAGAAACTTAACACCCATCTGACGATCATTCGAACAAAATTACTCCCCTTCTCAACGATAATTATTAAAAATTTTATACCAAAATCTATATAAACGTATATCACGTGAAACAAACAAATACATACATAATTGAATATTTTCATTTCCAACCCTATTTCTGTGCCCGATTTTTTCCGAAATTCGTAATCCGGTCACAGGGGCAAGAAGAAATGGAACCCTCTCGAAACGTTCGTAAAAATAGAACCCAGTCCCGTGGGATTAATTCGAATGAAAAAATATGGACCGAGAGAAAAATCGGTCGAAATTCGGTTCTCAAAAGGTTCTTTGACAGTTGGTGACCGTTCACAAGACACGACGAATTACTACAGCGGGTGGCTGGCTCCCAGCTTTGTCGATCGCGCCGCGCCGTTACAAGTAACCGGTCAGCACGGTGGCGCGGTTCAATGGGCAATAAGTTCATCCGACGCTTCGGACAACGTGATCCGGCTGTGTGTGCCGCAGCCGTACACGTGTATGTGTAATGATGATCTGATTAGCCGTGCCGGACGCCCTTTTGTCGGGAATAAACCGATGGAAAACAAAACGAGAAATCCGATCGACGGATTCGAGAGGCTAATCGTCGAACGAGCGCCGCGCCCCGGCGAAAGAACAGCCGCCATTTCGCTTGACGTTTAATAGATTGATTATCGGAATATTTCGCGCGCACCCTTAATCCGCGCCGCAACAATTTTCAGATATCGCCTGATTATTCCGCCGATAAACGCCGATGGGGATGAATGGGGAAAAAATATTTTTAATTACATGGAAAAAAGGAGGAAAAGCGCGGATCGTTTTCTGTTGGAAGCATCGGCAAGTTGGAAATGAAGAATGTAAATAAGTGTTTTGGTTTGCTTTCGAATATTATATTGACATTTTAGTTCGTCTATTTGATTTTTCGAAAATTTAAGGGGAAGGATAATTGTTTTGTATTGTTCTCGTTTTTGGCGAGCAATATTGTTAGAAACCTATATTTTTAGATATGGATATAGATTAAAATCATTCAATATAAATTATAAATCTATATTTTAAAGATCTATTATCTAATAGGCAACGAATTCGCATACGAAATAAAACAATAATTCAATTGAAAAGATTCTACTTAAAAAGTATAATATACAAAGATTAACACTGAGTTCAATAGAACTTTTAAAAATGACAAAATTAAAGGGAATAAAGGAACGAAATTAACGTGTACAATTGTTTCAATAATCAGCTTCCCTGTTCGAAAACTTTCTTTTCATAGGTGCGCCGCAGGGAAAAAAATTGCGCGCGATATTCGAACGCGGACGTGATTACCCGGCCTGGCTTCGTACTACGACCGCGTCACTGTCGAGCAATTTCCTTAACTCACGTACAATACCACTCGGCGAGGTCGACAAAGGCGGCCGTCACGGCGTCTGAAGGGAGAATAAAAATACATCTTGCGCCGCTAACGAGTGCCGTAGAGAATGCCCGCTAAAACCGAGAGACATCTCGTCCTGTCTCGTTTCGTTTCTATTCAACACGATTCTCGTTCTCGAGCAACAATTTCCCCCGCGATTCTTTCGACGTTAATCGTCCGCGGTTCTAGCACCTTCTAATGCGTTTGCCTTTTCTGCCTCTTCACTTTCCCTTTTCTTCGCTTTCTCCTTCTTTCCCCCTTCTTTTTCTCGTGAGAGATATATGTTGACAAGTGAGAATGATTTATCAGTTCAAAAGAATTGTATATTCTGACTACAGTAATCAAGAGATTGCAAACTTCTATTCGAGTATCAATTTTAGTGAAGTAGTCTTTAATCCGTGAGTGAATGCCGTCATCTAAGTTGCAAACGAATTACTTAACTACTCGAACAGCAGGAAATCAGTACATAGTTTCCTTATTTTCTATTATTGAAGCATTCAATATCTGATCTGGCAGAATCTGCAGAAGGTCTTGTATACTTTAAACAATCTTCATCCGCGAAGGGTTAATATTTGGGAATGAACAGCAATTTCTTCTACTTTTGATTTTATCGCAGATGGTGAAACGATTTAACTTTTAGTAAGATTGTATGATCTTATGCACTGAATATATGAAATAATGATCACTAAATATAAAATATAGAAAAAGATAAAACAGTACTTCAGAAAATTATCAGAATAAATATAAAAATCTCATTAAACACAAAATAGTAAAACATTTCTATCTTTCATTCTCAATAATTTATTATAATAACATCGAAGACACCCTATACATTACAATCAACTTACAAACAATATTCCTTTGAAAACCAAAATTAAAAGAAAACATTAACGCAGCTCTCAAACCGTGTATTAGGATAATTATTATTCATTGAATTCTATATATTCTATGCCAAATCTTATCAGTACATTGTTCGACTCAAAAGCAACGAGTACTTTTTCACGCTCGATCCGTGGTGTCTTCGCGCGAGTTTAATTTGGCCGGTCGCAGCCGGGAAAAGCTCGTTACGACGAGAGTTCGCGTTGAAACGGCCCCTAAATCACGTTCAACGCTGCCGCCGCATGAAAGAGGGAAATCATCCCCCGCGCGACAAAAGAAGGGGCGGCTGTAGCACGTTCCTTGAATCGTTGCGGCGACATGCATGCGTAACTGCCGCTCTTCACGTGTGCTTATCGCCGCGGTATTTCCCGGCGACAGTTTCGTACCGAGGCTCGGACGAAGCGTTAAGCGTCACCGGAACGGAAGCGACAGGAGAAAAATTGTTGAACCACGAAAATTCGTCATTTCCTCAAGCTAATTCGACTAATTGATAGAATACACTTACGGAGAATTATACTGTGAGGATTATAGATTATAAATTATAGAGAATTATAGGTGAATACTAAAAAGGATTTATAACCTGTAGAGCCGATAATTAAATGACAAAAGAGGGTTCTAGTAGACTTGAGTAGAAGAATTAGTATTATCAAAATTATAAATGATTCTTGGTTTCATTCTTTTTTGAGTTAGGATAATGAAACATAAATAATAATAATATAGATAGTGTAAATAAATATAATATAAATAATGATAAATTGTTGATGTTCGGTTTTCCTTTCAAAATGTTGTTTATAACTTTGACAATATTCATTTTTTAACTCACGTTTATTGGAACTTCCTTCATTATTCAGTGAGTGCTGTCTATTGTGGGAGTTACGAGCTCCTCGTCGTCGTCATCCATAAAGACGGGAATAAAATTTTAGTGATATTTACCGGTTCACTGAGTCCCATTATCAAACGTGGCACTGAGAACGAGGAAAAAGCGATGCTAGAGCAAAGCCGGTGAAAAAGGAATCGAATGAAGGGGCTGGTTATTACCGATAGAAACGTCGCCAAAACGCGAGCTGGCCTAGAAAACGCCTCTTTAATAACTTCTCCGCTAATTTCTCCTAATTGATCTATAGATTAATGAGATTAAGTGCTACGTACAACGAAAGAGCGGGGAATTGAGCTCGACTGACACCGCGTGGCTCATTCTTCGATTCGATTTGGTACTTACAGCCGCCCTGATAAGCGAATTAATGGCTCTTCGAACGTATTACCGCCTATTATTATTGAAAATCTTCCTCCTATTCCATTTTCCCAACTAAAAACGTCTGCTACAGTTTTCTTACTTTCAAATTGAGTAAGTACTTAATCAAATTATTCATTTACTCCACAGATATTCACTAAGCGGATTATCAAGTTTCAAATTCACTTTCGAATACAACATTCAATACCATTGAATAACAACTTGATAAATTATCAAAAACCATTTATGCACTATTAACAAATTCCTTTATCCATTAAATTGAAAAGTATTCAATAACGCATTCAAATAAAAATATTAAAATTAAACCATTTCCTCTTCAAACCTTCCAATCTCAATGCACACGTTCAATGTACCACAATTACTCTCATCCTCACTAATATATTAAACAAGAAAACCATTAATTCAGTAATTAACGAATTCCTTTACTCATTACATCCTGCTTACATTAAATTTAAAAACATTCAATAACGCATTTAAACAAAAATATTCTAATGAATCCCTATCCTCTTCAAACCTTCCTATCTAAGTTTACTCAACAATTCACCACAATCACCCTCATCTTCCCTAAAACAGTAAACAACCATTTTACCATAAAATGTTACCGAAACCGCTCCGGTAAACTACTTCCACACGCGTGAACCAAGCTTTCAGAATCCGAAACGAGGTTTTCGTCACCTGTTGCTGACTCGGTGCACTTTCTTCTTATCAGCGAATCAAAAGATCGCACTAAAGAAGAGTTCCTATCAATTCCGTTTCAGGAGCGGCTCGCGGAAAACTTGATCGTAAACCGGCGTTGACGTGCCGATGAAACCCGCGATACGGTTGATCCCATCACTAATAAAGTGCCGAACGGAACCGCAGCTGGAAACCCGCAGAGGGGGGCGAGAGAGAAAAATAAAAAGAGAGAGATTGGGAGAGGAAGAGAGAGAGGGAGAGAGAGAGAGAGAGGGCTGGGCTGGAAGGTAGACCCGGGAGTCGAGAGCTTTTATACGCGGCTCAAAAAGACCATCCCGCCTATCCGCGCACGGCCGGTCGAGTACACCGCGAGCAATTTAAAGGCGACAGGCGCGAAAGACGCTCTCAGCGACGGCGTTTCATGCCCACAATTTCCATTGTCGTTGCAAACGACAATCAGCAGCCCGGTTTAACCCTTACAGTGCCCAACAACGATTCGTGATATTCTGTGGAATATAAATAACACGGTGTTAAGACTACAACTACCGAATATTTAAATTGACATTTTGAAATTCGTCTGTAAAAACTCTAAGAGTGCATCTATTGAAACTTTAACTTATTTGTAATTCAGTTTGCGCGTTGCTAAACTAATTTCGACAATAATTTTGTTAGAGAAACATCTGTTGACTTTTTAATAATCGAAAAAAAGAAGGAATCTGGATTGGGTCACTTTGACCCGTCTGGTAGTGTTAACCCTCTTACGGTCCAAATTATTTTTCGTGGTTGTAAGAAAAGTGATGCGGTATGAAATCATTAAATATCGATGTATGAATAGGAATGAAAAGTGTATTCAATAGTTTCAATAATGTTATTAAAACAAATGGATTTTGTAACTTAGTTGCAATGACGTTGAACGTTTACGCCTGTGTGTATGAAAGTTTAAGTTGACTAATTATTTCATTCCACTGGTCATTTTACGGTAAAAAATTGAATAAACCAATTTAACCGAGTATATTTATGCATGACTTCAAAGTCTCACGGATTTATAGGCAGTTAACTTCAGTTTTAAGATCTCTTTTGGTAATTTTCGTTCCGTTGTTATTAGTGTCGTGGTCGAAAAGTTACAAATGGAATTACCGGTGGTTGTTAGTCGAGGCAAGTGTTGCTGTTCGGTAGTATTAGTAGCTTTATCATTGTTGTTCAATTATGACTGCAGATAATTTGAAGATCTTGTAAAAAATTAACCATTATATGTTATATACCTAATGGGATCTCTACAGATATATCTTTGCCGGTAACGCTTAGTTTATCGAATTCGAAAAGGAAAGTATTACGAAATAAAGGGAGAATAAATTAATACTAAATGTTATTAACAACGATATGTATATCGTTTCGTTTGTTTTCTGTTATTCCGTGAAAGTGCGAGGCCTGTCGAGACGCAACGTTCGAAGGCAGCGTTTTCTGCTGCTGTCTGAGCGAAACGGGGATAGCTGGTTGCGATTATTCACTTATTCAGCCACGGTGCGGAAAAGGAAATCGAACGTTGATTGTGACGGTAATGCGAGTTGAAACGAGAGCTGGATTAATTATTTTTAGTACTTACAGTTAGTCTTTTGTTCGAATTCTGTTTGTGCGGTTAATGATCACAGATTACTTTATGTGTATATTGCTATGATATATATTATTATTATGTATTATTGAAATATGAATATCAAATGATCTGCTCGACTTGTTTGATTAATGATGAAGATGTACTACTTGCCTAGTTTATAGCATACTGATCATTTGATTACAGTGATGATTGTACTACTAGCCTGGCTATCAACGTGTATACTACTTGTCTACCCTGTATTCGATTATATTACTGGTCTCTACCGATTTGTATTGACTCTACTCGTCTGACAATACTGAATGATTGTGTTAGTTGAATGTGTTGCTTGTTCAAAGAGAACAATAGATAATTCACTTGCTTCCCCAAAGACGTTCCTATTTCGCCTGTCTGACTGACCAGCGTGCCTATACTACTCGCTTTCACTGGGCACGACATCTATTCCACTTGTCCAACCAGTGACGTAGTCTACTAAATTTGTGCGTCTACGAGCAGAATCTACACAGACTCGTCTGACCAACGACAGCACTTGTCCCACTTGCTCAACCGCAGACTGCGCCTACTCCACTTGTCTGGCGAGGCGTGTCGTTGTCTACTTGTCTGACTACATAGCTGTCCGTTTCACTTAATTAAGCAGGAGCGTTGCTCGTTTTAATGGTTTTCCGCCAACGTAATTTATTTTTTTTTCGAGTAATACAGTTCAGATTATAAAACAGTATTATATTATTATGTGGTCAAATAAATCGTTGTTATTGTTATAACTATCTTTCGGTAGAACCGATTTTACTCAATCAATATTATACTCTATGATTATCGAACATATTCCTAGCGACAATAGTCAACTAGTTTCATTGAATCTTTATTTATTATTAACTATGTAACCAACTCTTCCTAATTCCACTTTATTTTCAATTCTCGTACACATGTCTAAAATTTAAAAAAGTTGATTACCTTACCACTTAATTCGAACTGTCACTTGTCGTCATACGAAATTTCGTGTTCACTTTTCCATACCAGCACAAATACATTGTTAGTCTGTTAAAGTATTTATTCCACTCGTTCCGCTGCAGACTGTACCTGCACTTTTTGCCTGAAGGGCAATGTCTATATTACTCTTCCCACTGAAAACAGTACACACACTACTTGTCTAATTAGCAGCTGCTCTTACTACGTTACTTCTCGGTCTGCCCGATAACCGACCTATTCCACTTACACTCGTTCATTAACTCTGAAAAGTACTTCATCACATCTTCCCGGCTCCAAGTAATAATTCATCTTAGGTCTCAAAGAAAAGAGGCAAAACAAACGAACTTAAAAAGCGGATCATCTCCCTGAGAGAATTTGTTTTTTACAGATGTCCAACAGGTTACTTTTAACCACATAATTAGCGAAAACCGATCTAGGGAAATGAGCTTAGTTACATTTTCCATTGAAGATATGTTTCTATTACAACGACGAACATATTTAAATAATTTTATTATAAAATAGTAATATTTTTAATACTATTTCCTTTACGTTACGTTATTCATTTTATCATAAAATATTATTCAAGTTCTAATAAACGAAGAATTCACAAATCCTTTTACAAAGCTCTATCTACTGAAATTCCCCACGATCATCGATTACTTTCAACTACGTAATTACCGAACACCGATCTTAAAAAATGAACTCAATTAATTTCATATTAACTCTTGGAACGATGAACATACTTAAATATATTTTTCCATCTTCTTTTTAAATAAGTCATTCTACCGAAGCCACTGAACTGTTGAAGGAATTCGAGTAAACGTAGAATTCTCAAATCATTTCACAGAACTCAATCTACCAGAGTCTCCCGCGTCGCGCCGAAGCGGCAGCCCTTGTTTTTCTTTCTCCGTCCGCGAGACCGCACCGACACTCGCATTAGGAGCCACTCAAACGACGCTCAACGAGAGGCCTCTATTGTCGCTTGGCCTTTCCGCCCGGAGCTCTTAGTCGCTACGAATCAGTGCGATCGTACGAGTGTTCTTAGACGAAACTTGATGCAGCTTCCCGCCTTCGTTTTCTTTTCTCCTCCGTCACGGCGAAATGAGAAACACCGTTCCGATGTTGAAGAATTTTATACCATTCCTTTAGCGAACAATATATTTGGATTTTGTCGCGAAGAACATTCACATGAATTTTGTATGATTTATTTATCACAGTTGACATTAGAGGAATTAGAAGAGGAACCTTAAAGTAATTCAGAAGGAGAAATTGATGTATTTCTTCGTTCTTGTTTTTTATATATTTAGTAAGGAATAGAATATTCTTGAAAAATAATAAGTACTGTCGCTTATAAGTTATCGTATCAGTGTTTCTTAATTCGAAATATTGAATTTTGATACATCGAATTTTTTCTGCTTGAAATAATTCATAATCAAATACGATTATTTTATTATTAAAATCTTATCATCAAATTTAACATTATTCAATTTTATTACTAAAATAAATAATCGTATTTTATTATTAATTATTTCAAGCAGAAAGATTCAATGTATCAAAATTTAATATTTCGAATTAAGAAACCCTGGTACGATAACTGATGATTATGAATGAAAGTAGAATATTCTTACGCGATAACCACTGTTCCTTACATCAATATATCTCAGTTATAATAATAAAACAATAAAGAACGGTGCATTATATCCTCCAAAAAAATATTCTCAAGTAACAACATCCACGGTATCCTATAAATTACTAATCGCACGGGCATTTCTTAATTGACCAGGACTCAAGAGCGAGAGTTCGTTAAGTTCGAGAGTTCGTTGAAAATAAATAGAATATCGTCCTTATTTCCAGCGATCCATCGTGAAGTTGTGACACGATGGCACCGAGGAGCCGCGACGGGGACGCCATTTCCCGTCATCTCGATCTGTCAACGCAAGGAAAAGATCGGCCGGGAACTAATGACTCCGATGAAACATTGAGGAGTGGCAAAGGTTAATGGATGATCAATCGATACGCGGTACTTTGTTCGGCGGAGCTCGGCACAAAGCGAGAGACGCAGCAGCGCCGCCGCACATTGTTCGGGGAAACGTTTGCCGTAACGTTCTCGAAATTTTCCATTATGACGGCAGGAGCATAGCAATTATTAAATCTATTGACTACGGTAATCTCGACGCTCTCGTTTTATGCGGTCGTAACTCGCTGCTGGCGGAAACATTATGTTCACTTTACTCGCGGATATCCGTACCATTTTTCCCCTCGGCTTTTCCCGCTTATTATCACTTGTGTACACATTTCGAGCATAACAGCTTCATAAACAATCGAATCCTGGCGTGACACGCCGAAATAGAATAATATGAAAATACTTTACGTTATTATTCGCGAAAAGGTGCTTGAAAAATGTCATTTTTGTATTTTTGTTGCACTTGTGATATACTATCTGTAATATGTAACAATTCAATACAATGTGCTCCTTTTAGTTAATATTGTCAAAATCACGTCACAGAATTCACTGGAGACGTTACTCGAAGAATCATTATTTCACGCGAGGAACGTAGTAAATGTAGTGAAATAAGAATTCATTATCGAAATGAATTTCTTCAAACACTTTAACGAATTCGCGAAGCTCACGACAGTTTTCTATCGAATCCATCCGACTGGCGTGCAGAAAATCCTTCGTTCCTCGAAACTTTCTTAATTTCGCCGGTACGAAAGAGAAACAGTATCGAACAATACCGATCAATTCTTTTTTTCTTTCGATCCTCCTTTTTCGTAAGCGTAATTACAGCCGCAGCGCGATGGGAGGGGAGCCGAACGTCTCGTTCGAACGAAAGAACACGCCCCCGGAGCCGAGAACTTCCGGTTCAAGGAAGTTTCTGTCCGGGGTAAGCAAGCTTGGAATCGGCGCCGCGTTTAATCGCCGGGATTTCATTAGTTGTGCGAAGGAGCCTCGTGATTCGATTCGAATATCGGCGAGACGGACGGACGCCACCACTGTGCAAGCATTCAATAATTTTTCTGTCAAAATCGCAGAACTTTTGATGGAATTACGATAGAGCGAGGGGTGTCTTTAAAAAGAATGTTGAGATGTTTTGGAATAAATGAAATCAAACGAAAAGCACGGAGAATGTATTTCGAACTTAAGGAAATTGATGAATTGAAAAAATTGATGTCAATCTTTCTACTGTAATTGCTCGCAATCATTCAATTAAATTCAATCAGTTAATTATATTAAATTTAATGAAGACGTCAATGTACATTACACAATATATTCAAAGAATCTTTTAAAAGAACTGACAAGTAAAAATTCGGTCATAGACAAGTTGCAAAAAGTTTCTAATTTTGCCCCGCTTTTTGTTCCTCCTATAAACAGATCCCTAAGTTATCCACGTTGCTGATTTAGCTACTAACAATAAGACATACCACTTGCTTCACCAATAACTCGCACACATTACATACAACCAATTTGTCTTACCTCATGCATGTACACTCCACTGACTCAACCATAAATCTAATTATTTCACATTCTCCTCGACACATTAAAAAAAATCTTCCCAAACTAACCGAGAGTGCCTCAAAATCCAACCATATCAACCTACCACGCTCCCGACAAAAGACATCAAACACCGCATCAGCAAAGCACACAGCGAGCCTAACAAAGTCAACCAGCGAATCTATGCGGCCCAAGGTACACCGCAAACGTCCAGACTACAAAACAAATGTAGACCGACGATAAACAGAATCCCTTCCCCCGTCCGTGAAATTATTAAACAACGAGACCTCCGACGAGAAAGAGGAATCGCGGGAAGAGGTTAACCTCGAGCCGCAATCGCTGGCTAGGCTAGCTCCCCAGGGGGGCCGGGAGCGGCGCGAACGTTCAGCCCGCGTTCTTGGTCGTGGCCGGGCCACTTTGTCGCGCCACAGTTCTCCGGTATCCGCACAAAGGGGTTAATCATCATCAGACCGCAATAGAGCCTGGACTAGGCCTCGCCGTTTCATCCTTCAAGAAAAAGAGCGGCGTATATATGTATCCGTAGCGAGAGGTGCAAAAGGTTAGAAGTAAGAAAGACGAGGACAGAACGATCAAGATCGTACAAGAGAGAAAGAGAGGAAGACAGGATTGCCCGAGGCTGCCGCGGCTATCTCTCGCGCAGAATAAAAAGGAACACGTTTCCACCTATACACACGCTTCCGCATAAACGAAGGCTCAACGGGCGCTTTAGAGCGCACGAAACTGCGAAACGAACAAGCCTATTGTTTCGCTCGGTGCTCGACTATTTGACGCCACTTTCTTCCCCGCCCCCCTACCTGCCCCCTTTTTCAACGCCTATCTATCATTTTTTTTCCTCCGTTTTTCCATCTCTCTCCTCCTCCTCCTCTTTTTTCTTGCGCTCCCCGTCCGTCCGTCTTTTTTCACCCACCGACCGCCGGTCTTTCTGTGTGAGTCGGTTCCTGCCCCCTATCATCTGCTCGCTTCGCGCACCCCTCGCCCCGCGAGAGCTTTGTGAGCGATTTTGCCGGGTCGCGTCCGCGTGACAAAGCAAACCGCGGGAACAATGGACTTTCAGGCTTATTTGAGGAGTTATTGGCTGATTTTCGGCGGAACGGTGCACCGACGGGCAATAAAGTATCCCCGGAGCGAACGTCCGTTTCGTGTTTCTGGATTTCTTTTTTTCCTTCTGTTCCCTTCTCTCTTTCCCTTGCGCGCGAGCGCGCGCCTATAGGAGCTTTCAGTGGTTTCCTCTCGCTCCGTTTCCATTTTTAATCGCTACTGCTCAAACCCCGATGCGGATACTCGATGCTTGCGAGCTGACTAGTTCGGGGTTCGATGATATTGTAATCTTTGTAATTCCTGGTGATTGTTCTGAGTCGTGTGTTCACCTGAACGATGGCAACGCGAAAGCGAGTGGGATAGTAGTGAATTGGATTATTTTTTGATTGACGGTGGAGAAAAATATTGCAACGTTAACACCTTACAGTCTAGGGAAGTTACATGATTTGATACAGTAAATTAGGAAGTTTAATGTTCAATATTAAGTTAAAAATATTGAAAGTTTGATATTCAGTCGATGTCGTATAGTGCATCGATATGTGAAATATTCTAATAAAATATCCTTCTTAATTGATCTCGAATTTCTGCTACATTAATGTAGAAATTTATCGTGTATATCTCTTTAGAAAATGTTGGATATTTCAAATGAAACACTGTTGGAGTACAAAGGATTAATAATAGAAGGTTAAGAAGAACCTTTAAATTCTTCTTTCGCGAATAGGAAATCTGGAAGTGAGAAAAATAATTTATTATTTAAATTCTTATGTGGATCGAATGTATTCTGTGATGTACATTGATGTTCCAATTAATGTAAATATCTTATAAAGATCCGAGAATAACCGTCGCAACGTTCGATGTTTTCCATCGCTCGTGTTTATGTTTTTCGCCTCTGTGTGACGTAACGATATAACGAAGCCTAACCCAAAGTAGCATGCAGCACACTAAATATAAACATCCACGAGCCGCCACAAAGGTGTTGCCGGGATGTTCGTCCTCAGCAGCAGGTTTGAATCGCGACGAATCGGTTGGAAGTTGAGAATCTCCGCGTGAATCGATGGAAACGCGCGTGATCGCGGCAATCCGGTTTTATCAAGGAATTCGGCGAAAGGGGATTAATTAGCGTCTATTGTCTTCCGAGCAATCATGGCGCGATTAATCCGCGTGGACACGCGATTCCGGTAATTAGATGCAGGTGAGCTTTTCGTCGATAATAAACTGGACAATTCTGTTCTTATTTAAATGCGTATATCTTGTTAATTGTTGATTAACCGTCGACGTAGGCACTTTGTGAAATAATTGAACCGTTAGTGATTGGTGAAATGAGATTTCCGATTGGACATTTCGTGTTAATAATTCGAATTGTCTTTGTATGGAAGAATTCGTGATTGCTGTTCATGAACGGCATTTGTCATTATCAATGGAATATAATACGCTCATCACGAAGGTAATTTCGATTATTTCAAAATTAAAGAACTAACCTTGATCTCGGGATTAACATTTTAAAAATTGGAACGTGACGATCCTCGTTGTTGCCAGAGTAAGAAAGTTTTGTTGTTCGATAAGAATTTTCATTTGGACAGTTTCGGCAGCACGATTTTGCCCCGATTCGCAATCTAATGACGAGAAACTTCTGTTCAAGGAAACTCAGGGCAGAGATCGATGTTTTCGTCGGAGGAAAACAAGCTGAAGGCGATCGAAAAAAAAGTCCGAACTGTCGCGTATCGTCGAGGCTTGAAATGTCTCGCCGTAATTCACGTAACTTCGTAAAAAGCAGTTGGCAGTCGAATTGACAAGCGTCAGCAGCATCTCTACGCTCCTCGTCGAACAATGGACTTACCTTTTAACGAGAGAAAGAGATAGGAGGGGTAACGTAATTCGTTTGGTGAACAACGTAGACGAAAAATGAAGAAAAGAGAGGGGGAGGGAGGGGCGGGGAGAAAGAGAGAGAGACAAAATTTTTAAATAGATAGGAACAAGAATCTACAGTGATAACCATTATATGATAAATACAGCGTAATTAGAAGTGTAAGTCCTTAATCGCTTCTGTTTTGGCGCATGCATATAGATACGATAAAAGAGAAATCCAGTAATGAGTAACAGTGTGCCTCCTACGAATTAGTTCGTATTACTAGCCGCTTCAATGCACTATTGATACGGTGTGAACGTTTCATAATACATTCATATGTATATATGTATATATATATATATGCACTGATTTATAAAATGAAAGGATCATTGAATTTTCGATAGGGAATCGACGATATTTAAACTCCTGTAATTTAAAGAAAGGTATAGAATCTATTTAAACTAATTTTAAAAAGTGAAGCTACTGCCTTCATAAAGATTTATGAAAATAGATCGTTGATTTTTCTCGAGGATACTTTTGCAACAGGAAGTTTAAAAATAAAATTGGAGCAAAAGCTTACAAGAGAAGAATCAGATAGAGACTTCACATTTAAAATTGAACTAAGATATAATGTTCTATTCCTTTTGTATGAAATTATGGGAGTTAGATGTCAACAATTACTTTTCAAAGATACGATGATCCTTCACACCTGCGCCCCAGTGTACAGACGTATACATAATGATAGAAAATAGTGAACATGAAGGAATCGATGGGCATGAAGAAAAATAGAGAAAGTTAATGGCATGCGAGATACAAGTATATACAGAGTATCGCCGAATGACTAGCACAAAGAATCGGAAAAGAGTGATTCTACAAGGAAGAATAAGTCGAGAATGTGATGGAAAGTTCATCGGTTTTTACGAGTCACCCTGTGCACAAACTACTTCCTTATAAAGGAATCACTCTTAACATTAACTACAATTAATAGTAACAATACACATCTAATTTTCCAATATTTAAAAAAATTTATAATTCATAAACATACAAAATATAAATTAACAGGTCAAGTGCTCTAATTAAACACGGTTTCCAAGCACGAAAATCACATTTTCAAAGTATCTCCTCTCGTATCGGCACCCCGATCCCGTAAATTCAGCGACACCCCGTAGATATCGAAAGGTCGTGAACAAAGCTGACTGTCCAGAAAATCTGAATATTCTGCTACTCTATCAAAAAGTATACGTAGATATAAAGTAGACGGTGACAGTAAACACGTAAAGAACTAAAATGTAAACGATGTATGATCGTCTAAACAGATGATTACAAGTAGTACATATATGTGTATACATATATATACATACACCTATGTATATATGAAATATATATGTATAAATATAGAATTAATCGATAAACAGTAAGAAAAGAGTAGAGAAAAATTCCAAGCATTAAAGAATAAACGTGAAGGGGAGAAAAATTCAGAAAAAAGAAGTCAATGTACCCTATTGCTCATAGTCAGCGATGTTGATCGGCCGGAAGCCCCGACAATTCTCCGATTCCTACCAACACAACAACAGAATGATCAGTGACACGTTCCACGATTTCACGGCAAAGCGGTTACGATTAGATGCGAGTATCGTTAGGGATTGTCCGCTCGTTCTGAAAATAAATATTCGCGGCGCGGGGCTCGAATCGGGTTCGTTAATCACCGTCAACTGTCAGCCGTCCCTTTCGCGGGGGAGACGATCAGGTCTACGAGTGGCCTTCTCTCGGCCGTGAGTATAGCCCTTAATTAAAAAGCTATAGCCTATAGTTACGGAAACTTCAGCCTTTATTAGAGCGTGGCTCATGATTAATCAGAGATCGACTCAGTCAGACAATTCTGCGCCGACGAAGTGACCGGATCCCTCGAGTCGCCGCAATTTGTTTGGCTGATATTCGATAGCTGATATCTTGCGCAACGATATTAGAATTATTCAATATAGGTATGGCAGTTTTGTCAGGTAGAGTTAATCAATGTATTTCGATTAAGAGTAAATAACTTCGAATTGTTGATATTATTTTGAAAATTAATTCTAGAGTCACGCATCACTCTGATAGTTCAAAAATTGCTCCGAATTCGAAAGATTGACTCAGAGCTCCAAAAACTGAAGTAACATCGCTTATTCCTTAGATATTTTAAACAATTTCAAAAAGATAAAATTACCCGCCCCTTCGATATCTTAATCATTCTAAACGAAAATTCCAAATAGAATAGTAAAAAAGAAAATAAAATCACCTACCCTAACACCTCAAAAATATCTCCAAACACAAAGAACTTAAATAGACTCTAAAAAAGGAACTAAAATCTACCTCCTTAAGCTCGACTCCAAACACAAAGAATCGAAACACTAAAAAAAGGAAATAAAATCACCAACCCCTTGAAACCAGAAAAGGCTAGGAACAGAGCTCTAAAAAGCAGAAACGAAATGGCCCATCCCTTCGACACCTAAAAAATAGTAGACTCGAAGCACAGCTTCAGACCCTAAAGGCAACGCTGAGATCATCGTTCGATCGTGTCACGAATACGGTTACACCCTGTATATATCACGGCCATGTGTTTCATCTCTGGATCGGACAGCGTTCGCCATCATCCAGCCGGGCATGTGGGTTAGAACGCAATATTAAAGATTGTAGTGTCCTCGAGGGGGCCGCCGGGCTGCGAACCTCGACAGAGATTGCTGAGATATGAACCATTCCAGCACTTCTTCCGGCGCCCTTTTCGCCTGCGGTCGGTCCGCGGCCGGCTTTCAGGCCCACTCGAAAAACGCCTTTGGCTGCCACCTATTTAGGCGACAAGGCCTACCTTTAACCACTGCCAAAGAGTCGTAGATCTGGGTCGGTGATTTCGATCCAAAAGGTATCGGCCACCTCCTAACACTTTCAACCCCCTTCAACCCCTTCCCTAAAAACTGATCGCCAACCAACCGGCTGGTACAATTAGCGAAATCGTTGCAGCGTTACTTTTTTAATAAAGCTGATCAGTGTTCCCCTCGCGCGATCCTATCAATCCCCGCTTTCTCCCCCCATCGAAACCCTTCCGACTGTAGTTCTGGCCACCTCGCCACCATTCTGCCAACCTATGACGCGAATAATTCAACATTGAACGCATGCCAAACGACGGGGACGTCCGGCTGATATACGATACCCGGTAATCCACTGCGGGTTCTTTGTCGAGGAGGCATGCCTGGATGGGCAGGGTGTAAAGAGGTACGTTTTCAGGAATCTTTCGGTTGAAATTTATTGGGAATTAATGAAGTTTGTTCGATAGGTTGTTGTCTGATTTCAAAGACGATATATTGGGGGAAGTGTAGTAATTTAGTCGTGATACGGTTTTTTAGTCTAAACTTAAGACGGTGGTGTTCGGCTACTAAGTCGCTCATTCCTTGTCTGTGAAACAGAAGCTAGATTCTTATCCTTAAAATAACTCTGCGAAGTTGGAAATAAGTCAATTGAATCGTTTTCAAACTATTGTAATGGCGAGATTTTGAAAATAAAGTTTCGAGAAACCTTGAAGCATGAAGTAACAAATCTCAGACTCTCGTAACTGCGTCAATTTTCATCTTCAAATCTTCATCAATCATTCACGACACATATTTCAAGAAACTGTTAGAACCCAAAATTTTCAAGAAAACGAAGATCTCGAATGAAAGAATTTTATTTCTACTCTTGGCATCACCGAATAGCCAGTGTAAGATCGTTTTGGGGGTTGATGCCGGACAATCCGGGGATTCAGAAAACGTGAAAGAAAATTCGTTCAATCCTCTGAGCCGAAGCAACCCCTTAAAACGGCGCGAGAGGCGCGGGTGACATCCCCGCCGATCTGCCAGCAGGAAATTCCGATCGGGGGTTGAAAGGGAGTCTCGCCGGAAGGCTTTGATCGCCACCCTTCTGCTTAACCAGGCAGTTCTCTCTTAGCTGGCGCCCCGGGCCGGGCTTCTGATTATCAGAAGAGGTCCGCGCGTGCGTGAAAGTAATTGAGAATTGAGGAAAAAGAAGAAACAAGAAGATGGAAGACGTCTGCGCTCGACAACGACCAGCGAAGGGAGAAACGCAGACTTCTTCGACGTTGATCATCGAAAGGGGCGGATTTATTTCGGGGAATAGCACGTTCCAGGCCTAGTGGAAGCGGATTGTTGTATCTGGTGCATGAATTCGGCGAGTTCTTAATACGCCTGGGCAGCTTCAAGGACTTCGCAATATTGAAAAAAGCGATCCGTTGCGGTGGATTGATAATTGATTCCGGGAGTTAAGTTGGAATACCGGATGCTTCGATGAAGAGAACTTGAAAGGACTCTTTCGTGGAGAAAACTCGTGTTCGAGGACTTCTGAGAGAACCTTTTGATTTGGGACAGAGGGACAAAAATAACTATGTATTTCCTATGGTCTGAAGATATTCTATAGTTTCGTTCTATTTAATAAGTACGGGGAACAAGAACTGTTTAAACTGCGTTACTTCAAGGAATCCAGTTGCTCTAAGAAATATAAACGAGAATGACTTAACAAATCCCTCCTATCGAGTACCTCAAGAAATCAATTCTTCCTTGCGAGCATAACCTCCAAAACCGTCCCACCGAAAACCTTAGAATAATTCGCGACAAATATACCTCCGAACTTTCCATCGGAAGAAGTCGAAAACAACGGAATCGAAGGAAATTCCCAGTCTAAAGTCAAAGAAGAAGCCAGATATTACGAAGTGCCGAAGCATTCGGCATGTCCAGACGCGTTCCGCGAGCAACGGTCGAAAGGATCAACGCGAAAGAAGCGTCGCAAACATGGTGGACGATCGAGTGGGGGCTGCTAGAGGGTTACCGGGTAGCGAGAAAACAGGCAGGAAAGGCGGGAGAGCCGCGAAGAAAGAACGAAGAGAGTAGGAGGACGGAGGGAAGATAGAGGAGAGAGTAGAACGAGGACTACAATATGGGTCAGTTATTGATTGCCCCCTGGTCGACTCTCTGTGTAACGCCTACCATACACCTCCGCCGTTTCTATCTTGTTATCTTAGATTCCGAAACGCAACCACCACTTACTACCCTCTCCTAACGTCGTGAGGTCCTCTTTATTGGCATGCAAACGTTATTAGAAAATCGTGTTCGCTCTGCACGTACCTTGACACACACATACATACATACACAGACAAACACATATACAAACACTCATACGCACACGTGTACGCGCGTATCTGTGTGTCACAGCGTGCACCGCAATAACGTTTCACGTCGTCGTCGAGTATTTATGGAATTTACCGTGGCGAGGCAATTATGGCTTGTTTCGTGCCCGCAGACGCATCGCCGCGCGGCTTTACTTCCGAGCACTTCCGGCACGCTTCGCGGGACAGGGAAAATGAGAAACGAGTGGAGATCGTGTGGGGCGTGAAAAAAAGAAACCAGAAAGCTCGTGGATGGATAACGTTCGCTGAATGGAGGAGGAAAGTTCTAATGAACTTCGAGAAGGAAATGAATATTTTCGAGAGTTGCCAAGGATGTCTCGTTTCGTTTGGTCGGGGATGCTAGCTCACTAGTTCGCTACTTCATTCGCTCGCTTCTGACGCTCCAGCGCGATGGGATAACAAAGGATTATCTCGACGTCTCGTTCGCGCTTTGTACCGGCGAATCGTAATGCGGGATTATTTCGTCGTTGGGCTTCGCCGGAGCTGTGTCATTTATACATACTCGAAATCAATGGCTGCCAGTTGAGAAGTTGGAACGGAATTTTTGGTGTTGGAGTGTAGAGTGTTGCGAGGAATTGTGGGGTGAACATGATTTAGGGAAGTGATCGATGGTTTTTATGTAATTTCTTAACACTTTCGTTGCTAGCGCATGTTTCAGTGACGATCTTCTCAATTGTAATATCTCATTCGATTCAACAAATCTTCTAAACAAAATACTGAGAAAATGAAACTAAAACGAGTCATTGCTAAATATAATGCTGTATCTTATAACTTTGAATGACAACATCTGTAGAATTCATTCCATTTTCTTTATGTTTCTTTATGTAAAAAGGATTACGGTCGTTACAAATAAGCTGGTAGCGAACATATTAATGTCAATATTCACGTTTTCGAGTATCTAGTTTTAAGCTTTTATACTCGGATGCCGCGATGGCGAATTAGAGCTTCGGTACCTAAAGTTACGACTGAATAATATAATTGTTCGAACAAGAAGAAATTGATATGTGCTTCTCTTCTATTCTAATATCTAATATTTTGGTATAGTCTATTCTCTATAGAAGCTACCATTAGAAATTTAAATATTCTCGTTGGCAAAAGGTTAATCTCATTATACATAGATTCATGGATTATTTCAGTTCTATTCTAACTCTATTTATACAGTCTAAGGTAAGTCGAGGTATACGAAAGTGTTCGAATTCACGCGACGTTATTCTCCTCCAGGTGATTGCGTTCTATCCATACGATAAACGATCGAATAAAATTCTAATAAAATTTTCAATGCTTTCAGGGTATCTCCACCAGTCGTATATAATTGTTTGCTCGGTATATATTGCACCTGACATGAAATACAGAGGGCAACGCGGGTAATATATGATGTCGGAGTTAACTCGCAGAGGATTGAACACGGATGAAGCCTGTATTCGCGATTCCTCTGCATCTGAGTATCTCTTTTTTATTTCCTCCCCTCAGCCCCGTTTCGGTCGAGTTCAAATGAAAAACGATACAAAACGCAACGCTCTCCCTTTGTATTTCAACTGTCTCGTCGTGTTGCAGTAAATTGTCCCGTCCCTCCCGTTTCACCCCTTCCCTCTTTTAAATTCAATATCCACATTTCCCGATAGATACGTTTTACTCGAAATTAGACGTCTACGGCGCCAGATAATTACAGAATAAAACGAGAATGCCGTGGTAAGTCGTGTTACAAGCTTCGTGAATCAAACAGAATTTATTCGTTACGCTTATTGAACAATAGAACAACAGGTTTCCGCGTGAATCCCGCCCGACGATTTTTTTTGTCGCATAAAAAAGATGATGTATTCGCCCCAATGAACGAATTATACGATAAACCGAGTTTACGAAATTCACTGGACGAGTAAAAGCATAATTCGCGACTGCGAATACGGATTAATTTATTAAGTGAATTTTTCTTTAATATTTTAATGCCGCGATTTATCACTTTAGCGGCTGACTATATTGACGTCGAATAAACGTTTGCAAAAGACTAATATTTATTGCGGACAAATTAAAAGAAGAATTTAATTGTTTATCCTCTTCTTAATAGTAGTACATATATTATTAACTTAATTGATTGATATAATTGGATAATTTTATTAATTGTCTCTTTCTCGAGAAGAATTCTACATTTTAAAATGTCCAACGAACTTCGGTCAATCGGTTCACTTTCCCTCGAGTAAAAGATTCGATTGCGATGACTGTTACGAATCGCGAGTCGTTAACGGAGGCAATATAAAACGGTAAATTTGTTAGAATTCGCTGGGGCATCGGGCAGAAAAGGCGTAGACACCGGCGGCCGGTTTTAGGTCTAAAAATGGAAGATTCGTGGATGAGAAACACGATTTGTCAACGCCATCCGCAGGGACAGGAATTTTACAACCGGCACCGCCCGTTCACCTATTTTGGGCCACGTAAATTAATCACCGGTGCCTGTACATGTGTATGCACACGTATACACTCACACGTGCAACATTAATTGTTTATATATTATATCCTATGTATCATATGGTTGTACATGTGTGTGCACCTTCAATATTATTGACCGTATATATATTTACATATGTGTGGCTTAGAATAGTAGTCGTTCAACTTCAATCTCTGAGTTCTCGAGGTAAACATCGTTTGTGAAATGTTTTTGGATTAATGAAATACTAATATTAATAATTAATAGTAATTCACATTAATAACAACATTTCATTATTAGCATTTGATCAATAACCTTAATTACTAACAATGATCAATAATAATAATTATTTCATTAGATCAAACACATTTCGGAAACCCTGTTTCATACAGAATTAAAAAATAGTAATGTTTATATGTATCTGGATATTTACGTGTAAACAGATTGATATGATGCAAATTAATCACAAATTATGCAAATTCGCCGTGCACATGTACGTAAGCCAGTCGCGTAATCATTTCGCGAGTTATCGCACACTGTCAACAGTGCCGGAAACAAAGGGAGAAGATCTGATACGATTTCAAAACGTTCTGAACCAACTGACTCTTGACTTGCCCGGCGTTACACTCTAATTGGACGCCAGTGGATTTCGTTGGCGGATGCGAAACGTCAGACGGCCAGATAAAAAGAGGAGCCGAGCCATTTCCGATCCATGGGGAAATTTATTATTCATGAATTGAGAAACAATCAATTCCAGTGTGTCGCGCCTTGAACCGACATTTTTTTCAATACATTTCTCGTGGACTGTGTCGAAAATAATTAAACAGCGACCTAGTTGTGACGTTGTATCGACGAGTTAATTGATTCTTTTAATTTTCGAGTACTGTACTGAATACTTCAGCTGAACGGTTAAGTGATGAGTCCTTTGTGTTTTTAATTTTGGAATAAACATTGAAAATTTAAGCGTGAATTGTTCAATTGGAATATCTTGTTTCTCTTATTTTGATGTTAATTTTGATTCAAGTCCACTCACAACGTTCCACTTACGTGTTAACGTAACTGTTACCCGAATAACTAACAGTATACAAAGATAGAACTTGTTCAATGTTCCCAGTGTTACCCGGGCTTATCACAGGGCGTCAAGGGGATGAAATCTGTGGGTGGATATAAGGTGTACGATATATAGATAGAAATAATAGTGCACTGAACTTAAATTATAGCATGGTGTTAAGGGGATGAGATCAAGGGTAAGGGGTGAGAAGTTCGATCTTCCTGGAAGCTTATATATTCCAGAGCACTAGGGGTAGTTTTATATAATTTGCTTTAAATCAGGATAAATTGTAGGAAAAAAGTAAAATGCAAAGTTTCAGTTGATAAAAATAAATAATATATAAAAAGCCAGCATCAATTCACAAAAGTAATTCGTGTTCATTAGATGAAGAACATTTAATGAAAACCAAAGAATAAACGGAAATAAAGGGAACAATAATTCTCGAGGAGTAAAGAATAAATGCTTCATGAATTTCGTTTCAATAATGTGTGTGAAATGTAAATAAAAATAACGTGTTACAGTGTTCTTGGTTGATTACTTCGTTTTTAACTGTTTCCAACGAGGCTGAAATATATAAAACAAAGGAAGCGATATAAAATATCGAGACCATCTTAATGGAATATTGGTACGGGTTAAACGGACGAAAATAATCATCAAAAATTGCACGGCTCGGCACTGCACTGCCATCGTACTCCGGTATTTTACATCCTGTAATGGAATTTCAGGTATCGGTTCCAGTTATGGAATTCGCGGAAAGCATGCAACGTCGCCCGTGGCGCCGCCATTCTGAAAATACAGTCGGATTCTTTGCCGTTCATACAATTCGGTTGGATTTTTATCGATACACAGTACTTAGGAGCATCCAGAAATATTATCGACGTCTTTTAAATTGCATATCTTACGTGCTGAACCTTGCACAACGTTTCTAAAACGTTCTCAAGAACAAGCACACATGGAATAATAAATTACACGATTAAATGCCGTATAATATGCCCGAAAAGCACGCGAGGAAACCAGTTGTTCCTTGCGAATTTCACTTCGCTTCCCGATAACTGCGATTAAGCGTTTAACACGTTGACAGTTTCCTTGTAATCAGCGGGAAAAAAATCAATGAAATCTCTTTAACTTGATTATACCGTCGGTAATCTATCAGTTCACTAAACATTTTGGGAACGATCAGAAAATTGATATCGAATAAAAAACTGTTGGTAGCATTAATAACCGAATAATGTGAACTCGAGTTGCAGTATTTAATAACGAATCATCACGATTAATTACTACAATTCTCGATTTATTTATATAATTGAAACATTACTTAGAAGAATAGAAACATATAATTTCACAACTTTCTCAAGTCTCAAATTCAAACACATCCTCGACGGAACGAGAACAAAACCAAATGGAAGGATCTCAAACAAACAAACCAAAGCTACGAAAACATAATTGTATAAATACCAGAAGGACAGAATTAACAACATTCACCGACGTAACTAAACAAAACGATCTCCGCTAGAACGAAATCGGTCTAAACCACGTTCGACCTAGCATTCACGAGCCACCCTGTACAACGGGGGCGCAGCCACTCGAAAGGGATCGTCCTTCGAAGCGAAATTGTCACGCAAACGTCATCGATCCCCTTTCTTCGCAAAAAGGAACAGCGTCCTCTGCCCACCCGTTCGCTCGTCCGCCCACTCCCCTCCGCCAGCTTTACCGGTGATGGAAAAAAAAGAATTCTTCGCCGCGGGAACAGGGCGCGAAGAGGTTTCGGGCCGCGTTAATGGAGCAGCTCGATGCGGATTTGACGCGTCATTTAACGCAAGGATATTTGCATGGGCGCCGATAAAGTAGATCAGCCGGGGAACAAAGCGTTCCCGATGACACGAGCAAGTGCGAATCCGGCCCGGGGCTACAATTTCGTTCCCCCGGCCACGCTGGAACCATTTTCCAGTGGGAGGGGGTGGTGAAGGGATAGACGATTGAAAAACTGCAGGGGGGAGACAGAGAATCACTGACTGACTGACTGAATAACTGGCGGAGCAAAGAGCGTCGCCGACTTTTTCACCGGTTACGTAACCGTGTCGTGCCATGTTGTTCGGCAAAGCGGGTTTTCGATCCCGTTTCTCGCGACACGGAGAGAGCTACGGTTCCCGGCAACCGGGTCGCGATCAAAGAAACTCCGCGCGCGCTTCAACAATCCCGCAATGCCGCGGGACGCTCGCGGGGGAATCACGCCGGGAACGCGCCGCAACGTCTGCTAACGTTGCTCCGGGTCACGTGGCAACCGCGAAGGATGCTCCGTTTGCGTAACGAACGAGGGGACGGAAGTTCGAGTGACTGCTCCGCTAGACGTTGCTTGTCTTTCTTTTGCTTTGAGACGCTTCGGAAATATTTTTCTTTTTTTTTTACTTTTTTAGAGGTACCAAGGTTTAGAGTTTTTGGATTTCTTTGAGATGAAGGGGATGGCTAATTTTAGATTTCACAGGGAAATGGCTATTTAGATTGTGGAGTAGAAGAGAGCTGTGTTTAGCTACCTGTGACTTGAAGGTATGATACTTTAGAGCTAGGATTCTCTTAGAGTAATCAAAACAGTAACAAAACGTTTCTGAAGATTAAGTAAAGATTAGGTCTGGGTCTGAAGTAGCTGACAGAGTACTTTCCAGATCGGGAAAGCTGCTACTAGTTTTCTTCGCCAGACTCAGAATACTTATCCTCAATTAACGTACTCCTTCGACCACGAAGAATATTCACCTATCTTCTTGTTATTAGTACCTCCAAATTAATCAAATCCATTGTAATCCATTCACGAAAGCTTCAAACGAAACCCGAAATAAAGGATGGAGACCTTGACAAGCAATTCAAGCGAGGCAACATCGGGAAGAGCGTATCAAGCGACGGTATCCGAAAACAAACGATACTCTTCCGCGTGGATTGGCAAATCGGATAATCGGCTCGCAAAGCCGAAAGGGAGAGTGATCGCCGAGGGAAGCCGACGCGCGCCGCGCCGAATGAAAATAAAACCGCGAAGCGTCGAGGATATTCTCTGTTCCCGATGCTTCTAATAACGCGGGGAGAGTTCTTTCTCTGTCGATCGCGTTACACGAGGCGCGTGGCGAGGATGAACCGCGGCGATCATCGTTCCAGCCGTTTGAAAGGAAGAAATTCCATCGATATCGGTTTCCGCGGTAGCGTGGGGTGGGTCGGTGAGTATTCACGGTCCACAATCGTCTCGATAGGCTTGCGAGAACTGATTATCAGAATCGCGGGACTCATTCGCGCGGCGAGGAAAAGAGAAGCGAACAAAAAGTTTCCTCTTCGTTTTTCCTCCTCCCTTTTTTTAGTCGTTCGACGAGACACGCTCGACCCTTTGAAGCTGTCTGATTTTAATCGCGCGGACGGTTATCCTCCCTCGCCCGCGAGGCCTCCCTTCTCCTCGTCGGCGAGAAGGACACGGCGAGTCCCGCCCCGAATATTTTTACAAGCAACAGACGAAAAAAGCGCGGATCGATGGTTATATTTATAAGCGGTGCCGCGCCGAAAAGATACCCGCTGAAAAATAGAAAAGGCAGACGCGCGATCGCCTCGGAAACGGAGCCCGCTCCCGGCGCCGGGGGCGGCTGAAATTAAACCGCCCGCCGGTCAGAGAGTTCCGCCTTTCGTTTCTAGCTATCCAGGTTCAGATAATCGAGTTTCTCGCGAGAGCGTCAAAGGAGCCGAAGCTACGCCGCCTCGGATTCGCTATCTCCGGACGGGATCAAGAATATTTAAACAGATCCACGGGATGCTCGGGACCAATATAACCGAGCAAACAATCTTCCTCCTCTTTCCTCTTTTTTTTCCATTCGGATTGCGCGCTTTGTTCTCGATGTATTTCGCGCCCGCTGAACACGCTTTTATTTCTAATTGCTCGTGTACCATTCTTCCCGGCTTGTTCAATGGGACTCAACATTTAACGACTCTCGAAAACCCCAATATTCTTTTTGGAGAAACATTCCAGCCGTTTTCATAACATTTAACCGTCATCATTGAGTAAAAAATATCTATAAAATACTCAAACTTAGACCCCTTACTTCCGCGTTACCCTTTATATTTAGCTTTAGACGTTAGCCGACTACAGTCTCCTTTACTAAGCAAAGAGTCGACTGATCGGATTTCACTCCGGGTAGATCAACCAGCCGACAAGATCAACGTGATACCTAGCTGTCTTGATCCCATCCGTTTGAGGATACAGTCTACCAAGAGCAATAATGAAGCGAGAAAAGGAAGAACAGATTGGCACACTTACGGGTGAGAGACGCGGCGATGAAGACTCCTCATGGACATGGCTCTGTTCTTGCGGTTCGAGCTCGTGTTCGATCCGCTCGTGCTCCCGTTCGGCGTGGTATGGCGTGGCGCAGCTGCTGGGGGAGCGGACTGCTCCCCCGTGGCCGCCACGACCACCGCCGCCGACGTGAAGCCCCCCGAAGTCGCCAGGCCGGTTCGGCGAAACGGGCCCGAGCTAGCCGCTAGTCGGCGTGCTAATCTCCGGGCGAGCCGACGGGCCAGGCGCGCCCCTGCAGCACCGGCACCCACGCTGACGGTGTTTCTGTCCCACCCCCCGTGGCCAGGGGGTGGCACACGATGCCTGGTGACCGCGCCGACGCAGCTGCCCTCTCGTCAATCTCGCCTCTCGTCGCCTGCTTTCCTTCACTTCCCTCTTTCTCAGCCGCGACGGACCTATCGGTCCCACCTCACCAGGTGGCTAGGCCCTTTCACTGTCGACGTTCCATGTATACTTGCGGACGTTAGGGGAGTTATTCTTGAGAGCGGTGATATCTCCTTTCGAGCACCCGCGCGCGGTTCTGCTCTCACTGGAATTAATATAGATAGATTTAGTGGGCAGTTTGCTTGGATTGTTCGGGGATTGAGCAGAATTAATGTGTGCACGTTTTGAGGTGTTATATTCGAGGAGTTTTAACGATGGAACTATCAAGCAACCAAATCGATTCTTGAGTTTGCTTATTGATACTTTCGTGCTTTTTCTTGGTGCTGCTGTTTAGGATGTTCTCGGTAAGGAAGGAGCATTCCATGAGAAAATTTTGTTTATTATCTGACGTTGAGTACAACTTATTGCGCACCCTGTATATTCGAGTATACGCTACGCCGTTACACTGTTAGTGTAAAGTTTTATTTTTCTACGGATATTTCATTAATGAGCATGCTGTTGCTATTTAATTATGTGTTAAGTATTTATAGCCGGTGTTCATGTCAGGCACGCATTCAGCGGGTCAATAATTCCGAGCGTTTTAAGATTCCTAAAGAAATAAAGTATTCTTTATTTACATGCAGTATCCATTATCCATTTATTTACATGCATTTATTTGTATGCATATTTTATCGTGAACTACAAGTCTGACCCGTACAGGGTGTCTTAAGAAAACACTGAAAAACTTTAAAAGCAGTATGAGAATATGAATAATGATATATATTCTCAATATTAATAAATATCTTTTATCACCCGGAGAACCTGGCAAATCTTAGCGAAAAAAAATGAATGAAAAATCGTTCAAAGTGATGCAGGACGTATCTAAGGGTAGCTTTGTAACCTTCCAAAAGAGTTCCTCTAAGAAACGCGGAAGAAAAACACTCTTTACATAAAATATTTAAAAATCCCGCCACGAGTGTAACCCGGTATCCATGTAACCCCATAAAAACTTTCATTCAATTTGCGGAGATATTGATGCCTGCATGTATTGGGTGAGCGCGAAAGTTTTGATGGATTTTCCAGTACACGAATCGACGGTGTTATTGACCTACCAAGTTCAGCTGATAGGACTTGTGCGCAAGCCCAATAAAAGGTAGGGGAATGGGAGGCCCATAGACTGCGTATTTTCTGTGTTTATAAACCTTTCTCTTTTTATTGACCGAACACTAGCCTAACAAGAATTTTCGTAATTGTTATCGTAATCGTTGTATAAATTCCGTTGAATGAGAACTTCAATGAATCTGCTTTCTAAACTGCCTTTACTTCCCTAAACCGTTTTGAAAAGTCTCCCTTTTGTTTTCAAGTGTATGGAAGAAGGATCGTCCAGATTCTGAAAAAGAGGTTAGGAAACTAGAGCAAGAGATGACACCGAGATCCCTTCTGTTCTTGTGATCCTACAGGTGCTCTTCGTAAGTCAAAGCTTTGTTAAAATGTATGAAACCCAAGTTGGTTACATAAATCTTATTCGAACAATGGAAACATTGCATGAAATTTAACACTAGAACTACCCAGTATTCGATACGATTAATATGTACTTCTTCTAAAAATTATAAGAGTGCATTTGTTTCAATTACAGTTGATATTCATTACATTAGGCAAGTGAAACTATTCATTTTCAAAATAATTTCAAATACTTAACATATTTTTAATATCAATCATTTTTCAATGAGAAAATTAAAATCAGTCAGTTTGACTGATGCGGTAGTTCTAGTGTTAACACTAGAACAAACACCCAAGTGTCTGTGCCTTTACAGTAATTGTAAAAGGAGAAATTAAGAATTAGTGATTTTGACCTGCCCGGTAGTTCGTGTTAAGAACGTTAAGAATATTTCGAATCCTCTGCTTTAAGTACACTAAAATGTCGCTAGAGCGCGCATCGATTTGCAGCCATAAATCGCGCTCCTTAAACGTAGATTTCAAACAATTTCCAAAAATGAATATACAGGATCTTTACCACCTTGTTACTTTATAAAATATTATAGATATATTTGAATCAAAGTGCATAGAGAATCTATATGATAAATTAATACAAAATATGACACTATGGTGTTAAACATTGTCCCTGATTAAATCGATATTAAAAATTCATCCCAAACAATGTACATATATTTTATATGACTATAAATTAATCAATTCTATTTTAATCTGTATAAGAAACGTTAATTTTATAAAGTTCGTTAGTGATACATTATTTGCTGTTAACGATAGTTCGACATAATCTAATAGGAGATAGCGAGATCGAAGACGCGCGGGAAACACTATACCATAGCTGTGTTAAATCTAAGTGAAGTACTGAATAATAGATAGGAACAGTTACTCGCCACTGATGCAGAATTCAACTAAGCTCCGGAGATTAGTTTGGACATCGCTGATCTAAACCAGCACGTTAGAGTTCACAGTTTCTGCTAAGTTGCTCCGCACTTTAGCGTTACTAGGATCCGTCGCGCAGAGGTTAGTACTCTAGCGCGCATGCGCACAGGCAAAATAGGGGACCGGACGAATCCATTGGTCCTTTAGTTGAATTTTGCGGGAAAATTCAAATTAATGGATTTTTCACAAGTTCTTTCCTTCTATTTTGGCACGTAATCAAATTAAACTGAACAATAAAATTAAATGAACAATAAATATAATTAATTTAGAAACATACATTAAATGTATAATAATCATACGTGTACCAATTTATATAAATAAATTCTAAATGAATATTTCTCTTTTCAAAATTAATTTCTTTTAAAACGACTATCTTTGCTATTAATTCTGAAAATATAACTGAAACCCTACCTCTAGCTTACACAATCTTAATGTCTGATAAATGTTATCTAACCTTTCATTTAAGAATGAACCTTGATTCATCTAATCTCATAACATAAAGCATAAATTACTAATCAAGATTAACCTATAGTAATTACTGCATTAATCTCTTGCACCTCGTAAATCCTGAAAAAACTGGTACACTCTGAAAATTACCACAAAAACGAATTCTGAGATCTAGACGAAGAATTGTGTTACGCCTAAATTAAACGTCAAAACTATTTAAATCATCACACTCCGAAACCTAAGAGCAAGAATCCCCTAAATATTTGGTGCAAACAATATACTCGATTACAAACGGAAACGCCACGAAAGAATTCGTGAGCGTGTTGACGTTCAACATTTTTGTCGAATCCGGCGAAGGGGGTTTCAGGAAACGTCCAGCGAAATTCGTCAATGTTTCTTTCCAACATTTGGATTGCGTGCGCGCGGCTCGGCCCGGCCCGGGCGAATCACTTTTTCTGTTTCGAAAGGCCCGTGTTTATTTAATCAGTTTCGCGTGGCGCGAGTTTCGCGTGACTTCTACGCCGTCGCTAACGTGTACACGTGATTTTTATCGTTCGTCGATGGCGTCCAGGCACCGAAACCGTCGTGTCGGTTCACGGTTTCTTGCACCGGAAACGGTTCCTCGGGCCGTTCGCCGGTTCATTTGCAATGATAACACGGAAATAAAGTCAAGGACGTCCGGATATTGAATACTGGAACAATGAAAACTTTCAGCGGATCGAGTTTCCCTTAGCAGCTCTTCTTCGAATTCTCTTTGGCAGTCTTCGCGATCCTGCACAGCCGTGAGATAAACGTGAATATTCACTGTCGCTAAAAAATATATAACTACTTAACCTCTTGGACTATAATTTCTTTCACAACGGCTACGAATAAAGCTATTTCATTGTTTACAATTCGTTAGGAAAAGAAAACACGTTTATACTATGTCTACGTTTACTCTAAAGCACTGTAATTGATTATATGAAAGTAGTATTTAATTTAGATTTAAAATAGTTCAGTGATATTTATATCTGTTAGATTCTGTTTGAAATTACGAGACTGACACGATGTTACAGTGCAAAGGGTTAAGGTATTCACACTACAGAGGAAAATAAGATTTCAAAATAATCATGATTTATTATTTTCTAATTTGATTATTAACCTATGAATTTTATTCACTTACGTCTGTTTGCCTGGTTGTATAAAAGATGAAGCATCTAATGCTTTTTGTAAAATTATAAATACATGTTTAAAAAATAAATACTTGTTTAGAATGTGTATACGAAAACCAGGTTAAAAAATTAAGGTGAAGATTCTCCTCTTATTGGTAGAGTATGAATTTATTTTCATGTGTCTGACCATAGTCGAATGTTTCTACTTACAGTATACAGACTGTGGTATTTAACAATAATGCTTGCGTTTCATCGATCTCAATGTTTTGTGATTTTCAGATATTACCAATTCATTGTAGAACATTAAATTAATAACTCTGTAAAAAAAGCTTTTAACTAACTACTTCAGATTTTAATAAAAAAACTTCGATTGAAAAAGAATCTTCACATTTCGAGTGCTAGTCAAAATGATTGTTAATTGAATGCAAATCATAAAATACAATACAACGCGACTGTGAAATATGAATCTAAAAATAGATAACAAACAGCACTACTTTATTTCTACATAACCGAAATTTGTCACGTGAAAGTATAACAGCGTCGATTTATTTTTCAGCTCATCGTAAGGGGTGAATTGTTATCCATTAGTTTTTACGCAAACTTCCCCAATATTTCTCTCGACGATGCCATTTAACCATATTCAGCTTTAATAATCGTAAAAAACAAACCCTGATCCGCCGCGTTTGGGCCGTAATTTTTTTCTCTCGCATTTACGATGACAAAGCCGACTAAAAACGGTATTATTACCCGACATTCGACTATTTAATTATAATAAAAAGTAAAATAACGCGTAAAATACGGGTCAACATTTCCCTCAATACTAGAACTGCCAGGCATTTAATAGGATTAATATGCAATTCTTATAAAAATTATAACAATATACATTTCTGTTGCTTCGTATATTCATTATAGTATTCAGGTGAAGCTATTCATTTTTTTAATAATTTCGGATATTTAATAGATTGAAGGTATTAATAATTGTGAAATAAGAAACCTGAAACCCGTCATTTTAACGGATACTTAGTTCCAGTGTTAAACGTCAACTTCGCTCGTCAATTAACGGAAACTATAGAATATATTCGCGTTCCCCTTCCGAGAAGTGTTTGTGCCCACGATTCTCCGGGTATAGGTGCACCCGGCCGCCATAGTGGATACTTTTCGAGAACCTTAAAATTCAAACGGGAAATATTCCGTGCGCCCGGTACAAATTGAAACGGTGCAATAAATTTTCCCGCCGCATGAAGTTTCATTTTCGTGGAAAACGACTTGAAAAAAGAGTCGGAAAAAAATAGGACGAATGCTCGGGCACTTGACTGAAACACGGCGTATCGGACGTAGCGTTGCCGCCACATGCTTCCGACGCTATAGTCGCGTCCGTATTTTCAGCAGTACTATATCTTTTCGTGCCACTTGTTTGACGGAATAAGATATTTTCCACGAAATAAAAAGAGAGACGTTCCCTGTCCACGAAAGAAGTTTTATCTCGATTTGTCTCTTTCCTCGGTAAAAATTCTTCACTGCCAAAACAAAATTCCACGTTATTTTCCTTTATAAATGACGCATTTCGTCGAATCAACGTTTACTCGGTGGTTTGATGAAATCATTTGTGCAAACAGAAATAAAATGACAGTACAGAATTTTACATTAAAGTACTGACATTTTTCGTGACTGATCGTTACAGTTATTTTATCAGTACGAACATATTTAATAAAAATTTTGATGGTACTGATAATCAATACTCAATTCAATTAAATGAAGTGAAATATCATCCCCGTATTTTATTCTCATATCGAAATGTTACCTGTGTCTGATTTGACGTCATTTTTGTATACGAGCACGAACGTACATGACTATTTTTCCAATAATTTCACGTGTTGAGTACTAATAGTTAGCAGATTTAAAAAAAAGCATGATGTTAAAAAATGTTGACGGAGAAACTATTTTTGACGTAGAACGGAGTATACTTGAGTATTTTTAGAACGACGAGATATATTTCGTGAGGAATTATTAGGAACGGTGTATTAATATTTAAAGCTGCAAATCTGCGTAAATTTCTATGGTCTAATAGTAACCCAAATGGAACCTCCAGACCCAAAATAATCCAAATTTATTTCTCACTGGAATCCCTCTTGCACGAAATTTCCATTTCGTGTATACCAATCTAATACATTTCATGTTCAATTCGAATACTCGAGAAATCCAAGGTAGTACTTACATGCAACTACCAAAAAACAATACAAAATAACATCGTCCAAATACTAATAATTTATAACAGATTAACAAAAAATCTTTTCAACCTCTTACATTACAATCTCATTTATACATATCTTTTCATTTCCTTAAAAAGTAGGAGAACGAGAAATAAATAGACATAAATTGAATGTCCCCACATTGAAGACTATAGTCCTAACAAAGCTCTACTGTCGACAAAAAAAAATCTCGTCCCCTTCGCACGAAACGACCAAACAATATCCCCAACTGATCAAATTCAGTTCACGAATTCGCGGCGGCGAATTCGACTCGATATTACAGGGCAAAAGGGGATTGGCTGAAGAATAACACAACTTGGAACGCCGGAAAGGAGAAATGAAAATCTCCTCTGACGGAGGATCGGTTCGCGAGGTCCAGGCGACGTACCTGTAAACGTGTCACGAGGCGGCCGAGAACGTGATCCCGAGCGAGCCGATTCATCCCACTTGTGTTCCCCTGGAACGGTCGGTACACGCGAGTCTGAACGTCAGTGATTGAACATCAGAGGCTTCCCCATAGTGTGGTTATCGGTGTATCACAGTTTGTAGATCCGACGCATGCCTCGCGATCGACCATCGTTTCCATTAATTACACTCGCATTTCATCCTGGCACACTGTACGTTGCGCCCCCTTTCATTCACACCCATTTCCTTGAGCGCACGTGTTCACTTTAATAATCTTCGTTTTAATATATCTTAGTATCACAATGGGACGATTTGTTTAAATCTTCTTTTTTCACGGTGTACCGTTTACTATTCCACATCTCCATCTCCGTCCGTCGTCATCGCCGTCATCATCCTCATTACCTTCATCCCCATAATCACCATCATCTGTCTTCTCCCCCGTTTCTTCGTCTCTTTCCACGACTCTTCCCGTGAATAATTTGTTTAAACCTTAAGCTTAGAAATCACAGTCGCGAATTGATACGGATCTCCGTAGCATGTGCCGCTGTTGCTCGACCGAAACGATCACACACCGCCTCCTCGTATACCAGGCATATCGGCCCCCACCCTCCGCCTCTCTTTCTCTCTCTGTCTGTCCACCGGCGGTTGCACACGATTGGTACGACCTGTGTCGCCGATTCCTCTCTCTCCTTCCGCGGGAGGGGGGTAGCACTGAAAAGCCGAGAAACCTCGGGGGTAACCGCTTCAACGTTCCATCGAACGGGTACCAACCACCATCCCCCTCGGCCGCCCTCGCCTCTCTCGCCGCCGTGTCCTCTCGCGCTCTGATTCGGACGGATGTGTCTCGTACGTATATCGGGTGAGTGTGTCGCGTGGACCTGCTCACCAACCGGTCCCTTTTCAGCGGCGGGCCCCGGTCCCGCCGCGGCACCAAGCCTCTGTCTCACCTGTTCACTCGGGTGAAGGAGCGAGAAGGAACGCCTCAGGTGAGGAGAGAGAGAGAGAGAGAGACAGAGTGCCCCGAGAGGATTCGATTCCGGGTTATATCCGGCTGGAAGGAGTTTCACTATCGACCATCAAATGCGCACGTGCGGCCGACGGGCAATGTGCCGAATCTCCTCTTCTCCCTCGTCGCCGCTGCCCGAGGATGCATACGAAGAAAAAGGAGAAGAAACGTGGTCAGGACAGGGGAGGGGGTTAGTAAAAATGTTGTCCAGCTCTCTTCTTTCTTCCCTGTCGAGAGGACCGCTGGGAGAAGACGCAAGCAATGGCAAAGAACGGTTACATCCGTGTTCAGGTGTACCTAGTCTCGTGTCCCAGCTGGCTGGTCCGTTTCGTCGCGGCAACGACGACGACGACGCGATCCTCCACGTTCGGCACGCGCGAGTATCCAGCTGCCATCCTCTCTCATATCCCGTAACAACCGTTGTTGCCTCCTCGTTCACCGGACGAAATTCTGTGTCCGTTTTTGTCGCTGTTCCTTCTGCTTCGCTTGATCACGTCACTCGTCGATCACCCTTTTTCTGTCCCCGTCGCGCACTGTGATATCGAGCATACCGTTGTCGTCCACCCACGAGAGTGCGTGTTTTCGGATCGCGGACGCGGCGATCGTAGCGCGGCCCGAATGCACAGCTGCTCGTCCCGTTCCTTTGACGGGAGTCGCGCGTCTCGCGGGGGGCGGCCTAAGTGTCGTCGTCACTGGACGTCGTCGGCGGGCATCCCCGACGGCGGCTCGACGGCATGGCAGACCGTTGCGCGTGAACGGGGGCTGTCGGTGGCGCGATAGTCACGATGCTACTGCTGCTACCGCTGATGCTGATGCCGCTACTGCTGGTGCGCCTGCTGCTGCTGCTGCTGCCATACCACCACCAACCGATCGATCCGAAATCATCGGTTTGATCGTTGCTGCGGACGACCGTGCCCCGCTCGTCGTTCTTCCCGGCGCGTTTCGACTCGATCGAACGACGTCCACGGTCTACCTCGCAGACCCATCGACGCCTAGGCCTCCTCGCCCCGCCACCCGCGCAGCCAGAAATCACACCGGACACGGTCACGTTCGACTAAACACCGACCGCAGTCAAACCGTTCGCACCGTCCCGCTATCGCTGTTGCTGAGTGGGTCCACCCTAGGCGACATGTCCTTTCACTATTCTGCTACCGTGCGATTCTTCCGATCGAAGACACGTCCGACTGGTTCCTTGATCACGGGGTTGTTCGGATGGTCTCTTCCGTGGCGCTAGGAGGAACTGTCCGCCGACGAAGTTTCTTTTTCGATGTTTCCTTTTTTTCCGCCTTCCGCTCCCGCCGCCCTGTCCCGCTGCTTAAACAGACGTAGGCGAGTTGTACCTCCTCGGCCGCGCACACGCTCTCCTACCTTCGTGTCTCGCCTTTCTTCTCTCTCTCCCTTTCGCCCGCTTTCTCACCCCCTTTCTAACCACTTGCGCCTTTCTCTCTCATTCGTTCGCCCACCCACTCACGCTCTCTCGCTCTCTCTTTACGGTCAATCCCGACCAGCCATCATTACCCGAGTAATTCCCCGCGACTGCTTAATTACTGCCCGATACCGGCGCCACTCCGCACCACCCAATGGATACTCTCTCTTCTCTCTCTCTCTCTCTCTCTCTCTCTCTCTCTCTCTCTCTCTCTCTCTCTCTGTCTCTCTCTCTCTCTCTCTCTCTCTCTCCCCCTCTCACTCTCTCTCTTTCTTTTCGTTCCCGCGAGATACACTAGAATCGGGAAGCACGAAACGTCTACGATCGTTCCTCCACGTTCCTTTCCGTGTTGGTCTCTGGATCCACCGAGACGCACAGAAACTTCCTCTCGTTTCCCCGGCGCGCGCGTGTGTGCCGACCACTTTCGCCTGTCCGCGTTTTTTATCCTAGCCGTGTCGTGTCGTCCCACGGGAAACCTTGTGCGCGTTTCAACGATTCCTCCGAGCGACTGTCGAACGAAGAAGAAAGCTACCCCCGTACATCAGCTGCTGCGGGGGTGTACGGTCCCTTTTCTATCGCCGGGAGGACACACGAACGCGCACGATCATTTCCGTCCTTGTTCCACGGAAGCCACGGTTTCTCTTTCTCCTTGAGATTCCTTTTTTCCCTCCGACCCTTTCAATCCGTCTTTCTCTCCACCTCTGGCACACGTATGTTCATACACACGGATACACGCCGATCCCACACTCTCGTCCACATTGCCCAATCGTCCTCCCCCGTACGCACAGCACACGCACACTACCCCCTTCTATCCCTGTCTGTCTCTCTCATTCTCTCCCACTCTCTGTCTCCCTTTCTATATTTCCATCTGCGTCCTACGCAGCTACCCCCAGTCTATCTTCCTGGCATTCCCGTCGAATCCCTCTCGCGGTTTTCATTCATTTCGACAACAGTTCGTAAGGCGCGACGCCTTTTCCTACGAGACCATCCCGTTACACGCGGACTCTACGACTCTTCATCCTTCGTCGCTTCTCTCTCTCTCTCTCTCTCTCTCTCTCTTTCTCTCTCTCTCTCTCTCTTTCTCTCTATCTCTCCTTTCCTCTCGTCCTTATCGATTACGACGCATACTGCATGGAGCAAAGGCTGCCCGCCCGCCCGCCCGCCTCGATGCCCAGAAAGGATTCACCGCGTGAACAAGTAACAGTTGGATGACTGACGCGCTCTCGTCACCGAACACGCAGAACGAGAAAGAGAAAGTGAGTGAGTGAGTGACAGAGTGCGAAGAAAACGAGAGAAAGAAAGAGGAGATACGTGTATGTCTGTCAGTTGAAGAGAAAGAGAGGGACGGATACGATCCGTGAGAATCCGTGGCACGTCTGTCGCGAATCGTATTTGAGTCTGTATGTGTGCATGTGTGTTTGCGTTTGCGCTCGTATGTATGACGTGTGCGTGGCTCTTCGTATGTGTGGGTGTACGGAGAACGTGTGGGTGCCTGCGGCAGTCGTGTTACGTGTACAAGCGTAACCCCGACCTCGATGTTAGGCGGCTGATAGCCGGCCTCACACTGATACGCCTCCGTCGTGACAGCCACGGGCCATACCCGCCCCCCGTTCATCCCGCCCCGCGCGTCAACCGTCCCCTAAATAGGAAGAGAACGGATAACGAGAAAAAAGGAGAGAAGAGTAGTACTGCGATCCCTCCCCCGAGGAACGATCGGAACGCCGTCGAGCGGCGTTTCCGGTAAACCACATGCCAACTACTTCGATTCCGACGAAGCGCGCTTGCGCGGCCGACTGGATGCTACCTACCCGACGCATAGGTGTCGGGATCTACGGCCCCGGCTGGTTAACGAGAAAATTCAAATTTGAAAGGCGGATGTTCGAACTGTTGCGATCGATCGGCTTCGAGGCGATTCGCGAGGGAGAATGTTGCTCTTGATTCTTGAGGTTATTGGATCGCTTGAGATTGAACTTCGTTGAAGGGTTGAGAAGGTAATTTAAGGAGAAGGTAATTCAAGGGAGCGGGTTTGTTTTGTCGTTTTTGTTGGTGTTAAGATTGGATGTTTTAAAGACTTTGGAGTTTGGAGAAGTGTGAATCTGTTACTCTGCGGGAAAGAGAGCAAATTGTTTGATTGTTGTTGATTATGTATCTATATAATTGTTTGAAAATGTACTGATGACTTTAAGAAGAATGTTGTTTTGTTAATTTTACTGTTGTTCTGTGTACTATGGTCCTGTTTTCCGTGTAAAATTTAGTAAATGTAATTGATTTTGCCTGTTTGAAAGCGCCTTATTCGAATATCAGTAGTATGAGTAAACGAATGTGGCGGCGCTGTGCTTTATGCAACGCCCCTCGTGGCTTGAAACGGCGAGATTATGTAATACCAAAATTTTGTATGGGTTCGCCATATTCGATCGATATTGTCGAATAAAACTGGTGCGAATATACAAACAATTCGGCCATACGTGGCAGATGTTTTGGGGGGTGATTTTAGGTATCGAAACAAAACTAAAATAAAAAATGATGAAACTGGGCTAAATTGATTTCAAATTATTAATAATAAAAAATCCACCAGTAGCAACGCGTGAATCAAATTCCTGACTCATCGTTGACCGCGCTCTTGACCTTTCGAACGCTTCTATTGGCAGATCGTTACATATCTGAACTCTAGTGCAATTTCATCGCTTTTGATTTTCATCTTACCTCAGTTTGCAAAGAAGGAAATCCTGTACGTTTTTAAATTATGTGTAGATTCTTCTAAATGCTTTTACTGTTTTGTCAATAATTTTAGACTATGTTGGTGATTCAAAAAAGGTTCCTAAAAAACCACCAACAACGGAAGTTCCAACGTTACACGAAATAATTTTCTACCCTGTGTGAAGAATTCGAAATGAAGCAGCTATTTAAATAAAAGGATTCTTTTATTTACAATATTCTGGTATAACATTCATTGAAAACTCTGCATTAAACAAAAACATTTTAATTTCTTGAAAATTTGAATTTGAGATAGATCTATGAACTATACCTAAGAAGGTATAATACCCTATGGACTTCCGTGGCATAAATCGACTGCTTTACCGACCTAAAGCTCTTTTCACATTGGCACGTAACCTTCGGCAGCGTGACAAAAATTTACATTGGATCTCCAGTCTATCCTGTCCCTCGTCGATGACAAAAGTTTATATTGATTACCTGATCTATTTACCTTATCCCGATTTCATCGGCAAATGGTCATAGTGATTCCGAATTTACCGAGTAGTTTTGTCTTACTCGGAAATTTATCCTAATTCAAGATTTTCATTTTTAAATTATGCAATGTTTTTGATTCGTGAAATCACAGCGATGAATTTAAAAATGAGTACTACAATTTTTTGCGAGTTCCCCTAGTTCTGTAATCTTCCTTCTAGATGGCGCCATCGCAATGTTTACAAATACTTTATGATTTTCTGGGAAATTTGTTTATTGCAGAATACATGTTAATCAGAGGAGGACTCAGTAACTTTTCTAGTTCTTACAAAATGCGTTTTCCATTCGAAAGGGATCAAGTTTCTAAAACGTCATCTGATACTTCATTTTGATACATAAATTGAAATTATTCTTTTATTGGTTTTTTGTAGAATTTTGTTGTTCTTCGAAGTTAAATTTTAGGATATGAAGTGTTATTGTTTAGAGTATAATAACTGCAATTTAATCAAAAGAATAATTCTATACACATAATCGATTGATCGTGTTTGAGTCAAGGAGCATTAACTTAAAGGTCACGAAAAAATTGATTCTTCAACTGCTTTCTGAAACTCTCCTCCGATTTTTAATAACACAGTTAAAATTGTAAATGATCGTGATGTAATCAGCGAGCCACAGAAACAATAAAGATGAGAAAAAAGGAAATGGCCACTTACCTTCCAGACGTTCTCAAAGAAAAAAATTGTAGGATAGAAAAGTTGCAGTACCCGTCTGAACATTGTTACAAAATGTCCAGAACTTTTCTTTCTTTTAAAAAAGTTTCAAGAAAAACATGCAAGCGTTTAGTCTTCTTTAAAGGACTAAGCTTCCATCAATTATCAAGGTTTGAAATTTCCTGGTGCGCCATCGTTCAGAGGAATTACATAAAACCCTGTGGTCGCGATTCACGTAAATTAATCGTGCGAATTTCCCGCGTCGGCATCAAAATACAATTTAGGTCGTGACCTCGCTGACCCATATGACATGTGGCGAAACCCGTTCGAACCCTCTTTATCAAACTTTTGTCTATTCTTACCCTTGAAACGGCCGAAGTGGATAAAAAAAGATCTCCCCTTATGTAATCTAAAATTTCAATTTCCTCATCTTATTAACAAAAGAAAAGAAATCGTCCGCGATAAGTAAAAATTTCGATCACATTCACAAAAATCTAAAAAAACAAAGATGTCTACTCGAAACTTCTTCGATTTCTTTTACCGCTACAGGAATGATTCAAACAAAGAAGTCTCAAGGAAACTGGAATAATTCAAGGGTCAAACGCGAAAATTAAATGAATTTCAATTTTAGAAAGAAAATCCTTCAAAATTTCTTGCTGAGTTTGTACTAGACACGGGTCAAGTGGATTCTGCACCATCGGTCCCAGAAAGGCCGACAAAATGGCCGATATAACCTTGGACTTCGCGCTGCGAAGGGAAACATCCTCAGGAATTTCGGGAACAATGGCGGCCCCCGTTTCTTCACGCTGCCACGGTCGTTCGACTTTGTAAAATGTAGTTCAATGTGATATTACAATAATTGCTTTAATTTACTGGAGCATCAGATGCCGAATGTAGGTTACGACCTCGTTAACCTACTCGCTGAGATAGAGATTCAGTTAACCCAGCGCCGAGAGCCGCGCGAGATCTTTCGAAATCGATCTGCAGCACCTTTCTGGCCGCGTGCTTGGGACATTTACGATTTCCGTCGCCCTTTTTCCAGCCGCTCGCAACCCTTGCCCATCGATCTTCGATAGAAAAGATCATGTCAGCGGCGGGTAGTGATACGAACGGTCTTGTCAAGAACCATTTCGGAAAGTTCGTTTCATTATTCGCCGAATACAAGCGCGGGCCAATTGACTTGAGTCATTTGTTTGTGAACCCCTGACTGTAGGCAGCCATCTTTTGTTTTTTGCTTGATTGCTCGACCTTTTCGGTTGATTGCGAAAATATATCGCGCGAACGGTTTCATTCGTGTGGAGTGCAGAAACAATTTCGGGAATGAACATTCGCTTGCGTGTCGCGTTTTTAACAGTTCAACTTACAAATTGAAAGTACCGATTCGATGTGGGGATTAATTGTACTTTGTTATTTTTCCTTTGTGCGTTCGAGACCGACCGTTTTCGTTTTATATGTTTGACGAAAAGTTTGTGTTCATTCAGATAAAATCGAGTGTTCCTTCAACAGTGAAAAATGGCAGTATTTTTGAAACGACAATTTTTTTTATTAGTGTATGTGAAGAGTGGTTGTTAGTTCAGAGTAAATAAACTAACTAAATCAATATTTGATCTGAGTACACACGAAGGAACAGATTTCCAAATTTGCAGAACCATAGTGTGTTGAAGATAAATGTTTTTCGTAAGCGGTTGTGAAACACGGTTGCTAGCGTAAGTTAAATAAAATGAACTAAATCAATATTTCGTTTAGTTACGCGTCGAATTGTAGATATTTCAATTCTAACAAAAAAATGTAAGCACACTACACTTTTTTACATAATTTCTATATAATTGTTTTGCATCTAATATTTAAAAATTGCACATAGAATTCATCTTTCCACGGATAACCCTTCTGGATAGCTGAAAACACACGTAAATGTAATTTACTCTTTACATACAAAACTTGAAACATTGATCGTCACAAATATGCGCCGCTGGTAGCGAACGTGTTAACCCCTTGCGTTATAATAACGTGTCAGATTCGCGATGAAGATTTAAACGAAATTCTACAAGCACAAATAGTACTAAATTCTCTTGAATTCGAATTAAACATTACTCTTTCCTTATCAATTGTTACAATCCAGAACGAACATAGCCGTACAATATACCTAGAATTTTTCTTTTCGTAATAAATTATTAATAACAGAATGGTTGCGTTGATCACATTTAACCCCTTGAATGGAGATGACGAGTCTCGCACGCACGTACGCGGAAACTGATATTGTACATTATTTTACACATCCGCCATATCGTAATCTGCCATTCATAAGTAAATTTAATTGAACCTGTCATACTACAATTTCCTTTACAATAACTGTATCTATAAAATTACAACAAAACCAAGTATCGTAAGCAGGAACACCTGAGTCGAAATAAACCGTGAGGTATAGAGTTAAGAAAGAAATCATAAGTCAAAGGGTTCGCCACTATCATAAATCGTCCAGCTAACGAACGTTCAACTACCAGTCGGTCGTCCCGTTAATTTTTCCGAGTCGCACGCTCCGTAGCTGGAAGTTCAAGGTGAGCTGAAAGACGGACGATTGAAATTCAGGGCGCAGGGGCGATCAAAAGCGGGGGTGGGACGAACGAATGGCAGCCGGGACACGTAATCAGGTAACAAACAACGGGATCAGCGCCGGGGCGAGTCGCCTAACTCGATTTACGCGGGGGACGGTGCCCGCGAGTGGACACGGTGTTCCGACTCGGTCGAGTTAACACGCTGGATTAAAGCGTATTAACGTTCGCCTGCGTAACGCAGCTGCCGGGAAGAACAAAAAGCAAACGGCACCGTTTCCGGGTTGAGGACGGCAGGCGGTTACTTCCCCGTGTAACCCAATATCACTGAATCTGACGCTTCGAGTACAGTTAATTAACAAGCTTAACTACGCTGGGCTTTGTTTCCAATTTATCTGAACGGGCCGACCACGCCTGGAAAATTACCTTTCTGAATTTTCTTCTACGTATCCGATAAAGTCGTTCGCGCGGTGCTCGGTGAAACGGTTCGGGAATTGAGCCGCGTGTTGGAATATTTAATAAACACCTGGTCGGCCGTGGAAGTTGTTTTTGATGTTGCACCGGGGATTTTGTTTTTTTTTCTGTTTGCTGTGCAGCCTCGTAGACCACGTGTCGCGTGAATTTTGAAAATTTGAAGTCTCGGAAAATGAAGGAATTCCGTGAAAAGGTAATCGATAGGATTTTATTCTTCGTTTCTTGAATATTTAAATTTTCGAGATTTATTGCGTAGACAATTATGTGCGTTATGATAATAGTAAGATAGCATATTTATTGGTTATCATTTTAACAGTCCAATGCTGCAAATTAAAATTAATGGTGTCCAATTACCTTCCAATTAACACGTTGACTGTCGCGAAGAACTGCGGAGTTTTATGTATCACTTATTCTTGTGTAGCAAACATAAAAAGGAGGAATGGTTAAATTTTTGGTACGCTCAGTTATTTTTACCGCATCCCGTGCACGCGCACAGGTAACAATCTTAATACTAGAATTACCATGCCAGTTAAAATGACTGGTTTTGGTTTCTTTGTTTCGCAATGTTATCAATATACCTTAAAAACATTGGATACTATGTATAATGAGTATTGGAAAAAACTGAAAATAATATATCATTATAATTTTGATAGGGATTAAACATCAATGGTATTAAATGCTCAGTAGTTCTAGTGTTAATTAATTTCGATTAGTGCTGTCGATGTATTCGGGTTACATCTAAAGTTTCAGAGTCAAACAAATTTCGCGTCGGTTCTGCTTAACAGAGGGACTCTCCGCGTTACGTGACAGACGGAATTCATTTCTCGATATCGCGATTAATAATTGCTGTGGCTCGACTGATTCCAGTTATTCCCGACAGGAATGTCTCGTCAAATGAGATCTAGCTCAGAAATGTTGTGTCCCGTTTGTTACCGTGTACTGCGTTTAATATTAACATAATGCCGCGTCATCGTTATCACTTATAGTAGAATTTAATCTGTACAAAGGATTTAACGAGAAATTCCACCTTAAATTTCCTGTGTAGTGATAACTGTATGTATAACAATTAAAACGTCTGCAAGATATCAAAGATTTCTAGTGCTGAACTTAATTATAATATAGTTTTCTTTCAGATAAAAACGTTTCTTATAAAGTGCAATGGGAATTACTTTATTTTCAATCATTCTACAGATAAAACAATAAACGATTAGTCAAACAGAATTACATGTCTGGTTACATGACTACTATTAAGCTTTTGAAGACTGATGTCGTCAATATAAAAAGAAATGAGTTTGGCTATTTAAATAGCGGAAGATCGATACGTAATTTTCTTCTTGCCCAATATTTAAGAATGAAATATAATCGAATCGAATCGAATTAAATTGGATAGAATTTTTTTACGAAAAAAGTTCTAACGCTGTCAACAATCCTCGTCTGGAATGGGTTAATATTAACGCGATGGCGGACAGGAACATTCTCGCGAATTGCGTGTCGCTGGTCCCGGGGAAAGATCGTACGCGCGGACGACCACGCGGCTGCCACTTTTCGGTGCATCGGCCGTTGCACCCCCGTGCCAACCCCTTTTCCCCGGCAGGCCACGACCTCTGCTTTTTTTCGCCGCGGAATGTGGGTCACGCAGCTGGCGCGCACCGTTTCTCCGTTTTTGTGCGGGGGTTTATTAAAAAAAATGTATACACCGAACGAGATTTCATAGTTCAAGGCGGCAGGGCGAGGGAGGAGACAGGAGGACGAGATTTATTTCGCAAGCGTTCCACGGAAATTTGTTCTACACTTTAGACGCTCTCACAGGTGTATTTTTTCCCGATACGAGCGGTGAGAGTGTGCGCGCGTGCCTGCGAGCGTTGCGGGCAACGGAGTTTATCGGTTCGAATCAGATGAACCTTAAAATTATCACGATGCCTGTTTTTATATTTTTATTTCTTGGAAAATCGGAGTGATCTGAAAGCATGATTTTGCAATTTAGAAATGGTTTCGTGAATTTGCTTACGTGTGGACGAATTTTTAACGCTGGAGATAACAATTTTTATTAATTTATATTAACGCTTATCCAACTGGCAATATGACCGACAGAATTTTGTTATTATTACGTTCGAGGTTGGCTAAAAATCATTTAGGTTACAAATTTGTCAGGTGAATCTTGGAATCGTGATGAGGTTTTCATTTCCATATTTTTGTACTGGAAAACGTAAATAATTCTAAAACATGATTTTCTAAAAATTTTAAAACAGTTACAACGAGTGCATTAAAGTAATGAAATGTCTGTTATTATGTGCGCAACGTACGCCTCGTAAACGCGTTGCCTTGATGCAAAAGTTGCGATATGCAGGTCGCACGCATCTAAAGTGTAGAAGTAGAATTTCTCACAGCGAGTCCGTGTAAAATTCCCCGTAACTCTGGTGTCCGAATGATAAATTCACCAGCGAGTGGTAAGCGTTAAATAATGTAAAATGGATATTCGTTCTACAGTCCGCGGGACACAGCCACCCTCGTGAAATTGGAAAGTCCTTGCGAGAATATAAATATCAATGGGAAGCTTCGTCGAGGGGATGAATGAGAAATATGTTCCACGTATTCATAGATACGACCGAAACCCACCGCAGACTATCTATTAATAATACCTACATTCGATATCTCGCTTCACAGTTCCCGATAACTCATTTCCTTGCTTTGAAATATCAGGTCATTCCACAAGTAATATTACTGTTGAATTTAATCTCAAGAGCGGAGGGTATCGTAAATCAAAGCTGCACCGGGGCTGTACATTTCGTGGATGGCGTTCTTTCTGTCAACTGATCTCTGATTTTCCTTTCCAAGAAATGTCCGTGTGCCGATGCTTCGATTTTAATTAGCTCGATGTTCGATCGTTCGTCAATCCGTTGCGCAAGAATGATACCGCCCTCTCCAATATTGAATAGTTACCTCAGACGTATTGGTCATCGGCTAAAGATTGCTTGACATACCCTCAGAATTTTCTAATAAATTTCATTAGAGATTCGTTGTATATGTATAATTTTTACTCGAAGCATAAATTATACCAAAAATTGTATCACCAATTATTACAGAAAACATCGAAATAAATGGAACTTTCGTTCCAAAGCAAACTAAAACTCGATTACATAGGTTTGTACGAAATTCATCGAGGCTGGCAACGAAAGCTTTCCGAGCAATTTGTTTCCTTAATCAGCATGCATCTTAAGGTCATCAAAATTCAAATACTAGGTCGTAACAAAAATCAAAATATAAGTCATTAAGTATTCCATGAAATAATTACGTATACATATACTTGTTCACTCATTTATAAATAAACATTATTTGATTTTACATTAACATATACATAAATATTCAATGGAAAAATAAGAATGGGTAAATATGAAGCAATCCTCGTTTGTTTGGTTCGTTTTATTCAATCAATAAATCATAATAGAATATAAATTCTAATGACTAGTGAGTACAAAATAAATTATCTACATTTTTCGTAGATGATGGAGAGAGTTGTTTAACTTATGTACTATTCAGTACAGTATATTCCCTATTCCGGTGCATAATTAAAATAAACGGAAAATCGCTAACGTTTCGAGCTCGAAAGCGAGGAAAATTGTTAGATGGTATTTATTCACGTTAAGAAATATGCACTATACAGATTACTGATTAAAAGTTTCATTTCAGTACGCACAGCGTCGACAAAATGGCGGTCAATTTTTCCGTACGAGCGACGCCGAAATTCCCCGCAAAGATGGCGGTCGCTGACGCGCGCCCGGAACGGACCGCGTGCAACGCACATATCCTGTTTAGCCCTCTCAGCTGCAAATTCTCCGTGATAATGGCAAAGCGACTTAACATGCTCCGCGGTGTCGACTATTCCCGGTGTGCGGCGTGTAACAATGGCCCGGCAGCGAGCCGTTCATTGTTCCCGTGCAAAGGGAGAGCCTCCGGGGGCCGACTAGACGCGAAATTGCACTACTTTCTGAGCCGATGTGTCACGTCGATGCGTACGTAGGTAGGTACAAAGCGGGAATATACGAGCTCAGCCTCGGCTATCCAGTTACAAGTCAATAGCCACGACTCGACGGCTGGACAAGGTGTTAGGAAAGTCCTTCTAGGCCGGTTACGCGGTGTTTGCGTCAAACGAGCCAAATTTCAGCGAGATTGGGAACGGGACATTTCCAAAAGAATTTCCACACAGTGAACCCTCGATTTTGTAGCTTGTTGTGGTTCTGTCTGCGTATAACTGTGTGGCAAAAGGTAACTAGAAGCTTTAATGCTACAAAAGAGTAATCGTTTATTATTAGACTTTTATACATTCTGCATAAAGTGGATTTTTATACATTCTGCATAAAGTCATATAGAAGTTTGTATATTCTTGAAATAAGGAATGTTGTGAATGTTGAAATTTTCCTTATACTTTGGATTTTGGAAATTTTGCTTATTATTTAATTAAGTAGGGACTTATAAAGATAAAGATTTGAGAAAGTTTCTGTAGTTTATTGATTGTGGAAAACGACGAAGATAATTGAATGGTTGTTTGTTTCCGTAGAATTCAAAACAAGAATTAGAATGTTAATAGAATCAGCATTTATGTGATTGCAGCGTATGAGAATATTCAAAAATTGCAAATTCACCGGTCCTATTTCGAAGCACGGAACAAAGATAGACTAATTTCGTTCAAATAGTTTCAAGTTAACGGTTTTTTAACGGGGATAAATGAAAAAGCGAAGAAGAGTAAAAGTGAGGAAGAAAACAAGGCGTGTTCACTTTTTTGTAAATTTTATTATTAATACTCTACGCGACTAGCTCGGCACATTTTCAAACGACCAATCGATATATTTATACATAATGTGTATACATAGTTTGTATTTCTTGTGTACAATAACATCATCTGTCGCTACGGGAAAACAGGATTTCATCTTGCGCCCTTACGACCCGCGCGCACTCGCCCACAATTAATCACAAACTTCCAGACCTCTTTCACGCACGACAGCCAATTACGCATAACGACGGTCTAGTTAGTCGAATTCCCTCGTCGCCTTCGACGCGAACTATTTAAAATAATTGTCCGCCCGACCGCTATTGTCGTTTTGAATACTATACACACTCGCTCGCCCCTTTCTCGCCGCGTGATCGCATCGCGACGATAAAATCACGTCTCGGCTTTAATTATCAGGTTTAATTGGCGATCGAACGGTTAAACGGGGAGCCCGATAATCTCGGAGCTTCGCGGTGCACACCGATCCTCTCACGTTCAACGTTGCATCTTTGGATCGCCGGTCAATCGACGTTAAAACCACCGACAAGTCAAAGCGACTATTTACAGAGGTTTCATCTTGATAACTCGATTGCGCAGTTTATTGCGGATCTTCCATAAGTGAATTCCTAAAGATTTCTAAAAAACCGAAAGCAAAACTATATTCTTTATTAATATTCCTATTAATCGATTAAAGTGACATAAAAATCGCGAAACTTTTAAGTATTGTATATTTTAAAATAATTCTTTAGAAGATCAAATCAGGTATAAATTCATAAACATTTCTGATTTGATTGTAACAGATACTTAAACTGAAAAATTTAGAAAGGAATCAGTTTGATTATTTCGATGCTTCTAGCGTCGAATAATTGACTGATAAATAGATTGCATCGTTGAACGTGTTCAGAAGTGTCTCGACCTATTAATTTCCGCAGATGAAATGATGGGAGATGAATAGAAACGAAAATCTTTATTAACTTAACTTAGGATCCGCTGAACGAGAACATCTGTGACCGCTGAACGGGGTTCATGAAATATCAGGACGTTTCGAAGTGCTCGTAAGTTTCCGAGAATTACTGGGAAACTGCTCTCTGAAACGTTGGCGTCCGATCGGCGATATTACTTAAAGGATATTAAACAGACTCGATCAATTTCCTTTTCTGTTTCATATCGCTTCAAATCTTTTGTTCACGAAACACACTCGACGTCTTTAATATATCGGCTGCAACGTTTTTCAATTAAAATATATCATTCGAATTCGAACGGAAATTCGATAACTTTGAAATTATAATATACATATATTACAAACAAATTGTACACTGTACACCTATCACAAGCAAATGTATAATATACAGGTGTTATAAACAAATTATGACGTACTCGTTACGATATTAGGTGTACCAATGAATAGCCAACTTTCTTTTTCTAAAATTCAACGTTTGTGTCTGAGGAACACGGAAACATAGTATCGCTTCTTGCTTCACCTTGTGCTATAGTTAACGGTCCAATTAAAAATATCATATTAATGTTAGTTCATTAAAAAATATAATGAATTATTCATTGGTACACCTGACCCTTTGATATCTTAGGCGATGAATTTAGGCGAAACGTCTTGTAAAATATACAATTACAGATTATATTTATATTTATGTATATGTATATATATATATATCTTTTTTGCTGGGGGATGACGATAAAATCGCTACACGAGACTTACACTTTAATGATTGTTCTGCATTCGAAGTTGCATCGCTGAACTGTACTGATTTCCACGAATCCGAGCACGCGTCCTCGCGCCACGAAATATATGTGAAATATTAAAAGACTGCTGCGAAATGCGTGGAGATCGGTTCACAGGGTTACGAGTCTGATCAAATAGGTTTCTGTTCGTCAAACAATACGGAGTAATTCATCTCGAATTCATCGGAATATACATACATTATGGGTTTCAGGATGAATCGTGGACATGAAGAATTCTTGCATTTATTCGAATGATGTAGAGTACCCACAAGTGAAATTCAAAAATATTTAATCACAAGGAAGATCAATAATATTTTGATCTTAATGAATATTTTGATTGATTCGTGTTACATTTATCAGATCAAAGAAAAAGTAACAACTATAGAAGAAATGAGTGCCTTTCGAAACATATTTGGAACTTTCTAAATCAGCAGGGAAACCAAATCCGTCAAAAAGGCGCAATAAAAATCTAAAATTTGGTATAAACTTCAATAATTACCGAAATTCACAACGAAATTTACGGAATAACTTTCTAGATTATCAAGAACATCAAATCCGTCAAAAAGCTACAAAAAAAAAATCTAAAATTCTATACAGCCTTCAAAAATCACAGAAATTCACAACGAAATTTATGGAATAACTTTCTAAATTAGCGAGGGCTGCAAAAGGCCATGACCGAAATTCGATATTAGATATTAGCAGGGGTCAATGAGGCGTGCAAAAAACCCGGTGAACTCGAGCGTGGGATTAATTAAAGGGAAAGGTCGCCGTTCAGGCTCATCCGGTTCAGAAGGAGGTCCCATTGCCCTCCGACGCTTTCGAAACTCGTTTTTCCGTGAAACGCGCGGTAAACTTGGACAGAGTTGGCATGGTTCGTCGACGAACTAGAAGCCAGCAGAGCCAGCACTCGCGCGCGTGTCCGTAATGGCGCTGATTGTGATGAATCGGCCAGTCCGCCGGTTTAATCCTTGCCTGGCCATCTCTTCCCCGTCCGTAAATCAGCGAATTCTCGAAAGTACTCGCTGTTTACCCAGCAGAGTCTCTCCATCCGCCGCGAAGTTGGATTTTCCCGAGCGAAAATCTCGGTCCAGGTACCACGGCTCCGAGCCAATCTAATTTTTCACTTGGCCCGAATCGAACACGCGCGATAATTGTTTACGAGCAGCTGTTGATATTTACGTTCGGAACGAGGCACACGTCGTACGATCACGTTCTCTATCGATCGAGGCTCACGCGTTTGAATCCGTGCGAACTAAAAGGCAATGTTAAATAATTTTTAAGTCATTTAATTTTTCGAGTGGCTCCGTGTGTAATTAACTTTTGTCTTTTATGGTAGAATTTGAAGTTTCGTTTTGAAAATAAATAGAATTGATCTGGAGCAATTTCAGGTTGTTCAGATTGAGAAATTTGTAATATAATGTTAATTATATGTTTAAATGATTGTTTCCTTTTGTAATTTTTAAAAGATTTGCGAGAAAGTTTTTAAGAAATTTGAAGAAATCGTAGGTGAGCGGTAAATAAATGGCAGATGTTCTTTCGTGATTGTTTTATCATCTCTTCTTCATTATGAGATTCCCAGGCCTTTATCGTTTCAATCTCGAACGATATTTCTCAAAATTAATTTCGTTTTCGTTCATTCCATTAATGTCTCAAGTGAATTGTAAATATTATAAGCATTAAAGAAAGTAATTTAACTTCTAAACAATTTAATCATCAATTTGAAGACACTTCGAAGAAGATACGAGAAAAGAAGTCTTATCGACAAAAAGGTTATTTACGAAAACAAATAATTCTTGTTTGAAGAGAATCGCCTCAAGTGCTCTTCAAGAAAAATGCCCGGAACTTTCAGCAACGGAGATTTTTCATCTGCAGTGTCTAGATACTTGCATGGCCTCGTCGAGGATCAACTATATTGTTGTACGCAGCCCGTGAAAAATTTATCGTGGTATTCGCGCGGGCCGTATATAAATTTTCGTCTGGCAGCAATAACTTTTCTTCATTCGTCAAAAAAAGAAACCGTTTCCCGGCTTTTCCGCGATGCTCCAAGAAAACGTCGGAGGTATGTACGTTCCCGAGTGGTTTCTAAAATTTCTAAAGTCGTCATACGTGCGGGCTCTTAAAAGCTTCGTGATATATATTGAAAGAAAGTGCCTTGTCTTTCTTCCTGGCCGACGATTTTTCAGAACACCCATCCTTTTCTTCGTTCCGGCGCGTCGTGCACGTTCCGTTCGCTTTTCGTGGAACAGAGAAATTCCGTTGCGACAATAAACTCGATTATGCAGGAAATTCTATTAAACGTTCGAGACGAACATACTCATTTCTCATTTAAATCAGTTCCGAGTACATTCCATCTTCCGCGATTTGTAAGAGACCTTCGGGTACACATGTACTTGTGTAAGGTCGTTATCGATGCATTAATTGATGAAATAGTTTCACTGCGTTTCAGTTTTTAGTGTATACTACAGAAACAATAGGATATTGAAATATTGTAGCTGAATAAATTATTTTTAGAAGAAAATATAGAGCAGTTGTTTATCGAGATTATTCGTGCATTTGTAAAATATTTAGAGATATAATAAAATATATGTGAGTGTTTATAAAATTTGTATGATCGGTATTTTTTAACTTATTATTGATTGAAGCTGCAACGTCTGAAATGAATTATTGTCACTCGTATTTTGGGAATCTAGGTAATGAACATAATTTGTTAATGAACTGTTGAATGAACCAAAATTTCGCTTCGCTTTACCAATAATTCGATCGCCAACTGCCGCGACAAGAACCCACTTCGATTCCATTAGTCACCAAAATGGCGGCGTACCTCGCTGACCACGGCCACCGCCGCTTATCGAACTGGCAGCGTTCACCAGTAGATCTACGCTTTATCGTTCTACCATTAGTCAAATCGCGCCAGTCCAGCCCACATAGATTCGAAGTAATCTGTACTGCCTTCGCGTTGGATATTCATTTATCCTTTAATTCCTCTTATCAACATGGACCTCGACCCACGTTGTACTTCCACGCTTGCGGTGAAATTTTCATGTCGCTGGCAGCTTGCGGTACACTTTCCACGAATCCTGAGACCTAGTTTCACTCGGCTCCTCCTTGTCTGACTTTAACACGTTCGCTGCCGCCGACTCGGTAACAATTTCAACAATGATAATCTTTCGTCGAATGCAACGTATCTTTTCTAATCTCTTGCGATGGAAATTAATTCAGAGATTTTCGTTTATTAATAATTTTGTATAGAATGATGCATTTGAAAACAATCTAGTATGTGTAACGCAATAAGACCATCGATGTGTATAAGACGTTATTGACAATTTTCGAACAAAAAGTTTTTCCGGCGGAAGAGGTTAAGGAGTCCCTGAAATGTTTAATACGCAAGATTCCTCAATCTTCTGAATCGCAATCAAAATTTCCATGAAATTACCTTCTCCTTTTATACGCGGAATAAAAAAGTCGTCACAAAAGTGTGACACTTTGTTAATAAACTCTGTATAGACGGGTAGATTCATCAGTCCAGGACTCATTCCTCTACGAGGCAAATCCTTCGGTTGATCTCAGCCTTTAATTAAGCGAACCGTGTGTCCTAGACCAGGCCAGCCGCTTTTGCTTTATTTAGTCAATTAAACGGCAACGTTTTCCTGGAAATACGGTGACGTTCGCTTTCGGAGTTCCGGGTTATTGAAAGTTTAATTAATGACGACGCATCCAGACGCGTTGGCGGTTTACGCTTAGGATTATTCCTCGCGGAATTAGGACTCGAACAATTGAAACAGTGGATCAATTTTTAGTAACATTTAGTAAAAATCTAGTGATCAATGATTATATTAATCAATACTTTATTATATTTTTATATTTTCAATTTTGATTCTTTATCTCAAAAATGAATCAAATGTATTAGTTTTTATATTTTCATACTTTGTCTTAAAAACGAATGAAATAAATCTCTGTTAGAACTTCATACAAATTTTGAAAAGAACATGAAACAAAGGTTCCAGAAAAGTTGATACATTTAGAGCTTCTGCCAATTGTTTTCGCGCTATCCCCAACCAATCGCTCGGAGCTTTTTCCATTCAGGCGCCGATTCGTCTGTTCCCCTGTGGGGAACGGGAATGAAGAGGGCAGCGCGAATTTCCGGGGGCGACGTTATCAAGGCAATCTTAAAATATTACTCAAATCAGATGATCAATCTGGCCGACAGCGGGGCGGCCGCCTCATTTGCAGGCTTGATAAAACGCGGCCCGGCAGAAATAGACGGAGAGTCTGCAACAGCCAGGCATCAACCCTTAAAATAGGTCGACCGCGCCGTCGAGATTTCCTCCTTTCAAGACGCTTCCTCGGGCATTAAACCTCCTCCTTTAATAACGTGTAACTTGACCGGGCCGACATCGATGCCAGCCGCACGTGTGCGGCCGCCATTTTTTCGGAGGTAACCTAACCTCAAAAATAGGGATACATAGCGTGTATAGCGTGAAGTAAATTTTTCAATGCAACATTACCGAATAATTTTGACCACGGTTCCTTTTACGTCAGACTTATACTTGACCCGATCAAAATTGAGAAATTAATGGATATTGACTGCTAGGGAATTCTGGGCGCGATATGTTTGGATAGATGATTTATTCATGTCCACGATACCTAGTAGTCCATCTTGTTATTGCTACATTGACCCTTTCGCTTCTGATTTATCTTGTTTCGAAGTTTGCAGATTACTTAGAGAGTCCATTATCGCAGCAACATGTTATCTTTGGTGACTGTGCAGTCGAACAACTTTAAATTCTGATGGATTGAACGGGTACAATAACTTAGCAATCAACGTGGTAAGTTTCAGGCGTGTTAAAACCTTTCAACTTTCCTTGGAATGTACCGAAGAAAGGCGAAAAAGTTGAAAATATAAAAATACAAAATCTTTGAGTCTTCGTAAACTATAAACGCGTAAGAATGTCTTAATATCCATGGTTTTCGATTATAAGGTGGCACAATAGTGTATCCGAAGAAGCAACTGACAATTATGTTGAAAAAGAAAGCTTTCCGAAAGCAAAGATTCAGACACTCGTGCGCCCCGCGAACAGTCGAACAGTCAAGTGAATCCTAATTAATGAGCCGACTCGCACCGCGACCGCTAAGTACACGTAACTCGTCGAATACATTCGGATACTCGGACACACTGACCATCAGACACACAATTGGACTACTCTCGCCCACCAGGAGTGACTACTATACACGAATGAAAAGTTAACAGTTGTTGATTCGACGATTGTCCCGGTTGATATAAGACGCTCAGCGTCCATGATCGAATAGTCCTCTACGAGGTATGATGATTCAGATGCATGCCTCGATATGCACGTTGGTCATCTCACTAGTCCTCAGCTGGTTGTTCACGTGCAGCTCCGAGGACGCGTTGCTGTGCACCAGGTCCTGCTTCCTGTGCACCTGATGCAGATCCCGTACCGGGCCTATCGCTACGCAACAGCTCTCCAGCGTCTTCTTGAACGCAGCGCGGAAGTCCCGGTTGAAGTACGCGTAGATTAACGGATTCAGCGCGCTGTTGAAGTAGCCTACCCAGAAAACCACGGCTACCACCGCATCGCTGCTCTCGCAGGTGTCGCATAGTGATGTGATGATATACCTGGTGACAGAAAATTAGAAAAAAGTATTAAAACTTGGTAGATACTCTTAACATCGCAAAAGTAGATTATCAAACTCGTTGTCAAGGTTACAGTTAGCCATGTAATGAAAATAAGACATATTGATAGTCTAGAACTGATTTAAACTTTGGGGTCTGGGGTTTTCATTTTGCAGAAAAAGGAAAGTGGAGTTTGCTAATCGTAGAATTAAAATATGATATTCACAAGAGTTTTCTCCCTAGAAGGTTGCTACGCTCTCTAGAACCCCTCAAATAGAGCTATGTGCTTAAGACCTGACTAAAAGCCTCCAGCTATGGTACCAATAACACAGGGATATCGCTCTAAGTCTATATCACCTCTAGATTATAATATCTAAGTATCATAAAAAGAAAAATGAAAATTGTTCATCTTAATACGCTGTCAGGACCAGTGGTGGATCATAGCTAAAATTGGTAGGGGTGCTGCTCCAGGAAATATTTAGCCTCTGTTTTAAAATGTTTATATCTTTTTCATAAACTCGGGGATGATTACTGACATTACGCTTATGGATTATATACTATACATGATATATATCATACTATGTATAAAGAAAGAATTAAACAAAAAAAACACTCATTATGTTAAATGTTATCGATAATATCAAGTGGAAATTGAGGCTGCTGCAGTTCCACAGTGCCTATACGCGAGCCGCCACTGGTTAAGACGTAAGAAACCCAACAGTGCAATACCAACGAGACCAATTTCAGTCCATATCAGTTCTAGCCTATAGCGTCCAGGTGTCACAGAATGAAAAATGAAGATTGTTCGTGTATTTCCAACGGATTCGAATTTTCTTAAAACACCGCCAAAGGTATTCCCCGAAACAGCGAGTAATGATCGGCTCTCAGCATTTTCCCCCGCTTCTCCGCGCGTCTACGCGCAACGTGATTCGAATAAATGGGTCGCCGGGCGAAGTCAGAGATCCCCGCTTCAAGCCCACGCAGCACAGCGCTTGTTCGTTTCATTGTTTCGGATCTCAACGGGAACTTTCGAGACGTCCGCGCAGATTGAAATATCGTTTCGGATAAGCGGCGAGGAGCTCCGCGGCGGGGCTCGCGAATTTCCTTGCCTAATGGTCGTCGCCACTTTTCTTCGAGTATGTTTTAGGAGGCGGAGTTTCCGGAAGTTCGGTATTGCAGTTCTATTGTCTCGGGAAGTTCAGCTCCGAGCAAAGTGGCTTGAGGAGGGTGTATGGTATTCGGTTTGCCAAGTCGTTCAATATTCCTGGGAATTATTCGTTTCCCGATATTTATGGTAATAGCTTAAGCTTTCCTTTGTTGCACGATTACGTGTTCGAGCATCTTGAAATTATTAAAAATGAAATGTTAAGTTGTGTATTAAACTTCGAAGGAGGTACCTCCTCGTGTGAATTAGCTACAATTCATATTAATATATGATTGCTGACAGTAGTCTTTATTGTTTTTTTCTTCCTTTAAATAGAAACTAATTGAATAACAAATTATTTATATTTCTGTAATTGGTAAAATTGGTAAAATTGGTGAAATTGTGTATTTATTACATGTATATACTTTATTGTTGCCTTCGAAACGTATTTATCCTTCTGCTCAGCAATGTTATGTCTCCGGTTACGTAATAGAGGGACAGGTAATAAGAAGGTAAGCAAAAGAAAGGAAAAGTTTCCAGACGACCGACGCGTTAGCATGCACAGACAAGGAATGCAGCCCGATTCGATTTCCCTCGCAGGGAAAAATGCGATCGCTCGCACGGAAACGGGGATCGACCTTCACCCCGCCACGTCCAATTTTATCTGAAACTATACGTAAGGTCGTGCACACAATTGATATATCGATCGCAGGCCAACGAATGCAAACACAACAAAGAACGCGTGGGCCTACTTCTCGCGGGCCGAGCTGCGCGTGTGTGTGCCTATTAAGAAAATTGAATGTAGCTGGAATGCGCGCGTATCTCGCTGCGATCTACACGTTCGGCCATTTTGTGGAAATTTCACAGTTCGCCGAAATGGTCGACGGGAAATTGGTGACTCGACATCATGTTACTTCGCGTGAAATTGAGAATTATATTTATATTCGACTTTAGTATTACTAACGGAAATTCCTGTATCAAACAACGTTGTTTCGTTTCTAACAAAATTGTTTCATTTAAAAAACTGTCCTATCGTATTTGTAGTAGAAGTGACAGGTTAGAAATCATTTTATAAAATTCCCTTTTCAAATACATTCTTCCGACAACGAGTTTCCTCGCAATTACCTAAAATAATTATTGTTTTACGAAAAATATGTGATCAGTCAATAGTAAAGTAGAAATTTAATTTTTGAATTGCCCGTAAAGTTAGAGAAGATTCATGGGAACTTCAAATGAACGTTTCAAGTTATGGTAACAAAAATCGAAGATCCGTGTTTGAAGAGTGATTAAAAATTTTCAGTTGAAATTCTTGATCCCCGAGCGACGCCTTTCCGTTTCGGTGCTGCTCCGGAGCCCTCTAAAGAGGAGGGTTGCTCATTAAACGACTTCTCCGTGACACCCAATGAGGCTTCGCGAAAGTGCTCTCAAGAACTTTCCCAATCCCTCAGAATTGTCGGACTTTCATCCCCTTTCCTATCGATTCTGTCCCAAAGAGGCTCTTGTTGGAAATAGAAGGGCAGATTTTCGAGGATCTTGTTTGACTGAATTTTCAGTGAATTCATAACAATCGCGCGTTGCTCGAACCGTCCAAACTTCCGTCAGAATTTATTAACTGAATACATAGTTTTCAGTGTGTTCCGTCTCTAATATTTCGTACGCAATTACCTCGGATTTTAACGGGCACGTTCAACGCTGAAGTTCCGAATGAGCATTAACAGTTTTCAGTTATCGTCCGTTCACTTTGCTCACGGAAATTGATAATATAACGAGTGACGAGGTAATAATTACCTCAGAAGGTAATACACGCTCGACTGATTAATGCTTTAACCGAAGTTCACCCTACTTCGTTCTAACTGGATGAACCGGACTCCAGAGAAATTTATAATTAGAATTGTCAGCTGGAACATTTTACAGTATGAATTCTCACCGTGAAAAGTGTCTGATATAATTTTAACATGATTGTGCAAGCAGTTGCAGACCATATTCACAATAAAACACTAACTGCTTAACTAATCAACTATCTAAAACCTTCAATTGTCATCAACTTAAATTATCTCAAAAATAACCATCCAATTACCACAAAAGTCCATTAATTATACTTTCAATCACTCCACTCTGAGACCATCCGTTGCAAGCTTTCCTTCCATAAAACAAAACTTTCGAAAAAATGAATTTTCACGTAATTAAAAAACAATTTTACACTTATTACTCCAGTCGGCAGTATCACTGTCAAAATTTTGCGATTTTATTATTATTGCGTGCTTAGAGTTGACTAAAAATTATTCGATAATATTCTTCATGCGATAATTGTTAAAATTGATAAACTTCAAAAAAATACTTCGTTTACGAAAATTGCTATAATATACCTCTAATTTCACTCGAAACCCCTCGATTATCAAGAACGAGTTGAACCGGCTCTAAAACGGGACTATAAAACAATGGCTCAGGGTACGGATATTCGACTTGGTTCACTCGATTCGTTGGAAGTGCCGAGAAGGAATCGGGGGTGGAGCACGGAACGGACGAGTTAATAAAGCGTAACGTACTACACGGACCGACACCTCGGCGAGCGCGGGATCGCGACGTTTTCCTGTCGACCCCGTTCCACGGAAACGTTTTTCGAGCGTCCTCGTCCCTTTTCCAGCTTCTTTCTTTATCCGCGTCCGCTCCCCCGCCGCCCGCTCGAAGAAATAATTCTGCCCTAAGCTTTTGTCTCTGTAGCTCGCGAAGACAGACGAATTTCTCAAACGAAATGCTCGCTCATTTGCCCGCCTGCGGTGAGCATTTGCAGTAAACCTGACCGGTTGCAAAGGGAAGACAATCTTTTCCGCGAATGATCTTAATTATTGAAGGATGGGAATATTTGTATTAATTTCGGTAGATCGTGAATTGTGAATTATTAATTGGTAAAAGTGATTTACATTTGTGGTATCTGAAATATTTGTATCTTTGTTTCACCGGATTTGAATAATTGATTGCGCTGGTATCGCCGATGAGAAGTTTGAAATACTGTGAGTGGATAAAATCTATTTAAACTCGTTGAATTTCGAATATTTCCCTCCCTGTTTCAGTGATTTTATAATCACTTTATTCTAATTCACCAATATCATTTCACCGCAGCACAAATACCTGGACAATTTCGTGCGTTTCAAGTTTCATTTTTCTCAATTGCAAATGACGAATTCAATGTGAAACTTCTTTGAAAGAGAAAACTCTTTCGGTGACTGTTTCCACTGATGCAAACATACTCTCAAAAGCGAATATTCAACTACAATCCCATCAACTTGACGATTCGCAGCTTCGCGAAGACCGCATAAAGGGGTGCGCAAGGTAAATAAGATTCCGAAGACTGCGCGAAATCGCCAAGGACGGTGATTCCGTGGTTGGAGATCATTAATCAAAGCGTTCATCTCGTTTTAACCGAAAAACCCCGTAGCGGGAAACCTATATGCGATCCTCTGAAATAAGAAAACGGAAAGGGCGCAGGGGGTGATGAAGATAAACGGGACCACGCCGCGAATGAGATAAATAACCTTGAACGATCAGTCGAATTTTATTCGGACAGAGGCACTCGTAAAAGCGAGCATGGGCTACCGCTCGACGTATCGTGCGGTTTGGCTGGTACGTGGTTGGAAACTTGAAACAAAGTCACGCGACCAGGAAAAAGGAAAGATGTTCCCGCAGGAGAAGCGACTCGGATGGCCCCGAAAAGGGTGGACAGGAATAAATAAACGAGAAACCGCACCGATGACCTCAGCCGATCCGACGAGACCGTTGTAAACGCTTGGGAAATGAATGTTTGCCCCCGAAGTCGCGGATTCACGTGAACAATATTGTAGGATTGCGACGATGCGGCGGTACTCTGACGTTTAACGAACAGTCTATTAACACCAAAACTACCAAACGTGTCAATGTAGCCTATTCCTGACTCTTTCTTTTTGCAATTGTTAACACGTTGAGTGCCATGGGGGTCACCGATGACCTCAACCAAATCGAATTACTATAGTACTTGAAAACATTTATATATTACAAACAATGCTACCTAATGCAGCGACATTGAGCAAGATGAGCGCGTAATAATGATAACGCGATTCAATCAAATGATTTAATATTATATTTTTTCCATTTTGTGTATTTTGTTATATGATATCTGCGGCGTTCAACGTGTTAAAATGCTAACAGATGTTTCTCTGAGAAATTATTAAAGAAATTGATTTAGCAATGCGCAAACTGAATTGTAACTAAAGTTTCAATAGATACCCTTGGAGTTTCTATACAGGAATTTGAAAATGCCAATTTTATTGCTCGGTAGGTTTAGTGTTAAGCTGAATGATTAACGACAAAGATGTATGATCAGCTGAATTGAACACACCGGATTGATGGTCATATGTAACTGCGAGCAAAATATGTTTTAAATAGAAAGCATCGGTGACTCCTCAGACCCGCTGCTGATGACAGCTGCAATGCTAGCGAAACGTTCGGAAAGAAGTCCCCACAATTTACACCCAGGAACTTTGAACACTTCTCATAGTATTAGTATATCTAAATCTGCATGCAATTAGTATGTAATCTTTGTGCAGTTATTATGCAATGATTATTCATTTATTAGACGATTATTATGCAGTTACTATGCAATTATTATACAATTCTTATGTAATTTTTATGTACCTTAAGCCAACTGCAAGATATCACGTTTCATTGATTTAGTTCTGATTTTAATATGATCGCTCAAGAATACATAATATCAGGATTATAATGCAAACAGAACGCGATGGGATAGGAAGATACAGGGCTGCGTAAATTTCGTGGACGTCGCCGGCGGTATCGCTGAGACGTAGGAATTAATGGAATATTTAGAGTCCTCCAAAGTAAACCTACCCTCCGAAGCATTTATTTACATGAGAAAGTTAAGTACTTTCCAGAGCGAAAAGTACTTCATTAAGAATATTACACGAACTACCGCCGTAAGTCGAAGGAACTTAATCATTCGGATTAAAAAAAACGTCTCTACTTCGTTTCCCTGAATATCCAATTTGCAAGAATACATTCGCCAGTTTAAATACTTCCTGTTTCCCGAACTTAAGAAGCTAATCTTATGTTTCAAATATCAATGTCGTTAGATTATTTAATTTTTAATTAGACGCAACATTGTTGTAAAATTTAGTGAAAAGTCCAAGGAACCATCGGACCTTCAAGACGCCAGGTAAGGTAAAGTTCGTTCGTACCAGTTACACGACCCGTTACCTCGTTACTGGTTATCGATGGGATTAACCTCGTGACCCGGAAAGCTTCTGGATTCTAAGATAACCTCTTACGAATACGCCAATGTCCACGTTTCACGGGGTTCGAGCCAATCGAAATCGATACTCGGACTGCATGGACGCTCGGTCGCAACCTCAACGACTGTGCAAATACACTTAATATGAGAAGAATAATTAACGTGTCAAGCTCTGATAACTGTTACTGATTAGTTCTCATGAAATCTTAGTAGACAAATCTGTAGCTAATTCTTTTAAAATATACGTGAGGACAGAAATAAATATTCTGGAATAAAAGTCAGAATTATACGTATTTTTTATGTAAAAAATAATAGTAATACTCTTAATCAAACAATGAATTAGAAAATAAGTACAATTTTAATTTTCACAGCAACTTTCGAGGGTAACATCTAACATTAACATTAAACGCGTTAAATTGCACCCATTAAACCATAATTGCGCTCATTATCTTACTCATTAGCCGTTGAACGTAAACATTGTTCCTTTTATTTTCCCTTCACTCTTATACCTTTAATGACCATATATAATAAAAACAAATTACTACTATCATTTAGCATGAAATAACATTATAATAGCTTTCATTATCCCACACCTTAATCTCTAAGGGCAAACTTCCAAAACTTCTAAATCTTCGTTTACTTTCACAGCTGTAATAATCGCAGCTAAAATAAACACTAATCATTGAAACATTTACTAAAAATCTACTATTACTGTCTACTAACCAGTCAGATATATGGCTACAAAATAAAGATAAACAAAACGTTCGATGCGACATTTTTCTTAGTGAAAATGGAAAGGAAAGGAAAAACGAGCATTGAATAACTGATTAATCGGACAATACAGGAATTGATGTAAAACTAAACGAACGAATGAAAATGCAGGATTTTCATTGAAATTTGAAAACCGGTCATCGGACCGGTTCGTGGCGGAAGTTGCTCGCGTAATTTGTTTCGGCGAGCATTTGAAATAGAGACGGTCAATGAAAAGAAATCAATGGCTGGCGTGTCCCATTTCGCGGACAGTCGAGCCGCCATTTCGTTTCAATATTCTGCCACCGGTCCATTACGCAAAACCAGAAAGTGGCCCATAATTCCCGTTGATAGCCGAAAAATGGCATTCTCTCTCGGACACGGACGTACAAGAGAAAAAAAGCATAGTACGCTGAGCTGACTGGATCACGAATTAAAAATTACGGTCGTTTTCATAAATCGTAAAACTTTGAAAAAAGAGGCGGCGGAAAACATTTTATCGGGCCAATATCCATTCGTCGGCCGCGTAATGATGTATCAACATCTAAACGTTCCTTTGGCGTGCGCTCCGGGCCATTCGCGCTCGCTGGACTGAATAAAATGATTCGACGGTCCTGTTTAACCTTGGAAAAACTCGATAATTTGTGACGCACACCGCGAAATGATTGCTTTGCACTCTGCTCCACGCGTTTCTGTAGATTGTGGTCTACGTTGGGTAACTATAACGGAATTTCTTATACGTTTATTTGTTCATGGTAATTATTTGTACACAGTGGTGCTAGAATTAGAATTTTGTTAGTTTTTCTGAATAGTTGTTGTATTTATTAGTGTTATTATTTGTTTATAAATAGAGTGAACATCATTTAATCATTCTAAAGAATGATACTCGCCAGTTCTTTAGTTCTTTACACTTATTCATTTCTTCTAAGTTATTCCTTTAGTTTATTCGAATAACTGATTTTTATTCGTTTTACTTACTTAACTAATTATAGTTACATGATAATATAGTTAACGTCGAATTCAATTTTATTAGTCGTTTTTGTCGTGTACCTTGTTTTCCACCGACTATGTTCGGTAGTTAAACTAGTACTTCGCACGCCGAATTAACTTTGTGCGAATTTTTAGGTTTGTGAAGTGGACTGTATTTACTTGTGAAAATCAGTGTAGTGACTCGAAATATGATCGATGTTCTCTATTTGCTTGGTTGACTATTTGTTTCCAACTATGATTCTCGACTCGCTATTCTCGACTCGCTATTCTCGACTCGCTATTTTCGACTCGCTATTTTCGACTCCTATTCTCGACTCGCTAATCTCGACTCCTATTCTCGACTCGCTAATCTCGACTCCCTGGGCCTCCCAGAATCGTCTTCGACGACACCTCCGCAATGTCGTCTTCGCGGGGGTGAAGACGTTCTGGTTGGCCCTTTTTGATCTGAAATGGTTGTGGAAGGGAGACACAGTCCCTTCCCTTCTAGTCTTCCTAGTTGCTAAAGTTAATAACTAATTCGTCCCGTTTGCAATCGCCGACCGTGGCAGGTAAAAAGCAAGAAACGCTTGGCCTTAGTAGCACATGCTAAACGGATGGGCAAGAGAGTTAAAGATACTGGTGACTGGACACCAGATGTAAACAATAGGTAAAGAAAATCTACAGCAATAATCGCGGGCCTTATGGGTTCAGGGATTTATGGCTGCCACGGTCCCTTCTCGTAATACCGTAAAGACGATTGCAAGTTGTGAACGGGACGAAGGCTCCTATTATTTCGAAAAAACTACCAAATGTACAATAAGCCGTAGCAAACATAAAAGGTGTATGCAAACTAAAAAGTATGATGGTTCTAAGGGGTCGGAGGAAACGTTAAGGCTGTAAGTGGCCTTAACATACCGCCCCCCTTGAACGGTTCCGTTCAACATGTCTAAACTATTACATTAAACTGTGAAGTCTGGAGAGTGCATAATCATAAAAAACTAACTTATATCTATACACAAAGGCCTATACGTATATACAATGAACTATAGATGCTACGCTCAGTCTATCGGTAGTGGCGCAAGTCCTTTTACACTCCGTTTGTACCCTCCTAGCGGTGTCTTCACAGTCACCACACGGATAATCTTGTCGTCCCCTGGATGTACCTCCAAGATTCGGCCCAATTCTCACTGCAACGGTGGAAGGTTGTCCTCTCGTATGAGTACCAGTGTCCCTTCCTGAATACCTGCACCTTTGAGTATGTTGCCACAATGACAGCCTTTTGATATGCACATCTGTCCACTCATATTCCGGTAGGGTTCGTAACGAATCACCAATTAGGAAGTGTGCAGGTGTTAGTGCGATATAGTCATTAAGATTAGAGGATAGGGGTGTTAGTGGTCGGGATTTTAAGATAGCCTCGATCTCGATTACTATGCTGTTCAATTGTTCGTACGTGACCAGTGCGTCTCCGATCGTAGCTTTTAAGTGGTTTTTAAAAACCTTCACCGTGGTAAGGTTTGTGACTAATTCTAAATGAGTTGCCTTTGTGGCAAAGCATACAAACACTACAACGTATCCCTTGATTCTATTTATATTTGTGTGTTTCCGTTCCTTTAGAAAGAATGGTCCGCAATAATCGACTCCCTTTATTACCGCGTGGTGCGGCAGGTAGAAACCCTCGGTGAGCTCGTCTCCGCTGACCTGTGTCATGTGCCCTAACCGTTCGTAATCCTTTAAAAATTCCCGATATCCTGTTAACAGTTCATGATTGGAATGTAATTTCCGTTCTAAAGCATAAAATCCCTTTAGCGCTATCTCTCGCGAACTCCCTAACCGTTGTTTATTTTTTATGTTGAACGGTAATCTTACGCAATATCGTCCGTCTGCATCTCGTATTGTACCCTGTTTAAATGAAATTTCCGCGGCCCTTTCTTCTTCTGATAAATACGATTTCTCCGCGACTTCTTCTATCTTCCGGAATTTGTTTAACGTTTTATCTAAACTCGACGTAACAAGGAACGATTTTACTGATGGGTTCTTATATGCGGGTTGCAAATCTGTTTTGCCGGTAACTATCCATCCTAACCTAGTTTTCTGCAATATGATACTGTTGTTATTTAATTTAATTTGTCCAATGCTTAATAGGCTGAAGAACAATGTATTGCCTAATAACGCGTCTATCTTCCCTGGCTTATGGAATTCCGGATCTGCTAACGCGATGTTTTGCGGTACTTGAATCGCGGTTCTGTTTACTAGTCGGGATGGTAATAATCCGGTAATCGAGGGTACAGCAATCATCGATATCGGACTGGAAAAATTACTATTCCGCGCCTTGACTATTGTTTTTACACTATATTGTGCCCTGGTCGCCTGCTGACCTAAACCTGATAGCGTTAAATTTACGTTATGCTTACATAATTGCAATTTTTCGGCTAGTTCACTGGTTATAAAATGCGTCTGAGATCCCCCGTCTAATAAAACGCGGCACTCGTGTTCCTTGTTGAATTTGTCTAATATTTTTATCCGCGCTGTACCAAGCAATATTTCTGAATCGCATGTGACTGTTAACGCAGTTGCATTGGCTCCCGCGTTTGTTATTTGAGCTTCTACTTGGGTGTTACTAGTGTTCATATTGACCCGGTGTTCGTGATTAAAATGTAATAATGTATTGTGCCTTTGATTGCATTTCCTGCACCCGTTTGCTTGACACGTGGCGACTAAATGTCCAGTTCGGAAGCAATTAAGACATAATTTATTCCGTTTTATCACCTCTAATCTATCCCGAATTGAAGCTTGCAAAAAATGTTTACAATAGTAAATTTCGTGGTTCTCGTTACACATGACGCACTTAGTATTTGTCGTCGCTACGTGGATGTACCCCCTTGCATTAACCTTGTTTCGTAGCGGACGATCTTGATACGGAACCCGTTTCATTGTGTTAGAAAATTCCGCTTCAATCTCCTCGCCACGCGCTTGTTTGTTTACAAAACTAACTAATTGTTCGAATGTCGGCATCTCATCATTTTCTAACGTGCGTTCCCATCCGCGTCGAGTATTTTTGTCTAGCTTTTTTCCTATCAAATAAACTAATATCGCGTCCCATTGTTCTACGGGCTGACCTAGAGTGGCGAGTGCATTTACATGCATTTGAGCCTGTTCCGCCCATGATCTGAGGCTCGAGGGTGCATCGCGAGTTACTTCTGTTAATTCAAATAACGTTTTCAAATGCGACTGTACGATTTGTCGCGGTCTGTTGCATCGCCTTTGTAACAAGTCCCAAGCGACCCGGTAGTTCGGTTCTGACGCGTTTAACGAGGTAATTACCGACGCAATTTCTCCGCGAAGTGCATTTTTCAATAGATGGAATTTTTGTACCGCAGGTAAGTCTAAATTGTCGTGGACCAATGTTTTAAAGGTATCATGGAAACTGTGCCATTCAATGGGATTACCGTCGTATGGTTTTATCTCTATTTTTGGTAGAAGGGTACTTTCTTGCCTTACCGTTACGGTATTTGGCGAGTCTGTGAATCTACCTGTGCTTGCTAAATTACTAGGGGTTTGTAATCTCTCAATTCGGCGGTTTAGGAGGCTACTTATCTTAAAATAGTTTCGTTCGAACTGTTCTCTTTCCGAATCGTGATCGGAAACCTCGTCCTCTAACTCTATGCTTGACTGAACGTTTTCAAAGCTTGTATTTAACTCTATCACCTTTTCCTTGCGAATTTGTAATTCATGAATGTCAAACTGATCGTCCTCACCCAGATATGTTTCTATCCGCGTAAGTTGCCCTTTAATTGTGGCTCGTTGTCTCTTAAGACCCTTTAATTGAGCTGTCTCAGGTACGTTCGTCATATTGCGATAATTGAACAACTAATGGAATCGAGATCGCGACTGGTCAATAAGGAACAATGTGTGAAGGAGTGGTGATTTCTAGACTCACCCTACAGGCGTCTGAGCTTCTAAATAATGCTACGGCTGCGAATCCTTGAGACTGCTGCAATGCCTTGATGCTGCTGCGATGCCTTGATGCTGCTGCGATGCCTTGATGCTGCTGCGATGCCTTGATGCTGCTGCTATGCCTTGATGCTGCTGCTATGCCTTGATGCTGCTGCTATGCCTTGATGCTGCTGCTATGCCTTGATGCTGCTGCTATGCCTTGATGCTGCTGCTATGCCTTGATGCTGCTGCTATGCCTTGATGCTGCTGCTATGCCTTGATGCTGCTGCTATGCCTTGATGCTGCTGCGATGCCTTGATGCTGCTGCGATGCCTTGATGTATCCGCTGTCCGACGGCTGCTTCCCCGGTTGAGGCGTCCAAATCTGGCTGCTTCCTCAGTTGAGGTGTCCGATACGGCTGCTTACGAATAACTCAGCTTCACCGGCGACGTATTATCCTACGGTGATGCTGTTGATCTGCCCTCTCCAAAGTGAGGCTAAGATCCCAATATATGAACTGCTTTTCTGCTGCACTACAAGCTCTATACTTGCTAACAATTGTCAATGATGTCCAAGGAGGATGTACTAATTACAATTGAGTCACTCCTCGGTAGTCACTACACTGCTCTATGTTTCTATATTTGCCGAAAGATCCGGCTCGAAGGACCAAATGTCGTGTACCTTGTTTTCCACCGACTATGTTCGGTAGTTAAACTAGTACTTCGCACGCCGAATTAACTTTGTGCGAATTTTTAGGTTTGTGAAGTGGACTGTATTTACTTGTGAAAATCAGTGTAGTGACTCGAAATATGATCGATGTTCTCTATTTGCTTGGTTGACTATTTGTTTCCAACTATGATTCTCGACTCGCTATTCTCGACTCGCTATTCTCGACTCGCTATTTTCGACTCGCTATTTTCGACTCCTATTCTCGACTCGCTAATCTCGACTCCTATTCTCGACTCGCTAATCTCGACTCCCTGGGCCTCCCAGAATCGTCTTCGACGACACCTCCGCAATGTCGTCTTCGCGGGGGTGAAGACGTTCTGGTTGGCCCTTTTTGATCTGAAATGGTTGTGGAAGGGAGACACAGTCCCTTCCCTTCTAGTCTTCCTAGTTGCTAAAGTTAATAACTAATTCGTCCCGTTTGCAATCGCCGACCGTGGCAGGTAAAAAGCAAGAAACGCTTGGCCTTAGTAGCACATGCTAAACGGATGGGCAAGAGAGTTAAAGATACTGGTGACTGGACACCAGATGTAAACAATAGGTAAAGAAAATCTACAGCAATAATCGCGGGCCTTATGGGTTCAGGGATTTATGGCTGCCACGGTCCCTTCTCGTAATACCGTAAAGACGATTGCAAGTTGTGAACGGGACGAAGGCTCCTATTATTTCGAAAAAACTACCAAATGTACAATAAGCCGTAGCAAACATAAAAGGTGTATGCAAACTAAAAAGTACGATGGTTCTAAGGGGTCGGAGGAAACGTTAAGGCTGTAAGTGGCCTTAACAGTTTTTGTCTTTTATCTAGTCAGGTGAATACAATATTTTGTCAACATTGATTTTATTGTTTAGGAGTGAATAATTGAGAAGATAATTTGAAAGTAACTAGTTCTGAATCATTTGATTCGCGATCAAATTCGGCCAGGTATATTTTCCATGCTTACCGGATGCGCGCCACGTCAGGTCCCTATGCGTCACGAATGATTTCTCTTGCGCGCATACCAGTGACGGTTTAAGCACAATTTACCGATGCCGGTATGCAGACGATCCACGGGAAATGTCCTACCAATTCTGACAAATGTATTCTGCTCGGTTATCACGGCACACGGGACGCTACCGCATACCAGATCTGGACCGAGCCCTTTGTTTATTGAATTTTCATTTCAAAAGCGTCATTGTTCTCCGTTCAAACGGTCCGTCTATCTAACGCTCGAAAATGTGTGTTCCGTAGCAAATATCCTGACGAGCCAAGAATAACGTCTGTTTCTATTTTTGGAATTCGCATCGATACAGAATACTTTGATATTCATCTAGTACGTATTAAATACACACATTCGAATAATAAACCATTTTTTTCGCACATTCTCGTTGTTACTATAAACACAAGTTATCCAAAGTACGAAACGAAAGTCAATAATTACTAGCATAACAAAATTATTCATTAGAGGACACAATAATATTTATTACTATAATACAATATAATAAAATAATATTCATAATTACACTATATAATAATACAATAAAACAATATAATAAGAAAATAAAATACATAGTTACATATCTCATAAAAATGCAATGATATTACTTATATCGTAACATTTAGTATCATTATCACCTACTACAATACTATATAATTAATTATCATAACAAAGGAACATCCGAAACATTTAAAGCAGAAAACGCGACAACTGAAAGCATCGTCGCCGTTAGCGCACGAGCTACGGGTGGCAGTAAAATGGCGGCGCGCGATCGACTGCAGTTGCAATATTTCGAAACAAGCCCCGAACGTCGTGCACAAGTGTGTCCGCGCCCGAGTCGAGTCTCGAGTCCTGTACAACCCACTTGAGATCGTGGCTGCACAGTAGCTTCTTTCTCCATGAGACGGTATCGATCGGGCCCTGTGCCACCCCCTGCACCCACCCACCGCAAGCCCAGCGCGTCTTCAAACCCTTAGAAATTTCGGGATGCAACCGCAATATCGAAAGTGCTCGAGTACTCGAGGCTGGCCCATCGAAATTCCATTCAAGGAGGAGGACCTACTTTCCCGCCCTCGGTGCTCGATTTTCTTTTTTTCTTTTTTGCCCGCCGACAGAGAGAACGTTTAAAAGACAAAAGAACGTTAAGGGAGGACGCCGGACGAAGAAGGGCGTTGACTGAGGTGTGCTGAGGAATTTGCATCTCGGTTTTCGAAGGGAACAGTAGGAACTGCAACTGCCGGTTTCTCGTTTTCTTGACTGCGTTTCTCTTTGAAAAGTGTCTTTAAAGAGGCAGTCTTTGAAAAGAATACCCTGGGAATAAGAAGTTTTATTCGTTATTAACACCCAGACAACCACCTGACGAAAACTGTAATTTTCGCTGCCATTAGGCACCGGAAAAAGTTCTTGAGGGTCCTTAAATTTGAATTTCAACACAGAGAACGATTTTGTAAAATGATTCGATAAATTGTTTGATGTTTGAGATTATTCCGTATTGCATTGCTATATTGCATTTTTTTCTATCACGATTTATTATGATATCTAACAGCATTGTTTAGTGTTACGTTGTGTATTAGCTTGAAGGTTACTTTTAAATCTTCGTTCCATCATGGTTATATTTAGAGTAACTAATCCATGCTTATAAATTCTTTTTATAATACTTTTATGTAACATGTTAGCCATGAATATCGTTGTTGAATTTTAGTCTTTGTAGCGTAACATTGAATTTTAATTAACTGAAATCGACTTGGGCCAAGTGTTGTCTCCATCAATAAAATTTCAGCAACTGCTGGCTGAATAGTATCGAATACTACACCGTTAGGAATATCGAGCAATCCGGTTTCGAATAATTCGATGCAACTAGTTCCGAAGTAGTTCTGCGCCGTGTAGACGCTTAATGCCCGCTTTCTTCGTTTAATATATTTAAATGAGTTTTCTTAATCGCCTGAAAGCCAGTTTCGCCGGGATTCCGTTTCCTCAGAACTCATTAAACTAAACTCGACCCGACAAAAAACAAACTGGGAGGACCAAATCCTCTATGGAATGGAGCTTTACAATTACTATAGAGTGCATTGTAAATGCTGTTCTTAACGATCAGGATTTCTCGTTGGAATTATTCAATGCTCATTAATTAATTCACTTACAGCTATTCTAACTGATAACTGATACTTTGTAACCAAAGACTGTAACTAAAGACTATACATGTCTATACGCACAATTGCAGAGACATTACTTTTATTATTCAAAAAATCCAAATTAATTAATTTTAATATTAAATCTGATTATTTTGAAAACTACATTTCCAGATATAGGAATTATATCCCTACCAACATCACAATAACATTAAGGTCTCGAGTCTACAAGAAAAGCTTCCATTGATCACCTTTTCTCGTTTTTTCATTTAATTATTGACAAAACTAAGAAAATTATGAGAGAATTTAATTATTTACAAACTTGAAATATATACGTTCTAATTTGACAAACATATTTTACTTTAAATTTCGGGATAAATTTACATTACTATATTTTATTTTAAATTTCTTCTAGAGTCTCTACTTTTATCTTGACTATTGCTCGACCAATTATATCGGGTAGTCAGAGTTCTACTATATTTTACGAAGAACACTGAAGGATAAAGCACTGCTTACCAAAGAAAGAAGGGGAGCCAACAAGCCAGAAACGCAGACATGATGATTCCCAGAGTCCTGGCAGCCTTTCGTTCCCTCCTCATTTTACTGCTGCTCGCGATCGGTGGATCCTCCGGCTGTGGATCCGGCGAGGACTGATCCACCGTCGGCAACGACGTCAGACCAGCAGAAATGCCGTTGATCTGAAGATGTTTGTTCAAAAGCGCCGCCGCCACCTTGCTCCTGTAACAAAGCGTCCCATTTTCGTTGTACTTATAGCTGGCTTGGTGACGGGATGGAAATTATACACTGTTGTTTCCCGCCACAGCCCCGCGATCCCAGCTTAACAATAACAAAAGTTTTCATTCGCATTATCGTTCGGCTGACGCTCGCTGGATTTCCCGGTTGGGGTGGAACGGGACATTTGCAACAGGGAACTTGGACTGCGAAAGGATTAAAGGTAGTGGAAAGAAGACAGGAATTTTGTCGTTTAATTGACGCGAGTTAAAGAGGATTGGAAAGGATTGTGACGGGTCAAAGTGGACGTAAGTTTATGCAAGCGGTTGGAGGTGAGTCACAGCGAATCGAAGTTGGGTTTAGATTTAATCTGGATTTGGTCAATGTGAATAGGAGTGAAACAAAATAAGTCAGAATGATTCACCATGAATCATAGTGAATCGTAGTGAATTACAGCGAGTCACAATAAATTGAAATGCTTATGTTTGAATTATTATGGATCAAAGTAGATCAAAGTGGTCCAAAGTGGTTCAAAATGATTCACAGTAAATAATAATCAATTATAATTAGTAATACAATAGTTATTTGAAATGCTTAAGTTTGATTTATTGTGGCTCAAAATAGACTAAAGTGGTCCAAAATGGTTCAAAGTCACAGTGAATCATAGTGAATCGTAGTAAATTAAACTGCTTAACATTCAGTTATTATAGAACTAGATTGGGCAAAATGGATCAAAGTAGGTCAAAGTAGTTTATAGTGAATCACAGTAAATCAGTGTAGATCAAAGTGTTTAACTTTAGATTAAATTTGGCTTTGGTTAAAAACAGGATGAAGTTAGTTCAAAATGAATCATGTTCGAACAAAGTATTTAACTTCGGAGCTAAATTAAATCAAAGTGGAGCAAAGAAATACTTCTAAAAGTTTTTAAAAAATCCGACTTCTCGGTGTAGTTGCACAATCTATTTAAAAACTGGAAGAAAAGAGAATTGCAACTCGTCCCGTAGGAAACTGAAATTAGAATCTTTCATCTGAATAACTTAAGGTATTCCCGTTTTCTTTGATCATCTCGCGACTTTCCCGTTCGAAAAAAGAAAGTTCAAATGATAACCTGATAAGGTGAAAGATGGCGGAGAGAGTAACTATTCGCATACTTTCAATGTTACTTACATCAAAGCAACACGATTTAACGCCACGCACTACCGTGAAAGTAATCGAGGCAACTTTTATTAGCTTCCCGGAAAATTGCTTGTACATCCTGATCGCAAACTTCCATCTTTGATCTGAATCCCATCTTGATCTTTTCAACCAGCTTACGTATTACCAAGGGAATCATGTTTTCCACGATACTTTAGAAAGTTTGTACTACGTAATACTGAACTGTATATATAAAGCTGCAACATGAAAACAATGTCCTTGGGAAGTCAATTTTTTAGTGTCGCCGACTCTAAAAATTACGTTATTTTCTATTTCAAAAACTTCCCGAAATTAGCATCCTTCTAATATTTCAACAAAATCCAAACCGTGCCTAAAATATTAAAAATATAAGTATGAACCTTTCTAATTTTCAACAAAATCTATAGCATTTCCAAAATATTAAAATTAAAATATGAATTTATCTCATCTTTAAAAAGACCCAAAGCATTTCTAAAATATTAAAATTAAAATATAAATCTTCTTAACTTTCAACGAGACCCATCGAATTTCTAACCTACTAAAATATCAGCCTCTTAACCTCAAATGAATTTATCTTTTACGTAGACATTATATCAACATATTCTAACGAAATTTCTTCGCTCAAATCCCTCAATTGTACAACCAACAATAACTCAATCCGATTCGCGCAACTATCACGATCCGAACTTCGAAAATAACCGCAGGAACACTCACAGTTACCATAAAACCATGAAACGAGTCAATGAAATCCCAGTTGTACCTAACAGAATCAAAGTTCTCGAGACGAAAACTCCTCGAAGTGGAATAAGAAAGACGGGACACGGCTCGCGGTGTCGATCCATTGATCCAGAGCCACCCAAGCTACCCGGAATACGATCGGGAAATGTGTCATCGACTTTCCCCAAGATGTCGGCTAACACTGTACAAAGAGAAAGAAGAAGGAGGGCTCTTTAAAGATTCCGATGCGGATCTCTGGCCCGTTAATTTGCCCCGAAAGCGCGAGCGAAACGTGATCGATCTTCTGGATACCGTCGATCTACCCTCTCCCTCTCCTCTCATCGTGTTCAAAGGGAAAAATTAAATCTGCGGCGGTGGTTCTCGACAGGCCTGCTTTCAGCTCTATCTCTCTCTCTCTCTCTCTCGCGCGCGCGCGCATTCTCTCGCTCTCTCCTTCCCTCTCCTCGCTTCAAAGGAATCTCGTTTCACCTGATGGATACTTCAGCGAGTGAGAATCGGGAATTCTCGGCACAAGGGCGTCTCTCCCCACCCCAAAAGCTGGAGGATTGTTTTATCGCGTCCGACCGATCCGATCGTTCCACTCGCCGCGTGGTTACGAGCAGTTCCTTCGTTTGCGAATGCCTCAAGATTCGACCGCACAGAGATTAACGTTAGATTCAGGGAATACGTTGACTAGATGAGTATTGAATTTTACGAACGTTGATTTATAGAAGTTCGACACTATCCCTATCGAAGGTATCGACAAACACCTTTCGAGATTCTATTAGGTTGTTGCGTATAAAATGTCGGATTTTTAAGTAAATATATAGAACTACATATCTTTTTTCAAAAGCTTTTTATTTAATTAAAATATGCTCCATTTACTTCAATACACTTTTCCCAACAAGATTTTAATGCATAAATGCCTGTCTTAAAGAAATTCTGATCTTTAAAATCGATAAACTCTGATATGGAATTTTTCAGGCTGTCTTCATTTTCATACTGTTTAGCCCGTAAGAACTGTTCTAAATGTTTAAAAAAATGAAAGTCGGTTGGCGAAAGATCCGGTGAATAAGTTGGGTGCTGCAAAATTTCATATTTTAATTCATTTAATTTCGCAATTGTTTTGTACGACGTATGCGGCCGAGCGTTGTCGTTGACAAGTATTGGGTCGTGACGATTAACAAGTGATGGGCGTATAATTTTCAACTTTTCATGCATTACGTCAATGTACTGGCACTACTTTTCGGCTGTAATTGTCTCCCCCGTTCGAAGGAATGAGTAGTGAATTACTCCAGTCACATTCCACCAAACTGTTATTAAAATTTTTCATGGGTGAAGTGATGGCGTTGAAGTATGAGCACAAGCCTTATCCCTATCAAGCCACCGAGAACACCTTTTCCTATTGTCATAAAGAACCTATTTTTCATCACAAATAATAATCCGATCGAAAAATGGCACTTGATGAAATCGAGTTAGTAATGATGAGCATACGTTCAACCGATTCAGCTTATTTCGCTCCGTTACTTCGTGCGGTACTCACTTATCTAGCTTCTCACCTTGCCAATTTCAGAAAGGTGTCGCTATATTGTTGTATGGTCAACTTTCATTCTGGTAGCAAGTTCTCTTGTAGATACAGTTGGATTCATTTCCACCAATGCTTTCAGAGCATGATTTTTCACAGACGTTTTGGGTCTTCCACGCGGTTCATTTTGTAGGGAAAAATCACCAGACCGAAAATTTTCAAACCAACGCTGCAGTTTTCGACCGTTAACAGTATTCTCCCCAAACGCCTGGTTTATATTGCGTGAAGCTTTTACAGCATTATTACCAAGTTTACACTCATATAAAAAAATTACACGAATATCGGATGAATTCATATCGGTATAAGATTCAAAACAAATAACAAAGGGAAACACTTTTGAGAAAATTTTCTTTGTTGAAATGTAACTCTGGCAATGGACAGGACGACTATAAACGGGGTTATGCAAAGAAAAAACATAACGAAAATGGAAAATACGTTATTTTGTCAGTTTAATCACTTATTAAGTCATTCGTTAATCATCTAGTTAATCTTATAATCGTTATTGGAACAATTGGAAAGTTAATTCAGAATATACGATTAAACTTGGAAAATAATTTTGATTGATGCAACATCCGTAGGAATGTGTATTTACCTTTTTCGAGAATAGAGTTAAGTGTAGTTTCGGGTGAATTTATTTGTATATTGTGTAGATTTGAAAACTAAATAAATGGTATACTAACTGTACATAGTATATTAGGTAGCGTAATTATTATAGTTATAATACTAGTGCAGTAGGTGTTAGAATTAAATAAATAGAATAAATAAAGATTACATCTGTATGTATAGATCTATGCTTGGATGTTTGTTGTATTTTTATGAGATACACAAAGGCCTTAACTTGAAAAAAGAATGAATACGAAAAATCGGAACTTCTCGGTTTGCCTGTTAGAATACAAAAATTCCTTCAGCTCCAAAGGATTTTAACAGATAATATACATTTTACTATGTTGCAAGAATATAAACATTGAATTTTCTTTGCAACGCGTTGGTATGATCTATTATTTAACTAGGAAGCAAAGGGCAGAATAAAGCATGCAACACAGCGCAGTAGGCAAACGCAGCAAAATAAATGCAAACACTGGCCTTGTCTGCTTTCGCGTGCTTTAAAAGGTTCATATATTCAGGTGATGACATACTGTTGCATCTGCAATGTTTACTGCCACATGCACGCGTACAGGCTCGCTAAGCTATGTTTTAGTAGCAAACGAAGTTCGTTTCTTAATCATTAATTATTATATCTTCGTCGTCCGGCAGTGGAAGCTGATAGTTCCTCGGTGGAAGAATTCAATTCGCTTTACGTGCCTTTCGTTTCGTCTGTAACGTCTGCACTATTACGAGCCTGCCACGGAGGAAAGTAATTCTACATCTAATCTTATTATCCCGCGCTTCCCTTCGATATAGTTATTCCCCGTCCGCGACGGGTATAATATAATCAAAACACAGAGTGCTCCGACGGCAATTGAATTTGGAGGAATTCCATTCGACTCGATTAAGCGGTTATGTTCGAAACACGCGCCAATATAATATGGCCGCTGAACTTTGTAATGGTGGACTGCGAATAAAAACAAGAGGAAACTATAGAAAAATAGAAAAGGGAAATTATGATAATCTGTAGAACTATAGAAAACTATCAATTACAATGATGATTTGGTTTATTTCAATTTAGTTTTTACCTTGAGCAATGATAGTAACATAGAAACGTTGTTTTGAATATATTTGTTAAACACTGAAAGTTTTAGAAAATATTCGAACAAATGTAGTTATCAGAAATAAATCAAGTTCGAATGCCGTATCATAAAACAACACACTCTGTTTTATTCGAGAGCTATTTAAAAATATTTGTTCGTTTTCTTTACAATTAAAATTCTACTGACAATTAACGTTCAATTAATGTCGTTCCTTCCAAGTTTCGGTCGCGATGGTTAGGAATATAATAATTTACCTGTGATATATACACACCGCGCGAATCAATGGCGAGTCTTCAAACATTCACCAACGTAATTCTGTTTGACCGCGAACGGCTTCTTCCTACTTTGCTGCTTATTCATCGCGAATCGATCGCTAATGCGTCACTGTTTCCGTCCCCAAACAGTGACCGGGCGAATTGATTCCTTTTAAAAAAGGCCTGATTCCACCCACGACCACGAAACTGAAAGAATTTTTCGTTTTCACGACCGAACGAGCGTAATACGTTTCTGGGGAAAATGTTCTTTGACGCTGAGAAATGTGAAGATGTATGATACACTTGCAATTTTCTGACGACGATCAATGTAACGGGTAGCGCAACGTTATGTCTCATGTCTGCTATATTAATACATTTTTTCATAATTCTATATTTTATTTAAACAGAATCTCCAAGCTTTAAACTTCAAATTGCTTGACATTGCAATTTCTTGTTTTTTAATTTGGAATGTTGTTTAACTTGAAGTGCACAGCTTTCGTTATAGAATTGAAATATAATATTGAGATACAGTTTATACAAAGTGAAAAATATTTGTTTGATTTAAGAACTTTCTTTGATGTCGAATCAAATAAAAATTGAAATCGTTTCAAGGATTCATTATTCTTTGGTTCAACGGTGAACAGTTGAAATTATATAGAGAACGTTGAATTTTTAGCTAAACGTGTACCGTATTCAATTGTAGCTTATCGATCACTACGACGGCGCAATAAATTTTTACTGAACTATTGTCAATTATCCTATAAATAGGAAATCGTTGCTTTATTTAGCCGAACCTTGACTAGAACAAGCATTCGTCATGGAACTATCGAATTCGCGGAGACAATAAAGTATAATAATATCTCCTAAAGTATTTATAGTTACATTATTTCACGATAAAATTGTGTATATTTTTCCTTCTATCACGTTATAAACGAATAATCTAATTCATCAAATAAATAAATATTAGTTTATGTATAGTTGCCCTTTTTTCTAGTATTTTAGTACTGTAATATCCTAAAATTCTAGTGTTCTGGTATTCTAATATTCTAGTATTCTGGTATTCTGGTATTCTGGTATTCTGGTATTCTGGTATTCTGGTATTCTGGTATTCTGGTATTCTGGTATTCTGGTATTCTGGTATTCTGGTATTCTGGTATTCTGGTATTCTGGTATTCTGGTATTCTGGTATTCTGGTATTCTGGTATTCTGGTATTCTGGTATTCTGGTATTCTGGTATTCTGGTATTCTGGTATTCTGGTATTCTGGTATTCTGGTATTCTGGTATTCTGGTATTCTGGTATTCTGGTATTCTGGTATTCTGGTATTCTGGTATTCTGGTATTCTGGTATTCTGGTATTCTGGTATTCTGGTATTCTGGTATTCTGATATTCCACTATTCTACTATTCTAACATTGTAGTATTCAAATGATTAGCCTTCGCCATAAAGGCGTTACTATGTATCTACCCCCAGCCAAACTATGTAAGGCTGGGGGAACATTTTGTGGAAAATAAACGCCTTTTATTCAAATGCTTAAAAAAATCTTCATTCTCAAATGATTAAAAAAAAAATCATTTCGTTTTCTGTTCCAAATCCAACTACCCAACAAATTAGTCATCATCCATAGCAAAAATAGCGTGAGACCGTAACAACTGCGGCAGTAGCTAAATTTTTCAAGCAGCCCCGATTCACATGGATCCCCTAAACTCGTTGGAACTCGGAACACGCCGCGCTGCGCCGAGGGCACAAGACTGTAAACTTTTAAAGCCGATTCACGCGACATTACAAGGGCCTTTGAATCTCCGGGAATCTGGCCATTCGACTCCTGGAGTCACATTGGTTAACAGGTCGAGAGGTAGCATGAAACTTTAAAAAGAAACTTGCTCGCCGAACCGGATACACCTTCGAAACTTTTAAGGCACCATCAATTAGCGTTTCCAGGAAGACTTCGCCGGAAACTTCCTCGAACATCACCGCTACCAGCTGAATCCGGCGAATCCCAGTTCGATCCAATCCGATCCGATTGTCTTCGGAATCCGATGCCGTTTTAATCGACGGTGGAAACTCATCAGGCTCCCGTGGATCAACTCGGCGAACGGCAGCACCGATTCTTGGAAAGAGGGACTCAGCGCCATGATTGGAATGTCTAAATACTTAAAGGGGACTCGATTAGCGCCTCGACTGCGAACGATCAAAGCCTGCTCGTTGATTGGAGCTGGAACATAGTAGCCAGCGATTGTCTCTTCTGACCCGGGGACTTAGAACAATTGCAGGTTTTTCTTTGGCATATTTCCAATCTAATGACAGCAAGTCTACTGGGAAGTCAACATCTCCGGTTTGGACTTTGCCGTGTATTCCATGAGAATCGATTTGAATGAAGTGAGAGAATGAAAGAGACTTTAAGCTACGTGAATGGAGTTATCTTGGATTGTTTCCATAAGAGAAAGTTGAAAAGTGACGAATTGAAGCATATTTATATTTGAATAAACGTATTTAGGTTTAAGTATTATATAGATAGGTAATAACAGTAGTAATAAGTTAGCGATAGAACTAATGAACATCTAGAAGCAACAGAAAATAATAATTCTGATGATATGATTAGCGTATTACTAACAATAACAATAATAAATTTGATTACAACGATATTAACGATAAATATATGCAAATACCTCCAACTCCACCAGTAATCCAATTATCTCCCGATTAGTATCTCTGATCTCTCGAGACGTTTTTAGCTACTTTTCCCCGTTTCCTCTCTTTTTTCTCAGTGAATGAAACAAGTAGAAGGCGAATTAGCAAAAGCAGAGGCGTGGTCGAAGGCGTCGCTGGTCCCCGTGTGGTACGAAGCGAGGAAAAATCCGTTAGATTAAGGCATGAGCTGAATAACACGAGTTCAATTTCCACCCTGAAGTTGAAAGAACCGTTCCGACGGTTAAGAGGCGGCCCGCGGATTTCACGAGCGCCGCGGATCACCGGAATAAAATTCACCAACACGGCGAACGGCCTCGCTAATTGCCTCGAATACCACGCCTAGGACTCTAAGCTGCGGAGATCTGTGCCGGAGCCACCGGTAAAGAAAGACTAGAAGTTGTTTCCGAGAAGGGTGGCTGATTACTTTTCGCTCGCCGTAGCCTCGCAAAGCATACCGTCGCGAAACGAGCGAATCTTTGTGTCCCTCGCGTCACTAATGAGTTCGGGTACAATTTCAGGAAAGTTAATCACTTTTTAATCAATTTAATTAACTGTTTTACCTTCTGCTAGACGATTTTCTTAGTGATCATTGGTCTGTTAGATTTATGTTAGGACATAATAACTTGTGAAATTGAAATGGAATTTTTTGATATTTGGTAAGTGTACGTTTAGTTCGAAGGTGAAACATTGATAATAGCGAAATGATCTTTTATTATACCATATTTTCTATACATTTCTTTTACTAATCGATATGGGGAAATTTGGATAAAACTGTGTATGTATTAAAATGTATATAATTTGGTTGACAAGATCAAATTCGATCTTCGAGTGTACCGTAAACGTTCATCGACAGAAGAATTGCTATCATAAAATTACGTCACTCTGGAAACTGATCAATTTTATCTGAAACACTTTTGAGTGGCGTCAACCGTTCCGAAGATATACGCGGTGATCGATTTTAAATGATTCACATCGCGAAACACACAAACCGCGGCGCTATCTGACACTCAACTGACAGAATGACGTGCTTATCGGTGGCCAATGAAATTTAACATACTCTCTGCCTATAAACTCGACGGCGAGGACAACGTTTCTAAACAGGCTGTACTGTAACCTCGGCGGTAACTTGTAATTTCGCGTAAGTTAATTAACCCTCGAACCATGATTAACCGAATACATTAACCAGGGGAGTGATATTGGATCACTTTTAAGCCATATTTGAATTTTTATTATATTAATCTTGCCGATAATATTAAAACATGTAAATTAAATATATTTTACAATAATAAAGTATTAAAATATTATTCAGCAGTATTTGCAGCATAAAGAAAGAAGAAAGGAATATAAACGTTGAATATTACGATGTATAAATATAAATTACTTAAATTAATTACTTTCAATTAAATATTACGATATATAAATATAAATATGAATGAATATTACGATATATAATATATAGATAAACGATAGTCGCATTCAAAAATAGACTTTTTATTACCAAATATATTTTTCTCGTATTTTCCATATGTTTCATATGTTCGCACCGAAAATATGAAAAAAATGTATTTGATAATAAAAAGTTAATTTTCGTATATAATTATTTTCTGTTCACTTTGACATTTATTTACATAGTATTTATTCATTCCACGCTTATTTATTCGATATTTATTTATCCTATATTTTCCGATTTCCTAGTAGAAAATAATTTTTTCTGTTTGTAATAATTGTTTCTGTACAAACATAGTTTGTACCATGTTTCGAGGAACATCCTGTACAGTTAAAAGTTGAAATGGGACACTCGTGTAAGGACGAATGATCGTACATGCATTTAAGAACCCGGCTAAGGGAAATGGGGAAATCGAGGTCCGGTACATAATTTTCCATTAAGCCGGGTTAAAGAAGACAATTATCCCGGCGATGTTGCCCGGCCGAACGATAATTCCACGATGCTCGTGACACTTCTGTCAATACAGGTAAGTTATCCTGCGCGTTGCCGAACGTTCCTCGATGTATAATGCAACGTGCATTATGCATACAGCCGAATCCGCCGACGTGCGTGCGCCGACTCCGACGATCGGCGAACGTTAATGCAGTGGTTGAATTTTTCATTTTCACCCCGGCGTTAGTTTGCTAGCCCCCGGTGACTCAGGCTGCATAACTGCGCGCCGCAAACCTGGATAAATAATATTAAAAAATTGACGATTCGAGGAATAAATCATCGTCTTTGGGGAAGATAGCAGCAGAAGAAATAAGAAGGTATTAACTTTACAGTAATGGAATATTTTTGAAATAATGGAATAATGAAATAATCAATCTTTTTCATAAAGAATGACCAGCTGCGTCGATTAATATCGATCAAATGATTATATGGTAATGTTGAAAGGAATTTTTTACGAAAAATATATTTTTAATAGGAGTTTTCTTTGTACTATTAAAAGTAAAGGATTGTGGTTATTGTTTTGAATGTTTTGCAAATGAAACTGAGCATTGATTCTTTCTGCAAGAAAATGTTTTCCTCTTTGAACGTGAAATAAACTTGACGTAGCAAGATGCACGATAGTTTGAAATTGTTAGCCAACAGTGTTCAAGGGAGCACCACAAATCGTGAAAAATAAATGGGAGAAGATCGAAGAAAATGCACTTGTCGGTAAAATATCAAAATAGCGCATACACATGTCGGCCGAATTAAATCGCAGTGTTCAATTGTTCCAGCTTAAAAGCGTTTCGTTGTATCCCGTTGCAAATGCCAGACGTGCTCGTGTATTGTCAATCACTGCTCCGTCAATTGTATAATGATATCGTGGTATCGAGTGGGCATCAATTAACACGTTGATCAATTATCACAAATAAATTCAAAATACTATATCGTTATAGATATCTCGCGAATCATCCTAGAAATGAACGAATAAATATAAAGATACATAATTCCAAAAGTATTCATAGTCCAAAATAAAACTAGAGATATCAAAAAAATAGAAAACACTATATTATTACATTATCCCACGAATAAATGCATCACAAATCACTCTAAAAATGAAATTTATCACAGAAAAGTGAAAACTAACGAATTTCATGAAACTCACCAATGACGAAAGAAACACGCTTAATGAAGAAAACGGTATAATAGAAACGACGATCGCTAGTGACCTCAATTGATGTGACTTTAACACGTTAAGCGCCACGAAAATCTTGGCCGTTGTTTCGTAGAGTTATTCTTTTTCAACAAAGATAAGCAGGGACAATTATTAATTATTTGACATTGCAATCCTTGCAGTGCACTATTATTAACTTTGTTACGTGATTAAACATCTTCATTCGACATCGGTTATTTTGCATGTTACGATTGTTTTCAAGTAACTCAGAAGTGTCAGTCATCAGTGATTGACATACGATCAAACATTTAAATTAATTTTGTGTTCCACAGAATTTCGTATTCTACTGAAAAACGCACGAAGTTCAGCAGAAAAGGTCTCATAAACGTGGCGAGTATTGTTTATCGAAATACACGGTTTCACGCGATGTTTGTTATCGTCGGCGTGCAGTTATTGAAAAAAGTATCAAGCCGCGGACACGTTTATACGTTCATTCCGGTAGCGTCGTTTTTATTGGGGATTAAATCATCCGGACGACGTCGTTACGGCTGTTCCGCGCAAGCTCGATAAATCGCGGGGTGGACCGCGCTAATGCGAACAATTGGGACGGGCTGGCGTGCATTTGAAAATTTATTGTTCACGGGCAGACGTTACCATGCGACCGTAATTGTATCGGATTTAATCAGCCCCCCCTCCCCGTGAAGATCCGGCTGCGATCATAACAAGTTTAGGACGGTCCTTGGATTTTCCGAGACTTAATCCTGAGTTTATACCCCTATTCTGAAATTAGGTCAAGTAGCAGGTGCATTCATACGATATTTTCCCTGGCAACGGTTGTACTTGTAACATTCATATTGTAGTATCGAGAATATTTATTGTAGGATGAATGGTTTGTTGTGCGTGCGTAAGGGCGACCAGGTCATATTGCGACGGACCGGCGCCGGGGTGTTTGGGAAATAGTGTGACTGCGTTTAGACAATTTCGAGTGGCTGAAAGAATGCGAGGAAGAGTGTCTGGAACTGAGCGACTGAACCGTGAGAAAAGTGTGTACGTGACTGCGTGAGTTTTGACCATGGACGAAAGATGCGAGTGAGAAGGGTGCAAGGGTGAGAAAGACAGAGCGAATGGGGGTGTGTGATAAAAGCGAGTGGAAATGCGTGCATGAGAACATTTTGGTGAGCGACAGCGGAGTAGGACACATTTTTTGGTGAGCGACAGCGGAGTAGAACATTTTTGGTGCGAGAGTCGTGTGTTGTATATTTTACGTGTTGTCCGTATTGTTTCCTTTATCTTATTAAATATATTATTGTTTTCCTAATTCTCTTTTTACTAAAGATCCACATTTTCAAATATCATCTAATAGTAAACCACCACTATATACTATAATATGTACGTGGTAACTAAAAATTACGTTGGTGTTTACACGGGATCCAAATACCAATTTTGCTCTCGTTTAGGTATTGGTATCATTTCAGATGCGATTATAATTCTTTGTCTTAATCTTTGGAAGAATCATTGAGAGGTTTAGTATAAATTATACAATATATATTATGAGATATGTTTATAATAGTATTGATGAATTGAAACGAAGGGCTCTGACGTTAAATATTAACTTCGGTGTGTCTTGTGTTTTGATGTATTTTTCAGGGTATTGAGTGTTTTAATATCTATCGTTTAACGGAAATTAAATGTGAGTTTTAATTAAATATTTAGTTCGATGCTGTGTGTTATCAATGTTTTCGAAACGGGGAGCAGCAAATGAGTTTTCCAATAAAGGTGAAAGTAAATGGTCCGGACACGTGCACGGCAACAGAGTTAATAAATGGCGACCACGGTTAAACACCGAGGTAACGAAAATGACTGATTTGACGCGTGGATAATGACAACTCTGGTCAAACATACGACATTGCGCTTATAGCAGGGACACGTGCGTAATAACGCCGACAAATCAGATACGCAAATAAAAACTAAGTGACCTTGAACTATACCTGTCACCGTTGCACTTTCTGAACATGCAATTATACGTGTTATATCTCCGAGGATGTACGAGTTTGAAATATTATTAAAACTAAGTTTCGTTCGTGGTAAAGTTATCAGGTCGTTTGTCTAACGGTAGAGATCATTAATCTTCGGAAATCGTTAAGCATCCCTAAGACACTCATATCATTAACCTACTTTGACACCGAAATCCTAGCTTCACGGTCTTCAGCACAAATACCTTAACCCAACGTTTCAATTGCACATATTAAAAATATAAAAAGACAACGATACATCGCTTAACTAAGATAAATGAATTTAGACAATATTCATGAATTTTCTAGACAATCCAGTTGCTGATATTATAAATACTTAGTAACTCTAGTGTCAACCCCTTACAATAACGTGTCCGACCAGCGGTGAAGATTTTAAACAGAATTTAACAAACATAAATATAACTGAATTCTTTTCGACTCAAAGTAAATATTGCTCTTCGGTTATTAATAATTATACTTTAGAGCAAACATACACACAGAGCAAGCCCAGAATTTTCCTCGTGTTTCAATCAATTATTAATGCTACGCGTACCAGCGCTTTATATACATATCTATATAAATTAATTATATAATTATTTATATAAATATTTCTTAGTGAAAACAGAAACAAGAGGAGAGGCAAATATTGAAAAGCTCGTTAATCGAACAATATAAGAATTGATATAAAATAACATCAACTAAAGAAGATTAAATTTATTTATTTAAACCCGGTGATTTCAGCGATCGCGGTAAGTTTAGTGCTAATGACAAAGTGGTTGTATCGATGATTGAAAAAAAAGAATCGCGAGATAAGAGATTCAGAAAGTACGATCCCAGCTGTTGGCGTTCCGGAACGTTTTACAGTTCATACGCGTTTATTTGCATTAAACGGGGGCGAAATGTTTATTCTCGCGCAGACCCTGGCTTTCCTTGCGAAAGCGCCCCCCCCCCCCCTCTCGCATTTCCATTTCAATATAACGGCTGTGAAAGCCGAGCGACAAGGCTCGGGCTCGCGAGCATATGCAGGCTAAACAACGAGCGGCACGTCGACAACGATACAAACGGCGATAAGACGAATATCACAGGGGAACGGGAGAGAAATTAAGGTGCTTCTTTGGATAGCATTCGACGGGCCGTCTCCTCTTTGTTCGCGGCGCTGCGCTGCCTCTGTGTGCAAGCTAAATCGGCCCGCTCTCGCGATGGCTGAGCCTAATTAACCTACATATCGGCGCGCGAGCTCGTTGCGTGGACTTCAGCCGCTCATTATTCTCGCGGCTGAAAAAAAGCTCGTTTCTCCTCTACGACGCACGGCTCGCGAGCCGAATTACTCGCGCCGATTCGGCCGCGATATACAGAGGTTTTCAGACGAGATTCTTGATCATCAGTGCTAACAATGAGGTCACTCTTTTAATGAGTTATGGCGTTGGGTGAAGTATTATTTTAAGTAGTAAATAGTCTGGGTTAAGTTTGGGTTTATCAAGGATTTTAGATGAGGTTCTTGATTATCAGTATTAACAATGAGGTCATTTTTTTACGAGGTATGGTGTTGGGTGAAGCAATATTTTAAATAATAAATGGTAAATAGATTCGTTTCGTTAGGTTAGGTGTTGGTCTGGTAATGGTTTTATGTTTAAATATTTTTGTATTTGAATACCTTTATGTGTGTAATATATTCACATATTTCATATTTGAATTTCTGGTGTTTTCTGATGTTTCGTTTGAGAGAGGGCTTTGTTCAAAGAATGCTGAAAATATTTTTATGTCCGTTTTGAGATACAGTAGAACCTGGGTGATTTCATCAAATGTTTCTTTACATGATTGTTTCTTTTATTCACAAATTATTGTATGAATACACATCAGCAACGGAAGTAATCACGTGTTATTCATAGGAATTGTTTTCGTTCGAATTTGGATTTAATTTTCCTTCAATGACAACGGGAACATTAATTTTTAGAACTGCGTGGGTAGTTCCATTGAGGGTGGTTGGATTCAATCGATTTTAAAAATAAAAGGAAAACAGATTTCGCAGGGAGTGAACGCGAAACAGTGATATTACAGATCGACGGTTCATCGATTGTGCACAGACGTAATCTATAGAACCATCGGGAACGTAATTACTCGCGTGTAAAACCGTTGATAGCAAGGGCACCGGATTGACGCAATAGTTTGCCGATACATTTATCCGTCGTGGGATATTTTTAAACGCCTCTATTCACCGAAATCTGACGTTCGCTGAAATCGAAACGGTTCTACCGGATCAATGCCGTGGTCGTCCGTTAACGGTCACTGATACATATTGCCGTTACATTTCAGAAATGATCAACAGAACAATACAGTTCCAACAGGAACTCATCGAAATGAATTTTTATTCAAACCAAATTATCTTACTCCTTTTCGTTCAGTTACATCATCTAAATTCATTTTCTTTCATTAAAACTATTCAACAAACAACTTTCTTTCATATAGGTTATGTTTCACTTAAAATTTAGAATATTTGAAATTTTCAAAGAAGTGAAAATATTTATTCATTTAAGAACTAATTAATTTTTGTATTTGTATATCTACACGATCGCAAAATTCTATTAAAAGACTCGTAGATATCTCGCGTTCGATCAGTACCCATTTCACAGTATATTTATCCGGGGTTCGCACGCACGGACTCCGCAAAAGTCAAAATTTCATCGAGCTTTTCATTCAAACGAATCAACGCGATTATTATTGGTTTTTATTAGAACCGACGACCTCGTCGGTTCGTTAAAAACCAGTTCTCTATTTCCAATGAGATTGGTTATTTTATCAAACTGTCTCTCTTGACTTTATTAACCCATTGCACTGCAATATCGTGTCAGACTCATGATGAAAACTTTCAATCGAATTCGACGAGTCAAAATGTTATTTATTTATTTATTTGTCAAATGGAATGTCGGTTGTCTATTATTATAGGAAAAAGGGCTGCACACAAACGTAGACGCATAATAAGCATAGAATTCCTTTTTTTTAACAAAATTATTAACGATAAAGTAAGTTCATCGTTACACAAGGAGTAAAACACTGATGTTAAAATAAACATCAAATTCTTTTCTCTCACAACTGTTAGTTTGATAAACCTACTTTATCGTTAATAATTTAGGTAAAAAAGAAATTATAGGACAAGGAGATAAACGCTAATGTAAACACAGAATAAACATCGAATTTGTTTATTTTTTAACTGAATTTATTAACGATAAGGTAGTTCTGTCAAGCACGGCCGTGAAAGGAATCATAGAACAAGGGATTAAACTCAAACATAGACACAAAATAAACATCGGATTCTTTTGTTTTAATACTAAATTATTAACGATGAAGTAGTTTTATCAGGCACAGTCGTGAGAAAAATCATAGGACAAGGGGTTAAACGTTATTGCGCGCCCGTCTTTGTCGCGAAGTACAGCTCGAGTACCCCGCGTCGATTACGTGGAACGCTAGCCAGTCGCAGCCGGGGAAATGGAACCTTTCAAGGGTAACGTTAATCTTCTCCGGCAATATTGTTCGTGCAATAACGAAGAAGTTTGCGTTACTGTAACCTGAGCAGCTGCTCGGCGAAACTCAAGAACGGTTATGTTGATAATTTCGCCGGAGCCGGGACTTCTGTGTTGCGAAACAGGATATTAAAGACTGGTTGCACGGCGGACCGTTTTCGTAGTTTAATATATCGTTAACGGGGCGACAGAAAAGCCGATTATTCGGCAATCGTGACTGCGCCCGTGATAAAATCAACGTTAATTTAAACGCTGCCACCGCTCGCCTTACTTCGGCCCTCTCGAAAGGAGTTTAACGAGTTGTTCCGCTCCTTGAATTGTGTAATCATGAGTTAGCATCCATTATTGCGAATTTTCTATCGATTTATTGTTAATTTATTATCAGATTATTAGCGATTTACTATTGACTTATTACCAGCTTATTATCGGTTTACCATCGATTTATTATCAATTTATTATCAGTCTGTTATCGATTTACTATCAATCTAGCAGTGAATATAAATATAGACTTATAACGCAATGATTAGTGACAGTTCAAAGAGCAAAATCAATATAGAGTATATTTATAAGTTTGTATTGAAAGACATAGTATGCACTGCCAATTCAAGGAGCAATATATTACGTAATATTCATTTGATATTATTAACACGATAAACACTGCGCAAATAAAGTTGAAAATGCAATAGTCACAGAGACATCATCGGAGAATTATAAAAAAACAGATTGCTGACAGGAAAGTGTACGCCAGTAGAACAAAACGAGATGAGTTTTAATTAACGACTGAAGGGGCATAATTAAATTCGCGTCCATGAAACAATCGTCAAAGACGCGATCAATTCATTACTCTTTGCAAATTTAATTAAAATTCATAATGTCTGGGATCCATGGCGGTAAATAAATGAAGCGTGAACCCGGACGTACCTGCTAATTGAGACTCCATTATTCGCATCAATAACGGAGTAATATTGTTGTTACGTGACGAATTGTTTGCCACGCATCGCATACGAGAAATAAGTTGATTGACCGCATGAATCTCGAGTATCGCGCTTTGTTTCACTAATAGAAAAACATCTGTCAAACGTGAAGTTATAGTTAAACATTTTACTTCGTCGTATATTGAATTTGATGTGGATTTAATTCGCCACGTCTTCGGGCGACAGAAAATTCAATGCAATTCAATTGATCATACTGAATAGTCATCGTACTGAATAGTCAATCAAAACCATAATTTCCACTATATCAGTGATTCCAACCTGTCAATACGAGATTGCATCAAACCTCGAAACCTAAAACTCGTCGATGAGAGTGGTCACGTCGGAAACGATTAATAAAATCGTCTGAAATAAATCATTAAATTCGCCGTCTAACTATTCCTTTTTCAAATTAAAAGGTCTCGTATGGAATTTTTCATTGAAACAACAATGAAATGTTGATATTGTAACTTTTAAGAAAAAATATTCTTGAAAGCAAGATGGCTGAGTATACCGTAATGAACGTAGCGCGGATAAAACTGACGACGGTTTACTAAACAACAATTTCCGGTGACCTTGAAATCTCCAAAAAGAGAACAGTCATGAAAGAAAGGAATAATTCATCGCGACCTTCTCCTTTGAATGCCGCGTACTCTTTCTTGAGGACTATTTTGAAAATGATCAAAAACTGAGGTTCCTTACAGTGTAACCGTGACGTGTACAGGGTGATTCATTCGACTGGAACCTGTTCCTCTTTTTCTTATATTCCAGTTAAAAATATCGATATTAACACTAATTTATAAAAGTATATTATTAACTTAAAATTATTTTCCAAGCTTAGTCGTGTATACTGAATTGACTTTTCGACTGTTCCAATAACGATTAGAAAATTTCCTACGGGAACTCTCCAAAATTCAAGTGACAACAAATGATTAAACAGAGAAAATAATTTTAACCCCTTACGGTTGAATGTCGCCGTAACCGCGACTTGGAGCTTCGATATCTAAAATGGAAAACTGCAAATGAATCATTTAATTATTCAACTAACGACCGACTGACACGTGCTTTTTCTTCTTTCAGTATTTAAAACTTCAATGCATAATTCAGTTTGTTACACAAAGAAATGTTACAAGTTTAAGACAGTCTCGTCCGCACAGAGTTAAGTTAAAATTTCAAATCGCTAGAAATAGTGTTAACCTGTTAAGCGTATACTCGTCAAACGCATAAAAAATGCGTCAAGAATGTATTAAAATGAAAGACCAAAGCAAAATGAAGAACAATTACATGTTTATCTGAAAAAAAGACAAAGAATTCATCGTTCAAAGAATTAGAATAATTTCAATCTTTAAAATGACGTGTGTACTAGTCAAACGCAGTTAACTGGTTAAACGAAACTTGATCCCAACCAACTCTCAAATTTGGAATCCAATCTACCTAGACAGAAACAGTTCACAGAGATATCTAATCTTTATCTCTGAATCGCCCTGTAGTTCGCGAGAGTTCCAAAGCGCGGCTGGTGAGAAAAGCGGGACGTGCGCTGATCCTGACGCGCTCATTTCCCTCGAACAGAAGTCCGCTATTAAGGATTTCTTCCAGGAAAAGCGAGCTGGGTGAAAAGAGAGCCAATTTCGGGGACGAAGGTCGCGTGACAGGGTCCCTCGTTTACGGAGCCAGCGAGTTCCAATTTTCGTTTGGCCGTTCATGAATCACTTTGAGGAATGAGTCTTAAGTCGAAAGCGGAATGGGCTTCAGTGTCCGCGCGCCTAAAATCTGCCGCCCCCGTCACAGTCCGCCTGTGCACAAAACCACCAAATTTGACAATTCACATAACAAAAGCTAAAGGTTATCAATGTGTTGCTAAGTAGTCCTTGCTATAAAAATGATTTTCATGTTAAAAATAAAAATGTTGCGCAAACAGATTCCGTTTGTCTGTTTATATAACGTTTGAATCGAAAGGCGGAATATCCATTGTTATTGGAAAAACTTAATTTATCCCCGTAATGTAAAAAGATATAAGTACCATATGTTCAGCTCTACACCTTACAACTTTGTCTGAAACATTTTTTTTCTATCACTCATACTTTTTAAGTTATTGAATTTTCTCGACAAAACCTAATCACTTAACCCTTCGTACTCGTATCTGACGCTGGAGATGAGAATACACTTTAAAAGATTATGAAATTATAAAAATTAGATCTTATTATAATAATAATAAATAAAAGAAATATAAAACATCGGGTTCTACCGCTGTAAATCACTTTATTTCATTTCCATAAAGATAAATACGAATTTACACCTAACAACATTGAAAATAGATCGAATGCAATGGGCTAAAAATATATCAGTGATAAAAACATATATACAGCCAAACATATAGTGGTTACATCTCTTTTTATATTATATGGTTTTATGAAGTCTTTTAAAACGACAATGGATACTTTGTGTTTCGACGCCAACATAAAACAAATTGAGAAAGGGAATTTATTTGTAGAAGATTATATGAAATCGGATCTACATGCTTCGGAGAATATTTTCCATTGTTAAAACTCTGTATAAATATACTTAACAATGTATACGTACATAAATACGTGGTAAACCCGAAGTGTATGTAGAGCAATCTTCAAGCGTGCTAAACGATGGTTATTACTCGTTAATTTTCGACATAAAAATCATTTCGTATAGCGAGGACTAGTTAACACGTTGACTGCCACGGTGGTCACCGATAACCGGAGCATGAAAATCACTTGAAAACAATGTTAATTTGTCAGACACTTAATGTTGAATGAGAATGTCTAATAGCGTAAATAACTAGATGACAGTCTGACGTAAGCATTTCGATAGCAACTAATAAATAACTGCTGTTCTTTATCTTTACTACAAAAGAATAAGCGATGCAAAAATCTCTGAAGGTTTTCGTGGCAGTCAACGTGTTAACAACAGATTGGTAACCTTCAATTTTCGTTATGCGAATAATGAAATTTTTGGATTTTGTCCACAAGCGGAGGCGCTGTGCGCCGTCACAGTTCGGCGATTAATGGGCCGCCTCCGCGGGGGGAGGATTGTGTAACAAGTTCATTATGGATATTGTCGCGAAAGTGGCGGGGCGAAACGTTCTTACGTGATTGCAAGGACCGGAAATCGCGCGCCTCCATCGATCATCGGATACGGTGCCGCCCGATTTTGCTGCGACACGGACAACGCAAAAGATAGTGAAGAGGTATGAATTATGGGACGATAGTTTGTCTTCCATAAATTGGGTTTATTTGCACCTAGAAATGTTAGTGAAGACGTAGGAATATGTAGATTTTTTAATTTGAAAATATAGAACTGGGAGATTAATTATTAAATGGGAAATGGATAAATGAAAATTCGGTTGAGAGGAAGTTATAGTTTGTGGTACGATGCTTTAATTAAGCGGAATCAATGAAGTTTGATGGAATGAAAGTAATGAAGTTTGTTTATTGGTATTATGTATCAGTAAGTAGTGTCAGTCTTATAATATATGTTTCTATGAACTACCGGACGCATGCTTATTTATTATTATTATCCTTCGAAGGTTTCTGGTTTCATCCCATTCATAAGGTAAAATAAGAGAACATGGAAAATGGCTCTGGAGATACCGTGAAAAGGGAAATGCTATTTCTCAAAAGGGTGCAAAAAGTTGCAGCTGTTTTTTCTTTGCATCATTAATGTCAGATATATGTGCCCCACATTCATAAAAGAATGACCTCAGGGACTCGCTGGGCACCCAATTAAAAACTTAGAAATATATCAACAGTGTTGTGTTTCCTTTTTCCTTTGAAGCAACCGTGGAACTCCATCGAGTATCAGTAAAAACGTTGCTTCACCGAGGAATCCAGAAACAGACCAACGAAATTTCATTATTCGAAAATTTTTGATTAAAACCGCACGCGTTAATGAATTGTGGAGAAATTATGTCTAATCAAGCTCCCGGTTGTTATTTCGCAACAGAAATCTCGGATGCTTAAAAGTTATTCTTTTTCCATCAGTTTTTAAACATGTTTCCAGGATTTTCTCACAGCCCGCTGTTAAAAATAAAGGAAAAAGCTTTTGTAAGGATTTCCTACGAACGCTTTGATAATCCTGCGTAGTATACTGTACCAGTGCAGCTGCAGCCTCAAAACTGCATTAAGTCTATTACTTCAGAATTACAGTATAATTTATATAATTCCAACTGTATCGCATATATCTTTTATAAAACGAATCTCACATATACCTTTATACAATTACATTAAAAACAATTCAACGAATTCTGATTTCGTATTTGATTTGTTATAAACAATATAGATTCTTAAGGTTACTGGCACAAAGATAAAAAATACATTTTTGTGCTTCTCCTTATTATCTGTGCAGTGTGCCACAAATACTCACGATTTAATTATAAGGTACCAATTGCATTCTCTGAAGCTTCGGCATCCACAGATCAGCCTATTTAATGCAAAATTTATTTCACAGTCAAACTTTAGGAAACCACTCCTACGTCAAACATCTTTTTCGCAATAAAGTCGAGAAACTTGTTGAGACTTGTATATAAAGTGGCGGAAAACGAGAGAAGTTAAAAGGAAAGGGTCCTGGACCTACTAATGGACTCGTCAGTAAGGGTATCCATCGGACCTTTACCTCGGACGCGAAGAGATCTGATAATCAGTTACAGTATATGTATACAGGGTGTTCTGTAACTTGTAAGACAAACTAACGAAATAATAATTTTATCATTATTTTTGATAGTAAAACAATAACCATTACGAAATGTAATTTCATCAAACAATAGTATTCAAAATGTAGAATAACATGTTTTAATAGGTTTTCTCTTTTTCGAAGTGAATTTAAATTTTAGATAAAGACATATTATAAAAAACTTGGCTAGGATGTCTGATCACTGCTTGACATTTCCACTTACTATAAAGAATCAAGTACTTAATATATTAATTAATTATCTTTAATATTGATTTTCACGGTAACGACACTTTGAATAACAAAACTATCATCCTACGTTTTCAATGTATTTATTTACATAAAATATATACAAAATTTTCTATGTTGCCAGTAAAAATCAGGAATATCGAGTGACTTTATTACAGGTACATAAAAGACACCCAGTATATTGTCGCGGATCGGATAACAGCAGGAAAGCCGGATAATGGGTATCAATAATACTGGAATAGATACGATACACTGACTCGCAATTTGTTCGTGGGAAACTATCGGATTTGGTTTAAAAAAAAGAGATATATGAACATGTCACAACACTGGATAATTAACCCACGCTAAATTAGTATTCGGTTTCAACGGCGCATTCCCTGATCCGCTGGCGCGCCTCCGCGTTCAAAATGGCGGAGTGTCGCTGATGTAAATTATGTAAGAGGATCGAACTACGCGGTAAGAATAACCGCAGTGCCTCGAAGTTCGCCATGTCAGTTAGTATTACGTTAATACTATCAGAGAGTCAAATGCTACGGCGTTCAACTTGTTCAAACACGCTGCATTGTGCATTGTACAGCGTTCCCTTTGGCTTTGCACTGTTTACAATTCTAATTGGAAATCTACAAGTCTGCGATATTCTGAAGAAGTAATTTCTACGTGAATACTACGATACAAACATGTTTGCAATTTGCAATTTCATAACTGTAAATTAATAATTAATGCGTGAATAATATATTAAAAATAAATGTACAGTTTGCAACTTACAATGGACGATCGTGTAACTCTAAATAGGAAATTAATGTATAAATATTACATTAGAAGTAATTTTGCTATTTACAATTTAGAATCTCAAATGAACATGTTTTTATTTGAAAATTTAGAGAGCAATTTTAAATTTTCGTTTTCAAGAGAATTTTAAGTTTATTTTTTTAATTTACCTTTTAGAAATGTAGCAACTTGAAAGTGTTACGAGTATGAATCGAGACAATAGTATTAGCTACACTTCTGTGTATAGTTGGTATATATTGACAGTGATTGACTCTGCGAGAACGATGGAATATCATTTAATGAATCTCACACTTAATCGAGTCTCTCATGGAATATAATATTCATTGACGGATATGAATCACTGTACCGACAATGACTTGAAAATAGAACAGGTCAATGCTTGTTCAGTCGTGGATGCAATGACAATGCACATTGTAACCAGTAGAACGGGGGAAAGTCCAATACATCGAGTAGAACAATCTCTCGGCTCAGACGTGGATGCAATTTCTAGTTTACATCTATTGTCAGTATGTAAATAGCAACGAAATGCAGTTTCAAACATAATAATACATCCAAACATACATTAAACTACTTTGCAGGGGAAACCACTTCCTATCTAACATTGATTGTACGAATTTCCTTTGCGAAATTCGAAACAGCTCAAAGAAGCTTCAAATATATAAATAGATAACAAAGCCTGCATCATTTGATAATCTAAATAACCAAATTATCCATCTAAAGATTCAAAAAAATCATTTTCCTACATCACTTTGCAAAATCTCGATGTCACGTTTCAATCTCCATTTCATTAATGCAACATTACAATTTTACAACGACTACAGTTTCACAACGAAAATACGAGCAATCACGGTATAAAGGCAACCAGGTATAATTACATGCAACTATGACAGCACCAGACATAAAACCCATTAACTTTGATACACGAAAATTACAAAGTTCGAAATTTCATATCAAACTTCGTACGATCCATCAATATGAAAAATATTCAAATAAAATAACTTCCTTGATTAATCCGTAATTCCTCGTTAAATTACTTTCAGAAAATCTCGTCTGCAATCTCATCAAACAACCTTGAGTATACTTCTAATGAATATCATTTACAATGGAAAGAGTTCAAAGTTTTCGTTCCCTTAACACTAAAACTACCAGATAGCTCAAAATGACCCATTCATGATTTCTCCTTTTGCAATTATTACAAAGATAACAGATGTTCCTCTGAGAGATTATTAAGGAAATTGGTTTAGCAATACGTAAACTGAATTGCAAGTCAATTAAAGTCGCAATAGATACACTCTTGGAGTTTCCATGGAGGAATTTCCAAAAGTCAATTGAATTGCTCGATAGTTTTAGTATTAATTTCCTTGGTTATACCGTGCGCGCGTTCACCGCGGAAACATCGATTGAAATCGATGAGCCAGCTGCTACTGGCATCTCCTTGTTATTTATCTCGACGAGCTGCGATGCACGATGCACCGTGTCAACGTGCCCGTATAAAAATCGTCCCGTCCGTTACCTGTTGGCGCGCATAATTTCCGAATTTTCCCGTTCGACGGCGCGCGGCCAGCAATTCCGCCGGAAACGAACGAGCCAACGGAATGACAGTTATTTTAATTGTCAGTTTCCGGGGCGGCCGGCCGTGTTCCGGAAATAAAAATTTGTTACGCCGAATGGCAATAACCAGTCACGTGACGACATCCGCCATTCCCGTTGTACATGTCGCGTAATTGTGTTTCCGGCCTGGTTATGCGGCGGGGATGGAAATGGGAAACTCTGGGACAATATTCTTCGTCGAAAACACGTCCGGTAGGAACATTATTACGATCAGACGTAAAGTAAAATTATAATGTTAATCGGAACTTATTTCCACGCGATTCCTCGAGTCTTTTCTTCCGAATGAAAAGACTTTGGGATTCGTTGATTGCTAATAGGTAGATTTTATTATTCTTTTTTTAAGGTTTTTTAGGAGTTTGGTAAATTGAGAAGTTGTTTTTTAGTGGAATATGGATTGTAGGTTGTTTGAAATTTTAGTGAAGGTAAGGTTAAGTGGGTGACTGAAAATGGGGATGGAGAGATTGGCATATTTTGAGCTTGTATTGATATTTTTAGTAGACTATGTTTTTGTTATAGTTTTGTTATAGTTTTATTATAGTTTTGTTATTGTTTGTTATAGTTTTCTTATAGTTTTCTTATAGTTTTGTCATAGTTTTGTTATAATTGTATTATGATTTTCTATAAATTCGACTATAATTTTGATAAATATTAAATTTTTTTACATTCTTATTTTTTCGTTTAATTCAAACAATTCTACGTTTAGTCTCCTCTTCGTTACAGCTCACCACTTGAAATTTGTATGATAAACCCAGCAAAACGCTACGCTTCAGCAAATAAATAAATGCATCATGAAACGTTATTTGAACACAGCATTTCTTCTGACGTCTGTTTAAAACTGCACCATCGAAATTCAGCGAAGTTGATCCAATTTTCAATTGAAAAAATTATTTTTCCATCGAAAGGCTAGTGCTTGACCATATTGACCCACCTCGCGACGCGTACGTCACAATTGTTAAAACATGCACAACAAATGTTTATGACGACCGAACGCGACGGTACGGCTTCGGCGAAACGGAAACTAAATCATTGGTCAGCTGCCATAACTTTCCGCCCCGTGTTCCGGAAACTGACTGTTCCATTATTTGCTCGTTTGCAGAGACGTGTGCCGGCCAGTCCGCTAAAACTTCGGAACAATTCCATTTTTCAGCGGGTTGATGAATTATGCGCATCACGCTCGCGACAACCATCAAATGAAAATTGAAGTTTCAATTCATGATCTGAAGTCACGAGCTCGACAGCCTTTTGCAGACGACGATTCCGTGAGAATCTTCAATTCGCGAAGAAGTTGGCGAAAAATTTACATTAGAATCGAATAACAAATCGAGTAAGAATTTTATGGTTATCTGTGCAAATCAAGACAAATTATTCCAATAAATAATTCCACTGCAATCTACAATCCACGAAGAGAATATTAAAAAATTTACGAAGAATAAGAAACGAAGGCTTTTGCAGGACAAACAACCCTAGAAGAATCTATAATTCAGAAAGTTAGAAAAATATTCACGACGATTAAATGACGCTTCAGACAACAATACTTTCGTTATTCGAGCAAATCAGAATTACTGTACCAAATGAGTATAATATTTCTCAAATGAAAGAAAACAATCGTTCTGCCAATTAAAAAAAAATCGCTCAACCCAAGTACCCCACTGAACTTACCCAAATCACTTTAGTAAATTACTCTTGCAACAAACAATTTCACCTTAACCTCGTTCAAAAAGCAGCAAATGATTATTATCCACACGAAGGAATTCGACCGATACGAATTCGTTCAACCAATTACTTCGAGCAAATATTTATTCGCAGCAACATAAACAGTACCCGAGTCCGTTACACGTTCGAAGAAAGACGCGCTCGAAAACAACGGGTGCGCGTCCTCGACACGAACGCTTTAAAAAATGAGCGGGGAAGAGGAGAAGAAAGAATCAAGCTAGCGTCATTAGCGAGGCCGTCGTCGAATCGTTCGTCCTTCGGTCGAGCGATTTAACGAGCGCTTATTTGCAGAATTCGCGTGCTCCTTTCATTGTGTGCCGACGATATGTCCAGGTTCACGCAACCGCCGCATGACAGTCTGGAACGCGGCCACCCTTTGTGTGTATGGCTACCTGTGTTGCACGTAATGAGTACTCGATCAACATCGCCAATCCACCGGTTAACCATTGTTTGCAACGAACAAGCCTTCCATAAAGGTCGCAGACATGGGAAGGACCTAGCCAGCTGGCTAGCTGGCTACTTGGTGAGTCGGTCGGTCGGTAGGATCGTTGACACGTCCGACGTGGAATGGCCGAGACACTGGGACCGGAAAGAAAAATACGGCCAGTGATTTCCGTCCGACTATAAATGGACCGACGATATAAACGAGCGTCTACTGCCAGCCGTTTATTTCAGGCAGGGTGGAACGGGCTCTAAGAGGACAGTGCAGTTGGTAAATTGGCTGACCGCCATGTTATTTGTACTTTGTGGCTGGCTGGAAAATTTGTAAACATCGTTATTATGAAATTTTATGCAGAAGGATGGGAATTTTTCGCTGAACGAGGATGGGAATTATTCTGAAAATGGAAATGGATGAGAGAATAAGGGAGGATGAATTGGACTATGAATTTTTGGTGGTACTTTGAGATACTATTTTCTTTAACGCGTTGACTGCCATGGTGGTTACTGAAGATTGAAACTTTCAAACTATTCGAAGACGATTATAATTTGCGAAGTAACTGGTGTCGAATGAAAATGTTTAATAACGCAAATATTAGGTCATAGTGTAACCTAATAATTGTATACAAAATAATTGATAATCATTGTTTTTTATTTTTGCTATAAAAGAATAAGTGATACATAAAACGCTGAAGTTTTTCATGGCAGTCGACGTGTTAAAGTGAGGTTATGATTTGGGTATATTGGACTTTTATGATTGAATTGAATTGAATTTAATTGTAATTCATAGATTCATGAATAATATTTTACTATTCATTTTCTTTTTCGTTTTTAAATGTAAATGAATCAGTTTAATAACGAACAGCAATGGATTTTTAAATTATGCAACCGAAGCATACAAGATGGCGTAGTATTGGAACCCCTAAAGTACCCCAATAAAAATAGTATTCATTGAAGTGTACACAAACACTTAAACTATCCACAATTTTAATTCTTATCACTAGGTTACGAAAAAGATGTTACAATAAGTGTAGTAATAATTAAAATAACGTAGTTTCATCATAACGTAGCTGTTCCCCTCTAGCCTCGAACGCAACGCATTCCGATCGAAAGTATCCAGGCTCCCGCCATTTTCCAATCCCGCCGTTTAATGAGCCAAACTTTGTTCTCGTTCAGGCCGTAAATTTGAAGTTAATTGGTAGGAATTAAACTGGATGCCCGCGAGCGCGTGGATACTGGTCTGAAGATAGCGTAACGTTCGTCCGGTCTGTGTGAATGCGCCATTATGTGCAATCACACGATAGGAAAGTAAAGCTAATGGAGAGTATATATGCTGTAACGTCGCGTTAAGCTTTAATCAATATACAAATAGGGGTAGAAGCACGTAGAAGCCAGGTAAACTAGATAAGCAATTACCTTTCACCTGCCAGCCTGCGGGACAGATTAATCGGGAGGCTTCTGGCCGGCGGGAATTCTCGCGGAAAATTCGTGGGACATCGAGGGTACGTTGACGTTGTTAATTTTATTAATAGAGACAATTTACGAGGCTATCATGAAATTTCCTCGCTCACAGGTAACGTCCTACAATTTCACTTTCGTTACTGTGTGGTTTTGAGGATACGTCGGTTTCTATTTTACAGCCGTTTCTGACTCTTTGCACTCTCAAATTTTTCACTAGAAACATTCAACATTTTCCACTGAGACATTGCCGATATTCTTTCAGACTTGGTAATGAAAACACATAAATTAAGTAACAAAGCTATTTAGTTTCAATATTTCGCATTCAATGTTTCATAATTTTACTATATCAAATCAAATGATGACTGAGAGTCACCTTTCGAGTGCAAACGGTTAACAATTAACGCAATTGTCAGATATCACTTCCATTGACATACTAAATACTTCATCAACATTAAAATCTAATAAATTTTGCAAATACGAATAACAAATTTTGTACTCTTAGAGTATTTTCCGATATATTTTCAACGACACGTTTGTTTTATTTTTGGCGTATATTAAAATCCAGAATTCTGTACGTTTCATTTTTGAATATTTGAGATTTAAATATTTTACGGGTGGAATTTTTTTAATTGAAAAATTGGATGCGTTTGCTTACTGAATTTCGAATGAATAACAGAGATTAAAAGTTTATTCCCAAACGCACGATACTCAGAATTATGAAACAAATCACTTGTGATCAGAATTGTTTTTATAAAAAAAGATGCCCTGGATTCGCTTCGATTCCATGAGTTACACAAAATTCGATATAATCGCGAATGTACAATTGTTCCAAGAAACGACGTTGCCTACCATTCCATGTAAACGTGAAATATCAATAGTTCGACTTTTTAAGGATTTCGCAATTTGTTTTTTCCGACCACGGAACTCCAACTCACGTTTTCCATTTCACTTGAACGCAAATAAAAATTCGACGAGCGCCGCTCGTTCTGCTTTTCCATACCGTCCACTTTTCTTTTTTAACTTGCTTTTCATTTCGCTCTTATTAGCTGTAATTTGTCCAGCTCTCGATGAAAGCGGAAACCGTTGAACCGTTGCGCGGCCGCGTTTTTTTTTACGCGATTAAAACGTTGAGAATCATTAATAAACGAGTTCGAAATGTGATACGGTATGTAGAGATAATGTAACGAAATTGTAAACACCGATTCCACCGTTCTCCGCCGATTCCTTTTTCAAATATAATTCATAATTTATATCAGGAATATAAGGAAAATGCTGAAACATGTCGAATTCTTTCTATTTTTATAACGCGATAAAAATCAAACTCGGTAGAATAAAAATATATTAAAATAGCATATCGATCCGCACTTGAAGACTATATATAATTATAACTGGGCTGCGGACCTTAATGCGGTGTTCTCGAAAACCGTTTAATATTCGAAAGGTTTCAAAATCAAAGATAATATTCAAAGTTGTAATTTACTATTCTTTGTGAATTCGTAAATAACCAAATGAAGGAAATCGACGGTAAATTACAAGTAATATTGTATCGTTTTACTTCCCAAGATTCTCGCAGCTCCGCGTTCATTTGAAAATCATTAATAATGAGGTTTATGTTTCGTTTTATCGAAGGATAATCGTAGTCAGATAATTAATTACACTTGATACCGTATTCTCGGTCGTTTCTCGCTGGAATTGTTTCGATTAATTTACACGATAGCACGGTATCGAGCGCGCGATCTGAAACCAATCCCGTTGACTGAAGAAATAAATGGCCGGCGGTCTATCAGCATTGCTAATTTAAGTTCCCGAAGCCCAGCGGAATGAAGTTCGAAGCGGTTCCCGGTTTCACGGGGAACGTTCGCCATAACGGGAACAAAAACTCATCGATCCGGGAGTTCCCAGAGGAAACGCGATGCGACGATCGTCTCGGAGGGGTGATTTTTGAACGCGTCGATTGGAAAAATACTGAAACACCATTTCGTCGATGTTCGGATTAAATTTCTCTTTAATATAAACATATAGCGATGAAATCTTCTTAATAAAAATTCTTGACACTTTAGCGTAAATTAATTTAGGGACCTTTGGGGTTAATCGTCTATCGTGAATGATATAGGAGAGGTGAATAAGAATAAATAAATAGAAGATAATGCTAGAAAAGTAAGATAAATAGAAAATAATTAAATGAAAGAATAAGACAAATAGAAAATAAATAAATAGAAAATAAATACAAGCTAAAATAGAATTTCATATGGTGTCATTAACATGTTAAGCTCCACGAGAATCTTGAACATATCATGCATGATTTGCTCCTTCGTAGCAAAGGTAAATAGGAACAATTATTAATTATTTGGCATCAGAATTCTTACATTACACTATTGTTAATTTATTTCTGTTATTAAACACTTTTAGTCGGCAGCAGTCATCTTACCTATTGTAATTCTTTTCAAGCAATTCAGAAGCGACGGTCATTTACCGTGTTAAATGCAAAGGTTGACAACTGCTCAATATTTATGAACTGACAAATACAAAAAGTTCGAAATAAATTTTCACTTTCTGTCCCTCTTAAAACTCGGTATGATTATTCAGAGATAACATTATTTATTACCTTCATATTGGAGTCGCAAGATTGTCTCTGATCGTTTAATGCAAATATATTGTCCCTACTTACCAATATCACAAATATTAGTCAAATCCACAATTGCAGAACAAATTAAACATTTGCGTTCAACTGTAGTTGCCAAACATTTCTTAATTCGCATACATGCCATTTATCGCACGTCTGACGAACATTAATAAACTGTATATCAAAAGTTAAGGTTAAACAGTCGATCAGCGTTTCGCTGTTTGCCAGCGAAGATTTTCGCGGATCGATCATCGTCACGCGAATTTCGCTGTGCACACGGTGACCTACCCCGATCTTCCCTTTCACGCTCGCTTGGCAGCCAGTGCCGTCGGAATTTTTGGCAGACGGCCAACTGGTATACGGCCCGCCATTATGTAAATCGATAGCAAACTGTTGCTCTGGACCACCGGGAACGCATCTCGAGTAAAGTTGCATTGAAACGGAACTACCCTATACATGAGTTTCTTACAATGAAAATCTTCATAACATGACAGAAATAAATGACTAATCTTTAGTAGATCACATTTCTTTTATAAAAATAGTGATTTATTACCTGCATATATTTATGTATGTATACAATTTACTTTTTGTTTGGAACTTGGAAATTTTTATACGATAAAAGAAACGGACCTCTAACTATTATTATTATTATTATTAATAATGTATTGTTACTTTAATTTATTTTAATTATCAATTTGTTATTATTATTAAATTACTATTATTAATTTATTATGGTTTATCTGTATAAAAATTGTTGAGAAATCTGTAAAGGTTTTACGTTAACTTGTTGGCTAACCAATTTGTCTGTAACGAAACTAATCTTTAAATAAACTTCGACGAAAGTCGATCGTTCAGATCGTTCACGAACTGCACTTCACTCGCAAATAAGAAGTTCACGCCAAATTGCACTTCAATTATACGTCGCTTCAATCCCTCGAAAAATAAACTCGTACGATTTTTATAACAAATAGTCCGGAAAATCGTTTCCATCGGAATTCCACGGACACAGTGAACCAAGATGGTCGTTCCCGTTCGATCCACGCGTCCTATTTGAAGAAGCTTTTGCACACGAGAATTCGAAACAGTCTTGCCTTCGCGACGAAAAGGAAATCGTTCGCGAGAGCAGTGGAGGTGCTCGACGATAGTTCAGCCATCGATTTCTCGTCCCGGAGAAAACATCCGTTGACCCAAATATTTTTCAAATGTTAATGGGAACCGCGTTCGCTCGATATTATGAATAATTCAATTTTATCGTTTATCATTTTATTGTCTGCTATTTCCATTTTCTTGCGCTTGATAGTTGGCATTGCGTTCAAAAATATTCGCTTCTCTAATTCTGCTGAAACTTATGCATCTGTGACGAGCGCGAGTGAAATATAAAACAGGGAGACGAGTGGAAGAATTGAAAAATTCTCTTATCTTTTTTTAACTTCATAATATTGTTACTGCGGGAAATAAGTTTGAACCTATCTCCTGGTTTTCGTATTTTACCTGTTAACATTATTTTGTCAGAGTTTGATTAAAATTCTATTATATAGTATAATTGATGTGTTAGGTAATTTAATATATTTATATTATATGATAAAATAGTAAACAATACGGTAACGAATATTAAACAGTATTAAAAAACAATTATCTAGAAAGCGTATTGCATTGTTTTTCATGCAAACGAAGATTAAACTTGTATATCAATCAAACATTGATTTTTTCCTGAAGGTCATTACAAGACGGAGAAAGTACGATAAAAACAAAGGGGTTAGAACCCTCCGCATAGGATTATGTGAGGTTTCCCTGCAATGTCGACGGACTAAGCCTCGTTAAGCATTCCTCTACCGACACTCTGCCCCTGTGTTTCGTCTTTCGCGAGGTTTCTTTGCGGTAGTTCCAGATATTTTCATTCGAAACGTGTCTGAGAGATCACGTTGCCATTGAAACGGAAAGTTTCCGCGGTCGTTATTACCGTTACTTCCGCCTACACTTCTAATTACTCCATGTTTCAATTAATTTCCAGAAAGTATTAATTTCTCATTTAAACAACATACTAGAAACTACGCATACATCAAGCACATAACTATTTTATTTCAGTACTTTGTATACAATATCGCAGCCCTTTTCTATATCGGAAACTTCAGTCGCTTGTGAAACAAGCAATGTTGAAGTACTTTGTGTCATTTTAATCAGAAAAGCGTAAGACACGTGCTGGTGAACAAATAAACGCGTGCTTCTCTCGCATTGCTTTCTACGTCCGCCATGCTAAAATCGTCGTCTCTTGAAGTGAATTCCATCCTACTTCTACATAATTGCAACTATCCAGTCCCGTTGAGTATTGTAATTACCTAATGTACACTGTACCATTATCCAGAATTCAATATCAACTATGAAGCTTCATAAGTTCACTGCATCAAATCAATCAGCAGCTCTCAGTCTCCTCTCAAGTGGCAGAAATCGATATCTTCTACTGTCTAGGATAAATTTTAATTATCGTTACCGCTGCTACCGCAAAAGGAAGCATTATAGTCGTCGGCGACTCTTCTCTAATATCACGTTTCCCCCGGAGTTGCCCCGTTGTCAAAGAAACCTATTCCCGTGAACAGCGAGGGCATCGCCGATCGCGTCGACTGTCAGAAAATATTATTTAACGGCGCGGCAAACTTGCCATCGGGCTTTAATAAGGGAAGCGGCGACCCGTTCGAGCCGCGCTTTCACCGGAGGGAGAATTTCGAGCGCGTAATTCCCGTCGCGACGCACGCGCTAATGGAAAAAAATAAAAGCGGACGCTTTGATCGCCATTGCGTAATCCAGCTACGAGATCTCGCGGTGCTCACGGAGGTGACACGGAGTTTCCTTCTCGAAAGCGTCTAAAGCCTCGCGCTGACGTTTCAAATGCTGAGAAAGGGATATCGCGTGTTTCAACCGTTTCACATTTTCACGACGGGAAGAAAGGAGAAAGGATTTCAGAGTTAGACATTCCATGAATTATTCGAATGGTTCGAATAGGTTCGAATGTTTTAGTATGATGGCATCTGAACTGAAGTTTTTACTAACACTTGATGATTAGTTAAATGGATTTCAATTTTGATTATTCGACGAAGAGGAAGTATTTGTAAGGGATGTCTTGCGCTCAGTAGTAAAAACAAGAGGAAAGTAATTTATGGAAAAATAAGTGGAAAAATGATAGAAGACAATTTCTTTATTTACGGGAAACCTTCGTTTTAGAGAGAATCGAGTTTCAAACTCGATCAGAATTCGTAAACTCGGAGTCTTTTCGGAGAAGGAAGTTTCGTCTAAATGAGAAAACTGTGTTCTTCTATTTCTACTTATTCCTTTTAATTTAGAATCGCTCCCTTTCTAATGATTCCGAAATATCATGTCGACTTTAATCCTCATAATAGATCTTTATCGCTCTTATCGGAAGTCTCAGAGTAGCGTCATCGAGCTACATTATATAGTTCAGATGACCGAAGTTTCAAAATACTTCTCGGTAAACGGAAGTTTCCAATTTTCAAGGTCCTCCAAAAGATCGTCAGGTAAGGATCATTTTTTGAAAGTAGCCCTCACTTTGCTCGTGATCTTATATATAAAATGTATAATATATAATAAATATATATGTACAAAAAAAAATATATATATACAGTAAGGAGCGTAACTGAACCAATAACTACAAATTTTGTGTAAATCATTATTTTTTGCTAGGAATATATAAGAATAACAAAAAATCAACATTATAATTATTTTTATCATAGTTAGAGGTAACTCAAGTAATTTTTTTCAATAATTAATGTCTCCTCGTTTAACAATGACAAGAAAAATCGATTGAATCGGTTTTGCACCACGTCCAATACTTGGCAATATTTAGTATATTATTTGTTTTTAATATTTCGTTCACAGCCCTTTTGCTTGTAAAACTGTACTAATTCGCTGTGGCATACTTTTTACTAATTTTTTGCAATAATCCGGAGATATTTGTTTCCATTGTTCTTGAATTCTATCATACAAATCTGTGATCGAAGTTGGTTGGCAGTCATATGAATTCCGAAGCCGCCTTTCTAGTAAACCCCATAGATTCTCTATGGGGTTGAGGTCGGGGCTCTGTGCAGGCCAATCCAGAACAGAAAATGTTTTAGTACTGAGCCAATTTTTTGAAGAAGGAGCTTATAATATATATTATAAGTCTATATTATATATTATATTATATATCGATGATATACTACCGTGCGGGGGCGTGATCCTCGAACTTAACAAAGTGGCGGGTAACGAGATGCCGGGCGCGCGCTTTAAATTCCGCTCGAGCACGTTGTCTCACGCCATTTTTGGGTCAGCACGAAATTTATCGAGCGACACCGCTGTTGAATAATAAACGAGAATGGAACGTCTGGCCGTGCATCCGTTATTTCGACGACGCTGCGTCAGTAATGGCGCAACGGTCCGCTCAGTCGGTGTTCGAGCGAGTAAAGTTCGAATTTAGGCGGGAAATTCGAACGGCTTGAAACCGAAGACCTTTAGCAAGTCAGCCTGAGTGGCCGAAGCTCGTATCAGCTTGAATATTTGAAACGTTCCCGGCGTCACGTGTGTCCTCCGCAGTCCCCGAGCCTGAAGTTCGAGTCGTTTCGAGTACAGTCGCTCGCAAGAGTTGTTGTATGTTCTAAATTTCGAACATGATAGTTTTGAATTTTCTATGGGTATTAATTCGCTTTTTAGTGATATTTCGACAGGTTTCGAGAAGTGAAAATGTCTGTTGTGTTTGTTTATCGAAGAATATAAATAAATCGAGAATGCATTCTACTATTATCTAAACAGATTAAAGTTTATAAGTTTTGTAAGTTTGTTAATTTGTAAATTTCTCAATTTATGATGGTCTTGTCAAAGTCTACCCAATTTGTACTACCCTTATAAAAACCAATGAAATATCCGAAGTTCTTCGTTTAAATATTCAATTTCAAATATTTGAAATCTATTAGATGCACCTACACTTCCATAGCTGACTATACATTGCAGCATTACCAGGTTAGCAGACCACACAACATACCCTCTTGGGATTTTGATGAAATTTGAAGCGATAGTTGCAAACTGGTTACATAGCTGTATCGACTAATTTATAATTCCTATATAAACTAATTAAATACAGACACGTTTGTTATTGCTTTCTAGAAGGTATAAAAACCTGAAACATCATAGAACTCTCATCATAAAGCAATCTTTTTCTGTGTGACATCAATGTTCGCAAGTCCTAGTTATTAATGTCACAACTTATTCGACAATATGGCGTCCCTAGCTGGACATGAACCATTCGACAACACATGTGACACGCGTTATTCGCGGAGCAACTCGGGCTGCCGCTGATTACATCCTCCGCCCGTGCAAAAGTTGCCTCGGCTCCGAAAGAAAAAGTTGACACGGAATTTGCTGTTCCGTTGAATTTTCAGTGGTCTAGGCGAACCTCCGCTAATGACAATTAAACGCTTCGAGGGAGACCCCTTAACTCCTCTCGTTAAACAGGACGTGGAGAAGTTACTCGTCACGGCTCTCAAAGGAGGAAGCACGTCGTTTGATCGATGGTCGTTAACGGAAAATATTTTCCACGAAATTAACTTTTCTATTGAATTCTACAATATGTACTAATATGTTTTCTAAAATATTTTTCACTTATCCAGATACTTCCATCCTTCGTATCATATCGTATTCACCCTTTATACTGGAGAGTTTTTCATTAGAAATATTTTTACATTTTCTGATGAGATGGAAATAGATTACATACTTACATTGAAGGAAAAAGCTATTTTGTTTGAATATTCCTCAAATTGATGCATTATACGAAGTTTAATATTAAGTATCAAATTTTACAGTTTTAATGTATGAAATCAAGTAGTGAGTGAGAGTCACCTCTCTAGTGCAAAGGGTTAATAAACGCATATACTATCTATACATTATTCTCACTTTGTTTTCCTTCATAATACCACGTTACTACACAGAAAATCATCATAAAATACAAAAATCTTTCGAAATCTAATAAATAAATTTAATGAAATCTACAATTACAATGTACAAATACGTCAACTTACAGCCACTACCAAAAAAACTCAAGATTTCCATTTACCGTTATCAATAATAACATAAACTTCAATACTGTAATACTGATTTTCTTAATATTGATTTCTAATAACGTAAGTTTCCAGCGTTAAAAAAAAAATACACAAAAATACACAAAATGGATAAAATCAAATATTAAATCATTCGATTGAATTACATTATTATAATTGCACGTGCATGTAGCTGAACGTCACCGCATTAGGTAGCATTATTTATAATATAGAAATATTTTCAAACAATCATCGTTTAATTGAGCGTACTAAAGTAAGTCAATTTGTTTGGAGGTCACCGGTGACCCATTCAACGTGTTAATAACACAAGCTTCGTCACAAGTGAACATTATAACGTTTAAACAACATGTGACGATTCGACGATCGGGCACAACGAGGAAGACAACAACGACAGCTCGCCCTGAAACAAGAGGAACAGACTGCGGATGGTCGCAGAAGAAATAAATGTGCATCGCCGCGACGCGAGATCGATGAAACACAATGGAAAAGCACTTATCGTGAGTGAAACGAAGGACCAGCGCGACGGCACCGGCAGGTTTCTTTCATTTCTCAAACTGGTTCCACGTTCCCGATCCTATCCATATTTAAGGACGCGACTCCCTTGGTGTTTCCGACGTCGGGGATGCTTTCAGATATCGTGACGCATCTATGCGCTTAATACGCCGGATTTGTACCTTTGCCGGTGCATCCGAGCCCGAATTCCCGTGTTCCCGAGTCTATTTGCGAGGCTTTCAGACACCGAGACACGAATCACATCCCCTGTCCGGCGACAGTGCTCGTGAAACACGTTGAAATTGAACAGTTGCCATTCTCGAAAATCAGAGACTCGTTTCGCGAAGCTTTGATACTGAACTTGTAGCTGAATTCAGGATTTATTGAGTGTTTTATTGATCGCGGTTTCGTTACTCCGTCGTCAAGGAGACATCTTTAAATTTGTGAAAGCAGTTTTTATGAAGAATGGAATTATATTGAGGACTTAACCCTCTATGGGCCGAATTTCCTTTCGTGAATATAAAACAATGTATGTAGTACAGAATTAACAAATATCGACTTGTAAATAGAAATTAATAGTGTATTGAATGGTTGTAATAATTATATTAAAACGGGTAGGGTTAATTGTCTTTGAATATAAAGATGAGAACAGAAGATTCTAGTTAGTTGAAGAATTAAATTGTTCATTTGCAGTTTTTGATTTTGACCATCACTGCTCGAGGTTTATTTTTGTTTTATCATTTTATTATTTTACTTTATTAAAACCGGAGAAGGTTAATATTTAAAGTTAATATTTTTATAACGTTGAATATTTCCTAATTGTATTCTATTTTCATCTGATTGACATTGGGTTTTGTAGTGAAAGGAAATCAAAATTTGACTGTAGTAATAACTAGGTAATGAAACAGGAAGATAAATGTATGTATGTGAAAGTGAAGAATAATATTTGAAGGTACACATGTAGTAATTTATTCGTTGAAATGGTTTCTGGGATGTTTAATAATTGATAATAATTTATGTTTGATTTCGTTGGAACTGTTATTATTACATATTTGTGGATCTTTTTTCATATTAGAATATCTCGGTACATTTCGTAATATTATTTTGTATTTAAATCTTTACATAGAATCATAAAAGCAGGAGAGTAATAAAATATTTAACCGAGTGAGATTGATGATAATGGCCCTTGTGGAAAAGGAATCTGAACATGTTTATTTCATTTAAAATATTCGATTTAGCTCGACTGAAATTTCATATAGGACACATATTTGAGTGACAGTTCATAAATGTATACATTATATTATCGATTTTATTTAATTGCTAAACGCTATGGCACATTTTGAGTTCACGTCGTTAGCGTGGAAATTTTATTAATGAAAATGAACAGTTATTCCTCGTAACATCGTATATTTGCTAATTGTATTTCATTTTCATGTAATTTGCACAGATTTTCTGCCAAAAGTTACTGTTATTACTTTTTAACAGAAAAATATGTTTTTATTATTACCAGTAACAATAAAACACGTTATTTCATTATCGTTGTTAATTCATTTCATTCATTAATTTACAATAGAATAAAATGAAACCTTTAACAAATTGTGCTCGTATTTGTAAATAAGTCGTAATCTGCTGAAACTTTTATGTTAAAACATAACATTTTATATGTCTCGTATTTTGGTACATTAACTACTAAAACCAGAAACTTGCATACAAACTTCAATCATTAAACAGAAAGGATGAACATTTCCATTTCATTCATACTAATTCTATTACTGCTGCTACGATATTATTCTAATCCCATTTCCACGTCAACATTACATTCATTACATTTCATACACAGGAAAACTAATTGTTTGCTTTGTCATATACTCATACTGCTTTCACGGGGATAACTCTATGTTTATCATACAATACACACTAGCAACTTAATTAATTGTTTACGAATATTTCGCAACATAATGAGAATCGATTGACTTGTAAATTAAAATAACCTTAACACTTTAAATCTGGTAAAACGAAGTGAATTATATAAAATGAATTACTAATGTAAATCTGGATAACTATTGAAAATGATTCGTGTTGAGATTGATTTCATTTCAGATTTATAAGTTAACAATAATAAACATTCCACATTAGAAACAATATTTTTTTAGTTTAATATTCTGTACTTGAATAGCATTTTCATGTCAGAAATAACCCATTCTCTTTGACGCATTCAAAACGTTACGTATCCATCGCGATCCTCGCGAGCACGATATCCGTTTAGAAAGAAAATATTTCTTTGAATTTTCAATAACCTAGGCAAAATTACATTTTCTGAGGAATATTAATTCTTAAAAATAATAAAAATAATGTTTAACACTCCATATTAAAGACAACGTTCAATAATTGAACAGTATTTGCTTCCCAGAAATTATCCGTTCCCTTTGTCCCATTCAAAGAGTTATGTATCCGTTGTCATCTCCGCAAGCGTATCTATTTAACAAAGAACATGTTTTTTAAATTTCCAACAGCAGGAGGCAGAACATCATTTTGTCATGAACATGCATCTCACATTACAATATTTTTTGCAATTCATCATATTGTAATTAAATAATATTCGCTCCCACTGTTTCACCCAAAGAATTATGTATCCATCGCGATCTCCACGAACAAGAAACCCATTGAAAAAACGAACTTTCCAATTTCCAATAACCTAAATAAAACTTCATTTCCTAAACTACATCCACCACAAACCTTACACCATTATACTCCACATCACCCCATATCAAAAACAATTTTCTAATTGAACACCCTCCGATCAAACCGTACAGGGTGTCGCAAGAAACTGTTACCACGCTTCGATTGCTCGCAAAGTATTTGTTACTTAAATATCGTACAGTCTTTCAATATTTACAACAAACTATCTTTCTTCGTACAATAAAATTCAACGTTTCACCAGCTACTAAAATCTAGCAACATTTCTCGTGACACCCTGTACTTCCTTGGGCAAAAATTATCCATTCCCTTTATCTCATCCAAAGAATCGTATTCGGCGCGATCCCCGCTAGCATGGTAACTGTGAATGCGCAAGCATGTTGATCTAAAAACCACGTCGAAATGATCCACGCGTCACCGGCCCGGAATACGTGACTGCCGCGCCTCGAAATCCTCGTGAATCCCCGCAGAAATGCTGGAATGAGTTACCCGAGCGACGGCGGTGCCGAGGTACGCTTCGTTGAATACGAGTGCCGCCGGTATATTTACAGTTGTTCTTCGGTGGACGAATGGAGCGTGGGTTGACAAAGAAATCCTCCTAGCGAGCGATCCTCTTTCTCTTTTCCCTCCCCCCCGCCCGGCCCCGTTCCGCGCCGGTTTTCATGCGGAGCGTTCGGTTTCGAGAGCGCCTCGAGAATTTATGGAACACTTAACCCCGAAACGGTTGATACTGTAATCTGTCGCTAAATTGAGAGGTGTTTCCCGTAGTCTCGATCGGATCTTCGATTTTATCCGTTGATTACTTCGAGTGAGGAATCGCTTTCACGAGGGAAATGTGTAAACTTAGAGTCTTCGGGATGGATGCACTGGGTAAGGAAACTTTGGAGAGCGATTTTTGATAGCGAGAACTTCGTGTGTTAGAAGCAATCTCAGTGGTTGTGCTTTAATAATGATTGGTGGTAACCCTTTGCACTCGGCAGTTTTTCACTAGAAATATTTGAACATTTTCTGACGAGATAAAGACGACGTTTTGTGAAACTAACTCGAAGAGGAATCACACGTACATTGAGGAACAAAGCTATTTTATTTCAATATTTCCAAATTGGTGCATTATACGAAGTTTAATATTAAATATCAAATTTTATAGTTTCACTGTGTGAAATCAAGTGGTGAGTGAAGGTCACCTCTCGAGCGCAAAGGGTTAAATAACAGTGATAATCGAGGACTCGCTCTCCAGGTCTTTAACCCTTTACACTCGGAAGGCGACTCTCAGTCATCAGTTGATTTCACACGGTAAATCTATAAAATCTGATATTTAATGTTGAACTTTATATAATGCCCTGATACGTGAAATATTCGAATAAAATAGCTTTGTTCCTCAATATACTTGTGATTTCCTTTCGAGTTAGTTTCAAGGAATACCGTTTTCGTCTCGTCAAAAAGTGTTAAACATTTCTAGTGAGAAAGTTCCGAGTGCAAAGGGTTAAACTTGTTAATTTTCGTTTAGATGGAATAATGTTATTGTTAAAGAATGTGTGATTGGTGTAGCGGATAATCTTTGATTCTCGAAGGAAATAGTTATAAAAGTTAAAAGAGGATTATAGGAAACTGAAAGATTTAGAACCATAGTTTATTTATAAATAAACTTCAATTATTTTCTTATGAAGTTATCAACAATAATTGAAATTACAAGTTAGATATGAACCCTTTGCACTCGAACCTTTTCATTATGGTGAATAGTAAATTCTTTTATTTTATCGGTCAAATCAACAACTAAACACTGAAATCAACGAAACATGAAATCACGTGCAACTAAAGCTTAATTGTAAATTTAAATAGTTTGACTTTCAATGCATATTATTAGTGTACCTGAGAGCCACACTTCGCGTACAACGCCACACTTTGACAGTGAGGAGTACTTAGAATGCAAAAGATTAATAATATTTATGATGTAATAATTTAAGAAAAAAGTGGTCTATCTCTTCCTTCCTTACTTTAATTAAACTGGCCAATCTTTCGAAAATACACTACCTGTCTGGTCCAATTCTTCGTCAAAATCGTTTCACGTCTCGATTTCCCATCGCTGCCAAATGTTTTCTTGCCAGATCGCGTCAAATATTGTCTTCCGGGGCACGAGTTTTTCCCCTTCCTCTGTGAAACGCGTCAACTCGCGGGAAACCGCTGAAAAAACAATAGTGTCGCGGCAGCGTTAACCAGAATCACCGAGGCGTATTTTCGTTCCCCGTCGGAGGAACAATTTTCCGGGCCCGTTCCCATGGCGAGCCGAATTTTCCTTTGAAGCCGAAAAGCTCTCGATGTTCGGCTTTTGCGCAGGTAATCATCGCGGATTCTCGAAAACTCGTGTATAAATTCGATCGGTAATACACAACGGACAACACGTTTTAACGGCTCCAGCTTCAAATTTTGTTTAGTTTAACACATTATTTTACGTAGAAGCCGTTCCATATCACCGGTTATTATTTCGTAATTAAATACGAAAGTGAAAGAATCTAAATGAACTTCAATATACTTTATTTATACATAATGAAACTTTGAATATACCTTTTATATAACTTTTAATAGTTTACTTTTGCAAGAGTCTGTATTGCCCTGCGTTTGAAAAATTAGAATACTTAGTGCAAGTGAAAACACGAGTTAACTCATGATGACCGACAATGTTAACGCTAAGCTAAACTCGAATGACCGGTTTTCAAATTTCATTGAAAATTCTCCGTTTTTCTTCGTTCACTTAAGATGAAATCAATTTCTATATTTTAACACGTTGACTGCCACGATAGTCACCGGTAACCGGAGCTTCCAAATTGCTTGAAAACAATTGCAATAAGAAAATTGACTTTGAATGAAAATATCTAGTAACACAAGAAGCAAGATTATAGTGTAATATGGGTATTGTAATACCAAAACATTAATAATTATTCTTAATACTATTTTCCTTTATTATAAAGGAATAAATCTTACTATAACAAAACTCTCAAAATTCTCGTGGCAGTCGTGTTAATCAGTTTTTCGGTTTTTGTGTTTCCTTTTTTTTCTGATTCCAATAAGAAATATTTGTCTTTTGACTTGTTTACCTTTGTTTTATAACTAGTTATTTAACTGTTTACAATAAGTATGAATTTGTACAAAGTGTAACACAACGAAGTTCCTTTTGTTTCTGATTCCAATAAGAGATATGTATCTTTTGACTTGTTTACCTTTGTTTTACAACTTTATAGCTTTCTTAATCTTTTATAACTTTATTAACCAGTTATTTGACTGGTTACGGCAAGTACACATGCAGACAAAGTGTCGATACGTTCAGTGTTAGTTCGGAAATTATTCTACCGCCATTCCTCGCGACCTGACGCGATAAAATTTCGATTTCTGTAGAGCGGAACGGTAAAAGTGTGCTTTCGGATAATCCTGTTGCACCGCGATCACATCGTCGATTAAAATACAAATTCATATTAGATCAGCCGCTATTATTGTAGATAATTAACTGCACGACAGAATCGTCGTTGCCCGCCGGATCCGATCAGCAAACTTCGCGTTCTACGCAGCCACGGCCCGCATAATTGTCCGAAGCGGACGCAGTAAAAAGTTTCATAAAGTTTAACAAGATTTTCAGTTTACCCGGAACATGACGGTATGCATTAACGTGGCGAGGGAAATTCTGTTCGGCCCGAGTTTCCGTAGGCACCTTAGGCAATAAATATCTAGAATTAATCGATATTCAAACTGCAATAGTATGAGAGATTAATTGACTTTGATCAATTATGTAATTTTTTAGGAACCGTCAAAACAAATTTCCTGGGGCAAAGACAGTCTTTGCTCTACAAATGCTTGTCATTCCCATGATAATTAGAATTTCGAAAAATCTGCACGCTACATTTTAGATAATACACTTCTGTTTATAAATTCACGAAAATGTTTATCTTCGGATGTCTCAGTTGTTTGCAGTCGAGCCAGGCAATGGATATTTTACGAAAAGAGGTTCCGAAGCTAATAACTGAGCATTTTGTAACATTGCGGCTTAGATAAATATAAATATAAAGCAGAAAATTACAGTTATACACTTAGAACAAATCAAGCTTTCACCTAATAATTATTAACAGAAAAATTCCAAAGTTCTCTTACATTTAGAATATCTCCAGGTGGTGTTCACCTTTAACACTTTGACTGCCAAGTAAAAACTCATCGAAACTCGTATGCAGTCGAAATAGTTTTCCTACTAAAACAGAAACTAAAAAGTCGAAATTCTTTATAACGGTTGCTCTACTACCTTTCTTATATTTTGTGTATCCAACAAAATTCGATTCGTCGGATACGTTACTAAGAAAATTAATGTTCAAGTTTATGTAAAAAATGGTGTCACCCGAATTTGGGTGACGTGGAAGTTAAAGTATTAAACAACTGATTCAATCGTCAGACAAATTAATCATCAAACAGTAGCGCCGCCTTTCAATTGAACACCCTAAACATCTTAAAGAATGTTGAAAGTTCAAATCACCAATCATATTAAATCGCTAATCGAACGTACGAATATATTCGATCTAATTAAACGGCTACAAATTAATCAATTGCAATACCACTATTATTAAACGATTAATTCGATCGTTCATTCTATAAACTAACAATCAAACGATTCGATCACATGCGACTGTGTTAATAAATAAAGGGTTTCAATTTATCGCGTGTCAAGACAAAGATCCAATCGCGTTCGGAACGATATAAAATTGATCCCGTGCGGTTCCGGCGCGTTATAAATGCATAAACGTTCGCAATCTAATAATCGGCCAATACGACAGGGAAATCCGTTCGCCAGCGTTGCGGCGCCACAATGGTCCAAAAGCCTGTTTTTTGTAGCCAAAATGATTTTAGCGTTATTTCAAGACTTAAAACAATAATGTTTTAGATCGTTGGATTCGTCTTAACGTCAATTATAACATTATGAAATCAAAAATTTATGGTGATATATGAAAAATCAAGAAATTTTGTTTTCTAAATTTGTTTACATTGATATTTGTAGGAGATTGAATTTTGATTCATTTTTGTTCGAAATATTTTTTCATCGGATCAACTGAAACACCTAAAATTCATGGTGGCAGTTCTAGCAGTGTAAACTATTATTCGCTTTTGGTATTCATTAACACGTTGAATGCCACGGGGGTCACCGATGATATTATATTTTATAATATTATTGAAATTATATTTTCTGCATTCTGTGTAGTTTGCTACTTGAAATCGTATGGCATACAACGTGTTAAGAGCCTGAAATAGTACTAAAGTGATAACGCCATGAAACTACCGATACACTGCTATTTTCTACGCTTTTCCGTGGCCAGATTCCCTTGATTTAATAACTCTTAATGTAATAATAATATGTCGCTACAGGCGACAAAGTACTTCGAGCGTTTACTAATTAAAATCAGAGTTACACTAAAAGCTGCAAGAGACTGCACTTAAAATTTGTGTACTTCCTTTAGTAATAGTCTAAACTTTCATATAAAACAAATCCGAGAACTACCATTTGTATACATCTTTTTCAAACTCTTCTCAAAGATAAATTTTCATAAACATTGCGATAATTACGAATGGATTAAATAATGCTTGTGAAACAATTGGATAACCAGAATATACTTACAATCGTGTTCAAAAATCAAGTACAGACTTGTTATTTGACGTTTTACGATAAGTATTCAATAAACTTAATTTTACCTTCAATTCGATGTCTCCGTTTATACAGCTATTGAAAATGAATAATATTTTTGATTGTACTGCTTCGAAGTGTCGTCACGATATAGCAGCAAACATTTTTTCGATATATAAAACTTGAAAAATTGACTTTTGACCAAAAAAAAACGGTTTTCTGGACCATTGTGCGGCTATACGCGCATTATCCGTAGGTAGGCCGTAAACGGCCGGAAGAGCCCATGACAAACTTTTTCAACTGCCGTTTCGATGGAATTGAATGTGCCACGCGATGGCTGGAATAGACCTCGCCGCTGCCACAGCGGAATTCGATTTTTGCCGGAAACTTTCCTCGTGAACTGATTACCCACTTTCCGTCCCCTTTTTTCACGTTTCCCCTTTCTTCCCCTCGTCGCTTACATAATTTATGAAAATTTACTCGCCACCCTGTGAACTCCTGCTCTTTCGGGGCTGAATACAATCGAACCTAAAGCGAACCATAAGGGAAACATCTTCGAGTTATAGAGGTTTCTTCTTAGTTTGAGTAAAGTTTCTTAGTTTTCTTGAGTTTGCAAGTTAAAAAGGTTTAAACCTTCGAACCTCAACCTAGCAACTATAATGCCCGTGTTTGTTCAAGCTGTAGTTTTACAATGCTTTCGAACTATGTTTCTTTTATTTTCAAAGCAAAGATCAATTCAGAGTTTAAAGAATTCAAGGATTGCAAAGCACAGAAAAGAAATAGGCAATTTTGTTCAATTTTCACGGAAACGATCGGTGATGTAAGAATTACAGACAAATTTCGGCATATTGGTGCAATCTAATTTTCATATCTGAATCAAAAAGCAGCAAATATGTAATTTAAATAGAAACAATAAAAGATGTGTAAGTAGTTTCCTTTTTTTCTAACTGAAGCCTCAAAATTGCCCGAGATTACAATAAGAAAATTGATGTCGAATAAAAATATTAACATAAGTAGCTAGGTAATAGTATAATATGAATACTGTGAAATCAAATCATTAATAATTATTTCTAATTCCATTTGATTCTGTTATGAAAGAATATGTATTACTATACAAAACACTCGAGATTCTCGTGGCAGTCAACATGTTAATATATAATTTAGCTTCCTCTAATAGGTGAACAATTGAAAAATTGACTTATTTGAGGTTTTTATAAGATGATTCAAAGTATGGATTAGAAGTGTCTAGAAATTACGTTGTTAAATTTAATATTGTAGACGGAAAATACACGTTGAACAAGCATAAATGACTGTTAATAATTCGAGTTACGGAATTTTTGTATTTCCTGTTGTAGAGGTTTTTATATCGGAAACAAATCAAGCAACTTCCAAGTTATTCAAGTTTTATTGCAAAGAGCTGAAGAGTCATCGTTGCTATAATTTCCAGCGTTACGTAGGAAATAGCATTGGTCATCAAGGAAATTGAATTTACTTTCTGTCAGAGAATTAAGTCTGTCCGTGAGTCAGAAATATCGACGCCCGGGAAAAAACATGCAAGATAATTGACTACCTGTTGGGACTCGAAGGATTTATTCCCTTCGCGTCTCGCATGCATGAAATTGTTGGGGTGACTCGTGAGAGGACTGCGGGCCTTTGTGTGTTTATATTGGATACTAATCTGCGCAAAAGCGGAGCAGTACGGACATTTTTTGTGTGGTTTAATGTATCGTCGTAAATTGATTGTAGCTGCAGATTGAACTTTCAAATTGATTCAGGTGTAATCGTGATTAGGGATTAACACTAAAACTACCGAGCAGTTAAATTGTCTTTTCGGGATTTCTCTATAGAAACTGCAAAAGTGCATCTATCTAGACTTTAACTGATTTAGAATTCAGTCTGCATATTGCTAAATCAATTCCTTTGACACTAAAACTACCGAGCTGAATTGACTTTCCGAAATTTCTCTATGGAAACTTCTAGAGTGCATCTATTGTGGCTTTAATTGATTTACAATTCAGTTTGTGTATTGCTAAATCAATTTTTTGAATAATTTCTCAGAGAAACATCCATTATCTTTTTAATCATTGTACAAAGAAGAAAACAGGGATAGGTCATTTTAACTCGTCTGATAGTTTCACTGTTAAAGTAGGTATTCAGTCGTCAATCGAAAAGAGGATTAAATTGGTTAGCAAACCGTGTCCCATTGAGTTATTAATGATTTATTAAATTACAGTTCGTACGTAGATATTTTGAATGATACGTTGTTAAAATAAAACTATCGAAATGCTTCAGAACTGTCCCACTGCAACGGTAGATATGCATAGTATAAAATAATTGCGCACGAAATGACAAACAACCATTGTTTGTCGCATCGTACCGTGTCTCTGGAGTTCCCTAACAAATATCAGTTACAATTCGTTTAAGCACCAGTTCCACAAGATTAATCGAAACATTTATCCAGCGAGCAACTTTCGCAGTTGTACATCTTCTTTTAGCATCCAGTGTTTTTCCGTATTTAGTAATCGGACTGTGGATGTTCTTGCGAATGTACTATTCCAGAGACGAGTTCACAATAACACACAGAGAAATTTATTGCGTTCATAAAATACTTCGTCGAGCTACGATGTAAATAAAAATTTCAAGTTCAAAGAAGTTATTTTATATTGCATTTTACCGTAAATGTAACTGTTTGAATAAAAATTCATTATCCTTGTAACTCAGAATATCAATATTTGTTTATTAATATCTCCACCAAATATAAAATCCAAATTTAAAGGCACCGAATAGATTTTACACGAATATTCTCCTTTCGTAGCAAAGCTGCGCGAATAAAAATCCACTATTTACGTAACTGGAAGTATCAATATTTGTGTATTAATAATTTACTCGAAATTTAAAAACCAAATTTAAGGTCAACCAACAGATTTTCTACCAATATTATTTCCTCCTTTCACTGCAAATCTGTTTGAATAAAAATTTACAGTATTATTCTCGCAACAAGAAGCACTAGTATTTCTTCCAAATATAAATTCTAAATTTAAGGGTACCAAATAGGTACCAAATAAGTACCAAATTTTCCATTAATAGTTTCTCCCTTCGATCTAAAGGAGTATTAATACTTCCTCCAAATATAAAATCCGCATTTCAAGGCACGGAATAGATTTCCGCCAATATTCTCCTTTCGTAGTAAAGCTGTTCGAATAAAAATCCATTATTCCCGTAGCTCGGGGTATCAATAGGAAATTTGTCTACAGATAACAGTGCAGGATCCAAGTTGGAAGAGAGAAAGCGTGCGCGCGGCGGGATTCGATCCTGTGACACGAACGTTCGAAGAATATCCCGGTTGCAACGCGAAAGCCCTTACTTCTGCTCCCGATTTTCCTGACTCTTTCGAGCCGCCGCGCCCGTGTAAGCCTGGACGCGACAGGGACCTCAAACACGAGCGAGAATTTCGAGAAAGAAAAAAAAGAGGGAAAGGAAAATGGAATAGTTGTTTTTCCGCGTTTACTCGCTGAGCCGTGTTCGTTCGCGTGCTTCTTTTTCGTTGCTTTTCGCGACTCGACGCGACGCGACGTCGATCCTGCCGGCCGTTCTTTTGCGATTCAAATTTCCGCTTTTGAACGTGGGAAATCCTTCACCTACACCACGCACGGATAATGTAATAGACGATGAATTTTTCATAACCGCGCCAAGAGCCGAGCGATATTTACCGGCGAGATCTTTATTGTCAACCCGTGCTCCCACTTTTAACAGTTTAAGCTGACGCTCGCGTTAATAGAAATTGATCTGTTGGTAATCGGATTTCAACGATTTATTTGATAGGCTGGAATTTGTTTTTGTCATCGCTGATCTGGGTCAGGTGCTCGTTTTCAGGGTGAATTTGGAATTGTCTGAGGAATTTCAGTGAAATTTCTTCCAACGAGTTTTTAACGGAGATGATAGTTGATTTGGCAAAACAAAACTGTTAACTATGGCAAATATAATTAGTAGAGTTATTGGCGAATGGAGTTTGTTCCGAATTTGTTGTCTAAATTCAATGATTTTTAACGAATAGATCGGTAAGAATATTATTATATTACGAAGAAAAATGTGCTGCGTAAAATATGAAAAATGTGTAAATGACACTCTTAACAAGCTAATACAATATTCTGCAATTTAAGACTCTCCCTTAAAAATGCATCGATGTAAAGGGACACCGTACGTGAGCAAGATGCTAACTTCCTCCACTACCAACGTTTTATGGATGTAAACTTTAATACCCTCTTTTATGAGACCTAAATAATCATACTCCAGGATAAATATTTAGAGTGCCTTAAAAGCCAACGTGTACCTAAAACTACCCTAACCTAAATTCTAACAAAAAGGAAATATTATTAAAATATTCTCTATAAAACTTCACCAATTATTTCATTATTCATTTCATTTTTTAATATCATTATTATCATTCCATTATTTATTTCGTTTTTTTAAATATTACTATTATTATTGTGTTATTTATTTCATTTTCTTAGTATTACCATTATTATTTTATTATTTCTTCTATTTATATAGTATTACAATTATTTATCATTATTATTATTGTACTGTTACTATTATTTACCGAGATCTCCTTCATTCTGCATCCAATAATCGATGATAAATATTAACAACGAGTAGTTCACGTACAACATTGCGTAATGGCGTACTGCAACCAGAAGCTGTTTGCAAACTTGACCTAAATAAGTCCCAAAACTTCGTCCGCAGTAGAAATGAAACATGAAATACGAATAAACTTCGTATTTCTGGTCCGAGTTCCGAAGAATTTGCTTCGCAAAACTCGGAACGATTCAAAATGGCGGGAATCGTGCAACATTCATGGGAAGGAAAAGGATCCCGCGAAACGTAAGTAAGGTAATAGCGCCGGTTGCTAACCCGCGGCCATTTTTAATTATTCTTCCGTCGCTGGGAAATAAATGCGACGGGATCGATAATATTTTGCTACCGGGAACACGGTGATCGCTCATCAGAACTTTCCAACATGGTGCACTGATTTCAACTTTTCCTTTTTCCGTGAATGTTAATGGATGCTTTCCCAGCCACGTGGATTCCAAACTTTTCCCTGGAAGTGAAATTTCGAAGTTCGGACACCTTGTAATTGGCGAAAGTAATTGGAATATTTCATATTTCATTTTATAGTACTAACAACCATTTTATAATAATAATAATATTATATCCGAAATAATGTTTTAAAAGACTTACATCTACGACGAATAGAGAAATTTCTTTTCTAATAGAATAGTTACTGATAACGACCGATCGAACACTATTTCTGTTTTACATATCAATTATCACTATTCGATACATACAATTATCAAATAATTATTAAATATCGTAGTTATTCAATATTATTAAATTTTTCAAAGTTCGATAAAAAACTCTCAACATGTCCCCATGATTCTGTCTTCATCGAAGCTCAAACACTCATTGACTAATTGATTGTTAATATTATTTAATTATTGAATATTCATTTTGAGTATCACTAAAAAAATTATACGAATATCGATAATTCAGCTGGACGCCGGAATCGATTAAATCGACCGTTCCATTGGAAGAGAACCTTGGCGAAGGTGGATTTAGAGTTCACGATACGCTGAACCTGAACATCACACTCGGTAATCAAACTGACCATCGCCGGCTAATGAAGCTTTTGATCACTACCCGCAGAACCGCCGTTAACCCGACCTGCCTTTTCGGCTCCGTGATCGTGTGACCGAATAATGGTCCTCCTATCAAAATTATCGGTGAAAAAGAGAAGGAACGAAAAATCATTCTGTTCACGGTCACGACGACGATCGACAGAGGGATTTCTTTCGGCGAAGGAGTACCTATTCGTTCGAAAAATAGAGGGAACTTTCAAGTTTCAACAATGTTACCGAACTACGTTTCGTCTTATTCGGTGTGCATTCGATCAAGTATTGTCTCGTTCACGTTGTCCGATCAGGCATTGTCCTATTCTACTCGCCCGCCCGAGTGTTCTCCTGTTCTACTTGTCTTGTTATACCCGATAGACGTGCTCCGCGTGTTTCCGGATGTCCCCGGGGAACTCGCGCAGTGGAATCGATTACGAAAAATCGGAAATTCAAGGAGACACATAGTTTGCAATCTACCGTCGAATATTCCCGATGAAAAACTTATGAACGGAAGGAAAACCTTAACAGAAAGTGAAGAATTATTTAAACTGAAAGATAAAAGTTGACCTTCATTCATCGGTTTCTCTTAACACTAAACTAACAGGTCAAAATTACCCATTTCTGGCGTTTTCTTTTTGCAATTATTACAAAGATAACAGATGTTTCTCTGAAAAATGATTAAAGAAATTGATTTAGCAATATGGAAACTGAATTGAAAATCGATTAAAGTCTCAATAAATGCACTTTTAGAGTTTCTATAAAGGAATTTCAAAAAGTCAATGTAACTGCTCGGTAGTTTCAGTGATAACTTGTCCCTTTTTCCATGAGTAATTTCCATAATAATTAACCACACTAACAATAATTTACGAAATGCTGCAGTCATTAGCTTTGTAACCCCTTTTCGCAAAACATCCATTGTCGCTCGACTCCATTGTAAACTCTGTAACATTCGGAGACAAAAATTTTGTCGATTTATAAACAAAAACATATTATCTAAAACGTTTTCCAAAATTTTAATTATTTTGGAAATAATAAAACATTTTCCAAAATTTTAATTATTATGGAAATAATAAAACGTTTTCCAACATTTTAATTATTATGGAAATGGTAAACATTTGAAAAACTTGTTTTCGTTCCAAACAATTAGCTTCAAATGTTTACAAAAATTTAAATAATTGAGGTATCAAAATATTAATGATTTTTTTGGGCACAAATAAAATATTTTCGAGCCTCAGATCGTGTCCAACTCTTCAGACTGTTTTACTCATCATAAACCAACACACTTCTAAAAAAGAATCCGTAAGTTTCGAAAATTCTACTACTACTACCGCAGATCCTATGCAGGACTTCTAGGTCACTTGCCAAATCGATCAACTCCACTTTCCAAATCTTGTAAAATTTTATCGTTAAAACCCTTCATTGGCTCCTGAAATTTCATATTAAAAATAAATTTCCTTATCATCAGGTGTGATACCACGAAATAACAAACATTCTATTGCTTACGCAAAACTTGCAGTAATAATAAATATTGCTTCGGAGTTATACTATCTCATACATTTTACATGTTCTTCAGATGAACCCCCCTTGCCATACTATGACGAGTGAGACTCGTGGTGAAGATTTCTAGATTAATTTAACAAAAATCAATGTTGTTCATTGCCCACGGATCAAAGCAAAAAACTATTTCGCTATTATCAATATATTATCTTCAAATTAAATTTCTGCTTAAAGTAAAATGGAAAATTTTGCTTCTTTTCTTACAAATTAATGATTAATTAATTTACTACTTAAAGCAGCAGTTTCCCGCCTTTATGGTACCACGCCTCTCTAAAAAAAAATTTCTTCCGTGCCTCCCTATCTTTTAACAGATATAACAATATAGACACGTTTGAAATAATAATAACTTTATTACAAAATAAACATTACTTCACCGAATTTGTACTGTTACGTTACGATATAAACTTTATTTATTTGTAGATATTATGGTATAAACGTTAATCTCTTATTAAAAATTTTGACGCCTCCCCTGGCAATAGTCCGCGCCTACCAGTTATTCAACAGATAACAGATGTTTCTTTGAAAAAGTACTAGAGAAACTGATTTACTAATACACAATCTGAATTGCAAACCAACTGAAGTCTCGATAATTGCACGGTTGAGGTTTCTACGGGACAATTTCAAAAAGACAATTTAACTGCTCGGTAGTTCTAGTGTTAAAGAGAACTTTTCTCCAGTTTCTGTGTTATAGAGTTAATTGATGGCAAGTGAGCCATTCGAGTAGTACCCGCCGTTGTGCGATGCATGAAGTGCAGTAGCGCGATACGTATCGGACGGCGTGAATCTCGATTCAAGAATCGTGGTGTGAAAGGAGCCTAACGGTTTTCGAAGGAACATCGACGCCAGGATTTAAGTTTCTCGTCGCTGGCTCGGATCGACCCTCATTTATTCCCGGCGCAGGCAAAGAGTCGAATATCGGTATATATCCATCCCGTGACCTCGTTGCCGATGCGGATGAAAAATGGGGTCGTTTCCGGCTCCTTCGGAAACGTAAGCCGATCTGCTCGCTCCGCGACGCGACGCGGCGACGTCGACCGAGGAATTTTAATATTCCACGGTCAAATAAATCGCTCCCCCGACCGCCGACATAGGGCGGCCGGCTCGCCTCAAATAATAATCGCTCCGGATAATTGCACCGACAGCGGCGTCCAAAGGAACTAGTGCCAAGGACGATCCGTTCTGTGTGACCCAGTCACCCACAAAGTCGCATCGGGGTGATCGAAGCATGCTCGAACCTTCTGGCATCGTTTCTGGAACGCAACAGGTACACACACGGGGCGAATTACGCACCGGACGATTTATGATTTAATGAGTCGGTTTTTTGGCAACGGTTAGGACACTGGCTTTGGAGGATGTTTGGATAGTTTTGTTGGAAGTTAGAGAAACAATGTCGTTTGGGTTCGGATGAGGTCGTTTTTTAATTAACCATTTAACTGTTTTTGACGAGTATACTCGTCATAGAGAAATTTCGAGGTTTCGTGTTATGACGAGTGTACTCCAAAAACTGGTTAACACGTTGACTACCACGAAAAACATCAGCGTTTTATGTATCACTTATCTTTTCTATAGCAAAGATACAAAGCAAGAATTATTAATTTTTCGATATGAATTCTTATATTATTTACGTTACGGAAAATTTGTATTCAAAATCAATTGTTTTCCAATTCATAATTATTTTCTTGTAATATGAAAGCTCCGGTCCATCAGTGACCACCATGGCAGCCAACGTGTTAAGGAGATATCCATTTTCGAAACACCCTATTTTATAGGTATAATTACTTGAATGAACATTTTTGAGAAAGTTATTTGCTGATATGAACATGTACGCATACCAGAGTAAGGTCGCAAATTGCTAACTGGTTAAGACGTTCGCGTCACATATTTGTGACGATCGACATTTCGTATCTTGTGCAAAGAAGAATAAATTACATTTACGTGTGTTCTCATCTAGCATTGCAACGCATAGTATAATGTACAGAAAGTTATGAAGATATTTTTCTTAATTAATTAACTGTTAATATGTGTCAACTATCTAGGAGATTTGCTACTTTGATGGAAATAATGATTTGTATAATACAAGTCGTTTCTGTTGTGAAACTTTGTATTTTTCTTATTCGCGCGTATCCAGGTTAAAGTAAAAATAATAGAAATAGTAATAAAATAGTAAATCTTTTACTGTCAGTAAGGCACGTGTACAACACGAGATAGTTGAGTTGAAGAATTGAGTTCATTTTTCCGATACTCTACTGTATTGAAAACACGAATAACGGAAACGGAATTTCCGCGGGAATTTTTCATTTACGAACGAATCACAGTTCATAATCTACCAACCTATTCGGTCAAAGCGAAGTTCAATTAATCGTTTTCCAGGATTATCAACGTATATCTTGTAAATTCGAAGCAATTATAGGGTTATCTGCGTGCAACATCTAAATATCGATTCGGTAAATAAGCGACAGCAGAATCTCGTTGCAAATAAACCCATCAAGCGATCCGGTTGATCAGTTTAAGTGTCCGTTTAATTATGCAAGCGCGTTTAACTTTCTCACGGAAATAATACCTTGCTTGTCAATGTTTTAAAAATTCCTCATTTACGTTTTCCTTTCATAATCGATCTCTGAACTGCAATATTAATCGAAAACCACTGAACATGTTTTGTTTGAATTAAATTAAATGATACATTCTTTTTCATTATTTTTCGCAAAGTCATAAGATTATAGATTGCAAAATCGTTGAGTTTCGTATTAACGAAAGAATTATCGCCTGTTCGTTAGCTTCATTCACTTTTTATTCGCTAACGAGAGAATCATTTGCCTTGGGGAGAAGCCACTGAAATTAGTCTGCAGTTGTTGATGAGTTAATTATACCTTGTGTATCGAAGTCAACAAATAACTCGCTTCTCCTGGGAACAACTAAAAGCGGTGCGGGCGGATAAGAACGGGAAACAGAATTATGGGCTAGCACTCTATTAGTTGGAGCCGCAAACCTTACGAGGTTCCCTATCGTAGGCCCTACAGATCGGAAATATACTTTCCCGATGTTTCGTTCCCACGACGGGGGAACGACAAAACGAAGAAAAATCGCCAAACAAAAAGGGAGACTGGAGGCAATAAATTAGACGGCAAGGAAATCCGGGTAAAAGATTTCCTAAAACTGACCGCTTTATCTCGTTGGGGAAAGTGGTATAACAAAATACAAAAAGGTTAGCGAATCGTGGAAATTCTATATCAGAGAGAAAGAATTTTTATATGAAACGGTTGTATATGAAAAATACTAAATAGCGAATCGCGAAAATTTTTTTGTAGAAAGAAAGAAGTACTTGTCTATTATATGTTTATAATTCATAATCTCTAGTGTATCTATGTTAAAGAGAAAGGGAATTCTTGTATAAAAAGTACGGAAAAGTTAGAAAATCGTGAAAATTCTGTATTAGAGAGAAAGAAGAATGTTTAAATGATATATTTATAATCTGTAATTAAATATGTTATCTTAAAAAGAGAGAATAATTTTTCTATTAAAAATTTGTATACGAAAAAGTTAGAAAATCGGTGGAATTCTATGCAAGAGGGAAAAAAACATTTTTGTGTACACCGATTTAATTATAACTTATCGCATTCCGTTAATTGGATTGAACTTTCAAATGAAAAATGTCCAATGAATGTACACGAAATAGAATTATTGCATTGTATAAACAAAGCACGAGGAGTAAAGAAATGAAAATCAAACACTCGCTGTATCGAACAAACTGTCAGATTCGTTCCGGTTTAACACGAAATTAAACTGTTTCTGTCGATAGTTCAACTCTTTCGCGTTCTTCGACTCTTTTCCAATCAAACGAAGTTTCCATTTTTTTGTTAACAATGTTACATTTATTTAACTATTTTCAAATGGTGATTCTTTCAAATATTCTTAAAGGCTTCTTGATTTCGAGGAACGTATTTGAACATTTCTATTTTTCGAATGATAATTGGAATACGTAGATGAACATTGAATTAGATGAATTAATTATATTCATTAGAAGTTTAATCCGGCAGAATCCTGAAACTGCACACGTCCACAATTGAGATCCGAAAGTTCTCTCGCTGTTCCCGACGTGGCGCGTTGACTGGACGAATCGAAGGAACTGACTTCACTGGAACTGACGCCGCTGATTTTGAGAAACTCTTGCCGCAGTTCTTTCCCTTTTCGCTAGTTTCTTCGCGGGCTACATTGAAACTTCCGTCGTTAGAATCCTCGAGAAACTTTGCAAACGTCGAAAATAAAGTGTCGAAGTATTCTTTCTTTTTCTGATACCGGCGACTCGATATTGTTAATGCAAATCCCGTGTTCGGAGTTTCTAGGAACGACCCACCTCTCCAGACAATATTTTTTCGGGCGCAGGAAACTTTCGCGCAGCGGGATCGATTGTTATTTCAACATAGAAGTTGAAGATTCGTCCGATTTTTACGTTTAATTGATTTCTCCCTGAGACTTTGCTTTTTCTTTCGTCTTAACAGTAAAACTCCGAAAGAATACAGGTGACTTCTTTATGATTTCTTATTAAAATTGGAAAAACAGATTTCCTGAGATTTAAAGTTCTTCTTAATACTGTATTATTCCAAATATATAAATTAATTTTATGATTTCAAGAATCATAAAAAATCATTGAAATAAAAATAACGATATTCAATTAAGGCTGAATGAATTTTTCAAAGAAATTAACAGACGTAAATATTATTTTATTCTTTTGAATAAAATTAAATATTGCTCTTGTATTATCGATTATCAATTTTTGAAGTAAATATATTTATTAAGGTTGCATGGAGTTCTTTTTATCTGTAGTATATTGTCAACTATAAAATGGTTCCAGCAAGCAAAGTTGTAGAAAAAATGATAAGGTAAGAGGTTAACTCGATGACCGAAGGGGCGGGTTCGCCATTTTTTCAATGGCCACATAATTTTACCGTACAATAATTTTCCCCAGACATTTTCCAAGTTCCAAGTCAGCTTTCTTACCCTCGCAGTGTTCGAAGTTCCTTTTGGTCGATGAAACGTGGAATATTTCATGGAGCCTTCCACTATAGTTAGAACTTTACAATTTTGATAAGAACGAGGGATATCAGGGGTTCAGCGTGAAATATGAAACCCACAATTAGAACATTTCTGAAGCTTATCGAAGTCGACCGGACCAGCGATATTTCGGAAAGTTGTTCGAAAAATTCTGACGAACTTTCCACTTCACCGACTCGATGCTAAAATGTTCTGTGCCCTATCGACTTCGACATACTTCGAGAATTTTTTAACTTCGATCAGCTTTTAGTCAGATAGAATAATAAAAACCATTGAATAATATCATCGAGTAGCCACGACAAATAACTTAACTAACTTAACTTAAATAATAACTTAATTAACTTAACTTAAATAAATAACTTAATTAACAAATAAGTTATTGTGTAATTTGACACAATATTACAGAAGTTTTATTGGTTAATACCAAAATAAATCAAAGTTAAAATGAAACTTCGAAGAATTCGTTACGGCTTGAAATTTTCAAAATAATTTTACTTCGACTATAACGCGACGTTGCACAAGTTCTAGCCATTAATACGCCGCTAGATTGAATTTGAACTGTTCCGAAGGTCCAAGAAGAAGGACTTGGCAAATTTTAGCCAGACGCTGGATTAAAGGATTAAGAAAATTGTCAAACTTTCCGCGGTCGGCTAAATAAAATTCTCCCCGTCCATTCTCTTCTTATACCTTCAAGGATTAGGTACTGTAGAAAAGAAAGTTTCTATCTTCAGAATGATAGTTCATCTATCATCTGCAGGATGACACAAATGGGAATCGAAGTTAGAAAATCCTTGAAATTGGGGAAATCGATGCGTAACCCGAGAACTCAGCTTTCAATTTTATCGACACCGTGATGGCGATTATGATCGTGTGTCTGGGCTACGGTGCCTCTTCCATTTTACACTAACACCAATCGATTCCGTGGGCGCTGATATTATCCTGCACGTAAATAGACCAGCATTATATTTAACATTAAGATTTTTCGATGGCTACTGTATTCACGATTTAAAATTACCCTGTAAAATATAGATTAACTCTGTTATACGTATATTCGATTTTCGGTTTAATATTTAATATTTCAATTAAAAGATAATTAATGCTTTGACGTTATAAATTATTTCTGACTCGTTAGTAATATTAATAACAATAATGATAATAGTAATAATGATGCAATTATCATTGACAATTTAATTATAATTATAATCATTATGAATATTAATAATAATATTATAATAATATAATCATACAATAGTATTAAAATGAATAATACCAACAATATTAATATCATTAATATCACAAAATTAAATAAATTCGATATTTCTTAACAAAGTTCATATTATTTATTGTCGATTGTTTAACAAAATCTTAACAAAACCAGCAACGATAGTGCCCGTTGTTCACAGGAAAAATTCGAATAGATTTAATTATATTTCTATTATTTCACTAGGTTTTAATAAAATTTCGGATGAACGCGAGGAGTACGGGAACAAAATATTCAGAAACATATTCCGTCGACGTTCCGCGTTTGCTTCCACGTGAATGTTGTCGCGTGTACGGCCGGTGGGCAAGTATTACGTTAGGAAAAGCACGCGGAAAATGTTCAAGAATGCCGACAACACTATGAGGTAAACATAAGGGCAATAAGCAGCACGTATTCTCATAACGGAATATTCTCGGACTCAAACCTCGCATGCAGCTGGATAATCTTCTTTTCCCACGAGTACTATAAGATAAGAACGGCACAGGGTACATAATGGTTAAGCGCAAGCTGCGGACTGTTGCAAAATTGGTAATAAAAATTCACGTAAGCTGATTTCTTACTAGAAAATAATTCAATGTTTCGTTCTATTGTATTATATATTTTGCATTATACTATAAACTTACTATATCTTCATTTTACTTATCTATACTAAGTACTTTACTCAGTTATAATGAAATTCGAGAAACTATAAAATGTGGACTTCCATAAAAAATTATAAAAATATAAAACTAATTTATCTTTAGCAACCACTAACAGGTCAATATTACACGTCCTCTATACACAAATTTTAACTTTAATCTTGAAATAACAAAGACAGCAAATTCTTCTCGATTAATCTAATTAAAAGATAAAACTAAGAGTAATTTGAAGATGAAGGTCAGTGATAAATAAAATAAACTGTTGTTCAACTTTAAAACTTGTAAATTAAACCAAAGGGATATTTTGTTTCCTCTAATAATCGTCGATGTATTTACCAGGAATATACTTTCCAATCTTGTCTGTGTTAGCTAAGTACTAATTAACCGTGTCTCCTACCCGGAAACCGCGGGAATTCTTAGCGTGTTTCCGTCAACGTCTCCAGCAAAGTCAGAATTAAGAAAAGGGAACGTTCCAGAACGAACGGCTCGATAAATTGCCAGTTAATTGCCGGTTTATCGATGCTTCGGTGTATATCGGGCTTTACAGCTCTATGCCGATGATTCATGAGAGCGTTCTTTAAGAGCTTTAATAACGTGGAGTTGAAAGATTCCGCCGTTTCCCGTAGCCTTACATTTATTCCGCCATTTATCGTGCTAATAGAGCACCGCTAGCCGCAGTAATGATCGCGATACAAATTGCTGGAAGTGCGAAACTTGAAGCGATATTACGAGACGGATTTGATGATGGATTATAAGACGAGAATCGTTAAATGTAAATAAGCTGGCGCAAAGAATGTAAATGAACCAATTTTAAAAAGTATTCACGTAATTCTTAAAAGAAAGTTTGATGCAATGATAAAATTGACGTGGGAGATATAAATAAATTAATTTTTGAAGGTATTGATGTATTATACGATTATTAAACAATGTTTAATGTAATTTCAAAGTTTATGTAGAAGATATAAATAAATGTAAAAAGTATGAATGTAATATGTTAAAGGAAGTTTAATATGATTATAAAATAAATTAACGAATAATTTCGTCGTTTTAGAACTGTAATAGGAACATGTAGTAATAGGTATAATTAAAATATTTTTCAACGAGCCCCCATAACAAGAAGATTAGAGTTAAAACGATAAGAAGCTCAGAGAGCTTCTTGTTTAAAAGGAGGCAAATCAGTTGTCAGACTCACGATAAAAAATGTGGTATTTAAAATACCTTTAACATTGCGATGCCATCGGGGAATCGTTGAAAGTAAGGCTTTATTATTAAAATCAACTTTCGTCCGATCGTTGTCGCAGATGTTGTTTGCGTTGTTCCGTTATAATGCTGTTGATACAGTTGGAAAGTGTAATTACATTTAATGAGATTGGCGGAGATCGTAAGAAGAAACAAATTTCTGTTCGATTGTAGCTTTAATAAATATTTGTTTATTTGGAGACGCGAAACGAATACCATGGAGACCGTAATCATAAGGAATCAAAGATGAATGATAAACTAGTGAAGATATTACCCTAGTAGCTCAAAATATTGAATACACGTGTATCTAATATTAAAACGACATTTTATTTCTGTTTAATATTTAAATATATATCAAATATGTATTTTAGATTTTGAAAGAAATATTTCTTTTCAAATATCTATCAAATATTTATTTCATACAACGAGGAAATATATTTTCCAAGATATAAAATAGATCTCATATTAATATTGGAAATAAAATATTCTTTTTCAACTTTTAATTTATTTTTGTCTTTTTTTGCGTTAAGAAAAGATATTTTTGCCGGTTGCGTCAATGTCTCGTCTTATCTGAGGCCTGCTTATATTCAGACGAAAACTGGCCTGTATGCCTCCCTTTGAGGCATTGACCTGCATGGTTACCCAAAAAATAAGGTTTATATAACAAATAAATGAATGTATACGTATAATTAATTATTTTTACATTAATACGTCAGCTGCCACGAAAATCTTGAGCGTTTCAACCCTTTGCGGTCGCGTGTTTGTTCTCAGCAACCAATGCCCTTTTACCATTCCAGTGAAGTAAAATGTATTATGTATGTTAAATAAAACTCTATTATTTATAAATTCGTTCGAAGTTTCAAGAAAATAATGAATTTCATTTACTGTTTATAATGACATTTACTTCATAGAAGTGAATTCTGACCAGCATAATACTACTATATAAAATTCATACGAATTCAAAGGATTAACATAACACTTGTTCTTTCGTAGCAAAGAACGTAGTATCATAATCCTTATATTACACCGTTGTCAATTTACTTACGTTATTAAATATCTTTATTCAACATTAACCTTTGCGGTACTATTTATTCGTGAAAAATTGTTCCTTAAAGAAGCATTTTATTTTTATTCAAGAAAACAACACGTTTCATTTCGTGATTCGTGAATTTTGTTAATTAAAAGTATATTATTAACCAATGTCCACAATCAGACTAGCAAGGCACTATTAATTACTATGCCAATTTATTCTCAATTAGAAACTGTATAAATACTGTGCATGTAAAAGCATGTTACATATAACCTTATTCGCATGACGAGTGTACCTCGTCATTGTACGATTTGGCATGAAAAACTAATGACGAGCGGGTCATTTTACCGCAACGGGTTAATCATGTTACATATTGCAATTGTTTTCAAACAATTCAGGAACGTCGATAATCAATGACCATGGCAGTTAACGCGTTCATTGCGTAGCGAAAAGTTCTCATGGAAGAAGAATAATGAAATCGTGAAAAACTTTCATTGTAAGTTGTTTCGACCGAGTGAAACAATAACTGCGGAACGCTATAGTCGTGAAGTTAAGCGTATGAATGATGAATTGCGGGGAGAAAGACCGTAAACGTTCTGGTGATGAATTGCTGGAAAAAAGACTGTTTTCTGGCCAAGGAAGTCGTTTCGTTATACGAAAACGAACGGTTTCGCGTAGTTGCGGTAACGCACACAGTTGCATTCGTTAAATGCAGTCGACTATTTCGAATTTACATTCGAGAACTTGGAATTTGCATTCGTTACTCTGAATAATGAATTCCTAATTGTCTATCGACATAGATAGACGAGTTTAATTACAAAATTGTAATTACTTCTTGGTAACGGCTTTTTCTTGTTAAAATTGGAAAGTTATTTTACGGTGTTCTATTTTTTATGAAAATCGAAAGCGCCTTAATATACGAATATAATAAAAATTATACATTTAGTATTTACACATTTATTATTTACATATTTATTTCCTATATTCCCATTGTCTATATATTTATTTTCTATATTTTTATTATTTATACATTTCTTTTCTACATTTCTATTATTCGCATATTTATTTTCTATATTTTTACTATCCATGTATTTATTCTCTATAAATTTATTATCTAAAAACTGTTGCGGGATCTTTTATATAGATCCAAACTATTGCTCCCTCAATTGCTCCCTAATTTACCGGCAATACAAGAAGAATTGACCAACGAGACGTTCACGAGACAATGCACGACTACTTTTTCCTCTTTCGTGTCTTATTCCACGCGATCCAGAAGTGGTAAATGGAACTGTGAATTGTTGCTACGACGCCGAACGAATGCAGTAAACGTTCCGAGAAGTGAACGTCACGGCAGTTGTTCGGCTCCCTCCAGTTAATTACAATTTTTTACTTTTATACCGTGTTTCACGTCCCAACGCGGTATAGCTCGTTAAAGAGAGTCCGCGAACACTGCTCCTCTCGCGATGGACAAAAAAAGGTAGGAATTGATCGTTCACCGTTTCCAACCAATCCTATTTTTTAACATCGAATCGCGTGCTTCCAAAAAGAAGTTCGCATCACGACTAAAGGATCATTTAATTGAAGCTTAATCGAGAAACCTTTTTTTTGAATTATTTCAATCCCGAATTTTGTTCAATTCGATAAAAATATTTTGTTGTTGTGTATGTGTATTGTATATTTCATGGTTGTAACTCAAAGTTGTTATATAAAAAATGTAATATCATAATATTAAAATGTAATATAGACAAGAATATAATAACTGTTGGTAAAATAATTTAAGTTTCTTAAATTGTGTACTAGGAAATCGTTTAAACACTAATATTTATTTATTAGATAGACAAATGCTAATATTTAATCACTACGTAGACAAACACTAATATTTCTTTATCGGATAGATAAATATTAATATTTATTTACTAAATAATTTAAACAGCAATATTTATTAATATACTATTTATGTTCATAGATAATTTTCTGTTTCAAGTTTTAATCGATAACTTGATCTCCTGAATTTCTTCAAGGTAACAAAAGCAACGTAAGTTACAGTGCACCGATGGGCTGGAGGGCTTAATCTTCGTGGAACAATGTCATTCCCTTCTGTATCCCCCAAACTATTTTCATTCCGCCATCTTCCATGGCGTGGCATCGAATACCTCTCACAAGATGCATAAGCGTTCGACTGCACATCCAAAGACATTAATCTTCCGCGGCGGCGGAGAACGTTGTGTTCGGCAAGCTGTCTTCACGACGACAATTTCCGTGCACGCCCGACACATGCAATTTCCGGTAGTTCCCAGTTCTCCGAAAAAAAGAGGTACCTACTTACTTACTTCGCCGATATTTCCGATGTCATCGGTGGAAGTGACTTATCGCGTACGGAAACGATCTTTCCCTTCTAGCATCTCGAATCGAAACAGAGCCATCTCGTCGTTCGATTATTGAGAATTTTATTGATACACCATTCGCCCCATGCGTATTATTTACTTATCTGTTAAAGTTAAATATGAGGATTAACCGAAAAAATCGTTGAATTTGGTTATGGAACTTTGAAGACAACGTTTACCTTTTTTAATCGAATTAACTCCATCCCTTGTAGCAACTTTTCCAATTCAACTTTCAATAATAACTTCACCGTTAATAATTTTATAGTAAAACTAAAAATGATATACTCATAAATAAGAAGTACGATTTATTTTCAATTAATATAGACTGAATAATATTGAATGAAATTCATTATGAAGTATTTCATATTGGAAAAAAGTGTTCTCCAATAAATCGAACAGTTGCCAAGTTAAATTAAGATCACGCGATTTTTTATTGGATAGATTGATTTATTTGTATTTATATTAATTCATATCTCGTGAAACTGCCGATAAGAATAGTGCATCTGAAATTCAGCGAACATAACGAACAACCTGGTAATGGGTCTAATACTCTCCGAGATGGGAGCACCGATTTCGATTTCGGTCGGGAACGTGAAACGATTTGCCGAGAGACGTCCGAACGCACTTGAAATCTCGATATAGCTTGGAGCCACCCGCATAATTGCGCGGCTAAATAATTGATGGGATGGCGGACCGGAATACAGTAATTAGAGGGTTATTCATGAAATGTAATGGCGCTGATTCCGAGGCACCGCTCAATGCCTCGCCTCTGAACAAAATTCTACTGGCGTATAGACAGCGACTAGAATAGCCATTTACGCCGAATGCAGATCGTTCGGGAGATTCGGAATTAAAGAAAATTGTACTGGCGCTATTAGCGTCAGCGGAGATTCTTAAAGACACTTGATATCGACTTTTATCGAAATCATTTTTTACGGGCGTTTTATTCAAAGGAGAACGAAGAAATTTGAATAGTTTAACACTAGAACTACCAAATGGATCAAAATGACTTGTTCCTAAGTTCTTCTTTCGCAATTATTTGAATGGTAACAGATTCTTCTCTGGAAAATGAATAGAAATATTATTCTAATAATAGACAAACCGAGTTATAAATCAATGGAAACCTCGACAGATGCACCCCTGGAGTTTCTATAGAAAAATTAGAAAATACAATTTGACTGTTCGGTGGTTTCAGTGTTAAAGGTAAGTATACGATTTTGAGGTGGTAATGCGTAGTTTTAAGTCTTAGTCATAAGTTAATAATACATAATAGTGAATATTTTCGTAAACATTGCTTAATTGTTTCGAGAAAATATTCTCTAGCAAGAGTAATGGTAGCAACTTTAACATTCCATTTCAAAATGGATCAAACATCCAATTGATAACAAAATCACTCTCCTTCCAACCCTTGAAACATTAGCCATTACTTTCGAAGACTTAGCTCTAACTTCAGATCGCGAGAAAATGCGTAAATTTAAAATGAATTTGTAATTCGCCTAAAATATAAATATCCAGCATTAAGTTCTATGTAATAAACATCACAGCACTCACCGGTACAGCATGCGTTCCTGACGATCGGCCTCCCGATAGATTTTATAGTACATGGCGATCATGATGATCCCGGGCACCCAGAAGCTAACACTAGAGCTGATCACCGCGTACAGTTTGTTCACCTGGAACACACAGACGTCCGGGTAGCTCCTGCGGTACTCCAGGTGCTCCTCGGTGGTGTACCATCCGGCGAATATCGGCACGAAGCTCATCACCGTCGGCGAGCACCACACTACGCTCAGCATCGTGCTCAGCCTTATGTTGGTCATGATCAGCGGATAGTCCAACGGTTGCACGATCGCGTAGTAACGGTCCACGCTGATGCAGCACAGATGCAGAATGGAGACCGTGCTGAAGAACACGTCCAACGAATTCCACACGTCGCACATGAAGTAACCGAAGAGCCACCTGCCGGACAGCTCGACCGAGGCGTTAAAGGTCATCGCGAAGATCGCAACCAGCATGTCGGCCAGCGCCAAAGAGACCACGAAATAGTTGGTGATCACTCGCAGTTTCCGGTGCCTCATCACGGACACGATCACCAGGAGATTGCCGAACAACGCGCTGAGGATGATGAAGCCCATTACCGTAGCCTTCAGTATCAGCATCAGTACTTGCTCGAACTCGTGGCTATTGTCGTAGACATCCGACTGGTTCCTTTGTCCCGTGTCGATCAGCACTTTCGATATGTTCGACAGCTCCGTCGTGTTCTCGAGATCAGCATCCATCGTTTCATTTAACTCCATCTTATCCGTTGCTCTCAGTATCTGTTCCTCTGTCCCTTTGATACTTCAGTAGTTTCGTTACCGTGATCCGAGCTGATCTTCGCCCTCTTCCCCGCCTGCGTCGCCGACGACGCGATTCACCGGCAGCCCGAGCAGGCGGCCCATTGAAAATTAAAGATCGTTCCCGAGTCAATCCGACCTCTGAAAGCGTTCCTTCAAACGCGACCTGGATCTCGGCGAAAGATTCTTAGCTCCGCGCGCGGCTGCAGACATTTTCGAGGGAAAATAACGCGCACGCAGCAGCAGGCGGGCCGGCCTTTAAGGCAGCCGTTTAGCGTACGCCGGCCGCCGGCGTCGATTCGTGCTGGTTCCCGACAAGATGGCCGCCCGACCGGGTTACCTTTGGCTGAATTCCAGGAGGCGCTCCCGTCAGTTCAATTTTCGTCTGTGCACGATGTCGGGAACAGCGGCTGTGTGCTACCCGTCGGTTTTTGAACATCGTGCCAGGCCTGGAATTGGAAAGAATAGAGGATTTCAGGTTACCGCGGCGTGACGCTTTGACGCGAGCGAACGCGGAATTTCTGTGTAGCGAGCTGGGAATCGGGTGGATCAAAGTTACCACGGTCCTAGCCCGGTCGGTTCGCCTGATTATATAAATTGCACCAGCCAGTCCCCTTAATGCCGCGTTTCTGTTTGTTTGCGGGTACTAAACGTTTGCCCGTTCCTCCCGGCTTTGAACTGATTGTACTAAGAGCTGTTTGTTCGACGCGGACGCTCGAGAAAACTGAAATTTCTCAAGTCCTTGTTTTGGCAATGAAAATGGAATTCTAGGGAAAGAGAGATATTTTTAGCGGGATCGTATTTGATTTTAGGGGATCAAATGGCTGAACTTTTCTGGTGCATAGCATCTGCAGTGTAATTGCTGAGTTGTTGCGAATGAAGGATTTTATTGGTATTTATTAATGTGGTTTTATGATTAATGAGGGAAATTTATTGAATTGCATAAGGTTAAATGGGTGCTGTTTATGTTTATTAAAGGTAAGCAAACTTATTTGCGTAATTATGGGAAAAAAGCGTAATTTATTGGAAGGATTATTGTGATTGGTTAATGTGTCATGATTTTTTGTATGGGACGAAGTAAATAAATATTTTAGATCTCACTGATCTTTTATCTCCAGTTCGGAGTGATTTTATTATTACACTCGGATCGCGGGGAAAATAAAATTTAAAACAAAACGGGATCGCACTTGAAAACCTGCGACAATATTCCATCGGAACGTGAATTACAAATAAATAAACTCGTCGGTGATCAAAAAGATCGTTGACGCAAAGAGAATTGGAAAACTAAACAAACATAACGAGTGGTGAAAATTCAGTTCCCAGTAAACTCGTTTGGTAAACAAGTGACAAATCAAATAATTAGAATACTCTTATTCCATTTTTTTCGTATTTTCGTGTGCTGTGAAACTTCACGGCATACAAAACTTATAAAATTCTTCAATATACTTATGAAAATCAATCTTCATTAATATTTAATAACATTTCACTTTATTTTCAGTTTATTAAAATCATTTATGAAGCAAATTAAACTCGGTTCCCTTTAAATTTCTCTCTAAAAGTTCGCACAAATTTTTAAAATCTGGTGCACGTATATCAGTACCGTAACCATTCTCCATTAATTTATTAAATTTAATAATAATTGGTATAGAATACTTTATACAGATACACATTTGGACGATTATAATTCTGTCTGCTTCGCAAACCTTTCGCAACAGCTTCCATTTAATTATACGTATTTCTATTTTTCAGTTCGTAACGATCCACCCCCGTTTACTGATAATTCAATCGAACCTTAATTTCGACGTATTAATTTGAACGGGATTAAATAAGCCCGCCCGTGTTATTGAAATCGGAAACCTGACTCCGCCATCGAGTCTCGACTTTCCGAATGTATTTTCAATCGTGATCCCTCTCGCACGGTTCAGCTTTCGAAATGAAAGCATCGAAAACCACCTCTGTCAGCCATTCGTGACACCTATTATGCTGATCCGGCTAGATATTCGCTGCTGAAAATTTATTCATAAATTCCGTTACGGTCTTGAATCTCATTAAGGAACCCAATTACAATGGAAAATTAAATCGTCGCCCGCTGTTAATCAGCGACGGATAGAAAGGAATGCCGCCATTTCACGAACGATTCGACGCGTTTAGGACACGTTCGGCTTTTTGTTTTCGCCACGGATAAACTAGGAAAATGTTTACCGTCGAATATCGCTGACTTTTAAAGATATAGTAACAATTATTACTTCAAATGAATTTTATTTCAATCTCTTGTCTTATAATAACAATCATAAATATTATTCAATTCTTTTGAAATGTTATTGCTCTGTTATCAATCATTGTACTGTAGAGCAAACATAGGCATAGAATATGCCTAGAATTCTTCTTCAATAAATTATTAATGACAAAGTAGTTGTACTGACCATAGTTCGGAAATAAATCATAGAACAAGGGGTTAACAAACTTTTTCAAATCGTCGAAAGCGAAGTTTGAAACGTTTGCGACATACGTTTGAAACTGTTTACGTGTTACAGAAGTTGTAAGAGTCAACAGATGGAAAAAACGTGAAACTACGAATTGCAATGGTTTTGTTTCTATAAATTTAGAATTAACAAGCTACAAGGAAATTTTAGTTAATAATTTATTATCGCTCGCAGCGATGGAAAATATTCAAACCATTTTAAAAGAGGTCCAAGGAAAAATTTGTAATTAAAAAATTCTATCGAGCCGCGGAAATTGTTTAAAAATCGCAGTTAAGGAACGTTTGTAAAATTCGCAGGTATGGAAGTTATGAACACGCGTTCCAAAATTGGTAAAATTTTATTGGTAAGGAGCACCGCGAGGAATTGATAAAATGACGAGTATTTCGAAACGCCGAGGGGAATCCGCCGAGCTGTAAAAACTGTAGGAAATCGGGAAAACTATGAAACCCGTGAAGCATCTGGACGAATCCGTGAAACTATGAAAACGAACCTATCTACGCATATCTCATCTGCGGAGCCAGCCGAAATCATGAATTCCTAGCGACCCGTGACCCGATTCCCGGATCCTTCGACGGCAAACCAGAATCGTAATCAAGAAACGTGTAATTCGATAACGAATGTACCAAGTTAATTATCACAGTACACGAAAAATCGTAGGTTCAGTTTTAACCCTCGGGCAATCGTACATACGGTAATGTCACATCCATATTTCATCTACGAAATATCATCGAAATTTATAATCAGCTTAAAGACACGCGACAACGCATAATTAACTACATCTGAATGCCAAACAAAAGGTAATTTTATAAAATAAAAAACTAAGCCGAATATATCGAAAGAAATGTGACGTTTTATATTTTCTGGAATTTAATATTATATCTTATAACTGAAATATTTAATTAGTTATATGATTTTAATATTATAATATTGTAGAATTAAGATATTTAATTAGGAATGTGATTTTAATATGATAGTATTTTATTTATAATATCTCATATTTTTCTGAAGAAAGGAAAATTCTAAGTTTCTAATAACCGGTAATTAAGAGATCTACATTCGCATGTTAAAAAATGATAATATATCGAATTCACATTTCCGTGTGTTAATTTTAAACAACAAACCACGCACTAATTAATAATCGTTAATAAATGTTTCAATCGAGCAAAGATAACATCAAAACGTATTTATATTCGAAATTATCAGATCGTCGTATTTTCCGCTCCGAGGAACGCTATAATTGCCGAAATACGGTTCAACGAATACTTTCAGACGAAATCGAACCAGCTCGATTAAGAATTCGAATTGCGAATCGGTTTCGTGAGCGGTCAAGATGGTCAATGCATCGGAGAGCGAAATGCGGGAAGAAAATGACTGCCGAATTCCTTTTTCGTTTCCTCTTTCGGACGCGTGGCCAACGCACAGTGGGCAAAATCACGGTTTCACTGTTCAAAAGATTGTAACGTTTCAATAAATGAAGTTCAGCTGATTTTCTAGTAACAATAAAGTGTCTTTTAGTAACTCTTAATATTTCTTATTACCTATAATTATTTAGTACCTTATATATTAGTACTTTATTATTAAATAAATGAAGATAAGCTGATTTTCTAGAAACAATGAAGTGTTCTTTAGTAACTCCACAACAAAATGATAATTATCTTATACACCATTACCCATTATAATTAAAGACTACAGGTTTTCAAGCTACAGTACTATACACGATTCACCCTTAACATTTATTGTTACATATATTTATTTAGTATTTTATATGTAAATTATAATATTTATTATTAGTACGTATTTCGTTTTCAATGAAACGAATCAGTTCACTTCTTCAAGAACACCGAAAAATTGATTTTTGCCCACAGAAACATCGACATTTTCCCACTGTGCGACGGTTTGCAGGGTATCACGACGTTGAACGCGAACCGTTAAATACGCGCGTGCTCGTTAAAGGAAAAAATATTGCACGCGAGCTTGTGCGCGAGGTAAATTTTCATTAAGATCGTATCCTGGCCGTATTTCGCGAGGATATTGGAACAGAGTCGCGCACCTGGTGCAGCAATTAAAAAAAGGGATCGCGTCGCGAAATTTCCTAGACCGGAATCCGTGTTGTTTTCAACTTCGAATATTCGAAAAAAAAATTGTAACACACAACGATCGAATCGAAATTTATTTTGTTTTCGTTATGGAAAAACTTTCATCGTTCTTATTGCGATTCGAGTGATTCCATCGTGTTGTTATTGTAAATTATACAATAGAAATTTTTTTATCGAGCAATGGTTTTTTCAATTAGAAAAAATATATACTATTTTATTCGCGTGTTTTCATTCCATGCCATCATTTCTTCAAGAAAATTCAATAATACTATCTTCTTTTCAAGGAACGTCTTTCTTTGCTACTGGAAACCTATAAAGCCAGACAAATGGTCGACCTATACTACTGGCACCGAATGCACGGAACTGAAGTTTCGTTTCGCGAATCCCTATAGAGGCTAACGAGAAGAGCGCACCGAGTGTTAAGCTGATTTTTAATGAGACGTTCGTAGATTGCAGTACTCGTCGTGTCGAGCACACATTTTTTTCAGGGACCAATGATTCACGAGATTGTCAAAAATTTAATTGTACTCGTCACAGAACAATGAATTTTTCTCAATCAACATCAATATATTAATTATTTTCCATGTTTTCTCTTCTCTTTACTCCATATCTCTACATTTTCTGTCTTCCATTTTTCTATAATCTACACCCTAACATTTACTTTCTCAGATAAAATATTTAATATTATATTAGCAAAATATTCAAATATGATACATCTGCAATTCTTGATTGCGTTCATATTATAATCATTACTTTCCAGTTTGATTTATATTTACACTGTGACTGTATTACAAATTGTTACATATTTGAGAATAAAAACAACAAGAGTGCTTTAGAATGCAAAAGAATACAGTTGAACTTTAACCGTCAATATTTTGTAAACCGTCCTGCCAATGAATCGCTGATGGAGTCCTCGTTTGTAAACCGTGCCCGTTTGGGGAAAAAACTGTCCCAGCGCTTTGCTAACATTGCAGGCGACTTTACAACGGCTGTATTGTTGCGCGTTACGTGACGGTTCACTTTTAAAGTTCACCCCATTCGATCCCGGATCGATAGCTACTAAACAGAGATTTCAATTGGCCAATGGACACAATAGAAGAATCGAACGGAGCTATCATAGAATTGGGTTCAGGTGGTAACTCGTATCCCTATTGATGCCGTTATGGTTCTTCGCGATCCCCAATTTCTCTGTATTTTCTGGGGAAATACCCTTTCCCGGAAATGTCCTGTTTGGTCTTCCGCAACAGCTGATTCCGTGTAACCCAATCTGGCGCCTCGCGTGCTCCACAACGAGAACTGCGTGATCCCGGATAACAAAAATCTCGAATTCTCGAATTTTATCTGTTAGATGATCTCGCGTCGGATATGTATTTGAAACCTATTCTTCTTTGTCTTTTCCATAATTACTTCCGTCCATTTCCATATTATTCAATCAGCGGTAGCTTTACACTTAACATATATTGTACGGTTTATTCTATTCTCTAGAAAAGCAGATTTCATTGCAAGCCATAACGATTGAAGTGATACACAGGGAAACGTCAATTTTACTTTGTTAGATCTTTTAAGCGTTTCGTAAAGAGGATGTACGATATTTAATGAAATCTAATAAAATATGAAACTTAATAAATGTCATTAAAATAAACCTAATCTATTGTAACAAATAAAATATTGTTATTATAGAGATTTACCGAAGAAAGTGATGGTAATGAATGGTAAACAGTATAAATTTCAACTAATACAGAAAGTAAAATCGTTTCTGTTTGTTTTAAAAAAAAATCCGTTTGTGAGGAAGCTATGTTCCAGTACTTTTCACTTAAACATTAAAATAGTGGAAACAAGTGGATTCTTGGCTACCACGTCATCTTTTATACGCTTCACGGGAAATCATTTTGCCGGATTACAGTCACCGCCATGTTGTACGTGAGAGTGGAGTCTAATACGAGGGGACTCGCTATAAGGAAACCCGTTATGAGGAAGTTCGCTACAGTACAGCGATCTAAGAGCTCGTGTTTTCTAAAAACGCGCGATAATAAAGAGACCATTGAGTCGTTGACACGAAATTTAATTATTTGAAAAATAAAAGATCTCACCAGATGAGAAACTCCACGAAAATAATGATTTTCCATCTTTGGATCATAAACGAGACTTTCAAGTGTCCTACTAGAATCTATTAAAGACTTTATTACTGCCAACCATTGAAATATAGAAATCCTGTAAAACCGAAACAAGTTAATAATCTGAAAGTTGAAAATACAAAATCTCCTATTAGCTATTACTAACCTGCGAGTTTTAATGAAATATAATAAATAATTCTACTGAAATTTCAAGTAGAGTAAAATTTTGATAAATTAAAAAAATCTAGCTATATTGTATTATATATCACAGACACTATTACCTAATAAAATTTTGTTTAGACAATATAACAACACAAAACTCAATTTATCACATTTAAAACATTTCCTAGGTACAATCATTTGTTTTATCACTTCTTTTGCATTCCTTCAACCCGAATGATCTCAAACAAACGTGTACCAAATCTTTTTCTAAAAGCCACCCCTATCAAAGTTTCACAGAAATCGAAGGAAGTCGAGTCACTTGTGAAGTAGCTTTCCTGAGACCAAGAACAAGCCTCAGCGATTCCTCTACACTGTGTTAGCGTTATCAGGTGAACGTCGGCTCAAATTGAACCACGTTTCACCCTCTTTTCACACCTGCGCACCCACACACGTGGAATATCGACGGTTCCCTTTCGTTCGTGCGGCGACGATTTTTCGTCTTTGTTCGGCCCGTCGGACGGCCGCTTCCGTGTGCTTCGCCGTTGAGGAAGAATAGAACGGGAATTTCGGGCGGAAACGCGCGACAAAGTCGAGTGCCGGGAATCGAAAAGCGCGGCGCGGCACCATCCGGCAAATGATCCGTGATTAATGGAGAAGAATGATATCAGCGCTCGGATCCCGGACGAACCCAGGTGAAAAATGAAAAAGGAAGTTGATGGTCTGAACGGAAGTAGTTTCCCTCGAATAATCAACGAAGAATAAAAAGGATTTATTTAGAGTTTTATTGTTGTCGTTAGAACGTTTCGAGATGGGATGGACTATAACGATAGGATAGTGGGTGTAATTCGACGCGAGGAGCTTCTGCTTTTTATCGAAAGGGTGTATTGAAAAACATTAGACGATGAAAAGAGATATTTTTAATATACTATTGTGGTTGTATGTTCGTTACAGTGTATTCGTTATTTGATTAAAGCGGAAGGTGTTAAAAAACCATTGGCAGAGGCGCGTTATGAAATATATTGTATTTGCTTTAAACTTTGACGGCAGTGGATTATCCTATATTCAGGTCGTTGCGGAAACAGCTGAATGGGAAAGGATGTGGATATCGTAAAAAGATCAATAGCGATGTTCGGGAATATTTAAATTCGTGGAACGAAATTCGTGCGAGGAAGGCGTCGCGAGGATGCCGGAATATCGAGGGAAACTACAGAGGTATAAGTGGAAATTGTATCGCGGAGAATGTAATAAAATTTGAGCCTCGTAGGGAAAGGATTCGGAAATGTTTATTTCGTTTAACAATTTTTGAGTACGTGCTTTTAGAAATATTATTGGAACTATTCGGTGCGTAGGATATGTTATTAAATATTATTGCATATGACTTATTGTAGATCGAAGGTAGAATCAGACTTAATCATTTAGATTGCCAAAATCAGAATTTGTTGAAAGTAAATTAGTAAATAAACAAAAAAGTTAATCATTCATTTCAACGGAGTGGTATTAATTACAGTTACAGCATCTATCGAACCCAGCTCTTAAAAAAATATTTCAAAGTTAAAACTAAAATCGAGAACAATAGACTCTCGTAATTCGAAGTATTATACATTGCTTCTTAATACATTGCATACTGGTAACGAGAAATCTCATTTTTATATAAAGACACTTAGCTATGGAACTTCGCTAATTACCACAGCATTGAAAAAAATATAAAATTTAATTCCAATTGATTATTTATTTAAAATATATTACATAACAATATAATATCTGAGTTTTTCTATGTATAGTGATATAAGTTGACCTCAGTGAAAATTGCCACCCGCACAATTCAGTTTTCTGAAAATTAGCCGGTACGCAATGTGTTAAAAGATTACGATTACTAGCTCAATGAATATATAGTAACAAATGTAAATTTTTTACTTATTGTCCCACATGTTTTTGTGTTATTGTAAGTACTATATTTAATCAAATATTTTTATTAATTAATCATTTTCCCCACTATACATCTTACTTACAAATTACAACATATTTACCTAAAGGTTCCACAAACGCAGTGGTTCCCGAATCGCCGCACTGTTCCGGCCGTCGGACTGTCACTCGCACACAATTCTCCTAGTCCCGCACAACATACAACAAACTTCTCACTATAGTCGTCTTTGTCGTTAAAAAGTCTCTTGCGAACATCCTTTAAGTTTCTCTTGGTGTCACAAAGATGTTAATTTTTCAATTAAAGGAGAAAACACTGCGTAGCTGAGCGATTTAATCGATTCTCCAGATAAAACCGTTCCAGCCCTGACTTTTATTATCAGTAATTAATCCGCGTAGCCCGTGACAGCTGATGCAGATCGGGCTGACTTAATCATGGGATCCTCGCCCGTTCATCCGCGGTTTTTCCTTCGAATTTCCTCGCGGAAGCTCATCGCTCAACCCTTCCCTTCGCACCCTCGTAGCCGAAAAACATCGAATCTCACTTAACACACTCGGTGAGATCAGTCCAGATAAAAACCTCATGCATATGCAGCACCGGCGAGTTCACAGTGTCCGATAATATCAAGTCTTCCAAAAGAAGACTCACCTTCAGCCCTCAAAAATCCTCACTGAGTCATTAGCCACTCGATCGTGTTTACCAAGAAAACAAAGACTTCCCGCACAGCTTCTGATAAATCCTTCACTCATCAATCAACACAGCCATCCATCCATAGTTCAACAAACCCATCGAAGTGGCAAGGTAGAGCAATCAGAATCAATCACCCAAGAATCCCCAAAACATACAACCATCAAAACCAGCTATCTCGTCCTTCCCCGTCGTTCGGTCCAATTACGACCTGCTTATTATACCGATCACGCGTCCGGTCGCAACTTCCGCCGGCATTCCGTCTAGGGGATCTTCCCCGGGACACCAATCACGGGATTCCCCGGAACTCGGTAAACATCCAGCGACTTAGGTCCAGCTAGCGGAGCGGCCGCGATTAAAGTCCATCGCTGCGTGAAGTAGCCAGACGACCACTCGGGAAGTACGCTGTTGTCCCCTATCCTGTGGGACGCGTAAACTGTGCCACGTATCTCCCGGACCGCCTCAACCCTCGCCTCAACCCCCTCCGCCCGGAAGACTCCAGCGAAATCTTCGGGAGACGACGGCCTGAGGGCAGATTGAGTCGCGATAGAGAGAAGAAAACGGGGAGAATAGGGGATGATCGGGACTGGACCGTTCTATCAATCGGTGGCTTCCCTGCTTGCGGCGGTTAGGGGATAGCTGGCGACGTTAGGGAGTGGGATGGTGGTCGCGGGGGAGCAGAACCGCCGCCAGGTCCAGCAGCCGCGGTAGCCACGTGCCGCGTGCGACTCGACGGTTAGTCTGAGCGGACTTGTTTCGGATCGATTCGGGGACGCAACCCCCGCCGGTCCGACCGGCTAGGTTTGTCGGGCACGTCGCGCACACACCGGGGAACGCTGGAAACCGGGTTACCTGGCGCCCGTCGATTCTGCCTCCACGTTGCGGCTTTTTGTTTACATCGCGGATTGGGATAGGAGCGAGGCGTACCGCGAACCCCAACTGCGTCGTCGCTGCGTACGGCTTGCGAGGCCGCAGTGAACTGTGGACGCGCGCCGCAGCTTTCCCGCTTTCCGCCACCCTCGGCCGCCCTGGCGGCAGCACCGAGGCCGTCTGCACTTTGGCATACCCTGCGCGGACGCCAACCGTGTACGCCCACGAATCTGGAGACGATGGTGTACATTGGACTCCGTTTCTGGGAACTGTTGGCAGCATCCCCCTTTGATAAGTAGAATTGTAGAGGACGCGCTTTTTTGGATTTTTCTGTTTTTGTTTTCTTTTAGAGCTTGATTAGGGTAGTTTGATGAAGCGGGTGTTGTTGATTAGAAAATTTTGTTGGGGTAACTGGTATTAAGTATTAAGTTGGAATTTACTTTTGCATTTTGCAAATAATAAATGTATTCAGTTTTTGTAATTATGATGGTATATTGTTATATTTATATTTTATTTTATTTGTGTAAATACAATGTAAGAAACGTTAAGAAGAAGACCTTTTTAAAAGTTCAACTTGAGACTGCAAGCAATGTTATTATAACAACTAATAGAAGTTTTTGGTGAGAATTACAATTAAAATTTACATTTCCCTCATTTACAAAAATTCTGTATTAATTTATTTACAAGAAGGTCAAGGAATCTCTGTACTGACCTCATGTGGAAGGTATATTTTTTTCAGGAGTTGCTGGAATTTAGTATTGTTTGGGGTTGTCGCTTACGACATCAGCCAGTCATTTTTGGGGCGAGGGTGAGTCCATGCGACGGATTTTTATTGGTTTCGAGTGCGTATTACGTCTCCTTTCATGGGTAATGTTGGGGATCTCGAGAATTGTTCGGGGATTACTCAAATCTCATCTACTTCATGGCAGTATTTTTTAGTCCACTTTCCTACGAACGGACCTTCTTTTTATTTCAGAAAGGAAAAAGGGGGAAATATTTCGGACAATGCTGTAATTTGTGACACGGGGATGTTACTTATACCTTTTAGACCGCTCTCAGCAATCTATTCCGATTTATTCTTAAAGAGATACACGAGTTTCCTCTTCAGATCTGATTGATGGAGAGAGGATCCTTTCTACCGAGTATATTTCAATTTGCCAGACGTAGAGCGGCGAACAAAAGTTTAAGATCAAAAGGAAAGAAGAGGTACATCATTAAAATCACGTAATCAACGAAAAAATGAAAGATCTTTTTTATTATATAATAACTGACGAATTATTTATTCACTGTATACAGCTGTTTTACCGAGAAGTTCGCTGTTTTCATCGCATTCAATGTTTATTTTCAAGGAAAATAAAAGATATATCGTTTCCATGATATTGATCCTTCTTTCTCGGTACTTTCTAGAATTAGAAAAAGTATAAACTGTATCATATAATTCGTAATATTGTTCAACTGTTATTTTAAAACTGTAATATTATTTTTTTATTTTTTAGTTTCCCATTTTTTGACAAAATTCTTCTTCAATTTTGCTGTCAGTAAATAAGTTTCGATTTAATACCGAAATTTTCAAATTACTGGAAGATTTTCGAGGCGTCCTCTTCTATCATGAGAATGACATTGAATTTTATAAAAGAGGATAAGAAAGTCTTATCTATAGGAAGTGAATATTACTTGAATAGTGTGTACTCGAACGCAGTTTTCCGTTACACGGGAAATAAGTTTGCCGAGCAAATCGTACATTTTTGGAATATTTCAACGCGAAACGGTTTTGATTAATGCGCGATTATCAATTCATCTCGTCAAATGGAATAAGTTTCGTTCCACGGAAAAAAGGAAGAAGGATTCACAGAAATACTGGGTAGCTTATAATGTCTAATTCATCGAATTCATTGCGATTCCTCTGTCGATAGATTGAATGGAGGCTCGTTAAACTCCGGGAAAAGCTCAATGCAAAATGGATGTACGCGGACACAGTCGTATCACGAGTCATTTATCAATTCGAACGGCTTGCCAGAGTTTGAACAGAGTCGGGCGAATTTATCGCTACCTGGACATCGATTTCCTTCGACTATCAAACTGATGATTCAATCGACGCGCTGCCGCAATCCTTGCGGGACAAAGAAACCGTCTAACAATGGAATCGCAAGGATCCATACTTGATAGAATCTTCGTTACGACTCGATCTTTAAAGAAAACGAAAAATATTCTCAATAAGCTGCAAAGAATTTACTCGATCCTTCTGTTAAAAAATAAAATTAAAAATTTAAGATATTATTAAAATTTCAAATTTATATATTAAAATATAAAATGTTTAGTTTATTAAAATATAAAATTAACAATTTCGTAATTACTCAAGTTACCAACGCAAACTACTCTAGTTTCATTCGTTCTTCGATATCATAAATTTTTGCATTTTGCACAATTAATATTTCGTAATGACATCTAAGAAGGGCGTGCTAACGTTTACATTGCAAAGATATCATTTCCGAACGATGTTCTTACGACAGAAAATGAAAAATCAACGCATAAAACGCGATAGTTGGTGTCCACGCAACGACCAAGTTTATTATCAACGAGGCGTGAAGTGGGCCGAGGGCAAAGCGTCAACCATCTCGCTAATTGAACAATCCGAGGCATCCTCGATGGACGGGACACCCACGTACGCAAAGGAACTCCGTGTTTGAGTCTTGTGGAGTACAACAAGGGAAAAAAGGAGAAGAAACCAAGCAAATTATTCCATTGGACGGGAAGAAGGGGGAAGGACGTCGAAGGGTGAACCGAAAACCACTCAGAAATTGGGTCGCCGGTGTGAACGATGGGCCATCATTAAAACGACAGTAATTACGAGAACCTCCGGTGCCACTCCGAATTAGGAAACTGCATTCAAGAAGCGAACGGTTAATTGGCGAATACGGAAAGATCGACTCGCTTCATTACAGGGTTGCAAGGTAATTGATTATTATTCGGATGTTCCTGCGACGAAGTGATCATCAGGATCAACGAGTTAATTGGAAATAAACTACTTTCGTAGTCCGCGATCCGTTATTAATATTTCGCGACCGTTATTTCGTAGGAAATTATATGCGTCCGTTAATTCTGCAGCGAACAAAATGAATCGAATGAAAAGTAAATCGACACGATTTATTAATATAAATGTTTATTTATAACTGCTGTAACAGTGTACTAATATCATCAATATTAACAACCTCATTCTGGAAAACCTAAGTTCTAAATGAATACGTTTCGTCACATCAAAACTTTATTACAAATCTGAAAAAGATGGATACATTCGATCAAACGGGCTTCCTATACCATCTCGAATTGGATGACGGGAAACTAATGAAATTCACTAACAAGTTATACAAACAACCGAGAGGTTTATAAATAAGTAAGTACCTAGTGGAACACTAAGGGCTTGTCCAAGTGGTAAATGAATGCATATACAGGTATGTTTTACATTGATAAGTAAATAATTTAGCAACTATAAGTATACAAATGTAAATTGGTGTTACATGAAAAGTTAAAGAATAATAAGGTTCCATACGCTACGTATTTATTGTTATGCAGTTTATTAGTTGCTCCTGAATTCCATTAATTCCATAGAATAAACTCTATTTACATAAAAACTTATACGACAATATATAACACAAAGAGAATCACAGTAGCTCCTTCCACAAAATTAAATTTGCAAATTTTCCTAGTACAACTCCCCTTTTCTATTTCCTTGAATTTCGATTTGTTCGACGAACCGTTCACTTAAATACACTCCTACTGAACACGGTAAGAACAATTGAGAGCGTAATACTCGAGAAGTTTACTCTGTTGTGAAATGTAATTCAGCGATAAAATACCATTGCCAATCGATAAGTCTAATAAAGCACCATACATACAAAATAAAATGTGGTATTATTCTCATTAATTATAATTTATATACAATTTCTTATAAAATCTTTTAATCGTTATTTTACGCTTAATCTCTGAAACTCCGCTCCGGAGTCTGCGAAACAAGGAGAAACTTTGTCAACGGTACAATCGATTTTGTAGAAAAACTCGTGAACTTCATTTGGAACGCTAGTAAATATCAAAATAAACTTTTTTTTTTCAACCGAGGAATGTATGTACAATAAAAACAATTCCTCGAAGGACACGTTCAAGCATAGTACACGCTAAAATTTTAAGAAAGCCTGGTAAACAATAAATGAATTTTACGTAAAACGGTTTACACGTAAGTAGTAGCGTATCTCTCCATTGTTTGATACATTTCTGTTAAGACAATTTCCTACTGTCGGGTTGTTTCGTTAACTATTTACAACAGCGTTTCACTACATCGCGTTAGGAAGGAAGAGTCAAAATCAAATCTAAAAGTAGAAACAGATCAAAATCCCAAGCAAATCGGAGAGGACGAAAGAAGGGGACACAAAAGTGTCGAACGTAAAGTTTTGCGTAACAAGGCGCTACAACGTAGAGTATATGTAAAAGCAAATTGAATACAACGTTTGGCTGGACTTGTTGCTCGTTTTACGCAAGGTTCTTGATCGACTTACGTAAGAAGTACATCAATTAGATTATATCGAGCGTTACGTCGTCGTGGATTGTCTTTCCTTTTGTCTGATTACAGTGAATCAGCTATTAGACACCTCAATAAGCTATTATTCTGAAAACAATGCGGACAAAGTAGCAACGAGAGTAATTAAAGAAAAGCTGTTTAACAAACGGGCAGTAAGTATTATAATAAAACTTCGGTCGCCGGATTAATATCGGATAAATTTCATATAACATTAACGTCTTGTGAAACGAGGAACGAAACGTTCGAACTTCGTTTCGTGAATTCTCACTGCTGACTGTTGATCCTTCGACGCTTTTCAATGTTCACACGACAAAACGAGAAACCGCAGTGTTTAGTGAACTAATTATGCGAAGCATTAAAGTGTCAGAGCGTCGAACGATCATCAACTATCATAATTTAATTACAGATTTCATCTCGAACTATTTATTTTTATGAGCAGCCATCGGGATCGGTATTCGAAGGTCATGAAGTAACTTACATTTCATTGATTTACGTCGGTATTTCTTATTAAGGATTTAATAATAATGCGAATAATAATATAATAATAATAATAATAAAAATTATAGTAATTATAATAATAATAATAATAAATCATTATTTAGAATTATTGTACATCGATATATTATTTAATATAATCTATTTTATATATTCTATATTAATATAGACTTCTATCTGATTCAATTAAATTCTTAAATCTTTATATTCTTGTTTTGTATCACCTGCCGAGTAAATTCTGGCAACTCGAGCGAGAAACACTTATTTAACGGGGGAAAGAAATTACACCACCAGAGCGTCGTCACTTTTACATATTTCTTTTTTTTTTTCTTTCTTTCTTTCTTTTTTTCTTTAATTCCGCGTACGCCGCGTCAGAGAATATCACTAGAGAGTTCTTTTTCTTCGATTAGAGAACCGTTAACGTTCATGTTACCGTTAAAAATTCATATAAAAATCATACTAAAGAGGGAGGAAAAAAAATAAAAAAAAAATAAGAAAAAAAGAAAGGGAAGGTACAGTAACAGTGACATCGTCGATCCTCCGCGCTCCTAACACGGCGCTTGCGTGCCGTTAAAACATGGAATTGACTTGAATATCATCCCTATACAAACATCATCAAGATCATCAGTAATTACATAATTAAATCACATGCCGCGTGTGATTAGAAAAAAAATGACGGTGCTAAAAAGGACTAGAAGCTACATTAGAATTAGTAAAAACGGGGACTAAATATTAAGCGAACTATGTAACGCGTTCGTAAAGAAACATCATTTTCCCTCTGACGATTTTTTGTACTTTTTTGATTAGGGTTCATTATATTTGGCCAAGCCAGTTACCATAAATCTTTATCCGTTCACGAATAGAGTAGGTACCAAGGGCAATCTTGGTGCTTAAATAGTATTACTTGTTTCTCTGCCCTTATGTGCTTTTTTGTTCTCCTTTTATAAAAGTTCTAGTACTCCTACGATTGCGATATCTAACACCTTGTGGTTGATTACCTCGCAGAATGTTCCTTCTACTCCGTACTTTTCTTTTTCTTCTTTTCCCTTTTTACCCTCGCACAAAGAAGAAAGTACAGTTTAACTGGTACTTCGTCATTGTTCCATTAATATACTAGAAGCGGCCATAAAGGAAATACAACGTTCCCCCTGCCTTACGTCAGAGGGAAGGGTCGTTGTCATTTCGCATTTACGCTAATTAACACAGCTCGAAGATAACAAGTGGTTCAAAGACAATTACAGAATATTTTTCGGCCCGTATTTACAATCTTTAAAAATCACATGGTCTGTACCAGAGTCACCAAGTACTTTCACGCTTGATCAGATAATAAGTGGCGACCGGCGGTCTTTTTTTGTTTTTTCCTCTTTTTCTTTTATACATTTCTTATATGCTCATCCACGAACAAATATTTGTTTTCGCAACTAATAATCGAGAATTCTTTCATCCTTAATTTCTTTAACCACGGATATTTTCTGTCCTATTTATAGAAAGAAACAAGTCAACCGCGAATGCATCGGTATTAACTTTATGCTAATTTAATGTGCAACTTTCGTTTTCTTTCAATACTTACACTGCGGTGGATTGGAAATACACAATCGACAGTAATTCGTATCATACTTGTTAACAGTGTTTAAATATAACGTTCTCGTTATAAATATATTATGGAAATTAATATGAAGTAGTTTCTACTTAGTACAGAACCATACTTTTGTAACGTATCCGCCTTATCGAACAGGAACCAATCGAGAAGTCGAAGCACTTTTAGCCACAACAAAATTTCATTCGTTAACGTACCGCTTATACTCGGAATTATAATTTGGCAAAATGACAATTACTTTGTCTCGCAATCATACGATACTTCTGGAGATTAATAATATATTATTATAAAATATTCAAATTAATTCATAAACATCCGGTATAATTAATAGTACGACTCAATAAGAATTCGAATTGGTTCGTTGACCAATAATGATGTACAAAAATTACGTAGTTGTAATTCAACTCCAATAAATACGAAGTATATTGCAAAGTCTATACGCTTTGCCTACCACACATTCTGGAAGCTACGGATCTCAGAGATCTTGCGTTGTAATTGCAGCCTCGACGAAATTATGGAAAAAAGTCTTCTCGTGTGAATTTAGTTAACTTAACCAATTGCACCTCGTTATTCATCCTCCGTGTCGCCATCGCTGCTGTAATCTTGCAAAACGGGTGGTCTCAGGAAAGGTGCATTGTTCGTTTGACTATAATAATTGTACAATTACGTTTAAATAATTCAACGTGAGAGATTAATAAAATAAAATTCAAAAGAGAAATGTCTTACTTACGCGAGTCTTCGATAATGATTTAACCATTCCTCTAACATTTGTGCTACGAGTAGGGGTCTCTTATGAAGCTTTTGTTGCGCAACAAGTACACCACCTTCAGTTCTACACACATCAAGCCATTCCTTTAAAATCGACTCTTCCCGACCTACTTCTTCTGGACTTAAGAAATGTATTGGTAACAATTTGTGTTCTCGATCCATTAACGGCATAAACGTCGTCTGCATTTGTATTTGTAATTGCTGAAGTGGACCATTACCACCGCCATGGGATGAAAGGGGTGGTATTCTAGACGATGCGTATGGTTCAATAGGTACGAGAGCTGTAAAGTGACCCCGCGTATACCCCAAAGCAATAGGCGATCGAATGCAAAATGAAGGTTCCCATAAAAGTGGAAGGTAAACACCTTCGAATCTTGCATAACCTTTAAAAAAGTGTTTAATTATATAAGTTGTATAATCATTGTTGCATATGCAAAGAATAAAGTTTATATAATAAATTACCTATGTCTTCACCCCGGAAACTTTTAACATATTTAACCCCATAAACAATAATAGGTCGTCGTAAGATGTGAGCAAGAGCAAATACATGTAATTGCTCCAATGCGCTTCCTGGTTGCGCAGCCGTTGCCAACAAGCTTTCCCAATCTTCCTGCCACTGTGTTTCTTCTAATGTAAAGTCCAACATTCTAGACGCTTGAGATGCTTCGTATTCTCTCCACCGTGGATAAAAACTGAGATAACAGGAATATAAAAAATGAGTTAATTTATTCTTAAGGAATAACATCGTTTTTTTCATGTGAAAGTAAAGATGAACTTACAATTGACCAGCCTGTTGTAAAGAATCGGCAAGGGCACGCCTCAAAGCATTGTCCCGGTCAAAAACACCCCAAGTAGCTTGCATTGCAGAATCTAATAAACAGTCCCCAGCAGATCTATTCCAAAGTGCATGTAAGCGACTTCCTAAACGTTCAGTAATTTCTAAGGACCAATTTAGTGCCGGTGGTTCTCCACAACCACCTTCTAATTGTTGTTGAGCTTCCTTATCTAATAATTCCTCCAATAATTGTTCTTGCACAATGCTTGGTAAATCTTCTACCTAACAATTAATTATTCATTTGCATTTACATGACTATATATAACTTAATACCATATTAAAGAATTAATGTTTTAACAAGCTGTTATATTGCGAAAAAGAAATTATAATATTATAGTAACCTCAGCAGGCAAAGCGAATGTAGCTATATCAGTGACAAAGTAACATGGAAAGGATCCCTTGCATAACCGGATACTATTGGTGACATGTCTGCGTATCTGAGCAGCCAAATCTGGTGCAACATAACTTGGTACCCTTTTCACTCCAGAACCAGAACCTTCAATTTGTGATAATAATGTTGCTAGAATATCTTCTCTTTGAAATCTGTTAAAAACGAAAAATTTTGAAAATTTTAATTTTTTGACACAATATTATATATTATACAACATATCACAACATTTGTTATGCTGCACATGTAATAAACAAGTCGAAACATATCCGAAATTTTTAAAAATATTTGTTCAAAATTATTTTCCACTGACCTAATTGCTAAATGTACTAAAGTATGCCCAACGTCAAAAGCACTACTTCTATTTAGAAGTAGAACTTCTGAATGTGTCAACTGACGAGCAGGATCACCACCGCTTGCCAAATAAGCCTCGACAGGAGAATTGTCACCTTCCACAATGCCGAGACATGCATTTAACCAGCACCAATCAGTGTGACGCCTTAACTGCTTTAATCTACGTTCATAGTCACAATTATTAGGAGATTGAGGAGTTGACAAATTGTCATTTCTGCTATCAGGGTATCTATGCGAACTCCTACAACATGAGAAGACTTACAATACTTAAGATTGTCATCTGTAATATCATAACAATAGATAAAATGCGTTTACCTTCGTCCTACAGCCATATTCTCATCCCTTTGAGTTTGATGAATATATGGTGCATGAGGTGGAGAAGGTAAGTTGCGTTGACTGTGATCTCTTTCTGGACTTGGCAAAATAACACCTACATTATTAGTACTTTTATCTCTTCTGTCTTTTTCTTTAGGATTACCACACATCACGCACTTCGTAGCTTTTGGCCAATTTTCATAAGTACACACAAGACAAGACCACTTTTCAGGATGTAAATTACTTTGTAAATTATAATATCTTTCTGGATGTAAATTTATTGGAGGAGGAATAGATCCTGAATTTGGTGGTGGATCTCCAAGCCTAAGAGGTGCTAGGTGTTCGTGCAAGTTTGAAGCTATGGAGTGTATAGATTGATTAAGACCCATGGGTTTTTTATTTCCACACTGAACACAACGTGTGGTATTTTGATAGTTAAGATAGGTACACATTGCACAAGACCACTTGCCACCTGATGGTACATTCTGACTATAATTCTGAGGATTAATATTATAAGAATCCGTAGGACTTAAATGAGTTATTGGACCAGATGCAACATTTGATCCAGATCTTTGCGGACTTGGATCCCTTAAACGATAAATATCCTCCCCTAATAAAGGCTTGGCACTTCTGCACATTGTGCATTTCAAAGATGAAGGCCAATTTTCATATGTACAATATTCACAGGTCCATTTTGACTCTTGTTCTTCAAGCCTGTTACTCATTTTCTCAGTATAACCCTTTATCGTGTAAATTCTATCGTCTCTAATGCATAGACAGTTTAATGTTGATACTCGAATGAAATGTATTTATAAAGCACAAGTGTGAAGCAAAAGTTACATTAAATATCTTGACAGATCGTTATTGTTGCTTATGATGATAGAATTTCGCATATTTTTGTGTCACAAGATACGGCACGAAGGTAATTTCCATAAACATTGGTGATACTACTCATTAGTCATAGAACGAAGTTCATGTCATGTGGTACACATGTCGATTGTATATAAGAAAATAAAAGCTGTCACAGTAATGTGAATACAGACAGCTATTGAAATCTGCAAAGAAACAAAAAGAGCAGGTATGAATTCAATAGAAACGTAAGTATTATTTATAAGTATATCAATTAAATGAAAAAAAAACAAGTATTAGCATTATTAACATATATGTACATATATATATATATATATATATATTTAAAATAACATACACATAAAAACATGACAGTATTCGTCGAACAATAAAATTTTCGATAACGTGACACAAAATTCCTTGGCGAGACTAAGTATTTCAAAATCAAAACGCGGCAAACTGTAATAGAGGTTTGAAATGTGACTGACCTCTGGCGCTTTTATGTCGCACAAGCGTCACGTCAAGGAGAAATGTGGACAGGATTTTACGGAACAAAGCAAGTCTCGCACGGCTGATAGATCACAAGAGGGGCTACCTGGCAAAAGTTGAGCCTGGTGTCCCGAAAGTTGTTGTCACGCGCGAATAAGCTCCATCGAAGTACAATGTATCGGCTGATCGTACTGAACCTGACGTGAAGACAGAGACGTGGATCAGTTGTAGAATCACGCACTACGGCCAGGAACCCACTGTAATCGTATTTAAATAAGAGAGAAGGTTAAGGCACAGTCGCGAAATCAATTTCAGCGAGGACGAAAGCCCGCCTTCTCTCCTCGCGTTGGAATCGAAGTAATCTTCTTCCCCACCGACGAAGACCCGAGGCACGTCACTCGTCGAACGGGTGAAACGCGACGTAACGTAACGAGACAAGAAACTTCTCTTTATACACACTCACTCCTTGCTAAACAGACGCACGATATTCCTTCTGGCTGCACTTTGCTCTTCCTTTCCTTCTACAAGTTAAATACAGTCATGATGTTATCCTTCGAATTGCCATGCAAAGCTAAAGACTTCGCTGAGAAAGTAGGTTTTGACAATCATCCGCAAACAGATATCAGTGCTACCAATATTGTATAACGATGTCTTCTATACTTGCCATTAGAGGGCTACAAAGGATAGCTAATTCTCGCTAGTTTTCAGAAAGTATTTCATTGTTCGAAGCTTTTTATATTCAAATTAATATTCTCTAATACCGAGTTATTATTTATTCTATCATTAATCGGCCCGATACACATACTAATTGGACACAATACTTTTCTCCTTTTCAAACGATATGAATTACTTTTAAAATCGAAATGTGATTTACATTCTTCGTTATATTCTTCAATTTATTTTTACTTGCGTAGAAAATATCTATAAGTAAATACGTTGTATTCACAAATGACGTAATAACGCTTCATTCTTTTTAATATAACAATTTTCAAAATCTTCAAATCATTTAATCCTCTTTTCACGATAGTATTCGTTAATTGTTATTATCCGGTTAATATTAACTGAATTATCCGTGTCCTCGAATAACAACCGAGCAATCGATTACTAACTGTTTAATCGGATACCCTAGTAGATAATAAATTCGGTTATATCAAGAACACTAATTCAAGTGCGTTCGTGTAGAATAAGATATAAGCTCTACTACATAATCTTGAATGGAGTCCACTCTGATCGATCGAAATCAACAAATCATTCGGAAATATTGACAAATAAGTCACATTTTGCTTTTTCCCCTAGATAAATGCTACTTCTTAATATAAATATCTCAATATTAAAAAATTTTTTAAATTTGTTGAAAATAACATCGACCTAACATTACCAATGGAACAATAACAATTTTGTAAGTAATACCTGCTGAACTTACCACTAGAGGTCTATAGTGAGTCTCCAATTCTTGGATATTCTATAATTGCACTTAATTCCTTTAACACAAAAATTGGTAATATTCAAGTACCCCTGTGTTTAATTTGAACAACGAAATTTAACCATGTATTACATTCCACAAAAAATTAAAATGTGTCATTACTCTCTTTTCTACTTTTAACATAAATTTCAGTTATTACAGTTTATAATCACTGAGTTTGTGAAAAGTGTGCAGTTACATCACGCGCAATGTCATCTTAACCATAACTCGTGCATTCCTTTTAATTAATCCGTCCTTGAAGATAGCTAAAATCTTCATACGAACCACCTTCGTCGTAGTACGCACAGAACGATTGAACTTTCTCAAATGCTTTCATACTAAGGTTGCACAGAGTGTCATGTCCGGTTCCGGTATTTAAGACGCACCACGCACTTTCCTTTATATCGCTCTTGACACTTTGATACTAATTTCGAGAATATTCGACAATTTAGTGCCAAATATATATAATTTTATCGAAATTAAAATCTCCCAAGTGTTTCTTACGACGTTGATTAAGAGATATGCAAAAGTTAAGAACTACTCGCTCATACAACGTAGGTACATGGGAAGCTATTTTTTTATTTATAAATATCTTAGGCTACGAGCCAAATGGGACTTAGCCTAGACACTTATCCTTGACATTTGATTGACTAAGATTGTTAACATTCGCAAAATACATTCATTACGGAAGATAATTATTTTTCATTTTTATAGTTTACATACCTGACCACGAAATATTGTGTTTTTATAGATATCGTCTGCAGAAAACCAATGACGTCACGCTGATCAGCTGGAAGTCAATGTTGCAACGATTCTTCGTAACACGATTCAATTTTCATCCACTGAATGTAAACCTGACATTTTTTTATACCAAGAAACGTCAAAATGATTAATACGAATGTCACGATATTATACGGTAGTGAAACCGGTACTGCTGAAGACGTAGCTGAACAAATTTGGAAAAGTGCCAAAAGGTTTTGTTATTGTTCTCTTTCTATTTTGTATACAGAACAATGTCATAAAAGACAAATTAATTTAACTTTCTAGCCAGTATATGACACAGTTATATTAATTGTAGGAAAGGTTTACATAGTTCTGTTTCTGCAATGGATGACTATGATATAAAAAGCCTTACATCGGAAAGGATGATAATCTTTGTAGTTGCTACAACTGGTCAGGGAGATCCTCCTAATAATATGAAACAATTTTGGAGATTTCTGTTACGAAAAAGTCTGCCAACAACATTTCTGATGAATGTAAAATATGGAGTGTTAGGTTTGGGTGATAGTTCCTATAGGAAATTTAATTTTGCAGCAAAAAAGTTAAACAAAAGGTTGATACAGCTGGGAGCAAAAGAATTACTGCCTATTGGATTAGCGGATGACCAACATGACTTGGGGATAGATGCTGTTATCGACCTTTGGGTACAAGAATTGTGGATAAAAATTATGGATACATTTCATATAAACACAATAGATTTGATTAACGATCAAGATAAAATAATTGAAAGATTTAATGTTGTTGAGATAAATGAAAATTCTGTAAATAACAATTATTACCCAGAAACTAATATTTATATGAAAGAAGTACTTACAAATGATAAAATGAAAGTGGGCACAGTAATAGAAAATATAAGAACTACAGCTGAAGATCATTTCCAAGATGTCAGATTAATTAAATTAAAGTCAAATAGCATTAATTACCAACCTGGGGATATAGTGTATGTTAGACCCAAGAATTCTAAACAACAAGTAGAAACATTTTTTAATGTATTGAGTAATAATAATGTAGAATTGAATCCAAATATGAGAATTCAAGTTTCTGAAAAGGAAGTTAAGGTTCCCACTGTTTTAAAACAAACTTTAACATTACAACAAATTGTAAAACAATATTGGGATCTAAACTTTAAGCCAAGACGATGTACAATGCAAGTATTGTATCAGATTAGTGAAAATGAATTAGAAAAAGAAAAGTTCTATGAGTTTACAACTGCAAATGGACAAGAGGAATTGTATAATTACATTAATAGACCAAGAAGAAATATTTTAGAATTGTTAGCTGATTTTCCTCACACAACTAGTAAATTAAATGTAAGACTATTATTTGAAATCATGTCTCCCATAAAACCTCGTGCTTTTAGCATAGCATCAAGTTCAAAAATTACTGAAAGTGAAATACACTTGCTAGTAGCTGTGGTAAAGTATAAAACTAAATTGTTAGAACCAAGATATGGTTTGTGTTCCAATTGGTTGGCTAAGTTAGAAAAAGAAGAAAAAATAATATTCTGGATACAGACAGGAACATTTAAATTCACATACGATAAACCAATGATACTTATTGGACCAGGAACAGGTGTTGCACCATTTCGTTCAATTCTATTAGAAAAATCTGTATTACACAATGATTTAAGCAACTGTGTTCTATTCTTTGGATGCAGAAATAAGGACAAAGATTATCATTGTAAAGATGATTTTGAATATTTATCACAGAAACTGCATTTATATTTATTTTGTGCATTTTCTCGAGATCAAGAAAACAAAATGTAAGCAATTTTAAGATTTTGTTTTATTGTTAAATAATTATATCTTATTACTTATAAATATTTTAGATATGTACAACACGTTATACGAAATCAAAAACAATTATGTTGGGACTTGCTGAACAGAAACAGTAACATTTATGTAGCAGGTAATTCTAAAAATATGCCCAACTGTGTTCGTGAAGAATTGGTTAACTTGGTGAAAGAAATGGCAAAAGTGACTGAAGAAGAAGCAGAGAATTTTATTAAACGACTGGAAAATGAAAATCGATATCAAGTTGAAACTTGGGGTTAATAAAGATTTTTGTATATAAAATTTTTAACAAAGATTGTAAATAAAGTAATACTATTTTAGACATATTAAAAAGCTTAATACAATTCTTTCTGATTGTGACAAGATAAATATGAAGAATATATACATATGAAAATATACATTAGTCTTATCGCAACCTTATATATAAATATTGCAAAGAAAAACGTATCGTAAGGTGATGAATGTTTTATAATAAAAATATATATAGACATGTACTTAAAAAAAGTTAGTCTTTTCTCTTTTATGACTAATAGTTTCATTTAACGTGCTATCGCTGAATTGAAGTCTCGTCAGGAGAACTAATATTGTACATTGCGCACGATAGTTGTTCAAACGTGTCGCGGCAAACAAAATTATGTCAACTGTCTTAATGAATTTTTTCTTTCCTCGATTTGAATATTTGCACAGACGCGCGCATGTCTCGTAACAACTCGGACTAGTTCGTGAATCTCCGCACAGCGTGGAGCTAAATTGTCGAACTCTAACCCTGTTTTATCTTAACCTATAAAAATAAAGCAGAAACATGCTACATCGTGCACGTTGGGGAACAGTTCTATTCATAACTCCACGCCTTAACCAACGGATCATGCAGTGATACTATAAGAAGTACCGACGAAACTTTTTTCCCTTGAAAAGAGATTGAAGGAGTCGTGGTTGAAAAGATATTACAAATGTCGATTAAATAACAATTTGTAAAAACTTTCCAACTATAATTTCAAACTTTAATAACATCCGTCCACGCGATAAAGAAGAAGCCAGATTTAGATAAAATTACGATAATTTTACCAGTGCTTGGCTGACATGTGAACTGCATTAACCTCTGATACCACACAACCCTTAATTCGAACGAAGTTTAAAAACTACGGAAAAATGGCAGGCAGTTACACGAAGAAAGAATTCGGCGTGGGTAGCGAAGAACAGACATTGTTAAAAGATTCACATGGAACCCGCATCGTGCCCGCGAAAGGTATACAATATTTCTCTTCTCTGTTGCTTTTTTTTCCTCCGCCTTCCACAACCTTAATCGTTTCAGCCCCGCTTCTACATTTCAAATATCGGAGGCTCTACCCTTCTCGGAACTGTTTTTGTTTCTTTTCTTTTTTTTTTTTATTTTTCACTACAAATACTTGACGAAACCGGTCTCTCCGTGGAGAGTATTCACATAGCACACCTTGGACCATAGTCCTCAAGAATTTCAGTGTACAACATTGATTTGTGTTTCAGTCAGCTTTATTTTGCACAGAACTGTGTTGAGTTTACATTTATTATGAAATGTTAAGTATCATTTGCGAAAATAGAAATATTCAGATATTCTTTTTTAAAAAAGGATATTAGAGTTGATTAACTCATACCTGTTATGTGTGTCTTTTCATTCTGTAATCAATAGAAGCATTTATCAAGAACCTGTGATAAAAATAATTGATTTTCTTAATTATATTTGCGTTTGATTATGAAAGATATCTTAAGTTTCTTTTAATCTTAAGTACTTTACTTTTATCTATGTATAGATTAAAGAAGTATTATGGTTGAATTAAAAGATTTCTTTTTAGTAAAATGTAAATTTTTTTTCAATTGAGATACAAGTGAATATATATTTTTCAGTATGGGTAACTTTTTATTAAAATGCTTTACTGAAAAATTCTATCCGTTACACACGTATTCAAGTATCTTATTTCAAACAGAAATCTAATTCTGCTGACACAAATGTAACTGAGAAGTTAATATATGTAGGTTTTATCAAAAGGTGAAACATTCATATTTGTGTTACTTTGAAATATTTTTTAACACTATTATTTTTGTTCATTGACTAATAAAAATTATAATTTTATATAGACCTTGTATTACAGTATATTTAATTATTTAATATTTATTTTTATTTAGTATTATCATATTATGTTACAAGCTTACAGTGTAATATCATGTATGTTATACAAGAATATAGTTTAGAGCCAAATGGAAAACAACTGGAATAAACTTGTATGAATGTCTCCTCCACAGGTTGCATTAAACCTTCCTATAATACTTTTAGAGTTCACATTCCAACCGGTAATTAATGCTTCATTTCTTTTAATGTCTAAGCAATATGTTTGTTGTGTTGTCTAAGCTGAATGTTTAAAAATGTATTTTTTACTTTTATGTTATGTAAATGTAGGATGAGAATCTAATGTAAAGTATGTCTATTGTACTTGTATTGAGTGTTCGAATCGTCTTTAAATTAATAAATTGCTTTAAATTGGTGCATCATGGAAGTGTTGTTAAGAGCTCTAACTACTACAGTATTAAATTGATACGTGTATTGTACAAACTTTAGTAAAGAATTAAACCTTTCATCGTAGGTACCGAACCTGTTCGTCTCTCCCCTGGATGGGAAGGCACTGGCAGGCCCGATGATGAATTGAATTTTAAAGGAGTTACAATGGATCAAGCGGATCTTGAATTAAATCCTCCCAAAGATAGGTAAATTCAATTCTATGCTTAACACTAAACATACTGCGATCAGGTAAATGGCTGATTTCAAAATATGATTTAAAATTCTGTGTCTTTTTTTTATACTGTACATATGTGATATTTGCAAACATATTATTCTACATATTTTTATATTTAGATTAAGTATTGTATTCCTTATAATGGTACTTCATGGAGTTGGTGCCTTGATGCCATGGAATATGTTCATAACAGCAAGAAGTGTAAGAATTACAAAGATATTTATGAATTGTTTAATTTTTTTAATATGGGGATTATAATATTTATAGTTAAATCGATTACTTTTCAGTATTTTATTGACTACAAATTATCTAAGGATTATACAGGGATTAAAACCATCTATGCCACAAATTTCCTTCCATACGTAGGATTTGCATCGCAAATACCAAATCTATTCTTTAATTGGTTAAATATATTTCTACAATTTGGGTATGTCTATTAGTGATTTAATATACTCTGTTTATAGTTTTTTTTACAATTTCTTCACAATTTTCAAATGAATTGTTTTAGCGGGAATTTGACAACGCGTATAGTATGGAGCATCTTCATGCAGGTTTTGATATTTGTATGTACTGTTATTTTGGCAATGACCGATAGTTCTAGTTGGCCTGGAGTTTTTTTTTGGGTCACCATGGCTTCTGTTGTTACATTAAACAGTAAGGCGTAAAATATTTTATTTTCTAATAAGTTTTAGGAAATAAGTTTTTAAATTTTTCTATACAATAAAAGTAGTAATTTAATGTACAAACTGCTCTATTTTATCATTTCATCTTATTCAAGTTTATTCTAAAGTGCATTTAAAACTTTTTTACAGCTGCTAATGGAATTTACCAAAACTCTGTATTTGGTATGGTTGCAAAGTTACCCGCGAAATATACTGGAGCTGTTATCTTAGGCACGGTAAACACCACCTTCCAGAATATCTTGACAAAAACATTATATAACATGTTCTTACATACATAGATTACTCTCTTATTGTTTTTTTCAGAATTTAAGTGGAACATTTACAGCCATTATTAACGTTATTGCTCAATATATGGCACCAAATGCTCGAACAGCTGCAATTTACTACTTTATAACTGCTCTCTTTGTTCTTTTGGCATGCTTTGACACTTACTTTGCACTTCCGATAAATGTAAGATTTATAGTGTCTTCAAGAAATTTATTTTATTTTCAATTTTTAATTGTTTCGATTATTAATTTTTTTCTATTTGTAGAGGTTTTATCGATATAATGAATTATTACATCAGAAAGGATTAAATAAGAGACAATTGGAAAATAAGGCAAGAACAAAACATGATAGACTACCATATTGGAAAATATTTAAACAGTGTTTTCCTCAATGTTTCAACACATTTTTTGTATTCTTCGTAACTCTCTCTTTGTTTCCTTCTGTGCAAACTTTCATACAACCATCGGACCCCAATTTTATAGTCCCACCAGAGTACTATAGTTCTGTTATGTGTTTCCTTACATTCAATATTACGGCTCTGATTGGTAGTTGTGCCGCATCTTTATATCAGTGGGTAAGTTTTTTCATTCTTAACATTTGTAATTACTAACTACCTATAGTAATTATCTAATATTTTTTTTTCTCTCTACAGCCTAGTAAAAAATATTTGGTAATCCCAGTTGTTTTACGTGTTTTGTACATACCACTATTTTTAATGTGCAACTATAGACCGAAAGATTATACAAGACTATTACCAGTATATATTAATAATGACTGGGTTTATTTCTTAATTGCTGTAACAATGGGTATAAGCAGTGGTTATTATTCATCGTTATCCATGATGTACTGTCCCAGGTGAAACTCTTAATTTTCATGATATAAAAAAACATTTCATTAATTTGATCAAAAATTCATAATTTAACATTATAATTTCAGAATGGTAGATTCGAAATACTCTTCAACAGCTGGCATGTTCGGTGCAGCGTCATTAATTACAGGAATTGTTAGTGGATTATTGTTTTGTATGCTGATGCCTAATTTGGTAGCAAATTTATTTTTTTAATACTTGTATTATTTGATTACAAAACAGTGATTCAGTTTTAAAAACATTTCTTACGTAGGAAAATCAAAATGACGGAAAAGTAATAACTTGATGAAATCAGATTTATTGACATAATTTAAACAAATTTTAATGTACGATTTATATTTTTTAAAATTTGATTTCTATAGGTTCTGCTATTACAGTAGATGAAATTGAAAATAAGTGTTATATTTAATTGCAAAAATTTCGTTCAATGAAATGTATATGATACTGATTGATTCATATTTGAATTAGTAGAAAATTATCTTGTTTATGACCGTAGAGAGGAAGTTAGAAAGTATCAGTGTTGAACGAGAGATGTAAAAATTACCTGATATTTATCGAACTCGAATTGTACTGTGTTTTGTTTTAAGATATAAAACAAGGAAGCAGAAATCATTATATCACGTAAATGATTTTAATGTTTAATCATCACTCCAATGAAACTATTACTACTACCTAGAATTGGACCAATAAGCCTTACTAATCACACGTTACTAGGTTTTTCACATATATAAGTTGATTCGAAGCCGCTAAAATAAGCACATAAAAGATTTGTATATTTAATGATTGTTACTTGCATAGACCAAATTTAAGATAAGACTACTTTGTTACTTTTTTTGTACTAACAATACAATCAATTCAGAACTAAACTGCATATCATTTATATCACAGATGCATGGATGCATCGTTTGTTTCATTGTCAAATATTTAATAACTGCTCTAATTCACTCGAAATATTTCCAATGTTCTGATATTCTCACACATGCATTTAACAAACATATCAGGATATTTTTTGACTAATGTCCGTGCAGCTTTTGCTCAGAGGAATTAACAATTTTAATATTTGATACCTAATTTTATAATAATTTATGTTGCTGTGCCTTATTTTTTAATAATCAACAAGATACATTACTTTTACAAACGTTAATGTAGAGTATACTTTCTATATTATTGTTATTAATATGTTAGTTGTATTACTTTTTGTATTTACTTTTGTTTGTAGTGTTTATAATTGATATTTACAATTGTATAATCACTGAAGAATTAATGCTTATATCTTGAAGCAATTTATAAATACTAAGTGATCAAGGAACAATCTCACTTGACATAGATCATGACAATAAACTCTCTTTTTTATTTAATAAAAATATTATTTTATATATTTCTGTAATCTCCTTTGTTTTTTTTGCATGTAGTAAACATATAAAAAGTAATATATCATGCTATATGCTTACTAAGTACTTCTCTTTAATCTGTGCATTAAAAACTGATTAAGACAGTATGTATAAGTGAACAGTGACATCACGACTTAAATTGTATGGTATGTTAACACAAGCTCAATGAAACTGCGCTACAAAACTTTTGAACATTTACAAGGTCTATTGTATCTGTTAACACACATGACTACTTAATTCATGAGTAAAAAATGTGAAACAATATATATTTTATGTTGAATGATTTAACATTATTGTTCAAATTATTTCTAAATGGTGTATACTATTTTGTTATTTTATTTATTTAATTATACTCAGTTTGCATGAATTTTTATTTAAATAATAAGAAATTCCTCAAAATTGACTTAAATTGGAAGTCCTTTTCAATCATTTTGATCATTGAGTATTGTAAATTATTTTGATTAGAAAAGAGATCAAATAAAAGTATACATCATTGAATATGAACTTCCGTTCAAGTACAATTATCAGAATTTGTAAATATTATCTAAGTGCTTCCACATGTTATAACATGTGAAGATTATAAATTTGCATTTTTATTATATATATTGTAACTTATAAGCAATAATGTTTCACTATTTATAATGCTGTTTGTCATCTAATTCTATCAACTTATATATACTTATAACCAATACTCTTACACTCATTCAAATTATACACGATTAAAATTTGTTATCTTAATCGTATACTTATGAACATCTACACATCTTGCTGATGGAAAAAAGACTTAAATTACCTCAAGTGTTGTATCCCATGTTGACCACAAATTTTATTCTAAAACATAGAATCCGAATTCCTAGAAGGACAATCCTCTGCATAAAGCAATTCAGACAATAAATTATAAATGAAATTCAATGAGATCCTTGAATGAAACATCATTGAAGTTAAAGCTGATAGAAAGCATAGAAGGAATATTTTTATATTGATTCAGTCGTGGACGCGTTTTGTCAAAAATTGCTTAATGCATATCATATTATATAGATTAGGAATTTTTAATTGAAATACACTGGAGTTATTGATTATAAAAAGAGAATTCAAACAGTACATCTGTTTCTACATAAAAATGGTATTACAATAGATGATATGGCAACATATAGTAACCGGGTTACTGTAATGTTGATATATAAATCTTACCATTATTATGTTGAAATATTTGGACAGGCATAGAATAAATATAAATGTAAAGTATTATAAAATACTTACAAAGTTCACGATTACAGATAAGTCTTAAAGCGTAGATTTACGGAATTGTTTTAACCATTCAATTTATTGTAGAAATGATGTTAAATAAATGCATAAGGACAAGTTTGATTTCGTGCTTAATGACTCAATTATATTGCGATAATCTACACAGTGTTTAATATCGAAAAAAAAGAATATAATTCATAATACATGATCTGTTCGTATCATTTCTTATTACATTCTACTAGGTAATCACAAATAAAATTCACAATGAAATATTTCCTTAAAAATAAATGTTATTCCCTTTGTTAATATTGGTATACAGTATTAAACAGTAAACATTCAGAATTAGAACAAAAGAATGATGCACTGTGTATAGTACAAGTTGTCTGATTCAATAAACTTTACATAACATAAACTTTTTCTATCCTTTTGTACGGATACACTTCTTTGGTTTTCGGACAAATCACAGTACCATTGTTCTCTTGAGCCATTTTTTCTAATGCCTACAATAATGAATTATTTATCAACGTGTAATCAGACAGTTTTTTCACTGTTAAATTGAACATTTCTACTTACTTGTTCTCCATATACATATCCATTCGGCATCATCATAGGTTGGTTGTACTCATTTAATGGTTTACCACTAATACTGCAAACAAGTCTAGACTGTGAACAATGAGCGAAAGGCAATGGAGCAGCTAATTCATTAAGAGCTTTGTTGCACACGGGACAATTTGGATTTCTGCCTTCTTTATTTGCACTATAGCACTGAGGTGTTTTCAATGCTGATAATCCTGCTTGTAGAGCTACCGTAAAAACACTCTGACTCGCTAATTGGAAAAGTCTATAATTTTCATGTCTAAACTGCTCTATCAGTCTATCCCATCTACAAATGTTACAGTATTATTGAAAGATTATTTTGTAATATATTTATAATTAAAATGCAAATGTAAATCATGAAAACTCTAAATGGAATTCTATATAAAAATGAGTAGAAGATACACATACCTTTTTTCATCTAACAAATCTTTATATGGACTGAGGGATGTATTAGCTGGAAATGCCAACTGACCCATGCAACACTGAATCTCTTGTAATTGATAATCATCATAATTGGCAAAACATTTCCTGGCATGTTTGACAGCGTCAAGTCTTCTGTCTTGTCTCACTAACTCTATAAACTCCTGTACACGTAAATTAAATTCCATGGTACTTCCTAGTTTTCTTAATTTAGACCGATTGTCATGGCACCATCCAACACATATTGCTGTCTCGTGGTTTGCTAAAGATTTTTCGACTTCTCTCGATACCATAAAAACATCTAAAAGTATAAAAGAAACAATATTTGCATATAATAAAGATAAATATTAGTTTACATACCTATGTTCGTTAGGTCTCTAAGTTCACTGTTGTTTGCTAATTTTGTTGCAGTTTTATAATAACCCTTACGAAGAAAATATTCTATCAACATTCTATCGAGTCTCTGGCGTCGCCATTGGTTTACTACACTTGGGGTTGTATTAGCATGTTCTTTTAAATGATCCAATCGTCTCTTACAAACCATTCCTGCTTGTAATTCCTCTGCTATAGACTCTTCTGCTTTTCTCTTCAAAACCTGTAGTTTAGCTACAACTCCTCCTAATAATCTACTTATTTCTCCTGCAGGAACGCCTGTTCCATCATTCTTTAATAACTCATTAGCTGCAGCTAGTACATGCGAACCTTCTCTATCTAAAGTTTTCTGAGCTGAACGAAACTTTTTGTTAAGTAGTTCATAAGGAACCTATCAAAAAAATATTGTGTTAACTCAAACTACAATATTGAATTTGAAAATTATGTACAGAAATACAAAAAAATGATTCTGTATCATTAATAATTATGTCCTACTCTAACTTATGAACAATTGTAAATAGTTGCTTGAAATAAAAAATTTGAAACGCAATTCGGTGCGAACTATGTACCTTTAACGTTGGGTGTTCAAGGCTTTTAACGTCTGACATATTGGTTATCCTCAAAACTATGTATAAAGATGTATTTAAAAAATCGGAGTAAAATTACGTCTATTATATCGTAGCTAATATACTTTGCAATTATGTATTATAGTCGTCCATCTCGATTTTGACACACGACTGTCTTTAAGGATCGCAAAAGCTGTTGACTTCTTTTAACAAAGATAATCAGCAGTTTGTTTACGCATGATGAAAACGTTAGTGTTATAATATAAATCTAGATGGCTCCATTAACGAAAGAAATAAGGGATGATCCTTAGCTTGAATCATGTGATTCAACGATTCGTTACCAACCAAAAATTGTCATTGTCACGAAATGGAAGATATTTAATAATGATATATAATACCTCAGAAAAGATAAGGAATACGTAATATTGTAACGGTATTCGATTTTAGAGCTACAATTTTATTTCAGTTATGTTACACCTTATACCTGCCAATGATTTTTGATGCTTTTCATTGGTCACTGAAATGCATTAATTTTTGGCTTCGACCAATCGCGAAATTTGAGCAAGTAACTCAAGTGCAACACAGCTGAATAGAAAACGCTAAAAATGTTCGCGGAATTGAATGTTTTAAAATATGACGTGCATGCTCTACTCATAAACATCGACGAACTTTCGTAAAAGGTGAGTTGATAAATATTTTTTCATTATGATTTCCAGCTTCTTGTAAACAATGTAGAGTCTTCGAGGATCACACGTGCAAAGTTGTCCTGGGAAAAAAAAAGATAATTCCGATTCAATTATCCGCCAACAGTTAAATGTAATTTCTACACTTATCAATTTGAAATAGTAATTAAAAGTGAGGTTTTAATGCGTTCTTAGCAATATAAAAACATGTAAATTTATCGCAAATGTTAAACACTTGAAACCTATAACAGTAGGGTACAAGGAACAGTTAGTCTCGCGCAAGAGTCTAAAAAATTCAAATTTATTACAATAAATCTTTCCATTTATCGTTGAAAGTGATGACAAGAAATAGATCGAGGACAAAGGAACTTCAATACAATATTTTTCAAAATTTGACAAAAATTTTGCCGATATTTGACCGTTCGGTAGTGTCGGATCGGAAAGGATCGGTTATCTTCGGGCATATTCGGCCGGTGACGGAGAGTATCGGTGGCGCGCGCGAGTCACTCGGATGGCCGGGGGCCGCCATTTTCCTCCAGTGAGGGAGACAGTCGCGAGCGTAGTTCCGCGCATTGTCGACCAAGTTTTTCGTCGAATCGAGGGATTTTCGCGAATAACTGGGGCGTCGGGCGGGCGCGCGTGACCCCAGTGCCCGTATCCGAGCGAGTATCGTTCCACGGGAGGCTCAAAGTCACCCGTGGACGCCGGGAAAACCGTCCGTACAAATCGGAATACAGAGCTGAGGCACCGCGCGTATACTCCCGAAAGAGACACATCGTAAGAACGCCGTGTGAGAGAGTGAATATAGTTTGGTGATCGCAGTGTGGCCGGTGAAAATACTCGAGTACTCAGGAGTACTGTGGACCGAGGAATATAGGGAGAATCGCCTCCGACAGGTTAGTGAGTGGCCCTCGCCGCGGCTCCAGTTTTTCTTTCGCGTAGAATCGCGCCGCCGAGAGGCTCAGTGTACGCCGTGTGCGTCGCTCGTGCGGCCCCTGGTGTGCACGGTGCATGCGTGCACACACGCACCGGAGAAAATTCCGCGGGTTCGTGCCTGTGTATTTGTATATGTTTCTATCTTCCTTCCGTCCGTGCGCGTACCAGCGTACGGTGCATACGTTAGTTCTTCGTTTAACCGTTTCACGTCTCTATGTATGCGACTGTATGACACTCGGTGTGCGAGTATGCTAACTAGTGTGATATGGCGGGAGACGCCGCGCCAGCAACGAGCCACGCGCCTTTCTTTTTATTCGGCCCTCCGCTCGCTCGCCGCTGGCCCGATTATCGTATTCTCTCTGATATATCCTCTAACATCGTTTCCCGTGCCTCCGAAAACTTCTACCGAATTTCGACTCGTGAATTCACTCGACTCTCCATTCTCCCGCCGGGCAACTGTTTTCTATACTCTTCTCCCTTGCAGTGAACTGTGAAATCGTATCTTGACGTTGACCTTCGGTAACGTTTTCAACCATTTTCGATGAAAATGGTCGCATGGACACCACGCTCCTTCTCACACTCCATCGGACGTGCTTGCCTGTGAGGATCGGCGCGAGCAAGACATGTTCAACGCATTATTTACAAGTTGATTGCAATATGTTGATGTTGTAATGCAATTGCAATGGATCATCATAGGCATCTTCAATTTCACCGCTTACGAAGATTATAATCGTTTCCGTTTACTCGGAGTAGAACGTCTTCGTTGAATAATTTCGCGTGAAACTAATCCCCTAGTTCCGTTTACGTTTCGGTATAGTCAAGCGCACGTGCAAGAGAGAGGGGGGTGAATTTTCTGACATATTATCCCTCGAGTATGTAGAAGATTGTTGTGAAATATTGTTAGATGGCAGCACTCCGCGCCGTGCCTTGAAATTTTCTTTATTTACGCAAATAGAAAACACTTTTCAGAATTTACAACGATTTTCCGTTTTACCCGTTACACGCGGTTGCACGTATCCTCGTGACGCGTGTTAGTTCGCGCACGATCACCCCTCGCATTTTCATAAATCATGCGAGCGAAAATATTTAACGTTCCGAAGAGAGCGCCGGTACAGTCCAAGCAGTCTCCGATGTGTACAGCATGGTGCTCTGATGGAAATCGTATATTATTCCGCTAAATGTACGTGTCATGTGGTTGACCGCCATTTGGACGCTTCTAGAATATCAGTCATTTGTATCTGGCCTCTCTTTTGCCAACAGCTCGACTTCTTCTGTGCCTACTCCACAATACGCCAATTAACGCGCGATTCTTTTCATGCGACGATCCGGTGCGATTGCCGGAAAAATTTTCTTTAAATAGACGTACGCGTGCAACTCGTAGGCACGTTTACACGAAAGCTATTGCGCCGCGTTCGGCACCGAACGTGTCATCCTTTGCGAACGTAAACTTCATGAAAACCGATGGTCCTTCGTGCTTGCGGGCGACACCGTTGGGCCCAGTGATTCTCAACCTCGCCCGTAGACCCCTGCTCCTTAACACTAGAACTACCGAGCAGTTAAATCGTCCTTTTGAAATTGTCCTGTAGAAACTTCAACAGTGCAATTATTGAGACCTCAGTTGGTTTGCAATTCAGTTTGTATATTGTCAAACCAGTTTCTTTAGTACTCTTCCAGAAAAGCATCTGTTATCTGTCGAATGACTGGAAAAAATGAAATCAGGAACGCGTCATTTTGACTCATCCGGTGGTTCTAGTGTTAATAAATCTTCGTGCAGCCCGCATCCTTTAACTCGATACAGTACACGTTTCCCTCTTACCATTGTTGATGGTTCCGTTGGTTACCGGCAGCTTCTTTTATCACCGTGAAAAACTTTTCATGGCCTTTTCGTGATGAGAATTTTGGGAATGCTGTATGGATCCTTATCTTTCGTTATTATTCAACCCGCAGTGGTAATCAATTGCAAACAGTGTACTTTTAAAAATGTGTTACGCATGCACACCGCATTGATGATTTTTATAACACTTGATCCGAGCGGTATGAATCATCGATTGACCGCGCGTACTAATTATTCATCCGCGGAAAACATTGAAACATTAATCGTTGCGTGTTCTAGCGACTTCACTGTAAAAGACACTTAAACCGGCGAGTAGGTCTAGCTTTTCAAGAGTTCGACGTTCTTGGTGGACTCGGTTAACAAGCTTCCGTTGGAAGCGATAAAGCATGCTAACGACCTACTAATCTAAACCAGTGTTCGAATGACTGAAATATTGGAGAACGCATAGCGCGAGACTAGTGCATTCAATGGCTGGGTCTCTGGTGACCCAGGGGACACTTGCGCTTTGCATGAGAATATTAATTATTTTATATAAAAAAAATGTCCAACCTCTGTGTACGGGTCTCATTTGACCCGGTCTTTGGTTTCGTGTGTTACAAATCTGTTTTATTAATAATTCAGAGGCTAATATGATAAGAATTCCCCGAAGGACATTGACGTCGATCGGTATATACCAGATTGCGTAACTTTCGCCGAATTTAACGTGAATATGGAACAAACGTCGTCGCGCGCACATTTCCCTTATTTCGTTGCAGGTCGTCAGTGTGCGTGTGGTGTGCGCGCGCGCACTCCACACGCACGTAACTTACTTATTCATCGTTGATTGTGTCGGTATTTAAACGAGCTCCCGTTCTGGCCTTACGTAATTTGCTGAACGCGCGGAGAGCAGCGGTGGGTACGCTCGGTTGCTTATTCAGCGATGTTGTGACCTGTATTCACGTCGCGACACTTCGCTGTTTCTTTTTACTAGAAACCCACTCACGGCCGGCCGGCCTCTGCCGGGCCGGGCACCCGGTGTGTATGCGCGGCGTCTTGTATATTTACGTTTTCCTCATTGGCGCCGCGTAAATCCATCTCCCGCGTCCGTGCCCGGAGAAAGGAAACGAGCAGACGTGTTATCCTTCGAGAAAGTTAAGTCGTTCGGTTTGACGAAGGAGGTCGTCTCGAATCACCGTCACTGACCAACAGAGAGTCTTCTTTATTTTTTGGTCCTCTTTCTTTTCTTTTTAGCTCCCTACCGTTTAACCCTTTGAAAACCCGAGTGTTACTCCATGCATGCAAATACAATGAAACTTATTATGAATTTTGATAAACTTTCTACTTAACGTTCCGTTCGAAGTTGACGATTTTTACTGATTTAAAGTTGAAATATGAACCGAGCTTTAAGGGGTTAAAGAAGAACATCTTCGTTATCGACCTAACCTTATATTGGCCCATACTCTGATCACTAGAAGATGCAAACATCACGGTAGGATTTCGTCACTCAAACAACATGCTAATTTTAATGTTTGCTTTTGTTCGATTAAATGAATACATAATTAAAACGCTAAATGTGAAAATGTATATAAGAAATTATTTAGGACATTTTTATAATTTCGTTTGTGTATAACCTTAAACGCTTAAAAATTTCCACACCGCTCGATCCATTTATTATAATTTTTACACGTGGTTAAATACTATCGTTCTATATTCGGCGAAAACTTTTCTGCTAAGGAGCAACACGTAATCGGGTCAAATAATCGCCGCGTCCCGATAGTCATTTTAACGAGAATTTTTGTGACCAACAGATTTAGACGTCTTATCAATGATTCATGGTTCACGCGGAACGGACGAGGTCGCCAGGGATTTGTTATTGTTTGTCGAAACCCGTTTCGCACGGAAAGATACGCGACCTGCGATGATTGTTTATTGCCTTTGCAGCCAGTGTCGCCGCCTAAACTCGATTCCGTCCGGGTTTAAAAATGTAACAGCGATGGCGGCTGTGGCAGTGGCGGCAGAGGCGGCAGGCGGCTTCATCGCGAAAGTATGTACTCGGCGTATACCTATTAATCACAGCAAACTCGACGATCGAGATAAGAGCACGGCGTGGAGCGTTCGCAGAACCCGCTTGATTATATTTTCCCTTTACCGGACGTAATGCGCCGAGCGAAATTGATTCGTTATACAACTTGCATAAGTCTTCGGATGGGATACAGATGTGCCGGGTATAGACGTAACTGCCTATTTAGAAATGTTATCTGCGTGCACTGATAACGGCACGATAATGCGAAAAATGTGCGTGTATCGTGTGCGACAATCGTACGCTTCTTCGGTATTTATAGAACTACATATAAAATAAATCATTCACCGCTTCTTTTTTTTTGTTTTTCTAATACTAGAACTATCAAGCACTTAAACTGACTTTTCTAAATTTCTTTATAAAACTTATAACTGTGTATTTATCAAGATTTCAATTGATTTATATTTCAGCGTAGGTATTACTAAATCAGCTTCTTTAACGATTTTTCAGAAAAGCATCTGTACCTCCTCAGTAATTGTATAAAAAGAAATCAGGAATGGGTCATTCTAACTTATCTGGTAGTTCTAATGTTAATTATCGCGAATCTCAATACGAGCAAAATTAATTTTTCTACCACATCTGATTGTGTAGTAAACTACATCTTTGCACAATGATGACCGGGTCACCGATGACCCGGAAGTTCTTCACCAGAAAATAATCTGTTTCTTAATGACTAACAAAAATTTCTGTTACCTAAACGGCTGTCACGTTTCAACCAACATTCATCTCGTTCATCTTATGAAAATTGATTTGAAATCATTTTTAAAAAGTGTTGTGGAGAAAGAAGTGCGCAAATAACAATGGCACATTAAAGGCGCGGGTAAAGTTTTCGTAAACTTTACCAGCTGTGGTCGCTTCTTGTCTTCTGTTGATTTTCGTCGCGTAATTAAACCATGAAAAATTGTCGCGGGAGGAGGGGGAGCTGCGAAAGCTGGCCGGATACTGGGAGCGAGAAACAGAGATGGAGGAACGGCGGTAAAGGGGAAAAAGTGTCCCTGTCTCGTACGAGGCTCGGGTGGAACCAAACCGCGGCGGTTATTATCGATCTCTCGGCATCGTTACACTTCGTCCGGGATCCGTACAAGTGCGGTAAAAGGCACGAGAGAGTGGTTACATCGATTGTCCACGGGCTACACAGAAGCGGCGTTCTATACGCTGTTTCTAAAATAAGTAACCAAACTTTTTCACCTTTTTTCGGTGAAACTGTACATTCACTTGAAGAATTGAGAACTATCTCGCATTCGTAAGCAGAGAAAATGCTTCCTTTTCACCTGTAAACATTTCTTTTTTAGAAATTCCTTTTCGCAGACAAATTATTCTCATTGTTTCTTGTTACTTTTTTAACGAGAAGAAACTTTAAAACCAACAACAGAGGCTTTACTAAAGATGGCGTGTCGATTTGACCCTGCTATTAGAGTTTTATAGGGAAGGTCAATTACACAAGCCGCGCATCCTCCCCATTCTATGATTCTTTGTGCCATAGTTTCCGGGAACAGATACTTTCCGTCGTTGCCGTTGCTGCCGCCGCCTGCGTTCAAATTACCTGAGATTCTATACTTGATTTTCCGTAACGAAACGGAAAATGCCCTGCAGGGTTGCACAAGGCGTGTCCTGTTCGAGAAGAAAGTCATTCCTGGCAGTTTATGAGGAATGCCCGTTCGAGTATTAAGCTCTCGCAAACTTGCCCAGGTCTGTAAACCTCTGTCGCAAACAAAAGGCGGCTATAACTTGGAGACACGCGTTTCCCATACGTCTCTCCCCATGAAATCTTCTTCATACCTAAGGTGAAGATTGTTAGGGACAGAAGGGTTGTGCCAAAGAAGAAACAGTTGCTTGCTTATTGTTACTGGAACTCCAGCTATCTCCTAAACATGGGAAAACAAAGAGTCACATTATATTCGTATCGTCATCCATATCTTAGTGTCTTTGGGTAACATTACATTTTCTGGTTTTATCACAATAAGTAAATTATACGGTCTCAGTGACAAGTAAAATATTCTTTTGAATATAAGTAAAAATATTGTTGTTATATATTTGACATTTTGTTCCCAAATTTCGCACAGCTGCAGATATTTTTATCAGCTATTATATAGAGTCATGGTATACATTAAATCTGATTGTGGATGGGTGCTCCACAAAGAGGGAAAGAGAGAGCGAAAGAACGGTGTGGACGTTGTAACAGGTGCCCCCACTTGGTCTCTCGTTCTCCCCCCTCTTCGCTTCGATGCTTCTCTTCCTTTACTGTTCTCTTCAGATTCGTTTCGTTCGTCCTGTGTGTATATCTTGTAGCGTTTCCTATCCTCTTTCACTTCGTCGCTACTTAGCCGCTTTTGTGTAAGGCTAGCAAACTGACCTGACTCAACTATCAGGTATGCTACAATCCACCGGCACGTCTATCTTCGGGGGAGAGAGCCCGAAGAAAGCTTCCTTTTCTCTTTTCGATTTCGTTATAAACGTAAACGACGTTTCCGTTGAAGTCAGAATCATGCGGGACCCATAGATGTCTCAGGTAACGTGATTTAGAAAGCTTTCGAGCCTTTGTCGAATGTCGTTAAACTTTATTAAAACAACCGTATAAAGAAAAAATATATAAATTGTAAAAAAAAAAATACTTATACGATTCTGACTAAATTGGTGATTTATGGTGTTAAATGTTACATGTTGAATATTGATGGGGAATCCTTGGTTAAATTTAATCAGGCTTCCTCGATGCTAATTCCCTAAATATCGTTCGAAAATTTATATCTGATAAATGTGAAAGTGTGCCAGACGGATTTGCGCGGAGAGATACGTGACAATTTCTACGTAATCAGTCCGCGGAACGATCGAATTGTCACGCATGCATACCGATTTATTTTCTGGAATAAGGAAAAGCGTAATTACCGGTGGCACTATTCAGGCTACAAGCTTGATCGATTCCTAGGATGCCCCGACACAATAGAATGAAAATACAGATATCGCTATTCGTCTTTGCCAGTCTTGCGGAAAACGGACATGGATAGTTATAATAGCAGATAAATGCGCATGTATTACGTAAATAACTGGAAAACAATGCGTCTGAAGCACGCAAAAGGAGTAGCACTGTTTACTACACTTAGAAACTCGGCCACCTATGATCACGCGCATATATAACGCTGCCTCGATTGTGACAGGATGCCCTTCCTTCGTGCAGATTCAAATGTCTTCAGCTTAACCCCTAACGCCCTGAAAGTATTTTAATACTTTGACTGCTACGGCGGTCACCGATGACCGGAGCTTTAAGATTACAAGAAAATAATCGATTTCGAATACAAATTTTTCGTAACGTAAATAACTATATCAAAGAATCAATAATTCTTGTTTTTTATCTTTGCTATAGAAAGGATAAGTGATACATAAAACGCTGATGTCTTTCGTAGCAGTCAACGTGTTAACACGTTCACTACCAGCGCTTATTTCGGTGACAGTCTCTTCAGTTATAATATTTTCTTCAATCCAATAAATCTTCTAAAGAAAATATTAGAAAAATGAAACTGAAACGAGTTATTGAGTTCCTAAATATAATGTCGTAGCTTATAACTTTAAATAACAATATTTATAAGATTAATTTCATTTGCTTTGTATAAAATATAAGACTGCGCCTGTCACAAATATGTGACGCTGTAACGAACGTGTTAAGCTACCGTTTTCATCAATATGCTACCACGAATCAAACACGCTTCGATTTTTTATAAAATTTATTTAAACATTCGTGAAAATAAATGTCCAAAATAAAAACTAGCAATAACACCTTAAGACCTGTACAATTGAAAATCATTTAAAGTTCAGAAATTTACGTTAGTCAAATATCGAACAGAGAAAGTAATCTTGAAGCATAGCTGGGTAAGAGAGACCCACGGATGTCATGAATCCCCATGTTTACTGCCAGGTCAAAGAAGGGCCGCAGTGTGTTGCGCGCGTTTTACTCCACGGATAGCGCAGTCTATATAGATGTCCGCATTCTCCCTCCGTTTCGCATGCGTTCCGAAACCTACGAAATAGTTCATACGTTGCCGCGATCGCTGGACACGGAACGAGTTAAAACGTAGAATGAAAGAGAGAGAGAAAGAGACAAGATAACAGCGCGAGCGCGCGCGCGCGAGCGAGATGACGCGGAGAAAAAGGGGAAAAGAGGAAGAAGAGGTTCGTCGGCACCGGGCGACGCGATTTAGTCCAAACGTGAAGTACGACCTCGGTATAATGGGGGTAGCGCATCGCCATTGTAAACAGACTTGGAAGCAGTAAGCAGCTCCGGGATTTAGTTCGATGTGTCGGAGGATGAGGACAGCGGGAGGTGGTTGAGTGAGACGGGGAATCTGACGGTTGGGTTGAGGAGAGCCGGAGTAGGGTGGCGGACGGGTTGGCAGAGAAAGAGGGGGGAGGAGGACGTGTCGTGAAGAGTGGGGCAGACTGTCGAGGGTGGGAAGTTGCCGAGACATCGATCGAGCCGACCATTGCTTGCCACACTCCACTACTAGGAGTCAAGATGCCATATCCACTACGAGGAACTAAACTCCATGAAACTACTCTCTGCCGCTCTCTACGCACTTGTCCTAACCCGCTGTAACTCTGTATAGGTGTGCGCGTCGCGCGCGCATAGGTCGAGCCAAGCGTGTTGTACGCGACTGTTGGAGACGACCAGAACGGGAAGGACAGAGGAGACGCAGCCTGCAGAGATCGAGAAGATATAAGATGCGATTTTTTCCTTTCTTCTTTTTTTTTCATCTGTTTGCCCTCCGCGTGTGTATTACGTAGCGAGCGAGCGAGCAACGAACAGCGTAGGTGTATAGGTACGACGAGCACGAGGAGAGAAACAAGTGTACCGGGGTTTCACTCATTGCCGTTTCCTCGGGAATCGCGCGCGCGGAGGAGAGAGAAAATCGTTTGTATACACTTTGCGGTCCCATGAGGTCGCCCATATACACACGTTGTACTCTCGGGTCGTTCGTCGTGAACGTTCTCGCGACCGTAGCGGGCGTGAAGTAAGTTATAAATTGGTCCTCTAATACGTGGACGAACTCGTTTTTGTTGTAACCGTCTCGGGTAATGGGATATAGCTCATTAAGCGTTACTAATGGATTAACGTTACTTTTACGACTTATTGGTCGCATGTTTCAGTGATCGACATGTTGCCTCTGTGTCTGTGACTTAACTTTGACATCATTTCCTGGGTATACAAGATGTTCCATCTAACACTAACTTCTTCAAAATATCTGTTGACACGTTGAATGTCATGGGGGTCACCGGTGACACCGAACAAAATCGGATTACTATAGTTCATTCAATTAAAAGATGATTATCTAGAAACAGTTCTATATTACAAATAGTGCTAGCTAATGCGGTCACATTCAGCTCGATTAATATGCAATAATGATAATGCGATTCAGTCGGATGATTTAATATTAAATTCTTTCCGTTTGGTGTATTTTGCTCTATGAAATCGTACGGTATTCAACGTGTTAATATTAGAATTTTATAAAAGTGTTGCTTACGAAAGTCGCATAGTTTCATGCTAATCACTGAATGGTAATACTAGTTTTACTCCATTGAAAATGATAAACGAAGGACAACGTTCTTTTCTTAAAGGGAACGTTATGTTTTATTAGCATTTACTGTTTCTATGCAATTAATAGCGTTTAAAGTATTGCACGTAATTTAATCACGTGAAACACCTTGTATAACGCATCTCTGGGAGTCGTTCGCTTTGCTTGGATACATCTTGCATGGGAAAATTATATTGGTCGCGTTCATGGTGGAACTAAATAAATGGCTGTTACGTTTCTTCCCAAGTAGTACTAGGCTGGCCCGATTTTAAACTTTCCGACCGACTTGTTTAGGAAATTAGTTTTCACTTCTTTTGTGATCGCTGACCTTCCTACTCGCTTGAAAATATTTTTGTTGGACTCGCCGATGTACACTGCAAGTTTAACAAGCAACACTCTTCGTTCCGTTAGGCGTGATTTATTCCGCGAGGCACGTCCAGAACGGGTGCGGAAACAATAAGAAAAGTTAGTCGGCGGTTTATGTGGAAAATTCTGATTCAGAGCGGAAGAGGATATAGGGAACCGTAAAGAGGAGGGGTTGGCAAAGTCGGCGGAGTGTATGTAACTTTGAAACTTAACAAGGGTATATTCATCGCGTTCCCTACCATGAATAGGGGACATGAGCTGGCACATGTCTTGAACGTACTGATATTGTTCCTTTTTTGTATGGTGCTCAATCGAGCCCTTCTTGACCTAACGATGAAGTCATGCGGACGGACAATCTCTATTTCCCGGATTGTAAAATCATAAATTAAGCGGAGCGTAAAGAAGGGCGACACGTGTGCAGGTAGAACGCCGAAAAGGGACACTCGAAAACAAACACGAACGCTTTTTCATTCTTTCTTTGTGTTTAGTAGCGTTGACTACCGTCTTCGACAGCTGAAACGAGGGTTTTAAATTTCACAACACTCGAGTGTGACCGGGAACTATACAAAGTCAGTTCCTCGTTGTGGTTTCTAATAGGTTCATTCAGTTGATTTTCATTGTAAAGGTCAAATAGATAATTAAAGGATTCGACGAATTTTAGTTTTTTCAATGATATTGTAAATAATCCGAGTTTCAAATTATTCTGTAGCATGTATACTTTAAGTAACATATGTAACTTACACGGGGTATGCATATTGTACAGAAATGTTACATGGAGTATAACTATAGCTATTGGTAATTTTATTGTATAATATGATCGAAAGCATCATTAAATTCGGTGGTTTTATTCTGACCGCATATTGTATACAATATATTCCGCGGAACAATTACGGAAATTATCGTCGAAATCAACTTGGAACGTTGAATATTTGGTCTACCCAGTGCGGTGAGTCACTGGGCGAGCCAAATTGATCAAGTGTCACCCTGTAAAAGCACCGAGGTATTAATGCATACACCTATATCGATCAGTGCGTAACAGAGAAGGGATACCGGGAGTCCACGTTGCAAGCGCGCGTTGCATGTGCATCGACATTTGTGGAACCGGGTGCATTCTCAAGGCCGACGCACCAACTGAATTCATGGAGTTCGAGAAATACTTTGCCCGGCATCCTATTACTTTCCCCGCCATTTCTCTGTTCTTCATTCTTTATTAGTTCGTTCCTTAAATACAAGAACTATGATATTTCGCGAAATGTAATCATTATAAAAACGCTCCCGAAACACAAACTGTTCTATCGAGACGTAACACGATTACAGATTTCGTAACATGCTTTTTGTTTCCAATATTTTGTTAATCATTTTTGTCGACAGGAAACTCGTTTGTTATTAATTTTAAACGCGCGGTCGTAAGAACAATTTGTTTCTGCGTCTTCTTTCAGGGAATGGCGATCTAGGATGTTTCTTTTACCCGCGAGAGAACGCTCGTAACTTCTTTTTGAACCGCATACACGCGAATCTTGAAAGATAAACCTCCTCGTAAGTACCAACTGGACCGGTTTCTTTTTTTGCCCGGCCGTACCATCAAAGGAGGGACAGTACCCGACCGTGCTGACTGGTATCTGTTACAAAACGATGCTCGCGAGCCTTCCACACGCGTGCATGTGCAAAGGGAGAGGGCGACGCCGAACGTTAAACGACCACGCGCTTTCCTCGGAATTTCGCAAACTTTGTGTCGGAATTTCGATCGGTGCCGAAGTGGCTGAAGGAGTGAGTTCGCAACGGGATGTTAGCAGTAGTGGGAGGAACACATCCTTCTTCCTGGAACGTTTCGTCGAACTTCGCGGGCTTCGGCTAGCCGTTTTCCGAGTCACTTTTACTTTTTGCGGTTTCACGCGTAATTCTCGGTCCCGTTCGGAAAACCTTCGGACCCCGTGAAATTTTCGTTGTTCCGCGGGTACAGTCGTCTGAGAAATGAACTGCTCACAACAATGGAGCAAACACCTCGTCGACCTTCATGCGCACAGCGAACGTTTACCGGTAAAATCGAAAATTAACGTCAAATTCGTTCAAAATTCTTTTCACTCTCTGCACAAGGATGTTAGGGAAGGGTCATTTTTCTACGCGCGCGTTCGACGAAACGCAGCTTCCACCGACCAAACCGTTCTCCTGCACCAATACGCACCGGCTTCCGGTTCGCTCGGATGCGCGTCGGGGCGATCGATGGCGATCGATTTTCCTTGTGAAAACTATCGGGAACAATGCTGATTCCGAGCACACATTACTTATTCTTGTAGCACCAGCGAAATCGGTGGGATAGCAGAGACTGTACGAAGGCGCGGGACGAATAGAGGGAAAGAGAAAGAGAAGGGTAAGGAAGAGGACGGAGGGCAGGCAAGCAAGCAAGCAAGCAAGCAAGTAGGCAGGCAGGCAGGGCAGGCAGGCACAGGCGTTGGAGAACCGAAGTTTCGCTTTAGGAGCGGAGAACTTAACTGAGTTAACTTTGCTGCCGAACCAAACTTTCCGCCAACTTTAAGTAGTCGCCTTTCCTCTCTCCCTTTCCCCCAGCCTCCTACCCCTTCTTGCACCCATGGCCGTTTGCTCGCTGCCCGCTGGAGAGACGAACGCGGAGGCGGAAGGTACGGAGCAACAGCCCCTCTCTTTACCCCTTTTCCGACCATTCCGTCGTGGCCAAGGATGAGAATGCCCGAACGCCGACACCGATACTCGTCATCATAATTGGACGAGTTTCTTCTCCTCTTACCTCATTCGTTTTCTTTCTTTTTCCTTCTTTTTCCTTCTTTTGTTTCTTTCCTTCCTTTCTTTTTTCAAACAACTTAGAGCAAACTCTCGCCTTCCCACTACCGCGACAGCGTTTTGTTTTAGTGCGCTCTTTAACAGATTATTGTTCCTCGAGAATCCTTTCAATTACGAGTTTAGCGTCCACGGGGATATACTGTTAGTTATTGTCTTTTATATATATATATATATATTTTTTTTTTTTAATTGAATTGCTTTTTATTTTTATTCTTTGGGCAAGGGCAAGCAAGTTTTGTAGATAGTGTACATATGTATTATATCACGTGAACAATAAGATAAAGTTACAGTTTCATTTTTTAATGTAATACACAAGGTTACGTTGTTGGTGTTTTTTTGTCAGTATCATTAAGAATTTGATTACGTTGGTTTAGGCATTAGAAATACAATTGCCTGTAATGGCTGATTCACGCTTCCCACGTGAACGGTCAAAGAGAAGGTCGAAAACTTCTCTTGCGTGGCAGGACAATTTGATCCGAGAGAGTTGTGTCAAACAAATCGACGCGTGGAACTTTTAATAGCGTTTCTTCAATCTATCGCGCGGCAAGAAAACGTTTACAGTTTTCCCGGGAACTGTTCGCATCGAAAAAGTTTCCGAAGCGTTTTGTTAACGAACCTCTAACTCGATCAGCGCCATCTTTTTTGAGACCGAACACCTTCGTCTCTCAACAAAGAAAGAAAAGAAAAGAAAAGAAATGGAAAGAAAAGACGAGCCGAAAGAAAGGTTCGCCGCGATTATTATCGCAAACGAAGTCGTTTGAATTTCACGTGTCGCTAACAAAAACCTAGTCACCTCTCTGCAAGTTTTGAAACAAACTTTACTTTATCGTGGCTCGATTGTAGGAAGGGAGAGAGAGCCGGCAGGACGAGCTTCCCTCCCACCAACGGTTCTCCGCCAAGTAAAGTTGCTCCCAGGTTAGACAATAATTGGATAACTTCGCCCTCATAGCTCCCCATCCCACCGGCAGCTTCACCGTTCCCCCCACCCTCGGCTCTGTCGCCCTTCCCCTCCTTTCCGCCAACCATCGTGGTTGTATCTGTAACTCGAAAAACTCTGTTGCACACCGAGATTAAGCTGAAGGGTTGAATTCGACCGCTTAGCCGAAACCTCTCGTTTTAAAGGCTCAATGAATTTTTAACTCGGCTCGACGGACGTCTTGACAACTTTCAAGAAGCCCAAAAGCCCCGATTCAAGGAACAATAAACCGTTACTTTTACCGATTCGTAACTATCGTTACCAACGACTAACCTCGTTATTCTGTTTCCTTTTTTTTTGTTTGTTTGTTTTGTACACTTCCTGGCACGTTTGAATTTTGCGATATTCATCGGAGAACAGGTTGAAGACTACACACGCGAAACTGTGCTTTCACGTTTGAGATTTCTATACGTCAGAATTGTAATTGGTATGGAAGTATACTCCCGTTGCAAGTAGTTAACTATGCGCGACTGTACGGTAAATACATACAGTGTTACGAGTCTCTTTCTGAGTGCACTTCCTCGACACATTGCTTTCCCTGCTACTAACCGTGTATTACGTATGATATACGCTGCCAGCTGTCGAACAAGGGCTTAATCTCGCCTCCTTGCCTCTCCTCCTTTTGATGATATGAGCTTACATTTTCGCTGAGTTGGCACAACATGTGCCCAAGTCAAAGTGCTTGGGTTTGCACTCTGCGTTAGTATCGCATCCTCGCTTTCGCTGAGGTCAGCGCCGATCTCATTTTGTAGCCTTCTCCGCGGGCTCTGTTTCCGATTACTTGTGTGTATTGACCGGCAGGATCAAACATTCCTCTTTGGTCCGTCTTTCCCGTCACGGCCGTGCGTAAACGAATCTTAATGTGTATCATTTATCCCGTGTTAACCCAATCACATGGAATGTTCCTACTTCGGTGGGCCACGCTTGACGTGCTCCCCGACGAAATCTCCAAGACCACTCTGGATAAACAGACTTTAATGTATGCTGCGTACGCGGATGAATGATACAGAGGTTCCTTTTTAATTTCAGTTTATCCGAAAGGATTTCGAGAGTACAAGTTTCTTAATAGGCGTGTTTTAATTATTAGAAGTACTAGTTAAAATGAAAATTGAATTTTTTCGTGATTCGGAGTAATATTTTTGTAGTTATTGTGAAAGAATAAATGTTTTGTATTGTCGTATTAACAAGTGTATTACTTGTGAACATTTGAATCAATAGAAACGATCCATTGAAGTGTTTTCTTGTAAATTTGATTTATTTTTTATGATCTTGGCAAAGTATTGCGTGTGACGGCGTCTGACGAGGGCGCCACGTGTCAGTATCTCTACTTTCTTATGGAACTTCGCTGGTTCAGCATTTTTCCGTTCCGCCATATAAAAGCACCGGGCACTAAATCGACTCCGATCCAGCATATTTTTCTGTTTTCGTATAGTTCCCTGTGTAGTAGACACTTGAATATAGACAATATCTCTAGAAACGCGTATTCATGGATTTATCGAGCAGTTAGTCGGAATATTTGTTGTACGAATGTACTATGATTGGTTTACAATTGCTGCCGAAAATGGGCTGAAAATGTCGACCCACTAACCAACGCCAGGCTCTCTATTAACAGTTCCGAAAACATTTGCCCCAGCTAGTAATTCCATTCTCAATGTACGGTGCGATCTGTGCGATTCGTTTTTCCTCTGTTTAGCATCAAAGTGTAGGAAGTTCGTTCGTATTTTTATTTGAGAAAACACAGGCATTGTATTTCTTGGTTTTCTTGTAATTTCCGTGCGTTTCTTTCACTGTACTGAACACAACGCAGTGCGCAGGTTAAGCCGGCGCGTTTCAAGGTAACCTAAAACGTTCTGTTCTGTACACGCTGTTAGATGTTTCGCTTTTCGTGTTGCAAAATTTTCATTCTAATCGAACATCGGCTTATCTGCAGAATCCGTTAAATTATCCGGTACACGATATTGCGTTCACGTGTGAAATGATTACAATAATGCGTCGTATCCCATACATTTCTCTAACATGAAGAAATTCATGAAGGCGTCGAAATGTATGTTTATTAACTGAAGTCTGTAGTTTTTGTATTTTACGTTCTTTGTGTGTGAAGTTTTAACGATAGTAAATGTCTTGTAGGAATCTTTAATAAATATTTTGAAAATTCCATTAATCTTTTTCTTTTTATCAGTGCTTTCATTACTTATTAAGCGTTTGAGAATACTATGCATTTTAGTTACGTTTGTTTGGATGAGTTGTAAAATATGTTTTGTTAATTATTTCAATATGTGATTAGTTCTTTATAAGGATTTTTTTAAATAAAGTATGTAAAACTACTTTTTTCTTTTATTACTTTCTTAATAATTTTGTTAGTTTAATATTATATCTACATAAATAAGAAATAGTTGAATAATGTGTATAGTAAATAGTGTTGTTTAATGTTTTCAGGAGACGGTGTTCAACAAGTCGTGATGCGTTGGAGGTTCGGCGGTCCTTACTCAAAAACCGACCAGAAGTCTGTGTTACAAAGGCAATTTGTGTGACAAATCATAAAAGTGCTACATTGTACATCAAAACATACAAAGAGGCTTCCTTACTAGTGGACAATAGGACTTCCTTGGAAGAAAACAAATATTTTTAGTGACATTGAGAGTACAAGTGAAAAATTTAAAAATTGGGGGGGCTGTTTGACCGATGGACAAACGGAAGATGATGCCCAAACGCCCTCGAATGGAGAACCTGAGGGGTCCTATTGCAAATGGACCCATTCAGACAAGACCGTTGGTGGCTTTGTTAGATGGACGAGACTGCTCTATTGAAATGCCTATCCTCAAAGATGTTGCAACTGTGGCCTTCTGTGATGCACAGTCTACATCTGAAATCCATGAAAAGGTACATCACACAACTTGTAATTCGTAGTATTCAACTTTCTGTTCCTATTTAAAAAGATGAAGTTTGTTCATAATGTTTGGTAAAGAAAGATATTATTTTATTTATAGGTACTAAATGAAGCAGTGGGAGCATTAATGTGGCACACCATAATTTTGACGAAAGAAGATCTTGAAAAATTCAAAACATTACGGATCATTGTAAGAATTGGATCTGGAGTAGATAACATAGATGTCAAAGCAGCAGGAGAACTTGGCATCGCTGTGTGCAATGTGCCTGGCTATGGCGTTGAAGAAGTAGCTGACACCACCCTTTGTCTTATTCTAAATTTATATCGACGTACGTATTGGTTGGCAAATATGGTACGTGAAGGAAAAAAATTCACAGGCCCAGAACAGGTAAGAATTTTTTCCTATATTGTGAGCTTTAGACTTTCTTGTGTATGATTATCTTTACTTAATTAGTTATTAACTTTTTGTTTCAGGTCAGGGAAGCTGCAACAGGATGTGCAAGGATACGGGGTGACACACTTGGAATAGTTGGGTTAGGTAGAATTGGTTCTGCAGTTGCATTGCGTGCCAAAGCGTTTGGCTTCACTGTCATCTTCTATGATCCTTATCTACCAGACGGAATTGAAAAATCTCTTGGGCTTAACAGGGTCTACACATTACAGGTTTGATATTAAATATATTAAATTCTTACTGAATCAGTAACGTCTATGTATGGTGTACAAGGCTTATCTAATAAATTATTGTAATTTTGTTTACAGGATTTGCTATTTCAGTCAGACTGTGTGTCCTTGCATTGTACCTTGAATGAACACAACCATCATTTAATTAATGAATTCACTATCAAACAGGTATTACAAATTAATTATAAAGAATATTTTCATATTATTTTTTATTACTATTACTGGATTGTTATTTTATATTAATTCTTTAAATAATACTATGTAAAATGACATTTCTAATATTACTTTCTGTTATGATCTATCACAGATGAGACCTGGCGCCTTTTTAGTCAATACAGCAAGAGGTGGTCTGGTAGATGACGATGCATTAGCCGGAGCGTTGAAACAGGGCAGAATTCGTGCAGCAGCACTTGACGTACACGAAAATGAGCCATACAACGTCTTTCAGGGTCAGTCTTCACAGTGTGAGTTTTATCTGTCCATACCTAACCTCCACTCATATTGACTAATATTTCCCTTCTCCATCCTGGTCCTTTGCTGTTGGGTAAATATATCAGGTACATGCATCAGAGGTACTGTGGCATGGTTTCTAGAGAAATGATATATGCCGGTGTAAAGGACGGATACATGCTATTAATATTTATCATATCAAATCATAGATTATATGGTTGAATATGTTATTATGGTCACATTTTTTATGGTCTATTAAGAAAGCATGTTATCTGATGTTAATGAATCTATTATTGAATTCATGGGATCATTTGTATTACTATGCAAATATTGCAATACAGCCGCGCTTGTTTATACAATGACTGAATTTATATTTACTATGCACTATGCGGGACAAGAAGGAATTGAATCCATGAATGTTGATGTGAAAATAACCGTCTCAATTTGTCTGTACTACAGGTCCTTTGAAAGATGCACCCAATCTGCTGTGTACACCACACGCAGCATTCTACAGTGATGCAAGTTGCACCGAACTTCGTGAAATGGCAGCCAGTGAGATACGAAGAGCTATCATCGGTCGCATACCTGACTGCTTGAGAAACTGTGTGAACAAGGAATACTTCCTTTCCTCCACCGGGTAAGCATCATTTATATTAATAAAGGCTATGTACATGTATGTATATATAATACAGGGTGGAGCACTTAAATGGGAGCACCTAAACATCTCCCTTATTTATGATCATATGAAAAGAACTCGGAAAAAAGTTATGCTATTTCGAGGATCACGCGTAACGGTAGAACATTTTTTTTTAAAGGTCATTTTCTTCACTAACATTTTAAGGTTGTCGATGTTTCTTTTCATAAAATCGCATCGTTTTCATTGCATTTATCAATGCAGCTTGTCATGCTTTGTAGAAAAACTTACTGAGATCTAAATTTCGATGCCGAGAAAATCTCCGCGTTCAGGGCGAAGCACGTAAATTTGAATAATAACTTTACGAAGGTAAACGTTGCATTACTAGGTACCGTTTCTTTTTACAGGGAATGACAAGCTGCATCAATTAATGAATTAAAAATTATGTGGTTTCGTTTGAAGAAACATCGACGACGTTGAAATCTCGACGAAGAAAATGACTTCGAGAAAAATTACCTTTGTACCGTTACACGTGCCCTTTAAAACTGTGTAACTTAGCCCCGAAGAGTTCCTTTCGTACGACCATAAACAACGGGGATACTTAGGTGTTCCTGTTCAAGTGCTCCACGCTGTCGACATGTATATATACATACTATTCAGCTTATTTAAAAAAAAAAAGCGTAGGGTATACTTGAGTATCGTTGCATTTGTTTCTCTTACACCGGGGAAAAAGATATCGTAATTTTTACAGAAACAGATTTTCAAGCAGATGTTAACTCGTATTACAATGGAAAGAGAATCGAGTGTGTAAAGTAACGTGGTTAGAAGCGTTCGAACCTTTGGATTTCCTAAGAATCGATTGGGCACTTTGTAAAAGGCATTTATCGAAGTGGCCAATTTCTTTTCGCTTTCTCCAGCAGCTACCCTGAGGGGATCAACGGCGGATACTATTCCGGGGGGCTGCCCGTTCAACAGGCGCATTCAACGACTCCTCACGATTCTGCACCCCCACCTCCTGGTGGGCATTCCGTCGTCGGCGGCGGTGGTGGTGGGGGTGGTGGCGGACCGAACTCCTCTGCAGGCGGTGCAGGCGCCGGGGGTCCGACAGGCCCTACGGGTCCAACGGTAGGTGGCGGTGGGGCTGGAGGCCCTGCTTCAGCTCCTCCTACTGCTGGATTAACCGGTATACCACACAGCATAGTGAGCGAGCCTGACCCCCGGCCAAGCCCACCTGCACCGAGCCCTCGTTGACCTTGAACCCCCGACGTCCACTCCAGCACCACCCTCCGATCTAATTTCCCTTAGCCATTCACACACGACCTCCGACGACAAATGGCCGATTGACTAACGTGTGTCGTGCACGATGTGCCCCAAAAACAAAAAAAAACATATGTCCGCTGCTTCCGAAGGAACTCGAAGGAGAAATCCATCCTTTGAGTGAGAGTGAAAGAGAAAACGGGGGGTAGGCGGGGAGAGAGAAAGAGAGAGAGAGAAAGTGAGAGAGAATGAGAGATAGAGTGAGAGAGAGAAAAAGAGACAGAGTGTATGTGTGTGTGTATGTGAGAGAGAAAGAGAGAGAGGAAGAAAGAGAAATTGAGGAATAGAGTATGAGAGTTAAAGAGAGCAAAAATAAGAAAAAAAAAACGAAGAAGAGTGTGCGTGCGCGTGCATAAAAGGAAATGAGAGATTGCGGGGGAGTGAAAGGTAATCTTGGCGTTTGACTGCGCGCGTGTAACGTGCACACGTGTTTTCTGTACGTCAGTGTCGCGTGAATGCCCCGTGAGTGTGTGACGTACGAATGGAATTCGAGTTTGAGTCTCCGTTTGGTAGGCTCCTGGAATAGTGCATTTGATGTAATATTGTGACCAAACCAAATACAGTTGGGCAGTAATGATGACGGCTTTATTGTAAGATGCCGTGGCTATGGAGGAAATAACCGTGTTAGTAAGAGTTCTTTGTAAATCGTGATTTTCTACAAATTACGTTTGTATTTAATCGCGTGTGACTTTAGACCAACGGAAACAGAGAACAACAAATGACAAGTCCGATTCTTTCGGTTTTGTTTCTCTTGTCGGGATGTGGATCAAACTTTCGCATAAGAAAAAGAAAAAGAAATTGGTATATTGGTTCCTGAAAACCGTGATAATCTGTTCTTCCTTCGATAACCCGCAGTATGAAGCATCATTGGCTAGTCATAGAGTACAAATCAAACAAAAATAAATATTACAACGTCAGACACGTAACGAAGGAAAGGCACGTCGTGGCAAATTCAGTTGAATTATTTGTATACATTGTATAGATGACGATTGAAACCCGCCTAAAAAGTCGCCAAGCTGAGAGGAATACAGAATAATTTCAAAATTTTTATTTCGAACTCGTGTTAACCCCACTTGTAACCTTACAGTACAAGTTTTAGTACTCCATATACATAATGCGACAAAATAGAAATTTCTTTTCAATACAAATATACATATACTTGTATATATATGTGTGTACGTATGTCGTAATGTTTTAAATCGCGTACCCTTCCATTTCGAAAAAACATGGACAAACATGTTTTTTTTTAGCAAGTCATGCATTATTTTGCCACACTGTATTTGGGTTCGCGCATGCTATTTTAGTTTTTGTTTCTAAAAAAGAACCATACTCCCGAAAGCATATATATATGTATATATATATATATATATATATACATATATACATATATACATATATATATATATATATATATATATATATATATATAAATGATTTAGCAACTCTTCAGTGAACGTTGACGAACTTTGTTTCTTTCGTGAATGTTGTAAGCTCTCAATGTTAGTATATTACATTGACAAGAAAGGAAGATAAAGAAAAAGATGATGAAACTGATATATAGTTGCTTACAAATACATTTTTGTGTTTTGCTTCGAGATTATGAAAATGCTGCGTACATCATAATGGAACCGTGATAGTGAAAGGGAAGGAAGAAAGCGTCGATGTAGAATGTCTTGTTTTGCGGTGAAGCGGAAAAGGTAACGGAAATTGCGTAAGGGAAAAAAGGAAAAAAAAGTGTGTAATCGTTGGGGCATTCTCAAAAGCGTGGTGTTTAGCCGTATCGTTGGTAGTACTGAGTATGGGTCATCGCGGAGAATTGAATACCTTCTTTATGGTGACTCTTCCTTTTTTTTTTTAAATGTCGATATCAACGCGGTTATCAAGGCATGTAATATGTCAATCACCTTACTATATTCGTGTATAATTAAAGTACGGTTTGTTTTGTCTTCAGATGCCAGTTGGCCAATGAAATGTACTAACAAACTTCAAAGGGGGCAGTGTTCTTGAAACGGAAGGAAAATCAGTTTCTGGTAAAATTTCTTGTTTAAATGGTGAAAGACTTATTCTGAATCCTCGTGCATCTACGAACGAACTTCAGGGTACAAAGATTGTAGCGCAAGACACAGTTTCAGTTACAGAAATATAGTCTTTTACATTTAAATGTTATTTTTTATATATGTACTGAAAGTGGTGAACAGATAAAAGATATATTTCTGACACGGACGAACTTTAGAGGGAGGAACATTTTCGTTACCGAAAACACAGTTTTTCCTTCTTTCTTAGGAATGCTGATCATTCTTAGAATTGCGTTGGTATCGATCGGAACTTACGCGCGACTGTATAGTAAAATCCAAGTTGCTTTAAATAAACTGGAGGAATGTATCATCTTTGATTTTGTCGCGTCTATTTTTGTACTTCTTTCGAGTTACATCCGTGAATGCCTTAACGTACCGTGAAACAAATTGCAGCATCTTCATTCGGTGATCATTGAATTCGTCATAAAAGTAGATTAACCTAATGTAATAGATATTTTTGTTTGTTTCCGACGGGGACAGAAATCGAAAGCCGCTTATTGTTTTTCAATGGAGAAAAGTATATATATGTATGTATATATATAAAAAAATATATACATATATACACCTATCGATTATACCAGTCTTTAAGCAAGGGAGATTGTGTACGGAAGAGAAAGAGAGAGAGAAAGAGAGTGCGAGAGAGTGAACGAAAGAAAGAAAGAAAGAAAGAAAGGGAGAAAGGAAAATACACGCGAGTAAGGTAGAACGAACAGAAACAAGTTTTATTAATTGATAATTATAATATGATTAATTATTGTATTAAGTAAAATAATGCGATGTTACGAACACTTGAATATATTATCGAAAGATAAATCATTAAAAAAAGAAAAAGTAAAGAAAAATGGAAACCTTTTTGAGAGAAAATTATTGAAAAACGACGATAATAAGTAAATAAAAAATGCGAGTGAGAGAGAGAGAGAGAGAAAAGAGTATGGAAGATCTATTTTAGAGAGAGAGAGAGCGTGAGAGCGTGAGAGAGTGAGCGAAAGAGAGAGAGCGTGAGAGTGTGAGCGAAAGAGAGAGAGCGTGAGAGAGTGAGCAAAAGAGAGAGAGCGAAAGAGAAGGGGGAGAGAGAGAGACACATACACACACATATCTATTCGGTTCTTTTTTTTTTGTATATGCATATATACATATATGTTTTCATTGATAGTCACAGGTTACCGGAACACGGCGACGGTCGTCGATTTTTCATTTCTTTTTTTTTTATTATTATTAAATTGTACAATTCCGAAAAATACCGATGAGCGGTCTTAAAGAGGTTCAAATAGAAAACAACATTGCGTGCTCGTTGTTGTTTTTGTCGTAGGGACAAGTAATTGCGAGGAGTGATAATGTATAGACAATTAATTTTTCTATTCTCAGTGGTCGATATGCCAGATAAAAAGAAAAAAAGAAGAAAAAAGGAAGGGAGAGACAGAAAATGTTTCTTTGTTATTTAAGAGTAAAAAAGAAATTGTTCGGAAGAGGAAAAGAAAAGCAAAATAGACTGAAATCGTTTTGGTATTCATCGATGCCTCTGGGGATGTGCACCTTACACGAGCTTTTTTGCTTCGGAGCTTTCAAAGCGAATGAGAAAGAAAGAAAAAAGAAACCATTCCAACTGATGTAGGAATATCAGATTACCAACCGACACTTGATCGATACTACGAGGCGATGTAGGAACGAGCGAGCGAGTGAACGAGAATCAGCGAGAGAAAGGGAGAGAGTGTACGCGTGTGTAAAAGAAAGTGCGAGAGTGTGCGCGAGCGTGAGAGGGAGAGAACGGTGAAAACGAAGGAAAAGAAACATACATAAAGCATCACAGACACATACAGCATGACAGAGATGACATTATACATTTTTAAATAGAATACGCTACGTACACGAAATACTAGAGGAACGCCTGTCGCGTGACGAGATGGTCCACGAAGCTGCATGCTTTTGTGTTAGTGGACTCTGTGTAGAGGTTGGGGACCAGCTCGTCCTTCGCACCAGTCGTACCAGTACATAACGTAGAAACATTATACATACTTCTTTTTTTTTCAAGAATATTATTACTTATAAATACATCATTATATATAAAAGAGAGAAAGAGAGCGAGTGAGAGAATTTTTGACGAATGAAGAGACACGCTACTCTAATGGAGGAGACAGAGTTGTTCTTATATAGTTTTAATTGTGAAAAAAAGAGAGGCAAAATTAATGTGAGGATCCGTGATGAACCAATATCTAATCCACTTAATTACCACCTAGCCGGCGAACATAAAGCCTCCTTTTCCTCACCCCCTCCTCCCACAAGAAACACACGTGGGTCCTGATGCTGTGGGATTACAACAACAACAACACAACTACAACAACAACAAAAAAGAAAACTCACATATTCATTCATCTGTTTTTAATCAGTTGTTCTCATACGAATATTATATATATTATATATTATATATATACATATATATATAGAATACAGCGTATATTCTATATATATTATATATATATATAGAAAGAGAGAGAGCGAGAAAGAGAGAAAGAGAGAATCGTTTTTTTTTAATGAAAATGGCGCCAAAACACCTTCATTTTACAATTACAAAAAAAAAAGAAGAAGCAACCTGACAAAGAAAAGCCACATAAAGAAAATTGAAGGTGGTAAAAACAGCAACATTAATATTATAATTAATAATTATAATAAATACAATATTTGTACAATAATCAACGGTGCTGTGGTAGATGCTGTAGGTCTAAAACTGCGATTCCCTGTTCACCTATCCTGACCTGTGTTCAGAATGATTTCGTTGCCGGAATTAAACGACCAAGTCAAGTTTCGGACGAGTTTTCACTCGACGATCCTCCTCAAAGTGTCGGAGTGTTGCGTGTCGTCATTTATTTCCATCGATTGCGCTGTTACGATCAAGAAGCCGAGTACAATGAATTTTTCTGCTACAAGTAACAGCACACATACACACATACACTCACTCACTCACTCACACACGCGCACACACATTGCGTATATCATTAAAATGGGTCTTGTATATCGTTTTAAAAAAATATTCAAATGTCAAGCCCTCGAACAACAAAAGCGCTTCGCGCGAATGTCCTTCCTACAGTTTTCGGAATCAGTCAGGTGACGGAGACAACCCTACGAGCATCGACTGTCGCAATTTCGTTACTTTTCATTTTTTTTTCGTTTTTTTTTTTTTGTTTATTTTACATTCTTTCCGGTAAGCTCGGGCCAAGTTGAATCACAGGTATACGACAACACCGTGGCAATATTCGATTGTCGTCGATGATCGACAGCGAGCTGTGTCACGTCAGGGAGCCACCGTGAACTCGCATATGCCTGTTCAAATTGCCGCTCTGACTGAACCTCAACAGGCACAGCTTGCACTGGTACGGTTTTTCGCCGGAGTGAATGCGCAGGTGCTTCGTTAACGTCGAGCTGTCCGAGAAAGCTTTCTTGCAGAATCGACATCTGGAAAAACGAGAGTAAGATACATTTAAGTTGCGGAGAGACGTTCGAATGCGCTTAAGATGGGATTGTACTATGACGCCGTCTACCGTACGTTGCAGGAACTATGGTTCCGTGTACAGTCACTCGAGAAAATTTTTGAACAAGTAAAACGATACGAAAACGGATTATTTTTAAGACTGTAATGTATATACAGGCATAACGAAAAAAAATATACTGCAATTGTATAGTTGTTGAAGTAGAATTGCTGAATGTGTCTTAAAAAATAATCTTCGCACTCATACCCTTGTTCAAATATTTTTGTTAGTATCTGTAAGTGTAACCGCACAGCGCGCGTGTAGTAACGGTTGCATACCAGTTGGCGCCTAACTTAGGCGTTCGAAGGATTCTTGCTGTTTACGGTGGTTAAGTAGCCGAAGCAGCAAGAATTGTTGCAGCGATGCGTGTTCTTCCGAGGAAATTTAAGATAATAAAAGCGATTCGAGTGAACTCAACGAAACTCACCTGTACGGACGCTCTCCCGAATGCGTTCTCATATGTGTAGTCACGGAACTGCTCTGCGAGAATCTTCGATCGCATACGGGACAACGGAACGGTTTTTCCCCGGAATGTGTTCTCGCGTGGGCTGTTAGGTTCGCCGCTTGGCTGAACGCTTTGGAACACGCGTGACACCTTCAAAATCATAAAATGAGTATTTTCAAATTTTCAAGACAATGAACATTGTGAATAAATGGATTTTGAATATTATAAATCAAAGATTGAAGATTTATTATCGATTGAATCGTTAGTGTTGATAATTAGTTGATCTAAGCAACAGTAAATTGCAGGTAAGATGAAATAGAGTTCCTGTTTTCGAAAAACTGTTTCAAACTCGATGCTTACATTTTCGGAGTATTCAGACTTGCGCCAATCGAATTTTTTTATCAGTTTAACCGTTTGCTTTAATTGTACATACAATTTTCCACTGGTTCTCACATTACTGTACGTGCATGTGTGTATTTGCAAATTAAAGGTAAGTTTCTTTTTATTATTACTGTCCAGTTAATAGCGTAAATCGATACCTTTCTATTTCATTTTTAAATGTTCAAGACAAAAGACAGTATAGTATAATTAAAAGAAAGATATATCTTCCTTTGAGAAGGGTCTTTTACATACATCATTTACATAGTTTTACCCTTTGCTCTCGAAAGTTTTCCACTAGAAATATTCAACATTTTCTAATGAGATATAGATAGTATTTTATTGAATCAAGAAATTGCCAATAATTCACACATAAGTTAACACGTTCGCAACCAGCGCTTATTTCGACGACGGTCCTCTCAATTATATTTTCTTCAATCCAATAAATCTTCTAAAGAAAATATTAGAAAAATGAAACTGAAACGAGTCATTGAGTTCCTAAAGATAATGTCGTAGTTTGTAATTTCTAATAACAATATCTACAAGATTAATGTCATTTTCATTATGTAAAATATAGGATTACGGCCGTCACAAGTATGTGACGCTGGTAGCGAACGTGTTAAGGAACAAAACTATTTTATTTCAATATTTCACACAGCGAAAAATCATTAAATAAACTTCATAATTTTACTGCGTCAAATCAAGTGGTAACTGATAGTCATCTCTCAAGTGCAAAGGGTTAATTTCCATCTACAAGGATTCTCTCTTAAAATCAAAATTTTCGGAAGTTCCCATAGCGAGCAAACTAGAGGTCAGACCTGGGTAATCGATCAAAGGTCTCCCGGTGGTAATTAGATTACTTCCGTCACTAACCTAAACGGTTTCTCCCCGGAGTGCGTCCTGAGATGCGTCTTCAGGGTGCTGGGCCGCGCATACGATTTCCCGCAGATTCTGCACAGGTTAGGCCTGCCATTGTCGTCGGACGCGACTGGGTTCCCGGAGGCACCTATGCAGAGCGCATGCTCGCCCGATAGCTGCAGCCTCGAATGGCCGTGCGCCGGGGGATGCGAGTGAGGATGGGTGCTGGTGCCGATCAGGCTATTGGCCGGGGGTTGATTCACCCTCGTCTGTTGCTCCACGGGATTATACTGCTGGGCGGGACTTAGCAGGGGTTCCACGCCCCACGCCGACGAATAGCTCTGCTCGTACCTACACACGGACAACAACCAGTGAATAACTTTGTCCTCGCAACCCCCGCCACCGGGGGTTGCCCACCCCTGCGGCAGAGAAAATGGCGAATCTTCTCTCCTGTTTTCGCGAGCCTGAGTACGCTGCTTCTCGCGATGAATAGTCAATAGAGATTTATTCCTGTGAATAGTTTCATTTCACAATTGAATATGATTTCGTATTCTCTAAGATAATTATACAATGATTGCAGTGGATAGAAATGAGGATAATTGATGTTCGTTCAAGCTTTCATTTCGTTCTTTCTCAAATATTTGAGTGTGTTAGCTACAAATGCAAGATTTACAAGATTTTTAATGAAAATTGTAAGCACATTAGACTTCAACTACGTAGAGAAATGACAACGGAAAGGTAAATGATATGGCAAATGAGGATTAATCGCGACAAAACTACTAGAACCGCCGTAATTAATCATTTTGCATTCCGCGCTTGAATGTGGATGTCATCGGGTACACGAAGGTCGTACTCACCCGGAGTGCATGTTCATGTTCATCGTCATATTCATGGAAACGTTCACCGACATGGCCGGTGTGGACGCGTAATGTGTGGGCGGCACGGGCGGACCAAGATTTTGCGTGTAATCCTGCGAGTAATGATGACCCGATCCTCCCGTCGGGTAATATCCACCAGTAGGACTTCCGGGATGAACCACCGCATGTTTTAGAGATAGCAGGACATCCGCGACACCTTCGCCGTTCGCGTTGCTCGTTCTTGGCGCGCATTCTCCTCTGGGGCAACTCCAACTGCAAGGACACTTGAAAATTACACGGTACATCGGATACGGTGTCACTGTCAATTCTGAGCCACTCGTCCGTTCAGATTCTTTTAAGCAACGGTTGTTAAATCATCTTTCAATTGGTAGGATTTACGTTTTACCAGTAGAGAAGTTATCTTTCGATGAAAGCACTTGATTTATGTTTTTGTTAGTGGAATCAGATCTTATCTCGAATGATGGAACTGCAGAGGAGATTCTGTGAATATACTAAGAAGGAAATAATTGTTTAATAGTCAACTATGGAGAAAAAAGTTTCAGAAAGTTAGAATATTCTTTTTATTTAGAAATTTCGATATTAAAAATTGGAGATTCATTTAGCTTGAGATAATTGTGATACACAATTGGTTGAACTTTAATGCAGATTCATGTGTTTCTATAAACTCATAGCAATTGTATTGGGAGTTCAAGTAGAATGTCCAAGCACTAGCCAGACGGAAACACTCAAATGACCTCAAACTCTGCGCCATTTTCACGGAATATCAAAAACCCTTACAACAATCCTATCTAAAACATTTCTTCAGTTTGTCTTCCCGAATTTTCTCTCAGCAATAGAAGAAGATCGAATACCAAATATTTTTTCATCTGAAATCATTTTTCCTGTCAAAACTCAACCCAATGCTTACACTTCCAGCCATATTAAACTTCACTTATCTATCATTTGGCGTGACAAGCTTTCACATAAAATTGTAACATCCATTACAGAAGAAAATTTAGTGGATTCGAGTATATTCAACTTGGAATGAAAAAATTCAAATTTTAACCGATAAGAAATTTCCACATGACTTACTTGTAAGTTCCTGAACAGGGGCTGAAGAGGCTAGGAGGCAGAGGGTCCAAATCGAGTGGCGGCAGCGGGAAGCCGGCCATATCGTCGACCCAGAAGCTTGCCCCGAACTCGCTGACGACCTGGTTCTGTCCAGAATTCTGGATCTGCTGACTCTGATCGGTGCCGATGTCTTCCGGGGAACCTTGCAGGTCCTGGAGACGGAGGGTGCCTTGCAGAGCCCCTAGAGTCTCCTCGTTCTGATTGTCCGTTAAAGTGTCCTCGCTGGACAACACCCCTAGAGGTCCTGTGCAGAGGCCGGATGGTATAGTGGCCTCGATGCTTCCTACCGAACCTGTTTAATTGAATGAAAAAAAGGTGTCAATAAACTGTACTTTTGATTTAGCAAGTCCTCTATAAAATGGAATAAATATAAGTTTGATTCGCTCTATAAATTAGTTATTAAAATGCAAAAAACTGTTAAAATAGTTTATTCTTAAATTAGTAAATTCTGTATCAGATGAAATAATTATAAACTCAATTCACTTTATACATTGGTTACCAAAATGATCGAGTTTACTACGATCGTGATCGTTGCTAAAGATCATCGGAGATCGCTTCTAAGAATAATGTAATTTCATCTCACACGTAAAATCCTTCGAAACAAAGTATTCACACTTCGACCAATATCGCGTAGTCCTGCTCTATCAGCCGATTATCTGCGACACTCGTTATCGCGTCTGTCGTACCAAATTAATACAATGACTGGCAACATTTCTCAATGAAGAAACGGATATAGATACCGTATAAACTTCTGAAATCATCGATGACATGTGACTTCTACAATAACATACGTTGTTACAAACAAATCGTCATTCCGAAAGCGTTCGACATTAGACTGAACTTTAATTGAAGGCTAAGGTGTAAGCACACTAGAAAATGGTAATCAAACGATCGGTCAACGGTGTTACTGCTGGAAAAATCATTCGATGACGGCGTAAAACTATCGTTCACGGGAATCAGTTGGGCTGCACGCACAGTTTGGAAGATAGACGAAGTCTTATTCGAGTGACGCTGTTATGGCTCACCTGTGCCGAGGGTGTACGGCGGTTCGGCGGTGTTCACCGTGTGATGATTCTGCAGGAACTCCATCTCTGCGAAATTTCTGGCCGCAGCCTCCCTTAGAAACACCCCCCTCGCCCCGCTGCGCGGCAAAATACGCGGACGGATTTCCTCCTCTCGTCAGAGATGCGGTCCAGCCCCTCCGGTCGCCCTAGCAACCGCACATTGCTCCGTGAGTATCGCCAACTTCTTCGTCAATATATCGTGCAATATTTTCGAATCAATCGGAAAGAATCCGACGGATCGGAGAATGAGCTATTCATGGGAAAAAATTCGGAAAATTCCGTTGACAGCGGTTTTGGAATGGTTTGATTGAACTCGTCGGCGACAAACCATATTAATTTATTACTAAAGAATAACCTGTGACTTTCGTATGTTATAGTAATTGGATACTATTGAAATTGGATGAATGAAACATTTGTTGAAGAAATTTACTATGTTCTGTTAATTTGATGGTCGTTATGCTGAATGGAAGGCTGTGTTTAATGTTAACCGAAGAATATTAAATAGCTGTGTGAGATTTACTGTGGTTTGAGTGAAGTTTATCTGCTGAGAGTATTTGAATACCTTCTTATATATTAATGAATTTCTGGGAGGGTATTTGTTGTATGGTTTTGGTAGGTGAAGAGTTAACCATTAGCATTACATTGGCAGTGTAGAATAAAATAAATTGGTAAAAGAAATGAAAATGAGCAGATCTATGAACATTTTCAATTTTTTGTATAGTAAATATATTTATTTATGATATGATGAAATGGTAGATAGAGTTATGGATTATTTCCTCTATTTTTATAAATTGTGATGGTTGTAAGCGGTTGAATATTTTTGAACAGCTTTACTTCAGAAAGAGAGATATTATTCCATCAAACTGATGAAAAAATTAGCATCACGAAGTAATTATTGTTCTTCACATTGGCATGCGAATGAACTTATAAAAATTTTCAACGAATAGAGATTTGAACTTTCTTGTAATTGCAGATAACGATACGGTAAAGGAGTCGTTGAAATTTTCGAGAAATTTTTACAGAAATCAGTTCAAAATTAGATTGAAGAAGGTTAGAGGATCATAGTAAAGGCGAAAGGATGAATTCGCGAATGATCCAGATCAAGAGATACCTAAAAGCTAAGGGAAAGTTAAATTATAGCCAGACTACGGATTTTATGGATTCCAGATATGCTTGAATATTTAAAATGCGTTAAAATGAGAATTTCAAAAGTATTCATTGAAATTCGCATTTTATTTATAACCCGAAAAGAAAACATTTTCAATTTATTTTCTGTTTCTTTGAAAAATTGATAAAAAATCAATGTCCTGGGTCAATGAGGAGTGCTTATTGTATGAAATCAGAATTTTCTACCGTGGGTTTCTGTTGCGAACATTTGGAAAGTTGTTCAACTGTGGTGCATTGTTGAATATGTCGCATAAGTTAAGTTGAAGGAATAATAGACGTAACACTTACTGATCTTCAAAAATTCAATTCAAATTGTGTATTGTTTTTTACAATCGTCACTGGTTTTCTCATTCAACCTTTTGAGACACTTTACACCATATTCAATTTACGAAAAGACCTGTAATTTACAAATATTCCCATAGAATCTTTCAATCTCAATGTCCAAAATTCCAACAAAACTTTTTGAAATTCTATTAATTTTTATTTCAATTTAAAATCAGATGTACAATTCTTTTTAACTATTCCATACCTTCCACATACTTTAAAGTTCTTGTAAATAGTCTCGAAGTAGCGGTCAAAATATTTAAGGTCTCGTTAAATCATGAAAACCGTTCTTCTTGGATTTTTTAACGCACAATCTAAAGCATGATTGAAATCCCCGTAATGTTTATTAAATATTTATAAAATCTCGTTATTAATCCCGTTCCGAGCCACGGCGGAATGACGAAAAATCAACGAGGCTCATGAATGACTCTTATGAATGACTGAAAGGAAAATGCACGTGCATATGGACCGAGCGTATGGAAGGTACCTTTATGGCTTGGAAGACCTGCCGGTTTCCTCTAAAGGCTTCTGCAGAAAATCTGCCAGATATTTTCATTCATAGCCTGAAAACCATGCGTATCTTCCACGTGATTCGGCTGTTCGTACTCGGCGGCTGTAAATCACCCTTATTTCCGTGACTTTATCACTTCCCTTAACGAAAGACCAAAATCCTCTGATGTCTTCGTCCACCGACAAACAATCCAAGAGTACCACCAACGTACAGTCCATCGAAATATCAATCCTTCGAATCGAATTAATCAACACTGTCAACTCACTACTCTTCTCCCTTAATCTACACTACCGTACGCAACATCATCGTCGCACAGTCTTCAAAGATCCCTCGAGTTCTTCTTCCTGTTCTTGTACAAATTCCGTATCTTCTTCTCGGACATGTCTGAAACTCCTTTCTTTTCGATTCCGACTGAGCACATTTCGCCCCCTTCGGTTACATCTTCAGGTGAATAAAAGGGAAACGTGAAAGCAGACTGCACCACCAAGGAGAACACTTCACTTCCAAGATTATCCAAAAGAATAGTCGAAATCACAGCGATTATCGGTTGCACTTGGGTAGCCTATGCTAAGTGGACGGCAGTAAGGAGGTGTTACGCTTGTCTTGTAGCGAAGTCTCGGTTCTTTTACGATGCTTTAATTCCGAGGTGACAACAAGAAGTCTCGAAGGGACGGTGCGCCGCGTGCTGCTCTGCCATGCTGGCAAGATGCCCTGTCAATGTGTCTTGGCTAACTAGAGATCTACCACCTACTATCACCCACTCTCACCCCTTATACACTAGCTACGTACCATCCGACCCCACTCCACCATGGGCCGGCCTCTTCTTCGTTCTCTTTTCTCCTCTCCCTCGGTCGCCCTCGTTCCACGTGCGTACCGTCCTCTTCTTCCACGTGCGTACCCCTACCCCGACGTGTTAACCTTCCGCGCCGAGCCTCTTCGGCAAGGTGTTTTGCTGCAAAGATTTGCAAACATTTCCCGTTTTCCATTTTCCCGTCGGCTGTTAGCATGTATCATGCACCCCTAGCGCCTCTAAATCTTGGAAATCACTTTTTTTTCATTTCTTGGGGTGCTACAGCGGTGATTTGAATGACGCGCGCTAAATATTTGGTACATCTTTCGCTCTTTCCTTAGAAGTTTATTTGTGAGTTGTTGAAATTTTAATATTGAGATGACGATTGTTATCCTTAGCAGGCCACTTTCAAGACTTTGTTTAAATATTTCCAGTGGCTTCAGTAGCGTCCAAACGTTGATTGATATAATGGATGATGAATATTAAAGGTATTAACCTTATTTTTATTCGTCAAAAGTACCGACAAGAATGTCAAATAAATTTTAAAATAAAATACCGATTTTCCTGACGAGTGTAACGGAAAATCACCCCCTGAAACAATTTCATGCTGAACGTGTTAGGTTCAAGCTACAGAAAGCCTTACAAGAACCGTAAAAAGCACATTTATCGAAGTAGCGTATAATCCGTATTGATCCATGATCTTTCTGTTTACAGACATAAACAATAATCTCCGCACTTATAGGCTAATTAAAAATTCCGTCTTTCTGGTTAACATATATACAACGTGAGGTTCCAAGATCTACAACCATCCCCCGTCGGGTAGACGGTGTCACGCGGCGGAAGAAATAAAACTATTTAAAGAAATTCTAGCCTGAATTATGTTCGAGACGTATTTGTATACGAATGAACATCTATCTTTTTAGGAACAATAGAATGTCCACTAAACGTCTGCAGATGTAGTGTCGAAGAAACGATTTCCGGTCCGGGAAAGGTTACTGAGCACATCCGAGGAAACGCGGCTCGGAGCAGGAGGACGCGATCCCGAACGATATCCATGTCCACGAGCGTGTAAAACGTAAGACGTTCGGGGTACACGGGTTGCCCGACGTCGATGCCGACGACACGAGATACTAATCGTTCATTCGGCGATCGCTGATCGGTGATCGGGGGCCTCTCCTTCGTGCCCGGCCTCCGATATCCACCGGGCTCGCCGCGCGCGGGACGGGGAAGTAGGATATTATTTTCTTCAGATACCATTACCACGCCGATCACGGTGGTCCTGCCTCGCAGACGAGTGGCCCCGATACCCTCGAGATCACTGGCTTGTAATGCCTTCCCTTTCGTGGATTATTGACCAGTGAACGGTGAGCCCGGCTGCGAAAGACCCTGACGCTACCTATTCCACTTGCCGGTGTGCAACGTCAACCCCCTCCGACTGTCCTCACCTTGCGAAATCTTCCCTCGCCACGGGGATCCTCGCGACCCCACGACACCCTTCGATCATACGATTCCTCGAGACGTGTCCGTCTCGCAGACATTTTCTTCCTTCTCGTTTCTTTTCGTCGTTCGTTTCGCTTTCAGAGCTACTGTTCGTATTTGCCTTCACGGCTCGTTGCGTGGTTTGTTTATAGTCTTGGTTATGCGTAACCGTAATGATGAATAGTAAATTGAAATCGAAGATGAAATGAAAAACAGACCACTTATATCTGCATTCTTCAGTTCAGCGATCAAGTCGATGAATACTTTCAGGAATGAGCTGTTGGTGTGCGATGACGCTTCGAGTTTCGAGGGAACGGAAGTTCGTCGAGTCTGCAGAGGTGGTTGTAGAGTCATGCGAATTTCTTCTGTAGGGTTGATAGGATTACCTTTTAGCACTGAGTGAGGTAAACTGCTAAGACGAATTTGTTATTTTTATATTATTATAGAATCGACTGGATTTTAGAAAATTCATTCAGATGTTTTTATCACTTCTAGCCTTTATCAACTGTTAATTTCAGTAAATTTACCATGGAAAATGGATAGTACTACATCAGGAATATATGTCGAAGTAGACATACTCAATAAACGGACATATTAGTAACTTATCATTTCTATTTCTTTAGTCCGCGGTCTTTAATCTTACACGTCAAGTATCGTCCACGAAGTTTCTACCAAAATTTGAAGATCAATTCATGTATCTTAAAAAGGTGATTGCTAAAAGCAATCAAGAAGCTTTTTATATCCTGCCACGTCCTTTTTGCCGGGGAAGAATGTCACGGTGCAAGGAACTCCTCCGGGTCGCTGGAAACGTTACAGTTCCGTGGAATTGCACGTTACGAACGAAGGGCAGGAGAGGGCGGGGTCCGGTTTTCTACGGGGTCCTGCGTAAATACCGTGGGCCCAATCGGCTGGAAGTGTAAGCCAATACCCAGGGTGTACACTCGGCGTGCTGCGAGCTCTGCTCTCTTCTATGTGACCCTCTCCCCTTCTCCTTCTCATCTTTACACCCTCTCCATTCGCTTCTACCTTTCTTCCTCCATCACTCCACCCTCTCCTTTCATCTTTACACTTCACGTCCTTTTCCCTTCTCTCGTTTTTCGAATATCTACATTGCGAATCTTTATGTATCTACGATAAAGTTTTTTATCTGTTGCTATGTAACTATTTAGAAGAAATGCTTCTACGAATTTTCTCGCAATTAGAATTAAAATACAAATGAAGGATGAAATGATGTGACGACAGTTCATAGCTTTTTGACATCTGAATAATAGTACATGCCCAGGATAACATGATGAATCTGTAGACATTAATCTATTAACCATTTTAGAGTTAAACTGTACTATTAAGTGCCATTTCTTTTATTGGTAATATCCTATATCGTCAGTCTTTTATTATTTTCATTTATCCACCTACTTTGTCTACTTATATTATTCTACCTTTTTCTCAACGTTAATACTTCTGCGTTTTTAATTATCGAACGAATATCGATGGAAAAAGCAGCGCAGAACACGATCCCAGGTATTCGCGATGATCGGTGACACACGGTCGACGGCAGAACGGTGCCGTGCGGTCGACTTCCTCTTCCTGTGTCCACATCGGAACTACGTAGGTCAGGTGTCCGGCCTGACGGCCGCGATTATGCCGACATTCGATAGTCGGATACGGCCCTGGTTCGTGAGAGGTGACGCTTTTAGCCAGGAACATTGCGCTGACAAAAAGAGAAAAAAAAACGAATGGGAAGAACAGAAACTCGCTGACCGTTCCTATTTCTTCCGGAAGTACGTTTTCGACAGCGCGCTTCTGTTCAGCGGAAACTTTAATTCCATTCGCGAATAATCCACAAAATTGTTATGTTACTGACACTCGCGAGGGTCTAAAACATTTGGACAACAGTAAGAAATTTCTCTCATATTTCAGGTGCAAATATTTGTTTCTCCAACTAAAAATATTTTCCGTTCACTCGAAAGCATGCAATACATTCAAATTTGTTAAATCTTGCTTGACATTTGCATCGCTAAGCTGACACGATGTTACGGAGTGAAGAGTTAAAAATATCTTGATTATCATAAGTGATCGTCTCAGAGTAGAATGATTCAGCATCGACCGTCCCGGCAAATTATAAATTCACCGATGAGATAATGCGCCGCCGATATACACGTGTTACATTTATATCTGTTTGCGTTCGGTTCGCGGTACCCGAATGTTCCCGTTCAGAAGTCTAGATAGCGTCTATGGCAACCAGCCGTCATCACCCTCTCGAAGCCATTGCTTCGCGCAGCCACACCTGTGTTTGCCCGCACCTGAAATCAAAGAGGCGATTACACCGCTGCAAACGCGCACCGTACGCACATCCGCATCGATCACGTGTGCACGTTGCACATCGCCGGATGACCGGTTCATCGGTGAATACCTCTTCCTTAAATACCTTCGGCAAATATCATCGTTGCAGGGTGGTCGCGGGAAGAAGATACACATTTCCAAGATTCACGTGTGAATTGATTGAATCGAATATTAGAGACACTTCCTATTCATTCATTATTCAAAAGCTGAAGTAATTATTCAGACGTTCCACTAATGAAGTGAATTGGTAATATATGACAATTTCGTAGGATGGCAAGCAATTTTCTTCTGTTCATGTAGGTATTATACAACACAGAATCGTAAAAGAAACTTAGTTTCCTGTTTATAAAAATGATAAAAATGATGATGGTATCGTTTCATCTTATTTGCTTTTCTCAACACTTTTCCAGTGTTGTTTGTTTGAAAGTATCAATGTGGTTGGTCATAGAAATACAATTTTGAATGAATGTTCTGAAAATGTGCAATTGATAAAACAGAGAAATAAAAATCTAAAGGGAGATTCACGCTTGAAGTAACGCGCCCACAGGGAAAAGCGGTGATCGTCGCGGCCCAGGGTTGAGTGATTAACCACCGTGATGAGATGACAGTGATGGTATTGTTCGCGATCAAACGTTCATCCTACCAGTCCCATTTTCCATCTCCCTACACTGAAAGTGATTGCCCATCGGATAATCTTCGGCGGTTAGATAAAATCCCCTGCTCGGACGATGGAGATGTTACCAAATACGTCACGGCCGCTTAATTACGTTTGCGGCGTACCACCTCTTGCGGCAAGGGCAAGGCCGCCATTCCAGAATCCGTGTAATTGTAACACGGGCCACCGTTGCGGTTTTCCATTCGAAAGATCATGAAAATGCTCGTCTATTCCGCAAAACTATCCACTTAAAAGTATCGCAGTTCAAATTCCTACGTATCAATAACAATGTACATACCTAGAAGAATCTGAAAATTTCCAAAATACAAGACTCAGTGACGTTTAGTGTACAATTCTTAATGCAACACTTTATTCTTAATTAACCGAAACCAAAAGATAAAATCTTATTCGAGACATGACTTTAATTCTCAATTTACACTCGCAAAGGATATAATTTCTCCAATACATCCCTTCTCATTCGAAACCCCAAAATGCACATTCCAAGCTGCACAGTGCCCAAGCTAAGTTGCGTTTCCCAAACCCTGGCTATCAAATTAACGAAGCAGATTGCTTCGAAGCTCGAAGCTGCTGTCCAACGGATCAGCCACCAAAAGTTCAACCCCCGATGTTAATTGTTTATTCAAAAGCGAAGAAAACGTTGTTATTTCTAACCGGAGTGCTTTCGCAACCGGCGGATTCGTCCACGAGCCGTCTTCGAAGGCGTATCGTGTTTCGTTGCCCCGAAAAGGGGTTGAAGGAGCGAGCTGTCCGCCGACGGACCAGCATCTGTCCGAATGCTCGGTTAAGAAAATACGGTGTAAGAATCGCCGGGATGATTAGCGGTAGGATGCCGGTCTCAGCCGCTGTTCGTAACAGTTCCTTGGGGATTAAAACTTCGTCCCCGCGCCTACCCCTGTCGAAATAGCCGATTGAATTACACGCGGCGCGTGCCAGCCGGCCGCCACCGTCACCGCATACGCGCGGCCAGCATCTCCGGGATAAAGAGCGTAATAACTTACTATCCGATCGCTATCTTGTCATCCGATGGGATTTGCGACGCGGAGGTGTATCCACGCTCGCGAATCCGCACCGTGGCGCGCGCCGCGTCTCTGTCGACCATCTTGCCGGCCCCCTTAACACTAGGAACCACCAAACCGGTCAAAATGACCCATTCCTGGTTTCTTCTTTTCGTAATTATTGTAAAGATAACAGATGTTTCTCACAGAAATTGCTATAGAAATGACTTAGCACGTGATTTCACGTGCAAACTGAAATCTTAATAGATGCACTCTTGGAGTTTTTATAAAGAAATTTCTAAAAGTCTTATAAGACTTATAAGTAACTTAGATTTCTCCACACTATGTGATTAATATTATCTTTTGACGAGTGTGTGCTTTTATAAATTAATATACCAGATGCAATGTAAAATATAAATTGAAAATGCATATGTTGTTACAATGTTTTTAGATACGGACACAAATTGAAATTTTAATTTCAGCTAACAATTATGTGAAAATTCTAGCATGAAGTCAGAATGAACATAAATTAACTTATATGAGCAGCGTTATACATCATTCATGAAGTGAATGAAACACAAATGAAATGCGTCGAAGTATCATTTGTACGAATTAATCGAATTTGCATATGACCTACAGTCACTATAGTAGTACTACATACATCCCGTTTTACACCGTATTCTCAAAGAACCTATTTTCTGAGACTTCCACAAAAGTAATTCATTCCTTTTTAATGAAATTTCATGCATCATTTATCTAACTTGAATTAGAATAAAGATGTGATTAAAGAAACGTTCAATAGTAATCGAGAAGTAAAAAAGTGTACGTGCAGGAAAAAAGTTAGATAACTGCTGAATTTTTTTATTCACAATTTTTTACAGTATTTTCTTATGGGAGTCTTAAAAATAAAACATCTTTTTTATTACTCGCAAGATTTATTCACAAGAACGTTTACTATAAACCTATAAATATTTCAAAACAAGAATATCTACTTGGATTTATGCTACCTCCAAGAAAATAATTTATCTTCTTGCATAACCAAATGTCAAGTATTTGAGAAGGAATTTTATAGTAAAAAAACTGTATTTACAAAATTTATAGACACATTTAAAACATTTTTTTACGTATTCAGAATATTCCAAAGATAAACTTAAACACATTCATATCGCCATATTTGTCTGCATATCTTATACAAAGTACAACGTTTTATCTATACTAAATGACACGATACGAAACAAATATAAGAATGAGTTCAGACATTTGCGGTGAATATACTTTATCAATTAAAAAAGTCTACTTCTTTTACTCGCGAAAATAATTCCGTTTCACTTCCTCCAACTTAGGTCACACAAAATTTTATTTCCTCCTTTTAAACTGCTCGAAATTCAATTGAAAGTTTGTTTCCAAATATTATCATCATTCGCTCAAGTATTATTTTCCCTTTACAAGTTTATCACTAGAATCTTCCCTATTGGTATCTTGATTTTCTATATCAAAATGTGTGATTCAACTTTGATTGAAATTCTTTTATTTCTACCGTTGAACAGAATCAGCGTAGGAGATGAGGCTGGCCGTATCGGAGAAACAGGCAATTGCGCCAGCATTCTGGAATTGCTTTAAAGCATTAGCTCGAACGTTGCACAGAGGTATACAACCCCCCAAGATGGCTGCTCCCGGGCGTATCGACGTTTGGCGTTTGGAGGGTTTCCCAGAGGTAAGCTCATCGGAAATTGTGGGTCTTCCCTCCCCTGGCATCGCCCCCGCCGCTTTTGCTGGCCCTTCAAAACAAAGAAACACACGTAATTAAATTTTTGTCCGGCACAAATTAATGTGCGCGTGATGGTGGTACCACCTGACCGCAGCTGCATTGCCGGCAAAGACAGTTTAATCCACGATCCGGCTTTTAATCGAGTTCCTCTCTCTCTTTCTCTCTCTCTCTCTGCTCCGTTCTCGCCCCCTTTCTTTCCGTCGTTTCACCCTTTCCACGTTTAGAACCGATCCTCTCTCTTCCTCTGTCTTTTCTTTTCAGTAAATTACAAATATCACATGTCTCTTACGCTTTTTATATTCAGTTACAGGCATTTTTGCTCTTAGAAATCATGAAAGAAGAAATACAAACGTTACGTTATTTTTGAAAGATTCAAAGAGCAATTATCACCGATACTGATAATTTCTATTGTTTTGCTTTTAATCTTTGCAAAATATTTTTCGTGGATCGATAAGGAAAGAATTTTCTTAATTTGTTTTTTTGATAATAGATAATGATGAGGCAAATGTTTGTAACGATACTATTTTGTTTCTTTTTAAGATCTGATATAAGGAGCTTAGTAATCTACTGCTGCGTATCTAGAGACGTGGGCACAGATTCTCTATAATTAAATTACTTATTGAATCTGTAAAGTTAATTTCGTTTTATGTTTGTGTGTAGACTTTTATAAAGTACCGTGTAAGTTCTTATCAATCGGAATTTTCTTGGAATGTTATCTTCTGGTGTGTAATGTTAGGTAGGAGGTAATAAACAGATAGATAATGTGTTTTCATGAAAATTCCTTTATTGGATTCAAATAATATGTAAACATCATCGTGTGGTGCAAAAAGTATATTAATATTAATTTTATTGTTCGAAGTTTCAAAATATTTTAAAATAATGTGTTTTACATAGGTGGCACTTAAAATAAAAAGACTTTAAATAAATTAATACTAAAAAAATATATATATATATATACTTACGTATATATAATTTTGTAAAATTTTTACTACAAAATTATGATCAGTCTTTAGAATCATGTGTATTATGTTTCAGCCTGAATATTAATACATTTTTCACTTTAGGTGAACGTGCTAGATCAGTTGTAATAGGAAAAGAATAAACTTATTTTCAAAATTAACTACTGTATACGAAAATGTGAAAACAATTTATCATATCCTTTATTGAAGAAGTTTCAGTAAATGTGGAGAAAGTAATTGTACGTAGATATAAAAATAGTTTTATTAAAGCAATATAAGCTTATATTATAGTGATTCTTGTATAACTAGGTTATATTTTTTGTTTGGTTTAAATGCCTTTAATTATTGTGAAAATAACATGTGTTCCTCATATAAAAATAGAGAACTAAACTAGATATTGTTGAAAACCTTTGTACAAAATACATATTCAAAATATTTACATTTATGTAAATTTCTACATGAATTTAACTAAAAACATCTTCAAGTATTTTGTCTACTGCTCTTCAACTAATCCCAATCTTTGACTCTTCCGAATGTAGATCACGAAGTTCCTGCAAATATAATAAAATAAACGATAAATTAATTCTTTGTAACAGCACAGTTTAAAAAAATGATCGATCTCTGAGTATACCTGTGATATTTGATACCGGCCTCCTTTCACTTCATTTTGCTCGTTCTTTTCATGAACTTGGTTAATTAAAAGTGCTGCATTTTTCTCGTCTAACGGACCAAAAGCCCAACCTCCTTCACCGTCGAAGCGCAACAACAGTTTATGGTATTTTGCAAGTGATGCTACACGGTGAGTAATAGTTAGCAACGTGATGCCTTTCTTTTTGGCGGTTTCATATATTACGCCTTCAGCCTCGAGGCTCACGGCACTAGTGCACTCATCTAACAAAGCGTATTGCGGTGCATGATAGAGTAATCTAGTCATTGCTAGCCTTTGTTTTTCACCACCAGATAGAGTTGAATCCCAATCACCTACAGTATCGAGCCCTTCCGATTCCCTCTCCGCTAGTCCTCGTAAATCAACTTCTCCTAATAATTTCAGGAGTTCTTCATCAGAGCAGTCTTCTGTTTGGGATTCTGCAGGATAGATGATTTGGTCCCGCAAGCAACCAACTGTCATGTAAGGTTTTTGTGGTATATAAAATAATGCGGGTCTTCCACAGTAATTCTGAGGTGGTCTCATCAAGGTACCATCATAAACTGGCCATAGACCAGAAATTATGCGGAATAGAGAACTTTTCCCGCATCCATTGGGACCAGTGATTAATATATGATCGCCAGGTTCAATCTATAAAAATGTATACTTTACACTCAGACATTTCACATAAAATCATGTATCACTTACATGGATTGATAACTTCGGCACAATAACTTCACAATTTGGTGTTACTATTGGCACATTGATTAAGCTTATACTGCCATCAGTGCTTTCTTGTACGATTCCTATCAAATATATTATTTACAATATCAGTATTTTATGAATTATTTTTACATCAGCAAAAGCTTACCCTTAATCACTGGTGTACCATCCTTTAATTCAATTATTCTCTCTAGGATCTTATTCGCATTACCATTTGCTATTTTCATAGGACTACTAACAATATTTCTTCTATATTTACACAGTGCAGCATCTTTAAATACGTCTAACATTTCACTGACTCGTGCTGCATACCCTGCTAATGCCACTAATTCCTACATTCACAAATAAATTATAGTAACATATTATGATACAACATAAGCATATCTTTTTCTGATACAAATTGAACAAATTTCTTACTTTATACGATGACATAAGTCTTTCCACAGCATCTGCCCCAGAACTTAAAAGATTTTTAGAAGTTGTCAAATACCTAGTCCTTTCACTTACTCCACCTATTTTTCAAAAAGGTATTTTTAATAAATTACATTTCACTGTTTGACATTGCGAGTTGCTTTTACATCACATATACACACCATCACCATCATCATATTTGGATGAACTTCTAGAAGTAACTGTAGTATAAAGCACAGGCATGGCAATAACTAAGAGTCCAGTGCCAGACCACACATATTTCATGAGTAACTGTTCTAGCATCACATACCACAATTTGAGTGCTAACACTCTTCTTAAATGTGATACAAGAGACTTATATGCTGTAGTTAAATAGCGATGCTCTGTACAATGTCCACCATAAAATGCAATTTCTTCTGCATGGGCACTAATGCGAGCATGAGCCTCTCTCAATCGTCCACGTCGTGATGCTTCTTCAGCTACCAATTGACCAAACTTAGGAGAAGCAAGACGTAGAATTTGACCAGTTAAAGCTATTACTGCAGATGCCAGTAATGGACCTATGAAATGAAAATTACACATAAATAACAATACACCTGTCTTTAACCTTTGTTTCATAACTTGATACTAATGAACTACCTTACCTTGCATTCTTCTTGCTCCCATTTTAGATGAAAAAGACATTAATGCAATACCCACTAGTGCACAGTCTAACAATGGTTTGGTTAAACTTGAATATAGATGTGCTACGGAACTTGCCAGTTCAGACAAATCATCTGTCAGTCTTTGCTCAGCACCTCCGAGTCTAGTATCCAGAGCTGCTACTCTATAGTAGGTTTGCTGACTCAAATACATTTTGTAAGCATACTCCACCAAGCGTCCTCTTCAAAAACAAAAAAAAAACAAATTCAACAATTGCAAATGTCAATTACACAATACAGTTACTTTGTAAAAAATCAGAAACAAAAAAAAAATCGGGATTATATTCACGCAGATGTACCTGAAGCTTAGAGCCAGCCGACCCTCCAAATACCGAATGGCCGAATTCACGAAGGTCGCGGGTAAAGCAATGGCGAACCATCTAGCTAGCATCCAAAAGAAACCGCGCACATCTCTGAGCACTATTCTCTTCACGATCTGACCCTCCAAAGTGGCAACATACACAGAGAGGAAAGTTCTCGTGAGTAGCGTCAGTGTAGCGCAGGTCAACAATCCGGCTTCGCGCGTTCTCCATCCTGGAACCATGATCTTCAGTAACGCGATCAGCTGTTTAACGAACTCGCGGTCCAGACCGACGCTCGGCTTCCCAGCTTTAACGGGGGTTCCCCCATTAATGGCGTTGCTCTTGTACCGTTTCGTAGTCTTGCCCGCACATTCATTTTCTTTCCTCTTTCTCTCCTGATACTTCTTGATACTAGAAGCCACTAACGGGTAACCAATCTTGAGAAGATAGAGTGTCGTTACTGCGCTAACGACGCCACGCGTGAGGTGCTCTTGCTTGATGCCGTATTTGGCAGACGTCTTGTCGATCAGCTTCGAAAACACAGACGACATCCTGCCGAAGGCACACTTTCATCGGTGTGCGTTCGCTTGCGTCTCTTAGAACAATAGCAAGCTCCGCCGAGCCGTTTTGAAAGCGAACCACCGTCAACGGAAGCAACTCGTCGTCATGTTGCGGAGCACGAGTGTTTTCGTCCGTAAAGTCTCGCGCTTATCGCGTCGCGGAACCGCTTTTGCGTACACACCAAGCAAACCGTGCACACTCGTCGCAAGCACAAACGATCCACGTAGACCGGCCACCAGCTGGCGACTGCTCGTTACGTCTCCCGGCGGTTCGCCGCTCCACTCTCTTTTGAACCCTCTCCGGCGCAACAGGCAGCCGTGACTGGTTGTCCGTCGCTGGACTTGGACCCGAGCTCGTCGGCCGTACGTCATCCGTTTGTTTCGAGTCCCAGCGTTCCTAGAGACGGAACACACGCACGTACGCTTGATCCGCTATTACCCGTCGATGCACTCCATTGTCTCCTCTCGCAAGGCTACGACGAGATTTCTGTCTCGTACAATACAGTCCGATTCAGTGGTCGTCACTGTTCGAGATCGCGACGGCCAACGGGAAGATCGTACGATTCCCACCTCGGAAAATGGTTACACGGAATTCGAGGCGTACGGACAGGGTACGTCCAGTAATTGGAGGTTACACGGACTCTCCGCGGCTGGTTCTCAACCTTGGAATCTTTTTCATAAACTATTCATGAAATTGTATCGAACCTTACGTTGATCGTGCGTTAACACTAGAACTACCAGGTGGGTCGAAACGACCAATTCTCAACTGCTTCTGTTACAATTACTCCAAAGGTACAGATACTTCTTTGAAAAATGATTGATGACGCTGATTTGGTAACACCTAAACTAAAACACGAGCCAATTAGAATCTTAGTAAATCTTGTAGCTTTAATAAAGAAATGTTCAAAAGTCAGTTCAACACGTTCGTTACCAGCGATGACAACTGAAACGAGTCATTGAGTTCCTAACTGTAATGTCGTAGTTTATTATTTCTAATTAATTTGTATTAATTTCATTTTCGTTGTGTAAAATATAGAATTATGATCGTCACAAATATGACACTGGTAGCGAACGTGTTAAGTGCACGGTACATGTAATGTTAATCGCTTGGGAATGTCTTTTTTTAGTAGCACCGATACAATTTTAGATTATCCCTACCTGTGTGCTCCCAACGAGAAAAGATTAAAGCGCAGCGGCACGTATATTTTCGTCCGTGCCCGACCGATAAGTTATATCGTCACTGGGATCGGCAGCTCGCTCGAAACTCGGAACACATGGCGCATTTGTGGATCAAAGTGCCGCTACTTAACTGTATCCGCAACCATCCTCTCCTCGCTACGAAGATAAGATTGCACGTGCCTGTGTATTGGTCATGTTATTAGACGTATCGCGAATACGTCTCGCAGCGGCGCGTTCGTGCGGGTTCGAGTTTCTTTGTCTCTTCTTTCCTGTTCCTTTTCCTCCTCTCCCTCTGCACCTCTCCTCAGTCCCCCCACAACGCTCCTTTCTCCGCAAGTCCACACGGTTAAGGGCGAAATGTCATTGTCAGTTATGCCAGCGATCCGCGAGACTTTCGGCCAGTCGTGGCGTACGGTTAATTCTTATTTTAGACACAGACGTGTTGCACACGAGTTGCGCGTTCTCGGCTCGCCGCCTCGGGAACGAACGAATTATTCAACTATGTACTTATGTGCATCCTAAAGAATCCGTTGGAAATGTAGGACAAACTGCAGTTCGTGTGACGAGGTAAAAGACCATTACAACATAGTGTAGCAAAAAGGAGAAATGAGAAGATGTTTCCTGTGTTATTAATTTTGCTGTTGATCCGGTGTATCATGCGTTTAATACGTTCGATACCAGCGTCATTTGTGACGGCCGTGATCCTATATTTTACATAATGAAAATGAAATTAACCCTCTGTGGGTCGAATTTTTGTTTATGATTATAGTAAAATCTATGCAATACAAAATTAATATATATCCACGTATGAATACGAATTAAGAATGTATTCAATAGTTTCAATAATTTCATCAAATAAATATATTTTGTAACTTTTAAGTTACAATAACATTAAACTTTCATACCTGAGTGTATAAAAGTTGAAGTTAACTGGTTACTTAATTTTATTCACCACTTTGAGTGCAAAATGAAATAAATCAAAAAGATGCCAATATACTGATACGTGACTTCAAAGTTACATGGGCCTACAGAGGGTTAAATCTGTAGATATTTGTTATTAGAAATTAGAAACTACTACGTTATATTTAGGAATTCAATGACTCGTTTCGGTTTCATTTTTATAATATTTTGTTCAGAAGATTTATTGGATTGAAGAAAATATTATAATAGGAGACCCTCACCAAAGTAAGCGCTGGTAGCGAACGTGTTAAACGCTGGTTTGGAACTTTATGCATTCACTGTAGTATAGCAAGGTTTTTATTTGATTCGAAACTAATTAAAATATAACTACTATATCGGTGAAGAGTATTTGCTGGATAATATAAAGATAATGTCTGAATTAAAGTTTACATTTTTCTCGATTTGTATAATATAGTAGCATCTGCTTAACGCTATTTCTACTGAAGGTGTTAAGACACCTTTCGAAATTTTAACTTATAATTGTTAATAGCTTTTCCTCAATTGAATTTTGGACATTTCCTATAGTCAATTTTATGATCGTTATTGGAAAAATCGAAAAGTCAATTCAGAATATACGAGCAATCTTGGAAAATAATTTCAAGTTTAAATTTCGAAAGGTGTCTTTCGATACCTTTGGTAGAAATAGTGTTAAAATTGCATGGATATTGGTTAATATTAACGTTTCAAATCCGCTTAGACGTTTACCTCTTTCTATTAGAAATTTAATGTTTTTTTTCTCATAGCGTGTGGATATAGACGTTCACTGGCGGCAGCGTGCAGTGACCCCTGTGTTCCGTGAATTGTCTTTGACTCTTCTAAACCTTTCTTCCGAGAATATAACATTTGTTATCTAGATGGCTGGATTGTCTTCTAGGTGTAGCAACCCAGATGTTGAAAGGAATGAACATTAGAACTACCAGATGACCCATTTCTGATTTCTTTTTATACAATTACTGAAAAGATATAGATACTTCTCTGAGAAATCGTTGAAGAAGCTGATGTAGTAATACCTCCACTAAAATATAAACCAATTGAAATCTTAATAAATACACAGTTACAAGTTTCATAAAGAAATTTGGAAAAGTCAGTTTAAGTGCTTGGTAATTCTAGTGTTAATATATCTTGTAGCTCACTCGTGAATGTCCGCACTTCGTCGGAATTCATGTATACGTTTGTTTGTAAACATACTACGCAGCTACTTTTCGACAATATGGCCGTTGGCAGAGCGTAAACACTGACACGAGTGCGGACAAAAAAGATGAAAGAGACACGCTATGCGTTTGTTTTTTTTTCTAAGGTACTCTTTCAAGATCGTGACGTACAAACTGAGATTCATTCATGTCAGTAGTTTTTGGATGTATAATAAAAATAACTAGGTTTTCGCGTTGCTCTGAAAAGCGTAGAATTTCGGAGTTCACCAAGTGGTCGATTGAAACTGATGAAACCAGGAGCGTTTATAATGCTCAAGATGAATTGTTACGTTGCAACTATTAAAATGAGATGAATTGAGAAGAGATGTAACGCTGCGCCGTGGCGTTTATTAAAATACACATGTTTAAAGTTAATTGAGCGACGAAGCGTGAGAAACTAATCTTAACAAAAAATTTATGTTTGTTTCATTGTTATTTCTTGACGATTAACACATTGACTGCCACGAAAATTTCGAGCGTCTTGTTATACTAAGATTTATCCCTTAATATTAAAGGCTAATAGTATTTAAAATAGTTATTAATGTTTTGGTATTACAGTACTCATACTACACTATTATCTAGCTTCTTGTGTTACTAAATATTTTAATTCAATGTCAATTTTCTTATTGTAATTGTTTTCAAGCAATTTGGAAATTCTGATCACCGTCGACCACTGTGGCAATCAACGTGTTAAGAAAATCGTTTGAAACCATTGAGTCATGGTAGTCACAGTAATTCTAACTTCAAATGTTTTCTACCAAGAAAAGTTTCAGGTAGCAACCATCCCATGAAATGTGAACAGCAACAAGGTCAGTGCTCTGCTCTGATTCGCATTACGTGCGGCCATGCGCCTTCCTGCTCTTGGCCTGATGGTTCTCTGCGATTCAGTCATTCGCTGAGAGGGGCAGCACCGAATCAAGGGTTATGTGTGTATTCTTTTCAGCAGGATCGAAGTGAATAAAATGTAAATATTTATTTTCACCTGTAACTCTGTTCTGTACATTCATACATATTTTGACACGTTAAATGCCGCACGATTTCATAGAATGAAATACACAAAATGAAAAAATATAATATTAAATCATTTTATTGAATTGCATTGTTATTATTGCACGTTCGTCTGGCTGAATGTTACCGCACTAGGCAGTTTTATTTATAATATAGAAATGTTTTCAAATAATCATTGTTTAATTGAGTGAACTATAGTAATTCGATTTGGTCGGGGGTCACCGGTGACCCCCATGGCATTTAACGTGTTAAAAAGTTCCTGTATTCGTGTATTAACAAAAAAACTCAACATTAAAAACTGGCTGTAATAACGTCTCCATTTATGATCTAAGAAAAAAAGATTCAATAATTCATAAAATAGAAAAAAGAAAATAGCGGCGCATAACGGCGCCTGCATTCGTTTTTCAATGAATTCTTCAACCTAATTATATTTACATTTTTTTTTAATGATAAAATGGTTTTTAAATATTTATAAAGTAAATAGTCTTTACACCTACGTCTTATCTATGTATAAGTGTGTAGCGTGAAACAATCGCAATAAGGTACCGAGGCACTTCGCCATGTTATCATTAGTGATCTGCATTAATTGATATGAATGTATTTCGTGTTTACTCGAACAAGTCTTTGTTAACACAGATACGATATCGTGTTATGAATTATATGTTTATTGTGGATATATCATCTTTTCAGTCTCTTTGCAAATAATAAGTTAGATAGTAGTCTCCGCGAACAAATCTTCAGACCCTAAATGATAATACTTAAGATTAATTATGATTTATTTAAATAATTATTGAAACATTCATACTGTGTCTAAACCAATGATATTGATAATTATCATTATGAAAGTTGAGAAACGGAGACATCCACGGACGCTTATTAGTAAAAGCAAATAGCATATTTAAATTTCATACTTTGTGAAACATACATCGATCCTAATTTTTCTTTAATTCTTCAGTTGTAAAATACTTTTTTTTATTAATCAATTTTATACAGGGATTAGATTGAACGGAAAATAGAATGAAGATATTGAATATAATAAGATTGTAAAGGTAATATATTAAAAATGAAAACGATCATTTAATTTCAAAAAACAATTTCAGCAAAGATAACATTCCACAGAATGAAGGCAAAATGGCTGTGGCAGAAAACAACGTGCTGTGACGTCTAATATTTTGCAATCTCATAGTGACTGAGAAAAAGATTAATTTTCTTGGGGTAATTAAATCCGCTTGAAATCTTTACAAATGAAAATACGAACGATAAAGCTCCTGTAAAAACTGTATCGTTTTTTCTGAATCATCGTGTGTGGAAATACCACTCATCTTACATGTGCATTCATGAGTCATTGTAGAAGGATAACATTTTTATTCTAATATTCTACACTGATCCGCTCCTTTATGAGACTCGAGCGACCATAAATATGAAAGTCCTGTTTGGATGTCAATGTTATCAGCGACGTGCCATCCGATTTCTTTTTCTCTTTTAATATTTCTGAACCGGTTATATAAACCTCATCCGGAAGAAATGTATATTGCTTATCATTGATAAAGATAAACTGCAAACGTATAAGTGTATCTATGTTTTCATTCAGTACTTGCACTAGAACTGCCTCTGATATTTTTCCATTTTCAAATTTATCTTGCAGATAATACTATTTATGTATAAATTTTCGCAATACATATAATATATTCAATTTGTATTAAATAAACATGAACTATTTGATAAAAATGAACTTACAATAATTTCAAAATAAATATCTCATTTGCCATTTTACCTAATACTCTGTTGAACGTCATTCTGTTTTTCATTTTAATTATACCAATAAAAAATATCTAAAACAAGTTCATTAATTGCAACGTAAGACGTACATATGTACGTAAATACATAAATGTCATCGTGTTGTCCTTAGCATGAGTCAGCCATACTGTTTTGAACTTTCATCGCGTGTTAAGAGGATACGTTATTAAGATAAGATACCGAATTGTTATAACATATTAAGACCTCTGATGTATCGAACCGAGAGGATCAAAAGTATTTCTCTTTTATTTTTAAAGATTTTAATTGACCAGTCCACAGGAAAGTCATTAATGCGATCGAGTTTTAGGCTTCGAATCGAAAGCCTGTGAAAGATGCTTGGCGAACGGTGCCATCGGCCCGGTCGAAAGTGTTAGCTGTGACACTCACGGTAGCCTCAAAGGATTTTGAGAGCGGTCACGGCAAGATTCGACTGCCAGGACGACAGGGAAAGCGGACTCCATTCGGCCTCCGCCGACTTCGCTGGCGTTTTGCGTTCCGTGCGAAACAGAGAAAGTAAAAGTAACCCATCGGTCGGAGGCTGGTTTCTTCCATCATTCGCTTTCATTCTCGCCGAATATTTGCGCCTAATGACAAAACATACGTGACGTTTCCACGAACTATCAGTGAGCTAGAATCGATTTCGCTGACGTAAAGCGCGTCTTCTGTTGAACGTTATTTATCTAGTGTCGATTAAAATTCTAGTATATATCCTATCTTTTTCATACAAGCTTTGAACTACAGTAACTTCGCTCAGCTCGATAAATACGGATAAGAATATTATCGAAATAGTTATAACGATAATGATTTTTATAGATGAATCTTTTTGGAATTTCCTAACTGTGCGTTACGTCGTCGTAACACACGGAAGGGTTTCCGTGTAAACGGTTGGGTTCTTGTCCCGATCGGAGAATGACATACGGCGAGTTGTTAGTGTAAAAGAAACACTTTTTTATAATTACACAGATTTTTAGGACTTTCGTACAAAGTTCGGTTTCGCGACGTTTGTGGAGTTGTGTCTTTCGAGAGGTTTCATAGCGCTCTATCCAGTTCTCGTAGTGTCACATTTTATGTAAACTTGGGATTTTTGGATTGGTCAGTTGCATGTTTGGGTGGAAGAAAGTTGTGTTTTGTCATTGGTCGAGGGTGTGCCTATTTTGTGTCTTAGAGTAGGAAATTGTCAAAAGTCTAGGTTCTTTTCATCAGCGTTGTAATTTGTAACTATTTACTTGACGTTTGCGGTTGCAGCTTTTCGCTGCATCACACGTGGCATCCACAAGTCGCTTCCCTGTCAATTAGTTTATGATTCGGTACGAGTAAGTCGTACATAACACTGTGAAATGTTACAATCTTGTTTTCATAATCGATTTTTTATATCGTAATATATCGTGACGAACATTGTTCGGTTTTTGCTTAATTGTGAATTGTTTTGAAAATTTGTCACTGATGAAGATCGAAAGTATTGAACTTTTTCATTCAAGATCATTTTTTTTTCTTTGATGCATATATCGATCTCGCACCGAAAGTGTTGAATTACTGTTTATTTCGCGTGCACATGTCGATCAAATTATCTGCAATGACCCGACCTGCAACGTTGTCGAAAATCTGTCGACCTTTCATCTTAGTGTTCCGATGCAGATGCGTACAAAATGCGTCTTGTCGTGAATTACGACAGACTCCTTCCGATTTGTTTACTCGATTAACTTGACCGTGCTCGACATTGCACGCTGTCCTTTCGCAATTTCTTTCTTGCGGTCGTGCTAACAAATTCTAGAGATTGCACGCATTTGCAACAGTTTATTGCTTAAACTTCTTATTCCAACGTATATAAATCATTCAATTTCAGAGCGACTGTAAAAGTTAAATTTTTCGTCGTTTAATAAATCTCTCATCACGTATACGTATTAAAAATACTTCATCCTAATGAATTTTCAGACCGCATCAACTACCCACTCCTGTACCCTTTTCGTACAATGACACATTTTACTTTCTCCATCCGTTAACGTTCTTTCCTCGTGTCGTACACTTTTATTTAATTTGCTCGTGATCGTAGTTTTACTACGTGATGCATCGGAAACATGGTAATTGCAGAATAATAAGAAAAATTCCCGAGCAATCGAGCGGCAATTTTCTCGACGATAAATCGCTCGATCTTCTTTCGCATTCTGCGTCGCTGGCTGTTTCTTCGGGCAATCTTTTTCTCCGGACGGGAGTACAACGATCCGGCTGCGGTGGATGAAAGTCTCGTGACTAGAAAATCGTCGAATGACTCAGCCAGGATCACCGGTACTTCGAAAACTCGCCGGACAACGTAATCGCGCAGCCCAATTATCGGGCAGAATGACCGCGCATCGGTTATGCAGTTTCGTTGCGGTTCCCGGTTTCCTTTTTTCATACGGGCCAGCTAGAAAGTGAACGTATTATTTTACGAGGCAGCCACTTTGTTGCTCCAGCGACGTCGCAGGTTTTATTTCAGTTTCATTTCGCGGAACTGTTCTTTGTCGCCGGCCATTTTCGCGGGCCAGGAAAGGGAATCGAATTGATGGTTTGCATAATTATGCAAACGACGATGTTCATTCCATGTTGCATCTGCTGACTCGTCGATTTCTCAATGAAAAATATTAGAAAACAAACGATTTACAAAAAGGAACACTATGTTCTTATATGTTTTACGCTAGAACTATAGGGTCTGACAAAATGGCGGGTGCTAGTTTTCTTATTTCACAATTACTGATGTGTTAACCCTTTGTTACGGTAAATGATAAAATTTGATATTTATAATTAAATAGTTTAAATTTGAATATTTATAATTAATAAATATTATAATGAACTTTCTATAATGCATCACTATGTGAAATATTGAAGTAAAATAGTTTTTTCTTTTAATCGATTAATTAAATTATGTAATTAAATTAGGTTCATCAAACATTGTCTGTGTTTTATCAAAAAGTGTTGAATATCGGAAATGATTTTAATAGTAAATAGTTTCACTTGAATATTATAATGAATATGCGAATAAATCAAAATAAATTTATTGCTGCAATTTTTATGATAGATAGGTATAATTTGTTTTAAAAAATGTCCATGTTCGCGAAGAAATGAGGTGAATGTTCATTATTTTGGTCTTGATGTTTGTAAGATAAGAAGGAAAAAATGTTATGAACAGTAAAACGAATGTATGACCTTTTTTACTTTATTTTATGTACAGTCAGGACTTAAATGCAGAGCTGTTAGTTTTCCAGTTTCATGTTTTGCTTTTTTGGAGAATCGTATGTTTCCGCAAAATGTAAATTTTCTTTAGAACAAAACATCATTTTCTTACGTCAGCGAGACAAAGAAACGTTCGAGATAAGTTTGAGAAAATAGGTGCAACTCGTTAGATTCCAAACCATCTTAATTATAACACATATACATATCATACATATCATTAAATACGTTAAACAATAAATTTGTTCCCTGTCGGTTTTTCTGTATCAACAAGAAAAAGAATTGACTACAACACCAATCAAGTATTCTCATAATTATCTATCTATAAATCATCTATTTATTCCTGGTTCAATGAATAGTTGTTACGGAATACAGATTATTATTAAACCATTCCAATATTCTTAATTGGATTGCAAACGTCAGCATGATTAATAGGAAATTCATGTCACTGCCAGCTGAACGAAGCAATCGCAATTAAATTTTACATTTAGCCTTCATGTTTTTTAATTAATCCATAAAATATCGAAGTTGCGCAAATGCTCACGATCTAATTAATCAACATGGAAAAATAGCAGCTATAATCAGCATGAAGCAACATTTACGTAATCGTTCAAAAGTTTATAGTTGCACATTGTTGAAACAAAAAATAATCACGAAGTAAACAGGTATCTAAACGCATCTTTCATCCGTTGTTTATCGATCATTAAATCCTTCAATAATTTCGAATTACAACAATTCATAAATATGCATAATTCATTAATAAAATCTATGTCAAAATTGTATTAATAAAATCAATGTAATTTATTGATAGAATTACTAACCCTTAGGCATTATTAATATTACAGGTATATATAAACAAAATAATTAAAATTTCCATTACAATAATCAAAACCTTTAATAAATTTCGCTATCGATAAGAAAAACTAAAAGAATGCGACTAAAAACTTTTAAAACGACACCGTTGCTCATGTATACACGGATTTATATGTACAAGGACTATGTACAAAGATTTACTGACCTACACATAGAGAACCGTGAGCGTGGTTTCACGGCTTTGGTCCTTTCTCTGGCACTTTTTTAGCGACGCGCGTGTGTCGAGTGAAAACCGTCGGTCGCACACCTTAAATCTCCCGACGCCGGGATTTCGCAAGAACCTTTATCGCGGAACGATTAATCGAACCGTACCGGCGATCTAATGTATTAAAAATGTGTGTACGTTCTCTACATCGCGTGACCCGGCTGCTCGTGGTTTCTCTTTTTACGCCCGCGATTGCATCGATCGTTTCGGCCAATGCGAACAATTTTTCTTTCCACTAGGAATCAAAGGTACACCAGCTTGCAAAATAGTAGAGTTTTCGATATCCTAATTAACACGTTGAATGCCGTGGTGGTTACCGGTGACCTCCGCACAAATTCAACTACTGCAGTTCCTTCAATTAAACGGTGGTTACTTGAAACAATTCCTGTATTGCAAATAACGTTACCTAATGCAGTGACATAAATATGATTCAGCAAGGCAAACCTGCGATGATATGAACACAATTCAATTCAATAATTTAATATTGTATTTCTTTCGTTTCGCATGTCCTGCAGCTTAAAATCGTGCGGCATTCAACGTGTTAACACGAGGAAGCGGTTAATATTGTAGCGAATAAAGCATACTCTGTTCTGAGACGACATTACTGAATTTTAATTCATCAAAATATACGTTATTCGAAATGTGTATGGAATTCGTGATATCTCGTTTACGTTTTTGCTTAAAAATTGCTTCTTTGTATAATTGTGTGCACAACGATGTACGTGTACTTTCATAAACCTGTTGGAATTCCTGTCTTTTAACACCTCTTTCGATCCTTCTTTGCTCGTGGATATCATATCGATGGTCGTTCACGTAATTGTCATATTGCTCATGGGAAAATAATAAAGATTCGCTGATGATTAAACTATTTTTTATCGTCTATGACTATGATGCTTGGAAAAGTGTGGTTTCGGGTACCACAGCGATTAGATTTTTCGCAAGAGTTTCCTACATCGCGCTTGCATGAAACAAGAGGAAAGAGGAGTTAAAATATGGCTCGTAGAAAATTTCTGTAGCTTCAGACTCGTTGGAATAAATATGTTGTTGTACAAAGAACAATGTGTTAATCGTTTTTTTTTTAATAAGGGAATATTATTTAATTTTACTCTATTTTTAATAATTATTCAAATGTGTACAACTTCCAGTAACGTGGTTTGACCATTTTATATATTAAGATAAAAATAAATTGCACGAGCAGACGAGAAACATTGTTTCTTAAGAATAAATGTAAATTACTAATAACATTTGTAAATTTATTCGAAAATATTATTAATTTCCCAAGTCCATTGTCAGTGAGAATGGCAATTTTTGATAAACTCTCCGGTCGTCGTTAAGATCCCAGTCTTCTGCGTTTTCAGATACGATCTTTACCACGCTCCGTCGCTATTGAGCGTTTCAGATGTTGCTTCCTGAAAGAACCACGACAGGCATTAATTTCGTTGGGCCATTTCAATGGGAAGGTCGGCGGAAAAAGTTGATTAACATATTACGTATGAAATCGATTTGCTAGAAAGATACGCATCCTAGAAAGCGATTTGCGCGTTCCGTTTCTTACGTAACGAAGTAAGCGACTACATTAAAGTGCTTAATGTAAATTCAACGTCTCCAAATATAACGTAATGTGAGTACAGCGTCGATCACAAAGTGAGTAATAAATTACCATTATAATACTGACAATTAGTATCCAATTACAAATAACTTATTGTCAGTTAGATGATTCATTAATTATTGTCATTAATTAATTAATTGAATTTTACAATCAGTTTATAATCTGTATAGATGTGACATCAAGTAAACAACAGAATTTTACAACGTTATACAAAATAAACATGATTAGCCTCATAAAAAATAAAAAATTATGTATTACAAAATGTTGCATTACAGATTGCAGAAATTTCCAAAGTTTTTCCTAAAGAATATTTCAAGTGCACAATAATTTATCAACTAACCATTTGCACATCCTTATCACAGACATCCTCCAAACATTATTGCCCCCAAGTTTCATCTTCGTCTCTACGTGTCTAGTATCAGTAGGTAGGAGAACGAGTGTGCCCAACTAAAGTGGGTCGGTTCCCGTCGGCTTCGTTTTCGATCAATCTTGATGAAAGTTTGTCCGACAGAATCTTGTTCCCGAATTTAATCCCTCCGTTGGTGCCTTGCGGATACGAAGGCAACGCTTCCAGTATCCGAGGAGGATTTCTCTTGATAGCGCTCGGGAAAAGGCCCTTGGTCATCGAGTTCTCCTCCAACAGCCAACCTGGCCTTCCGAAGCGAGACATTGGCAGATGGGGGGTAGGCTTGTAGCTGTCCACCTCGCCAATCACTGGTGCGCTACTTTGGAGATTCAGAGCGTTCAACTGCTGATAGTTGCCGCCGAGTGGAATGAAGTCCTCGGACCCTCCTGACCGGCTGATCCGGCTACTGGAATCTACAAACGCCATACTCTATCTTAGCATAAGGCCATTTCAACAACAATAATCCTAATAATCGAAACAATAGTTTCGAAAGAAGTCTGTCGACATCAGTTTCCAATGCAAACTAATCATTCCTCTCATAGTAGCTTCAATACTAGAACTACCAGAGAGGTCAAAATGACCCATTCCTGATTGCTTCGTTAATAATGATTAAAAACATAACAGATAATTCTCTGAGAAATTACTACAGAAATTGATTCAGCAATAGGCAATTGTAAATCAACAGAAACCTCAATAGTAGTACTGTTGGAGTTTCCATAGAAAAATTTCAGAAAGTCTGACTATTCGGTAGTTCTAGTGTTAACCCCCTGGCCTATGATTTCTTTCTCAACTCTGATCGATACAGCTACTTTGTCATTAATAATTTATTGGAAAAAGAGGAAAATTCTAAGCATATTCCCTTTTAACTATAATAGTTGATTACAGAGGAATTATATTTACTTTGAATTCGAATGAACTGAGTAATATATGTATTTGTTGAATCGTCTTGAAAATCTTGATCACGAGTCTCGCTCGTTGTTGTAGGGTAAGGGGTTAATGCTTTCACGGCTTGGAATATTACATTCATAAGTGGTTTTCGGGTGAGAGCCGTGTCCAATAAGAATTTGTTCCCAACGTTTCGCCATTATTGCATCTGGCTTCATCAGGGACTAAAGACACACTGATACTGATGTGTACATAGGAAGACTGTCTTTATATAGGTACCTGGTCCATGTTTTGGATTAGTAGTCACCAGTAGTTTTTAATTGGTCAGCTGAAATGTCAGCCACTTATGAATGTAATATTCCCCTCATCTTATTTCTCTTGAATCCTCTTGCATCAGCTATTCGTGATCAGTAGACCGATTTTCATGCAAATTCAAATTTTCAAGAACAGAATTAAAAAAAACAGAATTACGGTGGAAGATTTTCCCGAAAATATACTATAGGAAGCAGTATTTCGAGTATTTTATAAATTTGTTCATGTTGGGTATCCTATGCAATTGTACAGTTTCAAATTCCTTGTTAATGCACGGAGATCCGCAGTCTAGTGATCAGATTATGAAGAACTATCTTGGGTTTCAGATTGCAAGCTACCACAAGCTTACCGAAAGTTTTCGCTTCCCTAACGTGTGCCAGGATTTTGTCGATTCGGTTTCGACGGAAGTACGTGTCGACGATGTCCGGCTTCTTGGTTTCCTCCTGCTCGCTGCTTTCTTCGTTGTCAGCCTCATTGCCGATCTCGTCTTCGGCGTCCTTGCCGTTGCTGTTGTTGTTGAGATCGGGTTTGGAAGGCGGTATGGAGTACTGTATGTTATCCTTGAGGACTAACGACGGTGGAGGAAGAGGAATATGCGGCGACACGTCGGGCAGTCTCCACCGACCTAGCTCGTCGCACCAGGTCGCTGCAGCTCGTACGACGGCAACGTCGCGGAACGGGCAACCGGGACGAAGATGAGGAACCATCGCGTCGCATATCTGGGACGTCAGCAGCTCTCTGCGAAGAAGATCGCGACGTTCCGCATCCCAAGAAGCCTGAAGATCCGCTGCCTCCGCTTCCAATTGCTTCGCCCGTTTCGCCATTCGCTTTAAGGCATCTTCTGTTGACCTGTCACGGAAGGTATGCTAATTGATTATCTTGAAATTAATTGTACTTGACTAATTGCCTCTTAAATGAATAGAAAAAGTGAAGATAAGTGAAGATAAAAGTGAGGAAAGGATTTTCATACTTTGCGATCAGAGTCAACTTAACACGTTGACTGCCACGAGAATTTCTAGTGTTTTGTATAGTAATACTTATTCTTTAATAACAGAGGAAAATGGTATTGAAAATAATTATTAATGGTTTGGTATCGCAGTAGTTATATTACACTATTATCTAGCTACTTATGTTATTAAAAATCTTTTTATTGCAATTGTTCTTTAGCAATTTGGAATCTCCGGTCGTCGGTGACTACCGTGGCGGACAACGTGTTAACACGTTCGTTACCAGCGTTTATTTCGGTGAGGATCTCATCAATTCTAATATTTTATTCAATCCAATAAATCTTCTAAACAAAATATCGAGAAAATAAAACTGGAACGAGTTATTGAGTTCCTAAATATAATGCCGTAGCTTATAACTCTAAATAACCATATCTATACGATTAACCCTTTCCACTCGAGAGATGACTCTCAGTCACCGTTTGATTTGATGCAGTAAAATTATAAAATTTGATATTTAATACTGAACTGTGTATAATGCATCGGTGTGTGAAATATTGGGATAAAAAAGCTTTGTTTCTCAATTTACTTGTGATTTCTCTTTGGGTTCATTTAAAAAAACATCGTCTTTGTCTAGTTACAAAATGTTAAATACTTCTAGCGAAATACTTCCGAGTGCAAAGGATTAATTTCATTTGCTTTATGTAAAATATAAGATTGCACTCGTCACAAATATGTGACGCTGGTAGCGAACGTGTCAAGAAGTTAGCCTGCGAAGTGAAGTAAGAACTTCTATTACTAACTAATAGTTCCCAAACATTTGTCCATCTAACCTAAGCTGACCGTAGACTTGGAAGACACTCCCATTGCCCTCCTGGGCGCTGGACTCCAAAGCTGAAGCAAGAGCTGCGAGTTTCTTCCTCCTCCTCTCACGGCGTCTCCTCAGCTCCGTGTTCCCTTGTTCCTCTCCTCCGATAGTCAACTTCTCCAACCTCTTCAGGACTTCCTGCATGGCTGCCTGCTGCTTCTTCTTCCGTTTCTCCTCGCGTTCCAGGCCCTGCTCGCCCATCGGTTCCTCGGAGACAGCCTTGGAAAGCACGTTGTTCATCGTTTGCGTTCCACTCTCGAAGCGAGACTTCAAAGCTTCCAGCTCCTCGCGAAGCCTCTGGGCTGACAGGTTCGAATGCTCGCATTCCTTCTTCAATCGCTCGACTTCTTCAACGACCACCTCTTCGTTCGCCTCGATGACGGGAATCTCTTTCGGTATCGAATTAGCGTCGCTCGATTCTAACAGGGAACGAAGACGCTGCAGCTCCAGTTGATACTGCCTCAACAGAGCATCCTTGGGATCCTCATTGATCACTGGCTTGTTCTTGATGCATCGGGCTCTGGCAGCGTACCGCAACGTGCTCAGGGTTTCCTCGGCGTCCACGTCGCTGGGACTTATGCAAGCGATCATCAACGTCCTCGCGTTGCCACCAAGACTGTCTCTTAAAAGCCTTGTCAGCTTACTGTCCCTGAAAACGTATTTTGAGCGTTTAATTCGCTGGACTGTTATCTAAATCAGAAAAATCAGTGCTCGCATCTGTGTTCTCAGAGAAGAGAACAATTTTGCAATTCTAGTTACTATCGCACTGTGAGTTTAACCCCTTGGCGTACAATGACGAGTGAGACTCGTGATGAAGATTTCTAGACTAACTCGACAACAATCAATGTTGTTCATTATCCACGGGTCAAAGCAAACAACTAATCTGCTATTATCAACGTATTACCTTCAAATGAAATTTCCACTTGAAGCAGAATGAAAAATTTCGTTGCATTTCTCCCAAATTGTCGATAGTCAGATATTACACGAGGTTAGCAGGTAAATAGTACGCCAAGGGCTTGATCCCTAGTTTAATCTAAAAGTCATCCACAATCTCGTGATCGCCTTCCAGCTACATGCCTAAACAATTAATCTCTTTCAAAATGTATACCTGTAAGGCACATGTCGTCCATGGCCAGCAGCCAAAGCACTAATCACATTTCCCAGCGCAGACAGGCTCAAATTGATACTAGCTGCTTCCTTCAGCCTATCCCCAGTGGCTCCAGTTCTAGCCTGCCTCTCAGACCCAGCCAGGTCCACCAAGTGCAGCCTACCTCTTTTTACCGCGTTCTCCGTTTTACTGTCATCGTTGATGGCCAATGTTTCCAGGGACAGCGTCAACACCGCGTGGCTCCTAGAGCTGGCTGCATTCATCTTAGTAGCCGCAAGCGCTCTTCGCCTATCCCCCTGCTCGACCAAGCGGGCGCATTCCTGCGCGTCCTTGACCGTAGTCTCTCGCAGGCCACCGGCCACGTATGTGCCGCGGCTCGGATCTTCCTTCAGCGTTAGGAGATCGCTGTTCCCGTCTTGCAACAAATCCCGTAACTTTTCGTTGTAGATCTCCAGGTAGCTAAGCAGTGCCAGGTACCTCATGTCCGAGCTAGCGGTCGACGTGGCCTCGAAGATGTGGTCCAGGGTGCGCTCGATGAAGCCGCGCATCGTGTGCGACTTCCCGCAGCCGGTTTGCCCGTAAGCGAACACCGTACCGTTGTAACCGTCCAGGACTGCTTCCACGATCACCGAGCCAACGTTCTCGTACAATGACTCGGTGCTTGCTTCTGGGCCGAACGCCGCGTCGAACTGGTACACTTTGCCGGTTCCATCGCTCGGACACTCCAGGGTGCAGCATTTTGTGACGGGGTCGGTGGTTACCACGTTCTACGAAAATTCGAAACGATCGTTAGATAACGGTGTCGTATCAGTTCATTGAGATTCGTATTATATGGAGAACTGAAACGTGGCTTCGTGGGTTTTTGTTTATTGAGGTTCATCTAGGAGACGTTGGGGAGAGTTTGTAACATGTATTATTGATAACGATGAAGTTAAGGGTATTACAGCTTGTTTGAACGGCTCCTCTAATTAACACTAGAACTACCGAGCACTGAAATTGACTTTTTGAAACTTCTCCATGGAAACTTCAAGAGTGCATCTATTCAGATTTTAACAAGCTTATGGAGGTTTATTGTAAGATTTATTGTATTAATTTTAGAAAAATTGATATCCATTCATTTAGATTTTGGAAATTGAAAAATTAAAGATAGACAAAATACACTTTTGTGTTATTGTATTAATAAAAATCGACGGAAACATTGACTAAATAATGTTTATAAAATTCAATATGCGTCGAATTGGCGCGTTTAGTAAACCTAGTGTTAATTGATTCACGATTCAATTTGCATATTGCCAAATCAATTTCTTTAATAACTCCCGGAGAAGCATCTGCTATTTTGTTAATAATCGCGAAATGAAGAAATCTGGAATGGGTCATTTTGATCCGTTCGGTAGTTCTGGTGTTGGTCACAGCATTTTATTTTTCCCATGCGGGGGTAATGTACTTTTTTAGAGTTGCGTAGTATATCCTTTCGAAAAGAAGAGTCATTTGTCTTTCAGACTTCATTAAGGTGTAAATTACAGTTTTATTGACTCACGTCGTTGTATAATTTACCAGCATAATCACACTAAGCGTAGGAGGAACTCGTGCGATATTCGACGCTGGGAAAACTACATATTTAACAAGCCACTCTGTATTTCTTTCCAGAACCGTTTCAATACTGAAATATGCTCGCTAATCTATAATCTTATCTCGAAAATGTCGCGCGTTCCTCAACATTTTCCGTTTTTTATGGCTTTGACGCATGCGAGTGACGTATGCGTGTTACGGTCGCGTGTGAATCATGGTGACCGAGTAAAATAATTCACACGGCCAGCGAAAATATGACCAGCCAGCCAGATGACTAATTCCTATGTATTTACGAAACTCGTCTCGATCGATTGTCCTCTGGTCAGCTTGCGCGACATTGCAACAACGTGGGCGCATTAGGCGAGACGTGTCCATTACTCATTAGCCGCGACACCATCAACTCGCCGATAGCTCGTACCTGGTTATCGATTCGGGTTCATGGAAATACTAAAGGAACTCGTGGAACCGTCGTTACAAGTTCTGTTTTTCTTTTATTGCAAAAATTGATTCACTCGGACACCGCGGTTCAACACGTTTAAGTCCAATCCATAAGAAATCGAATCGATCGCAGCTTGTCTTCGGGTGAACCAAAAATGGCCGACGCCTTATTCGAAAGAAAGATGGCGCACGAACTTCATTCGCAATGTTGGCCTTTTTAAATCATTACCGAAGTAAGCTTCTAATCTTTAACACGTTGACTGCCACGAGAATTTCGAGCGTTTTGTTATAGTAAGATTTATTCCTTTGTGATAGAGGAAAATGATATTGGAAATAATTATTAATGTTTTTGTATTACAGTACTCGTATTACTCTATTATCTAGCTTCTGAAATAATAATGTTCGATTATTCTTCAATTAAAATTCTTTTCTTTCTTTTTATCTGACAAGTTAATCGTTAATTTTGAAATTCGTGCGGTAAAAATAAAAAGAGAATAAAAGGCGACCACAGGTCTCAAGCATAACCGGAAGTGGCGTAATAATCTGAATACCAGTTGTCAAGCAGTGCATACATTCCAAGAACGAAATTGGTTCGATTACGTACTTAACTGCATGACTCGCACATTGACACTCGTGTTGGTGCACACACAGACACGTGTTGTACATACGTGGAATAGTCGTCATGCACATAGGTAGCAAAGGTGAAACGAACTGCCCCTATCGATTTGGCATATATTCTTGTTCTATCGATACGCACGTGGATGGACAAACAGGGTAAATAATTGTTGCCGCTCGTAGTTCGTCGTACTATGGACCAAACGGCACGAATCAATTGAGCTCGATGTAGACCATTCAGCAGTGATTCTCATCAGTGGATCTCGTGATGTCAATGCATTTAAATCTGCAACTGCGTATACAGTTGCAAAGAAGAATTCACCAGTAGAATTTTAACCACGCACGATTAGCTTATTTTTAACTTGAATATTGCTTAACCGGAAATGTGAATTGAGTGTGAATTATTTAATAACCACAATTTTTATTGGTTTATAACCCCTTGTCTTACGATTTCTTTCTCAAATGTGATCGTTACACCTATTTTGTCATGAATAATTTGTTAGAAAAAGAGAAAAATTCTAGGCATATTTTATGTCTGTGTTTGCTTTTAAATATAATAGTTTATTATAGAAGAATAATATTTACTTTGAATTCAAATGAACCGAGTAATATTTATGTTTGTTAAATCACGTTGAAAATCTTCACCGCGAGTCTGACACGTTGTTAGAAGGCAAAGGGTTAATAACCTTGATCATTACGAAATAAATTCGAATATCACTGGTTTCTCTATACGAATCTAATAATTTACAAGTAAAACTATTTATCTATAGTAATATATCGCATTTTAATATAATATAGTTCCTAGACGAGATACAGCTAACTCGCGGAATTCTTTTTGTAACCGCAAAAACCTTTTTCGCGCTTAACCAGGATCTTCTTCGCGGAAATTCGAAACTTGAAGGTTTCAGATCGCGACCCAGGGCCGTGAGAAATGTCTCAGCTCAAATTCGGTTTCCGTTATAGACAGATATAACGAACTCACACAATTTTTTTCGGTGACCGCAAAGTTATTTGTCACACCCTGTGACGGCCCTCTTCACAGAAGTTTCAAAGGAGAAGGTCGGGGAACTAATTCGTGATCATGTGTACAACTCATAGCATCTTTAGTTCGGTGTCCAGTAATGTCACAAATTAAATCTCTAATTCAAATATCTAAAATGCAATTCAAACTGATCGTAAAATGCAAGGAACAAATGTTATTCTATTGAAACTTCTAGTGACCTCGAAATAGGCGTATTATATAATTTTTCTTTATTTTTTTGTCACGTTAACACGTTGACTACCACGGTGGTCACTAACGACCGGAGCTTCGAAATAATCTGAAAACAATTATAATTCATAAGACAACTGACGTCGATGTTTATCTTTGTTACGAAGGTGTAAGTGGTACGTAGAACGCTGATGTTATGGGAGTCAACGTGTCAATATTCGAAATAATCAAATAAAATAAGATAAAACAAAGTTTGACCAAGTTTTTAAAAATTTGCCCTACTGCCGGTTGGCTGAATGTTGGCATCTATGCACTGTGTATTCACAGATCACCGATTCGCCGGCTAGCGTGACCACTTGTAGTTCATTGAATATATTATGAAATGGTAAATCTAACGACCGACGGCTAGTTCCGTGATAGTCAGGGGAAATGTTGATAGACGTCCGATAGAAGCGTGCTGATGCATTGGAGTATAGAACGGGTGCATCCATGTAGCAAGTGTAGCTCTGTTTTTGTCCCGATAACTTGTTATAATAAGAACACTTGATAATCGGAACTCTAGTTATATTTGACATGACCTTTCTGTTTAGTAACTCGGTCGCCATCTCTACATTGTGGCTTGGAACGATTTCGAAAACAAAAAATATGCGTCGCTGTTCAATTATGATAGATTCAAAGTAGATAGCAGTGAGACACAATCGATGACATTGAATACACGTTGCTTGAATACTACATTGAAACGTAGCATCTATAGTAAAGTTTTCTAATGTCAACTAAAGAAAAACAGTAATTCCTTTCCCTCCCTAATTACAAACATTTTCAATGCAGCCTAGAATTTATACCAAACAGATTTTAATAATGTAATTTCATTTCTCATCTGTATATTAATTATAATTAATTAGAAAAATTCCAGTTATTAATCGTATCACATCTTCCATGAACAAAACTACTTTTGTATCGGTGAATCAGAAGTTAAATAAACATTTAAAATAAAATATATACATACAATCGTGAACAATTTATTTCCATACCGTCTTTTAACAAGTGAATCAATGGTAAAATAATAACAAGAATAACAAAGATGAAAACAACATTTTTTTCACATACAGATGAACGTTTCCCTGTTCATCAAACACGAAAGGAGTTCACAACCGAACAACATAAGACCGCGTCCAGACTTATTACCACGACCTGTTATTTAGACGACTATATAAGTCATGTGTGGTAGATAAATTTAGACAAGATTGTTTCAGAAGATGACATACATTTAATAGAAGAAAATGCCCATTTGCAAAATAATGAATGTCGATAAAAATCTGTAGATATTTATGTACAACGATCTACTTTAGTAACAGGTCATGGTAACAGAAAGAGATATAAAAGGTACAAACGCAGCCTAATAAAAGATTCATCTAATCCAGTGGTTCCCAATCGAAATTACAAAATAATCAACTTATTCAAATGAGGATAGATTGGTGCATGGCTTCTTCCTTTGTGAATATTTAATACCCCGATAAATTCAATTTTCTATCGAAAAAGTTTTCAGAAGTTTCAAAAATTCTCGTCTGGAAAGGGGTTAACCCTTTATACTTTAAAGGTGACTCTCAGTCACTTGATCTAATACAGAAAAATTATAAATTTTTATATATAATATTAAGCTTTGTATAGTGCATCAACACGTGGAGTATTGAAATAAAATAACTTTCCTCCTTAATTCATGTATGTCTTCTCATGAATTAGTTTCAAAAAACATCGTCTGTCAGAAAGTGGTGCATATTTCTAGTGAAAAACTTTCAAATGCAGAGGGTCAACATCTCATTCTCGAATTGCCCCCCTGTCCCACGTGAGGAACCGCGGGTCTAATCTCTCGACAGACCGCCCCCTTATTTCTCAATGGCCCGTCCACACCTAGCCTACAAAATGTTCTTTTTGCGTTGCGACCGCAGAAGTGTCATTCACACCTCTAGCGTGGCCCTCTCCGTAGAAATTTGAGACTGAGGATCTCTGAGGTCGGCCGAGGCTGGCGATGGGGATTCGATAAAAAGGGAAGCGACTGTTCGGGTACCGTGCCCTCGTGAAAAACTACTCGCACGACTCGCAATAGTTCCGTTCCGTGTTTTGTCACGGTCGCTAGGCTACAACGCGCTCGATATGACGATGACCAGGTTTTTCCCGTGGAACTTGGGCAGATAAGCGAAACGTGGAAAAGAAGCGATGGTATATGCGTGCATTCGGTGCACTATCGACGGCCGAGGTGCGAGCGTGGTACTAACGAAGCAAGGGGCCGAACGTGGATCCTGTTCCCCGTCTTTCTCTCGGCTGACGTACCCTGCATCCCTGCTGCAGCTCCCGCGTGTTCATTGGCCGGCATCTCACGGCCACTTTCACGGACTCGCTCATCTGAAAATAAAAATAAAGGGAAGAAAGAAAGAAAGGATGGTTATGCACCCGTATATACGCGTTTCGTTTTAGAACGCGAGCCACATATGCGGTGACCTTGGAAACTGGAATCCTGGTGGAGAGGATTTGTGCATAGGTCGAACGGGGTTAGGAATTGAAACGTACCGTTCGTGTATATACCTTTCAGATGTTCAACACTGGAACTACCGAGCAAATTGATTTCTTTTTATTTTTCTGTAGAAACATCATAGTGCATCTATTCAGATTTTTATTGGTTTATCAGTCAATTCGAATACGTCTGTCATCTTCTAAATAATTGTAGGAGGAGAATTCAGGAATGTTAACCCATCTGGTAGTTCTAGTGTTGAAATCACTTATATTGAATGGTTCATTGGGATTCTAAAGGTACCTTGACAAGGTTTGATGTTATAAAATCATGTTCGGTGATGCCAGTTTTGATCGAATTATAGCAGGCAGTTGAGGCATTACTAAATCTTTGATAAAATTATATAATCTGTAAATAGTGAATAATGTGAGCATTGATTCAAACATAAATTTATGTTGCAGTGACGCAAATCTTCGAATGTAATTAGTAGATAAATGATCATGTATAATAGTATATAAATTGTTTTGTATAATTTGCCAAAGAAAAATGATTGAAAATCGTTGTTTTATTCCGACACAGATTGACCTTGGACGAATGCACAATGATTAGGGTGTATTCGACAGACATTGTCGATAAGATCTGAAATGCCCCTAATTTCACGGCTGCGCGAAGCTATGGGTCACGACAACTTAAAGCAACACTTTTACCACGAACGCGTGCTATTATCACATCTTGTAATCAGTTTTCTGCAAAATAGAAACTTTAGTTTCGGAATGCGAAATATTACGATTAAATAAAGCCTTCTAGCTTGTTTTTACTTCTGACATCTTCGATGCTATCTTGTTTCTTTTCTCAGCTAGACAGAGTAAATCATTTCTACCATTTATGAATTCACGGAAGAGAAGTATTTATTCATAAATACCATGTTCGCCTTGAGTCTCGATTCTTCGGTAAAAAATTTTGAAATTCACAGTGAATTTGATATAAGATGCAATGTTTCAATTATTTTCTTAAATATTTTACTAAATTTACATACCTCTTTCAGATAGATTATAAGTCTAAACTGAATTTTTTTAACACATTGCGCGCCGGCCCCGCTACAATGCGGGATTTTTAGTCTACCATTTAATCGCTACTCCTACATTAATGTAACATTTTAGATATGTATAACACAAATCCAAAGTAAAATTAAAAAATCAAGTTCCTTACTCTTTTTCGTAAGTTACAACTTTTGGTCCAATTGATGTTTAAAAATATATAAATATTAGTATCAATATTGATAATTAAAGTAAATAAAAATATAATTATAGTATTACTATATATTAAATAATACAGAGAAAATACGAATACAGTAAACTATAAACAATAAAAAAATAAAATAGAATAAAATAATTGTTTGCTAATATAAACTATTTGTTGGTTGTAATCCTTGACCTTTTTTTGGTTAGGAATTGTACCTATATTAAAAGTTTGTGTGCTCGTTGTAGACTAATAAACATTATTGTTGTCATTCTCCTGATAATCGATATGTCAAAGGTCATCCTTAATTTCCGGCGACCAATTTATTCAATTTTGAACGCCCTTGTCGTTGACGCCATTGAGTACCCGCACTTTTCAAGAGCACCTCCTTTTTTTGCCTGTTAAGCATTCCGTTCGTGTGGTGCCAGGATGTATGGGTTGCCCTTGAACCCGGTTACGCTTTGAATCACCCCGAATTATGACGTCTACAATCGCGTTCAACCACGTGTTTACATTGAATCGCGTTGCAGGTCTATGGAATTCTATAGGATAAATTCTATAGGATAGGAAATGTGATGCTGGTGTGCATGAGATGGGGAGAAATTAATTACAAAGTACATTGACCCTCTATAGGTCGAATTTTTGTTCGTGACTATAAAAAGAATGTGCGTAGTATAAAATTAAGAAATATCAATTTGTAAATACAAATTAATTAAATTTAATTAAATACAAAGTAATTTTGAAATTACAATGACGTTGAACTTTCTCGACTGAGCGTATAAAAGTTCAAGTTAATTAATTGCTTCATTCCACTCGCCATTTTGCTATGCAAAATAAAATAAATCAACAAGATACCAATATGTCACACGGGCCCATATAAGGTTAATGTTTCGGAGAACGTTTCACTGAAGAAGTATTACACTCAAGCTAACACTGTATTTTGATATTTTAAATAAATTTGTCATATTTTATAATTTGATAGTAGAATACACGACTATCTTAGGTAAGAAGTATAGTTAAGATTGTCATTGTATAACATTGTCATAATACAAGCAAAGAGTAACAATTTAAATATTCCACAGAAAATGTAAACTGTATTTAATTTATTGTTATGCTTTCCTGTCAAATACTATCATTTGCTAGTATCGTGCATATATGTTACGAATAGAATGAATAATAATAAAGTAAATGTAAAATTCAAGAGTGGAAGATGTAAATAAATAAACATAGTGCATGTACTTTGAATAATAAATGAGCTATAAGGCTAATAATAATATTCATATCCTTGGAAGTATTGGAACATACATTTTAGAATATAAATAAAGACAGAGATATAAAAAATGTAGGGAATTTTTATAAGTACAACGTTTCAAACATATACAAATCTACGCAATAGAAATATTATAAATATTACACATAAATACATATAAATATAGTTTAAAATAAAATTACGACATACAATTAGCAACACATAATTAGTAAAAAAAATAAAATCAACATGCATAGATTTATTACCCCATTATAAGAATATATTTTTTTCAATTTACTAATTGTATATATATACGTTTGATAATATTCCAGATAACATAATATATAAGAAATTTCACAGTGCTTATACAGTAATAGTAATAAAAAATTAATGTTGTGCTAGAACAGGTCAAGTGCAGATAGTTAATGGGAAAACAGTAATCATATTGGCGTTGTGAATGTATTATACACGTGGCAAATTACATTACGCAGCAGTTAAGAAAATAACAATTTGTACACAATCATGTAATGGTATGCTAAGAATGAAGTTCTTAAGTATGAGTGCATGTTACATTCATTCCGCGTGCTATACATCGTGCTTCCACTTGATATATAGACGAATTCCGATTACGGAGGGTAGATAAGAAGGCGACCCTCTAACCGAGTAAACCCTGAAGGTTGGCCTAATAAAAGGTACACTCGGGTTACCTATAGTTGCGCCTATAGCAATCAGTTGAATCGTAGTACTGACAGTTTCACGCGAATCTTGTAAAATCGTTTAACGAACGTTCTTCATCAACACATCACATTCACATTCATCGTTATGCACATTATTTCTTACAAAACTGTCGAAAACATTAACACTATTTCTACCGAAGGTGACAAATGGCACCTTCTGAAACGTTATCTTAAAATTATTTTCCGAATTTAGTCGTATATTCTGAATTGACTTTTCGACTTGTCCAATAACGATTATAAAATTAACTACAGGAAATGTCCAAAATTTAATTTAGCACAAATTATTAAACTGAGAAAATAATTTTAAATTAAAACTTCAAAAGGTGTCTTTTGACACCTTCAGTAGGAATAATGTTAAATGTCTTGACACGTATTTACTTTTGCTTCGCAAATTTGGAGAAAAGTGTTATTCTTCAATACTTTTTATATAAATTATCTGAAACGTGTTTACATACAATACTAATCACTTCCCACCAAAAAGTGTTGACTATTATCCAATCAGTACGATAAAGGTTTAAAGAATATTATTCCAGTTTCAGTTTATACAAAAGTTCATTTTTTTATGTAAATAGAATGTTATTACATGAAATGTATACAAAATGTGCGCAGCTTAATCATTTGTATAATGTATTTTTCTGCGGCGCTGTAAATCGAATGAACTTTAAACAGTTTAAAAAGTGATCGTTCGGGATCGTTATCTTGAAATGGGTCGGTCAAATTAAAACGAATGGTGTTCAAAACATTGAGAAATGTGGTAATTAAGTATAGTCGTCTACAAAGTGACCATAACATAAAACTACGCGATTCCAATGAAAATAACATAAAACGTGAAAATACAAAAAGCGGTTTCACACGTGACGCGAACTGTAATCTACTCTCTTCACCACTTACTTCAACGGAGCACGTAGTTTCTTTCTCGACATATGAGTTGTTCTAGAACCACAAGGGTACACGTTCTCATGTGTCTCGATAAAATAATTGAAAACATGCAGTGCACCGTGTGACGAGCACACCTGAACTGACACGCAACTTTCGATGTTGTGAATTACTGACACCTTCGTTGACTTGCGCTTATTCGAAAAATCACAGGAGTGCGCTCGCGCACAATCGTCTGATGTTCGATTGGTTGCTTAGAATCGAAAGCATGTGCTTTGCGCTATCAAATATTGTACACCGCCGATCAAAATACTTTTACTACTCTTTCCAACTATTAAAAGCCATCAACGGAAATGAAGGTGACTTTCTTATGTTGTGATATTCTATGGCCGGTTCACAGCGCCAGGCTCGAGATGCGACAGAGTCTGTAAATTAACTAAATCCTTCGATACACGTTTATTTTATCCGTCCTCTATTATTATTATAGAAATATTTTTATTAGATAAAATAATAAATATAATATTTATGTTGAATATTTTGCAATATGTATCTTATCGACTACATATGCATTTTACATGTACCTTATGCAATTTGACGTTACTCGTCTTACGTAAAACACTTATCTATTTTATTATTTGCACTGCACAGTAGCAGCGGCAAGAAAAAAATCTTTATTCGCAAATATATATTTTTCTTCAAAACCCTGATAATTATTTCACAAAAACTTTTTACATAATTTGGTCTTCATTCGTGCTTTATTTAGGTAATAAGTAAAGGCTCGATAAGAAATTTAATTAATTGTAAGATTTGTTACATATCAAGCATAGTAAAGTATGTAAATACTACCGAATTAGCCATTGAATATCAAAATACAAGAAAGATCTTTTATTTCCGTTGGTGATTGTCGGTAATAAAGTGGGCTAATAAAATATATTGATCATCAGAGCATTTTCGTTTGAAACGTTTACATCTTTTTTTAATAAAAATATCTTGTTATGGCCGGGTACAATTTAAAAGATGCTGACGAAGTGAAGGAATATTTAAAGAATCTTCACATTGAATATAAATTTGGTTGCTATAGTGAGAAAAATCCTGAAGGTTAGTGCATCACCGCTAACAATTCTAACCTTTTAATTCAATACTTTAATATCTGTTTACAGCTTGTCATTTACTAGGGGACTATGAAGAAAGTATTACTGAGGATTTGAAAAAGGCTGCCGACATATATAAGAACAATTGTGACGAAAGAAATTATTCTAGGAGTTGTGCAAAATATGGAAGTTTCAGGGTGGTCGGTAAGTAAGATAAACCTATAGTTGGTTAAATTATAACGTTATAGCAATATAAAAATAATTTTATGTATATACAGGTAGAGGATGCGATAAAAACATTGCAGATGGTTACAAATATATGAAGAAGGGGTGTGAACTCAATGATGCACGGGGTTGTTATCACGCAGGTGTTGTTGGAGTAAGTCCTGAAAAAGTTGAAGAAGACAGAGCCACTCAAGTTGCAAATGGAATGAAAATGCTTCAAAAAGCTTGTGACTCTAATCAGCCCGATGCATGCTTTCATTTATCAGGCATTTATTTAATAGGAATAGAGGGCTATGTTAAAAAGAATTTAAAAGAATCATATAGATTGTTTGTAAATTGTTGTGACAACGGAAATCCCTACGCTTGTGCAAATTTATCTTTAATGTATAAGAATGGTCATGGTGTGAAACAAGATATAGAAAAGTCTAATACCTATAGTCAACGAGCTGCTGACTTATTCTATGAATTGGAGAAACAGACAAAACAATTAAAATTCCATGCAGGCATTGAGCCATAATTATTTATTGTTAAAATTAGTTGTACATTATGAATAAATATTGTTGTAGATATTCAGTTAATAATTTCATCAATGTTCACTAGTTTCTCTTACATATTAATACCTTTATCTTTTTTAAGCTGAAGATATTAAATTTAACAGGAAGTTAAATTATTCATTAACTAAATGTTATATTTATATTTCGTGTAACGCCCGTGTAAGCTAAAAGGTGAATTTAAAACATTCACTGTATATTCTGTAATACTCAATAGTGAACAACTGAAATATTCATTTTTACGTAACGTCATAATGATCATTCCCGCTAACAATTAAGTGACAAGGATCATTAGAGCAGCGCGTATTCACGAGTTTTCTTCTAGCGAAAGTGAAGTTATCGCGTAATTTTTAAATTAGGCTTTTTACAAATATATGTCAGAACTATTAATGTACGTATAAAATATTTGCCCCAAAGATACGATTCTACAGTATTGTACGAGTCGGTTGTAAAAATGTTGGAAACGAATGATTAGGTTAATGATGCCCCCAATTATGCTGTAAGCGGTCGCGCGTCACTGATTCCCCGACGCTAAACAGCTGGCGAGTACAGCACATTCACTCTCAGCGAGAAAGTCGTGTAGAAACCTTTCGTGTTCCTCACTTACATCGTTAGGTTACTTAAAACTGCCTTGCTGGTAACATTACAACAATCCGCACGCTCCCATCGCGGCTAGAGAAATGCGTTAATTACGTATCACTATCCCCAGTCGGTTTAATGAATACTTGCATAGTTTCCTGCGTTTCATGTTTTCTCCCTAGTTTTTTATTTAAAATGATAATCAAGATTTCCGTTAACACCGGACAGGTGGTCATCGATGACCGGAGCTTACAAATTACTTGAAAACAACTACAATAAGAAAATCGATGTCGAATAAAAATATTTAGTAACATAAGCAGCTAGATAATAGTGTAATACGAATACACTGATACCAAATCATTAATAATTAGTTCTAATACCATTTGTCTTTGTTATGGAAGAATAAGTATTACTACACAAAATGCTCGAAATTCTCATGGCAGTCAACGCGATAAATTCTACCAATGACACCATAATAAATATACATACATTTTAAAATCGAACAAAAAGGAGGATCAAAGATGTTTTATTAAACAGCAAGAGCATTGAACGCAGTCAAGGATACTCTTCGCTTTAGACCAGACTGACCAGTTTTCGAAAACTGACTTGTACGTTGATTTCATATTCTCAAAGGGCTTTGTAACGCTTCGGAACAGGAATAGTCGCTGGAAAGATTGTCTGATAGAGAAGTTATACCGTTTAAATTTTTGTTAACGCGTTCAGTGCCACGTGTACTATACACGGTACACGCCAGTTTCTGTAAGAAAATATTTTTAACACTAGAACTACCGACTTAAATTGAAATTTTCAAATTTTTCTATAGGGACTCTAAGACTACAGCTATCGAAATTTCAATTGACTTTTGCTTTGATTTCCGTTACTAAGTCAATTTCTTCAGTAATTTCGCAAAGAAGCATTTTCTATCTTTTCAATAATTGTAAAAGTATAATTCACGAATGGGTCGTTTTAAACATAAAGGAACAACATCAAAATATATAAATGTTACCAAAAACTTGAATATAAGTTAATATTTTATTTTAAAAAATCAATAGAGTTCATAAGCAAAATATAACCGAAATTTCCGTGGCACGGAACGTGTTGAGAAGACATGTGCATTGATTTACTGAATTAAGCAGCGACGAACGTGACTTGCTCGAGAGGAACAACAGTGCAACAACATTCTTGAACGAAGACGTTCAAATTCTACTCGCCTTTTACTCTCTCCCCCGCCTTTATCTGTCTTTCCCGTTCCGTGCCCCCTTCTACATTTTCAAAAGCCCCCTCCTCGGCGTCGGCCGGCGATGCCATAGCAAAGCCGATTTAAAGCAGTGTTCCCTTCATCATCCAACCAAACTGATCATGCGGTGCTACCTGTTCACGTCCAGCTGCGCGTTTGCGGCTATAGCCTTTGTCATCTTCATCAGCGACCTCGGTACATCGGTGAGTAGGTCTTGAATTGTTTTTCTTTGAGAAATCTCTGTGCGATTCGTAAACCGTATTTTCCAATAATTTTCGAAGCGCTTATTTTGGACCGTTTTGTCATTTGCCACAGATTCTTTGTACCGTAGTATTTTAAATCGAGTTCGAGGACAAACGGATGATAACTTTGAGTTGCAATCTTTCTTCTATCTATGGAAGGTAGTTGAACAAATGGGACACGTTAAGTGTCATGTTAATTGCTTTAACCTTTTTATGATAGTTTTTATAGAAAACGGTAATTAAGATATTCATATCTCATTTAGGTATATTTATGTAATTGCGTCTCGATGTTTTAAGGTATTAGTGTTTGATGTACGACTACAAAGGTGCTTCGTATTAAAAAGAAGGGAGATCCGGTTTTTCCAGCATTTAATCAGAGGCGACGCGCAAGATTTAAACCAGTTTCCTTTATGAGAAGGCGCACGCCAGTTTTCTCGTTTTTGAAATGATCAATTGATTATTATTAGCACGACACAAGTATTTATAGAAATTCTATACAGAAATGCACTTTCAAATTACAAAACCACGTGAAAATACAGTTAAACAATTAAACACTGATTAACTTGAGATAATTACTTTCTAAGTGATTTTTAATATCATTGACTAATCGGTTTGAAGATAAGATGTTATCAATGAAAAATTTCCACAGTTTCCGTCCTTTTTACAGCAAAATTACTGATTTCACCAATTTTTATTTATCCGCCTATCATCAGCATGTTTCCCGGAACTGTTGGTCTAAATTTATTTAGAACTTGTTTCCGGTATGTATTGATGTTAAAACATGATAAGTGCAGTTTTTATCTCTTGATATTATGGAAACTTTGATATTTATTCAGTTATGAAAAGTTACAATTTTTACAAGAATAGATAAGTTGTTATATCTTTCCTTCTTGCTCTTCTATAATTTTATTCCTTTTATTATTTTTTAACTTTAAAGCAATGTAACTTTACGAATAAAATATAAGGCAATAAGAAATAATTTTAATTGATCATTCAAATACCTAAATAAATAAGGTACCATTGAGTAGCATTCATGCGTAACCTATTGATGATAGTGTTATTACTATGTAGTATTATTAATCAGTTATTCTCTTGCTTTATTCTTTCAGATAATAGAACTACATAGTATCATTACTATGTAGTATTATTAATCAGTCATTCTTTTGCTTTATTCTCTCAGATATTAGAATTACAAGGCAAAGTACAACTGTGTAAATAAAAGTTCGTAATACTTTATGTAACTGAAAATCTAAAAAGAAAGTAACATTCGTCAATGTTAAATTATAGTCGGAGCGAGGTCAATAGCGAGACTCTTTTCATCCATTCCGTTTTCTACTTCATCTTTCAACTCCATTTTTGGCGACAGTTTTAAAATTTCTTTTGTCTCGCGGAGGAAAGTCAGTAATTTCGTCTGGCATAATTGAAGTGCCCTTGGACACTCCGCTAAATATTATACTACCTTTAAAAGGCACAGTCAGGTTCAGCAAGATTCATAACACGGAAATATCCTTGAACCACTGTTAAGCAATAATCATTTTTCCTTCAGAAGTCATTTTTTCTTACATTTTTCTAGCACTGAAAATCAGTCCTTGACATTTTACATCGATACAATCTCCCTTTTCGTCCTGTGCTCTAGAGAGTTATTAACGCAATTATTTAAAAACATGCTGCTTACACAGTTAAGATCTTAATTGATTCGAAGAGTAAGGTGCTCGGAGTTCTCGATGCTTATCGATCGAAAGTTACATAAAGTATTTACACAGATGATATCAGGAGAAGTTTAATTGAAAATAAATCAATGCATCACTGATTAAACATTTTTAAAACTTATTCAAGTGTGTGCATGGACAAAGTATATGATTATAAGTCAACAAGAGTTGAATAACGAGTTATTCTGAAGAGAGGCAAGAGTGTTTAAAACGTCCCCCTCGTATTTATGCAGGTGGCAGGCGATGAACTGTCGAACAACCTGATCGATGTGGATGTCTACTATGAGTCACTGTGTTCCGATAGCAAGCGATGGCTGAGAGTACAATTAGCCGAGTCGTACCAAATCCTGAAGGATTACATTCGCCTCAATTTTATCCCATACGGGAAAGCATCGGTAAGCCTTTATGTCCAATTACAGAGTTACAATTGATTTTCAACAAGATTTTAAAGTTCCACGTGAACAATATTGTTTGTATATAAAAGTGTAATGCACTGTGTATCATATATTGTGAATATTGTTAACAATGAATATACATATTAATAATAAAAATATAAATTTCGTAATAAGTGTATAATTAGCATTATATACTATATGTATCAGAAGAAATAGAACTATGGGAATCTTTATCAAATCTTGTGCTCAGACGGATTGATAAAAGTTTATCGAATTCAATTTCGTGTTATAAATACGTAACATATACAATTCGATGATAAGCAATAAATATCTCTGACATTGTATTACATAAGCATACATCAAAGATCCGTTTCATAATTCGTAATTCATAATTCGTAATAATCAATGGTTCTTGCGAAATCATTAACCTTTTGTCCTTACAATATCGATTCAAAGAAAATATTTTCTCTATTTCGAAACTATTCCGCGTTTGCAAATATAACTCTGTTTCCTATTGAAAAATCACCTAGCACAATCATTATCTGCCAACGTAAATGATATAATTATATTTGTATCCAGTTCATTTCGCCTTTCATTAAACTCTATTTAATACTAGAACTACCGAACAGTCAAACTGACTTTTTGCAATTTTTCTATGGAAACTCCAACAGTGCTACTATTGAGATTTCTATTGATTTACAATTCAGTTTGCCTATTGCTGAATCAATTTCTGTATTAACTTCTCAGAGAATTATCTGTTGTGTTTTTAATAATTATTAAAGAAGCAATCAGGAATGGGTCATTTTGACCTCTCTGGTAGTTTTAGTGTTAAGATCCAACGACGATACTCGTGTTGGGAATTCTAAATACTTTATTGATTTACCAGTGTATTCGTGATTAACAGCGAATGTGTTAACGATCAAACAATTTTAACGAGTCTAGTCCCAAAATAAATCGTAAGGAAAGGAGTAAACAGTAACCGATCGAGAATTTACAGCAAACAGCCGATGAAGCGACCGGCCGATGGTCATTTGCCTGTCAACATGGGCCTGACGAATGCAACGGTAACAAGGCTCAAGCCTGCGCCATCCACGCGATTCAAAAAGAGGAGCCTGCCGACAAGGTTCAAGAACTCACGGAAAGAGTCGTAGTTTGCGCAATGTCAACCAGGTTCCCGCCGTCGGAGGTGGAGACGGTAACTATTCGATTAATTTCCCTTGAAAACCGCGCGACTCCGCAAATTGCCGATCCCACCGTGTCATTTCCTTGCGCAATCTCTTGTTAAAGAGACGGTCGAGCACGAAGGATCCTGCGAACAGACGGCTAAACCTCTGTCTATTCAGCAGACAAGTGTTGCATTTAAATATTTATCCTTCTCTGGCTTTCGTTTGCCTAGAAGAAAGAAGATAGCGAACGAGGTCGTCGTTTATCGTTAGCACTCGACGACTGGATTCATAAGATTTGTGGAAAATAATTTTCTTCTACTTCCATCTGTACTTAATAATTAAAATTAAGTCTTAAATCTCTACTTAATAATTAAAATTAAATAAAGATAGTTCATCCTTAAGTAGAGGGTTAATGAGATTACTTTCTTGAACTTTAGTTTGATTTTCTAAAGGCGATTTATTGCATTCAATGAAATATAATAAAATTATGAAAATATAGTAAATGGGTCAGTGAGAAGAAATATTGTTTGCTTGACGATTATCTCGAATTTTCAGTGCGCCGAGAAGTTATGGGCAAGCCAGAAAACGCAGGACAGTATCAAGAGTTGTATCTCCAGTTCTCTAGCCGACGAGTTGCTCGCTGAATATGGCAGGAAGACGGCTGCTTTGAGTCCGCCGATCTCCTTCGTGCCGACAATCGTGATCAACGGAGTGAGTATTTAAAATTCATTACGATTTATGTTATATCAGAAGTATCGTACAATCCTTTAATTGTCTTTTATTTATACGCCCGCAGGTGTATTCTAAGGAGAACCAGAATAAGGCGCTCAATAACTTCCTTAAACTAATTTGCGACAATCTACAAGAGGGAGCGAAGCCGTCGGAGTGCAGCACCGCTTGAAAATAAACGATTGCTTAACCCCATCGCCACTGAAAGCTCCGTATAGTGGGTCACTGCTTTTTATACAAAGCCTACACTGTCACCGTTGCTGCTCATTCAAGGGGTCACTATCGTTGGCTATTCATAGCTTCCATCCGAAAAACAGTTGCAGTTGAATTTTATTCCACTATTCGTATTTGTACGGGAATCCCACTAAAACTGGCGAGCTGTTGTTCAAAAGGCCTTACACGCTTCAAACGTTTCGTGTACTGGAACTGTTCAACTTAATAATACAGGAATAAATAATTTCGTATAAACGAAGAACGAATACTTTTACCAAGGGACGCAAAAGATTTCTTGCGATTCCTTTTTTACTCCACATTTAATAATCTTATAAGGTGACTTCCACGACAAATTTATTAGGCCCCCTAGGTCTCAGTTATATTCTTTAACGCAGCGAGACCAAAAAAATTCGAGCAATTAATCTTCCGTATCCTTTTAAGCCTCCCTCATGGCACATCTGCTCAAGAAGGGAAAGCAGAAAAAAGTAAAAGAATGGATGGTAATCAAAATCAATGTATTTTCTCTTTTATATTATATACAAGTGGCTATGTACAAAAATATAATATGATTCCGCCAAGTATAACAATGGTATATAAAATCGAATATAAAAAAGGGTTGGGAACGAGTCTTTGGAAGTATTGGAAGTCTTTGTTCGCTTGGACGTCTCAACCGTCGATGAAAACCGCGTCGTCTAAGCTGCTCAGCTCGAGGAACTGTTGTTCGATGTCCGAGCCGAGCTCCTGGAAGTCGGGCACGTCGTCCTCGCAGTATCCTGCAAACGGAAGGAAAGCGTGTTGATCGTTCGCTGGCTGGGCTCGGCCGATTAATCGTATTTTTATTCCGGTAAAAATCATGGCCGCTAGGGCTGGAATTTAAAGGGGCGCACGCGTGTGTCGCACGTGGCAGCCGCGTCGTATGTTTTGGCGCGTGCGTACGTGCGTGTGCTGCCCGGCCAAAAAAGTCAGGAATATTATTTTAAGACTCGGTGTGGGGTAAAGGCATAAAGCGGCGAACCTCCTCTGAGATTAAGCATGGAGGAACCGCGCTCTAGCGCGCAACTATCATCGGCCGCTGTTACCGCGTGGCCGTTCACCAACGTCAGAAAAAGGCAGCACGCGCGGACGCGATACAATAACGCGAGAACTTCGCCGGACTCTTTCTTTTTTCTTAAATTGCGCCTTGCGCTTTTTTCATTGCGACCTCTCCCCTCTGTGACCTTCTGCGAGAAACTATGGGACTTTAAAGTTTCGGAGTTCCTAGACGGCTATCTTAATGGTTTTCGAATAATCGTTAATTGAGATTAATGGAATGATTGTATTTGATAATTCTTCATGGACATTTGGGAACTTTGTAACTGACTCCGAGAATTTGGTGATTAACTTAAGGCCTGCTTTGGAAATATGATTCTCGCGCGGTTCACAGGTTTTTAATGTATTTGCATAATTTTTGCTAGGGAGGTACTAGAGTATTTGCTACACAGCGATGCGAAAATAATATTATCAAGATTCTTGATTTTCCAATTATTATATAACTGGAAGAAAGTTTTAACAACTTTGATAAAAATCATTCCAAAGTTTATACAGGCAAACTCCGATTGTATAGTTATCAGTGTATAAGAAAGTTGAGCACATAGTACGCCATGCCAGAGTTTAAATACACATTGATGACACAGATGAGACACGCAATCTTTATGGAATCGTTTCCCTTACCTGTACCATCCACGTGCGAGTTGCTGACATCCTCGATGAGATAACGCTTCATGGACTCAATGGGGACGTACTCTTGATTGCTCTCAAGGCTCATGGAAATCCTATCGACCTGACACAGATTCGTCTGGAACAGGTCCGCGTCCTCGTCCGCGTAAGACTCCGAAGTCTTATACGACCGATAATTCGATTCCGTAGCGTAAGCGACGGCCGTTTGCGCCTGTTGTTTCGAAGTCGTAGAAGTCAGATCGTGTCGCGACGCGCTGATCACGTTGCTGGGAATGCTGCTGGGACTTTTATTCTCCGACGCCGACGACAGATTCGTGACCGGTGTGGTCGGCTCCGAGTGGTTCTTCACGTGCTTCCTGAGGCTCGACGGGTCAGTGTATCGCTTCCCGCATCCGGTCACTTGGCAAGCGTACGGTTTCTGGAAATTGTTTGGAAATATTTTCTCAACACTTTCGATGAATCGAGGTGTAAGATAAATAGGGAAGGAAATTGTTTACTGAGATTTTCTAGTTGCGCAAATTAGCTTTTAATAATAATTAACATTAAAAAATAGTTTTATATAGTTTTAAATAGTAAGTTTTTATATGAATTTGAAACTTCTTATATTTTTCTTATATGAAAAGTTTTATATAGTACAATTGCACCTAAAGATTCACGTTAGATAGTTGTATTATTTGTATTAAGTTAACTTCACTGTATAAAGTGAAATTGTATTTTTCATAATGGTTCTCGGATAGTGAGGTTGTACTGTGCTCGCTGCACATTTCGGATATCGTTGGGATTATAAATATTTATTGTCGGTCACGCACTGTTCGTGCCAGACTCGCGAAAATAATGAAAGCGAGATAAGAATTTTACAACGAATAACGCAATAAAAAGCGAAATAAATTCGTGTATAAGCTTTTTCTTCTTTTTCTTCATCTTTGCCGAGCGATGACCACAAACGTGTCTGACAAGCGATTTACAAAGAATAGCAATTGTCCAGTTAAACAATCTTGGTTTTAATTAAGTAATCTTCAGACGTAAAAATAAAAAAGAACAACGGAGAACGTACCGTATCGTAATGAGTTCTTTGGTGTTTTGCGCGGTCGCTGCTGTTGCTGAACGCTTTTGAGCAGCCGCGATGCTGACACGCGTAGGGTCTTTCTCCTGTATGAGACCTTTGGTGGATCTTCAGGTTCTCCAACCGCGAAAATGCTTTCTTACATCCACTGAACTGTACAAATCATAATTTTATTTATTTTCTTACCACTCAATGAATTATTCCTTATATTTTAAAGTTTATTTAACGTATTCTACTTACTATAACAATTATTTTATTACTTATTATTATCATTAAATATTACTTCTATTCATTACAACCCCTTAACAGTTAAGCTCATACATTGGGCTCGCTCGCAAATGTAAACCTTTGAAGTTCTAGGCAATTGTTCAAATTTTTCAAGACTCCTCGAAGGTTTACAATACGTCAGGTAGGTACATATCAATGACACCAATAAATCACTGGATAAATCAGTATACAATTACTACATACAATATCAACATAAACTAACTCTTTCTCTAACTTCTATGTTACCTAAAAATGTTACCAATAAAAGAAAATAGATTAAATTTAATTCAATCATTAAAGACTTAACGCCAGTGATTATGAAACACCGGAAAACACTATTCGAAAGCTTTCAGTACCATTTAGACACCTAAGATTGACTGGCGCTACTTACTGGACACTTATTCGGTTTCTCGCCGCTATGAACCCTCATATGAATCAACAATTTGTATCTTGCATTGAACGGTCGCGCACGTGGACAACCCTGCCAGAGACACGCGAACTCGTCCTGCCCGGTTCCGGTAGCGGTATAAGTGTCCACGTCTTTTTCTTTGTCCTTGTCCTTGTCCCTGTCCCTCTGGATCCTTCTGCCATGTCCGTGCGCGTTCGACGATGAGGATTCGACATGTCTTCTTTCTATGTGACGCACCAAACCCTCCTGTTCCGCGAACGCGCAGCCACAGTCTATCCATCGGCACTGATACGTCGAGGTCAGGTTTTCCTCTGGCGTCGAACAGTCTGGAGAAAGGTAAACTCGTCATCAAGCGACCGAAATCCGTGTAAATAAGGGAGACGCTACGCTTATTAGTGAGCGTCTACGAGTGCCACTTGAGGACACTATTCGAAGAAGATTGTTTGTTGCCTCTTAACTCGTCTGTGTTTAGCTTTTCTTACGTGTTTTCCGAAACAACATCATTCTTCCTTAACCGCTCGTTGAGTCGACTGCGGTAGGTACAAGAGTTTACTTACTTAATAAGTTTACGCACTTAAATGAAGTTGCTACCGTTTGTCCTCTTCAAACGAGATTGATGAAAGTGAGATTTAGATTTGGTTTGAAATGAATTTAATATAAGTTAGATTGGTAGGTGAATGACTACTATAAATATAACAGTAATTACAATTTCATAAGTTTTTTTTTCAAATGTTGGGACTGTGAGAACATGTAAGTTTGATCGATGATTTGAGCAAGAATGTTGAAACTAGACGGAGCAACGAATTATTTAACACGTTCTTTACGGTCTCCCAGTGTACCCCAAACTCACCATAAGATTTACTACGTTTCTCCGCATCTGATCCAGTCTTCGCAATCGGCACGCGTCGATCAGTCAGTAGTAGGCCTTCGTTCCTAGGAAGAACAACTTGGTTGCCGAAACTATCGCCCAGGCTGTTGTCATTGACGAACGCCATTGTGGAAATAGAAGACTGTTGCCCGGAGACCAAATGTCCAACCGCGTAGCAGGATCCGTTCAAATTGGAGAACGGGTCCTGTAGCTCCTCCAGGTACGTCGAAGACGGCGAAGAAGGTGACTCCACATTGTTTAGAAGGGACGTTGGGTCACCTCTTATCAAGCTTAGGTCAAACTCATCGGTAGCATTCTGCATGGGTCCAGTGAATCCTTGACTATCCGACTGTGCGTGAAGAATCAATGGTAAGGACACCGTGACGTCGTCTTGGTACTCTGGGTACTCTTGGTAGCCCTGGTACTCAGGATACACTGTGTTCGAGAAGCTGCGCGAAAAGGAGAACGCGGAGCCCACCGATGGCAGTCGCTGCCCATTCGAACAGTCCGATAGATCACTGTGGACCACATTGTTCCACGTCGGCGTGGTCGCCTCGCTACCAGTGCTACCCGGCGACCTGTCCGTCACCGAGTGCTGCTGATAAGGGTACTGGAACGCAGCTGTAAGCTGTTCCCAGTCGGTGTACTCGTGAAGACTCGAATTATTTGGGAGAATCGGGGAAGACAAGCCGGTATCCGCGTGAGACGTTGCCCAGCAAGCCTGCTGGGGGTTGCTTGCCATTGTGGTGATCGGCGTGAAGTGCAAGGAATTGAAGCCTTCCTGTTTGATGCTCCTGGACACTGCGCGCTGGACCTCCTCCTCGTTCCTGTCCTCGTGGTAATCCTCGAGATGCATCGCGTAGGAGTCACGGTACGAAACAGACTCTGTAAATTGATGAATATTCGTGTAGTACTAAGTACTTCGTATAACACTAACAGGATATTACAGATTCCACAGAAAGCATTTCGAAAGTTAGCAAGGGAGCCACGAGACGTACCTATTAGGTATCTACACTGAAGTGTCGGGGCAACAATACACCGCTCAAACTCTCCAGCGCCTCATGGTCGGTGGATACAAGTTCCAAGTTCGTCAGAACTCGAGGTTTCGGTATTCGATAATGTTATCACACGAGATCCAAGTCCGCGCGGCACGCGCGCGCGATCTTAATCACGAATCGGCGTGGTGAGTAGGGTGGCGTCTCGATGTAACTGACCCCGAGATGAGAGGCCGGTCCCAATCCTGTACACCCGTTCCCGCGTCTCCACGAAGACTATCAGCCAGGACAAGACATCGCCGCGTTTTTCCAGCAGACAACGAGCGACAACGAGAGCGGAGAGGATCCCCTCCACCCTCCCGAAGGAAGAAGCTGGCAAGAAGGGTACGCGCCGCCCACTCGCGTGGCTGCTTCGTTCCCCTCGAGAGAAAGATGCGCTTCGCCGAGGCACTTGTGCATCGGGTGCACTTGCCTCTGCACCGCGGGCCGCGCGTCGCTCGGTCCTCCGGGCCGCGTCAGGGTGGCGGGGCACATCTGCGCGCACGTCTGTCTGTCGTCTCCCTTTTTCGTGTCTCTCCTCTCGATATTCCGTGCCCGACGTTCCTTCTCCCGTTCTTTCTTTTCGCCCAGTTAGGATAGATTCCTGGAACGATTTTCTTTGATCGCTCGGTGACGCGTTGATCATCGGGGTTTGTTGATCGGGAGTTCAGGGTGGTCGTCGTTTCTGAGAATCGCTGTGGATCGCACCCCTACTCTGAACAGAATTACTTAAGTTGAATCTCTTGCAGAATCATTATCTAGTTGTTGGTTAGATGTTGAAATGGTTAATAGAGGATTGACAGGTGGATCGAGTGTTCTTCACTTTGCTAATCCCAGGGGGAAACGCTTATCGGCATCCCTTTGAGTGTTGGTAGGAATATTCCGAGGTGTAGTGTAGTCAACTTCAGAATGAGGGGGAAAGGGTGGGAGGTGGTGCCTAGGCCGATCTTTCGTCGGTCGAACCCCGAGAATCGGGTGCAGGGCAAAAAACGTAAAACCAGCTGCCGCACACGCGTCACTTATTAACAACAGCTTCTTCGCGCGCACACATGAGGGCAAGTCGTTCACTCCTTCCTCCTATTACAGCCTACTATTATTTCACCGACCTCCCCGTTCATCTCCTTTTCGCCTCTGCCTTTTACACTTTCGCGCGAATACGCCTCGATATCGCTGGCCGCTTTTATTGCGCACACCCTCGCCTCCTTTCTCTGGCCCCTCCGTCCCTCCGAGTCCCTTGTTTTGAACGAGAGCGGTCCTTGACTCGCGCCCACGAACTTTTCGGCAAGCGTACTTCGGGGTTCCGTTCGAAGTCTGGTTGACGGAGTCAAGTGGCGCGCGTTAGAAGGGCACGCATAAGTTAGAATGTTAATGTCTTCCAGAGAAAACACACTGTACCGTTCATTTTTTTTCCTCCCTTCTTCTCCCCGCTAAATTTTTGTTGCTGCGTTCGTGCGGTAACTACTGAGAGCTACTTGCGCGTGGTCCATTAATCATATCGGTTTACGTGGGTACACGAATCTCGGATTCGTTTTGCCTAACGAGATGACCATCCTTGGCACCCTTTCCTATGAAACTACGATTGTTTACGTTCACTGTGTCAATAGGGTTTTTATTATTTTATAAATTGTATACAATTATTTTATAAAATTAACGAAACATTCGATGCGAAGTTGGAAAATATTTGTCCAGAAATTGATAAATCCAACTTTCTTTCATTACAAGTTTCAATGCTAACTCTCTTAGTACCCAACAGTCGAAATATCCGCTGCAAGAGTTACCTTTATTCTCAGTAAAAATATGTTAATTCTAATAATCTTCTTCAATACGTTGATTTTCTAAGGTATTTCTAAATGACACCCAGAAATATTACGAGGTACTAAGAGAGTTGAACGTTGAATCAAGGCAACCCTTTATTTCAACAAGGAGGATGATCAAACTGCAAACGAGTCATCCTTCCATTCATCAACCGCCTTAATCGAAAACGCATTGTTATGATGCGGGAACGATTCTCGCGACACGCGTTATCTCGCAAGCTGTTGCTCCCAGTTCCTTTCAGGCGAACGTGCACACAGCCGCGCGCCACGCATCCTCCTACTCACCCCCGTGTGTACACACGCGTGTGCATCTTGGCTCCTGCAGTCACGCACACAGATGCGACCGCAGTTGCATCTTATGGCCGGGTTATACGTCATATTACGGGTAGATAAGTAATAGAGTGGCACATGTGGCCTGCCAGCCCTCTATGCTTACATTATACATACTATGCCCGGCTCTCGGCCACGCTTTTTTGCCCGGGCACCTGTCAACTCCGTTCGTACCATAGCCGCCGCATGTGTACGACTGACATTAAAATAAATATACTGGAAAAAGGATTTCGATCGTACACCCCATACGGATGCAATAACAGAAAGAGAGAATTGAGAAGAGTCGATGGAGGAAGGGGGTGGGGGAGAGGACAGGTATCTTTAACTAACGTTCGATCAGCGTGCGAAGAGGCTGACCCTTATAAAAAGAAAGAAAAGAACGGTCGACATCGTTAGCGCAGGAAACCAACCTCTAAGGCATAGCCGCTATAAACTCGACGCGTTAGTTACAATTACAGCATTTACCTCTATAATTCACGTTCACGGAGTACGCTTTGCCCGTAATCATAAATACAGTGTCAGTCAGAAATGATGGACTACGCCTGAGAAATATATATTTAGGACGAAGGGGTTTTTAGAACGATGGAGCAGTTAATTTTTGTTTAGAGTTGCAACGCCGCGAGTATAGTAGACAGAGAACGTATTGGAAATAGTGCGGGACTCGTCACGCATGTACGTGTCGGCGTTCAGCATTCGGTCAAGCGACGTAAAAATAGAAAGACGTGCGCTCTGCATGTGACTTCGTATAATTAGGTACCGAACCCGAGCCGTCTCGTTGTATATCCCATACGTTAGAAGGCTAAAGCATTAGAAAAGCCTAACACGAGACCAATGATTTCTTTCCCTTTTTGCTCCCTGCGGGCGAGATGTCGAGTCAGTTACAAAGTATCATTGAATTTCTAACCAATTGTGCTGTTTACTTCACTGAACGTCTTCGTACGGTTTATTGCTTCTTTGAGGTTCATTTAACAAAAAAAAAAATGTTTTGGACTCTTCGACCGTACAATTGTTGTGTACAAATACCAAAGAAATGTATAAAAACATGGTTGGAAGACCATTTGCAGCTTCTTGAGTCGACACGAGATTAATAAATATTAACATTAGGCGTACGTGGCACTTAAATCGAAATTGTATGTATCGTGTCTCATTGCAAACGAGTGCGACAACAATGTGCTAGTTGTATTCAAGCTTGGCGCAGGTTCCTTTTCGACTATTGGAAAATGTTGTATTCGTCCACTGTTCCATGCGATTGTTAAGCAAATCGCGGGTGACTGGCTATCGTATTTTTGGTAGAAATTCATGCAATTCGGGACTTCGCCTGGAAATCCTTTGATGAGACAACCGGGTTTAATGTCGACTACACGTGACATATTACCCACTTTGGTTTTAACCAATGCAACCAAGGGACTATTCTACATAAATATGAAATATATTAGTCGAACTTTTTATAAAAGAATCTTCAGTTTCAATGGTTCTATAAGTAAGCATCATACCTGGAAGAGTATAGCAAGGTATCTTCCTGTAGGATCCCATTCCATTCCAACTACTCTTCCACCTATTGAAACGTAATCATCATCCGACGAAAAATTGACTCTCGTTAAATCTATGAGAGGCACTGCTACGGTATTCTCAACAGACGTCTTTTTGACGTCGAAAATATTTTCTTGCAAGGGTAGAGCAAAGATTGTTGCAGAATCATCAGTTGATGCAAATAACAATGTTAAATTTGGTCCAAAACATGCAACTGCTACACGACCATCTGGCACTGTCCATTTATCTGCATGCCATATTGTTGCTACTCCCGTATTCCAAACTCTTCATGTGATAATCAATAATCAGAATATTAGACTTTTAAACTACAATAACAAATAGAAAACAACATACCTAAATATATTTCTACATGACGCAGAAAACAATTGAGAACCAGAAGATGACCAACGAGTGAAGCATAAGCCACCACCTCCAACTCGTCTCAGTGGAACACCTTCCTTTTTAGAAGTGTCCCAGATAATCATATTAGTATCTGCTGGTGAACAGGACACCAATAAATCACCCTGTGGATGCCATGTGACACTTGTAACAGGCATATGATTCCTTTGACTTAATAACACTGCATGACTAAGCGAATTGCTGGCTGCGCTTAATTCTACTGTCCAGACTAATACACCTGCTTGACAAGCCACTGCTAATTCCTTGCCAGCAAACGGTCTCCAGCTTATGCAGCAAACTGATTTCTGAGCACTATGCCTTAAAACAGGTATTACTGGTACTCCCCGAGAGAAGATACGTATACGATCATCTTTTGTGACTACTGCTAACCGAGGGCAATGTGGATGCCAAGAAAGACACCTGATCTAAAACATATCATTAAAAGTAAATAACAGATTATGCAAACTATAAATATTGATTTACTTTAAGTTCTTACAAGAGCTGTATCCCAATCCCTTGTATGAACAATATCTGCAACTGAGCCTGATCCACTAATTGGTAAAGTTTCTCTTTGATATATTCCTTTGTCCATTAAATCTAATGCCCATTTAAGTCTGAAAGGAAACATGTATTGCTAATTGTTTGTAAAGCTAAACAATTATGCTAACAATTCCGCTATTAAAACCTTGTAGCAATCCAATGCACAACTTTTGTGACTTCTTCAGGATCTGTGGATGCAGCCAGACAAATAGCTTCGGCTACTCCCTTTTCCCTCCACACGCTGGCTATTTTTTTAAAGATACTATCATGGACTGGCAGAAAGAAATCACCAGCACAAATAGTGCGCGCCGTTTCACGTGTAGCAAGAATATCTGGGGCAATCGAAACATCTGGATATTCTCGCACATATTTAAAGAAAGGTTGCAATTCGTCCTGCAACTTTTCGTAACCGCAATAATGCACAGTGTTTCCTATCAACCCAACGGCGGCTGGTTCATCAAACGAAGGACAGTCGAAATCATGTAGCGAAAGTATTTTCAACATGTTTAATTGCTTCGCCAATACTCTAATTTCTTAACCTATCAACACAAATCATAAAACATCGAAACTTTTTCTTCTCAGACATAAATTGATTATGGAATCACGAATCCATAATCTTCCTATGTGACTTCTAAAGAATTACGAATCCGAAAACCGTTCGCAAAGAAACAATTAAAAACTTCTGCACGTCAGAGAGAAAAAAGCCACCGTGATGCCTCGTTTCAATCGTAACCGGATAAAATGGCGTGCGATAGTTTACATCGGTTGCCATGGCAACAGCCAATCGAGGCGCGGCGATCGCCGAGGTTATACGCATGCGGCAATTGACCGCCATTCGAAGTGTTTGAATCCTTAAGAAAAACTTTGAATCGATTTCATGGTCGTCAGTTCGTATGACACTCGATGATTCCGCGTTTAGGTTATGCGTTTCGATATTAGAAACCCATGGGCACGCGTGATTAACAGAACATTCATTTCGTATTCATAATAATGCGATAAGAATCTCGTGGACCGCGGAGCCTCGTCGAAGATGACAGAGGCCGGAGGTAGGGGAACAGCAGGTACAGGGTGGGGACCATAACGGAGGGGTGAGGTGGGGACAGCAGTGTGCGGTCGCTATTCGTGCGACGCGGATTACGTATTAGAGTTGTCTTCTGCTACGGGCAGGCCTCGTTCGTCGGGAGTTTCGTTCCAAAGCTTTTTCTCTCGAGAAGACCAGCAACACGGGACTCGTTTGTCGACAGACAGTCGATAAGATGCTACCTCGAAGGTAGTGACGAGATATCCGTCGCGGTCAACATGATTTCGGCGGAGCTTTCGTCCTAGAAAGTTGGCCGAGATCGCTGGGAAGGCGAGAGACACAGGGGAGGAGGACCAGCTCGATCTTCATGAGAGATGGGCAAGAAGGGTTCTAAGCGGAAAACGCGATGGAGAACTCTCAGCATTGGTGGTGAGTACTTGTCACTGCGATGGTACATCCTCTCTATTTAAAACGCACGAATATGGTCTCCCCTGTGCACGCCTTCGAGTCCTTCGACAAAGTCTCATGGTCGTGCACGTCCCGACCGATTCAGTGATCTATTACATAGAAATGATCGTGCCGGCTGTGACACGTCTCCAAACGTGTTCCCGAACAACGCAGTTGTCCCTTCGCAATTGCCATTTTGCCGTTCGCGTACCGTCGAACGTGCAGGGTCGATCCGCTCCGGATCTCCGCGCAGCCTACAGTGTCTTTCCTTCCAACATCGAGGACACCTCTGATAGTCCCGATACGTTGCGCGCGTACCGAGTGTCGCTTTTTTTTTGCTTTGTCGCTCGATGACGGGAAGAAAGAAGCGGGGGAAAAAAACACGTTCCCGTCACGATAAACAAGAACTCGGCACGATCGTCTAAGAGGTGGACAGTGGTTCTGAACCCACGACAGTTTTATTTGTCGACAGCGTGCATATTATGAACAAAATTGGCCGTTCTGTTCGGGACCGAGCTGTTACTCAGGCAACAGCTCTGTCCGGGACCGAGCTGTTACTCAGGCAACCATCGATCCATGCACTCTCCATGACTTTACTTCTTCGTTGCAACGTGCCTGTCTACCCAGAGCAAGTGCTCTACACGCGACCTTACGTACCGTCAAGCTGATTCTCACAGAAACTCTCTTTCTCTCTCTTTCTCCCTCTGTCTGTACGTCTGCTGTCTGTCTGTTTGCCTTTCTCTTTCCCTCTTCTCACCTCCCCCTTTCCCCCTGTTTTATCGCTAGTTGAAGGCGTATCTTCATCGTGATGACCCCATCCACATACGCTGCTACCATCTATACACAACACCGTGACACATCCAGCGTGAATTTTGAGAGCGAAATCTGTTGGAAATCCTAATCGCTGTTTAACACTAGAACTACCGAGCAGTTAAATCATTTTTTTTGAAATTGTTCTGTAAAAACCTCAACAGTACAATTATTGAAATTTCAGTTGGTTTGCAATTCAATTTGTGTATTGCTAAATTAGTTTCTCTAATACTTTCTCACAGAAGCGTCTGTTATCTGTTGAATAACTGGAAAAAATGAAATCAAGAATGGGTCATTTTAACCCATCCAGTAGTTCTAGTGTTAATTCGTATTGTAACCCGGGTTCCTTGAGTAAGGTTATTTTGGCCCATGGTAACCATGAGCTAACGTTTTCTAAGTGCTTCGAAGAGTCACGGTATTTTAGTAATTCGTTAGGAATAAAAACAATGCGGCGCAAGAGGCTGGAAAATCTTGTGGTGAAAGAGGTATTTGGTCACCAATAATCATTGATATGGTAATCGAATAGCATCAAAGCGATTTTATAAAATTTCATCATGTATAGTGTCACGATAGTGCAAATTAAAATTTGCAACTGATGGAATTAAGAGATTCTGTCTTGTTTCATAATAGTGACTGCATTTAGTTGATTGTGAATCGGAAGTGAGAATTTTTGACGACGATGTTAGAACGGTTATGTAAAATGTCATTGAGCGGATTGTAAAAGCGTACTTCCATTGAGGCTAGATCAGGTATAATAAAATATTTTATTCTAATGATCTAAGTATTCCTGCTGTCGTGCTCAATTTGTAAAGTCTCGAGTTGTCATGCAAATAGGTAGGTTCAGTTATTCGCCAATAATATTACCGATATTTATGATAATTTCAATGCTTTTATTTTCCATTTCTTTTAAGCTTCCATTGAGTACCTCTACTGAATGTCGGAAAATAAATATTACCCTTCAATTTTTTTTTTTATTTAATATCCATCTGACATCTACTTTACCAAAAGGCGAACGATCGTGAACAGATTTACGGTGTGTTTCGCCAAGCTGCCCCTCGCACGATTTAACGTATTTATAGTCGTATTTTACAAAGTTTTAATATGTATCATTTGATCTTCCGGTTTTCTTCTTGGATGGTATTCAATAACGTTTAAATTTTGTAACGTGGACATAACCTCCCCCTTAACTGTATAAACAGAAATCAGTTTCGTTAGAGATGTTTTACGTGAATGAAAAAAGTAATTGATCGTGGCTGCGAAGGTCTGTAAACCTCAGAGTATCTTTCTATCAGGTTAGATTAGTGAACCGATACGTAATTTTCATTGACGTACCAGTTTGCGCGCAATTAACCTTTAACCTAATAGTATTTAACTGCCACATGTTCATATGAATTTTTGGTGTAAATTATTTTTCTAAGTAAATTTATAACTTACTTATAACTATTGAGGATTTTGTTTACCCACCAAGGAACATGTTCTCTTCGCTCGTACGCAAAGCATGTTTGTGTTTGTAACGTCGAATGTGCCATTATTGATCTCCGACGTTGCGATTGTAACGTCCAACAATAGATTAATTTGTTTCGTTTTTAACTCATCTGCGAGGGTAGAATTTCTTTTATTTGCACACACATTTCATATTCCAGGGTCAATGCCGAGTGACATTCCGTGAATGAGTTAGGTTAGGACGCTTATTATCCGTGGAAACAATCGCCGAACGCAATACCGCCGTTCCATAATGTTATCGCGATAGCTTTCACGTCGTTTACGATTTTTATCTGCTGTTTTCCCAAAGACTCGTTTTTACGTGGTATGGATCACCGCTTATCGAAGCGAGTTTGCGTTATCTGCACCCGATAATGTATTATAGGGCTCTGCACCATAGGTAGCTTAAAATTTCTATCGGCCCGATTCTCTGAACTGAGTACACAGCCAAAGATTTCAGTTCTTTTTTAATTTTTAGTTTAATACTTTCAAATACAAGATAATAAGGTAATATAAGAAGTTTCATATCAAAGAATTAATAATTCTTGCTTTGTATCTTTGCTACAGAAAGGATAAATGATACAGCAAACGCTGATGTTCTTCCGTGGCAATCAACGTGTTAAATCAGTTGCAAAATATTGGAATATATTTTAACCCTATTAAGACCCATATAAGTAGGATCTTCTTTCTTGAATATTTTTTATTAGATTTTAATGCAACAAAATATCAAGCATCCACAGAAAACATTAAATTAATTGATGTTGTGCAACGAACACCCCCTGTTTTTTTGTTCAATGTAATACAAGTGTACTTAATATCTGCAACAATTTCACGAATAACCGTTCGAAAACTATACAAGACTGCATTTAGCCCATTCCGTGAAACTGAAAATGCTCGGTACAATTTGAAAAATTGAAATCGATTAGAGACATAGGATATTGCACAATGTACAGGCTCTCGCAAAAGTTGTTAGACTGCACGTGACCTTGAAAATTATCATGTGGTGTACGAGTATTCTCCTGTGAAATTTTAGTACCCTCTCGAGACTAAAATACATTCGAATTGCTAATAAGGCCTAACGGTGACACTTTCTTCACGTATTATTTGCGTGAAAAAAGGAAACGAAAATAGGAACGCTGAGTGTCCTAACGAGGAACGGGTTTTCTCACTTTCGTTTTCACTAACGCTTCCACTTTACGTTGAATGAACAAAATCTTGACGATTTATGGACTAATTGGTACTTTTAGGTTGTGTAAATAGAACGAGTCGCAAGAGGTACTAAACGAAAATATAAACATAGATGGAGTCGCGGTTCATTGCGTATCGCGTGTCAAGCTGCAGTTTCATATTGGACATCGTTTCGTATGATCTTGAAAACTCGACCATGCGTGACGGGTTTAACGGTCATTTTTTTCGCGCGCTTCAATATGGCGACAGTCTAGTTCACCTCGTGCTTGACTCGTGGATCTAAGCCGGTCGTGACGTCCGTGCAATTCTTATTTTGGCTATCGAAGTGGCCAAACACAGAGTACGGATTTATTTTAATTTTGTATTGCATAGCCCTTAAAATACACTGAAAATTTATTTGTGTTTCAATTGGTGGAATCGGAAACGACGCAAGTAAATTCCTTTTCATCGGATCATTGGGGTAGGTTAGTGTTACAGACATTAAAGAAATCATTTATTTTTTTATCACTGGAAAATTAATAAGAATTGCAGCGAACATTGCAGTTTCTAATCTCATTAAGTTAATTGCTCCCATACTTGAATATTATTATTGTTATATATTACGTATACTAGCTCGGTTGTAATTCTTTATGACGCAATCAGTTGGTAATTTTATTAAGTTCATTGTTTCATCGAGATTAGGATAAATGGTTTATTCCTACACCTAATTTCCCGCGTTACTTTCTAATTAAATTCTATAATCACTTGTATAATAAAGTCCAGGTAAATAAGCACGCGGGTCGGTAAAGTAAAGGCGGCTCACAATTGCGCTGTAATCCCCGGCATTCCCCGGTTTATCACGCGAGAATAGGTTTATTTGTGGTCACGTGCTCGAGTGAACGGCCATTTATAATATCAAAGTTTATGACGCATTGTGTTCCGCGTTACGGATCTTGTTTCACGCGGTCAGATTTATAGACACTCGAGAAAATTACAACGGATTTTTACAAGCAAGGAATTTCATTCAGAAAAAAGCGTTTAGTTATTTTTTATTTATAGCGAGAAAATTTGGGTCAAAATATTATATTATTTCCGGACCGGCATTTTGATTTGTACAACAGTTAACGTAAATAGACAGTAGACTACGTTGGTCAAATGAGGAAGTTCACAGATGTGTGTTCAGTGACGTTGTTTGAACATTTCCCGAGATTGATAAAGATTTGGAGAGGAAAAGAACGAGTCGAAAAGACTTGAGACGATCTCGTATATCGCGTAAGCTTCGTAATTCTTTATACGGATTGCGCAACTCACAACGTTTCGATATTCATTAGGTCTTGAATAATGTTTCGTTGCTTCCGCGAGACGAATATTTTGTAACAGCCGCTTTCTAACGGGTAATGGGCGGTCTAATTATTGAAAGCGAGGGAAGATAGGAATTTTCCATTGTAGGACGGGCACACGCAACGGGACCAAATTGTTTATTTAGTCCACGCGTCAGGAAATTTTCAATGCGATCATTATAATCTTAATGGTTCCAAGTAAGTAATGGTTACCCAGTAAGTAACAATAAAATCAACGTAAATCTTATTAAAATACTTTTGGACTATTTCATATTGACAAATAAAAACACATAAATTAAGATTTAATGAATGGAGCGCACCCTTCATCAAATACATTGTTGTTTGAAATGTTATTCGTCGAGGCAGTTCATTTACTATTTGAATGAGAAACGATCTCGTTTGCATTACTCCGCGGTGCATAATTAGAAATTGATTTTCGATACACTTACTTTTAATAACATCCTGTGCATGTATATACTATCTATCTATATATAAGTATAACTGTGAAGTTTCTCGCTTCTTTCAATCACCTTATTGCAATTAACTAAAGCTTCTTTTTCTTTAATATCCCGTACAGTTAATTTCTCCCTTATCTGATCCCTGAATTATTACGATCAGTGCGAATTTTTCTTTGAAGCCACTTCTATAATTTCAGTTCTGGCTCATCTGATTCCTCGATCATTACAATCAGTGAATTTCAGTCAGCTGTCTGCCTTGATATATTTTAAATCAACACGAGAGTCAGTATGCCCCAACCACCCGGAAATACAAATCTGTGTCTTCCTTAAAACTTCCTATACAGTTGCATCCTTAGTTAATCACATCGCCATTACATCCATCATATTTATCAGCATTTAACAACCTTTCCCAAACGTATTCTACATCCCCACAAAAGTCAACTCACCCGCCCATTACCCAAACACAAATCAGAATCTCAATTAAAAGCACCCTGCACAATTTCGCCCCCACTTATCCCGCCCCCAATCACAACGAGTAGAAGCTTCGGTCAGTCCCGATACATATTAAATCAACACGAGACTCAGCCCGCCTCAACCACCCTCGAATACACGTTCGCCGGTAATCTGCGATCTCTGCAACCCTTGACATTCGCTGCCTTTTTCCGCGGCGCACTCTTACCTCCTGGGGGGGTCAAAGATCCTCCTTGCACAGCCAAGAAAGTGTGGAAGGGATGGACAGAAAAAGAGAGAACGGAATAGCGGAGGATGAAAGGCGGGCGCGTGGGTGGTAGCCGTATGGGCGAGGGCAAGGGAGCAAATCAATAGGAGCAACCGTCGCGCCTCGATCGTCGTCGTGCTCGAACTTCGTGATGAATGCTGGCCCGTGAAAGTGCGGGATACAGGAACAAGAATATTATGCCCGACGGTTCGATCTCCGTCGCCAGACGGGATGGTTACAATGGTGGTCTGGGATTCCCCCACGGTGGAATTCAAACTGTACGCCGCAAAAGTGACAGCGCACGATAATATTGATGCCGGGCAACGGGGAACGGAGAAAGTGATATTCCGCTGGAATTGGTTCCTTGTTATCGGAATCGGAAACGGGGAGAGTTATGGCTCCGTGGAAGTTCGTTTTATAGCGTCTGCCCATTGATCCGCGGCTCCTCGCATCCCCCGTGAGTCGCGGGTGTCGTTCAATTATATCTCGCTGTCTTGGGAACTTGGCAGTGACTGTTGCCCATTATCGAACATGCGTGTGTGATTAGACTGCGGATCGTTATGCGAGTTGGAAGTTTTCAGGAGTTGTAGTTGAAAAATTAGAATTACGTTAGAATATGGTTTTTTTAATATAGATATTGTGAAAGACAATACGGTTCGGATGTTTTATACATTTTCGTTTCGGGTGCGGTTTGTGCAGTTTGCAAAGTTTGGTATGAATGTATGTATATGTGTAGTATGATGATAATAATGTTTTAATGGGGGTTTTGTTGTTTCTGTGAGATTATTTGAGATTGAGAATGTTTGTTAAGATTCTTGGTGATGATCGATTACGAAGATTTTATGTTATGTTTCTGAGACACATGTTTAGGTGTAGGTTCATGTGTTTTACTGAGTGTTCTTTTAAATAATTTTTTGTGGAACCTTGAGGACTGACAATTTTACGATTGAGTGGAGAAGTTCGATTAGAAGTTTTGCTGTCCTGCCTCGCTTATTTTATGCTTCTCGAAGCGATGTAGATTAATCGAATTCTTATTAAGTAATTAATTATAGAAGTTTTACTTTTTTCCTTCCCTTTGTATTTGGTGTTTAAAGCGATCTCAGTTCTCGCGAGGGTCTCGGACGATCTTGGGAGTTTAGCATGGTGGAAGTTGTCTCGGAGTTTAATGAAATGATCCCTTGAGAATCGGGGAAGTGCTAGTCAATTTTCCTCCATTCTGGGGGATTAACGTTCTATGTTTCATAATGCTCGGCGCGATGAATAATTAGATGTAACGATGAACAGATACAAATACAGCTATCTTCTCTAAAGTTAAATTTGCATATAATACTCTTGTTAATAATAATTTTTCAAGCGAGAGAAAGAAATTATCATATCTATACCAAAGATAAATTTATCAGAAAGATAAAATTTTTATATATGAAAAATACTGTTTCTCTTTCGATCCTTTTGATAGAAATACATATTTATCTTTATTACATAAAATTTCTTATAAGACGAAAGATTCAATATTTCAACAATTGTTCGCCATTTTAATTCATGTTACAGTAACCGATTAATTACAGTTATGTAATGGTATCGAAGCAACAAAACATTAATCGATGAAATCAACAAGCAGATTTTCGCGAACGAACAACTTACAAAGGAATATCGCGGAGCTTGATAGTTCCTGATCGATTCGATCACGATGGTGGTTCCCGGTGAACCCATGAGCAGCCTCAATGGCTGACTCGCACTACTGACTGTACCAGATTGCGGTCTACTTTTCTACTTGCGTTTCACTTTCTGCGCGAGGAAGAATCTTCTCCACGCGATGTGAACACGCAATTCCATTCTAACTTGGATGGATTACGCAAACGTTGAACTTCCTTTTTGAGCACGGATTCAAACTTTCATTCAAACTTTAGTATCAGATTTAACTGCGTCTATGTTCCTGCTACCATTTCTAGCTTTTTTCAGTTTATAAATACTTAAAGAGTTTACCGAGAATGTTAAAAATACATCAATTGATACATTGAAATATATATGTAATTAAATTTAAAGAAAACGATCTTATGATTTTCGAAATTTTTCTACTTTAGACTTTGAAATTTTTCTACTTTTTCGACATTAGTATACAAAAACGTTTAGTTAGTGGAATTTTTTGTTTGCATTTTATTGCTCCGTGGTTGTCGCTTAGCCTATTTGCATGAAACGCTCCGTATATACGCGTTGAATAAAATTAAGCATGCTGAGATTCGAGCGCGTTGTTTATACGATCATAATACGGACACTATATCACGTTTTACTTTATTTGTGCGGAAGATATTGTTGTCGACTAAGTATTTAGCAACCCAAGATGCCTGGGATGGTTCACTGCTATGATATACTCAACTATTAATGAGACATATCTCTCTTCCTCGACAGTAACGTGCAATCGGACACTCGTAAATACTCCGCGTACAAGCGTCGAGTTTGTAAGCGATGCTTTTGTTCTATTCCGGTTCATGACAAATGAATGGCTCGTTCGCTTATTCTTTCTTATATTCTGCAATTAATATTAACAATAATAGCCTCATTACAGCTAACAGATATCGAAAATATGTTTCCGTCGCCTTTCCACTCTGTGAAACATGGTAGCGCATAATTTTCATTATTAAAACATTTAATACACTCTTTATCAACGTCACATATTTGCGATGATCAATCTTTTGTATATCGCAGAAGAAAAAGTAAACTATTGTTACTTGTATTTTTGCGTAAATCGTCTTCTGTTTTTAATTTCCTTTATACTTCATGAAAACGATACATTGCGTTTGGTAGAATGTTTTTGCTATGAAGACTTGCCACTGAAGGAAATTCTGGTAGCAAATGAAGCAAGCATGATTTATTGTTATTTCTTCAGTTATAACAATAGCAACACAATAATCGAAAAATTCCAAAATAGCCGCACTGCAATCCAATCTATTTTTGTCTAAGAATTTTTCAACGAAGTCTGCTGCCGAAATAGATTTTGGTAACAAAGATGTTAAGGAAAATACTAATGAACTGATACGATTTATAGCGATAGCGACGCAATTATCGAAAAATTCCAAAATAGCTACACTGCGATATCCAATCTATTTTTATCTAAGAGTGTTCCGTGTACTCAAGAGTGTATGGACTTCAGAGATCTCTATGGAACACTGTTGCCAACGTTAGAAGGTTCGAGTACCGGCCAGTTTCCGAAACTGGAACGCGGGCCAGACGCGCGTGACAGTGTCAGTCATGAACTTCCGTTGTGGAAAACGGCGGAGATAGAATATGGTGAGCGGCCGGAGAAGTGCTAAGTATAACATTGACAAAAGCAAGACAGGAATATGAGGATGAATACGCGTGAGCGCACGTGCGACCCAAGTTGGGCCACATTGCCCGTTGTTACGTAACCGGCCGAGCCTCGGTTCGCGCCTCGCTATCGATTCTCGAATAACCCGGCTGTCGGCCGCGGATGCAACGGCTGCCGCCGTACAGCGCTCGTCCGGACACGAAAAATTGCTCGTTTAACCGACGATTTCGCTGATAACGCCATTTTTTTCGGGCACCACGTGAATTAGAGGAACGTTGGCTGATATCATGTGGAAATTTTTCGTTTTTTTCCCCCTTTTTTTTAGCCTATGATTTATTTCTCAACTATCATCGATACAACTACTTTGACATTAACCTTTTGCATTCGAGAGGTGACTCTCAGTTACCACTTGATTTGACGCAGTAAAACTATGAAATCTGATATTTAATGTTGCACTTTGTATAATGCCTCGATACGTGAAATATTGGAATAAAGTAGCTTTGTTTCTCAATGTACTTGTGATTTCTTTTCGAGTTAGTTTCAAAGAATATCGTCTTTGTCTTGTCAAAAAATGTTAAATATTTCTAGTGAGAAACTTCCGAGTGCAAAGGGTTAAAAATTTATTGGAAGAAAAGAAAAATTCTAGTCATATCGCACGTCTATGTTTGTTCTATGGCGTAATTATTCATGAGAGAAGAATAATACTTAATTTGAATTTAAAAGGACTGAGTGATATTTATCCTTGTTAAATTCTCTTTAAAGTTATCACTACGAGTGACACGTTGTTATAAAGCAAGGGGCTAAGGCAGTTTGATATATGTAGTTGAGAATACACGGGGAAGATTTCTTGTGGTTTTAGTTAGAAAATGAAATATTGAAACGGTAACTGGTAACATCTGGAAATTGTTCTTTTTCTTTTTTACTCTTTCGAAACGATTTTGTAATGGTCGTTGGGAATACCTAAAAAAGATTTCTCGTGGTTTCAGTTAGAGAACGAAATATTAAAATGGTTTGGCTCCGGTTTTATCTGGAAACTCTGCTTTTTTCTGTCTTCAATCGAAATTAGTCGAGATATCCGGTATTATTCCGGAACTTTTCGTTTTCTCAGCAATGTGATTTGATTCGGAAAATGAAATACAACGATAGTATTCGGTTTTATCTAGAAACATTCTTTTTTTACCAGTTTTTTTTCGAACAACGCGATATAATTTGGAATATATAACGAAGATTGGATGTGGTTTGAATTAGGAGAAGAAATGGTTAAAAGTTTCATGGAATTACTGATTAGATAACAATGTATTTCACGATATTTCAGCCAAATTACGAAAATGTTCATTGACTTCTAGACACACGCTACCAGGCAGAAGTTTAAAATTGTTCGTCGGGTTTCAGCGAAGTTATGTCGCGTGACGAACTTTTCTCTAGCTGGTAGCCGATATTTTTAGAAGCTACTAAAACCATTTGTCCCTTTTATAAATTCAAGCAATTATATGTACATAGTTACTTGAGTTCGTTGGCTGTACAAGTTTATTTCTACTCTGATTCAGCTGAAGTATTCCAAACTCGAAATATTTTGTTTCGTGCAGAAAAACTTCCCCGAATTTTAAAGCAACAAAATTTAGACAAGCGTCGAAGCAAAAAATATTGAAAAACAAAATAAGGAACAGAGGTACTGACGAATAGCAAATTAGGATCGAAGATAAGATCAGAATTGACCAATTACACTTGCATAGTCATAAATTTATAATTCTCAATCGAGCTATTAAGTCGTAAACGGACAGTAGATAAATTTCACTTATTTCCATAGAAAAAGCAACAAAATAGAAAAACTCCGACAAATTCTAAGGCAATAAAAGTAGAGAAATTTCACTGATGCTCAAAGCAAAGGAGAAGGAAAATAGTAGAGTTCCATCGAACTCCGGACGCAAGTGGAGAAACGACTTTATATCAGGCGAAAGACGGTCGATAAAAAGACCGGAAGCCGATTTTTCCGCGGTGCCGCGCGGCGACAGCGTTTCTATATTGGCGCTGGGCGCCGTTTGCACGTGTTCCGCGCGGATCGTAGACCTTCCCCGCGGATTACGTAACGGAGTTCGTAGGCCGCCGGTAATATAGCGATGTTTTACGCGCGTTACGCGTTGCTCTCTCGCCCGAGAGTAGCGTATTGTTGTGCACGCGCGCGCGTGACCGGGGGTTTCACGCTGCGCGGTCGTCCGAGGAAGATTTAGCGACCGCTAGATCGGCCTCTTTTCGACCCCGACGGTTATATTGTCCAACACGAAGAACGATCCAACTGTTACGAACTCGAATATCAGAAAATATTCGATTCTTTCTTCATTTAACCCCTTCTTTATCTTGTACTTTATCGCAAGTAAAAGGATATCATGTGTAAATTTAGAAAAAGATTGGAATGCAATTGATAGATTTTATTTGTCTCTCTATAGCGACAAATGAGAACGTCTCTGTATTTTGAAATACTGTAACGCAAAGAAGAAACTTCGTTTAAGGAAAAGATTTTTAAGAGTTTCTTTTCAATTTATTGATAGCGAGCTGAAAATTACAATTTGGTCTTTGAAAATTTGTGTTTGGACATTTTGATGGGTATATGTTGGTTCTGGGCGACGAACATGAAAAAGTGGTACGAATGATTTCGAGGATATTAGAGAATGTGTCATTCGGTATTGAATTAATCAATGTGCAGTTATCCGACAATCAGTTTTTACTGAGTAGAGATCACGTCTATAAATACTGTTGGTTGTAAAATTGATTTAACAGGTGAAAAAAAAGTGTAATAACGATCGGATTGATCTAAACGTGCATTTTTCAGTTATGATCGATTATTATTTGTATTTTATGGCGTGAATAGCGACAAGAATATAATTAGGAAGACAGAATTACAATAGAAAATAATTTAACTTATCAAATATTATAAAATCACCAAAATAAATATTGAATACTAAGTAATAGTTAAATAATTCACTAACAATATTAATTAATAAATATTACATAAACCAGTACATCTTTAGATATTTCACCTACTTTTCGTGTATTGCGTTTCCTATGCAATTTCACGCTTCCACGTTTCCTGTAAATGCATAGAGACTCGTGGCCTAGCGATAAGGAATAGGAAGTACGAAGAAGAGACGTATTTGCATGATAAAAAAGGGTCGAGAGGAAATCGAAACGGTATTAAGAATGTTAGCGCACGGAGCTAGAGGAAACAGTTGGCCTGTGCATTCGTTATACGGACGGACTGTGCACCGTACTTATGGATCGGTGCATAATGCACGACTATCACCTTTCTGCGTTCCTATTTTTACGTGCAACAACAAAGTTCTATGCATTTCCTTCGGCCGATCCCGTCGTTGCACAACCGAGGAACGTTCTCTGGCTGCGAACGCAAGCAACCAACTGTGCACGACGGTGTTTACACTACGAAGGAACTTTGAACGCGGTATTAAATGAACCTTCGAAACGCTTTTTCATTCGACGGAACACATTTTGTGCAGCTTGATGACGCGTAACGCGATCGTTCGTACGGTTTCCATTGATGCATTGGATCGGCGAGAACTGTGCACTGTACAAAGTGCAAATAACGTGTCCGATTGTCATTACATATTCTAATTGAGAAACGGGTTTGACACTGCTCTGCCAAGTAATGTTATTCGAGGAAATAAGGTCCGTAAAGATTGACGATTGGAATTGAATTTCATTTGAGTACTTTTGATAGGAAATGGTTCAAGTATCGGTACATTGAGAATAAAATGTTCTGGGTACTGGTGTTTTATACAAGAAACCAATCTAGTACTGGCGCTTTGAATAATAGATACTTCGAGTATCTCGCAGAAAAAGAAGAAATACTAAATTATAAATTCTTATAGAAAGAATATATAGAAACTACACGGTATTACGAGTGCACTTATAAAAAACTTCGGATATCAGTATTCTAAAACAGAAAGGCATATCTGAGTTTTGTGAAAATAATCGGTAATCATTATAGAAATAATAAATGAAGAAAATGTTGCTTAATACACAAACTCATGCTGACGCAAGGAAGCATGAATATATGTTAAATACAAGGTTGAGGTAGGCGAAAGAAAAAAATTAAATAGTCATTGGGACGTGCGATAGAACAAAGACAACGAGTCAATCTGTCTTCTCTGTTTAACTGCCCAGAAATTACCCTGGCGTTCAGCCGCACAATATATTTCGTTCCGTACTGACAGGTATGAGATCCGAGGATACTTAAAACACTGACCGTTCACCATGCCACCTCGTAAAATCACAAGTTCGCCACAAAGTATTACTTTGTACAAGAAAGTTTCTTGTAATACAGTTGCCTCTAACATGTTGTATTGTGGGCCCTGTCACAGAAATTAATTTTTTTCAAAAACCCTCAGCCACTTACATTAGAGATGACTCAGCGTTCATTAATTCTATCAAATTACCATGAAAATTTATTTTAAACTGATAATAATAAATTTCAATATTTCCCATCATTCTATGGTTTCTCGCTTGCCCCTTAAAATTGAAACAAAATTGTCAAGTACGACCGCAAATACTCAAATCAAAAGATGAATAATTTGTTCACTCGACTTAACCAATCAATTAATATCCATATAAAAGGTAGATGATTCAACAAACCAAATAGAAATTCTAAAAATTTAATATTTCAACAATCATCCCTTGCGAAGGGTGGTTAACCTCGAGGATCCAGTTACAGCACACCATCGAGCTCTAACAAAGCGCAGTACCCTTGGTCGGCGTTAAAATCGGCGCACGTGGGAATGCGCGTTAACGCTGTGTGCATACGTGCACTTACGGTCGCGCGTCTGGGTTTCTAATACGTTCGAAATCTGCGTGCGGAACGGAGTGGCCTCGGGTTCAGGTTATGAATAGCACGTGAGTGACCACGAGGTTTCTCGTCACATGCTCCCGGACCATTCGGCTTTCGAATCATTCGGCCGTCACGAGACGTTTTATACTTAACTTCGAGCGGTGTTCCGCGCGCTCGCGACACGCGGACGCTACGGAATCTCGCGATCGTCGGAGTTTTCGCGATTTCCGCGGCCAAAATTCGTGGAACCGTCACCGTACGGTTTCGAAACCGGCGACGGGCGTCTTGATCGTACGCGCGGAGTACCGTAATTAACACATTGTTGGCCGGCAATTCCACGCAGAAACTATCCCACGTTGCCAGTTATTATTCCGTAGTTACATATGATAGTGAAACAATCTCAATAATCTTCAATATACTTCATTTATACATAACGAATTGGAATCGGACTTTGGACTTATCTTTTATATACCTTGTAGTATTTTGTTTTTGTACCTATTCTATATTACCCTGTGTTCATTTGAAATAGCTAATACAAGTGCGAGCCCAAGTTAACTTTCATACGAAAGGCAAATTGTATTAGAAATAATTACTTATTAATGATTTAGTATCATAGCTCTGGTATTACATTATTATGTAGCTGCTTGTGTTAGTAAATACGTTTATTCAACATCAATTTTCTTATTGTAATTGTCTTCGAGCAATTTGGAAGCTCCAGCCTTTGGTGATTATATCTACGACCATGTGTACGATATGGAACGGTGAATTATCTTTTTTGGTATGGGTTTTGATGGGCCTCGTGGAAACAGAGTGCACAGGATGCAGACTAGTTTTCGCAGTTTCGCTCTACCTTGTCCCGAAAGGTTAAAGAACTTTTGACTATTTGCCAAATCTAGCAGGGTCCAACTCTCCCGCCGTTGCTCTCAACGGTCTTCTTTTGTGCTTCTCTGTTTGCATAGCTGCGACGTCTAATTTCAATTCAGAAACGGCTCTTCCATTGCCGATCGGGCGGGCACGCATTTTCAACGTCGAACCTCGCGACCGCGCATTATATTTGATGCAGTTTAAATATACCGTGCACACCGGTACACACCGTGGTTCTCTTCTGGTTAGTGATCTGACGATCGCTAGAAAATTTTTCGAATAGCAGTACTCTGGACAGTGAATACTGCTAGTGTAAGTACTCGAAACAATAAACATTTCGAGTGTCAGTACTTTAACACTTTGCGGACGAAGACTCTTTAAAGTACAGAAAACTTGCAATATGAAGCTAAATTATACATCGAATGCTTTAACGATAGAAAAGAAGGGAACTATATACTGATCTCTTGCTGTTCGAGCAAATTAAATCATTGGTTTGCAATTTAGTATTCCGAATATGAACATTTCATCTCGCCAAAATGTCGACATTCATCTGCCAATGGTTAAATTAATACATCAAATACTAGTAGCTTAAACGATAACTACTCTGAGTACCAATATTGTAAGCGTTGAATGTTACTAAGTGTCAAAATGACATTTCACTATGGTAACTATAATAGAACAAAAAATATATTAACTGGAAGTACTTATCGTGATGAATACACAGTTTGCTTGCAATTCGTCAACTACATAAGTACCAAGCACTGTGTGCTGCTATTGTAGTACGCTTTTAGTTTGAAGATTATAAATTTTAGCTTGCTTAGTCAATTCAATGTTACACGTATATTTCGTTTCACCATGGTATCTCGGCATTATTTTTCCTCTAATGCGCAACGGCGCGCGAAGAATTTTCTAATCGTTACATGAGCGCGAAAGCGATTCGTGGAAGGCAAGGAAGTCTGTGAAAAATAGTAACGATTACGTTTTATGCATCTGATGAATCCTCTGTATGGCAAGTAAATTTGAATTCAACCGAATACCTTTGAATATTTTACAGATACTTTGGAAAAGAAAGCATTGCTTTCAGTAACGAGTTTCTTTACTTAGTTGACATGACTTTGAACTCCTTATCTAAAGTATCTAAAGTATTTATACGGAAAAGTGTAAAGTAAAAATTTCTAATTACACTCGGGCCCTGATCAAGTATATTCGAATCTTTTGTTTCAATACATTTCCGAAACCTACTCGTACTAAGGTACAAAATCACCCATGGTGGAATAATTACATTACAAATATATTTTGAATTACACCACTATACTACTATCGTGCCACAAATATACTGCATTGTAAGTACAAAAGGAAACCTTAATATCGAAGTAGATTCAAATCCACAAATAACATACTGAACTTGATCCCATCTCTACTGTCCTCATGCTGCTGTTTGGTTTCCTGTTTTCGCCTAGACAATAACATGTCTATTACGTGACTCTGACAAGAATGCTAGCCAGCCAGCAGAGTGACTAGAGTTTCTCGCTAGTTGTTTATAGTTTACAGTTCGATTGTTAATAGTTGCGACCGTTTACTGTTTACAATTTAATTGTTACTAGTTTCGATTTTTATAGTTTACACTTTGATTATTAATTACTTTTGCTCGGTTACCTCTAACCATATCAACGAACAGCACAAATCAAGATTGAAATATAAACCGACGAAGATTAACCAGTTAAATTCATGTTCCTTCGCGTTAGTATTCTTGTCTCAGACGAATACATAATACGTGCTTAAGATTCAATCCGCACGGGTTTCCTCGTCAGACGCGTTCATCAAACAAACACCTTCATTCCGCGTTAATCGGCCCGGGCCGCGACACGCCTCAACCTCAAGCACGGTTAATTATTCAATGGTCTAATGGCTTCGAGAAGTCGTAACTCACGTTGAACGATTGCGCGAAATCCGTTGGCAGAGCGGCTGGTTGCGCCGCGCTCTCCTGTACAATTGCCAACGGAAGGGTTGGTCCATTGAGTTCATTGAGCACGGTTTAGTAACGCTTCTTCAAATATTTCGGCGATGCTAGCCGGCCAACCGAAATAGCTGCGTGAATTTCTGGCCGCTGAAAACGCGATTCGGCCCGTTCCGATTCCGTTCCGCGATCTGGACGGAATCGTCCCAAGGAACCGCCGTGAATGGGCCCATTAACGATTTCGTCTCCGACGCGGAACGTGAAAAACCAGGACACGTTCGATCGCGGGAGGAGAATGCGTTTCAACCCTTGAGGTTCGCATTAAGTATCTAGGACGATGAACGAAGATGTGTGTGACTTGAATAAATTTCGAATGAAAATTTTTAAATGTCAACATTGCGATACTTTCTTTATTACTTCGTGTTTATCTATAGAAGGTGCGAAACTAAGAAATGGCTATAGGTCCATTGATATTTTGACACAAGATAAGAGACGCGTTCACACAATGACTATATTCCTCGATACTTCGCGGCACGATACGTTTTGCACAGTAATTTTTATTAATATAGTAGAATTTTAATGATACATGTTTTGCACAGTAATTTTCATTGATACAGTAGAACTTTAGTGATACCATATGTTAGATATGCAAGAAGAAGGTTCAAAAAGCAATCTTCACCGAAAGTTTTGATTTTCCAGTTCCAATTTCATTGTTGTAGACTGATGCTTTGTTCCAGGATTTTTGTGATTACTAATTTTACGGTTGACGCGTTAGGGGTTGAAATCCGTGTGCACCAGTTAGGGGATAGTGTCCTCCGTGACTTAGACACCTTCAGCTGAATCCATCTGTTGCCACCGCATTCTGTTCAGGTCCGTTTCGAAAACAGCCTGTTCACACGGTAGCGAGCGGCAAAAAAAGCGGTCCGTGTGACCGTTAATAAGGGTATTAAACGTCATTATTGGCTTGTACCATTAAGCCGGTAAAACGAGACCGGCCAGCAAGCTTTCCCCTGTTCCACGGCGCGGTTGTTGTCACAACACGTCTTTTTCTCGCCCATATGTAGCGACCCGGTGTCGCGTTACGAGGGAAAGTCCTCGGGGCCACCGGAGCATTTCCACGTTTTCCGAAACGGGGCCAAAATATCCATCGTATCGGGTGTCCTACGCGGTTATTTGTTATTTCAGTCGGACACCGACGCGGCTGGTCCCCGAGGACGCACTTGTCTCCAGGAGCAACGCCTTTCCTTCGTTTGACGAATTTTCGGATTTTATTTCGAATTTATCAGATTTGATTCTACCATTTGTCTTGATGACGTTGTTCTCGGTTGGAATGCTCCCTTAACACGTTGAATTCCGCGCGATTTCATAGAGAAAAATACACGAAATGGAAAAAATATAATATTATATCATTTGATTGATTTGCATTATTATTACTGCACGCTGATCTAGTTGAATGTCACCACGTTAGGTAGCATTATGTATAATGTAGGAATGTTTTCAAATAACCATCGTTTAATTGAATACATTATAGTAATTCGATTTGGTTGAGGGTCACCGATGACTTCCGTGGTATTCAACGTGTTAAATGCGCACCTTCTAAATCAATTATTGAAGAAATGGGAGTAAAAAGAGTTATTTAGTGAGTAAATAAATATAACGTTATACCTTACGACTTCGGATAGTATCTACAGCGTTCATTTCGCGGGGAACATGTTAGATTTCTCTACCGTTTCAGAACTCAGTTTTCATATAAAGTACGGAACGAATTGATTTCGACGAAAATTCCCGTCTCTCCGCGAATCTCCTTTTTTTCGCGCAACCGGAGACTCGTAACTCTAGAACCCATTCTATCGCTCCATTCGATTAAGCGAACACTAGACGATTCGCGTTGGACTCCGAAGTGTATGGACTAATTCCGAAAAGTTTCCCACGTGGAAATGACAATGAACCTGAGAAGTTCAATTACGCGGGAGCGACGAAAGTGTTTCAAGACGTGATCGTGTTCAATATGCATCTGCGGATCCAAAGGAAAGATATTTGAATAATGCAATTCCTCAATTTAATACCATCAGAATCCATTAGATATGTAGAATTTAATGATGAAAATTTAACGATAATATACAAGGTGTCGTAAAAAAAAATGTTACCACATTTCATTAGCTGGTAAAACGCTGAATTTTATTTTATTTTCAGAGTGTGGTCACATTCTTTTGCGACATCCTGTATTATATGTCATATATTTTTCAATTTATATTCGTCAGTGAATCTATACACTCAACAAGTCACGAATCCTTTTTTGAATCCAGCGATTAAAATGTTCGAAGTTGCTCGCGAGCTGCTCCGTTCCATTTCTGACGGTGACACCTAGAGGTACGAATAATCCGGAGTCCATAAAATTCCTCGTTTTATTCCAAGCTGAATGTGCATCGGTGATTCAAGGTCGCCGGAGCGACATGCACTTTTCATAATCGCGCGTACAAACGGAAGAAAGTCGGCAGACAAGGATATTGATTTACCTGAACGTACGGGGACGAGCCAGACCAATTCGTATTTCGTGCACGGCAAACATTCGATTGTCCCGCATTGATCGTGACCGGTGTGTCGACCGTTTGACCTATGATTTTTTGCACTTTCCCGAAACCGAAAGGAGACTTGAGATATTGTAAACAAAGTAGATCGTGATTATTCGTTGCTAATGCTATTACAAACAAACGAGAACTACTAAATTTTGCATTATTATGTATTCTTTTAAATATAAAGATAACTTGGTAAAATGTTTATATCGTTTCAATAGTAGATACTATTTTTTATAATGGAAACTCATTTTATAAACATATGGTCGTCACGCGTGGTCAAATTTTATTAGATAAGAAAAGCTGAAATATTGGTTTCACTAGTCTTCTAAAAGACTAAGTAGTTATAGCTCTGTAGTTATAACTCTGGAGTTGTTATTGCAGATTTGAAATGGTAAAATGCGTCTAGATAAGGAAGAAAAATTATCTTGGAATTCTTGGCAAGTGTTGGACCGTAATGAAGTGATCGTTACCATTGGATAAACGGTGTATCTTTCGTGAATATTTGATATCCGTGACACTGAACGCGACATTTTAAGTAGACAAGGTTGTCTATCCACTCTACATAAAGAATATAAACGTATGTAGTATAATTTTATCATAAAATCTGTATGTAGGTAAATAATTATGAAATAACGAGGTGCCTCCGAATATTAGTAACTTTTGAGTTGAGTTAAAGGATTATTGGAAAATATGGAATATTTCAGATTTTATGGAACAGTTCATTGTATTTTTTTTTTTAAATAAAATGAACTATACAACGGCTTCTTCTACTTTACTTTACTTTTGAATAAAACGAATGGTCGAATTTGTCAGAAATTATAGAAAACAGCTCATGTTCCAGCAATCACAGACAAAATGAGAAACATGGACAACAAAGCCAGAACTTCTGTTAGTTGTGTAAAAGCGATAAAAAGTCAGTAAATTGTGGAAACAATTTCAGTTTGCGGCTAAAAGGCATCCCGAAACGACCTCGAGGTTTATCTTTGCATTTTAAATGCGCTTTAAGCTTTGCACTCCAGTTAGAACGATGATTATCGAAACATAATTATTGTACGAACAATAAACATATTTTTCATTTATGATAACAGACGTAATCCATTTCGCCGCGAAATATTTATTTGTTGTTTCGAATAATGTATATGTGTATATCACTGGAAATTCACTATTTCACACTCGATACAACTGATATTTATTCATGACAGATAAAATAAATTTTCGAATTTCAGTAATAACACATTTCGTTTCGCTTGAACGGTTAGTTTCAAATTAACGTGAATTAATGGCCAATTAGGCCATCTGTTCTGAATTCATTGTTTTTGTTTCCGAGGTTGCAAGTGGCCGTGAAGTACACACGAATGCATAAACGCGAATAAATAATGCGAAGAGTAAAAAATAAGAAAGTATTTTATGGCGGATTTTTCGATTCGGTTACAGCCAGCAGCAGTACGAAACGTTGAATCGCGTGGCGAACGGAATTAAAATGAAATTTACGCCCCGACGTGCCGGCTCGGCGTCGATCACTTTCCTTTTTTAATTTTCATGATATCGTCGAGGAAGGTTTCGACGATGGACTGCCGCGAGACTCTCCCAAGCGGAGCATCGACTTTCCTCGAGCATTCCCGTTTTTTCCGATGGCAGCGGCTGCAGGAATCCATGCATCCTCTTTAATTTTTCACGTGCCAGGGAAATCGATCAGACCGACCGGTGCTTGTAGAAATACATTATCGACTCGCTCATTTATTCTTAGAGCCCGGAAATTCGATGACAGACTGGTTTCAATTAACCCTTTATATTCTGTAATTAGCGGGATCTTGTGAAACATCAACGTCGATCTTCTCCTTCCGTGAAAACACATTCAGACAGTCGGATCTAGAGATGTTTTTCCAACCAAATCTACTTGAAGCGTTTTTAATGTGAATTACGAATCTGATTATTAAAGGAGACATTTTGTTCTGTTACTGTTTTTCGATTTAAGGATTGTTAAAGATATGAGTCGAAAATTGAAGTTGAATATTTAAAGATTAGGAATGGTTCTTAATCTTCTTTTTTTTTAATCACTGGGTACGTTGTTTTAATGATAAAGGGAGGAAGGTGATATGTATGTTGTAATTGAAATGAAAGTTTTGCTTTCATATGTACCAAGCAATAATTGCCTCAAATTGATATGAATTGAGGAATATTCGTATTGAATCAATTTAATGTTGAATATTGAATTTGTAATGTGTCTGACTTGACGTTACATCGGAAGGAGTTAAGAAAAGATTAAGTATTTGTATTATTTTTACCAATTTTCCTGCGATGCTTGGTGGAAAATATTTGAAAAGGTTTTAGCATTTTTTAAGTAATTCATTTTCCACGGCTTCAATAATTATAAAAGAAAAAAAAGAAAAATCAGACATTCCGAATAAAGCAGTCTCGGTATCAACACTTTACCTACCGCTAACCTATAAATAATTTATTCAGCATCAGCATTTATCGACCGGTCGTTTATAAATCGACTTTTTATCGGCAGCGCTTATTTATCGGCAGCATATTATATAATCGGTTTTTTCTCTTGCGCCACTGCGAGTGAATATTAACGAATTTTGATCAATTGCACCTCTGTTGTGTTGCAGTAGCGGACTCGGCATTCCATTGTATTCCAATAATTCGATATTTGACCAATTGTTGCTAGAATTATTCACAGTACGTAATCACAATCCCGTTATACGTGTATAAGTACAAATTTAGTGTTTTCGAAATATTCTCAAATATTGAACTCCTGATTGAATGAAGTAACATTGCTACAAGAGCACCAAAATGAGAAAAGGATTCTCCAAACTACAAAGGGTTAAAAATGTACACAATTTCAAAGATCAATCGAAAAATTCTCTTAGGAGACCTTTGCAATTTTGACATCCACAGTATCTTCTATACTCTCCAACTTCCGACAATAAACGGTAACTCAAAAAAACAGTAATCAACTTCACACAGGTTTCTTCCAAGAATCTTAACAAGTCACAAATAAAGCATCCTCAAAATCTCAACATTTCTCTACATCATATTCCACCCGCAATTTTCATAAACGTGCAAAACCCTAGCGCTGACTAGCAATCAATTTCCTCGCGAAACAAGGTTAACAGCCAACATCGCTTATTGTTCGCACTTGCGTCGCGATGTTTCACGCGTAGGCGGAATGCAAGAGGATCGAGCGGCAGCTTAGCCGAAGGCATGAGGCTAAACAAAGTTCGCTTTGATTACACCGTGTCGTTATGGGCCGAGTGATTTACCGTGGCGTTCCGTGATCGTGCAGCAAAATCAGGGGATGATGAAGAAGTTGAAGCTAACTTGGCAAGGTGATTGTGTGACAATTGTGCCGAAGGTGTCACGGATTCGAATCTAGTTACCTCCGAGAAAGAGGGGGACATAGTCCGGCCTATGTTTTCGACAATGTTGGTAGCTGGTTCTATAATAGTCCCGACGTTCCAAATCACTTATGTCTCCGCGCTAGAGCCGCCTTATAAGATCATCTGACCGCGAGGATCGACGATCGACGGGATCCTCCTACCCGATGTTTCTTTTCGACTGATGCTTGAGCCTCGTCCCGAGACTTCTTTCCCTCGCTGATTTGTTTTTTCCCCTCTTGGAGCACGCCGTGCAATGAAAAATCAATGAAATCGATCTGCATAATGATTTTGCCATAAATGCGTTGCTAATTTGTCTTGATGCTGATGGTTTTGTGCGGTTTGCACTAAAGGATCGAGTCTTGTCGATATATTGGTAAAGCATGATGTTGAGAGATGCTGGTAATTTCCAGCAGTGTTTCTAAATGTGACTTGTAATTGAGAAACTATGGTTAATAGTGTTTAGCTTCGTAGGGATGGAATTGAGGGGGAATTGAAATGAGAGGGATGAAATTAATGTAGGGGTTGTTTGACAATGGTTTCATTGTAGAATTGAATTGTGCATTGTGAACATTTGGATTGGGACTTGATCTGTTTTTGAAAAAATGACAATGTTTTTATTTTGTTCCTTAAATGTTTGAACGTACCGCGTTTTGTATAAAGAGATATATCTGAAATTTTAATGAAAGAGTTAATGGAATTCTGATGACAAGAAGAAATAATGTAATTGCGAAGGAAAAGATTGAAGAAATGTGACATTTTTCATTTATAAATTGGAGAGATAAATAAAAAAAAACCACAAAGTGGAAAGTATTAAGTAATTTTAATCTCGAAGCGAGTTAAGCTTAGCTACCAACGATGCAATCACTTTTTCTTGACTTATGTACTTTTCTGTTAGGCTTTCCGGTCGAATGTTTGATCTAATCGACTTGCATAACACCACGACAGTGATTTAACATGATACACAGTTGAATTTGATTTACGTTTACAGGCGCTTCTTATCAGGGTACTCATTGACTTCCTCTAATCACTGATTACAAAAGTCAAAACTCCCTTCCATTCGCGTCACGTGTAATCTGAATGGTACTAAAATACAGTTCAACGACGATAAACGTGGAATATCAGGAATGAAGTGTTAGTTAATAAAATAAATTTTTTTTAAATGCTCGGGAATAATTTCTTTACTTGTTGAAGAATATACCCTCATAATAAATATTAGTGTAAAAGTTCGTTTAACACTAAAACTACCGAACAGTTAAATTAACTTTCCGAAATTCCTGCACAGAAACTTCAAGAATGCATCTATCCAGACATTAATTGACTTATAATTCAGTTTGCGTATTCCTAAACCAATTTTCTCAATAATGTTTCACAGAAACATCTGTTATCCTTTTAATAATTGCAAAATTAAAAAACCAGAAATAGGTAATTTTGATCCGTCTGATAGTTTTAGTGTTAAAAAGAGTGAATGTGAATTTTGTGGAGTTTTTATTGGAACTTGGTATAATGATTTATTAATTTAATTTATAAATTAACGAATTAATACTTGTTTATCTGTTTTCGTGTACTCCTGGAATATAATTGAAATTAACTTTTAAAAAGTAGATTCCTTAATTCCTTTGAAGAGATTTTTACATAATTTTGTTTCGTTGACTGGCGAAACATGTTTTCGTAACATTTTATCGCGATTTTATCTGCGATTCTAGCAACGATAAGCTCAGTTGCGATCAATAGTGTTTAATGGCGCATAGAGAAGCATGAAACCTCGTAAAAAACCGGGAGAACTACTTTCTTCGCAAAACGACAGAAACAAAATAAAATGATAAAAAAGTCGATTTAATTTTTTGTTATGCGAGTCACTAATTATTCCTGAAATTTTGACGAAAGATACTAAACAAAATATTACGTTTCCTTCATACATAAATATAGTTTCTCATATTTTCCTAAAAATAATATTTTCGGTATTCGTTTTACATGTTTAAAGTGAAAAAAATTAATTTGTCGGCCAGTACATGACACGACAGTTCACGTATTCTATTTAAAAGATGTATGAGAAACTGAAAATAACTTTATGTGAAACACACGTGTTGGAACGAGCTTGGAGCCCATCAAATAATTTGGCTTTCCAAGAGCTAGTTAAAATGTATCCCAAAGTATCTTAAAACACAGGTCATTACAGTAATCATACATCATAATTTATATACAAAACGTGTACCCTATTCCAACTTTTTTCTACGATCAGTAATGTTCGAAATAAACGACCAGCATTTCGCAACCCCTAGCTTCGAAGGCCATTTTCACCCTCTTAATATGAATAATAGTCACATTACATACATAAGCCTCATAAAAGTTGAAGAGCACCGTTTTGAATGACCTTAAGAAGTATTTTAAGTAACTACCCCTAATAAAAAAGTTAATAATATATTCAAGCTTTGAAATCGAACCTAACCTTTCTACAAATCGTACATATTAACGAAAACATTAAATTTTCTCAATTGATCACTGTCGAAGTAACCAGTGATAAAACTATTCGAAAACAATTAACCAATTACCGAGCATTCGAACCTAGACAACTAATTCATTTTCAAAGCAAATATTAATTATACATTATACATTTATCCTGATATTTATTGCAATATTTAATTTCAATAACATTTATCATGCATATATTATATTATTACATTCATTAAATTTCATTTTACCAAGGCAAATATTTATCAGTGAACATATCTCACAATCTACATCAACTGAAGTGTCCTTTTCCTATAATTTTCTGCGCCATTCATCCCTTTATCATTCACCCGATTCGTTGCTTCAAAATTCTTGTGCCCTGGGATTTTCCATACAACATGCCCCGACAATCACGAGAATTCAGTGGAGGCTGTGCTGATTCGCCCAGGAGGAAACGTTAGATCTCCGATTTTATTCGACAGGCAAAAGACATCAGCGGGTGCTCGGCGGTGGTTGATGCGCCCGATAAAATCGGCCCCGACTGCGTCCGGCTTAATGTACGCACAATGATACACACTGCGGGGAAGATAAGCGCGGTAAATATAGATAAAACGGCGTTCCTTACGGAACAATTTGGATGCGTGGGCGCGTTATGTAAAAGCTAACCCTGGCACGGGCAGCAGAACACGATAGTCCGGTCTGAAGCGGTGCCTGTTAGGCGTTTAATGGGATTGTCAGACGTTCCACGGTAGCAGCACTGCAATTTAGGGGATAGCTGGATTAATTAACCGTTCAATAAAGAGCCACCGAGTCTTGGAAATGCTTTTTAACCCTCTAATTAGCGAATTTTGCATTTGCTTATCGATAGAAGTTAAGTGGAGTGGATTGCTGTCTTTTAGATAGTAAAATGTAAATGTTCAACTGTATTAGTCAGCTTTCATTATTATTGATGGTTTTATACATTAGGAAAGTATGCCTTCAACGTTCGTTTCCTTCAGTGTATTCGTAACAAATTCTTCTTCTCTTTTGTTTAGAAGGATTAAAGGGTGACTGGTGAACTGTTTTATTTGCGAGAGAAATTTTTCGAAAATTGAAGTTTTACTGTTTCGAATTTTCAATTTGGCAAATCTAATGCGATATGTACAATCTACTGCGTTATTCATTTTACCTGCACCTTCGAAATGATATTTCAAAAGCAGGAGCACTACAAATGATTTTCTTCCATTTCCCTGAAATTCAAAGTATCATTAAAAAGAGTAAGATACTTTAAACGGAAAAGGTTTAAACGAATACACTAATGCTGCAAAAATAGAAACGTTATTTAATCGAAAGATAGCCGAAAAATTCAGCAGGGTTTACTAAAGTCAATTGGAATTTCAACCCTTCCCTCGGGATAGGGATTGTGCAGCGCAATTGTATCGAGTAAATGAAAAACTGCCCTCTTCCGAGGCGATCCGGTGTTCCAGAGGAAACGATGGGAGGAAGATGGGTCGAGACAAAGTCGCGGATGAAAAAAGGGGAAAGCGATGCGAAGGAAACGAGGGTAAGGAAAAAACCGGGAGTACAAAGGCGGGAAATAAAGGGGGAGGGAGACGTATCGGGGACAGGTTCGTTTTCCAACGGGCGTTCCTCTGCGCAGACGCCTTTTCCATTTTCATCGATGATACAGGGCCGGGTCATAGACCGAATTCCTGGCTGCACCCGGTAACAGATTCCAACCCTTCCCAATTCGCCACGTTTCATCGACCAATCTGAATCCTCTATTTTCTAGCGTTCGATGGGAGATTTTTTTTAGATTTCTGTGCGCTGAACGCAATCCCGAAAACCGTTCTCCTTTATCGCTCTCGATTTATAAGAAAGTTCATTTCGAACAAAGAGACCGAATGATCGTCTTTGAAAATCATGTGAAGGTTCATCGGGTAAAAGTTACGCAAAAATTATAGATCATTCTATGGACTCTTAGATGAAACGATTTATTTTGTTGTGACATTATAAATATCTAAACATGTTTAAACCATCCTTAAAGCAGACAAGGTATTTAATAATGCAATAACTTTTCCCGATATTTTTCACGTTATTTTGAAAAGCAAAAATAAACGATAGAATTTGATTCTATTACGTCATAGAGTAGGCAGTGTTTAAATAGTTTCATAACTGTACCGTTAATACCAGTCACACGATAGAAAATCGTTTACCATACCAGTCGATTATCTGTCGATCGTAAAAACATGAAAAGAATGATACAAAAAATCGTCTCGGAAGGCTGGCATTGTAACATTCTGTCTTTAATGTCGCTAAGTAATTGAAAATCCGATAGTTCGCAAAATATTTGATTTTTCACGCGCATAGACGGAACCTCCGATGAACCGTAGATACTGTATTGGTAAACATCAACTGTTCGATGATGCAACGTCGCGCGGTAGTATCACATAACCGACAGTTTCGAATATCTCGGAAACCACGGAATTTTTAATGACTCAGTGTTACACCATTTATTCAACTAAAAAACGAGCCAAGAAAACGGTTCACATGAGAGAGAATTGAAAAAAAAGGTGCGAGAGCTATTATGTGAAAGGAAAAATAACGCTCGAACGTTTCGCGAGTGCAGCGGTGCAGTCGCGGAAAAATCGTGTCATGCGAAATTTTCCTGCATAATTTTTCTCTCTTTTCTTTCTTTTTTTCTTTTAATCTCGTTGGGAACAGATTTGCAGCCCAGTTGCCAACATTGCCCCGCATATATTCAACTTTCCCATCTGGCAGGCGATTTTTCTGGTTCGCGGTGTATACGCGGCGAAAGAGTTAAAAGCGTTAACGTGATTTCTCTATAACATCCCCTTTCGGTTTAACTTACTTCTTTCATTTACTTTTCGCTGCGGTTGTATCTGCTAATACATTCCACGCATATTTCGCGTGCATAGTATTCGAAGTCAGCGTTCGAAAAAATTTCCATTCATGAATGAAAGGATGATAATAACAATTGAAATTGTATCCCGATGGAATGAACAGTGTTGGTGAATAAATCATTCATTTTTAAATATTTAAAATTCGTAAACAGACAATAAGTAAATGTTAAAATTGAATATACTTAAAGATCAAACAGTAAACAATTTAATTTTTTATTATAACTAACATTTTAAAGGCTTAGTCTTTTTTTGTTAAACCGATTGTTAACGCGTAATGAAATAACGCCTCGGTATTCCCTCAAAATTATTCAAACATTCATCCGGATAAATATACATAAATTACTAGAATAATAGACGGCATAATTTTCCGTGGACAATGAATAATTAGCGCCATGACAAGGCGTTTAAACGGGCAAAAATTCAGCGGGTTAATTATCTGAAGTAAATATTCAATGGAAATAATTCGAATAATAGGCAACTCCGTTAGAAGCACTTACATTGTACCATCGCGCGACGTTAAGGGGCTGCTCGTTCTTTGCTCTCGCCCCGTCCGATCGTTGGTTCGCGCAGCCGCACTTCCGTTTCGCCGCCTGCATCCACCCTCTTCCGCTTGGACTGTTACATCGACTCGAACTCGCCGACGATGTCTTTTTGCGCGGATCAATGAGACTCTAATCCACGATTCTCGATGTCATTCCAGTAAACATCCACCGTTTATTATTCGCCCTGTTTGCGAATCCTCGACAGTGGTTCGCGTGTATACAGTGACTCACGCTTTTGTTCACGTATCTTCCATACAACGATCGTAACTAGACCGTGGGTTTCCGTAGACATTCAAGTTTTGTCGAATTTAATTAGGAAACTAGAATTATAGTACAATAAAACAGAAGATAGAATTACGATAGAAAATGGTTTTCTTTAATGCTATAATTAATAATATAAATATATATCTTTTCGTATCACGTACATTCTGTGCAAGTATGAATCTTCTCATTTTCCATAAACGCATAGAAACCTGCAGTGTAATTAAAACAATTGTTTGTCAATATCTGTCGATACCTTTTCTTTTCAAGTTTTTCTTAATTTCAGTGTAAAGATCGAAGTTTGATGCACAGTCAAATAACGAATACAGTATCCTCTAATGGGCAATTTATAAATTCATGCATGTGCATATGTTCTTGTATAATTACAAAGTTGATGGTAGATAAGGTATTTTTATCTAACTTCAAAGTTGACTACCATTAATGATGAATAATAAGTAAGTACTATCTGTAAATAATATTCATATAACACGGGTCGATGTAACATTACAGTGTTACTAATTAAACAGAAAAATAATACAATTCATAATGATCGTTTATAGTACACACTGTTTCGTAAGAGGAATGATAATTCTAACGAATACATCGGGTGAAAGGAAACGTTCTCTGTGGGTCACCGATGACTTAAAGTTACGATATATATGCGTAGCACACGATAAATATGGATTAGCTCGCGATAGAAGAACGTTTCATCATATTGTTGCATCTTAACAGTGGAAATGGTAATAGTCGCGCGCGACTCATTGATGACCCACTGATGAGATAAGACCCGTTGCGCACACAATTATCATTCGGTTAATGACATTTACGGGTGTTTCGTAACGTTCTTGACTCTTACAGTTCGTCTGGAGCGTGCCCGTTGTAAATGAAGGATTCTCGAAGAGTCATCATTAGTGACCTATAACCCTATCAATCGGAAATTGAGAAATATTACAATTCGTGAAACTGTATCTCTATTACCAGTAATCAAAACTCAACATTGTAAAAATCTTTGTTATGGACTATTCATGGATCATTCGTAATTCACAATCTAATGCACGATATAAATTATGTTCCATAAATTTGTAACGCGCAAGGACAAAGTATTAATAATGTTGAAACAGTCAAGAAACAATTTCTACAAAACGCACGTCCGAATGAATCTCTCGTAAACTGTTAGAAGGCTGCATGAATGATTCCTTAGTTCAAGGAAAATGAACCTATAAATTTAATTTGACGATGCGGCGATGTAAAGTTAGTGTTCTGGCAAGATTCACTGACGACTCCGTTGCTGCAGAAACCTTAGTAAATAGAAAATGACTAGACAAAGGAGTACCTAAATTTCCATTAATCGAATGCCATCATGAATCCGATCTAGTTAATTAAATCAGCAACTAAAATAAAAACGTAATTTAAAAACCTCCATTAAATAATTCAATTGTTTGAATTAATCTAAACAGTTTTTGAAATCATTCTGTAATATTTGATTTTAATGAGTAGAAAATAGCCAGGATGAGAGTTAAATAAAAAAGTAATTTACGAAAGCCAAGATAGAAACTCTTCCACATAGTTTCGTTGATCGATGGGGGGATGATCCGCGGAGTTTAACCATTGGAGCATGATGAACAGTGTACGACAGCGAACCCGAAGTATTTGAACTATCCTAGAGACAATATTTCCGCTTAGTATAGTTTTACCAGCGGCGAAACGACGTCCCCTCGCGCGCGCATTAAACTTTTATGATTTTATGGCGTGCGAGACGTAACAGCTAGGGGAGGAAAGTTCGCTAAGAAGGGTGAAAAGAACGTCGCCGGTGTGGAATTGCCAGCGGGGCGAGCTCGTTGACATCATTGGAATTTCACTGTAACACTATAATCAAATCACGCGTCTGCGGGGAGAACGTTAAACGGATTATTGTTCTTTTACCCCAAGTGAAATCTTGACTGGGGCAAGATGCACGTGCGTGCACGCGATGCATACCGTTTTACGGCTAATAAGAATATTAACTCGATAGTTCCGTTTTGTGTGTAGCAACCCCTGACGTGATTGATTAATCTGTTATAGACTGTAAACGTTTTATTTGGTTTTTAGGTATCATTAATATCAATATTAAAAATTTGAATGAACCCTTATCCTTTCACGTTTTCTGTATTTTTAGTTTTTAGTCTTTAATTATTACTCAATTAATCTACGGATTTAATTTAATTTAATTTTTAATCATTTGCATGGATACTCGAATGAAATTAATATTTAAATCAGTGAATCAGTAATAGAATTTTGTCCTGACTTAATCGAGGAAAAATATACTCGAAAATACAATTTTTTTGATCGAGTAATGTATTCGTGCAATTTTTCATCGTCACTGGAAATTTATTTGAAACTTTTCCCTTCTGAGTTTTCAGCGGAATCCTTCACGCTGTCTCAAAGACAATCAGAATTCCTTTATCTCTTCGTCAACCCTTCATCAGAAAGTGAAACCCATCGACACGCTCGTGATTAATTATACCGCATTGTCGGGGGTTCTTTAACGGAGCAAATAATTGCGCGGCGCTAGATAGTCGTGTAGGGTGACCATGATGCTTTAACCCTTTGTGGTCTGAAGTGGTCTCGGTTGTTCATTTCGAAACTTGCGTCAGCATTATTTTATTTAATCATATTGTGATATACAATTATAAGAATGTAATTGTAAAGTGTCATAAACTGCCTGACTATTGGAGTATAATTGAATATTAAGACAACTAACATCTAAACACGTATTTTACCAATTTTCGCTATAATGATTTGTAATATCAAAATTACCTTAAACAATTATTCATTTGCTACAATTAAAAAATGTATTATTACTTACTTATTATGTTGATTATTTATATTGTTAATTTGCTCCTCAAATTTTGTCAAAGAATTCATCAAAGGGCTACATTAACACATTGACATCGGTGTGTATTTACATGTATAGTTCGTTGAATTGGCTTGGTTGGCAGAAATGACTACTATGTGGTTGAAAATTAATTTACCTATTAGTAATTTCAATAATTTCAATCATTTCGATAACTTCAATAATTTCAATCATTTCGATAACTTCAATAATTTCATACATTCGATAACTTAAATAACTCCAATAATTCCAATAATTTCAATAATTTCAATAATTTCAATAATTTCAATAATTTCAATAATTTCAATAATTTCAATAATCTCAATAATTCCAATAATTCCAATAATCTCAATAATCTCAATAATCTCAATAATTCCACATATTTCAAAAATCTCAATAATGTTAAAACTTTCGCCCCCAAATGTGCAAAAGAGTGAACCACAATACCGGTGTCAACGTGTTAACACTAGATTTACGGACACTTATTGTACAGTTTATTCTATTGTTCCCAGAAAGATTGATGTTCGTCCGTTTAGATCTAAGAAATCAAATGTTTAAAAATGTATCATTAGTAACCATAGTCACGTAATTGAGTCAATCAAAATCGACCCAAACATTTACCAAATAATGTTTATAAAATTAAATATGAGTCAAATTGACTCGTTCCGTAAATCTAGTGTTAAACTACGTACATACAATCGAATCAAATAACATTCACCCTAGTCTCGCAGCTACAAACCAAGTTCGGGCCGTGAAGGGTTAATCACCCTGTAGATCCGTCGTAGGTCGTAGACACGAGCCAGTCGGTAGGCTCGCCTAACGACAAGCCCCGTCTTGCGCAGACCGGCTTACTCTAGAGAGAACAGAGGAGAGAGAGTGTGAGAACTGGCCTGGAATCACGCATGCGAGCAGGGGTGTCCGTCGAGTGCAACGAGGGGGTTGCGGAGAGGAGACAGACGAGGACGGAGGGTGCGCGCGGGGGCGGCTCAGACACGTACGGACGGGGAGGAAGGGAAATCCGAGCGGATGAGAAAAAATGCAAGCAAGACCGGTGGATGCGGCGAAGGAAAATGTTTGTAGTGAAGGGGTGAAGAAGAAGGGAGGGTGAAAATGTTGGAATGCAGTGGAAATCTGAGTTGAAGAGGGAAATTAGTTTCCTAGACGTGGAAGTGGTTTGTTGAACTCTTTGATAGTGGTAGCTGCGGAACGAAAATAACTGTGATGAATAAATAACTGTGGATAAATGTGGTTGGTTCGTTGATACGACAAGTGATTGAAGTTGTTATTCTATTGGGATGGTATTTTTATATGGATTTATGTAATTGAGTTATTTATTAATTTGTGAAATGGTGGAAATGTAGTTAAATTAAAATTGCGTCGATTTATATTTTAAAAATAAAATGAATTTACGGGAACATATTGTGTAATAATAATGTTTGTACAATCGCGGGTATTTTGATTGCTCGGATAAGGTATTAATGGTGTTAATTATTTCTGTATCATTAATGGAATGTAAAAAGGCATTAGTGTGATTACTTTTTATTATATGGTTAATGTTTATATGTACTGTGAATAGAAATGTTTGGATAGAATTAACGGTACAGAAAATATGGTGCTTTATATTTTCCCGTTCTCTACGAACTCATTCTCTCGATTAATAAACTTTTTAAGAACTGTATTACTTTGAACAATTTTTTTAATGATTAAAATAGTATAGTCACGCCATTCAGTTTCACTCAACTAGATGTCCTAATTTGACCGTACAATTTCTCAAATTTCCCTTGGGTATACGGCTAACATTCGGGACGCTCGATGGCCTGTATGTTAATCCGTCTGGTTTGCCTGCCCACGTGCAAAATTTCGCGTCCGTTCCGATGTTTGCACGATTGAGTAACAGCGAGCAAACAAACTCACGGACGACATTTTCGCGTATTTCACTTATTATGAGCCGTCCATTTGCCAAAGTGATTACTATAATCCCGCAGAACATGAAAAGTCGACAAATTCATTGACATTATGCGTATGAAGATCAAATAAAGACTACCTGGCTTATATTTGGAAACGTTTGAAAAGTAGAGTCAGTCACTTAATGTTTCAAATTACACCTGAAAAATATAAAGATAATTTATTCAGAACAGAAAATTCTATATTTATCGTGACAAAATTTATTGTTTGAAACTGAACCCTTTGAAACTTAGATGAGCGTTATTTAGTTCAATTGTGTCTTAATACGACACTTCAATTATTTACTTAAAACCACTTATAAAACACTAAATTTGTACTCACACACGATATAAATACGACATTCTAAATACCTACGCTAGAAAATAATCAACTAGCAATTAACACGTTGACTGGCACGAGAATTTCGAGCGTTTATAATAATACTTATTCTTTCGCAACAAAGGAAAACGTTCTTAAAAATAATTGTTTACAATTTGGTATCACATATTCCATTACTATCTAGCAACTTATGTTACCAAATATTTCTATTCGACATCAATTTTCTTGCAGTTGTTTTTAACGAATTTAAAACCTTCACCGGTGACCACCGTCAACGTGTTAAATCTTAAATCAAATCTCATCGACACAAGAGCCCAAGGTATCAAACACATCTGTCTAATAAAACACAAACGTCAAATCAAAACACTCAACTACCTCCATAAAACCGTACCCTCCTCCCGCCTCCTCCAGATTCATCGCTTCGGCTTTAGCTCGAAATAAACCAACGAACCCGCGTCAAAGTCGACAAACACCGAAAAAGCGAGAAAAACATTCTCCCCGGAGACGCCGAATACAGAGATGCAATAAGAAGACAGGGAAGGGACAGCATAAAATCCGGTAGAAAGGGTAAGAAGACGTAACGAGATTGTGTGGTGGTGAACAGCTAGGGCGAAAGGGGGAAGACGCGCCGGCAGAAGAGGGAGAGAGTTAATAGAAGGAAGAAGCGTGCGCAAGGGGGTGGCAGCAGGCGATGCAAAATCGTGGCCGGCAGTGCACAGTCGCAGGAAAATCGAACGGGCGGCCGGCAGTGTGCCGCACACCGGCGCAGCATTCACTTCCGCTTCCTCCGTTTCCGACGCCGTCTCCCGGCGCGCCGGAGATCACGCCGAAACGGAGTACACCATGCTGCTCGACGCCGCGCCGGTTGAAACCGAGCGATCACAAATTGCGCGACCGCCAGATTTGCCAATCACGCTCCGCCGGAAGTGTCGCCGCGGCCCGCGGGTGAATTGAACCAATACGAACGGACCTTGGAAACGGTCTACGCCGGTTGTCCCGCTCGCGATCCCGGTGGATTTTGGTAAACGCGCTCCCCTATGTTCCGAGTTTCCAAAAACCAACGAGATTTCGGTTTCGGTTCGTTGGGGAGGATCGCTGGCCTCGGGACCCGATCGATCCGATCGACGGGACTGCTCGGTTCTCTCGTGAGAACCGTTGTCGATTCTCTGTGATCTCGTTCTTCGAGAGCCGTGACAGTGAGCTTCGTTCGAAGCTTTTTACTTTTCAGGCATCTCGCGAGGTGTTTGGGTCTGTCCGATTTGAAATGTCTATGTATGGGCTTTAAGATTGTTGCGGTTGACGGTGAACGGTGGTTGTTTGATGTACGGATTCAATGGATTGCCGAGGTAACCCGAGGAGAATTGTTTCTCTTGGTTTCTAGCTGAAGACGTATTCGTAGGTTTTTCTATGAGTAACCATGTTGGAGAGCGTGTTAACGGGAATCTCGAGTAGGACAGCGTTACGTAACATATTGCAACGATGCGAAATTTCGGATGCCTTTTGCCGGAGAATCTTTGCAATATGAGCTTTTTCGGTGGATGTTGTTTAGAGAAGATTCATGGGGAATATTGATTGACTGTGTTTTTTGTGAAATGAAGATATTTTTGTACGGATTTTGTATAGATTGACTTTTCTATTGGACGGTGCTGTTATCTCGAAATAGAAAGCAACGACGATAGTTTGATCCCTGATCCATCCTTAATCGATCAATGGATATTAAAGTAATATTATATTTTCGAATTTTATTCTCGAAGAGAATTTGATTATTTTTAATACTGCTTCTTCACAAGGACGCTCAGGCCTCGAATGGCGGATTCATTACTATTGATTTCGAATTCTCTGTAGTATATTTCATAACCTTAAACATTGACAAGCAGACGCAGTTGAAGGCTGAAGCACGAGACGGCAATCAAAGCTGGATCATTTTTAATTCACGTTAAATCGGAACTTAGCCTGCTTATAGATCTTGTGAACTAGAATCAGGATAAAAAAATTTTTCCGATTATCTATCCGATTAACATTTATTCTACTTTCTAGAATTAAAAATAAAGCACAAATCAATAATAAATTATGCTATATCTGAAGGGTTAATACAATTTCTCTAAAAACTGTTGACCTTCGATAAAAATACCTAATTCACCTTTAACTGCCCAGGTGAATGTTAATGCATCTCAATCTTCTTCCTTGTACCGTAACCTTCTACCACGTTTTTCATAACTAAACATTCAAATCAATTTCCTATGTACATTAAAATAAACAGTAACATTGAAACATTGTTTCTGTCAAACACAATAATTTTCGAACCATTCAATTTCAAGTTCGAGAACCATTTGCATATTTCATGTCACGAATGATATACATTTTTCATTTTTTTTTATATTTAATACGTCCCATTCTACGTTTCTCTTTAAATTTATATTTAAAATCAAAAACGTTTATATATAAATATTCGCCTATATTTCTTTATTGTGTACAAAAATCCTCAATGAAAAGTTGTTTTCAAATAAACAGAGACTGTTTTACTAACCGACGTCGCGGTTCCTAACTTTTCAACGGTGTATTAAGAAGATGAACAGTCTCCGAGACTCTAGCTCATCAGTCAAGTGTTAATTCCGTCATCACAGGTCACGGAAATAGATACCTCTTGTTCAAATTCTGCTTTTTACGTACGACATGAACTGAATCCCGCGAAACCCTACGAATTCCGTTCTACACAATGTCCCGTGAAGCCTCGGGCACTCGACTATTTCCAGCGTCCGCTAAAATAGTTTCCTCTTCTCCGTGGCCAGGGAAGACAGACTGAGGTGGAATCTTCCTCGAGGCGGGGACGGATAAGAAATTGATCAGGTATAGGGTCGGGACGTGCACGGTTCGTAGCGTAGAAGAGGAAGGAAACGCTGGTTGATTTCATTCGCAGCGCGGGGAAACGATGGGAACGGTGTTTCGCGCAATTGCATTGTGTGACGCAACCACTCGGAAACCTAAGGCCGTCCGAGGAAACTCCTGTAATCGGAAACTGTTTTATCCGGGCGTTCTTCCACATGGATGCTGGCAACTTCATTACTAGACAATTCTTTTTTGTGCCGCGTGTCTCTGACCGATTTGAAAACGTTCAATCGTTTCGATACTTGTTACACTCATAATTATATTTCATAATTATAATTATATTTTATTTTGGTGATTTCTTATTTTAGTATTTTTCGATACCTTTTTTATTTCGATATTTTCGGGATTGTCGATAGTTTTGGTGATCTCCGAATTTTTAGTTATTTTGGCACGTTGATATTTGAATATTTCTAATATTTTCGATTATTTTACTAGTCTTAGAACTTCTAATAATTGAAAGCTTTGGTTATTTTAGTATGCTTATGATTCTTTTAAACTCAGGCCAATGATGCATCGTCATCCCTGTCGCCTACAAGAGTGCTCATCACAACGATCTATCATAACCATCATTTATCATGTTTTGTCGCCGGACTATAATCGTTTACAAATCCAAACACTCCATTAATAATTCATGATATAGAATCGTGTTCTTATATACAATATAACACAAAAAACTCATAAGACAAAGGGGTAATTTAATCCGCATATAAGAAAAAGTATCATCGCATGGTCCCAAGTATCTAAAATTGATTTCAAAGTATAATATTAAAAAATGTTAACGAATCGCGTACAATGTTCTTCGACTACCACTTTATTTCATGAAACTACCAGCCGATCCAAAACTTCTGGGAGCACCCTGTATGCAGTTATGGCTGAAGGGAATAATCCGAGGGTTGCATTATAAAGCAACCACGACGCGGCGGTTCTGTAAATGTCGTTATCGCGATCGATAACGTCGGCTGAAATTTCTCCGTGTCTCGTTGCACGACATTCATTTCCTTGAAAACGACGAACAGGGGCAGAAGGTGGGCGTGATACCGGGCTCCGTTACGTAACCGACGATAACGAGTGCGTTCTCCTCGTCTAACGTGCTATCTTCGATGGACTACTTAAGTTTTCGGCAGGCTTTGCCTCCAATCGCGAGCCAGAAATTTGAATATTCTCCTGGTAAATCCGAGATCACTATAATTATGTTTGTAATCCTCTGTGCTTTTATATCGAAGCAAATTATTTACTTCATTTTAACCCTCTACATTCGAAAATACGTTTGAAGTTGCACTTAGAGTCACCATTTGATTTGATGCAGCAAAATTATAAAGCTTATTAACAATAAATTAATATTCAATATTAAATTTTCTGCAATATAATAATGACTAATGTGAAATATTGAAATAAAACACTTTCGTTCCAAGCACGTTTAAATTTACGAAACAATGCTTATAAAATTCAATACGCATCGAACCGATGTGTTTTGTGAACCTAGCGTTAATTTATCTATGATTTCCGTTCGTATTAATTGCATAGGTGTTACCAATGTTTCATCACACAATAACAGATAATTATAAGATCTTCTTAACGCAAAAGATTAATACAATATTAAACATTGTCATTGATACTATTACAACAGCGTATCTAGTTAACACTAAAACTACCAGATAGGTCAGAACAATTTCTAATCGCTTCCTCCATATTGAAAAGGTAAAAATACTTCTCTATGAAATCACTGAAGAAGGTGATCCATTAACACACAAACTGAAATACGAGTCCACCGAAATTTCAATGAACATACTCTCACAGTTTCGCGCGAATTCCAAATTCTCAATTCTACTTCTGGTGTTAATGACTGTGCCAGTGAATCACCGACAGTGCGCGCTGCGAATTTACCGGGGACAATAAAATCGACGAAGGATCGGTGATTTCTGTCTCGCTGGGGACGGAAACTGCTAGGAATTCGACTCGCAAACGGAACGAGAACCGCTTCGAACCGCCTTGTCCGCCGCGGAGAGAAATCCACGGACGCTCTAGATTCCCATACCGCTGCCTACGTTCGAAGTCAGAATGGCTCGAGCCATCACCAGCTGTTGGATGATCATATCTGGTGCATACCAGTACGACCGATGCTTTTCATTGATCGTCCGGTCTCTCTTCGCCGTTTCCTTCGCTTCTTTCCCCTTCTGCAAACGGCCTCGAGGATGATGGCCCTTCCCTTATTACACTCTAGCTGGGGAATAAGGGTCGCAACAGTCCCGCGTAAACGTATCTACTTTCTTCGATGCTTGCTTTCAAAGTTTGTTTACCGATATGAAATTGTTAAACAAACTGGCAATTTTGCGCGGAAAGAAACAAAACGATTTGCATCTGGTTTGAAAAGTCTTTCCTTCGGTTATCAATTGTATATAAGTTATTATCAGTTATTATAATTTAAATTAAGTTATTTGGACATAATGATTTTACGTAGACAAAACATAATCTGCGTTTACTTTGAAATTTCATTATTGTGGATATAACAGTTCTTTGTATTGGTAAGTAAACGTAAAATTAACTGTCGTTGTGATTAGATTAAATTGTCTAGGTTTTAGAGATTGTATTATCGTAGACGGGAAAGTCTTGTTTTGATTATCAAACAGTAAAACTAATTACCCCCGTGAATAGATTCAATTATCTGAATACCTCATTTTATTCTCTTATAAGAAATAGATTATCAGAAATTGTAGTTCATTCTATGCATTTTTGTCGAAGATTTCTACAAGTGGAATCTTTGGAGCTGCATTCCTATTGTCAAGATCATTTCGTATATTTTTAAGCGGATCGAAAGGGCGGAGGGTAGCGCAAGATCACGACTCGTTTGCGCGAGCCGTCATCGTTTCATCTGGCAACCATTTTACGCTTTCGACACTTGGCTCATCGATCCCCATCGGTCGGTCTCTTTTGCAATTTTGTTTGCACAGGTACCGGTACCGTCTGTCCATCCGATAATTGACCTATTTGCGCTCCACTCGAGCGCGTTTCAGAATCGCCATTTTACCCTCTGCGGCCTCATCAAATAATCATCGTGCGACTCGTGTGTAACGAAATCTCATTTTCAGATTTGAATTAGCTTCGAATCGTTTAAAATATAATAGACGAGACTTCATGCACGATGTTAAGACAATCGGTAGTGGAGCCGAATTTTTACGGTTGCATCATATTTTCCGTCACACCCATTACAGATAACAGAACCTAGCACATTATCTTGTTTGCCCTCGTATTTCATGTTACAAGAGAACTACTGTGCTGGCTCGGAAAACGGCTTTCTCCTGGAGCCTATTGCAGTTCATTCTGACTCCAACGGAATGAGTGATTTTAAATATTTTTCCGAGTTTTCAGGTATTGAACTTTCAACGTATCCAAAATTCATATGGAATACCATTTGAATGCAACTGAAAAATTGATTTGATGACTTTTTCCCACAAAAATAGGAAGATATACCGCATAGTCATAAAATAAAAATTTTCAGTTAAACTTCTTCTTAGTTCTCTAAACCACTTATTAAATATTTATACAACTATCGTCACCAAAGTTGACACGAGTTTAATGATGTAAACGTAGAAAATTCACAAGTTATACAAATTTTAGAATTTTCTGGACGAAAGGAACACCCGGTGCATGCAAAGCATAGCCGCAGTCCGTTCCCCATAATTCGTCCAGTATACCGAAACCACGGTGCGGTTCTGTTTACACATTGAACTTGATGTTTGCACGGTTCGCTAAAGAGAAGGAGAAGCAGAGCCTACTCTGCAATTTCTTTCTGTGTGTGCGTCGCTGATTAAAGATCGCTGCGGGCCCAAGCCGCGGGCAGAAATTAGTGTCATTTAGTAGCGGTGCCATAATTAAGGCGCGCTGAAGCGTTACTCCTCGTTCGTGACCTTTCCGCGTTTCTTGTCCCATCAGGTGCAGAATTATTGGCCACCGTTCGAGCATACTTAATCACGTCGAACATTGGCAATTAGTTTACGGTTTTCGCGCGATTAATTACCTTCTGCTCGTTGTTTAGAATCGAAAAATGTAATTGCTGCGTGACGACAGAGAAATCATTTTTATTTTACCAGTGGGCTAACGATTTATTTTTCAGATATTTTCACCTAATCACATCCCGGAACTTTATAATAATTTAGAACAAATTACATGTTTGACTATTTTGAGGGTTATTTGGAAGTCAACAATTTTCCAAAGTATTTGTTTTTCCATCCACTTCAATTACATATGAAATACTTTACATATGTTAATAATCGCCGAAGGGTTACACCGTGCGTCTATGCGCCGAAGTTCTGCGCGCCGAACATAACCAAGATTCAAAATCGCCGAAAAAAATAGTTTCTCATATCTCTATACCACAGTATAATAGTACATTATACAACAGCATAAGTAATTCATATCTCACGCAGTTCCGAATTAACCTTCGCCCAAGGAAATCATTCTCAAAGAAACCGAATTCATGCCGGGCGCCATTTTCTTTGATCTCGTCCATGCAAAATGACAGACGCCGGTCGGGGTCCAATTATCGTTTGTATTTATGCACGCACCGCCTTCGCCGCGGTTTATATTCGGACACGGATGACTTTCTAGGGTGAACAATCTCTCGAGCCTCTGTCTCTCGAGGAAACGACGAACCGTTGTTTTATGTAACGCGACAATGAAACGTCGGTGTACAACCTAGTTGGCAGCGGCGGCCGACACTAGCTGATCTGTCGCCGTAAAATTCGCCGGTTTTCTGTTGCATTTTGGGACGCGGGTTATTTAGATAGGCAACAAGTCGGTCATATTGTTGCTCCTGTAATTTGTTATGTGACAACGATCGCGAGCATTGTGCGCCGTCTTCAAAGCTGACGCGAAGGTCACGATTCGTACGCGTGGCGTGCGTGCGCGCGTGTGTGTATGCTTTTATAACCTTCTTACTATTTACCTTGCGATTTGTTTATGTACCGCTGAAAAATACCTTGGAGAATAGACATTTTGGAACACATTTTTTTAAAATTAACATGTTTCTTAACCCTTTGCGAACGAAGATTCTTCAAACAAAACCTTCAACATATGAAGCTAAATTATATATCAATTGCTTAATTAATAGAAAAATAGAAAACTACGTGCTGATCTATGGCTGTTCGACTAATTAGATCATTTGTCCACGATTTAGTTTTCCAAATCTGAGCATTTCATCTCACCGAAATGCCGACATCCGTCCGCAAAGGGTTAAAAATAAGGATAACTTCACGGTCTTCTGTTTTACTTGATTGCAGAAAGTATGTAGTTTCTTATGTAATTGTACTGAAAATTAAGAAGACGACATATTGAATCAAGATCTTTCTCGCAAAGATCGCAAAGCCTATGTATCGCCTTATTATTTTTTGAAAGGGTTAATTGTCGCTTTTGTCTTCAAAGAAAACACCGGATAAATATATTAACGAGGTGTACGATCGTTTGTACTCTGAGTTTTAACCCATTTGTACGCGTAGACGGAATACACGTTACGACGTTGTAAAGTGGTTATTGCCGCAGCAAAATGAATTGGAGGAAAATAGAGCGGGCGTGATACAATGGGAGATTGAAGCGCGGTGCGCCCTCATGGATTTCCTTCCGACGAAAATGGCGGATGCTCCGTGATTCTTATTTTGATGAAGTTTTGTACATCAAAGTTTGAGTTTTTGTAAATTAGTTTCCCCTGCCGCTTTTGATTCCAGAGAAATCTGATTTCGGCTTTTAACGCCAAATTTTCAATGTTCTAAGTTATTATTGGCTTAATTGTGGAAGTTATACGAGCGTTTCGATGTTTTGTATTTTCTTTTATATTTAGTTTTTATATTTTAGTTTTTTATATTTTATAGGTAACAAAATTGTTGTGTTTCGTTACGATGTTTTGTACGAGTATTATTTTCCGCGCGGAACGCAGCGAACACCGTCAGTGCCGCGAGGAACCGTTTAGCACAATGTGTTCAACTGGACGAAGTATTTAAAGTGCTTTCTATTTGTTACTTAAAATACGATCCCCGGTACGTTGAACCCTGAAATCTGATTAAAACTAGAACGGCTGGTGCTTTGCGTGCTCTCTAGTCAAAAAGCTACCTGCCGGCGAAAGCATTTTTCTTCCCTTCGCAAGAGTAGTTAAGAGATAACTGTATCAATCGTTATCATTAAGAGATCCAATGTTTTATGGCAATCCTTATTTTTATTTATAGTTTCAGAATATTTATTTTCATCTATTATTAGATTAATTACTATTCAGACATGATTTCATCAAATATTCGTTACTAATGAAGCATCGAAAATTCCTGATGGAATTTCTAGTACCAACAATTTTCGTATTATCATGCCATTGGAATTAATAAAGATTAAATTTCATAGAAATTTACTTTAACAATCACTTAATCAAATAAATTTCCATTGAACATCAAACAACCACTGATAACTAAATCGTCGGTCATGGAGCCACATTGTTTCTGATAAAAATCCCGATGACTCCGACGATCTGTCTCCTTTCTTAACCCCATGCCTCAGAAACCATTCATAAACCAGTTAACTGCGCTTGACGAGTACACTCGTCACCTCAAAATCGAAAATAATACTAATTCCTTCAACAATTATTCATTTCCTCAAATGAACGTGTATAATTCTTTTTCATTTTGCTTTAGTTTTCTTTTTATTTTAACCCTTTGCACTCGAAAGTTCTTCAATGGAAATATTCAACATTTTCTGACGAGATATAGTTCGATATTGTTCGAAACTAATATAACGATAATTCATAGATAAATTAAGCAACAAAGATGTTTTATTTAAATATTCCACGTAGCAGTGCAAAGTTTAATTTGAAATATTAAATGTTCAACTTCATAGATTTGTCGTATCAAATCAAGTAGTGACTGAGAGTCACCTTTCGAGTGCAAATGGTTAATATATATCAGGAACCCTAGATGTATCACGTCAGATTTTAACTCTTTAACACTAGAACTACTGTATCAGTCAAAACGATTAGTATCACTTTTCTTATTTCGCAATTGTTCATACCACAAAAGTGTCGAATACTCATCCGAAATCATTTAAAATGTCGATGGCATCATCTGCATGCTACAGCTGAAGTATCAGCACAAAAATCTATCAAAAAAATATGTTACAATTTCTATAACAATTACATACCAACCGTATTAAATACTCAGTAGTTTCAGCGTTAACAGACCCCCTTCGACGAGAGGGCCATTCAATGAACCAGCAGAGGCCATCTTCATAGGCCACGCGCGCGCAACTCTATCAGAGCGCGGGCCGGTGTTCTCCGCTGCTGGTCCTCTCGTCTGTTTTCTATTCTAATACCGATGCTATTCTAGTCCCGCGGACCATGTCCAATGGGCTACGTCCGCCGCTGAACGGTTCTCTCCTTTGAACCTCCGTCCACCTTTCCCCCAACCCCCTCGCCCCCGTACGCGCGGCTAGTGTCAACCGCAGCAGTCGTTCCTGAGGCATCGCGTGCGCCAGATTAATCCGTCGGCTACACGCATCATCCTCCTTTTTTCGTTTCTTTTCTTTTCTTTTTTTGATCTCACGCGTTGATCGACCGAGCAGTGCGTTTACCCTCGGAGGAAAAGAGGAACAAGGGACGAAGGAATCCGACCGATCAAACGACCGGAAGAACGATTTATGTGGGGGACATCGAAAGAATCGGGACGCAACCTTGAAGGAGATCGGTGAATCTTATCGTTGTCCTGGAACACTGATCTTCATGTAGTTCGACGAAGGGAGGAGAAAAGGAGAATACTTTCTTTCGGGGATGACGGAAATAAACAGGGCGCAGTCTTGAAGAAATTGAGTCCTCTCGTCTTGGAATACTGATTTTTATATACTTTTTATATACCAGCAGGAGCAAGAATAAGAATTTTGCCTAAGAGATATCAATGGGAAACAGGGCATAACCTTGAAAGAAATCGAAGAATCTTTTCGTTGTCTTGGAATACCGATCTCTAAATATTTCATTCAGAAAAGAAACGAGCAAGGAGCATTGAAGAATACTTTATCCAGAGGATATCGAAGAAGACAACGCAACCTTGAAGAAGATTGAAGAATGCTGTCTATCCTGGAATACTGATTTCTATTGGTTCAGGAAAAGAGGATTAAGGTGCTGGGAGTGAGAAGGGGTTGCCGACCCTCTGAAGATTTAACGTGGACGTCTTCACAGTCTGAGGAGGGAGGATGCAGTGGCGGCGGCAACGAAGGGTCACCCACGTGATCGGCTCCTCCAATCACGTTCTACTTTTAGCTAGGTACCAAGACGGTACGGAACCTTGAAGAAGAGGCTGATCCTGGATCGTAGAGGGGGCTTTTATATGGTTTTGTTTTTTTTTTGTTCTTTCTGTTAATTCCGAATCGTCTCTAGTCGAATTTTGTAGATCGTTTTGTTGCTTGCTTTAGAAGGATTATAATAGATCGATGTTGACTATGCTGTTAGTCGGATGGTGTACTGGCGGCGTAAACATGGCGGCTAAACTGTCACGCGAAGATTCGTTTCTTTTACGCTTCATTTATAAACAGACAAACGTACTATAGTGATTTATTGTAACATTTTTTAATAGACATTTGTTTGATCTTGTTTATTAAATAACTATAATAACGTTTGTGTAGGACCTCGAAGAAATGTTCAATTTTGAAAGATTCAAAGAAAAAGGAGATTGTATAATAGCGTCGGCTACAGTGAAAATAGAGCTTCTCTTTTAACAGCAATGATAAACAAATTTTGTGCGTAGTTCTAGAAGTTATTTAATGGTCGGAAAAACAGCAAACGGGCGTTGAAAATTTGATAGACGACGGAGTTTATAAGACGCGCCAACAGATTTGTCGCAGTCACGGTCAGAATGGTTGAAAGAATAACAGTGTGATACTGTGTAATAGAGATCGAGAGTTTCGTCAGTAGGCGCGACAGTTTCGTTGGCAGCCGCCAGTGCACGCATGAACAGACTGTAAATTTACCACTGTCTGTAGCCGTGTTCGAGTACACTTCGTCTCCCACTAATGCAGCTGTCCCTTAGTAGCACTAACGCGTGACAGCGGGTTGACAGTAGAGGGTTCAGACTTGTTTTGTCAGTTCCGATGAACCCGAAGAGATTAGATCTGTACGGTCACAGATACTTCTGGCAAGATTGTCGTCTCGAAGATGAAAATTCGAGATTCCTATGAATCGAAACTTTCACCGAGTTCGCGGGGTTAATGGCCGTGACCAAACATAAAGTTGGTCAAAGAATGTCGAGTGGGATTTTTCGTGCACCTCACTCTCGTGTTTCCTGTTATCAGTAACGCGGATTACCGTTCGCGTGAGTGCTTGTATTAGCGAGGCTTTGATACTCGAAGAGCCCAGATAGTAGCCACCAGGCGTTAATATACTTACTCAGGTGACGAATTCCTCTTGTAACGAAACTCGGTCGTGCCCGTTCAAATGACAGTCTTATCTCGGAGAACACGCTTGCGTCGTTTTTCTCCCACGAATATTCACGGCTGATGTCAGCACGGTAAAATTGCGCTAAATTTGCGCTAAATTTTAGAGTTTAACGCCGCACGTTTGCGTTTTGCGAGGTTAATCCTGACATGCCCGAATATGGTACTGGTGTGATGTTATAGAATTTTATCCATCTCACGAGTATTCCCTGAACATCATAATTTTTATAATTATCGACTCTATAAGTTTGAAAGTAAAATTGGAGAAACACTCTTTCGCTATAGAAGTTTCGTATTTTGCCTAACATTTTGACTGCCACGAGAATTTCGAGCGTTTTGATATAGTAATCCTTATTCCTCCGTAGTAAAAGCAAATGGTATTAGAAGTAATTAGTAATGATTTGGCACTACAGTACTCATATTACGCTATTATCTACCTGCTTATGTTACTAAAAATTTTTATTCTATATCAATTGTCTTATTATAATTGTTTTCAAGCTGTTTCGAAGCTCCGGTCATCGGTGACCACCGTGGCGGTCAACGTGTTAAAGAAACTCAAATAAATGTTCTCTACAATTTTCAAATCAGCACGCAGGGTAACACTTCGATGAATCTCTTTTTTAGACGCATCTTTCAGACAATTTAAAAAAATTCCAATATATAGAAAAGACCTCTTCCATCGTTTCAATACTTCCGTAAGTGCCCCTCCAACTTTTAGACACGACCCTAATAAAACAGAGCCGTATAACTATCGGAAACCATAAAAATTTGATAACCTGGTAAATCTGTTAACAGCTCCGCCGGACGAGGAAGACGAGAAGGAAGGATTGCGGAACGGTTACGTGGTGAAGGGCCGGGAGAACGACCCGAGCGCGCACACGTTCAAGCGTAATGGTCAGGGCACCGGGTACAAACCGCGTGAGGGCTCGAACGGCGGTAGCAGCAGCGGTTACAATGGCGGCGGGACGCGGCCGCACAGGGACGACTCCGCGGGCTCGTCGTCCCAACCGAAGATGGTTTTCAACGAGGACGAGTACACGAGGGTGACGACGCCTAGACAGGACATTCTGTTTAAAAAGAGCTACTTATTGCAGAAGAAACCGTGGGCGGAGAATGCGAGCACTAGCGCCACCCCGTCGACCACTGAGAGCCAATCAGCTTCGCATTCCACCGCAGGTAGAGGTATAGGTAGAAGCGTAAAGCATTTCATCGAGTTTCTGTCCCTTCGGTTTCTCTCCGTTTTCCATTTCTTTCCCTTTTTGTCGACCCTTTTGGCCCTAGTCCTTCAAACGTTAAGGAGACGAAGAAAGGAACTGGCGATCATCTAGAGAAGGGAATCAGTTCCGAGGAGTATCTTTTCCCTGTCCACATAATCATCGCTGTGACTTAGTTTTTAATCACTTAGTAAATTGTGTTACTAACCACACAATCTTGAGAATTTCGTTGAAATCGTAAGTTATTCATTAAATGACTAACGTCACAGATGTGCCGCTCGATATCTTTTAACGCTTCTCAACCGGAAACTGATCCCAATCGAACTATCCCGAACATTCCCCCATATTCCAGTATTGAAATTTCCCTTTTTAGTAGTTCCTCTTTGAATTTGCCGCTCTCGAACGTCGATGTGGCACATCGTGGCCGTCAGCCATATTCACTGTAACGTCAACACAATTTAAAATACAATCAGTTATTATAATATTGATTGTTTAATAATACAATCTATTTACTTCATAATAATACAGTCAATTATAAAGTTCATTTCCATTTCTGGAGCAACCAGAATTCAGATGATACGGCAGTATCAGTGTTAGTAGGATGTTCAAAGCTAATTGCCTCGTGCAAATCTTGGTACATTTTATTCTTCGTGGTACGTAACAGATGGTAGCGAAACGACCGAGGATCAGCAGCTATTGGACTGCGGAACCAGCGAGAACCCGGTGGTGGTGGGGTCCAACGCGCAAGTGGGTTACGGTACATTTTACGACCATGCCACTGGTTACTATTACGAGTACCCGGTGATGTTGTTCGGTCCTACGATGGTACCGACTCCGATGGGGCCGGATGTCACGGCCGCCGTTGCCTGCGGACCAGTGCCTCTAAGGCCGATCGAGTGGATCAATCCAGCGTTCGTGCCCAAATTGTCCGGTCAACCGTACTGCATGAACTACCAGGTACTCTACCAATTAACGAAGCGTTTCATCATTTGCTCGAACAGTTTTCCACAATCTAGGTATAAGTATCTCCCTTTGGCACTAGATTAACAGACTAGTCGTGTTCATATCGAATTCCATTTCTGCACTGTATCTCAGAGAAATTAGAACGAGGGTGAAATTTCTCGAAAAACCCGCAAATTTTACTTTAGTAACCTAGACGTCTCGTTCACAAGGAAAAACACTATGGTAAATACCAATCAGATCTCTGCAACAGTCTCAAGATCCTCTTTAACACATTCGCTACCAGCGTTTATTTCGGTGAGGACCTCCTCAATTGTAATATTTTATTCAATCCAATAAATCTTCTAAACAAAATATCGAGAAAATGAAACTGGAACAGGTTGATGAGTTCCTAAATATAATACTGTAGTTTATAGCTTTAAATAACAATATCTATAAGATTAATTTCATTTGCTTTATGTAAAATAAAAGATTGCGCCTGTCACAAATATGTGACGCTGGTAGCGAACCTGTTAACCCCTTGCCCTATGATTTATTTCTGAACTATAATCGATACGACTACTTTTATCGTTAATAATTAATTAGTAAAAGAAGAGATTTGGATGTTTATTCTACGTTTACGTTTACTCCAAAGTTTACCGATTGATAATAGAAAATTAATACTCAATTTATATCTTTAAGAAATGAATAACTTAGATTTTTCAAATTCAGTTTAAAATTTTGACACGACTAAGACAAGGGGTTAAGCTTCACTGCAGTGGAATCCTTATTAAAAACTGTTCGATCAAATCTTGCATGAAAGCATAATAGCTTCAAACAACGTTTACGCGAATCTTGTCTCTAAAAAACTTGATGTTTCAAGTGTACGCAGTCCCTGAATCCCGCCATTCGAGGCAGCCTCCCGAATCACGACTCTAAGGGCGCCGTGATAGAAGAGGAGGAGGGCGCGTTGGTGCCGTTGGAGAACACGAACGGCACGTGCAACGAGAGCGGCACCGGTAGCGTCAGTTGCAGCGGCAGCGTGACCGGCGAGGGCGAGGAGCAGCCGGCGGAGGTGGTCGGCATCCCTAGCAAGGATCAGATCGACGTGGATTATCAGTTCGAGGAGCAGGTGGAAGAACAGTGTCTGATGAACGGGATGAACGACCTGGCGTACATGAAGCCGATGCTGATGCAGCAGCCCGTTCACATGTCGCACGTGTTGCCGGCGGTCCCGCAACCGTACATGTACCCCGGCCATTACATGTTCGGCCCGCCGTTGGTCAACGTGAATGGTTAGTTGATAATGGAGATCGTTCGGACTCTCTCTTTGCGTCGTCGATGAGGGATCCCCGGCGATTGCTATTTGTACTAGGCCTAACCTTGCCCCCTACAACCCTTATTGCGGCTAGATTCTGCCTCGCTCTCCGCCGTAGGTTTTCGTTCTGTTTACGGACAGATGGACGGAACAACGGACGGGCACAAGTAAAAGATTCCTTTTCTTGCGGCTAAGAGAATCTCTGCGCAAAAGCGAAGCGCTGGGGAGGGAGCAGTGTGCAATTCGTCACCTTTCTCTTTGCGGTCGATGCCGGGTTCGTCTGTTGAAACTTGGAATCCGTGAAAGATTCGAAGTTTCCAATTGTGTTAGGGTAATTCTGAGTGAGATGGCGTGATCTCATTTAGATCGTCAAATATCTATGTTCTCAATTGTTTTTAGTATACTCATTCTTGGATAGAAGTATACTTGGGTAGTCTGTTTGTATATACTTAGGTTCATAGATATATTTCCTTTTTATAAAGTATTAATGACAGTTATGATGTAATAGGTCTTTGAAAAAAAGTAGGCCATCTTGCCTCGATTTACCCGTTGTTTTGATTTAGTCAAGACTGGGTTGGTCGATAATACGAACATTGGTTGATGAACTATTTAATAATCAGAGAATCTGATTTGATGAAGTGCTTGAGAATATACTTGTGACTTTTAGAAGAGTTTTATTGGTATTTGCTTTGATTCTTTATTCAGTATTGAAGGGCTAATTAATATTTATGGATACATGGTAGTTCAAGGTTGATCTTTGTGGATGTTTGTATGCTGGATGTACAGTAACCGCACATTGAACAGTACTCAAACGTGAATTCTTTGCAAATATTACAAAATATATTTTGTAACTTTCCAATTTGATACGTTCACACGTTAACTTTCATTTTTCTCATTTTAATGAACACGAGTGCATGAAGTAATTTTTGTCTTGAGTAATTTTATTTAAAAAATTAATTTAACGGTAATTATTATGGTTCGTTAACCAACTAAGCACTGATAGATTAACTACTATGTATCCATAATAAATTTCGTGTAATTTGTCAAGTCTATCATGAGCTCGACGAAAAGCAACCAGACAATCAGCCGGATTTAATTGATAAGCGCCAATGTCTCAAAAGTGTCGGAAGCAGAATATTACATAACATGATTTAATTCTCAAACACATGTGAACCCACATTGGCGGCCAAGAACCTATATTTAATGGAGAACGGAAGGTACAAAGTAACAGTTGATGTATTGCAAGCCTTGGATGCGTCTAATGCTCCTTCCCCGCACACTGTGTCAGTTTAGACATTAGTACGTTTGATTGTACCTGTTTCTAATGTTAAATGAGAACAGTGTCGGTTGGATGCGCGGCGAGAGGAAAGGGATATACCCAGATTCACGACTGCTGTCCCGTCCATCGGCATCATTGCTGTTTTATTACCGACGTGCCTCTACCACATTCAAGGTAAAAGGTAATAATTCGAAAAGACATGCTTCTCTTTAGACACGATCGCTGAGGACCCGGGACCATTGATATTGTCACTTTGGACATCACCTGTGTCGCGTGGACCACCGACAGAAAAGGGAAAATTTACTACCTACAAAGTGTTTCCACACGAATAGATTATTATATTTGTCTTGTATATTTGTAAATGAAAATTAACAACGCTGCCAATTACTTATATATTAAATTGAAGTGTAAATGCTATATTTCATGGGGTGATACTTGCCTTAGTTAGAGACTACTTAAAGAATATTTGAAGAATAAATTAAAAGAGACAACAAATAAAATGAAAGGAACAGATTTAAAGTATAGTGGTTTCTTAAATTTGAAATGGTAAATAGCATTTGTTAAAGAAATAATTGGTACTGGTCAAGACAAATGAGCGATTCATTACCGATATTTATTATGAAACGTAGAACTATGTATCAGTTCAAGGACGATAAATTGACGCAGCGGCCAAGTTAAGAGGATTGAACATTTGATGATGAAAGATTAAACAGTGCTATTTGAGGAAAGTTTCTCTCTAAAATGTGAGTGAATGTATTAAATCGCAGCGAATAGTTATTAATATTTATGTTCCAATGGTCCGACGATCGTACCTAAAGTCAAGAGTCTGTAAATACACGCTCGGTGTGTGTGTCTGCATACGTCTAATATTCTGAATCATTTCTCACCATAATTCTAATTTATGTACATATGTATCAACGTAACTTTCCACAGCACTATGGCTAGCACATTGCACAGGAAAAAGGCGTTTCACCTAGGAGTCCATTGACTCATAATGATCACGAGGATGCCGCTGTTCCATCGACATTTAATGTTAGAAATATGTTTCGGCCGCAGCCAACGGGCGTTAAGAGTGAATTTGCAGAACTCGAGTGCGCTGTGCCTCTAAATAGAAGCGTCTTAAAATAGTAACTCTGCACTGAGCTGTTTGCTGCGAGGTAAAAGAGCGAGGGAAAAGCCAAGTTCAGTCTTCGCGCCCTTTGGCGCATCATACTCGTTGCTGTTTCCGAATTCAACCTGGTAAAACTTGGTCGGATCTCTGGAGACCTATTTTTTTGTTAATATTCACCAAACTGTACGTATAATTTTTTATATGGAAATGTAATGCAAAGCGTTTCTACTGTCCAAGGTGTTACCATACAGTGCGGACCAATGATCAGAACTACGGACGTGGCGGTTATGTCGGCAGGCTGTGGCAGGCGAAAAAAGAAGAAAAAGAGAAACAATCAGACACTTGTTACGGTAAATATTAGAGTTAAATTTCTTAAGTCGTGTTTCCTTACTTAGAGCCTGAAGTTCGACAACAAACGACAGTGGTTGAGAACATACTGGATGATCTTTCGCAATCTTATAAAACTTCGCAGATTTGACTTTATTCGCTTCAAAATGCGTCTGATGCAATAGCTGCTTATAAACTGAAAATCTTCTAGATATTTTATGATTCTTTAAATTTGAAGCACAAGCTATCTTTTTATTGTCTTCTTTATATTTTCTTTTTAGTTCTAATATTTAATATGTTTATGATATAACAGTCTGAGGAATATATTAGTATATATTTTGCTGCAGTAAAATATAGTGCAATAGGATAGAATAGAAAAATGAATCATCAACGAGTCAACGTTTATTTAACTGTAGAAGGTTAGAATTAGAAATTGATCTATGAATTTGTAATATCGCTGAATTAAACATAACGTAATCCAAGTGCAATATTCTAACAATCTTTTCAAAATCTAGGGTAACACGAAGGACGAGGAAGAAGGAGAGAACAGCTCAGAATGTGATACTGATTTAGCGTCTTCCCGACTGTCTTGGACAGGGTGTCCAACTTCGACGACGACAACGACTAGCGCCCGAACGCTGAAACCCGATTGCAAGGAGTTTCAGTCGCGTTTAATCGGTGATCCTGATATTTCATTTTCCGCCGACACACCGATCTCCGAGGAAGATTCAGTCACGAACCAGCTCGGCACGTTATCGTCTAACACTATCGATAAGAACAACGAGCCTTGTAACGGCGTTGCCGATGATTCGAAGAACAGTGAAGATGAACTAGTTGGCGAGAGTTCTAACGAAATCGTCAGGCTACCATCGAAAATTCAATCGGATCCGCTCGAAGTGGCGGATGAGAACAGTGAGACGAACAGACTGACGAATCACCTCACCGGAAAAGAGGATACGCAATCGGCGAACGACTCCGCCACGGAAGTTGTTTCGTCGTTGAGCAACAACATCAACGATTCACCGAGCGATTTATCGAATGCCAACGACTCATACGAACGATCGAGGGAAGAAGTGAACGGAGTCATGGAAGAGATCAGCCTGGTGAACGGGAAATTAGATTCTGACTCGAACAACGAGGACACAACCGTGGCTGTGACATCGAAGACATCATCGTTGCACAACGATGAACGAACACGTTCCAGATCAGGTACACCAAAGACTGTCTCCACGGAGAAACCAGAAAAAGAAGAGAACCACGAATCCTTAACCAACGCTAAGTCATCATTACCAAAGAGAAAATATAGTACAAAGGGTACTAAGTTTGTAAGGGAGCCGACTCCCGGTCCGGATCTGGACAGTACTGTAGAGCTGGATCTCGAGAAGGTGAACGACGCAACACAGAGTCTGAATAACGTAAGCCCAAGCAATTTCATAAAAGAGGATTCGATATTCGAACGCGATAAGACTGACGACAACGAGGTGTCCAGCAATTGCATGTCAGAATCTGTATGCAATCATCTGAGCAACGAGGACCCGATCGAAGCTTCGAACGATGATTCAGGGTTTGAGAGTCAAACGAAGCACTCTGAATATCCAATCACAGAAGCTGTGACACAGTGGCTTCGCAAAGCAAACTCCCCGGAGATGTTCATTACATCCAGCATCTCGGACAATGAGACGGAGAATGAGGATGAGGTTGAAGAGCCGCCAAAAAACTTGGAAGGCAACCCCATACCTGCACTATCTGTTAATAGCGGTGTAGACAATCTAGGATTGTCGCGTACAGCTAGCTGCAGTGAGTTCGCAAGGATCAACAACGTCAAGGGTTTAGAGCAGCCAGATATTATGAATAGCGGGTCGAGAAAGAAAAAAGACAATAAAAAGAGATCGGGGGAACGAAGACGGGTTAGGCATGCGGAAGGGAAGCTGGATGAAGTGATATCGTCATCGGACTCCTGTGGTCAGCAAGATGACTCCGTCAATAAAAAGAAAAACTCGGCGAAAGACGTTGGTGACGTTTGCGAATTTACTGAGGTGGATAGCGTTGCGGATATGAGGGTTGCATCAAATTCTCGGATGGACTCGAAGAGGGTCAATGCAAGGCGAACGAAAAGACAGGGAGTAGGAAGATCCAACGAAGATCTCGTGAACAACAATGAAAAGATAAAGCGTGTAGAGGATGAGAATAATAAGAATGAGAATGGAATTGTTGAGGATACTGTGAACGTGAAGACATTTGAGAAGGGGGAGATTGTAGTATCCGAAGACGGCAAGTTGTTGACGACTTCTGTGTATGAGACACTGTGGAACAATAATGCTTCCATAGATGTTAAAGCAGTCAAGAGTGAAACAACCAAAGAGACGGTTAGAAACAGAGAGAAAAGGAGCAGCAGTGTTGAAGAGGAGAACGCCAGTGGAATATTATCCCTGGATAGTATAGAAGAGCTTGATGTACTGGAATGTTGGGAGGCTGAGACAATTGAACCTGTGATAACCCCAAAGAAGGTGTTACAATGTCGAGGTGTATCCTGCGAGGGTGAAGCTGGTGAAGAGGATAACATCGACCTTAAGCAAGTCAACATGGATTACGTACAGAAGTACTATAGATTGGCACGAGAAAGTGCTACTAGCATAGAGGAGGATTTGAACTCCAAAATAAATATAGATTCAGTGCCAAATCGTTCTGAGGAATCAGAAGCAGAAGTTATAAAAGAAAAGGGAAACGATACGAGTAACATACCTATTGATGAAGCTTTTGAGGTATATGAAAGCTGTTACACTGGGAAGGCTCCATTTTTGACCATTGATTCTAAGGTTTTTAAATCACGAACGTTGTATGGACAGGAGGGTGAAGGCCCTATACCATGCAGAGCGGTTTGTTGTAACATTCAATAAGCTTCATTACGAGTACTTCACCACAGGGACACACATCCCGGTACAGTTCTAATGTCAAGGCCGTCCTTTTCTTAGCAACGTATGCCTCTGACGTTGTACTCCTTTTGCTGCTGGTATATTGATGGACACATACACCATACACGTTCATTTTTTATGTTCTTCATTGCATTAAAGAATGTCTGACAAATAACCCTGTGGGTGGTAGATGTTCGATGGTATTTAGGGGCATGCTCAAGGACAACAGTTGATACAGCAGAAGCCTACGTGTGTTGCTATTCATTTCTGTAAATAGCTTTTAAGGGGTCGCTCGCGAATCGTGTTTCATGGAAACTTTTGGTAAATTATTATATGCATGGAGGCATATATACATATATATATATACGATATTTTTTGACGTTATTGTCAACGATGTAACACTTGGTGCACATATTCTTATTTCTTTTTCGTTTTCTTTTCTTCTTCGTTTCATTACATGAGTATAATCTTTCAAGCAATCGAGCTTAACGACAAATTGTTTTGAATTTTTGAATATAATGAATAGCGAAGTCTGAATTTTATGGTTGAGATATCACCAATTCATATTACTGCGTCATACATCGTTACTGTTTTGTTGGTCTCGCTGTAATATTTTATAGGCACCGCACTAATTAATCCTACATCAAAGTGATTAAGGGATATTTTTTACAAAACTTACTCTAGATCGTAAATTTTAAAAGCACGAAGAGAAAACCTAGCGTTTTTCCACGTACCACGTTAGATGGCCTTTCGCTTAGGGAAGTTTCGACTGCTCGTAGGAAAGTTTTAACCTTTACACTGCCGTATATTCATTCACTACGGGATTCGACTTCAATCCGTATGCTAGTAGAATTTATTCTGTTTTATTACGATGCTCCACAGTATTCTTGTATACATTTGACAGACTAGTTAAAGTCTTGGTCGAGTTTCAAAATTTTCTCCTCTAAAGTTTTAACTTTTCAAGAATAGGTAGAACAAATAATTGCCCAGCGTAAAGGTTAAAAAAGTAAGAGATTGTAATGTGTAATAGTGTGTACTATTCGTTTTGAAATTTTGAAGAATGAAAGGAATGAATGACACTGACGGATGTTCAGTGATGATTCAGTGATTGAGATATGCTACAAATACAATAATGGTGTGACAGTCATACACAATACAATAATATCTTTGATTAGGTACAGAGTAGCTGTTGACGAGAAAATGAATTGGTAATGCAGTGATCTATTTAACTATAGCCGTCACAAAGCTAAAATAAAATCTATATACAGAGATGATCGTTTTTGTTATGCGAGTAAAAGATGAGCATGTTGTTTTGTAATAGATGTTGCAGTCAGGAATAAGGAAACACATCTCACGTATACACATGGTAATGTACACATTACAGAAGTTGCACTTGTTACAACATAGTTCACGCTTTAGTTGAGTTGTACCGAGTAGATGGAATGTCTTAGGTTTGCATATTACGTATGTTGGTCGATAGACGTGGTTCGTGAAAATCATATATATATATATATATATATATATATATATATTATATATATATACCCCATATCATAAGGTGCGAAACATACCTCAAAGATACCTGTATATTCAAAACAACTGATCATCCAAATAATTATAACATCAAGTATAATAATTAATAATATTAATAATAATGATAATGTTAATAATAATAACGATAATAATAAACTATTATCACAACAGCGATGTAAGCACAATCGTTCCTGCGAAGCTTTAGATTCCCTAGGCACCATACACATAACACAATATACAGGACGATCCATATACTTCTAGAAATTCATTGAAAACTGAACTACATTAAAGATAAATGTATCGCTATATTAAATGCGCGTTGCATCAATTGTGTGCCTTATTCCGCGGCAGCCGTTTTTGTAACCATTTCAAAGCATTCACCTTGATGAGAGAACAAAGGCTATCGAGTGACTTGTGAACAGTTGAAATTTGTTAAATCATGAAAATGATAGTGATGAAACGGAGCTAGTATGCTTCATGGCGATGATGGTTTTATCTGGGCATGCATACAAAAAATGAATACATTGATTTTTTCATACATCAACATGTTCATCAAGTATTTACAACTGACGTGCATACATTCATAAGCATTATAGACATTAACATTGCATCTTACACAAGTCATGTTATCATATAATTATATTTTAGTTGGATTAAAAAACAAACGTGTAAGGAATAAGTGGACTTGATGTTGTGTTTTTGCTTAAAAAATATGAATAAAATGTTTCAATTAACTTATAGTATTCTTGATTTGCTACCAAAATATTTATTATGGGAGAAACAAAAATATAAGCCATGAATGATACATAATTAGAAAATATACGATCATTTATTTCCGGCCTTACAAATATTTTTATTTACCTCATCCAATATACCTATTTCATCACACTGCTGATTGTTTTGGTATTTACAAATAATGATCAATCTATAAATTTTTCTGCATAAATCTTTTAGATATAATAAGTTATACCTAAAATGAATTTGTTTACTTTGCTTAAATATAAATTTTAATTCAACGATATACATGCCAATACAGAAGCATTGTATATTTAAATGTGACAAAATGAATTTATCAATATCTTTTTATATTGGGTTTATATCTAATTTTTTAAACTAGTAATTTACATATATTAAACCTATATTGTCTAATAAAGAACTTATTTAAACAATATATTAGTAAGTAAATAATTCTTCAAATACAAAACTTAATCGATAAAATAGTTATCAGATATTAATTGGACCTTGTTTTCAATTAAAATATAGCATAATAAAATAAAATGTGAGAAATATATTCATTTATCTTTATATAAAAGAACATTTGTAGCATTTCATCAAGTTTTGGGTTACAAAACTTCCTTCGATATTCGTCATATATAAATTAATATTTCCCTTTTTTATTTGAACCTCTGTTTAATTTGTTTTATTGCCGAATGCGTTAATCAAAGAAGCGTTTTGTAATTCCGTTTCAAATTTCAATCCACGTAATAGCTGTCACTGAAACGGTTTCGATAGCTCGAATCAACTCGAACGTAAAACGGTTATTACTCGTATCTCGATTCGCTTCAATTCGATACGATACGATACGATACGATACGATACGATACAAAACGATATACAACCGGGCATGCAGTGGCGCCGCCAGCCGACTGGAAAATGAGTTTGTCAGTCAGTCAGAAAGAGACGAAACCATAGGAACCGCTAAAAAGAGCGAACGTGTGCGAGAGAGAGGGAGAAAGATAGACGCCATCGAAAGGAGGAAGACAGACGTAGCGGATCGTGTCGTGGCTATGAAGCAGTCTTATATAGATGGACACGCGCAGATCACACGACGAAAGGTCAGGAGTGTGTGGGTTCGCGTAGAGTAAGTATAGCGGTATCTCGCTTTCTCGTATCGCGAACAGGGATTGGCGGTAGAGCGAGAGTGAAAGACGAAGAAGCGAGCGAGCGAGCGAGCGAGCGAGGGCGAGCGCGAGTCGGGCTAGCGAGCGTGGAACGGTGTAGAGCGAGCGAGCGTGTGGTGGTGGTGGTGACGACTGGTGCCGTGGACGGACGGTCGGTCGGCGGTCGGACCGTGGTGTGTGAAGAAGTGAAAAATTCGCAAGTGGTGTGCTGGGTTGGTGAGCTGGCTGGTTAGTGGTGATATATCGGGATCGCGCCACGGACAGTGCCGGGGATTTTTGATCGTCGGGGCCTGTTGCCGAGACGTCGAGGGACGACGCGTGGAACCGAAGAAAGAGACCGCGTTAAGCGCAATGTCTGACCGGGAAAGTCTGGACGATCAACCGCCAAGTAAGGACCAAGGGATCGTACGGCTCTGCATGCACGATCGCTCCACCTATTCCCTATCGTATACAATCGTCGATATGTGTTGCGAACGAGCGCGACCCGACATCTTTCCGTAGCCGTGGAACCGTGTGTTGCGCCTCCGGTTACCAGGACCGTCTTTTTCCATGAGCGAACGCGACGACCTCCGACGCGGTCGGACCGCGCCGTTACACCGCGCACAGTCCGTAAGCACAGCGAGCTTGCACACGCCCGATCGTTCCTTTCAGCCCTCGTGGCGTTCTGTCAACCGCCGAAAAGAATTGCTATTTTTCAACGTTACCCAGGATCCAAGATGGCCGGCCGCGTATCGGCCGAGAGACAAACCCTGTCCTCTTTCCTCCTTCGTCTTACTCTATCTCCTTCCCTCTCTCGGTTACCCCATCTCTTTCCCACAAGCTCTCACTCTCTCGCTCTTTCCCTCTGGCTCCCTCTTTACCTCGCGGTTCGTACTCATTTTTTCTCTCTTTCGAATTCGCTTGTTTTCTCTCTCTCCCTCCGATGCATACACACGCATACGTACACAATATGCCACCCATACACGCGTGCACGTTTATTCGCTTTTTTTCTCTATTTCGTGCTTTTAAGTTTTTGCTCCCTCCGTTATACTGTTCCGCTCCTCTCCCTCCAACATTTTTTTCCTCGTTCCCTCATCTCCGGCCTTAGCGAGTCGAACATTTGCAGGGAGCCAATACGCCGAGCTGTTCGCGAATGCCGGTTCTCACCCAGGTGTTCCTTTTGAAAGTCGCGGCCTCTGGGAACCGTTCACTGTTGTCAGTGTTCCGTGTGACAGGCACCCTGACCGCGCTCTCGTCGGGACAACCGGAATAGTCCCGAATGAACCACGCGTGATGTAACCTGCCGATCCACCTATCTGGCACACGCATACACGCACATGATTTCGCGCGCGCGAACGAACGTGCATGCTACCTATACACGGCTACGGAAAACCGCACCGATACACGGGCCGACGGTCCTCGTACCTATACGAACGGAGGAACCGTCTAGTCACGATGCGCGTAAATTTCACACGTGCCATAGGCGATCCCCACCCCAGAAGCTGGTGGATCTTGGCCTCGAAACAAAACGGTCACGACATGTATCTGCTGGCGATGGGAGTAATTCAATTTATCATTTAAAAACGTTCAATCGATACGAGGCTTGATTATCGTTCGCCGGTGTCTGCCTTGAAATTCTGACTGAAAATGAACCGCTGACTAAAACATCGATCATGGAGTACATAGATTCGCCACCGCGGGGGTCCGATTCGGATATGTATCGGTACCACCGCATGTATACATGTTGGAATTGAAAAGTACGCTTGTAAATTTCGACACGAGGGAATGTACCATTGATTTCGCCTAGTTGACAACGTTAAACATTATGCAATGCTTTCCATGAACAGTTCGCGAAAGATAATTGTAACCGTGCGCTATTGTCGTAACGCGTTCGTAATATCGTTTAGTGATCATGAAATTTGTATGAGCATTACCGGCAATTAGCAACAATTGATGTAGTCGGAGTTTGTATTCGAGGCTGTTGATAATCCATGGTTACTCCAATCTTCGTTTGAGTCTCGTTCTAGAAGTTGCCTTTGAATTTCTAATCTCGGCTGTGGGATTTCAAAATGTCGTAACTACGCCACGGATTTACATGATTGCCCCATTTGTTTTACTAATACGGCACGAAAATTGGATAGGTTGCTGTTCCGCCGCGATAATACCATTGGATTTATCAGATGTATTCGATTCGTTCAGAACGAATTGGAATATGAGATTTTAGGTTAGAATCATTAATGGCCCGTTGCTGTTATTAACGATGAATTTTGTTCTTTTCCCAGGATATGGAAACCCAGGCGGCATGGATGCTGGGGGGACCGATTTCGATCCTGGTGAGTAAATGAGAGAAAATATTCTGCGAACTAGAGTTAATTAGTTACTGCATAAAAGATGGTGACGAAACAGTACCTAATGTCGTTATTTTAGAGATGTATCTTGTTGATTTCTCTGTCTTAATCGTACTTTTGTTTATATTATATTTTTAGCTGTAAATACCTATTCAGTTCACGACCATGTAACTTTAACACGAATTGGACAACGTTTCGTAAAATTACATAATCAGTTTGGTCAGTATTTCGCTCAACAATATTGACCCCGGATTTATCGAGCGATACGAAAGTACCAGGGTCATAAATCTCAATATAAATTGTAATACGAAGATAAAGTCTAATCTGCACGGTAAAATATTGGTATACCAGACTTTTATTTTAAATGAAGATTTTCTTCGTACGTCATTAAAAAATCATACTTATTACGCGTGCACAGATCAGTAATATGAGAATGCCATAAATTCAACCGATCATTTCGATTTTCAATGAAATAGGCGCCATGTCAAAATCTGTTCCTAAAAGTACCTTTTCATTACTTTTCGTCGATTTCATCAGCAATCAAAATCATCGTCTTAACCGTTGGAACTGGAGATTGAAATAACCGAAGGGATGAATTTGAAAAAAAATAAGTTATCCTGATTTATATTACAACACCTGTTCCTTTCTTCAGATTTTATTCTTAAATATTTTATGTTGTGAAGTATATTCAATTTGTTAATCTCCCATCAGTATTTTTTATACGTCGCCGCTGCAATAATTTCTAAAATATTTCTACTCGAGAGTTCAGTAATTCAGCATTGGTCAGAAATAGCTTGGGACCTATCTTCCGAGACTCGATAAAAAAAAACCATGTTTCCTTCGGATGAATCCCAGAGAACCATTTTATTTTGGTTCGAAGCCATCTCGAATTCAGATTTGTAGGTCAACAAAATTTCGTATTCACGGTTTCTTCGTGATAACTTTACATGAAAAAAATAGCATGTTGATACAGTTGAAACATTTCTAATACTCGTTACACACAGAAACGAAGTAGATTTACAAATGTTAATAATTCAGCGTTTAAGAATAAAACGAAGCAGAGGTATCGGCGCGGCGCTGATTTACACGGTAACCGTGCGTTTAACAGCGACAAAAAATCCATTTTTATTCCTTAAAGTTTATCGACTGATGTTGCGTCACTATCTAGAGGGAACATTCGTGTTAAAAGTAGTGCGCCGATACTTTCTCAACGACGAGATTATAAATTGTCCTCGTCTTATTTTCGAGTGCTAAATCATTAACACGTTGAATGCCATGAATGAGTGAATCACCGGCGATCCCCAACCAAATCAAATCATTATAATTCACTCAATTAAACGGTGATTATTTGAAAACATTTCTATATTATAAATAATATTAATGTAATGGCGTTCAACAAGATAAATTTGCAACAATAATAACGTAATTCAATAACTTAAGTTGATATTACATTACTTTCATTTTATATATTTTTCTCAGCAAAATCGTGCGGCACTCAACGTGTGAAAAATGTCGCTTCTGCCTTGTAACGAAAGTATCAAAAACATCCGCCCCGTATTAATGTGCTATTTTTTTTTGTTACACCAAGTTAACCTGAAAAGACAACGCGCGAATACTTTTCCGACCCACTGTACGTCCCATGCCTATTCTTGGTGCGCTTAGGGGTGCCGCGCGAATCGCCAATCGCGTCGCGTCAATTTCGGTGCGTTAGAGAAACGGATTCATCGAAAAATGGAAGTCGGCAGGAGTACATAGAAGTACCTAGCAGCGGCAGCAACGGCAGCAGCGGCAGGACGAGGAAGAGGAGTAGGGAACCGTACTAGCGCAGTCAGCTGGTTGTGACGTCATGCGATCATGTCGTGGAGCTGGGTCGCGGTGGTGGGAGGCGTGATGCTGTCACGTGGTCCGGCTGTGAAGTCACGTGGCGCGCGTGGTTCGCGGACGCAGAAGCCGGTGCTAGGCGGCCGCGGATTGGCCGGGACGATTTCACCACCATGATATACGCATTCCATCGGCATGACGGCGGGCTCCATGAATGACCGGCACGTCATTCGTGTACGATTTCGCGTTCGACGACACGTCGACGTCGTTCAGTATCGTTTCCACATTCGGTTCTCTCGTCCGATGATATGTGTATTACCGTGTAATCGGTTTGTGCTCCATCATCGAGTGGAAGACATAACCAAGACGACCAGCCGAAAGAACGCGACGAGTCATCGGATGATGATTCCGGTGTTGCGCCGACTGGTACAGTTCACCCAGTTCTACTACTCGTGGCACATCATCGCGACGATCTCTCTCTTCCGCGCCGTCTTCCTCGCATCTACCGGTGGACCGGAGTGAAAGTTTCTCTCGAGTGGATCGCGCTGTGCTCGGTGTTGTTCCCCGTTCGTCGTTTGGAAATCCTGCTTTAATCTGTCGAGGGCAAAGCCGCCGGCTTGAAGTCCGTTGCACCGTGAAGATAGCGCGAGTTCTCGCGATCGGTCGACTGAGTCACTCACAAGTCGTTCTCTCGCGCGATCAATCGTGTTCACGGCGACGCGAGTGAGAAATCTGTGACTAATTTTCTCTACGGGAACGGCTGCGGGAGTGTCTCATTCCATCGGCGATCGTGCGATTCCCTTGCGGAACGGAACGGTTCACACCGAGAAAGCATTTTCGATCCTGTTCAGAGATAAGAAGTGACATGTTGGTTCGTACGGTTACGGGAGTACATTGAACTTATGGTGCTGCGAGTGTTTTCATGAGAACTGGTTCGCGTGGACAGTGTGAAGCCTGTTTCAAGTGAAGTGAGGAATTTTTTTTTTTAATTATTTTTGTTTAAGCATTGGAAGTGTGTACGCGAAGTGACACGATGGGCGAAATAATAGAGATTTCCCAGGGGGATACGCAACAAGCTCCAGTAAATGGATGGGGCGACACTATGGGAAAAATACAGTATTGGTGCCCTGAAGGTAGCTACCGAATAATTCTAGTAACATGCTGCTTGCGAGAATTGTGAACTGACGTTAATACACCATCGTCGTAGCTGCTACCTTCTTGACGTGTCTTGTTGTAATAAATTTTAAATAATTATTGAAGTGCGTGGAAATTGTTGATATGCGTAATACAAAACTTAATACACTGTGTTGGTTGAATTTAATACTTTCGTAATTAATGTACCGTTTCCATTAGAACAAGTTGTTACAGGGGAATTGTTGTTTTACTGTCATTTCGAATAATGTTGCATCATTGGATTGGTATCCAGATGGATATTAAAATTTAAGGTTAAGGGCGCATTCCGAATATGAGAAATAGTGCGCACACTCTAATTCTCGATTCATCGTAACGGCCAATCTGAAAACATCCCTAGGAATTTTGCGTGGACGGTCTAGGTTAGGTCGCGTGACGCAACGACTGAAATAAACCGCTGTTTCGATTTCTTAAATATTGGCATTTTGGCGAGACGGGAAGGAAAGGTTTTCGCTCACAAACGATGCGTCGAGTGAATACGCTACTGAAATATTTCTCCGGTGATTCAGTAACAGCGATAAATGTTAAGAATTTCGGATTAAAAATAGCCGATTCGGTTGAGGGGAAATACCTTAACTGGGTTCTCACGATGATGAGGAAACGATTTGAAAGTCCTGCTTTTGTACCTAACTTCGCGATTGTCGGTTTCGTTCTTTATTGGTTCCATACTCGCATAGAAATGAAAGGTTATGGGATACCATGCATCCCGTTGAACATATTTTCCTCCTATCCTAAACTTCGAATTAGAATAATATGTATTTTATGAATGTAAATAATATAAGAAAGATAATGACATAAGTATACCAAGAAATAGAATTTGGTTCTTGTGTAACCTCGTTTTGCTTCGTAATTAATGCTCGCTACGTTAGCATACCAATTTTTCAATTCTAATGAATGGTATAGTGATCTTTTCGACGAATATTAGACTTTGAACAATTAAAATATTCGCGCGTTGCAATAAAGTTTGTCGTAATTTCAAACGCGCCTTTATTGTGAATTTAATTGAACGGTATTTGTAACTACATGTTTTGGAACATTCTTGGTATTGGTCAAGGACGGATTCAGAATTTGTATTTGAATATAAATATTTATTTCATCATTTATTAAATGATAAAATGAATAAAATTGTAAACGTGTAACAGTACAAATCCTCGACAATTCTTCTTTTATTCTAAATATTTGCGGTTGTTTTTCTGGTACTGCTACATAACGCTATTACGGTTCTAGTTAGCATTGAGTTAGTTGAAATAGAAAGAATTATTTGAATGTAACTGTTCTCGACGTTGAACTAATGATTAGTCAGATTATCATATTAACCGAGATAAACAGTTTTTCCGGATGAATCTTTTAATTTACTTATCTAGGAATGCATAATAAATATAGTAAAAAGTTATGTTTTCCACTGGTGTGTACAGATAAGAATAATCTGGAAATGTTATCCTACTAATAATGACAATCATTTGGCGATTTTTTTTACACCTTTACTAAAATATTATCCAGTTTTTACTTATGGATTCATTAAAGATGATATCGTTAATTAAAAGAAACTGCTACCAATCACAAGTACAAACAGCCCTATTTTAAGGTTAAAATGTTTTGTTATATATTTTCATTAAAAATTTTATTTAAGCTTCTGCGATTCTATCTAAGTTGCATTTTTGATAGAACATAACCTAAGTTTATTTTTTTAAGCAAACGTCGCAGCCGATCGATCCACAGGACATTCATGTGGAATAACAAGTTTAACTAGTTTAAAATATTGACAATGAATCAGAGAAAAAATGAATAACAGATTTATTGTGGTAATCACTAAAAATGTACTATTTCTTGATAGGAACGAGATAAATCGTCTTCTCAAGGTTACTAGGACAGAAGTCCATACGGAATTTTCTATAAACACATAAAATATGTAAACAGTATGTTTATAATAATATTAGAATTTTAAGAAACGTTAAAATTTGCAATAGAATCCAATTAAGCCACTTCAAATTTGTAAACAACAGTATAAACGTGACAACAGCACTAATGTAAAGTAATTAGGGATGAAACAGTGTGGAAACTGCTAACCTTGAATGGGTAATTGTTTTCGTAAATTTAGATCGTTGTATTACTAGTAGACATTGTCAAACTTATATTTCCCTTTCGGTTAACACATTGAATGCCACGGGGGTCATCAGTGACCCCCAACCAAATCGAATTACTATAGTTCACTCAATTAAACGATGATTGTTTGAAAACATATGCGGTGACATTCAGCTAGATGAACGTGCGACAACAATAATGCAATTCAATCGAAAGATTTAATATTTTATTTTTTCCATTTCGTGCATTTTGGTGAATGAAATCGTACGGCATTCAACGTGTTAAAAATTTTTATGTTATATTCCTCACCTACAAAATATCCTGTTGACTCTCCCTCCCTAAAGTGAAGGTATCATTTTACTTAGATTACTGGTTCATATCCTCATACATGCATGAATTTTTCACTTTACTTCTACAAGATTTTACTCCTTTTTGTCTACAATTTGACAAATTTTATGTGTAAAATATGATAAAAAAAAATTATAGGCGCATAATAATAGTTGTTACTAATGAATAATATTTAAATACGTAGTCACATAAACACGATACGAATAACGAGATCCGGTAGTGAGTGAACAAATCCAGAAACACCTATAAGAACGATTTGAAGAAGTAAATTGTATACAATTATTCATACCTGTTATGTATGAAGGTCGCGGAAGCTGTTAGAATCTTGTTGCGATATAGAATCAGGACAGTGACCTTGAACGGTTAATTACCTCGAACCTAACCCAGTGTATATATCGTTGTATAGTACCTTACTTGTAGCCAAGATTAATAGCAGTACTGTCGAGCTTGTTTCAATAATAGCTAAAAATAGAACTTAACTATACATGTCTCGTTCAGTTCAAAATTATTTCTCGTATATGTCGCATCCCAAACTTTACGAACACAATGTACATCGCAACAACATCCGAATTCTAAAGGAAAAACGGAGAAAACACTAAAGTCTTCTAATACAAACTAACACGTTCATCTGTCTAGCTGTGTTGCTTACACCTGTTGTGCCCTCGGCTAAAAGGTAGCGACCGAAAAGTGCACACCCCAACTCACCCCTCAATCGTCATGTTTTAACAAGCACCAGGGGTGCTTCCATTTTCACTCTAGTGTTTATGAAAGTCCCTATATTTGCTCGGTTCATGGCAATAGAAAAGAAGAAAAGTCGAAACGACCTTTACAGCGCAATATATGAACAGCAATGGAGAACAGGGGTGCGTTAAAAAGTTCACCCTATCTTGCAAATCAAGGATCCTTGGTTTCCAACGTATTCGCTCGCGCGACGTGCCAATTTACGAATAATTTGAGGTGGTCAGGTCGGGTGAATCATTCGGTACGGCGGAGCGGGACGCGATAAGTAGGCTGTGAACGTTGCACAGAAGCGCGAGGAGGCGATCGCGATTGGCCAGAATCGTTAGAGAACGTCTGTGGGGTCTGTAACGGTACAAAAATCCAACGAGCATCGCGTCGATCATGAATCATGCATGCGCGGCTTGCGTTTCCGTAGTCTTCGATCGTACGCTGATACATAACGCGCCGCGGAAAAAGAGAAGGAAGAAAGACATGGCGTCGAAGGAGATTACAAATGAAATTTCAATATTTCAGTGGATCCAAAAAACAGTCCCTAACTAAGCTTCAGCTTTTGAACATATCACTAGGATGCACGTTACAATCAAAATCGATAAATCAGGGTTTCTCATCGTTACCCAAAATATATTTCCCGAAAATTCATTATGACACTCTCATGGACAAATACCTTAGAAAACAGGAGAACTTGGAAACAAGTGCATAAGGCATAATATCATTACGACGGATACCACAATAATAATAATAGTGAATATAAAAAGTCTCGTCAACTTGGTCCGATCGCATTTTCTCGGGTCTACAACTAGGTAAGGTTGCCGCGTCGACGCGCATAGGTGTAGAAGCGTCGAAGGCAGAGCAGCCGTCGTCGGACGGCTGTTCATGGAAACGATACCGGCGGCCGCGCGGAGGGGTCGGCGGCAGAGGGGAAAACCGGGAAGGGAGAACGGAAATATGCAGTTCGTATTGAGGCAGGTCGGGTGCAGCGCCACGAGTCGCGCTCTAGGCGCAGAGATCAATGTACCCGCCCCCTTGGTGCCTTGCCGTGGACGTACACGACGAGTCCGCCTCGTAAATCCGCGAGCACGGGATGTGTCCGGGGTGCAGGAATCGCGAGGACAGGCCGGCCGGCCGGTAGAATGTCCGGGCACTCTTGAGAGCGTCCGCGCGAAAAATGGCCGTGGTGTATCCTGGTTACATAAGAAGAAAGTCGATCGGAAGGTGAAGGGACCAAACTGGTGATGCAGGCTACCACGGGGACGCGTGCGTCGTGTCGCTAAGGGTTACCCGGTCGGCTAGGCGACCAGTGGACTGAGTTCCGTGGAGGACATCCGCGGGGGACCTGGGCTGGAGCGCCGGGAGCAAGCCCAGGATCTAGTTTATTGGTCAGAGGCAACTGGACCTCTTTGTGACCCAAGGAACGCTGGGGAACTGAGAAAACAACAGTTCCTCTCGCTTCATCCCTGCTTAGCTGAATCTTCCTTAAGAACCCTTCGACTCAATTAGAATCTCATAGACACAAAGGTGTTTTCATCTGAATTCGTGCACACAGCTGAAACGTGTCTCGTAAATGGTGACCCAGATGCGGCTTCGGGGTAGGAGAGTTGAAAGTAGGGCTAGGATCACTGGAAGACAAGCGGAGGATGCCGGACAGTGAGCCGGGTTGCGAAACGCTAGAAGCCGACGAGGACGATGGGCGATATCATCATCTTTGAGGATTCTGGCTTTAGCTAGCCATCCCTAGCTAGAATGGTTAACCGGTACCGCGGAAGGGTTCCGCGGGGTACAGGAGACAATTGGCTCCGAGGTCCTAGTGTTCAGGAGAAAATGACGCTGCTGGGAACGATACCGTAGGAGGAACCATGCGAATCCATTGGATAGGATTCGGTGAATCGAATATCGTTCACGTCGGTGCTGGTAGTGCCGGGAGATTGACGGGACTGTTACAGGGCAAGGGCGGCGCGGCAGGGTTGGTCGACGACAAAAGGGTGACGAGGGCACAGGGGAGGGAGTTGTGCGCGAGGTATTGACGGGACGTGAAGCGGAGGGCCCTTTCTTCGCGGAGTGTTCTCGACCCTGTCCCAATTTCCAGCCTCGGAGGCTCTCGAGTAGGGGCGGCGGCGACGACGCACGATGTGTTACGGGTTAACGAGGTTGTCGCTGTCCGCCAACCAGAGGGACGAACCACGAAGAAATATCGAAAACAGTTGCGTCGATTCGGGGTGGGAAGGGGATCGCTGGTAAATGGTCGAGATTCACAACCACCACCGGGGGGCTGTTTGGGGAAGGAGCAGCGGTGCGCGATGAACGTTCAGGTGCACGTACTCTCGTAGCATAGACAGAATGTTCAAGAGCAGGATCTTCCAGGGCGACCTCAGCCCTATCTCGATCTCAGGCAGCCTGCAACAGTCCAGTACGTAACAACTGGGGAAACGAAATAAAGGGTCCCCCTTTTACTCTCGCGCCGCGGTTAGATCGATCGTTCGACGCGCCGCTCTCGCGCAGGAGATCGATCCTTCAGGTTCCGACTTACCAGCGACCGTGGGGACGAGCTGTCCGGACCCTACACACCGCACCCTTTTAACGGAGTTTGAAGGATGTTTAGGGCTTTCCCCTCTGAGCTCCACAGTATACGGTTTCTGTTGTTTTTTCAGTTTGATTTTGTGAATCCCTTTTTCTTGGTTTATTTCGACATTTTGATTGAAGTATCTAAATGAATTTATGGAGAATTTTATTATGTAACGAAATTGTTAAAAGTCCATTTGAATTTTTGTCACTCAACTGTAAAAATATAAATTTGCGAACACATTTGTAATAATGATATTGTCAACCCGAGGAGTTAGTAAAGCGTTCAAAATTTGACTGTTATCAAAAGTATCCAAAATAACAATTCCTCATATAATGAACCAATAATGAGCAATTTTTCAATCCAAGGTGAACAATTGTCATATACGATACCAGTCTTTAAAAAAACTATACTCCCATCAGGCCATTTAAGACCTTTTTGCACACAAAAACTCCAATCCTGCCACGTTGAAAAATCTCCCCTGACCCCAGTCTATGTATGTGCGCGCGCGCGTGTACTCAATCGAATTCCGGGTCTAGACAATAGATGAAGATGTTCGCGACGGGAAGGATAAGACGAGACACCGACAACGCAGCTAGAAGTAGGTGGAGGTGTGTATCCACCCGTAGTGGGGTACCAAACAGGTTATCGACCTCCGGTGCAGCTGTTATTGATCGGCTGAGGGAGAGGACTAGCAACATCACTGACTTCGGTTTCGAAACATCCGGTTGTCCTATCCTGTCCCTAAGGATCGACCGTTCCCTTCCGCGCAAAAAACCTCTGTCGTTGAGCCGATGATCCCCCTCCAACACCCGCACCCCTCACGATCACCTTGCCCTGGTGTGTCTAATCATCGAATTTCGCGCAGCATCGACCCAGAAACGCAGCCTCGGGGAATCCGGTAAAGAGCGCCGAGCGCGCAGGATGACCCAATAAAGACTGGGTGACCTCTTTCCGGACTCCTCTCCCTGTTCCTCCACCTCCAACCCCCAACCACGTCGGCTCTGCCGCCGATACGACCGCCATCAAACTGCCACGGCGATTGCTATGACCTGCGGAACGTATAGTACAATTACTATTATTATTTATTCTGAACGGGTTCCCTTTTCCTTTTTGTTACTTAAGTGGAGGATAGTAGATTAATGTTGCTATAATAATTGTCTAAAAATATGGACTAAGCAAAGAAATAATGGTAAAGTTAGATATTTTTTCTATATTCTTTTTTATTTTGAGTTTGTAATTCCAATAAACTAAATCTGGTTCCTTCGAAAGATTTTCATGTGGAGATTGATTTTTGGAAATTTAGTAGGTCATTGGAAGAATAGTTTGGATATGGAATACTGTGTAATGACGTGTTTTTATGTATCAGTTGATTAGTCAATTATTCATCAGATCGCCAGAAACTTTTGAGTTTTGACGATTAGGCACTAGGAGGGCCGTTTTATGAATGTATATGTTTAATTTTATCGTTTTATATTTATGCTAAATAGAAGTATCCACGGTTAATTAACTTGTATTTAATTGTGAAGAAAGTATTTAATTTATAATGTACAATGTCGTTTCTCGTGTACATTTGTAGAAGCATTTACTGTGATGTCTATGGACACCTTTAGTTCCAGTGTATACAAGGATCATGCTAATTCTGTTTATAACTGTTACAGGCCAGCAGAGTCAGCAGGGTGAACAAGAACTAGCGTCGAAAATGCTGCACATTCAAAGCAAAAGATTCTATATTGATGTAAAGCAGAACAGACGTGGGAGGTTTATCAAAGTAGCCGAGGTATTTTTGGAGTGTTTTTAAGGGTTCTCGAAGCGAGTACCATTTTGTTACTAGAGCATAAGTCACTAGCACTCGTTCTTGTCGAAGGGAGGAGGGACTAATTTTCGACGTTCCCTTTCAGATTGCTGTAGATGGAAGGAGAAGCCAAATTTACCTGGCGCTCAGTACAGCGTCCGAATTTCGGAACTATCTTTCGACGTTTAGTGACTTTTATGCATCCTTAGGTAAATAACAATCCTTAATCCCTACTTACACATAAGTTCAGCCTTTACGAATAAATGATTACCTTGATTAAGCTGTCCTAACTAGAAAGTGTTTACATTAGTTTCGTCCCCTTTCCTTTTTTAAATAATAGAAATCAAGGTAAAAAACAAAAGAATGTCTCATCTTCGCCCTAGGATGAAGAGTTTATCTCACAGGCTGAATTCCTAAACATTTATTATTTAAATAAGGAATAGAACTGATCAGATAATTTAGCGGACACTTTTTATAAATAGTTTTACTCTAAACACACAACAAGTTATTAGAGATTAAGATCTTCTATTCGAGATGTGAAACGTTGTAATGTTCAGGCCCACAGAACACGGAGAACGTACCGGATGACGGAAAATTGAAATCGGAAGTGATGACGAAGGACAACAGGCGGTATTACCTGGACCTTAAGGAAAATTCTCGTGGCCGTTTCTTGCGGGTAAGTTATATCATAATATTTTCTATCCAATGCAGAGGATTCTATGTATAAGATGTAAATTAATTAATGGACAGTATCTTTTAGGCTTACCTTTTAAGGGATGAATGATTAGTATAGAAATATTGTTTGCTGTGTAGGTGTCGCAGACGATCACACGGGGTGGACAAAGAACGCAGATTGCGATACCAGCGCAAGGTATGATCGAATTCCGTGACTCGTTGACGGATCTCCTAGAGGAGTATGGTACGGATGATGGTGGCTTCAAGATTGACTTGCCAGATGGACGATACATGCGCGTGGATAGCAAGAATTTCTATTTTGATATCGGCCAGAATAACCGTGGTATCTACATGAGAATTTCCGAGGTATATATACATGCCAGACTAAACATACACTCAGGTGTTGTAGCACGTGAGAAACACTTCAAGGGTGGATTCAGAACAATGTCCTATTTCTCGGTTTAAAGCATCTCTCTGCTGCATTGAATGTACTCTTATGTATAAAGCTAATCTGAATCCACTCGTGTTAAAATATAATATAAGATACTGTATAAAAATGACATTGACGTTTCCATAATTTTGAGTATAGTTAAATATCATTAAAAGTTTATTTTTGTTTTCCTAAATGAAGACATATCAGGAGCCATGATAAGATCAAGACTAATTTTTGTTTTCCAGGTGAAGACACACTTTAGAACAGCAATCACCGTGCCAGAAAAATCCTGGGCGAATTTTCGTGATATATTTGCAGATTACTGTGAAAGAATGAGGGAACGAGGTGTCGGTAACAACGTCGGTATGAACAGCGGTGGCGGTGGGAACGCTTTGCCCGAGGGGAGGGGCTCGGTGGTGGCACAGGTACCATCACCATCGACCTCACAACAGCCTAACCCCAATCCAAATTTAGACTCTCCCTTAATGAAGTGAAAAAGGCTTTAACTTAACTCGAACATTGGAATTATAACCGTAACTCGTTTTCAAGTCATTAAGCGAACTAAAGGAACTTGTCAGAGTCTATGCCATCGTCATCGCCATTATCATCGACATCGACATCGACATCATCGTCATCGTCATTCTCACCGTCAGCATCACCGTCACCGTCACTATCACCGTCACTCGTCGTCAACTAAAAACACCAAATCTCGCCTGGAATGGTTACATATAACTATACACATATATATAAATATTTGTATATACGTGTATATATATGTATCGCGGAGAGTCACTACCGTCAGCTGATTCGTTCAGGCATGTATAGGGAATCGTGATCACACACGGATTCGCTAAAAAAGGGGTGGCGCGACCTTGATCAGCGTATCTGTCAACTAATGATCTATATATCGCCACACGTCGGGAGGAGTAAAACGATGAAGGATAGTGGAAGGAGGAGGATAGGATGATGTACGTTCACGCGCCCGTGCGTGTGTGTGCGCGCTCGTACGTAGGCCGCGTGCGTGTTTGCGTGCGTATATGTCAGCCGTGTGTATGTGAGCGCGCGCGCGCGTACGCGAAAGAAACAAAGTCTGCCGCTCGTGCGATTACATGGAAAATAGAAAAATAACGCGACGACGGAGATTGAGGATACACAGAGCTCTATCGCGCGATGTCCTTAGGTGAATAACGAGTTGCCATCGATTAACGTTATGAGTACTACCGTTCATTTCCTGGCTATGTAAATGCATTTCCGCGGGCTACGCATCCGCAATCTCGGTTTCCTTTTACGTTTCACCGATCGTTTTTCAAACGCTTCGCGAGGGAAGGTGAATCCTTTGAAGTACGGTTCTCGACGCACGCGAGCCTATTCATGTACACGTCACGCACGATGTTTGTTCAACGAAGAAAAAAAAGTCAAAAACGACAAAAAAAGATCACACATACGGGAGAAGAAGAAAAAAAGTAAGACAAAAGAAAAGGCAAAAAGAAAAAAATGTGGAAATTCTTTAGTGGGAAATGGACTGTAGTGGATATCACGTTACAATTGAATTTGATCGTTCAGAATTTATGAATAAATGAATTGTTATATTAGCGATTATATCGCGGGGAGAATGGGGAGCGTGGTGTGGGTAGTCGCGTTTAGACGAAAAGGCCCGTTGATCGTGGAGAGCGTTAATGACGGAGACGCGCCAACTTAGCCCAGTAAAGAACGTGGAAACCCGTGATCCGCTTGAGAGGCCCCGGTAATTTCGACGTGTCGTCGGAGCCATCGGATTCGTCTCGGTTTCGGACGCGCGACACGGCGTTTAGCATAAAATCCATCTCGTCTCGCGTTCAAATTCTGTCAAGCGGTCGCGAGCCCGTGTTCTCCACCGGCTGTGGTTAAGTTGTCCGGCGCAGACGGAGGGAACGGTGTTCGCTCGCCGGCCACGTGAGAACGTCGACACACAATTTAGACCGCGACGCCGCACACACTCGTTTACAAAACTGAACGACGTCTCTATTAAAGTAATTATGAAATAATATATAACATAGGCGAAAGAAAGAAAAAAAAGAAATGCTAGGCGAATACGAATCCCTATAATATGTATATTATACAAAGTTAATTATGTTATGTTTTGTTTCATCGATTCGTACGGAGATGTGCGCATGCAGACGCGAATGCATGGTGTCCGGGATATTAGAGACACCATTTACAGAATGCAATACGCGAGTCATATAAATATTGTATAAATGCAAACTAAACGAACACACATACACACACACGCGTTAGACCAACATACACGTACACGTACAGATATATACAAAACACGCGAGAACAGATTGAATACACTAGAAATCAAAGGATTCAGTCTGACAATGTATACATACACACGTAAACACGTATAACACACAGGGCAAAACACGAGATATATTCCATCATGATTGATGAACGGTACAATAGACGGTGTGCACGCGTACGTAATTACGTTACGTTTGAGTGACGACCGAGTTCTAACACAATTGCATATTAGGTATGTATTATACGAATGCATATTAGGTATTTATATAGAATCTATATAACTGTATAATTGTAACGAAATGCCAATGTCCATGGACCCAAGCAACTGCGTCCAACCGGCAACGCGGGATCAATCGAATTGAAGGTGTTGCGGGTCCTGCAGTCGCTTAGGTCCCAAGCCCCCTGGACGCAGGAAGAATAAATATGTACGTGACAAAATGAAATGAGGAAATGAAAAGGAAGCAAATAATAATTCAAAACGAACGACCGAGTCGGAGGAGAATTAACCGCAGTCGTGTTGATTTCTCAATGGAAAAGGAAAATCTTAATACGCTTTGATTCTGCAACGCTGTGCTAATATCAACAATGATTAAAAAAATGAGAGGGAGAGAGAGAGATAAAAGAAAGAAAGAAAGAAAGAAAGAAAGAAAGAAAGATGATGGTGATATCTATCCGTTCTCATGCCGTTTCTCCTGCAAACGGGAAACGGGCGAATCGAACTAATTAATCGTGAGAGATAACATTTCGCACTGGTGCGGAATAGGAGAAAAAAAAAGAAAGAAATATTAATCGAGCAGTGGAGCGGCATAGATGCATTAAACGCATTAAAGTGCTATTTAATTAAAGAGGGTGAAGATGAAGAGAAAGAAAAAAAAATAATAAAAATGAATGAAATGATAGGGTCGCGTCCGGTTCGTGCGTTATCGGCGCGCTCCCTCAAACGTTTGAAGAGATGAGTAAAAATTTTATTTATTTTTTAGCAATGAACCTATTATCTATTTCGATAAGATATTTCTTTGATTGCATTTCCTTCTAAATCGACAATTTCGGCTGGTCTGAATTTACTTAGCACGTAGGTTTTGATGAATAGAAATGAAATATAAATCACAATAACAAATTTTGAATACGCACGGGTGGGTGAACTATCGAGACACGAAAGATCCCCGATCCTCTTCAATTTAAGAGTAGTTTGATCTTTATACATATATATACACATATTGTATGTGTATGTATATATGTATATATAACATATATCTATATATATATACATATATCCATATATCCATATAACTCTTTCTTCTTGTTGTTACTCTTACTTGTATTGTGATTATTCTGTTTTTTTCTTTTCTTTTTTTTTCAAATTCACTGAACTCGATCACGACGACAAGGGTGCCGAACGTAGAGAAACTTTAGAAAGACTCTGTATCCCCCTCCCCCCCCTACTCCAAATCGATTTATTTTGTACGCTCGCGATGTTTATTTTCTTTTCCTTTTTTTTACTTTTTTCCCTTATTTTTAACCGCTTATACCTCTAATTACGCGATTCATCAAACTTTGTTGAGTTCAAGGGGGTCGGTGAAGCCCGGATCTGTGCACAAGCATTATTGTCCGAACCGAGTGTTCTTGATGGAGACGGCTAAAAGAAATGGTCTAAAACAGATGGAGAAAGAGAGGGAGAGAGACAAAGAGAGAGAGAGAGAGAGAGAGAGAGAGGGAGAGAGAGAGAGAGAGAGAGAAGGAGAGAGTTGGCGAGTGAAAAGGAGAAAGCGATGGAAAAAGGAAATCGTTCACTGGCGCAGATGGTATGACATTGTGATCTATACAAATTACAAATTACAAAGCATCAACAAGTAGTAGATATGTAAGATATAAAATACCCACACATACACCTACGGTGACATAGGGTCACCGCTGTCTACCTATGTGCGCGACTGCGTGTATAACAACACACACAAAGAAACATACAGACAAATAGAAGAAAAATAAAGAAAACACAAAAAACACACGTTATTAAAAAGTGAGGAACGACTACAGCGTACCTAACTGAAAGAGAAAAAAAAGCGGAAAAAGAAAAAAAACAAAGAAACACAGAGAGACAGATATAAGGAACAAAAAAGAAAACAAAGAAAAATCGTCTGACACGTAAGAGTAAGCAAAGTAATATAAAGAGAAAAAAAAGAAAGAAAGAAAGAGGTGGAAAAAACTGATGAAAGAAAGATGATTGAAAAACACGACGCTCCTGCCACGCAGCGAGTCTTTAGACAGCTTTAAGATAATAATTATAAATGATAAAATAATAATTATTATTAAATAATTAACGATAAACTTTCTATATGTTGAATCGTGTCTAGTGAGAGAGAAAAAAAAATAAGTACTATTGAAGTAAAACGCAAAAAAAAACGAACATGAACAATTTACTATCGCCACAACACACGGATTAAACACAGTTTATATCGAACCGATTAGTTGTCTGAACCGAATGTTCTTTTCTTTTCTTTTTTTTTTCTTCAATATAGCGGAGGAAAAAGGTGGTTGTTAGAGAAAATAGCTTGGTGTTTCGTTTGCTGTTTTACAAACGTTGTAACGGTTTGGCGATCGGCGAGCCTTCTTCTTTTTTTCTTTTCCTTTCCTTTTCTTTTTTCGTTTCTAGCTGACAACGCGTCGAGGAGCAAAAAAGGAGAAAGGTGTAGCCGAGGGTCCACGCCTACGTTTATATTTGGTGGGGCTTTGACCACTACTGTTATCATTATCACTGCTATTATCACGCAGGTGGTTGCACGCCGGCGTCGTGTCACGCGGGCCGCGTTCTCGTATAGAACCAATAAACGTGTCCTGTTATTAATTATAACAATAATCGGTCCCCATCCGCGGGAGGCGAGAGCGAAAGTGAGTGAGGAAGAACGAAAACGAGTGTGAGAGAAAAATGAGAGACAGAGAGAGAGAGAGAGAGAGAGAGAGAGAGAGAGAGAGAGAGAGAAAGAGAGAGAAAGTATACGTGTGCGCGTGTATGTGCCCTTTCATTGAACTCTACACTTCATGCTAGTTCATAGCACTCATCTATGGCAGAACGTTCAGACATAAAACTTAACCCTGTCGCGTGTCAGACTTTTAAACTAGCGATTAATGTTCACATTAACTGCGGCCCGCGGCGAGAGATTAAACAGATTGGGCACCGGCGTGCAAGCCCTGCGCTCGCTGCGATTATTCTTATTATCATTATTATTATTACGATTATATTGTCATTATACTTATCATTACGATTATTCTCCTTATTATTACTATTAATTACTATTAGTACCATTAATTACCAAGAACACCGAGCACAGGTGTGTGTCCTGATCGATGATCGTCACTAGGGACCGGCCTCGAGCGGGCTGATTTTCGTTTTACTTTTTCTTCTCTTCTGTTTTCTCGCTTTTCCCTCGATATTTCCATGTTTCTCGTGACGATAGACTATTCCCTGGTTCTACCTGACGCGAGAAAGTTCCTCTGCTGCTTTTAACAATAGAACTGCCGAGCGTTTGATATGATTTTATGTAACCTTTACAGAAATTGTGACAAGTTTTGTTTTGGTTTTTCCGTATATTCATTACAGCATTCAAGTGATTCAGTTTTTAAATCGTAATAGATTTTTTTCGGTTTCTTCTTCGTATATTCATTGTATTATTCAAGTGAAACTATTTAGTTTTCAGGTCATTTCAGATATTTAATACTTCTAAAATATGAATAATCGTGGAACAAGAAGTTTTCATGGTGGTTCTAGTGTTAAATGTGTTTTCCATTTCCAACCCCTGACCACCGTGTTCTTTTCTCCCTGATTCAATCGGCCCACTCAGGTCTGGCGTACAGTCGGTGCGTAAAAGCGTATATAAACATATATACATGTGCACACACGCGTATACAAAACGTGTGTATATATATGTGTGTATGCGAGCAAAGTAAACGCTGTGCGAGGGAAACAAAAAAAGAATAAGAGGGGGAAAAATTTTCGATTGGGGAAAGATATGAATACCAGAAAAATGGGCCAACCGTTGATTTCGATCGACGAACGTCGATTGGCTTCGCGGTTATCGGGAATCACTTGTCACACCTCCTTCAACCCTTTCACCCTGCCCAGTTTCTTTTTTCCAAAGCGACAAGAAACAAGCGAAAAGAAAGAAAGAAAGAAAAAAGGGGACGAAAAAAAATCACCTTCAAGCGTGGCGTTTTCTTTCCTTCCTCTTAGCGTGCTCTCGTGTGTGTGCATGCGTGCGTGTGTAGAAATAATAATCGGCGGGACGAGACACGAACGTGGACACGGGAACCGATTCACGGGAATGATGCACCGTCGAAGACATTTCGGATCGTCTCTCTCTCTCTCTCTCTCTTTCTCTCTCTCTCTCTCTCTCCCCCCTCTCTTTCTCTCTCTCTCTCTCTGTCCCTCCCCTTTTTCCTTTCTTTTCTATTGAAATTGCTTCTTAGTACACACCGCGGCATTTATGGTTATACGAATGCAGAGTGTAGGCTAAAATTTATGTAGTGAACGAAGCGGAAGAATTTTGGAATTGTGCAAACGTCGCTTTAACCCTTCACACTTAATATTCCTGGAAATGTATCCCTACAAATTGAATTAATGTCCAATTACTGAACATTCGCTTTAACGAAAAGATATTTTGGAAAATAGTATTTGCTATTATCGTTCTGTCATCATTAGTTCTGAAGCTTTTCTGAAGTTGCTGGCCAACACGGACGGAAAAGTTGAAGTGCAAGGGGTTAGCAAACGTAGAATACGTCTAGACGACATGTCGTTTTTGATTTCATTCAAAGGAGATCACTGATTATGTGTAATATCACTGCCTGAACTGTCATAGCTTTGGTCCGCAGAGAATTTCGGATTTTCGCATTGAATTGTGAAAGAAGCATTTCTTATCGAACACGGTTGAATAAGTTCGCGTGTGCGGCGATCGTGCCTTTCATCAGTCATGTTTCCCATTCTTTTCTATTCTTGTTTTGTTTTTATTTTTTTCTAGTAGAGTTCGGTTAATGAACTTTTGTAAATAGTTCTAAGGAGTAACGATAAGCACGATATTATCAATACTTGGCACTCTGCATTCGGGACAATTAGGGGGATGCGATAAATCGACTTCCAAGTTGTTTCTTTCGAATTATCGTTCCAGTTGCCGAACAGTATAACCAATACGGCTCGAGCTTTCAGTCGAACTTTTCGAATTTGATCGTGAAACGAATCATCTATAAATCGTCTCCATCGTTCGATGCGATTCTCCGTTTGCTCCGCGATGCATTGTTTCCGGCGTCGGTGAAAACGTTACAGAAACGCGTTGACGGACGTTGAACTGTTCGCGGCTCTTATTTATTCCGAGGATCGACGACAGCATAATATTATTGTTAGAAACTAATCGAATCAAGTTTCCGAGATGTTTCAATGGACAATTATTTCTTCGTATCAACGTTTTCTCGCTATAGTTTGTAATATTTTAATATATCGACAGCTAAGGGAAACAGAGAGGTGAAAGAGGGAGCAATATCGGAGAGGGGCGAAAGATCGGAAAGATTGATCAACAGTGTAGATCATATTCAGCGACGACCTTTCGCCCGCAACGCGAAAGCAGAAAATGACGAACAAGAAGGAGAGTGTTGCTCGAACAGCGATTCGAAAGAAAAGCAAACGAGACGAAACCATTCGTGTCACGTATACACGGATCAATTCTCGAGAATGGAAGAAACAATATCGTAGGGAGTGTGTGTGTGTGTGAGAGCGAAAGAGAGAGAGTGAGAGAGAGAACAGAAATGACGATAAGAGGAACCGACACTCATTTTAAGCATGACAGCTGTCCGTCTATTCGACTTTGTGTGTTCGACGAAGAAAAGATAACAAAATCGAAGACAAAGAAAACGAGCAAAAAGCCAACACAAACAGCAAGAAGAAGAGTAGAAACAATACTACTACGGCTCACGCGGTTTGAAAACAAAAAAAAAACATTAAACGAACAAAACAGAAACAAAAATATAACGATTCATCGCCTCGATGTTAAATGTAACACGTTTTACAAGGTAACAGAGCATTTCATTTTATAACATTTCTACTGTCTATACTTTCACCCGGACATTCTCACGAGTAGAGGGAAGAAGTAGGCGGTCCATGTGCTCCAACAACCCCCCAGAACGCCTCCCCTTTCTTTCTGCCGGTAGTCGAGCATGCCACGCGGCGCACGTTTCAGCCGCAAGCGCTTCCATCGAGGACAAACGTTTCTTAGACACCGACGATTCGAATCTCGCGCCACGACGAACTTAGGGTATATCGTTGGAACGAAATCAATCCCGCCCAAGGCCATCGGGCTGCTGTCTCTCCCCCACCACTTCGCTCCGCGCCGCTTGGCTCCGCCTTTTCTCTGACTCTCGCTTACTGCGCATGCTCTCGTTGATAGGGAGAAAGAGAGAGAGAAAGAGAGAGAGAGAGAGAGAGAGAAAGAAAGAGAGACACACACGCATCCTCCGTCTTCTAGGAAGCCCGACATCGTGCGGCACGATCCACAGTCAGGAATGAAAAAAACTGGTCGAACGTTCGATTTTGGTCCAACTTGTGTAATTTTCTTCGAGTTTCGTATCGTTAACAACTTGCGAAGTGTGTACAAAGTATATAAGGAAGAAGAAAAAGTAAATAAATATTCATGGTTGAAAACATTAATTTCCAAGCACGAAAGACAGGGGGGTGGGGATCGGACGCTCTTGCACGTAATTGAAATAACGGGTCCCGAACACGAGCCGTAGTTCCCTTTTTTTTTCGTTTCCCGCGACGATGTCAAGCGGCTTTTTAGACGTTCGCTTTTAATATTCTAAAGAACGGGACTGTCGTTTGGTGGACTTAACGATATTCGTTCGCACGAAAAGTCCGCGCATGTTTTAGACGAAGATATTTTATACCTTCGAGGTGTACCGTGAAAAAGTATGTGCACATTACTTTGCATAAATCATGTAGGAACTAAATGTTGGACTTTAACGATTTTGATCGCTTCTGTTAAAAAGAAAAGGAGAATAATGATAGTGAGAACTCGAGATCGAACTTGGTGAAGATTCTGATTAAATCAAAAGAGTAGTATTACTCGAACTTTCACGATGAATGCCCAGTATTTGATCACATCGCGCAGGGTGGTTCATGCAGGTCGAAATTATGAAAAAATGAAAAATCAAACTTTTTACTTTCTTTCCTCGACTTTAGTTCGACACGTTGAACGCCGCACGGTTTCATAGAGAAAAATACACGAAATGAAAAAATATAATATTAAATCATTTGATTGAATTGCATTATTATTGTTGCGCGTTCATCTGGCTGAATGTTATCGCATTAGGCAGTATTATTTATAATATAGAAATGTTTTCAAATAATTATCGTTTAATACTAGATTTACGGAACGAGTCAATTTGACTCATATTGAATTTTATAAGCATTATTTGGTAAATCTTTCGGTCGATTTTTATTAACGCAGTTATGCAAATATGTATCCTAATTGTCTACTCTTAAATATCTAATTTCTAAGATCTAAATGAACGGATAACAATTTTTCTAAGAACAATAGAACAAACTGTACAGTAAATGTCAGTAAATCTAGTGTTAATTCAATGAGCTATAGTAATTCGATTTTGTTGGGGGTCACCGATGACCCCTATGACATTCAACGTGTTAATTAAAAAAAAAAAAAGAAACAACTGATAACCAATGTATGCATCATCCTGCACGAGTAGAGTTCCCGGAAGGAATAACGTTTAAAGTTGTTTGTTGTGTTTTATACATTACCGCCATGAAGGTTAATGTTTAACTGTAATCCTGTATTCTTCCCGGTGCTCTTTTCCAATTCTTTAAGTTATATATTGACTTAAATCACCGACAGAAGATCCTACACAGTACTCTTGGCTTCAACAGGTAACGCAGAAGCCGCTTGGTGGCATAAAGAACAAAACGGAAAAGCGGCAGGCCGACCAGCGGCAGCGCGAATCATTGAAAAGACGCAAATCCTTGCCGCGCCAGTCCGAATCACCCACCATTAGCCCTGAAAAATCCTTGTCCACTCCTGCTTCCCAGGTCCCGATGTCCAACGATGTACCGATGACATCTGGTCCTGCCATACCAACGTCGGTCGCCAGCAAAATCACAGTGACTGGAGACAATATTACTAACGGTTCGCCACCGTCGCAGGAGATTCAAACGGTGCCGCGTTTAGAAACGGTTCAAGTTTAAAAAATCGCGCGCAAGCTCGTCTTCTGACACGCCATCTGCACGCGCATCTGATTGCAACGAACACTCGAGAAGAGTTCGTCGTTCGAATAGTTCGTTTATGTTCCGCAGTTTGAATAGCGAATGTTTCGTGTGTAGTTTAGTTTCCACGTTGTCACGAACAAATTTGAGTCGCGTACAAGTGTAGTTAATTATTGATTAATCCAAGTGTTTATGTTCTGAACACGACGCAGGTCCGAGTCACCGCGGTGAATGGTGCGCGTGCGCAATGATGAATATTCCGATATTTCAATTGTAGTTTATTGATAAAGAAATTCGCATTTTACTTCTGCTTTATTGTAAGTACAACGCTTCCTTGTAGAAAGTTATATTCGGACTTGTATCGAAGAGAAATCTGATATTAAAAATTCATCTAGCATCGATTTGAAAATTTCCGCGGTGTCCCGGGTGATTCGAATTTCAAACGCCATCTTGATAGCACCAATAATCATTTGATTCGAATGTTTTTCAATGTAAACTGTTTGGATATAATTTTAGTAAATGAGATGCGTAATATGTATTAAATAACTTACACAACTAAAGTTTCGAATATCGAGCAACTTGAAGTATTTTTGAAAATTAAGCGAAGTTAAATCGAAGAATTTTAAAATTAGGATGTAACTAAGTAAATTTTACTGAAGAGAAGACGGAAAAATGGAATGATTAGACACGAGTTTCTGTTCCTTATTTTCTCGTTTGTTGTAGCAAAGATGGATAGGTATTGTTAGATTAATGTTGCTTGTTTTTGTATGAAACATATAGATAAGTTTTGTGATAAACATATCTGGTTAATGGTTGGATACGACCCATGTTTCGCGTAGCATTGAGTTAGAAACAGTTAGGTAGGAAAACATGGTATAAGAACACCTACTGTACGCGATTAATAACTTAATTTACTTATTACATTCTGTTCAGAAATATTAAATTTATATTATGCAACCAAATAGTAATTTAATAAAGATACTTTCTTTTGATACAAAAACTTTCAAACTTTTATTTCAGTTTGTCAGGTTTTATTATTTTATGTTTTAAATAATTACAATTTTCACTCTTTAAAATGAATCTTACATGGTAAACCAAAAGTAGACATTAATTTTAATATTCAACATTATTACAATTTTATTTCTAAATTTATGTATATACGTTTATTAAATGATGTCAGAATTCGAAAGTAGCTCTCCAAATAATTTCAGCCATTGAGGGAAATGTAATAACAGAGTTATTGCTGTATCCTTATCTTCAGAATGTATGTCCCTTAATGTTCTTAATGTAGCATGTTTAGATTCATCTGTATGATATATTGGTTCTATTCGTAACAAAATCACTATAGATTGGAACTTTCTTGGATATAAATCTAAAATATCTTTACTTAGATTTTCACAAGACTCCTTCACGCTATGTAAAATTAACTGTATAAAGCTTACGACTATGGGACAATGATCTAAATGTACAAATAATTCTTTTAAAAACGCACATACTAGAAGAAAAATATATGGAGATACACTAATGAATTCAATCAATTGATCCAACAAATTTACACTCTCAATTTCATCACACTTTTCATCTTTATTTAAATTAGTACAAGATGACATAAAATGATATAGCAATGGTTGTTCTATTAATTTGCATCTTTGTGACTTATATATATTCTCTACTGTTGAGAGTTCAAGATTCAAATTGGATTTCTTTTGCACAGCATAACATAATAGTCGTTCACTTTCATCACAGGATTGTTCTGCATTACAAGATAATTCTGCAAGTTTCAGAAGCAGTCTTTCCACATGATACTTATAATATGAATCTACGGATGTTAAGCTGATTAAGGCACTAGACAATGGTAATACATTTTCTGTTGAATCACAAGTATCTAAAAAATCATTTGTTAAATATTTGTCCAACAGAGTTCTAAGAAAAGTAGACGTTTGGTTTCCATCTATAAAAACATTAAAGTTGTTAAAGGCCTCAGTAATCCTACAACAATCTCGCAGTACATCCTAAAACAAATTTATATTGTAATATAATATAAAGACATTGTGTGTAAATTTCTGGTTATAAAAGTACGTACAATTACATTAAATCTTACGGTGTAACGTTGATAAGCTTCCCTTGATACTTTGTAACATAACAAATTTGTGAAAGATAAACATAATGCGTTAAATATATTACTAGATGTTGGTATAAATTTGTCTTCATTGACTAATTTTTGATAGTCCTCTGATTTTTCAAGATCTTTTGTGGCAGTTTCACAACTATTTAATATTGATTTCAAAATTTCGACATCCATATCTTTTTGTTGTTTTTAATCTATTAGTAACGAAATAGAAAATAAAATAAATTCATAATGTAATTAATCATATCGAAATGTAACAGTAGTTAATAACACTGAAACAATTTTAGAATTGAAATAATTTTTGTGTATACTTACTGAGGTTATACTTACACTTGATACAAATATTTTGTTATATTTTCTCTTATTTACGAGTAAAAATTAATTTCATTACTTTATAGTTCAAAAATTATTATAAAACTTATATAATTATTACAAACTTTAATCAATTTTTAATACATATAGCTGTTAAGATTGTCATCCGGTAGCGTGTTGGTAGCATTTCTCGTTTAAAAAAATTTTTTTTTGTGTATGATTGTCATGCCTTGGATATAAAATATTTATTTATATTACGTTACATATTTACATTATGCATTTGTATTATAGAATGTCTTTTTCATATTTGGAAAGTACATGATAATATATAAGAATATAGAAACAAATAGACAGTATATGTTCCTTTTAGACTTCAATTTAATAAATTAAATATTAATTCAGAAATAAATGAATACATATTTCTTATTATTCCATTACATTTGTAATACTTCAATTCTATGACCTACATAAGTATATAGGTAACTTACATCATCAAATATTTTATATAACATACACTATTTAACATGTTCTATTGCATATAATTTAATTTATGTGTTATTGAAAATATTATTTAAATAATAAAATAATGGAACGAACAACAAATAAAAACTACATGTATAATTTGGAACTGCAATCACTACATTATTGGTACAAACGTGCTATACCCCAAAATCCATTAATTAAATATAACAATGTAATGAAGATTATGCAAAATACAATTTACAGTGATGATATTATAGATGTCAATAATCAAGATTTTAAAAAGTAAGGACTTTAAGAGTTAGTTACTTATAAACTAACAATTTCTTTATTTAATGTATATTTTTATTTAAAGGTCACACATTAATTTTCATAACAGAGTAATTTTAAGAACTATCTTTGAACATTGGAAAATGTATGTTATACATAAATTACATTCAAGAAGAGCTGTATACAAAGCAAATTATTTTTATCATAAGAAATTGCAAAGGAAAGTTCTGAATGCATTATGCAAGAATGTATTATTAAAGTGGAAACACATTTTTTCATCAACAAACAACTGCACCAATAAATTAGTAGTTTTTATCAATGATAAGAAAGCTGAAGTACATTGTAATAGAGTATTATTAAAAAGATATTTCACATATTGGTATAAATTGATGACAACTGAATTTAAAGCATCTTCATTATTACAAAAGGCTATTGCATTTTATGATTTACATTGTTTAAAGAAGTGCATGAAATATTGGATAGTTTATATAAAATATCAAAAGCAAAAGAAACTTATGCAAGACAAAATAGATGAGGTAGCACTAACATTAACAATTATTACTTGTATTTTTTAATTAATAAAGTAATTTATACCTTAGGCACGTAATTTTTACACAAAAAAGATTTTGCAAAGATGCATAGAAGCTTGGTTACGCAACTCTGAATTTACTTTTCAAAAACCAAAAATAGAAAATGCAGTTTTACACTATGAAAACAAATTATTGAAAAAATATTTCTCTGTTTGGAAAACATACTATAATTCAAAAATACAGAAATTAATTATAAATGCACGCGTTCAAGAGTATTATAAAAAGAAATTAATGAAACAGTATTTTGAACAGTTTATTATGGTATTGTATTTATGAAATTAATTTATGCAGAATATTTATATTATATTTTACTAAGTTGTATTTATGTTTATAATAGCACATAAAGGAGTCTGTTATTAGCAAAATAGCTCAACAAAAAGCCGAAATGTTTTACAATATGAAATGTATGCAAAAAGGATTTTTTGCATGGCAAAAATGGTACTATGAAAAACTGCAAAGAACAGAAAGAATGAATGCAATCAAAAGTATATTTGAAAATCAGAGAAAACGCTCAACATTTGATAACTGGTGCTTATATATACACGATAAAAAATGCAGAAGAAGAAAGACGTTTTCATCACACAATTTCTATAAAAAAAAATTGTTGTCTAGGGCTCTAAAAAGTCTTTATAATTATACTATTTATAGAAAAGAAAAGCAACTGAAATTATCTTATTTGAATGAAAAAAGTATGATGATTACTTATTATTTGCAGAATATTTATATAAAAAAATGGATAAGATCGCTTTATATTGCAATACAAGAAAAACGAAAATTACATGAAGCCATTGAATTTTGGCAAACAAATTTATTTCGTAAATACTTTTTTTACTGGAAAAAGTTTTCTGAAAAACATAAAACAAAAAACATTTATAAAAACGAATTAAATAAACTTGCTTCTGACTTTTTATTAAAAAAATATATTGTACATTGGCGTGACAAATTACAAAATACCCTTGAAATGAAGAAGAAAGAAATGTTTATAAAATCTATAATAAATCAAAGAATTTTAAGAAAATATTTGTCTTTTTGGAAACAGTACATTCTTCAAAAAGCTGCAAAGAGAAACAATATTGAAGCAGCCAAAGAAATGTACAAAAAATTTCTGTTACGAGATGGATTGAAAAAGGTTGTAAAATATACTCTTCATAATATTGAGCAGAAACACTGCTTGCAACTAGAAAATGCAGCAATTAGGTCTTTTAAAAATTTTGAAGTTTTAAAAGAGTATTTCGATAAGTGGCAATCTATAATTTATTTAAAAAACAAATCAAAATCATTGCACAAAGTTATAAGCAACACAGATTTCCAGTTGCCGTATTCTGATACTTCATGTAACATACATTGTGGCATTAAAAACATAGGTTTAGTTTTGCCAGAATACATGAAGGAAGAAGATACAATTTCTATCATTCCTGATTGTGTCATGTTTCCTCTAGAAAATCGTTCTTTCAATTTCTTTCAGTCACATTAAAACAAACGCAAGGATACGTAGTGCCTGATCTTAAGTAAATTTATATAAAATGCTTTATTATAATTACATCATTTATGTACACATTATTGTCTTAAATGATATCAGTCTGATACAACTGTTGTAGTGTTTTAAAAGTAGATGAAAAAGGTCAAGATATTTTTATGTATAATATTTAATTTCAAAAACATTTTAAGTATGCAGATTACAATACTCATGAATCTAATATCGCTAATATAGCGATGATGACGATTTCCATTATATCTGACGTTCCAATTTGTGTAAGATCAGTAATTGTCAGCATCGAATTTTGTTAATTTTATTTTTTTCTTTTCAGCTTTTTTAGTTCACCTTGTTGCGTAGCGGCTTCGCCAAAAATTTCCTTCACTTTACGTTTACGTTCTTCATCACTCTTAATTTGTTGCTTGATTTGTAATTTCGCTATGAAAGCTTTATCCCTTCGTATTTCACGAACAGCACCCTTCATTTCTTTCTTATATTTATGCAATAATTTTTCTCTCTCTGCTTTCTCCTTAGACATAGACTTATGCTTTTTACCATCATACACAGCTTCAATTTGAGGTTCATACAGCCTGAGTGGTTTTGGTTTTTTCTTTGGAACCACTAAATATTCTAATTTCTTATTCCTCAATCCCTTCAATTCTTTTCGGAATTGTTTAATGTGCTTTTTCACATTTAATGGATACTTATCGAACACATTTGCTTTAAGCAATTTAAAAATTGGTTCAAAAATTGAATATACAGCTTCTAATTCCTCTAAATGATTCTTGAATTCTCGCAATAGATTAACAGCTGTTAATAGAGTTCTTATTTTAAATTCATCATCCAGGTCTCCATCTATCAAGTCTTCTACTTTCATGAGTGCATTACTGGGTTCAATATCTAGATTAGTTTGATCATCATCAAGCACCAACAAATTACTTAATTCTCCGTTTGTTTTAAAGGGTGGTATCATTTTCTTTCCTTGAATTAAGTGCTTTGGTGTGGCTAAATAAATTATTCCTCGCAAGTAATTTATTACCGCCGGTGAGAAACGTTTGCTTAACACAGTGTACTGTAAATATAATTTATGTATACTCATCAAAATATAGTACTAAACTAAAATTAAAATGATTTATACCTCTAAAATAAGTGTACATATAAATACTCCTCTTGCTATGTCTACTTTATTTCTCACACGACACCTAAGTAAAATTTGGGACATAAATATCAAGCAAGGTGTAACAACACAGTGTCTAAAATCAGATGTTGGAAATATCAAAGAAACTAATTTAAAAAAAATAAGCTGCAACAAAAATACATATATTAAATCCAATATGGTTTAATGAAAATCATTTCTTATAATTGTATGTTGAACATACAGTGTCCAGGAATGGATATTTCTTCTTATTTTTCTCATACGTTTCATGCTTCTCTTTAATTATTTCTTGTATAGCAGTTTTAGCATTTTCTGAATTCATATGTGCTAAATCATATATAAAAGGACACAACCTAAACAAAAGTATGTATAATGAAACATAAGTTACAGAAATAGTTGATTATTCTTATCATTAGTGTTGTTGTTATTATTATTACTATTCTTATTATTTATAAATTACATGTTACCTGTCAAAAATATTAAAGAAGTTAATTATGCTTTTAGCATCATCTTCTACAGCATAATCATTTATATGCTGTAATAAATATAAAAACAAATTTGATAATTTTTCTTTATTTTTGCCATCTAATGTCCAGTGATTACACTTTATGATACGATCAATAATAACTGATTGGTATTCAGCATTATGATTTTCTAACAAACTTTGCAATTCTTCGTAACTATCTGGTGCTTTATAGGTGTAAGGCAATTCTTGTCTTGCTTTCTCCATAATTTCTTTTCTTTTTAACAAATCATCTCTAATTTCTTGTTTTCTGTTTTTATCCTCTGTATCTGGAATGCTTGCATCAGTTTTTGATTTTAATATTGACTTCTTTTTTGTAACATCCAAGTTTTCTTTTTCTTTTGAAACACTTTCATTATTTTTTGCAAATCTAACATTCTTCTTTTTGCATTGTACAGTTTCATCTTCACTAGAAGATTCTGAAGCTTTTAAGTCTGATAAATCATCCTCTTCAGAACTTTCAACATTTGAGAATTCTGCGTCAGAATTTTTGTTAGATTCATTGTCAACATTATTGTCTCCTTTTTTCTTTCTTTTAATAACACCATTTGTTTCAACAGTATTTAACTGTATATTCTCGTTCTGATCATCATTAGGTTCTTTGGTAATATCAGAAAGCGCATTATCAGAGTCACCATCGTCATCTTCATTGTCCGAGTCCTCTTCTGTATTTTTAATTGAAATATCCTTTTCATCATCTTGATCTTCGTCATTTATAGTTTCCATTACAAAACCGTCATCAAGATCATCTGCAGATTTATGCCTAATTTCATTGTTTGCATCATTTACAAATCCTTTCATTCTTGCTAATCGATCTGCTTCAAGGGCTTCCAATTTTTCTTTCTCCTCTTTTACAATTTCTTCTTTAGATTTTAATTTATCAGTTGGCATACCTCGAGCTTCAAATTTCAATTCACGGACAGCAATGTCATAATCATCAGCTTTAGATTTGTTAGCAACTTCTACCGATTTATTAGTTGCAGTTATAATTGGAAGGAGATCTCTCCATTCTGAATCAAGTTTTTCTGTTAAATCTATTGTTTGTTCACGTATTTTTTGTTTCTCAGCTTTACGCCTCTTTGATTCAGCTATAAGCTCCTCAATGAGATCTTTTCTAGACTTTGGAGTTTCTGATTTTGATAGAACACCTCCACCAAAGTGAGCCTCCCCAACAAATTTATCATCTAAATTTCCTGTCCTGTTCTCATCATCACTAAACTCATCGTCACTTTTTGGATTTTCAAACTTCTCAATTTCTTCTAGAGTTTGACCTTTATGTGTCAATACTTCTTCGTCATTTAAACTATAAATATTTTTCTTCTTATGAGCTTTCATTCGTTCGGCAGCAAATCTAGCAAGAGCTCTATCTTCTACACTCATAGCAACATTCTTTTCACCTATACGTTTATCTAAGAATATATTATCTTTGTTTTTGAATTTATATTCTTGAAGAAGCGTTCCTTTGCGTTTCTTAATTGCTTTTGCACGAGATATGCCTGGCAATCCTTTGTCTGTTTTGTTTTTTCTTCCCAAAACATTTTGTTTATCTCTATTTATGTGCACCTCAAAAGGATTTAATTTTTTTTTATTTTGCTGACCTTGTTTCTTTTGAGAAAGCTCTGATAAAAATTTCTTTTTTGCTTTAGCCATTATTCATTACCTTTATGTCCACATGAAGCATGTATAAATGTTTTTTCTGAAATAAATAACTTCATTTCTAGATTACTTGATTAATTAACATATTAGCTACAGAATATACAGAGATCACGTATCACTGATCATTTACATAGAATATTACAAAATTATTTTCTTTACCTATAATACTATTAATTTAAATATAATTATAAAATAAGTTTCTAAAATTTATAACCTCTTTTCAAAAGCATGTATTAAATTCCATTTTAAACATTAATTTCTAAACGTATAATATAACATTCTTATGTCCTTAAAGATTCTAATGAACCAATATGAGTAAAAATATTGAAATTAATATTTCATTTATATAAACATTTATTAAGCATGTATCAAACGTTTCCTGCTGTCCACGTGTATTTGACTTTACTACCACCACCACCACCACGACTGTCAACAATTTAGTGGCGCAACCTAGCGTAGACAATCCAGTCTAGAAGTTTGAGCGTTCTCGCAACAGGTGGCGCCACCAATCATGGAGAAGGAAAAACGAAGATACATATATAGGGGTGGGAAGAACAAAGATACTGTTGTGATACTAAAGCTATCGTAATGGGGTTTCTCCAGGGGGGTTTGAGGTTTTGCAGCGAGTGGACGTATGCCCTTTTCCTCAATCCGAATAGCTGTGAGTGCGAGTTCTAAATGGGAAGCGACAAACTATACGTATCTTAACCCCTTGACCTATCGTGTGTCAGACTCTTAACGAAAATTTGAAACTGAATTTGACAAATCTAAGTGTCATTTATTGTTTTTAAATGTAAATTAAATATTAACCTTCTATTATTAATCGTTACCATTTGAAGTAAGTGTCGACATAGAATAAGCATCAGAATTTTTTCTTTCCCTAATAAATTATTAATAATAAAGTAGTATCCATCATAGTTATGAAATAAGTCACAGGGCAAGGGGTTAACGCCACTCTAGAATTTTGGAAAAAACGATTTGTTTTGCTTAAATGATGCTTTATTATGTGAAGAATGTAACTATAATTGAAAATCTTTGATTTTTTCTTCTAAGACCAACCGTTATATAAAAATCTTTCCGGCCATGCAGCCCTCCGAAATAAAGGTGTTGTTGTTTACCAGCACCTATAGCCGTCATTTTGGATCCAAAATGTTTAAAAAAATTCACAAACCTTCCTGAAAATATATGCAATAAAACTTTTTTGTTCTTGATTCTATACCTTGTATGGCTTTAATTTGAAAAATTTCCGAAGATCATCTTATTCTCCGACCTCTAGAGTGGCGTTACCTCTTATAAGTCTGTGACTTATGACTACAAGTTTAATTTTTTCGCCACTGATGTCGCCACTTATCCTATAAACTATATTTACTAGCTGATGTTTAAAAAGAAGTACATACCAACAGAATGTAGAGCAATTGCTCAAATAAATTATTGGCACGTTGACTGCCACGAGAATTTCGAGCGTGTTGTTATAGTAGGATTTTATAATAGAGGAAAATAGTATTAAACATAATTATCAATTTTTGGTATTACAGTATTAATATTACACTATTGTCTAGCTTCTCGTGTTACTAAATATTTTGATTCAATATCAACTTTCTTATTGTAATTGAATTATATTTCTCAATGTAATTAATAAATTAAATTCAACCCTCTATGGGCCAAATTTTGTTTGGTGATTATAACGAAATTTATGCAGTATGAAATTAATAAATATCAACATATGAACACAAATTAACAACGTATTCAATAGTTTTAATAATTTTATTAAAACGAATATATTTTGCAACTTTGAAGTTACAATGACGTTGAACGTAAACGCATGTCTATACAAAAGTTTGAGTTGATTAATTATTTAATGTCATTCGTTATTTTGCAATAAAAAATTTAATAAATCAATTTAACCCAGTGTATTGGTGTTACTTCAAAGTGACATGGGCCCATAGAGGGTTAAATAAATGATCTTTTACTAACCATGAAGTATTTAATTAGAGCCTAGACTCTTTACTTTTGTTATCGATTCGAAATTTAATTACAGGGTGAACGCAAGGAATTACTTAAGCATCATTGAATGCGAATAATCAGGGAACATCGACGAGTAAACAAAATGCATTGCTTGTCTGTATAAAATACCAATACTTTATTTTTCAATCGACTGTGCGTCGCACCACGCACGGGGGATATGTACAAAGTCGTCGCGTTGTGTTGCAACCGCGTCGGTGCAACCTCGAAAACGCCTACCGATTAAAAAGTTATTTTACGTGCTAGGTTTAAAAAGTAACGCATAAGTGTTGTTTGCTTCTTTCGTCGTTTTTCTATATTTTCTTCTATCTCTCTCTCTCTCTCTCTCTTTTCTTTTTTTCTACCCTCGTTTTGTCCCTTTCTCTATCGTTTTCTTTCTTCTTTTGCTTGCTCCTTTACGGCGACTGGTTAAAAACTATACAAACATGCTGTTCCGAGCGGTGTATAATATGCGGTGCCTGAGGTATATCAGTGGTATTACTATTGCGTTGCTTCGGAAATCGGGAAAACAACTGATACAACAAATATACATAGTAACGTACAAAAAAAAAGAAAAACGATGCGAGCGCTTGTTCATCGTATCTGGCAGTGAATCGGCTTTACAGTTTCGTTGTTCCGCGGCTAACACCTCACGGTAACGGTGTACATTTAGATTTAATCTTGCAATTAACACCTTCGATATCGTTTACATTATTTGTATCCACGTGGCATTACCAATAACATTTGTCGCACAACATTCTCTCGATAAAAGCTCATTATACCCTGGGCAAGGTGATCTAATAGAAGACACGTTTCTGATGAACCGTTATACAAAATTCAAACTTAAGGGAAATGCGACTACTTAACGTATTATACAATTCGAGCTTGTATCGAGGGAATATTGCATCTCTCGAACTGTGAAAACTACCGCAAACGTGTGCCACCGAATATGTTCAACCCTTTCAATGCAGAATCCTCACCATCGGCTGCGAATACTACCTTCCACTAAACAAAAATATTTCCTCTCGTAACAAAATCAAGTTCTAACTGTAACGATTCGTTCAATAACGCTGATGAACTAAAAAAAATGCTGTGCTCAGATTCGTAGCATTGAAAGAGTCAGTAATACGAACACCACGCAACGCCACTGCGCTGTCCGCCATTTTGTGAAGCGTTCGTCCGGTATCACAAAATGGCGAACAACGACGTATGACTTCTGCAACGCTGGTTGCGTCTCGATCACGCTTCGCTAAATGAACGATTGATACGGAGGAAAACAAATTGGCATTTCGGCTCGATGAGAAATTAAATGAATTCAAAGGCGAAGAGAAGCGCAATCGCACCGCGTGTCGCTCGAACAATAAAAGGCTTAATGGCTCGCATCGAACGAGGAAAAACTATTGAAGTGCCGGATGACGAGCTCCCGGACAAACGAAGAGAACTCGCTGTGATGCTGATTACAATTGTTTTTTCGGCCGGTGAAAGGAAGGAAAGGGTGACGCAAGCTCATCGTGTCCTTACAAAGCTAAAACAGGGCGCGGAAGCGACGGGGTTGCGCAATCAGAACTGGAGTGATTTTTGAAAGTCGTTTCGAGAATTTCGGATGTTTAATGTTTGAAATTTGCTTCGCAAGTTCAAATAGTATTGGATAAATTGTTTTTCCCCTTTACTTTGATGGTAGCCTGATTTTTCTAATTGGATTTCGTAGGAACGTTGAGACTGACGTAAATAAATTAAAGCGTTACACAAGAATCAAAGGCCGTGAAATTAGTATAAACAAATTGGAAATTCTTCTGAAGATATGCTAATATCAACGAATTGAGAATACTGAAAAGAAATCGAAAACGTGAGCGAACTAAAACTCTGCAGAACTAAACGCAATATTATAGACAATCGAGTTCGAATTAATATAAACATTGGTCCCTGGCAAATAGTCAAATAAATAAATTGCAATTAAAATAAACGGATATATAGCTCGCAATTGATGCAAACGAATTATAACGTAATATGAACGAATTCAGAGGCTCAATGTTTAAGTAAATTAATCGAGTAACTTTGACCTTAAGGATGGTTAATACGAATAAATATATGCGTATAGAAAATTAACGCAAAACTAATTACAATTGATTAGAAATAATTAGCAGGCCTTCAATCCGATTAATAAAGTTCCCTATTTGGCAATGAACTTCTCTCACGCATCTCCAAGAACGGGTTCTTGAAAAACGAAAACAGTCTCCATCAAAGTTCACCAAATAACGTGAACATAAAACATCATCGAACTTAACTAAATATTATCAAAATTCGCAATAAACATCATTAAGAGAAAACTAAAGAGAAACGTCATTACATTGTAAAATCCCATCCAATATGATTGAAACGTTCCCAAAGGTCGCTAATCGTTATCAAACATCTCTAAACATCATCATCTAGAATCCAGTTCAATCGAACATCATCTAAAATCATTCTGAACGTAACCAGACGTTAAAAAAATTCGAATCAAACGTCACCAAACGTCATTACACCTCGTCGAACATCTCTAATCGTGATCGAACTCGACGAGACAGTCGCTGCCGGTGACAATATTTCACAAAAAACATTTTCCCAAACGTCGTAGGAACTTATCCAATACGCTCAAACGTCATTCAAACATCGTCGAAGCTTGTCAAACATCATCAAACGTCATCCGATCTTTTTCTTCCGATCAAAAGCCGTCGAGAAACCCGCTTCTGGACGCGCACGTTCCCTGTCCCCTCGTTCGCGCCCCGCTTTTCCAAGGTACATAATATACAGTGTAAAATAGGTGCGTGCACAAAACGCGTTTACAGTACGCATGCACTAGTAGTAGTACAAGTAAGAAAATGGTCAGCCGTGCGTTGCCCGGCCGGGGGGATGGGGGGGATGATACCGTTTATATTACTCGATCTCTACGTTGTACTAAGATTTGGTTACTGAAGAGTATGTTTTACTAACTAGTTTCGCTTTTTGTGGCACTGGGCTATCTCCCATTTTATGTTTCCCCTTTTTATCGTTTCGTTAGTTCGGAATGCGAAATACGAGCGCGGCCCGGGGATCGCGACCCTCCTGGCGCGATTCTTTCTGCTCCGACGCGAAAGACGAGGAGGGTCGCGGCCTCCTAATCCCGCACTCCATCCTATCCTTCTCAGTTAACTCTACACTCGACGTTTCTTTAAGTACTAACAGTTAATATTTTTTCTCATTCTCTCGTCTCCCACGCTTCTTTCGTTCCTTTTCTCCTCTTTATAATCTTTTTGGATGATCGTACACCTCGATCCTTTCAGGACGCGTTTAGCCTACCCGGTCAAGCCTCGACCACCGTCGCTCGAACGTCTCGGTTATACTACTCGACAACTGAAGCTACTTCAGTCTTATATTCCTCTTTTACCTTCTTTGCCTGGTCGAAGTACATGTTTCTACGGTTACGATTAATTAGCGGTTTAAGTATAAACGTGCGGATTATAAAAAACAGTTAATAGTAATGTATTGCGTATGATGAAGTACAGTTAGTCGACGGCGCTCGAGGCTTGACCGGTTCTGGCCGTCGGATCCGTGTGTTCACAAATTTTTGGTGTGCATTTTGGAAATTCGACATTCGCGCGTGAACCTCCCTCGCTGGTGAAGCTTCGATTCGTTTTTAGCGACTAAAGTTCTTAACTCTAAGTGATATATCTTATGATTTTGGTTATTTACAGGATATTCGCCGTTCCGTTTATCTTTCCCGCTTCGAGTTCAATAACGAACACTTATTCCAACGTTTTTGTGCATTTTCGGAGTCACAAGAAAATATAAACCGAAACTTTTTCAACTTTGAACACCTCAGCGATCCGAAAGTTCAATCTCAACCGAGGGAAATTAGTCATTGTTTCTAAGAATGAAAGCTTCGCGAAAAAGGTTCACCAATAGACACATCGTCAACCCGTGGTACCAAAATAGCCGAATACGTCCATCATTACGCTCCCCTGCATCCTCTATCGCTTCCTCCTTGCTTCCGTCGACTCGCCACGTTACGTGTCGCTCTATCTTACACGGACTACGCGTTAACTCTTAATCGTACGCCTCGTATAGCTTACCTACATATGTACAGCCGCGATACAAGAAGACTGGCAGCGCGGAAGGTCGATTTCGAGTTATTAAATCTAACTATTTATTGAATCATTGGTCACTATTAGAGACAAGAAACAAACCGTGGTGACCGATCAAAATTCTTAACACGTTGGATGCCATGGGGGTCACCGGTGACCTCAACCAAATCGAATTACTATAATTCATTCGATTAAACTATGATTATTTAAGAACTTTTCTATATTACAAGTAATACCACCAAATGCAATGGCATTCTACAAGATAAACCTGCAATAACAATAACGTAATTCAATTACATAAGTTGATACTACATTATTTTCATTTTGTATATTTTTCTCGACAAAATCGTGCGGCACTCAATGTGTTCAAATAAATCATTTTAGAATACTTAAACAGCTTGTCTATGTGTCAATGACAAATGGTCGAGCAATAGAACAAGCTTGACACTAATAACTTCAATAATCAAATCACCTGGGTGTCGTTCATTAAACCTGTCAGTCTAACTTATCCATCAGTTGGGTTAATTCTTCATCCCCTTCACAGTGAAATGAAATATTGATAAACAATGAGCCTTCAATTTAAATAAACTCTATCATCGACATTAAAATTTGTGATTTCATCGCAGCCAAAGGGTTAAATAAAGTTTTAATGTACAACTATACTCGAATCTCTTCAAAATTATGCAATTCTACGTTAAGCGACACTTTTGCATCCAATAATGTCACGTTACTCGAATTAAACTGAGAGACAGTTGTGTAAACTCAAAATCGAAGTCCCATGTAAAGGAACGAACTGAGACACAATTTATCCAACGAAATCCATCGGAACCGACCTTCCACGCCTCGTCTTCCATGTTTTCCATACAAGTTTATACACGCGCGAGTATTCACACATACAGATTCAAACGCATATACTGAAACATACATACATACAAATACCGCGGTTAGGGAAGGGGGCTGGCGCGGCCGACCTTAGGAACCGACTGGAATAAGCGATGGACCGCGCGTTACTGCCCCACGACGAACATTTGGATAAACAATTAGCGTAGATATATATATATATATATAAAAAAAAAACAAAATCGACAACTACCGTCTATCGGTCCAGCGAACAATCTCGCGCCTTTCTATTTTTCCGTTTTCCTCTTTTTACACACAACCTTCGCTCTCCTCTATACACGCAGCCTACACATAGAGGATACACACCTCGACATCTCCCATCCTCGCATGCACGCACACATATTTGTATTATGTATACATAATTATGTATTCATTTTCCTCATATGTATACCTATGTACAAAACACTAAGTGACTCGACATGACTATGTGCATTTTTTCTCCCTTTTCTCCCAGAAATTTTCTTCTCTTTCTCGCCCGCATCTCTTCCCCTACTTTGTTCTACATCTGTTCATAGTCTCACGGAGGAGGACGCACACCGCGGTGGTAGCATTTTTTTTATTCCGTTAATCGTGCGGCTAAAAATTAAGTGTATAATTCTATTACGAAATAGATGCATAAAGCGTATTGCATTGCCTTCCCCCAACAGCACGCCTCCAATTCGACTCCATTTTCATCGCGACCTCGTCCGCCATACTCGACTATCGCGCCTAACCTCACTCCCTAGCCGGAATCTTGCGCGATTTCAGTCATTAGCTACACGGTACGCTAATTAAATCGTTTATTATTGCAGCCTTCGGTTCTTTCCCTCGCGTTCTCAATGTCTCTTTATCTAACTCTCTCTCGTTCTATCTCCATTCCTATCGGTAGGAGACGCTCGGTCGTGTTAGTTCGGCGACCGAGCTCCACCGTCGATCGATCAACCTTCGCTAGCGAAGAACAAATCATTGGAAAGCACGACGATCGAGAGCGTTCACGTGAAAGTCGCTGAAATACTCGTTCCTGTGTGTTTGCTCGCTAGATTGCGACACGCCTTAATCGTCGGCCCGGCAAAACGTTTCTTCCGTAATTCTCGCTGTTACCGACCGTCCGCGGGACACGTGGATCTTTGCTCTCGAAGGATTCGATCGAAGAGATCAGCAGATATCGCAGAGACTTTGAAAACAGAAAATTGAAACGAATCACGGGAGAAGTCCGCGGAACCTCCGCGTCGCGGTTCGAGACGGGATTCGAGCAGAGAAACATCCTCGACGACGCTCGCACTCCTCCACGAAGATCTCTTAACGCGTACAACTAAATAACAACGAGATCCGCTGGGGTCCTCGACCTGTTTCATTCTAAAAAGAACGCCGATCCGATGACGCTCCTCCCGTCGCACTCCCGGGTAAAATTCATTTCTATCGAACAGTCCCCTCGTTTCTCTCGACTAAAATCTCGCCGTGAGGACTAACGACCTCTGGATCTTCGGATTAAAAAAAAAAAAGAAAAAAATAATAATAAACAAAAAAAAAATAATAAACGTAACACGCGGGGCGTGGTGGCTCAGGCGAACTGTTCTCGGCCCACCGGCGCCCCTCGCGATCGATCCTCGATCACGGAGCTTAAAAATGAATTCGAGAAGATTTACGGTTTCCCTCTTTTTCGAGCGGTTCTCAGTGGTCGGTCGTTCTTCCCGTTTGCTAGCGAAGGAAACAGCGGAAACGCCGGCGATTCGATCGAGCCTCGGTCAGGAGTCTTGCTCGCGTTCGGTCTGGTTATCTTCATCGTTTAGCTTGATCCTCTTCGCGGCCGTGGCGCCGTCAGCGTCAGCGTCAGCGTCCGAGTCGTCGCTGCTCGCCAGACGTTCGTCGCAGGCCTCTAGGCTCAGCAGAGAGTCACCCTGGCCAGAGTTTCCCTCAGCGGCGTCTCTCAAAAATGGACGTCCCTCACGTCGGTCGGCGTGCCCGCCTTCTCGTGCTCCAGGATCTTCTCCTGGCTGGTCATCTCGTCCCCCAGAGGCCTCTGCTGTCCCCCCGTCACCGCGCCGCCGGTCACCTGGTGGTGCCCGTTACCGCCGTCACTGCCCACGTGCGCTTGCGATACCATCTCCTCGATCTGCTCTAGGCAGCCCTGAAGATAGTCCTGCGAAGATGAAACAGGAGTTCGGTTAGCTTAGAGGATCCATGACACTTGGTTCTGTTATTTAAGCGTTCTTGAAACTTGCATGTTTTTCTTTTTGCTTATTCTTAGTTTAGATTCTTTTTAAATTTCGATACGGATGTTAGTGTAGGAGATGATTCTGGTTTGGAAATTTTAGGGTTGGCAGAAGGAGGTCTTTAACACGTTCCGTGCGAAATTTCGGTTATATCTTGTTTATAAAGTGCACTGATCTTTTAACTGATAGATTGAGTTACATTCGAGCTTTTGCTGACCTTTCAGATGTTTTGATATAATTTCTTTACGTTTTTGTTGTTTGGCGACGTGCACCGTTATCCTTTAATGCTACACGTGGCACGGAACGTGTTAATCGATGTCTTCGATGTTCTATTATATTTGAAGACAACTGTGTAGGAAATGTAATAATAGACAATATCTGCGAGAAAGTCCAAAGAGAAGGAGATTAAGGCATCAAGAGGAATGTCCAAGAAATCAAATAAGATCGCTAGAAATGAATCTTCGCAGAAACACTCGGCAAATAGCAAAAAGAGAGGATCAGTGGCGAAAGGTGTCAGGAAAGAGGAGCTGTCCGTCGATGAATCCCTCCGATTTCCCGCTGTAATCGAGATGAGTTCTTCTCGATGACGGGAGAGCCAACGAAGTCATTGAATAATTTCTTCGTTGACGGGGAGGGATGCGCGGGGGACGGACGGGGAGGGATCATTCGCGAATCCAGCCAAGACGTCGCGCAAAAAGTCCCGATGAGGAGCCGTAGCAGGTGTCGGGCACATGTTTAAGGGGAAAAAAGGGCGTGGAGGGCAGAGAGCAAGCGCAGACTATACAGACTATACATTCATAATGCGGCGAACGCGAATAAAGTGCACGCGTGAATGGCTCGGCATGGGGTCCATGGCCTGCGAGAGCGCAATATTTTCGCCAGCCGCATGTATTTAGAAGCAGGAAGCTCTTCTCCTCTCTTCCTCGGAACTCTGTCTGGCCACCTGCATTCTCATTCACGATCCCCGGGGCCCGTTGACGCGAGATTACCAGGCCAATTGGCTTCGTCCCGCGCGAAACGTATAATTGAATTCGCGGGATCGGCGAATCGGGCACGGAGTCACCTTTTTCTGCGGCAATTCTTCCGCGAACGGGGAGGAACAATCATGGAAATATAAAGGATACGACTCTATAAACCGACCGTCGCTTAATATCCACTCGGGTCCTCGATGAAGATTTTAAGATGAGTTCGATAAGTTCGGACGTTAATTTTTTAGTCGAAATTGAATATTGGGTTGGTTGGGAGTTCGAACTTTTTGTGTCGCGCGTGAGGCTTGTGTCGGGGTGTAGAAATACATATTGGGAATTGATGCTTTCAAAAGTGATAGAAAGTTGTTCGAGAAAGCAGGGAATGTTTTTATGCGAGATAGGCAATGACAGTGTTCTTTCTTGGAAGATGTTGGAAAACTTTGTTTGTAGCGTTCTTATTGCCATTAATCGGTGCGCATTAAAACATTAACGACCACCGAGGATTCACATTTATTCAGATACAGTCACTTTCGAAATATTTGATTCTTCTGCTTTTCTCTATCTGTAACTTCTTCAACGGGAAATTCTCAAACAACAGATCGTTACGAGACTAATATTTCAAAACAACTTTTCCTATTTTCATCTCTGTTTTAACATCAGAAATTTGCGATTAGCTTAATATTTTCTCCATTTCCACTGGCAATGAGTATTAGGAAAGCGAAAAATTAGCCGGTCGCGATCCTTTGCACTCAGTTTTTTACTAGATATATTTTCTAATGAGGCAAAGACGATATTTTGTGAAACTAACTCGAAGAGAAATCACACGTACATCGAGGAACAAAGCAATTTTATTTCAATATTTCTCAAATTGATGCATTATACGAAGTATAATATTAACTCTTTGCACTCGGAAGCTTTTCACAAGAAACATTCGACGCTGTAAGATGAGACGTACAATAGATGACACTATTTGAAACGAACTAATGAGGAAATATACATCAATTAAGGAACAAACTATTTTATAGAAATATTTCATATATTGATGCACTATACAAAACTTGGTATTGTATACAACACTTTATATTTTTGTTATAACAAATCAAACGGTGACTGAGAGTCACTTGTCGAGTGCAAAGGATTAAATATCAAATTTTATAGTTTCACTGTATGAAATCAAATGGCGAGTAAAAAAGATTACTAATTATTTATGGAAAAGTCATTCAGCAATTCCTTGAAGGCGATGTTACGTACTGAAAATAACAATGACCATACTTTTTTGAAAGAGAGTCGATACTCGAACCACCATCATGGAACTGTGAAGCATGGTGAAACTAACTTACGTAAAACGGGTGCGAATCAAGGAGCGATTAAACCTATTCCTTGACACCATTATCCGAGGTGGTAATTCTTTCGCGAGCGTCTGGTAATAATATCATGAGGACAAACCTGTTCGATAGCCGTGATGCGTGTAAGCTCGTCGAGGAGGCCAGCAAGCCCGTAACCGCTCTTCCCAGTCCAATCGAGACCATGGAGGGCAGCCGCGACGCTAGCGGCCGCGATCATGCTCGGCGTGTACATCGAGAATTTGTACTCTGTAACAAGAACAATTCGAAAACATTATTTTCCACGAAATTTCATTACCACGAAAACGGTAGAGTGATCGTTGCACAAGAAATTTCAATTTTCCCGAACAATTTTTATTTTCGAGGTGCGAGAACGATTAGTTCACAAAGAATTCGAACGTTTTAAACGTTTTCCGTTTTTAACACTGGAACTACCGAGGAGTAGAATTGATTATCCTGTATTTTCTTATAAAATATATAAAAATACATTTCTTGAGTGTTCAATTTCCTTATATTCTAGTTCGTATTTATCTAAATCAAATCATCGAGTAATCTCTCAGAAAATCATCTATGCCTTTTTCATAATTGCGAAAGAAGTAACACGAAATGAGTAATTTTGACCCATCCGGTAGTTCTAGTGTTAGGAGGGTCGTTATTTTGCAGGGACTTTGAATTTCTGTAGAATTTTGAATCTTTAAGATACAGGAGCGATTGTTTGACAAAAATCTGAGCGTTTAACTTTTAATGATTATAAACAGGAAATGTAACTAATACAAAATACTCCATGTTCATTACAATAACTATAAACTGTTGGATATTTTCAAAAATTTTTTAGAGGGGGATGAGTAAGATTTCTACGGTTCAACCCTCTTTGTCGAGATTTGTATATCAGGGTTGCACAGACTAAAGGGCAGGGTGAAATAAAAAAAAACCATAAACAGATGTTAAATAGATTCACTAGACAATAAGTCGTTTTATCACGTCTCCGAGCAACGAACTCGCGCCGCAATGATCTTTGCCCTTTGTTCAAGAGTTACGAGCAAATTGAAATTGCGTTTGCATCTCTCGAACCGTAAGCATTATTCTAGTCAAGCATAATTTCGAGAAACGAACAGCAATAGATGGATCCCCTTGAATCAGTGACCAAAGCGTTAAACCTTCGCCACGCATAAAACACCGTGTAACGAATAAATTACCACGACGCTCGTTCGACGCTTCTAGCAAACAAATTCATGAAGCGACGACCGACGCGTAACTATTACAATAACCGAAAAACCATTAGATCACAGAATTTACGATGCAGAAATAATTCGTGCCGCTGGCAACCAAAAAATAAACCCTTCAAACGCGGCACGAATTAATTGCGCATTGTAACTGTTCTAAAGCAAATAATTCGTTCCGCTCGGAACACTAATCTCCTGCCTACAGCCGGCACGGATTAACACGTTCGCTGTCAGCACTTATTTCGGTGACGGTCTCCTCAATTATAATATTTCCTTCGATCCAATACATCTTCTAAACAAAATATTAGAAAAATGAAACTGAAACGAGTTATTTAGTTCCTAAATATTAGGCTGGCTTGTAAGTTTTTTTCGTAGTCTAATTGTAATGTTTCGTTTGGCAGAAATAGTGGAAATATGAGACTGCGAGGCTTTTAGTGAAAGGAAAGAAGATAGGATCGGTATGATCGGAAGGTAGAACAGATCGGAGTTACGTAATAAGGCATAAAATGTGCTTTGACTATATCAATAAAATGAAAGGTACTTTTGTACAACTTAATATAATGACGTAGTTTATAATTTTCAATAACAATATCCATAGGATTAATTTCATTTTGTAAAATATAGGATCACGTTACAAATATGCGACGCTGGCAGCGAACTGGCAACTCTCCATCAGCTGCCGTTTCCACGTGCCCAGAAGAATATTTCCACAATTCGAACGCTAGAAAGCGTTAGATTCTCGGTAAGGAATCTGCCAAAATCCGCAGGTAGGTCCCGAAAAGGGTCCCAGACCGTAGGGACGAGATTTACGGCGTAGAGAACTCGCGGATATCGGAAAGAGCAAGAGGAGGAGAGGCAGGGGTCCAAAGGTGACCGACAGCGGGCACCCGCCGCGCCACGTTTAGCCGTTTCCCTTTTTGTTAGGAGTCCTAGCCGTGAAAGCTTTTGTCACCTTGGCCTCGAGTCTTCGCGAAACGGTCCGTCGGGTCGAGCAATTAGCTAGGCCCCTTAGAGGACTTGTCTTAGAGGCCGGGCAGCCTGGGCTAATAGCGGGGTCTTTAACGGTTCCCGGCCGAAAAACTGCGAGCCGAAACTTTCTAACGCCTTTGTTAGACGGTCCCCTCTCTATTCCTGGCCACGTGAACGTCCTCGCACAGCGGTTAATCGCTAAATCGTCACGCGATTCGAACAGACAGCTCGTGGAGCCGGGTGACCTGCTTTTAGGGTACGCTAGAACTGGCAGGATAGAGGATCTTTGAGATGTTAGATTCTCTAATGGGAAGTTTGGCTTGTAGTTTGTATTTGGAACAATAGTTGATAGAACGTTGTCAACTCTTGATGATTCTTTTTTTATTCTGATAATTGACAAATATTCGATGCTACTGAATGGGTGATTTATATGCTAAGGAAGAGTAGATAAATTGTTGTGACTGATTACTTCGCTACGTCAAGCTAATCTAAACATGAAGTTAATTTACAATAAAATTTTCGTTTCATCCAGTTTCAATGTTCACAAATCTTCATTTGTTACTGTAGCGATGAAATAGTGCAAATGTTTTCTTATTTGTTGCTGTGTAGATTTTTTATTATGCGAGCATTTTCTATTATGCGCAGAGGTAGAGTATACTGCGATAAAAGCGAAATCGTTTTCCCAAAATGGGAGCAACGGAAGAATGAATTTCAAAGAAGATTTTCTGGTTTATAATCTCCTCTGATCTAGAACCCTGCGGGTTCTACGTTCTGGGAGCGTGATTTCTTAAAACCAAAGATTCGCAGAAGCGTTCCTTTGAAATGGAAAAGAAGAACGCTGAAGAAAAAGGATAAGCTGACGGCAATGTTAAAGACTAGACCGAGGCAGCTAAGCAAAAAGGTGTAGTAAAATGAAACGAACAGAGGCGGAGAAATTAAAAAGAGCCAAAGAAAAATGGAACACGAGAAGAGGTGGCTAGAAGAAAAGGCCTGACAAGAGTAAAGCAAGTACCAAGAAAGCCCAAGAAAAGATGAAAAGGGAGGGATATCAAGATAGACTAATGAAGAATGGTATATAAAAACGAAAATAGCGAGGGTGAAGCAAGAACGGATCTTGAAACGGAAAGACGTCGAGGAAAAAGTCCGCCAAGAGAAGTGACCTTGAGCCTAAGCAAAGAATATATTCTCATTTGCTTAAATACTATAAAATAAAACTTTCTTATAAAATAAAATAGTTTGTCCTTCCTTTGTCCGTAATCTTCGTCTGTTCCTTAATTCAATTTATTTACTCAATTCAATCAAGATATTTAAAACTCAAATACGTTTTTCGCCAAAATACCAAAATCTCAACAATCTTAACACTGAAATTACAGAACAGTTAAATAGACTTTCTGAAATTCTTCTATGGAAACTCAAAGAATGCATCTATTAAGACTTCAATTAATTTACAATTCAACTAGCGTATTGCTAAATCAATTTCTTGGATCATTATTCAGGGAAAAATCTGTTATCTTTTTAATAATTACAGAAAGAGGAAATCAGGAATGGGTCGTTTTGACCTGTCTGGTAGTTCTAGCATTAAATGAAGTCACAAAAACATACACCGAAACAAACAAAAGTCTCAAGCACTAAAAATCCCCAGAGACCGCACACTTAACAAATCAAACAGTGGTAACAAAGGTCAAATAATTGATATCTCCCCATCGTTCTCGCAGGAACTCATCGCTCATCCATCATCCACGTAATAGAAACATCGCTGAACATTCATCAAACTCTCAGTGCCGAAAAAATCCAGCCAATTCGAAGATCAATTTAAAGAACAATCTCTTAACCCTTCGCGATCCAAAATATTCATAGTTATCTCCTCCGAAATTTCCGTAAACGTTGTCCATTTCAATTCCAATGAACATACTGCTTGTAATATACCCTAATTACAGAATTATATTATAAATAATTATAGTAAATATTGATTAAATACCTATCGAAAGAAAATTGAAAACCGAGCCCGAGCATAAAACAGTAACGGATTAAAGCTTGATGATCGATCGATCGCTCAATAGGGGTGGTCTTGCCGTACGTTTTTGCGCAATAATAATTCCCGACGCACGCAGGGGGAACGCACCTGCGAAACTCTCCGCAAAATTTAAGATCGAGGTTCGCAGAATTCCGCTCTTAATGGCTTTATTACGGCCGTCCGCTCTCTTCTCCCCCCTCTGCCCCTAAAAGCGAGTTGAATCGGGGCCCGGCTGGGTCCCGCGGGAGCACGGACAATTTCGGTCAGCCGTAGAAACCTGTTCCCCCTCGTCTTTCCATGAATGAATAGTCGGCGGCCGGGGAGTTCGCGAAAAATCCGGACAAAACGCGCGGCCCGGCGACTGGGCCCCGCGAATATACGGGGTGTAACGGTACGCGTGGTGCCCAAGTGGACACAGTTCTACGTTAAAAAGTGAACCGAGGAAAAGAATGAAACTTATCTAACCCTTATCGCTTTGAGAATATTATACAACGATTTTTAGCCAACTCCAAAGGCAATAATAATAAAACTGCAAAATTCTGGCAGTGATTATTGCCGGTTGGAGTGGAACGCTACCTTATGACGATATTAACACGTTGCCACGGTGGTTACCGATGACCGTGGCTTCCAAATTGCTGAAGAATAATTACAATAAAAAACTTGATTTTAAATAAACATATTCAGTAACATAAAGTAGCTAGATCATAATCGTAATATGACTACTGTAATGCTAAATCATTAATAATTAAGATCGTTTGTCTTTGTTATTAAAGAATAAATATTATGTTATTAAAGTTTATTAAATTAAAGTTATTGAATAGTATTCAAAATGCTAGAAATTCTCGTGTCAACGTATTAATATATATTTGGCGTGCGGTTTACCTATTGTTTTGGTTGTATCAGAATATCACACATGTGACATTCATGTAAAATAGTTTACCTGCTTTATGTACTGTTTCAAATATTTAAAAATTATATGAATTATCACGTGAGATAATTGCAAGAAAGGCACGGTAAGGGTTAAATATGACCGTGGTCGCGAATGTATTAAGCTTGGCAGCGTTATTACCGTCGGTTGGAGCGATAAGGGTTGAAGGAATTAAATTTTGGCTCGAAAACGGAGCCCCGAACGAAGAAAATCTTATTCTTTCTTTCCGGCTTCTTTTTACGTAAAATCATCCCCTGTTCGGCTGCACCGCGCGTCCCGCCACACCTTGTATATTGCTCATCCGCTAAAACGATGAATACGATATACATCACGCGTCGATGATTGCCACGTTCATTGTCGACACGGGGCTCCGCTCGGTTTACGATATTTTTATAGTCACCCCGCGGCGAGATTGAATCGGCCGAGCCCCCGACGTTCGGATGACAATGCGGCTGGGTCCTCGGAAACACGCGACGACGCGCGACGGATCGTCCGACGGAAAATAACGAATCCCGTGATTCCGGAATGATTTGTCGACTCATTTGCCTTACGATTTATTTCGGCCCAATCTCCCCTGCCCACGCTGCTCAACCCCTTATCCTGTGATTCCTTTCACAATCGTGCCTGATGAAACTGCTTTATCGAATTAGAAGAACAGAATTCGACGAACGAAGATTAACGACTGATAATTGGGAAAGTAATATTCGATTTATGTAAATAATATCTAAATTGAATATTGAAGTAACTGAATATTAATATAATGAAATATCTAAATAGTAAATATTAATTTTATCCGATATCTCAATAAAATGATTGATTCTAGTGACAGTTCTCTTTGCTATGAAAGAATAAGTAATATTATACTAAATGTTTATAATTTTCGTGGGCGCTTCTCATTCTTAATTAACACAATGCCATGTCAGTCACCTATGATTGACGCTTCTGAATTACTTGATAACAATCGTAACATGCAAGATAATCAATGTCGAATCATAATGTTTAATAACTAAGTTGATAATAGTGTAATGCAGATTGTGATGCCAAATAGTGAATAATTGTTGCTACTTTTCTCTGCTGAAAAGGATAACTACAGAAAAATGGTCAAGATTTTCGTGACGCTTAACGTATTAATAATGTAGTAATGTTTATAAGAAAAAATTGAAAACATCTGCTTCAACTGCTCGGGGTAGTTCTGTTATTAACACTAGAACTATCGAATAGTCAAATTGAAATTTTCAAATTTTTCTATGGAGACGACAGCTATTGAGATTTCAATTTGCGTGTTACTAAGTTAATTTCTTCAGTAATTTTGCAAAGAAGCATCTGTTATCTTTCGAATAATTGCAAAAGAATAATTCACGAATGGGTCATTTTGATTCATCCGGTAGTTCTAGTGTTAAATGAATATCTGCGACTGAAGTTTCTTCGGTAACAGGGCGGGTGGAGGGAAGAGAAGACGACGAACCCTCCCCTTTCGTGTGGCAGACGATGGCCAAAGGTCGAGGGGCCTGACCGCACGATATGCGTTCGCGTGTACGTAAGTAAGCAAGTAAGTGCGCTCGGTTCTTCGTTCCTTTTTCTTTCGGCGAGTAAAGGATGCCCGCTCGTCAGGATTCTGGTTTTTGTCGGATGATCCTTGGAAGAGAGGAGAATTAATTAAGTTGTGGGAATGAAACGGGTGTCGGGATTAAAATCGAATTAACGTGCCGCGGTGATTTGCTGCCCCGTTGAGACGTGTGTAACGAGAATTTGCACGGGCGTTATTTGCGGTTTCTGTGATTGTTTCTTGTAGCCCTGGCCGACTTTACGACACCCGCTTCGATAAGATTCCTGGCGTTTGTATTATAATTGGCTTTCCCGTTCCGTGTCGCGGAATAGCTGCGTTTTGGAGTCGAATTGAAATCGAATTAACAGACAGATAATTTGTAGGTATATCGCTAAATAGTGGGCGACTGTAGAAAACTTGGAATAATCTATAAAATAAAAAGGCTTGAGTTGTTGAACGACACAAACTGAAATCGCAATGCGGAAAGTTTCAATCGCAAAGAACAGAAGACGTAGAAATCTCATAAATCAATGTTAATAAAGGAAACACTAATCTCTAAGTAATTTCTTCAATTATATTTCAAACTATTAACAACTAAGCAGTATCTATCGCAACAAGCACTAAAGCGAAACTAAGAAAATCACTAAGAGGAGCTTTCGAAGCCAATAACCTCAACTAAGAACACTCACAAAATCATCGCGTACTAGCACAGATCGAAACAGAGATCCAAAAACAACTGTGAAGGTCACTAAGAATGACGGTCTTTGAAAAGTAAAAAAACCCATAGAAATAGAAATAAACTTGGGAAACGAGCTCGAAAGAAATCTACGGTGGACCAAAGAAGAACGTGAAGAAGATGAAGAAGAAGAGAAAGAAGAAGAAGAAGAAGAAGAAGAAGGGGAGGAAGGGGCGCGGGGCACGATGGAATCGAGACACGTTTAAATCCCTCTTTGCCCGCTGCCACTCGGTTGTTATTACAACCGTCAATGGGAAAAAGTAAGGACCATCGTCCTTCGTCGTCTGGCCGGCTCCGGCGGCAGTTCCGGCTGGACAGGGATGGTAGGCTAGAGGCAGCGGTCCCCAATGATTGTTTCTCACGAGCCAAACTAGGCAGTCGCCGGGGCCCAGTTCGAGTCGTTTGACCCTCTTTTTCAGCGGCGAAAAGAGAAGCAAACGGCGCCACGAATTCCAACCGCTTCCTTGAATCGCGGAAGGTCTCTGAACCTCTCCGCAGACGTATTTCTCCTCTTTTTTTTTTCTTTCTTTCTTTATTCCTTTCCTTCTACTCCCTTCGTCGCACTTATGGTCAACAAGGACGCACCGTACAATGTTCTGTACTTTGGGCTCGCGTTTGGAGAACATTTCGCGGTAACCCTTGGATCGAGTGGACCCTTCCGGCGTGATGGGTCGGAATTGACCCTTGATGTCTTGGAGTTTCTTCGGGTATTGTGTACAGGTTTTTTGTAATGAAAGTAAGGTTTTCTCTGGCGATTCTTTGTGTTCCCAGTGTTTTCTGGTGATCTGAAGTTGTTTATTAGAATTATTGTTATTGATTGTGATAATTATATTAATATCAAAATACAGATTTGTCCTGTCGCTATATTCAGTTGTTGATGTATTATAGTCTAATTTCTAAGTAATGCTAGTTGTTAGTCAGTTGTTGCGACCTCTTTGAAAAGTGCGTACCTTGTTCTGGAATGTGTGCGTATTCATATCTAGAAACAATACTTTCAAACATTTTCTTCCAAGTAAGTGTATATCTTTTTCAACAATGAATATTCCCCTAACCAGTTAGTTAGCTGTTTTGAGACAAGTGTACTCGTCATAACACGAAAAACCTTGCCATTTCCTCATGAAGAGGATACTCCTCAAAAACATATAACTGGTGAAACACAATGTCAGTTTAACTAGCTTAACACTACTACTACCAGGCGGGTCAAAATGACCAATTCCTAATTTCTTCTTTTACAATTACTGTAAAGGTACAGACACTTCTTTAAGAAATGATTAAAGAAGCTGATTTAGCAATACCTAAACTGAAATACAAGCCAATTGAAATCTTAATAAATTCACGCTTATAGCTTTTATAAAGAAATTATAAAAAGACGGTTTAACCCTTTGCGGACGAATGTCGACATTTCAGCGAGATCAAATTTCCGTATTTGAAAGACTAAGTCGTAAGCAAATGATATAATTACTCAAACAGCAAGAGACCAGCATGTAGTTCCCTTTCTTTCTACTGTTTAAGCAACTAACAGATAATATAGCTTCATCTACTGAAGGTTTTGCATATTTCGAAGAATCTTCGTCCGCAAAGGGTTAAGTACTCGATAGTTCCAGCGTTGAACACGTTCGAAAATGATAACTAGTCAATCGAAATGCACACGCGATCGAATAAGAAAATTCGGAAATGAAACTTGTTGAGAGGTAAGAGTATTTCGCTCGAATTTCGTATCGTGGACGAGAAATTCGTGGCGGCAGCCGAAAAGGAAGGAGGGCCGGATAACCGTATCCTTGCACTTTCGTTGCTTCGTTCTCGTTGCAGGCGGCGCGCATAATTAGACGCGCGCATGACCCATTAAACGCAAAGAAAGAAAGGCGCACGCGGGGGGAATCGATTCGACGTAGTTACGTGATGGTTTCCGCCGGGTGTATTATACGATGCGCGGGCATATTCATTAACGCCGCCGCGAGTTAACGATGCACGCTCCCGATTGTTTACGATGCCGTGGCACGGTTCTAACGAGGCTGACAATGGAGGCCCCGTGCGTAAGAATTGCATTTTAAATCGTGCATCGCGGCTTACTACGACGCGAGGCCCGATCCGATTATAATTTCTAATCGGGTCCGAAACGTTCCGAGCGACACGCAACTGTCCGAGGAAGCTACTACTAAACCCACACGACTGTTTAACAGCAATTTATAAATGTTTTTCTGTTTATTTAAATGGATATACGCGCACCCGAAGCTCAACGGAACGATTCCTCAAATTAAGTAATTCATTGAATTATATAATTGAAACGTGAAAAGATAGTTGGAACGGACAAGTCTTAGTAGAAGTTGATAGAGATTTCGGTTATGTTCGATCTACGAGAATCAATAACACGTTGAATGCCGCACGATTTCATAGAGCGAAATACACAAAATGAAAAAATATAATATTAAATCATTTGATTGAATTGCATTGTTATTATTGCACGTTCATCTGGCTGAATGTCACCGCACTAGGCAGTATTATTTATAATATAGAAATATTTTCAAATAATCATCGTTTAATTGAGTGAACTATAGTAATTTGATTTGGTTGGGGGCCATCGGTGATCCCCATGGTATTCAACGTGTTAATGAAAATATAATTGTTTGTATATGGTTAGAATGTTTTATCATGGAAAAATGGGAGGTGATAGTGAAATCCAAATTGTAACACTAAAACTTTCAAGAAATTAGAGCTTATTTCTAATTCTTTATCGAAATTAAGAGCATACGTTTCTTGAGATTCGAATCTTCGCGATTCAATCGCGAAAACGCCTTTATAATTGTGATACTGGCAAAATAAGAATCTTCTGAAGCAGGTCAATTTGACTCGTCCGGTAGTTGTAGTGCTAATAAAACTTGACGCAATTCTAAATTGTAGTTGTAGTGCTAATAAAATTTGACGCAATTCTAAATTGTATTCGTATTGTAATAGTCATTGATAGACGTGCAATTGATTGCAGCTGACATCGTGGCAATAGCAAACGCAATCGCAGAAATTACAAATTCAACTGAAGGAATATTAACTAGAGTCGCCGTACCATTTTTAAAAATCGTGATAATGAATTGTAGTCGTGATCAGCCTTCTCAATGAACGTACCGCCGTTCCCCGTCTTTCGTTTCCGTTCAAGAAAATCGTATTAAACACGGTCGCGGGCGGGTGAATTCTAATTACGCGCGCAGCCGGCCCATTATCAAAGGAACGCATCGGAGAAAAATGTATCGCGGCGTGTTATCGCTGCGGTAAAATGTATTCGGCCGTTCGACAAGCTGTTTTCGCGATTAAAAATAGAACGGCAGTTAGGATTGTAGCTCGTGCTAAATTCCTCGTTAATTGGGTTCGCACGAACGAGAAAACGCGGCGGCGCGTCCGCGATGCTCCGCCGCGCGAATTTCCTTTTCTTGTTCATTATCGTTATCGCGGCTGGTTACAGCATAATGAAAATTGCGGCGTTGCGAAGCTCGCCCCTAATAACCATTTCATAATCGACGAAAGTGGAACGAATTAAAATTCGCACGATGAAAATTTACGAGAGGCAATATCAAATCTGATTGATTCCTTCAAGCTTTTATTAGTATATATTAGCTTCTCCGTGGAATGAAAGGGTCCTGTTACTGGGAATCGAATTGAAATAATTTCATGCTGGAACGGGGATAAAACTAATATTTGGTTTGAAGGTTGCGAATAACACTGGTCACTGAGAACATTCGATAATTAATGGGTTAAATGTTTCATTCATTGAATAATTCGTAAAAATGTAAAAGAATTTTAATATCACAAGTGCACGTTTACTTTAACCCTTTAAGACGGAATATGATTCTAGGTTTCTTTCAATTTCTTCTTAAGTTTCTTTCTGTGGTACAGATGATACTATAATTTGTTTGATTCGGGAATGTAGAATATATGATAATTAAATAATAAGGAAAATAATAAAGGCACGATATAGTTCCTGAAAAGTTAATAGCAAATGGAACAATAAATATGTAAGTAACATTGATTTGTGTTAAATCGAGCTGGAAGTCTTTTCGAGCTTCACTTAGGTAATTATGTGGTAAGGGGTTAATGTATTCGATGACGTTCGACGTATGCTGCATACGAATTTCGAAATTATGTGACCCCTGCAATTTTTAAGCGTTCCGACTGCGATTACTGAATGTCTTCTGTGGAAGGAACTTCTTTGGAAGTATTTGCAAATTATTCGAATTCGACTTTGTCAAGAGGAATGGAATTATTCCCATTGTCTAGACCTCAGGATTGATCTAATTTCTGTAAGTGACGATCGTCTGGAGAAGTTAATTGAAGAAGACCTTAACAAAGTTAAGAGGGAACGATGAACCGAGAAGCTTGATGCCATTTATTAATAGTTTGTCATATCTTCTGAAATAATAACCTACCAAACAGAGGCTAAACTTATATGTAATTCATTAAAAATCAAAGTGATGCGGTTTTATTGCTTTCTGATTACTACTATTATAACGTAAGAATCGTTGAGATTTTATAAATTAATGAACCGCTTGCACTGAAATTTTGCAATATCCAAATTCAAAAGTCGCAAATGAATGTATCAATTCTTATTTTCCATTCTCAAGACTTCGGTGCGCAATTCAGTTTTCAAACGGTTACAAAATTAACCCAGAATCAACAACAAAGATCCATAAGTCTACTAAAATCAAACGCATCGTTCAAGATATTTTCAATTGCTTCGAGCAGTAAGCATAGTTCGCCACCATCGCGTTCGACGGCACCATCGAATTTTTCACGATGCGGAGCGCAACAGCCGCTCGCATACGAACACGTCCCACATACATAAATGCATAAAAACTACGGTTCGGTAGCTGCCGATCGTTCTCTCACCTCTGGCGCTGAGGGCGATGAAGGTTTGCGCGTGCCTCCTGACCATCACTGGGTCCCAGGTACGCGGCATCGGCAGTCTGCTCAGGATGTGCATCAGGAAGTCGCCAGGCGTCACCGCGGATAATTCCCATTTCAGCTTCGAGACGACCAGCTGTTCCCACCTCTGCAACAATCGTAAAAGAGAACACGCATTTAGCTTCTTTCCGGTTATGCCGGGACTTAGGCAGAGGGTATATATGTATACTCTTCCGGTGAAGAGTTTGGGACCACTTGATATGCGACGAATTCAAAATTGCCATATACATGTATACCATAAAATAACAAAAATTATGTTTTATAAATATATCAAATAAAAGAACAAAAGTTATATATCCTTAGATTTGACTAATACAAGTTTGTCTTTCAACCGATGCATTGATCCCAAACTTTTGACCGATAGTGTACGTATGCATGTACACGTGTGCATATGTACTTTTAGGGGCTGCATAGGAATGATGCATGAAATTATGCAGATAAGGCTCGGTTCGTTTCGTGTATGATCCATACCCTGTGCAGTGTTCTTGATTTTATCCGCATTTTTGAGTGGTGCGTTTTTCTTGGCAACATTTTCCGTATTATATTCTTTGGTATTGTACATTTGTAATGAATTAAATTTCCGGTAAGTCGAATTAATAAGTTTTAAATCTGTTTAGATACTAAATGATTTTTAGTGTCTCATGTTTCTTTTTAGGAGACGTGTAACTATGCGGCCAATAATTAGAGAGTCTACCAAAAGTAGAAGAAATACTGAATATTTATAATTACTTGTAATAAAGATCCTATATAGCAAAGAACATTATTGTATACTCTATTAAAGTTTTCTCTACTACAAGTTGCAGGACATTGAAAGTAAAGTGAATGCACAAAATCATCATATTACTGAAAAATACTCAAGATCACATCCGTCGCATAATAGACAGGATATCCTCCTCATCCGCCATATTGAATATCTTTCAAATTATCCAAGACAAAGAGCGAAGATCCACCAAGCGTTAAATTTTGAAAATGAGAAGGTACGGTTACTTTCCCACCCGTTACATAAAGCGAAAATATCATCGGAAAAAATGAATTACATAAGGCGAAAGTAGAAGCTTCACGCTTTAGTCCGAACCGAGACAAAATGTCGTACACCTTTTTATTACGAAGTTACAGGATCTTAAAGATCATCAACTTCACGATTAAGCTAAAGCCCAAATAATGTAGTTACACATAAAACAGTCGAAATAGAATGATTTCATTATTTGAACAAATTAAGCCCATTTCTGAAATACAGAATCTACCAAAAGAAAAACATTTTCGAGTTCAAAGAGTTAATCGTATATATTAACTGCACTAATTAATAAATTAATACATATAATAACGTACACAAAAATAGTGAATATTCCTTACGTTTTAAAAATAATAACGTCGCATTAATGTATGCAACACACCCACAAAGAAAACCATAAAAACGGTTCCTATTTAAATAAATTATCACTTCTAAAGTACAGAATCTACCAAAGAAAACTTTCCGGTGCAAAGGGTTAATAGTTTACATTAATCGTACCAATCAATAAATTAGTATATCATAATAACGTACATAGCGTAAAAATAGAGAATATTCATTAAAACTAATGACATTCCATTATTGTATCCAACGCACACACACACAAGAAAACGACAAAAACGGTCCCCGTTTGAATAAATTAGGCTCATTTCTAGAAGACAGGGACCACGCAAGTTATACGTCTCCATTTCTAGGAAACGAGGCACTCAAAGTGTTAACTAAGAAAAAGTCCATTTAATTTCACCGGTGCTACCCGCGCGCGCGTACTTACACACGCTCTCCCGTTTCCCCCGTACGTATTCGTCGAGCGTTAAACCGTGGTTACACGTATATACACGCTGCCAACCTGTCTCTCTCTCTCTCTCTCTCTCTCTCTCTCTCTCTCTCTCTCTCTCTCTCTCTCTCTCTCTCTCTCTCTCTCTCTCTCTCTCTCTCTCTTTGTTTCTCTCTTTGCTCGTTTCCTTTCCTAACCGCGGATGCGCTGCTCGCTCGAGTACGTCGTAGTACCCTCGTTTTCTCTCGACCATGAAATTACACGGCGGCCATACTACGCGTAGTACTACGTGTCCTTCGGTTTGATTAAATGTCCATTGAATTCGGTGGCTACCACGCTCAAGGCTGTGAAATTCTCTTACGAAACGGTGTGACGTGGTTCTCCCTCTTCCCCTCTGTTTCTGGATGGAACGACGTACCTAACAGAGCCGGTCTATCGGTTTCTCCTAACGAACCGACGTTGGCCACTGATTTTTTATGACGACCACGTCGTTCATTCAATTGAATAATTATTTCTCGAGTGTTCAGGGCGATTAGATTGTGGACATTCGTTGGAAATGAAGATTTGGTCATTGATTTATGAAAAGTAATATTGATTCTCTCTTTTATATCGACTTGATGAGTGGTTAAAGTAATTTATTGACAAATGAAATGTTCACTGAATTCGTATTATTTGTATTATCGATTAGCTTTGAATTAAGTTATAAACGATACGCAATTGGCATTATGGTTGTGAACGAGTGGCATTGAGTTACGAAAAATGGTAAATAAATTCGAAAAGAATTTCAGCTTTCATCTATGGAAGTCATTTTTTCATCGCCTAGAAATTAATTGAACACGTTCGACCATAAGTAAACTGTATTTCACACGAGGAAAGAGGAAAAGAAGAAAATATATAACCGATAGACTATACGATAACCATTGAAAACGGATATTTCACATAATTCACCGTGGAATTCATTCTCCCACGGTCCCGATATTATCGAATTGAATAAACGAGACTCGGGAAAATGAAAAAAGAAAGGAACAGAATTCGAACGAATGTTTAGCGTGAAATGAAACTTCCTAGAAAAACGGTTCCGAGGGATCGAGAGCGTGTGCTTTCTCCTCTCGAGAACAACACTCGAAAGGGAATCGCCGAGTCGTGAGCCAGAAACTGTTAAGAAGCAATTACCGAGCGGAATTGAAGATTCCAGGCTTCGAAACTCGAACTCTTTGTCGCCGCCCTTACCAGCTCCTCCCATACGAAGTGTGTACGTGAATGTAAGTACGTGTGCGCGCATGTTTTTTTTTCTCCCTTTTTAATCTTATCTCCTTCCTTCTTGCCTCACCTCCTTCGATTAACCTCTTATCCTTGAGAGGGTGGAGCTTCACACTCGAGTGCGTGCGTACCACGCTCGTAACGCGACACGCAGTGCCGCCGGTGAATGAAACAAAGACCATGCGCAGTGATACAACCGTGATTTTTCCGCGACCGCTGGAGTCAGGTCTCCAGTGGTCACGTAAACGATAGCCGAGACGCTGGCCAACTAATACTCTGTTTGTTCGATCGCACGCTGTGAACAACCTTCGATGAAACTGTGCATTGTTCCAATAAATGTATATCTACCTTTTCGAATATAATTAATATTAGTACTTGATCTGTAATGATCAGGTGACAGGAAAGTATAAGTATTCTTTATGGTGCTGCATCTCAGTAGATATTGCGTTCTCTAGAGTTCAATATTTTTTGATAGATATTAACACATCCAGAATTCGAATATTCGAGCTTAAATATTATCGAACTCTTGTGAATTCAGATTAAATGTCATGACACTGTTATTAATTATTATACTTTCGTACAATGGACACAGAATACGCCTAAGAATTTCTCTCTTTCCAATAAATTATTAACGACAAAGCAGTTGCGTCGATCGTAGTCGAGAAATAAATATTTTGAAAATAGATGTAGTTTCCTATAAAATTCTATTTGCAATCGCAAGACAAGAGCTTAACATATGTTGAACAAATAAATATATCTTCCAAAGGAAATTCTATTTGAGTGCCAAAGGGTTCACGCGTTGACACTAGAACTACAAGATGGGTCAAAATGACCCATTCCTAAATTCTTCTCTCACAATTATCAAAAAAACAATAGATCCTCTAACAAATTTCTAAAGAAATTGTTTTAGTAACACGCGAACTAAGTTTCGAATGATCGAAGTCTCGATAGATGCACTCTTTGCATCTATGCAGTTTCTATAAAAAAATTTTGAAAAGTCAACTTGACTGCTTGGTAGTTCTAGTGTCGATCGCGACTCGGTCTTCTCGAGAAGACCGTAATATCTCGTCGAAACAGTACGCCGCCGTGAAGAGTGTAGTTGTATCGATCGTAGTTGAAGAATAAATTGCAGAGCAAAGGGTTAACTTATATTTTGAAAATAAATGTACTTTCCTAAAAAATTCTATTTGGGACCTGAGGGGCTCACGTGTTAATTGCGAGGAGGTCGTAATATCTCGTCGGAACGGTGCGCGTTCGTGAGAGGAGCGAGGCTCTCCTCGTCACGGAATGCGTCACGGTGCGGTGCAACGACGCATCGGGGAAGGCGAGGAGAGGGTCTACGCACGGCCACGGTACGTTGCGTACGCGCGCGTAAACGTAACGATTCCGCGGGAGGCCAACGATCCGCCTCAGGGATACCAGCCGCCGCGTTTACTATTTATAAGTAACGCCGTTGCGGTTTTCTTGATTGTCGACCCGATCGCTCGGCTTGGAGGGGGTTGCAATACGCTGAAGGGAGAGGGAGGAGGGGGCAAGGGAGGGGAGGAGACGGTAAGACAAGTCGCTCTCTCGGCAGGCCCGCGTTTATTATTTCGCCTTGGAATATCTGGTGTCGAGTCCCTGTTAAATGATGCAACGCTATCGCGGTTGCACTCGAGCATTTGCATTTTTCCCCTCTATACTACCCTTTTTCCTTTCGGTTTCTTTCGTTTGTTTGTTTCTCCGGTGTTTTTCATTTCCTTCTCTGTGCGTCTGTCTCTCTTTCTTGGTAGGAGAGCTGAAGAGATAATGTTCCCACGAGGACGAGCTCTTTCCGTGGATGGAATGCGCAGGAGTAGATGGTTAGAACGGTGATATAGGGGATAGTGAAATATTAAGAGCTTGATGCTTGGGGTATCGATAAGTGCAGGGTGGATTTTTGTGGGAATACGGTTGGGAGAGCAGAATTGTGGTGGGAAATGGTTTCTCCCGGGGGATGTTGTGAAAGTTACTACTTTGGACATTTTGTGTGTTTGAATGCATAGAAATTTATAGTCTACTAATGATTTTTAGGTATTTGGGTATTATTCATCTGGATCTTGTAAGATGTAATTTTTGGAATTCTTTCTCTTTTCACATGATAGAATTTGGAAATGGTCGTTTCAGGCGAAGGGACTCTTTTGGGAATATTGAAACTACACTTTAATTTTTGTCGTAATTATTACTGTCAATGACCCACGTTTAAAAGAAGGAAAAGCAGTGTTTTACCTTCATTAAACCATACAATCAACATAATGAATTGTAATTAAGAAATGAACAGGCTTGCAAGGTGAAATCAAGAACTTCCACTTGCAATATCTAAAGAAATACATTTCCACATAGTTAACGAAGAGCACTGATAATATCTACAGGGAATCACTAATTAAAACGTGAAACTTATGTGTCAAATTTTATGCTTAAATGCGGGACAAACGTTTCTCAAGAATTCCGAGCACCTGATCAAAGAAATGTAGAAGCGAGTCCCGACGGAATGTCACTGGAGGGTCGATATCGTTTTATTACCATTAAATCGAACTTCCTGCTGGCTTTCTACCGGCTCGATACGCGTTATCGGGCACGAAATCGAGAGAGAAAGTCGATGCGAGCCACGGAAAAGAAAGACAAGGAAGGAGCATACCGCCGTCAGACGTGGAATATTCGAGCTCTACAAGCATGGTGTGTCCACAGGTGCGAAGCTATAGGTGCTGTAATAAGTATGTAAGCAGTAGCAGGATCGTAACGTTGAACGAACGAGCCAAGCACTGAGGAAAGAAAAAAAATCCATTCTTCAGTATCATCAATGAGATACAGTTCAATATTCATTCGATTAAAACTAGACTGCGAATCTTCAATGCAAATTCAAATGTTTCAGAGCATTGTTAGAACAGTATAATTATGTTAGTAATACATATTTTGAGTAATTTATATTTCTTTTCGTATGGTATGCATTTTGTATAATGTTACATTCTCAAACTTCCTATAAATGTATACAAATCTGCAATTAAATTATAACAGATAAACTGTATATTTAATTTTTATTTAATTATTGCTGCTCATTTGAAAAAGAAAATTTTACTTGACGTTTATAAATTATTATAAGTGATAGTGAAGAAAAATAAGCGATTAGTTATGCATTCTTAATACGTTTTTCATAAGTTAATGCTCCATCAAGACGCTTTCGCATTACTGAAACGGTAAAACAATTTTAATTCATAACGAGACACATTTATTCCGAGGTCGACTGGCGGTTATTGGTACATCGAACTTCGGTGGCGTCCATCATTTTACCTTGCCTGTAATTGGCCGAAGAATAATGTTCTTACAAAAGCTTATCTTAAAAATCATTAATTCACAGAAGCAACAAGAAATGTCTCGTTTTCTAATTACCCGAAGAATTATAATGGCACGATTATTGAATCAGTTGCGAAACTACGGGACTTCAAATTCCAAATAAAATAATGTTTTCAATCCACCAAAGTTGCAAAGAATTTTACATTTATCGTTGAAATGAATTTTAGTTACTTCCAAACCAGAAGATTTAATTCGTCGTTGACAAACGTATATCCCTCGCGATCTAATTCGATCCTAAGTGTATTAACCAGACAACGACCGTTAAGCAGAGCGAGCAATAGTTCAAGGAACGATCAATGGAAAAAATGGGACCAGGAAGACGAAGCAGTGGGCCGTCTCAAAAATCCCAGACTGGTTCGGACCGGTTGACAAAGTGAGAATAGAAAAGCTAATTACCTGCGTCCGGAATAGGTGCATCCTACGCAAGGAAACTAGGAGTACAAAAATAGTCACGGTCGTTTAAACGTTTCTTTAAATTCCACGAATCATCAAAAATCCCATTTCCATTGGATAATATTTAATTTAATTCACATAAACTGTTTAAATATAAAAATTTAATTGAAAAATACATACTTAAATATCTAATGTTATATTTTACGAATCTCTTAATGGAAACAGGTAAAAGTGATAATTTTGCTCCTTAATTTATCTACAAATCACAAATATTATTTAAAGAAAATGGGAACACGTAGAATAATAACGAGTTTTTTTATAACATCATTCAAATCTAATTATCTTGAATACAATCAGGACGCAATTAATTAAAAAAAAAGGCTAAAGAAATGAAATGCTGCTGAGAAAAAGAGAAATTGGTTAAACAAAATTTGATTGAAAAGATTTGTAGAATAAGACGGAGTTACATGCAGTAAAATTTGAAATTCAAATAGATCGTACTCGGGGGAAACTGGAGAAGGGAGGCTGAGAGACTCGATACGCCACTGGGTATTCATGCTATTGCGGTAGTGCGTATCGTGTGTACGCGTACCTTGCGTGATCGTAGACGCATGCGCACGCACGAATGACGCAACCAGCGTGCATGCGTGATCCACGTGCAATTTAACCCTTCTGCGGTCTGGTCTGACAGGATTCGATACACCGGCGTTTATCATTATCGCCTTTGGTTCAGATTAAATACATAACAATTGCGCTACATGTAAGTAAATTATTCGATAATGGTAATCGATCGATCATGACGCGATTCTCTTGAGCCATAGCCGCTCGAAATTGTCGGCAGGAATTAAGTCATTTTCATATGCCGTTTGGAAGGGTATAATTTTCTTTAATAAAATTGAAATTAAAAGGAACCATAGAGAAAATATATTGTCCATTCGTGCTACTAGGAAAAGAATTATTAATCGTGTATTTGAATCGAGATTTTCAAGTAAAAAGGTCAATATTAGAACTTTTTAGAATATTGAGTGTAATAAAAGTGTGTTATAAATCTTATTTTTTAACATTAACATTTAACATTACATTACATTACATTAACAAGCTTTCGCGTCGTTACTGATAGCAATCATTATTAATTCGTAATACTGATAATTGTAGCATCAGTATTTAATTAATCCAGGAACATTTCATAAAGGATTCTTCTCGAGAATTTCAGAAATAGGAATTAGACCACTATGATTCTAAACGACTCGAATAATGATAACCATTTAGCATTATTATATACCATAGCAGTCGCCTAAGTTCAGAGATATCGATACCTGTTTGCACCGATGGTTATCTAGTTATTGGTTTAATTCCAGTGCAAACTCGATTCCGTTCTCCATCGTAAGTCACCTGTTACTGTAATTAAGATGTTGCTTCCGCTGTAACGAATGTCTAACAACCCAGTTCTATAGAATATTTCATATGATTGTTACATCAAAGTAACAAAGCATGTTTCCCAGAAATGGTCGCTAATTACATTCGTTTTGTAATCATTGAAATATTTAATTTCGCGGATATCTTATCGTCCTCGCTCGCTTAATTTCCACTTTTCCTGGGAACCGAGGGTTTTTCATGCACCCACAGGTAATTACAGTTCGAGAAGCTCTCTTTCATCGAACTCCGGCACAACACTTGGTAAATTGCTCCGTCATGTGCTGCGGCCGGCGAGATAAGGCATCGTGTGAAATCGGATAGCGCGCGCGATGATAGAGGGATGTAGACAAATAATTACAGTTATTAATAATAATTATGAAGGGCTATCCGTGCGGCTGTGTGCGTCCATCATTCTTCGTGGACATGAATGACGAATTTGACCAGATGACGATCGAGGGTGGAATCAGTGCAACAGGTGGTGAACGTGAACGAAAATGGTACTACAAAAAAGATGGTAATTCGCTTTTAACATTCGATCGACTAGTTGCCATAGAATACATTCTCCTTTCTTTCTTTACTGCGATGAACAGTGGAATTATGATAATCGTCGTTCATTCATGATTCCATTCATATCTTGTCAGATAAAGGTACCATTCTTAGGCAATTGCTTATTTAAAGTCATCTGATATATTATGTAAATTTTTGTATTATTTCCTATCATTTTATTTTACTTCTCATTCAATAATATCGTATTTTAACGTATCAAACCGTTCATTGTTCAGTTCGCCGAGCGTTTCTTCGCCGTTTCTCACCCTACTTTCATTTACATTTCTTATCTATTACAGGAATTCCTATCTGCTCTATTCCTGCCTGTATAAATGTTTGAACCTTATATTTCTGAACCTTTTTATCAATGTTTCAATTCCTAGATTACTTTATTTTCTTTTTAAACCTGCACTGCCGTCATTTTCCAATCCTAGGATTCTGACGAATTATTTTATTATGTAACCTTATTGTCTGATTTTATTCCTATATTAGATTTATTTCAATGAAATTTTACTGTTTCGTGGATCGAGGATCCCTCGATCGACTATTGCGACACGCAGAATTCCCAAAGGACGGTTCGTCTGGGCAACTGGTCGCAATCAATTTTGGCGGATGAAAGCGGCCCGAATTTCTAGACAGACCGAGAAACTACGACGAAAACGGCTAACAAGACTAACGGACAATAGCTTTCCTTGGGAGAAGAAACACGGAGGGTTACGTCCCTGCCATTACCTGGCCGGTTCCGAGAAACGGGGGTCCGATTTATCTGGTTCGCAATGAGGAATCGATAGGAGGTGGCCTGCAACGAGAAGGTAGAGGCCGATGTATAAAGGGTGTCTCGTGAAAACGTCATCACGTATAGAAAACTTCCGGTCATATTTCTTAACAGGAACAAATTTAATCCTGAAACTTAGTGCCGTAAAAATACTGCAAATGAATAAAGAACTATATAAAATTTGTCAATATTTATGCGATTAAATTGAAATATATAATTTAAAAGTATATTACAAATATAGGAAGAATGAATAAAATGAACAGAATCTTTCCAAAAATAAATCAGCTAGAAAAATACTAGATACCTCATTACACTTCATTCAATTCACGTCAGTCACCCTATACATCCACCACGCAATATGAATGAGAAGACAAACTACAATACAGGGTGTCTACAACTTGCCCATCGCAAAAATCTCAAACGGAACGAAGCCCCAAGAATCCCATGGAATAATCAAGAACAACCACCAACGCAAGAACAACATAACAAATGAAATTCTTCGAACAGCCCACCGACAAAAATCCAAGCCCAACAATCCATCCATCTTCCCAATTCCATCATACAGGTGGCAGCACTGTTCCCACGAAAAACCGTTGAGTCACCCGTTAGACGGTGGTCCGTAGAATCGGTCGGCGCAGTAGTGGAAGAGAGAAAGTGAGAAGAAAAGGTAGAAAACGAGCCGACGGGAACAGCGAAGGAAGACGAGGAGGCTAAAGCAGCAGAAGAAGAGGAAGAAGAGGAAGAAGAAGGCAATAGGAGAAGGAGACAGGAGAGGAGGAAGAAGAGCGTCGTGGCGGTTCGCGGGAGAAAGATGGCAGAGGAATGATGCAGGATCGAAGGGCGGCGCCTGTGAGCAAGGTGTTTACCATTCCGGCCAAAAATAAAGTACAAAGGCCGGGGCAAGAGAGGCTCCTTCTCTCCCGGCGTAACTGGCAACAAAAAGCAGAATCACCGTCCGCGCATTCTTCGCCCGCCATGGGCGTAAGGCATTCTCTCTCTCGTGGAGAGGAAGGACCTCTAAGAGGGGGCTTCTATCTCTTTCCCAGGGGAGAGAGATGAGGCTGGGAGTCGAAACGGCGCTCGAGGGGTCGTTTTCTGGTCCTTCTAGTAGCCATCTATAGCTACGCCCGTAACACTGGCCCTCGCTACTTCCAGGAACCATCCTCCAGGACATCTGCTCCGATTACAGGGGTATACCGGGTCCTTTTTCGCACGTGAAGGACCCCCCTCGCCACGCCGACGGCCTCCTTTGCTGCCAGTTTATCGGCCGCTCGATGAATTATGGTGCCAGCACCGTGGAAACTTTTTGAGCTTCTTCTTGGCTGGATGCCATTTGGGAGCTGTCCTCCTTTAGCCCCCTTTTCTTCGGCTGTCGAGGCTCCTTGGGAAAAACGGGAAGTTCTGGGGCCGATAGGGGCGCGCGATCTTTATGATCTTTTTTGAACGCGGAAATGGTTTATTGGAGTTACCCTTCGTCGAGGCTGTACAGGTTTATTGCAGTTGTTTCCTTTTTCTGGGGATTCTTTTTGGTTGTTCTCGTGTGAAATACAGATATTTCTCTTTAGTGATAAATTATTTGGGTTTGTATTAGAATCGTTGTATTATCGAAATGAGGAGAATCCTGTTTAGAGGGGTGATGGTTCTCCGATCACTTGAAGATCAATAATTTCCAGAAACATTTCACGGATCTTCTAGAAAATTATTCAAGACTCTAAAATTATCTGTTGTGTCGCGCGTTTTACGTAACAGCGTCCGGGACAGGGATAAATTATTCGATAAGGTGACACGTGATACGAGAGCTAAGTAATATTCCTGACGATGCATATTATTACCGTTTGAGGTTGTGTGAGGAGCTCGGCTCCACGAAAATACAATTTCATTCGAAGCTTTTCGAGTTTCTCCTCTATTTGCTTAGGATCCTGAATGGAAGCACTGTTCCTTCGGTGTGTACACAGAAAGACGCGCGCGCTGCTCTCGTCCTGCTGTCGATTCCTTTTCCAGAAACCTCGTGGGACATCTGCTTCGAATTCCGACTTCTATTTGTACATGTGCTTATGCATCCTCCGCATAACCGTGAAACGTATTCCTCCCCCCCATTTTTCGTTCGAACGCTCCGCCCAGGTCAGAAGAAATATCACTGATATTCATTATCATGCGACTGGACCTATACGCGGACTAATTAGGTCCTCGTGCGACGACCCTCGGCCATTTAAAGCTCTTTCGAAACTCATTTTTTCTTTCTCATCCTTTTCTTCCTCTTCTCCGTTCTCTCGCGCCGCTTCTACACGGGACATATACAATTCAAATTTCGCCGGAGAAAAGAGAAACCAAATTTGGCTACCTCCAGCACAATTAACGTCTCATTCGTTACATGCTAATTTTACGCGTGTCTGGACGTTTTCAGGGAATTGTGGGAGAAATGGTTAAGCCACCTTTTATTGTCTATTTTGGCGTCGATCGTTCTTTGAACTGATTAATTCGTTTGATTGCAATTTGAATGAACAACGATGATATCAAGATCAGAATTCTATTAATTCTGAATAATTCTGGATAATTGTTTACACATTTGTTTCTTCGCAATGGAACTGGGGGAAAGGTTCTGACGCTGTATGTTAATTCAATTTTATAATTAAATTAATGTATGATAATTCAAATTTTAATTTTTGAATATTAATATTTTTCAATAATTTCAATTTTTTAATAATAATAATGATAAATATTGCGGATTCCTTCGAATAGCATGAAACTAGTAATCTTTTATGGAAGAAAGAAAAAGATTAAAGAGTAGGTACGTGATTGTAATTGATAATGAACTCTTGTCTCTTAGGAAACGATGAATTATTCCACTTAATCTGTTCAATTTTTAATTGGATAAAACTATGTAAGCGGCCTACGAGAATTGAATAGCGGAGGGCTCCCAAAGAACTCGTTGCAACCTTGTCCGACTTGTTTCTACGTTCACTTTGGTGAAGAACGATGGTGACCTCATCGTGCGTGTCTGACGTGGTACCGGCAACGACTACTGATTCCTCGCGTCCGACACGTGGTCTGCTCTTTGTCAGGATTTTCCTCGTCTCGTGAGAACTTTCCTTCATAACTCTCTCGCGCACTTTCGACACACCCCTTTCCTGAATTACGAAACCGTGCGATGTATTTTTACCGAAAGACACACTAGAATATTTATTCAGCTTTTCACAAGCAATAAATTTGATTAAATGTCATTAATTTATTTAAAATACGTACACGTGTAACTTAATGCACTATATACATTTAAGCTTCAATTAATAATATTCAAAATTTGTAAAATTTGAAATAAAAAACAATATCTACACACTTTTGTGATATTCAAGAGTAAAATTTATTTATACAAAATCGAAATAAATTTTTGCTAAAGATGTAGAGTCTCTCCGACAATCGTGTATTATATTTACGGAGAATCAAAATCTATCAGTTTTTCTTATGTTAAAAATTCGTAGTCTACTGAACGTTCAGATATTAAATTCAGTTAATAAATAATTCAAATCACCCCAGTTCCTCTATTATTAGAATTAACATTACACGATACTGTAAAATACGAATAAGAATAAATGCGAAGAGGAATTCATTACAGCTTCGAAAAATGTAAAACGAATTCGACGGGACACGCTTATTCATACCACGGAATTAAATAAACGATACGACCGAAGAGTTTCTTGGAAAATGTCAACGTACCGTGTAGGTACCTGGGCTACGGGCACCCACATGAGTCACGTCCAAAATAACGTTTATCCGACTCGACAAAATTAAAAACGACGACCGATCGATGGCCACCGTTTTCGAGGAGGAAAACAGTAATTAAGATTCACTTTGTGTTCTTGAGGGTCCTAAGTCTGGCTTCACCTCTCAACCCCAAGGGTTTTACGTTTCAAGGTAATTGATCGTTTCCTGCTGCAAGCTAATTTTGTGACTTCTTCTTCCACTTCTATTTTAACCTGACACTAGACGTTCTACAACTTTTCTTAAGATTACTTCCACGAAGACATAAAACTTGCACGAAACGAAAAAAAATGCAAATGATCAGTGAAAGACGAAGGATACTTCCGTTTCTAATTATTTTTAAGCCATCACTTCAGTTTATTTAATCACTTCAATAATTCCTATCAAAATATTTCCAATAATCTAATGCTAATTTCTAATCAATTTATTCTCCGTTACAAAATCCACTGCCTAAAAAATCTGCAACAATTATTTCCCAAAATTCTATATCCCTTCATATCTTCAAAAAATGTCAAAACATCATTATCAGTATAACACTGATATAAACCAAATATTTTCAATCTTCCTCCAAATTGAATTTAATAAAATTCAAAATACACCCTTTACCAATTAACACGTTGACTGCCATACGTGGTCACCGATGACCAGAGCTCCCAAATTGCTGAAGAACAATTTCAATAAAACTTGATTTGAAATACAAATATTAAGTAACATAAGTAGCTAGATCATAGCGTAATATGACTACTGCAATACTAAATCATTACCAATTATTTTCAGTATCTTTTGTCTCTGTTATTAAAGCACAAGTATTACTATTCAAAACGCTAGAAATTCTCATGGCAGTCAACGTGTTAAAAACCAAAAAATATCCCATACCGTGTTCAATTATCCCAAATCCCTTCCATTCATCTCGAAATACCATCATCAAAACTGTCTCCATAATTCTCGAAGCCTGGCCAGGCGAGTTATTCGCCGCGTAACTTCACAATCTCCCATTCAGAAGATCGTATTTCGTGGCAGGCAAAGGATCGCGCGGCCCTGTGAACGGGCAAAGTTTCAACACGTGGTTAAATTCGGTCGTGCCCGGCCGGCCGATACGTCACATCCGTGCTCGAGGCCAGCCAGCCGACCGCGTGGCGGAGAAGAATCGGTCGGCTGTTGCTTTTAGACGTTAGAAAGCCGATTCCACCGCAGCGTAATCTGGCCTTGGCTCGATCAATATTTACGAACATCCGGTTTACGAGAGATCAAACATCTAAGGGGTAAACGGGCGCGATATATACGTGGGCTTTTGCCACGGTGATTCGCGACAAATTCTGACGTAACACTGGTAGCCCGCGCAAACGGCTGAGCCCGGATTCGTGGAAGTTATTGTTATTGAATCTCGGCCCTCGATCGACACAACACCGCCACCGATCTGATTTACGAGGCACCGTTCCATCGCGGCGGTTGGATTCTGAGAAACGCTGCACGCAGTGCCTCTATGGAATTCTCTTTCGTTTGAACCAAGATTGATGGGACAATGGCGGTACTGTTGAAGCAATGGAAAATTTTTAACTTTCTATGAACATCGTTAACATTTGTGATAATTGGATATCTAAAGTATTGTCTGTTTGGAGTAAAGTACTATTTTTTTAGAGTACAATATCTCTAGGGTATTATGTCTGTAAAGCACTATATTTGTAGAGTTCAGTAACTCTGGAGTACTGTAACTCTATGGTACTGTAGCTCTAGAGTACTATGTTTCCAGAGTTCTATATTTCTAGAGTATTACGTTTCCAGAGTTCTATATTTTTAGAGTACTACGTTTCCAGAGTTCTACATTTCTAGAGTCCTATATTTCTAGAGTGCTATGTTCCTAGAGTTCTATATCTATGAAGTACTATATTTCTGGAGTACGATAACTTTGGGGTACTATATTTCTGGAGTACGATAACTTTGGAGTACTATATTTCTAGAGTTGTACATCTCGAAAGTACTATGTTCCCAGAGTGCTATATCTATGAAGTACTATACTTCTGGAGTACGATAACTTTAGGGTACTATATTTCTAGAGTACTATATCTCTAGGATATGATGTTTCTAGATTTCTATATCTCTAGACTACGATATTTCTAGAGTACTATATCTTTAGAATACTATATTTACAAAATACAGTTTCTCCAAAATTCTAGTTCTCCAGAACATTATATCTCAAAAATATTATATTTCTCTAGAGCACTATTTTTTCAAAAAAACTATTTTGTTAAAACCAGTCCGATTTCATTGCACGCATTCAGTACGTTTAAGCCCCATGCTAAAAGTACAATAACCGCGATGATACTTCGGCGACCGTTTAATAATGTTTGAAACATCGCGAGCTTCCCTCCATCGTTCGGTTAATAAAAAAATCGACGGAATACAATGGATTTTTCGCCAGCGTTAAAGAAGACGTAAACACATAAAATGCTTCCTGGGAGTAACCGTCGGGTTACGAAATGTTAACGTATTCGTTCCCGTTCGCTCGTAAAACGATTATTTTTGCGTGCGCATTGTTCTTCGCGCGACAATGAACACTGAACATTACGCAAATTAACCAACCTGGATTGCCCTGGCTCCCGACTCGTAAAATTGCTCTCAGCTCTTCCGAGCCAGTGCGCGCGCGAGCGAGCGAGTCTCCAGTGAACGGACGGGGCGAGGTCTGTTCTTGGTCGAGTCATTCTACTATCGATGCGTAGCGGGACACGTCGCGCCATCCGCGGGTTTAAATGGACGTTAGGAAGTTACGCCGACGAAAAAACAACGCGGGGCATTTAAATTCCAGCCGGTGAATGGCGCGCGTTGATATTAAGGAAGCGAGCGTATTCGAATTTTTGCCTGGCGTGTCGTCGACCTTTCGAGAAACCTGCGACTTCCTTTCCTTATAGCTTGGCATTTGAACGAACGGGGTTCAAGTTTACATTGAACACTCCCGTATGGATGAGTAGTCGTTAAACTGAGAATTCAAATCTGGTACAGGTAGAAATAGATTTTCAAAATTTTGCCATAAACATTTGAGGTTTGAAAATTGAGGAGGAGAGATAATTTGTAGTATTTTATTTTTAGTGTAAAATTGTACCTCAGTAAAATTTATCTCTAGAATTCAATTTCTCGGGAGTTCAATTTCTCGAGAGTTCAATTTCTCGAGAGTTCAATTTCTCGAGAGTTCAATTTCTCGAGAGTTCAATTTCTCGAGAGTTCAATTTCTCGAGAGTTCAATTTCTCGAGAGTTCAATTTCTCGAGAGTTCAACTTCTCTACAGTTCAGCATCCCCATAGTTCAACTTCTCTAGAAGTAATTTTCTCCAAATTCCAATCTCTTTAGACCTACATTTCCCTAAAATTCTATTTCTCCACACCACCGTTTCTCGAGAGTTTAATTTAATGTCGAAATTACGTACACATTTAATCCATCCATTTCTCCACACACTGAAAAGAGTATATCAAAGCTTTCACCGTTCAATCTTCTCCCTACGTAAGACCAAACATTTGTTCCCAATAAGGCCCTACGATTTCTACACGAGCGCTCACAAATTAAGGATTTGCCTCTATAACACTATCGATTTCTGCCCAGCAAGCTAACCTACATAGCGAACACAGTTCACCACGAACTAGAGTTCCGAACAGTCCCGTTCGGTCGTTCAAGTGGAACTTTCTCCGACCCGTTAGAGCCGAAAAACCACACGAACCGGCTCTAGTCGTGAGGTAAAAAGTCGGCGGAAGGTGGAAAGAGGCAAGTTAAAGCACAATGGGCGCGGGGGACGCGTCGATGGGCTGCACGGTGCCTGATTCAGCCTATTTCGCCTATTGTTCGCGGCGTCACGGCGCCGATTTCGTCGGCTCGCGGCCGACTATTAGAAATAGTTTCGACGTGGAGTGGCCCGGCGGGGGCGGTGACCAGCCCGAGGCCGCGTAAACCAGCTTTTCTGGATTGCGCGTGGCGTTTATCGGCCGCCTTCCACTGAAATCCAACCGAGACAAAGAATCCCCGACGGGGATCTCTTTCTGTTTCTCTTTTAATCCTTCGTATCGGGTTACCTTGTGGGTGGAGCGGGGGCGAGTCTGGTGCGGTGGTGAAAATTGGAGGGTGTGTACAGAGCTCGACGGCGTGTTCAGGGTAATTCGAGTTGATTAACTCGCATAAAAGTTATAAGCACGATGGAATTTTTTGCTCTTTGATTTGGTTCGCACATTGATTTGGAGAGATATGAAAGAGGCGAAGGTATAAGTAGAAGATTCATTAATTGGCGTAGAAATATAGGCTAATTACTGGTTGTACCAATTATCATTTCAGTTTGCAATGATAAACTAAGAAAATTAATTGTCACCTCGTTTTGGTCTATTTTCATGTTGTCCCTTTATGTGTCGCTGGATCTCTGTCATTTCGACTTTCAATCCTTCTGTTGATTATTCTAATGAAGAAAACTGAATATGAAAATTTGTGCTGCAGATTAATTTAAAATTGACGCATAAAATGTTGCGGATTTAGGTGAAACAATGGTAGACTATAAAAAACGCCCATGCAGAAAATGAAGCAGGAAAATTATAGGATATTAAAAGATATGGGAGAAAATTAGTATTCTCCGAGCATATTTTTAATGTTAGGCAGGCTAAAGTACTTAGAAAAACGTCTTTTCACCTGAGCTGTGCATGTGACGTACGTGATACGTTTTTTCTTCTTTTTTTAAGTAAAGCTGATACACTTGTCAGGCACGAACCTTACGGTAGTCTATATCCAGGAAATGATCGATAAATTGGTGAAAGGAAACGAGTCGTACGTGTTGCGAATGCTACTGAAAATGTTGGTTACACCGGCAGAGTGTTGATCATTTGGATATTAAGAATGCTTCGACCTTTCTTTCGTTTCTCTAACCTGAGCCACGTAACGTTAAAATAAAATTTCATTCGCCACTAAACATTATCCCTTCGATTCATCGTTTACAGAGCGAACTGTTCCACTTATAACAAACACGAAAATTGCAGCAATTACCATAACAGCACGTTGAAAATCAAAAAATAAAAAATAGTACTCTTAATAACATACAATTAAACTTCACGATAATCAGCGTACACAATTTTAATTATATATAATTATTGCTATAAATTCTGTGAAATATTTTTGGACTACTATGTTTTCGTACACGATCCTGTTCATTGTTACACAGTGCTTGCAATTGCAATATAATATGGAACGAAGTTGCCGGAAAAAAAGAACCGTTTATTCTCATTTATCAACATTAATTAACGCTTACCACGTCGCGCGGGTGGAATACCATGCATATTCACTCTGTAACTATTATCCATTCTTGCCGACGTACAATACAAACAAGATTTTAACCAAAATTAAATTAACTGGCTAACATTAAACCTCTAAATTGAAATTTTAAATTCAAATATATTCATCCGACCGATTTCTCATTTTTCTTGTTTCCCCCTGATTGTTAACATACCTCTATTATATTGTTACAAATCTTACTAAATTCATATCAATATCTTTATTCTTTTTAATGCCAAAACCTGAACATATTAGATTAGAAGTTTAAAAGAAAAATTCACTGTGTAAAATGAAACTTCATTGAACATTGGTAACATCAAATATATTACATATTTTATTCGAAAACTCCATTGTCTTCCAGTTTACCTATTATAAAATATTTATAATTCCAACACAAACGTCATACCAAAAATTAAAACAGAACATTTTAACACGTTGATCGCGACCAGAATTTAGAGCATATCGTACAACATTACTCATCATATCCTAACAAACGCAAATGGTGTTAAAATTAATTAGCAACGATTTGATATCATAGCTTTTAAGTTACACTATTACTGTTATTATTATTGTTGTTGTTGTTGTTATTATTACTATTTAGCTACCTACGTAACTAAATATTCCGATGCATCAATTTTCTCCTTGTAATTATTTTCAATTAATTTAGACGCTCTCCCTTCGATCAACATTTTAACCAACCAACGCTATAAACAATTTCCAAAGAAAACTATCTTGCCCAGACCAGTTCATCTCGCGTGAAACTGAAAACAAAGTGTCAGTTACAAACAAAAAGGGCAACGGAAGATGTCCAAGTTCCATCGAAAAACTCGATCTTCTTCCAAGACGTCTCATAAACGCGTCCAAGGCAAATTCCTCGACGTCTCCGTGTATGTACCCCGAAAGCTAAAAAGCGTGGCCGGTGGACCGGCGTAGATTCGATTTCACGGGGCTCGGAAGATCGATTTAATTCAGTCGTTTTCTTCGCGCGGCCCGCTCGAGCGATCCTTCTGTCCCAGTTCCCGTTGGGACGGAAACCTGCTGCGGGAAACGGGGAACACCTGTCGTGCGGACGCGCTTTAAGGTAGGCCAAGCGTCAAGGAAGAAGCTCCGCAAGGTGCGCGGCGCCAAATGTCGCAGACAAGTTGCAGCACGGGCCCGCGATAAAACGCGGAACAATATTTTCGTACACCTTCCCTTCATTCCGCATTGGCTCGGGACCGATCCGCCGTATGTCCAGATAATTACTGGGCAAATTAAGATTTCACGGTTCCAAGGCGACCCACCTGGGCTTCTCGAACGACGCGTTTCGAAATCTCGTTAATCGAGCCACGTGTCTTCCTTGTACATATGTTCAGGAACAATTCTGTTTTGGGTATATTCTGGATTTGCTTTGATCTTTGTGTATCCGCTTTGTTCGTGTTGGTCGTTATTATCAGTCGTTAACCTTAGGAGTGTACACAGACAGAATAAGAATCAGAATTGTTTCTTTTTTTTTTTAAATAAATTGTTAAGGATAAAATAGTTGTATCGGTCAGGGGTTAATGTTGAATTTTATGGGACAGTGTTCGGAGAGATTTGGATAGGTCTGAGGAAGTGAAGATACTAGAGGCGTTTTTAGTATGTGAGAGAGATAGTTGTGTATAGAATGAGAATTTAGAAGTCAGCAATTTCAGTAAATTGATAGTTGTTGAAGCTTCTTTGCTTACGGTATTTTTTATATTTTCCACAGGATGTTCCGTAGCTCTGAACATGCTTTTTGACGTCCTTCCCTAACTTTCCGCTCTAATAATTCCTCACGAAGTTTTTGTGTGGGGTTAAAATCGTACGATTCGGTGTACAGATACTGACAAGCCGGTGAAATTGTAGAAAACGAGCATAAAAGCTATTCAAATAAATATTAAAAGAGAATATAACAACGGAGGACAGAAAATATCACATCAGTCAGAAGGTCAAATGTTACTGTACATGAAATATTAATCAAAATTACAAGACATTACATTCAGGATAATGGATCTTTGAAGAAATAAAATAATTTATGCTCAACACTGGTTTCATAAATTCCCCCCAAAAACTTCGAGCACGAATGAAACCTCTACAATTGCAACATTTACCATCTATCTCACGTTTACAAGATTCTGAAATTTCTTTGTCATCGGTTAGGCATACACGTTGACCTCGAGATGTTTCTTTTTCACACGAGTCACGCGCCACGAGAAATTTAAATGTCGTCGTGTGATGGCCGCGTGGTGGAGGAGCAGCGCAGGCGTGACAGACAGGGGCACCGCGCCGACAATGGAAAAACGTCGGGGAAAAGGGTCAGCGAAGAAAGGAAACGGGCGTAAGAAAGAAAACTGAAGAACATACAGGTGGAAACCACCACCTTTGCGAGTAACTTCTTTTTTTTTACGATTCGCGTGCCGGCTCCTAATTGCGGTAGCAGATGGTGGGCCGGCTGGTTGCATCGATGCGCTATCGGAGCACTGGTGCAACGAGACCGAGGGGATTGCGTCTTTTTTTTCATCAAACAGCATAAAGAGAAGTTAAATTGAATCGTTGCAAGGCAATTGCAGAATTCATGAAAATGTAAATTGAAAGCAGGTAGAATTACCAAGCAAATGGTGCAGTAGAACCTCGATTATCCAATTTAATTTGGTGACTATTTGTAAGAGTCTAAATAAGAAATTTTTCAAACGCGATCCGAAAGAGAATTGAAGAGAGCGAAGCTACATAATTTATAAATAAGAAATAAAAAAAAAAGAAAAACCAAGTCGATTGAACGAAGTATAAAAGTAACACAGAAAAAAAATCAAATTTCTAAAATTCAATCGTTTGTATTTGAAAATATATCCAAAAATTCGGAATCATTGAAATATATAATGGTAACTGATACTTTAAACGATCTAGATTGCGGGAAAGAGCGAGTCGGTTAACCGAAGTTCCACGGCGCATCGAAAATGGCGTCTCGTCTGACCACGAGCGTCTGAATCCACTGCGCAGCGACTTTCGCTTCGAGCACCGCGTTCGCCGAATGACACCGTCTGTTCATTAAACACCGCAGTCCAGAATGATCAATTTAAGCCGTTTAAACTGTTCACGCCGGCGGGCAACCTGCAATTTATTTAATTACAATAATGTGTCGCCGAGAAAGTGAAACGTAATCGTTCGCGCCGGCAAAAACGCGCGCCTTGAAGATCCACGGACGTTATGAGCGCACCACCGCCGACTGGTCTATGACATAGCAATCCTGTTTTTGCAAAAGAACGACTCGTTCCGCGTCCGTGGCTCGATCCAGCCGGCGGCCTTGTGATCTTAAAAATTATCGTGCGGTCTAGCCGTGCCGTTTCGTTGGCCTCTATTTTCCCTTGCTGCTTTGTGCTATCAGGCTTGAAGGAATCTTCGATGGAACTTCCCCGAGGAATTAAATACCTCTCGGAGCGCTTCCTTAATTCTCGCTGTTTTTCGCGACCACACGATTCTTTTCTTTGCTTTTATTCGCATGCTTCGAACTGTTGGATAATTTAGCGTTTCTTATGACAAATTTTCTATTTATGGAAACGTTGAAACCTGCGAAAGAAACTACTCTCCGGTTATCAAACGTTGGCTATAAATATTCTATAGAAATAACACTTTCTTTCAATTCAATTGCTCTATTTAACTGGGATATTGAAGGTTCGACATTGGAGAAAATATAGTTACATTACTAATGGAACATTAAAGAACTGAAGATAAATATATTTTTCCCAAATTTGAAAATGATCTACAGTTTAACTGCAAATACATAGAATAACACGATTTTATTAGCCAGTACTATAATCGTAAATTCATATTTCACTTTTATAAGAGACTAAAATGTTCCTAGTAGTCTTTTATCCCTGAAAATCATTATAACAGCAATCGTAAGAGGATGAACAGCCTAATGTCCAGGCGCGCGCGCGCGCGGCAGCCATGTTCTCGGTAGCCGGAGCACGTGCGGCCGGTTAAGCGGCCATGTTTAGCCAAAGGACATACAGTTTCCGATTGAACGGGCGGCAGGTGACCCGTTCCTAGGCAAGTTCCATCGGGAACCGGTGGATCAGGCGAAGAGGGAGGTGAACCGGCGGAATGATTAACCGTAACCGAACTATCGCGTGCCTGGCTTGGCGCTTTCAACGTCTTATCAGCCTAGAACGATCGAAAAGAGCGAAACGGCTTGGCAACATCCGCGTCGGGCAGTAGACTATATCGGGCGAGCAGGCAAAGTCGCGGGGTAAATGCGTGACAAGCCTAATGATCGGCGAAACTTGGCTAAGGAAATTAATTGGCAATTAATAGGCGAGATAATTTGCGCCGGGAAAATTGCCCCGGCTCGTTAATCTCCGCTTATTAATAAGGGAAACGCGACAAGATCTACATGCATAATGACTGGGCGCAGGTGGCTGATGAATTCGACGGAGATCGGGTAATGTGCCCAGGGACAATTGCGTGTTTTTATTTAACGGTTTAAATGAAATAAGCGATGGAAATGGTTTTCCATTTTCTAATATTGCATTTTTTATTGTAGGTTCAATTTTACTATTGGAGATTACGACTTTATTGTTTCTCATGGAGAATAGAAAGAAAAGGAGGATAATTGGTGAAATATATTGATTGACGAATGAAGATCTTACGAGTGGAACTTTTATTTAAAAAAGTGCATGAGTATTTGAATAAAGAGAAATACGAGAATGGTATTGGTATAGATGTTCTGGGCTACAACTTTGGAGTATTGGGAATTGATTTTCAGGCACCGAGAAACTGAGCCGACTTCAAGGATTTCGATCGACGGAAGCCAAAGGCAGAGGGAAGCCAAAGGGTCTTCCTGATACGACAAAAGCTGAAAATAAGGGGTCAAGCTTAACAGCTGCTCCTCCTACCTCTCTGTAAACAGCAGGCAGCGTTCGGATTTGCACGGAAGAATCGATCATAAAATATGCAGGTACCTTTCGTCTGATATTAATGTTTCTGAATTTCAAATTTTCAAATTTTCAAATATTTAAATTTTCAAATTTTCAAACATTCATATTTTCAGATTTTCAAGTATTCAGATTTCTAGATTTTCAACTATTCAAAATTTCGAACATTCAAGTATCCAAACTTCCAAATTCTCCAACTGTCCCACTTCCCAACTGTCAAATTTCCAAATTTCCAAATTTCAAACTTTCACGTCCCACGCCGGAAACTCCCAAATATCCTCCCACCTCTAAATAACCATTAATTTCAAACAACGCACTAATCCCTGCCAGTCGAACGCTGAGACCCATCACCGACGACCTCCTCGATCCCCAAACAATCAACAGGTGACGTTGGCCATAACAATTAGAGCGCAGCTGTCGGATCCGCGTCCGTGAAATCGCGAGCGAGTGCCCGCGTACATATTCAAACTTCCGACTACCAAAAGTAAGTCCACAAGATCCTCGAACGAAATTTTAGAACGCGACAACACCCGGTACATGCTGATCCTCGGGATCAGCAGGTCCAACGGGGTTTCTCGGCTCGCGGGGCCCGAGAAAAAGGGGTTGTGCGCATTGAGAGATGCAGCTGCCGCCCCGAGCCATCGCGTCGGAGCCCGGTGCAGTCCTGAAAAGGGACCAGGATACACGCCGTCAACGACGAGCGGCGACGGAACGCGCGCACCTGGCCCTCACCTGCTCCCCTCCCTTTTCTGCGGCTTTCGCGCGCAGCGTGCACCGTGCAGCGGGGACCAGCCGGCCGGAATTCGCCTCTATGGGTATTTTCGCGTGATCTAATGTCGCGCACTGCCGTATCCTGTCCCCTACCCACCGACCTCTTCCGCCACACTATCCCGCGGGGACCACTTGTTCAATCTTTTCGCAGTTTTAAGGGTTCGTGGCCCTGGGAAGGTGCAAGCTTCCGGTGCCTGTGCGACTGATCCGATGGGATTCACGTCTGGGGAGGTACTCCCTACTCCAGCCCCTTTCTCCCGGAGATGTTTGTCTGACTGAACCTGTTAATTTGGTAACTTGTTCGAGCTTAACCCTTCTGTCGCTGGGTTGAAAGTGATCGTGTTATGGTTATATGGAGTGGATTGTGAAGATTTCAAGTAGGGGATGGGATTTGATAGTTTGATGAATTGTGGGGACTGTAGGGTTTTTGTTTGAGACGTATGCGAATGATGTCTAAGGAAACGGAAATAAGTGTTTGAATAATGAAGTTTGAAAAGTTGTTTCACTTTGATTTTAGGGATTTGTGATAGTTCAACGATGGAATATACGAGATCGCGCATGTGTAAAAAAAATGTAGAATAGAAGAACTGGTAAAGCGATCTAGTCTAATCTAACCCAATCGATCTTGAATTTCACATTTCAGATTTTCAAACTTGCAAACTTCCAAACTTCTAAACTTCTAAACTTCTAAACTTCCAATTTTCAAATCTTCAAATATCACACTTTACATTTCAAATTTTCCTGTCTCAAACCTAAAATTCCAATTGGGTTTCCAATGACCAAATCATCATCAAGTACTACTAAGTAAACAATTCCGACTCCCTAATAAGTTTCGAACAAGCCTGAAAGTCATGGACTTCGAAGCCCCGAAATTGTAGTAATTTACGATATCAACTCCCTGCGACCCTCTCCGTCTACCGCTTCCCTCATGACCGATCAACGACCTATTGGAACGGGGGAAGGCCCATTTCCGGGTCGCCACCGTGCACCGTAATTTCAGCCGGTGCGTGTCGGTCGTCCGATCGATAAATTTTTTCGTGCCTGTTGCACGCGTGCCGGTGCAATGTGCATGGCCGGCGTGTAGTGCAGGTGCATCACACCCTCAGCTAGCGCCTTCCTGTTTATTTTCCGATGATTAGTCGACGGCCATTCCCATTGTTGTTTTTTCTCGGTCTCTTTCCCGCTCGCACTTTTTATTACACGATTCGTCGAGCACGGGGCACAACAACCGGCTGCAACAAGTTTATTGCTTCAGGGGCGACGAAATTGGCCCCAAAACAGCAATTACCCTTTCAACGTTTCGACTGTTTTACGCTACGATTAACTGACCCCTATTGCTACCGACTCTTTAACGGCGCGCTTGACCGATCTTGTCAGCGTTTTCACTCGTTGGAGTCAGCATAATATTTGGAAAGAGGTGTGGTGTGGTGACGTGCTTGGAGTATAATTGAAAATTAGACATGTTATAATATTGCATTACTGATTGAGAAAGGAAAATAATTGCTTGGTTGGAATATCGGAAGCTAAATTGTAATGCTATAAATGAGATTGATTGATTAATTTATGAATTCATTAATTTTTGTAATATCTAGGTACAACTTTATTCTAACAACCTATACAAAATTCGATGGAAAGCGTCCAAAATGTCCTCACGAAAATATCGAACATTATCTTCACCACTTGCTCCTATTTCGTCTATTTCTAGCCTACCCTTATCTTCCTCGCTTACTACTCTCTATCCAAGGCATATTTATCGCACCATTCTCTCTTTCCGACCGCATGTTTCTCAATCCGTTGTGTCACAGAAACTTCTACTAACTACGAGAGTCTCCAACAAAAATCCTTGGACGCGTCCGAGATCGACTGTGGGACAAAGTCGTTCATGGAATCTGCTCCAATTTCAAACATTTTCGAAATTAATTTTGTTAAAATTAAAATGCGCACTGCAAAACATTACATTATACTTATTTTGTGTATCTAAGCTCCACCTTATTATGCAAATTATATCCCTTAAATAACCACGTAACTCTACAAACAAATACTGATTATAAATATAACATACTGTTCAAATATGAATTTAATTATTTATTAGACTGAACAGAATATTTTGTTTTCCTCCCTACTTGCATTACAATATAAAAATAGACATTCTAAATAAATAGACAAAGAACACTGAAAAACTTATCGTGTAAAATGGACAATGGCAGAAATTGCATTAAATTCATTTTTACGAAACAAAATGCCTTCGAACTTCCTCAGAAATACAAGAGGCCTTTCAGAACTATCCAATAATAAACCAAACGAAATGGTCAACCACCTCGGTCTCCGATTTCAGAGGATTCTCCGTGTGAAGCCACCCTTATTAGCGTGAAAGGGAACCCGAGGAGCGTCGGAGTCGGGATCGAGCGAGCCGAGAATGGCTTGGAAATTAAATAACGCTCCCCGTATCAGTCGTTATCTATTCGAGCTTGCTTAGGCTATCTCTTGTTTGCCCGGGGTTGGGCTGGGAGGCGGGTGAGGGGACCAGTTACGCTTTCGTGTTCTCGAAAACCGTAGAATTCGTGGCTTTCCTCGCGCGAAGGTATTTAACCCCGCTACAATCTTCGGGTCTTTTGGGACTCAATCGCGTTTTCATTTTTTTTAACACCATTTTGTTTGCACAAGTCTGAGTATATTAATTTTGAGATCAGCAATTTGAAATCTTCATTTTAGAATAGTATTTTGAGATTAACAATTTGAGAATATTATTTCGAGATTAGCAATTTTGGAATATTATTTTGAGATTAACAATTCGAAAATAATAAACATTTTAAGATTAACAATTTGGGAATAGTATAAGAAAATCATTATTAACTTATGTACTCCTACATTTTGAATAATACTTCAAATTGCGGATAAATCGAGGATTGTAGTAACGTTAAAAAAGTCCGGGCGATTTCCTGACAGCCCGCAGAAGCTCGGCGAATTATTTATTCGCGATCTTGCCTCTACGGCCGCGCGCGATTTGTTACTCGACACCGGTTGCCGTTTCGACGTAGGAATTACGCGGCCGTTACGAACAGAACGCAGTCGTTATTCTACCCGTCGCGACTGTTTTAGGTGGGACGCTTGGTGAGAAGTTTTAAGGTTCCACGAGAAAAGATTTCTAGGGAGAAATTATCCAATACGGTTATTATTAACGCTACAAACGCGGAACATTAGAACTGACAGGCTAAAAACGAAAGAGAATTTTATTAGAGTATATCTAATAATATTAAAAGCAATTATTTGATAATTTTAAAGTAATTGTATGGTTTCAGTAATTATGAAGTAAGAATTTAATATTTAACTTTCGTTCGAACGAAGATCATTTCTGTAACGTTTATAAACTGAAATTCGTATGGAGAAGAACAAGGAAATTATATTCGTGGAAATATTTTCTTATCGCATACCAAAAGGATATACATTAACCCCTAGCCTTATAATAACCAGTGAAGCTCAAAGGTTTCCAACAAACAACTCGTTTCGTCCACGTGTTCCAACGAAAAAAAAATCTAAAAAATTGTCCAACGGTATATAACTGGTTGTGTCTATGCGTCCCAACATAAATAATTCTATTCTAGAATCACGAAAATCTCTGAACCACGACATCTTAGACAATTTTCAGTGACTAATATGTCAATTTGAAATACGGCGGTAGCACGCCTCAGTAAATACATAAGATATATCATCGTGAAAACAGAAGACGGATGTTTGGGATCCATTCATTTCGATGTTTGACTAATAAAATAATAATAATACAAAGATATGTCAAAAATAAGTAGATATCAAGACAGTCGCAATGTTAACACTTTGACTGCCACGGTGATCACCGATGGCCAGATCTTCCAGAATGCTGGAAGACAATTACAAGAAGGAAACTGATGTCGAATCAAAATATTCAACAACACAGGCAATTATTTAATAGTATAATTACAATATCATTTGCCTTCTTTACGAAAGAATAAGTAATATTACACGAAACGCTCAAAATTCTCGTGGCAGTGAACGTGTTAATAGAAACCGAAGAGTCATCGATGCATCACGAGGAAAAGTGCGTGCATCAACGTCGCATAAATTCGTAGAACAACTGTCTCTCGATAAATCAGGCCTGTAACAAGCTTCTGATACCTCTGACGACCCTGGTGGCGCCTCAGGAGTGTAACACACTCTGAAAAGAAACTATTTTCAGCGAAAGATACGGACAGTTGCTCGGTGAAACGGTGACTCACCGAATTGACCAAATTGTGGACCATCGAATTTACCATTTCTCTTTCACCGACTCTTACTCACGCTCATCGTTCATTCCGATTTTATCGTGGCGATCGAGGTCAACGCGGGAAAAGAAAAACACAGGCGAAATTTAAATGCCACGTATATGAATTCGGAATTTTTTCGTGAACTTTGGGAACGCTGATCGATCGCCGATCGCTCGATTGAGCCGGCAGACTCTTCTCGAGAAGTACTGGATTTATCTAACGACAAGGATCTTCGGCGTCCTTGATTTTTCGCGAACATTTGAGTAACTTTTAGATTAGATTAATGAACAATACGCTGATAATTGTTTCTAAGAATAAACAAGTTATCTGACAAATTGGTCGAACTATTGCAATGAGATAAATGCTATCGAATGAATTTTTTCATAATGAATATTTAGTACGTTGAATGTTTAAAGTGATGGTATATAAAATATCACTGTCAACAATTAAGTGATTAAATAATACGTTTTCTGTACATAAAACAATAAAATAAAATAATACAATAATAAAATAAAATAATAAAGTAATACGATAATAAAATAAAATAATAAAATAATACAATAATAAAATAAAATAACAAATAATAGAATAATACTTAAGAGTGAAAAATACACATTTGGCAGTGGTTAAAGGATCAAAAGGAATTTCACTTCGACGAAATCGTGCGTTTCACCAAACGAGAATAACGTAAAACTTTCGCTTGGCGTTTTAAAAACAAATGGTTACGTTGGTCCGCGTGACAGTCGATAAGATTACCCACGGTACTCGTTATCGTTGATCCCGGTTTTGGCCATTTAATAGTCACGTTGCGGGGCCAACGAAAAAATGAAAGCACCAGGTCTGTTTTCGGCTGATTCCGCCAAAAGGCCACGGGAGTAGTGTACCGTAAACTTTTCCTATAAAACTTTCATGGCATTACCATACTGGATCGATACGAGCCGCGATACATTTTAACAGGAAAAGTAAATTCACGGAACAACCGACTATGTGACCCAGCTGACACTTGACTTGATATCACGATAAAACGACCGATAAATTGCTCGTGCACGGAATCGTGGTCAAGTATTGGAACCATTGTTACCCCAGTTTCAAACGTTCGGAAATTAATAACATAATGAAAGTAAGAACAAAAAAAATATTCGCTTTAAAAAGGATTAAACGAAAAGTTACTTCCTACGTGTATCAACCCCTTGTCTTACTATTTCTTACACTGATCAAAATTTACGTCAATTGTTAATGATTCATTAAAAAATAAAGAAATTCTATTTATGCCTAATACAATATTTGTCTGCTGTAAACATTCAAGAATGATAATAAAAAATACGGTTTTTCAACTGTAAATAAATAAACAACCCTTACATTCTTTATGTTCTCCAACTCGATATCCTAAGTGAGGGAGGATAGCAACTCCAAAATACATTGGAAACAACATCAAATTGAACGTGTCACGCAGAATCTTGTATGCCGTCGATTAAGCTTTTCATCAGTCACGAATGCGCAAAAGTCTGCAACCCGTCATCCGGTAAAGACAAGAGTCATCGTCGGAGTGGCCATTAAATCGCTCGGCCTCCCCCGTATTATAATCGCGAATAACGCGAACGGAACAAGAGCAAAATGTGGTCACGAGCGTGCACTTACCCATAAGTCATCCAGGGTGATGGAGTTGTCCGTGTGGAAGACGAGGACCTCGGCGGCGAGCGGCGACGGTTCCCGCAGCTTCGAGGCGAGGAGTAGGCAGGCGGTTCCCAGCAGCTGCAGCTGCGACTTCCTGATCGGGCAGATCGAGAGGAACCTGTCGACGTAGTTCATCGAGAGGGGAAAGACCTCCTCCTGGCACTTTTGCTCCTCGCATACCTGCCACAAACCGATCAACGGGGACCAGATTAGAATCGTTGTCCTCTACGCGTCTCATTGGGATCAAGCCGTTAAGCTCCATGCACACGTTGGAACATATTGCGATGCAGGCATCGATTTCTTAAGTTTCATGAAGCCTGTAGTAAATTTATCAGAATAGTATTGATACTTCTTAGTTTGTAGTGTGATCCTAATTGCTAATGACGCAGAATTATAGATTTGCAGGATGAAATTTTGATTTTATTTGAGATTACTGGTGCTAAAATTACTAATGCTGAGATTACAGTATTGAGATAACTAATACTGAAATAGCTAGTGCTGAGATTGCTAGTGCTGAGATCACTAATACTTTGATTGCTAGTACTAGGATTACTAGTTTCGCATGAAGAATGGTATAATATACTAAACATTATTCAAGATTTATACGATTCCATTTTCAACTAAGCTCAGTTATACTAGACGAAAATAAATGATCACACGTGATACTGATAGAAACATTGTTGAACATACAGAATGCTTTTATTATTTTGTCCAACCCCTATACACTACATCATGTATCATGAAACCTGAGACTACGCATCACAAGATGTTTCAAAGAGTGTTAGGGGGCTTTAGAACGAAAGGCTCGGCCCAGGGGGTTGATTCTAACAATTTGTACGGTACCGGGGAGAGTTTCTTTCCCTTCTTACTTTCCTTTTGTTTTAGCTAAAATCGGGGAGGTAACCGATATACCTGCGTAGCCGGGGCTCCCGTCGATTGGAATGCGGATACTGTTATGTCGCCAGGTAACTTCGGGTTTCTGACTGAAATGAAAGACTCTGATGGATCATCTTCGGCACCGCGCGTACGAAGTACTAATTAACGAGCGCCACGCGGTGTTTAAATGATCTTTATCGTTTCTCTGAATTGGTGGGCAGTGGACAATAAGTATTGTATTCAGTTTGGGGGGTGTGGTTCAACCCTTATGTACTTTTTGGGTTAATTCGATGAAAGGTATATTTAACTTTGCCTCGTGGCTTCTTTTCTTTTCATAGAATTCTCTAAAAAAGAATAAATTGCATGTTCATTGTAAATATACCTTTAGTGTAAAATTTCAATAATGTGCAAGTTAATGTCAATTAAAGTTGATCTCGTATACATATGTATCACGAGGCTTATTCGATATGATGAAGTAAGCTATGAACTTTTGAAATTTTCTTTTAAAATGTATAATTTTCGAAAATATGGTCATCGATTTTAGATAACTGTATTTCAAAAATAAAATAATTTCGAACGATACGTGGCAAGGTTCCGAACAAGGACTTTTAATTATATGTAGCTACTGAATATAAAGAAGGGGTGAATTTTCTTCAATCGTTGAAGAACATTTTTAACTGTAAGTACTTCAGCCGAAAGACTGATATGAAGCAGCAGACAGTAACAAATTCGTTTCTCAGAGCAAGTGCAGGGAATAGGGAAGGAAAACGTAGGCGGTGTACGTCGGACCGGATTTCCTCTCTCAGTAAAAGTTAACATCGCGGCTTTGGCTAATCGATCACCCCGGGGCACAGGTCGGGGACCTCGGTTTTTGTTTTCGAAGCATTCACGAGGAGAAGATACAATCGATACTGTCGATGTTGAGGAAGAGTATAACGAGTATCCGACGCGGAAAGGAATTCCCGTTCACAACAATTTTCGTTGGAACAACAGATTTCATTCAAATTCCCTCTAACTCAAAGGAAATTTATTTATCAAATCAAATTCTAAGCAAATCTATATTCAACTGAAATAAATGAATCTAAATAAAATTCTCGAAAAACTATTTTCCATTTCTCCAATAATAATCAAATAACTAAAGCTGAAATCTTGAGGAAACGTAATTTTCATAATAACAATCCTTCTAAATATTCAATTACACATCTATAAAAATGAATATTAATAAAATAATTAACATTACGAAAGTAATAACGGTAAAGTAATAAAGGTCAATATCAATCAAATAACCACAATAACCACACTTCTAGCATAACAAATATCTACCCCTATCCAAATATTTTCACCCCCAAATTAGCTGCGAATAAACTCGTGCAATCTTGATCTCAACGAGGTCCGGATACTAAACGCCAAAGTCCCCGAAGCGGGCGGGTTCGAACCGCCGCGTGCACGGCTGCCGGCCAATTTCCGGAGCGGGGGTTGACCGAAATTTTCCACGGCGGGTTCGCAGAAATCCCACCGGTTGCTTTCGACCGGTACGCGCAGCCATACGGAAACGACCAGGCCGGGTCGGTGCCGTTGTGCACGGAGACTTATTGAGCGTGACCAACGTTTCTACCCTTTCCCGACACCCCTCGTAATTGCTTCATGACGCGCGCACCACGACCAATTAGTACCAGCGACTTAACGAAATAATAGTCCGCGCCCTATCATCGATTAAACGTCGGTCCTCGAGGGTGCGTGTCTACATTCGCGCTCGCGGCTTAACGAGGAAGTCGACGCGAGAGAAAATGGCGGCGAAATATTGCAGAAATTGTCCTCGTTACTTTAATGATCGTTATAATTCTAGAAAAATATGATAAACATTATGAAAACGGTAAAATAATTTCAATTAAAATTGTACGGAATTAGAATTGATTTGAAAATATGAAAGACGAGAAAGTATTTTATATATTGTAGAAATAATTTAGATAAAGTAATTGCGGTTGAAATTAAGACTGCGCTATCGTTGATAAAATTTGAAAATTGTACTGTACGCTAACTGAAAGATAAGATAAAGTTCGTTCGGGGGAATCTAATTAGAAAATAATTCACGAAGACAGATAATTGTGGCGAATGTAATTTTAGACATTGGATTCTCGATAATTTGATTCGAACGATGTTAAAGCGATGCGACGTAACACTGATTGATTTATATTCGTAGCTCAAGCGTCTGGGGATGAGACGGGTGAAATGTAATTTTAGGTAGTCTTGATTTGATGTCTACTTAAAATCAAACGATGAAAAGGCCATTTATTTCGATGGACGAGTGAACTAGTCGATCGATAAAGGACTTCGAAGTTACTTTATTTTGGTCGACTGTCTCTGATCGTGCGCTCCCTCGTTAAGTATAATAATAAAGTGTTTATTATTCAATATTCCGAGCAATTTATACACTCCGCGAATACAGCGGAACGTCAATTCCACTCGAAAATTATAATTCTATTCGACGGGGGATGGACTGCGTTATAATCGCGGTTCTCCGCTTCAACTTAATGAGATAGAGGTTCATTGAATTGCATCGCGCGGCGGAAAAGTTGATTTTAGTATTTCTATTCAATAGGAACCGTATATGAAATGAACAATCTTGCTGATCCACACGATAAAGCTATCCGTTTAATGAAATATATCGCTGGAAACAGTTGAAGGTTATTTCTGTGCGATTTAAAAAACACTTTTAATGAGAATTAACAGGAACGGAATAATTGAAAGAGCATAATAATTAAATCAGTGTATTATACACTTTAAAGCTCGTTCACTTGCAACTTTATTCTTTAATTATTCTGACCAGTGCGAAGTTCATCGAGTAAGATATGCTAACTACTTTTAAAAGTGTTTTTCAACGTAATATTTCAATAGAATATTGATTTATTAGTTCGTAGAAAATATTCAAAAATAAACAAATATTCAGCAGAAAATTGTATAAATTATATACAATTCCAAAATTTTACTTTGTGTAAAATAATGTGTAATAAAATTGAAGTAAAAGTAAAGAAATCAAGAAACTAAACTTTTATACGAGATGAAAAGAAGAAAAGTAATTTATAAGGGGATATAGTGAAAGTAATTTAGACTTTGAGGTATGGAATATCCTTGACCATTTTACGAGCCTCAAATTATATTTCTATATACTCCTCAAAACTTTCCGAGGGGAAACCGATCGTATTACCCGAAAGGACAATGCGTTTTCCGGAAATCCAAGGTGGCCATTTCGAAGAACTCGCCTACCCTGACCGTGCTTTCTAAGGGTGGCGATTTATGGGTGTGTTTTTCCGCAGTTAGGTGATGCCTGTCCTGCAGATGTGCCCTGTCAGTAATTAGATTTACCGTTATTTTAATCTTTACTTCAACAACTGTATAGGAAATTATCGTATTTATACTTATTAAATATCTCCGAGAGCAAACTTTAACTTGTCTTACTATAAGAAACACTTTATTTTAGTAAACCTAATGCATGAGGTGCCAATTAGTAATTATTCCAAATACGAAATGAAATGTCTAAAGAAAGGAAAAGAGAACCAGCGGAATGAAAAATAATATATTTCATGAGAAACAAAATTGTTCAAATCAATTTAAATGCTTAAAACAATTCTCTGATTCTAGAGATTGAATTATAAGAAGAAAAATTATAAATAGAGATTTTAATGGGTTTTGTGAAAGATTAAACAAAATGAACAGATTACAAATAAATACTGAATATATTCAAAGTATACTATTTTTATCATACCTTTTACGATAAACTATTTCCCAACGTCTGTTTTCAACCCTATTTTTAAAAACTGGCATTCGCATAAGCATTCGTGGACTACTCACAAAAATAAGGAAGAAATCGATATTAGAAAAGTTAAGCAGACACTACTCAAATTATCAATAATCCAATCTACGTTCTCCGAGCCAACAAAGGACCTACTCTAAACAACCCTCATCCAACAAAACCACCCCATACTCAGGGTCCCATCGTAAATTACTTCCCCGCTTAATTCGTCCCGCAGATTATTTTTATCTGCCATAGAACAGAAGTTATTGATAATGCCGTGCACAAGCCTCGGGTCCAAGCAGCCGTATTTCTCTATCAAGCTTTAGACAGCAGCCTCGAACAAACTGTTTACCGATCGTCGAACATTCGTACGGTTCAGGAGGGCCAGATAGCGGTTTCTACATTGTTATCTGCTTCGATAAACTTTAATCCGTCCTTCGACACGCTTGATCCGACCGTGGAAACGAAAAGAACGGGTCTAGGATCGTTGTTTGCCATGCAGGGGTCAGCCAATAATAATCCCGCGATTTGACAACTCTAATTCCAAGCACGTAATCTGTTATTTCAGAAAAAAAATGTTCGTCGTAAGTAGTCCACATAATTCTATCGTCAGCGTTCAGCATCTTTCTCATTCGCCTTGAAATTCGTTCCACGCAGTCTCCATTTCGAAACGGAATCAAGAGAAAGATCGTTTGAATTCTCTTGTATACTTCAGGGTTGATTTGAAGCACTGAATACTTTCAACGAGGATCGAATTTTTTATTGGCAGATTGATTTCTAAATGAAAGCAAACTTTCGCGAAGATGAAAAATTATATCTGTATAACATCCACGAGATAGCTTAAAGTGCAAAATATTGTAAAATCTAGTAGAAAATATTAGATATATTGTATGCGTTAGAAATTGTAAATAATTTCTTTTCGAAGATTGAATTATGATTACGAAGTAACTGAAGTTAGATTAAAATACTTAAGAGTGCATCTGCTGGCGATATTGCGTAACGAAAGAACTAAACAAATGTAACTAATTAAATGTAATGTTTGAAAGTTACAGTTCATGTTTCGAATTTCTAACTTATCGGATGTAAAGGCGGACATTTCACGTCGTTGATTTCGAAGAAAATACATAGCCATACGTGGGCAAGAGGACTCTTCGCAGTCGTTACAAACCTGATCATTGCGATTAATCGTGCAGAAAAGCCGATCGGCAGTCGAATACGCCGGGCCTTGAACCTCTAATCGCGCGAGTTTGCCCTAGGAGAATGGTAGGGGGCACCATTCGAGGAACTTGGCAGAGAACGTTCAATTCCTTGCTCACGAATCGACTTCATGGTTCATTGATAGGACCCATGGATTCAATTATTCGTTGTTTGATATCGCGGTCTGACTTGGGAACGAAACTACCAGTTAAAACTACGATCTAGAACCGTTCATTCAAAAACTATCCAGAATGAAGATCATGGTTTCGAAACATATTAGGTACAAGAGGCAATCGTGATCGTGGAATTCGTCGATTTAACTTTATCTCGGGACGCTACGTGTCTTTTTTTTAATCGCATATCGATAATCGATTCACCGTCGTGGGTGTTGGTAATAATAGAAAGTTGACACGTCACGTTCCGACGCTAGACTCTCAAGTATTCCTGATGTCGATCTGAAATCGGTGACAACAACGAGATATCGAGGGAGAAAAACAAATTTTTTAATTATTGATAGATTTCGGAGTATCGTATTAAATTGTCGATAATTCGACACGATCGAAGGGTGGTGGGGGAAATTAATTAAATTCAGTTACGTGCAGAAGAATCGATTGCGTAATGGGATAGATACGTATTCCGGTGGTCCGAATATTATATAAGGAATTAGAACTTATCTCGTCAGATTAGATAGATGCTTCTAGGTTTTCTAATTCTTATCAATATTTATTAAATGACCCGTACCACCTCGCGTTTAAATATCTCGGTGTAATTTGATGACGAAATGTAACGTCGGTGGGTTAATTGACTCCGGTATGCGACGATTCCGAGCGAGGATTTCTAATTTAACGCGAATTATTACATCATTAGAAAGCGCGTGTGAGTCAGGCGGCCACGAGTTTCTCGCCTTTGACTGATCGAATTCCTCGATCGAATGCGGAAAAGATTTTTTAATAATTAATATGAATAAAATTAAAAAAAAAGAAATCAAAGTAATCAAATTCGAATTCAATTCGTAAAAAACATTCTAAACATTCGAAAACCATTTCAAAGGTATCCTTGGAAAAAAGTGAGAACAAGTCTAAATCGTAGAATAAGTCTAAATCGTGGAGAAACAGATTTAATGGTGCTAGAAGGATGAGAAGTTGATTGGTTCGGCAAAAAATCCGAAAAAATCTTAGCTAGGCTGACACAAGAACCGAATGCTCGTCTCGTCTCAGTCTTTCGCGAAATAATCGATCGTTTTCAAACACTCTTTTTTTTTCTTTCGTGGAAGTCGGCACACGGAAACTGAAAGCAAACAATGTTGTCAGAGCGCTAGAGCCGGGTGAACGAAGGACTACCGTTACACGTGTGTTGGCAAACGACGAATGAAAGGGAAGAAAAAAGATACTTTGTCGCCGAAGCGCGGCGTTTACACGCGTATTCCGATCGGGGGATCGGCATTTAAACATTCTCGCCGGACTACATTGCCGGCGAGGGTCAGTGGTCACGTTGACGGGAGAAATGAACAACGGAGTCGCGGAATCCGATACGATTGCGAGGAATTCATTGCGACGAAAACAGCCGTCAAAATTCAAATTAACTGAAAATCCCGCGTCGCGTTAGTCGCGCGCTGCCCAAGACGACGCCGACTAAGCACTCGAATACCTAACGTTTTACGACACACGATAATAACCCATTAACTGATAATTCTTTTCCTGGAAAGCTGCGTGCAATTCGATGGACTTTAATTACTCTTCAATTAATTTAATCAGTTTTTTTTCTTACAAATACGAACCACCTGTTAACTGCGAATTTCTTTCCTGGAAATTCGTGCGCGACTCAATGAACTTTAATTACTATTCAGTTAATGTCAATTCGTTTTTGAATATCGACGTGTTATCTTCGAATTTTTTAATTGAAAAATTGTATACTGCTTGATGGATTGCAGCCACGTTTGATTATATGGAATATGTAATAATTTATCGTGAAAGAGATCGATGTAATATTCAGTCTAACAGTGATTGGAATAAGTTAGCGATAAACTGTGGATCAAATTGTGAATGACAATCATAAGCCAATCTGTAGGAGCCAGTAAACATTTCCATGAACGTATGCGCCGAATGTGTAGTCAGCAAAAAGCAAAATAAATGTCGGTTTCGTTTTTCAACGTACTATCGTATATAGAAGCTTGATATGAAATTTTGTATATAAATTAGCATATCTTGGTTTGGTAACGTAAGTCTTATGCGCAAAAGAAATCGATTCTTTGTTGTTTTATAATACCAGAAATGGATCTGATGTTATTTGAATAAAAGATAATTATTTAAGATAAGAGATCTAAGATATTATCTATCTTTTAAGCCCCTGCATTTATAATATTGGACCCTCAATAGCGTTTTAGAGCTCGATTTAACAAATAAAATGAATAAAAATAACTAAACAAAAACATCCATTCCCATGAAATTAAAATGAAATCCTATTAAAATGACACTTCCAAAAACCATAAATCCATAACGAAAGGAAAACATTTCTAATCAACCCGTTTCCATTAACACATCGATTGCTCAACGATTCTCGAGTTACCAGAAGCATCCAACGATCAAATACAAAAATTCATAAATCACGCTATCTTATCATATTTTCTGCATTCGTCTGTTACAATCAAACTACGAATAACGAACAGAATCAAAAACAGACAGAAAGGGGAACACGTGAAACGTTATTTATCAAAAAATGGTCCCAAAAATTGACAGCAGTAATTTGAAGTCGCTCAGCAGTGAACCCCGAGTGGAAAATCAAATTATTAATTATGAAAGTGGTCATTGGGGCGCGTTTTGCACGAGTACGGTGTGACGTAACCCGTTTGCGAGGACTTATCGTGCTGACACGATTCCGTCTCGTCAATGACGGCGAAAACGGACGAAGAAGAGGCCACGCGCGGCCAGCGAAACGCGTAGGTACCTACGCAACGACCGGCTATGTTTTTTAAATTTTAAAGGGACTCGAAAGACGAAGAGAGAAAGAGAGAAAGAGATTGGTGGAGAGGTTGGGAGGGAGGGAGAACGCGTCTCGACGTCCCGCCGCTCACCACGGCCGAAAATAATCGTAACGTTCACCCGGCGGCGGTTGCGTGCGACTTTCAACGCGAACCGCCGACGCCCCGCGCGAAACTGACGGTTGGGATCGTTCAAACCTGTTCGGTATCGGCACTCGGACCTACAATGTCGTCGGGGAACGATCGGGCGACGGAATTATACGTTCCGCGCGGCGGCGTCTTCTCATAGACGAAACGCGTGGAACCTGTGATGCATAGTTTTGCCTCGTGGGCGGTCGAAAAGACAAAATAAAAATGGTACATGTCGATGTGTAGACGATGGACTCTTGAGCGGCATGAATTTCGACTGATAATTAGATTAGGGGTATTTGTGCACTGATTGAGTGAGCAAAATCTTTGGAAATTTATAAATTATAGTTGGAAAAGTTAAGTTCCAAAAGAATTCGAAATCCGAGAAGTACTGGAAAGTAAATGTGGTTTCTATGGTCTTTGATTTGTTATTTGATAATTTGCAATGTAGCGTGGGAGGATAATATACTGACCATTAAAAAGAATTAGAAATTTGCATGGATTGGTACTAGTTTAAAACAGTATGTAAATTAGTGCCACTTCTGTATTGTTTAAAATAAAATTGACGGAAAATATTGAGAGGGCGAATATTTTTTTCACTCATTGTATATTGCCTATTGTGACACTTGCCAAAGCGAATCGAGTTCCGTCCACCCTAGGACTGGTTTCTCTTTCCTCCTCTCTCCCTTCGCCACCCGACAGGGTTAGATCGTGAAAATGATAGGAGCAGCCTATGAAGCGTTCTTTCTTCGATGTAAATAATTGCACGTAGGCGTTCGGCATTCGTTGTGTACGATTACGTAACGTCTCTGTTTACCGGTAATTAAAAAACGAAAGTAACGATAAAGCTGGCTATAAATACGCGCGGTGGGCGAAGTACGAGGAAACAGAGAGATTTAACGTCGACGAGCCGCGCATTATCTGAACCGAGAGCGTGTCAACGCCGGCTTGTCAATAAAGTATCGAGCTCCGAATAAAACCAGAGCTGGGTAAAATTTAGACGAAAACTGTTTCAAATGGTGAACCGAGATTTTGCCCAATAAAACATTTTTGTTTCCTCCCCTTTCTATTTGCCCTTTTCCGATTATACGTCTCAAGATGCCTTCGTGAATAATTTCCCAGCAAAAGTTAATAATTAAAAGTATATAACATATAATCCACTTAAATTTAGAAAATGAAATTGTAAAACTCGTAAACATTGTAGAAATGATGACATTTACTAAAATAAATTAATGCACTTCAACGTTTGACAAACTCTATCGCAAAAAATGTCAATCGTTCAACTGACTACATTCCAACCACAAAATCGATTCAGCGAAATACTACCTAATAAAGTCCCGCTGTTTCCAGTATCCACGGCTAAAACACTCTTTTAAATACCCTTCTAAGCGTCATTGCTTTCAAGCTTATTCTTCCGATGAAAACCAACCAAAAAAAGAAAACAAATCAAATCATTAATCGTTCACCCCGCAGAGTAATTTTTCCCTGCACTGAAATCCACGAGAACGTCAGGCAAGTAACGATCGCCGTGACCGTGCCCAGAAAAGCTACAGCGAAAAAGCTTCAAAGGAAACCGCAGATTTAAATCGAGCCTAGCCGTTCGAACGTCCCCGGAGCAGCCCAGATTCCCCATTGAATGTATCGCGAACAATCCAAGAAACATTGGCGAGGTCGTGCAAATGTCGGTAAGGGTCAGCAACCGTCAAAATTTTGGGAAATTCAAGGGCGACACGTGGACCGGAAACGATCGCTCACCTCCAACATCCACTCCGCGACGATTTTGCGCATGAGCGGCGAGATGTCCCTCTGCACACACTCGAAGTAAGAACTGCTGGGCGCGTATCTCTCCTCGGTTTTCAGCAGATTCTGCAGCACACGGTCGTCACCAAGTAGAGCGGGATCAGCGTAAGCTCTGCATTCAGTCTCGGTCGTCTCGCAGCACAGCAAATCCATGTTACCGTCGCGTTTTCTAACCTCTCGAGCACGCTGCGGCTGTGCGGCACACACAGCCTCCTCTCTATCTCCTTCTCTCTCTTCTTCACACGACCTATCTCCGTCGCTCTAATGCAGGTCCGCGGCTATCCGTCTCCCTCTAACTCGTTCTACGCGACACGGAACCAACCGATCGAAGATTCCGCGTTTCTGTCGAGCAAGAGAGCAAGGAGAGGACGACACGGCTCGTGGTGCGCCACGGGGATCGTTCTGGCGTTCCTCTCTTTCTCCCTCTTCCCGTCTCGCTCTCTTCCCTCCGTCGCTATACTCCTCTTCTCGCGTCTTCTCTTTCTCTCTCCCGGCGGAACGTCCGTCGATATCACCGTCGTCGCCGTCGCCGTCGTCGTCTACGTCGTAGCCGCGGTCTCACTTTGCTCACGTGCCACGTTGCCAAACTGTTTTTCGCCGGCGCGGCCAGACAGAGCATGCACGTCGTCGAATCGATCGTAAAGATACACGGGACGGAAAAAGAGAGTTCACACAGATCCGCGCGGTGGGAATGCCCGGTGTCGCCCGCCGCCGGTACCGGTACCACTCAAAAACAGGGGGTGGACGAGGGAAGCAGTAATAACACTAAACACCAAAAATACTATGTCGTTGTACGCCGCAGCGCGTGGTTATGCGTATTTACACGCACACGTGCACGGGGCCGGTTGTGTACTTACGGCCGAGCGTGTATATACGAAAGAGAGACACGTTACAGGACCTTGGTTTCGGCCAATGACTCCGATATATCACTCACCTAGAGGACCGTCTACGCGAAAAACAATAATTTGTGTACGTACACGAGGAACTCGTATGTATACCGTCGGTAAGGTAGACAAGGGGGGGAAAAAATTGTTTCCTTTCATGCACAACAAACACCACTGTCCGTCGCCGTCGTCTCCGGTTCTGTTTTCGTTCTGACGCAGGATATCTCTCCACCGTCCTCTTCGTCCTTTTTTTCTTCCTTGCTCTCTATCTCCTCGTCGATGATCGTATCCTTCGTCGTAGGCTGGACCACCGGTCGTGCAGGGTGCAAGAAAGGACTCAGCCACGGGTTAACAATACACTAGGGGGCTTTTAATAAATAAGAAACTCGTCGACGGGAGTCAGCGCGTAGGATTCGAATAAATAAGCGTAATTCGGCCTGTTGCTCGTCGGTAGCGACGCCTCGGGTATCCTCTCCGCAAGTATTTCGGTCGCGAGCGTTTTAAAGTCCACCGGGCGAGAGATTCGGTCTCGGTCAGGATCCGCCGCGATTCAAACCAAAAAACGACACCGTTTCTTTTCCTTGACGTTCTTTTACGGGTTACTTCGTTGCTCGTCGTCGCGCGTTCGGTTGCGTAGTTTCGTTTTCGGTCTTGCCGTCGAGCGAGCCTGCTTGCGGGCGATTTAAATGTCCCAACGGTACGGCGAACCTGCCCTCACACACTCCCCTATCTCACGATCCGACACTGGCGACTTACCAGGTCAGAATACGGCTGCTCTTGCATTTCCACTTCGGCCGTCTCGAAGGGGAGTAGGTGCGTCCCCACCACTCGGCGCCAGCCAGTCACGTGACGTCGGATCGATCCCTACCACCGGGGCGCCAGCACGTCACATGAAACTCGACTGGACCCCCACCACCTAGCTAGGATGATTGGGGCGCCAGTGCTTCGATTCGCATCGTGTAACAAGAGCCCCGGTTTTCGGAGTTTTTCAGCTCTGACCCACTGCCACAAACGCGATTTTTTTGAAAAGTGATGCAATATATTATTTTTAAGTTCGAGGCACGAACTTGCGTGAATAAATGATAAAGTTTTTAATAGTTGCTGCGGTTTCAGATGTCGTATATTCATGCACTGAGTTATCCTATGTCCATGAAGAAACAGGAATCATTTGTATCGGACAATTTTGTTTCAGGAGCGTTTTAAAGAAAATTTTAAAGATTTTTATTTTTGAAATAGTTTAATTGTTTGCTGTAACAGTATAAGCTCGTTATCTGCGGCTTTACAGACCGAGGAACAACGTGCTACTTGAGAGGGATTGTCCAAGGTAGTTGGTCTTAGATGGGATGTTTAGTTTTTGACAAAATCAAAATTTTTTTACTATCTTTGATGATTAGAATATACTAAGTTTCCCTGTTTGGATAAACCTAGTGTAACTGATTGGTAACGTAAGGGTTAAAGATTTGTTTAGAGTATATAGCTTCTTGAGAAATTCTGGATTGCCAGTGGGTAATAGATTTCTATTGAATAAATTATTGAAAGTCAAATCAAATAGAAATTTCATCAGTGGATCAAATACTAAATGAAATGGACCCTGAATGAACTGTAACTCTATAAAGTACTTAATTCTATATGACTTTTATGATAATATAAAAAATGTTAGATTAAAACTTTTTTCTTTCAGTTCATTTTCCAGATTTAGGTTACCTACAGAAGTATTACTTAATATAACGTATACTTGCATCATATTTATAAGTACTTAAACTATCAGAATAATTCAAATTAGTTTAACGAATTCATTCGATACTTTCTTACTTAGAATATCTGTAATGGCGCTCGAAGGCCTTGTATCTTTCAGACCAATGGCCACGTTGAATGTTTAACAACGTGGCGTAGGGTGCCATTTACACGCGACCCGACGTTGGCTCGAGAGTGTTCGGAGAAGCACGAACCTATTCGTTTTCATTCGTTCATGCCCGACGTCGGGATACTCCAAGTTGTTTGTCCTATCGAATTTCCATGCCTTTAATAGACAGTAATTACTTAAGCACTATTATTGAAGCCTCGGAAAACTGACTCGTGTAATTAGTTCGAGAAGCTCGATGAAGATCGATGAAAATGGCGTCGAAAAGCGTCGGGAAGCCCGAGGAACGAAAGTCAGTTCCGAGAGGTGTCTCTGCCATACACAGAACAGGAAATGAGAATTTCTATTTCTCCGTTGAGAAAGGTCAATACAATGAATTGTAAATACTTCAACATCAATTATGAAATAGAAAATGAAAAGATAAATTAAGGATTAATGTTACGATCAAACTGTAACGTTTCAATATCCGAGGAATGCCATTCTACAAAGAATCATTTTGACTTGTGTAATCTTTTTAATTTTATGCATATTTTCAATGACCTACGTTGAATATAATTTTCGAGCAATAAATGGAATTACTTCCTTTTTTGTCATTTCGTAAAAAAGAATGATTCACGATTGTTTACGTTTTCAAGAATTCTTGTTTAATAGACCTGTTCGTATTCGCAAAAGTTTCCATTCATACGAAAGCAAAAACTTTCTGCAAAATATTTTGTTCTTCCATTTTCCCAATCACGTTTATAATACATAGTCAATTCCTTGTCTTACGATGTCATGTCTTCGGGACGAAGATTGTAAAATTTAAATGTTTCTCAATTCTCTTGAATCCAAATGAAATATTACTTTTTTACCATCCATTGTTAACTTTCGAAGTAGACGTAGACACAGAATAAATGTCAAATTCTTTTCCTTTTATAATAATTTATTAACGACAAAGCAGACAGTCTCGTCGAGTTGTGTTGCGAAAGAAATCATAGGGGTTAATATTAAACTGCGAGAAGATACGTAACTTATTCAAAATGTGATACTTTACACAATATTCATTAAAGAAACCATTTTCTATCATAAAACCCTACCTTCCTTATTACATCCTTAAAATCTAAATTTCCATAAACATCCACAACCCAATTACTACATAGCTACGCAAGTTACATTGTTGCAGCAATACGTATTGCTCTTAAAATGATAAAAAATGTCACAGTATATTCTTTAGTACAATTTCAACCAATGACAAAAAGCTTAAGATTAATAACAAATATAAATGTAACAACGTAGAATAAATAACCAAGCGTAACAAACAAGAAACACGAAGTTCATTCACGTTCCAGAAACAGTGAGTCTCCGGTGTCGTGATCGAACGAGCTTTACGTCTTCCCTCGTTCGACTGAGAAATTCTTGGAGCGTGTATAGGGAAAGTAAGGGCTACTTCCGCCGGATAATTTCAACGGTCCGGGAGGAAAGAAACGGCCCGTGCAGGAGTGGGAATGTCCTTCGTGCACGAAACCCGCGGGTTTCTCGTCTCGTTTGCGATCGGTACGCGCTTACTACGTAGCCCGTACGCCACCGGCGTGCAACTTACGCGACCGGATGTTGCCCGCGCGTACCAGACGACGTCGTAACTACCGAACAATAAGTGTTACGCTGGAATACTACGCGCGAGTAAATCGGGAACGGTCTCGGGGACTCCGGACGAGAGGTGTTCTGGGAGCAACGAGTAATCAGATAGTCGTTCGCTACTCGCATAATAGATCGTTACGATACTATTCGCTCGGAAGGGGATGCACGAGCGACGTGATCGCGTTTTCAATGTACCCTGTTAACACTTTGACTGCAGTGCCACTGTTGTCGAATTCCAGTCGCACCATTTGTTAGGGATATGGATTTGAAAATTCGTTTTCTCGGTTCTCAAATGAATTTTGGATCTATGGGATGTAAGGTTAATAGAGGAACCGTGGAAAATGTGCGATCTTTCGGTTTCTGGTCTATTAAGAAGATTGTTATGAGCTTATCGACTTTTGACGATTTGTTAATTTGGAAGTTAATGTGTTCTTCGAGATATTATTGATATATGGATATTTGGGTTACAGCAACGAAGGTAATGGTATTTTATTTAAAATGAAGTGTCTGTTAGTAAATACTGGTGAAAACTAATATTGTTGGTAAACACTGTGAATGGCGAAAAGGACGATACTGTTTCCGAGAACTGTACGAAAAGGATACTGTTAACAAAATACTATAAAAAAACGAGTGAAACGAACGAAAATAAAATTTTTATCGTACATTTCGCTAAATTATTTGATTGGTCATGCTGGCAACCTCGTGCCTGGCAATTATACAAAACAACGTGTCGTGTTAGTTGACTAAAAGCGTTAACAATTCTTTCTTCACTTTCAGCGTTGATGGTATCAATGGAATTTAAAATTCAAATGGTACACGCGGTAGCATTCGTTAACATTTCGCTGCTCTGGATGTTATTAGTTCACCTTAATTAGGCTTTACTGTTATTTTTAGCGAGCACGTACCTTATCCCGCATCCTCGATATACAGGGAACAGTCAGCGTTTCGAAAGAGGTGTGCTTTTAACAATGAACGCGTTCGTAACCATTGTTTCTTCCCATTCGTGAAGAAACTATGAATGCCAATCGCTAAGACAGTCGCGTCACCCAATGTAGAAATAAATTGTCGAAAATTTCGTCAAAGAATTTTGTTTTCTTCTTGTTACAGATGTCATAGCATCTTAGTGAAGAATTTGCGACACAAATTTCTTGAGTTCCTTTATCATCGTACCAGCACACACCTATATTAGTCTGTTGTCACGACTCTCATCTTGAGTTGACTTGTTCCGGATTATTGACTCTTGCACAATGACTGTTTCGTGCTTTGTATACAAACTTATCGATCAGCTGACTGCTCGCCCTATCATTCCAGAATCGTTGGAATTTCATGTGTCCACCAAATGTTTAGGAATTCTGTATTTTTTTATTATTGAACATTCTATTACAGCTAACCTATGTTACAGTTGAGCTTTATGTGTTATCTTGCTAATCTTTCTTCCTTTTACTTTAGAAATAAAATTTCCAATAACACTGTAAGACCCTTCTGCAATGAAATCTACCCAAACTAAAAGTACGAAGAATGACAAAAATAATATTAGATCTACCGGAAACTTCTGACCATTTTCGAATTAAAAGAAAATAATGCGTTTTCAACACATTCGTATTAATATTTACTGAACAATATAATTACGATCATTACTAATAACTTCTTTCCAGCATGATGGCAATTCCTGGATTCCATTTCTTTAAAATGCCACATCTTTTAAAACTTGAGATGACATTAGCAAACAGAATTTTCTATAGACCTAATATTTAAGTACTCAAGATAACTGAATCTTTATTTCATTCTTACGTCTCGATCACTCTCGAAATAATCTCCCAATCCAGGAAACGGTGTTCGTCGGATAAAGCATTGACTAATTTCGTTGAGATTACATTATCGGACAGAATTTTCTGATAGACCTAATATTTAACACTTACCCAACCGAATGGGGAGATCTTCAACTTTTCTATTGGCAACGCATTGCCATTTATTTAATTTATTTTTTCTTTGTTACTTAATGAGCTTTGAACAGGGGATATTCACAATTCATTAAGTACTTTTCTCGCGTTTACGAAGTACAATTCTTAATGAAATCTGTTGATCGAGTTTAATTGAAGTGAATGAAAAAGGTTATAGTTATATAGTTTCTTTGCAGGCAGTTTCCTAAGTAATGTAGTCAAGATAACTGTATCTTTATTTCATTCTTACGTCTCGATTATTCTCAGAATAATCCTCGAATCCTGGAAACAGGGTTCACGGGATAAAACATTGACTAAATTCAACGAACGTTTCCGAAACACCGTCCAAGGAGTTCTGTCGGGGTTGCGACAAAGTGGCCAACCTACCGGTTGCACCACGTGGTCGGCACGTCCTCGAAGATTTATGCCGCCTGGAAACCCAGGCGAATATCCTTGCCTCCGGCCGGTTTAAATGGCTTCGACGCGGCCCTATACGAGCTCTCGCCGCGCTAGTATTTAATTTCACTAGAGCATGAATGTTCCGGTCGGTGCTTACCCATCTTTTACGATACGCCTTGCAACTTCTTCCCCTTCGATCCCTGGCGAAGCCTCGCTTCGACTGTGCGGAGAGAGCTTGCGGTTGCGTCCTTCGGGAAATTGAATTTCGTACGCGCGATACGCTCCTTTGTTTCGGGCTCGTTTGCAGAAACGTTCGACATACGATTCGTTAACGATATTTTTCCGAAGGTTTCACGAATCTTCGAATTTTCTTCGAAAATAGAAGATCCCTTTAAACGTGCACCATGTATCTGTATTCCATTGATTGAAACCGCAAGATTTGATTTTTGTGTTTAACAATTTTTTAAAAGCTTATTGAAAATGGCAAAGATGGACTTGATAAAGTGATTTTTAGATTTTTCGAATTTTTGATTTCCCATTAAACCAAATTTCTTGTTTGAAAGAAAAAGTCAGGGTCGAGGCTGACGGTTCCAATCAAGATAAATTCAATCACTAGAGCTGGCGTGTTTGACGCGGTTGAACCAGATCTTCAGTTGAAATGTTATTCCCAGTGGCTTCATCCTTGGAAGAAGAACTATCCAGTCGTTCCACTTTTCTGGCAAATGAGCCATTCCTAGTCTCCAACCCTGCGTCTATAATAGTTGGGTCGGTAACTCTCGACTGAGCTTGCTCGTTGTTTATCGGCGTATAATATGGTCTGATAAGCGTCCGTTGCATTTGCATTTAAGCAGTCATGGATGCGGGTGCACGAAAAGAAGGCTCACGAGTCGGTGAATAATCAAAATATATTTAGATCGTGCATTTACCCAACACTCGCACGTAATAATATTTTAGTATTGACGAATATAACAGTTTTGAATGAAATAAAACTGTTGAAAAGCAACTTGTGATGCTGCGATGTCAATTTCGCACGCCAGAAGTCGTAATAATTTCTTTTTCCCCGGAGAATCTCGTACACTTTCATTGATATCTCTCTCAAAATAGGAATGATGTGTCCCTTATCAACACAGTAGAAGATTAGTGCAAAGAAATAATATTCGGCGAAATGAAATGATTTAAAAGGCAAACGAACTAAATTGTTTATTGAACGGTTACGTTCATTTCAAATGTAAACATCGTTACACTCACACAGGGGAGTGGGTTTGTAAAATTTTTATCGGGACAAGCAATGAGCGATAAGGAATTATTAGCAATTATGTTTCGCATAAAGATAAGAATGCCAATTAAAGGTTAAGCAGATATTTCATTGAGAATGAATGGGTTACATACGCGGTCACTTATGTAACTGCCATCAACATTGTTTTGTAAGCAATAAAATATAGTAAATTGCACCGTTCATGTATTTTTTTATCTTCCGATAAGAAAGTAAATGACATTTTGTTGTTTAAATTCCTTTGAAACTCAATTCCTGATTTCCATAGTGTACAGTACCTTTTCAAGGAGAAACAATTCGTTTTACAGAATGGAATGCTAGAATTATCGGGATACAATCAAATTGCATCTAATAATTCTCATTGCGATGCAGTCGCATTCAATAAAGTAACACGGCTAGTCATGCGACTAATAACCCAATCAAGCTTCAATTTATAGCAATTATGACGAATGGTTTACCACGTTTGTAGAATCATTATGCCTGGTATAGTTCGGTAATTATAGGTACTTCGCTCAAGCACTACTGCAGCAACCTCATTTATCTAGAAATTTTCTTGTTAAGAATTCCAACTTACAACTTGCAACTAGTATTTCTTTAGATTACCTAATCTCAGAAACAAGCTTTCAATAATACGATTTATGTAATAAATCTTAGAAATAAACAATTTCTCCATTCATTTTGTTAGTATTTTCTAAAATAGTCTATCTTTTCAAAATATTCAAGAGGAATTTCTTTATCAAAGGCGCCTATAATTATTTTATCATTAGACAGTACTTTTCGTGAAACTTGATCTATTAAATTATTAACCTTACAAGACTAAAGGAATTTAAAAAAATTTAATTTCCCTTTCGTTATTACGAAAGTAAGAACTTTCGCGAGTCTAGTCTCGAATCAAATCATAAGGCAGCTAATTGAGAGCGTCCTTCAGGAAGAATAAAATCGATCCGGATAGAACGGACAGTATCACAACACGCCGGCTCGATTACGCGTGAATAATTCCCGATTCCCGAGACCCGTCACGCAATCGTTATCGTGAAATACGTATAATTAGTTTTGTATCTGACAGCGGCGCCTTCGAGCCGTGCCGACGAGATCTCTTGCCGCAAAAGTTCTCTCACTTATCGCGCATTCTTCTCGACCACGGCGGTGTATACCGTTCTACAAAGTCAAGATGGCGACTTTTCGTCAGCATTCGCGTAAAGAATGATCTAAGGTCTCTCGCCGCAATGAAAACTCCATCGGCCATTGAAAAACGACAGGTGCCTATTAATACGTTCACTGCCACAAGAATCTTGAGCTTTGCGTGTATCACTTATTCTTTTGCAATAAAGATAGATAGTGGCGATCATTAATTATTTGGTATCACGATTCTTATGTTACACTATTGTCTAGCTGTTTATGCTATTAATCCTTATGTTGGCAACCAAAATGTCTGCATTTATTCAAAATTTAATATTACAATAGTTTTGCATGAATTTTTCAGGTTCGAAGCAAACATTCACGTAAAAATGTTCAAACAATAGAAACTCATAGCAATTTTGTCAAATTTTTACGAGAACAGAACAATATTACGTAGGGGAAGGTTTCAGAGTAGGTAAATAGTTGAGTATTCAACATTTGAGTTGGTTGCCAGCAGAAGAGTTAATAATTTTTATTCGACATCAATCACCTTAGATGTTGTAATTGTACAACGGTGACTGACATCACAGTGAACGTGTTTACTTTGCTAGTTTGTGTTGGAAAATGGATTTTTCCTTCTTCCGCAAGAACGAACGCAACGAACAGAATCCGGGAAACGGGCTACACCAAGAGAACGAAGATAGGATATCGTATACCAACAGGAATCTAATCTTCGTGACTTGCGGTGATCGCGATGTAACACATTTTCGAGTGTCTTCGGGTTCATACTGATAAACCGAGACTCACGGAACAGGCTGCGAGACCTGTTCTTCTCCTTGGACGTCGGCTTATGGAGACTTCCGCGCTTAAAGCTTTCAAAAATACTTAAATGTGTGTCGTTCGAATTATTCAATTACTCATGTAATTTTGTGATACCCTTGTTCTGCACATTATGTTCAGAAAAATAAAGTTTCATCAATGACAAAATAATATAATACAAATATTTCCAAATATTAATATTTTCAAATGTTAGGTTTTTCAAATATTAATGTTTCCAGATATTAATACTTTCAAATATTAGCATTTTCAAATATAAAGAGTGTTAAACTTATCTTCCAAAATTCCAAATTTTAAAACGTTAACTATCAAAAGTTATCTGAAACTACCAAAACCATCAAATATCAACAGATAAATGATCAAAATACAAGTGTTATCTGCTACAGTATGTCAAGAGACCAACATAATCTTCGCAGAAAGTAATTATGCTCGTAATACCTTCGGACAATATCGTATTGTCCCCAAGAACGGCAATCCTAAAGATTTCAAACGAACGAGACGTCCCGAGAGAACTGTTCCGTCTTAATTTCCCTTTTGTTTCGTAAATCGCGCTGAAACTGACGACCATGCTCAGCGCGCAGCGACGCGAACACAAAATGGCACCGTGACCTGAGGCTCATTAAGTGATTATTCGTTGGTTACGTCGACTTCAACGGATCAACGTTCCCGTTTCTGTTACAGCCGAGGCCCAGACAAACTCGAACCGCCGCTCATGGCTAATTAGCGTTCAACTAGCGAAATAATCGTTTTTTTTTTTCTGTTCGGGCCGGTTCACGCCCCCTCGGCACAGCGCGATGTCTCTCCGGGCTCGTTTGAAGAAGCTGCGTGTCCCGCGCGCTGCGGCCCGCCTGTCGAAGATTCCTCGATCGTGACGCGTGCTTCGGTAATTACCGATGGCTTATCAAACCGTTCCGTTCCCGGCCTGTTCGAATTAATAAATTCATACGAACCGTTTATCTGATGTAAATTATATTCAAATAATACGTTGCCTTAGGGTCAATAATGGCACGGCGTAATCTTCGGCTGATAGAGTCAGAAGATAGAAGAAGAATTCATTAGTAGAATTTAATGGGCAGATCGTGGACGTTGATGACTTTAACGCATAAATTAAATTTGAATGTACGTTAACACATGAAAAATATTTATTAACCCCTTAAAATAAAATGATGAGTCTCATTCGCACCGTGTTCTTAGTGCGAAATTGGAATTCATAAATTATTTTACAAATATGCTGTATCATGATTATAATAATTTTCTTAGGTTTATAAATAAATTTAATTGAAGCTGTAATTCATCAATTTCCTTTAAAATAGCTGTGTCCACACGGTTGCGACAACATTAAACAGAGTAAGTAGGAACTTTTGATTCAAAATAAATCGTCAGGTAAAGGATTGAGGGTTCTATTAGTCTTTGAATTTTCAATTTGAAAAAACTATGAATCTCCGTTTGTGCATGCATCAGTTTCTACAGTATCGTATTTCGTCAACCAGGTCACCATCACGCCAACTTGGGTGCAAACAAGCGTCGATTTATCTGTCCATTCACTGATATCCCTTGTCCTCATTCCTACAGCACTTCGATGAATGAAGATTTTGCAACAATTTCAGTAAACATCCTCGACGGCGGTTGAATAATCTCATTATCTGCGAGTAGTATCAAGTGCAAAGAGTATTTTCAGACGGGTAATCGGTTGCGCCTTTGAGCGAAACGGAATTCCTTTCGCGTTCACCTCTAACCTCCGCGAATTAAAAAGAATCCGTTTGTTACGAATATTATTTCTGCACTAAACGAACGGACAAGAAGTTCAACGAATGCGTTCCCCTTTTTAGTTCGATCGAACGCCGTCCCTTAAGTGGTCGATGTTAATTTTCGTTAAGCCGATCGAATATGGATAAGGAAACAGCCGAATTTATTTATAAGATTCAATTACGTTGAAAAACGCGGGATTTGTCTCGTCAGCGTCAAACCTGTCCCCATCGATTATCGGGTACTCATCTGATCAATGGCTAAGATAGCTCCTTTGGGGAATTCTTTTCGGAATTTTTATAAAGACCTGGGCCGTGCTTTCGTTCCCAGCTAATCGAGACAAGTTCGTGCGCGGGACAAACCGGCGGTGGTGCCTGAGGAATGGAATGCCACTTATACCTTAACGGACGTTTCCAGTGAACCTTGTGGCAAACTTGCGACCGGGACCGAAAGTAAAAGAACTCCGGAGCACGACGAACTCGATCGAGTTGCATTTTACACCTGTTTCCAAGAATTGTTTGCTTTTCGGCTGTAACGTGTCTAAGTTATTCCGTCGATGTTGCCGGCGGATATTCAAATCATCCCGATACTCAAGAGAATCCAATGAATACCGTACAATTCTTAGAAAAATGAATAAACTTTGAAGAAACACAAATAAATACCTTTCAAAAAGCTAACCAACCTTCCGTTTTATAATATCGACTAACATAGCAAAATATCTACATTTAATAAATAAACACATATTCTGGTAACAAAAGAAATATTTCCTGTTTAAATAATTCATACAAAACTGTTTCCAACCCCTAATACGAAAATGTTTGGCCCACGGTGAGAAACAAAATCGTTACAAAAGGAATCGTTTTAATCGGTTAAATAAACAATTTACTTCGGAATTAACGACAGCCATCAACGTGGCTCTTCGCTCATCAAGTTTCAATTTCATCAAGCTCCTCGTGTCGGCCGAGTGACGAGACTCTCGATCAAGGAGGGCCGGTATTATTTGGCTTATCTGTTCCTAAGTGGGCGTGCTCGATAATTCCGATGCCTGCAGCCCTGACCGTATGATTTATACAACGGCGCATAATGTGTCGCATCCTTCGATGAGTCTTCCGATTGCATAAGTGACTGTACGGGGTTAGGCGTCGCGACTGTTCGAAGCCTCGATGTGGCGCCAGCCTCTCGCATTGTACACGGCACCGTCCACACGCACCGCGCACGTCTTCCAAAGCCGGATGATGTTTGCTCTCGAGCTACCTTTGCGACTCGCGACAATGCCAGAAGCTACTTTGAAGCGAGCTCCACCTTGAGCTCGGGTAATAACTGACGATTCTGAGGCATTGACAACCGCACGTGATCAGGTTTACGTTTCTTGGGTCCTTTTGATAGGGTTAGCGCGATTCGGGCCGGAGGCTGTTATTGATTCACTCTCTAATCCACGTCGCCTGAATTTTTTACAAATTCTAGAGTTGATTTACCTACAGGTCCATATTTTGAATTCTATCACACCTAACACTCCATTTAACGACAAACACCTGCTGTTTTGTATTCTATAACTGTGTAAGAAATTAGCACAAACTTTCATTCATGTTTCTGAAATTATCTGATAGTTAAATTGAAGGGATATCGGATTTTTCGACGGGTACCAAAATGCAGATATTTCAATATTGACAGTAAATTTTCAATAAAGGAAGAACTGTTATAAGGATCCTATGTGTCTTAGCTTTGGAGTTATAAAGGAAATCCCTCAGTTTACTGAGAAGACAATGCGTCGTATAAATCACGCCCTATGTATTGCAACGACAGAAGAGTACCATTATCTTCTCGCCATTCAAAACGATCATAACAGCTCTTAAAGATTAGAAAGTTCCTTTACGAAAATCACGTTAGAGCAATTAAAGAAATCACGAAAGCACCCTAATCATAAAGAATACGGTCCATAATCCTTACAAGGATCGTCTGTAGATTATCTCAGCTACTTCGTTCCAGGTCTTTTAATAAAAATCAACCCTGTTATGATCGTGGAGTCGATCTCATTACCCCGTCAAAGGACGATCACAATTCCCGAGGATCGACCCGCGCAATAGAGTGCTAAGGCAATAAAATGTTTGGACACTGTTGAAATGCGTGAACCGTAATCATCGTATTGTCGGGACGTGGGGAGGAAACGGTCCGCCGCGCCGGCAAGACTAAAAGGATTTTTGCCGGGTTCGGTTTCACCCCGAACGGGGAAACCAGAATTCCAGCTGGATGGCACTGTGTACCTGAACCGTTAATGACCGGCGTACCTGTTTCTCTCTCTGTTTGGGCATGGGGCAGAGGAACGCTCCTGACATTGTTTCCTCCGCGAAGTCCAGTAACCTCAAGGGTTGCTCAACGACAATAAACCGTACAATGGACATTCGCGGGCCTACGACTCGAGTTTTCGGTCTGCCATTCACCACGGGGAAAGGATCTTCGACTTACCGGCGGATTTACTGTTTGGGTTTACTACGGGCAGGACGGGCGCCCCTCTCTCGCTGATGGCCTCTCGATCAGCTGAACGGTGTCCCGCTGCGACTACGGATCTACCTGGAGCTGAAGAGGCCTTTGCTGCGAATCTGAGTTTCTTATAAATAATAATTAGAGGGTATTATAGGTAATCGGGTTATGACATTTGAAATGTCTTTTTGTATGCTTTGGGAATATTTTGGCGGGGAACTTTGAGCGTCAATATGAGAGGAGTGTTTGGTGTGTAGGTCTGCGAATGGATTCTATTGATTTGTTGTTAGTATGGCAGGATATAGTAGCAATGGGAAATATTGTATTGATTGGTGTTGTGTAATAGTATTATAAGACAGCAGAAATCACCAAGTAAATAACCCTTATTATCATTGCTTTTAGAGTGAATGAAACTTTTAAGGATTGTTCGAGTCAATTGTATACTTTGTCTTCTAATTTTTGTAAGTGTACAGGTAGATGTTTCTGTTACAGGAAATAAGATTAGGAAGTGGTTAAAAGTCTTTCTGATCAAAGAATAACTTTAATTAATATGGAAACTACTTTTGAAGTGTTGTGCATACCGTATTAAAAATTTACGAATATTTTCATTGTATGCGAGATTGAAAGTTATACGAAACAACTATTCGTTTCTAGATGATTACGCTCAGATAGAAAAAGGATGTTTCACCATAATACGCTATTAAATAACCACACCCTTTAAACGATCTCTTGTAACTAAATCTATCGAATACTGGCGCTTATCGTGCACCGTGTTGATAACTACTTCCGCTGAACTTTGATAAAGGAACGCTCGATACGGAGTTATAACGGCGTTGTTTGTAAAAATAGGGGCTTCCATTGCACCCATGCTACGATCTAGTTCTATCATTTATCGAATCTATGACTGTATTTGCTAATATGTTCCAACAACATTTGCCTACTTTTTCGATAATAAAACAAACAATTCCTAAAAACGACCAGAATTCTGTCTATAAAATAAACATTTAATTATATCATTGAAGTAATTATTTCCTCAAAGAGTCCTCTACAAATTATTTTTTCCTCCGAATAACATAATAATTCCACTTATATCAGTGTAATATTACTATTAAAACAACAGAATTTAAAATATATGATTATTCTTGAAAATCAGAAACAGGCGAAAAAAATCAACTTACCCATGACCGTCGATCAACGTGCCATTTTCATCCCCCGAGTGAACAACGCGTTCGCGTTACAGTCGATAAAAGAGTCACGGTTCCGTGACAGAATCGCTCGCGCGAGATTCGCCGTCGTTTGACCGGAATTACCGCGGCCGGTTAGCGGGAATAGGTGTCAATATTCCGTTCCGTGTAACCGAAGCGAGTAATTAGCGACAAGCCAGACAGCTCCTTACGCAATCCTCATTGCACACGAGCGAGGCACAAGGCTGTGCCATACGCGTAATGATACTAACCAGGCGCCGGCGCCAATAATAATTACCCGGTTTTGCCCTCATCGGGCTATCGCGTTGGCATAAATCATTATATCTCACCCTCGATGGTCTCTTTTCCGCTTTTTTCTCGCCTCCTCGCGCCTCGTGACCGTAACCCATTGATAACAGCCGGGACTCGCGAGAAACCGAGTGTCGGACGCGCGCTATGAATGGACTGTTGACGCTTGTACGACGGAAATATTTCTTTTTACAGAAAATATAATGTCATTTGGAACAAAATAGGAAGATAAAATTTTCAAACGAAATTTGGTATTGATGTTTGACTTATCCGAAATTTAAAAGTATTTCCAGTGCCTGATCAACGCCATAGGAAGTCTTTGTTTCAAATTTGAATTAAATTTGATGTTTAACTTGTTTGATACTTTGTTGTAAATATTGAGATCTAGTTTTACATCGGAAGTAGGTTATTTCATGTAGGAGCTATATGGTATTCTCGAAATATGAAAAATGAATTGGTTAAAAAGAGGAGTAGTAACGTTGGAAGAAATTGTTAGGTTATATTAGGCGAGAAAAGACTTGTTGGCTTCCTATTGTAATTAGCATCTCTATGGTTGAAGTTGATGAAGAAATCCCTTGGTTAGTCGTTGGTTCTTAAAAGACTATTAAATAACCGATAGGTAATGCGTTAAAAATATTAATATACTACTGAGGTTTATGCAAATTTTAGACGAACAAGAATTAAAAGAAGCTCCATTTTCCAGAGCCTGCGTTCGGTTCGGCTGGGGCAAAAAATCGGGTTTATATGAAACATCAGTGATACTTTTATTTCATTGATCGTAGGATTATTTCCCTGTCTTACCATTCATCTTTCAATAACAAAACGAAGAGGTTTTATGTCCGTGGTATTTGCACGCTATTGAAACGCTGAACGTGGCGTAAAAATAGGAAGTAAATGTTCGGCATACTTCATACAGTAAATTATTAATCGCTTAGAAAGGGATATAATCCTTACGAAAGGTTTAAGTGAAATTTAAAAAATATTATTCTGCTCGAAGGAGTCAAAGGAAAATGCCGTTTAGTATTGAAGTTTTCTATAAACAAATGTTTACAATGAACATACAATTATAGAAATTATTAATAATAAGGTAAGCCTTATTTACACATAACTAAATCATAATCTTGAACCTACAAATGTTTGAGTAGATATACATTTTTTATGAATAAAAGTACTGACATTAAAATTGAAAAAAATCAGCGTCTTAAAGATATTATTATATTTGTAGATAATATTTTTTGGTTCTTGAAATCTTTACCATATCCAATTTTAGGAAATTCTAATCTTACCATAAAAATAAATATACTTTTGCAAAAGGTAGTTTGTGTTAACACTATGTTTAACCACAAGACATTTTCTTTAAAACTATGACACAGTAAACATCCTTCAAATCGAAATGACCTGTTATTAACAGTAAAAAAAAGTTGCTAGCCCAAATGCATATTTTTAACATTAATAATTGTGCATGATTGACTTTGTACACGAAACAATAGAAACAATCAAACACTGTCGGATTTTCTAAAATTCTATTTGTCTTTAATACTAATAAAATCTATAAGCAAACAAAAACGAAAGAAAAGTAGAAAATTCATTCATCTCGCAATTAAGATTCAGAAGCTATTAACAAATGAATCTATCGTTACTTAAAAATACATCAAATCAAAGGGTTGAAACTTTCATAAGTCGGTGGAGTCTTAACATTTGCATAAAAATCCGCAGTCCATTGTCTCCGGGATTCGACCAGCGATGAAAATCGAACAACGAAACCGGACCCGGTCGACTTTTTTGTAATTTGAATGAGCGGCCGCATAGCTTCACGTGGCTGCGTATTCCGAGGGAAAGCATGGTGGCCGGGGATAGGCTGTGGCAGAGGAAAAAGGCGAGTTTCACGTGGGAGATAAGAGATTTCGGGTTCGTTTCGTTGAACGGAAGAAACGGTGGATCCGTCGGTGACACGCGGAGAACACGCCTTGCATGAAGAACACTTGTGTTACCGGGAAGAATGTGAAATCCAAACAGGCGGCCATCGCAGTATCGGCCGTGTCTGGTAGCCGCTTGTCCGCGTCGTCGCCATAATTACGCATTTTGACAGATCGAAATGCGAATCAGGAACCAATGTGTCCGTTACGATTCGACTTCGATTGTGCTTTATTGATTTTATTATTTATATATTATAGATTCATTTTTTCCCGAGAATATTCTTGTAACCTTTGTTTCTTTTACAAAAGGAAACAAGTAAAGAAGAAAGTTGTGTTAACTGTCTACTCTTAAACCACGAATTTCTACAATCTAAATGAACGGATAACAATTTTTCTAAGAACAATAAAAAAAACTGTATAGTAAATGTCGGTAGATCTAGTGTTAAAGTTCGTTAAGGATCATACTCATCTGGACAACGAAATAATTCTTTCGTAACGCGTTTGCCTTTGTGTTCCAAGGGAGACACCAATGCGAGCAAGACAAATGAATCATCCCGTACGTGTACGTATAAACGCATGCACGCGTGTGTACACGATCGAACAAAACCTGTTTCTAAATCTCTAGAAGTCGCCTCCTTCCAGGCTCAGTGCGCATTAAGTCAACACGAAGGTCCCGTTTATTTTCCGCAATAAAACGTAACAACTGTGTTTAATGCTTTCATTCGTTACCGCCGCGGATCCTTCCTGGTAATATAATAATTAACACTAGCTCCTATACCTGAATGACTGTTATACACGTTGGTATTCCCGGAGTTACCGCCCTGTGTGACATTATCATAGCCTCCGAAGACGCATAAACAATCCAGTGGTCGTCTTCGACCAGCTCAGCATTTATTCAACGCCCATCGCGTCTGTAGATGAGTCCTCGACCGACTATCCAGAGGTTTACACATTGTTTTCGTTCGTTCACGCAGCTGCTTAATTCCTGCCGCGGAAAACTCTTAATCCTTAAAGTATCTTAGCGTACCAAGCACCTCTTGTACTTAGACAAGTCGCTCAATCTACATTGCTAAATGTTTTGCTGGTGAAAGAATGTCCCCGTGACATGAGACATGTTTAAAAGAAAGGGGTTTCAGAGAAATTCAAATTTTTAAGAACTTTTGGAACCCTGAACACGTTGAATGCCGTGGGGCTCACCGGTGACCGCCAACCAAATTGAATTACTATAGTTCACTCAATGAAACGACGATCCTTTGGAAAGATTTCTATATTACAAATAATGCTACCTAATTTCGTGACATTCGGCTAAAAGAACGTGCAATAATAATAATTCAATTCGATCAAATGATTTAACATCATATTTTTTCCATTTTGTGTATTTTTCTTTATAAAATCGTACGGCATTCAACGTGTTAATTGTTATAGAATATTTCGTTCTTTGTACGATGTATCGATTTTCAATTGGAGTCTAATGGTTAATTCAGGAAATGTAATTAAAGAAGAGTATAGTTATTACGTTATAGAAATAGAAGAAAAGATCGAATTCGTTGAGAAGATAATGATCGACAGGAGTGGATTAAGCAAGTTGGCATGCGAGTGCTCGATGAAACCGTTGCCAGCGGGATTTAAAAGTTTAAAGAACCGCCTCAGGATCTTTAAACGCGGAGTACCGTATCGTGGTTTTAAATGTCGCACTTCGCGCTCGAAGGTTCTGATATTTGGCCGCTCCTTGCTTTACTTTGTAACGTGCGAGATTTTTTGTATTATATTTGGAAGATTAGATCTTCCGGTGTGTTTGCGTTGGGTCGATTAGTTTCGCAAGCAACGAAGTTTGTGTACTGCATCTTGCAAATCAAATAGAGATTTCAAATTGTGGGGAAAAAGTGTGAAAAATAGCGCGTGGCGCCGAGTTAGTTTTCAAGGAAAACGATAAATTGTATAAACAGATTCAGGCGAGGGCAAACAAAATATTTCATAACGGTACGACCGTTAGAGGGTAAATAAAATAATGTTGATTATATAATGGGAAAAATATTTGATTGATGAAAATAATAAAATAATGAAATGTTTGCACAATAAAGTACAGATAACAAAGTTCTCTTTTATCACTATATATATTATTATATATAATATATATTATATTATAATGTAAATATATAAATACATAATATGATATTATAAGTATTATATAGTATTGAAATACCCTTCAAATTATATTGATCAGAAATGTGAGATACTGGAACGAAAGGAAATTCCCACCATATGATGCCTGATTTTTTCACAGCCCGCAGACCTCGGAAATCAATAGATACTATACCCGCATATTAGCAAATGCACTGGACCCTAAGTCGATCAAACGATAGATGCACTCTGAAATGTACATAATCGAACATATATTATTGAATCTATTAATAATACTCGCTTCGTGAACTTTAACCATCCCACTTAAGTTCTCAATTTTCTTCAGATTGCTTTTACCTATATAAGTTTTCCACTATTATTCAGACCTATATCTGTAATTACATACTTTTTCTGTAATTATGAATCATACCCTCATGCAAAGTTATTACACGAACTAGAAGTTTCTTCTGCTCCTTAGACTTTTAAAATCAGGATCCTTTATCTACATACCGAACCATTTTTTAAATCAATGATTCTTGTTATTTACTGTTTCAATTTTCCTTTTGTGAGTAAGTATTAATCCCCACGCAACAAATGTAACATTAGACAACTGCTTCTTTCTCCAGCAAAGAAATTGGTATTTATTATTTAAAATATTGTCTATAAATATTCCTCATTTACAGTAAATATACAACTCCACTCTAATACAACAAAATCTCCATTATCACGTACTCCCCAAGAAACTCCAAAACCAAACTTCATAGAATCCATCTTCTCGAAACACTTCCGATCTCCCATCCGTCAGCTTGAATTCATTAATTCACAACATTCGTCCGACAAAAAAGAATCTTCGAAGACTTGCACACAGTCGACCCGAAACACTCACGCGCGCGCGCACACATAAAGGCTGAAATATCCGTTCCCACCATCGTCGCCAAAAAATTCAAGTTCACCGTCCGTGAAACAAGCGATCAAATACTTTCGAGCAATAACGCGTATTACCCTCTTAAATGTCCGCTAATACTAATTTAAACCCGGGAGCCCTCGTCCCCCCTACCCCTCCCCGAATTACACGACGAACCAATAACCAAAGTAGATTTCCATAAACCTCCGAAAGACATTCCTCAACAACGTCCTCCCTCCGCCCGTCTTCACCCTATATAACCCTCTTAAATCCCGATACCGCCAATTTATTCCAGATTCGTCCGGTACACGCCCCGACATAACTGCATACTGGACCCTCTCCCTCAGCCCGGATCAACCGATCACCATCAACCGGGGCCCAGCAATTTCCCCCGAATGCCGCGTTATAACCCGTGAGTGCACGCCGGAGAAACGAGCCTTGGCGATCCCCTAAAGTTACGTAGGTTGACCGACGTAACTACTGAAAATTCGGGACACATGTGAAGATCGAGGAGAAGGAAAACCTGTAGGATTTGTTGTGAAGTACATTTGTGAACTTGCGCAAGATTACAGGATTTTTTAACACTGGATGCTATGGGGGTCGCCGGTGACCTCAACTAAATCGAATTACTATACTTCATTCGATTAAACTATGATCATTTGAAAACTTTTCTATATTGCAATACTACCTAATGCAGTGACATTCGACAGGATGAACCTGCAATAATAATAACGCAATTCAATTAGGTAACTTGATATTCCATTATTTTCATTATGTATATTTTTCTCGGCAAAATCGTGCGGCACTCGACGTATTAATGTTCTTTGTACTGGAATGTTTCAATAACTAGAACTGTTTCCTAGAGCCAATGTTTCAACTACTGGACTAGAATTCTTGAGTGAAACGAATGTTTTAATATTCAAGGGCTGAGGTAGACTTCTTTATTAGAGGTAATCACGTAAAACAATCAATGAAGGCTAAAAATGAATATTTAACCCTTCGTTATATATTAAATAACTAATCTGACGGAAGCTTCGAGTAGAACATAAAAACTATTCCTATAGATCCTCGATCTAAGAAGTATAGATACCTATAGAACAAGGAAGAAACTCTTTTGCTTTATAATGAATGACTAAAATTGTTGTAACAACTATGAAAGGCAGCATTAGTTAAGTACTTAATAAATTTTTGGAAATTTTATTGGCATATTGCCCTGCGTTTGAAGAATTGAAACCGCTCAACAACGATTAGGCATGAAAACACGGGTCGATAATGTGTTAACACTGAAAATCAGATATTTCAAAAAAACTTCAGAAGGTAAGACATATCTGCTAAAGTAGGCACATGTGGCCCAGGATTTAGAAGATTAAAAAGAGAGGAAGCCGCGATCATCTCGCGCCCGCATCGGTCTTCTTCCGTCGTGACGTTTCCTATTTTACAACTATGGGGCATCGGATCGAGGTAAAGAAGCGAGGAACGTCTGTTGCTGGGATGCGGGCAGCTTAAAGCCTAACCTAGACTCGTAGCGCCGCCCGGCCCTCTTCGTTCCGGGCCCCTTCGCGGACGAACGGTCCAACCTATCCTAACGTAACCCTGATCCTTCGTCCTTCTCCCTTTCTTTCACGGCGCCGCGTCGCTTTCTCTCTTGGTCTTCTCTATCGTCACGGATCCGATCAGCTCTTTCGCTACCACTGACCCCTGGGTCCGGGGCCGTTTCGGAGAAACCGTTCACGGACGGTATACACACTAATGGGAGAGATCGGTGGTGGGGAAGGCTCATGGACGTTTGTTAGCCCCCATTCCGTACGCTGGCCTGGCTCTTTACTTATTTATTAACGGGTTGTTACCCTACGAGGCCGCGGGACTCGATTTTTATAGCGAAACCCGGTCCGGCCTGGGATGCTGATGACGCTGGCTGCATTCTTGCATCGAGCGAGTTTTCTATTGCGCGGTGAGCTTGGGAGGTTTGCTCGGTTTTCGATTTTGGAGGAAGGGACCCTTGGGGAAAGAATTTTTCACTTGTTACGGTGGATTGAGTTGAGGTGAATATGTCTTCCGGTGTTGGTGGTATGAAGATTTTGTGAATAATGGTTGTAGCTAACTTGATATATTTTTAATCTAGAATGTAGTAATGAAGTGTAGTAAACATTATTGATATAATGTTTGAAATTTCGAGTATGAAAGTGATTGAAGAAGTTCCAACAGCTCGAACTTGTCTCAAGTCTCAAATTAGTAGATAATAGAGAAATATTTGATATTTAACATTTTCTGGTAATTACAAAAGAAATTAGAGAGTCGTAGGAAACTAAAATTAGAACTACAAAAATAATAGAAGGTTTCCGCAATATAGGAATCCTTAAGGATTTAAAATTTAAGTGAGTATATCTACCGAAATTTTATGTAGTACATAAACTATTCAAAGTCATCGAGAAACATTAACAGTCCCGACAGCCTAAAACCGCTAGAACTAGTCCCGAGCTGTCTTGTGATCGTTAGAAAACACGTCCGAGGCGCCCGAGGCGTAACAGAACTAAATTATAAACGAAATTCCCATTTCCTTCCCAGCAGCGAGGCCAAGGCACTCTCGTTCCACGACGAAAAATCCGGGGTCTCGTTTCGCATGACAAAAGTTACAGTTTCAAAGGTCCGCCGTGCTAAACAAGTAACGTCCTCTTTGACGAAACGCGAGCTGCACATTTCTGTTACGAGTATGCACATTTCGCAGCGCTAACTTATGACCCGACTTTGTGGAAAGTGTTTCTTGGTATAGGGCAAGAATCGATGGAGGTGTGGACCAAAGCACTTCGAACATTAGGTTGTACAATAACTGCTTACGGATTCTAGGGAAACGCTGCTGCTGATGCTGTAACTCTTTTCGTTTCCTGGCGTATTCTTCCTGTTAACGTTTCGTACAACTTCTAGCGCAATATTCAACGATCTTATTTAGAAAACAATTCTAGTATAGTCCTTCCTATAATATAAATCAATCTTAAACATAAAAAAGCCTTTAATACAGGAATATTGATAGTTCTGTGAGCATTCAGCAATCTTACAGTTTCTTTTTTAAAACTTTAGTACAATCTTCCTTCAAACCAAATGAATCTTAAATATAGAATAGTTTGTACAATAGAAACATTGATATTTCTATCATTTGTTTAAAAATGTATAAATTTTCAAAAACTTAATTTCGAAACGGAACATCGGTTTTCTAAGATGTAAAAAACTCTAAAATCCTATTCTGTCGACAAAATATGGATAAACGAAATGCTTTCAAGGAAAGCGGAACGGATTGGCTTCCAAGTGCAAAGAGCCGAAGACACCTATGTTCTCCATTAACATCCCGTGTATAAGGACGTGCAGTGAGGTGGAAGAGGAATTATGTATAATGAAAAAGATAAACAATGAGCGTAGAATGTGAATGGAAAACGATCAGCGGCGTTTCTCGGAAAAAGGGGCAACTGGGCGTGGAAACAGGTGGCTTCTTTGGGTTTCGTGACGCGTCGGCGGATGATTCCTCGAGTCCCCGTGGCCAGGGGCTTTCGAGAAACTCGATTGGAACTTTAGACTAAGAAGGGTCGTGTTGGGGTAGGCTAGAGAACCGAATCCCGAAGCGTCTAGGCTTTAAATCTAGCCAGATTAGAGTGGGCAGCGCCTTTAATCTGGCCGCGCGTACCAATGAAAGCCTGCCAGGAGACACTGCCCCGACAAAATGGAAACGTATGACTTGAAACGATGGGAAGGCATTCATCCGCTTAAGCATTCCGCAGATCACGTTGCCTTGGGAACCGATTCTTCTTTTTCTCTCGTTTTTTCTTTTATCTTTTCGTTTCGTGACTCGATCGGACAATTTCGATCGGCAGATTCTGTCTCCTCGGGACAATCGAGAAAGCGTTAATCATCAGCTGAGTTCAGAAAATGTTAACCCTCTATGGACCGAATTTTTGTGAAATGCATTCGAAATGCAGTGAAAAATTAATAAATATCCACATATGAATAGGAATTAACAATGTATTCAATAGTTTCAATAATTTCATCAAACAAATATGTTTTGTAACTTTCAAGTTGCAATGACGTTAAACTTTCACGCCTAGGTATGTAAAAGTTTAAGTTAACTGATTACTTAATTTTATTTACCACTTGGAGTGCAACATGAAATAAATCAACAAGATGCCAATATACTGATATGTGACTTCAAAGTTACATAAACCTACAGAGGGTTAAACTGTTTTCCGAGTGTAAAGAATCTCCTTTTGTTATTGTTTTGCGTGAATAAATGTAATGAGCAAAATAAAATGTCCTTCGTTTTAATCTTTACTTTTGTCTGTGAGAAATAATCAGCTATTCAACGATCAAGATGTAACAACGTACTATTAATTAATTCTTCTACACTGAAGTAATACAATTCGAGTGGAAAATTTACCTACCTTACCACTATAGAATAATATATTTCCATATTAAAATGTACATTTAAAACACATACATTAAGCACGAGAATTTCCTCCCTTTCGAAAGCAGCCAATGCAAATAAAGAAACAAACAAAATGTTTCTCATTTCACTACAAAATCAAGCTCGTCGAAGACGACATTAAGATACACCAACCTGATAAAAGCAACAATCTCAAGAATTTCTCACGGAAGCCATTTTTCTACCTATCCAGTCTCCTCCGGAGAATCGACCATTGTTTCTTAAAGACGTCCAGCAACGGCGAAGGGGCCAACTAATTAACGCATCACTATTCGCCTAAGCCTTTTTCATCCGTAGCAAGCCGGTACAGTTGACGGCAAGGAAATAAGTATTTTCCCGTCGAGATAAAATACCTTTTTCCCTGGATCATCTTTCAAAATCGTATTCTTTTATTAAACGGGTAAAGCGAACAGCCCGTAACAAATTTTCGAACCTGAAAGAAGACAGTTCTCAGGCTCTTTCTTCGAATCTTTTTCAAATCCTCCGCCGGTTTCGCGCGGCGGCTCTTCGTCTCTACCAGCAGACCAGCCGCGCATTACGTCACGTAGCACAAATGACTTTAAATGCCCCTCCGGTTGGCCGCGCCGGCTGTCCCTTTCGATTTCGACGTACGTGTCCTCCCTCCGACCCCCATTCCTCCCTCGGCCAGTCGTCTTTTGTATTTCTCGCTGTTGGCATCGTGAACAATTCAAGTCTGATAGAGGCCGGAAAGAAATCCCGGTGGACAGTCGTGTGCTGATGGCCATCAGGACGCTTCGTTGCTGGTATTTTTCTTTTTTTTCTGGAAGGTTACTTTTCGTGGAGGCGATGTTAACCCCTTGCTCCACAATATCGTGTCAGACTCGTGACGAAGATATTAAATATAATTTGACAAATATAAATATTATTCAATTTGTTTGAAAGCAAGTTATATATTACTCCTCCGTTATCAATGATCATACCTTAGGGCATACGTTGACATAGAGTAAGACTGGGATTTCCTCTTATTTTCAATAAATTATTAATAATAACGTAGTTAGATCGATCATAGTTCAGAAAGAAATCATAGGGCTCGATTTTAAGTGTCTAGTTTCTTATTCTACTAGAGTTTCACATTATTAGAGTAGATACTACTGAAGTAGAGAGGCGATATTGAAGGTAATTCAATTTTTTTGTTTGTTTGCCTTAGAAGTGTTTTTGAGGGTTATTTTATTGGTGAGCTTTGGGACTTCTTATTTTTCCTTGATTTTCTGATATTTTTCTTGTTTTTTTTTTATAAAGAAGGTAGAGATAGAAATGTATCTCGTGTTTGTACATTTTTAATGCTTTCCTATTTAGTGTTGGTGTTAATAATTAGTCGTGATTGTGTTGACAGTGGACATTTTGATAATTGCTGGTTTGTGATTCGTCTTCCTTTCGTAGTTTTTTTATTACTGCTGTCTGAAGAGCTTGGATGTGGGCATTACAAGATATAATGGCGTGTGTACCGTTTTTTACTGTTGATAATACAAACCGCAAAATATGTATCTCCAAGAAATATTTTTAGCCTTGGTTGATATGTCATGTTCAAACATAAATCGCTTAAAATCGTACATTTTCTATCTTCAAATTATTTCTCATTCTTTAACTGTGAATCAGGGAAAATAGTATTCTCGAAGTAATATTACCTATTATAGCATTTCGAGAAATCTAATTCCTTCTTCGTTCAATATTTAAATTAAAAATACTATAACGTTAATTTCAAATTGCTCAAATTCAAATGTTTCGAATATTTAAATCCGACGTACACCGAAAATGTATAAGTTTCAGATGTAATATAATATAAACTACCACTAAAGCTTCCATGTATTTTTCATTTTAACACGTTCGCTACCAGCGTCACATATTTTTGACAGGCGCAATCTTATATTTTACATAAAGCAAATGAAATTAATCTTATAAATATTGTTATTTAAAGTTATAATCTACAGCATTGTATTTAGGAACTCAATGACTCTTTTCAGTTTCATTTTTCTAATATTTTATTTAAAAGATTTATTGGATTGAAGAAAATATTATAATAGAGGAGATCGTCACCGAAATAAGTGCTGGTAGCGAACGTGTTAATAAATTAGTCAATAATAGTAGTAACTGAACAGATTACATCAATAAATATTAAAAATATATAATCAGGTGCATCGAACATGTTACAGTCAGGAAAAAGTATGAACAGGCACATCTAGCAATTCTTAACAGGCGTCAAAATACATGACCTACAGGTTCGGGTATCGAAAGCATCTGTTTTCGTCCGAGATCATTTTTTTCGTTCTGTGCGTTTCAAAACTTTCGAGGATTCACATTTCCGGCCATATGCAGCCGACGATATAAATTAGAATACGGGGCCGGTTTGTGTTTGTATTTTTGTCGTTTCACTCTCTTAATCTTCCGCTGATAAACGTGTCCTGTGGCCGAGCAGCAGAACGTTCTCCATGAATGAATTGCGATCACGGGCCTTATCGGCCGGCGAATTTTATTCGACTAAACCTTCTTATCGGCCACGTTCCACGATATTCCTGCGCGATCCGAACGAGTTTCCCGTACACGTGTACGCTGCCCGCCATCTTGTTAGAAGCAAACACTTTACGGCCGAACATTATTTCCTTTTTCTCCCTTATTTTATAGTAATTTCTATGCCTGTATCATTAGCGAGCCAATGAGTGAAATTTAGAAACGGCTACGCCAATTCTTTGTTTTCCATTAGCACAGTGTAGATGTTTATTAGCATACCACCAGCGTGCGGGTTCTTCTAGATCTAGATAGTATCCTAGATAGCATGTTATAAGTAATTTCTTCCCGTGTGAGTGTTAACTGTTTTCGTTTAATTGACAGGTAACATGAATATTCATTTGAAAATTTAAAAATTTGATGATTTCTGTGTTTGAATATTTAAAAACTTCAATATTTCAACATTTGACGTTCCGGAAATTTTAACATTTAACATTTGAGAGTTTAGAAATGTACAATATTGAACCTTAAAATATTCTTCTACATCTTTAAGTGACTTTATCAGATTAAACACTAAAATTAACAATACTTTAACTACGCCTATTTTTCATATTTATAGATATATAATGTCACACAGATATTCCAAAATATCTCATTAACGCTAAAACTATCGAACGAGTCAAAATGACCCATTCTTGATTTCTTTAATTTGCAATTATTAAAAGGATAACAGATGTTTCCCCGAGAAATTATTAAAGAAATTAATTTAGCAATACACAAACTGAATTATAAATCAATTAGAGTTTCGATAGATACACCCTTAAAGTTTCTATAGAGGAATTTCCAAAAGTCAATTTAGGTGTTAAGAAGAGTATTAAATAATTTCTGTCATAAACAATTGTCGTATTCATCATGTCGGAAATCCTGTTATCTCCGTTGACAACAATAATCTACATGAAGGGATTCGTTCAATTGCCACAAACTAAAGGAACAAGGAAACTTTTTGCCGAAACGAGTGTTACCATAAATCGAACGGTTGCGGTTGTCCGCACCTGATTCACTATTTAGATAGCGCGAACGATACGGAGGGCTGCGATACGCGTAATCAGCGTTATAGGAAGTGGTTGCCATAGGAAAAGTAACTGTATGAATTATTCTGATTAAGCTCGAGCCTCCCCGACGTACACCGTCCAATCCGCTCCCGCGAATAAATTATATTGTTCCCGGTACGATTCGAGTTCCGTTCAAGCGATTCTTCGAACGTTTCATAAGACCGATATTTATTCGCCTGAGGTTTCGCGCGATCGGGAAAACGATCAAGTTTTGCTTAATTAATTACACGTTGATCGGGACGTTGATTCGAGAGACGTTAACGAGCCATTCGAAAGTCCGGGTACCCGACAAATGAATTTCATTAATCGAACGTATCTGCTCGCTTTTTATCGATAACAATTAATGGAAACAACTGTTGGGAATTACGTTCATTAAATCCTCCGAGCCGGCGTACTTTCTGCCAGTGTTCGTGACACATGTTTTAATTTTACGAAAGATAAAAAATGTAATCGAGTTTGCTTGCGATCATTCGTCAAATTCATAAAAGCATAAATTTTCAATAACTTCGTTACTTTAAATCGAAACAGTATTGCAACGGAATGAAATTGTTTTACTTGTATATTTACTATTAATTTTTAATATTAGTCATTCATAAAAAAGAACTGTAGAACATTGACATGAAAATGCGTTTATTTATCCTTTTTAATTCCATAAAAATTTATTTCTCACGATAAAAACGAGCTTTGTTTACAAATTACCATATTAGTAGCCATTTTTTTCAAGATCGCTGTTTTTGACTTTATCTACTTTTCTTACCGCAGTTTGAAGTCATTAAAATTTCTCCATTGACGATTAGTATACAAATGCTTATTCATTTCTTTGTGTTTCGATGCAGGTTTCATTGAAAGAAATGCGTATCCCTTATTTTAGCAGGCTGTACAAATCAAGTGTTCTATATTAGGTGCCGTTCCCTACATATTCTCGTTATCCTTTCAATCCTTTTTAATTTGAAAGGATAACTTTCGACCCGTTCTGTAAAGATAGTGTCGAACAAACTGTAACATCTTCGAGGTTGACGTATCTGCTCGAAGCGTGGCTCGGTGGCGGCGGTGTCAATGTTTGGACGTGGAACACGGCCGATCCGCGGCGGCGTTGCATCGCGTGAGAACCGGTGCACACACGGCGCGCCGGACAATTCCGGCGCAGTGCATACGTTATGCATGCGGACGCGTATACGCGCGCACCGGTGGACTCAAGGTTCACGGTGTTCCGTGATCCAAGGTGCGCTTTGTCGCGAGCGTGTGTTTACGCGCGCGGCCCGTGAGTTATAGGCTTAGCGGTTGCACGTGGGTGCACAATATTGCATTCGCTCCCACACCCACCAGCCAGCGGCTCGGCAAAGGAGCCCCGGCCGGCGCGGCATCAGCGCGGTTCCGTTCGTTACCAAGGCATTTTTCTCGCGGCGTTTTTCGGCGCGCCTTCGCTACGCCGGGCGGCCATTCCGAAGCATTAACAAATTAGGGCGACGGCTGGCTCGAATCGGCAACGGGACTGGCCATCAATCGCGAAGGTGTTTAACGAACTGCATGAGTACAGAAATATTCATTTCGGCGATGTTTGATTTTTGGAAGTTGTGGTCGAAGAAACATTGATCGAAAGCATTAGCACATTAGGGTGAGTTGAATTGGCAACGGGGCGGACTATGAATTAAGAAGGTGTTTAACGAGCTGCATGAGTACAGAAATATTCATTTCGGCGATGTTTAATTTTTGGAAGTTGTGATCGAAGGAACATTGATCGAAAGCATTAGCACATTAGGGTGAATGGAATTGGCAGTGGGACTGGCTATGAATTGAGAAGGTGTTTAACAAACTGCATGAGTACAGAAATATTGATTTTGATGATGTTTGATTTTTAGAAATGGAGGAATGAAGGAAAAATATATAATATAAAATGTAAAAATAATAACAAACAGTAAATAATATTTAATAGTTTATATAGTACAATGGCAGTATAGAATATGTAAGTGGAGGTAAAATATTATCATACAAAGCAATAGTTTTGTTTTTCAACTTTTTTGAATTTTGTTAATTCAACTTAAAAGAAAGTAATCACCAAAACACAGTGAAAGTTAATATATTCAGCAAAAATGCACGGACAATTGGAAATTGACTCGAGTTCCATTGAACAAAATTCGTGTACAAATCAACGCGGACAGGATAATGGGAAGCGACAAGTTCGACAGGCGAGAAGAATACTCAGCGAGATTTTGCATATCCTTTGAAACACCGCCTAGTTCCATTTACCGAGCCAGTCAAACAGAAGGAAATTTTCCCAACAATGCAGCAATTTCGCGGGCCGATCCTGGCGATCGCCGGGACGTCCCGACGTGATGATTTAGTGATATTTATTCTTCGGCAAAAGGAACCTGCTCACGAACATTTTTCTCCCGAGGAGGAACGAACCTTTGAAAGGCAACGTAGGCGTGGTACCCTACCAGGCAGGAGGTCCTCGACTTGTTTCGAATTCTATCCTATCTCTTCGGGCGCATTAAGGAATCACTGGATTCTCACGCAGCGAAAAATCGAGCCGCGCTTTCGGTAAAAGTCGGAGACAGGCCGGTGGGAATTATCTGGGAAATTCGTCGAACTTCCAACATACAGCATTCCTTTTCCCCTTTTCTTAGCTAATACATTAAACGCTCGACGTATCTTATCGAACGAAAGTAAATTTCAATGAATGTTCCATTATTAATTATAAATATTAAATAAATTCAACAGATGTACAATACGAATTTAATATTGCTTCCCTTGAATATTAACCAAATTTAGTAATCAGTTATTCTTGGTCAAAAACACTGGAGTACGATAAAAATAATTTGAGGTAGAAATTTGAGAAATTTACAATTTTGATTCGTTTGAATTTATGGATTAATAGATGGATAATAGTAATTGAAAGTTGGTGATCAATGTTTCGAGGTAATAAGATTTCTATGATGAGAAAATGGAGGATCGCTGATTGGAATACTGCAAGGGAATGGCAAAATTTCAGTTCCAACAGAGCTGCACAAGATGCAATCCCCAGCACGGTTCCAGCAACAATTGCACCACCAGCGATATTTGACCTACAATATTTGCTCTAACCGCGATGCCGTCTGATTGCACAAACTTGTCCCTGAACCCGTGCACGGCACTCTTTACTCTTCCCAGGGGCCGCGCGGACGATAGATGTGTGCACGGAGAGGCCCAGGCGCACGGAATGGGACGAACTTATGAGGACCGCACATCGCGCCGCGAATTCCAGCGTCCCAGAGTGCGTGGTTAATTGCCGTTCCCCGTTTGTTTGCCATTTCCAAAGTGACCAAGTGGCCAGATACCGGTCTTCGCAGTCGTTTTTCAAATTTTCGAAAATTCCTCGGATTCCAGCCAATTCATCTCGCTGGCGCTTGCGCGTTGAATTATTAATCCTCGTGTATCTTGGTCCATTATATTAAAAAACAAACTATTATTTTGTTTTATAAAAATATACTAATTAATTCAGTTATTCATTCGATTAATTGAAATTATATAGAAGATTTTCTTATCAACTTTTGCCTAGTGAAGTTTCGATTCATTTTGACCATTTCTGTTGTAACAATAAATAACGAGAATACAGATATAAAATAATATTTGGAAAGCTTTTCTAAAAGTTCTTTGATACTTACAAATAGTATTTCCGACGTTTTTATTGTACTTAATTATTATAATTACCTACTTCACACGATTCTACAGTTTTGTTGGCGACCACAAGGCTACAGGAAACAGTACGATCATAAAGCTGCTAGTCACCGGTCGAACCACAGTGAATATTAAAACTTTCATTGCATTTCCACAAACGTCACGAACACGTCAAAGGATATACGAAAGCCTTTTTGTCGTCATGCGACGAGCAGGAAGTTTCGGTTGTTTCGACAATCCCAGCCTGGACACGCATTCCTTCCCCGATTACAACGACGTAGAAAGAAAAGGGAAATTTAGATTTGAACTTTAAATGAAATTCATTTGTGCGTGGCTGCGCGATGGGGACGATATATACAATTATGTGTCATTACCGTTTTATCGAAGCGGCCGTTCTACAAAACAGCACCGTGATATCGGTATGGTGCACAATGGGAGCAATACAATAAAGGGTAATTATTTTCGAGGAAACATACACTCCAATATGATTGTGAAAAACCACTGATACTACATTAACCCTTTGAAGACGAATGTCGTCAGTTTAGCGACATCAAGCTTTCATATTTAGAATATGAAGTTGTAAACAAACAATTGATTCGTTCAAATAACAAGAGATCAGTGATTACTTTTCTCTGTCTCCGGCATTTAGAAATTTATTGTACAATTCAACTTCCTCTACGAAAAGTTTTCAATACTTCAAAAAATCCTCGTCTGCAAGGATTAATACATACCTCTCCTGGAATGATCTAAAATCGCATAAATTCCATTAAACTATAAAATCAAACATTTCAATGTTCCACCATTTACCATGTAAAAATCATGGATTTTCTATTCCTTACTTACTCTTCTTCAACTGAAGATTCTTCTTACAAACAAAATAATCCAGACATATCCGAAATTTACTTGAATCAAATAAATACAAATCAAAGGGAATAAAATAAAAGTAACTATAATCGAATATGATTAAATGAAATTAAGTCGCATCGAGTTAAATGGCATTTTATTCCATTGAAATCGTCGTTGTAACAAAATTCACGATTCGATTATTGATGCTATCAATTTAATCATTGACCATTGAAACTGCTAAGCGTGCTCCAGCGTCAAGATCGAAGTTTCGATGAGAGGAGCCGATGACCGGCGCAGCCTCCTCGACGGAACCAAATTATTGCAACAGAGTGCGATCGCGCGGCGCGGCGAAGGCAAATATGCGGGGTCGCGGTGACGTCACATCCGGCGTCTCGTTTTTCGCGGTGCACACTTATCACGCCGGCCAAAGGGAAGGACAAGGAGAGGAGGAACCGCGCGGGAATCGCCTTCGTGTGCCCACGCAATGGCCGCGAGCCATGGCCTACCCTGCGAGCGCATCTTTCACTCGCGGGACGCGCAACTCTGTTGGCGTTTACACGCGCCACCGGAGCGTTTCCCTTCAATTGGGTTGCAGACTCGAAATGCTTCTGTTTCGTTGACTTTGGCGAACGAGGCGAATTCGCGCAATTGAAAGGCAGCCGAAGCACGCGAACTGCCAGTGAGCAACTTGTTTGCTGCTGCGTTTGTCGATCCCATATAATTTGTAAGTCAGAATTATATTTTTTCTTCTTCCTCAAACGATGTAATAATGTTTAAGTTGAATGTTTAATGTGTAAAATATGTATCGTTAAGTTTACCATTTTGGTCCGTTCAGAAATTGAATATTTATAATCGATTGAAAATATTTTATGTGATATGATAGTAACAGCGAAGTTTTTTATAGAATTTTTTGGGATACTATATTATTTCAATATATTTAGAGAATCGTAGTGTTTTAAATGATAGCTATATTTCACGTGTGCAATTAACATGGCGACACTTGTATATGCAGCGAAATTATAAATGTGTCGATCGCATTGTCTATGTAAAATCGGTAAGCGGATTCAATGTTAAGTAATATCCGATCGATTTCGTTCACACGAGGATAACAGAGAGAATGATTCAGTAACGCGTATGAAACTATGAAAGTGGCGGTTGTGCATTAATTAAAAGAACGGCCATTATGCGTACAATTTGAACACGCAGCCCTTTCGAATGAATAATAATTCGACAGGTTAGTTACGGCGACAGCGGCGTTACATACACATGAAACGAGTTCAGTAAAACAAGCCTGATGTATAGGTTGCGGCATAACAAACTCGATTGCAATATTTTTCCCATGTGAAAAATGCTACACGCCGCCCATGTAAATGATGAAGACGTTCCCGTAACTCTTGCATCGTTGTCAACCAGGCCCTGATGAATGGCGGGCAGATTTAATCGAATGCCTACAACCGTGTTGCAAACGCGAACAACCAGGAAACCGATTGGGACGAGTAACCAAATTTGCTATCTTCGCCCGATCTGTCAGTATGTACCACAGGCGCTAACCTGGCCAGTAACAGTCATATAGCAAAGTCCACAATGTTTTTCGATCAATTGATAAAAATTTATGTAGATAAATCAATAGCGGAATGAATTACTTTAGTGGTGTTGAATTTAAAGTGATACATTTAGGAGAATCTTCCGAACTTACGCAATGAAAATAAATAATAGTTATTAGACATCTAATAAATGTAAGTAAATTAATACCCATTTTGGGTATTAACTTCCTGATTCTTCTTCCTTCTAAACCCTAAACTCCAACAACCAAAGATTAGTGAAGGACTTTCTCAAATTTCTCTACAGAAACTTCAAGAGTGCATCTATCGAGACTAATTGATCCATTATTCAACTTGCGTATTGCAAAGTCAATCTCTAATAACTCTCAGAGAAGCATCTGCTATGTTTTTAATAATCGCAGTAAGAAAGAATCAGGAATGAGTGATTTTGACCCGTTCGGTAGTTCTAGTGTTAATTATTATGGAATTTCATTACAACTTATCAAAAATTCCACCCCTTCATTCAGTATTCACCCCTTTTACACTTTCATCAACGATAACACTTCACACCCAAAAAATTAATTCCAAAACAAAAATTCTCACATAATCCTTCCTTCCAACTTTTTCTTTATCGCCGATTCGAGGCAGCCTCGCGCAATTACACGGGACCGGGGATGTCGCGATAAGGTGGCGGTCGGTCGCGTGCGACAAATGGCGGAGGAGACATAGGGCCCCGGACGGTCCGCGGCCATTCCTCTCCGATAGCTGGCCCGGTATCGACGGGCCCGATTGACCTCTCCCCCGTGTCCGTAAATTACAGTGCATTCCAGTCGCGGCGGCGCGACCTCCAAATGTTCCGTCGCCGGCGGGCATTATTTTCGCGAGTCGATTGCGCGCGGATACGAGCTGTCCATGCGCGACGAAGGATGGCTCCGCGAGAGGAAGACCGTTGGTCTCGGACGCAAAACAAACGGCGTCGCTCCACATGTATACACAATATTTACGCTGCGTACCGGCGAGGATCTCCTTATTGTGTAATTCGTATTTGCACGGACCTTATTTTGATCTTTGTTTTTTTAATTTTATTTTGTATATGATTTCGATGTTAAACCTTAACCGTTTGACGAAGATTCTCGGAACTATACAAAACCAACATATGAAGCTAAATTATACATCAATTGCTTAATTAATAGAAAACAGGAAAACTACGTGCTGATCTCTTGTTGTATGACTAACTAAATCATATGTCCACGATTTAGTCTTCCAAATCTGAACATTTCATCTCACCGAAATGTCGACATCCGTCCGCAAAGGTTAAATAAGATAACTTGTTGTTTCTTAGTATTTTGTAGGGTTAGATCTGGATTCGACGTTGATTTGATCTGTTTTTTGGTGAGTAAGCGGAAGAAATATAATTTGTTGATATCGGTTGAATTTTATCTCGTCGTTAATGTTTGTAAAATGTTCGAAATTGATGTTTTAGATATTTGAGATATTCTAGATACATGTAGATTATTTGGTTGCTATTGTGTAGGCTTTGAAACATTATTTCAACGTTTCAGTGACATTGCGGTTAACTACTTTAGGGGGTTGAACGACCACCAGCCACAACACAGAAGTTTCTTCATTAATTAATCTATTTATTTCATTAACCCCGTCGTCTAAGTAAGGAACTTGTTGCTTTTTAGAATCATCCAACGCGTCCCTCGCATTCGTTCCCGTTTGTTACCATTAATTCGACTATCATGAACCGACACTCGCGCAGCTGTATTAACCTTCATCCCGCATTCGGGTTAATTCGTTCCAAACCAGGAATTTCGGTTTCACTAAACTTACACTTTTCAAACGAATATACATTAACAACCTAAGAATCACAATTTTACAGAACTCGCAAAAATAGAAACAATCCTTATTCAACAATACACCGCGAGCCCCAATTTACTAATCTACAAATAATTTATCAACTATTCATAAATACTTTCAGCAAACCTGTGAATAAAGCACCACTTAAACCACAAAATCTCGTCCCATTCTCATCTCTAATTATTTTGAGCTATCCATTACACACCGCCCAATAACGTGTACCCTCGGAATCCAAAAATGCAGCGAACAATCAACGGGAACTTTAAAACCCCCCTCGGTCGAATAATCGCGATCGTGCACGACGAATCGTTCATCCCGTGCGCGGCTGCAGCAACGCGGCAACAGATTAACACGTCCCGGTAACTCGCATTTAATTCCGGAACAGTTTCAACCGTGGACGATCACGGGCGTGGGTCATTACGCGGGCAGCAATCCGATCGTTAAAACGGCAACCGCCGGGGCCGTAACAGATCGTGGCAGATCGAAAACCCGCGTCGATCGCGCGCGTGATAGAATTCCTCCATCGTTCGATCTCAACGCTCCGTAGCTAAACAGTCAGAACGGCCGGTTATGCGCGATCAAGATAAATGGCACCTCTACCCGGTCTCTCGCGGGCTTCTCCGCGACTCGCCGCGAATATAGCGAAAGTTATGGCTCTATGAAACGCGTCGTAATCCTTTATTCCCCTTTCTTCATTCTTTTTCTTTATTTCGCTGCTCTTCTCTTTTTCGCGGAACAACTCGTCGACGTTCGTCACTTTGGCCATCGTCGATTATATCCAACGAGATCCGCGTGATGGATCCACTTATCGGTGGAGACCTTCTAGCTGGATATCTCGTCCTTTTGTGGCGCGCGATGTTGGCGGGACTGAAAAGTTTCTCCGATTCTGCATTTTCTACGAGCGTATAGCTCGCTGATGGTTATTGATGAGTATGAGGTGGATTGGGTTTGTAGCGAGGGTGCTGCGAGAATATGTTTCTTGGATTGAGAGGTTTTAGCGAAGAGAATTTTTATACCTCTTTATGTTTGCGGTAGGGACTGAGTGTTTGCTTTGCGATGCGTTGATTGACTTTCTTAAAGTGATACTTTCTTATTAACAATTCGGTAGGAATGATTGTTTTACTACAAATAACTAAAGTCTAGCATTAACGAATACAAAACAGCAATTTCAACAGATGCCCCGGCCATCATGGCATCTCCCAGTCTTACCTCAAAACTGAAAAAAAGACACAGAATCATAAAAAACGAAGGCCAATATTTCAGAAACAGTAAGACGCTCGACCTATTGTCCAACAGAATTATTTCAAAGTTAAAAAAAAGCAATATTTAAGTCCTAAATATTAAAATCTCGAAAGACCCATGCACCAAAAAGGTCCTAGACAGTGGCGGCTCGCGTTTAAGCACTGTGGAACTGCAGCACCCTCAATTTCCACTTGATATTATCGATAAAATTTAATATAATGAGTCCTTTTTTTCTTTAATTCTGTCTTTATACATGTACAATATATAATCCGCAAGCTCAATATCAGTAGCCATCCCCCAGTTTATGATAAAGATACAAACATTTTAACCCTTAAGATCGGGACACTTTTCTGGTGACAGTACCAACTAGTCGAAGCAAATATATATATTCAAAGTTATTTTTCTCTAGGCGGTTTATAATAAATATATGTATATTAAAAATTTGTCTAAGTTAATGTGTTTTGTAGAAAGTATATTATTTATAAAAATATAAATTCTGTAAAGAATAATAAATACAGTACTTCTCGATCGTAAAGTAATACTGTACAAAGTATTAAAAATTCTCAGAAAAAAGAACATGCCATATTGGCGACACCCATTTCAAAAACGAATGTTAAGTGTCGCCACTGTGGCGACGATCGTAAAGAGTTAAAACAAAAGTTAAAAATTCTCTGGAGCAACACCCCCACTAATTTCAGCTACGAGCCGCCACTTGTCCCAACAACGTCGAAGAATGTCCGCCAAACTGATCGTCGGAAATCGAAGCTCCTCTAGCAACCCCTAGCTCCCAGGTCGCACCTTGCGGCGTCGATACCTGTCCCGTCGCTTCAACTCGTCCGCGCGTTGGAACCTCGTAACAAAATCCTCTTTGGACCTGGCTGCCGGGAAGAAAGATCGGGAGCTAGGGGGAAGGAGATCCTTTTCCGAAAACGTCGCTCGAAAGCACCTGTGCCGTGAAATTCCTGTCTGGCGTCCTATGCATGCGTTGCTCGCTCGCTCGCTCGCTCGTTCGGTCGGTCGGTCGAACGGGCCCGCGACGAAGGCAACGACGACGCGGTGGCAGAAGAGAAGGAGGAGGAGGGACCGACATAGTGGGAGTAAATGGTGCCGGCGTGGAAAGAAAGGAAGAGGAATCCGGGAAGGAGAACGGCGGGGAGAGAAAAGGGGATGCTGTCTCGCTCGTTCACAGGGCCATCCATTGACGCCCTCGGCCGGGCATTTATGAATGAACCCCTCTTCCCCCTCGCGGTACAGCTTCGTTGGCCCCCACCACACGGACGACGCGCCGCTCGTTCTTACGCTCGATGCACATGCGCCACGACGTTGCATATGCGTCGCATTCTTGCCGCGGATGAGGAACGGTGTTTCTGTCTTTCTGTATGGCCTTTCGCGATGATCGTCTAAGCCTAGAATGATGATACTGGATTTTTGGATTGGGGATTTGATGGTTGCTGTTATTGTATGAGTCGAAGAGGTATTGATTGATTGTTGGTGTTGTGGAGATCTGGTTTTGGGAATGTTTGAACGTCGGTTGTAGAAATGCTTCTGCTCCTGTATGCTCTTCGATGATGGTATTGGAATGTTAGGTTAGTTTAAGAGTTAGTTTCTTAAATATCAAATGTAGAAGTTAAAGACCCTCTTCAAGATAAATTTACCGTTTGGATTTCTAAAGTGCCCCCCTTAACTCTCTTTTTGATTTAAAAATGGATAATTCCGAAATAGATTATCCGAATTTGAAATAGATCTATAGTTGATTAAACGAAAGAGCAATGGATCAGCCTGCTGCGCTCGATGAACCTACAACTTATATAAAAATATCCTCGCACCGTTTGTTTCAGGTCGCGTCCAGTGTTCAATAAAAAGAATTACGTCCTCGTGAAAAACCGCAATAACTTCCAATTTCCGAAAATCTCGCGGTCGTAATTTGTACGACAGAAATCAGTCTTACGGACGCATCTTTTTGTTCCAGCCCGATCTTACGTAACAGCGAAGTGTCGAGGCGACCAGCGTGCATTTGTCGAAGCTCCCGTTGAAATCTTAATAACGCGTTTCTTTCGCAACTCGGTTCGCGCAAATCGGGGAAAAAATGTGATTGTTGCGGGCCGGATTGTGCGTATCGTTGCCGAAGGTGTTCGACGGCGCGGGCGGCACGGGGATTTCGTTGGGTTTTTGCGACCGTTAACAGGATGCTTTCACCGGTGGCGTAATGGGAATCATTTGGCTCGATTAGCATCAAATTGACCGTGTCTTCGGATCACGGTAATACCGCCGGTCATTCGCAAGTATTGCGTCACGTGTAAAACCACGTCGCCTGATAATGACGAGATGCGACGGTCGATAAAGTAAGAGCAGCGACGATCAACGATGCTCGTTATCGGTGGAGTTGCAGTTTTTCGGGCAACGTGAGGATTCTTTATCACGAAACGATTGTATACGCGGAAAGCCACTGTGAGATTGATCTACACGGATACAATAAGAATATTTTCTCTTTGTTATATAATTACAAGGTTTTTACAAGGAAACATGGCTACCAGGAATTATTATGAGCTGCTTGAATATTAGAAGCTGCTCGAGGAATCTTGTTTCAACGGAAATGAGGTACTTTATGAATAGTAATTCTTCAAAGTTATATAACGATGGAATTCTTCGAATTTTTTTATCGTGTTATATACAGCTAATCGAAAAAGTGTGTGTATAATTGATATTAGACAGAGAACGTCGAATATTGAAATTTTATTATCATTAAATTTGTCGAAATCATGGTGGACTACTTCTAGCAAAACGTTGAATTGACTTTCAAAATTTCAAAAGACAGCCTTCCCTCTGTAACGTGGCGTGTTATTAATGATTTGATACAAGAGGAAGCGTTAAACGTAAGCTTAAATAATGAAAAACAGTGTTTCACTTCAACTTAAGGTCAAAACAACTTCGATATTCGTCAAACTCTATTAACTCTTTGCAGTTCGAATTTTTTTTGCTGGTTTTCCTCGATAACTCTGTATTATTACAATATCTTATTGGAAATACATCTTAAAGAATAGATAGTATGTAGAGAGCAGTGTAAACGATTCTTACTAATAATATTGAAAATAACATAATAATATAATCCATTTTAAAAATATCTTGACAAAGAAGCACACCTGTGTATAAAACTGATGAGTCACACTCGATATTGGAGCGCAAAGGTTAAGAATTTCTACACAAACCTACCTCACTACAAACTAAGGATTAATTCCCAAGGAAACAAGCGCTAACAACAGGAAATAGCATTCCACTTCAACGTAAGAACAAAACAATTTCAATATTCCACAACAAACCTATCTCACTACAAATTAACACGTTCGCTACCAGCGTCACATATTGGTGATAACAGTAATCCTATATTTTACAAAATGAAAATGAAATTAATCCTATAGATATTGTTATTCAAAATTATAAACTACGACATTACATTTAGAAACTCAACGACTCGTTTCAGTTTCATTTTTCTAATATTTTGTTTAGAAGATTCATTGCAGTGAAGGAAATATTACAATTGAGGAGACCGTTGTCAAAGTAAGCGATGGTAGCGAATGTGTTAAGGGACGAATTCCCAAGGAAACAAGCATTAACAACATAAAAATAGCATTCGCGTTCAACTTAAGAACTAAACGAGGAACTTCGATATTCATCACACTCCATTAAAAATCTCCGCAACAAACATAACCTATTATTACAAGTCACGGGGTTGATTTAGTAGCGGGTAGGTATCCGGTAATTAGCGAACAGAAATTCGCGGGAAGAAAAGAGACGAGCATCGTGTGCGCTGCGGGGAAGAGGGGGCTCGCGGGTTGCAGTGCACGCGCCCCTTTTTCCAGACGGCGGCGCGTCGCCGCCGTGTGTTGCGGTTTTTTCCGGCGGCGCGAAACGCGAGAGGAAACGCGGCCTCGCGCCACAATGCGATCCAAGCTGTTGCGCGCGCTACGTCGGCCGAATAAAAAAGGGGGCCGGCAGCATTTTTGTCAGTCTGGACACGTGTTACCCCGACGAGGAACCGGCCATCTTCGCGTTGGTCCCGGTTTGTCGCGCGTTGCTCCTCCGCCCGGACATCTGCGCCCATCGGGACACGCTCGCATGTGCTCGATTAATCCTTTTCCCGCGGCCCGAGACGACTGAGGCTCATTCATGGAGCGCACCACGACGCTCGCTCGTTGACAATCATACGCTACGACGAACCGAGCTGATAACCTTCTGTAAATCGCAATGAAACCGCTTCCTTGGTTAAATATTTGTTTCATTCGGTTTTAAACGTTGGTCTTAGAATATTTGGCAAATACAAATTACACGAGGTTTTATTAAATTCTTTTTTAATACGTTGACTGTCACGGCAGTCACCGATGGCCGGAGCTTCCAAATTGTAAGAAAATAATTATAACTTGTATGATAACTGATGTCGTATAAAAGTATCGAGCAGCGTAGATAACTAGATAATAGTGTAACGGTAGAATTGTGATTCTCAATAACTAATAATTCTTCCTCTTTATCTTTGTTACAGAAAGATTAAGTGATACATAAAACGCTGGTGTTTCGTGGCAGTCAACGTGTCAATGTAAAACATTTGTGTTCAACCCTGTGACGAAATGATAACAATATTATTTGGAACTTGAACGAAGGAATATCTTGCATTCATTAAGGAGCGGAATTGTTTTATTTCCATGTTTCATGCGTTGATACTTTATTCAATATTGAATTTTGAATTTTGAATTCTTTATTTTGCTGTGTTGAATCGAATGCAGATTGAAAGTCACCTCTCGAGTGCAAAGGGTTAATATTCTTATTCTATTCTTTGGATTTTAATGATAAGTTTGGAGTTTTCGACTTTAACGACAACTGATGAAGTATTGTGACTCGTTGAAATTTGATTCAATAGTTAAGAGTTGAATGTTATATCTTTCTTGCGCATTCCTATATTTTATAGTAAACGTAGGTACAGAATAAACATGTTATTATCTTCTTCTTCCAAGAAACTACTAGTTATTATTACGAACAAAGTACCTTCATCCACCTCAATAGCAAAACAAATCAGCAAGCACGCAGTTAAGTCGATCAGACCATCCTTCCACGAATAGTGTAGTACCAATGTTACACAACCTGCGAAAGATTGCCCGCAACAAGCGCAGAACAAGAAGATAAATACTCAGAGACGGCGAAACCGACACGACCTCATCATCGTCACCGGTTTTTTGCGTTTGCCAATTTCCCTACCATTGGCGACCTCGATACGTGATTCCGTTTGGGTCTGCTGTGTTCCATAATTCGCTGATTTTCAAGAAAATTGATATTCCGCAAAAAACCCGGGTAATTTGTTTCGCCCGCTTCGGTGACTCGGAAACGAAACCTCGAACTGGGTCCGGTAAATAAGTAAGTACACCCCTTCGCGAGGACATTCGTAAGAACATCGACGAAAAAATGTAGCGTCGTTTATCCATTAATAAAATGGAACAGCTGAGAAAATACAGTTTTGCAGCGGAATTAATATTCGGCGGTTCGGGAACGGCAGCGTTTTAATGATACGCTCTTTATAAATCGTGTATTGCGGCCACTGTCGTCGCGGGGCGAGTTAACGCGCGCAATGGCTAATGGATAATGATCGCGTAATACACGTGAATCATTGCATAATGCCGGTGAGCCGTCGGGCGTGGCCGTATTACGCGCGGCCCGCGTCGGCGAACTGGCCGAGGAGCCGAATAAAAAGAGTAAACGAAAGAGAAACGTGAATCAATGTTGCGGAAGATCACGCGTTCACTTTAAATATCGCAACTGATAATCATACCCTTATCCGCGGCAATTTACCGCGGTGCGCCGTATATATCATCGTCGCCTGTTATTTACAGGATGTCGGGGAATGCATCTGCATCGGTGCGCCGGCGCTGATGTGTTTGCACGGACCGCGAGAAGTCGTCGACTCTGGCGGGAACGACGGTCGAGTTATGGTGTCGGGGAAATGTTGGGAAAAAGTCGAGACGAGCGACAGTTTCTTGGTTACTGGAGATCGTGTTTAGACATTACTTATTTGGTTGCATGAATTTTTGGTGCTTGCAACAGTTTGTGTTGCAATATTAAGACGTTGACTGCCATGGTGGTCACTGATGACCGGAGCTTCAAAGTTACAAGAAAATAATTATAACTTACAAGATAGCCGATGTCAAATAAATATGTCCAATGGCGTAAATAACAAGATAATAACGTAACGTAAGAATTGTGATACCAAATAATTAATAATTCTTCATTTTTATTTTTCATAGGAAACAAATTAGTGATATATAAAACGCTCTTGTTTTTCGTGGCAGCCAACGTGTTAAAGTGGGGTTTTGCAGGTTTTATGTGGAAGTTGAGAGATTTGTTATTTTTTGGGTAGATTCGTTGGAGGATGATAATAGTTTTGCTTTTGTGAATGTTAATTTTTTGTTTTGGGACATTGTTGATAATGATGTAGCTTTTGAGAGCTTTGTTGGGGGAAGTTTGAAAGCAAGGGGTTGATTTCATTTTTTGTTAAATTATTGTGGAAATGTTGTAAAATATGAGAACGTTTATTTTTTCTCTTAGTATTTGCTTTTTTCATTCCGAAAATAGTGGACTGATGTTTCTAATGTTTGTACATCGTTTAATGTGTTCGAAATAATGCATTTGATTATATATTGTATATGTTTATATATTGATTTTTAATTGTAGAAGTATATTTTTCATTTATCCTTTACAATTGAATTGTTGAACTTGGAGAAGAACTAATGAATAGAGATCGAAGTACGTTAATTTGAACCAGTTAATTTGATTTGAGGGTAGTGTGACTTCGCCCAAAAACGAAGTCTTTTGAAGAAAAGGAAGAGGGATACAAGCCTGTCCATTCAAACAGAAGAAGCAGTATTCATTGTGTTTTAAAAGGATGCAAAAGGAGGAAATTGTTTTTGAAAAGAAGAGAAGAGAAGAGAAAGGTTTTCTTCGGGGAAAGAGAACACTAAGAAAGAGTAAATTTATTTTAAAAAGGAAGATACACCACAAGAGCAGGGGGATGCTTTCTGGAAACACAAAGATGAAGTACAAGAATATCTTCATTGTCAAACAGGAAGTAGAAACGAGCACAATTTTCATGCAAAAGAGATCAGGTTAGGGGAACATTGTTTGCTGTTCTTAGTTGAAGCGTGGAAACTTACTATTATACAAAATGAAAGGCAACGGTGTCATAATAGCCACAAAAAGAGAGAATTTTCTGAGTTTCATATGTATTATACAATAATTACACAATACATTAAAAATAATATTTACCAAAATTAATATTTATTAATTAGTAATTTATTAATTAGTAAGTTTTCATTAATAAATGCTTTGGTTGTTCAATAATTTTTACATTAGGCCTTCAATGCTCTAAAACAAAATATATTAATATTGATATTATGGGAGATTAATGTATTCTTACTTAATATTAATATTTTATATTATATTGCGTGGGTAAATTTCAAACAAACCGGCAGAAGCATTTATCGGAAAAGGAATGGGAAGTTTGTATAAGAATGTTATCGATCGCTGTTAGTTAGCTATAAAGGATTGCGTATTCTTTGTGGCAGTGAGACTCCGCGTTCCTCGCAGACTGTTGACCCGCGAAGAAAGAAATATGAAGCCCGAGGTAGGAAAGAAAAGATGAAAAAATGAGCCACGGGTTGATTAAACCACGGGGAAAAAGGGTAGAACGCGTCCACTGAAGAAACCGAATAGCTGCTACTGATCATCATTAAGTTTTTAAACATCCACACAATGGCGGCCATCTTGTACACGCCGGCTGCTTCGTATTTGCAATTTATTACCCCCCTCAAATCCATTGCACAAACTATATTTACTTTCAACGTACAATAAATGTTTAATATTCATCAAACTGCATCAACTAATGCAAATTTACATATTCGCGTATAAATTCATTGAAATCGAAAGGAAATCAAATTTTACGAACTTGAACTGCCACGACTTTACAATCGATGTCATTAAAATTTGTATTTTGTGAATGCAGGAAACTGCACAGTGTAATTATCGTCGTTACGAATGTCAACACGAAAAATAAGATTAGCAATTCGCGTGAATTCGTTAAGGAACAGATATCTGCATTTGAAAGGATTGGAAAAGGTTCGCCGGAAGAGCGGCCGGAGGATCCCCGTTAAAGGGAATAAGAAAGGAAAAGTGGCGCGCGTTCTGAAAAAAGAAGCGAGGAGAGAAAGGCAGGGAAGAAGCCGGGGGGAATCGAGCAAGAATTCGAAGAGCGGCATACGAGCATCTTATTTCAATATTTTAAGCGCACTCTGGGGTATCACGCATACCACGAGTGGACGGCCAATATTTGAAACGGACCACAAACGCCGGCGCGGCCGTCCCTGAGAAAGGGAAACGGAAGGCGCGCTGCATACAGGGTGGTGACGGAAATCCTGCATCGTTTCTTCAACGATTCAATTCCTCCGAGAAAACGATTCGCGAATAAAAATTGAATTTTCTCTTAACTCTTTCAGGTTAGGTGGGTTAAAAACTATCTCACACTTTGCTTAGCGTCTCGTGCATACTCGTACAGTTTAATGTTTTATTTACAGTCTTTCGTTCAGTTGGCAATGCTATGAACTAACGGTGAATAAGTGAATAAGTGGAAACAAAAATGTGTACCAGTCGAAACGTATTAGTAGTTGAGGCTGCTGCGATTAACGTAGCGAATTGTGTGCAGTTTGAGTTATTTTCTTCTTTAGAGTCGCTTGCTTCAAAGAGTTAACACGTTGAATGCCCCACCTGATTGTATGATGCCGAGTGTGCGAAATGTAAAAAATGCAATATTAAATTGGTAATATTAATCCTGCATCGTTTCTTCAACAATCCAATTGCTCCGAGAAAATGAATCGCGAATAAAAATTGAATTTTCTCTTAACATGTTAAATGCCACCTGATTTTATGATACCGAGTGTGCGAAGTATACAGAATACAATATTAAATTATTTAATTGCATTCGGTAGTTATTATTGTAGTTTTGTCTTGGATATCACTGCATTAGATAGCGTTATTTACAATATATCATAGTTCAATTGAGCCAATCGCAATAACTGAATTTGGGCGAGAGTCACAGGTGACTCCAATAGCATTCAACGTGTTAATACTAGAACTGCCGCGCGATTAATATTATGAATACATAGGTACTCTTTACAAAAGTTATAACAATAGATTCTTGTTGTATTTTTTTATATACACTCCCAAAGAAGAAGGCAGCACACGTGTGCTATCTTTTATGTACGTGTGTATCTATTATAGTATTGAAGTGAAACTATTTTTCAAATCATTTCGGATATTGAATGCTTTCAAGACGTCAATCATTGCGAAATACGATACTTGCAAAAACTAGAAGCTTGATATAGGTACTATATTTAGATTTGCATTGCTAAGGTTTGTTAGAGTTTCGTATTATTTCGATCGGTAAAAACAGTGCTTGCTGTAAATAAATATAGATGATTGTGTAATGTGTAATAAATAAACAAAGATAGAGATTACGGAAGATATTACATATTGCGAAGGGAGAAGAGCTCATGGAAGGGAGCAAGAAAAATTTCGTTTAATATCAGCTCCCTTAAAATAGTTGAGTATAAAACTCCGAATTTGCAAATAGACCAACTGGAGCCTAATTATGACATCGGTGGCATTAATTTGCGAAGGTAGAAGCCGTTTTATCTCGGCCACGGCGCTTATAATCTCGATTTTATCCACGATATATCCTCTCTAGATTAAAAGGATCGGCACTCCGGCTCGTTAGGCCGCGATATAAAAACTCTCCCCTCCAAGAGTGGCGAACCTCGTCGGGGAATGTGGTTGCACCCTTTCTTTCCGCGAATTCGTCGCGGCGATCCCCGTCAAAAACCGGCGCTGGGTCATGTTATCGGGGAAGCGATTCCATCTCGGCCAATACGGGCTGCGTAATCGCTCGAAATAAGTCGGCCGACAATAAAGCGGTCGCGAGAAGCGAGACCGGCCCGGAGGAGAGGGTCAAGAGACAAAAGGAAATGGCTGCTGACGGGCTCATTTCAATTTACTAGAAGAGACGCTGGGAACTATAGGAAACTTATGTGACTGCTGCCATTTTTGATGAGCAGTAGGCATACTTGACTTTGTAGATTGATTTTTTAACAGAAACTATATTGCAGTTGTTCGAATTAAACAGTTGGAATAATTGGAAGATTCAATTGGAAATTTAGATAAAATTTAGATAAACCGTTAGATATTTCTTTTCTCTTAAATAACGAAAATTGTATGATATTTATATTCGTATCTAGTATTATAGAAACTCATTTTGAAGAATTTTGTTTATGGAAATAACTGCTTTAACGTTATTTCTTAATATTGTCTCGCAGACGTTTTAAATGGGTGAAATAAAGTTTGATTTTCTATATCGAAAGGTTATGTTAGATTGTTAATCATTTTTATTTTGTTTAAGAAGCGGCAAGATGAAATTGCAAATTCATTGTTGGAAAAGTTAGTGGCAAAGTTGCGGTTTAATGAATTACGGTTCGGAGGCGCGGCGCGGCTTCAAGGGGCAACGTCGCCGGAAATGGGATGCAATTAGTCGCGGCGACAAATCAGGAGCCGCAGACCGCGGGGAAAAGTCCGCGACGATTTTTCAATCGCATTCTGGCGTCCGGACGGCACGCGTGGAATTCCATTCGTCCCGGTTGCGTCGGCAATATCGCGGTCAGCGTTCATTAAAATTCATTAAAAACGATAAGCTCAATTAGTGGTCCTCGCGCGCATATTTCGAAACTCACCCCTTGCGGCGCGATCCCTAACGCGTTCCGGGAACCGTTTTAACGACTGTAAAACTGTAAATCCAACTTCCGCAATAAACTTGATCAGTCGGGACACGCAACATAGGAACGGTCATCTGAATGACCCAGAAATGTGTGTCTACCATCGTTGAAAGTTTGCCTTGGTTAACGTGGATATGAAGTAAATAAAGTCTAAGGAAAACAAAAATTAATTTTTATAATTGTATTCCGTGGATTTATCATTTCTGGTCGTCGAAATTTGAAATGAGTATTATTATTGCAATGCTTTTTTCTGAAATAATTGTTTGTTTGGAGGTTAGGTTCGAAATATTCTTTCACCGACACTTTTCATATATTTGAAGGAATTTATTTAGGAAGCATCTAATGTCAGAGAAGTTGTTTACATTAGTTTACGTAGTTAGAAAAATAATAGTTATAATAGTTATAAAACTAAATAAATCGGAGCTTTATTTGAGACTTTATTACAGAAGATCGTATGCACTATCAAAATCGCTACGAATTTATTGCCCCCTTTCGAGCGGGCTATTAAAATCTTTTATGACCATTGGAATCTGTTTTACAACACAATACAAGTCCAATTACAAAAATAATGGTCCAATCAATACACACAAATTCAGTAAACTTAAAAGTTTAATGATCTGCGTATGGGTTCACGACCCCTTTTAGCGCTTCAATTGGACCAGACAAGTTAACTCGTCCTCTACGACATCACCATCATCAGAATCAACTTTAAACTGAAAGATAGATCCAAAAGAAGGAAGGAACAACTTTACGAAGCTGCTTCATTCATCCATCCCAACTAATGCATTAAACAATACCGTAAATACAAATCTAGCCACACAGCTCACCCTACTCATAAACGAATTAATTAACATTCCATGCATATCTCCAACTTTCCATTTCAAACCTTCGTACACACCCACTTACTACTACTACACGCATTTACATAATTCTCATTGTGCATTTCCATACATTCCACCCTTTCCCTCGTCAACATCCTCTTCAGCTACTTACTACGAAGATAACATTCTCTTATTATCATTAAACTATCGTATAATTGGTAGCGTGTCGTGTTACAGCTAACTACGGTATACCCCTCGCCCGGATTTCATCCAACTCTCCAAGAATACACCAAGGAGCGTGCAACAATTAACCACTTTTACACAAATAGCATCCTTCTCGTCTATGAATGGTCTAAGGAAACAGCACTAATTAGCCGGTAGATCTGCGGTCTGGACGCGAGGAAAAAACGATTCGCTGATGGGCCGAATGGGAGGAAGGGGCACGTAAGACCGGAGCATGCGTCAGTCCTTGGCGGAGCTTAATGGAACAATGGGGGTGGGGAGGGGGCCCGGTGGCAGCTCGAGGGCCTCGCAGTCAATGAATCTGCTGGCCTTTTCCCATGCTCGCGAGCAGCACCGCAGAGTTCCCTCTCTTTGGCCGACTCTTCGGGTCCAGTCGATTTTATTAACCTCTGACTCATTCCCTCTTTACTCCCCGTCGGCTAGCCCAGTCGCTAGCCTCCCTGTCCTCTGGCTGCCGAAGACATTTTTCCTTTTGTTTTCCACGTTTCAAGGTTCCGCCTGTCGAGGATGTTATCTGAGAATCGACGGTGTGGTAGGTGGTTCAAGGTTTCGGGGATTCTCGCGTTGGGGATAGTATTGTTTAGCAAAGGAAAGTAGCGGGACTTGTTAGAGAAAGTTGGGATTCAAAGATAATGGAAGTTCGGAATTATGGTTGTTCCTGTTACGAGAAACTGAAGGCACGTTCCGTTCTATCTGGCGTTTATGTTTCTTTGTGCTTTTATTTCATTTGAGACGAATATTTTGTAATGTTGTTAGGGTACTGCAGCAAAATACGACTTCCTTAAATATATTACTTTAAACTTTTGTTACTCGCGCTGGCTTTCGGTATTTACTATTTTCATCGAGAAACTATATCCACAAACAGCAACACCAACACCACAATCGCTTCCCAAATCCAAGTTATGACTCCAATAAACCTCAATCCGCCACGTTCGCTGAAAATCGATCGCCATTATTCCAGAAGCGAAAACACTTTTACGGTACCCGAGGATCCGCTAACATCAAAGGCAATGGGCCGCGGAGGATTAGCGTCCGAACGAACGTGGGGACCTTGTATCGGTAGAAAATCAGTAAAAGCGAGAAGGGAAAACCAATAAACTCCGATGCCTGGGTGCAGAGGCCAGGCACCCAGGGGTTCTGGGACAGGCTTCGCAACAAAGCGGTAGGCTGTTGATAAAGTAGCTAATTTGCCGGCCAGAGAGGTCTTCGTCCGTTTATTTTTCTTCGTTCCCCGGAATCTTTGCTCTTCCCAGCTGAGTTTGTGTCTGTTCCCTCCGTCCCCTCGTTCCTCACCGTCCTCGGACCCTTTGCCCCGCGGTGTCCGCGGCTCTTACGAACTTGGCAGCTTCTTTCTCGGGGCCCGGCTAAAAAGACTCCTCCCTCTCGGTCATCCTTTGCGGAGACCACGGAGGGTGGCGTTAACGAGCCGGCGAGACTTTCACACGATCGTTTGCATCGAGACAAACAGCTTCGGCCTGCAACGGAACCGCGTTTAACTCGGAAACGAGGATTTCCTAGGCTTTCTTTTTTAACGGTGGGACTCTATGGGGTTTCGGTTGGCTGCAATTCGGGGAAAGTGGGAATGTGTACTGAGGTATTGTTCAATGGCAGATTTGTGGAATTGGGGTTCGTAAATATTGCTTTTCGATGGTTCCTATTGATTTTCAAGGGAGAGTTAGCTATTTTCGATATTCTCTTTTGCTGCCTGCATTTTCCTCAGATAATTGATACCATTATATTTACATGTTATTATTTATAATGATAAACATGGTATAAAGTATCAGAATTCCCGATTTCAAACTTTTTAGTAAATTATATCGGACACAAGACTGATTGTGTTACGAATTCTAGCTATTCAAGCACAATGGGCAACGATGTCCAGCCAGTTACATTCGATTTACCTACTCCATTAAAATTCCTTTATGTATACCTTCAATATTCCACAAATCCATTAATTCTAATAATAAACTCTCGCCTTGTCCACAAACATCAAACGTCAAGCATCCGCAACCAAAAGAAGCTGCTCAAAGAAAAAACAAGATTCTCCAGTCGCAGAGTCCTCGCCGCAAAATATGGACCACGTGATGTCCCAGCTGCGACCTTGACCCCAAACGTTTCCGCCATTTCTCGAGCCCAAGACACTACGCAAATCGCTGTCTGGCTAGGGGCAAGGAGGCGCGCGAGGAAATCGGCGCGGAGCGATTTCGCTGGCGGAATGAGAGGGCTGAGGACCCGGAGCGCGGCGGAGGCCAGGCCGAAACAAAGATGGCCAGGGAGGCGCAGCAGCACGCGATACAACAAACGGGCCCGAAGACCCGGGGTCTTGTCGCCCGTAATCTCCGTGGCCCGATTCCGCCGCGAACTTCGTGGAAGTCCAGCCGGGAGGAGGGAGATTTATCGGATTTGCAAATAATGAGACTATGTTTCAAAGGGAGCCCGACCGACGCGTCCTTTTGTTCCTGCCGGATTCCACTGGTGATCCTGCGCTTCTTTTTTCGACGGCCACCTTGCGTTTTTCGCGCTGGTCTCAAACCGTCGCTGAGGGGTTGACGGGGGTTGCTAGGTCTTTTTGGGAAAGTTAGGCGAAATTTAGTAGTCCTGTGGGAAACGCACTGCGAAAGAGGGTTCTGGATTTTGGAGAGATTTATTGGAAACTGGAATTTATGTGGAGCTATGTGTTATTCGGAATTATGTAGTTTGTGGTTAATGGTGGATTTATGGAAAGAATTTGAGGGGTTGTGAATATCATGCTTGATATTGTAGAATATTGTACATATTTTTTGGTTATTCATGATATTGATGAATGTAAATTTCGTTTTACAATGATTACTTGATAGATCTGTTAATACTTTGTAAATGACCGCGAAACAACTTGTATGTTGTGCTTTAAGGCAGTTGTTACAATAAGAATACTCGGAAATGAATTTCTGTTTGTCACGGAATGATTCATATTTTAAAAAAACAACGTTATATTCTGAAATAATTGTAATAATCCGACGTATAAAATATAAATTTTCCCATACGAAGTTCTCGCAGCATCCCCAATGCTTTTCGTTTCGCAGAACGCTTTCGGCGAGCCGGCACGGGGTCGGATGAAGGGGGAAGAAAGAAATATGGAATCGCATGCGTTTCTCACGCAGAGATTCCGTCGGACGTGAAGCACGCGTGAGCCGGCAATTTGCCACGGGAACGGGCTGCACTAATTGAACCATATTATCGAGCCAATCATATCGTTCAGAGAAGCCGAATATTTACATACATGCGAAATTCAGAAGGACGCTTCTTTGTGGTCAGCTTTCGGGCCGAATTCACCGGGACCGGCTGCTTAAATCATTCTTAACGAGTTTTTGTTCCCCTGTTTTTTCAAGTAATCTTTTCATATTGAACAATCCGCCCATGACGAGCTGTCCGCCACGATTGGCGTGATTATTACGAACCTGTCGGGCATTGCTCCCTGTTGCTTGTAATTACACCGCAGGATGATTTTGCGTTAATGTCATTAAACTTACGCTTACGCTGTGCACGGTGTATCGAAATAATATAATGAAAAAAATGTCGTAACATGGTTTGATCCGCGAATACAATTACTTTTCCTAATTGGGGAACTCTGTGCGGTAGGTGTCCAATATGGCCGCCGTCAACGAGACGACTTTTGTAGGTTAGGTTCGGATAGGTTGCGCTTCGTCTTTACGCATTATTATTAATAATATCGTACTTTGCTACTTTCCGGGACAGTTAAATTATTATATTTGCCATAACAGATAGAATAACATACCGATTCCAACGCCGGCACACCAAAATCATTACAATAGGAACTAAATTCCAATACACCTCGACTTCCACGAGAAATCCTTTCAGCGCAAAGATTCACGCAGTCAGTGACTGACTGCAATTATCAATAACCGACCATAACATTGTCCAGTACTTCTATCAATAAACACCGTACATTTCCACCAACAAACACGACCAATAAAGAAAATCCACTCGGACTCAATCTAACAAGTGAAATCCTTTACAAAAAGAGAAAGGGGCGAGAGATCCGCCATTCCGCGAGTTAGGCCCGGTCCGCAGAACGGATGCAAACTTCCCCGGCGCTCCATTAAATCCCGGCTTTCAATTCGAGCCGGGCCGAAAGGAGCCCATCAGGCCGGCCCATATTCCGAAAACCATCAGGCCCAGGGGCCCGCCGGTGAAACAAGCTCCCCGAACGCGATCGTTCCTCGCAATCTGCCGGCGTTCCCTCTAAACGCCGGGGCCCCGAAACCCGAGAGCCCCGAAACATTTCTGGGCCCTCTCCTTGTGCCCGATCCTTCCGGAGCAAAAAGGATCTCGCCCATATCCTTTGATCCTCACCAAAGAGCCGTTCCCTCTTCCTTCTTCTCTCTCTCCTCCGGCACTGGAAGGACCTCCCTGGACTCCGGTCGCCGCTTTGGAGGTCCCGTGCCTCCCCTCCTCGCTCCTCGGCCCTTCTTTGCCCCGCCAAGCCTCCCAACAGGCCCCGTTTGCGCCGTCCCTCATAGGCAAAAGGGAGGCTAACGGAGGAGCGGACGGGGTGGGAGGCCCCGAAAGAACGGGGCACCGATGAAGACGAAGAGGCACACACTGGGCCGGGGCCCCGACAGAGCCCGGAGCCTCTCTCGCTAAGGACAAGGTCTCCTTTTACTTCGCCTCGAAAGAAGTCGGCTCCCTTCATTCGTTCAGGTGGCTGAGGATAAAACGATCCTCGATGATGGTTTCTGATCCTGACCGAGGCTGAGACGTTTTCGCGGAGGATGATGCTTCGAGCGTCGTTCGGTGGCAATGGATTAGGGGATGATATTGCTTGGATTCATTGGAAATGGATGGGAATGCGCGGATGGATAAGTGATGAATGAAATTTTAGTTGAAGTCTGGGTGTTTTGGTAATGATGGAGTTATATTGTACCTCGATGACCGAAGCTGTAGGGTTTTCATGGAGGATAATAGCGATACTGTATAACGACTGTGGATTCTGAAGTGGTAATTTTTGAATTAATTGGGATGTGAGTAACGGACTGTGGAAATAAATAAGTTGTGATAAATGAAATTTTCATTGATATCTGAGTATTTTGGTAATGGATGTTTCTGTGAATTGGCATTTAAATGATTGAAATTGGAGGATCTAGAAGAAATGAATTAGGATACTGATAGGATATGTTTGATAAGACGATAATTTCAATCAGATATAAATTATGGTTGATTTAAAAATGTTTAATTTAAAAAGAATAGCTAGGTGCTGGCAAATAACAACTCCTTCTTCATTAATATTGATGCTGTATTAATGGAGTCTAAAAGTTTTTAGGGGTTGTTCAGAGAAAGGATATTCTTTTAGTTTCTCTACTAGCCAAGTAGAACTGACTCTAGAGTAGTCGTGGCAACCATCAACCGGTTATACGTATCCAGTGACTTGACAGCTATTCGAAACATTTTTATGGGGTAAGCGAGCTTGTGGGCGAGAATACCATTAGAATTTAAGAATGGATTGAGGAACTACTTTCACATCAGATAAATAATTACTTCTAACTTAACAGTCCCTTTAATTCTTAACATTGAAGTTCTCAGTACCATTTCAGTAGGAAAGAAGTGAAAAATCATTCAATTTATCATCTCTGTTGATCAAAGATAGTCCCTGAAGCTTTTCACAATTGTAAGCTTCAATTGGCTTCCTTGCTTTACACTGTTACCATTTCCTCTGCCCATTCTTCGTCGCATGTACCAATCCTCTCGTGATTTATCAAGATCGCAGATTCCGATACTTGCTCCTAAACGATTACTGATACATGTTGCAACACGATAAACCGGCCGAGATCCATGGATCTTCATCGAGATCCCTGTACTCTCGCTGCTCCAGCTGGCAACAATCTTCACTCATAAATCCGCGGTCGCAAAGCGAAACAAGGTAAGACTGATGTTTTTATCTTCAAGGCATTGCGGTTCGAAGTTCAAAGAATCTACTTCTAATCAGTGTATCATCTTCTTACTTGAAATAGGATCGACTTTCTTACAATACTTTCGTTCCTCCTATAATGTACTATCTTCTGAGTCTAGAACCTAAATTCTTTAGAATCGTGACTTACACAATTCCGTTTCTAAATTGTGAAACTTCATATACCCTTAGCAGTTACGATCAGCACTTACAAACAATGTTACCCAACAGGTCGTGATTTCATTTCTAAACCCTCATCTTACAATAATAAATCAGACATATTACTAATTACAACATCTCAAACAGAACCCAATGAAAAGTAATATAATTCCTTTCCTCTAATTCAAAGAAACTACTTGCCATTATCACCCTCTAACACTTCGAATAAACACATACCAATCAAATTCGTCTACAACAATAATTTTCATGCAACCATCACAGTCCACCCACATGTCCTGCCACACGCTTCCAAAATCAATCTGAAAAGAGGCCACAAACCACTGAACAAAGCATCAATATATCCCTTCATCCTTACAAAACCCATTTATTCATCCCCACTCAACAAACATCCAACATCCAGCAGCCAAAAATTCATTCACCCCATCGAATCGTCTACGAAACGAATCCCGACCTCGAAAACTGCTCATATTCCATGCTATACCCCCTAAAATCTCGTTTCCTTGCCACGGGGACCCTCGGCAACCCTTTTAGGCCACGGTTCCTTCCGTGACCGTTCAGGCAATATCATCCAACCATGCTTTCCGTCGAAAACGCGGCGAAAAAAATACGAGGTTGCCGGTCGCGGCGCGATTTGACGTGGCCGCGGTGTGCGCGCACGCACACTTGAACACCCCCAGACGTGCCGCGCGGCTACGGCCACGACCACGAACCCCGTGGGCCCGTAGAACCGCATTCCAAGCTGGCTTCACGGATGGGGCCCCGGGATCGGTGGAGGGGGCGACGGAGGGGGACGAAACGGGCCGCGGAAGGGCGCGAGCTGTAGATCGAGAAGGACAAGCCGATAGAAGGAGTATACGTGTACATTCGAGTAAAAGAGACGACGAGAGGTTGGGGGAGGAGGTGGAACGGCTGAGGAAGGGGAAGAGAGACGCAACAGGCCGGGGAATAACTCGATAAAGCGAAGAACCCCTTCTAATTAAAATGAGTTCCGCCGTGGGTCCTCGTGTACCACTCTCGCCGCGGTCTTATTTCGTCGCGGATCCCTCGCGTCCACCTCCCACCCCTCTCCCCATGACTGCTGGGCCCTCCCTTACCGGCATCTTCCTGGTCCACTGGAATTCGAATGCCGGACACGTGGGAATTTCGCTGGTGGGGAGCGCAGGCTTTTTCTGACGGGGGACTGATAGCGGCCGATTGATTCGGTTTTTCGTTGCGATCCGCTCGGACGCTGTGGACGAAGGGTGGACGGGCTTGGGGGATTGATGGAGGCTCTCTAGGATTGGAGTACAATGAAATTTGCGAATATTGGTTGATTTGAAATATTTAAGGTTGTTGGTATTGTTGATTATTGTGGAAGTTGGTAGGAGGATTTGATGGTTTGTATCGGTTTGTCGCGGGCATTGTTGGGAAATGTGAAGTCTTTGGAGAGTAGCTAGTTGAGAATCTATGAAATGAGAATGTTCAATAGGAAATGGAGTTTTTGTAAATGTGATTTTGTGTTTTAACGATAGGAAGCGTAGCGTAGAATGTTCCGGTTTTGAAATTTACTTTGAAATTTCGTAATGTTTGAGAAGGTATACTTGCTTTTCTTTAAAAATAAAGTTCGTATTAATATTCTCGCGACAGAATAATATGAGATACGTTAATTAGAAATGGAGGTACCCTAATGAAGATACTGGATTTGCGAATACCTCGATCGTTCGAAAGTTTCGAATCCGTTGAAAGCAAAGGTGCCGTGATCTTGTAGGCACCGTATCTCCGTAACACCTCGCAATTTACAATTTGCGACCTGAAAACCGGAATATCATCTCTCTCACGGTACACGCCCGCTGGCCAGAGCCGGGCGTATCGATATTTCGACCTCTAAGACGATTCACGAGGGTCGATTCCAGCCGAGATTGCCCTCACGGCGACTTCACAGGAATCAACGGATTCGTTCCAAGGTTTCCAGAGCCGGGTGCGAAAAAATTGCAGGTAAGAAGCATTCTTATTTTTAAGGTATGTTTTTTCTTTAGATGTTTCAATCTCACCCATGAAACCAAAAACAGTTTTAACATTTCAAAACCAACAATTACCAATACTCCATCATTCCATTACATTCAAGAATCTTTCCTCTTTCTACCTACTCTTTAATTAAAATAAAAAACATTATTTTCAAGAATCCACATTACTTTCCAAGAAGAATAAACTATAAATTTGACCGATAGTATCCTCAACCATAAAAATTCACTATTCGACCCTCATTAACATCCTCTAACCTCACTTGCATTAGCTGAACACTCGGCAATCTTATCTCAAACTCTCATTTTTAAACATTCAAATACCCACAAGACAAAACCAAAGAACAAGAAACTCCGGTGACCCACCCTCTGTCTTCCAAGCATTCCATCCACCAGGGGATCAAGTTCGTAAACATCAAAATGGTCCCCACAGGTTTTCGTGATTCCCTAAACACACTGGCTGATTAAACCGGACAGAGAGCCGCGGTACAGTAATTAAGTCCTTATGGAGGATCCTGAACAGTCATTCCGGCGCAGCGTTCTATCGCACAATACATCCAATTTAATGATCCAATGCGTAAATCAAATCTCACCGCATGCTCCGTCGAAATCCTGCTCTCCTTCCTTCTCTCTCCGTTTTCCTCTTTCTGTCAGTCTCACCCTCTCTTTTCCTTTCTCTTTCTCTCCCTCTTTTTCTCCTTCACTCTTTCTGGCTTCTCTTTCCCATTCTATTTCACTCGCTCATCCATGCCCTCCTCTTTTGCCACGTAGGAGGTGGAAGGCCCTTTTGAATGCAGCCACCACCATCGGAGCCGCCGCCACCCGACATCAGCATCGGCACCATCTCCCGTAAGGTGGGTCGCCTTGGGTGATACATGACGTTTCTCACGGTGATAATTATCACCGTCTGCGTCGCGGCCCGGGGACAGACAGTCCTCTGCCTTTGCATAAATACGCGTCATTAAAAATTCCGCCTCGCGACACGCCGGGGAGGAACGCGGATCAATCGGTCCTTTCTGTTCACGTTCCCGGCGAGTCGAACCGATTCCGCGGATCTATTGGAAAACGACTGTTGGGACTTCTGAGTTCCAGGGATTGAAGAGAGTTATTTTTTGTTTCGAAGTGGCTCGGCGGTTGATCGTTTTCGTTGTTGCGCGAGCATTATTAGGTTCGAGATTGAGAAGAAAATTGAATTGTGAAAGCCACTTGTTATTATAGGAAAATCGAATTGACGATTGCTACGCAAATAAAAAATTTATTGAAAAATGTTCGCTGAGATTTTCTTGTGTAGAAGGTAACGAACACAAGGATAGCCGTATCAAAATGAAATAATTTGCACGTTTTACTTGAGAACTTTGGATATCATGCAAACACCCTTAATTTGCTTTCGATATTGAAAAGCAAATTTAACCGTAGTGTCTTTCTTGTACCTTCGAGGTTGTTGTTCCTCGGTTGTACGATTTTGTGGAAAGTAGCTAATAAGGGCAGCTAATTAAACACACGATCCCACCGATCGTACCGAATTATATTAAACGGATGCAAAGGTCTGTACTTATCGAACACATTAGGTAACAGTGGTCCCGAGGTTGTAATCTCTCGTCGCGAGCGCGCGGCGTTTCCAAGAAAACGGATTCGAGAATCAACGAGCGTACTTTTACACGAACGATTGCTAAGTATGGCCCTCCTGACCGCGCTTGACCGCACCGAAGTTCAACAACTTTCCAGTCTTTAACCGCGCGAAAGTCGCGAAATTTCGTTGCCCGCGATACGAAATATGGAGGCATGGTTCGAAACACGTCTTCTCATTAAACGATCGCGCATAAATTGAACGCAGCTCCGTGCACACGCGACCGAGACACATCCGACGGGAGGAAAGAGGTTTCGAACGCGTTCGAAACTTATCGCCGAAATCGTCGGAAATTACGATTCTCGTTAAACGAACGTCGAATTTCATTTTTCTTTTTTCGCCTGTCTTTTTCCATTTTTTTCTGTTTTGTCTTTTTCGTTCCGGGCCCGCGACGGATGCCGCCGCGTTGTATAACGTTACAAATGTTTCCCACGGAGCTGATCACCTTGAGAAATTATATATCTTGTTCTGATTAATTATCAGCGGACTGGAGGAAAGAGAAGGAAAAAATAAACGAGAAAACGGAGGCTGCGGCGTAATTTCACGCGAGTCATAAATAAACGCCATGCTCCAAATATACAAATTTATTTTTGCCCCCGCCGTGGATTTTTTTTTGTAACCCTCGTTCTTAATCACTGTGAATTTACTGTCTCTGATCCGACACAGCGTTCGTCGTGTTTCACGCGATTAATTTCCCGCTGATACGGTGATCTCGGCGAAAGAATTATATTCGGGAAGCCGCGTCGATGCGTTCGCTTCGAGAATGCCGAGCGTTTTCGCCTTTGAAAGAGGAACTTTTACTTTTGTCTCGGCTCGTTCCTCGAACCGTGGGGGGAGGCAGTTTTCTCACGTTGATAATTATCACCGTATCAGGAAGAGAAAGAGGGATTGTGTTCTCGTGGGGTTTGCACATTTCGTTGGCGCAATTGGCGATAACAGGTGGAGTGCAATGACAAACGCGGAGCGAAGTGCAACTCTCGGCGCGTCAGAGAACCTGCTAACAAATACAGGGAAGTAAAGCATTTTATGGAAGGAACGACGAACGAAAAAATTCGCTTGAATTATGTAGAACAATCATTTTGAAACGGATTCTTTGATTCTCGTGATTATGGCGTAACCTGGGAATTTGTATACATCAATTGTTGCAATAACCATTCATTTATAGTTCAATTTTGATAATAATAATAATCTCAACATTCAATGCAATTATAATAATAATTCTAATAGTAATACTCTCTTACTGTAATCGCCTACATTTCACAAAATTCAAAATTTGGAATATTTAATCAATGAGATAATAAAAGTCTATCGTGTCATTTCTCCTTTCCTAGGACATTTAACTTTCACAATAATCTGTTTAAATGAAAAAATATCTTCAATCGTAAGAAGTAAATAGAAAAAAATTGTAAGATCTGTACCGTGTACCCGAATAAGACAATGTATAGACTGAAATCAACCGATTCGAGCATAGAATGTTACAAAGATATGATCAAGCATTATCAAACGAACGCGGAAGGCGAACAAGGAATTCGCATAAATTTCCAGGCAGCGCGAGGTAGTATTTTTGCAGGGGCTGGCAAAAAATCGAATCAGGTAGGAGGGGAAAAAGCAAGAAAAACGCACGTTGCCACGATGAAGCGGCTAAAATGTCGGGATATATTTCGCTCCGGATCTCAATAAAGCAAGCGTAGTCCGTGCTTCCTTCAATTCCTCTTTTTCCCCCCTCCCTCTCTCCCAGCAGTTTTTCTCTCTCTTTCGAAAAGTAATCGGTAATCCCGAAGCGGAGGGCACTAACGAGAATTAATACCGACCGGGACTGTTTGTTTTGTGACCCGACAGTCGGGCTTTTAAAGATCCGAGTCGCACATGAGAATCAGTTCGCGAGGCCACGTCTGAATAAATTAAATCCTTACCAGGAATTCACTAACGATCTGCACCTCTCCGGCTACACATCTCTTAATGCATGTTCTATTGACCTCACGCTACCACAAATTTCCACCCTAACACTTTTTTCAGATCCACGTATTCTAGGTGAACATACAAACACTTGTAAATAGAACTTTTGAATGGTCGATGCTGCTAATTATAAGCTAATTTGCGAAGAAATGATTACGGTGTAGGTTTGTGAACTGGAATAAACTTCCACCTTTGTTCTTTATAACAGTATACAATACAATTACAAATATTCGTAAAATAATGTATTCTCTTTACAACAGTAGAAAATGATTCTTTATTCTGTTAAAAATTCAATTTTCAAAAATAGTGCAAATTAAACTTGATTAAATATCAAGATATGATTACCATTCACTCTAAAATGAAATCATGCACACGAGAATATAAGTAAATACTATCCGACTGGTATTACATAATTCAAGTATAAGAGAGTTAAAACGTTCACTTCCGTAAACCGTTACAATCGAATTGCTCAACCCTTCGCTGGGATCATCCCCACCACAAGCGGAGGGAACGCTCGTGTTCTAAAGGGGTCTTTAAGCGTGTTTAATATAATAAAAATAATGCATGGCTGGGAGTGAAGTTTACGGGGCACGTTCGGCCGAAATTCTGATCGGAATCGAGCGGACCGGTTGGCCTTTACATTCTTGCGATTGAGAGCCTTTGCAGGGTGCACCGACACGCCTCGGGCGGTTCCCATTGCATCGTCGCTTCGGACGCCAACACATTCGTTTCTCGGTGCAAGGCTGCGCCGACGTGTGCAATCAAACTGTAAACACGGCCCTGTTGTTCGATCGGTCTGACGTGCGGAACGTCGAATGAAAAAGGGAGGAACTAGCGGTTCCGATGCTTCTTTCCGCGTGCGCCATGTTTTCAACCCCCTAAGCCTTACACTGGACTGCACACTGTTGGCTGAAAATTTGGAACTACCTCGTGAATCAATGAAAATAAAATATTCCCCTCTTTGAATCGAATTATAATTGTCTTGAATATGTCTTAATTATCGTAACCTTCATTTCATTCTTTTCTAAAATCCTTTATCCGTTAATTGGTATCACGAAGTTCTAATTTCGTCAAAATGCATCTATGAACCAAGTTCAATTTTTACGAATGTTGTTCTAATATTATTAAAAATACATGCTAAATGATAATACTATCTTCTAGGAATATTTACACGAATCAGTAACGGTAATAGCATTATCACGAACCACGTAAAATCAAATGCAAAAACTTTCGAAAATCCGAATGCTCGATCGAATCCGAAGAATTAAACGAGCTTGATAGCAATTTTTAAAAAATCGGATTAAATCAAACCATCGAGAAGCCTCCAAACAACACAGTAGGTTAGTTCGACAATATTTCAGTCGTACTCCAGACACAGGAGAACCGATCGAAGCGGCTGGAACCGGGGTTTTACTGTTAACCAAGGGAATCGTCCTGAATTTAACGCTTCATCCCCCCACCCCTTAGATACCGGCTCCGTTGCGCCAGGGGGCGGAGGTAGGTGGCGGGTTTCCGCGCTTTAAATGGCAGCGCTTATTACACAGATTGGATTAAAGGTCTGCTATGTCGGGCAGAGTGGTAGGCGGCGGTTGGCGGGAGTGGAACGAGGGTGGGAGGGAAAGGGGACAGAAGGTGGTTTAGGTTGAGACAAGAAGAAGGAGGGAAAGGTATGCGGCGGGACGGTGTGTATGTACGCATGTACGGTTACACGTGTGCGTATGTACGTACATACCTGCGAAACCGGCGGCCCACCTTCACAAGGTGATTCACTGCGATCCTGCCGCGCGCGCTGTGCTCAGCCATTACGTACTTGCGAATCGTCGCAGAAACGTTCGAGATGCTTCGACATTATACGCGCGAGGCGCGCACCCGGTAGAGATTTTTCGAAAAGCGGCTTTCCGTTGGATTTTGGGAATTCGATTGTAAGGATTTGTTGAAATTTATTGGGAATTTCGTGTTTCGTCGGGGTTCTTATGCGGTACAGTTTGATGAAAAGGAATTAAATTATTTGAAATTTTTTATTTTGATGACGCCTCCTGCAGCGTGAGATTTTGGATACTTATTTGTGAAGTATGTTAGAACATAAGGTTAACACGTTGACACAAGAGTTCCGAATGCTTTATATGGCAATAAATATTCTCTCATAACAAGGGCGAATGGTATTAGAAATAATTATTCATGATTTAGTATCAAGATACTCGTTTTATGCGATCATCTAGCTATTCGCCTCATAAATATTTTCATTCGATATCAACTTTATTATTGCAATACTATTTAAGCAATTTGGAAGCTCTGGTCACCGGAGACCACCGCGGCAGTCAACATTTTAATGGAAAGAATTGTAAACTTTAAGAATGAAGGATTATAGTTGATGGATTTTGATGTCGAACTTAATGTAATACTAGTGAGGAATGGATAAACTAGTGGATTAAAATGACATTTGCATCTGATTATCAGTTGCCAATATGTCTGTCTATTGCAGGTTACTTCTACTTGCAACGATGGCTATAGAGATTCTCTATAGCAATATATCATTCGTCTTCGTGACTCTTGAGTATGGTCTTCTTATTGTGGAATGACCGTACGAGTGGGGAAATAGATATCTGCCTTCAGTGCAAGTAGAAATAGTGAGTCATGGACAGACACAACATCAAACGCGCTCAAAGTATAATACATACTCGAATTCGAAACGAAGACCTACACGAGAACATAATTTATTACTTTAATAATACTCTGTACAATAAACAATCTAGTTCACACAGACAATTACACACAATGCCTAGAACAACATCAGCCCAGTAAAAGGCACAAACTAGATTCTCGAAGCTCAAAAACATAATTAATTAACTGTCGTAAGAACCTAATACCATTTAACTTCCAAGAGGACGCATATACTCGTCAAACACGGTTAACGCTTAAACGATCCATCAAACCCCCGAAGCACATACTTTCTTCAACGAGATCCTAATCAGCCATGCCAGCCACAGCACCCAGCCTCACACAACGAAAATCCCAAAATCCCATGACTGCGCGAAGCCCCGGTTGTATCCAGGATGAACCTGGGCCCCAATGCCAGGCCCGAGACAAATTCCCATCATCAGGCGGTCGGTCGGCGTTTCATCACCGGCAAGGTCGTCGTGGCGGAAAATACCAGGCCAACGACACGATTCGATCATCGTCGTCGGCCCGGGCACCGTCTAGCGGAGAGCGACCGCGACAAGAAGGCAACACAAACGGACGGACAGCGACGAAGAGAGAGAGAAAGAGAGGGGGGGGGGGAGTGAGAGAGGGAGATGGAGGACAGCTAGACGGCAAAGAGGAACAGAATCCAAGAGGGGATGGGGCGGAAGAAGGCGATGGGGTTCGAGAAACCAACACCGAGGGACATCGGCGCAACAGCAACAATAACAACAACAAACGATCACGCCGAGTGCGAAAGCACGAGCCCAGCCGAACCGACAATGCGGCAGGTACCTACCCCGCAGGCATTCCATCAAGATGCTATCGAAAGTGGCCGACCGCGAGGGGTGGCGCAACCGACGGGAGGGGGTAGGGCCCGGAGCCGAGCGTGCGACAGAGAGGAGAGTAGTCGACGGAGGTGGGGGAGGAACAGGAGGAGGAGGCCGCCGAGAGATATTAAAGGATGCTGTGCCGCCGACTGGCCGCTGGTGGAGGGAGAGGCATCCCATGGCGCGGTGGGTCCCGAGACCACGAAGGATCAGAGCCGGCGTTGCGCGGCATGTTCGGGACTCGGGCCCTGGGACTCACTGGCCTATCCCCTTCCCGACGACCCCCGCGAACGCCGGAGGAAAACGTAACTTTCTGCACGCACCCTTGGTTGATCTTTCTTGGTGAGGTTGTGGGAGCTAACTCCTTAGTAGTAGGGAGGTGTGTGAGGTGTTAGGCTTTCTGATGATTGGCGATTGTTGGTAGCTGTTGCTTAGTTGTGTGTTGTGAGTGAATGTTGGAGTTTAGTTGGAAAGGTGGCGTGAGACTTTCTTGGTGAGTATATGGGAGTTTACTCTTTAGTACTGTGGATGTTTGATGGTAGGTGAGTTGGGTTTGATAGAGATTGCTTAGTTGCTTTGATAAGTGGACTCTTTGAAGGATTTGAATGAAATTTCGCATAGTTGTGTTATATTATTTTGTGTTGCAGTTTGCCTCTTTGCACCATCTTGGTCACTCGTATGTAGATTCCTGACGTTTATGTATTTATAGAATCTCCTGATACGTAAGGCTCGGCGCAAGAAAGATTTTAATGAAATCTGCCGCTACAGGCACTCTTTTATGAACGCAATAAAAAGCTTACTACAGGAAATAAAATCGTGCCTAGTTCACTTTTACATAAATTAGCGTCTGAAATAGGGAACTCTCTTGAAGGCCTGCATTCTAATGAGTTTTTGTAAGCTGTAAGCTAACCTAACCAAGACCTGCGAAACCTTTCCTACTGCCAGTATCAGAATGAACTGAATCTGCCCTAAGAATTCGAAATAACCAGCTTATAATTTCACGCAAAAATGATAACGCACGAATTTCATTGAAATTTAAACAACAGTGGGAGAACAATGATAAAAATGAAAATTTTCGATTTACTTGGACAGTTAATAACTTCCACAGTACTTTATTTTACTTTCGGAATGCATATACGTGTGCTATTAAATTACATTTTTTTCTCCTGCCCTCGGCAAAATATTATAGGCAATTATAATTTCCAACGAATTTTTACGACTGTAAAGAGATTTCGTCTGACAAAGCGCGACGTCAAACCGCCCCGAAATAATCGAAACGGAATCGTGATTACATCTTGTTTGTGGGAATATTATCTCGTAATGCTCCCAGGAGAATTTTAATCGGCTTACAGCCGATTTATGGTGGCGATTCGCTCGTTTCTGCAAGAACGATCCGCGGCCTCGTAAAAGTTATTTAACGAGCTCCGTCGACGCAGCGGAGTATCCCGCTGTTGCGTATTCGTGACCGAAACTTTGTTAACCCGGATCGTAAAATAGGAAAGTGCCTCGCGATTGATCGACTCCGAAATCGTTAAACGCTCAATCGCACCCAATCGCTGTATGTTTCTCGTTTAATTACTGCGGCGCGTGGTATTAATTACACTTTTACCACGGTACCCGATAGAATTAATGGGCGACAAATAATTCAATTAATAACAATTAACAACCAACTTATAGGACGTCCTGATTCCTGTTAACAGATAGATGTAATTGATAATCTCGAAATTCGCGGAAAAAAGATTATACTTTGTTCAAAATTTCAGATGGACATTTGGGGATATTTCAGATAAATTAAAAATAGTTTTCAATATGTACACATTAGCACTGTCGCAACTTCCATTCACTGGTTTCTTCGAATCTGTATAAACACTCGAAAATTTTCATCCAAAATTTCCATAGTGATTTTTAATTAGAAACATAATCTAATTACCTCAATACCCACAATAGCCTTTTGTTTCCAAATTTAACTTAACCCTTTCCACTCGAAAGTTTCTTGCTAAAAATATTCAACACGCTTTGATAAAATATAAACAATGCATATTGCGACTAATGTAAATAATTGAATCGATGAATTAAGGAACAAAAGTATTTTACCTTGACATTTCACATAATGATGCGTTATACAAGGTTTAGTATTATAAACATCAAACTTTACAATTTTACTGTATCAAACCAAGTGGTGTAACATAAACTCCAAATCTATTAAAACCAAAAATTGTTTAAATTAATCATAAATCACTTACAAAATCTTCCCCTGATTTCAATTACCTTCAAACTTCTTTAACATACAACCAATTCAATTGATTTGATACGAATACCTTTCGAAAAGCTTCGACCCGAGCTATTCTAGATAGTTCGAAAGCTTGCGACCCGTTGCAAAATCGACTGGGAACCATTCCTCTGTGCCGGTGTGCGTGCACGCGAGCGTGCCAATCGTAGAGGAACGTGTTTCTCGCGAGCTCGTGTGGGTGTACACGTGGTCTGGTCTGTGCTCTGACCCCAACCTTTCGATTTCGTCTCACCGTCCGGCTGGTATTCGCGGAGCGTTGTTGCAGCGGCTGCGGCTTCATGAGGATCAGGCCTTAATGGGGGTAGCCGAGGAATTCCTTTGCCTCGTAACCCGCGATTTGCTGCTCGCGAGGTGGTTGCGTACGTGCGTACAATATCAGCCGCTGAAGAGAATAGCCTCTGTGTTTTATTGTTCTCTTGTTAACCGTCTCCGCCTTATCCCTTCTCCTCTTCCGCCTCCCACCAGGGAATCGTCAGCGTTTCGAAACCAGGATTGTTTACTTCGTCGACGTTTTTAACACTAGAACTATCGAGCGTTTCAAATGATTCATATGTTACCCCTATACAAATCGTGACAATAGATTATTTCCAGTTTCTTCAGATATTCATCATTTATTATTCTTATCATTATTAGTATTACTATTTCATTATATTCATAAGTTTGAGTACACTAAAATTTCTTTGAAATATTATTACTATTATAATACTTCCATTACGATTCGGTCCGCACGAACGATTAATTACCAATAACAAACACACGCCAACACGAAATTGTCAACCCCAACAATATCACTACCGCAACTATGACACACATCATCCCAACCGATTTCCCCAGCACAATAAATCACATTCCCCGACTTCCATCGAATTGACAAAAGAAAAACTGTAGTTCAATAACGAAAGGAAAAATTCCGTTCGTCGTAACGGCCATCTTAGCGATGTCAACGCGACGGGACCACGGCGTGCGTCGCGAACAAAAGCAACGGAGCAGGTCACGTCAGAACTGTGTCAGGGTGAAACGTACGACGCAAGGTGTACCGGGCCGATTTGTCCGAGTCGACTTTCGCGGGGCCCGGCGTTTTGTCGCCTGAGTTATGGTAAAATAAAATGAAGATATCAGCGGGCCTCGGGTGGACACCGTGCGTTGAGAAACGGTGAGAGAGGAATGTGGTCTTCTTCGGGTTCGTCGGACCCGATTCACCCTCCGTTCCTCTCACCTTTCGCCCACCCTCCAGCCCCTTTTCTTCCAAGCTCGAAAATCGGCCCCCGACATTTAAACATAAAAATCCCCGACGTAGCATTCCGTTCTTCCTTCCTTCGCCACCCTTTTTATTACGCCGTTCCGCGGAATAGCGGGAAATATACGCCATAGTTATCAGTTAAGTGCAGATCTTTAAAAACTCCCATTCTAACCTATAAAATTATTGCCCGGCGGAATGAAGGTTTTTCGGGGGTAGAAAGGGGGACTGGCCCGCACGAAATTTGCATAAACATCCGCAATCTAGCTATCAGGTTGCTCAAACTTGATTATTCGGGACGAATGATTTTGAGGTTAGGTACTCGGCCCCTTATTAAGTCGGGTATCATGAGGTAAATCATCTCTCGTGGCGCTAGATCATTCGTTAACGTTGTTTTTCTACCAGTGTCTTAAAACAGTGGCTCTCAATTGATGCGATAAACAAATGTCTGTCTATAGAATAATAATCGTTTTGTTACTTTTCTATAAATTAGTATTTTATTCATATTTTGTAATCATTGATCTTTAGAATTTTCTTTCTCTTAGATAATAAAAGTTGCTAATTGTGAAACATAAAATTCTCCGGTGTAGAAATAATATAAACTGTTTTAATTCTGATTTTGTTTAACACTAGATCTACTAGAGAGGTCAAACTAACCCATTCCTGGTCTCTTCTTTTCACAATTATGAAAAAGATCATAGATAATTCTCTGCGAAATTACTACAGGAATTGATTTATCAATGGACAAACTGAATTGTGAATGAATAGAAATCTTAATCGTAGCACTATTGAAGTTTTCTACAGAAAAATTTCAAAAAGTCAATTTGACTGTTCAGTAGTTCTAGTGTTAATTATTATAAAATCATCCTTTCATCCCCTGTTTCGAAGTATCGGTTCTAAGATAAATACATAAAAGTATTAATTGCTCCTCGTTCCTTAATATCCGCACCCCCGTTATCTCACCCCTTTTCCCGAAAAGCTGTTCCAGCGTTCGAAGCACAAAGGCTCGGGTTCCGTTCAAATCGACCGCGAAATCGATTGCTATTCCCGTTCGTCTTCGGCTAGGCTCGGCGAAGTAAGTCGACAATTTATTAAACGGGGTTCTAAGGGCAGAACCGTGACGGGGTAATTGCTGGTTATCGATGGCGCGTAAAAGAACCCGGGGAGAGGCGAATAAAACGCGGGATTTGCGGGCCATGGTAGACAGGGGACTGGATTCTATCGTGACTTCTTTTTTAGGATTATGTTGCGATTCTGACGTTCCCCCTTATTCTTTTTTTCCACTCTTATAGACATCGTATCGAGCTGACGGGCGTTAATAAACTTTAGTGCCCCTAAATCAAATATTGCCTCGGCGCACGAGGTGTTTTCTAGACGAGAATTTACACCGGAATCGTCAGTAAGCGATATTTGCGGCTCTCTTTGCGCACGTCTCACCTTGAATTTTGTATTACCATCCTAAATTCAATGAAACCCTTTCATGTAAATTAAACGCAGAATGTTTCGCGAATATGTACTGAAAATTGAAATGAATAGGGTCGAGAACGACATTTATAATGATCTGAATAATTTCTCTTCCCTTGTATATTAATCAACTTACACTCTATTGTTGTTTATGACAATAATTCTAAACTAACGCTACATCTACAAGTATTGATTTATATATCTACAATAATATTTAAAAAGAAAACAGCCAATGTTTCGTTCCACGTCACACCATTAACAAGTCACGGCAGAAAGTAATCTCGAGGTCGTTGAAATTGATTTCATCCTGTAAAATTATTTTCTACCACACGCACGTGATGGCACCGAGACAAGAACTTCCTAGTGAAGTGATTTTCCTCGGGAATTAAACGATTTAATAATTTTCAAAGGCAATCTGGCTGTTCAAATTAAAGCGAGAGAAGCAATCAGCAGCTTAGATAAAAGGTGATGCTTGTTTCTGGTGGTGCGGCGCCAACAGCAAATGCGAAATAGACACCGTCTGACGTGATTATAGTCGGAAGGAGAAGAAAGACGAGGAGAGGTGCTCGAATGGCTGGATCCGTGACCGCTCATCGGCAGTAAATCCCTCCGGTTGGTTGGAGGTCGGTGCAGTGGCTTGTTACCTCAATATGGAATTCAATGGACGGTGAAAAGCAACGACTAAAACGATTATCGGTCTCTTCTGCAGCATTACTGCTCTCCCGATTTTCTTTCTCGTAATTCCTGTATGGAGAACGGGCAGACATATTGGTTATATTCAAACGGTAGTTAAGTTTAGCCCAAACAATCGCCATCGGCGTTTGTTTCTTTATCGAGCATCAGCATTCTTTCGGAACGGTCTATGTAAAGTAGGTGGACGAATCTTCTCACTTGTTGTTTGACTTTTTAGTGGTCATTTATGTTACGTTGAAATGTAAAGGGGTTCATAAAGACGATCATGTATATAGAATTCAGTGTAGTAGTGGCGAAAGTTCTTGGCGATTGTCTCGGAAACTAAAGCCTTCCATTGACATATGAAGGAGAACGTTGTTGAAAATCATGTCCCCCAACAACATTTGAAAATCATCAAAATCGAAGCAGGCTAAGCACATCGGGAACTTGATCGTATTTTCTATTTAACTTATTAAATGTAAAGGGGATCCCAAAGTATTTCCTTCTGTTCGATAATAATAGCAACATTTCGAATATATGAATATTGATTACATATTAAATTTAAAATAATCCCATGAAGTCACTTTCATTAGTAATCGATTAAATTTTTACGGACGAATGTCGACATTCCGGCGAGATGAACTTTTCATATTTGGAAAATCAAGTCGCAAACAAATGATTTAATTACTCGAACAGCGAGAGATCAGCACGTAGTTCTCTTTTGTTTTATCAAATATACAATTGATATATAATTTAGCTTCATCTGTTGAAGGTTTTGTATATTTCGAAGAATCTTCATCAAAGGGTTAGTACTTGATAAATTCAGACCAAGAGAATTTCAGTAAAATTAGAGACAATATTGCAGGTTTAAATGTCTGCAGAAAAGTCGTGGGCGTCATGAAAATATTAAAGATCTTCCGGGGATCAGCAAATAGGCGTTCGCGGAAAGTGAAATAGGAGACGCGCAGCCTGGAATGTGTAACGAAATGCACATTCCCTGATACGATACGCTCAGGTGTAGTCAGCGCCGGTGCACCGGGAGTCACGAGAATTCAACGCTGCCCACGTTTCTTTTCTGCGATCGTCTGCATCAACGGCTGGAAACGAAAATCACGGAAGTGGCCGTTCCTACCGCACGCATGCGCCACGTTGCATAACGTTCCGTCCGGGCATTTAAATTCTTAACGCATCGCGGCCCGCTGGACACGTACTAATACGTTCGTTAAGGCACAAAAAGTGCAATTAAAAAAGTGAAACTTTTAATCGGAACGATGCTCGCTTGCGATCCTACGGGAACAATCGAATAGTATTACGGAATTTCTGAATGCCACGTCGATACAGCCTCCCAAAGCGTGAAGCACTTTTGAATGTAAGATCCTAACGATAATTTTAATTAAACTCCCTGCAGTGATAGCCTTAAGCACTGTTAAATTGGTAATTAAAAATTGTACTTGTTTCTGTTATTCCGTTTCCTTGGGCACAAAGGAACATTGTTCCGGTATAACGATACATACATTACAGATATTTGTACGAGCAAACGTATTATTCGTTGTTGCCTAAATGTGTAATTAGCCGTATGAAATACAATTTTACTTTTTCCACTGGAAAAGTAATGGTACGTACGAATAATGAGAATATTGAAAATATGAAAAGTTATATGAATAATTTCATTTTATTGAACTTTGATGATTTGTATTAATTACAAACACATTAATATCCCGAATCTAATTACTACAATTGAATACATTATTTTATTCGATAGTTTTCTGTTTCAGGCTTCAAACGATTAAAGAATATATAAATATCTCATTATAAAATTTGTATTTTAATATACTATACATTATTGTGTACGATGTGATATAAACGTGTAATACCCATTGTAGATTTAAATGAAAATTGATTAAAACGTACCTTGATTATAGAACACTTTTTTTCTTGTTCCAATTCCTGGTACGGATTTGCCACGTGTCGCCAGCCATCACGTTGATGGGAAAAGGAATGACGTCGGTTGTTAGCGTTTCAGGTAGGAATCGCGAGCGCGATGAAAATAATACTTCCGTTCGATAAAACGTTATGCGCGTCTGACTCAAGGAAAAAAAGATTCACGACGGCTTATCGCAGCTCGTTAAGCGGCGAGAGATTAAATTATCGAACCGCGTCTGCACCCGCCTCTGAATATAATAAATCGTCGATCAGAGGTTGATCGAGTGAATGACCAGAACGAAACAGGGTGGCCCCGACTCTCCTGCCCTAATGATTTGTCTGTCCTTAGCTTATCTCATTAACGAGTGTTCCATTCTCCGTTGAATAAAAAAGGAAAGGGGGAAAAACGACGGCGAGGCGCATTCCTCGTTCGTTGACACGATCCCAAAATCTGTGAAAAAAGATTTTCAAAGAAACATTATTATAAACAGTATCGTCGTATCTCGTGTAACACTAAATAAAATGATAATAAATATTTATGGTTTCTTTACTTGATATTTTCTATTTCATGATGATATTATTGTTAACATATTAATCTTCAATTATTAATTATTACTCGTTACCTTTTCATTTTCTCGCACTACTTTCTAAACTTAAGTTGATTTATTATTTGGTAAATAATATTACACTTCAAAAGTTCTATACAATACATCGAGGCTTTCCATTTTCATCTGAATAATAAAAGTGGCAACATAAAATTCTAACTGTTCAAAATTAATAACCCCGGCAATAGTACATTAATCCCATATCATTCCTATATCATAAATAACACTTAATCGCGTACAAATTAAATTAAGACCACATAGAAATAATTAAATTAAATTAAACGATACTTAATAATATAAAAAGAAACTCAATAAAATCAACTATTGCATGAATATTCATGGTGCAGCCGTAGTGCAACGACTCTGACCTAAAAACGAGAATCACCGACAAACCAGACGGCCACGATAATAGATAAATATTATTGCTAGCGTAAATTAAACGTGATTCGGTCGTCGATCGTGCAGAAGGGTACGGCGGTATATCGCGATTCATACTTTCAGGCTCGTTCAATTAAAATTCAATGAGAGTACATTTTTTTTTCTTTTTTTTTTCTTTCTCTACAGCCTGCGCCGCGCCGTACGTGCGATCTGCGGGATCTGCTTGTAAAGGATTCAAGCGTGAACATCTTAATTGGTACGTACGGAATAACTTTTTGATTACATGCGGATCATGAAAAATTCATACTGCGCCCAAAAGCCTCGCAATACTGAAATTACGGCGCGCCCTTTTAATGGGATACACGAGACCTCGATTCGACTGAATTTCCGTGACACTGTTCGCGAAAAATCGGTTACACTGTTTCCATTACATAAAGCGCCGATCCTCGTTAACAGCGTACCGATCATGTTAAACCTTATCATATAAATCGACGGCGCTCAAGGTGTCAGAAATGTTAAATCGGTCCACTTTATCACAAACTTCTACCCCTTGGATCAGAAAGAGTGTAATTAAAGGGACATATTTTCTTATATAGCCAGTAACTGCTTTCTGTTTTCTCTGTCAGTCAGTGGACGTCATCTGTCATGAAAATTTGACAAAACTGCATTGAATCTGTACTTTGTGAACAGTTTTACCTTCATTCGTGCTTCGAAAATATATAATTTTTATATAAATATTGTGGAATTAAGGTTTAATTAACGCGAAGGTTTTCATTGCGAACAGTCTGAATTATATTAACACAACCGCCACGGAAATCTTGAATTCATTCTTTCGTGGCAACGATAAATAAGATCAATTTCTATTAAAAATTTTCATCAGACGTTAGTCATCTTAAATATTACAATTATTTCCAAGCAATTCAGAAGCATTAGTTATCAGTGATAGCCATGACACCCAACGTGTTAAATACACATTCCATCCATTACGAAAACCTTGATGACTATGATACTTTATTTAAAACAAGATAATTGACTCCATTATTATCACAATTATAACTACAACTGATGTTTCTTCATTTTCGATTTACCCTATCATTTCTTCCATAAGAAAGTAATTAAACATTCTATAAAAACCAAATTCCACTGTTCCAACTATTTCAATATTCATTTCAACGCGTTTCAAAGAAAATCCAGTCATCCTCCCCTGAATTATCCTTTCTGAAAACCACCCAGGCAAGCGTGAAACAAATGGCAAGCGTTCATTCAACGAAAAACTCCGTTAGCAGATCCTAGACGAAGAGATAGGTATCCAGAGCATTTTTCTCGATTTTTCCAGAATGAACGCGCCGTTCGCATTTCACTTTCGCAAGGACGATCATTATCGAGGGACGAGCAGGTACACACACACAGGATTCGCGCGAAGACGCGCGCGCACAGTCGAACAATGAGGGCTCGTCTCGCGCTAGAACGAGCCGCAAAAACGAGAGGCTCCGTTGCTCAGGGGTAGCCATATGGCGTGAATTTGATTAATTGTACGCGCACCGCGTGGAACTTCACCTTCATTTGCAACGATACAAGACCGCCGGAACGGTCTGGTTATTATTCGCGAGACGGACGGCCGGTTTCTCTCTCTCCTTCTCGCTCGCTTCTGCGAGACCGTCGATGATCAAGCCCGGTTATTTAATAATCATGAGGATCGCGGATCGTTAGAGCGATTACTAGGAAAATGCGTTCGATACCGTCTGCCCGGCGCATTGTATGCTTAATTAACGGAAACCACCGAGGAGATACGCCATGCAAATTTCAGGAAGCTCGAACACGGAGCATCGAGGAACTACGGGCGAGGCGGTTTCCAATTTTGTTTGAATAATTTAGACAGGAGTGACTCGCGGCCGTGTTCTGGCGCCGATCAAATTGGTTTATTGCGATGAGCTTTAGAAGATCGAAATTGAAGTTTCAAGAATACCAGATATTCGCTGGTAATTTCTCTGACTTAGCGAACTATGGTTATTATTGATTTTGTTTAGTTTTTGAAATTTCAAGAGTTGAGGCAATGAATTCTGTTGGGAATTTCTCTTACTTGGCGAACTATGATGATTATTAATTTTGTTTGCTATTGATGATAATTAAGTTTCATTCGACGTTAGTTAATTTAAAAAAGGAAAGGAACCTATGATTTTTAGTAATGATCTCAATGATGTTTATATTGTTAAATCATTGATATGTTACATATGAAATTAATAATGTAATATTTGTGGAATTGGTGGTTTCATTTCTTTCGTTTTCTGTTCGAGTATGTTAGTAGCGGCGCACAATGTTTCTCATAACCAGTTATAATAAAGGATGAAGATAAGAATATCTCATGCACCCTCTGTTAAGTGCAGTGGCTGCCTTTAAGGAGAGGTCACTAGTTTAATTTCTTCGAATATACCATGCTTCACATGCAAACACCGAGACACTGGCTTTTTATTCATGTCGATGAGCATCGTGTGCACACATACAGGAATCCGCCGTATAATTTCTGTTATATTTTGCGTAACATAAAAAAATATCTTTGGGTATAATTAAAAAGGTGAATATATTTGATACAGCGTTCTAGGTTCTCATTATAAGTTAAGTCTTTTTATATATTATTGTCATTATTACCGTTGATATTATTATTACGATTATTTCATTCAGATAAACAGTTTTCATTGTATTAATTATTTTGTTTCGTGAATAATATCACCTATCGCGTCGCAGACTGAAAACATTTATAATGAAATATGTGAAAACGAATTACATATAATTACAGAAACTGGTTTACTTCCTGTTCGATTTAAAAGAAAAACACGTTTTACAGGCCATGAAATCCAACAATACGTTGTTTAACAATGACATAATAAACGATTATATAATCGAGAAGATCCGATCGGTGAGACATGGAAACTTATTTTAAATGTCGCACTCCAGATTTCTTATTCCAGATGCGTTATCCGGGGGAACTCGTTTTCAGTTTCCTAGTCAGGTTTCTTATTCGAAGAAACTTGTTTTAAATTCCTCGGTTTAAGTTCCTTACTCCGGGGAATTCAGAACTTCGAATAACTTAGAATTTAATGTATTCTAAGTCCTCTGGCCGAGGCTCCATACTTCTAGAAACTATTCTCAGTCCCCTTATTTCACGTACGTTATTTTTGTTGTGCCGTTCCACTAAGAAAATTCGTTATCAGCTTCACGTTTTATTCGTACGTAGTTCTCGGTGACACATAACATTCTTACAGTTACATTGTGTACCCTTTATCCTAGAAAATGTCACTCCACGATATTTTCTGAATAATTTTGTACTTTACTATTATATTATTGTAAACAATTTATTGTAAATACCATAAAATATCTAATAGAATGATTAAAATAACATTGAACATTCGTTTGTGATGAATCATCACATTAATTTTTATCACAGTAACGATTGTTATTTTAAAGTAACTTTAAATTACTCTAAATATTATTAACTTTTCTACTGGCACTTTAAAAGGAAAACAAAACGAAACATCCAATAAGATATTACTCGTCAGATATGTAAATAAATACTTACGAAAAATGTGAAACATAATAAACATGAAATACAATAAAATGTACTGTAAAATAACATATAAATCTGTAGATGTTTATCAGCAACCTACAATGTTTTCATTCGGCGCGCCATTTTGACCTAGGGCAACGTGCTCTAATCGCAAGATGGATGAACTTAGGATCATCCAGGTGTTTGCGCCGTGCATCGGTACACCCTTACCGTTTCCTTTGCTCTATTACGTCGCCGAAGATTATCGAGGCAAGGGCCGATTTCGTTAAGGGTGGCTGGTCAGGCTGGCTGCGACTTGCACCCTTCGCGAGCTCGTGCCAAGCAGATGTCTCATTGTCATGCTAAGGAATCACCCTTGTGCTACGTGTAACGTCTTTCGGCCTGTCGCCGTCGGTTTCTGCTTGTTTGAAATTATTTTTTTCCTCCTCTCCCCGTAAACCGCCAGGGGAGGCAAAGGGAGCTGCACCGGGTAACGTACACCGCGTAGAGGATTCTTGCACCCTGCTACCCCAGTCGATGTCCTCGCCTTGTGTACGCACATTACTCGTCAGATTTCGTAATCAGTTTACTCATACATTTTGTGCTTGTTGTGTATGCAAGTGTACAACGAATGACGTACGAAAACGTGGAACACATTCAATGGCATTGTTGTTTTGTTGAATTTTTTAATTATTAGAGTGGAGATTTATGTATTTGCAGTTTATGCAAGTGTTTTTTGACGAAACATATAGAGTAGTGTTTAGTGACATTTTTCTATTACATCTTTTTTATTGTAAATGATCTTTTTGGTATGTACAAATTTATTTTAGATATATGTAAATATATTATATTTACTTACAATTAAGATTTTTTTATTTGTGTATTTTTCGTTGTTGTTAATAAAGAATTTTATCTACAAAATAAAGATTTTATCTACAAGATGGAATATTCTATTAGTGAATTTAAGTAGGAATGGTAATTTATTAGTTAGAGGTTCCATTAGTTTAAACATAGAATTTGAGGTATGAGTATAGTTTATTCGTTGAAATGTATTTATCATTCTAAATAATGTTTACAGAAGAAGACTGTAAGAGAAAACTGCTTACGGAAAGAAATCCTTATCTACCATGCAAGATCAGGAGATCTAATCTTTATGCTATTGGTCTTGGTAGGTTTAATACAGAAAAGTTGGATGTTATCAGTGCTTCGTAATAAATTAAGATAAAGGTGCTCTGTGAGAATAATAAGATAACCAAGTTTCTGAATTACTAGTTCCTGGAATACTTATTATTAGTCTTTCTCGGAAACATGTAGACTGTCATCTATAAGTCATCCCCTACTTACTTAGATATTCCGCCGTTGGATAATGGTGATTAAAATGCTGGGCATTACCATAGTACACGGTGATAATTACAGTGTTATGAATTTTATCATTCATAATATTTTTACACGAGAACTTAAAGGTTTTCGTAGCAATTTAGAAAATGATCTTTTAATTACAACATACAGATTATTAGGACAGTGTCCTTCAATTATAATATTTTTCCAAATATAATTATAATAATAGCAAAATAACAATAACAGAACCAAAAATAAATAATAAGATGAAATATTAGAAACAAAACAATTATGTTATACGTTAACAAATAATTTATCAACGATAAATAAAACAACACCAAATTGAAAAGAGTACAAATTACAAATTAAACACAGTTTAATTCAACTCTTTTTCCTCCTTGAGTTTATCGTTCTCTTACAACGTAATTAGCTTTATAACAAAAAAGATATTTATATTTAATAATAAATATAATAAAAAAAGGAAATAACAAACAAATACTTGCATAGTAATTTTTGCGAACGCATCATATGGCGATTATCGCTGTTAAGGGGTTAAGAAACATATTGTTCTAACGTTTTTAAAAATAAATGAGAAACAAATCACTCTAACTGCTCGGTAGTTCTAGCGTTAACCCTTTACACTCGAGAGGTGACTCTCAGTGGTCATTTGATTCGATATAACAAAATTACAAAGTGTTATACATAATAGTAAGTTCCGTATAATGCATCGGTGTGTAATATTTATATAAAATAGCTTTGTTTCTTAATTTACGTATGTTTTCTCATAAGTTCGTTTCCAACAATATTGTTTACGTCTCATAGGAAAGTGTCGAATGTTTCTAATGAAAAGCTTTCGAGTGCAAAATGTTAACTTATCATTTCAACCGGCAGTAATGCTGCCAAAGCTTAAGCCTTAAGCCTTCTACCCCGACCAGCATAAATCATTACTAGAATTCTGCAATTCCATTATTATCGCGTTTCAAATTTCGAGGTTAAAGATCGACGCAAGTCAGCGATCGATCCCGAAGGCAAACATCATCGGTCCGGTGCAACCGTCGTTTGTTAGCCCTTCACAGCGGTCCGCAGCCGCAAATTTCCAACCCCCTGAATGCGAGCCGAATTCGCGGGACAATGGTCTCGTGCCTTTGCCTTTTGATTTCACTCCCCCTCTTCCTTGTGTCCTGCAGTCGCCTGCAGGTCTTCGAACTCGAAAAATACTTTCCTCGGCTCCTTGACAGAGACGATCACGAATAAAAATCGCCGCAGCTGCGCCCGCTCTTTGTATTTCACGGCACGGGCCTAGACGCTAGACTTTTGTTGTTACCTTAAGGCTTTGTCGTGGCCTCCGGCTACCGTCGCACGACTGACTTTCGATCGATAAAGGATCAACGCAACGGGGCCCTCTCGGCGAACACGGCCGAGGAGCCGATTCGCCGCGGAAACGCGATACCCCGAACGCCGATTTTTATTCACCCGGGACGCCACCAGAATTTTTGCCACGTTTCGCTTCGTGCCGGTTGAACGGGGATGGTCGTCGACGATCTGATAATTCGAATCCTTTCCCTGGGATTTATCGTCTTACATTGTCGCCGGTGGATCTTAAATGTAATTTTACGGAGACATTGTTCGGGCATAATGATACATTGAGGATACTGAGCGAATGTATCATTCTGTTCGTTGTTTGAATTTGTAATTACTCGAAGGAAATGAAATGTTGTTTTTCACATTGCAAAAAGCGATGATTTGCATGAATAATGAAAATATGAAAATTAAATGTGGATTTATAGTCGGTTTTTAATGAACTTTTATGATTTTTATAAATTGTAAACACATCGGTATTCTAAATGTAATTAGTACAATTAAATAAATGATTCTTTTTACGCGTAAGGTAGCACTTAATTTTCAATTATATAAGGTAATATATTTGTGTAATGATTCAATTAAGTTACTGAGATTAATAATTGATGTTCGGTAAATATACGTTATTGAGTAACCTTCGATTGTGCTCGATATTTGACAAATCGTGATTTGAATGTAAGAACTGGTTTAAGGATCATTTAACCCTAATTTCCCTTTTTAATAGTTTCCTTTCTTTTAGCTGAAGGCAACCATGCGAGTAATAGTCTGTTAGTTTCCACTTATGTTCATTAAAGCTTGCGTACTACTTCGACCGCAAGACGCTATTAAATTTTGACGATCAATTATCTCTTACGCAGATCAAGTGGAAAAATTCGCTAATATTCCCTCTTAATGGATCTTGTGTAATGGTATGACTGAAAACCACTCTATAAAGAAACATTAATATTAAACTGGAAATGAAATTACTTAATAAAGAACATTAAATGGTTACTATATAAATTTGCGATCAAAGCCAATTACTTACACGTCTGCCTAATATTCGCCATTTCTACTTACAACAAACATCAACAATACCGTACCATAAGATACACAAAGATCAACCTTCCAACACACTTATCAAATTACGACATACAGAAGGGATTAAACGACACTAAAATATTTACAAATATTAATAAAAATTATTAGAACTTTCAAACAACTACGTTGCAAATATTAGCAAACATGAACACAATAAAAGGTAACCTTTTTATTAGAAACTACTAATATATTTCATACCCATAAAAACTATAGAATCACACATAGGAAATATTCAAATTCAAATTTCCTCCAAGAGATTCCCAAATTATCTTCACTGCAGGGGGACTTTCATTTCCAAAACTACCTCTTTCAATACCACTAATATTTCACAAAGATAAAAACCACAATCATACACAAAAAAATTCGAATTCAAGCTTCTTTCAGAAAGTCTCAAAATTTTGTTCACTTCCAGAACCACCCCTTTCGTATTCGCACCGCGAATTCCGTTCCCCGCGCGGCCAACAGCAAATTCCAAGTAAGTACTGTAAAAGGGATCTCTCGCTATTTGTTTACAATTTTGATTGATTACGTGTAAAAGTATCGACTAGCAAATTAATATCGAAAACGAAGTAAGAAAGAATGAAAGCTAATCAGTAGACTGCGAATCTTTATGCAAATTCAATTTTTCAAGAACGTAATCAGAAGGGAATTACAATCGAAAATCGTTTTTTCTAAAAAATCTCATGAAAACCACTAAACTTCAGATATTCTATGTATCTTTTTGTGCCGTATGCATTCTGTGCAATTCTGCACTTCCAAATTTCACATAAATGCATTAAAATCCGCAGTCTACTAATCAGTTAGATTCGCATTCCTTTCGATGTTCTTGTCGTGAAGAACACGGAGAGTACCTTACGGTATTCGTAAACGGCCAGGTGCCGCGTCCTCTCCTTCGGTGCAGTCACCACCTATGGAAGCAAATTTCCAACGTATCGAGGTCGTCGCCGTCAGACGGTGCTTTGCCCCGCGCCGATCCCTCCCCTTTCGAGAAACGGTTCGCGGGGATACCCCACCGTTTTCCTTTTCATTCCGCCTCTTCTCTTTCATTCCGGCCCACTTCTTGCGCCACCGAAATAGTATTACGTTAGACGATAGACGGCAGTCGATCGCCAGGTGTCCGAGTACCCTGCGCGCTACCCCCTGATACGCAGGTGTGCCGGCACGCGTTCTCGGCGCTTCTCGCTTCTGCAAACGTCTTACAGACGATCTTCGTCTTTGTTCGTGTGGATCCTCGAACGCGAGAAACCTGGCTGCACTCGTGCATTCAACGATGGTAGCAGCTAACAGTTTGGTTGCCTTGGGTTTGATGAGATTTTGGGTTTGAAGATCACGAGATGATCAGTTCACGTTTAGAGTATGTCCACGGATTCGTTGTAGTTTGATGTTTTATGGTGTTTGATGCGAATGATGGAGAGCTGAGGTTATAAGGGATGTTCGTAGCTGTACGAGATTGTTAATGTTTGTTGTAAGTTGAAACAAGGAGTATTAGGATGACCTAGCAATAATTCGATGATAGGTGTGTTTGATGAGTTTTCAATTTTCTTTAATAAATATAACAATTTTACTTTACGTTCGATGTTTATCTTATAAGAAAATACGGGTCGAATGTTTTTCAATAGAATTTACAGAGGATAAAGAGGATAAATATTCTTCATTAATATTAAACCGAGTTCCTTGTAATACCTCAACCCCTCCATCATAAACTAAATATTTTGTACTTCATATTTCAGTTAATTAATTCATTCATTATCAAGTGATTAATTTTAAAACATGGAATCTTCTCTATTACCAGATTTTGCACGAAGTGTTGCGTCCATTCACACAGTCTACAGGCATAAATCACAAAGAGGAGAGTGCAGTTTTTCGATTCCGTCCAGCAGAGTGACCGGTTGTGAATTTTTCGTGGGTTCATGAACGCTGTTTACAACAGCTTGATAACGAACGACGACCGTTGTCGGGCATCAGGAATCACCGGAGTGACAGCTTTCCGCTGTGTGATCCGAAGGTCCCCATCTTGAAGAGCAACCGTCTTGAACATAAGGTGCTCGTTCTGCGCGGCACGGTGACGCGTGTGCGAGGTGCATATGCCTTGCAGCATAAATGCACGAAGGGCATGTGCCAAATGTTCTTTAATTAGCGGGTCCTGTTCTTGCCCGTTCTCTTGTTCGCGGATCAAGATGGCGCCCTACTGCGCGCGGGAGTTCTCTCGTACGCTGTCAACGACTTCTCAGAAGATTTTGTAATCTTTCTTACTGATACACTTTCTTATCGATTAAATATTTTCAATAAAGAACGAAGTAAATATTGAAATTGAAACTGGAAAGACGAACAATTATATCAATAATCCGACCAAGGTATTGAACAATACACCGATAAAACGTATTGAATAGTATTAAAAATATTGAAGAATTCATTTTACATAAATTCACATTTCCATAGTAAAAAACTGCAGACACAAGATAAAGCTACGTTTCATTTCTTACGTTAACACCTGCACTAGTTTCCGGACGATCCAAGAACATCGAAATTAACAATAATTCTACACGCACAAAATCGATCGCAATTCCCAAGACGGAATAAGAAACAACACCATACCTATGGAGTCTATTTGTAATTTACAATGGAAAAGACAGTTCAGCAACGAAGCATAGGGAAGAAGGAGACAAACGCGTCTAACGTTTCGATCGTTAGGTAAAACAGCCCCCGCCGACGCGCAACGGCGCGCGATCCGGCAATAACGTAATAACAAGGCGTAAGGGAGGAAAAGTAGCGTCGCACCGGCTGCAATTTAGCCGGCGGGGCGTACAATGGGGGACGAGTGGCTGCTTCACGTTCAACAATTCGGCTTTTCTTCCACCGGGAACAGCCGTCTTGAACATAAGGCGGCGGTCACTCGTTTCCTAGCTCCCTATTCAACGTCGGGGTGCACGCGAGTGCGTCGCGAGGCGGTGGCATAAGGCGCTCGCGCGCGTGCTGTACGCGTGCCAACCCCGGCCAGATGACTTCTAATTGAATTATCGTAATCACCGAACGAAAATTTCGGGCTGGTATTGTCTTGGTCGGCGGACCACGGCCGAGGCGACCGGTTATTAGCGTAACGGCGACGGTTGATGAATTTTTATCGCACCCCTTGAGTTGTTCTTCGAGGGTTTCTGTGAAGGGTGAGTTCTGGAATTAACGACTGGATTCTGGAATTAGTCACGGGTTGGTTCTTGTTTGTGAGATTGGCAGATGGTCTTTGGAGATTTTTGTTTGATTCGGTGAGTTAACCTTTTTTATGTGGCAATTATTCTGGCGGGGGTGGTTTTGGTTAGATTGAGAAATATTGTTAGGGGAAATTTGTTAGTGGGATTTGGAGTCAAATTATGACGCGAGTGAATAGTGATGTACATTGAAGGTTTAGTTGGTTTTTTTAAAAATATTTATGGTTAATTGGATTATTTGATGAAGTTTCTTTCTCTTTTTGAAATGTATGGGAGTTATTGTAGTGAGCATAGTTTTGAACTAGTTGAGGGATGTTACAAGAAACAAATTTTTAAATGGTTTCGGAAGTGTAATTATGAGAGAATTAAAGAATTTTGTAAGTTAAAGTTAAATTGTAATAAATATGTCCAATTGAAATAAACTGGCAGATATAAATGCATTGACGTAATTGAATTTCTAATACCTGGATAGTGTACTATTTAAATTCAATGATAGTTTAGTAAAGTTAATAGTGAACTAGAATGTCCGAGAAATGATAAAACGATAAAAGATAGGGGCCTAGAGGAGGAAAAAGGAAGTTATTTATGACTCAACCTTACGTACGTGTATTATCGTTGTCAAATATTTAAATATCCACCCGCAGCGAGAGAATGTACAATATACTCCTTCATGAATAGAACGTTAGTATTTGCTTATTGAAAGGATAAAATGTTACATGCGATAAAAAACGTAGCACAATCCTGATGAAGGTAAAAATTAATTATATTTGCCTTACATCATAAAAGACTATTCAAAATCCGATAAATTCAATTCTATGATATAAATCTAACTCACAAAAATAATTCCTAATCCAATTAACCAACAAGAGTGTCACTCTTATAATCGATAATTGAATAATCTTCTATTAATATATTCCTAGTACACGATTTACTGACACCAAATATAATTTTTCACATTGTAATTAGGTATATTACATTACGATAATATTATAATTATAATTAATAATGAAAAATTTGTTTTCTCGTAGGTGCATTTGGAAAAATAATTGTCCCCCATGGTGTAAGTACCGATTACATTATTCAAAGACGTTTAAGACGGAGGAACATGACGAAGCTCGCGCATACTTGCATACGAACTAATAAGAACGCTCTGTCGGAGGAAAGGCTGTCCGAAAAACGCTCTGTAATTATGCTGTTCGTGTCGATATGCTGCGTGACTTGAGGTTACCCGGTGGCATCACAAAACGTTCTTTGTAATGCACACGTACTCTGGAAATGCCATCTTATCACGAACAGGGAGACCACCTCGTCGCATTTTGTCTATATATATATATAGACACACACACACATATTGATTCGAGCAGCCATAAAACGGTCCAATGTCTTTTACGATTATAATAACTATTAGTATGCACACAAATCTGCGTTTGCATCAAACTCGAATGCGAAAATTGTACTAAATATACAAAAGACAATGATTAAATAATATTTTTCACTGGAACGACCAATAAACTTATTCACACGCAAACATAATACATAAATTTCGTTGGGAAATATTGCAGAATAACGTGGTGGTTCCTGTTTTCACGGAACGAGTTATGTGTAATCCCCACGATCATAAAATTCCTCTGAATATTTTCCTAAAATATACAAATACCTATACCTGTTGTACTAAATTTATTCCAAACACTGAACAAAATTTCACGAGTATACACTTTTTATAATCTTACACGTGTTTCATGGAAAAACGAAGCTCATTTAAATTCTTCAAGCCGAAATTTCACTTAATTCATAAAAACAGTAGGAATATTCTATTATTTCCAAATTTATCCGAATGAAACATACAAAACAGAGCTTTTAATGCTCACCATCAGTAAAACAGTTAATAAAAATAATCTAAATGAAAATATAGGTACACTGATTTGTTAAATTTGATGTACCTACATCCTATACCTTAATTTCTTTAAATATTAAGTCTAAATTACTACCTCTTCTTTTAACCCCTTGTCCTTCAATATCGTGTCAGACTCGCGGTGAAAATTTCAAGTAGAATTTAATAAACATAAATATTATTCAATTTGTTTGAGTATAAATCACGTGTTATTCCTCTATCGTCAATAATCATACCTCAGAGCACACGTTGACGGAAAATGAGACTGGAATTTTTTCTAATTTCCATGAACTGTCAATAACAAAGTAGTTAGATCGATTACAGTTCAAAAAAGATCATAGGGAAAGGGGTTGACTTAACTCCAAACGGAACACGATACTTCAACGAAGAATAATTCCGAGACGAGTAACGTCTCAGGAACATTTTAACGGCAATCATTCGGTTTCGGTTTCCGTTCTGCCAGTATACGGTTCGAATGAACGAATCCGTTTCGCACAGTGGCCGGTCGCATCTGTTCAGTTTAATTCCGCCAGGCCATTGAATTTTCTCCAAACACGTTGCAGATGGACGGATGTGAGCGGAAGGTCAGGGACACGTCAAACAGAATCGTTTTGGCGAGGGCAGCCGATAAGTGGGATATAGCCGGGGCCTGCTCTCTTATCAGACCGTCTCAGCTGTTCGCCCCACGCAGTGTCTCAATTCTCGGAAGGTCCTCGTAAAAATATCACAGGATGTAGACGCCTGCCATGCCAAAAACCGACGTGCTACATAAGTATGTACTGTCGGTGGAACTCTCACGTTTCACTTTCTCCGCGCGAGGCATGTGCTTCTCGATCTATAAATCGGCGATCGGCTAAGGCACACACTGGCCTCGAACATTAAAAACATCGTGTACTAAAAGTGTTTCGCTTGTGGACGTTTTATACGAATTACAGGGATGAGATGATTGAAATCTATTGGGAATTAATGAAATTCATTTGATTAGTTTCTATAAAAGAATAAGTTTAGTAATTATAGAATGAGGCATGATAAATGGGATGATCACATCATCAAGGATTGAGCGTTTGGTTTCATGAACTTTTTATATTATAAATGAAATTATGAATATCGAGAATCAATTGAGAAAATTTTGTTGAAGGGCTGCGTTCAAATTTCCCGCTAAAAGACAGCGATGAATATAGAGTTCCGTATACTTGTGATAAAAGTCAGTGTATTACATTATTTCTCATTGTCTAGTTAACTAATTGGTTCTTAGTGTACAGCTTTCTTCGAGTTGGTTGCAAATGTATAATATATAAATATAGAAAATAATATAAAATGAGATAAATGGACTGTACATTTTTATGAAAATTGAATAACATAAATGTGATTGTTTAACGTAACAGTGGAAAAAGCAATGTCCGAAAAGAAATATGTCGATAATAGTATTGTAATATTTTCTAGAACAATGATGCAGCAAAATAATTTCCTTTTTTAATGATGTATTCAACGAATGACAAATTCCAATATATTCCAGTGAAAAAAACGAGTGAAACCCAAGTCGAAATAATCAAACAGCGAGCATTCACTGAAATTCATTCCACGGTGCCTACGACATTTGTCGGAGCGTGAGAACCGGCTGACAAAATCCCAGCGTATTTACATAAAAAGGAAAGAAAAGGAGAAACCCGCGGGCCAGGAGTCAAGGATTCACGAAACACGCCGATAAACCGCAAGTTCATGGGGCTCCATTGATGCCAGCTTCTTGTCACATGGCGCCTGACCTACCGAAAGCGAGAGCATAAAATTAAGAATGAAAACAGTCGAAATTTTATGAATCGCGACGACCGATTTTTATGCCGTTGGAAAAATAAAAACGTCGCCTGGTTGGCTTCAACGGCGAACTGGCCGTTTCAAGATTTTCATCGCTGGAATGATTAACGAGACAATATCCTCGTGATATTTCTTTTTTTTTATTAACAAAGAAAGAAACAAGGAACCGAATTTTTATTGGAAAAATAAATGCATAAACGAAAATTAGGGAGTGCATTTTTATACATTTGTAGTTTATGGAAATATTAAATTGTCTATTAAGCGTAAAATTCCGAATTTACACAGTTTTAAATTGTTCCAGAATTGTGGGAATTGTTGATAAAAGAATCCAATTAAAGATTTGGTTTCAGCTACTTCGGATTCGTATAGAGAAATGGAAATTTGATGTACCTAATAATATTATTACGAAACGATTTTATTTTTCACAATCACACGCCGTTTAACAATCAGTTACGACCTCATTCGGACCACTTCAACCTCCGACCAAACCTGACCACACTAATCAACAAATTATCTTATCTAAATATGTCACGACCGAAAAAATTTGAAAATTATTCCAATATCTCGGGTGCTCCATGCACAAAGATAATTCCAAATGAAACGAACCTTGTGCTATCCACATAACCTAAAAATGCGTCAAACATAAGCATAACATCATAAACATTGAAACCACGTAATTAACATCAAAAACTCGCAGGACCCAAAGTTATTCACAATTCAGTATACCTCCACATTTAAATCGTAAATAACAAGCATCGAACTTAATGCCAATTCCCCAAAGTTTCAAAAAAATCCCATAAAATAAAAATTCTCATACAATCCCGTAATCTAACAACTCCCCAATTCTCCCAATTTGCAAAAGACCTCCATAAACACACCGAATTTCCAAAGAACCTCCACGAGCACACCAAATTCTTAAGAAACCTCCATGAAAACTTCCAATTTTCAAAAAGCCTCCACGGAAACCGAAATTCTCCAAAGTCTCAAAGCCCAAATCGCTGAAATCTATAAAATCTCTGAAATCGTTAAGATCGCGAGTTCACGATGCGATCAACAAAGGCGAAGGCTCTCGCAGGAGCGAAGGATCGAGGATCCCGGCGCAATTTCGCATGCGATCATTATCCCTTCGCCGGTTTCGAGGCCTATTCGGAATGCCATTGACAGTTCCCCCGGCCGGGTTTCTCGCCGGGGAGCATTATCGTCAGATTAACCGTTTCATAAGCAGGGTGGCCGACGGAGACGAGAGGAGAAAAAGAGAAGGACAGGCCAGCGGGACAGAGAGGGAGACAGAGAGACATAGTGAGTGAGGGACGAAGCAACTGGAGGGAAAGAGATAGAGAGCCCGGTCCAAGACAATCCGCACACCAACATCGCCTGGTTCTTCTTGTTCCGGCGGGCTCGCCTCTCTCGGACCAACAGTCCCGAGTACAAAGACCCACCAGACGGGAATACTCGTTTCTTTCTGTTGCCTTTCATCCTCCTCGGCACTTCCTTCCCACCGTCTGCTACCTCGTCTCCCCCGCTGCCCCACCCCTCCGACGGCCCCGCCGTTCGATCCACCAGTGGCCGGCATCATCTTGATAGACCGCGCTTTAAATTAACCGTTTCTCGCGATAATATTCGCTGTTTCGACGGTGAAACGTGCGCGCGCCGGAGCGAACCGTTCCGCGGCCGTCAAGCTTTTCTGTACGACCGGATTTGGATCGGCGCGAGTTCTCGATGGGATTCAGTGTCTATGAGGCATTAACCCTTCAGTGATTTCTCTGAGTTTTCTCTCGTGAAATAGGGGGTATAATTTGTAGCTTCTGGTGGATGATTATGGTAGAATTTATAATAGCGGGAGAAGGTGGTAAAGATTACGAAAATAATCAGAGGTAGAGGAAATGTGTCATTAGTAAAAGTGTTAACACGCTGACTACGGTGGTCACCGATGACTAGAGCGTCCAGATGACTTGAAAACAATTACAAGAAGAAAACTGATGTATCTAAGTATTCGGTTACGTAAGTAGGTGAATAATAGTGTAACGTAAGAGCTATGAAACTAAATTAATTCTAATACAATTTTTACCATTTATACGAAACGCTCTAAATTCTCGTGGCTGTTAAAGTGTTCAAATATTGAAATATCGGGAACAATGATTGTTTACGAGAATCAGTTATCTACTGTTTAAGTAGCTATGTCTTCGCTATTGTAGAATTAAGGACAGCTGCAAGAACCATCGAAAAATCTGAACTGTCAATAGATTACAGCCTACAATCAGTATTAGAAACGTCAACTCAGATCACAAAAGTAAAATTACAATTTCGTGCGCAACGTAACGACAACAAGCAACAGAATTATTCAGTTCACACGCTTACAGGTTCTACAGGAACTCTCCATGAACGAGATCACAGGACAAGGGGGTTAACGTCGAGAAGCCACGCCATTATCCTCCGAGCAGTGCAGCGGCGCGACGTGGCGGCCAACCCTCTCTAGAGAGGTCTCCGTTCTGCAATTTAATCTACGGACGCGGAATATCCTCTCTCTTTTTCCCCTACAACCCTCTCCCACCCTTTTACCGGTCGCGCACCGGCTGATTTAAGCACAACTCGGAACGGACGCGCGAGCGAGGAGTCTTTAAATTAAGCATCAACAGATTAACGAGCCGGGAATCCTCTCTCTCTCTCTCTCTCTCCCCCTCCCTCTGTCTTCCTCTCTCTTCCTCCGGAATACCACGTCGCGTATATCGGGTCCGAGGAATTATATTCTGTTTGCGGCAACAAAGTACAAGGCTTAATCCTCGGGACGCGCTGCTCTCTCGCCTCCGCGGCTAGGAGGCTCTCGGGTTTCTTTGAATGATACACGACTTTCGCGGAACGCCAAAAAGGCCAAGGTCCTCTTCCTTTTTCTCTTCCTCTCCTCCTCTCTTCCTCAGTTCCCTCGGCGGCCGTTCTTCCGTCGTAGGGAACGGTGTCATCGTCGCAAGCCGTGTAATCGCGGCTAGGTGAAATATCCTCATCCGACTGGACAGGTCTCTTCATTAATCTGACCGATGACTAGCCGATTTTCGTGGTTCGCGGCCGAACAAATGGTGGTAGCCAGCTACGGGCAACATGAAGGCCTTCTTATTTGCCGGGGGAGTATCATTACCCCGCGAGAACGGACTTCGGCCGCGGAATTCTTGTGGGAACGTGATTTTGCTTCTGATGAGGTATTCGGATGACTGAGAGCTTCCTTTTTCGTCTGTTTAAGGTGTCCCGGTGATTGAATTTTTGCAGGCTTGAACGACTAGGAATTTTCGAAGGGTTTGTAGGGGTTTCGTAGGCCTTTTGTAAGGCAAGTTTTGGGAAATTAGAGATTTTCGAAGGTCTTTCGCGCTTAACAGATTCTCGCTAGAAACATTCAACGTTCTTCAATGAGTTGTAACCGACTTGTCTTTAAAGTACCTCAACAAAAAGTCACACATTCATTAAGAAACAGAGCTATTTTAGTATCTCACATATCAATGCATCATACAAAGTTCAATGCCAAACATCAAACCCTACTGTATCGAATCAACTATCGACTAAGAGTCGCCGCCGCAAAGAGTTAAAAGTAAGGGTGTAGATACAAATCACAACTTCATCTCCTATACCAAGGAATTGAACCTCCCCCTTTCATCTTGCTCGCAAATCGAAAACCTCAGCTCCTACTTCAAAAATCCTCTCATCAAGCAACAAACGATACTTCAATACTCCAACACTCCAACCACTAGAATGCCAGATCCCTGGATCAACATGGAACCACGTTATACCTATAGTACTTCGTTATCAAAGAAGTTCGTGGCTCCACGAAGTACCGAACACCAACGCCGCCCTTCGAAGGACTATCCGCCGTGCAGGCACACACGTCGTGCTCAACCGGGTCGCGAGAGGAGGGGGTGCGGGCGAGCGCGTGTCTATGTTGGTGCACAATACGAATCGAGTTCCATTGAGACAATTGGCAATTTTCGACGCCGAATATCCGTCGGAAGCGGCGGTAGCGCCCACGGCCACTCACTTGGCAAATTGGAGGCCAGACAATAAATTGCAAACGGTCGCATATAGGCGTACACACCGGGGACCGTGGCCTGGGTACAATGGGTGTACGCCGTACACGTTGCTTACGGGTTGCGCGAGCGCGCGGCCCGCCTCGTCATCGGCATAAGGACCGCACGCAGTAACATTACCATTCGGTCGCAGACGAATTCATTGGCTATGCCAGGGCGTCTTCCGTTCACAGGCAGAACGGTTGTCAGTCCGGTTTGACCCGACTTAGATCGTACGTGAGGAGCTGTTACGGTCGGCACTTATCAAACGCCGAGGAGAACGCGGCCCCCGAGTGCCCTCTCTCTTTCCCCCTTGCTCTCCGTTTCACTGATCTTCTTCTTCTTCTTCTTCTTCCACTGCCTTCCACTCCTCGGGCCTCTCTATCAGTTACAGGGCTGCTTCTCTGTTCTTCCTTTCACGCTTTCACCCTCCGGGAGAAACGGTTTTCGACTAACGGACGAGGACCACCGAATCAACCGGGTCGTTGATATTGTTTCTCGATTTGTTGGCTTGTCGGTACTTGTCTTTCTCTAAAGTCAAGTTGTCGTAGGAGATTCTTGCGAGACGATTTTGTAATTTTGTCGAGAATGCACTTGGGAATGCTTCCCTTTTTTGGGAGACCGATGGAAGTAGAGTTTGGTTTTCGAGATGGAGGAAAGGGAACTAGATTAGTGTGATTAGTCTACTGAATGGGTCTTAATGGAATAAACCGTTTCCTGAAGGTTTCATATCTAAAATAAAGGAACATACGGAATTATTTAATAAGTTAAATTATTGATATTATGAAATCCCTCCAATACTTCTTCACCAACATGGCGAACGGAGCTCGGTACCATAACCTCTAATATCACGAATAACGATCGTTCCCAACTTCATTTATTATTATTTTTAAATTTGCTTCTTTCATAAATACAATTCATAATGAGAAAAACAAAATTCCCTCAGGAGTCTGCAGATGTAATCATTACTATTCATATTCCACATGAATAATGGTGGCCGCAGCGCGCGTCGAACTGTTCCAATTACCAACTGTACGCAACGGGCAACAAGTTGCCCAACGTCCCGCCGATTCACGCCGCGGGTCGGGATTATCGATCGTCCGGGATTCCCATGGTGTATCTCCGAGCATCGCATCGTCGCAAGAGTCAAAGGACATATTCTCACCGCGGGCCCACAGCCGCGTCCGTATCGTATGGATCGTGACGCGCCATTTAAAATATGGGGGCACGCACGATACGCATCTGTCCGCCTTTATGCGCAATTACGGCGAGGCTGGGGCATTGCACACGAATGCACCGATCCCGGGAAGCCCGCGAAGAGGCGTTCTTTTATTTCGTGACACTTCATGGGGGCTTATTCAGCCGGGATTCTCGGTATCTTGTGGGAATTTCGTACACCACGTGGCCATCGCGTTTAGGACGCCATCGTCGATACAGGGTCTCGAAAATCTAATGCTTGACACTGACTTAATTGTCGGAATACTTTGGCAAAGACTTATTTAAACGAGGCAGATAACTTGGGAAAGTCTGAAATTTCATTTTATCGAATCATTAAGTTATTAAATGATAAAATTACTAGATTACTGTATTAGTACATTGTTAGATTATTGGATTAGTAAACTGCTAAATGAATAGACTACTGTACTACTGGGCTAATAAACTAATAGATTACTAAACTACTAGATTACTGAACTACTAGATTAAGGGAATTACTAGGTTACTAAATTAATAGATTGCTAGACGATTACCAGATTGTTAAATTATTAAATTCCTAAATTATCAATTTACCAATTTAGTAAATATTTGATTTCTTACAGCGTCCAACTACAAACCAGCAAAACTACATAGCTTAGTAGTTGAAGTTCCGAAGTTCAACTGCTGTATTTAATGTATCAGATCAACTACACTTTTCTCTTACTTTGGAACATCATAAAAGCCACGTGGTTGATAAAGGAAAGTTGAAACAGCAGCAATGATTACATTAGGTTCATTTAAGCTCTCTTCTTTGGAACGGCACCGCGCCGCCATGTTTTTACCATTATTTACTGCTCATTTTAGGAATTCTACCGGCTGAAGCGTCGCGGACTGTAGAGATACGTACAAGTGTTCCACATCTTTGAAACAAATAATCCCATAGGAGGTATACACATTTTATGGCGGTGGTATCTCAGCGTTTCAGTCCCTCCCGTTTCGAATGTTGTAAAAATAAACCGATTCGTAGAATTTCCCTTATTTTACGCCGACTCGCAGAGTTATGATCATGTTAAAACTGCTCGGTACTTGAGCAACATTTTTCGGCGGCAATAAAACATCTGCGTCTCCAGATGCATAAAACAGACACATTTCCATTCTTCTTCGTATTTTGTTTCTTTTCCCTCCCCTTTTTCTTCCTTTCACGTTCGCCGGGAACCTTAATCGAATTGTTCTTTGCGTGTTTCGGTCGGTTTCGCGTTATTTATTTTACGAAGCACGGTTTCCGTTTTACGATGGGATCGCGGACTTCACCACTTCGGTATTAAAACTTCTTCCGCCCAATTCTAAATTCTCGGACGGGCTTGATTCGCTAATTAGTCGCTCTCGCTGAACTTTCGGTGAAAATCACTGTTCCCCGTTTCCACAGGAATATTTGTTTTCCCACGTCCGTCTGGGAAACTGATGAAAATACCTCTTTACCAAGATTTATACTCCGTAACGATAGCATTAATTCATTTTGATCATCTGACCATGCTTATTAACATTAATTTTATACATTTAAATAAGAACAATAGACTCAAATGAAATACTGTATTAAATAGTAAGTTATTCTTCCGATCACAGCTCTTCTGTATCATCAAATATTTCAATAAAAAAATGTTTAAATGCTAAAAAACACAATATTAAAACCGTATCGTATAAATATCTCAAAATTCGAATTCTCTATAAACCCACAAAACCAACGATCTTAACCGCTTGCCCTATGATTGCTTTCTCCACTGAGATCGATCAGACTACTTTGTTATTAATAATTTATCGAAAATAAGAGAAAACTCCAGTCTTATATCATGTTAACGTGTGCTTGAAGATGTAATAATCGATGATAGGGGAATAATATGTAATTTGCATTTAAACAAATTGAATAATATTTATGTTTGTTAAATTCTATTTGAAATTTTCGCCACGAGTCTGACACGATATTATAGGGCAAGGGGTTAATAAACTCCATTTCTCCAAAAGAATTTCATTCCTGTCGTCGTCTTATAGTTCAACTGACTGAAAATTTGCGTATCGTCAAAGGTTCGTCCACTTGTTCAGCATTAATATCAAAATTGCATTCACGGGGCGAGTACCCCGAACCGAATTACTTTCCATTATATAATTTTCTTCAATTGTTTTCGGCTGGTCACGTGCGCGAAGGCGAGACAGCCGAAACGTATATGACGCGCGTGATTATGAAACGGACGGCGAAAAACGAAGGAGTGGAGCAAGTGAGAGATTGGGGGAGGGGGAGGAGAAGCTTTGAATGCATTTCCAAAAAAAGAAACGGGAAGGAATGCGACACAGTGTTCCTAATGGAAGCACGCCCACGTGCGACAGTGCATTGACCGTGGGCAGAAAGTTTCGGATGGCCCGCGCGGCGGTACCCTAATATTCCGCCATAAATTACCGGCAAGAATGCACGGGAAGACATTGTTTGGTTAACCCCTTAACGGCTCGCCAATCAGACGCCCCGTGCCCCGTTTTAAATTGTAAATTGTAAATTATTTGATAGAACATCACGGCGAAGGGCGCTAATAGATAATTACGCTCAATGATCGTTGAAAAGCGAAACTCGCCCCTCCATTTACGAATAAAAAGAAGATCGTCGTATTTCTTTCGTAATGCAATGTGGATTTTAAGTGTTTCGAAGATTTAAAGATAGAAACACCAAAAGGAAACTCAAAAATTGGTAAAACTCATGAACTGTGTTTGAATATGATTTGGTATTTATTGTTTCGGAAGGTGAATAAATCTACGAATTATTGATGGATGTAATGCAATCTCTGTTATTTCGAATTCTTCGAATTTCATGTGGAAATGTCGTAACTTCGCATACGAAAATTTGATCTATTACTAGCATAAAATAAAATTTAGTCACTGCAAAAATAATGAAATTTCAAACGCTCCGATAACCAGGTGAATATAAAATAAATCAGAAATAAAATATATATAAAATACATTGCAATTCCGTTCATCAAACTTTTTATTTCCATCGACTGTCGCAAACACGTCAAAGTTAAAACAATGAAAGAACAAATTTCCCAAAAGATTCAACGACTCGTGAAATCATTATCCCAGGAGGTCTACTTATGAATGAACATTCTCGAAGGGATCCCGTTCAAAATGGCGTATCCGCGGTGTCCCGTTCACTGACAACGGATTCACACGGACGCGTCTGCGTTTTCGAGGAGTCTGATAAAAGGTAGCGGAGACCGAGCGAATCTTCCCCTGCGAAGACGTTTTTGTGACACGGTCACAAAATCCGTGGTTTCAAACGCATAAAAGACCGGAAGGAGAGGGGTGGTGGGAGGCCAAAGGGAGAAAGAGAAAGAGAGAGAGAGAGAGTTCAATGGCTGATCGTCCCGAAAGGACTCTCCCACGGTTCACCAAGGAATTCCTATCTGCTCCCCACTGACACTGATTTTTCTATTGCCGTTTGTGTATGTAGGTCACGGGTAGCCAGTCGCCGCTGATCCATCGCGGTGTAGTGTGTGGGAGGATATGAAGGCATTATACACCCTTTTCTTCGGCTTATCGGTACACGTATTTAACTAAGTGGAATTACGTTTTCTCAAAAGAAAAAAGACAAAAATTAATTTAAATTTTCAAGAAGAAACATTAAGAAATCAGTACAGATGAGTTCTTTCGCTACTCTCCAATGGGAGAATGCTACTAGTAAATCCTTCCCTACGACAACTTCACGCCATACTGCGACTAGCAACTTGATAAAATACAAAAAAAAACAACTTTACAAAGTGTTCTCATTACCTGATGGGTTTCCGCTATCTTCTCTGCTGGTCGAAGTCTTACGGGAAGCCGAACATTCCCGCCCTGCTCAACGTGGGAAACTCATCCCCTGTGAACATCCCAAAGTTTCGCAAACCTTTCGTGTTTCCTCCTGAAAAGGGGATATCGCATTACCAGTGACTTTATTCGTCGCTGTAGAATCTAGACTCTAGATTAATCCTTTGCACTGGAGAAGCGACTCGATCGCCATTTAATTTGATACAACTAAATTAGAAAGTTTAGAATTCAATATTGTGCCTTGTTTAATGTATTCATATGAATTATGAAAATGAAATAATTCTTTCAATTTATGCGAGATTGTTTTCGTTATTCTAGATTAACCCTTTGCACTCGAGAGGCGACATTCAATCACTATTTGATTTGATACAATCAGATTGTAAAATGTAATATTCAGTATTGTTCGTTGTTTAATGTATCGACACTTGAAATATGGAAATCAAATGGTTCCCTTAATTTATTCAGATATGAATTCAACACTATGCAGTGCACATCTTTCAAATTTTCGCGCGGTGTCAGTGATTTGACGGGCGAAGGTATTCATGTGGCACGAGCCACATGAATTTTTATGTTCGCCTATAATCTGCATATAATGATGAGGATGATTGGACCGGATGCGCCGCTCCTATGTGCGAATCTTTCTCTCAATATTCAATTAAAGAACTGTTCCATGAGCAACATTCCAGAATTCAAGGTAATCAATATCATTCCTGTTTCTCTAGATTACAACTAGAATTTATATTCCTCAAACTATGAATTTTACATTAATTTCAGCAGTAGTTTGAAATCATTAATTACTTTAGTTAAACACGGAACATTTATTAAAATACATTCCATTTTTACCTAAACGTTCATGAAACGTTTTCATGTAATTTTATTTGCCTGACACTAGAAAAGATAACAAGAAAAATAATTAAGAAATGTAATATATTCTGTGACACCCTAATGCTTAAATAATTCTGAAATTCAAGTAAACATACGTAACGCCGTTACGAAATAAACTCTGTCCCGCCTGTTCGACGCAGCCAACCCTAAGAAATAAATAAAATGTTCACACCGGGTTGCTTTCAAGGCGCCACTTCATCCCCATGGGAAGGAAACACGAATCTCGAACGTAAAAAAGGGAAGATAAATTATCCGTTTCCATGGAATCTAAAAAAGTGTATATCCACGCCTGCTAGTGTATACACAGAGTGTCTTGGTTATTTTTAGTCACATAAGAAAATATTTTATAGGAATTCCTGTCAATACAACACGATGTATCATCTGAAGACACATATTATTTATTAAATCTATACAAATTTCTGTAAAAGTAACAATAAAAGATAAAAGTCGAACTTGAACATTTTAATGAAAAAGACATTCAGATAGATGCTACTGTTGTTAAACGGTTAAATAACTTCAATTTATTAACTGTTAAAAAGCAACAATCACAAAACAATAGGCATTGCAAATGTTCCTCCGTTTAATTTTAAACGCAAACAATAAAACAATAAAACCAACTTCGGGATCCGGCAAAATATAATTTACGCTTCAATAATTATGTCCTTCGACCGTATTCCCACGTTATTAGAAAATAATAGAAGTCGTTTTATCAGTCACGATAATTGGGACACCCAGTGTATCCGCAGGGATTGTAATTTAGGATTGTCAAAAGGGAAGAAGAAACGAGCCAGCGGGTGAAAAAAAGAGTGAAGAAGAGGACCGACCTTCGGATCAGCTCCTAAACACCCCTCCCGAGAGAATCTTTTTTCCTTCGGGCCATTTAAAAATATCTTTCCCTCGCGAGGACACTCGAGGCAGGGATCCTTAGGAAACGGGAACACTTGCCGCAGTTTCCTAGGAAATCCTGAGCAACAAGTTGAAACCTGTCTGCACTCTGCAGATACTTGTGGCTGTTCCTAATAATATTTAGTTTTGTAACTATGACGCCAGGGACCACCTACCGATCCAGACTTCCTTTTTCTCTTCTCGAGACCCTGAATCTTCTGTGTACCGCAATTTCTAATAAAAATAACAATAATTATAGTAGATGACGGTACACTTATTACACACGTTTTTATAATTTATGTTAAATGCCAGATTATAACTAAATATATTTAATTAGTTGTTAATAAGCTATTAATTTATACTGCCATTAATTTATTTCAGCATTTCTTACACACGTTTTATTCATTTATATTAACTACTAGTTCGTACCCATATCAGCTACTAACTTATATTAACTAATTAATTAATCCGAACAAATATCTAAAATATTATTGTTCCCCGTTGTTACTTTCTTCGGTAATGCTAAAACAAATTCTGGAGTGCCATAAAATCCTTCAATACATCTACCCGCATTAATAAACGGTTGACAAAATTCCTACTAAAACTTCATTTCCACGATGCATCGGGTAAAATAAATTTCTCGAAAATTTACGACATGCACGAAGATTAAACCGATTAAAAGGGTAGTCGCGATAAATCCTAGCTTTCCAATTTCAGTTTCATTGAACAAATTGTCACGGCTCGGTGGAGATTTATATAAATACCATGAATTTATTCGAAAACTAGTTTTCCGGAGGAAAATTGTCACGCGGTTAATCACCGTTATTTCACTGTGTCGATGCGCGCAGCGCGGGAGAGCCGTGCAATGGAAGAAAGCGGGGCTCCCCCTTTCATACGATAGTTATCGTTTCACGTCCGCGCGTAGTTAAACACCGTATGGCCGGTTTTTGTTCCGCCGAGGAAATGGCAAAGGGAGGCGAAGGTTATTTATTACATTACCTCTTGCCTACGGAAGTCTGGGCTATTGCACTGAAGCCTATTGTCACTCACAGTAGCGAAGGAGCAGGTCCGTCGCAGGGAAAGAAGGGAGAATACGGAGTCTTCGGAGGGTTCGCAAGTCGGCTACAAGCTTTGTCTTCCTCGACTAGGCAAGACAAATTCGAGGGATTTGCTTACGGGCCGGCCACGAATTAATCGCACGCGAATTTCGACGGGAAAACCGGTAAATCGACGTCGTTACAAGCTTCGGGGAACACCCTTAGACTCTATTAGGGCGGTCTTAACGATCCTAATTTGTCAAAGGTTGGTCGAGAACAAGACAAAGGAAAGTTGGGAATTTGTCCTTCATTTGTTATAAGGATGTATTTCGGGGCGAAATTGGTTATTAGAATTGGACAAATTGTGTTCTCCAGGGGTTGCTTGCTATTGGTTAACCTTTTTGCGGATGGGGACTAATGTTGGTCATTTATTTTTGGTTAAGTGTGAGAAGGATAAAAGGAGCCTATTTCTTACTTTTTTTAGTGTAGTGAAGTAATAATAATGTGTTTGAATATGAAAGTTGTAATTCATTGGGGTTACAAACTACTGTTTCAATAAATTCAATTTATTTCTGATAGTTGTACCAGAAAAACATGAAATTCTCTTGAAAATTTGCTTCTGTTTTGTTATTAAAATTAAAATTAATTTTATCTATATTTGTTAAATATAGCTGAATTATTAAAATCAAAACCTACTTAATGCTTGCAAAACCCTTTTTCGTCATTGATATTGAAAATTTTAATATTTTCACACGCAAGAGTGATATTAAAGAAGTTAATGAATGAAAAACGTTGCAGGAAACAAACACGCAGGTGTATTACGGTATTCAGGTGCATGAGTACGTAACGAAGTTCCATGAAACAGGGTAATCTTTTATAAGAACCACGATCTATGAATCCGTTGACAATTTTCCTTTATTGTCAAGGCAGTGTAGCGACACGGATGCACTTAGGTCGTTCGAAACACACTGAACGTCACACAACGCTGACCGTGGCTCGGATTTGGATCTCCGGCGACTTCCTCGACACCTTGCGGTCACATTGCCGCTCGTTCGTGGCCTGATACATCGGTAATTCCGTGATCACCCTCGCAAGAAGTTCTGTGACATAGGAAACTCGACAAGTCCTTTGTCTGAACGATACGGCAACACGTGTTCCCCGGAGGAAGCCGGCTTTCGTTAACTTTATCTTCGAATTCCACTACCTGTTTCGTATTTACAACGTTCTATCAAGTCTCAGATTATTCTACAGAGATTTTCGTTAATTTTAAACCATTTTTTAATATTTTAATTACTTTATGAAATGAGTAAATAGATTTTGGCGGATAACAGTCGAAACATATTAACGATACCAAGAAATATAACTTAAAATGCAAAGTGTTTTTTTACTATTTTGTTTAATATAAATTATTTAGGATGATGGAAATAACATATGAAAATTGTTGAAGTAGTTTAGAATGTTCATGTGATTTGATAAAAAGTTCAATTTACTGATTTTTGAATTAGATGGTAATGCAGTTTGAATTCCCGCCATTATAGTGCGTAAAAATGGCGTGAGGTGGCGGAGGACAATGAAGAAGATTATTAAGAAATCATATCTCTTCGATTCTCCTGGATATTAAACAATAAAATCATTGAAAACTGATTAAATATTATCCAGATTCCCCTTTATTTCACATTTTAACGAAAAATACGTCTAACATTATCATATGAATGGAAGAAATAAAAAGAAATGTGATCTAAAATCATCCCTATTTATGATACGCCGAAATTATCCAATAATCAATTTATTTATCAATATTAATATATATTTATTTTCTTTCCTTTCTCTGCGAACGATAAAAATTCCTATCATTATCGTTCATTTATCGCCCTATATAACGCACGTGTAACAAGTAGCAGCACAAAACACATCACGACAGAAATACCAGATGTTGATTTCATTATCCGCACTCGATAAACAAAAGCTGCGTGGCGATTCTTTTTTTCCTAACGGTACACTTGCAATTGCGAAACACCCAGTATATGTCGCGCTCGGAGGAAGTGAAGATTTCTCTGAATGCATCTGTTTGCCATGCAGAAGCACATCCTAGCCGCGGCATTCCCATTCTTCTCCCTATAGCCCGATGACGCCGCGGCGAAGGAAGTCGCAGCATTCCATCTTGTAAAAATCCCGTTTCCGATGCATAATGCATCCACAGAAATTTAAACGCGCACTTCCAATTTGCGAACGGAACCCGCTGCTGCCTTGGTGAAATATGTAATTTAAATATGAACGGAAGACAAATGTAGCTACGGTTTTCCTTTTTTTCTCCTTATTTTACCAAAAGAAAAGCATTTACTATTCTGAGAGAAGTTTCACATGCAAATTCATATTCTTGTAGGATAATTTGTAAAAATATATCTTAATGATACCTTTGTGAATATATTATATACAGAAATATATATAAACAAAAATAAATGCTTGACATAACATTGAAATTTATTCATTAATCCGTGTTCAGTTCTTCCTTCAAGAAATCCTTCATTTTCATTCTTTTACTCCTTGCCCTATAAAATCGTTAATGTACCGTACTTAAAATATAGGTACATTAATTTCTTAAATTTGATGTACCTAGTTTCGTATATCTTAATTTCTTTAAATTACTACCGCTTCATTTAACCCCTTGCCATATAATATCATGTTTCGTGGTGAAGATTTCAAACAGAATTCAACAAACATAAATGTTATTCAATTTGTGTGAATGCAAATTACATGTTATTTCTCTATTATCAATGATTAGACTAGAATTTTCTCCAATATTCATGAATTATTAATAACAAAGTAATTAGATCTGTCACAGTTCAGAAAGAAATCATAGCGTAAAGGGTTAAAAATTGTTAAAAACGTTTTATCGAAGACAGAATGCATGGGTACGCTCGCTCATGGGTACGCTCGCTTTAATCGCAATTTATATTTGTCGTAGCTTAAAATCGTTTTTCGAAGGGCGGATTTCGAAATCCCGAATGTAATTTCATCGCACGGCACAAGGTAGCCCATAGAAAGCAGGATGTGGTGCACCACAAAAGTTTATTGCCCGTTAAATTTTACTTGACACCTCATGAGTTGATGCGCGTAATCTTTATTGTTCTCTTGCACGCATTTTCGAACTGTGTTACGCGTCTTACAATGACAATGTACCGAAACGTAACTCGTCGATATGCAAATAATATCCATATTAATATAAAAGTGAAAAATAATTTTCAAAATATTCCTTCAAAAAGAAAGAAAGAAAAAACACACGCACAATACTAACATCCAACTCAATGAAATAAGAATTAATAAGACTTTAACAAATTCAAAGAAAACATTATTTCCATCTAGACTACAGATATTTAATCCTACGATTTATTTCTCAACTATACTCGCTAAAATAACTTCACCGTCAATAATTTACTAGAAGAAGAAAAGAATTTTATACTCCTTCTGTGTCAACATTAACTACGAACTTAAAGATTAATAATAGACAATTCAATTTATATTAAAAATAAATAAACGAGTTAGATCTGTCGAATTCAAATTGAAAATTTTCCTCGCGAGTCTGACACGCTATTATAAGGCAAGCGATTAATCAAACGTAGATATACATCAACAAATAAATTATGAAAAGCATAATAATTTAACGAAGACTTAATGTCCCCTATAAGAACACTACTAGTCCCAACCGAACAAAAAAAGTGCATGTTGTGGAACACAAAACATGCCGCGTAAAGATACATATTTAATGAAGTTTTTCTTATTTATATATGCTACACGGACACACGGAATTCTCAGCTATCTCGAGACTCATAATTTGCCACATTGTCTGGTTAATCTAAATTTCGCTCGCGGGACGTGTCTCTTCCCTTCTCCGCCTTATTCTCACGCTTCTGCGGGTCTAGCCGCGTCGAGCAACCCTTGATCCGCGAGCGTCGCCAATTACGCGGAATTCTGTGTACGCCTTAATGTCCGGTGGCCGGATAAAAATACACGGGCCGTGTTAATTTAATCCGAACGCCAGCGAGCACGGTGGAACCGATTAAGAACGATACGGGATTCGTTGGTCGCGAGATCCAGTTTTAAATTGCGGAAATGAGGTCGTTACTTATCATCGGCGTATACATTTTAGAAGAAGTGGCGTTCCGATACGAACGGAACCGGACAGAGGCACCGCGGCAAATCGCGGATATTTATAAACATTTATTCCGCGTTCGGATAAGTGTTAAACGTACACTCCATTCCGCCAACGAAATCGTATCCTACGATAAATCGTTATTTACTGTACCCTTAACGGTTATGCACAATAAGCTTGAAGAGTCTGCTCGAGTTTCTAGTGAGATTATGATTTCATTTCTTGTCAATTTTTTGTTCATACGACGTTATTCGAAGTGTACTTTTCTTTAACTGTCGCTCGTTACGGCGAGCAGGAAGCTGAAGGAAATGTTTTTGAGGAATGAGGAAATTTTAACTTTGTGTTTAATGAAGGTAACGGGGAAAATGCTTTTGAGATATGGAAATATTATTATTTATATATTATAAACATAATAGTAATAAAATAGTAATATAACAATGGTATAATAAAAACATTATAATAATACTATAATAATATTATAATAATATAGTAATTACTTTTATAGTATATTTTTTATTTTATTTTGAATATACTTGATGTTTTTAATATATTTTCTTGTTGATTCGATAAATTGTTTTTCGTTTCGAAATAGAGGATATCAGCTCGCCTGTTGCACTATCGATATCAATTTCAGGAGGCACAAAGTAGATTGGCTCCCGACACGTGAAAACCATTAGCCATTTGGAAAAGGGGTGCTCCCCTAGCCCGCCGTTAATCCCGCCGTACCCACATAATGTCGCGTGTTCAGTTACGGGATAATCCGATCGAAATAGTGTTCGACGCGCTAAACCGGTGTGCATATGTCGCCGGGTGACTTTAATGCGTCCGAAGTTATCTAGAGGACGATAACTTTGCCGACGAATCGCCGATAAAAGGGGACCGAAACATAAATCGTCGACGCATGGGGGTGGAAATGAATTTAACACCTTTCGACAGCTCTTTGATCGGTCGATCCGAAGGTTAAAAGTCAATTTGTTCAGATCAAAATGAACATTTTCGAAGCTTCCAGCTCTGAACTCAATATCCAAACGAATATTAAAAGAAAACATTGATCCATTAACCAAGTAACTTATTCTTAATAACAAAAAAATTATTTATGTTAATATATCATGAATAAAAATATTTATAAATAATTTATCTTATAATTTATTTTATAATTTATATTAAAGTCAATTGAAATAAATTCAAAGCGAAAACTAATGAAAAGAAGAATTCGTAAACAACAAACGTACAACGTACTCAATGATAAAGTATAGTAAGTAATTAACCAGCCCCCTACCAAGTCAACATTACTTAACATTAAATTAGTCAACTCAAGATTACCATAATTAACTCCTCGCCCTCTGGAGACACCCCCGACACTCAATTTCTACGTCGCGCAATATATTCCAAGTTAACCACTGCAGAAACGTATCCGGCGTAAAGTCCTTGAGTTTTTCACGTGGATTACTAATTTGGCTTCACCCGAAACGTCGCTCGCGAGTCGTACGACAAGCACGACTCTGGCAATTATTGTAAACCTTCAGGAACGACGCACCAGACGGTACGCGCGAACGTTCTCAATTAATTCCGCGATCGCTTAATTATGCGCGTCGGCCCACGAAACGGCCACCCGGGCCCGAAGTATGAAGACCACCGAAGTTTATTGAACTTCGAAGTTGTTCGGGGCGCACAGGTGCGCGCTATGCCGGTGCGCACCGGGGCAGCATTCTTTCGAAAATGACGGCGGTAAATAAAAAGTATCCGGGCGAATAGAAGGAAGGCCCTTTGGCCAGGGAAAAAAGAAAACGTGTGTCGCGGAAAGGGTTTCCGAAGAATTTCATAATGGGACTACCATTTTGCAACGAAATCCGTCCCCTTAACCCTTCGACTACCGAACACTGTTTTTCTTTCACTTTGGGAAGAGATTCAGTTAGCTCGTTGGAAAGGAATTGCACACCAGGTATATAATCGAGTGCTTAGCTAAAAAGAAGATTTTCGACTAACAGTTCCTTTTGTTTAATTTTGGATGGGAACTGAGTCAGCTCGTTCGAGAATAGTTGGACATCTAGTATTGGTTGTATTGGTTTCCAACTAAGACCTCGAAATGAGTCTTGATTAGATAGCGAAATTTTTCTCAATTTTTAATATAAGCAACAACAAATTTTGACTCTTGAGAACTGTCTCTTAAGAGACTCCAGGTTATGAATAAGTTAAAATAAATAATCAGAAGTAAATTGTAACACAATGTTTAAATGATAAAATAACTGCGATCTATAAATCAAGTAATCGATTAATTTCATTAAATAGATCTCAAAGTGTCATTGGGATAGATGACAGTGCAGTTCGTGATGCAATTCAAGCGGCTCGTTTACCCTAGAACATCCTGGAGTGTATTATCCTGTTGACAGTCTAAAGTTTAAATAGTTTCTGGCCTGGTTCAGCGTCTTAGCTTTTTCTAACGTTCTTAGTTCTGCTTCTACCCTAGGTGCGTGCTGATGCGAGTCGTCCCATCCCGATCTCGAAGATTTTCTTATTATATATGGATTAATACGAATAGTAATAGTAAACACGTTCGCCGGCAAGAGAAAATATCGGGGGAACAGGTATTTTAATGCGAGTAATAAAATACTGTGGTAGGGATGCTTTTTAAGCGCGTTTCGGGATGAAGAATATGTGTATGGCTGTCTTGTATACTGAGTGTCTCTCGCGAAACAGATCTCGAAGACGAATTTCTTTCCGTTTTGAGAGAACTTTTGGCTATAAATTCAAATTATATTTATAGCTTACTGCAATTGTGTATTTTTCTTATTTAATATTTTGTAATGATTGTCTATTCATATCCTTACACCCCTTTACTACAAAATTTCTACGTCCATTTTTAAATCACTTACTATTCACCATATGAATTCACCCCTTTGACAAGTAACACACCTGTTCAACAAACTCTTTACTACGTACATCAACTAAAAGAACACAATAATTGTGTTTATCTGATTCACCTTTCATAACCCAGAATTCCAATGATACAAGAAAGATTACTTTTCTATTTATCTTGCCATCGAGTCACGTCAACATCTACGCCAAACATAACCTACAATGTCTCCTCTTTTAAACCAAATTATTCAACACAGAAATCAAACTGTCAGTTGAAAAATAAAAGATTCCTACCATCGACCCAATTTCCCTGAGATTCCTTGACACAACTATCATCCCAAGTGTGTCATTCTCAATAAAGTTTCAGTTCAGAGTGTCATGAAGCTTTTCCGAAGAGGCAATCGCACCCACCTCTGATTTTTTCACACCGACCATAAATCCACCCGTTCCACCCTTTCTTCCTCGACTTCTCGTCTCATTTTCAAGCCTCTTCCTCCCTTCCGAATACTCAGACGCGCACCGATCCCTCGGTCTTCCTTCTCCCTCTGTATGAACCCGTCGCCCAGTCCTCTTCCGTCTCTCACTTTCTCTCTCTCACTCTCTCTCACTCTCTCACTCTCTTTCTCTCTTCTCTCTCTCTCTCTCTCTCTCTCTCTCTCTCTCTCTCTCTCTCTCTCTCTCTCTCTCTCTCTCTCTCTCTCTCTCTCTCTCTCTCTCTCTCTCTCTCTCTCTCTCTCTCTCTCTCTCTCTCTCTCTCTCTCTCTCTCTCTCTCTCTCTCTCTCTCTCTCTCTCTCTCTCTCTCTCTCTCTCTCTCTCTCTTCTCTCTCTCTCTCACTCTCTCACTCTCTCACTCTCTCTTCTCTCTCTCTCTCTCTCTCTCTCTCTCTCTCTCTCTCTCTCTCTCTCTCTCTCTCACTCTCTTTCTCTCTTCTCTCTCTCTCTCTCTCTCTCTCTCTCTCTCTCTCTCTCTCTCTTTCTTTCTCTTTTTCTCTCCCTCTTTCTCTCTCTTTCTCTCTCTCTCTCGAATAACCGTCTCGTCCACCTTCTCTCTCCGTCGGTTCATTGAGCACACGTCTGGTATGCGAGGACTTCTTACCCTGGATCGGGCCGGCAACCTAATGGTCGGCGAAGGAGCGACGCAGGAGGCTCGTAAGGACCTTCGTGAGCGTGGAACGGCCGGCGAGAGCGAGCAGGATGGCCTTCAACTTACGGAGCCAAGGTTTGGGAACCGGCGGGGCCTCCCATCAACAGGATACGTGTGCGGAAAGGAAGCGCCTCGACTCTCGAACTCACCTCGGACAATAAGAATTATGTATATGTGTGTCGTGTACCGATATAAACATTATATGGAAAGGACAGGAGTCAAATAGTGTAAGTCATTGTTTCGATTTACGTAGTTCAACCATTTGCATAAGAATTGTTTTCCTCTCGGTCAACCCTGATTTCATTCTATTGCTTCTGATATCTCGCGTCGCGTATGAAGGCATTGCTTGTAGTTGTTTAGGGTTTCTTTCACGAAGACTTTCGTTAACGAATTGTTCATGAATATTTCATTTAAATGTAGCGTTGTAAATGGGATAGGTTGGCTAGATGAGATAGTGTAAAGGGTTGAAAGAGATAACGAAAGTTTTATCGTTAAAACTTTTAGTTGATAAAGCAATTTAAGCACTCTTTGCAGAATGAAAACTTGGGGTATGAAAACAGTAACATGATTGCTTTATTAACCGGAAGTTTGAAGAATAAAGACATTGATGATGAACTCAAATAGAATTGATAGTCTTTCTTTATTAATTCAATTTTCAATTGTTCCGGCGAGGTTCTTCCAGTTTTCACTGTCGTTGTTTTCTCGTAAACTGAGCTTTGTTTGAAACAATTTTATCCTACACTTTCGACTGATTTTTTCATGTGGAATCACCTTGTTTCCGATTGTACCACCAGTTACCGAGCACCCTGTATATGCACAAGATGCCGATGAAAGGACACCGCGAATTTATGATTGGCTGACAGGTGGCTGCAGTGGGTCCGCGCCAGGAACCAGTCCTTGGACTTTAAATTCGACTGGCCGCAGCGGGACTGTTAAATATTGGACTGACCAATAAGTTCCCGGGCTGGCCGACGACGAGGAAAATTTTTCGGTGGAATTTAGGAAATATTAGGATCTCCCAGGAAATACTGTCGAGGTTTGATCGCTTATTTTACTCTTTGCTCATCACGGGGACAGAATTTACGATGATGGAAATTTGGGAGAGTGCTGCGGAATGTACTGGGTGTCCTGTTACTAATACTTCAATTAGGATGAGGATAAATTTATACAAAAAAATAATTCTATCATGTACTAGTAAAACTTTGTTTGTTAGAGAGAAAGAGAGAAAGAGAGGGAGAGATTATTATATTTTTAGGCTTGATGCCTTCATACTTTTATTCTTAGGTTTCTTGACTGTCTTCTTTCTGTCCAAGTTAAATTATTGTATTTATATAGATTACTCAACGCTTCGATAGTATTTAAATAATCTATGAATCAAGTAACAAAATATATTTACTATTATATTGTAATAAACCATACTTTTCCAATTATACACCAAACTGTTAACTTTCAAGACCTAAAAAGTCATTCAGTCATCACGCCTCTAACTATTAATTAACCCCTTAATATAATTATATTTATCAAACATAAACGTTCTCTTTTCTTAAAAAAAAACTAATTATGTTGTTAGGAAAAGTAATAAACTCATGGGAAAAGGAGTCAAAGCAACAAATTTCGGCGAAAGACTCCGTTGCAATGTTGACCCACGCGAAAAAGTTTCGCGGTTAAGGAGTTAATAAAATAATCTTCCCAATTACATTTCAAGCTTCCAACCCCCAGAACAAAAGCTATCGATATTTCCAAAGCGGTACAATTCCGTCAGCCATCGTCTCAGGAAGTCCTCAACATCAACAAAACAGTGAATCCTTTCCCAAATCCCGTGCGGGAAGAAATGAAAATAAAGGACCGCCGCTTCCGCTCACGCTGACGGCAGATTACAAATTTTATTTCCCCTCGTTCCATCCGATTCATCTATCCGCGGCTGGTCTCAGTGAAATTAACTCTAATAACGCGCGATGAGAGTATTTCCATGGGAACGGCTTCATCGTCCGCGCGTCGTAACGTCTGCGACAGAGACGAACCGCAATGGAAAATGATTTTTCGATCCCGCCGGGCTGGCAGCGGGGCGTGTATCCGATTGCCCAGGAATCCCGCGATCCGTGATACTTGCATGAATCCGCGGTGCAACGAGATTGTTCATCGGGACTGCACATCACGACCTACGTACTACAGGACACCCTGGCACGTCAATGCCTGCAGCGCCGACTTCCTGAAGGCTATTCACCGGTGAACGCGAGAGGGGAGGAGGAAAAAGTGAAGAAGAAACAGAGAGAGAGAAAGAGAGAGAGAGAGAAATGTAAAGGAAGAAAAAGAAAAGGAGGAGGAGGAATAAGGAGAAACAGGAGAGAAATGAATAAGAGGTGGAGAGGAACTTTCTCGGACGCGGTTTTCAGATACCCCGGCCCGCTATATTTCTTCCGTCGCGCGGATTCGTGCTTCCTTTTTCTTGTCCGGGAAACAGGAAGCAATAAAGCGGCGGTGTGATTTAGTGTAATGAAATCTTTCATCGAGCTATGCTGGATACACCATGAACCGATGGTGCAAATTTTCGGGTACCTCTTCCTTCATAGGAAAGATTCGTCGATTATCTTTGGTAGTATCCCTTTCATAATCCGAAATTTTCTGTTGGAAATATGCTATAATATTCTTCGAGTGACGTGTTTCTTGTGGAATACTTGAAATTATAATATTGTATTATATGTTATAATTTTTAAGTATTTCAAATTAATAAAATGTGATTTATATGTGAAAAATGAAATTGAGGTTATGTGTTGTTTGTTTTACCGTTCGAAAGCACGAGTAAAATTATCTTAATCAAATCGTTTAGATATGTATATTCATTGGAATTGGTGGTACAGTGCAATTTGAAATGTTAGTTGCATTTACAACAACGAATTTCGATAGTAAGAGCTTCGAAATAATCATTTCCCTTCATTCCTTTTTCACGACGCTGGGTCTAGTATAATGTTTCAGTTCTCGTCCATCAAGGATATCTAGAGTGTCCAACAATGTTATCTCGAATCTAGGAAAGCGGATAACAAATGGCCCTCCTTCTGTTCGGCCGCGTGAAATTGTCGAACATTTCGTCCGCGGGCCGGCGCACAAAATTGAATATTTATTTCTTAATAAAAAGGACTCCAGCAGCAGGACGTTCGGTTCTCAGAAACGGGCCCAGCAGAGGAGCTTCCAGTAATGAGATACGTTACATCGCGAAATATCTGATACAATATAAACTTTACGTATTCGTCATCTCGCCGTTTATCATGTTTTGCGTATCACAGCCCACGTTGTAGGTATAAACTGGTACCTCGGTGATCACACGGGACCACCCGGGGCCTGTCTCTCGCAATGAAACAAAAAGAAGCCCCACAGTTTCTTAACGAATCGTTTTTGAAGTTTGCTGCTTGCACGAGTATTCGAAATGTTAAGCGCATCGACGTTTCCCTTCATTCCTTTTTATTTTTACGTGAGGGGACGAGGCAGATCGAATTCGAAAGAATTTTTGATGCAGCCAAAAATTAACCAAACTTGGAATGGCAAAAAATAGTAGTTTATATAGTTAAAATAATCGAAAATCTCGATTTCTTGAGAAATTGGCTTTAATTTAATAAAAGTAAGATATGTATGTAAATAAGTATTGTATATTCTACAAATTCTACATTCCCAACAAGAAAGTCTGTATTTAAGAAAAATTATTTATTTTTCTAAATTTAACTGAAACATTGCTATTCCCTTATCAATACCTAATTTTGAATGAAACAACCTCTCCAAATAAAAAGAACAAACCCAATTTCCAGTCCTCCACTTTCCAAACAACCCTTCTTCCCTGCCCTCAACTCCCCAAATAACTAAGAAACCGTCGCATTCGAAGCTCGAACCCACATAATCAGGACAGATCTCAAATCCCTAAAAGGAACTTCAATAAAACAAATCAATAAAATAAAGGAAACTCAAATGATCGAATCACCAAAAGAAAGCTCGCACACGTAACCCCGAATAACACTTCAAACGCGAGAAAGGGGTGCAACACTAAAATTCTCAGACCTTGACCCCGAAATCGTCCGAGACGAGAAATAGGAACCATTGAAAGCTTATCCGAGTGATGCGCGCCGGACGACGCTATTTATAATTCCGTGCAACTATTCATCATGAGTGCGCATCACGGGTCACATGTAGCCGCGACTTTCTAAAGGCTGTCTGGCGAACCGGTAGAAACGGAGACGAGGGAGAAGGAACGGGCGAAATAAAGAGAAAGACGGCACCGGCCACCTCGTACACCCCCTCCCGTCCCTGGCTTCGTTTCTCCTGCTCCTCCCTTTCCGCCTTTTTCCATGCAATTCCTTCACGGAGCCTCGCCAAAACATCCTGCATTGGGTCTGACACCAGTTCTTTCTCTCTCTTCCTCTCTCGTACACACTCTCTTTCTCTCTTTCTCCGCCATTAGTACAAAAGCCACCACCGCTCGCGATCATGCCGCCTATCCCTGTGTATACACACGGGGGTTTTTATTGTGAACGGAGCCGCCACTGGAAGCCACGGTGCGACAGAGAGGAGCAGAGAGGATCACATGTAAATCACGTGTGCCACACACGAGGCGGTTTATGCCGTGAGCGCAGGGACGCTCAGGTGAGAGAAGAAGACATTGGAATCGGAATGGACGCGGCGGGAACGATGGATAGCTCGATGAAAGGAGGCGAAACCACGCGTCGCCGTCATTGACTTGTTTCTTTTTGTTTTTTAGCCTTTTTCTCGGGGGTGCTTGCGAGATTTGTGCGTCGAGATCGGGATATTTGATTTTATTTTTCTGGTCCTTTTGGGGGATTTTTCTGGTTGCTCTTGCGGGAAAGGGAAATTGATGAATTTGGTTAGTGGTGTGTTTAACGGCAAACATTAGATCGATGCGAAATTCAGTCTGATTTCAAGAAGTTTATAGTTTTATATTTTAAAAAATTTGATAGCTTTGCTTTTTATTTTGTGGTCTTGATATCATGAGAATTTTGGTAATAATAATCGCAGAAGAGTTTACGATAAAAATTTGCAGTGTTCTAAATTAGCATACAATGTTCTATAAAGAATTTGATTGTACATGTTTTACTCGTTTTTTAAAAATTTGTATGAATAATTTGAATGATGGTAATTGATTCTTCTTTCGACGCGTTGATTTTAAGTTCTGCTGTAAGTTATGATTTATTTTTAATTTAAATAGTCTTTAATTTGTAATTGACACGTAATATGCAAATGTTGGCAATAGAGGAGAAGGCAAAAGGAAGCGACAAATATTGCTACCAAAGTGATAGCGGGAGGCCAGACGGGTTGAGCGCGACTAGAATGCATACCAATCGCAAGAATGCATCTTGTAAGTCGACGAGGAAGAACGTAAAGTTAATAGAATGACGTTCGGTGTCACGATACGTGAAGCTTCGTATAAATGGTCCCCCTGAATAGTTACAACGTCTTTCCGAAACGTGTTAGAAAAATTAATTACATTGTACGTAACCTCGGATCATTTATTTGTCCGCGTAACTTCGTTGGGCCGATGCACACGGTAAAACAAACAAGTGCTAACAGTACTTAACACGATCAACAAAAATAAAATTTAATACAACATTAAAATATACAATTTTTTAATTTTAAAAGCAAACCTTTTTCATCCAGTACCATAATCCATATTGAAAAAAGAACATCATTCTTCAAACTCAACAATAATTACTTATCAGCATCACAAATTTAACAAAGAATTTATTCGCGGAAATTTCATAGATAAATCCTCAAGGATTAATCCCCATTAATTTCAACAAAGTATAATCCCTCATATTCCAAATAAAAACTTTCCTCCTCAAATTTCAATTAAAGAAACAAGACACCGCCGCCAAAAAAGAATTTCAATCACATTACCCGCCGTTCGTTCTCATTAATCCTCGAAGCAACGCATTCTACAACGTTGCACACTTGTAATACGAACCCCGGTCGATCAATTAATATTCATTACACCAGAAACCCGAGTACACAAATCTCTTTTCAATCCGTACGTTTAAAAATGCTCAAGAAACGAACGAAAAGGAAAAACGAAGAAGAAGAAGAAGAAGACGAAGAAGAAGAAGAAGAAGAGGAAGCAGAAGAGGAAGAAGAAGAAAGTAACTCGAATGTATGCGTAGTATATTGGTCACGTTTTTATTAACGAAACTCTCGGTCGCCAAATTGATGAAGACATTCATCGTCACCGCGTTCCCGCCAATTAGCCGGGAGACGGTGTGTGCTGCAGTGTGCAAATCACGTGAACGAGGCGCAAGCGTGTGTCCTTTGTACGCGTGCGTGCGCGTGCGTGCGCTCGTGAATGACGGTTGATGGTTTTCAAAGAAAGCTTCATCATCGTCGTCGTCGTCGTTGTCGTCGTCGTCATCATCCTCATCCTCATCATCATCGTCGTCGTCGTCGTCGTCGTTGTCGTCGTTGTCGTCGTTGTCGTCGTCGTCATCATCCTCATCATCATCGTCGTCATCATCATCATCATCATCATCATCATCATCATCATCATCATCATCATCATCATCATCATCATCATCATCATCATCATCATCATCATCATCATCGTCATCATCATCATCATCATCATCATCATCATCGTCATCATCATCAACGTCAGAACCGCACATATAATCAAGAGCAGAATTCTTCATGCCGTAGAATAGTGCTTGTTCGATTATCGGCCTCGGGTCTTTATCAAATCCCATCGCATACCGGTACGCGTATGCCCATAGGTGGACGGGCTGTCATACACCGATGAAATCTTGCGCCAACGATCTGCCCAGAGATCCAGAGGGACGGGGGCCTGCGTCGTGTCATCCGATGCTACACGCGAAACAATCGTGCCCGCGTATCATGTTTTATTTATAACGCTCGCCTTATGATCTTCGGCCCGTGTTGCGTCTACGAATCCTGCTCCGACGCGACGCGGATCTATCGATGACTGTCTCTCTCGGTGTTGAATATTTGGGTCGGTGGAGATTGGGCTGAGACTGAGCAACAAATTGAGTGATTTGGGTCTGATAAGACATGATTAGTTAATTTGTTCTTGATGATTTGGAAGCGCTTTTGAATTTGAGAATTGAATTTCTTGGGGTTAAGTGATTGTTGAGTTGGTGATCAATTTGGAGTGAGATTTGAGAAGGTTGCTTTTTTGGCAATGATTTCTAGATAGAGGATACTGTAATGTGTGATATTGTTATCTGAGAAGTTTGTGTAAACAACGAATACTGGATTCCATCATTTATCACATCGGTTTTAGAAAAATTTTATCTTTTAGATCAAATATTGATAATATAATTAATATGATTGAAACTGATCTTTCGCGAAGCTTCGTTTAGACTTTAAACTTCAGACCATCTCTAAATCTACGCCAGATTTAGCGAAAGCTGAAGCAACAGGATTCGTTTCCGGAGGACCATGAAAAGGTCCAAACGAGCAAAACAGGCCACTTTAATTCTTCCTAGGGGTACTTCCTCTCCGCGATTCCCGACATCTGCGTGACACCCTTCCTACCGCCCTAAACCGCGCGTAAACAGTCCGGTGATAGACCAGTAACAGAGAAGCACCCCGAGACTTTACGATCCGGCGCCCGTTACTCGTTTCCTCTATTTTTGAAGACCGTCGCTCTCCACGTACGCGGCCGCCCCGTGGTACCCACGTGTACACCAGAATGGAATTTCCAGAGTGGTTAGCGAAGGCGGTCGTGTACGTGGGCAGAGGCGCGCGTACACATAGGGAGAACCATCAGGTTCCGGCGATACAGCTTTTTACGCACGGCTTCTTGCAAGGACACCCGATGTGGATCATCCTTAAGGCGTTCCGTGACCTTTTCTGATTCCCACATACATTTGCCACCGCATGACCCTTATTTGGAGAAAAATGTAAAGGAATGCGCACCGATGACTGTGTTCCCTCAGATTTTTCGTTTAGTCGGCTAATTAACTCCACGTGGTTGTTGTAAAAACAGAGGGATATTTAACACTAGAACTACTAGATGGGTCAAAATCACCCATTCTTGATTTCTTCTTTCACAATTATTGAAAAGATACAAATGCTCCTCGGAGAAATTACGAAGTAACTTGATTTAGTAACATACAAGATGCGGGATAAGCCGACTGACAGGTTATTAAACGTATTCTTCTAATTCTTATAGTAAAATAACAAAAAATTAATTTGACTGTTCGGTAGTTCTAGTGTTAAAAATGGCCAATGTATATGGTAGCAATTAATGTAAAAGTAACTTTAAGTAGATACTTTTTTAATGTTGCTTTCAGTCGAGAAGAGGTTCTATCGATAAATAGCGGCGTTAATTATTAAAACACCCTTTTTAAAACACTAAAATTCATGGGAATTTCAAAAATATGAGGACATTAAAATGTGGTCAATATTTCCGTTGGGAGCAATAGAAAAATTACCATTGAAAATCTACATGACTTTTTCAATACTCTTCTGAATCTAAAAGAGGTTATGTTGACAAATGGCGGCGCTATGTATTGAAACAACTCCTCCAGGAATTTCAGTATCATCAAGAAAATAAAAAACACATAACCTTTCAATATCTAATACCATCCTTCTGTATCTATATATAATTGACTTTTATCCCTTAATAACAATATACAATGATTATTTCTAACTATTAGTTTCCTCTAACAAAGTAGCTGACCATCCACGTTCCCCTACCGCAGCGCATTATCGCCCGTACACTCTTGCGCGAGACTAACGTTCACGGTTCGCAATTAACGCGAAATCCTCCCCGGGCGGGTGCAACGAACCGATCAACGCCAATTAAAAGATCCGCGAGCGAAGAGTCCACAGGTGGAAACAAACAGAACGTTCCAGTGCGGTCTTTCGGAATACCTGGCGCGCGGAGTTACAGAATTTATCCAATCGCTTCCGAACCAGTTCGAACGGAATAGCGGTGGCCAAATGCGAGCCGCTTCGATCGAAAATATTCAATTTAGAGCTAGAAACTGGGCAAGGCCTAAAAATCCCGGCAGCCACCAAAAGGATCGATGGAAAAGCCGAGCCGACCGGTCTGGTTAAACCAGTTGGCTAGGCCGTTTACTGCTCGTCGCGAATGTTGATTGCGGCGGAAAAATGATCAGCAAAACGGTGAAATTAACCGGTAGACTATCGGGCTCGCATGGCGCGTATTTAAACCACCGGGATGAAACAGTTCGAACCCTATTGCCGTTCGGTACGCCACGGGAAGGCTTATTACGAGCCTCTGCCCGCTTGGAATTCCGCGTCGCGTTAGATCGCGTGATTGTTAGATCACGAGGGAAATATGTCTAGATCATTTTTCTTTACCATTCAGAATATCATCTTCTCATATTTTTGTATTCTAGATAAAATGTAACTCAAATCGAATGGACAAGAGTATAGTAGTTTTATAGGAGGATTTTTTTTTTAAATTGGCAACCGATAATTATGACCAATAGGAATGAAATGATAGGTTAGAACTGATGTTGTTTTAAGAATTGAAATTTGTCGAAATACGATTGGTGATTATTATAGTGAAAATTTGTTAAATTTATGTTAGAAGTTCTTTTCTATATGTAACGAGACGAAATTGAATTGTTAATGTACGGAAGTACCAATGAGATCTCAAGGTTGGCTTCGTCGATGACAAGCGTATTTGATACGAGTTCAACGACCCGTGCTTCAAGACCGGCCAAGGTCACTCAAGGTCACATTGCGAAGTAATCTTGAAAGTGCAGCTCGTAACAGGATTACTCAATCGAAGTATGCGTTACGTAACATGGAGAAATCAAAGTAGGAATCAGTAGTTGCGATTTATTTAGAATCAATGATTCGTGAAAAGTATATAACTTTATTATTTAAGGATTTATAATATCGTGAAGAAACAGTTACCAGAATCTGTTTATAAATCACTTAAGATCTATAATGCCGTACCAATTATTAAATGAAATACATCATTATTTTAGCCGTACAGGTATTAAATATAATTTCACTTTAATCAGTGCGCTATTAATTTCTTAATCTAAGATCTCTATCATCGAAGAATTAAAAAGCTTTAACTTTATTAAACTCACTGTATAATATTCGCCACATTGTGGACTGGATGTTACAAGGCAAGGGCTTAAAACATCACGGTTGGACGCTTCGACCAATCCCGGTGATGTCGGTTACAAATTCCGGCGTATCAAAACGGTCATCGTGTATTGTGTCGAAAAACAATACAAAAAAGGCATGGCCGGACTAATTGGCGGTGCGATGAAAAGCGGGCAAAGTGTTACTTGTTGTATGCCTGTCGAAATCGATGGAATGAAGTTTCATATCGAATCAATGCAATCAAAAACCTGATCCCAGGAAGGGGGGGGGGGGCGAGAGTGAGATTCAAAGTGACGTAGAGGAAAAAATAGAATAGAACAATGGGAATGAACCAAAAGAATAGCAACAAAACTGAGCAATCAAAAGAAAAGAAAAGAAAGACAGTAAGGGCGGAATAATGGGGAAAAAAGTACAGCAAGAATATTAAAATAGAATATTGGTAATAAAAGTAACCATGAAAAACGGAACCATGACAATAAAAATAGAATGAAAAATGGGATTATGGCAATAAGAATAGAACAATCAGAAATAGAACTATGGCAATAAAAATAAAACAACGAAAAATGGAACTACGGCAATGAGAATAGAACAACCACAACTGATGAGGAACTCAATCAGATCCGGATGTTCCCATAAGGTAAAACGCGTAAAGGTTATCGATCGCGCGTGCACAAGGCCGCCAAGGTCCGACTATTAATTTAATTGTCGGATGGGAAGATGGAGAGAGGTGTGCTCCGAATGCGATCGCCGCGGCGTTTCGACAGTTCGACCGGTGACCGGTCGTGGAATTCAGCATCGCGGGAGGCGCGCGATCCCCGCTACCAATGCACGCCGCGGAATCCTGCGTCGTGCTGCAGTCGGGATCGACGATCGAGCCGATCGAGAAAAAGGGAGCGACCCCACCCCCCCCCTCTCCAACATCACGCAGTGCCCAATCGTTTATTTCTCGATTTTTCGTTTCGGACCTCTTTAGCGGGAAAAACGAGTTACCGTAAACGAATGTCGATTAATCGCCAATATAATTTCCTTGTTTACGCGTGAACTGTCGCCAACCGAGTTTCGACTAGTTTTTCGTTGGCGACTGGTACGGCGATCGAAGACGGTGGCCAACGGCTGAAGAAACCGAAGGAATTCCGCGACGCAGGTGTCGATTTAATAGACGTTTCTCGGACGTTACGTTTCATGGGCGAGCGAGCTTGGACGCCGATGACGTTCGGTGGGTCGCAAATTATCGTAACAGTACTCTTTTTCCGGTTTTTTGGTTGTTACGTTTAGTTGTTTTAGAAAATAGATTATTAATATTTTATATTCGAACTTTTTCGCCATGTTGAGTAATGCATATTTTTTATTTTATCAGTTAAATCGACGATTGAAAATTGAAATTAATGGAACATGAAATCACCCGCAGCCAGTGTTTAACTGTAAATTCAAACAGTTTGACCTTCAGTGCAATATACTGTTGGTGTGTCTGGGAGGCACATTTCGGGTACAACTCCAAACTTCGGCAGTGTCTGTGAGGAGTACTTCGAGTGCAAAAGGTTAACCCCTTGCCTTGTAACAACGTGTCGGATTCGTAGCGAAGATTTTAAAAGGAATCTAACAAGGATAAATATTACTCAATCCTTTGGAACTCAAATTAAATATTATTCTTCTGTCATAAATGATTATGCCTTTTTTTACTACCAATACTTATAATTTCTGTTTTTTTTAACACATTATTAATAGCAATATAGTTGTATCGATCATAGCTCAGAAGTAAATCATAGAGCAATGAGTTAATATTATTGATTAATTTTTGTAGTAACTTTCAACGTAAGTTATGTTGACAATTGAATGAACTTCTTTGCAATGTTGACTGTTGATGGATCAATCGTATGACGAGAATATCAAAACAAATTTAATAAATTTCAATGAAAATTAGAAGAATAATAGGAATTATACTGATTATTAGCAAATGTAGGTAGAAATCTTGATTATACAACTTAATAACAATAACACAAACAATTTCCGTGAACAAGTAACAAAACCAAAGCAACATTTATCATCGTGTCAGCAAATACACACCGCGCATACCGTCAACCCCGCGCAAACCCTAATAAGTCAAAGCGGCAACCGCGATAATTGCAGCCACTATTGAACCCTCGTTCACAACGAAATTTCCCATCAACCCTTGTTTGGTCAGATGGGGCGCAATATTTCCTAAAATCCGCGGAGAACGATCGCCGGTTTTTACGAACGAATACGTGAAACAAAGGAGGACGCGGCCCGCGTAGAAGTAACTCAGTTAAGAAAAAGGCACGCGCGGGACTCAAAACATCCGCAAAAAACAGGCTAAGTGTTCGGTTTTTGCTGAAAGTGTACGAGGAAATCGGCTCGGCGTGTTTTTGCTAGTTGACATTTCGGCCCCCCGGCGCGGCGCAGCAGTCAGAATGGCGGATGCCGCGCAAAGGGGTTGCGGAGAGAGGGTTGCACCGGCGGGCAGAGAAGGAATTCAATAATCTCTTTACCAGGGTGTCACGTAGGTGCCTGCAGTTGCCCCGGCAAGTTTTTTCGTTTATCACGTACGAATCGGGTAGGAGTTCCAGCGGACCGTGGGATCAAACAGGATTTCCGACAAGGTGCGGTAACCGAATACACACCGATCCCGTGCCTCCGACCGGCCGAGGTATTTCGACCGAGGAAAGTATTCTTTTCCAATCCATTTAACGATCGCTAGGTCAAACCCCCGGCTGGATACACTTCTCAGCAAACTGGACGCTGAGGGAGAAAAAGGATTGATCCGAGGATAGATCGGTGTCTTTCGACTGGAATTTTTTATTTGTTCAATGTTTCACTTGAGTTGTTTATTTGTTGTTTCGGATGCTGAGGATTGCTACATTGTGAATGGCTTGTGGCTGGTTTTGGATTTGTTGGTTGAAAGTGTGGCGAAGTTCTTAGCATTTTAGCTACCGGAGGTTATTGAATGGAATTTAAACAGTTGAGTTTAAGTGATTGACTACTAAGGATTAGGTACTAGAGTTTTCAATTTGGCAAGAATTTCTTTTGGAACATCTAGACATTTCAAATAATATATTAGGAATATATTTTTAAATTGAAATGAAGAAAATGAATTGAAATAGTATACATCAAACGTTTCGTAACGGATAATATATAATCTAAAAATATTAGGTTGGGGAAAAAGAAATCCATTATTTTTACGTGAACTTCAAGACTTTATTTAACATATTTCGGATTGTCCGATTTGGGTCAAATATGCACCGTTTTGTTCCATAATTTGTTGCCATTTTAAAGGTAGCTTCATAATGCCGCTCTCACAAAAGGCTCGGTCCCTATTGGCGAGAAACTCTAGTAATCGATTTTCACAATCTTCTCTTGATGCCAATTTCTTATCACTAAGGAAATTTTGCAATACAAGAAAAACATGATAATCGCTTAGTGCCAGGTCCGGACTATATGGTGGATGCATCAAAACTTCCCAACCAAGCTCCCGGAGTTTCTGGCGAGACACTGTAGACGTGTGTGGCCTGGCGTTGTCCTGGTAGAACACAACACCTCTCCTGTTGGCCAATTCTGGCCGTTTCTGGTCAATCGCTAGCTTCAAACGGTCCAGTCGTTGACAGTAGGCATCCGAATTTAGTGTTTGGCCATATGGAAGCAACTCATAATAAATGATTTCTTTCCAGTCGCACCAAATGCACAGCAGAACCTTCTTAGCCGTTAGTCGTGGTTTGACCACAATCGTTTTCGCATAATATTGTCGTATGTGACCCATTTCTCATCCCCAATCACCATCTGTTTAAGAAATGGGTCGATTTCATTCCGTTTGGATAAGGCTTCGCAGATGGAAATTCGATCCGTCATGTTTCTTTGTGTTAATTGGTGTGGCACCCAAACATCAAGCTTCTTTTTGAATCCAGCTTTATGCAAATGGTTTAAAACTGTTTTACGGTCGATCTTTAGCTCCTAGGAGATGCTACGACTGCTAACATGTCGGTCAACTTCGATTATTTCTGTGATTTTATCGGCATTTTCGACAACGGGCCTATATGTGCGAGGTGCATATTTAACATCAAGAATATCTGAACGGAATCGACGAAACCAAAATTGCACGTAATTAGCAGTTACAGTATCGGCACCATAAACACCATTCACAATTTCAGCCCCCTGGCTTGCATTTTCGCTTTTATCAAAGAAAAACTGTAAAATGTACCGAATTTTCTCTTTATTGATTTCCATTTTTAACACCCTGTAACTTACAACTGAATGGGCCAAACAAAAAACAGCAAAAGAATTTTTTTAGTGAGAAACGTCACCTTTCCAACGAGCATAAATCTGAAATTGTTTGATCGATACTTTACAAGATATCGATCACTACAGCCATCTACCGAAATATAATGGATTTCTTTTTCCTTAACTTAATACTTAAGGATTATTGCAGCTTAATAGGGAAACCTCTTCACGCTATATTAAATTTTAATTCTACCACTTCCTTTCTTCTTTTAAATCGAATATGTCAACGACAGACATACCTTCGTGAATTGAAAAGCTTTGAAAAAGAACATGACAGAAGCCTATATATTTCATACGACGGGAAAGTCTATACGCGTGATGCTTACAGCCCGCGTAATCGTCACCCATTAAATCCTCAGTTTTCTCACGGTCCGGTTTCGCGTGTCCTCATCGGCGGTCGCATAAATAATGTTATCAGTTCGAAAAGCGACATCGTTTTCTAGTGTACCTACGGCGACCGTTATCGTCCCGTCGAACGGAAAAAAACTCGAGATACCTCGTCACGGTCGTAGAAACGTGTCGTTGTCGCGTCTACCGATTAATAACAGGTTCCTAATAGCGCGTTGGGCGAAAGGACATGTAAATAAATAGATCGATGGTGCCAACAATGCTCACGCAAATTATATATATATATATATTGACAGTTTTCACTACTCCTAACCCTTTTCAACATCAAACACGTATCCCCAACTGTCGACTCGGTAATTACTGTTTGCAAACGTAGAACGTATTAAATTCAATTCGATCAATGTTCAAAATTCAATGAAACAACGTTCAAACTACAAAGTATAAAATCCAATAACAGATGATCACAAAGTTAAACGCAACAACACGAAACAACCGTATTAATCTTCTACTAAGTTACCAAGGATACCTCACAGAACCCAACCTCGAGACCATTCCCAAAAAATACATCGACAACAACAAAACACTACCATGAAAATAACTCCAAGTACTTATACTCCGCAAGAAATCCGATCCCCAGAAACATCGGCGCGACAAGAAGCTCCGGCAAATAATTACTTCCTTTATTCGCGGCGCGAATTAAAACAAGATTAAAGACTGGTACGAGGGACCGCCCGTTGGTCCTCGGCAGCGCTAACGAAACGCGTGGAATCGTAAAAGGAGCAAAACCCGGCGCGATCGAACGGAAAAAAGGCAACCGAAAAAAAGTACGGTATCTGGCCCCGTCCGTCCACCCGTCCACCTGTCCGTCCGTTCGTTCGTTCGTTCGTCGGTCCGTTTGGAACTGGTCCAGCATTCACTGCGTGCTACTTTGTTTCGCCCCGTTCGATCGGCTTTCCGGTGCGCGCCGCGGAAGAGGGACCGGCGGGATTAAAATTTCACGACACTCTCCCCCGCCAGCCGCTGGGCCCCGTACGGGGCCCAGCGACAATGTATCTGCGGCAGGGGTGAACACCAATTAAGACGTTACCTGCGCTAAGGCTGAAACTCGATAAGGGCCCGGGGCAGTGCAGTGGTACCCGCGGCCACTTAGACGAGCCGCGGCGCGTCCCCGCGTTCATAGAAGGAAGGGGACCGACCGGCAGCGGACACCAACGCCGCGGACGAACGGGAGGGAATCGGCCACCGTGGAACGGCGCTGGGATTCTCCGGTGTCACACGCGCCGCCGCCCTCTGCGCCGGCAGACCCCCGGCTCGTGTTTCGGTTTTCGGCTTTCCGAGAAACGTTCCGCGAGGCCCACCCGCCACCCGCCATCTTTTTCTCGCTTTCTCTAGGCCCCTCGGCGGGCTCACGGACCTGGACTGACATTGTCTTCGCGTCCCGCTGCACAATGAACCACCGTGCGGGGGTTGCCGATCGAAACGCTGGTTCCTGGAAGCTGACGGGTTCAGCTCGTTGTTAATGAGAGCCTTGGGAATGTTCAGGGATGTTACGGGGGTTTTCTTTTTCTTTTGACTCAGGTGAAATTTTGGAGAGCTTGAGTCGGTGTTGGGCAATTGATGAGAGATTTGAGGGTCATGCTGGTGGTACATAGGACTTTTGTAGTTGAGAGTGACCGTTAGTCGCCATGTTTGGTACAGTGGGATGATAATGTTCGGAGGTTAATATTAAAGTTTGTGTGATGTTCGCTATGCGAAATACTGAAATAACGCGCGAGTCCTCTGAAGAGTGATTGAAAGTTAAGAATAGGCGAAACGATAGATTTTTCCATTGCAATTGGAGGATTTGATCTTCCAATCTTCGAATTCTTGGCTCGTTTGATTTTAGTGTCAGTGGATACTAAATTTTGACAGTGAATAATCTTATTAATTGATTTTCTGTACAGAAAGTAGAAATTTAACTTTCTAGGCCTCGTTCTTATCTTTAGCTACCGGTATTTCGTTTTGGAGCCATTCGCCAAATCTACACTTCCATCATCCTATCTAATACGATAAAAATGTAATTTTATTAAAAATATTTCAACATATGAAATCTACTTGCGAAAACTCTCCGATCACGTGAACCAGCTCTCCATGAAAACGTCACTTAACTCGTCGTTCCGCCTTCACGGCCCAGGAATCAACGGGGCGACGTCTGACCGTGGAGTCGCGACGCGTTTTAGAAATAAAAATAGCTGATAACACGTTGCCGCAAAAAGGTTCAACCACTGGCAGCGGAGGATTTCTTTCCGCTCCGCAGATAGCATGGTATCACGTCGAACGGGAAGAGAGAAAGAAACGAGAGGGAAAGGGAGGGCTCGTCTGGTGGCGCCCGCGGACGACTGTTTTTGTCCCCTTATAATTTGGCAGCACTCGACGGTTCCCTCTGTGGACAGGACGCGCGGATGCCTCGCGAGGATCGCGGGGAATTCGCGGCGGCATCCGCTGAGAAATTGTATCGTTTACCATTTAAGTACCGGGATGTAGGATTCTTGTCCGGGTACGTCGAACCGCGGAAATATTTATTTGAGACGAGCGCCGCGCAATCTAGTAAATAAAATAACTCCGCCGCGTTTCTGACTGGCTCTGCAGATACCTTCTCCTGAATTACGATGTCGGAGTTGAAGTGACTTCCGTTGAGATAGAGATTCGATTCGAGTGGCATTTAATAGCTAATTTTCTTATTTTTATGGAAATATTATAGTATTTATACTATATTAACTAATAATATTCACCTGGGAAATAAAGTATATTGTTAATCAAATTTAATATCAGTAATTAAGTATTAGTAAATAATGATTATTAGCATGTGATATTTAAATATCGATAATTAAATACCAGTAGAATTAAAATATCTTGGACTCTATTGAGATTCTGGCAGTCCACTTGCAATTACAATTCTTAAGCTTAACTATTTAATATTATAGCAAATCAAAGTTAATCGTAAAATACTGTTAATAAAAGAGAAGGTTAAAGGATAGTACAATGTTTGTTGTAAATCGATGTAAGAAGGATCGATCAATGATTAAGTGAATTCGGTGTAGATTGTTTATCAGAAATCTCGTCAAACGAGACCGACGTGCATTCCGACGGTCACTTACCGTCTCCCACCCGTGCCTTGAATCGAAAGTGAATCCGAGAAGAAGCAAGAGGGTAAGCTGAAATTTGACGATGAAAAGTTTTCTGTCCGGTCGAAAGAAAGCTGCGCTCGGTGTGTCGTGGCACGCATAACAATGCACGGCATACCACGATTTGCGGTTCCGAAGGGATAAAAGTACGGTGCAAAACACTTCTGAGAAAAATTCTGCCGGTGGATCGGCCGCGCACCGGCGTTCTTTTTCTTATCGGGGAACGTTTTTGTAAAATACAGGGCGCGGGCCGCCTCGGACCTTCGCCCCTAACGATATAAGTAGAAGGAGACCTTTGATTAAATCAAATTTATACGCATCATCGTAATTTCGGTTTTCAACAGTGCGATAGTCTTTCCAAATTTTTGCTATCGTAACCCGAATTCTCGTGGATCCCTTCGAAATTTCTTAATAGAAAACGGACTTTAACATCACCAAGAAATAGCGATAATTTCGAAGTAAAGATAAAATGAATTCTGATTGAAATAAGTGTCTCGTAACACTAGTGTCTTGATAACAAAAATGTGGTAGTAAACATGCTGCTGAATGAAAGATTTTTTTCGAATTGAATCATAAACTTCATTGAGTGTTTCCTTTAGCATGCTTTTCGCAGGAAAGTACAAAAAGCTTGGAAAAAAATGAGCACCGCTATTCATCAAGATCATCCACTCCCCATGAACAGTAGAGCTCCCACAAATAGTGCAGCCCACTCGAAAAACGCGATAGGACGGGCAACAATAACAACCGGTAACGCGTTTCTCTCGAGAAGAACGTCTAATTAAGCTGGTATCTTGTTAAGGTGAAATTGCGCGCGCGTTTCCCAGTTGTTTCATTTATTTCGTCTATCGCGATCATCACCATGGCGTGTACAGTAAGGTTAAAGCCTTTATTGACCCGCCGCTACAAAGATGTAACGCAATTTACAAGGATCACGCGGGCCCGTGGTAGTCCAATAAAATGAAAATTACGATCTGACGCATGTGATCTCTACCCGCGATCAAACTGCCGATTTGCACGCACTCGTTTTCAATAAATTATCCAAGCGGTATTGTACGAGAATCAACTGGTGGGGCCCGATTCGGTTAGCATGATTAAGTGCGGTCTCCGTCGTTGTGTTCGTGGAAAGACTAATTACCGCAACGTTTTTTTTTTTTCGAAAGGAGGAGCCGCGAAGTTATGAAATTTATAACGAAAAAGCGCGCTTTCGCGTACGCGCGGGTCGTTATGAAATTTTCGAATCCTCGAGGCGGGTTTACGACATCGTTAAATGTAAATTGTACTGGCCGGATTAAAGATCCGGCCGAAGATTCGTTAAACTCTGTAGCTTCGGGCGGGGAATGAACACTTCGCTGTGTTCAATCATCGGTGGGATCCCCGGATATAAAAGAATTATTATAATGGAAACTCGCGACCTTTTCGTGATGAGAAACCTCCGCGAAATTTATATTAAATCATGATAAGGAATTTCATTATACAATTTGCGAAGAATAAGAAATTATTACATTTTTAGCCGAATTATTTCTTTACTTTTGTTATAACTTCGAACGTATGCCACAAAGGAAACACAGTGCATAGTGTTATATTACCAGATTAACACGTTCGCCACCAGCGTCACATATTTGTGATGGCCGTAATCCTATATTTTACATAATAAAAATGAAATTAACCCTTTGCAGACGAAGATTCTTCGAAATATATAAAGCCTTTAACATGTGAAGCTAGATTACATATCAATTGCTTAATTAATAGAAAAGAAAGGAAACTACGTTCAGATCTCTTGCTGATCAACTAATAAGATCATTTGTTCGCGAGTTAGTCTTCCAAATACGAACATTTCATCTTACCGAAATGCCGACTTCCGTCCGCAAAGGGTTAATTCTATGGGTATTGTTATTAGAAATTATAAACTACGACATTATATTTAGTAACCCAATGACACGTTTCAGTTTCACTTTTTTAAATATTTTGTTTAGAAAATGTATTGGATTGAAGAAAATATTATTATTCGCTGGTAGGGAACGTATTAAGGCACCTTTTCAATGCAAAAATAATGCATTTCATTCAGTTCTATCATTGGGAATTCTTTTTGTGTACTCGATTACGTAAGACAATAATAAATATTATTCTACAATTTAACACTAGAACTACCAGGTAGGTCAAAATTACTGGTTTCGGTTTTTTTTGTTTCGCAATTATTGATATCTTTAAAGCATTGACTATTCGGAATGATTTTGACAATAAATAATGTCACTTGTATACTATAATGAATGTTTGAAGAAACCGAAAATAATCTGTCGTTACAATTTTTATAAGGATTACATGTCAATCATATTAACATGTTGAATGCCGTGGTCACCGTTGACCCCCAAGCAAATCGAATTACTATAATTCACTCAATTAAACAATGATTATTCGCAAACATTTCTATATTATAAATAATGCTACCCATTGCGGTGACATTCAGTTTGATGAACGTGCAATAATAATCCAATTCAGTCAAATGATTTAATATTATATTTCTTCCATTTTGTGTATTTTGCTCACCAGTGTTTAATATTATATTTTTTTGCATTTCCCGTTAACCTTTGTATACTGCATCAAAACGGGAAATATTGAAAGAAACTAACTTTGTTCCCTAATTTACATGTGACTTATTGATAAATTTATTTCAATGAATCTTGTCTACACGTAGCTAGAAAGTATTGAATATTTCAAGTGAAAAACTTTCGAGTGCAAAGGGTTAACCCTTTGACTTCCACGACAGTCACCGATGACCGGAGCTTTCAAATTACAACAAAATAATTATGACTTCAAAGTAATTTCGAAGTGGAATTGATTTCGAATACAAATTTTCCATAACGTAAATAACTGGATAATGGGGTAATATAAGAATTTTCATATCAAAGAATTAATAATTCTTGTTTTGTATCTTTGCTATAGGAAGGATAAATGTCACATAAAACGCTAATGCTTTTCGTGGAAGTCAACATGTTAAATGCTCGGTAGTTCTAGTGTTAACACATTGTAAGCGGGAAACGTAAAAGTACTATTTTCATGTACCGTAGTACTAAAGTATTAAATAAATACTTATATAGCTTCATTAACATTTTTGACAAAAGTAGATAGTTGATTCCTTTTGCGTACGGTTGAAATTATTCCTATTTGCAATAGCAACTCTCGAAAATATGTTGAATAATAAATAAATGAATTGAATGTAACTGATATAATGAAATGAACAAAATGGCCCGCACGCAATGTGTTGAGCCGTAAAACGTTCAACTCACTAAATTTTCGTCGATACAACAGATTCCACGGTGTAAGAGATCCAGTAAGACGAGTAGTCTGTTCCAAGTCTGATCTAGGCGTTCGTGAGTGGCGGTGAAAAAGGCGCCATCTCTAGACGCGCGGTGCGCAGTTGAAATGCGCGCCAGTTCATTATGCCGTAGGTTACAGCTAGATGGTGTACGGAAGGACAGGCGAGGACGCTGCTCGCCGCGTTTGTGCGCGTGGAATGGTTGTTCGTCTGACACGAGTGTTGGAAATCCCCTCGCGAAAATGGCGAGCAGCATTAAGATCGACCAGGAATCCTCGCTGTCAGCGCGGGAGAGGTTCGATGTGGTACAGAGGCTGCAGGCCGGGACACCGATCGGCCGGATAGCTGGTGAGTTTGACATTCACCCCACCACCGCGCGCCGCATCAGGCGGAGCGCAGTAACGGTATGCCAACCGGCTGAACAGAAGGATATAATGTGGATGCGGGAAAGCACACGGAAGCCAGGCGACGAGGATGTGGACTTGCGGCTGTACTCCTGGTACACGGAGCAAAACGCGGCCAGCCCGTCGGTCACGGACTCTTTGCTTTGGGAAAAAGCGGTACAGCTACAAAAGGAGCTCGGCGGGCCGACGATCAGCAGAGGCTGGCTCACGAATTTCAAGGAACGCCATAGTATAAACCTCGACGATCAGGCGGGAAATTCAAACTCCTATACAGAGGTGTATGTGAAAGAGGAGGTAATGCTGGACGAAATAACGGACCTAGACACACCGGTAGATGGGAATCTACCAATCGAAGTACATCCAGAAGAATTTTTGAAAGACCTTACCGAGCGACTCAATGGCGTAACAAGGAAGAACGTTTATTATATGAAAAACACGTTTCTAGCGTGGAAAGCGTTCCCCACGAAGCTCTTAGAACAGTGCCAAAGGAAGAAGAGCAAAGGCGCGAAATTCAAAAGCGACCGAGTAACCGTCAGCCTGTGTTGCAATGTGTCCGGTTGTCGTAAGCTTGAACCCTTGTTTATTTACAGAATCGAGAAGCCGAAAGCGTTGAAGCATTGCAGGGACAGGTTGCCTGTGCTTTTTAAGAGCCAGCCGGAAGCGCGTATGGATCGTGCGACGTTTCTTGACTGGTACGAGAATCATTTTAAACCGACCGTGAAGATACTTCAGTTCCCTGATAACGTCGGTAAAGTTGTTCTACTGCTGGAGGACGATCAGAGGCAGAGTTTAGGGTTACCTAGAGATTTTGGGCAGGCTGATGACATTCAGATTATGTTCTTCCCCGTAGCCGGTGCCTCGCTCTTGCAACCCCTCGAGCAAGAGGTAGCCGAAAAGACTAAACGGTCCTACCGGTTGAAAATGTTGGGCCGTGTTTTAAACTTTCCGGGCGGTGTACGAAAATTTTACTTCGACTATGATCTCAAAGATTGTATTGATCTGTTCGCCGAAGCGTGGACTGAAGTTAGCGCCGCAACCGTTGAACAAGCCTGGAATCGGATCATCAACAAAATCCCTGATGTTGTTCCGATAAAAGAGGAGCCGGTTGATCCTTTGGAACCCAATCTACAGGACATCATTGGCGTCATCTCTGGGGAGCAACAACCTAAAGAGTCTGTCAATGAATTTTTATACCGATGCGAGGAAGCGGAAAAGAATTTCATGAAGTACGATGAAACGAGGAATGACGACGACGACGATGACGATGATAATTACGACGACGATAGCGATGAAGACATGGACGAGTTCGATAGTGAAACTAAAGTACCCACTGAACAAGTAATGAAGAAAGCGTTCGACACTCTCTTGAGATGGTCGAAACTGCAACCACAGTATATTCAGCTCCAAGTCGAATACTTGAAGAATTATTATGAAAGTACTATTAGTAACAAATAAAACAGAAATACACATTTTAAATGTATGGATGTAAAAATGTGTGGAAGAAGGGGGAAATTTGTATGATGCATATGTACATAGAAAAAAGATTTTTTATTACTATGTAAATTATGAGCATTTAATATCTAGTTACTTTTAAATGTGCTCTTATATTTATCACGTTGAATGCCGCACGATTTCATAGAACAAAATACACAAAATGGAAAAGATATGATATCAAATCATTTGATTGAATTAAATTATTATTACTGCACGTTCATCTAACTGAATGTCATCGCATTAGGTAGCATTATTTATAATATAGAAATGTTTTTAAATAATCATCGTTTAATTGAGTGAACTATAGTAATCCAATTTTGTTGGGGGTCACCGGTGACCCTCACGGCATTCAACGTGTTATAGTCCTTTTCCCTATCAACCGGAGTAATTTTCATTTTATTCATTGATATATTATACCTCATTTTTATCGGAAAAATTTGAATATATCTGTTCCGTTTGTCATTGGTAATGACTCGTCATACCGTGTGCCTTATTGGTTTCCATTCACTATGGTGGGAATGTCGACGTTCATGTTAGTATTATTTGAGACACAACTTTGTTTTCAATTCAATTTCTGTTTACATAACAATATTTTATTAGAGTTACTGCAGTAAATTTAATCTGGAAAAATGCTACCGACGTGTAACCATCGTTTGATTACCAAAAACAAAAAAATTAGTTGAACATGTCATCTATTAAAGATCTCATCAACCCAGTGATATTATTTAATAAATTCATAATAAATGAATACATTTTTTTCTATCATTGTCATTTATTTCTGACCGTCGGCTATAAACTGCTATTGGATAAAAAAGTTATAGAAACTGTAAATAAAGCGAAAATTACGAGAGAAGAATTTATAATGAATTATACATAAATATTATGAATAGAAGCGTTGAAATTAATTATTTGTTATTAGATCATGATTATTTTAAGACTTGTAAAAACTAATCAACGATTAATAAAATTAATGTTACATTAACATGTTATTTTTCTGAATAAAAATTTCAAAATATCTTTTTTATAGCTCAGTGATCTGGTTACACATGGTTGTACATAACATTCTCGAAAAGCCAGTCGCCGATAGCGTTTATACATCGGGTTTCCATTTAAAACCTGAAAGTTCACTTTTACTTTGTTCCGTTTACATCACTTTCTACTTTATTTTTATGAATCTGCCGATAAACCTTCGACTGTTCAAAATATTGCAGAACCTTAACAATGATTCGCAATAACTGTCATGTTCTCGAACAGGTATTTCCCTTCAATATTCTTGTCTATCCTTGAAAACATTCCTCATTCAACTTAACTCTAAAATATCTCCTAATTTCTATATCTTCTTTTCTGTTGGACTTCTCGTAGAGCAAACAGTGCACCTGTAATAGATTTCGAAAGAACACAATTCCGGTAATATATTCATAAACGAACCACTTGATGGTTCAAAAAAAGGGAACGTGAGACCGTGGTGTTTTTTAAGGCGGGCCTTTTTTAGCAAAGATTTCTGTTCGCCTGTTTTACGCGCTCGATTGACCCAAGTCATATACCGATGACCTTGCGTTTAGCTGAATAACCTTTATGCGAGCGTACTCGAAGCTGAATTGAATCCAGTTCCACGAACTGAGTCGGTGCGGTCTTCTTCTATACGCTCGCTTTCATCCTTCGGTCGAACGCTCGCTTTATATTTACCGATATTAAGTTCACGTTAGAAAGAAGAACCTGCAGGAACATCCGGAAGGTCTTAGCACCGATTCAAATTCTATCCACGTGAACTAAATTTCGGGTATTATTATAACGGTATGGCAATTGTCCCCAATAACAATTATCGTGGACAACGATCAGTGGAGTTCGGTTTTTTGAATCGTGTAAAGTCCGAAAATTCTGTTGTGATCTTTATTACTAAACGTGCCAAACTGTGAAAGTATGAATCACGAGTGTTGATCTTGCAAATAAGGATGATAGACGTAATAGGTAGGCAATTTTTTAAAATTAATGTAATTCATGCATTAGTTGTGTTAATAATATTCGCTAAACTTCTTGTTTTAAAAATTCAGTAGACTAACTTAGTTAACAATGAGATTGTTAATCATTAAATAAACCAATTCAGTTATACGTTTGTTATTACACCAAATATTTGGAAATTTATAATGCGATATAGTTTTGTATTTTATCTGTAGATAATATTATAAAATATTGATGTTATAACGTTGTACTATAATGTATTAAATTATGTAATTTGTTATAGTTTTGCATTTAGATTGAATATTATATCCTATGTTCGATTTGAAATTAATGGATTCTAAAGATTTATAATAGAGAATACTTCGTATTTGCAGAAATTGTAATTCAATTATATAAATATTCGAATTACATTCTAGCAATTGAAAAAATACATTTTATGTTTTGTATTTGAACATATTCAGTTCCAGGCTGTGCAACATTTAGATTATGAATGCTTTATATTATACGTGTGGTAACCCTGTCCGAAGTGGAATTTTCACATCACTGACTAATGTTGGCAAACTCTAACCTAACTCAGTCATAACCTGTACATTGTCATCTATTTATGTGGAATTTAATATTTTTTCGGTAATTTTATCGAATTGACCTCGCAAAATGTCGGAGCGAAAAGTATTAAACGTAAGTAATATCCTATGTTATTAAAAACACTGAATTCGAAAGAGGAATCAAGCACATATGTTCTGTTGATGTTGTGTTTATACTTTTAATTTAATAAATTATGTACGATTTTTATATTTTAGAAATATTATCCTCCGGATTTCGATCCGTCGAAGATACCTCGTATGAAATTAGCCCGAAATAGGCAATACACGGTACGTCTGATGGCTCCCTTCAACATGAGATGTAAAACTTGTGGAGAATACATTTATAAAGGAAAGAAATTTAATGCCCGCAAAGAAGATGTTGAAGGTGATGACTACTTAGGAATACGAATTTACAGGTTCTATATCAAATGCACCAGATGCCTCCAAGAAATCAGTTTCAAAACAGATCCAAAGAATACAGACTATGAGATCGAAGCAGGTGCAACAAGGAATTTTATGGCATTAAAATTGGCAGAAGAGCAAGCACAGAGGGAAGAGGATGAAGAAAAAGAAGAAGAGGCTACCAATCCTATGAAGCTCCTAGAAAAAAGAACGCTACAATCCAAGCAGGAATTGGAATTATTAGAATCTTTAGAAGAGTTGAAAGATTTAAATCGCAGACAACAAACTATTGACTATGATCAGATGTTAGAACAGTTTGACACAGAAACAGCTAAACTTAGAACAGAAAAGGAACAAGAAGAATACGATGAAGAGTATATTAAATCAGTATTTGGTAAGAAACAAACAAATGGAGTTGTTGTGGAAGAAGAAATAGTTGAATTAGATGAACAGGAAAGAAATGAGCCACCAAAGAAAATAATGAAAACCAGCAAAAAGAAAGAAAACAGTGGTAGCATTTCAAGAACAGAGGAAAAAAATGTAAATATAATTGCATTACTATTAATTATTAATACACAAATGACACATGTCAATAATATTTTTTTTTATTCTAGGCTAAATCTAGTCAATCTACAAAAATATCTGATACATCACTTTGGTCCAAAAATGTGGGACCATCGTCAAGTAAAAAAAATATATTAGCAATTGTGAAAAGAAAAACAAATTTAGGTGTAAAAGTGAATTCAAGTTCTCCACACAGTAATACAGAGAAAGAAGAAGCACAAACTGAGACTGTAGAAGAAACAATTGCTCCTACCAAGAACAACAGTAATAACAATGTAAATGTTAGCAAGTCAGAAACTGCAGATAGTAAATTAAATAATACTCACAATGCTTTATCCTTATTAGGAGCTTATTCTGACAGCAGTGAAAATGATAGTGATTAATACAGTGTTCAATTGTACATAAAATTAAATTTTATAAAATTTATTATAAAATACACTGTACCTATAAATAGAGTATACAAATATAAATAGGCATCATTGAATACACATATAAATTAAACATGATTGATTTGATACAACGAATTGACTCCAATAAATTTAAAATCTGAATTAATAATCAATTTGCATTAAATTTTTTTAAAAATTTGAACAATTTTTGTTTCAAACGACTGTGATTATTAATCATTGCATCGTGTTACCCACCACATGTATGGTTAGTATCACAAAATCCCTTTGTGATAGGACCACTCAATTTAATTTCATTTGGACATTTGTATTGACGATGTTCAGAAAGTTCCTTACAGGTGGATGAAGTTTTTACCCCTAGAACATAGGAAACAAAATCGATCAGAGATGAGGACATTGAGAATTGGTCTGTTTCAAAGGCTAGGCACTTTGTAAGGAACTTTCAAATCAACAATACATCATTGCAAAGTCTGTAGCAGGGAGTACCTAGCCTATTAAATCAGACCATATAAATACAACATTCAAATTTATTTATAAATGTACATTACATATTTTTCTATAGAACAGTACTATTAGACGTACGAATTTTTATTACCAGTAGAGGAAAATGACATGTCACAAGAATCAAAATATCTGTAACGACTAAAAACCATATTTGAATTGGTGTAATAATATCTTCAGAAACAAGAACAACAAATTTGTTTAAACACTGTCATGCGTTTATAGTATTTTACTAATTACGCCACAAAACAATGATAATTACGATATTGCCAGAAAGGTACTCTTCATTCCTATCAATACAAAATTCTTCGCTACAGCAACCAGTACTTGCCAAATATCAAAGATGTCTTAAGGAGAGGAACAAAAGGAAACAATTTTACAGTTCCTCTTTGTGAGGGGGAAACCTATTCATCGGCAATAGACGAACATGATAACGAAGAGCGTGCAGATGTTGATGGCCTTCTCCTAGGAAATTTTCATGCAACTCCCTGCTACTATTATGCACATTAGCAAATTCTCCATAGGGGTTGCTCCTCGCAGAGGTGAATCTTCTACCTCGAATGATTGTAGGTGGGTCATGATAAACGTTATCATGGAAATTAGGTGTATTAATGAAATATTTCGTTTTCCCTAGAGTGGATCCGTCTATGAACCTCTTATGTAAAGGTTCATGAACATCATCATTGAATCTGTCTTCCTTCGACCACTGTTCAGTATCTTTATTCGAAGATATAATTTCGTTGCGACAACGCTCACATATGTACAATGATTCCTCGTTGGAGGAAGTCTGTTGCAGACTGACGTCAGAATCATGGCAGGACTGATTGTCAGTTTGCGAAGCTATAGTACTGAGTATAGCATTCGACTTTTTAATAATTGACCCGTATGGATTATAATGAGGAGAATATTGCGAGACAGGTGAATGTTGTAAATGAGGTTGATCAGCATGGCTAGAGTGATTCTGATCACCGTCTGTTTCAGACTTGGCAGGAGGGGACCACGTAACCCTGACATACCGCTGTTCCTTGTTTCTCTGCAGGGCAACCTCCAGCTGAGCAATGCGGTTCTCCAAACGCGTGCGTTGAGCCTGGGCACGGTCCTGCTGGTCCTCCATCAACTTCACCATCTTCTCCAATCGCATTATCTGCATCTGCTTGCTCTTCAGAGTGGCATACAATTCTTGAATTGCCTCTGTCTTTAGTGCTATCTGTTTATTATATTAAATTCAATTTGTAATTTTTCTCATATCTTGATTTAAAGATTTCTGTTAAATCCTTAAACTTTAATTTGAATTTAAAAATGATAATTAATCTTTCCACCTTAAAAACTTAAGATTTGAATTTCAAAATGAATAAAATAAACTGTTTTTTAATGTGAGATTATTTTATATTTAGAAGGAAGCCTAATAATATTGATGTTTTGATCTATGTATAAAATATTTAATTACCACATCGATTTAAATACCTGATCAATGTACTCGTTGTTCTCGTCGCTGTTCGACAGCTCCCCATTCTGTTGTTCAGTCTTGCCTTTCAAGATGTCCAACAGCTCGTCCCGTACCTTAAGAAACTTGCTCTGTTCACGCATCACATGGTCACGCTGCTCCAGCTCCAATTGCTTCTTGGTGAGCGCATCCTCCAGCTCTTCCTTTTGCTGAATTACTTCCGCCAAATTATTTCGAAGATCGGAAACCTCTTGCAGAAGCTCGATTGCCTGAGCGCTTAGCCCAGCTTTCCCACCCTCTTTCGTCTGCGATTGCACCCTCGCCTGAATCTCCGCCAATTGCTTTTCTAACGTCCCACTTTTTTCTTGGCTGTGGATTGTTCCGCGAAGAATATGAACTTAAAGATACCTCTCGATAACTAATGCTACCTTTTGAAACATTTCACGAGAAATATAAGAGAAATATATATATATATATATATATATATATATATATAGCTTACGCGTTTTTTGCGATCTTCTTTAAATCTAAGTACTGTTTCACCAGGTTCTTCATCTCGTTCGTCTTCAATACCAATTTGGCAGCCAGTTTCTCCCTCGAGTCTTGCTCCGAGTCATGGTTCTGGTTAGTCCACGAGAACGAAGACAGGAAAAGAATGATCAACAATTATCACGGATCGTCGACGAGATCGGAAGAATCGTTTAACGAACAAAAGGGTCTAATCAAGCAGTTCTTAGGACTTATCAGAGGACATGCCCCGAAAGTAGTGCAAACTAACGGCCGCTTGATGCATCACTGCTACGATCTCTTCCTTTTCCTGCTGCAGCTGCATCGTCATCTGCTTCTGCGTCTCCAACTGAATTTTTGCCTCCTGCAGCTCATTAAACAATCGAACTTCGTTCTCCGAGTGATTGCCCTCTAATTATAAACATCTCGTTGCAATTAATGCAAATTTTGACCTAAACGTTTGACGAGTTTCATACCAGTAATCGTAAAATCTTTGTTCTTCTCTGCGAGTTCGCAAACTTGGTTGCATTTTTCTTCGAGTTGTCTGTACCGCTCTTCCAGCTCAACGAAGGCTTCCTCGATTTGCTGTCTATTTAAAACGAAACGTGTATTGTTAATAACACTGATTACAATGCATCGCTGATTTTTCTTTCTAATTCTGATTTATCAAATAATTTGAAAATAACGGAAAAGTCGATCTTCTTGAATGATGACAATTTTAAAGATTAATTCTCATGCACTGTTCAAGTAATTGTTACATTTACATTTTGTAAATGAAATCGTTTTAAAGTTCATATTTCATTAAATTCTTGTTGATACAGTGCCAATGTAAACACTCCTGCGTAAAAAACTGTAATTAAAAACGGAAACCAGCTTTTTACTTTCAAATTGATCTGAACAGTACTCGAGGGGTAAGAAAGTTTTGTACTTCTTCTCTCTCTCCATGCCAAGTTCGCAGGTAACAGCGTCCAGCTTCTCCGACAGTTCTTTGATCGTGCTCATAGTATCGTTCTCCTTTGAACTCATTTTCTCTTTTAGTTCGAACAGTCTACAATAATTTAAGTCAAGAAAATATGGAACACGGGTTTCTTTAATTAATAGGATCTCGTTAATTGCAAGACGCTTATGATAATCCTTTCAAAGTGTCGCAGAAAATAATCATCTTTCAATTTCACCAGTTCTCTTTTCACAGAATATTTTCTCTCCGGAACAAACCGTATATAACAAAGAAAAGCGTATAATAAAAATTCAATAAAACTCTCAATTTTTCGAAACATTTAATATTCAAAATAAGACTCTAGTTTTGCATCTCCTTTTTACAAAATAAAATAGAAAAATCTACATTCACACGATTCGTGGTCTACCAATTAGCGAGCAATTAACAAGACCACTGTACAGTATAGCAGGAAAAACAACCGTGTCTCGAAGCTGTCTCGTTGCTTCTCGACCTTGATGATCAAGGCCTCGCTGCTCTTCAACGTCTTCTGCATATCTTTCATCTTTGACTCCATCGCCTGATCCTTCTGCTTCATCTGCGTGTCCAAATTCTTCAGGTTTGTCTGAAGTACCTGAATCTTTCCTTCGTCGTTCACCGCGTGTGCTTCCAGCTCGCGTATCTTCGCCCTGGCTTTCTGCAGCTGTGACTCCGCCTGTCGCAAACGTTCCTTGACTTGATTGTTCTTTTCTTTCTCCATTTGCAGCTCCTCCACCGTACTGGTCAGCTGAGACTGCAGCTTCTTTTGATCCTCCACCTTCTTCAGTTCTTTCTGCTTCGTTCGGTTGGCCTCGTACTTTTCTATCATATCTGCGATTATTTTAAATTATTAATTCTTTGGGATATTATAGATATTCCTATATTAATCTGTTAGTTCATAAATTCCAGATATTATTATATTAATATATTAATTTCTAAATTTAAAAAACAGCACATCAGAAATATAAAATATTATTATATTAACATATTAACTTCTAAATTTCACATATTATTCCAGTATATCAATTCATAGATTCATTAACATATTATTCTTACATTAATCTTTTCAAATCATTCATAAACAGATATTTTTTCGTACCGCGAGCATCCATTACGATTTCTGCGATCGTCTTCGCTTCTGCCACCGCTGCCTCCTCCAAGCACAACTGCAGTTTTTCGTAGTCCCTCTGCTGCATTTCCAGCTGCGTAGTCAGCTCCACGTTTATATTATCACCCTCAGATTCATCGGTGTCGGGCTTTAAATGTGCGGTCACAAAAGCCACCAGCTCGGTTTGCTTATTCAATATATCCAAGCAAAGATCCTGAGTCTTCTGTGGAATGTTTTGTAGCTGCCTTTCCAAACGTTCCACGTATTCGCTGCCAATTGGTAGCTTGTCCTCGTTAGTGTCCTCTTGATCATTCTGCACGACTGACACAGGAGAAACAACCTGCTTAGGGGATCCTATCTCGATCTTCAGGTCATCCAATTTCCCTGGGTCCTTTGTACCACTGGCGATCACCTTTTCGCGAAGCTGCGATAACTCGTTGTACAGGTTTTGAGCCAGTTTCTGTGGATATTGGAAATTAATTTAGAGAAACGATGCCTTTATACATAAAATAGCTATGGTAAATGTATAAAACCAGCGGTGACCCGTGAGAATTTGTGATAGCGAGGCTGCAGTAATTAAATTGAACCATATGTTATAGAGTATACGTGAATGCACAACCATATGAATGTTCCAGTGTTGAATATATTTATTATCACTAATCACAACAGAAATATTCATTTTTTACTCTAGCGCTTCTATATACGAGCTATCTGTGTATAGAACATCTTGTAATTGACAATGATTGATTAATTGTCAACGAATGACTGTAGTCTCCTATGATGAAAGTATTAGAAAGATAGAAAGTTACTAATAAAAACTTTTGTTCGTAGTTTTTGAAATTCGAATTCGCTAAATTTTGTTGCCCCCACGATCGAGACTTTTGCTATTGGGGTCAAGAGGGTTTATAGTTATGGCGATAAGAATCATAAAACTGGGGAGGTTCAGCTATCTCGTAATCAAACGCGTCTGCAGATTATTACCTGTTTATCTATCAGATCTTTCCTCAGCAGTTGGAACCGATTCTTTTTCATGAGATATTGCTTCTCGAATTTCATTGCAGATGAAGCGGCAGACGTCGATGATGACGGCCTCCTGTGCGCAGTGGGGCTGACCGCCGGTTGGGGTTTTACGGGTGAACGACGAGCGGAATTGTTCTGCGATCTAGTGCTACTCGAAGCATCGTCTGTCGTGTTATCTGTTATTTCCTTCTGAAATTACATTTTATCGTATATTTATGTTGATATTATTTATTAATTTTATTATAATTTATATTTATGTCATTCACTAATTTTATTATTATTTACATTTATATTATTTATTAATATTTGCATTTCATACAAATTATTTCGAAACATTATTTGTTATTTTCGTCGACAAGTAATTCGGTATTAGAGTATTATCTTCTAGGTAGAATTTTCATATAAAGAAATATTGAACATACACGTTACAATCGATTGAATGTACACCTTGTTAAAGGAAAATAATGGTTTACTTATTGATGCAGTATTTGCTGGATGGCATAACAACCGTCTCAGGTTTTATATAAGAGTCATAGATACGAAGCATAACATTTTATTAATACAAACGTGAGTCGTATTGCGAGGTATCGGATTTGTCGAAGCCTTGTTCCTTTGAGCAGTTCCGATGCCCTTATTTCCCGTAGTTGACATTGCAATTTTCTCTGTGCTGCTCGCAACTCCCGTATTCTCTGAATTTGCAAAAGAACCGAATATACTCTAGCATAATTACATCAAAATATCAGAAACAAACAGTTTACGACAATTCAGTCTGAGTATAAATCGAATCTTAAACTACTACCACGATTTCTCGCTGTCAAAAGTTCAGTTAACCCTTATGTCATCCACCAGGTACCCATACACATATCCAACAACTCATTTTCTTATATTCTTACAAAAAATTTGACAGAATCTCTATTTCTCCGACACTTGCGTGTGAATTCCTTCTTGAGAAACCAGAAATTTACACAAAAATATAGCACTGGAGTTTGAACAAATACAAACATTGGTTGCTAACATAAGAGTTAAGTGTCAGACATCTGTAACATCCATTAGCAGATCGTTTTTCGAAAAGTGGTCACGAAAACTCCGTCTTGAAAGGGTTAATCACGCTGGAAGAGCGGACATATTGGTGGTCCATATCCAGCCAACCTGATGGATGAAGCGGTGCCGTTGACTGGCTCATTATCGTCGGCTGTTATCCCGGCGCCGATGGCGGCACGACGAACGGTGACCGAGTTCCGATATGCCTGCGACACGCGGACGAATTTTGCGGTTGTTGTCGACGGCGGAGAAACGGTCGAGTTTCGATTTCATGTTCCCACTGGCCAAGACAGCGAGACCGCGCGACCGTCGATTCGTTTTCGAGACAGTCGACGACTTCGCGACGCTCTGGCCCGACGGTCGTGTTCCGTCGTCGGTTTTCAACGGATGTGTCCTATTCCCAAAATTTTACTGTTCCTTCTCACGAGTCAAAGGATTTTAGTTGGATCATCGTTCGACGTAATCGCCGGTCGTCGGGTTCATCGGATCGGTTACGTTCCACTTGTGAGTTCGAAGGGTCGAGACACGATAATTTACCTGGTGCTGCGAAACGTCAAAAAAAGGGAGATAGAAATGACGGGCGCCTCTGGCCGCTGGCATTTGTTATTGTCGTAAATCTATCGGGAATCAGGTCGCATTTTCACCAGTTCTTCAATTTTAGGTTGTTCGGGGACTGCGTTACGGAAACGCGAGGAATGGTTAAGGTTGATTTACATGTAATGCGGAGAGGAGATTGTTAACCCTTTGCAATTAAAAGTTTTCTTAGTAGGAATATTTAGTATTCCTGGAAAATAGTTCTTTTGAATAGATTTCTCGATAGTTCTTAAAGAACATTTGATTTGATAAATTATAATTTTTGGCGAATTTTGTATATTTGTTGGTTGGTGATTCTTTTCTTAAATTGCTTTTATTGTTTATTATTGTTGTGTATTATGTAAATTGAACTGTCTTATGTTTATATCGTACTGTTGTATTAATTTTACAAAGAGGAGATGATAAATGGTTTATTGTGGTATTGTTATTGAGGATGGAATTTGTATGAGTCGTATTCACGTTTTCAAACAAAAATATAATTGACGTGTCCCAAGGAATTAAGAAACATGACGGCAAAACACAGGCGCCACTATAATTGCCAAAAAACCGTCTGTACGGGCGCATCTCAATGAAACTGATGACGCAATTCTGTCGGGGAACAAGGTTGACCCAATTCATGGGCATGGTTTTCTTTTTTTTTTTTGAAAGGTCTTATTGAAATATTGTGTTTATACTCTGGAACAGTCTTTCAACCGTGTTATCGCTATAGTCAAAACAGCATCATTTGTAACAAATATTCTTTCAAATGAACTAAAATCATTTTACAGAAACCTAAATACCGTAAACAATAAAAAATGCAAAGAATAAATTGTGTTTAGTAAAATAACAATACGGTTTGTATTTATAATATTCCAACATTAACAGCGTATATAACAACAGTGAAATATGAAGTCATCGCAAATTTTCAAATAATGAACATTGCAGTCCTTCATCTTAAATTTCAATATTTCTATAATTTAACAATTACAAATTATTAACCAAATGATTAGCCAATTGTGCATAGTAACTAACATATGTGCCATATGTACTATGTATTATAATTTTTCTATTACAATAATTAGAAGTACAAATTTCCGATTTTCAAAAATAGAAATAATTTAAAAAAAGATAGCGATGATCGTTTCGCAAGACTCGAGACTATTGAATCTATTAGAAGTACCAATGAAAAAATAATTAACATTCGAGTCTGTTCCAGATGCTACGGGCCGTGTCTGACCCTTACGGCAGAATCTCCTTTGTATGAGCAACGCGCACGCAAGTTCGCGCAAGCGTTGGGATGTTATTAGCACGCCTCGGGAGTCGTAGTCAGTTGCCCGGAGACTCGCGTACACGGTGAATCTTTTAGTTACGCGTTTCGATCATGATGCACGCACGTGACATGAAGCACGAAACTCAATTGTTTTAAGTGTGGTGCACATGTTTCTTGCATCGGTGTGTGTTTTTCTCGAGTAATTACAATGGTGAGTAGTTATGCATACTTTCCTATCTGTTTACCTGAACCATTCAACCCTTTGCACTCGACACTGTTTCCCTCGACGAATATTCATTATTTTCTAATGAAATGTTAATAATGTTATTTGCAACTAATATAAAGAAATATCTTGCATAAATTAAGGGACAGAAATATTTCATTTGGATGTTCCATGTATTGATATATTATATAAAATTTAATATTTAATCTTAAGTTTTACAATATTGTTGGCTCAAATCAAATGGCGACTGAAAGGCTCCTTTCGAGTGTAAAGGGTTAACATGTTGACCGCCACGGTAGTCATTGATGACTGGTGCGTGCAAATTACATGAAAACAATTACAATAAGAACACAAATTAAAATGTTTAGTGACATGAGTAACTAAATAATAGTATAGTTTAAGACCTATAGTGCCAAATCATTATTAATTAATTCTAATAACATTTGCCTCTGTTAGAATACGATAAGTAATGTTGTACGACACTCCAAATTCTCGTGGCGGAGAACGTGTTAACAACGATCGTCTATATTGTATTCTTATTTATATATTTGACATTACAAAGCGTATGATTCGGAGTTTAAAATGCATACTACAATATATACAATTGTTTTTATTGAGATTTAGGCAATTTTCAAATTAATTAGTAAAATGCTCAATAATCAAAATGATGCAAATAAATTTATTTTTTAAGTATTTAAAAATGAATGTAATATTAGTTTCTGTGTCACATTTAAGCATCTGTGAAATAAGGGTTCAGTTTGATGAGATGTTATTTTGTATTTAAATATATTAAATTTGAATCTTTTCTTTTGTATCTTCTTTAGTGTTGGTATTTTGTAAGTTTTAACTTGGTAGTTATGGGATGATTTACAAGAAGGTTGTATGCAAATTACGATTACATTTTTTATGGAGAAAGAAGGAAGGTAACATTGCATTAAGAAGGTTTGTGTCTTGTGAATGATAAAAAGGGTTGTTTCCCTATTGAAAGTAAAATCAAAGTCAAAATCAATATTCGTTATGTCAATTTGATACATCATTAGATTAACAAAAAATATCTCGGAACATTCCAATTTTGTAAAACATTATCAGTTCAATGATTAATCAACCAATCACTATTGAGATACTATACTTCAATAGGATACCAATTTTAATCAACGTTAATTACTCTATTATTACATAAAGTTAATGCACGCTAAAACGTCGTGTTTTAATCCTATCAAACTGGAAAAAATTAGAGCAACTAATTAAGCCAGATTAAATCCAATCAACGTCTATTATTCACCAATATAAATAAAAGTTAATGAAAACATTACAAACTCAATCTCCACAGCTTATAAACATCATTATCTTAAACGACTGAGACGATCATTTCGCCAATATCGATTAAAATTTAAAAGCACTTGAAATGTTACTAAAGCGATTAAAAGGAATCGTTACACCAGAAGTAATGCTAAACTAATTATTGTATATTAATAACAAATTTACTTTTTATTTCTACACAATCATTACAATTATATTTGTCGATTTAACCACATAATTTTCAAAACTAATCATTCAACAATCGAAAACAATAATGCGTAGAGTATCTAACTGAAAAAACGGTATAATGATAAGTTGACTTTCATCCGTTTCGTTTTCACGCAAAAAATAAATCGAAAATGTCATTTCGCTGGGTACACACGATTTACCGTGATCTTCCATAAAAGGTCAGCGGTGCAGCGAGGGCGCAGATCCTCAATGACCCTTGAAATGACTGCTCGCGAACGTACCGACCGTTTGTTGACACGGAGTACGTGATCCACGACGATAAACAGCGATCTCTTGAACTCCAGTTTAATGCACAACAAACTTCAACAGACAACTAATATTTTTAACGCCATATTGCACAGTGGTTCGTCGAGTATTCATCGAAAATGCAACGGAATAAAATAGTTCTAGAAAAATATTAAATTCATTCAGTATACGCATAAAGTGTCTCGCAAATAAACAGCGATAATGTTGAACGAACAAATTTTATGAGGATATAGAATACAGATTTTTATTGGCTTCCTTTGTTTTGCAGGAAATCGATTTTTAATATTCGTTGGATGCACGTGCCGTTGCATATGGCTAATGAGTCTGTTCTTTACGTACCGTTTCTACTTAAAAGTGAAATGAATGAACGTACAGGATTTAATTAATCTGTCAAGAATAACGGAAATAAAGGGGATAAGTTTATTAAATGAAAATAATTATCCAATTCAAGATAAAATGTTTCAACAATTATAAGTATTTGGGTAATCAGAATATCGTCGTGGTGTTCTTATTAATCATAGAAATTGTTGTGGGAAAAATGTTAAATTTACTCTGATAGATATTATAAGAGAATAAATATTTAATACATTTGTATTTGTATTATTTTATGTTTTGTGTTTATTATCTACAAGACATAGTTCTGTGTAGTTCTGTGAAATTATATAAAGATATTGCGTAAACGTTTTCTGCACATCAAGCTTCGACGAAAAATGTATACGATAGTGTGAAGTATTGCGTTAGTGCAAAGTGTGTAATCGAAACATTCCTCTTTTTAATGAAGTATAGATATTACTATTTCTAAATTGCTTATTAGAAACGAGGAAATGTGTAGGGGAACATGATATTTATTTAAACGGAGAAAAGTTGAAATTAATAGTGAATTGTATGGTCAACCAATGCGGTCACTTCTCGTAAAATTATAGAAAGGACGGTGAACCAATTAAGATTGTAATTGGAATTGGAGAGAAATAAATTGGAAAATTAATTTGGGAATATTAAAATGTTTCGATGCTTAATGTACATCAGTGTTTATTAAATGTATTACTGAAACAGTGAATAAAGTTAAATTAGAATAAATAAATTAAATTAAAAGTATTTTAAGAATCTTCATTATATTTTCTCGTTAATGTCTATCAATTATACTATGAATATATTAAACAAATAATTGATCGATAATTTATTTAGTAATTTAAAAACAATGTGGAATAATTTATTTTTTTTTATTTTCCTAAACATTAATGCGCAAGAAGCTTGACTTTATACGTTATTTAGAACTGTGAACTTTTCAATGTTTCTTCGGGCCAGATTTGAAAGAGGTGGACACCGCCATTATTGGAGATATCCTTCCCTTCACAGTTTGATTACGTTCATCAATCATCCCAAACTTTGGAACTACTTTCCCAGAGCTTTTACTGAATGCTTCAAAAACTTGCGGTAGATAAAATAACCCATTCAATTTACACAAGTTTACAACCAAGCTTTTTTGAGGGGAAATTGATGATCAGTTAGGAAACGAAACTTTGTCTGCAGAGGCGGAAGGAAAAGTTTAACGTATTCGAAATTACCAAAATCAAAGCAGAAACTTTGTTACGTTTGTAAGTGATATTGTCGAATATTCAGTAAATCTTTGATATTTCTATGTTATGGATAAATAAAAACTGATTCTATAACAATTAATCTGTGATAAAAATAAAACTACTGTATAATTTATCAAATATTGTTTTGTCCAATATAATATATGGCATTATGCCATTATTTCACTATTACATTCATAAATATTAATAATTTCTGAAGAACTTTAATAAAAATAAGTTGATAAATATCAATGATTCTGCACGAAGTTTGAAACCTGTTTAATATTGAAAATTTGATATCACTTTCGACTCGTCATTTTTCAAAATCGTCAAGAATATAAAAATTACGTGCGACGATCTCGTCAGAAACCGTTAAATCCGCGAGATGAGGTTGTTTATTCAGTTACTTCTCCCGTATCGTCGCCACAGTGCTATAGTAAACTGTCAATTGAACGAAAATATTGTATCGTATCTTCGGCAAACACGGGCAGAGCGAAAAACGCAATTATCAGACAACTTTCCTGTATTCCAGTTGGCGCGCAACGCACTTCGCCGGTATTCAACAATATCGAACACGAAGTTAGTTAGCGTTTAATCTCGTCGAAGTTAATTAGAACCGAAGCTTCCCCGACAAAACAAAAGCTCGCGCCCCTGATTGGTCAACCAGAATTCCCATTCAGAATATTGCGACGATATTTCTAGGCGCGGCGCTGCTGCGAAACTTTCTAACAGATGTTTCGAGGAGCGAGAACACACATAGTGGAGATTCGTTTTCTTCGACGTGTGACATATTTGCGCGCGCTCCATTGATTCTTCTATTCCGTAGACATGACAATTCGAGCTGCGCGTTCACTCGATAACATTGCGCGAAACATGAAAATTGAGGAATCGCGGAAGTTGTTTTTGAAGAAAACGTATCAGTCCGTTGATAAGTTTGTCAATAAATTTCTTAATATATTTCTTAACGAATTAATAAACATGTTTAAAGAAATATTTATTGCTAGACAGATAGGACTATATTTGTTTTACCAAAGTTTTCATAAACACGAAATCACGTTAATATAAAAACTGCGTTTATAATTAATCGCAATAAATTCTAAAGAAACTTATATCACAAACTTACATGAAACGTCGACTGCCACGAGAATTTCGAGCGTTTTGTTATAGTAAGATTTATTCCTTTATAATAGAGGAAAATGGTATTAGGAATAATTAATATTTTGGTATTAAAATACTCATATTACACTATTATCTACTTTATTGTGTCACTGGATAATTTGATTCAATATCAATTTTCTTATTGTAATTGTTTTCAAGCAATTTGGAAGCTCCGATCACCGGTAGCCACCGTGGCAGTCGACGTGTTAAAATAACTCTTCGATTCTTTAAAAACATAGCAATAGAATCTAAACGAAAAACATATCCCTTGAAGTCTACGAGAACTGAGGTGAGATGGGAATAAATCATAGGGAATATTCGTTGTGCACAAATCCTTGATATTCCTAGGATACCGGAGCGTTCATCGTGGCGCCCATATATTGTAACGGCTCGAAACAAGCGGAATTGATTAAGGGGTGCAAAGGGATCGCGAAAATGGCCGCGGTACGGCGCGCATAACGTTGGAATTGGAGAACAAGGTTACGTAAACCCGGCGATAATGTCGCGGCGGACAGGAAAATCATGGTCGTGGCTTACTAAGCTATTGTTTGAATTCCTGTCGGCGCTTTGCGGTCGAGGATGGCAACGAGAATGGCAGAACGCCAGGCCGAGTCAAATACCCTTGTCCTATGCGCGCCTTCTTCGAACCGGCACTGTGCAGAGACGCGGGCGGATTTATGGTTAGCCGGCTTATTATTCGGTCACGCTAATGCTTTGTCGTGTAAACCGAGCGGAATTGCTCGATAGCGGCCGGCCGCCCTCTTATGTGCTTTAAAACACAGGGACGACAAAAAGGTTGCGGTCGTATTGGTTCTGCGCCATGATCGATTAGGGTCGTCGAATTTCTCATTTACACTGTCATTTAGAACAGTTCCTTAACGATTTTGAAATACAACATTTATTTACAATTGAAGGATTTATTTAAACGTCAACTTCAGGTAGATATAATCAATTATTCGTAAACTGTTCGATTAAGGTAAAGAAGAACATAAATGATAAGAAATATCAAAATATAAAGTTGTCTTGGGATCATTTGCGCACAGTGGAATTAAATAAAAACATTACTATTTTAATGTGTTTTTTCAATGGTCATTTAAAAGAAGGTTATTAAACGCATTTTATTGTCATTGAAAAACTTGTAATCGGTTCTTCATTACAGTGAAGTGTCAACATGAAAATGGAGACAGTGTCAAAATGTAATTACGTTTTCTTCCTGTTTAACAGTAGGTTTACAGGACGCGTCAATGTGACGCACAGTGAATTTTATAAACGATATTTTGTAAATGCTTCATTCGATTTTGATCGATGCAATTGCAGGAATATGTATTTTAGTTTATTTTTAAGTCTCCGATGTCCAAAATCCAAATGAGCAAACATCAACTTTTCTAGAAACAATAGAATAAATTGTACAATAAACCCAGTATTAACACGCTGACTGCCACGAAAAACTTCAGTTCTAATTATTTGGCACACAGTTATTAGGTTACACTATGACCGAGTTATTTGTGTTATTAAACATTTTCATTCGCCGCCAGTCATCTCACGAATTATAATTGTTTTCGAGTAGTTTTGAAAGCTACGGTCATCGGTGACCACCGTGGCAGTCAACGCGTTAAGCTAAATATAAAAAATTGTGTAAATACTCTGACGATGGAACGCACGCAGAACTGTGGAACGCGAATGAAGGGGAACGAAACGCCATTGCAATCGTTCAGGACGCCGCGGCGCGCGTCTTGGCAAGATGAGTCACTAAGTGATTCTGCTGCACGTATAAGCGCACCAAGTAGTACGACCACACGTTTTGTCGCACGTGTTGGCAACGCTTTGGCTCTGGCATTCACGTGCTTCCCCGCGGAACATTCGCATTCTAATTTAATAGAAGCGGCACCCGGCAAAGTGACACTTTGTGGCTCAAGCCTGCGCTCTATACACCGAATATTTATTGTTACACAATGTTGGTTACATAATTGCCGAGAGACCAACGCTCACAGTGAAATACACACGCGACTCCCGGTATGCCGGGGTGTTAACGATTTTATGGGCAAGGGCGAAACTTGAATTTGGAATAGAAGCTTCCCTGCAAAACTTACTTTAACCCTTTGCACACTGAGTTCCTTTTGCATTTTCCTTTCGATAACTTCGTATTACTTGTATTGTTTCATTTGAAACGTATTTCGACAGACAATTGATAGGAAGGAGTGTAAACAATTGTTTTTACTAATGCCATTGGAAATAGTACAATAACATAATACATTAATAAATTAGTCGTAAAAGGGTTAAGAGAAAATCGAATTTGAGGAATCGTTGAATGTATATTTACGTATTTGTTTATCTTTATCGAGGAATATTGTGTTTATCTTAAATTTAGGGTTTTTCTCACATTTTTCGTGTAACAATGTCTACACGATAAAACTGTAATTAATCGTTGCTGTATTTAAAAAAAATAATGATTTATTGTTATTCATATTCATGAATGTTGATAGAATCTTCAGATTTATTTCGAAAATACAAGATAATTAATTTTCCATTTCGTGTTTCTCTCGCGTGCTGCGTTTCTCCTTTATATAACGATCGTTTTTGTAAATATTATAGGAATGAAAAATCAACTTGCGATATTTCTGAAAAAAAGACGGAAAAAATTGTACGCGTTTGGTTTAAATTTCATGCAGATCGTTTCATGGCAAATCGAGCATTTTTTACCGTCGACGCGTAGGACTCCATGCATCTAAAAACGTTACAATGCATATGAAATATCTGGCCTGGAATTTGTTGAAAAACTCCGCGATATCTATTTTCCATGGAAATTGAATTTTCATCGGAAACGAGTTTTTTGTTCCGAATAATTGAATTCATTATAAGTTTGACAATCATTTGCAATATTCGAGAGCTCGTCTGAAGCTCTTTGATTAAATTTTTCTGGTTGAAAGAGATTTCAATTCTGATTTTCATGTTTCATTCTGAACAAACAATTTTTGCGGAATGACTCGTACTCGTAGATTGAACATTTCAGTAATTGAATATGTATTTTGTTGAACGTCTTTTTGTGATCATGGGAAAGCGATTTACAGTAACCATTTAAAATCCTCTTTTCGTTCAGATGTGTTTAATAAATTCCTGTTTTACTATTCCATTTAGCATCATTAGCATTATTATGTTATTACTATTATTATTTAATATTATTTACTATTATTTATTATTTATTATTATTATTTATTATTATTTATTATTATTTATTATTATTTATTATCGTTTACTATTATTTATTATGGTTTACTATTCTTCTTACTATTCTTATTACTACTATTACTACTATTATCATTATGGTTTTATTTTATAATCTATACATATAATTCCACAGTGTAACCATTCAAGTATTGTACAATAGAAAAACTAAAATTTGACGATAATGGAATATCCTCCATTTTATCGTATGATGCAAAAAGATTAAAATTCGAGGCACGCCAGCTTGAAAGAAAATAAATTTCACTGTGCTACGATATTTCCCGAGAAAGCAGAGCAAGCTGGGAACACAATACTTTCGCGGCACACTGTACACACTCGCTTACGGTCCGCTCAATCGACCGATAATGCGATTTTCTCTTACATAACGACCGCAGCTTATCCTATCATTGACGTTTGCCTTGATGAAGATCTTGGCCGTGGAGATCGCTGAAAATCCGTTTACGCGACCGTGAATGTATCGATAACGTAAAAACATTTCGCTAATTATAGAGATCGACAAATAATTTTTATAAAATCTGCAACATATCATTTGAGATCCGTTTGCTAATGTAACAGTGGAAGTTATTTTAGAAAAAATATTTACTTGGATATACGAACCGTAATAATATTTTCGTTGATAGTTTTCTTATTGACACGTGGATTGATTGACGTGCAATACGAACATTTGAGCCAGTCATTATCGCACGTCAGTCAGTATCAGTTGTAGCGAAAATATTGTCGGCCATTTCGAGCGGAACCCCCCGTTTCGTACAAAAAATAGATTCAAAGGATAAAATGTAAATTCTAGGGAAAAGCTTTATAAAATAAAATACGGCGAAGAAAACGGTAAACTCAAAAATAAAAGCAAATACTAACGTACAGATACAGATGCAAATCTGACGTGTTTCAAGTGACGTTTCGCAAAGTTTGTTGAAAACTAATTTAACACGTTCGCGGGCAGTAAACATTTTAATGAGCTGCAAAAATGCAGCTCGTTAATTACTCCGAGGGATAAGGTGCATAATAATTTCAAAAACTCAGGGCTACGTAGAATTAAATGCATGACAATGTGTCTTATAAATTTGAATGTTTATAGCACTCATGTTGTTTTGTATCACACTGAAAATGAATGCTATAGCATTCACGTCTGCGAACGTATTAATTTTGCACGGTAATAGATTAAAATATTGTTTTAGCCTGATCAAACCTTCACGGATAAAGATGACGAACAATATTTTGCACAGACACAATCGAAAAAATTTGCTCGAACGTCAATTAGACATAGAAAATTTACTCTTTGACTAAAATTGTCATTTTAAATTGTTTAATCATAATTAAATATAGAAAGATATCTCAGACATTCTATATTTTTTTTGTCATTGATGCAAAAATTTAGTATCTACGAACATATAACATGGATTGTTTTATGCATATGCCGAAAGCTCGTTCACACGCGCGATACGTTCGAAAGAACATCGAATCTCCGTTTCTCCATCGCATCTGCCACATGAAAAAGAAACTAAATCGCCTCTATTCGCATGAAATGAAAACTCACCGTCTGCCACCATCTGCCGTGACTGTTCATGGATAAATTGGGTCAATCGCTTTCCGATCCTAATCCTGCTTGTGACGCATTATTCTTATTATCGTGCATATTTTTGACGAGTCATGGCAAAATGTACATTAAAAAATAGATCTAAATAAACAATATATTTTAACCCATAAACTTCATTTCTTTTAGAACAAAAGAAGAATTTAATATGACTATGATATTTTTGTATTTGAGATAAATCTCTCGGAATAATATCATTCTAAAATTAGTCAATATTAATTTATATATATATATATATTATTATTATTATTATTTATATTTATATATATATATATTAATTAATTTTTTCTGTTATAATTTAATTCATCTTATTCGCTAATAATGTTCAGTAGTGTATAAAATTAATAATTTGAATAATTTCTTCTAAGATAATACATTTAATATCCTTAGAAGGCAAATATTAAAATAATTTTGCACATCAATGCACAACTATTATATTGAATTCTCAAAGATGGATACAACATACCCGACAGGTAATTGAAATATTCGTATCAGCGAGAATTTAGCGAAGATTCCACAGAAAGTATGCTTCCGATATTACCGTAGACTAAATTACATGCTTCAAAGTTTTCTTTCCCAATGGAATGCATTGAAACGATCGCCATGTTGGATTCTTCGGTTACGATGTATTCGATACCTGATAGCAATATTCATTTCACTGGAACCCAGCTCAATATTGCCCTAAATGACCCTAAAATTCACATAAATTTCGTTTCAAATATAATTATGGAAAAGCGCTCCATTAAAATTCAATTTGCTGCAACGATGCATACGTAAACTGCATTTTATCAACGTTAGAATTTGACAAACATTCTATACTTACAATTATCTTACAATCTTGTTATAAAAGGAATAGTGCGCCACTTATTGGAAAATTTAAAGTGCATTTCTAATATCAGCACAATAATATGCATTTTATTAATGTAACAGCTTGATAAGTATCTTAAATTCACAATTATCACACCATCCTGTTATAAAAAGAATAGTGCTCTACTGATTGGAAAATTCAAAGTACTTTTCTAATATCGGCACAAATTTAAATCGCATTAAAATTCAATTTGCTCAAACGATGCACGGATAAAATGCATTTTATTAATGTAAGAGCTTGATAAGTATCTTAAATTCACAATTATCTTACCATCTTGTTATAAAAAGAATAGTGCTCTACTTATTGGAAAACTTAAAGTGCATTCTTAATATTGGCACAGATTTTAACTCGCATTAAAATTCAATTTTTCGCTACGATACACGATAAAATTGCCGTGTTGCAGTCTCGGTGCGCGAAACACGAGCCGCAGTATAATGAAATGAAGAGTTCACGGTTTAACGTCGACCTTGCGCTTCTTTTTCACAGTGGTTAATCAGCTCAAAGGGCGTCCACTGTTTTTTGTTGCTGCTGGAGGTGATAAGGAGCACAACTGCCTCGAAATGCAACCGAATGATAGACGGCACCACCATGCCCCGGTCGAACGCCGAAGGGAAATACCATCTTTTCATCACGCTGTTCAACCGAACGGAAATGGTTTTCTCGTATATGCCCAATACCAGATACAGCGGTGAGTGTGCTATTATTCACATTTTATATACTTCAATTTTAGAAGCAAATGAAAGGCTTCTGCATCGAAGGCTTTGTTTAAAATTATCAATTACATTTTTCAGAGAATATCAATGAACCTAAGGAATTCTTTTTGAAATTGGATTTCTGTGATTCTATGATTCACTGTAAAGTTTCCGAACTTTGCATTCAAGTTTGCATTCAAATAAAAATAAATTTAATAATTCAAATTTTTGTTTAGATCTTAATTCATTTGAAAAGACTTCTTTCAATTTTCTCGGTATCTATATAATAAGATGAATACAAATTGTCATATTGAAATTATATAATGAAATAATGACGATCATCGAATTTGAATATAAACGTCGAAAGCTTCAAGAACTTCAAATTTAATCCGACGTTTGATTCGAGGCGTGTCTGGCCGTAATCAGGAACACTTATATTAAAAAACGTCGATTTTCGCGCGTCGTACAGTCGCGGAAAATGATTAAATGACGTCCGTGTGTCGCGGAAGTAATAAAAAAAAATTCATTCACGCCAGGTTTGATAAATCGTGTAACCTGACTGTAATGAACTTCGCGAGGGTGAAAGTTGGGGGGACTTGATCCAAGTTCATTGAAACTTTTAATTCTCTTCGCCTCAACTTTGAATAGTTAGACAGATTCGCACCTAAGCTTCCAAATTGCTTGTTTGTATGATGGCTGCGATGAAGAGATTGCGCAGGTGCGTCGTTTTCAGCTGTTAACTAATTACTGGGATTTACGAAAATACAGGTGTGCCCGTTTAACGAGGTAACTAATTTTATTGGATCACCTTAACCGTTGCACAAACGTCTGTCACACAAATAACGTCATTGAATACCGTGTTTCTTATTACGGAACCGTTTAACGGGCATTACAGTCGTTATATTAATTGCTCGTAACGATTATAATATCCTTGCTATTACAATGAACTGGTCTTCTTCTGTAAAGCTATTCTACTTTAAAATGTCTCATTGTATCATTTCATTCCTCGAGATATTAATTGTCACACAATTTAAATAATTTATTAGCGTTGATATATTGAATTATATTTGTTAAAATAGAAGATTGAATAAAATTGTTATTATTCGAATATGGTTACCGAAAGACGATTATAATGTTCTCGTATGATTATTTAATAATTTGTTTATATGAAAAATATGCCAATTTTGTAGTAATGAATTTTTTGTAACTTTTTATAAAGTTCATTAAACTAAGCAATTTCTGTTCGTCAGTCCACTACCATAATTCAACCAAGAACCATGTGACCATATTTCAGACTAACTCTATCTAGATTGCCAGCAGCGATTCCGGGTATTCGTGCAGTCACATTATCGATATATCTCGCGAACGGACGTCGTTGAACTCTGAATAGGCTCCGGGGAAGGATTTCTCACTGAGAACCGTTTCTTTCGAAGTTAATGGCAGCAATTATTGAAACAACCGGCGAAGTCCCACGTGTATCATTCTGCGCGACACATTGTTCTAGTTTATCCATTTTTAACAGTTTACCATTTATTACTAGTCTCCAAATCGGAAAGCGAAAAGTATGAACCACTTTGCTCTGCAAAACAAATAGTTATCTTGGCTGAAAAATGTTCATTGTTATATTTTATACATCGTACTAACTAACCTGAATTTTCTAAATACAAACAGTTGCTTTAATCTTCCTACACAAAGAATAAAAAATGTATATTTCCTCCTTGACTTCGATACAATTTCTACAATTCGAATGCGTACATTTTTCGATCATCGATACTCAATTATACTTCAATCACACCGAACAGAAATCTTCGTTTATTATAAATTCGAGTTGATCATCCTCGTAAATTCCATCACAATTTCCAAATCAATTATAAATCATGTCTTCTTCAATCATCGATAGTCAACATACTCAAACTTCATCCAACAAAAATTTCATTAGAAATATGACCAATAGACTTGGAATATTTATATATATATAATATTTATATTCTGAAACATTTTCAAGGAGATTAATTCATTCAAAATGTTACAAAATCCACTACACTTTAAATACTTCACCTATTTCTTCTTAATCGTACGCATTCCGCGCATTCAATTTTGCATTATCAAACGTCCCATGAATACATAAAAGTCTAGAATCTAATCATCGCAACGCAGAAAGAAATATTTCGAATTTCCTCGGAACGGTGCAATTTATTCTAGCGATAAAAATGGCGTGAAAGCCGCAGCTCGGTCGCACATTGGCGCAGCCCGAAAACATCGAAGAATCGAACGGAAGCCGAACACCTTGAACGTCCCCGGAACCGGGCAAGGGAAGCGAGTGTTCGATAACGAAGAATTCATTGTTCCCCCGCGGGAGAGTCTATTGTCCGCCGTGATTTCATCGCGTTCTTCGGCGTCGCGACCGAGTCGGTGGTTACAGACGAATCGTTAACTTTATGCTTATGGTTATACGAAAAATATACACATGAATTATTGTCGTTAATGCTAGGTTTACGTAACGCGTCACACTTTGATGCACATTGAATTTTATGAACATTGTTTAGTTAATGTTTACGTCGATTTTGATTAATGTGATAAGACAAATGAGTATTTCAATCGTGTGTCTATGAATCCCTAATTTCCAGAATCGAAATGAACGAAAATCAATTTTTCTAAGACCAATAGAATAAAGTGTATGATAAACGGCTGTAAACTTAGTGTTAATACAAGTTTCAAGTCCATACGATTCTAGGTTATAATTTACAATTTCTGCTTTGACAAAATAAATTGATAACTAGTCATTTACTTTCAAAGTAGCATCTTAATCCTCTGCGCTCGATAGGCAACCTTGTCACTACTCGATTTAATGCAGTGAAACTGTACAGCTTTATATTTCATTCTAAACTTCACACAATGCATCAATATGTAAAATATTTCAATAACATAGCTACATACCTTAAAAAATATCGTTCGTGTCTCATAAGAAAATGTTAAATACTTCTAGTGAAAAACTTTCTGGTGCAAAGGGTTAGTATTTGACTATCAACTTTGAACTGGAATAACGTCAAATGTCCGAATTCAAAATTGGGCGTTTTCCTTCGTTCATTTGTCTTTATATCAATTCCTATATTTTCTGATTAATCAGTCGTTCAGTTTTCTTCTTTCCTTTTGTTTCTGTTTCAACTAAAACGAAATGCATCATCTAACTTGTTTACCTTTATTTTGTAGCCAGTTATTTCAAATCGTACACGGATATCGTGTATACTAATGTCATTAATTCCGTGAAATGGAACCTTTTATTTTTGCTATTTTGGCCACGTTTTCGGGCGAATGGATCACTGTGCGTCGCCGCCGTAGCCGCCGTTGCACTCGGTGCATTCGTTGAACTGCATCCGCGCGCCGAGTTCTCACCTGGCCACCGGCCAGCATGTTACGTAACGCATTAATTCACCGACTCGTCGCATTTGCATGAGTTAGTGGCCGTGGATCGTCGCCGACGGGGCGCGCGGCTTAGTTTTCGATAACTGCACGCGTGCCGCGAATATCGTTTTCATGATCCAGTGAATCGAACCTCGGAGTTAACCCTTTGCCCTCGTGTATCGAACGTGGCTCGATGTCAAATTTATTCTGTTACCTTAACACTAACCGTCAAATGGCCAGTTTTAAAATTTGATTAAGTATTACGCGTTTTCTTTCGTTCATTTAACTTTGAACAGAACTGTCGGGCAGATCTAATATTTTCTGTAGTAAAAAGAATTGTTAAACAGAAATAGTAAATTACCCTTTGGTAATTGCTGAAGATTGTTCTAAATTATCATTTGGAATCTGGATTGTCATTATTACAGTAAGCATTAATCCTTTGCACTTGAAAGTTTTTTGCTAGAAATAATCAACACTCTTTGATAAAATATAGACGATGGTCGTTGTGACTAATAAAAGTAATTTAATCGATAAATTAAGGGACAAAAGTATTTTACTTTGATATTTCACATAGTGATGCGTTGTACGAAGTTTAGCGTTAAACATCAAACTTTATAATTTTACTGCATCAAACCATGTGGTGACTCTCCTAAGTGCAAAGGGTTAAGATATTGATACGATCAATATAAGGTTTAAAAAGAATAAAGGTTTCAAAAGAATAAAATCTTTAAAACGTCATGCAAAAATGGCCGATATTTCTGTACCGTTGAAACTGACAAATAGATATCCTACTAACTTGTCCTATGAAAACATCAAAATGGAATACCAGCTATTCTACATCGTCCATTTTAAAATGAAAATTTACCAATGTTTTTACAAGGGGATAAAAGCGCTGTCATTTCTAAATGAAATATTAATGCACCACAACGTTTCGGATGCAATCAAAAGTACCATAACGTTGTTAAATGTAAAACGACAGTTCTGTAAATGTTTTAAGTGAAGTAACGATCAATCATTTTTTTTCCCCGACGAAAAGTAAATATTTTTCTATGTCGCTGCATGTGACAGATGAGAGTCGCAACGTTCTTTTGGAATGAAAAGCAACAACAACGCGGCAAGGCGGTTTCAAAGCTATAGCCAGTTTCCGCGGCAAGCTGCTTTAATCTCGAGGAGAAACTTTTAATCTTCTTTTGTCGGTAGAAAGTACTGATTGTTAGCGCACGACGCACAGAGGGAAAAGGACAATAGGACAGGGACAGTAGAAATTGTGGTTTATGATCTTCCCTCAAATCCAGACCCGGCGAAAAGAGTAATGAACGGTAAGGACGTGGCGCAAACTAAATTCAGCTTTCCACCCTTCAGCAATTAAAGCCCGCCATTCTCCGCGTTCGCCCATTAAAAATAAAACGTCCGGCGCAGAGTCGGTTAACAGTTCTATTCAGCCGAGCCGCGGATAATCGATATATAAATGTATTGTTTACTAATGGGACGAAGCTGGGAATATTTCCCTTGCCTCGGTTTCAACAAGTAGATTCTGCTGAACACGATGTTTTTTATTGCTCAAAAATTTTCATGTTTCTCCATCGACGCGCTTCGTAAAAATAGAGGACAATTTTGAATGGAAGAATGATCGCAGAAAAATATTTATGAAATGAAAATCGAATAAAGGAATCTAGTGTAATGGATTATAGGAAAATGATAATATTGTATGTATTGTTATAATAGTTTTGTAATGAAATACATGGAAATTAGGTGTGTATGCAATAGATAACACTGTGGAACAAATTTTGACCTATGTTACTTTTTGCAATAACCACTATGTGTTTCTTATAGAGTTCCTTACTCTAAATACGAATCCGAAAACCAAATTGCTGGGTCAGGTCTAGTTTTCGAAAAAAACAGGTCACTTCTTATATGTATATGTATAATGTTTAATTGTTTTATAAATTTTCATAATAGTTACGAGAAAGTTTTCACGATCGTCCTGTTTTAAATAATTTGATGTTTGTCTGCAGAATCCAATGGTGCACAGCAAATTCGTGTTGGCCAACCCACTTTTCGTAGAAATGTAACAGAAGTGCATACAAAGTACGCGCATCTACACTTTTTTAAACTTTGATCATCGTTCACAAACATTTAATGATACGCAAAATTCAAAATTTTTATAACTACGTGATCGGGCAAGTCTCCTTTATTTTTTGCGACAAATTTTAACTGCCTATCGTTTTTAGTTTTCACGTAACACTTGGTTTCCTGAAAAATTCGACCGGTTTTACAGAACCCCAGTTTTTTCTAAAACTGGACCTAACCCAGCAATTTGGTTTCCGGATTCGTATTTAGGGTAAGGAACTTTATAAGGATCACATAGTGATTATTGCAAAAAGTAACATAGGTCAAAATTTGTTCCACAGTGCAACTGATACTAAGTTTATTGATATTTATTGTAGAATTTATTGTATCGTTTTTTGGAAGTTCCTAGCAAAATATTTATTTATTTAAGTTTTGAAAATTAGGGGTTTATAAATAGACGATTATAATACCTGTTCGTGCATAAATCAAAATGGACGAAGGCATTTACCAAATAATGTGTATAATAATCGATATGCGTCAAATTGTCGCGTTCCGTAAACTCAGTGCTATATATCCACCGTAGAATTAATTGCAAAGGGAATAATAAACAAGTTTGTTTGTAAAACAATTCTCAGGGGTAAATCGAATTACACCCTTGTCGCTCACCCTGCTCTGTAACACCTTCATCCGCTCCATTGAACTTTAAACAGAATAAACGGATGAGAAATGATCGTTGCATTTTATAGGTTCAACGATATTTGGTACCCAGTTTTCTGGTTTCACGTTTCATTGTGTCTTTTGATACGATGCTCGCACTTCTCGGTGACAATAAATCTTTTGGGAACTTCGCTTGGAACATCTCGAGCCGAGTATCCAGTTACAGAGACTTCAAATGTAAGAAAAAATCTAACGAATTGTTATCGTTTGTAACAAGTAGGATTCAGATGGAACATGGATTTTAAAATTGTAAAAGAGATGTGTAACAATGCGAACCCCTTAATCTACAATGACGAGAGAAGAATTCCAGATTAGTCTAATAAAAATCTTCCTCGCTGAACATGCATCGAGGTCAAAAACTGTTTTATTATATTCAATATCTCACTTTCAAATTTGACACTTAGGCAACCACCTAAAAAGAACTATAATCTGTTTCATTAACTTTAATCGAACTCGTTCAACAAATTTGATTAAAAATTGTGTTTTGCAATAGTAAGGAAGGTGTTTATTGAATTGTAAATATCCCCAGTCCAAAAGTTAGATTAAAGCAAAACTCACGACTAAATAAAAGATAAAAGCTAAATGTAAATATATAACTAAATTAAAAAACTACTTAAAACTAAATAACAAACGAAAAAAGTAAACGAAATAAATGGAACTACGTTGGTAAGAGAAAAGTGGGAGATCTTCCCATTCGATTGGCTAAGTACTTACGAAAGATGGAACATTTCTTCTCATTTCTTGCAATTTGTTGATAGTAGAATTAGCTAGTCGAGCTTAGTCGCAAAGAGAGTCGTATGAAAAAAAATTGAAGAAAGTTAAAGAATGCGTGTCGGCCGTAGGGAATAATATTTTGGCGTGAAAAAGATACAGATCGGCAAATAACAAACGTTACCCTGGATTCGATTAAACCTGTCCGTGCAGACAACAAATCTCCGTGATTTACGTTCGAAGGGTTTCTAAAGACGTAAACGGAGAGGCGATCAAGCTGCTTGACAAGTAAATTCTCGAGATACTGCAACCGACTGCGAGCTTCACCAAATCGATTTTCAGCTTGACGAGATTCGATACGAGCTTTTTAACAAATAATCTCTTTCCCCGTCGCTTATAATTGAACTGTCGATTTCTGATTACGAACACGCAGCAAACAATTAAATCATTCTTGTATTTTCAATTTAGACATAACTGGAACACACGTGGAATTAATTGAATTTTTCATGAAACCGTCTGTTGAATATGGAATTTCGATAAGTTATAATAAGATTCTTAATAAATTCTAATTGTAAATTCTAATAAAACCCTTGATAAGTTCTAATTCTAAGTTCTAATAAGATGGAAGTTTTGTTTAATGAAAAATTAAATAAATAAATATGACTAATTGTACAACTGAAATGAATAATTATAAAGTGAAATTTGAATTCATCTGCTTCATGAAATATAAATACATATCAAACTCTCAAATAATAAATACTAATATAAATATTATTATTTCTTATTTTTATCATTTTTATAGTATTATCAATATTATTATAGTTAACATTATGTATGTAATAATAAATATACTAATAATAAATACTAAACTGAGCCATCGACTAATAATAATACAAAGTATAAGAATAAAATATTTTCGGGTAATATTTATATATACTTTTCTTGGTTAATTTAAATAAGATTTTTTTACGCACATTCAACAAAATCGACAAGGCTGCGTTCCTTTCCTTCCATTTTTACGCGCATTGACGTGGGAAACACGATACCCCAACGAAGGTTTCAGTTAACTCTGCTTCCTCCCCTCCTCCTCCCATTTTTCGCAATTAATTCTTCTAATTCAGGGTTATGGGAATTATCGTGGGAGGTCATGAGTCCGTTTACTGACGCAGTTTCCGAATATCAATGTCTGGCGACGCTTAAACACGTCCAGATCCGGATTTATGATACTTTATTCCATTACAACGTCAACGTTTCGATATTTATCGGAATCGTTTGCCAAATTTTCGAAGGTCAAATCGATACGAAATTCATTTTACCTTGAACTATAAGAACAATTCATTCGTGATTCCCATTAGATTTTATATGTGAACTTTAGTAGGCGGAAAATGCAAATGTTGAACTATTTGAAGTGATAAAAGAATTAGGAAACTCGATTCCTTAATCCGAACTTCGATTTTACTCCCAACATTCGCTTCTACTGGGCGAAAGTAAGTTAAATAATTAATTCCGCGCTTGCACGGTTAAACGAGGAGCCCTCGGAAATTGAGATAACAAGGTTAGTGCTGATTCCGCGAATATTAAATAGTTCTTTGAATTTCTGTTGGCCAGGCTGTTTTTTCCACGGCTAAAACCCGTTCTCCTACGAAAGGAATATGACCTTGTTACATGAATTTCGTTCGCGAGAGAAGGATAAAGAGTGGAATGATGGAAAATTACATTAACAATACTTAGCAAATGAAATAATATTCGAGCGATATCATTGTGATCTTGTTTTAATCAATATTCCATCTGTAGTGATATATCGACAAGGTCCTCTTCAAAAATACCTAAAAGCTTATTCTATTCGATAAATAATATAATTTGGAAATATCAGAAACAAAAACACTTAAATCAAACACTAACATACTACTTAAATTTAATATACATAATAATAACTAATAAATTCTTTAAATTTTCATTTGCAAAATATATTTTTTTCCATTTCCATTTATAAAATGAATCTTTTCAATTTTCACTTATAATATAAATCTTTTAAATTTTTATTTACAATATAAATTTTTCTTACACTAAAAGTTTCGTTTCCAAGAAGGCTTCAGAAGCAGAATTTTCTGTCGATCGACTTCACACCCTTAACCCGCCCACACAAGCTTGATTTTTATTTAATTATTCGTTGCGAAGGGGATGAGGAAGCGAGAGGGGTGGGGACACGCGAATAAACCGGATTAGCCCCGAACAAACCCGATCAAATGCGACGCACGATACGGTTAAGAGGAATTCGATTTCCCGTGAAAAATATTTGTCATCGCGCTGTTTAAATGACAGCTGAATATTTGATGCGGACGCAGCCCGCGAAGACCCATAATACAGGAAGCCATAAATGCTCTAAAGATCTGCGTGCTACGACCCTGGTACACAGTACCCGAAGTAAAATCGACTGGAAAGGACGCAAAGCCTTCGTCCCGTCTTAAAAACGTTCACGAAAATTTACAATCTCGTAAAAAGAAAACTTTTAAAAAATATTAGGTCACCTCATAGGTAACACCGTTTTCTATCTTGCTTTGTGAGATACATTCTTAACCCCTTGTCTTTACGACTTGTTTCTCAACTACGATCGATACCATCATATAATTTTGTATCTTCTATCGCCAAAGAATTTTGTATCTTTTAGTATATTTCCCGTGTAAAATTGTGTTTTCAACTTTCACGTAGATTAGTAATAATGGAATATCAAAATTCACATCGAATTTTTCACTGTTAATAACTAATGCAAGCTTAAACAATAAATAAACACTAAATATATCAATTTGTAATATATACATTCATTACTATATTAAATACTTATTCTTTAATATTGACACTTGTGTAAATTATTTGCACATTTAGTAACATCGTAAAAGTACTATTTCTTACTCTTTGTTTCTACGAGACAACTGTAACAAATGTTGAAAATTAGTATGTAAATGCACGGGTTAAATTTATCTTAAATTTGGTTCACGCTTCGCTGATTGTTTGCTTGTATCGGCGTCATTTTCCTATATATTTTATAATTAGCGATCAGAATGCAATGTGCTAGACGCGCTAATTTGTTGATCCGAGAGCAATCCACGGTGCCAATTGTGATGTAACAACGGTTTCTGTGGGCCGCCGATAAAAATTCATGGAAACCGCCGATACCTCACACGGTTCGCCGTACATCGTGTTTAATCCGAGTTATAAATAGCTGGCCACGGAACGGTGAGCTTCTATATTTCTATTTTAGACACACGAATATTCCTTCGATACATGGGGATTACAGAAACACGGCCGTGCAATTTAATCGATCGAAATATCGCGTGCGAGCGAAATAACATCGCTGGTTTTCGTTTGCTGTTTTAAAATTTCGACTGCAAGTCTCATTGAAAAATCGCGATGAAAAGTTTGTTTGAAGTTCTAATTCGATTTTGATAAAAACTTAATTGTGAACTAATTTGCGACAATTAACGGAAATATTGCTATCGAAGTCTAACAAACGATCAACTGCCGATAAAAGTGTTCATTCTAGATCGACAATTTTGAAAACTTTATCAGAATCAAAATATCAGCGAAATTACAGAAAATATTATTTTTAATATCTTTAACAAAAGAAATAGATTTGGGTTTAATAGAATATATTAGAACTATATGTAATAACTATCTCCTATTATCCCTGATTCTTCAGTGTCGGACAATTGGCCTACATCGAGAACATATTGATAGAATTCAGTTGACCGTAATTTAGTGAAATTCATGCGAATGGTGAAATACATTAATTAACTGTTAGTTAGAATTTCATGTAATAATCTCCACGTTGTATCGGGCAACGATTATAGACGCATTAAACACAATAATCGATCTGGTTTTTGTTTTAAAGACTTGAATATTTAAATATCAATTAAATTTCACCGTACTTTATGCAATTCTACTCATCGATTGTACCTTATTGTTATAACCATCGATATTTATATTAAAGACATTGTTTTCATTATTATTCTAATAATAATTGGGAGATGTCCAAGTTTTTCAATCAATGTTCCTGATCCCAATGATGAAGACGTTCGGAATGTTTGTTCTAGTGACTGTGCAAGCGGAGAGTTCCGGATTAATCCCGAGGAAGTTCACCAGGTTTCTAATATCCAGTGAGCCCGAAGGCGACGATGATAGCGTGGATACCGGCGTCTTCGACATACAGGACGACTCACTGTCGAAGTATTTGGACGTTTGCCCGAACGCCGTGGTGGAAACGTCGAAGGTGCAGAGGGAGGAGATCTCTGTGGCCTGGACCAGCCCTTCCGAAGGTAGCGGTTGCATATTTATCAGGTGAAGGGATATTTTAATAAAAAGCATGAACAACGAACGTATTATCTATTCCTTCATTGACATTTTCTCATTTAGATACGCATGCACATGTGTCGAAAAGCGTAGGTGTGCCAAGAAGTAATCCATCATTTTCTCAATGAATAAATAAACTAGAATATTGAAGAATACAATGAAACGTAGTGTTATTAAATTGTTCATTTCCATCGAAAGGAATTGCATAGGTAGCTAGAAATAGTAGATTACTGATAGATTGGTGCATCTTAGAATTCGTTTAATTCTACGTAGATATTATTTCAATATGGAATCTTTGGAATTTTATTTAACAAAGTAGTCATCGAGATATCTCTTTACACAAACCCGCAAAACTAAAGTACAATTATTTAACTCTAACAATTCATTTTTTAATATATAAAATTACTTCGTTACATTAATGACTACTTCTTCAAGCTTATCTTTCATAAAATTAGGTTATAAAAAAGGAACGTCGTATTATTTGTAATAGGATAAAGCAACAATCATGCAGTAGAGAGATTATTGTTTTAAATAAAATTCTAAAGACGTTCGCACGCAGTTCTAACGCTACGGATGTCCCGGGCAGTGGTTCTCAAACACTGGCCGACGAGTGAAATGTCGGCCACGGTCTCAATAACGCGCGTCCGTTCGCTTTTCTTTTCTGGAGTACAGGGCAACGATATTGGAAACGCCGGACACGTGGTATATGGATGATCCGAACTTAGTTCTGAAGATCTGTCAGGACATGAAAGCCGAAGCGGACGAGCAGGGCCCGGTGCTGCAGGAATGCTGCGCCTGCGAGGAGGCGAAGTACGAAGTTACTTTCGAGGGACTTTGGTCTAGGAATACCCACCCTAAGGCACGTAAGAACCTCATCAAATAAAATCGACAGTCGGAAGTGCATGAAACTCCGCTATCGATCTTATCGTATTTTTAGGCTTCACGGGATGGAAAGAGAGAGAAAGCTTCCTTCTATCTGATTGACATTTTCTCTTTTCTTCAATATACGTTTCTATCTTGAAATTATTCATGAAAGTTCCTGAACAATTGTATGGATGTTTCAACAGCAGCTACTTTGTGAGAAATAATGTTTTTATTTTATAATTGCTTGTGTTTAAGTAGAACGACAGTATTCGAAAAATTGGAATGTCTGCATATAGTCTATCTTATTAAAAAAAAAACGTTATCAATGTTTAACACGTGTAGGTTTTAGTCAGGTTTCCTATTTTTTTATAAAAAGGAAAACAAAGTTCGGTCGCGAACGCAGTTTAGAATTTCGAAAGGATTCCGAGTAATTAACGGATGAGAATTGGTTGCCCGAAAACTATGATCCCGCCACGCTCCCTGAATTCCGGAAAATTGTCAATATTTCATCTGGCTATTTGGGCAACGCTGCGAGCCTTTGATGTTTGTATTAACCGAGAATTCTATGGCGCCGATGCACTTTGCTAGAGACGTTTGCGTGTAGTTGTTATATTCGTGTTCATAACGGGGCACCAATAACGATTATTCAGTTGGTAATTGCACCTCGTACAATTAAATGCGGCGCATTGTGTGGTAAATAAAAACATTGAACATAGTAGTGAATTTATTATTGAATACCGAGAGGAATACCTCGCGCGAATTACCGCTATTTATACAGTAAATAAGTTGGTCGCACCTCACGTTTAATATTAATATCAATCAGTTCCAATGGAGTTAAAATTGAAAGGCAGTTCATTACCGGTAGAGAAATTAATTTGGAAATTCATCTTAAACGTCCTTTGAGACCCGAATGAAAACGTGATTAATAAATTGTATATATTTATAATCACATAGTCAATGGTGTAGAATATTCTTATAAATTAATTAAAATGAGTTTAACTATAAAACGTTATCGCAAGAATGTTTTTTTTTAAAGTGGAATAAGTCCATTTGTAACTGAATGAAATTTTGTTTAATAATTTTATTAATTACTATTGCATAATAAAATTTAACAAGTTTATAGTTTCAAAAACATTGCTCGAATTGATTAACGTTTACCAATATTTGTAAGTTGATTCCAACGCACACCCTTAAATATCTCACTGTACGACAAAATGGACTCATAGCACTTTAAAACAACGACTGATGTATTGTTAACAATTTTCTTGTAATAAAAAGTATTGAGATTTTACAACTAGTTTTAAGGTGGAATTTTATTTGAACTTTTACGAGAACTTTGTTTTAATAGTTCCTTTTTTTCAAACAGGACTTCCCCAGCAAAGGATGGCTCATTCGATTCTCAGATGTGATTGGAGCCTCGCATACGGTGGACTATAGATTTTGGAAATACAACGGCTTAGCTAGTGTCGGTTTACGACAAGTGGCTGAACTCGGGTCGACTCGGAAATTGGAATCGGAATTAAAAGAGCAAGTAAATGCTTCTAAATCATTTTACTACAATCTATCTCTCATCACATTTTTAATAATATTGAAAATTATCAAACAAGTATATTAAATGATTAAAGGAAATAGGTATTTTTAATAAAATGATTAAAACATTTTGACAGTTTTTCAATCTATGGAATTTAATATCAATTTATATTCTTCGCTACCAGAATTTCACCATTTTAAATTTTTATACGTAGACGATTCTTCCGTCTTTTTTTTTATAGAGCGAGCATATCAGAACGATAATCAAAGCCAGGGGAATAAGTTACCCCAACGTAACTGGCAAAACTTTCGCGGTCTTCCGCGTCGACCGGAAACACCATCTCATGTCCTTGGTCTCCATGCTCGGTAAGATTATTTCAGCATGAATTTTTTATATCGTACTAAATGAAACTACTTAAACAAATAGAAAGAAAGTTAATAGAAATACGAAAATACTCATGCATGCATAAAACATTTTTAATAAGATTAATTTTTATTTCTGTATAATTTGTTATTATTAATATTTCAGTACATAGTAAATAAAGCTTCTCTCAATTTCATATTTTGAATGTTCAAACATGTTTTTGCTCGAGTGTCAAATAAAGAAATATACGTTTTTATACATACAACACTAAAACTTTAAACATTTACTTTCTTTAATCGATGTTTAATGATTAGGAATATTCCTATGTGACGATAAATGTAATATCAAAGCACAGGTATCCACAAATCGATGATAATCTCAGAAAGTCTCCGAAAATGAACGTTCCTCCATTACGTGGGAGTATCTTGAAATTACTGACGGTTCTTAAAAGTTTCAGGAACGCTTTGCATTTTAATCGGAAGTTCCAGAAGTTCTGACCAACTTCTGGGCTTGCTGTGCAGTGAATCGTGATATGGAAAATAAAGGAAATAATTTTTCAGACCCGTCGCCGGATTGGATAGTCGGGGTCTCGGGTCTAGAGCTGTGCCGCTCTGATTGCACGTGGATCGAGCACAAAGAACTAAATCTCTACCCTTACGATGTGGGTACTGATGATGGAATCACGTATTTAGTAAGTAAAACTCGCTATTCAAATCTTTGATGGCGTTTCATTGAGAATATTTATGAAAAATCACATTTTTATAGATTGATTCGTGAAAATGTGAAACGACTTAAAGCTTATCTTTTGACACAGGCTTTATAAGATTGAATGTTAAATAAAAACTCTACTATTATTTTATTTTATCACATACTTTTGTAGGTTTATTGATAATATTAATAATTAATATTGTTATACATATATGGAGTCTACAGTTTCATTAACTTAATGCATTGAATATCGTCACTCGAAAACTTCAATTCGATACAATTGCTTCCATCGCGAGGTACCTACAAAACACACAAAATATATTGACACAAAGCAGAAGGTCAAGATTGAGAGAATGATGTAAAGTCTTCTTGAGGAAACTCCATTTATTTCAGTGAAATATAATTTAATAACAAACCCATATTCTTTCCAGTCAGGCGTTAACGCCGTGTAACTGGATTAAACTAGTTTCTAAATAGAATTGCATAACGGAATAAGCAGATGAAGATTAAACGAGGTGCATAAATTAGAACTAATGTTCAGGCTATAAGCATTTTGTTAAAAAGAAAATTAGTTTTAATTTTTCGGCGATCAATTTGAAAACGATAGCGAATACCAAAATTATAGACTTATAGATGTTCCATCTAGATCGCATTCCAAAATGAAACACTAACATAACGTCAGAACAAAAATATCAGAAACATTAAAGGAAACATAAGATGTAAACGAATGATTAAAAAAGTGAATATCGTCGAAACAGTGACCCAATTTGTTGCATTGTTCTGCCGCGTGCCCGTAGCATTCGAGGGGAACAAAATAAACGTCAGCTGTCGCCGGCAGAAAATCGCATAATAAATTTTGACAGGAGTTCCGTCCCTAACAATTGACAATAGGGCTGCGGGTCGCGCGAAAATCGCTGACATCGCAATAATAAACGCGCCCCCTCAACACTTTTCCGGCCGACCGGGAATTTTCCCCCGTTGCGTCGCGGCATCTCTGTGTTCCGGTCTCTAAAACGCGCACTATTTAGTCACTCGTGACCCTGCGATTAATACGAATCCAAGGATCTCATTGTTACACAAAAATAAAAGACAATAGTATCATTTATACTTATTTCAAAACGTTTATAGCATTAAAATTTCAAGTTGACGTTAAAGAACATAGTAAACATTATTAGAACAAACTTTTCCACTGTTGTTCATTACGTGGCACCATTTTGTGTCACACAAAATGGGAGACAGAGAGTTTGAATTTAAACGTATATCTTCTTCTAATTGAGGAAATAACAAATTGTAAATTTTTAGGAATTGGTATATAAATTCTTGTTGGTTTACAATGAATTATATCAAATGGATATTTCATTGAAAATTAATAGAATTTATATAGTAGTTATTCATGAGAATATTGAAGTGAATATTACACTTGCATTGTCTGCAGTCACCAGATTCGGCAACTGATCCTCAGGAGCCCATTCGACGTATAACTTCGTCATTCCCAAACGATTCAAGGTCTCCATTTTACGATCCTTTGGGCTCGGACATGAAACCGCTTGCCAAACTTTACTTGAACCGGCAAAGGCTCTACGAGAAGACCTGCACCGTTGTCCCGGATGAAGTGGCCGACACAGGTGCTACTACTACCCCAGCGTCGTCCCCTAATCGCAAAAATAGCAAGTATTGCCTTTTTGTTGTGTTATTTTATGTTTGGATCCGTGTACATGGAGACCAGATGGGAAGGAAACGTTTAAAGTAGTATTTCACGTCTATCAATTGTAAAAGCATCAGAACTGCGTTTGTCTGAAGTGAGATTTCTAACTTTGATGTTTCTAGCTTTGAGATATCAGAGCATTAGATTATAGATTTCAAAATTTAACTTAATTTTTAGATTGCTCTGTGTAATACTCATAGAGTGGCTCTTATAAGCAATGGAAAATTCATTGGCAAATATTTCCATTACTCGAGAAATAGTTCTTCCCTCTTCAGGTGTCTATGTCACAGATCGTTTGCTTAATCCGTGTAAGAAATGTTCAAGCCGACATAATGGAGATAGAGGTAAACGAAGCTTGGAAGTAAACTGAAATTTTTAGTTTCCTTTTTGCTGGTAGAAAATAGAAGTAGATAATGCCGCTCGCAAAATTCATAGTGTTCTTTTGTTACTTTTTAGTTACTTTCTTTATGGTATTTCATTTCTTTAAACAATGTTTGCATTGAGATCGTTTATGACACGTAGATAAATGCATTCATTGCTCATTATTTATGGCAATGCATTATCTCCCGTTTAATTTATACGCATTGAATTGTTCAGTCCTTTACAAATTATTATAATTATTCATAGACATTACAAAATTATGGGTCAATTAATACTAGTAGGGGAATTATTCGTTCGCGATGTTATTTATGAGAAATTATCTGGATAAAGGATTTATGTCTAATTTCCTGACCTCGGGCAATGTATTATCAAATCGACGACTATCAAAATAATATTTTCGAAAAAATTTCAATTTTAAAAGAAACAAATAAAATATTGCAAATTTTTAATATTTTATGTTTCGAAAAATTCATTGCATCGCGTATCAATTATTTTAGTTTTTATATATCTCCCATCAACTGTTCGATTTTTAACTGATCGAAACTAATATTGTAATCATTGTGATTTCTGACGTACACAGAAGCCTGCAAAGTGACACAATGGGGTCCTTGGAACCCCTGTTCGGTGACATGCGGTCGTGGCGTCCAACTTAGGCAAAGACACTACCGGGACGAAGCCGCTGCCATGTCGAACAAATGCAACGTCGTACTATCCGACAGAGCGACCTGTTATGGAAAGATGCGTAACTGGTAACAATGACTTTTTTAAAGATTAAATGAATTAATTAGTAATCGACCTATTCAGATTCTTTATAATTTGAAACGAACTTTGGAATTTTCACCATATTAGTAATATACAATGATGGTTTACAATAAAGTACTCTAACGTTTCAGAAACTTCATGGTACAACACCAAAATGGTATAAAATCGGAAATTACAAGAATCAAAATTTTCACTTCATTGTCAAGTTACACTGTCCAAACTACGACAAACAGATCAACAATAGTAAAGACAGATCTGAATTCGCGATTTCGTTGTTCTTGATTTTCATTTCACACTTCATGAAGAATCACCCCATAATTTTTCCACTGGTCGCATAATTGCTTTCTCCGTTGGTTTCGATGCAACGGCGAAGCAAAACGATTCTCCGTACCTAACCTCGATTAATCTTAACTTTCCTTTTACATTTTATAACGTTTTATATTTCTTTCTTCGCTAATCTCATTGTAGCAACAAAGCTAGACGATTCTCCGTATCTAACCTCGATTAATCTGAACTTTCTTTTTACATTTTTAACATTTTACATTTCTTTCTTTGCTGATCTCAATGTAGCAACAAAGCAAGACGATTCTCCGTGCCTAACATCGATTAATCTTAACTTTCTTTTTACATTTTTAACATTTTACATTTCTTTCTTCGCTGACCTCAATGTAGCGACAAGGCGAGGCGACTCTCCGTGCCTAACATCGATTAATCTTAACTTTCTTTTTACATTTTTAACATTCTACATTTCTTTCTTCGCTGATCTTGTTGCAGCGACAAGGCGAGGCGATTCTCGGTGTCGATGTTGAACAGCGGTTTATGCGCCCTGAACAATTGGAGCGAGTGGGGTTCTTGCTCGAGCACTTGCGGCCCTAGTGTCAGGACGAGATCGAGAAATTTCGTGGACAAGAAGTATCGGAAACAGTGTAGATCTGCCCCAGATGCGCCGGAGCTGCAGCAAACGACTGAATGCGAGGACGTCCCGCCGTGTCCTGACGCGGACGGCGAAGAGGTAAGAGAAACGTCCACTCCGAAGGAGGACGATGATGACGATGAGTTGGACAGTGGTAACGATGAGCAGGAGAATGATAACGATGAGCAGGACAATGATGACAATGTTAACAATGAGCAAGGCGATGGTGGCGGAGAGGATTACGAGAGAGAGGACGCGGCGGTGGAGGTAGCCGAGGAATGGCTGCAGGTACAGAACACTTGTCTGGGAGTTTGCCAGAAATTGTCACTAATTGATGCGTAACGCACACCGGCTTACTCGTTGCAAGTGTTGCAAAATCCATTGCATTTCGTTAACAATAACAGCTTGATATCGGGGCCGTATAATAGGGACGACGTTACTATAAATATTACTATAAACAGTATTATAGAAATAACTGTAAATGTTGCTATGAATATTGATATAAATATTACTGGAAATATTGCTATGAATATTGATATAAATGTTACTATAAATATTGATATGAATATTATTATGAATATTATTATGAATATTATTATGAATATTATTATGAATATTATTATGAATATTATTATGAATATTGCTATGAATATTACTATAAATATTGATATGAATGTTGTTATAAATATTGCTATGAATATTGCTATAAACGTTATTATAAATATGGTAGAATATTGGTTCATGATTAACAATGATCGATGAAATGAAATATTAAACATTATTGTGCTGACCATTTATTGTCAGTTAAGAAGTAATCAAATCAAACTCTATTAAAGAGTTATTTTATTCTTTCAACGCGAGACAAAGAAGAAGCTCATTGTTCACGAACATCACTAACAAAGGGAAGAATCGTTTATCTTTCAGTAACTCGAGAAACATTTAAATCATCACTAACGAATCTCGAATTTATATAGAAAATAACTGTAAATCATACCTGCACCATTTCTCGCAGATGCATCCATGGCACTGGCATCCTCACGTAAGTGAATTTACTCACGAGTAATCGGGAACGATTGACCATTGAAATAGGAATGATTCAAAAGAACTAAAAAATCATGCTTCCTGAACTTTTAATTCTCATAAACTAATTTTTAATTTTGGAGATCGAATAATTTATAAATATTACAGCGAAGAAATACTTGATAAATAATATTTCTTCTCGCAAAATGATAATCTTTCATTGTGAAAAGTAAACACATTATTTTTTTCTTTTCCTTATTTCTTTAATTAGAATTACAATTACTTGAACTGAATATTCGTTTTACGTTTTCTTCTGTTCATTCTGCACGCAAATGAGAATTCTTACGTACTTCGTTCACAATATCACACCCTCGTTTAACAACTTAATTTCTGAGATTTGTATTATTTCGTATCACAATTAAATATTTCACTTGTTTAGTCCGCTCATATTCATCGCAAAATAGCACCACTATAATTTATTCATTTATACATTTATACATTTCCACTAAAATTCATGTCTCATTGAAGTTATGTCTCATCGAAGCTTCAGTCCTAATTATTTACAATATTTCACAATATATTACTAATTGTGAAACGTCATTACACATGTTTTTAATTAACTATGTCATGACGTACCGATCGAATTTAAAAAAAACGTAGGATTCTTAAAGGATTCGAACTTTAACCCTTTGCACTTGTCACTTTTCATCCTTTCACTATCTATAATTTGAATTTATTCTATTCATTAAAGCTTCAAAAATATTGAAAATAAATGTCTAAACTTCGACCAGAACAAATAATGCTAAACACAATACTCTATTTCAAGTATACACCAAAAAAGGTAAAATTATCGAATTGCCAAGAAGAAAATTAAATCAATTGATCAGGGAAAATTATCTTAGTAAACGTATACATGTTCAAAGGGTTAATAATTCGAAAATGTTTGAATATTTATGTACAAAATATCATTTTCCTCAATTTATTCCCCCGTTAGAAATGTCCCGAGGATCGGTACACACAGTGGTCACTGTGGTCCCCCTGCAGTTCTAGTTGTGGGCCTGGTGTTCAGCTGCGATCCAGACTTTACAATAAAAATTGGAGCAGCACAAGTTACAACGACGAAGACGCTAGTCTCGAGGAATGCAAATTGCAACAAGCTGCCTGTGTGGCGAACATCCGAACTTGTGACTTTACCAAGGAAGAAGCTGCAGGTGAGTCGTAAACAAATGTTTACCTGCGAATACTTTATTTAAATAGAAAGAGAGGAAAGATGCATTAATAAATGTTCCCAAAAATCTTTAATAAACAGTCTAAATATTCTTAATTATTAAGTTTAGCTGCAAACAGTTTATAGTACATAAATAATATAGAACACATAATAATAAGAGAAACATATTGCAACTCGTATGAACCGAAAATTATCAAAATTGTGGAATCAATTTCGCAATAACATTCAGCACATTTCAAAAGCTTTCAACCACTTTATCAAAGGTCCCTTTGTTCCCTTGAAATTGCTTCTGCTATCGAATATATGACGACTGCACCTTATGATCTTGGAATATGAGCTTAATAATAAACTCGTGTGATAAACTTATGAAATTAGTAAAAGTGAGTTTTTGTAATTTCCAGCCTTTTTTAACTGAACATGCGATTAAAATATGAAATTAAAGTTTCAAATAAATTGAATATGCTAGTAACACTTTGTCTGCTGGCTTGGTAGAATGAAGATATGTCACTAATACCGGCGACATGTTACTTAATCATTGTAAAAGGGAGTAATTATAATTATAATACAATCACCAAAATTTCAACAATAATATAATTAATACAATGTTAATTCAATTGATAAGTTTCGAAACATTTCAGTCGATAAGCGTTGCCATTGGACATTCTGTTATTCGAATCGCGATAAGTAAAATGTTAAAATATTTGAATAAATAAAATAACGAAAATATTTAAATATATACCAATATTCACTATTATAAAATAATTAATTTAATTCACTATTATAGCTAAAATATATATCGCACTTAGGTGTGCTTAATTTAATTCAGAAACTGAATTCATTCCAGAAATTTGCAGTGAACCAATGAAGAGAGGAGACCACTGCAAAGGCAACATTTTACGCGCGTATTTTGATAAACAAGCAGGTCGTTGTCGACTGTTCAGTTACTCTGGCTGCGACGGAAACCGAAATAATTTCCAGACCGAACAGGACTGCAAGAACGTCTGCGGCGATTTTCAGAGTAAGTACAAATCACTATTAAGAGGCTTTAACTTCCATTAAAAATGTAGTAAAACTTAATTGTGCAATTGAAACATGGAACTACATTTAACTATTGTATGAGCAACAGAATGCCCATTTTTTTTATATTTCTATTAACAACTTTCTATGGTTTTTTGAATATATTACGAAATCTCTATTCTTCTACATTTCACTTACATTTCGGAAATAAAAATTTCTGCAAAATATTTGAAATTGCTGTTACTTCAGCAAACAAGAATATTTTGAGAACTAAAAACGTTTAATTCACGTATTCTGAGTTTCAAAAAGTTCCAATGATTAACAATGTTTCGCGCGATAAGTATTATGGAAGGTATTGAAGTGATTCGTGAATAATTTCGTTGACAATTTATGAATCTAGTCATTTGTAACGAAATCTTTTTACCTTGCTTTGTACACGCTTGCTCGTAAAACGAAGGAGAGCTAAGAACGAACTCGTCGACAATGGTGAAAAACTATAAGGTGTCACTCAGCAGCGTTCTCAGCTATCACATACCTGCACAGGGGCAACGCAGCTCGAAGACGAAACGAGCTCACCAGGGTGATGCTGACTACAGTCAGAACAAAGTTATTTGTTTTTTCAAGATCATTCAAGATCAAGTTATTTTCAAAATCAAATTATTTCAAGACAGTAGGAGATGATCTTGAACGGACAAATAATCTTTGGTCCGACTACTATCTAAACATTTGTTTTACTTGCATTTAAACCAGCAAACAATGGCATTAACACGTTCACTGTTCTAATATCCCAGTTTTAATTTACAGAAGAACAATAAGCTATTTCGTAAATAATTAAAAATAATGTTCTTTTAAAGATCAGAGAGTATTACCCTACAGAATCCAAAATGGCTTCTGAATTAGACGTATATATTGAACAAAAAACGTATTATATTTTGCAAAATATTTTGAATTTAAAATTTTAAATGACTTTACACGCTTAGCAGGACATGTTAACATTGAGGAAGCATATTGATAATGAAAAATCAGCTAATTTTATGCTATCAACTTGTTAACATGACTTTCAGTAGAAAACTTTGATTCATACCTTATCTAGAATCAATTAGATTTTAAATCTGTTTATGTCTCAATGTCAATATTATACATAAAGTATGGTAACAGGTAATATTTAATTTTTTTTTTCATAAAAGTCATTGTTATTTTTTTTTACAGAGAGTTTAGAATTTAAGGGCATGCAGTCGGAGAGTCAAGTGATGGAACCACCAGAATCCGTCGAAGATGTTGACTGTCAAGTGTCCGAATGGAGTCAGTGGACACAGTGCTTAGGAAGTAGAGGATACACATTTACTACCAGAGAAATTACGGTAAACGTTAACAATATTTCTACTCCATCCAGTAAAACTCACACTAATTTTTAAATGTTGGTTTTGTAAAAATATCATTGCGATCTGTTCTTTCAAGTTTTACTTCTACATCTGTGTTAAAAACCCGATTTAATTTTTCATCAACTTATTGTTATCCTTTTTATGCAGGTACCACCTCAAGGTAATGGCAAAAAGTGTCCAAAGAAGCTTCACCGTAAGAAAAAATGCCACAAACTCCCACCATGCTGTAAGTGATATAGTTAGTGAACCAATAAAACATGAAACTTATTAGGATTAAATAAAACGATAATTTGTAGCGTTAAAAGGCGATGGCACAGGACCATGTTCTGGGCGAAATTCAGTGGCAGTGGAAGATGAAAGTAAGTCTTAGACATTTAAATAAGCATTAAGTTATTGATATAGTTTGTAAAATCATAAATTAGATTATGACTTCCTAAATAACTGTATAATTACTAATTGCACTTAAACAACTGTACATGCTTAGTAATTTATGTGATTAGTTTCAGTTGATTGCAAAATGACACAATGGTCTCCTTGGTCACATTGCACAGCAACTTGTGGAGAAGCATCGAAATACAGGATAAGAACAGTTAAAATTAAACCTGTCGGTCCCTGGGGCAAATTATGTCCTGCTTTAGCAGAGTACAAACAATGCCCAATGGTGGAGTGTCCATAACAACAATTATTTACCTGTTTTACACACCCATTTTCTACTTCATTTGTACCATGGAAATATTTGAATCTTAGATATTTAAAACATATTAACTATCAATAAATCAAGTGCAATAAATATGTAGCATAAAATAAAATTTTACCATAATTAGCAAGAAATATTATAAAGTATTCAAATTTCTAGATTTTTGTGACCTAAATATTTTGGGACACAATAATTTTCTATGTGACAATCAATAAGAAATTTTTAAAACGATTGAAATTAATCCAACATGAACATTTACAGCACTTGATAAATTGATCTACATTATTTTCAAATTGAAAATTTTACTTAGTCTTTTTTCATACTTTAAAATTAAAATATTCAATGCAATTACAACAGTATAAACTAACAGTGAGATAATGGTTTATCATTAGATAAATAGAAAAATAAGATACTTCGTTTTATTTATGGCATAAACATCGATATAAAACATATTTATAATAACAGTTTAGACCAATTTATGTAACGCACAGCGAAATTATGTCACATTTCATATAATGGTTTTTCATTTAAAATTATATATTATTAAAGAAGATATTAATTAGACACGATATTAAGTGTGATAAGGTTCTTTTCAGTAAGGAATAATATACTTAATTAATATTTTACTTTAATAACTCAGTAATTTTCTCTTTAATCGAAAAGGACTGCATTCCATTTAACCATAATGAAAATCAAGTTAATACACATAAAAAAGATATAATTTATTAAGATTTCTGATCAAAATATTTCTAAAAATACTAGACTTAATGTTTAGATATGTAGAATTTTTTTTTTTTATTTTAAGGAAAATATATATATATATATATATATATATGTAAACAAGAATAACAATATATGTTTTATGTGCAGAAGTACATACATACTAAGTATTTAGAAATTGCAGGTTTTCAAATGTTGTATTGACCAAACCAAGCCACTTATAATAGGGATCCATATATATCAATATAAATATAATAAAATATGTATATTTGTGGCATTTATAATATAAGATTTAAGAAGATATAGATCTCAGTGTAAGACCAAATGTTTCAATTAGGATCAATGATAACCATACAGTTTTAAGATTAATATAAATTCAGATTTATTACTTTTAAAAAATATTTGTCAACAATAATTATTATATGATTCTAGTAGTACATAGGTAACATATCCATAGATGATAAGAATAGTTTATTTATTATTAATAAGTTATATTACCTACTCATATTTGACAATAATAATACTATATATACATACAATATAATACAGAATGAAGTTCAAAACTCTGTTCCTTTCTTAATATTAATACAACATTGGTAACAATAAAATTGATTACAATTGTAAAGTGAAATTGAAATTTATATAATAATTCAATTTTATCCATATGTTATTCAAATATAAGTTTTAAGATATGAAAACTTCAGAATCATACTTTACTTTGCAAAAGAAATTTTAAGTACTATCAATTGTTCAATATTGTGAAATAGGTTGTTCAAATTTTGTACAATTTTTTTCATTTTAATGTAGTAAAATTTAATGATTCTTTAATATTTAATATGGATGTTGTTCGTTGCTTACATAATATTAATATTTAAATTACACAGTACATGTTCAGGTTAAATTTTTTATATTACATTATCATATTTTGTAATATATTCTCCTACTATTAACAATTTATCATTGTGGGATATTAACTGTACTTTCAGTGATGTTTTTACTCTCATTTAATAAAGGTTTAAATGTCATAAACGTAACAGAATCCTTTACCTTTTCTAACTCCAGTTTTCCCTTTATATTTTTCTTCAAAGATCGCTGTATTTCTTTCTGTAAATTCAATGTGTATGTACATATATATATATATACATATTTCTCATAAATTTATATCTTCCTATAGAATTTTTAAAAACTTTACTGAAGATTGATTAAGTGATTTAAACATTATATAGAATATCAATATTCAACTTGATCATATAATTTTTCTATTAATTCTAATCATTCAACATGTAAATTTTATAACATATTTATAAGTATTATGTAAAATGTTTGTTATATTAGATTCAAAAACAATAACTGTTTCAGAATTTGCATAACAATAAAATTTATACTTATTATATCTTATTATTGGTAACTATGAAATATAATTATATTAATAAATTAAATAAAAAAATTATAAAACCTAAAAAAAATATAAAATTTGAAACAAATGTATGATCTTTTTACCTCTTCTTTATCTGTAGGGCTATACATAATTATAATTTTGATTCTGTGTCTCTTCTCTAATAGATTATTCATATGATTGACTTTTATTTGTAAGTCATGTGGCGTTATCTTAGACTTTATGGAGAACAATTTAGTCTTCTTGAATTCGACAGAATCACTATGTTTATTAGAATCCTCATTCTTTTGTTTGTCAAGAAACTCCTGTATAGTACAGAGCTTATAAACCTCTCTATCAGTTTTACTATCAATATAAGGCATTTTTACTAATTCATAACCTTGGCGTTTTGCAATCTTTTTAGCTTCATGCAAAAAGTTAATTGTTATAGATTCATCAGGATAAATAAGTTTAATTTGAGGTAAACGTATAGTTTTCGTTTTCTTCTTTTTCTCGTCAATTTCTTCTGTATTTTCATCAGTATTAAAAAATTTTGTTTGAAATTTTAAGTAATTATAACATATTTTTTGAAGTATATTGTTTGATGTTAATAAACTACTAGCACGGTACATATGTATATTCATTGTTAAAGAGCGCAACATTATGAGCATTTTCCAAAACTTGAAAATCAGCACGTATTAGCCGTTTTACACTTTATGTATCAAATAAGGTTATGTGTACTACTGACATGTAGTCTTCATACAAAACACAATATATTTGATTCTACTTTAAATTAATTTTAACTCATGGATAAACGATGCACCAATTATCATATTCATTAACAATATCCAATTTTATTCATATTACGTTAATTTAAATATTAAGCCTAATTCTCATATAACTCATAGTTGCAAGACAAAATAAATCTATACCAGAGCATAATATAATAAACATTTCGCAGACATGATAGAAATAATCCCAATAATTCTAGTTTATAAGATTTGTAAGTAATATTATATAATAAAAATAATTCAATAATTTTTTTATTTTTAATAACAAACTGTTAATAAATATCGTAGGATAATGTTTAAAAAATTCTAAAAATTTAATTTCTAAATCGAATTTCAATATAACTCATTATTTTCAAATATATTTCCAATTTTCTTTTCTTTTATTGCGCTTTATGTATATCAGCCTTTACGTTCGATATATATGCGTATATATATATGTATATATCTCAACGTTAAATTCATTGATCTGCCATGCACTGCTACGATTGGGTTACCTGTTTCGATCACGTCATTGCTGAAGAACCGACCAATCAGTGGAGTCCGTTTTTATGTGTTGCGTTTATATGTATATTAGAAGCGGAAACATTGCCTAGTTGGCCGTTTCCGTCTTCCCAGTGCCTGTCAGCCATTACAGCTCTGCTCGCCGGGTCTTGCAGGGTAAGTTACTTTAAGTATTTTCTATTCTTAATAGAAATTTATAGAACTTTTTATCATTCTCTACGAAACCGTTGACGTAGAAGTATATCTGCTTTCATAATTCGGACGAAAGATTCTTTAGACTTTTGTTCCTTATACGCAGGTGTAACTAATACAGCTGACATAGTTTCTGAAAAATCGAAGATCGTCCTTAAGGAACTGATTGTGTGTCAGGAAGCAAGTTTATCTAAACATTCGTCCAAATGTATACCAATAGTTATGCCAATCACGGCAGGTATGTAACATAAAGTAATTTTTTTATATTCGAAAACGGAGCGAAATATTAAATCGCGAAACCGAATGATTTTCTTTGCAACGTCGTGTTTCTCCACCATTTTGTTCGTGGATACTCTTGACCGTTAATCTTACTAAATTATCTAGCAAAATGTTGAAATAAAGTTTGAATGTATTTATAAAACTCCGATATTCACAAATACGATGAAATTTATCTACAGAATGTTAATACACCTATGGGGGTGGGGAAGTTGGAGGAGGTGTAAAATGATCACTGTATAAAATAAAAATGGCGACTTGATTTTCTTTTTTTTAATTGTTAACAAGCATACAGTTGAAGCATAAAAATGATTATTATATAAATTTTTTAATATTTCCTACACATAAATTATACATCGTATTATTCAGAATATAATTATTGCATTTAAATAATAATTTTTCCTATAGTAGTTTCCTAAAATTATTTCCGATAATTATTTTTATATACATAATTATGTTATAAATTATATTTTATGCACTAGTTTACAAATAATTCCAAACCAATTTATTCAAACTCCATTCCATTAGTAGATACACCATGTCTTATGAATTCATTAATGATACTCTATTTATTGAAATGCCAATGTATATAGAATATGCCTTTGTTCATGTAGCATACACGAATGCATTTAATATAATTTATAGTCATTTATCAATGTCAAGTCACTTGTAGCTACCCATATATTGTAATAATTGAGCCATCAGAAAGGACTGATGGTCTATATAATCTATATAAAGTTTCTTAAATTTCTAAATTCAAGAATTAAACGTAAAACAATGTATTGGTAGCACATTGTGAACACAAAATATTTTAGATCCAGAGGTAATCGAGACTCTGGTAACCGCAGCGGAGGTGGGACATATTGGAATAGTCAGCAACAAGCGCAGAAAGAGAAATCTGTTAAAAAACAACCTCGCAGAAAGACTCCAGGCGATTCATTGAAAAAACCTAGCTGGGATTTATCAAAGTTACCTGTGATTACGAAAAACCTCTATATTCCACATATCAATGTTTTAAAGAGGACAACAGACGATGTTGCAAAATATCACATTGGCAAAGAAATTACTGTCAAAGGAAATAATACACCTTCTCCAATCCAAGCATTTGAAGAAAGTAATTTCCCAGAATATGTAATGGAGGAAATAAGAAAACAAGGTTTTGCTGAGCCAACAGCGATACAAGCACAAGGCTGGCCAATAGCACTGAGTGGGCGTGATTTAGTTGGAATTGCTCAAACGGGATCTGGAAAAACTCTAGCAGTACGTATATCATAGCATGATTCCTGAAAATGTGTCTGGGTTAGGTCTTAGATCACTTTTCTTTCTATATATATGATTTTAAATGGATATTGCTACGTTTTTCAGTATATATTACCAGCGACAGTGCACATCAATAGTCAGCCACGTTTAAACCGAGGAGACGGTCCAATCGTTTTAATCCTGGCACCGACTAGGGAATTAGCTCAGCAAATTCAAACCGTCGCCAGGGATTTCGGCTCCTCTTCATGTATTCGCAACACGTGTATTTTCGGTGGTTCACCGAAAGGTCCGCAGGCTCGCGACCTAGAACGCGGTGTCGAGATATGTATCGCAACTCCCGGCAGATTGATCGATTTCTTAGAGAAGGGAACCACAAACTTGCGCAGATGCACTTACCTTGTTCTGGATGAGGCAGACAGAATGTTGGATATGGGATTCGAGCCACAGATTCGCAAGATTATCGAGCAGATAAGACCCGACAGGCAGGTGCTGATGTGGTCTGCGACATGGCCAAAGGAAGTACAGGCTCTCGCCGAGGATTTCCTCACGGATTATATACAGATCAATATTGGATCGTTGACTCTGGCTGCTAATCATAATATTCGTCAAATCGTGGAGATCTGTCAGGAACACGAGAAGGAGATGAAACTGTCCTGCCTTCTCAGGGAGATCGGCAAAGACCGTAGAAGTAAAATGATAATATTCGTTGAGACGAAGAAGAAAGTGGACGATATCACTAAGGCTATTAAGCGAGAGGGATGGCCAGCTATTTCAATTCACGGCGATAAATCACAGCCCGAGAGGGATTACGTTTTATCCGAGTTCAGAAACGGCAAGACAATGATCCTCGTTGCTACCGACGTAGCTGCCCGCGGCTTGGACGTTGAGGATGTAAAATATGTAATCAACTTCGATTATCCGAATAGTTCCGAAGACTACATTCACCGTATCGGTAGAACCGGACGTTGTCAAAGCGCTGGCACCGCGTATGCTTACTTCACGCCTAACAATGCAAGACAAGCGAAAGAGCTGATCTCTGTTCTAGAGGAAGCCGGTCAAGTAATAAACCCGCAACTGGCTGATTTGGCAAACTCGATGAAGAACCAGTATGGTAAAGGTCGTCAGCGTTGGAGTCACTCCCGTTCCAATAAAGACAATAACCCCGGAAGTCCAAGGAGCAATAGCAGCCCGACCTCAAACAGTTGGCAGAACCAACACTCTCAAGCCAGCCAGCTTAACCACAACAACATCAATAGCCAGGAGAGAACTGTTGTGCGGCACCAAAACGGGTACCAGAACAATCGTCAGAGCAACTTCCAACCGAGCTATCAGCAACACCCTCAGCAGAGGCAGCAGAATGCTTATGCTAACAGCTGCCCAACCACCAGCAGCAACTATCAAACTGGTTATCAGAACGCAACTATACCGAGATACCATAACAGGACCGGCACTTTCCAAGGAAGTCGGTATCATAACCGACAGAGCACGTACAATGGCAGCCAAACAGCGGGAGGACAGAATGTGTATTCCATGCCGCCGCCGTTCATGATTCCATCCAATGGTCACACCGATTCCGGGATGCAGAGCTTGGTGAACAATAAATTCTTCCAGACGAATCGGCCGCCGCCGAACACCGGAGCCTGCGCTTATCAGTCAATGGGCTATGGCCAATTTCAAGCTGTGCCGCCGTACAGTTACCCTTACCCGCCGACACCAGTCCAGCAGTGACGCTTTTCACGGTGTAAAATCGGTAAGAGTGCAGGTTAAGTAAGAAATCAATTTTTTCTGTCTACATTTGGGCCCACTAATGTTTACGGTTTGTGTAGGTTGGGTCTCCTTCGAATATATGTATAACATAATGTTTCTTCTTTTCTTTATTATTTATCATTTTTCTGGAATGTCGCCAATATACATCGAGCGTGTCTCACACGTGAGGCTACGGTTGCGTTCAACGCGTATTCGGACCAACTGGCGTTCCCGTGGATAAACATCTACAGGTCGCTCTATATGTACACATTAAAAAATTCGTATACGTATTTAATTTCTCTGACGTGTTAACACTTTACAGTTTGGAAACTGTAAACACAGTCCGGAACAAAACATTTGTTGAAAATGAGAGACTGTAATCTCAGTTGTGTCTATGGTTAAGATTCGCAATACCTGAAGTTGAACACGCAATACGGACGTCAGCAACTGCAAGCAATGTGTTAAGTTTGTCAGAACACCGATTCGTTCGAATACTCATCCAATGGAACCGTAGCCTGATGCAACCGAATCGGTCTCGGTTGTCCGAGTCGAGGACAAGTGTCACACGGAGAAATGAAGGAGTACAGTGCGTTGATGAAAAGAAGACACTTAGAAGAAACGCGGGTCTAATTGCGAGTAAACAAAGCACACAGTAAAAGACTTTCCTCGCCCCTGTGCTGTCCCGTATTTTATGAGTTTCTCAATGCACGGTACATCATTTCACCGGGAACATGCTTACAGAGGAAACTGAAGACAAAACGTGAACACGAGGAAATTGTACATCGCGGTACCTCTCAGGCGACATTCCAGTTGAATTTTTTGAAGTAGTAGTAGTTGTTTAGGAATGGTACATTAATATAATCATTACTGGATGTAGGCTATGACCAGACATGTAGGTTTATAATAATGGTCATATCTCTAAAGGCAAAAAAAAAGTAATTAATCTTCTTGCGATAACTATGTAAACGACATTTAATGCTTTCCTGAAATGCACGAAACATATAGAAGGGGGGTGGGTTAACGTTCTCGTATTTGATAATTTATTTATATTTCGCATGTATATATAAATATATATGTATATATACGTGTACCTATGTATGTATATATTTATGTATGTATGTACAGGCAATGCTCTTCAAAATGTAAGGCCTTTTGCATAAAAATTAAGCCGTACACCCGTTTTACAAAGCGCACGACGATATCGTATCGTGTACTCTGTTCTATAAACGAGATCCCTACCGGGTATGATATGTGGTCTCCGATATAGGAGGGGGGGGAATTGAAAAGTAATCTCATTTAAATCGCGATATAAAAGGTGAGAGAAAGGGGGAGAGTACATTAGAGCGCGTTTGACGAGGAGAGGGGTATCCAGCATAATTTAAATAGCGTACAAAAGAAAAAATGATTTAGAGGAAATAAAAAATATGACGCGAATACTTCGTGACATCATCCTGGCTCGGTCCTTTGGAAACCGGTTCACAAAGCGAACCGACACGGGAGAGGGAAAGGAAAACTTGGGCTTTTTAGGGGGACAACTTAAATTAAGCAAGTAGTCACAATGGCTGTGTACCTCGGCGCAAAGTTTGATACCTTATTTTTATAATATATATCGAAAGTAATTTGTTGTTAAACCAACGAATGATTATACGATGATGAAAAAAAAAGAAACAAGTAATACTAATGATAATAACGATGAGAAAAACATTGTTGTTTGATGTTTATGCAATTGGCCACTGAGTGGTCTTGCCTATGCGCGCCCGTATCGAAGCACGAGAGAGAAAGCGAGAGAGAGAGAGAGAGAGAGAGAGAGAGAGAGAGAGAGAGAGAGAGAGAAGAAAGAAAAAACGAAGAACGCGTAGGTACGCGCAGGCTGACCGCGATATCGAATGAATTTTAGTTGTACCTGTTTTTTAGTTCGCGCTCGTCGAAATTTTTGCTATATCTCTGTTGTTGTTTTTTCTTTTTCTTTTTTCGTGAAGGAACGATTCAGACCAATGTATCCGGTTTACACAATTTCTATCGAAACTGTTCAATGCGCTGCGTAAACATACCGAATATGTGTGTACGAAGCGAGAGAGAGTGAATGAGAAGATTGAGAGATTGAGTGAAAGAGAGGATGCGAAGAAAAAAAAAGGAAATGTGTGATTGGACATCGCGTTTTTGCCATACACACGATGCGTCTCGCGAGAAAATCTTTTCATTCGCGAGACGAAACGAAACGAGAACTACGTATATAAATTAATGTCGCGCCGTCGAGTTTGGCGACGAACCGATCCGTTGACAGCGCATAAAGTCATTTTTTTTGCGGGCCTCCATATTACTGTGTACACGTTCCGCGAAGCTAGGCAATCATTTACAAGGTTGATATCGCCACTTTTATCTCTGAGTCATCGCGACTTACATATAGTGGAAGAACGAATTCAGCTTCTCCCTGTATACAATATCACTTCATCATTATTCTGCATTTCAGCTGGATAATCAACTACGCCTAAACAGCTCCTATTTTGAGCAAGATCTCCGACACCCCGTATTTCTACTTCCTCGATATCTTCCTGATGCTTCGAACAGGATGGGACGTGGCTTTAGACCTGTTCAATGCGGTCAGTTAAATCAAATCTTTTCTTTTTCGAATCTTCGTCTTCAATTGTTTCGCTCCAATCTATCTTTTCATCACTAATATTTGATTTGACAGTTTTAGGCGACTCTACCTGCTGTTAGGTATGGATTAGCTCTTCAATCGCTTCATCTATATCCTTATCCTCTATTGCATCGTTCAGTTGCATATCCATGTAACTTTTTGCTTCTGGACCTTACTGAGTTTTTCTGCCAGGGTGTAGTGGAGATCACGTTCCTCATATTTGTCTTCTTTCTTCCCTTTCTCAACGATGTGCTTCTACTCGTTGGTTCTTGGTACTAATGTCATCCATTCAGTCAATTTTAAATTGCCAAACGCTTGGATATCGCCTTCAAGGGAAACTACAAGTAACCCTTCTTCGCCATCACCCCTTTTATATTGGTTAATGTGAACGCGTTCGGCTTACCATTGAATAAATCAGCAAGACTTTGAGTCTTGCCTCTGGAAGAATAGCACATTCTAGATCTTTTATAGATCTCCTGTGACTTTACAACACCGCGACTTCTTCTCAGTCTTGAGGTCAACTGAAAAGTATACGTTTCGATGAGAACCATCCGCTTTGTTCTTTCACGGTAACTATGAAGCGTGCCCGTAGAAAGTTCTGCCACGGGATAAGCAAAGCTTCCAGCGAAACGTGTACAGGGTAATCTGCAAACGTTTAGCGCGTTTAGCGAGAAACGAGCTGGACAAAAAGGAAACTACGAAACGATAGGTGAAACAAAATGAACAGAGAAGAATGCAAGACTCGAATATACACACACACTCGAGCTAAAGGACTCGTTCGCGAACGAACAAATTAATTGTGATGATTGCATATGGTGAACGCTTTCGTGGAACGGTTCTCAAACACAGTTCGTTACTTAAATTTACGCACAGTAGAAGATTGTTGCGAAGCAGTACGTGTGCACATTTGAAAGGAAGAAAGAAAGAAAGAAAAAAGAAAGAGAACGAAATGGAATATGATCAGTCTTTCGGTCGGGTTCGAACGCGTCACGCGAAACGCATTTTTCTTTTTCATTTCGACCGAATTCTTCGCTCGACGGAGGGAGAAGGGAGGATTTTCTTTCCCGGGGAACTTTGTCCGATGATTATTCGTTTCTAGGTTCACGTGTGTAGTCTTTAATTGTGTTCGAGCTTCAGAGACCATGGGTCGCGAAAGATTTGTTGTTCGGACTGAGCGCTGTTCGCGGGAACACTTGTTCCTCGTAACTCCGCTCCTTTGGACGTTGCGGACGCTTACGCCTCCTACTGTGTTAAAAATCTTGACTTGCGCGCGCGTGCGTTGCGTCGTCAGGGTGAAATATAGTGATATAATAATAGGAAGCGTATGCTACGAGTATTGGAGGACTCTTGAATACTCATATATTGCGTACGCCCTCTATTAAATCATCCAGTTTTCTTCTTTTTTTTGTTTACGATTCTCGTTTCTTCTCGGAAGCTGCCCCGCTGCAGTCGATCAGAAGCTATCCTGGTACACTAACTAATAATTTCCTCCCCAATATCGATGAACAGTCGAGTCGTCTCATCGGTTTCTTTTAATCGCGTTAGTAGACTGCGAATTTTTATACATTTGTAACTTACCGAATGTTCTAAGAGACGCTCTAACATGCAAAGGTCAAATAGAATCTAATAGAGTTTTAGGTATTTCTCGTTTACTGAAGCTTCTTTACTGTAGAAATTCAAGTTTCATGCGATTCATTGCTTTTAAAATCTGTCCCAGAAATGGAGATGTGTGTAAACATCCGCAGTCTATTATTCTGCTACACACGCAGATGATATAGGCTTCCCGATGAACATTGTGTCCATTGTGTTCAGGTTTCTTCGGGCAGCATTGTTTCTGCTTTCCGTTTCGTTTAATCGGTGATTCTGAATGCTACGCTGACAATAAATCGAAGTGCTGTCTTTGCACACGGATAGCTTTCGAAAAATGTTAGCAATTGTGACCCTTTGTAGTCTTCTTCGCGAAGCGACTCTAGAAACTGTAGCGGTCGTTTTTCTCAACGATGAATCTCCGACGTTCGCGTTCAAGTTTGAAAGGAAACGGCGTTGATCCTCCGACATGGGGCGACAAAGGGTTAACATTTCACATCTTTCGTTCACCATTTCCTTGTTTTCTGTTTTCGGTTGTTCCTTAAAAAAAAGAAACAAACAAACAAACAAAAAAGAATAGGACACATTGCATTGCACATTTGAGTTTCTTGATAGAAGCCAACCGTTTTACCCCGAGACACACATACCATAGCACATTTCGAAAATTGATAGTGGGTGTACGCGTAGTTCTGTGATATGTAAGGTGTAGCATATTTATAGATCTACCTATTGTGCATCAATGAATTAAAATAAGGGAACGTATCTTTATCAGTTTTATACGTGGTATACACACACATACGCGAATCATGTGATCCTAATGACGTGTACTGCTGCGAGAGAGCTCGTCATCTAACTTTAGGGAAGAAGGAATGAAAAGAAACGGAGCAAAAGTTTGTTGAAGCGAAATGACCAGTATTCCTTTCTCTTTTTTTTCGTTTTCGTTTGTCTTTTTTAATTATTATTATTAATGTTATTTGCGTTTCCATTCTCACTGCGAACACGTGTAATTGCCAGGATTCAAAAGACAAAAAAGAGGGAGAGATAGAGGGGACAGAGGGATATGATGAAACGTGTAATCAGTTGTTCCATCGAGTATTCTTCTTTATCGAACGTCCCATGGAAGATCATCTTAGCTCTGTATTATCGTTTGTACAGTTCACGAGGAGAGAGTTCGTTCTATAATCACTTGCAAGAGTCCTGTTCCGTTTTTATATACGTTCGTCCGTTCGTTAGGGGATCGTAGCTTCTAACGTTCGTACACCGTTCGCCGCCGAGTAACGGCGGGGTGTGTTTCGTACCGAACTTTTCACGTCGCAAAGGTTTCCCCCGTCTCTTGCGATCCTCTTTCCGTGAAATTTCTCGTTTCCCAGTTTCATTCGCGCGCGATGATCGCCCGTGAATCCTGCGTTCATTCTGAATCGTACTAGTTCTAGCGGACAAACTTGAGGGGGAAAAGATCATTGCGTTATCGATCGTCCCCCGCGTTTCGCCGGAAACACACGACACCTCGCTGGGCGAGAAGCTGAGCCGTGTCACCGTGGACCGCTTCTGTACTACCTACTAGTCGACAACGTTTTTGTTTTAGTTCGTATTAATTAACCCGCCCCGATTTCCCGTCGCGTTATCATCGAAACGCCTCCTCGGTCGATGATCCCCCCCCGTAGAAGATGACGAAGAAGCAATGAGTCTTGCCCCAACGTCGTCGTATCGTCGCGAATCCTATAACGAGATCTTGAAGCGCGAGGTCAAGTGGCGAGCAAAGGGGATACGAAAGGAGAGCTAATTCGTGTTTCAGCTGCAACGTGCATATTATATTTTTCTATTGGTTTCCACGGGTGGCTGTAGAACTGGAGGAGGATGTTAGTCGTTCTATCGCGCCTTCTATCCATGCAGAGGGTTTCCGGAGATTAGGAACCAATGTATACCGGGTGTTCTCCACGCTTGTATCAAGCACTGTCCAAAAAGAAAGAAAGAAAGAAAGAAAGAAACGATAAGAAATCGCCAAACGCTAGTAGTTGTTCGGTTCGATGGAGTCTCGTGTGATTTGTTACGCGTCTCGTGACCTCGTTGTTTTTCCTCTGCAGAGAAAGAAAGAAATGGGAAGGACAAAGAATAAAAAGGGAAAATAATCATTGCACGCGCGGCGTGACGCGTGGTTATCGTTAACGCGGAAACAAACGAACGATAAAAGAAATTGGCACAGTCGTCCCGTTACCGCGGTTCCGGGGGGTGGGTGGCGCTTATCACCCCTCCCTCCACGATCGCGCGCTGGTAGCAAAATGTCGTCGTGTCGGCGATGACCGAAAAAATAATGAAAAAGAACTATCGAGAAAAAAAAAGAAATAGTTTTTTCGGGAACACGAGTACCTTTTTAATGAATGCTGAACGCTGTGATAATCGCGTACATAAACAATTTTTATTATTGTAAACGTGAATTTAATGTGCATATTGTAATGTTAACGTGAGATAGGGAGAGAAAGTGAGAGGTAGAGAGAATGAGAGAGACAGGGAGTGTGCTAGGGAGAGAGAGAAAGAAACGAAAAAAAAAAGTGTACTATCCTCCTTTAAATATGTGAAGACTGAATCTCGCCAACTTATACACAAAGTTTAGCAGCCGCGCAGATACGTTTCGTATACTGTTAGACTACAGAATATAGACTATTTGTATATTATTAATTATAAACGATATGTTTTTACGTGGGGTAGTGCCGTGACGGGTTTCCGGTACTATTATGTTTATAGTTCGATAACGGGTGCGTGGTCGTATTGTTCGCATTTTACCGGGAAGCTCCAAGTAGCCGATGCATCGTGACGAGAATTTATTAAAAGAAAAAAAAAAATATCAACACGGGTCCCGTTTCTTCCGTTGTTCTTCTTTTCTTTTTCAGTTTCTTCCCCCGATTGTTTTCTTTTTTGCTTTTCTGTTTCGTCGTTTTCGTTTCTCGTTCCTCTTAATCGTTAGTTCCGGTGTTCCGTCGTTAACTTCGCGTCGACGGGAACAAATCCGATGCGTTTCGACGCACACGATGATTTCCCCCTTTTTTTTGTTATTTTTTTTTACATACATGTATACATACATACATATGTACATACACACACGCACGCACACATACATACATACATGCATACACACTACAAACACACACGATCGCTCGCCCACGTTTGTTGCTTTCGATTCGCCGTTAAAATAATCGTTCGCCGGATATGAACAACACAACTGCAGCAACAAAGAAAATCCGTTTCATGGTAGTTCCTATATTGCATTCTTCTTTGTCACGTGAATAATGGGTTGCAGCTTGAATTAACGCTGATAAGTTGAACAACCTTTTACCTCGACGCGTATCGTGTTTTCGACCCGTTGCCTTATTGACCTGATACTGTTTCGTGACCGAGCTCGCGACGCTTCGTGATCCGGTTGGGGAAGCTAAAAATTTACGTAGAAATTTCTTAGGGTATAAATAAACAATTTCACCATCGATCGGTGTGAATCGTGAGTAAATTCATTGAATTCCGGTTTCGAAGTGCCAACCGAGCGTCTCGGTTCGACGTTGCATAAGGCAAAGGGTTGATAATCGCCGGTTACGAAAACGATGTATATGTATATATATGTCGCTCGATAATATATTTTATTCGTGTGGTTACATGTGTGCATCGCCAAAACTGTAAATTTATTGTTCTGCGTCCGTGTCTCAGTTGTTACTGTATCTCGCTATCTTCCGTACGCGCCGGGGGGGATGTACCGGAAACGAAATTTTTATTGTTTCTTCGACGATAGGGCCGTGGACGTTCGCGTGGATTGTTATTATTCTTATAAGCTGATTCTCGATGTCGACAGTCAGAGATCTCTATTATACTACGACGAAGCCGAGAACATCGTCGGAAAACTTCTTTCGGGCGATTTCTGCGCCGACGTCCACCGATGAACTCGATCGACATAATACATTCCCTCGTCCGGCGAATCTGCAAACGAAAACGCGTTCCGCTCCTTGTAATTTACATCTTCGAAGGAAAATTTCGAGTCGATGCGACTACGAAGAAACTATGACGGTTGAGATTTAACGTTAAGAGAATTTATATAAATCTAGAACGATGCGTTTAACGTAAACACTCGCGACATTATCGTGTATACCCCCCTTCATTCAGTTCAGTTTTTTCTCGTCCGAGCGAAGGCGTGCGAAGACATTATCGTCGTCTCCATCTCTTACGAGTTTCTTTTTCTTTCTTATATCTCTTCTTATATTATGTTTTTCTCGTTTTTCTTCTCTTTTAATTTCTTGGTTCTTTTCTTTCTTTTTGTTTTCGTTAAATTAGTTCTCTCTAACGTCGTACGTAGACTTGTTAGTGTATATAAAAACAAAAAAAAAAGAAAAGAAAAGAAACGCGTCGAACACTGCACACTGTACGGCGAACAAAATTTACTGTGCAGAGAAAGAGAGAAAGAGAGAGAGAGAGAGAGAGAGAGAGAGAGAGAGAGAGAGAGAGAGAGAGAGAGAGAGAGAAAGAGAGAAAGAGAGAAAGAGAGAAAGAGAGAGAGAGAGAGAGAGAGGGAGAGAGAGATACGCGAAACTGTGCGCATTCAATGCAGTTTTGTGACCGAAGTATTTATAATTTTACCTGATGCGCCACGACGATGATAACGGTACATATTTAAGCCTTGGGCTATTCAGAAGAAGAACGGTATACCGCGTATGAGTCTTCTTTATCCCGTTTAAATTTCAACGGTTTAAATATTTAGAGAAACGATTAAAAAAAGAGAATACGATGTACGATGAGTAACTAGGCACTGTACAAAATTTATTTAATCATTTTCTTTTTTTGTTCTTTTTTTAATGCCACGTTCAAGCGGGAGTGAATACCGTTGATGTTCACTAGAAACTGTGCACTCCTGTTTCTTCTATCTTTTTTTTCCTGTAATTAATGTATTTTCGTAGTATTATACGACTGTTGTTAATTGAATAGTCGCAAAAGATACTTTTGTTTCATGTGCATCTGCAGCCCTGTCACTGAAAGATACACGGTGGTGGTCGATTAAGAAGAACCGTACTCGTTACACTGCGTCTAGCAGCGACAGTGGGCTGGGGATGAAAACCGTGGAAAAGAATGCATCGATGTCAAATGTTTCTTTCTCGCGAACTGTCTACATTTCGCCACGGTTGACGTTTATTAGTTGCGAAACATTTACCGATCTGTTGCCTCATTTGTTTCAGCATATGTATGTGCGTGTTATATATACATATGTGTATGTGTATTTTCTATTTATATATCCGAGCATATATTTGGAGTCACAGGTTGTTCGAGAAGCTCTGTACAAAATTAACTCTTCATGTGAAGTTTGTGAACGACACGGGACGGGCGTGTTTGTTAATGAGAGGGAAAAGCCATGACCGTCGTAAACGAGCGTAGGAATTGTATGATCGTATTCGGAGGAACGTAGCACAGCACGGTAGACTTCCTGTTGTTTGGAATAGTTGGCTCGTTGAGCGCATCTGCCCTGATCGCGCGTTAGGAAGTGAAAAATGGAAGAAGAAGAAGAAGAAGAAGAAGAAGAAGAAGAAGGGTAACTCGAGAGACGCTAAATTAGGTTGGGAACTGTTGTGCGAGCATAATGATTATAGTGTGCATGATTTCTGGCGACACGAAGGCAGAAATGTGTAAGAGATCAGGCCGCTGTTGACCGGAATGGTATAAATCACAAAATATGTATACATATTTTGCTATTACGGCTATTATTCAATTATCACGCCTTACAATATGAAAGAGCTCGGCCAATGTCCAAGATATGTATACAAAGATTGCAAAATGATCACTCTTAGATTGAAAAAAAAACCGCTCCTTGGTCGTCTTCGGATAATCCAGAATATCCTCAGATAATTTGTAAACAGACGCTTAAACTGCAGCAGAAAAGACGGCATACAATTGTATTTCATTCTTCTTGAATATGAACACACACACACACACACACACACACACGCGCGCTCGCATATACACGTACTAGTGCTAGAAGAATATACATTTGATGTCAATTTTGCTGCATGGATGCATTTATCAGTTATTTATACACTTGTATATAACGTGTCTATTACATGCAAAAGCATAGGCACATTATTTTGAAGGAGGAAATATTCTCTTAAAAGGCGTAAATCATAGAATGTTCTCCTGCAAAAAAAAAACGAAAGGAATCATCCTCTAATCGCGTTATTAACGGATTCACTGCTGCCTTACGTTTGATGATTTGTATCGCTGCTATTTTTAAGAGGAGATTAGTGAAAAATATTTGAAGGTAATATCTGCCAAAAGACGTTGACAGTGAATGCGTTAAGGGGTGGCAAATAATCAAGTCATACTTAATTGTAGCCATTGATGGTTCGAGGATGTCATGTTGAAACGAATATCTTTTTACAGTACAGCAATATTGAATAGTTTTCAAGTGTCGTCGCATATGATACACTTTATCGAAGGAATGTTTCCCCACTGTCGAAACATTACTTCAAAGATTTACTAATGTATGTAGGAAAAAGAGCAGTCTGTTGTTTTACACTGAACATTGTTCGCTCTTATGGTGAACTATGTTTTCGCCGCAAATGAATGTTTTACATGAATACAGAAGATTAGTGTTATCTGCGAAAATTTCATTAACATTTTCTTTTTCCTGTACTTTTGTATTGTTCTTGGACGAATCAAATGACGTCAATGAATTTTTTTTACTTCATCGTGTAAGCCGTTTTACTGCAGAACCAGCACTTTTTACGACCAAAGAGAGGTAATGAGGTAACAGCTTGTTCCTTTTTTCCCCGTTTACCATGACATGATTTTCAAAACGAAAAGAAGTATAACTAAAATCGTAGCGCGTGTATTACGAATATACTTTACTGCAATCTTCGATGAATGATAAGAAACATGTGACATTTGTTGAAAATGTATATCAACTTTAATTATTTTTATGAATTGCTCCCGTTCAAATATACCCATAGTCTTCTTTGTAGGGGATGAACATACACAAATTATTTATTATAAGGCAGCGTACAAAGTTGAACGATTTAAATAAAAAGAAAATGGCGTAAACAATATTAAGTAACAATTTATATTCAGATTCTCTTCTGTAGGTTTCATTAAAGTGCATTTCTTGTATGTTACACAGTATTATAGTAGAATATAAGAAAATAAATATTGCAATAGTAATCAGTTTGTATTTCAATTATTACCCAAGATTAGATTAAGTTCATTTTTATTTCTGTCGCAACTGTCTTATTCTTTACGTTGTTTTATAAGCATGAAGAAACACAAGTAATTATCATTTACAGTATTTTTATATTTTTAAACGTAATTTATTATTTTTACTACTCTGAGGGTCCCTTACATATACTTCTAATATTTGAATATAATTATAAGTTACAGGAGAAATTCTTACAACTGCGTTACGAACTGCTTCCCTTCATGCTAATGTCTCTGAGGGATTCCTCTACTACCTCTACTCTAGAGCAAAGGTATTTAACTTTCAGCGAGATATAGGTGAGGTGCGTGTTCGAAATTACTATCACAAGTTCAAGCGAAGGAATCTTTATTTAACTAGAGACCGCGAGGACTTCGTGTCAACTCTTGGCTATTAACAGTTGATTCTGACTGTGACTACGACTGACTACGACTGACTACGACTGACTACGACTGACTACGACTGACTACGACTGACTACGACTGACTACGACTGACTACGACTGACTACGACTGACTACGACTGACTACGACTGACTACGACTGACTACGACTGACTACGACTGACTACGACTGACTACGACTGACTACGACTGACTACGACTGACTACGACTGACTACGACTGACTACGACTGACTACGACTGACTACGACTGACTACGACTGACTACGACTGACTACGACTGACTACGACTGACTACGACTGACTACGACTGACTACGACTGACTACGACTGACTACGACTGACTACGACTGACTACGACTGACTACGACTGACTACGACTGACTACGACTGACTACGACTGACTACGACTGACTACGACTGACTACGACTGACTACGACTGACTACGACTGACTACGACTGACTACGACTGACTACGACTGACTACGACTGACTACGACTGACTACGACTGACTACGACTGACTACGACTGACTACGACTGACTACGACTGACTACGACTGTCTTTTTATCCCTGCTTCACATAGGGCAAAATGGTGAATTTTCCCTAATTGGTTAAACAGCACATTGGCGTTAACCAATCAGGTACTTCCGATGATTTTCAATCACCGTCTATTCCTTGCGCCCTTAGCGCGTTCTTTGTGGAAAGACAGTGCGCTTTGGTGGGGAGTATTCCTTAGTGGAAGTTTGGCAACGCAGCGGTATTTCCTCCGCGCCCAAGCCTCGTGACGTCACTCGCCGAGGATCGCTTGACCATGCCTTGCATCCCTTCGAAAATTCATGGTTTATAACATCTGCAATTTGCTACTGAGGCCGTCTGCAAATATTGTCAAAGGAAAAACAAACTTGGCTATAATTCTCTAAAAACGGCTTTCTCAAAAGTAGCATCGCTAACCTGCTTGTCATAAACCATACTAGCTGTTTGCACGCCAAATGTTTCTTTATGTCGTGCTTGTTAGCCGCTACAAACCCTTTGAAGTCTGAAGTTTTTCACTAGAAATATTTTAACATTTTCTGATGAGATAAAAACGATACTTCGTGAATCTAATTCGAAAAGAAATCACACGTATATTGAGGAACAAAGCTATTTTATTTCAATATTTCTCAAAATGATGCATTATACGAGGTATAATATTAAATATCAAATTTTATAGCTTTATTGTATGAAATCAAATGATAAGTTATATCATCTAATGATATCTAATTTTACCTGTGTGTTAGACACTACATAGAACTACTCACATACGCAGTCTCGGGCAGCTCTGTGACATGTTCGCCCAGCGTCACACATTTGTGACGGCCGTAATCCTATATTTTACATAATGAAAGTGAAATTAATTCTATAAATATTGTTATTAGACATTATAAACTACAACATTAAATTTTGGAATTCAATGGCTCGTTTCAGTTTCATTTTTCTAATATTTTGTTTAGAAGATTTATTAGATTGAAGAAAATATAATTGAGGAGAGCGTTACCGAAATAAGCGCTGATAGCGAACGTGTTAAGTAGAAGTAGTAGGGGGACGCTGTTTTCAAGTTACTAGTGTGAGGAGAGTAAGTTAGACAGCTCTGCTCTAGGGGCTTCCCGAGATTGGTACTTATTACAGGTTGTTCACGAGAAAAAATGCGCATTAACCAATCAGTATCTTCAGAATTCACATTAAGCGACATCTTTCTGGAAAACACTGATTGGCACTTTGGCGCATCTGAGTTCAGAAAGTGGCAGTTCCGCATTAAACTTCGACTGCGCATCGTCGGGCGATTTTTTAATACCACATACCTATCCGACGTGAGTTGCCACTTTACCGTGCAGAAGGTCAAGTAATCAACCAATCTAAAGCGAATCACGTTAGCGCGATTGTACGGTTGAAAAATTATAAGAACATCATTGTGTTATTTGCGATTATAGTTGATAAGTACTGCTGGGAGATCACTTGACGGCTAGGCTGAGGAATGTGGGTCTGATTGGTCAGTTCTCATCCTTCTTGTGGTGCTAATTTACTATTCGTCAATACGATTACACATAACCAATCAAAACTACAAACAAAACACACAGGGAAATACCCGTCTTACCCCCGTGACGTCTCGTTAGACATCAAGTAATCTTCCTAAAATTCATTGTGTGTATTCTTATCAACTTATATACATGAATGGAAATTCAAATAAACTGTTTTATTATAAATTATGACGTTAAATATGAAGTTACTAATTTCTCATTAATTAAACAACGTTCCAGTGATTACTGTTATTACACATCATTTCTATTGTGCAAACGTAAACATAACCTGTAATAATAATGTAATTTAAACGTTTGGCGTATGAGTAACAGTTAAAGTGCAAGATTGAACAAATATCTACTTGTTTATAACTTGTTTATAACTGTTAATAAAAAGTTATATATAATTTCTGCAGACATGAAAAGCTGTAAGTTTCCTGTCTTTTATTAGTTAGTAACATAAATATGTTCAGGTGCAACTATGAACATATTTTGATTCTAAAGAATTTGATCATAAATTATTGCAAGTGAGCATAATTGTGATGAACCAAAAGCAATTTTTGGCCAATTCAAATTCAACTTTTATTATTTCACTGCTTCATAAAACTAATAATATAAACAATTTTAAATATGTATATCTGAACATATTTCTATTACAACTCATTATTATTTTTCAATTTATTTTTAACAAATTCATTTAGAATATTATCAATCACAATATTATGATAGTTGTGAAATGTATCATATATATCATAGTAAATTACACTTAGTCATAACAATACCATACAATAATGTAATTTTTCAGATTCAGATGAAAGTGAATTTGAAGTTGTGGATAATGAAGATGATGATTCTGAAGTTTGCGATAAAGAAGTTATGGAAAACAAAGAAACTTATCAAAGTTATTCCGGTGAAGGAGTTAAAAGACGTAATTACGATACTTCTGTGGATGAAAGTTCGGATCTAAATGACAGTGATTGTAATGAGAATTACTATGAAAACTTGGATGAGAAAGATGATCCTCAATCAAATTCACATAACATGTATCAAGATTTATCTTGCGAACAAGACTCAAGTGACAAATCTAACAGTCGAAACATACAAAGTAGACACATAAATGATATGACATCTAACTCTAACGATGAACAAGAAGAATCAGAGATGAATGGAGTAGGGTATGATGATTCTTACCAATGCAATAAACGAAGGAAAATATCTGAAACAAATAAAAACAATGATAATTCCACTACTGAAGTTAAAATTTATAATACAGAAGAACAGAAGAGCTGGCATGGAAAAGGAATAGCTGAACGAATAATGCAAATAATGGGATATAAACATGGCGATGGTCTGGGTAAACATAGACAAGGTCGCTTAAAGCCTGTAGAAGCAGCTAAACAACACGGTCGTAGAGGTTTTGGACACCACGTACCTGGTCTTGAAGCCTCTGGTCACAAATGGGATTCTGGAGAAGAAGAAGTCAAAGCTATAGAGACTATAGAATGGATAAAAAATCACCATAATGATTTACCAACTTCTAGTGAATTAAAATCATGGTTAAAAAAGGGGCCTAAAAAGCTTGTTATAGATGATGAAACTAATTTCTGTAATGAAGATATAGTTACAAATATTATTAATTCAAAAGCAGTATTTGATAAATTAGATAACGTTGAAATGCGTCATGCCAGAACACGTTGTAATCCTTATGAAACCATTCGTGGTGCATTCTTCTTAAATCGAGCTGCTGTTAAAATGGCAAATATGGATAGAGCGTGCGACTTTATGTTTACCACACCAAGTGATTTACAGGATGACGAGTTACTTTATTTTGCAGATGTATGCGCTGGACCAGGTGGTTTTAGCGAATATGTTCTATGGAGAAAACGGTGGCGTGCCAAAGGATTTGGTTTCACTTTAAAAAATGAAAATGACTTTAAATTAGCTGATTTCTATGCAGGTTCTTGTGAAACTTTTCATCCGTATTATGGACCTAAAGAAAATGGTGATGTTTTTGATCCTGACAACCAAGAAGCTTTGAGAAAGCTTATAATGACACATACGAACAATAAAGGTGTACATTTTATGATGTCTGATGGAGCTTTTTCGGTAAAAGGACAAGAAAATTTGCAAGAAATTTTGTCAAAACAGTTATATCTCTGTCAGTGTTTGGTAGCACTAATGATTGTGAGAGTGGGGGGCCATTTTGTTACAAAATTGTTCGACATCTTTACTACCTTCAGCGCGGGATTAGTTTATATAATGTACCGCTGTTTCGACGAAGTTTGCCTTTTTAAGCCAAACTCTTCTAGACCAGCGAATTCCGAACGATATTTAATATGTAAGAGGAAAAGACCAAACACAGAACCTATTGTGCAGTATTTCAAAGATATTAATCGAATACTCTTGGAGAATGATGACAATAATGATGTTCTAGAATTAGTATCTTTAGAAGAATTAGAAGAAGAAAAGCGTTTCGTAGAGTATTTACGAGAATCTAATAACTATTTAGGGAACAAGCAAATAATCAGTCTTCAAAAGATTGCTGCATTTTGCAATAACAGTAGCCTTGTTGAATCGAGGCAAACTGATATGCGTAAAGAATGTCTTAAATATTGGAACATTCCTGACTTGAGTAGAAAAGTACCAAAGCACGCGCAACCTCATAAACTGAATAATCTTCTTGGGGACTGTAGCAAATTTCTCTCTAAAAATGCAATAATATTGACAAAAGAGAATTTACGAAAATCAGTATTGGAACAACCACTCGATTACTATTGTGTACCTTGTGGCACTACATGGGAGAACTCTGGCGAGGATGAAAAAAGAAATGCCACACTTTACAGGAGTTTTGGAAGAAGTAATGTGTATCGTTATATAAGAAGTAGCTGGGTAGAGGTTGATGATATTAAAATAGAATTGCCTCCTGATACATTATTATATGGTGAAGTAGTTTTTGAAATGATAAAGGAATCTAAAAATCAGCGTAAAATATTGGCATTACATATTATAGATGTTTATTTTTTGGGTGGTGAAGATGTTAGTAAAAAACATTTATTAGAGAGGTATGAATTATCTGTAGTAAATATTTTTTTTTGTGAATTATAACACTGATCTAAAAACTTTTTTATAGACATAAACTTGCAAAGAAATTTTGTGAAGCTTTGTGGAAACCAAACGGAAGCAATTACGATCGGATACGTACCAAAGATTTGTTTCCGTTATGCCCAGACATCGGTGAAAAATTATGTCTAAAGCAGCGTATAATGAAAAACAGTCGGCAAGCTTTAGCATATGAATTTTCGACAACACACTTAGACTGCGATAACTCTCTTGACAAGCCATTTTTTATACCAAACAGCGTACTTTTCTTGAAAAGTACTGCATATCCATGGTGCCTAAATGTTAGCAAAACATGTTCTCAAAAATATGTTTATAATATTAAAACCAAGGAAAGTAAATATTTATCAGAGAAGCCTGATGTACCTCATGCGTACTTCAGTGAAACATATAGCAATCGTATTATTTGGTATTGGCATAAAGATAAAAATATGACTATGAAGGATCTTGTAGACCATGTCAGTTCCAAGTTCCACAAATAAGATTTACAAAATGATCAACCTTTACACTGCAATATATAACTACAGTGAACTGCCACTTAGAATAGTTTATTGCAAGATTCAACTTTGGCCCATGTCCTTTGAAAATTATTTTCTTTCAGTGCGAGGATTGTTTATTATTTTGTAATCATGACCGAATTTCGAATTATCTTTTTTTTTTCCAAAATTGCAACTTTAAAAGTAGATGAAGGAAGTAATTACATATAATGTTGTTTGTAATCAATGATAGTCTTAATAAAAGCATTGATTATGTTATATTAAGTTTCATCAGAGCAATCAATGCATCTATTTTTAGAAACAGATATGCAAGCGGTATAATTTATTTTTAGTAAGTACAATTAAATATTTGCTTGTAGCTGTGGCTCCCATAATAGGAAGTGCTTCAGTTCCCAAATCCACAATCCACTGTTTCTCAACTTGAGTATTTAATTCAGGTCTTTTGTATAAAAAAATGTATCTTGTATGTTCCAGTATAGCCACATATGAACCATCTAAAAATATAATTGATTGAAATGCTTTAATTAAAGTGAAGTCTGCTTATGTATTAATTAAGTACTTACCACCTGGGGAAACACAAAATTTTTTGTTACTTTTGCTAGCTTCAACGTAACCAAAGCCAGGAAAGGTATAATAATGTTTTATGTCCCATTTAATATCATCAACTTTACCAGTAACCCACAAACATCCGTCATTATCATGTCTTAAACATATTGCTTGGCCAATCTTTGTTTTGTATGTAAATAACACATGATTACTTGTTCCTAGCATAGCTAAATGTGTATTCTTTTGTGCGACAAGATCAATTCTTTGCAACAGATTATCTTTTCCTTCAAGATCACACTCTTCGAGTTGTTCAGAATTGAACCCTATACAGGGTTGACCTTCTAGTTTACCATCTGTTTGATCGGTACACAAATGTGCTAACCTAATCATAAGAAGAAAGGAATTAAGAAAATATAAAATTAAATCAAATAAAATATTTCTTTGAATCCCTTAACTAATAGGTATTCTTTGGACAATGTAAATTATTATGTTTGTAATTAATTTTCAATCCTTGTACCTGGAATGAATTTCGGCAGCTAATGTTTCATTTGGTAAATGTTCACCACCAGTGTCACCTTTAATTAGCTCACTCCACATCAAACCACTTTCATGCTTAAATAATTCAAGCTTAAATGTATCGTCTTCATATTTCCATGTTGTTAAATCTTCGTCTAATCTATGTTGACTTTGACCTTGTATTAACACAATACCATTCAATGTTACTGATAGCTCTAACAACGTCACTTGCACTTTGACATCTTTTTGTTGCTCTCTATCCACTTTTATCCAAATTGTCAATGAATCTTCATCTTGTGACCAACAATACCTTGGTATTTTTATTTTGGATGATTTTTCTAAACCATTTTTACTATCAGCAGATTCTTGGAGTCTTGAATGCTTGAATGTAACATAATCTTGACAAATTGAATGGAAATATCTGCCATTATCTTCTATATATACATATTCAATAGCACCATTAACTGTTAAAACTTCTTTAGAAATAAATTTGAAAGACTGGTGCGGTTCTCCTGCATCTTTCCATGCGTATGTTAATAACAGGAGACTTGTAAATTTTTTTTCACCAGTATTCTTAATATTACGCAAAGCAACTACGACAGTAGATGTTGCACTCAGATACCTCACATCTAAGATAACTCCAGGTTCTGTATCGCTTAATGAAAAGGCTTTAATATGTTCTTCATCCTTTACTAATAATATATTTAAATAATTTCCACCATCAGAAATTATCATAATATTATTAGTAGTGAAACCAATTGATGGATTATACAACACATTCTCTACACTTGCATTAGTATTGTGTATTTGATATAACTGTTTTAAAATACCATCTTTGCTATATCTCCAAACTGACCAATTGTCATCTATGAACCAATAAGACGTATCATATGGATTTTTAAATAAATGATTGTGAAATGCAAATAAATGAGTTTCCAACAGAGAATCTCGATTTGAGGTCAATTCTAACCTCTGAACATCTGTAAAGTTTATAAAAATATTTATAATAACATTAATTTCTCTAATAGTAACATGTTACATTACTGCAGTGCACTTACTTGCATTTAAGTTTATTTCAGAAGCAATTGGAATTTCATCGGTCGAAAATTGATATTTTTCAAATTTTGGGTTTATTAGATTTTTATCAGGACGTAATTCAATAATTTTTGTCATTGTATTCCTTTCTTTTTGTTCACATCACTTAAACTGAAAAAGAAGAAATGTAGATGATTACCTTTAAATAACCCTACTGAATTTTCAACATTAAGGCAATAGTAACGCTTTTACTGTTCTATGAAATGTTAATAGAATTTGTTGAAAATTAATATTATGTTACCTTTTTCCATTAAAATATAAGCTTGAAAATACAACAGCGTTACACTTTTAATAATAATTAATTACAATTTATGAATTTTAATAAAGAACAATAAAATACTATAAATTATGTTTTAATATAGGATAAACCAATTTTTTTTCGTTTATTGAATTGTAGTTAACAGTATCATATCTAAGATTCTACAATATATTATTTCAAAATAAAAATAAATATGAGGTTCAGTCGTAAATTAATTATCTAACATATTCCTGCGTATAATCAAGCTACATATGAAACTTTTTGTGTGACGCACATTGCTTGCGCATTTCGTGCGCACTTCGTATATTCATATGTGTATATATATAAATATATATATATGTATATATTATAACAAAAATCAAATTAAAAAGAAGTGATTAGCTTTAAAGAAATGGCAAATTAAAAAGTTGATGACGCACTTTTATAAATTCATATTACATATTATCACTTCTTTTAAGTGGCGAAAAAATGTGATACTTAGAATGATTAATAGTAAACAAAATTCAAATACTAGTTTTTTTCCTAGTGACTTTGATTCTTTTTTATTTTATATAATAGTAATCTGATAATAAACTGATCCGGATATCTGTTGTATGTTTGATACTTGTGGTGTTGTCACAGAATCGTGATATTGTAAATAAAAAAAGCAGAAGGATTGGTATCACTGAGTATTATTCACTTACTTACACAGATACATAGAGTGTTTAACCTAAACGTAAAGTCAGAGGAGTATGGCTGTATACTATTTGAGAGAGTGTCTTCAGCAATGAAAATGAATAATCGTTTAGTACTCAAGTGAATTATTGTTGTTTTACATAGCTTTTTTAGCATGGAGTTAGGATTATCCAACACATTGTTAGCGGGTGATCCACGATTAGTTGATCATATCGTTGGAGAAGTTAAATCTCAAGGGATTTTCGATCAGTTTCGTAAAGAATGTATCGCTGATGTTGATACAAAGGTATACAATACAATTTTAATATTCATTCTTTATAGCTTTGAAATTACTGAAAAGATATTTTCATATTTTGCATAAAATAATACTTCAATATTATGTATGCAGTAAAAAATCATGAGTATTGTGTATGTTGTATAAAATAGGTTTCTGTACCTTTATTTTTTCCTATTGTACTTAACGTCTAATGTCTTTAAGGGAAATTAAATTTATTTTATAAACCTGCTTGTAATCATAATGTATGTTGTTTTTATTACAGCCAGCATATCAGAATTTACGTACAAGAGTGGAAGGATCTGTAAATTCCTTCCTTAGTAAACAATCATGGAAACCAGATTTAAACAAAAATCAAGTACGAGAAACTTTGCGCAAACACATTCATGAGGCTCCTTATTTGGATGCTGGTGTAGAGCGTATAGTAGATCAAGTTGTAAACCCAAAAGTGTATTCTGTTTTCATGCCTCACATTGAAGATGTAGTATATAAGTTTCTTGGCTTAGAAAGACCTAAAGCAAAAGAAAAAAATGGTGCTTGTGGCCTTAAAGACTTACTACCTAAAGATCTAGATCCTGTTTCACCAGAGTCTGACAAAAATAGTTTGAAAGATGTGTCTTTGGAATCAATAGATGCAATGGAAGATTTAGAAATAACGAAAGAAGAGAAATTATTTCATGAAGTAAAATTGCAGGAAGAAGAAATTTCTAATGAGAATGATAAAGATAATGTTTCTGAGAACGGGCAAATTTCATCCGAGGAAAAATTATTATATGAAAGTGGTAAAAATCTTCATAAGACTGATAGCAATTTAAATTTAAATACATCTGGAAAGTCAGATGATAAGACAGAAGAGGAAGAAGAAGATAGTCCTACCTTTGAACCAATAGATATTATGAATTTAAATGAATCTAATATTTCTAATGATTCACATTTATCAGGAATATCAGAATTAACTAGCCATAGATCTAGAAGCCCTGATTTTTGTAATGAACTGTCAAGAGATAATTTTGATTATAGTAATCAAGACTCACAGTTAAGTAAAGTTTCTTCTGATTCTCGATTATCAATTGTAACAGACTTTGGATCTTCGAATCATGCATCAACACCTATACACGATGCATTGAAAGACGAAGTCAATAAAGACAAATGTGATGTTAAAAATATTAAAGACAATTTTAAAGCTGTCAGAGAATATGAATCTAATAAAAATAAAAATAGAAGTATTTTTGAATTAAATAAAGGTAAAGATGTACAAGATGTTAAAGATTCTAAAACTAATAAATACAATTTACCGCCTAAAGAAAATTCTCGCGATGCTACGGATAGTAGTACGAAAGATAAATATGAACATAAACATAGAGACAGAAGTAGAGACAGTGAGTCTAAATCAAAGTCAAGAGACAGGAATCATGTGAAAGATGGAAAACATCATAGAGACAGAAGTAGCGACAAAAAGAAGCAAAGAAGTCATAGCAGTACAAAATATGATAAGTATGACAAAAGTAAGTCTAAAGAGAAAGGTGATCAGCCAAAAGATAACATAGATAAAAGTAAAGACACGGAAAAAGATAATTATACAAAAATGAAAGAAGACAAAATAAAAGAATCAGATAAAAAAGATAGCATTAGTAAAGAAGGAAAGGATTTGAAGGATCTCTACAAAGAAAAAATTAGAGAACTTAGAGAGAAGAAAGAATTAACAGAAAAGGAAAAATTAAATAAAGATAACAGAGAAGCAAAACCAAATAAGGAAAATAAAGATAAGAAAGATTCACCGAAAGATAAAAAATCTTACAAGAAAGATCATAAAAGTTCTTTTTCTAAAAGTTCCACATTGGGTTCTAATGAAATTAAAATTGTTAAACCATCAGAGAAACTTGATGGAAAAGAAAAGAGAAGTGAATCAAAAGATAAAGGTAAACGAGATGAAAAACGTAGTTCAAAAGATGTAAAGTCAAAAAATCATGTAAGTACTAAATCGGATTCAACTGAAAAATCTGAGAAACAAGATATAAAGAAAATGATTAAAAATGAGAAAGATGAGAAAATTGAGAAATCTGAAATTAAAAAAGATGCTAAGTCGGGTAGTGAAAAAATAAATGGCAAAAAGGATACAAAAAATCAGATACAAAATAAAAACCCCATTAGAAACGAAAAATTAGATAACAAAAAAGATAGCAAGACTGATTCACAAAATAAAGATAAGAAGCGGAAGGAAGAGAAAAAATCCAAGTCAAAAGATGATCACTCTAGTTTAAGAAAAAATTCTAGTGATCGGCGTTCAACAGATAGAGATGGTTCAAATGGATCTAGTAGTAAAAGCTCACAGTCTAGTAATTCTAATTCCAATATTGGAAGTAATAAATCAAGTTCATCAACTTTGTCTAAAGAAACAAATCATATGAGCAATTCTGGTAGCGAAACATCAGACAATACAGAAGAAACGCATACAAATGATTTAAGGTTATCATCAGATCAACTGGATTATAAATTTGATAATGTAGAGTACAAAACAAATGATAGCAGTAATTTTGAAATGCACGGTAAGCAGGAACAACCAGAATTGAATGATGTTAATTTACCCTTGAAGAAACGACCATTACTTGGTGAAGATAATAGTGTTTCGGGAGAGATGAAGCTAAAAAAACCAAAATTTGCAAAGAATATACATGAAGCTAAGAAATTAATGAAAATTAGAAAACAAATAGAGAAGCAAAAGCTCAAAGAAAATAAAAAGGTAGAGAAAAAATTTCAACCAAAAGTAGAACCTTTAATACAATCCAATTCTACAAATAGTGATAACTTTGAAAGCGTACCAGATGAAGAACGCGTTCAAATAATAGAGATACCAGATGAAGAATACGAAGAACCATATCCTGAAAATCATACTAATTTAACATTAGAAGAAAGATCAATAATGATGTTGCAAAGCGAAGCAGGTGCAAAGGATTTGTTAGAAGTGCACTCTGATTTAAAATTAAAATTATCGGACATGGAGCTGTGCATACAGAAATCATTATGCGAAACTCTTCCCAATAAAAAACTAGAAAAGGGATCTCCACAGCAAGCAAGTACTGTTATGCAGACAACGCATACCAGCAATGAAAAAAATGACAACTTACAAAATAAAGAATTTCCAATATCTACAACAGGAAAAACTATAAAAACTAATGATGCTTCTGAAAAGAAGGAAGTGTCACAAGAAGCTAGTACATCTAAACTAGAAAAAAGTATAACGTGTCAAGAAATAAATTCTTCTGACAGTAGTACTAAAGAGACTAGTGAAAACAAAACAAAAGACCAGGCAAACGTATTAAGACCTATTATAGATCATACAGGTCATTCAAAACACAAGAAGAATGTTGAAATACCTGTTACATCGACATCTAAAGACAAAAACATTTTCCAAGATACTCAAAACAATAGCTGCTCCAAGTTATGTAGAGATATACCTGAAGAATATCATCTGGTACATGTTAACAATGAATCTCAGGCTATAGAATCTACCTCAGTGGCAATCGAAGACAATGAAGATTGTCGTTATTTCAAAGCAGATAACGAGAAGTCAGAAAAATTCTCTAATTTCTTAGAATCATTGGAATTAGTAGAAAATAGTTCGTTAGAAGAAATAATAGAGAGTTTAGGAGGTCAAGTTGTATCTTCGATGCCAAAAGCTATGGCACCTCCTTTACCAAAACGTAAACATTCAACCAGCCCTTTGTCAGATATATTGTTAAATAATTCAAACAATAACAATGATGGCCATAAGAAAGCGTTGAACATACCAAACGAAGATGTTTTAAACAATATAAAGAAAAGAAAACTTATCGGACCCAAGAAGCAAAGGTTACAACCAAATATATGTACTCCACAAGGATTGTTAAATGGGGAAAATTTTGTTATGCCTCTGAGCCCGGAAAGTGATGTATCCGCGACCAGTGAAAAAATACCATCATCAAATTTAATTAAGGAAGACAAAGGGTATGTAACATAATTATATTTGCCATCAATGGTTTTGTTTGTTTTTAAAATCTTGTATCTTTAAAAAATTTTACGTTCTTTGTACAGAATAAAAAAAGTGTTTATTTTTCTTGTATATATAACGAATTAAAACTGTTCTATATCTTAAAGCTTTTTTTATTAATAAACGACTGTTGAATGAAAAACCTACATAAAAAATATTGAAGTATGTACAGTATACAATGTAAAGAGTTGTACATACTTCTTTTTCATAATAGAAATATAGCTTTCATTGAAATACGAATCTTGGTTCATTATACATGATGTAACTAGTCTATTATGTAATTACAGCCGGCATAGAAGCAGTCAGCGTTATTCAAGCGATGACTTATACAAACCACGTCCATTATTTGCAAGTTCTTCTCGCAGAAGTAGGAGATCTAACCAGGCATAGCTATTAGTACGTAGTTTCAGGTGGTAAATTATCTTTTACTTTATGTATCATAAAAAGGAGTTCTAGTTGTTGATTCTAATAATATATTACATGCTATATTTGAATCAAATATTTTTAAACTCATTAGTACATGTAATTCTGAAGTGACCAAATGAAGTGTATAGATTACTATTTACACTATAGTGTCATGAAATTTTATTTTCTATGCAAGAAATTGAAATTAATATCTTCAATGATATTTTAAATGTATTTTACATTTTAAAATATTCAGAAATTCTTATGGATTAATACCCTTTAAGTGTCTTTTCTTTCTCTAAAAGAAAATTGCCATCACACTTAATTAGAAAAAATGTAAAATATTTGGAAAAACCATTTGTTTAACTATAATAGTAACGACTACTTATGTAGGCATATTCACTCCAATTCAGTATTAAAGAAATAGGTACTTCCGTGTATTCTTCTATGTCGGTGTTGTGTAAAATATGCTCAGCCTAATACTTAAAAGTGGTGCATATCGGTAAAAAAATGTTTTACTTGTATAATGATTTTTCTTAACTTAGTAGTATAATAGAACAGGTTTTTCACATGCTACTCCATTTCAGATGTTGCACTTGTAATGTGATATAACATTATAACATCTGCTTATTAATTCTTTAGTTTTATTTATTAATAATAGTGTTTTTGTTTTAATTTTTAATCTTTTATGATCACATAATTTTTTGTACTTTTATAGTTATATTTTATAGTCATATTTATGATTCTTCACAAGTATGGTAGCTCAAACTATGTATACATACATACCTATGTGTGTAAGTACACCATACTTTAAATGGCATTTTGGTCCGTCTATCATGTTTTGTATATAGGATCCTGTTATTCTGACTTTTATAGTTTTCTAACGCATCTCAAGAATCTTAATAGTTTTAATTCTACATATAATGCGTTGGTTTCGTTATTACTAAAAATTAACCACATCTATATCTATTCCAATCTATATTTCGACTGTTTAAAATACGGTATCCAGTGCAGATCGATCTTAAGCTTATGAATGTAACTAATTTTAATTTGTGGATATATTTTATGTGAAATCATATTTTAGTTGATCATAGTATATAAATAATTACTAATATTAGGAATATTACATGTTTCCTGTCAACATGTTACTTGATTTACTGGAATACTTAACTAATCTTTTACTAGCTAATACTTAACTAAGATCCTCAACTAATGTTTCTTCTCTATACTGATAGTGAGTTTATCAATTGTATCATGAAAAATGCGTTATTTTTTTCTTTCCTTTCTGAGGACTTCGCTGTTTCTTGTGAATGACTTATGATTAGATTTATAATGATGTGCACCACTTCTTTGTTATAATTTAAAAATTGGTATACCCGTCAGTGTTGATTCATTGATACTTATAACAAGTCAGTGAACATGCACAATACATCTTGATATACCTTTCTAAATAGAACATGCACTTAATATATATTTTGAATTAGACATTTTTTTAAGACAATTTCTTTAGAGACAATATAGTACCATATTATGGAAATTCATGAAAATGTGAATTATGAGGTATGTACATATATTAGATTGTAACATATTATTCAATTTGATTAAAATTCATTGTAAAATTTTATCATTTCAAATGTATAAATTATTGTGGATAATGTATATTTAATTTACATACCTGTATTGAATACCATATGTTTATGTAGCTGTTATTCATAAAAACAAAGTTGAAGACATTAATATTTTTTCATACTACATACAGTAAACTTTTTGTACAAAGTTCGATTTATTATAAATAACACACAGATTTGCAATTAATACTGTGCAATTTTCATTAACTTATTATGTACACAATATATAAAATGAGTGCAGAATGTATTTATAGAATTATACATAAAATTATTAATATATGCATTATTTAACTCAAACACAATAATTATACTTTAAAGTAAGGGTTTTATATGAGATTGCAAAGAATTTTATATCTCTAATACCAATTTTCTTTTCAAACTGTTATTTCTTAATGTTTATAAGTTGATTGAAAATGTCTGAGGATACAGACTTGATAAGCTAAAAGTATAAAGAATCGTTAGTAAAATTAAGATCAATCTTGTTTAAACTCCTTGAGAAATTTTTTTACGATTCAATTTAGCAAGGAGGAAGAAATAAAAACTAGTTATTCTGTGATGTTAAAATAAAAAAAGCAATAGCTTCCATAATTCTTTTTAAAATAATGAAATAGCAACGAGTAAATTGCAATGCAAGAAAACCATTCATTTCCGCCATATTAATTGTAAACGGTATCACATTTTCACTAACTATCTAAAATTGTACCATTAATTTTTTACGAAAACGTTATATTAATTAATTAATAAGCGTGTTTTTAATTCTGTAAATGAGTAAGTTTGTATAAATGTAATGTTATATATATATACATATATATATATAAACTAGAAATACGTTACTTCGTATAGTGTGAAGATATTGTAGAATATTTTTTCCAACTTTTTAAACTATTTATTGCCATATGTAATATAAAGCTAAAAAAATTTATAAAACCCATTACTACTATGATTGCTTTTAAATAAAGCGATTTTTTGTATACATGTTAAACAGTTCGTAAGTATTAAGACCTTCCTCTCTATTTGTAACTCTCGAACCGGATACACTATATTGTATATCGCAACAAGTACCGTTTAAGAATCTTTTCGATGAGGTTTTAGAAATATGAAAAAAAATATTTGTTTTATCTGGTGAACGTTGCAAATGATAAAAGCGAAATAGAATTGTATATAATCGTGTACGTGGAACGATAATACGATACGTGACCACAGAAGAAAAAGAATTACAAACCGAGTGTATTATAAAAGATATGAAGTTGGTTTATTAGATAATTAATTGAGTTTTATGTTTGATATTTCTGTTATTTGTCAATTCATTCAGTTCCACAAAAATAACTTATATAGAATTATGTTAGTCGACCTTGCCATTTAACCGAACGTCATAAATCCATATACAACGCGATCAAAGACCCTCCCGTATTATTCAAAATATTACATATTCATTTTTTACGTAAATATATAAACGAACATCGTTATTTTTAGTTCAATTTGTTAATAAAAGAATTACGACACCTGTACGCATAGATGCGTGATAATAACGATCCTTTTGTTTTATGAATAAAAACCACAATTTGTGAACAATTATCGTATGTTATCTACCTCTTATATGTTTATAAAGCCAGTTCATTATCTGTAATGTTGAATTGTCTAATGAATGGTATAAAATAATGAGTCTCGTTCACCGTGTGTAAATATTGAATAAAACCTTTCGGTTTCATTGTTTGATTCATATTCATTATTCAACGTGTATCATTGCAACCTTCTTATAGGATTTGAGCTCCTCGGTATTAAAAGACGCGAAATATTAAATATTTATCACGTCGAATAAAAATGTTATTCTTTTTGTTCTATTATTTCTATTAGAAACAGTTACAAAATGCATTTTAATATAATAAACAGTGCAAAAGTTAAGTTCGAAATATTTTAAATAACAAAATAAAAATTATGAAACAATTAAAAATATGTATATATAAAGGAGCAATTGCGATAAGAATAAGAAGCGCAAAATATTGCATTTATATTTGAATAATTTTTTACAGAGTTGCATTACATTTGATGGAGTGCATTTTGTAAAAAAGGTGCAACTTTCTGACCTTTCAATGTTCCTCTCTTAGAATTAATTTATTTTACCCTAATTTTTACTATCTCAATGCATTTAAATATTTTTTATGATCACTTCTTAGAATAAGTTTAAAGTGGTGCATAAATTTGAATAAATTTGTTCAAAACCAGTAGTACAAATGAACAAACTAAAAAATATGTAATTTAGAGGGTACAAAACGTTATTTCTTTTCAGAAAAGAAAACATTTTTCGTCTAATATCTTTATATATTAATCATTGTACAATTTATTATTATTCATCTCAGATAACAAGTAATTACAATTATTATAAAAATCGTTTCCCGCTTAAACGATTAAGAAACCAATTTCTTTACATTTTCAATAATATTTCACAAGTATTAACGAACCCTAAAATTGAAAACTAAACGCGATGCATTTATTCGACAACAACGGATAATCATGGTAGCAACGTTGCAGTCTGCAGTTCTAGAACAAAAATAAAGCCTCGAATCCATCATGAAATTTTAATCATATAAATTCGACGAAACAATCGCTTCACCTTCAAAAGTGTACAAAATCTATCACTATGCAACTGATAAACGCATATTATATGACTTGTAGGTACTTAGTACAACCTACAGCAATCAGACTATTTATTAAAAGTTCACTACTACGTAATATACTACACGCACGAACCACGTGGTTGAGTACAACGCATGCGCGGCACGTGCACATACGGCTAACCTCACCGAACCAACTTGTGACGATTCATAGTTGTATCGCGAAGAATGTCGATGTGCATTATGTTCTGTGATTACTCGAGCAAACGATCTGACAGGTATTTGTACACTTCCAAGCGTACCAGCCGATTAGTCAGGTACAACAGGAATCTCGTTGCGCCGAGAGTACGTGGAGGGGATTGTATATTGTAAATTTGTCTATCGGGGGTAGCAGCTTTTTCAATTCCAATAAGGTTCCATTAAGACAATCAACGTGTACGATTACGTCTCGTTCATTCCGAACGAACGAACGAACGAACTTTTCTCTCGATTCCATACGAATCGGCAACGATTCGATTGTTACAAAGTAAATATCGTTCAAAAGTAGCTCGGCATCGGTTGCTGCCGAAAGCGTGCGTGTTATCCGCCTCGACAGAGTGCACAACCGATTACGGCACTTTAAAGCCGTAAACTGGAATTCCCGCTGACGCCTCTCCAAAAATATGAATGCGGAAATATACGAGAGCCTACCTACAACTTCCATGTCTGTGCACATGACAGCAGGTGCGTTCGCTGGAATAATGGAACATTGCGTGATGTACCCGCTTGATAGTGTCAAGGTAATATATCTATTTCTTGCGGATTTTTTAAGACGATATTTTACATAACCTCAATCGCTGTCGACATGTTATTCGATCTCCGTTAAATTTTCATAAAATTCGATGACACTCAGTGCCCTGACATTACAAGACGTGTGATTCTTTTAATGCTGATAAATATACGGTTTCGGTGCCGGACAACTTGAGATTTTCTCAACCTTTCTCGTTAGAGTTCCAAGAAATCATGTGCCGACGAGCACAATCGTGATCGTAATCTTAAGTAAATAGTGAGATGTGTTGAAAATTTCAAAATAACTGCTATTAATCATTGTCAGACGGTGAAGTTACTGTAGCATCACCGTTGTACGGTTATTTTGCGTTTTATGTCACGGTTGGAAAGCTCATTGTGTAACCAATTCGGGCAATATTATTTCAGAATTGTTTCTGAGTGGATGGTTAGGTTGTTAACGAAGAATGAACTTAGTCATCGGGAAATTTAGCTATTTCATTTCGTTGTAAGAACGATTACGATAGTTTCGTTAGTTACATATTATAAACTGACGGACGAAATATTATTTTTGCAGTACATACGAATTATATTAGCTGACAAAACGAAAATAATATTACTCGACATGATTCTTCTTTTACTTAATTTTTTAAATGAAATTTATTTATGTATTTAGCTTCTATAATGTTATCTTTACTAATTTGGAAATGAGGTATGCAATTTGCATATTAAGTATGTCATGTTGCAATGCACAGTCATTGATGAATGAATGCTAAATATAAATAAAATAATATGGAAAATTGTGTTTTCCCTTGTACACTGTTTATACAGTTTCAACTATACTTGCAACAAGTTTAATGTAACATTTAACTTTGACAACAACTTTAATGTAACATTTCTTAAGCAGAACATGAGCTTCAAGTATTCATTATGTAACATGTCACTTGGGGTCTGATGTAGTAGGTGCTATTTTTGATTTTCTTTCAACCCACAATCCCTATTATTATTTTCTCTTATATTTAAGAATGGAAAAATGTATATTTAATAAGTTACAACATGCAAAATAAAAATTGTTAAGTTTAATAGTTTGTTTTATACAAACTTTTAATGCATTGTCATTTATATCACTGATCCCATTTCAAAGTAACTAAGATTTATTTAAACAGTTGTAAAATAATCTTAGTTGATAAGTACTATATCTTTAGATATGTGCAAGTCATATTTAAGACTGTGTCAGTATTTTGATATCCTTCTTTAATAATCACATAGTTGAAGAGGATACACAATGCAAGAAAGTAACTGAGAATAATATTTTGTCTTGCCCCTTTATGAATTGTATTCCTTAATGTTATGCGCGAAAAATTTCAATGAATTTATAATACAAATAAAATATATGTATCTGTAAACTAAATAAACAAATACTTTTATTGAATGGTAAACTCATTTACATAATTTATTTGTGTTAAAATTGTTTACATATAGACAAGAATGCAGATATTGACTCCAGGTCCAGGAGGAGGAGGAGGAATAAGAGAAATCTTGACTAGAATGGTACGACAAGAAGGTGCTTTGAGACCTATTCGTGGTATGAGTGCAATGGTTGTAGGGGCTGGTCCTGCGCACGCTTTATATTTTTCATGTTACGAATTCATAAGAAATAAGATATTAAGTTCAAGATCACACTCTGAACTTAATTTGGCTGCGTACGGAACTGCTGGTTGTGTGGCAACACTTCTTCATGATGGAGTAATGAACCCAGCAGAAGGTAAAATATCCCTTGCTTGATCTTTATAATGCTTCTTTCATATATTTACCAATTATATTGATGTACAGTACGTAAGTATGCCCGACTCTGAGATTTACATAAAAAAAGTCTGCATAAATTGAGGGTCAAATGTAGTACAAAATAGTTACTTTTGTTTTTTGAAAATTCAATAAGCAATTTAAATTTTTGGAATTTTCTTTAATAACGAATAAAATTATCTTATTCCAGTGGTTAAACAACGATTACAAATGTACAACTCTCCATATCGAAGTGTTGTGGCATGTATAAAGAATGTATATGAAAATGAAGGTGTAAAGGCATTTTACAGAAGTTACACAACTCAACTGGCCATGAATGTACCTTTTCAAATGATTCACTTTATGACCTATGAAGTAACACAAATCTTTACAAATCCAGAGCATGTATATAATCCCATAGCACATATGAAATCTGGTACGTTTGAATTTTCATTCAAAATAATGATATATTTAGTTACAGTTGACTTTAAGAATATTATTAGTTTATATGATGATACATATGACATTCAAAATTTATTTATTAAAAATTGATATAAAACTTATATAAATTGCAGGTGCACTAGCAGGAGCCTTTGCTGCTGCACTCACAACGCCTTTAGATGTTTGTAAGACACTTTTAAATACACAAAATGGTGTGCATGCTTATGGTATGATAGACGCTTTTAAAAAAGTTTATGCCTATGGAGGTGTAAGTGGATACTTTCGTGGTTTAAGTGCTCGTGTACTGTATCAAATGCCAGCAACCACTATTTGTTGGTCAACGTAAGTGTATGCTATACAGCACAATATTATTAATTGAGCTATTTTAAATGTGTTATAAATTTTTTAATTATATCTGTGTGTGTTTTTGAAACACATGATATACATTGAAAGAATATAGTAACAAAAAATATCACAATGAATATGAACGTAATAATTGTAATACATACAATTGAAGTGTAATATAATTGAACAATTTTTTTTAGATACGAATTTTTCAAGTATATCTTACATAAGGAACAAGATGATGGACATTGTAGACCAGAAGCTGAGAATGACTTAAATGGTACAAATCAGAATCAGGCTGGTTCTTCTAGGTCTAGTCGCTTTCAAGATGTGAGCGTATATCTTAATAAAACGGCCCCATCCTCTGTATTACTTGATGTGTCTACCAGTTAGGTATTTCTAAATTGTTTAATGTCACCTTTACACTGAAACACTGTTGGATGAAAAATAAGCGTCCGTTTTTCGTATTTCGAGAGTTTATCGAAGCTAAGTGATATCTTGTTAATTCATCTGTTATTGTTGTATTATTACATGTGTATAATAATTCACAACACAATTGAAAATTCATGTCTGAGCCAAGTGCAGGACGCAGGCTCACCGGTGTCAAAGAGGTATCAGAAAATTGTCTAAGTTACTTCTTAGCATATGACTACTTATATATGAAGTACCAACGTAATATAAATCGTATTTTTATGTGTTAAAGGAAAAGAACCATATAGTAGTTTAGAAAACAATGACATCAGCAAAACATAAGTTATTTGAAAATATGAAGCAAAGAATTGTATAGACACGGTACTGTATTCTATTTGATGCTGTAAAATTTTACTAAATATCCTACTTCATTCATCAACATATTAATTGATATAACATTTATCACTGTGAAGAAAAGGAAAAAAAAAATCATCAATTGCTATTATTATTTTGAAAAATAAACACTTATTTTTGTCAGTATTGTTAGCTATTATTTAACGTATAAAGATAACTAAAAGAAAACGTAATATTTGCATGCAAAAACATTTAAAAAAGTGTCGTGAAAGTTAAATGAAAATCATTGTTTTGTGAGTATATAACTAAAAATTGAACGAAATTACATGTAAACTGTATTTAATTTATTTATGAAACGATCGTGTACATTTTGTTATGAAATAATTTATATATTATATATATTATATAAATAACTTATTATTAGCATACATAAACTGATCACAATTAATTTGAAATTGAAAAAATATGTACGTAGTTTGTACAAACGAAAGACTATTGAGAATATTTCGCTTCACTACAGTAAAATTATATTGAAGAAATTACGAATAGAATATGCAGTACGTGCATTTTTTTAAAGTGAAAAAAACGAGGCCCTGAAAACATCTACTTGAACAGAATTGAGTTGGAAGAATGTGTATATTTAACATTGTATCATAAAACTGAAGTTGTCAGTAAAACAGTGGGATGCATGAAAGAAATTACAGGTGAATTGTATATAATAAGAAGTCAGTATAATTGACGAATAAGTTCTGATTTAAAATTTCACCATGAAAAATCTCAAATACTACAGATATGTGAAATTTTAGTGTTCGATGTTTATATGAGGTATAACGCACGATCTATGTTTAGGCAAAAAGCAAGTTTACTGAGATGACACTGACCTTGAATTGAATATCTAGGTAAGTCTTGCAAAAAGAAGAAACAGGAAGAGAATGTTTAGATTAATATGAGGAAAAAACTGTTTATTATAATAACTATCTAGATCAACTGCGGATGATGTAATTATTTTGTAGAGCAGTATAGATAAGTTAATGTAACATGCGTATGTACAGAACGAACGAACAGACTAGAAAAGGAAATGGCAATGGTACAGTACGATAAGTACAATTCGCCTTGATTACCCAAGTACAAATTAAGAATTGCTCCTTAGTCAGTTTGTAATATAAACAACACTGCATCTAAACATTTAGATGTAAAAACAATATTGCTTCCGATGGCTGTGATTACTGGGTTATTTGATGTTGACTTTAAGAGGGAGTAATATCATGTGAAAACTCATATTTCACGCCATACTTATTTATTATTACGGCACCGTAATACTACTTCATCGACAAATCATTATTTGATGCAGCAAAACAAGTTAATCGATTCTTATGCATGTTGAAAACCGTTGTACACGAGGGCGCTTCTTTTGTTAGATATATTTTTCGATAGAACCATCACAATAATATACATATTATTTTGTAAAATAACATAAAAATTATTTCTACGCTGCAAACATTCAGTCTCTTGTAAAGGTTTTATCATAAATGACGACATCGAGATAACACGGTATATCTTTGTATACTTAAAGGTAATGATATTGCGAGGTAGTAAACCCAACGGACTACCGGAAATTTTCGGATCTATTGTATACCTCTAGCATTTTCTAAACATTTTCAAAACTGGCCTAAAAGAAAAATTTATTTACAAGAAGGGGTCTTCTTTGCTCAATACTAAGGGAAGTATCACTTTCCTACCGTCAAGGTACCTTTATTAACTACCAAGCACAAACTTATCTCTACCGACTTACTTGGTTTATTAAATCACTGTGTATATCGTTACCTTAAAGTATACAAACATACATATGTACGTTATACGTATAAAACTCGCGTGTGCCGAATAAATGGCAGAATGTATTTAAGTGATTCTATCCAGTGTCCAATGAACATATATTTTGTGTTTACGGTATTCTACTTTTTCTTTTTAATTCGATTGCCGCGCAAAATTTGTATATATATATAATTTTTTTAGCATTTAGATAAATACTCATTTCCTTTATATTAAGAATAATAATAATAATAATAATAATGCCCATCGCCGGTTTCTATTGTCATTATGATTTAAAATTTTATTTTAATTTCCTTTTAATCGATTTGTATGTGAAATAATGCTCCCACTGGAATTATTATGTATAAGTTAGTATATGATAGCACACGCAAAAATAATTTATCAGCATACTATACAACATATTACATGTAAATAAAATGATTTGCTAAAGTATGTAAACTGTAAAACAATATACATACATACAATACATATATACATACATACATACATCATACATGCATACATACATACATACATACATACATACATACATACATACATACATACATACATACATACATACATACATACATACATACATACATACATACATACATACATACATACATACATACATACATACATACATACATACATACATACATACATACATACATACATACATACATACATACATATATACACACATACCTATACACACAACATACACACGCTAATGGACGATTTTTAAGGTAAAATAAACGTTAAAACATTGCAATATTTCGTAATTTCACTTCAGATCAATGTCATATCAAATTTTATAAATGTAACTTTCACAGATTTTTAAATTAATATTCAACTACTCACAATCTTTTCTATCCAATCTTCAATCTAAGCCAAATGTGACTGAGAATTAAATTATGGCGAACAAAGGCATTTGCGATGCTCGTTGTCAAGCGTTTCACGTTGCAATGGTAAAACGCGAGGAAGCTGGACGCATAAAATGGTTTTTAAATAATCAGCGAAAATTATTGGACCGCTTGAAAATAACCGAACCTGTGGGAAAAATTGAACCACCTACGTTTGGGATAGAGAAACAAACGAGCACTAGCATTGTATATACATATATAATTGGATTGTATTATTGATATAATGGACAATCCTTTGTTATCTACTGAAAAATGATATAATCTTATTGACAATTTTATAGATACATCTAAAACCTCTACCAAATTGGAGGCCTTTTGAACCTGATGCTTCTATTAATATGAATATTATGAAACCAATTGACCCGCGAATTAGAACTATCCTGTACCAAGACTCGCCTAGCTTTATCACTGCTGAAAATTATTTCAATGAAAGGTTTCGTGTCTAATATATAGTTTCAACTCTTAAGGCATAAAATCTGTGCTATAGTTTGCCATTTCACGCTAATACTTCCATTGATTGCAACAGATTAAAGGATATTCCGGAAGAGCGTTACTTTTATCCAGACTGCACTAGTTGGTTATACGGATGGCGGCTTTCAGATTATCCACCTATTCCGCAAAGCAAAGTTGGTAAAAAAAATGTCATGATTCGAGAATTTTATCATCCGAGAATATCGAGCCTTCAGAGATGCCCAGATTGGTACCGTCCTTGTCTACGGTCGCCATCGAGGTGTGACCAAAATGGCTAATATCCTTATACGACAGAAATAGTAATGAGTTTAAGGTTTACAGAAATCTCTTTATATAGTGCTCAATATGTAATTAACTTTTTCATAACAACAAAAATTTTACATTATTTTCGAATCACTTTATTCTTCCGGAAGTGCATAAATATTTCCTTTTCTTTGGCAGGATATTAATAGACTGGTATAAATAGACATCCCTTTAAAAAAAGATCAATGCGTTTTTTTACTACTTTGTAATTTGAATGAATGTTTGCGTGACACGTTAATATAATCAGTAGGTCAATAGTTAAAGGTCTCTTAATATAGCACAGACGATTCAACGTTTCCAAAGCTCTTTCATTTTTTAAATTTAAATAATTAATAGGATAAGAATTAATACCGTTCTACTTTTTGGAAAAGTATTAATTTGTTTTCATCGAAGAAAAACTCAATATTGCAGTTATTTAAAAATATGTCACAGTTTATAAAACACTAACAAAGTAACTCACACACTTTATATTACAAATGGAATAAGTGCGTTCATCAATTCTTTTTATAATTTCTTTCTTTATCTTTTTCTTCATTTTCATCCTTTTTGGGGGAAATTAAGCGCTGTAACTCCAACGGTAACAAATATTGCGATTGTCCCGGGATGGTATGAAACGCAAAATCAATGAATTTTTGAAACTGTTTAGCAATTTCACAAAACTGTTCTTCCAATAATGTTCTCTTCATGTGGCAATTAATAACTTCATTCCTTATCACGCTTATAACATTATTCAGACGAACAATTGATGCGTGCAGCCCTGTAATTTCTTTCTGCTTGTGCACAATTTTAAATTAAACAATTTGTCTGAGATAATCGCCTGCAAATGAAACTAGAGAACCAGTTTACCTGAAAGTATTCATGTAAGATATGTTTTTCCTTGCAATAACGCAATTGTTCCAAACAATGAATATTGATTATATCCGCGGTGCTTTGCATTTCAAGCTGGTGTTTTTGAATGTATAATTCTTTGCCCACTTTCTTTTCGAATTCTTTCTTTTCTACGTCCAATTTTACATACAGATTTCTATATAAATTTTTGGTAATTAATTTTCGCGTGTCATCTACAGGTGCAATATTATTCACCTCATAATTTCATTGAAATCAGCGATCATATTTTCTTTTCGGGCCAGAAACGATTTTTCGAATTCTTCATACAATGACTGTACCACGTAAGCAATTTCGATCCGCATTTTTTGTATCATTTCACGAGATACTTTTATTCGTTCTTGTACAATCGCTTTTTGCATAATTTTTACCCATTGAGCGGTAACGTTCGCCCACTCGGTCTAGAAGAGGAAATTTATCATTAATGTTAAAAATTTTTAGTTTAAAAATTGATAAATTTTTACTTATAATTAATGTTTAAAAATTAAAATTTAAACAATTTTTTTCATCATTTCCGTATAGCATGCTGTGGAATATAGAACTCAACGAAACCTTATTTGAGGGAGTTAAAGCAAGGGTCTAATTTGATATCCGCGGGCATTCTAACTATACTCCCCTCACGATAAATTATCCTCTCTATATCTACTTTTACTTGTTTGTATTGAACACTAAGTATGTACATAGAATTGCTTACGTGCAGTCTCGAGCAGCTACTAAAGTAGAAGTAGTGGGGGGGAACACTGTTTTCAAATTACTAGTGTGAGGGGAGTAAGCACTACTGACTTGGCGTTTTAAAGCGTTATGGTAAAATTGGGTTATGTAATCACTTGTGAATCACATTGGTAATACAATTATATAAGTAGTATTTTCATATATTAGTCTTCTGATTGATTATGTACGATGAACGAATAAATGAAATTCATGAATTATAAAAAGTATTACTTCGATTTGTTTCTGAATTTTTTTTTGTACTGTTTTCATGTAACTTTTGTATTTTTCATGTATTTCTTGCGACTTTTGTTCAGCTTCTAATCGTTGTTTTGCTTGATAGATATGAAACTTTTCTTCTAACTGTTTTTGTATTTTGTCTCGTAATTCATTTTCAATTTGCTTTCGGAAACGTTCCAGAATGGTTTCGCCAATTTCTGATAAAGTATTTGGGAGTTACAACTAAACGGAATAAGTAAATTTAATATTTCTTATACATTTTTTTTACCTAGTATACTGTCATGCACATTTGCTTTGACAATCTCATTGTGCATGAGTGACGCTAGTTTTTTGTCGTCAATTTGAATTGTAAAGCAGGGTGGTGGTGATTTCTCCGGTGCTATTAAATCTAATACTTTCTTCGTATTACCGTGGCAATTTTGGAAAAATGCTTGTGCTAAAGATGAACCTAAATGAACATGAATTTCTAACGAAGTTAGTATCCCTATATTTGAACATTTTTTTAAATTACATGCCTTACATAAAAACGATAATACACGTCGAAAGTGTTTTATGTATAATAACATTGCTTTAAATATTGACGTGAAATATGTTTTATCTATTACTGTAACAACTTACCCATTTTTCTAAAATATGAAAATATTGAAATGACTTTTATTTTTCAAATTCATTACTGGAAATTTATACGAGAACATTCGATTTCAGGAATTTAACCTGCATAACACAGTAGTTGATTGATAAATGATCGAGTAAAGAAACAAAAGAGGAAGTGAATATGTAAAAACAATTAATATGTCACGACGATGCATATTTTATAAATAAATTGCTGTACACAGTTTACGATCATATTGCGTGTATGTTCGTGTGAAACTAGTCTAAGCAATTTAAGTACCGTAGGTACCTACATAGAAACCACTATAACCTCTATGTTTGTTTATCAATTCTATGACTAACTAATGGTGTCGCTACTTATGATAACTTCAGAGGTTAACCCACGAGGTTCAATTTTCTTAACTACAACATTTTAGAATATGAAAATTAATAAAATTGTTTTAAAAAATGATTACGCTAAGACACATTACTATAGATCAGTTAAAACTGCGTAATAATGTATGGATATCATCGTTTCTAAGGTTTTGTTATATTTTGTATCTATAGCTTTTTAAAAAATTATTGCACAAACTAACTTTTTTTTATATAATTTATAGACAGTTAAATCCCAAGATGACAATTTATTCGAATGTGAGAAAATACAGTAAGAAAAGGCAGAATATATCTTCATTAGTGCATCCTGCTCCTGTTAAGTGTGAGTTAAGTAATGTAGACATTGGTGCTGAACTAACTGGTAATCTAAATAAAAATGACATCAATAAAACATTGATTCTTTTTTCGAGGAATGAATCATTAAAACAATTAGCTTCATCTTATGGAATAGATGGTAACTGTAATGTTTAGTATAATTTATATTGAAAATTTAATTTTTAGCATATTATGATCCTAATCATCTTATTTTTTCAGAGACTATCCTGAGAAAAGCTTTGACTGCTTTTCGGACTTTTTGTATGACATCGAAAACATTACCTACAGATCTTCATGTTATATTGAACGATATTATTAAAAGCAATGGAAATGTTACTGATATATTTCCTTACTTTTTACGTTATACCAAACAGTTATACCCACATATTGATTGCATGGATGATCTTAAGAAAATCAGTGATCTTCGAAATCCCACCAGTTGGTAATGATTGATATCAATAATACTATTTAAATAAATGCAATGTTTATTCATCATAGCAAAATTCATATATATAAACATATATATGTACGCATGTGTGAGTATATGTTTATTATTTTTAGGTATCCCATAGCAAGGTCAAAAAAGAGAAAAATAATATTTCATTCTGGACCTACGAATAGTGGTAAAACTTATCATGCATTACAAAGGTTTATGTCTGCAAAGTCTGGTGTTTACTGTGGACCACTGAAACTATTAGCTGTTGAAATTTTTACTAAATGTAATTCTATGGTTAGTAATAAAGATTAAAAGTTTTTCAATGAATGTAAATATATACCTTTGCAGGGCACACCGTGTGACTTAATAACAGGAGAAGAGAGAAAATATGCCAAAAATGAAATGTCTCCTGCCAGTCATGTATCATGTTCTGTAGAAATGGTGAATGTAGAAAACATATGTAAGTATTAAACACATAATATTTTTTCAACACCTTGAATACAATTACATTTATTACTTAATTCTCCACAAAGAATTGAGAAATATTTTAAGAAATGTTAAGTTTAATATTTTGGATTTTACTATCTTCTTCTATTATATAGATACATAAATAACACTTTTCTATTGTTCTTCAACACGGGTAAAGTTTATTTTTCTTTCCAGACTTTTATATAAACTATTAATTGCTTGTGTGACTATAAAGACATAGTATTTTCCTCCGTTAATAAAATTTTAATTATATATTTACAATGATGTTTTATAGTTGAAGTAGCTGTAATTGATGAAATTCAAATGTTACGTGACACAAGTAGAGGTTGGGCATGGACAAGAGCACTCCTGGGTATCGCTGCAGATGAAATACATTTATGCGGTGAACAAGCTGCTATACCTATTGTAAATTTAACAATTTTTGTTTTTTAATCTGTTAACCATAGTTTATAATTCTCTCTTACATAAAATTTATATTATTCTGTAGGTACAGTCTATATGTGAAACAATGGGAGAAACTGTAATAGTACATGATTATAAAAGATTAACTGATCTTAAAATAGAGGATACTGCGCTCCGAAATCTTAACAACGTGAAACCGGGAGATTGTATAGTTTGTTTTAACAAAAACGACATATTTCATGTATCGCAGATTCTTGAAAAATTGGAAAAGCAAGTAGCAGTAATATATGGTAGTCTGCCACCAGGTACAAAACTTGCGCAGGCTTCTAAATTTAATGATCCAGAAAATGAATGTAAAATTCTAGTCGCTACTAATGCAATAGGAATGGGCCTTAATTTGTAAGTTTATATAAGAATTTTGTTTTTTTATAAAAAAAATTTCAGACTTTTTTATTTTGTTATTTCAGGCATATTCGTAGAATTATATTTTATTCTCTTCAGCGGCCAACTACAAACGAAAACGGTACTAAAGAAATGGATATTATTTCTGTATCATCTGCTCTACAAATAGCGGGGCGTGCAGGTCGTTATAAATCAAATTGGTCATGTGTAAGTAATTAAATTGAATTAGAAACAGTAATTCTGATCTTTTATAAGAATTGATGCTATTAGCTGTGTTTTACATTATAGGGTTATGTTACAACTTTTAAAGACGAAGATCTTTCAGTGTTAAAGAAATTGTTGGAAGGAAATCCAGATACAATAACACACGTGGGGTTGCATCCGACCGCTGAACAAATTGAATTATATGCCTACCATTTGCCGAATACACCACTCTCGAATCTTATTGTAATTATTAATATATTATTTATAGTTTACGAAAGTTATTATATCTTTTTTTGTTTTCAGGATATTTTCGTTGCGTTAAGTGAAGTTGATGATTCCCTTTATTTTATCTGTAATTTAGATGATTTTAAATTTTTGTCTAATATGATAGACCATATTCCTTTAAACCTTCGTGCAAAATATACATTTTGTTGTGCACCCATTAATAAGAAAATGACATTTGCATGCAACATGTTCATAAAGGTAAGTCGGAATAGTTTATATTTAGTTTTTATTCTAAAATTCCTGATATATATTTTGCAGTATGCACGACAGTGTAGTAAAAATGAAAAAATAACTGTTCAGTGGATGCGCCAACAAATTAATTGGCCTCTAGATGTGCCAAAAAATATTGCTGATCTCATACACTTGGAAACAGTATTTGATGTGTTGGACATTTATCTTTGGCTCAGGTAAATGATACATTAAATTACTTACACTTTAACAGTATTTTTAATTATGTTCAAATTAACTTTTATTCTCAAGTAAGAGGAATTAATTTTCAAATTATTCACACTCTTTTTTTATTTTAATCTTATTATATTCTGTACATACTTATCAATTCTTATAATTATTTGTACATTTAGCTACCGATTTACTGATTTATTTCCGGATGGAAATGACATTAGAGAGATACAACAAGAATTAGACAAAATCATTGAGATGGGAATAAAAAAATTGAAAATATTGTTCCGGAATAAAGGTATACTTATCTTAAAATTATAATATTAGTTACAATTAAGTAATCATATCCAAAGTAGAATATAAAAATGGACTACATACTAAAACATTTTTATTTAATTTTAGCGTATAAAAGCCCATTTTTGATAATCGAAGATCCTATAGAAGGTAGTTTACTGAATATTAAAACAAGTATTATTTAATATTTTTATGTTCTTAAATATTTATACTGAACTAAACTTATGACATAAAGAAAATTAATAGTAATTTATACTGCAGATACTGAACATCATCAAATTGGCTCTGGTAGATTAACAAACAAGCTACTATCGCAAGGACTTTTAACGCCAAAGCTTCTAGAAGCATTACAAAAAGAATGGTCTGAGGTAAAAAAAAAAATTACTTTTATAAATTCTTTAAAAAAAACTTGTGTTATATTTACTTAACTTTGTGTTATAATACGTATAGTAATGTATTAGTTTACATATTATTTATGTATTTCAGACATCGAAAAATACACCGAGTACGATGAAGGAATTGAAAAAAGAAAAAATAATATTTAAAAATAGAAACTTTCGAAAGTATCGATAGAATACGTAATTTTTTAATAATAATTGTTTTTCTATGTCCTACAATAGAACACTTTTGTATATGAGTAATTCGAATGAAGATATAAATTAAATAGATTTAAATAATTCTAATTAAAAAATTTGTTTGATATACAATCTTCATTTTTATTCTTTCGCTAAAACAATCCATTTATCTTGAAAATAATTTATCCTATTTATAGATAGTGCGCAAAAAAAATGTTATTAAGGATCGAATTTCATCCAGGATATATTTCAAATTATTTATTTCTTGGATTCTTTTATAAATTCATATTTGCGAACCTGTTTTTTCGTACGTTTGTACTTTTGTCTGATCACGTGTAATCTTTGTTCGTTCTTTGTAAATGTAGAAAGATTATAGGAAAGGGGATGTCGAATTTTGGATCTGCGTTGTAATCTATGAGATAAAGTAATACATCTCGTACATCGTAATGAACCGTTATTCATTATTAATGGACATAATATGTGTCTCCATTTTACTCCATCTTTGTAAACTACTTTGATGTCAGTAACTTCTTGCAAATCTTCAGTATTGTATATACCTAATTAAAAGAATATGAAAAGATTTGAAATGTTCTTGAAATCATAACATGGAACCATAAGAAAATCATACATACCTTGGCAAATCATTCTTTGATCAAAGTCGTCAATAAGCTCTTCTATGTCCAATAAATTTTGTACCCTTAAGTGTTTCCCCTCTCTTATAAGATTATGAGTAAGAGGATTAATTTCTCTATTTACAGCAACGCAACGTAATGTCATGTCACTCTTTATAAACACTTGTTTCTCCGTAAAAGGCATACCACTTTTTGTCATTCCCATATACATATATACTATTGTTGTGGCATGGCCTGTTGACGTTACTAAACAGGACCAACCACGCGGTAACAGTACTTCTGTACAGATTTCGAGTAAATCTTCAAATAACATTTCATTTTCTTCATTATCATTATATGTAGTACAGCATGCATCTGATTGATTATAATTATTACTCATTTGATTTTCTATGGATAAATTTTCTTTTTCTTTAAAATTATTATCTAGCGGCTCTTCCTCTATTATTTTATGCTCCCAAAATTGTACCAGCATATCACCTTCTTCCGAAGTATTTGAAACTTTCGAGGAAGATTCTAATGCTTTTTTAGATGAATTTAAATGAGAATCTTCTTTAGGTGTTTGATGTTGACTTTTTTCCTCATCATTGAAACTTGGCTCAGTCTTCACATCCATAACAAATGTTCCAGCGTCTTCGTTAAGGTGTACAGTTTTATTTCTCTTTATTTGTTTAAAATTCTTTTCCACAGATTCTTTATGGAGTCCATTATTTGTATGTGACATATTTTCTAACGTTTCTTCTTTAACTAATGATTTTACATTCGGCATGTAGTTATGATCATGAAATTCTCTGGTATATTTATAATGTAAAGGTATAATTCTATGCTTTTCATAACAGTTTATTTCTAACTTTTCTTCAGCCCTAGGTATGACAAAATCTTTTTCTTTTTCTTCCAAGGCATCTGTTTTTCTTAATTTGAATGGTGAATAATTTCCATCCGAGTCATCAGAATGTTCTTGAGTTATTTCCTCGTTTTCTTCATGATAATTTCTACCAGGTACTGCTCCTGGCCGTAATCTACATTTTTTGTATTTAATCTATTATAAGAATAAGATCTTATGAAAAAATTGATAAGATAAAGTAAAGATGTAAACATAAACCTATTAATACTTACTGTTATAACATAAGGTGGCACTCCACTGGCCCAATGTGTAATTATATCATCCTTGTGAAAATGTTTGCTGCAAACATATGTATCATCCGTGACAGCATAATTTTCAATTCCAATTGCATCCTGCCATTTCTGTCGTGTTTCTGGATCTTTAGGCGCTGAGAAAAAGCTATAACTATTTCTATAATTCGTTTCCTTACACATTACACACTTACGCGTCATGGTGATACACTAAAATATACTTTCACGTGAGTTTATTTGATACAATCAACTTTTGTTGTCGCGTTTTCAATCACACCGTTTTGTTCGTTTTTAAAGAACATGTCATAAGTTTCATTACAAAACTAGTTATTTAATTAACACTGCACAATATTAACAGTGAATCGTTCAAACCTGTATTAGGTTATAATATCTTTTACACAACATTAAAGAAAGGTTAATATGTACTTTTTATAGATTTTTGGCTATGATACTATTTGATTAACCGTACATGTTAATTTTTGTAATAATATAATTTAGTTCAGAATCTTTTGTACAATACTTCAAATACTTCTTTATCGTTGGATGTACGTTTATTTAACTGTAAACACTGTTAACGATGCACTATGGTAATTGTAATTAATTTTGCAGCGGATATTGTATGGTTAATGTTACACGAAATTTCAGATAAAAATCAAGCGACACTAAACGTTCAGTATCATTTGTGCTTCATTATTTATTTTCATCTTGTGTTTTCTGATTCCACTGATTACTCCCAGAATGCACTGGCCAATGATTTCAAACAGCAGTTAATTCTCACAAGCTCTTCAGTACTTAATTCCTATTTCAGCATGCTTCTTAGATAAAACTTTTACGATTAAAAATGAAAAAGCTTCAGAAAAATATATGCAATTTTGTACATGCTTTTTTAAACAGCTGTAGTATTGTTAATCGTTTCCCATGACTAAAAATAGCAAATAATTCTTAATAATGTGTGAAACCTTCACATGCGACATACCTAATCGTAGTATACGTGGTTATTATCTGAGCCAGTATAAATAATCATTTAAAAACATTTTGCAAATAAACAGTAACATATTTACATTATAATTTATATTAACTAAATAAATATTGTTTATTTAATTTGGTTTTGTTTATTCAATTCCTCTACAATGATATTGAGCGTTACTAATTCTCTATTATGGCATTTAAAATTAATATTTTTATTTCTACTTAAGCTTGATTCCTTTGTTCGTTTACAAGGTTGATATATCAAATACAATGAAGTTCCACTTTTTTATAAATAAGAATTAACCGTGCGATAATTAATCATCTCTCATTTACTATATACCTTTAAAAGATTTCATCACTGAAAATAATTTATTAATAATAATACAAACGAGATTTTTATATCTTATCTATTTTAATAGTTTTATTGACTAGTACAGCTTAGCTATAGATCTATACACAGGCTTATGATTCGTAGCACAGATGATACCTCGTCGGTGTTCGTAATACCACCGACGAGAAATAGGATAGATATGATTATGAGACTTCGTGTCCGGTAGTCTGAAATACCGATTGTGTAAAAAGAGCAGGCGTTTTCGTATGCTTTGTACGATGAAGTCATGAGTTCAAGAATTACATTCAAATCGACATAGACTTAAAGCACGGACGAGGTACAGGATATACACTACAAGCTTATGGGATTTGATGTCACATATTTTGAATTACTGAATGTGAAAAAAATCAGAGTATTTGCTCTACCTTCTACGTCTAGAGAACGGTCAATAGGAAAACTATATTAAGCAAAGTGATCGAAGTTAACCAAGTAGTAAATATGATAAACCAATATACAATCGTATCTGTTACAACATTACACTGTTGTCCGATAGAAATGTTGAAAATTATTTTACATGAAATTTTTAATCACTAATCTGTAAATTCATCCTTCGTAACGTGAATATACCACCTAACAATTCTTCTCGTCTTCGAGCTTAAAGAGTCAGCGATTTTCCGCTTATTTTAATTAATTATTATTAAAAAGAAATAGTGAATAAATATAAGTGTTTAGCCACGGATGGCGTCACAGTTACTCCGCGTGAATTCCCACATCGGTAACATTTGTCTACCAGTTTGAACGTTTTGCCATGGATGTCGCTACCAGTCAAAGGCGCAGATTTTTGGAAACAATTCTTGTCGTAATATGCATTATATGGTATGCACAGAACAATAAGAATTATTTAATGGATTGGAAAGATTATATGTTATACTGAAATGAAAAAAGAAATTTCCTACGGCGGATGACCAATGTTTTCTTTCTTGAGTTTGAGGATAACTTAAAAGAGACTTATTTTTATTTTAAACTATATATGAAGACGCTGCGTATGCCGAAGGATTATCGGACTAAGAGAGGAAAAGGAGTGACTCAAGAAAAAAGTCCTTGATTCGAAAATAAAAAGAAATCAGAGAAGAAGTCTCTGACTAAAAAGGAGATAAATGAAGGAATAATTATTCGGCATACTGTGACATGCATCATACAGTTTCGCAGTCGATTAGCCTAGAACGATCCTTGATAGGACCTACTCTATCGACGATAATGCTAGTTTTCAGGTCTCACCACGTGGAGGTTGCTGCGAACGAGACCCTGGGAGGTGGATGAAGACTTAATTTCAAGTAGAAATAGAAAAGTGAAAATAATGTAGAAGTTTTTTTTGTAAATTATATAAATTTGAACGTCTCGATTAATTACGATAAAAAATTGTCCTACTACGAATTTATTTTTTTTTTGTATAGTAAGAAAAGTCATTTTACACAAATTTTTATGCAATCATTGAAAATATATTTTACTATTCGTTATAAGCTCAATTATGTAATAGTAGATACTTTTGCTGAGTAAATTCTCAAAGCGAAGATATTGAAGTTTATTGTAAAAGTACTGCTTTAAATTCTTCTAAATAATTATATTCACATTTGGTATATGTAACCCTAGTAAGTAGTAAAATGATTAATGATCAAGTTATGTAATATTTCATTCACGTTTGTTGTTGTTTTCCTACATAACCTAAATGTATTATGCACTGACAAAGAATTAATATGACTACACTGTAATTCAAATTTATAAACGTTTATCTTTGCAAGTGATTTAAGGGCCAAGTTGTAAAAATGATGTACAAATATAAAAGTGCAATTTGCATTTTTGGCAAATTTATGCAGGTGATTTGATTTTTATTATTATATTTAATAAACGCCTTTGGTTGTTAAATAATCTTTTATCTTTTCCAGAATAATCTGCCTTGTATGTTGAGTCCTATTGACTATCCATACAATAATACTCAACAAATTAGAAACATAAGGAAACATTGGAATCCAAAGTTTCGTAAAGAAAGAAGAGAAAAATTTATTAAAGTAGAGCTTCCAAAGATACATGAGAGGGATGACGTGATATCAAAAGAAGAAATACGATCAGAATTAAAAAGGTGTGGTCTATTACCTCAAAGGACATGGCGCGAGAGACCAATATATTTTGGTTGTACAAATAATATATTTGAACCATATGTTGTACCAGAGGGAGATGGAAGATTTTCTACTATTACTAAGGAGGTATATGGTATATGATTTAATAAGTTACATTATTAGTAAATACTAAATTATTATTACTATTATCATTACATTGTAATATACACATTTTTAAAAATTATTTTATATTTCACATTTAGGGAGCAAAACAAAAACTTGAGTTAGTTGAGAAAAAAGGCAAATCCTATAGGGCTATTAGAAAAATAATTTCATACGATGAGAATTTTTCTAAGAGTACATTTCCAGAGGAGGCATTAAAGATTTATAAGGAAGCACACACTGCTTTAGCAGCGTAAGTGTTTGTTATAGATATTTATTTAAAATATAGAATTGAAGTATTAAGCACATTCGAGTAAAAGAATAATTTTGTTTGTTATTAGTAAAGACCAGGACAAATTGTTACAATATGTTACAGAAGCTGCATATCCTGTAAGTTCTATATTATAATTAGACATAATATATTCTTATGCTTTATGATTGGTTATATATTAATAAATTATTTATAATTGTAGAAAATGATCCATAATATAGAAGATAAAACAATTATTTGGAAATTCTTAGAATCATTAGAACCAGCACGTATTGTATACGCAAGGTGCACAGATGTAATAAAAAAGCATAATATTTATGCGCAAGTTACTGTCCGATTTCACACACAACAGGTTTGATAATAAACAGCTTATTTTCTTCATACGATTTATATTACTTTTGAATTGCTTCATGTGAGATTAATTTTTCAGATTTTATGTATTTACGATAGATTTGGACGTCTGTTGAAGGGCAGTGAAATACTAAGAAAAGATGTTCTTGATTACATAGTGTTCGAGAAGCATTTATCTAATCAATATGGTACTTGGCGGTTACATGGAAAAATTATACCTAGTTGGTTACCACCTGAAGAAATAGCAACAAAAACGTATACATTACCAAAGACTGACAATGCCGTTGTAGCATCTGAACAACCTGAAGAGTCAATTGTTGTAACACCCGACAGCAAAACCGAAATGAAAAGTGACACGACTTCATAATTAGCATAATCTTTATATTAATATTCTGAATAAAGTGCGAAGAGAATTGTACATTAAGTAATGAGCTTTTTGTTTGCAATAAAATATTACACTTTCGAATACAAGGAATATTAATGATAACAATCCACAGAAAAATATATACACAGCTAGGTACACTTGTTTCGGGACAATTGCTTGCCACGTATTCGAATTATCTTCTTCATTCTGTGATTAATGTTATTCATTATACTTACAATAAACAGAAAATTTCTCTGTGTCTCTTACAGTGATTGGAAGTGAAATTAGTTAGACGATTTTTGCGATTTATTAGTCGCAAAAAAAATCGTACGACAAGGGGTTAAGCAGAGAAATGCTCGGGATCGTGGTTGTTTCCACATTGCCGATCTTGATAGGCGAATCTCGCTGAAATACACTTTCATTATGGCAATACTGTCAGTATTGTCATGATATATTGCGTCCAAATGCAACTTTTAACGATTATTCACTAGGTTCATACGTTGTGAAATATGCTAACTAATGTTATGCTGTACGTGTCTATTGAGAGACCTATTGAATTTAACATTTAAAACCTACTGAAATAGTGCTAATGGCAAACTTGTTTAATTGCAAACGCAATTAGTCATATCTAGTAACTACTGTCAAAAACAGAAGAAAGCGAGTCTAAAATTTAGAATATTTTGAAGATAATTTGTTGATTTTGGATTTTCATTACTTAAATGTTGGTCTCACGTAGGTTGCGACAAAATGGCCGCTACGTTAAAATCACAGGACATCACTAGATTCTTCACACTTCTGTGCTACTGGGAGTTCTTTATAAATATCTTGAAAACTAAGTGACATTATTGATTGTACGAATAAAAAAACTTTCTTCGGAATGTTGATTTCTTCGATACATTCGCAAATTATATTAATCGGGGAAGAAGTGTAGTCAAAATTCAGTCTGTTGGTATTGATACCGTTTACCCGAATATATAATAGACCAGAACGAATTGCGTTAAGAAAACAGTTGTTCATAATCATGATCCTAACAAGAAGTTTAAAAATCATTCAAATCATTCTACATTGGTGTATCAGATTTCACCCAGGAATAATTTCGAAATGAACAGTCTATCTGTTTTCCCTGTTGATACTGTCAGAACAGCTTTTATCTTCTACATTATATGTATTATGATTTACTACAAGATATCGTGCGATATCGTGTCATATCGTATTTCAGAGCGTCCCGGCATGTTTAAACGTTTCGATAAATAACACGGGACACGATCCGCCGCGGAAACATCGGATTCGTAATTCAGTGTCCGGTCAAGCGTTATCACGATTTTCAATATCCCGATGTCGAGATGATTAAAGCCTGCAGTCAGGAAATGGCGGGTCATGGATTTAGGTCAGAATGGTATAAGTACATACACGTTTCACAACAGAAATTCTGCGTAAATAATTCAGCTAGAAGTAAATCATTTTTATAAAATTTACAATTACAGTTATGCACTCGAAGTTAAATTTCTTTATACTGATATTTCGAATAAAGTTTCGAAGCAAATTGTACATTAAGTAACGCGTCTTTTATTGCAATAAAACATTACATTCTCGAATATAAAAAATATTAATGATAACAGCAATCCAGCGTAAAATATAGACATAACTAAATATATCTGCTCCAGGACAATTGCTTGAGGCATGTTCGAATCATCTTCCTGGTTCTGCGATTCTACCCAATGGTTCCACAATCGTGAACCGATGCCATATTCATGCAACCTCAATAACCTGCCCAATAGAAATGTTTTAATGATTTAATGAATGTTGAAAATCAGTTGCACGTATAACTGTTCGAAGGAAGAGTGTAATTATTGTGATTATTATCATTTAAGCGTAATCAACTGGTTAACTGTGGAATTCGGTTTTATAAATCTCTTGTGTGGCGTATAATAGAATTAATCAACGACGAGTATACACGTCGAACGCGGGAGGTAAATGCAGCTAATATACATATATTGAAATAAAAAGCTGAGGCAACATGAAAAAGAATTACATATTTATTTGAAGAAATAAATAATTAATTGTTGGAAAAGTTAAAGTCATTCTGGGCTTTAAGACGACAAGTATGCGTGATACACAGTTAACTGGTTGAATGAATTACTCATAATTAAGACATTTACCCAATATCAATGGACCGTTTGTGTTTGAAGTTATGCGAGATTCCGGATACAATGTAGGTATGGACTATCACGTCTCCTACAGGATTTATTCGACAAATGTACATCCCACTGGCCTTTTTTATATCGTCGCTTAACACTCCAGTGGTTAAATCTTTCGACGTGCATATTTTTTCGTACATTTCTTGAACAGTGTACGCGCGACGAAGTCTCTTCATTTGTTGCGCTCTTACGTAAATCGGTTTAGGGGATAACTGAAAAGTCGTGAAGTGACCTGTTATTGTAATCAGTGTGTTAAATAACTAGAAAGGCGATTAACACCTTGTACTATGATTTCTTTTACAACTGCGCTCAACAGAATTATTTCATCGTTCACAGTTCATTAGAAGAAGAAACAAAATTCTAAACTTATTCTACGCCTAACTTTACTCTGAAGCGTTACAATTAATAATGGAGAAACAATATTCAATTTGGACTTGAAAGAATTAAGTGACAATTATATCTGTTAACGCTAGAACTACCAAACGGGACAAATTGATTCATTCCTAAATTTTTCTTTCCCATTTACTAACAGAATAACAGATGTTTCTCTAAGAAATTACTAAAGAAGTTGATTCAGTAATACGCGAACTGAATAAAAGCTTGATCGAAGTATCAATAGCTGCACCCTTAGAACAATTTGAGAAAGTCAATTTTACTGCTCGGTAGTTTTAGTGTTAAGTTCCATTTGAAATCTTCGCCACAAGTTAGACACAATATTGTAGGACAAGGGGTTAACCCGATTTTCGCGTCACATATCTTTGTGCTATACCTCGAACGCTAAGTTTACCGAAGAACCGTTCACGGTATAAATACTGTACGATGTATGGTCGAGTAATGCCGCCAAGTCTTTGAAAGGTGGTACAGTGAACGTCTGTGTCATATAACCAATTACAAGCGCATTGAATGCTGTATTAATTAACAGTGAGAAGATGCCCAATATACATTCCACCATCCTGGCACTTTTATTATTTCTACTTGGATAGTAGGCTGTGAAATTAAGTTTGTTAAACTTCTATTATTAGACACATGTTTCATGAATTTATAACGCGAAGAATTTCTAAAGTTAAAGTACAAAAGATATTTCGTTTCTAGACATTCTGGGAAATGTCTAACCAATGAAAATGGAATACTGGAACATTAACACGTTGTCTGCCATGGTGGCTACCAATGACTGGTGCTTTCAAATTATTCGAAAGCGATTATAATGACGGGATTGATGTCATATAAAAATATTTAGAATGATACTAAATCATTCAGAATTATTTCTAATGCCATTTATATTCACTATGGAAGAATAAATAGGTGATGTATAAAACGCTCGAAATTCTCGCGACAGTTAACGTGTTAATGAATAAAATATTTGCCCGAGTAAAAGAAACTTGTATAAAATATTGCTGGAAATTGTTTTCAACGAATCTTTCTCGAGAATATGAAATAACGCATTCATTCCCGTTTCATTGTTTCCTCTTACTTTGAGAACACAGCACGCCGAAGTTGTAGAAAAAGTAATCGTTCATGGTCAGGATCGGTTCCTTCCGTATTTTGAAATTAACTGACTGAGTAAGGTAGCTGCAGAAGCCGAAGAATATGTAAGTCGTTAGGACTGCGAACCAGACTCTTTTGGAAAACAGGTTCAGCATCCAATTTTGTACATATTTCGTGTTTGGTCGTATGTAGTATTGAAACCTGGACGAAGATTAAATTTGTTTAAATGAATCTTGAAAAGACACCGGGACAAGAACCTGCAAAACTATTGAACAATCACGGTGTATAAAAAATCTCGTGTTTAATTTCCTCAATTCTAACGATAGAACTACTGAGCGTTTAGCATGATTAATATGTGATCTTTATAAAAATTGTAACAATAGAAACAGATTTTTTTCAGTTTCTTCATGTATTGATTGTAGTATTCAAGTGAAACTATTTATTTTTCAAATCATTTGAGATATTTAACGCTTTTAAGATATCAATAATTACGAGATAAGAAAACTGAAACCCGCCATTTTGACGGGTGCGGTGGTTCCACTGTTAATCAAATTTGAATGTGATTATTATGCTGCAAATTTGTATACATTTATGTGAAATTTGAAAGTACAAAAGTGCACAGGTTACACACGTTACTAGAAAATACATAAAATATCCAGAGTATAGTACTTTTTATAGCGTTTATTAAAAAAACTACTATTTTTTTAATTATATTTGTAAAAATAATATTTCATGTATAAATCGATCAAATGTGAGATACTACTTGATCTTATGAATAAATTTTCTAGACTTGCTTAGCTTTGATCAAGGGCTGCGTGAATTGTACCGCCCGAAGTTTTTCGGTGGCGGCTTCGACTCTCGGTATAACGTCCGTTTTATTCTTAAATGCCAGATGTAATAAACCAAATTTGAACGTGTGGTTTACCGCAAACCCTATAGTTTTCTCTTCTACAATTTCCGGTTTCAATCTGAAATGGTAGATCACGGTTGAAATAATATCTGTCACTGTCACGTTTCTACTATTATCGAACGAAATTACGTGAAATTCAAAAGATCAGCCAAGGTGTTCCATAATTCTCCAATGACACCAGTGATTGCCGTCCCGTTATTTTTCTTGTGAACGATGTTCTTGATCTGATAAAAAGAATAAGAACATCAACGTAAACATCGACTTTATGCAACTTGACGCTAAGGTCAACGAAAAATTTGGTTTTAAACGATTAAGAGTGTTAACACGTTGAATGCCATGGGGGTCACCGGTGATCCCCAATTAAATCGAATTACTATAGTTCATTTAATTGGAAGATGATTATTTGAAAACATTTCTATATTATAAACAATGCTACCGAATGCGGTGACATTGAGCAAGATCAACGTGCAATAATAATAACGCAACTCAATCAAATGATGTAATATTATATTTTTTCCATTTTGTGCATTTTGTTCTATGAAATCGTGCGACATTCAACATGTTAATATTAATTTTATCACTATGAAATTAGGTATCCAAATAGTTTAACGGAACGTGGTTAAATTATGTAATTGTTGAATAATTGTTCCGGCTGATATATTTACTACACCGACAAAAAAGTATTATTAACTCCTTGACCTACAATATCGTGTCAGACTCGTGACGAAAACTTTAAACTAAATTTGACGAATTTAAATGTTATTTACTTTTTTTTTAAAATATAAATTAAATATTACTTTTCTATTATCAATCGTTAACCTTTGTTATAAACGTAGACATAGAATGAGCATAAACATTTTTTCTTTTCCTACTAAATTATTAATGATAAAGTTAGTTGTACCGATCATAGTTAAGAAATAGATCATAGGTCAAGGGGTTAGAATTCATACAATTAATGAACGAAAATCAAAACGAAAAGGAAGAAACAATTCAAACGTATATTGTACCGTGGTGTTACCTCGTAATAAGATAATTTAACGATCCTCTCTTGAAAGTTGTGAGTCTCTTCTGCGCGGCTCCGGTTCAGGAATTCTTGATTCAGGGCGGCAAAAGTCGGAATGCTGACGATCGGCACGAAATTTTCCGTATTTTTGTCCCATATCACACCGTTTATGGAACGCACAGGCGTCAATAGCTCGTGAACAACCACGAGCAAGAGGAACTGTCTCATAAGACGAAGATTTATCGAGTTTTCAAGCAGGATAGATGTTCTTGGCCGTAGTTGATTCAGCATTACCTCCCTCATGAGGCAACCTCGCTGAAATAAACTTTTATTATAACACTTTCCCCTTATCTTTGTATCTACATTATATCCTAATGTAACATACAACAATCACTCCGACGCCGATCTTCGTGTAGGACTAATTTACACGTTAATTATCGGCACGACTGGTTGCAGTGAAAGCGTTCTATGTCACGACCTAGTCTGTAATTATTCGTATTGACTATAAATGTAATCGTGTGTATGGAGATCCATGTTCAAGATAGTTTGATGGTCATGCTTTGATAAACTACTGTTCACGCTTCACCGTCAACGTTAATGTGTATCACTGTGTAATGCGTCTGTTGCTATACGTGAACAATTATTTTAAAGCGTACGAACTATGTGTCCGATCAACTCCTATTCTGGATAATATCTGGCAGATAATATCTTCGCATTAGGTAGTGAAACACGTTTATAAACGTAAACGTGTTACATTCTGGACAGTATTCATTCCTTTTTTACTATTATGTCATCGGTCAGAACGATTCGATCGTTGTCATAGGATCCTGAGAATCTTTCAATGAGACGCGGTATGGTTTTTGACGTTTCCGAAATTACCGTTGCCTCAGTGTTAATATAAATTTGTATCTTTGTGTAACGTGTTTTTTTATAGATGCATTTACAGAGTAATATTTAACACGTTGAACGCCGCACGTTTTCATAGAGGAGAATACACAGAATGGAAAAAATATAATATTAAATCATTTAATCGAATTGCATTATTACCATTCCACGTTCATCCAGCTGAATGTTACCATATTAGATAGCATTATTTATAACATAGAAATGTTTTCATACAATCATCGTTTGAGTGAACTATAGTAATTCGATTTGGTCGGGGATCACCGGTGACCCTCATGACATTCAACGTGTTAAATGTACAAGCTCTATGTAAGATCAGCTTTTATCTTCAGTGACGTGTGTCAATTTTGGACAGTTACACGGTATTATGAGTTATTGCATGTAAAGTTTCATGACAGTATTGTATATCGTAGATATTTCAGAATGTTCTAGCGCGTTCACGGTTGAACACACTTTAGTTTAGTTCAGTTCAATTGTTAGGGGTTGGAGAAGAATAAAAAGCACAGGTACAAAAAACATGTATCGTTTATATCATAGTTGACTGTACGTATATATATACATATACATATATGTGTATATGTATATATATTTATATATAAAGTTCTTAAATTTATCATTATTCGTCGACATGGTTGACATAAATTAACTTAACTCTAACCGGTGACGAGCCTTCGACGTGGCCGCGGCAGCGTTTACAATACAATTAATAATACAATTCACCCATGTTGCAGACTCGTCACCATAAAAAAGTCTCGTTTCAATTTTTTAACCGACACGTTTACTCTAATGATCTCCACGAACTCTAATTTACATCGATTCCAGTCGCGACGCGCGCTAGTCGCCACTATCCCCCTTAAAGCCGATGAAACATCCCGCTGGTTCCGTTTTAATAGAAAATTATAAAAAGTATAATACAGTTTCGCTCGAACCTTCCGGCGGACCTCGCACGGCCAATGATACTGATTCAACGACGCTGACAACACGTAACTTCATCTTAACGACTTTTATCGTAACCTTACGCTAACATTATCACTGTCAATATTTCGGCTCATTACCTATGTATTATACAATATGCGATATCGTTCACGGCGCAACGAAAAATAATTGACTCCAGATGCAAGAATATGTTCAAAAGTTATTATTGTGCACTAGAATATTTATTGCATCTAAAAATGTATCCTAAGATTCGACTGACTTAAAATACTTTAAGTAATTATCTTTTTCTACGCTGTTCATTTTCTTCATTATCAATGCATGTCGTAAAGGTAATCAGAAATGGAATGACACGAAAGTCAAGTCACGGTCAATAAATTTTCTTTGCTTTTGAAAAGAATAGTTTGTGTAAAAACAATTCTATTGTATACGTTCCATTTGTCTTCGCATATGGAGTATCTTATTGTTCGTTGGAGTATGACTGATCTCGCACTTTGCGTATCGTTGCCATTTGGCTGATGCTCGAGGATCGACAAATTCGGATCGTTGCTACCTACGAACAATCAATATTACTGTCATCAAATACTGCTCAGTATTTTATATTATTGACAATATTATTGATCACGTAAGGTCCGCTTCTCACTCTAAGCTCCCAACACTTAATTCAGGCGTTATTGTTCTTTTCCTTCTATCTTCGCATTTTCATCAAGTTTCATTTGTTGGACTAGCTCTAAACAGTCTGTAACACTCGCTCTGGCCGCCTGTTCTACACTCTATACACGAACAGTAAATGATTTCGTATATAATTTACACACCGATGCCCTTGACAATTTCATCTTGTTGGTTGAACGTCGTTAAATTCGCACGGGCGATCACTATTAACTTCACAGTCACTGGATCTTCTAGAATGAAGATTTTTTTTATGAACATAGAACTACATACGTTACTATTTAACAGAATTGAAGAGCTTAAAATGTTGCGTTCGTATTAACGTGATCTCATTTGTTGCTTCTTGAAAGTCTGCAAATTATCCGAGTATCAAAATAGAAGAAGAACGTGTAATGTCAGCAATATAAAAATCATGAGGCTTTAGTCAATAACATAATCAATCGATTGGACAGTTTGCTCTGATCGCTTGGATATTATACATTTTTGTTCACTTCGAAACGACTCAAAAACCGTCTACACATATTCGCCTATAATGTAAGAATTGTTTAAGAGATGCTAAAGAGATCACATTTCAAATTGTTCCTTCCATAGAGAACAACCTACCACTACACATACAGATGATAATTTATTATTGTGCCATTTCTTTTGAAGGATTGGTTTCGCAAATCATTTAAAGTTTAATTTCTAAAATACTTATTTTCAGTCTGGTAAGCACACAATAGTACAAATGCAACTGTTATTACAGGTATATTATATTTTAGTAACAATATTTCAGTAAAAAGTTCCCAAGTTACAATTATGCAAAAATATAAGTAAAAACTACATAAACAAGCCTAGGTTGTTTGATTTACAATTTCACTTCTCTGTTCGAAGTACTATCGAATATTGTTACTGTAGTATAATATAGATGAAATATTAGTTAGTCGCATACTTACATTAAATTAATGTATGAGTGAATTCTGTTGAATATGCTTAAACACATATTAACACAGTATCTAATACTTTAAAATACAATTCAAAAAATAACGTTAAATAATACAGGATACATTAATAGTACAGTCTACAGCCTACACTGTATATATTTATATTTTTTTTTATGTAAATTTGACTGTATATGTATAAAAAGTTAAAGTTGTACCATCCAAATTGTTATTGCCAGTATAAAATATTGTATATATTTTGACAGAAATAAATATAAATGCAGAAATATGGCAGTGATTAGGTATTGTGGGTTGTAAATACCTAATTTGTTTGACGAACGTTATTTGAAGCTTTAACGATTCAATTGTACCTAAAAACGGACCATATAGATGACCTTGTACAGCGGTTACGGTGAATATGTAGAAACATAAGAATTCGTTCTGATCATGAGGTTTAAATTATCATTTTCACTTTGATACCCTGGTCTCAGTTGTAACCTTACTAGGGTCTGGTAACCTGACAACTAATTGCGCACCGTTTTGGATGGGTCTGGTACCGTTTAACGTATTTGTTTTAACGATTTGTTGCGTCGTCGGTGGTAAAACTTTCTTAGCTCCACTCAGTTTTGGTGAACAGCACTGTTTATCGTCATATTCGTTCAAATTAATGTTCGTTTGATTAGGATAGTTCGGTGTTTTCATTGGTGTACTGTGCTCACTGAAACCACAGTTCGGTCTTTGATCGATGGAATTACAATTCTGGAAGCTCGGTGGTAGAATTTTCAGGCCGTTACTGTGCTCGTTCATATTACAGAAAGGTGATTCCGTGTTTCCCTTAAAGTTACTTATATCTTTCTGATCACACTTGTATATAGGCGCTGACAATTGCGTGGAATTGGTCTTGTTCGTACTCTTATGGCTACTTCCAGAATAGCTGGTTATAGATTCGTTACAGAAATCACTCAGATAAGTCTGATTTATGTACCAATTGTGTAACCGATGGTGGATTTCTGGGAACTGTGGTCTACGATTCGCAACCTCATGCCAGCATTCTATCATTAGACTGTAGATCATGGTAGGACAATCTTCAGGACAGGGTAATAATTGCCGTGAACGAATCATGTCGATCACTTCTTGATTATTGTAACCATAATACGGCTGTAAAATGAAAAGTAAATGAATGAATTCTTTGATACACATATAGATACACATACAAGACCAATTAAATATTCGTCAGGTAAATTTAAGTAACTGGCTCCATTCAAAGTATTGGCGTGAATAATTGGCGAGTATTTATTTGGTTTTTATTCGTTACTTAATGCATTCACTGATATAATTTACTTTATTACCTGTAAACCGTAACTATAAATTTCCCACAATACAACACCGAAACTCCATACATCAGACTCTGTTGTAAATTTTCCATAAACAATCGACTCTGGAGGCATCCATCGAACAGGTAACAAACTCTTAGATTGAACTCTATAATAGTCGCTACTATATATGTCACGTGATAACCCAAAATCCGAAATTTTTACTGTCAGGTTATCTCCGACTAAACAATTCCTTGCAGCTAAGTCTCGGTGAACATAGTGGTGGCTAGCTAAGTATTCCATACCTAAAGTAATATTTTTGTAAGTAAATTACATCGATAAAATTATTTGAATTCATAATATATCAAATATACTAACCGGATGCAATTTGCAACGCAATATGCAAAAATTCTGGTTGTTCCAAGATTTTACCACTTCCGTTATTCAATGGAACGTCTGATCTCGGTGAATGACAAATAAGAAATTCGTGTAGATCTCCTTGAGTCATGTATTCGAACAGCATACACATTGGTTCTCCCTTCAATATTACTCCAAGCAAACAAATGATGTTTGGATGTCGAAGGTCTGTCATTAGATCAACTTCTCGTTTGAAGTCACTTTGTGTTTTTGGACTTGCGTTTTCTTTTAACGTTTTCACCGCTACGTAAATTGGTGGCTCGCATTTGTTACCCGTTTGTAGTTCTCCTTTGTATACTTTTCCTGAAGGACACATAAGATAATGAAGTACGTTCCTTATAAATACTATGTTGATTCTTGGTTGAAACAGAAAAAATTGTAAAAGAAACTTATGAGATCTTACCGAATGCTCCTTCACCGAGTTCTTGTAACAATACAACATTGTTAGTACTAAATTGTGGTACTCTATTATTGGATGTTCTACTGCTACCACTGCTTAATGTTCCAGTTCCCGGAGTTGTGTTACCAGGACCTGCTAAAAGGGAACTCATCTCCATAGGTTGTGTTGTACTTCGTCGTCCATCATATATGTTTTTGTCACATTGTATACCCGTCAACATCTGTCACATAAAAATAGAATTGTTATTTTCTATACATGTTGTACGAGTTTCTTGTTCCAAAATTATATAAAATCGTACTTTGTTTGAAGGCAAATGATTCATTTGCCTTGTAGATTTTCTGCTTCTATAGCAGCAGCAATAACACACCAATATTACAACAAATCCTCCTGTTAGTACAAAACCAACGACTGCATAGATCCATAAGTTTTCAACTGCAAAAAAAAGAAAGTTTTATTAGGATTGTATTAAATATAATTGTTTTAACTAATGAGAGACATTTACCGCATTTAGGTATATCACAAAATTCTTTCTGCATTGTATGGTTGACGTCAACGTAACACCACGGTTGCGACTCTGTATCACCTGGATTGCGGCAATACGAATGTTTGCCGGCTAATTCAGGATAATCAGAAATTGGGAGGTTGAAGTGAGCTAACCATTGTAAGCATGGTCTTCCACTAATACTTGTTTTCACTGTACCCCGATAAGACTTGCCGCTTCCCCAATAACAATAATCATCTATAAATCATTTCAATTGGATTTTTTGTATTTATATTAATTACTATAAAATTAAATTTCTATTGTTTAAAATGCTGTTGAAATTACTTACGCTCTTGCACATTATTTTCTATGGAAATGCCAAGACTTAAACAATCACGAGCCTCAGGAGTGTTTTCCATTGGCAAGTCAGAACAGTTAATTAAAGGCACTTGTTGTCCAATCAGTGGATGTCTCTTAGCAATTGCATACTCTTGCCTACATAGATCATACTCTAGCGCTTCACATTCCTGTCGACAAATCCTCCGTAATCTACGATTAATATCGTTCCTGCTAGAGGATAATGTCTCGCCATAACTTTGACTAAGCAATTTCTTGGGGGAAAGCTTCCCATCAATATAAGGATTAAATTCGGAACCAGGACCCAAAGTGGGACTTCGTTTTCTGGGAATACCATGTGACCTTGTAATATCATCTATATCATCTCCATCGCCTGTGTCTTTTGATAGATCATCTTGATTGTTATTTAAAATATGGAACATTCTCTTGGCATTTTTGAGCTTCAGAATACTGGCAGGATCACGGCATATTGGAAATGCAGAGTAACATAAAGATGGTTTTGCGTAACCTTCACAGTTCGATGATACTTCACTGAAATATTAGATTTTACCATGTTAGGTTTACATTGAAAGCTTTTACATTAAATTTAATGATCTAATCTACTTACTTCGAATACTCAATAACGCCAAAGGCTTTCATCAATTTGTCATCAAGTATTTCCTGTGTCATTGGATATGGAATATAAACTGATTGCTTCTCCAAAAATTGTGCACATGTTTTCCCAACATATATCTAAAATAATGAAATTATATTTTAGTACATAATTCAAAAATTCACTTGACATGTTAAATACTTTTTATGTACCTCACATTTTCCTTCATGATTGTCATTTCTCCCAGGGGATAACTGCATATTGACGTTTCTAAGGCCGCCGATTGTATGCATATCTGTGGTACTAGATTGAGAACTAGTCGGTTGTGGACTTGGCGATAATATGCTAAATGGATTCGTTGATGCCAGGTGAGAGATGTGTGGTGTTGACATTCCAGATCCTAAGAGGTCTAACCCATCTCCGGGTCTAATGCTGTTAATAGTAAGAAACAATTTTAATTCATTGTAATCATTCAAGATTATATAAACTTAGTCGGAGTAGGTTGATAACTATTATTTCAATTTTTATATAATAATATATATGTTCCCTTTCATATAATCATATATAGATGCACACATCCTATAGCATCAAACTATAAACTCATTACATTATTTTGTAAACGTTTTATGTCATGATTTTGCAAAAACTAAACCATTGTTTTTTTTTTTCGAAACATAACCTAAACTCTTAAGAATCAACAAAAGTAGAACGAATGGACATGTTTTAAAACTGAAATAAATATGAATAAACTGTTTTAGGTCGAGTTTTATCTCACTATTGCTATCTATACTTTTATAAATGCATTAATGTATAAAACGCGGTATGCTTTTATAACCTCACTGTGTTCACAACAAAGAATGATCACCTTGTCTCTGTAACATTAGTAACATTTTTGACACTATTTATGGCACGTACAAAAATACATGTATTTTGCAACAATACTAGGTACAAGAGTAGCTTCATAATTATAAATAATTTATCAAAACATTTAATTTTAACAGAAAGCCCGTGTCATTTGACACCACACCCGGCATCCATTTGTAAACTGTCGCGAATCGTAGGTTTTGGCGGTGAAATCAGAAATTATATTCAATCCCTATTTAAATTTATGTAGTAATTTATACGTTTATTCATTTTATGAAAATGTTTTTGAAAATGTATAAGTGGTGTAAATGTATTGCCTTTAAATGTGAATGCAAGAGTTATAGAATTTCTGTATCGATCAATGTTTATGTGTATAACTGTATATAACAAAAAAAATATTCGTTATTAATTACATTCAATAAATAAATAAATTATTTATAGATTATAGATAATGTATTTACCTATCAAGAAAATCACTACCACCAGTCATGTCCGGAGAAAATCTATCATCGCTAGAAGTTTGACCAATAGGGTGGTTGGGAACTGTAACAAATAACCTTTATTTATATTTTGTACAAAACCATAAAAAATAGTAAACTTTAATATAAGGAACATAATAAATAATCTATTGATAATAAAAAATATGCTAAACACTACAATAAAAGAGAATGAATTTCAAACACCGAATACTTCGATTTCATCTTGATTTTAATCTGTAAAGAAATTGATGTAGCACTACGCAAAGTGAATTGTAAACTAATTGAAGTCTCAATGGATGCATTCTTAGAGTTTCTACAGAAATGTTAAAATGTCAGTTTGATTGCACGGTAGTTCCAGCGTTCAGTCATAAAAAGTAGTGGGTGTTTTTCTGGTCCCCCTAACACATAGCCTCGACGTTCAAGTGATCTTGAGCGTTTCGGAAAACTTTTATCTAGGTGAAAACTCGGTGTGCTACGGGTATCAGTTTAACACCGTTCCCGAAGCCTGTGTAGAATCCTAGCTAGCCAGCCAGCCAGCCGTAGCCTTTTACATCCTCCCCCGAAGTTTACCCTAAACTATTCGCAACGTGGGTTTCCCCCTTCTTCGCAGTTTCTCGAGCAGAGGGCCATTCCATCCCCGAGTAATCGTTCTTTTATCGCGTCTCGGTGCTGTCGTTCTCCCTCGAACCAGCCTGGCGCAACCCTTCTTTCATTCGCGAGTTTACATATCGTTTACACCGCCTTGGTTCCCTCCACGAGACTCTTCGTCTAGCTCAGTGGTTCTTAACTTCTTGCTTACCAGTGACCCCCTTGCAAATAATTTTTTCCTGCCCCCAAGATTTGAATCAGATAGTGTATACTAAATATACATGCATAACTACATACGTACACTCCTTGATCGAAAACATAGGGATATTTATAGTTCTCAACATTTTTCAAGGTAATTAGGCATTAGAAGTCCAAAGCATTATTTAGTAGACGTTTATACAATTCAATCGTCCATTTATGGAATTAGAATTAGATTTTAGATTTCATCCTTTACAATTATTGGAGAGGTACAGTTCTTTGAGAAATTATTATAGAAGCTGATTTAGTGATTCTAAACTAAAATATGAGCCAATTGATAGCTTAAGACAAGTGATTATAGTGTTAACCCTTTGCACTCGAAACATTTTCACTAGAAATATTCAATATTTTCTAATTGGATGCAGACAAGCTTTTTTTCAAATTACTTTATTAATAAATCACACATTAATTACGGGACAAAGCTATTTTCTTTCAATATTTCATGTATTGATAGAGTATACAAAGGTTAATGATAAATACCGAAATTTATAACGTTGCTCTATCAAATCATATAGCGACTGAATCGCATCTCGAGTACAAAGGGCTAAACATCTAATTCCGAACCTTCAAGATCTGAGTGAACATCTTTCCTTCTAGGTACAATAGAATAAATTGTACCACAAATGTTCGTAAACCTAGTGTTAACACGTTGACTGCCACGATGGTCACCGATGACCGGAGCTTCCAAATTATTTGAAAACAATTATAATTTGTCAGACAACTGACGTTGAATGACAATGTTCAATAGAGTACATAAATAGTGATCGTTCAAAAAGAAGTGATCGTTCCTTTTTATCTTTGCTACAAAAGAAAAAACGATACATAAAACTCTGAAGTTTTTCGTGGCAGCCAACGTGTTAAGAACCACTGGTTCACTTTTTACTCCCGGTTACGCGAGAGTCACAGAGAGCAAGAGGTGCCGCCCGATAAAATTTGATACGCGTACATTTGAAATCTTTTCGTTCTTTCGAGGATCCGCGGTGTTTCCCCGTCGACGGGCGCTGCTTTGCACGCTCAGCACGTCCCGTCGTCCTTTTCAAAATCCTGGGTTCGCGCGCGCCGGGCCGCATTTGCAGTTACAGTTTATTTTCATCCCCGCCGCCGCCCCGTGTCCGCTTTTGTGCCGGTATAATTTTAAAAGGGTTGGGACATGGCGAAAGAGGTGTGCTGCATTCGCTAAAAATCCTCGAAGGTCGAATTTTTCCGCCTTTGACAATGTTTCGCGCGGTGAACCGTGAATTTTGGTTGGACGACTACGACTGGCCGTGTGACATTAGCGATGAAGACACTTCTGTTCGTTTCTTTTTGTTGTTATTAGCCGTTTGAGTCCCACGCGCCGCTTTCGCGCTCTTCAGATTTCATGTCGAAAAAACCCAGCGCATTTGAACGATACGGACAACTGACGGCGCGCTCACAATGTGACGAAACGCACTGAACTTTTCAGACGCATGCGTACGTCGCATCGCTACTTTCTTTGTATATAAGTGATCCAATTAATACATTCTGCGTTTCGTTGTTACCTATTATAAATTAATATATGTATATAATAATATTAACATAAATTAAGACAAGCGCTGTCGCGCTGCTTCGCTTTTCTCGACATGAAATAAAAGAAACGCTATTGCGCTGTTCGGCTTTTTTCGATCATGTTTCTTTAAAAACTTCAATGGGTAAAACGTGAACAACGCTCCATTGAATTGAACTGAAGAATAGTATGACAAGTTATGACGTAGGTACTATATTTTTAATATGTTAAGCGTCATATCAGTCACTGGTGACTGACGCTTCTGAATGACTAGAAAGCAATCGTAACATACAAGGTAACCGATGTGAAATAAAAATGTTTAACCCTTTGCACTCGGAAGTTCTTCATTGGGAATATTTTAACATTTTCTGATGATATAGAGAGGATATTTTGTGACACTAGACGAGAAAGCACACTTACATTGAGGGACGAAGCTATTTTGTTTGAATATTTCTCAAATTGATGCATTATACGAAGTTTAATATTGAGTTTAATATTGAATTTTATAATTTTACTGTATGAAATCAAGTGGTGAGTGAGAGTCACCTCTCGAGTGTAAAGATTGAAACGCCAAACAATGAAACGCCAAATAAATAATAATTGTTCCTGCTTTTCTTTGCTACAAAAGAAAAACTCTACAGGAAATCGCTTACGATTTTCGTGGCGCTTAACGTGTTAAGTAGAAAGTGAATGAAACTAAATGAAATGTAAGGCCACAGGTATTTTGGAATAAATAGTTCATTCGGTGTTCGATTTGGTAAAAATTCAGTATATTTATTCCCACCTAGTTACAGTAAATCTATCTTTTTGTATTTCAAACTCTATGAACCATAATAAGACATATCTCAACCTACAAAACTACTAAAAAATATCACTCGACTGAGAAAATGTGAAAAAAAAGAAATGGAAAAGGGTAAGCATATTACACATTACGAGAACCAACCCTCATTTTTAGAAACCGTCTGACAAATCGATTTTTCCAATAATCTCATTTCCACGGTGCACCAAACATTCCCAACTTCTTTTCAAAGAAAAATTCCAACGACGGATGGAAACTGGACTAAAAAATTACACGACGATAGAGAAATTACGTATCGAGCCGTTGCGATACGCACAGGTAACACAAGACTCTCATCATTATTCGACGATGCATCAGGCCCGCCATCCGATTTCTCATTTTCCAAATCACTGATTTTTGCTATTACCAGTTCCCTTTGCGCCTTGAGGTCGGGGGAGATCCGTCTAGGTATTCCCATTACGGTAACACGAAGGCACGCGAAGCCAGCCACGAAAAACAGAGATCGCGTCGGGCGGAAACGGTGCGGCGACGCGAGACGCAACAGCACGACTTCGGTTCCACAAGTTCCACGTCCAACTTTTCGACGTGGAACTCGCGATTGCATCAAGTTCCACGAGAAATTTCTGCGATGGCTGCCGCGCGACAACATCAAACGACACTGGAAGATCTTTGAGGAAAAGTAATTTCGCCCGGTAATCGTCGGGGTTTATTATAGGTGAATTGGTCTTTAGGGAGACTCACCCGCACTCCCCAGCCGTCCAATCCGCCCTGTGTTTGTCCTGTTCGCAGCACCAGCAACTGGAGGGTGCAAAGTAAATAATATCGGAAATCTGAATCTACCCTCATGTTTCCAAGGGGACCGGTCTGCTTGTTCAAGACGAGCCACGGACCTTCCGGAAATCTTTCGGGGGAATCTGTATCTATGACTCTTGGAAACGAATTATTTGTGCCCGTACTTGTGTAACGAGGGGGATTATTTTATAGTTTGGGTAATTATTGTGCCGTGAGTATAAAAGTTAATTGAAAGTTCGGGTGGGGTGTGGAATTGTTATTTTTATTTAGGTACACTTGCGGAGGGAATGGAAACGATAAGTTGTGTGGATTAGAGTAATAGTAACTAAAGTCTCTGAGTTATGTCATTAACACGTTAAGCGCCACGAAAATTTTAAGCGTTTCCTTGTAGAGTATATCTTTTGTAGCAAAGAAAAGCAGGAACGATTATTAATTATTTGGCGTTACAATGTTTGCATTACACTATTATCAACTTGGTTACGTTATTAAATTATCTTGTATGTCACGATTGTTTTCCAGTCATTTAGAAGCGTCAGTCACCAGTGACTGACATGGCGCTTAATGTCTTAAGTATTGTTAATCGATATTTATTATTAGTAATTATTATTAATTATTACGAAATATTCTTTATTAGTAGAACTTTTTAATAAATAGAGTTAATTAATACTAATAACTATTATTAATTATTACTGATTACTATTACATATAACTATCATTAATATCAGTAGTTGCGTTATTAGTGTTTAATTAATTCAAGATCATTTTCCAAAAGCTTTCTCTGGATAACTAAGAAATAGACCATTATTCTGAGCACTTCACACATCTATTCCTAGTTCAATAAAATTCCTTTTCCTACTCTACTATCATTTACCTAGATTCCTATCCCGTAAGCTCAACTAATTACAAAATCATCATTCAAACAACAGAAGTTCAACTGAGGCAAACGCGAGTCGAAGTAATATTAACGCATCGCGTCGAGCCTGCCACACCGATCACGAAGTGAAACAAATAAATTCGCCCACATGAAATTCCGGTAAATTTCACAACAAAACGATATTTACTCTCTCCCATATTTATTGCAACGTCCGGCTATCGGACCGGCGTCTCGATCATATAACCACGACGAACAGGTTTATCAAAACGTTCCCGGTGTTCCCTATTCATTGAAAATTCAGCTCATTGTGTACGTTGTTCCGTGTAATGCCGTTCATAACTACGGCCATCTTTTCGTCGCGGAAATATTTGCTCTTCGTGCCGCGGGGAAACGTAATAAAGCGATCCTCGCGGATGTGCATGGCAAAAAAAAAGAGAGAAATGGAGAGAAGAAGGGGGGAGAAGAATATACGAAGAGAATCGTTCGAGAGCCGGACGCTTTGCAACCGGCGTGGAACGGATTTTTTTATGCGGCTTCGTGCCGCGCGAGCGTAATATAATTCCGCATCGATTCTGTTTTGATTTCAATTATCTTTCATTATATCGACCGGTATTGTATGATTTCCGGGCACGAATTTGATACGCGGAGCGGATTCGGGGCTTCCGCGCGTGGCCGCTCGCTCGCTGCATCGATTTATTCGTGGCGCTGATAATAGACCGACGCCGACGTCCGGATTCTCTCATTTTTATTGAAATAGAAAAGCTTGTCGCACGGGGGAGAAGGACATAATCGGGGGGAACTCCGAACCGCGCATTGTTCGATGCGCCGGAAGAGGCTTATTGCCCTCGCGCACGCGAGCCTCGAGCGTGTTCGATCGAGACTTATCTTCTTTTTTCTTTTTTTCAAATCTCCGTATGACGGAATATTTGTCGGGATCCGAATGGATTTTCGCGTTATACGGGATCTTAGTGAAATTGGTGCTTTTGCTTTGGATTTCTGTGAACTGTCTTTTTTTATGGTAATATGATTTGTTTGGCTGGTTCGTGATAGTTGATCTGTTAGTTTTGAGTTCTCGAGGCTTTTGTGAAATGTTTTTTGGATTAATTAGAGATTAATATTGTAATTACAGCAATGGTATTAATAATTGAACCGTTTATTTCGAAAGTGGCTCAAGTCCACTTGAAAAAGATTAAAGAATAAAGAGATTACGTAAAATTGTAACTGTTATAAGGATTAACTTGGTTTTCTTGAAAAATGGACTTAAGCCACTTCCAAAATAAACGGCTCAATTGCTAATTGGTAATACTAGGAATTTTATTATGGACAAATTATTAACATTAGCGATCGTATTATAAATTACTATTAATTCTTAATATTAGTAATATTAGTTTTTAATTTAGACTACTATTATCCCAAGTGTAATAGAGAGAAAAACAATAAAATTAGTAAACTGATGCGTACCAAAGAGTTCATTGCCACGACACTCAGCATTAAATTAAACAATCAAATCTATATAAACAAGATTTAATTGAAATTTTCAAAATGTACCAACACTTCGCTTGCGCAACCACATTTCCACATTTCCTCCCTTTGTTTTAATGTACTGTTCACACCAACAATGTAGCTTGAAATAAGATCTGGAAAATTGCGCAAAGCACGGTAGCTATTGCTAGAACAATGAACCCGATATTACGGGTTCAGAGGAGCGAGGAATTATTTCTGAATAAATTCGCAAAGTGGAATGGAATGGCCGCGGGAAGGGCGAGTCTCGAGATGCGAGTCCAGTGCGGGGGAGGGTTTATTAATGACCACGAGTTCCCTTATCTTTTCCACTTCCTGTTCGAGATACATAATACGTGGGTCGGACACGTAACCGCTGCTGCATCTCTGTAACAACTGGACGATCGACTTCGGTGTACACGTCCGCGTGCTGTTATCCTTTTTTCAACGATAACGATTCCTTTTTCCACTGCGGAATGTGCAGAGGTGTGCAAATTGTTGGATGTGTAACGATAAAGGAACACCAAGGAGAAGAGGATTTTTCGCGCGAGCCACGCGATATACATATTGCGCGTTTCCTAGATTCAGTTAATTATCACTATTACACGGACAATTTTGCAGGCAACAGTGAATCATTGTTTCTTACTCAAAGCTGTGTACACTTCTGTCAATACCGAGGAGAATAATTTCGATATTTACGTATTATGTGGACGACGTGTGCTTGTAAGAAATAAAATATTAATAATAAGGGTAACGATAATAAGAAAATGTTAATAATATGTTATAATATTAAAGAAATAGTAAGTCAGACATAACCTAAATGGCTGACTAGCAATTTTCAGTTGGGAAAGAAAAGTGGTCCATATAATAAGTATCTAAGTAATACCATAATTTCTTAGTTTAACAGGTTGCCACGGTTACCGATGACCGAAGCATCCAAATCACTTGGAAACAATGTTAATTTGTCAGATACCTAATGTCGAATGAGAATGTTTAATAGCGTAAATAACTAGATGACAGTCTGATGTAAAAGCATTTCAATACCAACTAAAAAATAACTGCTGCTCTTTACCTTTGCTACAAAAGAATAAGCGATACACAAAACTCTGTAGGTTTTCGTGGCAGTGAACGTGTTAATGATTCTTTCTCTCGTACAATAAGAACGCTAGGTTTACAGGCCTTCATTATACAGTTTATTTTATTGTTCCTAGAAACATTGATAGCTTTCAGACCTGGGAAATGAAATGTTTGAAAGACAATTACAACACATATCCGTGTAACTGCGTTTAAAATACTTACAACATACAGTATGCGTCAAATGAAATTCCGTTAACATTAATACATTAGGTTTCTCTCGGAATTCTAAATTTCCCCTACAATCAGACATCACAACGGACTCATTGAAGGAACATTTTAACCGTCGAGCGGTGAAAATTTCACAAAACCGTGAAGACACGTTCTTACTTATATTTGTTACTCGTGAAAAACAGCAAAGACGCGTTATGATATAATTACACGCGCATAACTCGAATGACAAGCGTCAACATTCGATATTCATAATATTGATAATTCGCGGCAGATGCACGGGACTCGACGAGTGTAATCGCGTATTCATAATTACGTTTGCGCGCGGTAAATCCGGTAGGACCTACAATACACCTAGAACACGGCCGGAGTTCCAGCATTACATTCCGAGCCGCTGAAGCCCTGTTCCGCATGGCGACTTAATTAACTCGGTAAATAATATCACGATGCGCCGCGATTTTTCTAATGGTTCGCATAAACGAGTCTTCGAGCTGATAAAAATAATAATGTACCGGGACGTTGATAAAATTCTCTGCCACCATCATCCCCCTCCTCACCCCCTATTTCTCGCGAGTTCCCGCCGACGACGCGGTAATGGCGGCACAAATTACAGAGCTGCGCTGAAGATATCATAAATTGCGCCCGGTCGCGAAACCTGAAAAACTCTTAAAAGGGAGAGAAAAATATTCGGGCTGAATATACCGTTACCTTCCGTTACTACTACTACTATTCTTACTACTGCTGCATCACTTATACATTACAAATGTCCACACATTCATGATAAAAATCCAATAATCGCCACAATCCAGTGTCTCCTATCTAAAACAAAGTTCCACAGGAAGCGCAATTAGTAACCAGAACAGATGAACTATCGCAGGCACTTTGCATGCAATTTTCTGCGGACTCCCCAAGAATCACGCGCTCGCGCGATACCGCGGTGATACATTACGCTATTACGTTTCATTGGCTGACATTAGACGGGCTTAGTAGCGGTGGTAGCAGTAGTAGTAGTAGTTGTGGTATAATAATAGCAATTAATAATAGTAGTCGAGCAATAGTAACGAGTAATAATTGCAGTAATAATAATAGTAATAGTAAAGTATACTAATAGTAGCAGTTTCATTAACCCCTTACCCTTCGAATCATTTCATAACTATAATCAATACTATCACTTCATTATTAACAATTTATTATGAAAAGAAACAATCTTGATGCGTATTCTAAATCTAAGTTTACTCCAAAGGTTAACGATTGATAATAGAAAAATAATATTTAATTTATATTTAAAAACAATAATATTTAGATTCCTCAAACTTAGTTTACAATTTTCGTTGCGAGTCTAACACGATATTCTAGGTCAAGGGGTTAACACTAGAACTACCAGACAGGTCAAAATGGCCCAATCCTGATTTCTGCTTTACGCAATTATTAAAAAGATAACACACGTTTCTCCGAGGAATGATCAAAGAAATTGATTTAGCAATAAGCAAACTGAATTATAAATCAATTGAAGTCTCAATAGATGTATTCTTGAAGTTTCTATAGAGGAATTTCAAAAAGTCAATATAACTGCCTGGTAATTGTAATGTTAATAATTGCTCTAAGATGAAATGAAGATATGCAACTTCTTGTTTCCAAAAATGTTATTTTCAGTGTTGTTCGTGTTTCTTCAATTTTGTTAAAAGACTTTCATTAACTGATTTATCTTAAGACAGAGAGGTATCGATTAATCTTTCCCATCGTCTAATTAACAATATTCAATGAAAAAAAATTTTTCTCCTTTTTTGCAATATGTAATTTCAGGTGAAATGAAACACGCCTCGTCTTCGTCGAAGTTTGATCTGGACACTTTAATCATTAAAATTTAAGTTCGAGATGCGGACTGCTCAGTCTGTAAACAAGATTCGTCACTTTGTCTCGGAGAGCCAGATCTGCTGCCTTCTTGAATTGACCCGGCAGCGAAACTTTAGTCCAAAGATGACTGCCTCCTTTCAGACAGCTTCATACATACGCGATACAGTGTGTAAAAGACAAAATATGGACACATGAAAGTTTAATATACTCCTACTTGACGCGTTTCGCATAAAAATCCACGTTAATATTTATGTCTCGCTTTCCGTGCCCTGTCAGACAGTTTCAATCTAGTGTTCCTTACTCGCGGCGTTCACGTCATTAGACTGAATTAGTTAATAAAATTCAACGTGGTACATTATCGGTCGAAAATATGACACCGGTAACCTTTTTACAGTATAAAATACAAACACACGCGATATTAGCGGAATCGCATTATAACTCACACGTGTACAGTAAAATACAAAATTATAATAATACAGGGGAATTTTATAGTGAAGTATTACAGTGAAACTACCTTATGATTCACCGATGTTACGAGTTTGTATTTTAGTGTCCGGCGGACTCCAAATCTCTCCATGAAGAAAAATGGCCAATATTATTCCGGGAAGGGTTCAATAAAACTCGTATGCTCAAGTGCCACACAAATAATCCATATAACTGGTAAAACCACAAGTTTTATTATGTCGTTGTGAAATAATATTATCCCCTTACATTAATCATAAACCTTGATCTGTGGCTTTCAGTGGGTAATGCATTGTCTATGAACCCGCAATATTATATTTACCACTTGCAATAAACTGAATTTCACAAATCTTTATTATCTATCTTTTCTAAATACAAATTAAACATTACTTTTCGATTATCAATCATTAACCTTTGAAGTAAACTTAGACAATAAGCAAATTTCTCTTTTCCTAAGAAACTATTAACAATCAAGTACTATCGACCACAGTTAACACTAGATTTACGGAACACGTCAATCTGATGCATACCGAATACTGCAAACATTACTTGGTAAACGTTTATGTCCGTTTTGATTACTGCAATTACGCGCATCCTAATAGTCCATCTTCTAATCCCTAATTTCCAAAATCTAAACGAACATCAATTTTCTAAGAGCAACAGAATAAATCATACAATAAACGCCCGCAAACCTAGTGTTAAATAAATCACATAGCAAAGAGTTAATACCTAATGATACTTTGCCCAACCGTTTCCAAAATTCATTTCCAAAATCTAAACGGACATCAATTTTTCTAGGAGCAATAAAATAAACCGTACAATAAACGTCTGCAGACTTAGTATTAAATAAATCACATAGGATTAATATCTAATGATACTTTGCGCAAACATTGACGATCCCCTAGAGCCTATCTTGTTGTCCGACCCAAAAACACGGTGAAAAGCATCTGGAGCCAGGTTAACGTCGCAGGGATCCACTGGGAGGTTCTCCGCAGCAGTGTCTAGGTTTGCTTCCGTCGACGTGCACACCCGGCGCACGTGGAGTAGTGCAAGAAACGCGGCCGGGGTGCCACGTTTGTCTTTGATAATCAACACCGGCCTCATCCATCTTGGTCAAAGGGTCAACACTTTTCCGTGCGCGACACCCGCGACCAGCCACTCCGACGGATGCATTATTCATGAGCCGGGCATGGTAAGTGTTGTCCGAAATTCAATTCAGTAGCCCGCGAAGGCACCCGGTGTACGTGATTTGCCTTCTGCCCGGAGTTCCCCAGTCTTCCTTTTTTTATCTTCCGCGGGAGGCCGGTTGTCGCGCGCCTTCCACTTCCCTCCTTCGGCCAGCGTGTTACCCGGGACTAATCGGGCAGAGATATCGGGGGGATGAAATCGTTATCGGGTACAGTTCGGAATTAAGCCGACCAGACTTGTTCTATATCAACCCTTTTTGTCTTCTATTTCTTTTTTCCTACTTGCTCTCCTGCGTCGACGTCCGCCAACCCCGTGTTTCCGTCTTCCTTTCTTTTTTCATTTTTTCTTCTTTTTTCCCTTATTCGCCGGTAATTCGGTATCTTGCGGCCGATCAAAATGGCCGGGTACCGGCGCGTCGGCGTTGGGTATTGGTAGCGCGCGCGGCAATTGCGATATTAAGTTAGAACGATTTTTGATGGCGGACGGTAACGGGTGGCCGGTGAGTTTTGGTATCGAGTTGAGGTTGGTTTGGAATGTTCCTAGTTTTGGGAGATTTTAGTGTTGAGAGCGAGATTTTTGGGGTTTAAAATTATGCTTGTGGAATATTTTTCAAATGCTTTACTGTGGATATATTGAAATTTTTATGTTTTAAACTTCTACGTTTCGAACATTTTACTATTTTAAAATTGAAATTTCACTGTTTACGGATGCCATTTTTGGAATATTTTACTATTTCAAAATTGAAATTTTGCTGTTTACGGATTCTACTTTCTGATATGTATTTTACTTTCTGAATTGATATTTTATTGTTTCAAAATTCTACTTTTCAAATATATTTACGCTTGAAAATTGAAATTTCACCATTTGAAGGTTCCACTTTTCAAATATTCTACTATTTTAAACTCAACTGATAACTTAATTACCAGGTTAAATGTGCACAGTGCGTAAATACTTGACATAGAAATACATTTTAACGAGGCTGCTAATAGCTGACGAAGCTGTTTCAGTTAATAAACAGGTTGGTAATCATATAATTAAGACTATATTCATCGTAGCACCAGGTTGTAATTAAGGAAACAAGAAGTCAGAGTTGTCAGATTTTATCAGTCCCCGCACTTTAATTCCATTTCTTCGTGGAAGAAATAAATACAACACAGTCCCTTCGATATCCCCCAGCGCCGACATTTAAATTAGACTACGAAATTACCGGAGAGACAACCCTTCCGCGAAATCAGTTCGCGCGGAAATTACCATCCATAGTCGGTGCGGTAATCAATGGCGCCCAAAAGGCACGGAATTAGCTGTTGCAATTAATTTGCATCGATGATGCGCGCGATATCACGCAGGCCCCCAGAGTCATCGAGAATACATCGGCCGCTTCCCGGAAACCGGAAGCCTAGAAAGCACGAAAAATGCAGCTCAGAAGCGACGAGCCGTGTACACAGCGGCGCATCTAATTTCTCCGTAATTTCACGTAATTTCGCTAATGGATTCAAGTAGTCCCGTGATATAATGCCATTAACTGCGCTATTAAATCGCTTTTATCGCGTGCTATAGGTGTTCCATTAATATTAATAGCGGCGCAGCCTCTGTGATCGGAGACGTTTCGACAGGTTACGTTAACCTAGACTCTTTGAACGAACACTACTGCAATTCAGATTCAATGATCCGCAAATTAAGCGGATTTGTTGGAGAAACTGTTGGAAAAACGCATTCGCTTCTGGTTCCCAATGTAAATAATAATATCGAATGAAAACATTGCCAATGGAATTATATGGAATCATTAGATTCGGGATTTTTCGCAATGTACTACTCAGAAGTCAATCTAAATTGCGAGATCACTAAAAGAATAGAAACTTTGAATAGTTAATAATTAAAGAACATATCTATCAATAATATAATAAGCATCCTCGTCTCATTACCGAAAATAATACTGTAATATAAACATTCTACAGATCAAAAGCCAAATGACAAAAACTCTTTTTACCAAAGATAATAGCAGTCAAGCCGTTACATTAAAATTCAATTCAATTCAAACTTCGCTAAATCTTCAACTCACCGTTTGATTCAAATATCCGATGACATTCCGTTCACTCCGTGCGCTAAGAAATTCTGTTCCCGCTCGAGTTTAAAACGTTTATTCCAGAAGCGTCCTAACATTTCAATTTCGTAACCGCTTAGCCGAATCCAGCGAATTCGTGACTGCACAGGCGGCGGATTTCTGGCCGCTTATTTTTTGATGAATTCCACCCCCATTACAGACCAAAACACGGAAAACGTATATATCTCATAAATATTGTATTAACTCCGATCTGCATACGGGAGCGGCTAGCTGTTTCGTATAGGCGCGCCGCCAAAATAGGGGGGGGGGGGCTTAACGACGGGAACGGTGCGGCAGCGAGCTTTATTATAATTTCATGTAATTTCGCTAATGGGGATTAGCCGGTGGGCGAGCATAGAATAATATTAAGGTGAAACTTCCTCCAGTGGGTTTAAGCCATAATCTAGCTTAATACGTGCGCCGGGGGAGTATTTTTCGGGGGCGGATAGGGAGCCGCCGGATTCTTCCCCGCTAGGGTCAGGGGACACCGCGGGGAAAGATATTCCGCGGCTAATCTTCCCCCTTACGTTTTTTCCCGGAATTATCGCGCGCGAGTTTTGCCCACGATTGAGTACGATTTTATGCGAATGCCTGAAATATTCTGGATTGTAGCAATTTGCCGACTGAAGTTTGAGGTTTCGTTTTAACCAGTGGCGGCTCGTGTATAGACACTGTGGAACTGCAGCACCCCTAATTTCCACTTGATATTATTGATAACAATTATCATCGATTTAATATAACGAGTCCTTTTTTCTTTAATTCTTCCTTTCTACTCGTACAATATATAATCCTAAGCTTAATATCTGTAGCCATCCCCCAGTTTACGAGAAAGATACGAACATTTTAAAGCAAAGACTAAAAATTTTCTGGAGCAGCACCCCCACTAATTTCAGCTACGAGCCGCCACTGGTTTTAATGCAGCGGATTTGATTATTGCTGAATTGGCGTTTATTAAATATGATCACAACGATTTTTATGGGGAGACAGAAACTGAGAAGTTAGGATTATTTTTTGAACCTTCTTGGTTATCATGTATCTAATGTGTTTGATATGTTGTTGACAACAATAATTTTTTATTTGGATATGGAAGGTTGTTGTCGAGGTATTTAGATTTGATTTTGAAAATAGTTGTATTGCATTGTTGTTGCTGTGATGTATTACTTTTATTGTTGTGAAGTTGGAAAGTTAATTATTCGACATTTTGATTTTTAAATGTAAAATTAGCATGTTTTATCGACTGCTGGTAATGACAGCGCCATTTTGTTTGTTCCCTTTCGATAAATTTTGCAGCGAAATTAATGACGATGGGTATCTCTACTTCGATTTAAAGAGTTAAACTTCTAAATTTACAGTATTACAAACCCGTGTGAGGTTCAATTTAGTGAGGTTAGATTTCTGGAATAAGGGAAAGGTACCCGGATTTCATTAATACTTCGTAATCCAATTACATTTCCCTTCCTCTTCCACTGTACCCTACTATTAACAGAAAAGCATAAACTAGAAATAAAATAGAAATGTTTTATTCCCTTGATCTCAGCAAACTTCATTAAATTCATCTACCATCCATCCGATAAGACAACAATCATCTTTCGCCAGAGCATCAGACGCTATAATCTCCTGTAGTTGACATCAACTTTGACCCATCAGCTGTTAATTTCATTGCGAGGTTCTTTGACCGAGCTTGTTTCTTTCATAAACCCTTCAGTATCGAGTGTCCGAGCACAATGGTTAAGATTTAATCTTTCTCCCGAGATTACGCGCGGAAACGATTAATTGAGGATCATTCGGGCGGCGGCAAGAAGAGGACAAGGAGCGAGAAATAAGAGAGTCCAGCAGGACCATCCTCAAAGCGAAACTTTTAATCTATCGCGGCAGAACGGGGCCCGTCAGCGGCGATCATAATTCTCTTCTCGTTAATTGGAAACACTTCTGCGGAGGCCGCAGGCTAATAATCCCCGCGCGCGCGCTGGCTGATCTTTTTCCCCGGATTATCCTGGCTGCAGGCAAACGGTTCTCGTGGAAATTGCCTCCTTTAGTGGCGCCATAATTCCTGCGGAATTTATAGCGGCTTCGACACCCTCGGACGTCGAGCGGACTCGATTACCATAAGTCGTGTAAAATCGAAGATTTACTGTACAGCCGTAAAGTGTCCCTCACGACTGCGCCACGACGAGTTTTATGGCGTTTACATTCATCGGGTCGGCCGGCTGGAAAACTTTCGGGACGCGACGCCCGTCCGATTTCGACACTTTAGAACGGTTTCGCTGATCGCGATCTGGCGATTTATTATGCGTCGGAACTTTCACCCGCGGGGTGGTTGGATAATTAAATTTCGAATTGACATTTATCGAGATTCGAATTATAATTATATTTTTTTAATTGAATTCTTTTCCTCAATTGAAACTTTCAATTTCATTGAATGGTGAGTTGTTTGATATTTTACTGGGCAAAATTCCTTATAGATGGAAGGACATTTCTTATATTGGATGTTGCTAAGTTCAGACTAGAAAATCAATTGACCACTTTAAACAAGTTAGCTTTTTATACTTGCATTTTTTGGCTCTCGTAATTGCGTGTTTTATTTATTGGCAAATTAAACATTGAGAATGTCTTTGGGATTGTCGGAGCGTACAAAGTGGTAAAGTGGTGTTTATTAATACCGCGACAAAATGGCTACGAACCTTTTTATACTGCACTTCTTACGTTTACTCAAAGAGACACTCGTACTACTTAAGAGTAACACTGTACATTGAGTCGTACATAATATTCGTTGTTTCACATTATTTTAATAACATATTACATCAAACTAATTTTAATATTGTAGGAAAGTGTCCCGGACGAGTCCCAATATTTTAGGATATATTCCCGAACGAGTTTGCGATTGTAAGATTCTTTCGGAACGGGAAGATCGGTTCTCTAATAACACTTTCTCTGTGATATAATATTAATATATTTGTACTGATATCTAAATGCTCGCTCGCTGATCACACGCCAAAGTGTCACACAAAAGTCTCCCGCCTAAATCTCGCACAAAATGTCTCGCGCCCACACATTCCCACTTGCTTTTACAGCACACCCCCATTCGCTCTGACTTTCTTCCATTTGCACCCTTCTTACTCGTATCTTTCGTCCATAACCAAAATTTACGCAGTCACGTACACTTTTTCACAGACACTCTTCCTCGCATTCTTTCAGCTATTCAAGATTTTCCAAACGCAGTCACATCATTTCCCCAAACATAACAGCGCCGGACCGCCGTAATATGACCCGGTCGCCCGCAAGCACGCACAACGATCCATTCATCCCACAATATTCACTATCAGTTTCAATATTCACCATCAAACTATTTCAATTTCAAATAAACTTTACAATTTATTATCCACACATAAGTACGTCCTCTGCTTACTTTACACCAATCACGACTAAATGTAATGAACCAAAAATTCCAACGAAGATTAATAAAGTTTCGGTGTTATCTTTAATAAAAACGAATATCTTGATAAACGAATCAAATTATTTTCAATATCTGGTATTCTCGTGTAAATGGGAATTTCTACATAAATTCGCGATCGGTTTACGCGAGACGAGAGCAAAAGTGAGAAAAGAGTATTTCGTGATAAAGAATGTTCAGAGAAATCGATCCGATCGATTCCTTCCATCGCGATCCGCCGCGATTCAATAAAACGGCTCGCGACCGGTGCCGCGCGTCGATTCTTATCGCTCGTTTTCCCTGACGCGCCGTCAAAACAAGCGACACAGCGAAAGAGAAGGGGATCGAGGGAAAAAAAAGAGAATGGCTTGTCAGAAGGGAAATAAAGTCATCAAACAGCGGAGGATCACCGGTGAATCCGGGACAGGGCAAATATTCCCCGGCCGCAGAACCATTGAAACGCCGTCCGGTCAATTCTCGTGGCCGAACCGCAACTGCGACGTGCCGTCGACGTCCAGGGAAATTGAAAATCCAAAAATCTTTATCCGTGGTGACGCTGCTCAACCCTGAGTTAACACTTATCATTCAATCAAAACTGTTGGAGCACGTTTCTTAGCATAAATCTTGTTAATTTCATAGAGGAACACGAAGATACGAGAAAATTTTAATAAAGCAGGACATTTTTATAAAATTTTTGTAGAATTATCGTTCTATACATATCGTAGCAATTGCTGGCTAATTTCGAATAGGTCTGATTGATTTTGAAGAGGAAGTGGATCTGACAGAATTTTAATGAAGTGGCCAATTTTTATGAAATTTCTATAGGATCACAATGGAAAATGAATCTTTTTAATAAACATTGTAAGGATAATTATAAATAAACTTACTTTCAGGTCCTTGTTCCCTTGTTCAAAATGTATTTGAAATTTACCGACAAGCATGTTATAATATTCTTAAATTGGCGAGGGTTACACGGTTCGTCGATTCGTTTTACGCGCTCTGTGCCACGCCATTTCCCTTTTCAAAGTATGCTCCCGCAGGTGAAGCGTAATCAGAAATTCAATTAGAATTCGTAGGGTCGTCCGCGAGACGAAGCAAACGGTAAGTGACAAAATTTATTTTCTTGAGAATTCATACGCGGAGACATTCTGCGCATCGTTAAAATTGGCGAACACATTCAAGTTTCACGCTGAGCTACGCGCGCCGCGAATTCCGCGTATATTGTTCCAGCGCTAAATCACGGTAATTCCGTTCCGTGTTATTAAATGAAATTAAATCACCGTTTAAACAGCCGGCACGCGCGGCGATATATTAACGAAATCGAGCAACTGCGTCGTCGTGACGGGAATTAGCGCGGAATTATGGGGAACGCCGTGCTGGCCCGTAGGAGGCAGCGCATTTTTATTAAAATTTCAAATTCACGGGACGGCAACGCCTGTAACAAAGTTACTTCAACTGTACATCATTTGCAAATTCCGTTGATAATTTCTAATTGTAGTATACATTAGGAAAATCGCACATGTTTGCCTAAAAACATTCGTATCGAAATTAAAGTACAGTATTGCTAATAAAATCACGAATAATACACAATATATACTATTTCTTTCACAATCTGTAGCATGTTATGGTTTTTAAGAAAATTAAATTTCAAAATACATTAAACGAATAATTATTTCACTGAACTGTTATTATTTCTATTTCTTACACAAATTTTATTATAATTGAATGTTATAATGAGATTTATAAAATTTATTGAACAGAAATGTAATATGTTAATCAAAATCTCGAATAGTGAAAGATTTTTCAAAATGATACAATAGAATCATAAAAATCCCAAATAATCGAAGACTTTCCAAAAACCTCGACACCAACGTTCACAAAAATAAAAACTCCTACGAATTAAGAATACAATGTAATACGATACATAAAGTTATCAAATGAAACACCTACAATAATCTCTGCGGGGGATTGTTGAAAATCTCAGAAGACCGTTCTTTATGCAACGTTTTTCGCACAACAATACGCGTATCAGTCGCCGACCGGGAAGCGGCCGGTTTTCATAAAAGTTGCGCAAAGTCCGGTTCCCAGGACCGCGGCCGGGCAAAGTTAAAATGGCCTTCGAGTTTCGTTATTAAAGTGTCGAAACTTCCCTGAGAACCACTGGCTCGGCATGCTATAGGGTATTTGCCTTGCAAACGTGATAAAAAACATTTTCCGAATGAAATCGTGTGTATAAGGTTTGTTTAGCAAAATTTGGTGTTGTTTTTGATATCATTGGAAAGAGTAAAGCCTATCTTTAACACTAGAACTACCAAACGGATCAAAATGACCCATTCCAGATTTCTTCTTTTCGCGATTATTAAAAAAATAGCAGATTCTCCTGCGGAAGTTATTAAAGAAATTGATTTGGCAATATGCAAATTGAATAATGAATCAATTACAGTCTCAATAGATGCACTCTCGAAGTGTCTATAGAGAAGTTTGAAAAAGTAAATTTCAGTGCTTGGTAATTCTAGTGTTAATATAAAACACAAATTTAGTACTACTATTCCTAATCTCTATTTAGTATAAATAAAAATTGCTGTTGTTAACCACAGTTGCAGATAACAGTATGATTCGTGTTCAGTATTAACACATTGTATGCGGGAAACGTAAAAGTACTATTTTCATGTACCATAGTACTAAAGGACTAAATAAATATTTGTATAACTTCATTAACATTTTTGATAAAAGTAGATAGTTGATTTCTTTTACGTATGATTGAAAGTATTTCTATTTGCAATGGAAACTCTCGGAAATATGTTGAAATGAACAAAATGGCCCGCACGCAATGTGTTAAAGAATAGGTTTTCCCCTTTCCACGATATCAGAAACAAGTCTGAGCTCCATTAAATGTTTCCATTAAATGTTTCCAAATTTAAAAAATCTATGTTCATCTAAAAAGCATGTGACGTACCGTATGCATTTTAAATAAAAATTGCCATAGTTATCCTAGTAGCAGCCAATCTTTGTTTTTCATTAATGGTTAGGCTTTGTCCTACCCAGTGATACCAGACAGAACACTGAATTCTACTAAACTCGTTTTCGAAATTGAGGGTGAATATCAAAAATATTAAATAATGTATAATTAAAGCCGAATACTGCTTAATCCTACTTTCAATGATTTGAATTGTAGAAGCAGTAAGGTTGCAATTGATTATTTTTGTTTTTAATCTTGTCGAGGTTATTAGTCCAGGTGATTAAAAGGGAATCATACCAGATTATGGCTCAAATGTTTATCTTTTTCGGTTTTGGAAGTACTTCTGAAAAGCGACTCTTTACTGCATTTGGGAGGTAAGAATACCCCACACTGCGGCGTAAAGATGCGATCGTTTTACCGCGGCGAAGCGAAACTCCGTGGAGAGCGGACATAGTGTCGACGAACACTGCCGATGCACTACCGGCGAAGAGAATGTACCGAAATAAATGATGCCCGGCTCCTCTACATAAGCGAACTTCGATTCTAAATATCGCCGCGAACTGCTTGTAAGCGGTGCAAAAAGAGGATCCATCGCCGGCGATCCTTCGAGCAGCGCGGCGTTCTTCTCTTTTCTTCGTTCCTTTATTCTTGACCGACCAGTGCATTTTATTGCTTTATCAAGAGTGAAACAGACGCTCGGACAACAGATCGTTGTCTGAAGGAATCCCGTAGTTTCAGATGGCTGGGTAGATTTTAGTTTCGTTTAGTTTTCTTGAATTTTCTTGTTCTGCTGAGTGGAACGTTTTTTCGGTGTAGTTTTTGTGGCTGACACTGTGGAGTGCTAATAGCGGGTGTTCAGTACGATACGACTATGATAACTGCGGAATATAAATCCTTCTTCTTTGCATTTTAAAACATAAGTTTCTGAAATTGAATACAACTTTCTCCATACAATAATTTATAATAGACACAAATATCTCATCAAACAGTTCTAAAATAATAACTACCTCCTTCCCTTACAGTACCATGTCAATTAGACTGACAAAATCCTCAACCACAATTTACCAGTAGCTGCCAATCAATTCTTCCAAGTTCAAATGAAATACACTTTCTTTAATCTCAACGCTTTCAAGTATCCGCAAACACAATTTAATCGCAGAATTCCCTCAAGCATCCCCTTAAACTTCAGAACAACACCATGAAAACGAATCATCGAAGACAAATCCCTAAAATCACAGATTACCACAGCAATCCCCTAAAACCACAATCGAAAAAGCTCAAAACGCGTAACAGCATGCCAGCGACCAGCCAATAGTTTGAACAATAGTCATTCAGCACGCAGAGAATTTGCTCGCAAAACCGGAACAAGCGGATGGTAGCCCCAACCAATCGGAATCTTCCGTTACGCTAATTTCAACCCCCGGCGCGGCGGATGCTCGCGCGCGCAACCCTGGTAACAGGTCATGTTTAATAAATACACGGCCGGTGCCGAATAGTTTACACAGCCGAGCATTCCTACGCGCGGCTGCGTGGCCCCGGGATTATCCAAAATGTCGATACAAGACCCGGCCACGCGCGCCATTCCAATTTATCCCGTTACCCGACCCGCTTTCGACCCGGACCCGCCGTTCTCCCAGCGTTCAGTTGCCACGATCGTTTCGGATCGCGAACGAGTCCAAAGAGACGCGCTTCTAATGGACCGCGAGGTCTAGTGCCGCGGGGTCGCGGCATTAACCGCTTTTGAATTTCGGAGCAATGCACAGCCACGCACGCAACGTGCGGGGGATCCCTCTGCAAATTACAGCTGCCCGCCGGATGATGATCGTTCGAACGGTGCTCGCCTTCCGGTGAAACGGCCGGGTTACGCGCTCGATCTCCCGTGAATCCTGGATCACCGGCTGCCGTCGAACAGTCTGTTTGATATTTGCCGAAGTTACCGTGTTTCAATGTTATTCCATTCCGATGTTTGCGCAGAAAGGACCCGCGGCCGGGACGTGTTGAGCTTGAGCGCGCGGATGGGGGTTCTATATGTTTGCGGCGTGCCCGCGTCTCCGACGATCCAGTGGCTTTGATTTTTGGAGGTTCCGCTTGGATGAGTCGTCGGGTGCTGGTAAGCGGGATCTTGGAGCTGGAGGAAGTTGGACAATTGGAATATGGTTTGGCGTAGTTCGGAGTGTTTGGCAACTGTTGAGGATGGGATGTCTCGTTAGGGAATTGTTTGGTTTTAAACATTTTGTTCTTGGGAGATTCTTAGTCGCTACTGGATTTGATGTAGGAAAGTTATAGTCTTATATGTATTAGAACATATGGAATATGGAAATACAATTGCTTTGTTTCTTAATTTATGCATGTTTTCTTATTGGTTAGTTTTAGGGAATATTTTCTGTATCTTATTGGAAAATGTTGAATATTTCTAGTCAAAAAATGTTGAGTATGAAGGGTTAGTTTGCTGCCATATGGTATCAATCGTTTGACGCTTCAGAAGAGTTGTGGTTTCTAATTTTTGATTACTTTCCAGTTATAATTCTTAAAGGAACGCTATAGCTCTTTAGACGACACTATAGATCCCTAGGCGATACTATAGATCGTATCATGCTTGCTGTGGGAATTGCAGGTCCCATTCGTCCCAAATATGTTAAAACCTATTTGAAATTCATAGCTATGAAGCTTCAAGACCTAACTCGACCTAACCGATGATAATTTCTGCATATTGAGTTATATGAAATGACGAAGATATCTAGAATGAACCCAGCGACATCGAAGAAGCAACAAAAGGTTCACTGAAACGAAGATGTTCTGTAAATGAACACGACCGTCGCATATTTCGGCGGCTAATTGAAAAGTGAGTTAGTATGAAAATGTAGCTGCAACGAATTCGAAACATTTTCTTTTTAATTTGAGACCGGCTGTGCAACGGGACGTGCACGTCACGCCGGTATCGATGGAAAAATGGTGAAAAAAGAGGTGCGGGATCCAGGACGAATTCAAGGGGAGGTGGTCGATTAATAGCGCAATTAAAGAGCGGCGTCCGGCAAAGGACACACGTTCGGAATCGTTATTGACGGGGCCCCGACGAAATTCCATTTCGTTTCAATAATTCGCGTCCGCGCGGTGACACGGGCGTTAATAAAACGGGAGTTAAAGTGCAGCCGCGTCCACTGTAAATACGTGTCTCGCGTCGCGTTTTACGCTTCCCCGTAATAGCATTACAGTTTATTTCGTGCTTCGATAACGAATAAGCATAAATAGCTTTGGGTATCGGCCGAGCTGTATCGAAATGATAATACTAAGCGGCCGACGCGTGTGAAATAATGATGGGGTGGGCGACAGAGCCAGAGGGACGGGAAATTGTTCGGCAGTGTTCGTTATCTATTAGGGCGCACCGGAAAATATTGCGCTTTACAGGATATCGGTTTGTTAAGTTCGAGGCTTAATAAAAGGTGATTTACGATTTTCTGTTATCGCTGCAAGGAGTTCTGGATTTATGTTCTTTGAAAAAAGGCTTGATGAAAAATGAGGAAAATAACTTCGGATATAACCTGATGTTATACAAAATTGTTTTTATTTAATGTTTAGTTATTACTAAAAACAGATGTGTTTTATTGAGATCATTTTTTGTAGAATATTCTTTTAATATTGTTTTTCTCGTGTAATATTATTCACTATTGTCATTTAATTCGATGGAATTCTTTTCTAGAAAATGGACTTTATAGAAAAATTACATCAACTCTGAAAACATAAAAGAACACGCAAACAAGCTTTTCATACTCGTTATTCAAAATGGCGGACAGAGCGTCGGTCGAAAGGTTTGATTTGATTAACTCGTCGATAGTACACGTAAACTTTCGTGCTAAAAAAAATCGTGCAGTTTGATTAACCATCGTGTCTGTTTGATTTTACTTTCTTTCTGTTTTGTCTTCGGTGAATTGCAAATAAATACGGAAAACAAACAGCCGGGTGAATTGTTTGAAATTCAAAAGGTCTCGACGGTTGGCCGGTCCGTCCGCCATCTTGAAAACGGTTGTTATACGGGGATCGCTTCATTTCGTGCATTACGGAATGCAACGATTCAGAGATTAAAGTAAATTTCTACACGAGCGTTTTTGATGGACGAAACGTTACATCGGCACTGAAACGAGTTTATTTTATCTGCGCGAAAATGTTGCCGGTCGGAAGTGACAATGATACCGCGCTCGTATATTTCCATGGATTTCACTGTGAACAAACACCATGTTGAATGTCGCCAAATCGAGCATGCGTTACTGTTGCAAATGGACTTTTAATGTTTTTAAATGGCCGATTCTTTATTTAATACCGCGCAATTGCGCAAAAATAATGTTATTTCAGAGGGGAATACGGTTTACGAAGGAGGGAAGAAAAATATTCGAAAATTATTAACTGGAACGATGATACAAAATTCTGCTCGCTCAATAAAATCGGAAAATACGTTCGCTCATCTAACATTTACAGTCCGTTTAGTTTATAAAATTCTCTTTTTATTATGTATATAAATATTTCCCTGTTTCCCTCAACGAAGTGACAAAACAAACTGAACCTCAACCAATTTTTCCAATCTTTAACTTGGTTGAAATGCCATACTTTGTACTGTCAACGAACGTATACAAACAACCCTCCAAATGGAATTGAAACAGAATTTTACCCTGAATTTTCCAATTTTGAATTTCAATTTCGATAGTTCAACAAATAAGTGCATTGCTTCGCTTTTTAACAATGCATTAATGAATGCGAACATTGAAAAGTTAACATTTTTCCAGATCATCCGAATAATTGATCACTTTGTCCATTGCGATTTACTAATTTCAATTTTCCATTTGATTTCTGAGTTCGAAATGTGAATTTCCACAACTTAACAAAAATGTGCAATGCTTATCTAATTAGCAATGCGTTAGTAAATGAAAGTATTAAGTTACTCAATGTTTTTCCAGATAATCGAATAATCACAGCAGCTGACTACTTTTGGCGGTTAGTGTACTCGGGGAAGAACAGGATCAAACTGAGCGCGGTATAATTTGTTAAACTGGCCCCGGGGAATTCTGTCTTGCGCGGGATACATAACCTGTAGCTCAACGCGACACCGCGATACGTGAGATCACGGCGTGCATCTACACCTGCCCGACTGAGCAAGACTAATATTCCCTCTTATTGTTTAGATCTGCCCACGGCTTCCTACTCAGCCTGGATGCATTTCACGCACCGTAGACCGGCAAAATCTTCCGTCCACCCGGCCTGGATCTCGGACCTTTAACGAACCGTTACGCGAAAATACGACCGTATAATACCTGATCGCCGTTCCCTAACTAACATCAGCGCAACACGATTCTCTCCACCGCGTTGGCCGCCCCCCTTCGTTACTTCGTTCATTGCCGTGCCCTCGCGTAACTATTTCGACCAGTCAGAACACCGATCTTCATTGCTCGAGTTAATTACACGCGCGTTCCAGTTTGTTAGTTGAAACTCACGCTGAAATTGTTTGTCGATTTCGTTGCGCCGATCGTGAGTTAATCGATACTACGTTACTGAAATGAAAGAGCTTGCTATAGAGATTTTGCTAATAAACAGCACTTTATTTCCTTTCAATTTCCTTTGCAGTGAATCGCACAATAGCATCTATTATATATTCACTTATTTAGTTACTAAGATTATTTCACTCTTTCCTAACCATTCCTTCCCTTTTATCTTTCTCATAAGTAATACAATACAAATTAGTATTAATCTTTAAGAGCTATTTTTACCGTGAAACTATTAGATTACAAATCTCTATGACTTTATATCTTCAACAATCTCAACTGACATTAGTTAATGAAAACCTCAACAAGAGACCAAAAATAACAAAAACCGTTCAGAACAAGTAGAAACTTCCTCTCAGGTGCATTTTTCTAAAGTTTCCTTCCAACATCGTTACATAAATTTCTACAATCCAGTAATTACATATTACACCGCACACAAACTTAAATAGCCATTTAATCTTATCCCAAAATTACTTCCCCCACCACTAACTTCAAACTTACAATGTGACCCAGTTACATGAACTTTGTACACTTTCGAAACTCCATGGGCGAAAACATATCGGAAAATAAAAACTCTGCCAGCAAATTCACCGAACGATGTTTGCGTTGGTCCGGGCTGCAGGGGGGCTTTGCAGAAATCGCGGTCCAGATAGGAGACGATGAAGATTCATGCGAGATTACGCGAAACGCGAATTGTTAAGTCCCTTAAGCCCGGATTTTCGGGGGCGTGGGTGGCGCCCGGTGCCACGCGAAATCTATACGCGTTTATGGACGATTATGTGGGCCGCTTTTTCGGTTTACGCGCGTGAAAAACCGCGATTCCGCTCCGGGGACGGCAATGATAACGCGTATTTGCACGCAGGGTGCACGGCTCGCTCTGTAAATTGCAAATTTGTTGAAAATATTGCCGGCGCGGAGCGGCGCGGCGAAATCATGATTCCTATCGATCCCGTTCGATTTTTACGCATGAAAAACCGTTCCTCTGGACGCGGAGACCGCGAACGTAGCCCGTTCAAATGAAATTTTATGGTTTTTTTAACATTTTCGATCGGCGGATTTTCGAATGGATCCGGTACGCCGATTTTCAGCTCTAACGAGGAACGCGCCGGACATATTAGCCACTTGTTTATTGCCCGAGCGCGATCCCGCTTTTTATTTTATTTTCGGCAGGTGGCCTCGTGGAAATTTCATGCGCGTGAGCGATATTTAGAGGCGGATGACAATATAAAATTGGTGCAGTTATCTAGTCGCATGGAATGTCTGATGCGTTCGTTTGGAATTTTGACAAATTGTTTTAACAAATTTTAAGTTCCGAAATTCAAGCTTTAATTTTAAGAGGATTCTTAATTTTTCTGTTTCTTCGTTACCGTTTGTATCAAGTAAGACGTACACTCTTCTTCAGTGACAAAGTCAATTAAAAAATGACTATGAGTGTACAAATAAAAAGCTTACCTTAACTCTTGCATGAGCAATCGAAATCTATGGAAACTTTCAAACCTTGTTACAATATCTTTAAAAAATGTTCATCTCTAAATTAATAAACCGACACAACAGCCTTTAAAAGCCACAAAACTTTCAATGAATTCCACAAAAGAAACCCCAGAAAGTGTGCCTGGCCACCGAAACACGCGGCAACGCCGCAGCAACCGAGCTGTCCGGTTCATCCAAGGTGCAGAGTATAACGATCTCCGCGAACAAAACCAACCGCAAAGAAGCCCCGTGCAAGGGGCAGAGAAGCGAGAAGAGATCAAGGAGATTCGCAGTTAGCTACTCACTCGTGAGCCAGTTAGAGCCGAAACGGAATCGGCCGGGTGATCGCCGGTTGCTGTCGACTTCGCGCAGCACGAGGAACCGGAGGAACCGTAAAAAGAAACAGCAGCGATCGTTGGAAACGAGATGATCGCGGGTTACACGCGAAACGAACGCCGATAAGGAAGATCGGCTGAGCGGAATCCTGAAAATGGAGGAGTCGGGCCTGCGACCTTTTAATGAATAAGCTGATAGCGACACCTGGGGAATTATATCGGTAGAGTCTCCGTTACCGTGGAATCGTGTAAGCCGGCGGGAGAAAAGGGGAAAAAAGATCGGATCTTGGAAACGAGCAGGGAGCAACGCGGTGAACGATAACCGCGTAGCCAGGACCTGTTTTATTTTTGTTCTTTCCTTCTTTTTCTAAGTATCCGCCGCTTAACACGGCCGCTTTGAGGTGTCCGCGTGGTCCCGTGTACGTTAATGCGGTGCCCCGGGCCAGGTTTTTCGAGATTTTCCTGGCGAGATTGCGGCTACACGGTTGGACGAATTTTTTTTCGGTTGATCCGTTTCTTTCTTTTTCCATTCTCCTGTTTCATCTGGAAGCATTCGTGCTGGTAATGTTATTAACGGGTAATGACGATAATGATTCCGCGGAGGCGCGACACGAACAATCCCTGCGGTGAGTAATTTTATGGTAATATTTTGTAATGTCTGCATGGTTGATTTACTTGGACTATGAGAGTTTGTATTATCTTTTGTTGATCCGTAGCTTGATTGTTGAGGATGTTTTTTGATGGTTCATAAGAAAATATTTTTTAAAGATCAGTGTTCGAAAATATTTTTAGTATATTTGAATGTAGTTGATTGTACACTAGACTGGATTGAATAATGCGAAGAAGATTGTAGTATTTAAGAAAAATAAATAGAAAATGAAGAAATTAATTTTTTAATATAATAAAGAAATGAAACTTCATAGATCATCTACGATACTTATGTTTATATTAATTTGAAATTTGATAGTTAGATACGAAGATTTTCTGAATGGCAAAGAGACTTAATAAAATTTACAATCTTGATGCACTCCGCGAAGAAAATTCTAAAATAATGTGAACTACATAACTTTTTCGATCAAAAGATATATAGACTTCTCCAAAGTATACATTCGAAAACACAGGGTGTTCGTAAAAAAAATCGTCTGATACATGGCTACTGTGTAAATTAGCACCCGTTACCACAGATCTCCGAGCAAAGATTACGAGGAGCGAGTGGTCCATTAGCGGTTTATCAGTGCAATTTATAAAGTGAAACTCGAAATTATAGATCCAATTTGATACGGTCGAACGGAGGCGGCCGACCGGTCGTCTTAATGGGCCAATATCGAATCACGGGCCACAATTATTCTTTGCCAGGTACGATCACTGGTAATTTATATTAATTGATCCCAAACCGTTCCGAAGTCTTTGCCATTTAAACACCGGTCGTACCGTAATTAATTCGAAATCCCTACCGGAAGAAAAATGCTACTTCCTCGCGGTGTGAGTCCATAATAACTTGCTTGGAGGCGTATGAAACATTTTTAAGGGCTTCACACATTTTCTATAAATAAGAAAATATGATTCTCGAAATGAAAGAGATAAGCGAAATATATTCTTTGTTGAATCAATTCTCAACTGTTCTTTTGAAACACTTTTATGTTTCATTTCTTCTGCTTTTTGCTTCGTTAAAATATTGAATTATTGGTTACTGAAATTACAGTTGCTAAATAGAAAGCAGTAGAAAATTATTATCTTGAAAAAAACATGTTGCCAGAATGGAAAATAGCTATTACACAAGTTTCACGAGTTGTGAAAATGAAGGTGAATTATTTAACACTAGATTTACGGAACGAGCCAATTTCATTCATAATGGATTTTACAAACATTAGTTGGCAAATGTTTGAATTTATTTTGATCGACGCAGTTATGCAAACATGTATCCCAATTGTCTACTTTCAAACCTCTAATTTCCAAAATTTGAATGGACGAATATAAATTTTTCCAATAACGATAGAATGAACTGTACAGTAAATTCCCGTAAATCTAGCGTTAAAAATAATTTGTTTGTTTATCGTGCGTCCACCCTGTCGCAGTTCGAATCTAATAATTTCGACGTCTCAGTGCACAGTGTTCTCAATTCTTCGAGGGCTAATTACGACAGGTTCCGAGGCCCCTGCGGTAGGCGGAGTGTTTAGGCGTCAGCCTAGAGACATCGGGAGTGTAATTTCACACTCGTTGTCAGGTCGAGTGGCTGTGCGGTTGAAACCAAGTGCTTTCACGAGTGCCCCGTCGAACTCAGCCGATTGAAAAGAGTTCTGCGGTCGTCCTTAAATCGCCATCTGGACGGGAACAAGTTTCTGGCGAAGTTGCGCGGGACTCGCGAACGAGTCTTGACAGTTTTCGACGGCTTGTTAACCGATATTGTGAAGCTAGTCACGGCTACCCATTCAATTCAATCGAGAATTACTCACTTTGAGAAGCGCACACCTTGGAGACAATGAAATTAGGATGGCATTTCAGAGACTTTTCGCGTAGAAAATTACATTTTATCGAGCTACTATCATTAACGTTTGATATTGAGTTGTTTAACAGCTATTTTTGGCCATCTTTTCTCAATAATTTCCTCAATAATTATTCACATCTCAATTATATCATATATATTATATTTAACTACAACTTTACTGCTTCTCAAACAGCTACAATTTCACTGTTTCCCGAGCAACCACAACTTAACCGTTTCCAAACAACATCAATATTCTTATTCCCAAATAAATCACTGTCAACTTAAACTACAATCGAATAAAACTCCATCCATCTGCACAAGTTTCAAAGCAGAAAACCAAGAAACTCCGCACGATGAAATAGACAGCGACAGGCGGCGTCCGTAAAAATGGCGGACGCGAGACGCGCGCGTGTGTCCAGGCAAGCCGCGACGAGCCGGGACAAGGCGGTATCACCGGCATTAACGCGCGAAGTAGCGTAACACTGGGTGATAAATTTTGATCGTCGGATAACCGGCAGTTGTCTGCCACTATTAAAACACGCGTCGGACCCGCATGCCGGCTAATTAAGATAAGGCGGAATATTATTAAGATTTAAGTCGCATTCAAATTTCATTCGGGCGTGTGCGTCCCGTGGCCATGGATACGCGGTCCAGCCCCCCTGCCGCGCGAAGGTTTTACCGGCACAGCGCGGTTATCCGAAATTATCCTTGCAACCCCCGGAGGGCGAGTTGTGTGTTTCGAGTGCATTAAACGCACACGAGCGCGCGTAAAATAGGACCCGTCCCCTAACCCCTTTGCACCTGCAGGCCTAGATTGCTCTGCCGCGGCTATAGGTCGTTCCAAGAGTTATCGCGTAAACTTTTCCGAATCGCAAAGGGAGCCTGGCTGAATACGCGTGATCACGTTTATCAGAAGTCTGGAGGGGGCCGAGCTCTCATCCGGCCTGTCTGACGAGAAATTCGTTTCCCGGGAATATTCTGTTACCCGTAGTTACCGTTACAGGTTGATTAAAGCGGCCTGGACCGTGACGAGCCTCGCAACGGCAGGCTTTCGACGTCGGATGTTCACAAAGTTTGAGTTTTCATTTTTAACAGTTCGCATGGACTGGTAGTTCAAATTGAATTTCGTTGAGGATATTCTTTGGGTTTCACTAGGATGATTCTTTGAGTTTCGTTGTAGTATTTCATAATAGAAGAAGCTAAATGGATATTAGGAAATGTTGCTTCGTTTCACTTTTGTCTTCTTGTAAATTAGGGGTCTAGCTATTAGACTATTCCAAGGAGAGATTAACTGTTACAAGCTAATTCAGAATAAGAGAAGAGCACCATGAATTATATGATGGATATATTATAATATTGATCAATTTAAATAATTACTCAAAAATTGTTATGCACATATTTACTATTGAGTTCATCAAACAATTTCACTGCCCATCAGTTACGAAAGGATTCTTCGGCCACGTATCGCCCCGGTAGTGTTTAAACGGCGCATAACTTCCGATGAATACCCAAAATAGTTTCTTCTCGATAAATTTCACCGCTGTGTTGCCCCCAGTGAAGCATTCTCGGTGAGAAAGAACCCCGATAAACACCGGAAACGAGTCGCTGAGAGGATACCATCCACCTAGGTGGGATGCTCGACGAGTTTGCCGATAAATTTGTTAACAAATTTCAAGCGGTATAATTAGAGACAGTTCGTCTAGCGTATCATTAAACCAAGATACCTCTCGTTAAGCACGTCCACGGTGAAATTGAAGCATCCAGCTGGAGCTCGCGCGCGCCGGCCAACTTTCGCATAAAGTTAAATCCGTGCCCCAGGCGCAAAAGCGTCTTCGAGCCAGGCGTGACTGAACCGGTGATTCGAGATAAGCTCGACCTTTACCGTGTACATACTCACTACCTTACGGCCCGCTTTCGCCGTGCTCGACCTCCATTGTGTGTCTATTAAGTCAATAATTCAAATATTTTCTTCTCCTCTTTTTTCCGATACTGGAGATCAACATTCAGCGAACTGTTTGGAACAAATATTTACCTAGGTTGAACGAATTCTTTCATAAGTAACTATTCGTGTAGCAAATTATTCTGTTTATTTATTGGTAATAGTTTATTTTCATTTAATCGAGGAATTTATTAAATTGTTATTGTTTTTAATGGTGCACCGAGTACAATCTTCTATAAATTGGAACTTGGAATGTCTACATTGCTTCGATTAATGATAGAGTATTTCAAAGGAAATTTCTTTTCAAGGTCCGAATGATTGTTAGCAATGGAAATTACATTATAGATTAAGTTTTATTCATCTCTCCAATAAGTAGTTTCATAGATATCCCAAAAAGCAACACTAAAATTGCTAAACCCACTACTTTCAATCGATTACACGCAACCATACTGAGGACAAAACTATTCTACTTAATTTAACACTAAAACTATCGAGAAGAATAACTAATTTTTTAAAATTCTCCTATACAAACTTTAAAAGTTCATATATTGAGATTTCTATTAATCCCTTACTTTACGGTTCCTTTCTCAACTGTGATCGGTGCACTCAGCTTGTAATTAGCAATCTATTGAAAAAAGAGAAGAAATCTAGATTCATCCTGTCTGTGTTTGCTTTAAAAAATAGTAATTGATAACGAATAAATAGTATTTCATTTGAATTTGAAATTGTGTTTGAAATCTTCACCACGAGTCTCACGCGATATTATAAGCTAAGAGGTTAATTCACAGTTGTGTTTCCATATTGTTGAAGCAATTTTTCTGGTAATTTTTCAGAGAAACATGTTATATCTTCAATAATAGCAAAAGGAATCAGGAATAGGTAATTTTGACCTGACTGGTAGTTCTAATGTTACGAATACACTCGTCAAAAACGAGTCGAGGACGGGTAAAAACCGGCTAATCCAACCCTCATCCCTTAGACCAGCCTCCGAGCGATCACCTAACTTTGCCCGAGCAATAACTTGGTCCCACGACGTGGTCCGGCCACGTCTTATTGCCAAATATCCTTTGATTAACGCATTCAAGCGACGGGCGCGGTCGCAACTTGCACTCGAAACTTCCGGCCGAAGTTTCCGGCTGGCGGGTGGCCGTACGCAAGATGAGGGACGGGGGCGGCGCGAGGAGAGTTTCTAGGTAAGCTACTTAATCGTGCCTGACTGTAAATCGTCGCGCGAGCTGGTTGCAGCGTAGCCGATATTTCGCAGATAGTCGTTAAGCCCGGTCGCGGCAAATGTATTTTCCGGGCGCGCATTGTTGCGTGCCCACGGAACCCCATAAATTACGCCGTTAACCGTTCTTAAGTTCGGCCCTTGTCGATTGAGGCCGTTCCGCAGCCGCCGCGGAGCGCACCCCAAATTGGTTCACTCGAGTCGCTTGATTAATCGGGGAAAATGGAGACGCGGAACGCCGCGCCGCTCCTCGGAAAATTGCGGCCGCGAAGCGTTCCCGTGAATTTATCTCGTCGGACTGCGGAACATAGCGAAATCCCGTGTGAATTCCAGATATCTTTGAATTATTTATTGAAAGTTAAAGTGGACTGTATTAGCTAGCGTTAGAGTTCGACTATGTGGCGACTTTGGTCGTTAAAATTAAATATACAGAGGAAATGTATGAAAAAATTGAAATTGGTTTTGAGTCTATGGAGTCTCCTTGCTGTCTACTTGACGATTTGTTGTAGAACTATTGTCGTTGAAAAGATGGGAGTGTTTTCGACTTCCAGAAATCTTAGGAGTACAAAGAATGAAATCTTGTTGGTAGAAGAATGCATAGAAATTTGAAAAGGTTTTAGATAGGCTATGACTCCTCATATTGTATTGTAGACTTCTTCGATGCATTTAGAACCTTTGCCAATAGGATCCGTTAAAGAACTTTTTGAAAATCGTCGCTGCTTGAATGTGGTTTTGAATCTCTGACACCCTGTTTGATGAATGGATACCGATGTTTTGGAAGTTGTTCTAAAGAAACTGGGAGCTAACTGAAACAGCGTTAATTTCTCGGTCTATAATGTCGTGTCAAAAGCATCTTGACACTAGAACTTTTCAACCATTGATATTTTAAAAGTACCAAACATTCGAAATGATTTTCAAACCGAATAATGCAAGACCTCCAATGTATGTCAATAATTCTTCCAACAGCGCCAACACATTTTTTCAACAAAACTACATCGAACACGATCAAAACTTCCTAATCCACAAATGCAACAACCCCAAATCCCATTGACCACAAAAGAAACTACCCCAATCCTTAGCAGACACCTAGGAACACTGAAAAATAGCAAATCTATTCCCTATCTATCAAAGAAAACCACACTGAAACCCATCCACGATAATTTCCTTTCTCCCGAATGATTCTCCATTCAATATGTATCCCCGTCGGAAAAAGTTCCTCTCGCAGTATGGCGCCTCGGGGTCGTACATTTTCTAAAATTACAAAAGCTATCGGCGGCACGGTATCTCGAGGCGCGCTCTCACCGAAACCGACGTGTATGCGCAACTCATTGTATCATTGTACGCGATTCGATATCGCGAACCGAAACTTCCCGAGAACCTCGGTACTCTCTCCCTTCCTCTGCTCCTCCTACTCCCTTTCTCCTTCCTTCTTTCCCTCTCTCACTCTCTCTCTTTCTCTCTCTCGCTCCTCCCTATTTCTCTCCACCCACTACTAAATAACCGCACGAAATCACGTCGGAATCGGGTGTGGAGGCTTTTCACCAAGGTCCGCCACATCCTCTTACGTTGCAGCTGCTGCAACGATAGAATCTTGGCCTCTCCACCGTTGAATACGTTTCGCGCTTATCTATATATGATTACACGTCTATGTAGTTTGAAACTCGGCTTCCTTCTCGCCCGTTTCCCTGCCCCTCCGCTCAGTTTCTCCCGGCACACCATTCCACCTTTATCGAATCTCTTTCCGCAGACGCCTCGGATCCTCCTTCACCCGACCGCCACCCTCCCCGCCCGGATTCCCGATTAATTGGATTTTTAATTAATTTTTATTACACGCCGCGCGAAACCTTTGAGTCGTTCGTTAAAATCGCGAAATTCAGCGAGAAGCGGCAGCTAAATATTTCATCGTGGACGTTAAACGGAGCAGATTCGCTCCGCTTTAAGGGTGGTTTTAGTGTCAGCGATTTTCCTACAGGAGACGAGATTGTATATTCATTTCGAGATCGCATGTTTGCCGAGGAGATTTCGTATTCATGCTCGCGAAATAATGTTTCTCTTTGATTTATGGGGATCGTGCGATGTTCACCGTTATTACGTTTAATTCGGCATTTTTATTTATTCGGCCCGCTCGATTCGGGAACTCGTGTTTCGCTTGAGTGCGCTTCGATCAATTGAACCGATGAACTTTGATTCGCGCGTGGCAAAAGCACGACTGATCTTCGAGAATTATGAAATTTCGTAAGTTACAAATTCTGTAAGTTGTCTGTTGATTATCATGAATTACAAAATCGTTTTGTGAATTCTAATAGCCTGCGAAATGTTTCGAAATTAATTTCCAATTCGAATTAAATTGATTGTATAGGATAATATGTATTCATTATACTGTGTTAACTGTAATTATTACTTATTACCTAATCATTGAAATCAATTATCATTAAATCAACTGATTAATTCATTATTAAAATACTGTCGACACACGTGAACTCCAATTATCACAATACCATTCAATTGATAAATTGTAAATTTCGAGATTTCCACGATTTCACCTTCAATTTTTCCACGTTTCCTTGTCCTCTACTTCATATTTCCTCGAGTTTAATATTTCGAGAAACGCGGCGCCCCGAAGAAAATTACTTTTTATCGTAATACAGGAACACGTGCCTTAAAACTGGATTTCATTTCGCTCGGTCGTAGGGCATCGGGGATTCTAATATTCGGCGGCTTGGCCGGCGAGCGCGACGAAGACGTTTCCAACGTTTCATAAAACCCGTTGAAGATTCTTGTTTCGAGGCTGGAATTCCGCGTCGTCGGGACCACCGACAGGTGAATAATCGAAAAAGTTCGCCCGTCATCGCTGGAATGCATTAACGTCGCACGGTGGCTGCGACAGGAATGCGTTTCCGGCCGCGTTCCGTGGCTGTTGTCCTTGCTCAATGGCTGTTCCAGTTATGGACAAGTTGATGCACGTGAAACCGAGAATAGCAGGAGGTTTTAATAGAGAGAAATTCAAATACAGTCGGATTGCAGTCCCGAGCACCAGGGAAATCAATACGAAGGAAATGAAGCGGACTCCTGTTATAGTCTTTCGCGTTAGAGTTTGCTACCCCTGACGTGCTCGCCGCAGACTGACTACGATCGCAATTTTTCGGGAGCGAACGAAAATTTATTTCAAAATTTTTGCTATTCCCGTTTGTCAGTGTGCACAATGGGACTGGACATTTCCGAGGATATATTTCACCTTGGGGAATAAAAAATTGGGGAAAAGTTGTTTCTCGCTTTCATCGATGTCGCCCATGAATTTATAGTTTCAATGAAATGTTATTTATAGATTACTAAAATTCCCTTTTCAGTCAAATTGTTAGTTAATCAAATACATTTTTCATTCAACTCTTTTTCTCCTGATTCTGTATCCCTTTATTTTTAATGACTCAAAAATGGCTTTCAATGAAATTTGTCTAATTCACATGAGATTTTGATTCAGCAAAGAAAGACAAGAATGATTTGAAAATTTCCAAAAGTATTACAGTGATCAAAATAATTTCGATTAATTACGTGGAAAAATATTCTCTTCGGAATTAAACTTTTTATTTGAGACACATTTTGCGTCATTAAAAGTATCGGGAAATACTTTTCGTTGGCAAAGTGAATGGAACACCCTGTACGCCCGCTAATTATGGTCGAGTAATATTTTAACACCCTGCTCGGAGGATTTTCGCGTGCACATTCTCGGCGTCGCGTCGGATCTCCGAGGAAGGGTCGCCCGAAAATTGTCCATGGCTCGCTTAAACAATCCCCGGCGAAACTTTTTCAATTATTCCTGCAAAATAGCCGGATCAAAGTTGCCGGCCGGCAAGGTAGATTAATAATTCCGGGATTAATTAAAATTCAGTTATGACGGTGTGAAATAAGGGGCAGTCGACCGAGAGGATCCGTGACGAATCGATACCCTGCTCCGGGGGGTGTGGGATGAATATAATCGTGAATTAATCGAATCACCCGGACACGTGACGTATCAAATTCGGGAATATCATTTTAATTATCGCCCCCGGAACAAGGGCTCTCCCCTTACCGCTGTGCATTAGACAACCGAAAAAGTTTATGGGGTTTTTGGGAGTAATAGAAGAATTATATTACTAAATTATTATATTCTTATATTGTTATATCGTTATATCGTTATATCGTTATATCGTTATATCATTACATCATTATATCATTATATATTATATTTATTAGAACCTTTTCACATCATTCAAATCTATATTCTTTAAAAGTTCTAAATATCTACTTCTTTGTCACTCCCTACATTATTATATTATATTATAAATACAAGAATTTATAATTAAAAAAAGTTTTATTAATTAATTGTAATGATCACGTTCGCAGTCTACTATAATAAAATTTCTATTATTTCTTTTAATCTGCCGAAGATCGCGTGAATTTCCTTGCTTACCAAATACTTTTTGTTCCTCGTTCGTTTTAGTCACAGTCGTTCGTACGTTTACTATCGGCGCAAATAAACCTCGATTGTAAATAATCGTCGCCGAACGAGGAACGCTTCCAGGCGGAATTATATGAAAAATTATCGACAGTTCCTTGAATATTCATCGGTCGCTCTGAATACCCGATCAGCTTGAAAATTTTACGGGGCCGCGCATTATTATGCAAAAAGTTCGAATAATATTCATGATGTCGGATACACCGCCGCGCCACGCCGCTGACGTAATATCACGTCCTTGTATAATTTGCAGCTGGTGATGACCGGCGATGCGTGCGATATTGTTATGTCTTATATTTGCGATTCAAAATGAGTCCCCAGGTGAAATTGGTTTCATCTGGCAGATCAAACGAACTTGTTTCGGTACCTTTACATTTTAATCGCGCGGCTGGAAATTTTCTGCTCGGATTTATGGGTAGCGAAGTGTCTAAATGGTTGAAAGGATAATGGATTTATGAATACTGAATTTTTCAGCCACCATCTGTGTTTTCGTTTTCCTGTGATACGTATTCAGCTTTAGAAAAGGAAAAATTTATTAGCCGTTGGTGTATTTAAATTGACCATAAAATACTTGGTTACTATTTTGTGAATTATTATTAATTCTATCAATATCGAAGGTGTATTATGATTGATTGATTTTTAATTCTTCAGATCTTTTGCAGCAAAGATTGTGTGTATGAAATGTATTTGACATTGAGTACATTATCTCAGTTTAAGAAATTGAATGTTGTCATTAAATTGTACACGAACGAAATATAATGACTATAAACTAAGAATATAATATCCTTCAGACTATGTTTTATAATCTAATCTTATTTGAAATTTAATAGATTCAAGTTTCTATATGAAAATAATATTTTAGCTTCATTATGCAGAACTTGAGATTGCTCACTGCTGTCAGTTTGTTTTATATAAGAAAAAGTTCCTTCATTTTAGTTATTCAGTTGCTCCGGCCACAAGCAAATTCTACGGCATATCTCTTGTGACAGGTTCAGTAAACATGTGAGAAATCCAGGAGAGAAGGTCGGACAGGGGTTTTGGGTAACTGAGTGTTCAGGCTGTTCGTTAAAAACCTGGAGGCAACAGGAATAAGTGAATTAGGAAGGTGCGAGGCCAGACGTCCTTTTAGGGCGGCCATTTACCTTCCCCAATTTTCCATCGTCACCGTGTCCCCATCTCTATTACCGCCGAGAAAGAAGACGAAGACAGGTCTGGGGGTGTCTGGTCTTGTAGTCATGAAAACCTTTGCCACGGATGAAGAACGGAAAATTGTCTTTTTTCAGCCAAATCAGAACGATGAAAAAGATACTCGGAAAAGAATTAAGCCATGTTCTCTTGGTCACCATTTGTAAACTGTACTTTTTTAATACATTCGTTTCTGCAACTGTGACACTTTGAAGGTAAGACGAAGTTTCATCCGTGATAAAATAAAATACGAATTACTGAATAATTATAATTTATCTATAATTTTAACATTCAACTTAACCACATATTTCACCAATTGTTGCTCTATGTAAGTACAATCTTAATTCTTTTCAACCGTCCTCAAATAAATTAGTAAAGTGCCACATTAAACTATTGTTAAATCAATTAAGACAGAAAAACTGAGTTCGAGTAGCTAATAGCCATATTAAGTTTAAATCCAATTAATTATAAACAGTTTTATACATTTAATTTTACAATTAATTTTTTACATTTCAATGGCCACTCCCAATAGATACAAAAGTACAAAATTCAATATTACCTATTAAGCTCTGTATAATGCATCAATATGTGAAATATTGAAACAAAAGAAGCCTTTTAACCCTTTGCAGTCGGAAATCTTTCACTAGAAATATTCAACACTTTCCAATGAGTTATAGATGACATCCTTTAAAACGAATTGAATGAGGGAATACACATAAGTTAAAAAACAAAGTTATTATTTCAATATTTCACATGCTCGTAGATTATAAGAAGCTTACTATTACACGTAAGACTTTATGATTTTGGTATATAGAATCATATGGTGAGTGGGAGTCACCTCTTGAGAGCAAAGAGTTAATCTATGTGCGATTTCTCATTAAGATGCTTTCCAAAAATGCAGTTTGCATCTCATCAGAATGTGTTAAAAATAATTCGAGTGAAATACTTTTTGAAAGGGTTAATAAACAGTGATGGGTATCAATGACCTGTCCAAAGCGATTAGTGCGAGCAGCGACCCTCAGCATCCCTGAAAAATGTGAAAAATCCCTCGGTACGGCCCACTGTCGAACGCTTCTTCGATCAGGCAGTCTTTCACCGGTCAACCCTTGACAAGAACGGCGCGCGTCCCGGCACGGATCATTCCGTTCCACGCCACTTAGACGGGTCAGCCTGACCCCCTGGTAAGCGACACCTCGCCATAAAAGCCCGTAGGTTCGACGACACCCGCTCGCTCACCGTAAACTCGTTCCGATCGTGTACCAGCGGCAAACAGTTTCGACACGGCTTATTAGGCTTGCCCTGAATAATTGAGCACCGTGTTAATTAACTCGACTTCTCACCCCTTCGAATTAAACACCGGGGTGGAGTGAGGAGCGCCCCGCGAGAATCGGCCGATTAACCCTTTGTGGACGAGGATTTTTAAAAGCGATAGAAGCCCTTCATGTAGAAAAATACATTGGGAATAGAAATATTCGATTATTTCTTTGAAAAAGGTTTTCGTAGAACAGTAAATTAGGTATTGGGCTTTTAGATGCTAATACATAAGAAAACTATATACTGATCTTTCATCATTTGCAAAACTAAAGTGTCAGAAATCCTTTTCATAAGAAACTGAATTAGAGATTGAACTACTAGATAGTAGAAAACAAGAATACTATGTATTGCTGATCCCTTATTGTCTACACAATTAAATCCCACGATTGCAACGTCTAATTGCACACGCCTAATCAATGCGCAAGGAAAGTAACAGCAAATACACAGAATAAACAAAGTTCTAATGACAAAACAAGTTTCCATCTTTGCACAACCGTCACTTGATCCGACCGCATTCTTTTACTCCAGCCCAGCACGAACCATTTTTCATATCTCCAACGTCAAAGATAAAGCAAACAGATCCACACAAAGAACCCACGAAACTTCCCTTCGAACTTCATTATCATTTCCATGTCACTCTCCGCCATATTTACCATAAACGAAATTCTCAGTTTAAACGTCACCTCGTCCGAAGTGACGTTGACTATTTCAGTCAGCGCGGAGTGAGCTGAACGCACCTCCCCTGCGTCACTCAAAAAGAGCGAAAAAAAGACGCAAAGAAAAAAGAAAAAAAACCGGCGTCGGGGGTGTTGAAACGGGAAAGAAGTTCGAATCTTCTGACGGGTGGAGGGAGTTTGACTTGCAGAGTGCTAATATTAAAGTTCCTCGTCGCTGAGGGGTTGGAAAGCGTAGCCGGCCACCGGTCCGCGGATAGAGGGTTGCAAAATCGGCGGGGAGGGGGTGGGGACAGACGAGTCTTGGACGTTTTCTTCGCGCATCGGCGTCGATTAGATTAGAATTTGTTAGGGGTGTCGCCCGGTAACTTCGTCAGAGGAACGCTGTCAGTTTTGTTTCATCGCTCCCGGGCACAAGAGCTTTTTGGCAAAGTTTAGCGCACCGAAATTCCGCTTCGAGACACGGGAAAACTTTCTAGCTGAATACCGACTTATGAGGGACGACGTGGCCCAATGGAGGCGGGGGATGATGGACGACGCTGAATTAGCCGCAACATGTGCAGTAATACACGTGGATTCGATTTCTCTTTTTGTTAAATCGGTGAAAAAGTATGGGCGTATTTTTAATTCAACCCCTTAACAAACCCTTAATACTAGATTTAGGGGTATTTATTGTACACTTCGTTCTATCGTTCTTGGCAAAAATGATAGAGCTTTATTTACATTTCAGGAATTAGAGGTTTGACAGTAGAAAATTAGGATATGTTTGTGTAACTGTATCAATTAAAATTGACACAAATATTTATTAATAATGTTTATAAACTTCGATATGAGTGAAATTAACTCATTCCGTGAATCTAGTGTTAATGCAATTATTTTTCTTGGTGTGCAGCGTTATATACGAAGTTTAAGTTAACTACTGTTAGCATAAAATATTTATAAGATTTATAAAATATCCATGTAAAATTGTTACCATTCAAATTTTCCTAACAAAAGCTTTTCGTTTATGTACGTCGATTGCCATGGTGCTTTCAAATTACTTGAAAACAATTAGGATCATTCAGGAGGAAATAGGTATATTTTCATTGGAATGCATTTAAATGAAAGCTAACAGAACCGGAGCAACAGGTTCCATTGCTAAATAAACTTTCATTCATTTCTTAAAAAAATGATCAAGAAGAATTAACATTACAAATGCAAAGATACGAATTATAATTGTATCGATCGTTTGCGAAAGAAAATTGAACTGACCAACTCCGCCGGAATTACTCTGCAATTTAATCAGTTTACCTAAACTATGTAACAATTGTTCTCGAACAACAAGAAGCTTTCTCCATTTATACTAAAGATAATATACAACTGGATTTAAGAGTGTTATATATTGTACTAATATTAATTCATTTTCTCTACTCTTATTGTAAGCATGAAACGATACTAATTATCGTAATTAATATTAAACCAAAAATTTACACTAACATTAAAGTTTCATTGGTTATTGCTTTGCGAATGGGGAACTCGCCACGAGAATTTCGATGTATACTTTTTTCTTTCTAAGTCGAATCTCGCCACCCGAGGGAATCAATTTCCCTTCAGGTTCACGGCGTGCAGACGTCAAAGGGGAATTTCGATGAGTCGAATTGACAGTTTTACGATCCCCCCTCCCCCCAGAAGCTTCTTATATTTCGTTCGTCTCCAACGGAGATCAGGAAAAGCTTTTCTTCGTCATCACGGATACTTGTCAAAGATCGAGATCCGTTCCCTCATCGTCTTAATTCGAGCATGGATACCGAGGAGCGAGCAAGTGGCTTGCTCGAGTGTACAAATTAGCAAGCTTCAGCGGATTTGAAATCAAAATTAATTGATCGTATGATGCGCTATAACGATATTAACTACGTTTTACATTATAAAGAAAAATAACAGAAAATATTTTATAAAAATGTAAGAATCTTTCGCTCGTGGTTGCTACCGGCTTTTCGTAGTTGAAAAACATAAAAATAAATATTTATATTATTATAAACGAAAATAAATCATTTTCTCGTATATTATTGGCAAAATTAAGCTTGTATAATGTGTATATTAATTAAAAAATGTTAATTACAAAATATCATCTACAATTGTAATTTGAAAATCTAGAATATACATTCTTTAAAGGACAAATCTCATTCGGAATAAATAGAAAATACCAGTGGAGAATATAGAATATAATTATCTTTCATCCCTCATTTTAAGGGGAAATAAATGTGTAGAATAAAAGTTCATTGTACTAAAGTGAAATGGACATAAAAGAAATATTTTATTCCACGTTCGGTATTCATTCTTCCGTGATGTAAATTAACGAACGAGAAATAGTGAAATAAATTGAACACGTAAAATAATATTGTCGTCGTTCCAGCGGCGTTCGACAAAAATTGAAAATTGTCTCTACTCACGATGCCGGCTTTTAGAGGAGTCGACGCGGAGCGTTCCCTCGCTTTGTATTTGATCTTTGCCATTTGTGACGCGGCAAGTGTAGAACCCTACGTCGGAAACGTCCAGATTGATGATCTTCAGCCGACTGCCGGCGGTGTTCTTCGCGGCGTGCTCGTGCGTCTGGAAATTCGAAATGTCACGTTAAAATAATTGAATAAAATAACGTTAATATTGCAATTACTAAAAGTGTTAATATCTGTAAAATCGAAATGTATTAGAATATGTCCTATTTTTCTAATATCCATTACGAACATTTTTGAATATACCTTATTGAACTAATAAAAATTCCATACTTCTGCTTTCTTTAGAAATTATTTCTTCGACTTAATCACTTTCACATTTTTTAACGCAATGGCTAGATATCTTTTCTACTTTTGCATTAAAATATATGTTGGGAATTGTTATTCGTAATTAGAAAAAGATCGAAAGAGTAATAAACTACGTAATATTTATGTAATCGGATTGACTTTCGAATTAATTGCGTCCTTAATTTGTTAAGATATTTTGAATCTTTAAGTGTTATGAAAAATTTGCTAATAGTACATGTTTCTTTTTTAATCATTTCAAATATATAGATTAATCGAGGAGCAGAGGGTTAAGATAATTTTCTCAATGACATACTTGCGCATGGATCTTCTTAATAGTGATTTTCGGCCGTTTCTCCTCAAGGGGTGCTTCGTTCTTGAACCACTTAATCCTGGTTGGTGGTGGATCGCCGACCACTTCGCATCTCATATGAGCCACCGCACCAGCGTCCCTCGTAATATTTGTTAGGGTTCGTATAAATTTCAACGTGCCACTCTTGGACCCTGATGTTGCTTCCACGTCAGTTCTGCAAATAAAAAATTAATATCAATTACCAATTAAAACATACCATCGCTGGCCAACATTATTTATTCAATCGTTTCAAAAAAACGAGAAATTTTTTAATTTGTTTCTAATGTAAAAATAACATAATAATAACATAAAACTATATCTGAAAATATAACATTGTTATTTAGGTCCATATGTAATAAATAAGAATGAATATAATAAACGAAACATACGATATTAGTAAAAGTAATGATCATTAATTTATATCATGTTTTTCGTTAAAAATGAAAAATAAAAAAGGAAAAAGTGAGATTCGAGTTTAATGGAATTCAAACTTCTCAACAGCGAGGATGAACGTTCGTCGAACACCCGTTAGAGGATCCTCATTGAAATGTATGAGCAACATGTTGTCGCGAGAAATTGACCAAAGAACGTTCAGGACGAGGGTTCAATTTTTTATTGGCTGTCAGTTTACATGCTCCGTTTAGCATGATTACAGGCATAGGAGCGTACGACATATGAAAATTCAACGATTATTATACTTGTATCCATATTTTTATAGTGTGCGAGTTTCTTTCCCCTCGGACATATTCGTTCCTCGACATCGAGAATTTGTAACGATCCGTGTAATGGAGTTGCAGTACATGTACAGTACCGCTTAAAAACATGGGTCGATTAAATATTCTTCACTTGTTATCTTTAACGAACAACGCGATCCTGATTCCAAGCAATAAAACCTTAAACCTATCAACGTACATGTATGAAAACTCGATATGCAGAATCGGAATACATTTTTCTATACCTTGGTTCATTAAAAGTTAAGAATAATATGAATTTCCTAGATATTAATAAAATAGAGATAACAATACAAATTTTACCAATTAACTGCCAGAAATCGAAGCAAACAAATGTGTTCATTGCATCGAGAGTTCTATTACATTGCAAATAAACTGAAAACTAGAATATGTAACAGTACTTGGAGCAATATTTTTATTTTATTGAATGTTGAGAGTACACTGTGAATTAACTTTACGATTTAACTGTTATAAACTATGTCTAAAGGATGTTAGGAACAATTGTTAATAATATTGACAGTAATAATAATATTAATAATATTGATAATGATAATAATGTTATATCAATAATATTAATAATATTAGTAGTAATAATAATATTGTATTAATAATATGAATAATATTTATACTAATAGTAATAATAATATTGTATTAATAATATGAATAATATTTATACTAATAGTAATAGTAATATTGTATTAATAATATGAATAATATTGGTACTAGTAGTAATAATAATATTGTACTAATAATATGAATAATATTAATACTAATAGTAAGAATAATGGTTAACATGACGTACAAAACTGAATAAATTCCTTAATTCGTTCATTTAACGGACGTCAGTGGGATTGAATTTGCGGGGAATATAACGGACACGCATAACAATGTCAGTGTTTGCGATAAACTAGCATGGTCCAGGGATGCCCTGGAGGCTCGCGTTACCACCCACACGTAAGATCGATAGCTAGAGTAATTTCATCCAAGCCCGCTGCTAACAACGTAACTTTAAAATGGGGATCATTAAAGGAGCTGGCTTTTATCGGGCGCGGCCAGTGAAAGTTTCATCTGATTGACAAAGGAATTTTGATTAAGCCAATGACACAGAGATATCGGGAGAAGAACCTGGAACGAGTGCTCCTCCATCGATCAAATGTCTCTTTGATCTTTTTAATCCAATACTTTTGGGAACCTACGGTTTTATTACTTGTTCCATACCCTGAAATGAAGGATCGGTAATTAAAATAATCCTTATTAAAATATTCGATAATTAAGTCGAGAATTTATCTCCCATAAAAATTTAATTACCTAGAGAACTTTGGATAGGTATTAAAAACATTAATTTCGTTCACCGATGTAAGAATGAAAGCAATTAATAAATCTAACAAGTTTTCTGTTACGTTAAGAAGTTGAGCAATTATTTTACCTTATAGAACTGACAATAAAAGATGACTACTCGTTTTTGAAGATGTACGAACGCAATTAGAAGTCTCAAAAAAAGGACACTTAATAAATAAAAAATTGTCTAATATCTCATAAAACTAAGTAGTAAAAGATAAAACAAATTTACTACGTTTTCTGGTAATTAAGGCCAAAGACCTTCACGGTTGTCAACATTTTATGTTTACTTTCTACACTGAAACCTGAAACAATTATATTCTGACTGAAAATAAGATATCCATTCTATAGAAATAAATTAATAAACAAATACCCATTAAGGTGGCACCATTTGCGGATTAAAACAATAGAAAAGGAAGAAGAAACTTAAAGTATATTCAATTATCGGAAAAAAATTCTTCAGAAAGACAGTGAACAATAATTGCGGTGTCGATAATTCTGTGGAAAGTGTGCGGAGGAGCCGCGACGAATCGACAGGAAACTGCTCGGTGGAAGTCGCAGTCAATTGCGACTTCCGGCCGATCCGTAGAGTGCAGGGAGCGTAATCGTGTATATTCGGCCAATATAAATCGGCCGGGGGCGGACGTGGCCGGTGGACTGTCGCGACTAGAATATTAAGTATGAATATGTTAATGTGCCGGGGGCGCACCCTACTCTTCTCACCCTCTCGCGGCCCGCGAGTAAGGGTGCATTTATACTATCCATTCGGACACGTAACCCGAGTCTTCGAGTATATAGAAAGATTTCAGCTGTTACAGTTTAAAGCTTGAGCCCTGAGAGTTCGAGGTTTTAACTCTTTACTATCATGATCTTCTCTTACGCTTACAAAAATTCTTATCGACATATTTTTGTATACGTTACCATAAAATAAGTAAAATATCCCTAGTCTATAATAATGTTTTATTTAAATAGTGAAATTTAAATGTGATATCAGTGCTATATTTGCAATGTGGGAAATTTGATAATTTTGTAATTACTACTATAAAACAATATAAGTTTATTGAAGTTATATTTTATATAAGTTATTATTTATAGTTATTACTAGTAATATAAGTGATTACTGATATTTCATATAAGAATCTATCGATGGCGTTATAGATTCTTTGCATTTAGGTTACATAGGTGTTGAGATGATAAGTACTAACAATAAAGGTTGAGACTTGAGTAGCAGACCTACAACTTTGAAGGCTCGAAGCTCAGGCCTCATTTTTACAATACTAGTAAATATAAACATGACTTTGTCTGAACCGACACGTACCGTGTGGATAGTATAAACGCAACCTAACGCGTGTCGCGTGAACCTCCCCTTATCGTAAGGGGGGTTGATATACGATCGCTAGGGGTCACCGCCTATTTACCGGAGTGTTTCTGCGAATGGACTGGCCAAGATTTCACTCTTTTCCCTCCCGTGTCTCGCGGAAGCTCGCGCTACCCGTGCTGTGGAAAACGTTAATTCACTTCGCGTGATTTACGGCTGAGGGAATCGCGATGGCGGCGCACTCTCGCGCGAAGAATTGAAGGGCTCGAAAGGTCGCGGGAATTGCGTTACGCGAGCACGGCTCCGACTGAATCGAGTTAGCGACGTGCGTTGGAAATGAGGAATGAAGTAATCAAGGAAAAATGGGGTAATGCGTTTCCTTTCGTTGCTTCTTTCTAGCAGAAAATTGTTTCAAGAAAAATGAAGAGAAATAAGTGATATTAAATCTAAATATATTAACATTTCGCTTCTTAAGCCTTGTAGCTGTTTTATTTTGTAACTAATCAAAGTGAAACGAACTTAATTCCTTCTTTCCATTAAATTATTTATGTATACGTTTGGATTCAAGTTTTCACATTTTTCGTTACGATTTTTCAACCAATTCAAATGCCAATTAAAGAAAACGTCTACGTCTATCTACATCAAAAACTCTCATTTCAAAGTTACGATAATGATCTTCATCAATTTCTTTCTTACTCGCGAAGAAACAATCTCGGCGATAATTTCCCGCAGACCCCATTCTGTTTGAGGCGTCCGTTAAGAGCGCCTCCATTTCTATTTCTTCGACCCTCCGCCGTTCAAGACACTCGGTGTATTAAACTTCTTCATTGACGAGGCGACGAGGCGAATCGCGACAATGAGCGACGATTATGCAAAGAGCTTTTGAAGCACGCATGTCAGACGCAGGAAGAGAGGCGGACGCGGTTTCCCGAGCCGCAGCACCGCTCCCGGAGGAAACTCTCCGTGGGGACGGGTTACGTCGGCCGATTGTTGTCCCGCGATTAATTAAACTGCCCGGTCCCGGCTGGAAATTTGTTCGTTTGCTTCTTTGTCCGCGACGCGGTCCATTCAGCTGGGGTCAATTTGGACAACAACGCGGCGCCCGGCCAATGACCGTGGAAACCCGCTTTCTTTTCATGTTTTATAACGGCCACGTGGAATTTCCGCGAACGGGGGAGGCGGCCGGGACAAAAAAAAGCCGTCGTACCCACGCGGAAACGGTTAATTGAATTTCGTCAAGTCTCGGCCGGCCGCCACGGACTTTCCGGACAATTTGAAATTCAATCGAACACCCGAATTCGATCGAATTAAACTTTCGCCGCGGGTTTCCGTCGTTTCGTGTTTCATTGTGCGGTCCGACGGAACTTTCCGCTCGGCCGCTGCTGCGGCTTTCGAAAAAACCGAGTTTCCCGGTCCTTTTCTTTTGTCGAGCCGCGAGCTTTTTGGATCGGATTTCAGGCAGCGCTCTTTTTCGAGTTTCGATTTCGTTGGAAACATTGGGCGGTTTCAGTTTTACACGTTTTGTTGGGATATCAGGCTGTTGGTTTGTTAGTGAGTTGGGATTTTTTTTGTCACTGTCGGTAATGTAGAGATGCTGAATTAAATAAATTTGAAAGTTTGTTTCATTTACCGATGGAGAATGTATTAGAAATATTCTGTCTTGCAGATGTAACGGAATCTATCGTCGAACGTTTTGGTTTACGAAAGTAATTTAATATAGAACACATCTTGTGTAACCATTGCAATAATTTCTGTACTATCGATTCTATACAAATTCTATAAAATTTTAGATATTAATACCGACCTACGTGCAATAATAAAACTTAACACAACCAACTTCAATCTAATATACAAAATACTCTTCCCTCCATCGCGAGATGACGAAAAAAAATACGAATAACAAATAAATATAAAATTCTTATATTTTTTCTCATGCACACACATACACACACCAAACACAAAAACACCGTTTCATTCGCAAACATTTCATGCACGTCTTTTCCCTTAAAACACGGGACAAAGATGACCCGGTATTGTTTGCAGGGTTAAACACGTTCCAGTGAAAGGGTTTGGTACGCGAATCCCATGGAAGAACGTGGACGAAGATAATCTTCGAAATAGAAAAAACGGACAAAAAAGAGAGGGGAAAAAAAGAGAACCGTGTATTCCCCGTTTAGTACGCTCACTCCATTATTTTTGCCGCGTCGGTCGAATGGCTTCTCAAAATGCATGGGGCAACTTTGCATGGTAAACACAGAGGAAACGCGAGACCCTTTTTCAGCCCTCTTTTCCTTCGAACCCCTTGCCTTCTGCCCCCTCCCTCTGGCCCCTGTTCGCCCTTCCCCGCCGACGGATTTTGTGGACGCTGTTAATTTCGTTCGTGTCGTTTGACGTCGAAAACCGCCGGGACATCGTTAACGCATGCACCGGTGATTTCAATTTTGCGAAACTTCCCGAGCGTAACTTTTTGTCCCCCGGTAATTCGATAATCCTTTAATGGCGGCCGCATAAAATCGACCGAGACGAGAGGACGGTCGATCGACGACCAAAAAAAAAAGAACGAGAAAAAGAGAATTCGCGAAACGCGCGTCACGGAGGATTACTTGGCGGGAATCCCGCTTCGCAAGGGTTTTCTCGATCGTTCGGGGAACATTTATTTCTCCAAATGGAATGAAAACATCGATTCCGCTAGCTAACCTCGACGCGCGGACGGTTTTCGATTGACGCCGCGAGTTTCGGATAGTATTTGAAAAATTGACGAGACAATTCGTTTCAATATTTGATTATCCGTAGCTAGTCTCAACAGTCAATTTTTCATATTTTCATTTCGGCTCGACGTGTTGTGGGTGTATTTCATTTTGGCTAGGGGGGTTGGTCGATCAATCAAAATTTGAGGCTAGAATGATTTTTCCTGAGGACAATTGAAAATGGAATTTCGAATTTATTTTGATGGATGATTTAGTGTGGGAGAGGATGTGGAACACTGGGAGTTTCGGTTGATGTTGTTGGAGTTAATATTCGACTGGTAGTGTATTATTTGTGTTGAACATAAATGTCAGGGAAGCTTTCAGTTCTTCAGAGATTTTTCTGTAACATTCATTTGAGAAAACTTAATCGGTAGCTTGTCAAAGTGATTAACTTCAAAAACTGAATTTTGATCTATTAAACTTCTAATTCAATTAAATATGTGGAATTAAATTTCAATCGCACAAAAAAATTTGAAATTAAATGTCAATCGAAAGAAAAAACTTGAAATTATATCTCAATCAAAAAATTAAACTTCTCTACAAAAATTTCAAATCTAAAATTGAATTTTAATACAAAACTTTCACATTAAACATTAAATTACAATTAAAATTTAGAAATATTCCAAAGGTCTTCATCACTCTACATTTTTCATCACGAATCACTAACGCAACAAACATAATTAAACTGAAATAAAGGAATCATCGATTTCTAAATTATTCCCCGATTAGCATCCTCCGTTCATTAGCAACCATTCAACTGAGGAACCTGTTCCGTTCCGTTCCATCGGAACGGTTTCAGGTGCCAAACAACGTGTCTCGGCTGCATATTCCGCAGAAACTGCGCTTCGTAATGAACACAGAGTGCCCGGCCGGCTAGTTCCCGTTAGCACGTGATATCATTAACAATTGAAGGCAACCTGGTACGTCAAGAACGGTCAACGCTGCGGGCCACAGGTGCAGCAGAACTTGCCGGTGACTTACTGATCATAGCTTGATTTATATTCAATAACCGGCGGGGTTGGTTACTCCCTGCGTCCGCGTGCAATCACGTACTGTCGTGTAAACACACGCCGACACACGCTCCAGCGAGAGGGAGAGAGCGCATTTTCGCGCATCTAAGGCTGCGTTTACATTGCAGCCTCGGTAATAGCGAAGAGGGCATTTCTCATAGGCTCAAAGCCATTCAAGACACCTTTCTTTGGCGGGTTGATAATTGGAGCTGAGATAATTGCATGGTTTCAGTTGTTCAGTTCATGTAGCAAATCTAATAAACAGCTCGCCAATTCATTTGTCTACGTCCCTTACAGCATGTTACTTTGGTCCTACTTAAGGAGTAAGAACACCGTCAGGACTTCTTGCCTGGTTGTCATAAGAGGATAAATAGGAGGTCAAATGATAGATCAACAAGCATATTTACTAACCGTATATGTTTCTTTTTTATAGTTGTAAAAGGCAATCAACAGCAAAATCTAAAAAATGGTACTTACACACTATTACAAAGGCGACCAGAGGAAAGATAATAGATGTTGCAAAGTATAATTTGTCTAATATTATAATTTAGATTAATTAGTTATACTATTTCTCTTTATATATTTATTTATATTTCTATTTCTCTTTTCAAAAATATTTATTTCCGATTATATATTTATTTATAATTTTTATTTCTCTTCATATGTTTATTTACATTTATAGTTCTCTTTATACAGTTATTTATATTTCTATTTATTTTTCTACGTTTCGCGTTCATTGACGCTCGTGCCGAGTATCGTAGTTGCAATGTAAACGCAGCCTAACGGACAGCACGTGCACACAACGGACCTCCGCCTCGGCAAACTCGATGATTGGCTCCTAGCTCGCGAGGGTTGCTTTCCGGTTTACATTGCTGAGGTAAGAACGCGGTTTATAATGTATGTTGCACTTTCAAGCTCGACGACCAGTGGGAACGAGACCCTTAACTGCAACCTGGCCGTGTCCGTTTGACTACGTTGCCGCCATCTTGGATCCGGAAGATGGAAAACCATCGGTTGAAGAAGTCGTACGGTTGTTTGAAGGATATTGCAGTTTGTTTCGTTGATGCATTCAAGTGATCGAATTGCAATGAATGCGATGAGAGAATAGAAATGAAAAATTGTTAATGTATTATGCATTTTTCTTAATAAGATTCGTTCATTTTTACATGGGGATGATAATGTAATCTATGTATATTTTGTAAGTGATAATAATATCGTTATTTGCAATACAAACTTAAAATTGAATGCCGGTTTAATTGTAATTTTCATATGTAATTTGTAATTTTCTTATTTTTGGAATATTGTACTTATAAATTTAAATACCATTTCTGATGCCTGCGTTGCGATAACTATGTGAACGATTAATTCACGTGTTAATAGTAAAATAAAGATTTATGTTTTTGTGCTTATTATATGAAGATTATTTATTTTTTTAACTCTAATTTATAGTATAGTAGATATTATTATAATTTATAGTATAATAGATATTATTATAATTTATAGTATTATAGATAATTTTCTATTCCCTAATGCATAAGTTTACGATAAAATTGCTGAGAAGATATATTTCAACTGTTCCTTTCCTATCCGAAATACTCACCTAAATTGATCGAAACAGACGATCTTCCGCTGCACCTGTGGCCATCTGTTTATAACTCAAAGCGATGCAGCAGGATTAAAATGTAACACTCCTTAATGAGAAAGAAAATGTATATGCTCTTCTTTCGTCCTCGTGAATAAATTCCTTTACACGGTACTACTGACGTTTTTCCAATTTGAACAACTTAATACTCCCCTATATGAAGTACAAAATTATATGGAAAATATTTGAAATAGATGAAAAACATTTAAACAAGCAAAACAAAAATAAAATAATTCATACAGAATGAATAAGAATAAAATATGTATATACTGCAGATTTTCTAAAATATTTATTTACTTATCTTTTGTATCTTAAATGTTCAAATTATTCTCTCTATTTATTCTTTATTTATTATTCTCTTTTAAATATTTATCCATTTCACTTATTTCTTTTATTTCAAATATCCTTTGACTATTGAAGAATAATAAATTATTCGCTCTTTACTAACAAAAAAATCTATATCAATTCCTATTTTGTTTTTAGATGCTGAAAACATAGCGAAAGTTACTACATACTTAGATATATACGTGCTAATGTGGAAAGTCCGGAAGTTTGAAGCCAGAGTCCGTAAAACGAATGGTCGCAGACATCCATTTTCAATTTAACTTTCATAATTTCGATTCCGGGCTTCTGATGTTCCATGAAACGTCCCTTAAGAATCCCGTAAAAAACAGAACGTACGGTCGGGAAAGCTGTTCGGCTTTTTCCGACGTTCGCCGAGCCTCGGTGGCGCGACGCAGAGAACGTCCTCGTTGAAAGTTCCGGGCGTGTACCGGTAGAGATCGTAAATATCGTTTATTAAACGACGGCAACGAGTTAAAATTTCACCGCGCTTTGCAACGGTTGCGCAACGCGCGAAAATTATGTAACGGCGAGGATCAATTTCCCCGCTTTTGCCTGCTCGTTCGACGGATACTTTATCGCGTGTGCATTTCCACGGAAATTCGACGTTTTCTGCTATGTAAAAAAAGTCGTCGGTTAGCCGAGAGAAATTTGAATCGTCCGTGAAAAAACGTACGTTCACTTTAAGATTTAAAGTTTGAAAAAATACGAGAATTGAGGAAAACGTTAAATGGGAGACGAAGATATTAATCGGAGTAATTTGAAGTTATAATATGGTGGCTTTTATTCGTTTTATTTAATACCCATGTGGGTTTAATGTGTTAATATTTGTGCTACGTTTGATGTTATTCATGTTTGTCGTAGACGCGTGGTATCTGTGCTTTTCGTTATTATACCAAATTTTGCGCCCCTCCAAATAGGACTGTTAATGGGGTTACGTAATTGGTACGAATGTATGAATATAGTATGTTGCCATTTAATGATGCTTTTAATAACACTTGACACAAATATGGAACAAGTGGAATGATATACATAAAATATCTACTTAATTACTTTCTATTACCTCCACTCAATTTCTACGAAAAGGAGAGAAAATCATTGGTCGATCAACTTAGCACTACTTCCAACAATAGCTCCTAAATCCCTATATTACATTAAAACAAGTATCAAACAAATAATTCAAACTCAAAAAGGATTTGTAAAACACTTCAACTCATAAGAAATTTGAAAACCAAAACCAATTTCGTTCTTCCCTTTTTAACCCTTATCAATCTAATCGGAAGTAATGCGCGAAGCTTGAGCCAGTGTTCTACACCAAACCTATAATATTACTGCCAGAATTTTCAATTTTATTACTATTGCGTTTGGAGTTGGTTAAAAATTATTCTATAATATCCTTAAAGTGATAAAGATTCCATAGAGCAAAATACACAAAACGAAAAGAATTTAATATTGAATCATATGATTGATTTGCATCATTATTACTGCGTATTCATCGAGCTGAATGTCACTGTATTATGTAGCATTGTTTGTAATATAGAAATGTTTCTAGATAATCATCGTCACCGGTGACCCCCCATGGCATTCTACGTGTTAAACTATATAAGCACACATCCTCAAAATGGCCGCCTACGAGCAACAGCGAGTCAATGAGTCACGAAGCCTCAATGTCCAGAAAGCGCCGAGCCAACGAAAACAAACTACCAGAATCCCGTAGCAGCAAACGAAGTATTCAAAATGACTAATTTCGACTGCGTGTTCCGAGTTCCGGTAGAACGTCGAAAAACAAAAGGCAACGCTTTCGCCCGTCGCTCGGCCGGTTGATTGATAATCCTCAAAATGGCTACCGCCGCGGCGCGTCAGACCCAAGCTCTCGCGGCGGGACCAGTCGTTTACCCACGCATAATTAAGTTCGACACACGAAGCGGGCACGGTTACAGCACCGCAGCGAGAGGTGTTAAAACATCTGAGAGTAAAGGAGGAGTAGGTTAGGTCGGCGAATCGTTAACAATTCGACGCGCCCACCGAGTCGAGCCGTTGCGTCACTTCCTTTTGCTCGCAGTTTTAAGCACTCAGAAGACCGTCTCAGACGGGGATTAGGCGTTCGCGGGGTTTCTATAAATAATGCAACGTTTAACCTCGGCTGAGGGATCGGTTTTGTCCTCTGCCCCTCCCCCTCCACCCGTTGCCGAGGCCAGCAGTGCCAGGAGCAACGTTTTAAAGTCGCCATGCAAATGATTGAAGAGGCGTTCGATCGCGGAGTCGGCTCACCGCAGACGGAGTCTGTTTGCAGGACGAATTTACACGGTTATTGTATCCTTCCTTGTTGCAGTGAAAGTAGAGAGAACTGCGATGAGCTTTCCGGATAGCGAGGAAACGTTTGGGTCTGATTGGCTTGGAGCTGTGGGTAGATGTAGACTGGTGAAAGGGTTTTTGAGGATACGCGTGTTTTTGTTGGGGATTGCGGTGAAACTGAGAGGTGGCACTTTGGTAACAATTTCGGTGGGTTCCGAATTTTTGTGGGGTGTTTTCAATTGGAGTAGGGTTTTGGGGAAACTTAGAGAATTGAATGGAAATTGGGAAATTGAGAGACTGAAAGATTGAGAGATTGAGAAATTGAGAGATAGAGAGATTGGGAGGTTGAGAGATAGGGCGATTGAGAAATTGAAAATTGAAAATTGAAAATTGAAAATTGAAAATTGAAAAATGAAAATTGAAAATTGAAAATTGAAAAATGAAAATTGAAAATTGAAAATTGAAAATTGAAAATTGAAAATTGAAAATTGAAAAACTTAGGAATTTAGGAATTTAGGAATTAAGGAATTAAGGAATTAAGGGATTGAGGAATTGAGGAATTGAGGAATTGAGAAATTGAGGAATTCAGGAATTGCCAAATTGCGAAATTGAGAAATTCAGTAATTGAAAAATTGAGAAATCGAATAATTGAGTGATCCAATAACAGAGAATTAGAATACATTTTTACCTTCTACGCGAATAGTGACAGTACCTTTAACTTCTCTAAAACTTCCTCTAAGCAACAAATAAACAAAGAAAATATTTTCGAATCCGGTCACGAAATATCTCACAAAGCATTGAAAAATTCAACCAAAAATCTCTTTAATTACACTTCCTATAAATTTCTAACCATTTCCATCCACACGAACATTCCCAAACTAACGAAGAACACCTGAACAATATCCGGGACAATATTCATCCCATGAATCTGGGAAGAATTGATCCTCAGCGATCCTTCGAGGGATAAACCCCATGTCGTAACAACGTCTACCAGCATCTCTGTCAACTACCGGCCCGACATCCCCCAGCCGAAGGGGTTAGAGAGAGAATCGGTCGGTGCATCAATATTAATGGAGCCACGTGGCGTTCAGGAATAATGCAGCCGGCTGGAAGTCGTCGACCCGTGCATCCACGATATTGTAACCATAATGCGTTACTGCGATTGGTTACGACACGTAATTTCAATCGGGCACCGCGCATTACCACGCTATTATGCGGCGACGTAACTCGCTGCGCTGGCTAGGCTTACCGAACCTCCGCACCAGCTTTCTTGGTTCGGTACACAGCTGTTTGATAACTGGCACAAACTCCACGGAACGTGAAACGTTGGTTCATCTTGGGAATATTATTACGTACTGTTACTGATTTGTCTATGAGAATCGGTTTTCCTTCATTTCTCGGGAATTTTCGGGTGTGTTTTCGTTACAGATAACGGCTGAGGTGAAAATACGATGTAGCAACGTTCCAATTAATTCTAATGTTTCACATGCTTCGTCGATGAAGTTTTACTGAGTAAAATTAATTAAAACAAGAATTGTAATTAAATTGAATATGAGGAGATGTCTTTGTAGAATAATAAGTAAGACTTTGTATCGTAATGGGTTGGCACGTTAGATTGCAAACAGGCAAACTTAACGATTCAAAGGAACTTAGGATTCTAGAAAATTATACTTTAGTGTCAAAAGGAAAACTAATCTTTTCATTGATATCTATTTTAAAAGGGCGAGAGCAATGGTTAAAATTGTTAATAATCCAATTGCTGCATTTTTCGAGTAGATATTCAAAGAATGAAACGAGCCGTTTATTTTGAACGTGACTTAAGTCCATTTTTCAAAAGAATCAAGTTAATCTTTATTATAGTTACGATTCTACATAATCTTTTTCTTCTTCAATAGATTCTTTTTTTAGGCTTCAGCCACATTGAAAACAGATGGTTCAAATATAAGACGCGACAGATTATAAGATTTTAAGATGCGTTCCTTTTAATAGAAACTTCGATCGATTTCGTTCAACGAATTTTCATTTCCCAGCGAAATCTTTCCATTTCCGAAATCTCGAGCGAAGAAAGTTCTCCCCGCAATAAGCGAAATCGAAGACGACTACAGCGTCGCTCGAACGTCGGAATCTCGATTGGCCCTATCGCCGCTTCCTCCCCGAATTAGCCTGTCTGAAGGAACGAGAGAATTCAAATTTAATCACGCCTAAAGCCTTCGCAGTTCCACGACGCACGGGAAGTGGCATTATTAGCTTTCGAATCGAACCAATCGAGCCGCTTCCTTATTAAGCCCTGCGGCATCCCCAGCTCTCGCTTTTCCATCATACGGACCCATGAAATCTTTTACCCCCGTTTTTCGACCCGTCAATCGTTCTCCTCCCCCGTGCTCGTCTCCCTATTTTTAATTTCACGTCCATCCTCGGACGAACAAAAATTTTATTTCTCGATTCGAGAGACAATAATCCGGATCGAAATCGACGTCACTTTCGTGCGTCAATTCTGCTGTTCTGGCACGGCTACGTACTAGTGACAGACCAGTGATTAAGATGATTGAAATGGTTATGGTAAACGGTTTTATTAGATTATAAAAGATCGAAGGAAAGATGAAAAGAAGTATATAAAATTGTGCTAGGTATGGTTCAGTTTGGGTGTATTTCTGTAGAGTTATGTGATTGTTGTATTTTTATAAATGTTTTTTGGCTGATTGACGTACCCATTGGTGGTAGGATCGAAGAGATCATTATAATCTTCGTCAGTGCTGTAATCTTGGACGTCCGGATCGAGATCTTCTATATCAGCATTTCCATCTGTAAACAGAAATACTTTCGTTACAAACAGAGAATATATTGAAAAGATAATAATTAATAAATAGAGTTACGAATAAAAGATACAGGAAAATATTTGGTTCAATTTTTCATAGTGTTCATACCAAATTAAAATTGTCAATAGGAAAATCCAAATTTCAAAATACTTCCAGGAAAAAAGAATTCGTTAAAAATCGTAAATATTAATGAACCACATTTATATCAAATTAGAACTGTCAAATAGAAAAATCCAAATTTCAACATTCTTCTAATAATAGAGAATTCATTGGAAAGCGTAAATAATAATGAATCCCGAAATCTGCTGATAATTCACCATATTCATACTAAATTCAAACTATCAATAGAAAACCCCAGAATCTCAAAATTCTCCCCATAACAGAGAATTCATTGACAAGCGTAAGTATTAATGAACCCCGAAGTCTGATAATTCTCGATCAGAGTAGACCGAACCGCACTCGGCATCCTGCGCGACCGAACTGCCAAGCTTAGATGGTCTTCAGGTTCCCGGTGTATCAAACCTGCGATTTATCTCGGAAGCACGTTATGTACGCCCATCCCTCCCGCACACGTCTCAAGTTATCCGACTAGGTAACAATGCAACGACTAACTACTCCGAACAACGTTGCCGTTCGATGTTTCGTACACCTGCGCAAATACCGCATCAGCAGCCGTCCTTGGCGAGGATCTTATGCACAGCCATCAAGCCCTCCCGCGCACCACGCAACGCGGAACTCCGCGATTTCGACGGGGCTGAAACGCGATAGGTCTCCTCCGTCCAGCGTCGCGTCAGCCTCGAGCACTCGAGTGCCAGCCAGGTATGTAACTCTATTAGCTCTCGGATATCCCATGCGACCGATGATAAACGGGTCTTGAACTCTTGTTCGGAACTGTGGGCTTTGTTGCGAAACAAAGAGGCAGTTTTAATGTTTTATCGAAAGGGAATTGTTGGGAATGTTGGAATCTGTTTCGAACATGTCTTTAGAGATAGCTGAAATTTTGTTGTTGATTATATAGCGATGTTCATTGCATTTGTGTTAATAAGTTTTCCGACTGAAGATTTAAGTAGTTCCTTTGAACTGTGGCAATGAGAAAGGAATATTTCGTAATTGTTCGTTGTAATGTTCGAGATTTTTCATTATTTTTACATAAATAGCTGATCAGTTGTTCTATGTTTCTTATGGTAATCATATATTTGAAAATATAGATGATTCCCTACATTTTAGTTCACTTGTCGTGATACTTTAAAAATACCTTTGTGAATTGCTTCAAGACGATTTTGAATATTTTCAATTTTTTCCAATAGAATGTTAAGTAATTGAGAAAGTTTCGATTTTCTTAGTTTCATTATTGCTATTGTGGGAATGGATATATTTGAGTGCGACAATAGAGATGTTGATGAGTGATGAATGTGTGTGCAATAGATGAATGATACGACTGTGTGTGTGAGCGCGTATTGAATGAATGTTCAAAGCATTGGAATGTTCTAGACTAAATTGATTTTCTCTATATTGATCTTTATGTTAATAATGTTCGTTTTTTTATGAATCTAGAATATTCCAAATATACATGAAGTTAATGCATGGTAATGAAAGAATGTTCTAGAAAGTGTGCGAGTGAGACAAAAGCATCTGAGTGTATAAATAGTGTGTGCGTTGTTTGATTTGTGGATTGTTTTATTGTGAGTTGTCATGAAATAATTATACTGTTTCAAATAAAATTCTCTTTCTCCTACACTATCTGTTATTGTACGATTTTAGAAGGGTTAATGTTTAACTTGTGTAAATGTTTCATGAATAATAATACCAGCTACAATTGAAGTTAGATACGAACGTGTCTTTGAGATCTAAGAAATACAAGTCATTTGGGCTGTTTATGCTTTCAATCATCGGATTCAAAAGTATTAGGAATATTTCTTAATCAATGATCTTGATTAGGAAACACGGTGCTATGTTCCGAACTCGATTATGGCTATCGACGACAGTAATCCCGGTTACAGCATGAAGTGTCGTAAACTGATCTGGTGTACCATGATATATCGTACAATGACGATGTCATGATCTATGACATAGCGAACTTAATCGTATCCTGATCTCAGACGTGGTGATCTGGATTACGTTATGAGCCACAGGCTACACTGCGCCGTATTATAGGGCTTAATCATGCTGATCAGGTTAAGATGCGAATCACATTTATGTCGATTGCCATAGTTACGGAACAACCGGCGGTGCATAATTTATAACTGAAATGGTGACGAATACTTGGACTTTGTATACTATGTCCTGCGAAAATGATTTCTCTTACTATTCGAAGCAGAAGAATATATATATATTATTGAAACAAATTAAATTTTCGTAAATTCTAATACAATTAGAATTAATGTTCTAAGGTAATTAATTACTAATCAAATTAGAACAAAATTTCAAAGAAAATTATTTTAAATAAAAAGTTCTAACAGGTCTTCTTTTTGCAGGAGATCTAAAAATCAAAGAAAATTACTATTAAAAAATTAATTAAATCCTTCTGCTCAATTAACCATCTAACGATCGTCCAATCATCCAATTGATTTAACCATTACAAAGTCCAAGTTTTCCAACACATAAAAACGCGAAACTTCCAAATTTCGTGCGCTACTCAAACAATACCACGTCCAAATCAACTACCGAATCTAAACAGAGCTCGCGAATTGCGCTGATCAACGCGCAACAAAGCGCAATTACAGTCGATCAGTGGAATCGTCCCGCTCACACGCAGCAACCTAATAAATTACAATTCTACGGAACGTGTAACTCCACTTGTCCCGCAGCCTCACGTGTCCCGTGACACGGTCTCCTCTTGATTTATTGTTTATAATTCATATTACGCGGCAGACTGTAATTAAGGCCGGCATCATGCTCTGTCCTCGTTAATTCGCTAATGAGCAATCCGCCGCGGATGCTTTAATATAGATTGCAACTGGAGAATGTCGGGGCCAGGCTGCTCAGTGTTACAACCTAGGCGTCAGGCCAACCTATTAAATAATCGAGCAAATTATGCCCCCGACCATCAGCCCTCGGCTCTATATGCTGCGCGTACACCTCTTGGCTGCCGTTTCCCTGCAACGTCAGCCGATCAGGTGCCAAGCGCAAATTTAAACTTGCAGTTTCCTGCCTCTTCCAACCCTACGCCGCAGCCGTAGGTTCGTGCCTCGTTCCTAACCTCGAAAAAGGTGGAAGGAACTTTATGGATTTCAAATAGAGGAATATTGACCAGTTTTGTCTGGCGCGAGGGGCGCGCGGCCTGGTACTTGAACGCTCGTGCAAGATTGGATACGCGGAAGAGGATTGATAAAAATTCAGAAATGGCACTGTTCGATCGAGAAGTTCCGCGTGTTACCTTTTTCTTCATTTTTGGGAAATTGTAGGTAGTGTATGGGAGGAAGGGTTGTTTTTTTGTTTGAGTCTTGTCTGCTTTAGGTGTCTAGGCGACTGCAAGATGTTTGTATACTGGATATATAGAAGAGGATCGCTGGCAATTCAGAAATGGCACTGTTTGATCGAGGAGTTCCGTGTGTTACCTTTTTTTTCAGTTTTAGGGAATTGGAGGTGGTGTATGGGAGGAAGGGTTATTTTTTATTTGAGTCACGTTTGTCTTAGATACCATGTGTAAATAGCAATTGCATGATGTTTCTATATTATACAGAATTGTTAACAAAAGAAACTAATTTTATAAGTGAATAATATCTGTCTTCGAGCAATTGAAGTCAACAAAAAATTTTATATCAATTCATCAATTTTGTTTATTACTTTTCTAAAAACACTACGCGAAAGTAACTATAAAATCTCCGCTCCCCAGAATTTCACTTCCACTGTCCAAAGTTATCGAACCGCATCAGATACAATAAACAATTACATCAAAATCGTGCAGTATCAGAATAAAAAAAAAAAACTCCATTTCGTAACTCGTCACGTCACGTCACGATAACGCGAAACGTTGATCGACGTGCGCGATCGAACCGTCGAAACAATCCATTCGAACATCAACGGAAAAACATTGAAAATCGAAACCCTATTCCGTGAGGCATCGCGGGGAAAAGCGGAAAAAGAGGAACTAATACAAAAACCAATACGACTGGTGGAGAAAGCGGAGCGACGTCGATTGGCCTAAACATCGCCGATGAAAAATAGCCGGGGAAAAAATAAACGAAGGAAAAATAGGAAGGGAAGAGGAAAAGAAGGGAAAAAAATCGAATCGCGTTTCGAAAACCGATCGCACTCTCAATCTGTCTGCGAGCCGGCCTCGCTCCGGACAAGTGTCGTTGCTTATAAAAACCGGACACCCTGTATGAAGGGTGGAACGACGGGTTGGGGGTAGCGATGGGATCAAATTCAATATGTACTTACAAACCCGAGTTCAATCCAATACCCAAGGTTTCCATCGTATGGTTCGAATACTATGAATCCATTGTTCTATCTTCTATTTTTTAATTAAGATCGATACATTAACCAGTTAACTGTTTTTTACGAGTATAGTCGTTATGAAGAAATGACAAGGTTTTGTATTATGACGAGTACACTCGTCCAAAAACAGCTAACTGGTTAAAGGGATATTCATTTTCGAAACAACTAATTTTATAGGTATATATTACTATAACAAAAACTTTTAAAAAAGTTATTTATAGATACGAACACGTACACATACCAGAATAAGGTACACGCTTTTCAAAGGGGTCGCAACAACTGATTTGTTGCAAAAAGAAAAAAATTCTAAGTATATTCAATGTCTACTCTGCTGTAACATACAACAATTAACAACAGAAGAATAATGTTTAATTTGAATTTGACTAGTTCTACCGCGCCCAGAACTATCTGCTACCATGGACTCGTGAATCACGACGAATCTTCGATTTCCTTTCCAAACATGTCAAATTGATTCTATTTTAATCCTTCTATCGAATTTTTCTTCATCATTTCTAATATCATTTCCTTCTGCATTCGCGACATAATAAGTATTACTATAAAAAAACACTGTAAACTTTCGTGAACGCGTTAATGTTCGAACCTATTTGCGATATACTTGAGCCCATCACTAGTCGCGGGATCCCCGGGAGTGTAGCGTCGGCAAATGGTGGAGCCCGCGTAACACGTATCGGGAGACGGCCAATAAAATCGAACGCTATTCTACTCTCCACTGTTTTCCTTTTGTTTGTATTTATTTCTGCGTATACATACCGTGTCTCTGTGTTCGTTGCGCGTGTGTTGTTTTTTCGCGCGCGCGCACGTTGCTTTTGTTGCCCTGTAAAAGCTGCCGGAACGATTTTTGGGAGAATTAAACGGCGCGGACGACTGGCGGAGGGCGTAGAGGGGGTGAGTTGCCGTGCGTGCGTGCGTGCGTGCTCGCGCGCGCGCGGGCGCACGCCAACGAAATGAGAATTTAATTTTGTGAAAGTGGTTTCCTTTGTAGTCCCTCTATTTCCGTTCCCCCCGCTGTCCGTGTGATTAATGTCGCGCGGGTAATTAAAAAAAGCAACACGAAACTGACGACCGTAACCCGGGAATTTATTAAACGAAAGTTCGTCGGTGAAAGCCGAACGGGTATCGCCGGAACTATTAAATTGAGTTGCAAATATTTGGTGTGCCGGCGCACGGTCCATTGTTGCTGCTCCCGGCCCCCCTTTTTTTCCTTCCTTTTTTTTGCCTGTTGTTGCTGAATTAATAGGTCCTTTTGAAGGATACAATGACCCATGCTCGTGTTCGATGCTGTTTGTCGTTGATATCCAATGGCGCGCGTCATTTTGTCGGGGCACGGCGCGGTTCGTTTGAATTTGATACTTTGGATTCGGTGGTTTTGGTATCTGCGTTGATGTGGGAGCAAGATTTTTGTTGATTATTTGAATAGCGAAAACTGTGAATTGTTTAGGATTGTTTTATTGTTAATAACTTTTGTAAAGGAATTAATTACTGTATTTATATATTAGAATTATATGTGTATGAATTGATTTAAAGTTAGTATTTAAAGTTATAGTATTTAAAGTTATAAGTATTAAACCGATTTAAAGTTTTTATTGTATGCCTGAGACAATATTGTAAAGTCAATAGTTGATTTATCGAAAAGTAGAATTAAATGTAGTAATTAGTTGTTTAATTAAAGTGCCTCAATTGTAGTAATTATTTGTGATAGCTGTTAAATTTCCATTTAAGTTTGTCGAGTTTGACGGTCGAGGTAAATCGTTGTTGTTACAACGTCGCCGAGGTGATCGAAGCAATTGAGCCGAGTGGTTCAAGGATTTGCTCGTCGTTGTTTATTTCCGTCGTCGATTCGTATTCCTGTTAACAAGCCGATCCGAAAGCGAGGGAAATATTGCAGACCGTTAATTTGAATCGTGCACTCCGTAGGACTCAGTTGACAAGAAACATTTGCGCTGGACCGTTTTTATTTATTCGACGCTCGAGACCGGTTACATTTTTATCTTGTTTTCCCTTCTCTTTATCCGTCGAATTTTGCTCGCTCTCGTGACACGCTGGCGGCATTTAAATTGCCGAAAAATGCCTGGGATTTGTTGTCCACGTCTGGTGACATCGATAACGAGTCAACGTCTATACACTGTGACCTGTTGAAAAGCGGAATCCTTTTTTCCAGCGTTCCGGCGTTGAGAGCCGAATTCAAAATGCCGATTAACGATGTCGCGTCAAGCTACGAACACTGTTTACCAATCACAGAGATACACCTGTTTGGTCTTAGCGAGGTTATAATTTTAATTAATTTAACACAGATATACCCGTTATACGAATTAAAATCATTCTTGTACTCGATACTTTTTATACTTTCTACGAACTACGAAAGTTCTCTTATCAAAAGAAAGATTCATTTTTTAGTTATATAAAAGAATGAATTCAAGCTAGCAATTCTTTTTGCAATCCCTATAATGTTAACGCTAAAACTATCGAGCAATTATAGCAACTTATTTATAATTTTTTATAGAAACTAAAGCAATACGTTATTCGAGATTCGCAAGGTCCCCTAGTTCTGTAACCGTACAAATAAAACAAATTCACTTTAGAATCTTCCACAAAAACGGCTTCATAATCGAAATACTTGCAAAATGAAAATTCTAAAGCGAGTCAACACGGTCCACTTTTCGTCAGGTAGTGTTAGTGTTAAGCTTTCGTAAACCTTCGTAACTTCCACTGTCACAATGTTACACGATCAACCGTTAACCCTTTGTCCTACAACAACGAGTGAGACTCGTGGTGAAGATTTTCAATATGATTCAAGAAATATATATATATCACTTAGTTCATTCAAATTCAAAATAAATATTATTCCTCTGTAATCAACTATTATACTTAAAAGGAAATGTAGGCATAATATATGCTTAGAGTTTTTCTCTTTTTCCAATAAATTATTAATAACAAAGTAGCTGTATCGACCAGAGTTGAGAAATAAATTATAGGCTCAGGGGTTAAGCCCTTCCATGGGCCAGTTCCAAACGAAATGCAATTTTCTTCGAAAAATTAGCAGACCCGCCACGTCAATCTAATATTCCCGTTTCTTCAATCCCCATTTCGGTTTGCAAATTCTCAATGAGCGATCGCAAACATCCAGGAGCGATGGCGGTCCCGTCAGGACCGGGCCTGTCACGATCGTGGCTACATATTTGCGCTTGTTGCTGGACAACGGAACTCAAACAGCACGGCCGGGCGGGCAGAGTTGTCGAAGAAGCCCGAGGAAACTGCCCGTGCCAGAGAGCCGACCGATGAAAATACCCCCTGGAGATCGAGGAAAGTTTCGGCCGGGTCCACTGTTGCGGCTTCCTTCCGCGTGTTATCCGGGCTCTCCCTGCAGACCATGGAACCGTTCCTCTTCACCGTTTAATTGCCAAGTACGAGGCGGAAAAGTTGCCGATGGTAACTGCAACCGACCTGTCGGACGAAAAACGGCTCGAACCGGGCAACATTGATCCCTAGGTTTACGGGGAACCTTGTTCCGTTGAAATTCAGATTTCATGGCGGCCCTTTATACATCCGGACCACTTGCCTCGTACGACGAGCCGAGCATCCGAGTGTGGAAATCGATTTTTGCATGACCCCATGTAAATTATTTACTGCAAATGCATGTTACAGCAGGGAAGCTAGAAATGGAGAAGCTTCGTATCGTCGGTAGAGTAGGGTTTTGAGAAAAGTGAAATTTGGATTAAGGGTTTGAGAGAAGTAATATTGGAATTGAGATTTTGAGAGAAGTATCATTGAAATAGAGATTTTGAAAGCAATAAAATTGAAATTTAGAGAAAAATGAAATTTCGCGTTTCCCTTATCTTTGTTAACCCTTTGCACTCGAAAGTTTTCCACTTGAAATACTTTCTAATTAGATGTAGACAAGATTTCATAAAATGAATGTAACAAGAAAGCATACATAAATTAGGTAACAAAGTTATTTTCCTTCAATATTTCACGTATTAATGCAGTATACAAAGGTTAATGGTAAATATCAAAATTTATAATTTTGCTTTATGAAATCATCTGGCGACTCGGAGTTGCCTCTCGAGTGAAAAGGGTTAATTTTTCAACCCAGTCTTCTATTTACTTCTTCAACTCCTAAGTTAACAGGAAAAATAAGAACATGTCTTTAATTAATCCAATTAAACTTGGTACTTCAAAAACAGTGTATCACTACTGCAAACTTTACAATCAAGATAAAATATCACCTCAAAACCTTCATTTCAATGATGTCTTCGTCGCGCGAAGATCTTATGCAAAGCTACAACGAAACAACAAAAATCATTTAAGAACACAAATTATCCTCCGAATAAAACCAAAGGGACAGCGGAATATTCACGCGTTAATAGGCTACGTTATTGCATCCGGAAAAAATTCATTGCAGAAACGAGACACATTTCAGTTCGCCGTTAGAAACCCGAAAGCCGAACATATTAAAGAAGTCCGGCCGCCGTAATTAAATTAATTCAACGCAAATATCGTCGTGGAAGGGGAATAAAACGTCGGTGTCCCCGTCGGTCGCAAAAACTCTACGCTAGAATGCGATTCGCCGTGCGGATGGGAATAAAAATTGCAGAAACCGGCCAGCCGGACTGACGGGAGGCCGGTAAATCCGGGGAGAACATAATCTTCATTTAGCCGGATAATATTCGCCGTTCGAAATTCCCGCCAGCGCGCGCACGCAAGAGCTTTCGCGGAAAAATCCGAAAATCCACGGGCAAAAATGGGGAAAAAGCGTGGAAAAATGTGCACACGACGGAATAATGAATGCTGCAAGGATTTAAAACGCTTGCCTTTTAAAACTCACCCCTTTCCCCTGCACGCCACCCCTACCCTTTCGTTGCTGGCATTGCCTTGATGCTCCAACCCCCGGCTGTTTCTATTTTCCCTGTGCATCTCGCCCGAAATAATTTCACGGTGATGCGCCACGGTCGAAAGTGGTTCACGCGGTCAGACTTTTAGACGTTTCTGCTATCAACCCTTCCGCTTTGAAACGCGTACGCTAATGTTGAAAATAATAATCAGACGGTTGGCGAAATTTAATGCTTTGCTGACCACGCGTTTTTCACGGGCTGGCCATTTCGAATTAACGGTCTTGCGGAGAGTAGATGTTCTAACCCTTTGCAGTCGAGAGATTCTAAGTTATCGCTTGATGATTTGACGTAGGAAAATGGTGAAGTCTCATGTGTAATGTCGAGGTTTGTTTGATTCATCGATGTGTGGAGTATTGAAATGAGTGCAAAGGTTTAAATAATGAAAAATGAATCTTTATTTTCTATTATTTGATTACGAAGAAAATAAAGTGAAAAAGGAAAAGAATTTGAAAGATAATGCTTTGTCAAGAAAAATAACGGATCTTTCACATTGACTGATAAAGTGTTAATAGAACAGTGCTGAAATCGACTTCAATGTTTCGATTTAAAAATTAATTTCGTTAAACTGTCAAGTGAAAAATAGTGGTTGTTTCTTGAATAATTGCAAATTGTAGAGACGCCACAAAGAAATACCTTTGTCTCTTCCAGTTCTATTATTCCTTTGAATTTTTAAAAACCATTTTCATAGATGGTATGTACAGTGTATAGCAAGTATTCGATCGATAAAAGTGAATTAGATATGGAGAGGGGATACTCTACAGAGTAACAAAAGTATTCAATCGGAAAGGAATCCATACCTCGAATGATTAAAATTACGTTCTCGGTGCAATGCGGATAAGTGGATTAAACCGGAAACGCTATTCTCTACAGAATTGGAGAACGGAGAAGATCGTGGAATTATACAGGGTGGTCCGATGAAATTAGGGGGCGAAATTTGGACGGTATCTATCCTTGACGCGAACGGCCAGTAATTGTCCGTTAGCGTTAAACGTAAACCCCGTCGTAACAACAATGGCGACTTGGCGTGTGTCACTTAATAGCTCTCTTATCTGTCCATTTTACGCTGGCAGAGCGCACTTACTCGCAGCCAGCTTGAGCACATATTTCTTTTTCTTCATTGTTCCAGATGAAACGTTCTACCAGAGTATGAAGTGGGAAAATATTTCACTGGAACTTTTCTTCTCTATTAGAGCAGCAAAATGAACAAATCAAACGTGTAAAATGTATTTTGGAAACAAATATTGTTTATTAAATAAATTTGTGATATTCATCGATTTCAAATGAATGCACTTGTAAATAAAATATTGGGCTAGTAGGACAAAAATTGAATAAAGTATCGTATTAGAAATATTGTCATTACAATATCTATAATACATTATGGTATTAATAATTATTACATTCGAATATCAGTATTTTAAACGTTCATTCTCACATCAAATGGTTATCTTTCGATTATCCGGGCATGTGACACGTCTAGTTCGTATAACCGAGGTCCCACGGTGTATAGATCTTTCCCAGGCAGCTACTTAGCAGCTAAAATGCTTCTATAGGTTCATTGAATCGACACAATAAGTGTTCCATCGATATTTCACAGGTTCGACAAAAGAAGAGACCGCCATCTTTTTATTTTGACAGGGACCCAGAGGTCTGGAGAAAATTTAGGGGTGGCTTTCAATTATAAAGGCGACGGTCCCTTCTGGTGATCCTCATTATTGCTGATGGTTCCTTTTACTACTGACACTGAATGCTCGTAATGTTTGCGGACAGTCGTATTGGTCGTAGGGAAAAGGTGTGGCAACAGAGGCGCAGCTGCCGGCCAAGGAAATGATGGCGGACAATAAAGGAAAATCCGAGCGAGAAATCGAAAATTTTCCGGTTGAACGCAGAAAATTCTGGGCTACATTTTCCGGTGGAAATTAACAGGCTGTCGTGAGTTGCTCTATAATTCCCTTTTAAATATTCATACATCTGCCTTAATGATCATTTATATGCAGCGTACATGAAGATAGCTTTTACCAGCGAGCACATTGCTGGACTAATGAATGAGAATTTTGATTGAGAAGAATGAATTTATGAAATTGCCTTGAAATTGCGACTGTTATGAATATCACCGAGATAAAAATCGTACAGGAATTTTACTGTAGCACATGTTTTATGCACACGTTTCACTGCACGACTAGAAAATTGTTATTTAATAGGTGAAATGTGTTGATTAATAGTACTCTTCGTTTTTGATGATTCATTCTAAACATTCTTCATTTTAGTTTAATTTTAAAAAGTTCATAATTCCCCTAAAAACCATAAGCTTCAACATTTTATTTTAACAGTAATGTTCTCGAAAACTACCCAATTTTTTCCATACAAAATTTCAACAGTTTTAGCTTCACAGAAAATTCTGTCACAGGTCGAATGATTTTTCTCTCGCGTCACATTTCGAAATATAAATAACACGACAACTAATAACAATAAACTGTACGAGTATAATTAAAGAACTGAAAGATTGCCGTATTGCAATCAAACAATTTCAACAAAAAAAAAGTCATTTCACAACGAACCACTCTTACAGAACCTGTCAATTTATTAATTACAGCATATCAAATTTTATAAACATCATTCGGTAACCGTTCAAGTCGACATTGATCTTAATTTATTGAAATTATTTATCGATTTATTGAAATCATTTATTGATTCATCGAACATCAACTTCTCCACGACCAACAGAATAAAATATACAACATACTCTATAAAACCTAGCGTTAAACACTTACGAAAATTTTATCCGTAGCTCCACCCCCCTCCCTCGATCGTATACGAGATCTGTTGCATACAGCGAGTAGCTCGCGTCGAAAAACGTCCCCGGACGCATTACGAGGCCACAATGGACTGGTCGGGCCCGACGTGGATTTATGAAAAGATTTTCAAAAGCCGGTGTCGCCGGTTCCTCCGAGGACAACGTGAGAATAGGTAGGCGGGGAACGCGGTGGGAGGGGTTAAAGCGTGGGAGGGACTCGCAGGGGCGGCGTATTAGCATAAGAAAGGGCGGCCCGTCAACGGTGTCAAAATACGAACGGTTCGAACCGGCCGACAGCCGAAAACGCCGCTGTCTCTCGCTTCGGGACGATCGGCGCTGTGAAAATTTCACACTGTCGTCGTAGGCGGCTCTACCGCCAACGCTATCTTAATTTATTTTTCAGTGGCCTGTTTCGATCCGATCGCGCGGTGAATTATTCAGCATCTGATTGCTTGCTCGCCGAGGCGAAGGCGTCGCTTCGTCGGGGATGGGCGGAAGAAGACGGAGGGTTGTGAATCCTTGATGACGCGGATTCGCGGCATTTAAAGATTTCTCGGCGGTAAAGTGGATTTCATAATGCATCGCGTTCTACTGGTGTTTATTAAAAATTTGGTGACACGAATTTTCGACTTTTTCGATATTATTTTATATATTTGCTATTTTCTTTATTTTCGGGTTAACACGTTCCCTACCAGCGTCACGTATTTGTGACGGGAGCAATGTTGTACTTTACATAAAAAAAATTAAATTATTCCTATAAATATTGTTATTTAAAGTTATAAGCTACGCAATTATGTTTGGACTCAATGACTTGTTTCCGTCTGATTTCTTCAATATTTTGTTTAGAAGATTTGTTGAGTCGAATAGAATATTACAACTGCGGAGATCGTCAATGAGACTGTTTATGATGGATTTTACCTTCCGTCCATGTTCTGGTTGTTTCGTTGGAAGTTTCGAGTATTGGAACCTTTATTTGCGATCATTGGGAATGCTTTAGTTTAAGTATTGTTGAATTATTTAGTGAATTTTTAATATCATGAATATTAGTTTTATTATATAAATAGCACTAAATTTAACTAATATCACTATAAATATTACTAAATTCCAAAACGATGATTGACTCATCAATGTATCTATTTCTGTTCTTCACCCCAATAGTTCAAAGCCCCCAATACCTAACGTTCTAGAAAATAGCGTACTAATATCCCAGGTTAGACCAAGATAATAGACAATAAAACCAATATAGACCAAGTTAAATCAAAAACTGTAGAAAATATTTAACCGTTTGCACTCGAGAGATTCTCACTTGAAATATCCAATACGTTCTAATTAGATGTAGACGAGATACTTTGAAACGAATTTATTAAGAAATCACATATGAATTAGGGAACTAAAACTATTTTCTTTCAATATTTCACGTATCGATGTAATATACAGAGGGTAATGGTAAATACCAAAATTTATAATGTTGCTCTATCAACTCATCTGGTGAGTGGAAGTCGCCTTTCGAGTGCAAAGGGTTAATACCAAAAAAAAAATGGAAAGTTTCAAGGGTAACGCTACAAAGCACCTGAAAGAAAGGTAATACATGCGACTAAGGCACCGTTAAGCAGACCTCCGACCTAACCCAGCCCAGTTCAACAATGCTCCCATCAGAGCGTGGATATTCGTCCGTGCCGCGGCGCGGAGAATTTTCCATCGCGCGCGGCCCGGCCCTCGCCTGCACGTGTGCAGCGTGCGGTCTCGCGCGTGCATACCGGCCCTTTGACACGCGCATAAATCCAGCGGGGCGTCCCGTGGCATTGTGAGCTGTGTCAGAGATGCTTCCTCCCGTGCCATCTTTAGAAATGCCATTTCTCTGCGTCACGCGCCTCTCCTTTTCGCGATCTTACGCTGCACACCGACGCCGAACGGGGGGAACGGAAGGGACTGCCCAGGTGGCCGGGCTGAACGTATTCTTGAATTTTTATTATTAATCGTATTAGGGCTTCCTGTGGTCCGAACATTACTGAGTCTCGTTGTTCAATGGATCGACTTGGCATTTCTTTTGCAACTGCGTTTATTGAAATGGTATTTCGTCAAGTTTTTGTTGCCGCGTGATTTAAACGGATAATTAAGAACTTAATTCGTTTCAGTCCGAAGTTCGTACCCTGAAACCCAGTTTTTTATTGTATTATAACTCGGGATGCTAAAAGCATCACAGCTCGTTTCTTGAAATTACATTCGTATTTGAAGGTTAAAATGGAGTACGAAAAAAGTTCGCAAGTCGAGGTACCACTGTATTTGTTTTGAATATTGTATATTAATAAGAGCAAAGTTATACGTTGACTAAAGTATCATGGTTAGTATATTTATTGAGAAAATTAAGGAAGACAGATTTCATTTTATGCTCAATCCTATTTCCCAGTGAATAAAACAAATCTAATCCATATTCCTCCTAAATCACGCAACCGCTAACTGCTTCACGAACAGGTTACACACGTTTTGCCATTATGAAACACACGAATCCCGTCGAAATAAACAGTTACACTGAAATTTACAATAATCGGTCACTACACACCACAACGAAACAGTTCAATTTCTATTCAACTCGAATGACCCCGAACTGCCTCGTAAAAAATTCCGCTTGCACGAAAGTCCACCACCACGCATTTGCGATGAATGTCCCCGGCGACGGTTCACGGATTCACGGCGTCGATTGGCGCCGTCGACGTCCGACGATGAGAAAGGTTCTCCCCGGCGGCAGTTCGGGGGAAAGGTTCTCGCGTTTTCAAAGGAGACGGGTTCATTACGGGCGCCGGCAATTAGCAGGTCCGCGTAAAATTCTGTGTCCGCGGGATCGCTGCATTAACGCGGTACGTGCCGCTGAATTATGGCTCCGGGTGTTCCCACCCGGTAGGAAACGAAAGATCGTGTCCCACAGCCGGTCGCTTTCCGTTCCTCGGTCTAGGCGAGATGCGGCTCACGTAACGACTGGCACAAAATTAAACATAAAATCGGTGAAACGTGGACGGCACGTGGAAGCCAGTGTTCCGGGGTCTCCGAAGGGGCGTGACGATGTGGATCGTCTCTTCGCGGCCGTTTAACTGTTAACCCATTCGCCAATTGCACACCCGTGTAAAGTATGTAATTTGCTTACCACGAATTCTTGTTTTTCGAATATTTTTAATGGTACATTCAATTTTCACGCGATTTATTTGCACATTAATGTGGCTGATAGTGTTCAGTTACTGTCAATTAAACTATTATGTTTAATTATTATTAATTTTGATATTATTGATACAATAACCTTTGTGGTAGCGCTATGGTCTCTCATTTAGATAGTTCAACGGATTTATGGATTGTTGTAAGGATTTTTAAAAGTTTTGGGAAGTTATTCTGTAGAGTTTTATGTTTTAAGTTGTAAAAAGAGCTAGAATGTATACTGATGTATTATTATTTGAATAATTAGGTTATTGACGTTCTATTTCTGTTATTTAAGAACTTAGATGATGCGTAATGAATTAAGGTTATTACCTTATTACCTTATGAAGATTTTATTTTACATTTTCGACTTAATTTTGTGTATAAAAGGCACATCCTTCTTGGTGATATTATCAATAATACCTCCCACGTATTGTTATTGTATTTTTTAATGATACGAGCGAGTAATACGCCTTTTGTTACGAAAATATAGTATTTCTCTTCCATCTTACAATGTTGATGAATTCAAACCGTGCGTATAATGGCTATAGAATTCTAATTACGGCATATTATCGGAATGAAATGACTATTATGAACGGGAACAATGCCGACGGATTAATGCTGAATATGTCCATTGAATAGTCCGTGACTATCAAAATGAACTGACCAGATAATAGAATCGAATTTTGAAAGAGAACTAACTGGATTACACAATAGGGATACCATTTAAAATATTCATTTCCATTATTCAACCAAAATTAACATGTAGATGTCATACGTATCGATACATTCCTCAGTACTAAATTAAAAGAAAACTTAATCATTTTCCTTGAATTAATAAATCCCACATAATTAGCTCATTATATTATATGCTCGGCAAGCTTCATTTCCTGATAATACTAATTAGACAGCACAGAATAACAGTGGTTTAACTCTTGTTTCTACGTTCTTGAGAAAAAGCAGCTTTCGTGAAATGTTATTGTGCCAATTGAATACTAATATCATAATGTTGCGAATAATACTACTTATCATTAACTACTGATATAAGAAATTGTAATATTACTAATTATTAATTATTAACATTAGAAATTGCAATATTAATTACTAATATTAGTAACTGCACTTAATCACTATCAATTATTAATAACACAAATTACAATATTCTCATTGGATCAATCCAAAAACATTTCAAAAAACCTTTACCCTAACAACTCACAAACCCTAATTATACCACCATCACACCAATCATAACTCACTCAATTCCCACTGCCACTAAAAACCACATAAAAAACCCTCGTTCCCAGCTCCCCCAGAAACCGTTAAACAACTCCGTTAAACCGAATGTCTCAATAATTCCTCTAAAACCACTTCACTTGCCACAGTCCTCCCCTTAAGGAAAAAAAAGGAAAAAACTTATCGCGCTTCCGATTGCAGTGAAACCAACGTGACACGAAAGGGTCGAACAGAAACTCTGAAAGCCTTGATTTTCCGGGATTTTTACAAACTCCACCAAGAAAAAAACCCACGAACAAACGCGTCGAGTATAATGTACGCGGAAATGGTCTCCTAATCGCGAGTCGGGCGCGATATCGCTCGGTATGGCGTATACCTATGTACACCTGCCTACGCGCGCAGCTCAGCCCGATCCGTCGTGTTCCGTTATCTAGATCGGAATTAAGGCCGGAAGAATTCGCGTGCGGAACTGCCGCGCGCAAATCCATCGCGGTGCGTGCGGCTTCGCTCGCGACACTGCACCGTCGCGGGAACTTGTCGCGGAAAGCTTCGTGAACATATTTCTCGTGGCCGAGACGCACGGTGAATACACACCGGCCCGTTCCTTATCGCGGTCGCATATTGGACGCATTATTCAAGCGAGAGCCGCGCGCTGGGGCCGGTATCAGCGGATACGGGGCTGTTGCGTGAGAACCGGGGCCGTTCGGCCGCGTGAGGATTGCGTTTCGGCGCCGACCCACCCGCGGTGAACACGGAAATCCTGCTGATGTCGAGTCCGCTCGATTGCCTAACCCTTTCCCTGACTGCTGGTAACCTCCGGGGAAAATACGGGCGCGAATTGATTTTTTTTTCGAGTTTGGAGATTGAGATCGTGTTGTCGTTTGGAAATGGTTGTTTAGCTTTCTTGTGGGATTTGTGGTTCGTACTATTATTGATGGAGTTTGTAGTACGTCGTTGCTCGAGGTGTGTGGAAATTCATTTTTATAGAACTTATGGTGTGCGATGTGTGTTATCGTGAGACGATCTGTGGGTTTAAATTCTGATAAGTGTACGTAAATGTATTTCTGTTTATGGTATTTTGTAATTGTGAAGGTTTCTTGGTATTGTATTTTGAATTGTAGGTATAGGTGTTAGATGAATGTTTTGTGAATATTAGAATGTATGCATTGAACGACTGTATCGTAAATTAATCGTTTATCCAATGGTTTTTATTGCATGATGAATGCATCACTGTAACATAACGTTACTGACGAAAAATGTATTAAGTATTTTGTATCTTTCTATAGATCGTTAATAGAATGAAAGAAGTGACCTTATACTTTGGAACGACAGTGTAGGTACTATTCTTGAGTTTCCTTACCGCCGCAAGGGTGAACGGTCGCGTGGATTTCAACGAGGTTTATGATGCTGCGAACGAGAACGGATAAGCGATAGTTTGACACGCTGTCGCGTTTTAATGGGGAGAGAACCAGCTGCAATATCGATGTATCTATGCTAATCGAGAAATTCACGGTGTTGCGGGTTGACGCGGTAATTAGTTTCAACTTTTAACCCTTTCGCAGTCCATTAGAAAGAAAATATGCGGCGAGGGAGTTGTTCGTTCATAGCTCGAGTTCCTTCTACTCAGATACCGAGAAAAACGTTAAGAATGTATTACCATACTTTTTTCTCGAGAGAACGAAAATATTTCGAAACGATTGTTTCTTTTATAAATGATCTATTAAAAGGTCAATGAAAAATTAACAAAAGAATTTCGATGGAAGTATTATAGTAAATCAATATTAGCAAAATAAACTTCTTTTTACAAATAGTTTCGTTTCTGTTATGTCAACATTTCTGTTGTTCTGTTAAAGTTATTAACTTTTCCGAGCTATCATCAAAGAAAAATACATCTCTTTAAAGCATTTAGAAAACAAAAAACAATTTACAGTATTATATTCTGCCACTTGATTGTTATCATAAAAATTCAATTTTAAATATTATTTCATGTAAAAAGTAGTGTACAAGAAATTGAAATATCTACAGTTAGGCGAGCCACGCTCCATAAAAAGCATGTAAGGCTAATGAGGTTATAAACGCAGGCAAAAAGGAAAAGAATACACGAGTTTTAATAATAACAGAGAGAAATACCGTGTTGCACGGGGGCTAATAGATACAAACGAACACCGCAACGGTGGCCGACGAAGTCCAGAGGGTGTGTTCTGTTTTCTTTTCCGGCGGGCGACATTAATCTTAAATTCTTAAGTGAAAAACAATGATTAATGAGAAGTTCCAGCGCGTCCGTGCTAATAAAGCGCTCACGATGAAGAGAAATATCTACTGTTTGTCGGTGGCGTGCGCTCCGTTCGCAGCGGGGTTGGAGGGCCGGGGTAAATGCTAGCTGATATGGCGGGACCTTTTCCAACCCTCGTCCCCTTAAACTTAAATTGTTTCTTCCTACGTCACATAAATTACTTCTTAACGCCCCGACCTAATGTTTCATTACTTTATTTTATTCTTTTCTGGCGTCCGCCAGAAAATACTTCGCGTCCCCTCTCGTATTATAATTTTATCAGTTACATTTCCGTTTATATCGCCTCGGTAATTGATTTTACTCAAATTTTTACGAATTTTGCTCGCTTATTTGATATTTATACAAAGCGTGAATCTTTTACGCATAAATTTCCTAAGTTTCTACATGAATTTGCAAATTTTCAAATGATAACAATTCTAAATTTATAAATTTATAATTCGGAAATATCGAAATTTCTAAATTTCTAAATTTTGAATTATTACAATTTCTAAATCTCTAAATCTGTAACTACCAAAATTTCGAAATACTAAAATCTCTCAATTTCTAAATCCTCGACCACCGAAATTATCAAATTTCTAAATACCCGAGTTTCCACTCCTCATACCTCAATCCCACAAATTCACCCTCAATACTTCTCCTCCAAAATCAAAATCTCCAACATGGCCTCCGCAAGCATAAATCAAAGTAACCACAAAAAATTCTGAATACACAGCCATCTCTAAACTCTACATTCAGCACTAAAAGCTGCCGGGAACGATACCTCACTCACACAGCGATTCGCCAATTTATCTATCCACGAGTAGTACAAGAGTACGACGATCGCCAGGCGAATTAAAGGTGAAACGAACCGCGGCGAAATCCGAACGTAGCAAAGGAGATAATTCCCACGGCGACAAAGAGAGCGAAAATTCGATTGATCGCGCAGGTATATACACACGCACACGTACGCGCGCAGAGCAGGTTCCCCTGTCCCGCGGATCATCAAAGGCGAACCAGCCCTCGGGGCGCACGTGTCACAGGTGTGCAGACGAAGTGACGAAAATAGGGTTCGCGTGTCGGCCGGGAAACACTTTCGGCGACCGTACGCGGCCGACACCTACTAATTAACGCGGGCAAATCGAGTTTTCAGTTACGAGCAGCTCGTTTGCCGCTCGATCTGTACACGGCGCGCGCGGCTGGCCGGCCGCCGGCTATCTTTCGTTTGATTTAATTGAAGTAATTACGAACGAATTCGATCTCGGGCCACGGGGTTAGGAATTAACGAGCCGGCCGGGGATCATCGGACTGGAGTGTTCGCGGTTTAATCGATACTGCGAATAGCGTTTCCGGTTCGCGCGAGAGCTTCCGCCGCTCCAAAATCCGAACTAACACGACTCCAGCCGTACAACGCCGTTCCACCGGCAAATATAGAGGCGAAGTTAGAGCCCGGAACGATGATTGCCTAAGTTTTCGTTCCAGCCAGGGATGTACGGATAAAGAGACTAAGGAAGTTTATGTGAACGGAGATTTTCAGCTGGGATGATTAGAGGAACTGGTATTAACCGTTTACGGTTCAATACTGACGTAATGACTTGGAGAGTTGATGGGTATTTGAAATAGAAATATTTAGGTGGATACTTTAAGTGTTTGAATAATGTGAGATAGGTATATTTTCTTCTTTTAGAGTGTTTGAGATTTTGATGTATTATTCAGTTCTTTAGAAAGAGGAGAAAGTTTGAAGTGTTCGTTTGCAGAGGGTTATATGTAAATTAATTTTGGTACCTGAATGGTAACTATTTTTATTGTACGAGAAGCAAGATTGTTTATCTGTATTTTTACAAAGAAATGAAATAGCAAAACAGTTTATCTTTGAAGATTGAAACATTTAATGTATTAAAAATTACAATAGTATTGTCTTAAGGGCAGTAATGGCAGTCTAAGACAAACAAGTGAGGTTATGTACGAACACATATAGTCACCTTTTCTCAACTCAAAATTCTCATATTCTTCATGAATACCTTAGAAGAGCGTTAGATTACAGGAAAGGAATATATTTATCTATAATTTACATAATCGCCATTTATTCAACGACGACCAAAAAGTTACTCAAAATCCCGAAATATCCCTGAAGAAACACCAGGAATTCTAATACCCATTACCCCAAAGAATTCCCAGAAACCGAGTAATCGTATCTTAATAATAGAGTTCCCTCAGCACGTTGAACCGTCGTCCCACTCCACTGCACCCCATCCCCAGAACGACATAATTGTTTCGCGGCAGGAAAGTCTCGCGAGACCGTAAGTAATTCTGTTCGAAGAAGAACAGAGCCCATTGGCAAGGAGGTAGGCGCTCTTCCTTGGTGTCGATCACAAATTAGCTCGGCTTAATTAATGGCCCACTTAACCCCAGCCCTCAGTCCTACCGAGCGCTCAACGATCAAGGCGATGCTATCCGAAAGAACGCGCCAACCCTTTTTTTTCCACCGGAAGCCGAGTCTCCGCTTCAATTAATCGGCGAGCGCGTGTTTCCCAGTGTCGAAAAAAAAACAGAAGAAAATAAAACAAAAATTGAACGGTTCCCTAACCCTCCGCGAGAAAACCGCATTAACCTCGCACGAGAACACTCGTGGGCCCGGATCGAGACCACCACCCCGCCGCTCTCGCGAAATTTCAATAAACGTCGCGTAAAGCGGAGCACGGCATCCGGCCATTAAGCCGACATTGCTCAGCCAATTTCTCGCCACTTCTGTCCCCCGCGCGGTCTCCCTCTCACTCCTCTCTTTTTTTTCGTTTTATTTTCGAAAGGGGTGGGCGAGGGGCAGCGGAACGGTGACAAAAAAAGAGGCACCGGGATCGATCGAGGCCTTTTTTCCGCACGAGAAGTCGAAAACTGAAAGGAACCCGCGAACGCAATAATCGCGCGCTGCAAAGAGAAGCCGAACCCACTGCCGCCGCCGCCGCCGCCATGCGCGCGGCCACCCCCGGAACGTTCGAAAACCCTGGCGTTCGGGATACATACCTGGGGGTGAGCACGAGAGGATAGGGTGGGCGGCGGCGAACGCGAGCGGCGCGTTCGGTTGTTTCACATCAAAGAGACGTTTTGTCCCGCAGGCCCCCGTCCGGAGAGATTTACCGGGTGACCGGGGGGTGGGCTAGCCACAATGCGAGCGAGCGCCACGCGCGTAAGGGCGCGTTTCGCGCTGCTGCGGCCGCCGATGCGGACGCGCGTTTTGGCCGAATAGTGTGTCTGGTTGGCGGTGATGGGATTTTTTTTCTCTCTGTTTTTGGCGAGGGATTGTTGCAGGTTTTTACGGGGAATTCGTGAGATTTGTAAATGATGTGTAGAGTATTTGTAATATGGAAATGTGTGTTTGTTTGAATTGATTATTCCGTTGGCGAATGTTTTGGACGAAGAGGATATTGGGTAGAGATGAAAAATTTGAGATTCGCGAGGTTTGTTGACTTTGACAAGGAATTAACGAAGGATTTTATAATCGATAAATTTCATAAATATTAACGTGTTTGATATCGGAAGTTTACAGTTACAGGAGCCTAAATCGAATTTGTTTTAAATTGAAAAGCCTTTAAATTCAATTCAACTACCACGAATATAGCTGTACTATTAACAACAATGACTACAGTACCATTTTTCCATTACCACCACTCAGTGTTCCCGATAAACATGAATGCACGGTTCAAAGAAGATTCCTTTCTCTCCTAATGATCGTCGGATTTACAAAATAATTCTTTCCGCGATAGAAATCGCGAAGCAACGGATAAAAGAAACCAAATAGCGGCTCCGCCGTTGGACCGGCCGAGCAAAGCGCTTTCAGCTCCATTAACTGGCAACAATTCACAATTAAAATTCTAGACGGTGCAGCGGTCGGCGTTATCGGCGGGCCACAGCCGCGGAGCGTTTTATTTCCAGAAGCCGTGACGCCGACGCCGGAATTACGCGGCAGTCGTCGCGACGTTTTAAGAGAATAAAAGGGAGAGACAAGGTAACGGGGCGAGCGAGCGTCGCGGAAGAGGGAAAAGGAGGGGGAATGGCAGAGGGAAAAAGAGGTGGAGCGTACGTTCACACGTGCTCGAAAGCACGGTCTTGAGAACAAAAAGGAGAAGCGTCTGGGGGCTTTAAAACCCGTGTCAGGCGGCGATGACTTCTGCCACCCTCTCGTGTCACTCGAACTATTGGTAGGGTTTCACGGGACGGGGACAGACCGAGGCTACGCTGGCTCTACCGCTGTTTGTGCAAGTGAAATCTGACCGTGCAGAGATTGGTCTTTACACGTCGTTTAGCCCGTGACACGGATCACGTAAGACAATGACAAAAGGATTGACTTTTTCCATTGACTTATTTATTGTGGGTTAATTATGGTGTTTTCCTTTGTTGTAAGGAAATTTAGTTCCTTTTGATTTTTGTTTGCGCAAGTGTAATTTGGCTATGGAGAGACCGATCTGTACCATTTTTATTGAAAAATTATGAATTTTTAATAAAATAAGAGTGACACTCAAAAACATTTCTTACTCTACAATTATTCTATCAAATAGTTTCCACTTCAACAATTTTTAACAGAATAAAGATAACAAAACTATTCTCTACCTTAAAACACAAATAACGAATTCCAAAAGAATCTATAACGAACACAATATCTAACATCAAGCAATCTTAACAAAGACAATAACAATGAATCCTACTTAACAAACAGCCAGTCATCGCTAACGAAGCTAACACGAAAGTTCAACATCGTCGCAGAAGTTCTAAGTCGCCTTTCTTTCCAAGTCTCCGCGAGAGAACGGGTCCCATCGAAATCACCCTTTATTCACAATATTAAAAAGAGACTGAAGCGCGTCCAGGAGATACCATGATTCTCCAGGCTTCAGTCTCTCGAATGATAATCGATCGAGACACAATTACGAGGAGGCGGAAAGCCCGGTTCACGTTCGCGGAAGACACGAGTCGTAGAAAAAAAAATCGTGTACCGAGTAGCGCGGAAGAAAAACAGAGACAGAGAAAGAATAGAAGAGAGAAAGCGAAAGAGATAGAGAGAAAGAGTGAAAGGAAAAAAAGGGGTTGGTTTGGGGCAAAGAGAAGAGCCCTAGAGGGAAGCTCGTCGATATTCCGCGACTTTATCGGCCTGCAGAATAATTCATGAAAGAGGGCGGATAGTGCCAATTATAAAATAACGAAGTCGCCGTAGTGGCGTGGAAGAGGCCGTAGGAACAAGAGGAGAGCAGAAAGGGATAAAGAGAGCGAGAGAGAAGGTGCCGGCGAGAGAGAAAGACGGAGGAGAGGGAAGGGGGTGCGACGAAGGGTTGAGTACAGAGACAAAAAGAATACCGCTGGTACTGTGTGGGAGGAGGAGCTGGACGAGGAAGAATGTGTGGGGAAAAAAGCGATTTAGCTATAAATTATTTGGAAACGAAATATAAAGCGTTGCATTTCGCGCGACGGACGGGATGGAATTGCTTCGTTTTTGCGCGTTGAGAGTAGTTGCGGTGGCTGTAATAAAATAAGATCGTTTTATGAAGTTTCCACAACCTTTAGTCCTGTTTTTTATGTTAGGTTTTTAATTGGGAGAGTGTATTTGTATGTAAATGTGTTTGTACTGGTTGTTTAGACTAGGGTTGTTTGGGGATAATCACTTCTTGGAAAGAATTTCTTTAAAATTGTATTCTTCCTGTTTTAGTAAATTGGAAGTGAAATGAAGGTTTGTCAAATTGCATTGAGTTTTATGCTTCTAAAGATTTTTTAACATTTGAAGGTGCGTATAGATTTGGAAAAAATGTTATTAATTTAATCATATAAATAATGCTATTAATCTTTTTAAAATACAATATTACAAATTTGCACACGCCATAGATGCATAAAAACCAGCAACTACACATACCTTTAAAAGCGCGATTTTTTAATCACAAGCCATTCGAAAGCTTAATCTCCACACAAAAATTAACAATATGTTTCCATTTACATCCTCCCAAAAACCAGAGAACCACTTTTCACTTACACCTAAAAGCTCTAAGAACAATTCTTCACTTACATCCTCCCGAAACCCAAAGAATTATTCCCAAAACTCTCAAGAAATTCAGCTTCACTCTTCCACTCCATTTCGACCTATAATCTCAATCCAATCGAACTTCCAACTTCCACAGTAACCGGAAGATCGAGATCGTCCATCAAACGGACACGAGGTCCCCACACCACCCCGAATAAAACTTATGAGCCGATCGTCGCGGCCGCGTCGAAAAACCCGCTGTATCCCCCCTCACCGCTGTTTCCAGAGCCGACGACAGCTGGAACGAACCGAATTAAAGTTTAATTAAAGCCCGGTAAAATTCCAGCCGGCCTCGCCGCGGGGTGGAAGAGGTCAGAGGTCTCTCGGACACGATAGGGGTGAATCGGAGCTTCTGCGAGTGACGTGCGAAATTGCCAGTCCACGTCACCCGGGCGAGAGGAGTCATCGCGAGCCCCCGAAAACCGGTGGACACAACCTTTTTTCGATTCCTTCCCATTTTCTCCTCTTTTTCCGCCGATTTTTTTCAGCCCCGCTCACGTCTGGATATTACGAATTAAAGTACGCCCGCGTCCCGTCACGAGCGGCTCAGCGAGGGGATGATTAAGAGGGGTGTTCCGAAGAGGCAACCGGCTCTCCCCGGCCATCGACAAAGGGGATACTTTGTTCCGTTTGTTTTTTCTTCCCGTTCCCACCCCCTTTTCCATCCCTCGTTCACTTGTGGTCTTCCTTCCACCCCCACGGCGCGAGGTTCTCTTCTTTTCCTCGCCGCTTTTCTTCGCCGTTCTTGTCGCGACGAGTTCTGCGGCTTGAAAAAAGTTATTGGCTCGGTGTACGTGGAGTGATGATTTGTCGAAACACGCGTGGTGTATTATTGTTTACTGGGGTGGAGATTATTGGTGTTCTGATCGGATGACGGAAACATTCGGAGATTCTTTTTAGAATCGTTACATTAATTAGCTAGAATTTGGAACTCCTTTTTATAGGAGTTTTGATGATTTTTGTTGAGTTGGAGCTGGGAAGAATATTTTGATGCATAATGAAATATTTTGAAGTTATAAAATGTATGGAAGAGGTGTTTTTATGGATAATAATGAACTTTAATGTTAATGTTAGCGAATTAACGGAATAAACGTTTTTATATTAGTAAAGTTATAAGTAATAGAGTGTAAACGAGGCAGAAAATAAATATTAGTAATCGATGACTTAAATATTATCTTACTGACTATATTGACTTGTAAAAGAGTATTACATTTGACAGGAACGGTACAAGAATATTTAATTAAAAGACGGATACATTCAAAGTTTGCGATCGTAAAAATAAATTCCGGGCAAAGATACAAATTATTCATTTATTAACGCGAGGGAAGCTACCCGAAAGTTCTGCTTAACAAAAAGGGGGAGCGGAGAATCGAGCACGGCGTGTTCGTCGGAACTTTCTTGCTCTTCTTTCGCAAGAAGAGAGGCTAGGAGCGCTCTGGTTTCGCCGTCTCGCACGGTGAATTTTAATTAAAGCCCAAAAATTCCGTATAACCGTTAGAGTCCCTGCTGCGCGGGACGTTCTAAAGGATCAAATGATTCTCTACCAGTGACGTCTGAATTTTAGGAGCGAGTTCTAGTACCTGGTGAATCAAAAACTACCCCTTGGCGATCTCTAGCTTCCAATTTCGGAGATAATGGGAAATTTTAAATTATGTCAACATCATCGGGAACGCTTATGTGATTTTCGAATTTAACCATTTTCCTTTGAAGTAAACGTTACTAAATGATTATGAAAAATAAAAATAATATTCCTAGTATTGTTTGAAAATTCGAATTGTTTATACTACTGATTCAGAGTGTAAATTTTAATACGTTTCCTTCAGTTGAAGATACTTTATATCTCATCGTATATTCTGACTGTTTCAAACAGATTAAAATTAATAACAATACCATATCCCATAATACATTAACACAACACAATCATTTCAATTAAGTCACTCCATTAATCTCTCTAACTCCATCTCCATCGAAACGATCCTAAAATCAACAATTCCAAATCAACTCACCAAGCACGCTTCGAATCCTTTGCGTCATAGAAACACGTGAAAAAGGCGTTAAACGATAACCGCTCGGCAAGGCGAACTCGCCGTAAAGCGGTATAAAACCGTGGCAAGAAATTTCATCGAAACAGAAAGGAATAGTAACACTAAACGTGCCGACACTTTGAACATATCCACACCGGCTAGTTAAATAACTAGTTACAAAATAAAGGTAAACAATTTAAATGACAACTATTTCTTATTGAAAGTAGAAGGAAAGACAAACATCGAGAAACTTATTAATCGGATAATACAATCAATTTAATATTGAATGAACAAAGAAAAATGGAGAATTTCAACCCTTATTACTCCAAGAATATAACAGAATGATTGCCAGTTGTTGCATATAAATTATCTTAATTTTAAAGGGGAGATTCAATTATGAATGCTGGATAAGCATAAAATAATGTCGGGAGAGAGGATATTAATTCATACATATTTTAACGTTGCAATTGGTTTTATATGCTCGGTAATGATACTGTTGGTTGGAGTGATTAAATCAAATTTTAAAACCGGTCATTTGACCGTTCGCGATACGTTTAGCGTTAAAGGAAATAAGGAGAAACCGCAAGCCGTCGAAAAGGAGATGAAAATTACTCCGTCCTGTTCCGCGGAAAACGCTGCTTTCGGGAACACGTCACGAACATTCCGTGGATCCCGGTGGCCGTGAAAAGAGTGGCGCTCGTCGATGGTCGATTGCTTGTCGAGTAATTAACGACCATTAACCCGTTGGCCCGGGCCAAGCGGGCGGAGCGAGAGATCGCGCGGCCGGATAATTAAATCGCTTTCTAACTATGTACTTTGCGCCTTTTACGGCAGATTAACGACTTCGAGCCGAGATCCGCGCGTGAGCTGTTTCGCACCCCTTCGACCGGGCCTCCCGAACGCGAGCAGTTAAACGGAGTGACGCGTCTAGACCGACGGGGAATTTCTTCTTCGTTTAACACTGAAACTACCGAGCAGTTAAATTGACATTTTGAAATTTGTCTATAGGAACTCTAAGAATGCATCTATTGAAACTATAATTGATCTACAGTTCAATTTGCGCGTTGCTAATTTCTTATATAATTTCCCCGAGAAACAACTGTTCCTTTTAATAATTGTGCTTGTGATCTTTTTAATAATTGTAAAAGAAGAAATCAGAAATGGGTGATTTTGACATGTCTGGTGGTTTTAGTGTTAACCTTTCAGCTATGGAGGGACTAGTCAAAGCTATTATTCTGTACAGGAAGATTTTGCGCGGTCTGCGTATCATAAATGAAGCACTGCGATTTGATAGAATTTTTCACTGTGAGATTAGGTTAGATTATATGATAATGTGCACAGCTATCGATGACGGAGGAAGAATAGAGTCGTTATAGTGGCACATCAAAGAGGTAACATGCATGAAAGCCACTATATCGTATAGTAGCTAAAAGGTTAATGCGGAAGAGTATCGACGCACCGTCGTCGTGGCTCTGCCGTTAACGCCTTCTATAATATTGAGTGAGAGAGTGAGATTATATATTTATTTTTCGTACGAATGAAATATTACTTGCCTAATATCGAGAACATTGAGTAAACGTAGGCACGGATCAGAGATTAAATTTTTCTCGTGCTTGTGGCTGAATTGTGTATTTTTTAATAAAAAATTCAGTTGTGCGGAGCGATTCCAGAAAGTATATAAAAATGGGCGAATTACAAAGTAAAATTCGTAACTGAACAGAGTTTAACTCGAAATGGGGCTTGAAAAAACGTGACCAAGTTTAACGGGATGTGAAAAAGCTTTTAGCACTGCGGACAGGAGAACATGTCGCTGGAACATCGAGTTATTTATATGACTGGGACTAGTAAAGCAATAGTAGCAGTTTGTATGCTAGTTGAGATGAACTAACCATTATAAATTGAATTATATAGTCATCAACTGTCTTGTTTACTCGAATAATGTCTTTTAATTTAAAATACTGATTAATAGTCAATCAGAGATTATATTATTATTACAGTCAATAAAACTGACGTAATTATCACGAACAATTTACATCTTTGATTTTCATACATTACAAACATGTATAGATCCTCAACTTAGTGACTCCCATTGTTATCAATTGCACAAGAATTCAAAAATTCCACCCCTAAAACACTGTTCCCAAAAATTCGAAGTATCTTCGGTAATCTCCTTCTTCATCAAACCGAGGAAATGGCGTCCACGAATTCCCCGTGTCGCGACCTAAATCAAGAAAAGTGGTTCTTTATCTTGAAACTTCGATTTCCAGTATTTTACATTGGCCGGGCGGGGCCGAGAGACAGAATCCCGACCGATAAGGAGGGACTTCCTTAAGAGGCCATGAAAAGGGTCGGTCCGAAGCTCTGCCCTTTATTTTCCTCCACGAGCAAATCACATGCTAGCGACCGATAATTTTATTTGCTACGTATTTTCCCGTCGTATTGGAATTAAAGATTTCGTCAGAGCCTTTCCATAGGAACACGGCATGTTGCTCCCCGGGGGTTGCCTCGAAAACGAAGATCAAAAGAGAACGGAACAGATATCGAGGGGACCCGAAGTACATTGAAATAAACTGGCTTCGGAGGAGCTTGATCGTTTCTTGCCAAATCTATTCAGCGAAGGGAAACAACATTTTTTCCGTCGATTCTGATTTCAGGGGTGGTTGAAGATAAAGGTAGGTTAGCATCTGTATTGCTGTTTACAAATGACAGTGGACAGCCTTCGTGTTCGTATTATATTTTCAATTCCACTTCTTTGAGGGGTTAATATCCCTTTTTGAATTCGATTGGATTAGATTTGCCGCTTGAATGATAAATAAAATAATCATTTTTGAAATATTAAATAAACAAGGTGCTTCAATGTTAATATCGATGCTGCAAATGTCCTTTTAAGTTCAGACTCAGTACACAAAAAGTTTCGTACATCAAATCAGAATATCTTTCACAAAAACATTAGCTAAATTCTCGTTATTCGAATTTTCTATCCAGAAAACAATCGTTTCCTATTCTACAAAGTTATTCAAGGGAAAACGCTTCGAAACAGTGGAAGTAACAGTTAAACGCATCGATCAGCGCGGAAAGTTTCGAAAAAGAAAGAAAGACGGCGCCACGTAGCATCCCCTTTCCACAGATTCGCGACTCGAAACCTGTTTACCTTCGCAAACGTGCCTCGATCTGGCCCCGGTTGTTTTCCTTTCCGTCGAATCGACGAATAACAACGAAATCCACCGGGGAACAATACTTACTTCCCTGTCCAGGCCGTTTTCCACCGGCTCCGTTGAAGGGGACGCGAGGCGTGCTCGTTCGCGCGTGAAAGAAACAGAATCGTGGTCGATCGCGCACCGTTGTATCGGAGGGTTGAGCTCAGAACCGATGATCTTCAGTTTTAAATCGAAATCGTGGGAATGGACTCGATCTCGTCGACAGGACTAGCTACTCTAGGGGCGACGCAGTTTACGTAAGGCGTAGCATTCTTTCTGGACTTTAAATAAGACTTTCATCGAAGGCGAGGGAGCGTTGACTGTAATAGGGGATGAATTCTGCTGGTGAAGCGTGTCTTTTATACCCGTCTTTCGGTTTGTAGAAGGAAGCGAGATTTTTCAATGGACGTTTTTTGGGTGGATGTTCTTTTGTTGGAGCCACGTTTTTAATTTATTGATAACGATTTGATTGTATTTCGTACGAGTATTTGAGACGCAATGGAATAGGGCGGAGTTTTTAAAAGGTTTCGACTATTACGTTTAAGTGTAAATCTGAATTTTAACATGTTTAGATTTCGAAGTTTTGGAATGTTGGAAACTGAGAATTTGGAGATTCGAAACTCTGAAACTTCGTAGTTTTTAAATTTTGAAACTTTGAAGCGTTGAAATTAAAGAAGTTTTTAGTTTTAGAACATTGAAACTTTGAGACGTTTAAGCTCTGGATCTTCGAAACTTTGAAACCTTGAAAGTAAAAAATGTTGAAATATTGAAACTTCGACACTTTCGAAGTTTGAAACCCAAATTAAAAAATTTTAAAACTTCGAAATTTCGAAATTTAAGTAACTAAAAATATGTATAAACCCTGACATTATCACTTATTCCGAAACTAACATCCAGCTATCATGATCTATTCGTTATCATCCCAAAAGTAACTTCCGAAAACAAGGAATCCCTTAAGTGCCCAATAATTACCATGCCCAATTACCAGAAACTGGTGTTCCCTGTAAAATTGTTGACAGAATAACAGACGGCGAAGCCGTGGGGATGCACGGTAAACGGCGGAACGGCGATACACACGGCCCGTTTCCCGTAGAATTCCGATAGCAGCCACTAAAATTCCTTTAATTAGAAAATTAGTGGTTGTTCCTAGGGGGGACTGTAACCCGCTACTCGCTGTACGCTCGTACGCTCCCTCAATTAACCTGCTTTCGCGCCTTAATTGCAGTCCGCGGCTCTTTGCACCTGTTAGATAACGAAACCACTTATGCACGGTGCACGCGCGGATCGCAGGACCGTGCGTAAATCTTTTTTCCAGTTTCAAAGCGGCCCGCCCCCGCCGTTCCCTTTTGTCCCTGTGCCCGTTATTCACTGGCCCTTGGCCGAGCAATATTTTTGAACAATGCCCCGCCTCTCTCTTCTGCCTTTCTTTCGTGGCGCGTTCTCTCCTCTGTTTCGGAACGTGATTACGGAAATACGAGGGAAAATGGGAAAACTTTCGCAGTGCTTCGAAATTTACGCAACCAAACATGAAATACGGGCTTTGCTGCTACATTCTGAGTTTCATACGTATTTTTACGGACGCTGCCGTGGAAACGTCGGCATCGCGAGAATGGTTTAGCGAAATTTTAGGTGGACTTCATTGTACGTATGTGAAGAGTAGTTGGAATTTTTGGGGAGAAATGAAATTTCATTCTAGTTTCTGGAAACTCTGCTGCTTCATATTCTTTTAAAAAGTAAATAATAGATTGAACTACGTCACAGAGAATTCACCACATTAAAGAAAATTGTAATCGAACATATTTCCAACTATTTACCCTTACTCAATCATCAACCAATAATTCTCTAATAAATAAAAATGCTGTCCTAAATAAATGCCACCAAAATGGTGAAGCAAATCATAATTCTTTAATTTTCTTATCAATATAGCGCCATTATTTACAGAAAAACTAACAAATATTCCCCGAGCGTAAGAAATAATACTATCTATTAAACATTAAAATAAACTAATGGAATAAAACAAATAATAACAAAGAAATATAAAACATTTCGCTTCTCCACATACATCGGACACCATCAGTTTTTTATTACCATTACTTTCTTCCACGAGTCATCAAAGATTAAACGAATATATGCGGCCACTTAAGGTGCAGAATTAAAATAAATTAATAAAATAAAATAAATAATAACAAAGAAATATAAAAATACTTTGTTTTTCTACATACATATGTATGTCCACTGGACACCAACAGTCTTGTATTACCATTACTTTCTTCCACGAGTCATCAAGGGTTAAGCGAATATTTGGGACACAATCAGACTAAAACGCGGCTACTTAAGGCGCAGAAGCGTACAGGAAGTCAGCGTGTGTCGTTACATCCGGCAATCCGCGATCGTGATACCCGGGCGTCTCACGTAGCCGACGTTGAACCGGTACGTGTCTTCAGCGTCTAACTCTCTGATCTACCTAAACGCGCGTCCTCGACGACAGATATACCGCATATATCCAAGGAACGAGCCGTGGAACACGGAACAGGGATTTGGCCGGGTATCCCGGAAGGATTTCGAGTACGTTGAAAATGGAATAGGGAAAAACAAATACAGTGGACGTGCTTGGTCTCCGCGCATCGCCGCGCAGCGCGCGCGGAAAATCAAGATCCGACATCCTCTTCTTCCAAGAGCCCAGCGCGACGTGAATGTTTCATTGTTTGGATTACCGTCTAACAGTCTCCAGCATGGGAAACCATGCGCAGAAAAGGAACGCTGCGTTTCGGCTCGCGGAACGGAGGGATCAAGACGGACTGGAAAATGAAGTGTTTATCGTCCTTCGTGAACTTTATGTTGCATCAAGTATCAGTTTACGAATCAAGCGCAGTAGTGCCTTCGAGCTGGACATAGTCTGTTTTTGCAGTAGTTTAACCCTTTAAGGCTTATGAACTTTCAATTTGGGATTGAAAATGCAATTTCGTTGGTAGTCAAACTTTAATACGTTAAAAATCATAGACCCCTGGCAAGGATAATATACTGATTACATTAGCACATGTTTTGATGATATTAGTAATCAGTTTGATTATGATTTTTAATTGAGAGCAATGGGACGCGTGACAACCGACGAAAAGGTTTCAAAATAAAAGCACAAGTTCGATATTTGTATATTATCATATGCACAGCGTAATCACTAATTGTTACATATAACTAAAAAAGTGTAAGTTACCAGTGATCAACCCCTGGAAAATGTAATTATCAATGACTAGCTAAAAATTAACAGTAGAACTATCGAATGTGTTCGAATGATCTATATCTAAATTCTTCTCTCGTAATTATTGGAAAGGCAACAGCTACACTTCCGAGGAATAAATCAGAAAATCGATTAATCCGCAAACTATAAATTCGTTAAAATATCGATAGATACTCTCTTGGAATTTCCATAGGAAAATTAGAAGATCTAATATGCTTGCTCGATGGCTGTAGCGTTGAAAACATCAAAGATTCTATTCGGTAATTAACAGAAAATTTACAACAGAATAGCATAACGTCCCAGTAGAATTGTTCTGGTCACGAATAAAATAATTGTTATCGTTGCAACGAGACTTCCAGACGCGAGGAACACGGGAAAGCCCGCACGGTGGTGCGAGCACGTTGACCGATCGCGACTCCGATAAAAGGTTCAACGAGACCGACCAGTTTTAATGTCACGACCGATTGCGATTTGCCACGAGCTCGCGTGTGCACCTGGTCTAGGCTGACTTATCAGCCGGCCGATAACGCATCCAGACGACCGGCACACGCTCGGCCGGACCGGTGAAAGGCGGATCGATTTTTGAATAATGCACGCGTTTATTAATGAACCGGTCGTTAGGAGACACTTTCAACGGGCCCCAATAAATTTCCTCGACGATTAATATCATGAATGATGTAGTCGGCCCGCGACTCGTTATCAATCTGATTTATATTGTTACCTGGGTTGCCCGTGGACCAACGACAGCGCGAATGATTAATCGTCTTCCGTTTTTCGAAGCTACGGTATATGAATATTATTTGTTTTCGTTTGGCGAACAGTTTTTGGCGCGATAGATCCGATAAAATTGAAAAGTTTATCATATTTGACGTTGTTATAGGATATATTACATGATATGGTAAATGAGCGTCGTTTATTCAACGGAAGTTTCATATTTTTCAAATAGCATTAAAATATTATTGAATTACAAATTTTGTAAATTTGCCATTCCCTAAGATGTAGAATCGATTAATGCATAACCTATTCTATTTGATCAAATTTAACTCTTATTAATTAGCAGCGATAAAATTTCACCTCAAATATTCTAACATTTCCCATTAACATCACCATCAAACGACATCCATTTATAATCAATTAATCCCCACAGCAGAGTCCCTCCCTCATCCCCAAGCAAGAAAGCTCGAACCACATTCAAACCCTTAAATTCGAGCACCATTACCGTTCCGCTAAAAAGCAACGTCCAATTACCCATCGACACACCCGATACGCCCATCCACACTAGCTTCCCCCGAAACATTAATTTCCAATGGAGACGGGAACACGAGACAGATAAAATTACCCGGAGAAATCCGCCCCGCGGTATCAGCGTTTCAACGTTCTGGGATTACAAGCGGGTTTCTTGAAAAAACTGAAATGATCCGTGGGTTATTGAAGGGGCGGCGAGGTAACCGGCCGTGAAACGCAGGAATAACGATCGAAATTTGCGGTCGCGAGCGGGTTGATTCTTCTGCGCGGGGGCGGGCCAGCTGCGGAAGCGGTGTAACAGAGCCTCAAAAGACGGTTAATTAGGGGAGCACGCAACCATTCGGGGTGCAACGGGGTGCACGCGTCTCCGTTCGCTCGAGAACCGGGCTGATCCTGACCTGGACATCAAAGCCGGAGCTTACAGCGACGTATCCGTTCGCCCGGAGCAGGCTTAAGGGGTGAAATTCTCCCCCTGTTGCGACGCCACGGATAACCTGGCTGCCCCTGCGGAAACCGGCGCGGTGCGGCGGCAGAATGACGAGGGTGGAGATACGGATACGCAATCAGCCCTGGCTTCACCGAAATTTGCCTCGGATAATCACGCGAAACGGTCAACTCTTGTTCCCTTTCTTTTTTGCAACCCTCGGGCGGCGGTTCAGCGAAGATGTTAAATATTTCGAGAATATTGTAACACGGATATTCGAATATATAGTTCTGGATGTGATTTTGAGCTTAATAATGCTTTTACTCTTAACTTAGCTTTCTTTTGGATATTGTAAGAAATGTTTATAATGAAATGAAATTAGTCAACGGAATAATTGCACAGCCTTTATTTTATTTCTTCAATGCTTTCGCAGTGTTGAGAATTTATATTTTTTATAAATTCGTGAAATGGATGTTGGGTGAAGCAAATTCGGTTTCTGTAAAATTATTGTAAAAATATGAATATATGACATGAGGTAAAATAGAGAAAGCCGATAAGATAACAATATAAATAGAAATGAGGAAGAGTAAACAGGTAAATCGAATGAAAAACAGCAGAAATGGAATAAGAAAGAATAATATTTATTCTCCAAAAGTAAAAAAAACTACTCTCTCCTCGTGTCAAAACTAGAACACAGTTAGAACCTAACAACAATCAGAACTCCCCAAACGAGTCCCACCCATAGCATCAAAAGGAAAATAAAACATGCTAAAAAATACCTCCAGCACAGACTGGAATAAAGCATGCCGGGCCTTTCAGAGCATTAAAACGACACTCCATGTCACGCTCGAGATTTCTCTTTGCATCGATTCTCAAAAGCTTCTTGTCGATCGACGTAGTCCTCGTTTCACGGACAACGCGCGTACACCTCTCCTCTACTCTGCGAGGAAGGAATGAAAAATAAAAAGATAGGGGAGAGTCGAGGCAGGAAGGAAAGGAACAGGGCAAGAGGGCTGGGAGAAAGGGAGAAGGAGCCTTTAATGGGGAAAGCCCCGTATTTTGCAACATAACCGCAGGAACGACCCCGCCAGCTACAAAGAATCACTCGTCACCCCTAACCGTGGAGAAAGCTACGATCAAGTTTTCAGACCTGCTCGCAGAGGGGTGGCTCTAAAGAATCCAATCCGTGTCCCCTGACGCGTCGAGGCGTCGCGAATGGGGCCAAAAAAATAAAGGTGCCTCTCGCTGTTGCCCGCCGCAAACATTATTTCTCGTTGTTGAATAATCCGCGTGTAACCATGAATTTTCGGTTGATCGATGCAAAGAGGGGAGCAGAGAGCTAGCTCGAAAAGATACGCAAAGTGAAAATTGTTAGGGGATTGGACGTTGTAAAAGTAAGTGGTCGTGAGTTTGGTATGTTTGCTCTGATTCGAAACGGTCCAAATCTGTCGCTAGTTGGGTACGAGAGATGGGCTGATGAAGGAAGGAATGTGGGGTGGAGTGTTTATGATTGAGATTCTGAAAGGGATTGAGGGTTGTAAAAATAAGTGGAGTCGTGGTTAGTATAGTTGCTCCGATTTGGCATGGTTCGAATCTGTCGCTAGTGGGGAATAAAAGATTGGCTGATGAAAGAAGGAATATGGGGTTGAAATGTTACGGTTAAGGCTGCGAGAGGGATTAAGTATCGTGGAAATTAGTGGAATGGAAATTGATTTGTTTGGTCTGGTTTTGTGGTGGTTTGGATCTGTCGCTGATTGAAAGCTTGGTTAATGAAAGAAGTAACGCGCGGGATATTACGATGCGAAATTAAGTTCTGTGAAATGATATTGAATTCAATTTCTCTGCAATTTATTGTTCTCGTTTCAAGATTACTACTATGGGATCCTTTATGAGTCTCCATGCATTTTCAGCAAACGCTACGGAACAAAGTAAAAGAAAGAAATAAGAAATATATTGAATGATCCGAATCAAATTTACCAATAAATTCAAACGATACTTTTTCGAAATCTTTGATAAAAACATAAATTTACATAAACTCTCAAACTCCACTATTTCATTCTTATTCTATATTCCCATTACTATTCTTCTATTCTACATTTCTCAAACACTCGAAACGCTAAAAAATAGACCAACCCCCTACATTATTAAGCCAGCCCTAACAAAATTTTTTACAACATTCCCAAACAAAATATTTTCATTTCATTATGCATCCTTCTCGAACAGCTCGTTTTATTAATAAAACTTCGAACACCAGACAATTCCAATCAATTCCTTCGTACTCGACACGAGATATGAAAACACAAACCAATTACAGTGTAAAGGGTTAGCAATTCAAAGTTGAAATAAATCATTTTAAAAAAAAAATTAATAATGCACGGGTCAAAATTGACCCGGCCACCGTGCGGCACGTTTAAATCTCAACCAAAGAATAACGGATCGGAAGCCGGTGTACAGCGATTCCGGCAGCGAAACGCGACGTGTAATTACGTTTCTGAAGGCAAATAAGAGGTTTCGTCCCCGGCGAAAGAGAGAGGGGCCGAGCGAGCGGCGGGGTCGAGTTTTGTTGGCACACAACTTGGAACTCAATCTAACGGCTTTTCCACGTTTTACGCTACTTCGCTTTCTGCGCCGCCCTTTTCTTTCGCCTAGGCCGGTCTTCCTTCTCCTCGACCCCGACGGTGACACGTGAATCCGAGGTCTCAGGGCAGCGACGCAAACAGAGGATATACCTTTTGTCTGTCTTTCTAATTCACGGGACAACAGCCGGGCAATATGTCGGGAAGTTTCTCCCTCGTCTCTCCGACTCTTCTGCGGCTGGGCCAGGAAAAGTTTTGCTTCGCGGTGAAATCTTTTCTATTATGTTCACGCTTCTTTTCCCGCGGATTTATGGAGCGAGCGAAGCGATACCGAGTGTCCCGCTATGTTTTCGATGAAATTGGAACGCTTACAGGAAATTGCTCATCTTTCTATCTTTTTACGGATTTGACGACTAATAGTTTGGAAAATTAGTTTTTGTATTAGTAAATAAAGGTTTCGGTGTTATAATTGTAGCTTTTAGAAGATTTCCCGAGGTCGCGGAGAAAGTTGAAACGATTCCATCGATGGAAATTCACGCGGAGAGAGTGAAATCTGAGCTTAAAGTTGATAGCATCGTCTGTATCTGTATTCTGGGTAGCATTTAAAGAACGAAGAATGCACTAACGTACAAATTCCATAAAATTTTCCTGTAAGGTGTTCCAGCGATGAAAGAAGAATGAAAGACATATTCGAATTTCTAAATTTCAAGTATTGCTCGTTTATTCACGATTTAACGAAAGTAAAATAAAACTGTACAATAAAACGAGAGCAACTTGATGAAAGGGTACGCGGTAATATGTACGTACGGATAATGCAAAAATAAAAAGAAGCATATTTCTCGACTCTTAAAAAGTATTACATAGTTCTGCTGTATAGTCTCCGTAAAACAAGAACCTTCTACGAAAAGTCTCACGAGACTCTCCATGCGTGCTCTTATGGAATTGCTGAGAAATAAAAGAATGGGAGCGACCAGGTCATTCGGCTGAGCTCCTCGGGCGTAAATATTGTCTATGGTCATTGTTTCGAGGATGACAAGGGTCAGCGACCTCTAGGTCCGAATAATACGGAGTCTCGCGTGTGCATATATACTTGGATGTAATGATATACCTCGGATAACGTGTGCACGCAGTACCAGAGTTTACAGAAAGCAGGACAACACGGTCGGAGAAGTCGAGGGTGAGGTCTTAGCCTGCGGCTACTTATCCGTGACCTAGTCAATAAGGCGCTCATTTAATATTCGTAGCTTCTCGGTTGAATTTCCGGCTATTGTGCCGCGGACCCTTGTGAGAACCCCTGCAGCGAAGTCTGAGAGTGGGGACGCTGCAACTAATGAAACGACAGAGGCGTGGTCATCGGCTTCTATGCACGACAGAGTCATCCTTAACGTTTTATCAGTATACAAGGTATTCATAATAATTATTGGTCATTGAATAGTGTACGTATTATTGCATAAATATTTTAAACGCGTATATCGTTAATGTTTTGTTAAAATAAATAAAACATAACAATCAACATCTTTTGAAATTCTCTAAGTAGGAGAATCTTTTAAATAAAATTGACTATGGCATTATTACTTTATTTAAGAAATTTAATCGTTATTTCAATCACTTGCCACGTGAGCTTCTCACGTCCCAATTATCTATAAATAAAACAGCAATTTTCTATCAATGAAAAATTTACTATTGCAATATAATCACGAATCCTTAACACTAGAACGACCAGATGGGACAGAATGACTCATTCCTAAATCCTTCTTTTATAATTATTGCAAAAACGACAGATCGTTCTGTAAGAAGTTTCGAAAGAAATTGTTTTAGCAATACGGAAACTAAGTTTTGAGTGGTCGAAGTCTCGGTAGATGCACTCTTGGGATTTCTATAGAACAATTTTGAAAAGTCAACTTGACTGCTTGAAAGTTCTAGTGTTGAAGGTAATTTATAGCCAGAAGTAATACAAACTGCTTTTAAAACTACAGTCAAATGAACACAAACCGCGTTTTCGATAGTTCGAAGCATTATTCTTACTTGTTGAGCAGCATGCTCCGCAAAATTTCCCGTGGAGGTGTACCAACACAAGTCTCGCAGCTGTATTTCCAAAGATCGGCGGAGATTGTAGACGCTCCTCTTTTCTAGGCCAGGGCAGGGAAATTTTTCCCCGTAAAATGAGACGGGCATCGAGCCTTTCCGGAAACTCAATCTAACGAGGCTGCCTCGCAATCCACGCTCCCGTCCCTGGAGCTCCTTATCCACTCGCATTCTTCTCTTTTGCCTCTTTATTACCCTTAGGCGGTACGAGAATCTCGGGTTTAGAGGCAGAAGAGAGTACCTTGTCCTTGGTCGAGATTCGACGGGGGAGAGAACGACGCTACGAGCGAACCTTCGTTCCTCGTGGCATCCAACGGAACAGGACAATATTTTTTGACTACTCGCCGCATTAGGCACTCGATATAATCTAACGGTGCAGTGCTTATTTGTATAGTTGTTATATTGTAATAAAAACCTTCAGACAGTTTGAACAAAGAGTTAATACTGAACTGTATGAAGTTTAACGTTGACTGCCACGAGAATTTCGAGCGTTTTGTTATAGTAACTGAATTATTCTTTCGTAGTGAAGGCAAATGGTATTAGATATAATTAGTAATGTTTTGACATTAGTACTCATATTACGCTACCATCTAATTGCTGATGTTACTCAAGATTTTTAGTCGATATCAATCTTCTTATTGTAATTGTTTTCAAGCAATTTCGAAGCTCCGGTCATCGGTGACTGCCGTGGCAGTCAACGTTTAATACGACAGTATGAGACTGTTTTCGAAGGTTTGAAAAAGTTTGTGGCAATTTGTGAAGGTATGCGACTGTTTGACGATCAATCGATGTTTTGTCGAATGTCACCTGTTCTTTCAACAGACTTTGACAATCAACGATTAACATACTGCTCAACAAGTAAACAGCGATATAATATACTAATCTTCATAAGAACTTTATTTTTGAGATATGAATGTCCGTTTGATGACTGGATTACAATTTTAGAAAGGAAGAAATCTCTTTGCATAACAGGTAGTAGCACTGATTCACAGAGAACTAATAGTAGCCGAAAGTATTAATATACAACTGTTCGATAATTAGAAATTATATCATAAACATGGAAAGGGGAAATTATAAAAGGCTAATAGCAAATGAAAAATGAAAGAACCAGTATTTTCCACGTCGAATCGAAGCCAATCTATCGTAGAATTTTACTTTTAAGATGTAAATTGGATTTGGCAATTAGAAACCATACCGAAATTGCAAGTGATCAAAATTAAAAATGAAAGATACTCTGAAAATAGAAACTGTCTCACATAAGTACCTACGTTTTATAACAATTAAAAACAATACCAAATAACAAGCTCTCTAAATAACAGCCTCGAGGTAACGAGAAACAAGTGAAAGCCCGGAGTTTTCTGACGACGAAAGTTCGGTCTGAAAATCAACCGGTCGACGAAAAAACCGTCGAAGGAAGGGAACCGGGACGGAATGGGCGAACCACGGCGAAGCGTTTTACAAAGGCGCAAAGTGTGTTCCGTGCGTGTTCGATGTCGCCAAAGTGAATGTCAGGGAAATGGACGGCGACCGTGCAGAAAACGCAAAATAAAAGATGCGAGCGAGTGAAGAGAGAGAAAGAGAGAGAAAGAGAGACCCGGTGAATAAAGGAGAAAAACGCTGAGCACCCTAATATCTGGTTGGATAAGAGGCAACGGGCAAAGAGCTGATAGAGGGTGGACAGGGGAGGGGGTGAAGGGAATGCTAATACCTGCTTTATCGCGGCGTGGAAAGGTATTCGAGGGACTTGTATGGATTTTCTGTCGTTGCTTTCCTTTGCCTGCATCATTTACCAACTGAATGATTGAGATTTTCTCTTTTCAGTTTTAATTTCTTTGCAAATGTCGCAGCCATCTTGGGATCGCTGAAAATTATGAATATCCGTGAACGTTGCTAGATGAATGTAGAATGGAATAAAAAGCAATTTTCATTCTTTCACTGAATCAGAAATAAAATTAAACTTCAGTCAATAAAAAATCTTGTTTTTTACATCTCCAAATATTAGCTCTTCGAGCACGAATGTCGCCATTTTGGCGATATGCAACTTTTTTATTCGGAATACAAAGTTCTAAACAATTTATTTAATTCTTTTCCTAATAGACTATTAATCGATAAAGTAGTTATACTGATCATAGTTAAGAAATAAATCATAGGGCAAGGAGTTAAAGCACAAGAGTCCATCATCATAGCTCTCTTTTTTCCTAGCATTCTGATTAGCTTCTTTTGAAGATTTTGAATGCTTCTAACAGTTCTCGTCCACAAGGAGTTAGCACTAAAACTACCAAACGTGCCAAAACGACCCGCTCCTAATTTCTTCCTTTTGCAGTTATTAAAAACATAACAAATGTTCTTTCAAGAAACTATTATGGGAATTAACCCCCTGCCCTGTGATTTAGTTTCGCAGTTATACTTGTTAGAATTATTAGTCGTTCATAATTTACTGGAAAATTCAAAAATTCCATACTCATCTTATGTCTAAATTTACTGTGAATCATACAAATTATTAATAACAAAGATAATTATTTATATGAACTCAAAGAAATTCAATGACATTTATATTTGTTAAACTATATTCGAAATCTTCCACGAGTCTGACACGATATTATAGACCGAGTGATTAATTTAGCAACACGCAAACTGAATAGTAAATCAATTAAAGTTTCAATAGAAGCACTCTTGGGGTTTCTATAGAGAAATTTTGAAAAGTCAATTTAGCTGCTCGGCAGTTTTAGTGTCGAAAACAGACATCGCCATACGCTGTACACTAACGTGGATCTGCTTACCAGTAAAACGCGAGCGTCGATGACGCATTAAGAGGGAGATCGGAAGATTGGAATGAATTGCCAGTGCAAACAGGACCGCCATTTCGGTACGGTGGAAAAAAAAGTTCGCGACGGGGTGAGTCGGATTTTTGGAGCAAGCGGTCGCCAGGGATTAGCTGGGAAGAATAAACAAGGTCGCGTGGCGCGCGAGTTCGTCCCCTGCCCTCTTTTGGGGACGCGTTCCGCGCTGATGACGCGTATTAAATTCGTCGATACGAGTGTATCGCGCGAGAGCCTCCCCCGAACAATGGGGAAAGTCCGCGGAGACTGGGAGAGCGAACGCAATTTTTAACGCGAGCGCTTTTCCTTGTCCTAAATAAATATTTCAGGGCGGATTGAAAGCTTGGCAAACACCGCGGCAAGAGTTTTTTAGGCGCGCCGTTTAAGTAGCCGGCGCTGTTATTAAGTAATTATGTACACGAGTGTCGGGGGTAGGACTCCTGGTTCAAGGGGCTTCGAGCAACGGCTGTAAAATGGCGTGTGTTGCGAGCGGAAGTCAGCGGGATTGTACTTTTATGTTGGATGGAAAGACGAAATAATGGAACGTTTGATGAAAGGAGTATTGTATATTTTAATTATTGTAATTTATTGTGGTTTTTGAAATGGGCTTTTAAGGTGAATATTGATGATGATGTGAGATTTGTATTTGTAGCATTTGGTATTTGTTTTTTAATAGTTTTTGCTAATTTAGGAATGATGAAAAATGAATGAAAATTCTATGCGAGGCTTTCGAGTTTTTAAGTTGAACGTTGATTTTGGTGAGTGGTTTATATTTGTAGTTTTGGTATGTTCACTTTTTAATTTTTTCAGCACGTTTGACGGTAATGTAAACTGAATTAAAATTCTACAAGAGATTTTCCTCCCTTTTTGAAGATCTTAACACATTGATTGCCACGAAAATTTTCAGAGTTTTATGTATCACTTATTTTTTCTATAGCAAAGATACAAAGCAAAAATGATTAATTCTTTGGTATGAAAAGTTTCATATTGCCCTATTATCTAATTATTTACGTTATGGAAGATTTATATTCGAAATCAATTATCTTCCAAATCATAATCATTTTCTTGTAATTTCAAGCTCCGGTCATCGGTGACCGCCGTGGCAGTCAAAGCGTTAATTAGATATAAATAGGCGCATACAATTTATAGAATGCTTTTCTTTGTGGTGAACGATTAATTGAGCTTCGTGCTTCGTGAATAATTATTCAAAGATAAAGTTTATAACGTGAAGATTCTTTTCGGTGCGACAGATTACATTTGACGTGTGGAAAGTACAATCTTATCACTCATCTGGAGTGACCTAGCTTTGCCTTTTGTCCGACTGCTACACATTCCGGCATTCAGTCAGTAACTCTGATCAACACAATAGCGGATGCAGCCTGGTGTCCTGGATTGCGAATTCAATGGGCAAGAAGAATGCATGCAAGCTGCACGCGCGATTTGTTGTTCGAAAAACTCGTGTAGCCCGACAATCGATTTATTCGAACGCGTTTCTCTTCTCGTTGGCTCGTCCTTGTGCTATTAATTAAGTAGTCTCTCGTGCATCCAGGTAACCCAATTTTCATTAATAATGTACGTTCACAAAGACCCACATCATGCGAGATATGAAAGAGTAACTGATTTCACACTGTTCGTTAACATGAATCGCAAGGCAATATTTCCTGATTTAAGTTTCATGAATGTAACCAAAGAAAGTCCATTGGATTTTTCAAATATAAAGGTATCAAATGAATAATTAATTGTTTTTTTAGTCATTTTAGTTTTATCTCTAAGAAATATTGAGTTCAAATATATTATGTTAAAAATTTATATTTCTATTCCATCTACCGTTACTACAATTATTTATAGAAAATAGAGCAATGTCTATTCTGTCACTTCCAAATCGAATCATCAAAAGTTCAGCATAAAAGTTCACGTTCGAACGATTGAAATCAACAAACAATTGAAACATTGCAAGGACGTCAAATGTTAATTCAGTGAAAATCTCCCAAACATCTCGCGAACTTCGCAAAACGAGCAGATTTCATTTTTTCGTCTTCCATCTCACAGAAAGCACTTCCCTCTGCCACATCTCAAAAAATACCTGAATCCATCCGGTGACTCAAGCAACCGAGCGCACCCAGTTGCTCTTGAAAAAATTCGCAGCACTCGTGGCTCTGCCGGGAAGGGGCACTCGGAGCTTCGTTGAAAATAAAAGAATAGTGCTCCTTCATACCGGGGATCGATCCATCGAGCGAGAACCGTCGCGAGATTCAAACGGGTTGCGGAAAGAAAGCGGACCGCAGGAAACGGACCGAGGGGAAGGAAAAACAAAAAACAGCGAAAGGGAAACACCGGAGAACTGGAAACTGGAAACGGAACTCCCGCAGGAGTACGCGTGAACGAGCTTCGGACAGTATTGCAATCAGCTAGCCTAGAGGTTCCCAAAACGTCGGTCGTGGGTTGATTTTTAAATGGACGAAAAATTTCGAAATACAGCTTTTAATGTTTAATACTAAAACTATCGAACGGGTCAAAATGATCCATTCCTGATTTCTTCTTTTTGCGATTATTAGGGACATAACAGATTCTTCTCCAAGAAGTGATTAAAGAAATTGATTTGGCAATACGCAAACTGAATTGTAAATCAATTGAAGTTTCAATAGATGCACTCTTGCAGTTCCTATAGAGGAATTTCAAAAAGTCAATGTCAGTGCTTGGTAGTTCTAGTGCTAAATGGCCTTATGGCACGCAATAATAACAATGGAAGTATCTGACTACTATTTTTGAATACTAGAGGAAAACAGGCTCTGCGAAGTGTTCTTGGATTAATTAATAATATTACAATGTTATTCGGGGTATTGATTATTATTAATTATTAATGATATAATTATTATTAATTATTAATGATATTTATAATAAAATTATTAGATTATTTCAGTGATCGTTCTTTCGTTATATTTCCAACTATTTGTTCTCCCCGTTTTTCCACATTAAAGTCTATTCATAATTTTCTATTAAAATTATTATTTTTAAAAGCAATTAAAACAACAAATTTGAATAAATGGTTTGTAATATTCCAAACTTTTTATACCTATTATTCGAAACTCTTTGTCCATTTGATTATATTGACCCTTTGTACTCTGTTGGCTTCGTTCGTTTGTTCGTTATAAATTACAAAATGTTAGATTTAAATCTCATTTACGTCAGAATAAACAATATTTACAAATTATGTCAAAGCCTGTAATCTTTCCCTTTTAAAACAAAATCTTGCATTTCCAAATGTTTTACTGCAGGAAAACTGATTAAATAGCTAGACACCAGTATGATAAAAATGAGCAAAGTGTAAAAGGTTAAGTCTCTATCGTATTTAATCCTTTGCATTCCGTTGTCGCCGCTGCGGCGACATTGTAAGATAAGTTGATAACTCCGTTTTCAATCAAACATGACTTTAAAATGTACACGCGTCGTTTTTAATGACAAAGCAACATCTTCAATCTTTCATAGTGGCGTGTATTTACCATTGTTAATACTCCTGGAATAGCTGGTTCATAGCAAAAATGAATAAGAGTTGCTGAAAGGTCATATTAACACGTTGACTGTCACGAAAAACATCAGCGTTTTATGTATCACTTATCCTTTCTATAGTAAAAATACAAAGCAAGAATCATTAATTCTTTGATATGAAAATTCTTATATTACCTCATTATCTTGTTATTTGTGTTACCGAAAATTTGTATTCGAAATCAATTATCTCCAAATTCATAATTATTTTCTTGTTATTTGAAAGCTTCGATCATCGGTGACCGCTGTGGCAGTCGAAGTGTTAAAAATTCCTCGGAGTGCAAATGATTAAAATTTCTAGGAACCTAACCTCCACGAATAGTAAGGCCTCACTGTATTGTTTTTTTTTTAAATTGTGTCTTGGTCAATAAAGGTTTGGGAACCACTGAGTTAGACGCTGGCCCTGTTCACCCGGATAACACCCTAGCGGGTTCACGGTGTTGTAGATACGCTCCTGACCCGTTGCCCCTGGCGAGCTGGGGGACTCTCCTCTCTTCGGCAGAATGGAACGATGAATTGAGTTTTGTTGGCGTACAACTTGAAACTCAATCTAACAGAGTCTTCTTCTTCTTCTTCTGCTTCTTCTTCCGGGTAGCGGCTAGGCTCTCGCTGCTACTCTGAGATGGTCCACGGTTCCACGGACGCGAATGAAATTAGAATGAAATAGAAGATTCGAGGAGCTCTTATTTCGCGTGGAGCTGATTCCTCTGAGAGATGGACAACAATGAAGTTTGGTAATATTTTTATTGGATCGATGTTTCTATCCTCTTGTGCGTGAAGTCGTTTGTTTTGTACTCTTGGTTATATAGTGGTCTGCGGGAATGTTTGCTTGGTGAATAGTCGATGTTTTGATCTCGATTTGAATGGGAAATTTGTTGGCAATTGAACGGCGGTTTCCGTCGAAGTTGTGGATTTAGTAGGATTTGGAAATTTAGAATTTTTGCAGTTGTAAAGGAAACTGGGGAGAGAAGTATTTAAATTTCTATATGGCTGAACTAATCCTCCATCTCTTCTTTCTTTTTTGAATTGTAAATACAAGCAGAACTTATAAAACTATGTTTAATCTTTTCAAAGTATAATATATTAACCTCCCACGAGACAGATACCTAATTTGTATACAAAATTTTTAGTTCGTTTTACTCTTAAATAATTTTCCTACAACACAATGCCAAAACGAATGCCCAAACAATTTTCACATATCCACTATACTAATATATACTATTATATAACGTCATACACTTAGCATAACATCATATAAACTCAATATTCTATAATTCTATCGCAGTAGCATGAACACTAAATGCACCGACATTTTGTACAGACCTATTTTTAAGTAAGGAGCCGAATAACTGGTTAGAAAATAAAAGTAAACAAGTTAGACGATTGATGTGTCTTAGTGGAAATGGAAATATAAGGAAAGACAGAAATTGAAAAACCGATAGCAGTATAAGAATTGATACAAAGTTGAATGGACGAAATAAAACGCAGAATTTTCATTCAAATTTTAACACTAGAATTACCAACCACTGAAATTGACTTTTCAAAATTTCTCTATAGAAACTTCAAGAGTGCATCTATTGAAACTTGACTTGATCCATGATTCAATTTGCGTATTGCAAAATCAATCTCTTTAATAACTCTCAGAGAAGCAATTGCTATGTTTTTAATAATCACGAAAAGAAGGAATCAGGAATAGATCATTTTGAACCGTTCGGTAGTTCTAGTGTTAACACTATTTTTACTGAAGGTGTCTTTCGACGCCTGAAATTTTAATTGGAAATTATTTTCCTAGTTTAGTCGTGTTTTTTAATTCAAGTTCGACTGTTCCAAGAATAATTATAACATTAACTGTAAGAAATGTCCAACATTTAATAGAGGAAAAATGACTAAACTGAGAAAATAGTTTTCAGTTAGAATTTCATAAGGTGTTCTTTGACACCTTCGGTAGAAATAGTGTTAAGAATCTAAATCAGGTGAACTATGCCTACTTATCGAAAGCATTAAGAAAAGGTCCATTTAAGGGACACGTCACCCTTATTATTCCTCCGTGGCAAACACTCGACAGCGCAGCTCACGAGGAACCGAAGCACGAATGAAAGAAACTATACACTACCATACATGATCCGAATGCGTGAGAAGCGGAAGGGCCAAGTGCAGGCCTCCATATGTCGGCCCATTCACGGGCTCATCCCTCGGTACTTGTTTCGTCCTTCAGGAACAACCGCTGCCCCTCTCCCTCGGCCCTGTCCTCAAGGACGAGGATTTGAAACGGGGCGATGCACGTGACAAGCCAAGGGGGCGAGCCAGCGCGCCCTTCGGCTGAAACGAGGGCACATGCACCCCCCGCGGAGAAACCCTCGAGCGAGCCCGCATCTAACGGGGGCCATGCAAGTGTCGGACCATACGCGAATTGACTTCGCCAGTTTCCTTTTTTTTTTCCTCTCCCAGGCTTAACTCGATTTTCGCGAGTTAACGAGCCCCCCGTTCTGCCTAATGAACTAGACATTCGGGAAGAGACTTTGTGACTAACGCACTCCCCTGGTGATTAGTTTTTGGAGCGCTGGTAGACCGTGGCTCTAATTTGTTTGCAGGAAGCACTAACTTGTGGAATTGTAGTTTGAACGGTTATAGAGATTAATGGGAGCTTTATTAGGCTGGCTCGTGGGACCTGTTATGGCTGTTGATGAAGGAAATGGGGTTTTCGATTGTTTCGGTATTTTATTCTGTGAAACGGAGTAGCACTGAATGTTTCGAATTCAGTGTAGAATTTTGGACTGCGGTTAATTTAGTCGTTGAAGGAAATTGGTTTTTCGTTTGTTTTGGAGTGTTGTTGCTGTGAAGTGGACATAGAATGTTCGGAATTGGGTTTAGATATTTTGAACATGGTTTTGTTGCAATTTAAATGTAGATTTGATTCAATTTGGAGTTTATTAAATTTGATTTTTATTCTGGTTACATTCGCCCTCTCGTGACGCAGTTGATTAAATAGTTAATAAAACTGATTGATTCACAATTGATTTTATCAATTTTATAATGCTTCAGTTATAATCCATTCATTTCACAATTATCGGATGCTAAAATTTTCAGCTGCCATAAAGTGTCGACACTGGAATTTACATTCTAAAATGTTTCCTTCAAAATCCGAAGTCTTGCACGCGCTCGGTCAAAATAATTCCGAGCCGTAAACCGAAAGAGTGCGCATTTTATAACGGCAGAGAGGCGGCACTCGGTGGCGCAGATAAACTAGCGGAAGCCGTTCTCTAAGCTCCTTAACTATACACCATCAAGCTCCCGAGGCTATTAAATCTTCACACATTAGCGAAGTCGTTCCTCCAATCTTCGTAGAAATAAAAGTGGCGTTAAGCTCAAAGATGAAGGATTTCTACACGCGTAAAGTGGCATACACAGTGTGTCCAAAGAGTTTCGTGAATGCTATTAGGAAACAAGACAAGATATAAACGAATTATCTTTACTGTCCTTCAAAGTAATAATCATTTGACAGAACATAATTTTGAAGACATGTATAAAGTTTCAGTAAAAGTTTCAAAATACACTCTAAAAACATAGAATTACCTTTTGATTTCTTTACTTTCTGATACTATTCACTAAAGTTTAGGAATATTTTTCAAAGTCAAAAGTTCATAGAATATAATTTAGAAAAACAGAATTACGATGTCTTTCCTTTTGTCTTCTTTCTATTACTAAATACCAAAGTTTACAGATTTTTCGCAAATTAGACATTTACAGAATACAATTTAGAACGGAATTACCGTATCCTTCGTTTAATTCGTTTTCTGACACTGCTCATCGAACTTCATGAATTCTTGAAATTTCAAATGCTTCAGAATAGAATTTATAAACATAGAGTTACCGTTCACCGAAGTTCACGGATTTGTACGAAGATTCGAATTTTTCAAGATACAATTTAGAAAAACATAATCATGATGTCTTTTGTGTCTGTTCGTTGGCAGATACCGTTCACCGAATTTTTTGGACACACTATGTAGGAAGGGAATAGTAGATCCGCTAGTTTTCGTTCAAAATAAATTCACGTTCAAGTGACGCGATGGGGGTGGGCGGCAGTAAATTCATTGTATCGGGTGTCCATCGTTTAAGGATCGTTCCGAAATTTATCAGGCGACGTGCGCGTTTGACAATCTAAATGTCGTAACTCAGAGGATCATTTGATCCTGTCACTGGGGGGAAGATCGTGCGGGCGAGCTGCGGACTGTTGCACTCGAGCGAGCGGTGCAACGATCGGGAGAAAACTGCCGGCTGATTGGATGAATCCTCACCCTCCAGATTCTAATGCAATTCACCGAATCAAATTTGTATCAATCAACGGGTAATATTTGGTAACGAAAGATGACGGGCGACCGGTGAATGCTATTTAAGAGAGTCTGTTCCCCAACGTGGAACGCTTTCCTCCTAGTGCGACGCCATTTTGTGACGTAAACAGTGGAAAATGAATTGATTGAAGTAATTGTTCTTTTTTTTCGAATTGTATTTCTTGTATTTGTGTTTTAATGATGGAACTTAATTGAATTTTTTAACCAGTAATTTCTTTCTCGGTTGAAGGTTTATTTGATGTGATGAAGCGTATGGAAGATTTTGATTGAAATATTAAGTAATATTAATCACAGTAGTTGTTTTATAATCTAATAAAGTAGAATCACTAATTCATTAACGCCAAAATAGTAAGTAAAATAAATATTATACAATATATAAAATTTCATTGAAAAACAAAGTAATATTAATCACAGTAGTTTGTTTTTCAATGAAATTTTATATATTGTATAATATTTATTTTACTTACTATTTTGGCGTTAATGAATTAGTGATTCTACTTTATTAGATTATGAAACATTATTTTCTAAATATTAAGATTGTTTGGAATAATGTTGAAGGTGAAACTTTTACTTTATTTAATAGCAACTTCAATTTTTTTTAAGGTTTCTAAAATTTAGCTCTTGACGTTCTAATTTAATAACAGATAAAAAGTAGAAGATAACTTGCTTTGCTAAGTTTCTTCTTAAAACCTCTCATGACGCTTAAGCAGCTTTTATGTACTTAAAACGCTAGGTGTCGGCGTTTGCCAATATCCATCGGAGTTTATTTTTCGTAGCTTCGTATACTAACATCTTTATAAAATCTGTTTTAAGTTTAATAAAGGATACAGAAACTTTCATCTTGGGAACTAGTTGTATTAGTATATCTTCTGAACTATTATTCAAGATATTTATTTCCTGTACATCGCTTGATCACGCGAAAGAATAATTTTTAATATATTTATTATTTCTTTGAGTCTCGTTGCGTCTTAAAAAAAATTAATACTACGTATTGTGTCCGCTTTATAACATTTTTTAATAAGACAATTTCTAAAGAAATTTTAAAAATTATTTTTCTTATTGTTCCGCACATAAATGAAACATTTTCGAACATTTTATTTCGCGAAATCGTGTGTTTGAAAGTTGAACGGAGGCAAGATACAAGTTTCTTCTTTTAGTACCGCGCGAAAAAAATAGGTAGGGGCCAGAAGTTCGAGGATAAATCAGTTAGAACATTGTCAAAGTGCATTACAGTATGAATGGCCGACATTATTGATGTCCTATCAAAAAGGAAACTTTTAACGAGATTCTAAAGGGTCATTCTCTAAATTGCAACGAACGGTTTACGACTCAGGGGAATTAGGGATCAAAGATTTATGGTCGGTTGCAATTCAAGGGATTGCGATCCTCTTCGGGGGTAATCGAAGTTGAGCGTGATCATTTTATCGCGATGTACGGCGCGTCATTTAAAATGCGATTGCGGTCGCAGAATGTCAATTGATCCAAGAGCTTTTTCAGGTTGATTGTTACCGCTTGATTCTTTAATCGGCAGCCGCTGGGAATTGCTAGAACGTGGGTGTTATTACAAATTCAAATTTGCTGCGGCAGATACTTCACGAAATTAGGAATTAAAAGGCAATTCATTTCCATTTACAATATTATCATTAGTTACATAAATAGCTTTCAATAGGCAACCGTTTCTTTCATCAACGTAAACGCTAGAACAATGATTCGTTAAAATCTATCATATTAGTATTAGAAAAACTAAAACTTAATTAGAAAAATATAATTTATGAAGTATTGAATATTTAATAACAAACAGTTCATTATAGATAGCAATTTATTCTATCACTAGAAACTTTTAAAGAACTATCTCCTAAAAATGTATGTCCAAGTTAATTAAAACATAATTTGAAAGGATATGGCTGTTTTAAACGAACTTCAATTATTCGAAGAACAATAGAATAAAACGTACAATAAACATTCATGAATCTACTGTTAATTTCCAGCTACTTCCAACTTCAACAATCCTATTCATCGGAGGCTAATTCTAACTTCCTTAACACTAAACGTACCGGCACTTTATACGCACCTATTCCTACTGTCAACGGCGAAATAATTGTTTACAAAGTAAAGGTGAACAATTTAAACAATAAATTTTTCTCAGTGAACACAGAAACAAAAGAAACGATAGAAATTGAAACATTGATTAATCGGATAATATAAGAACTGATATAAAGTCAAATGGACGAAGGAAAATGCAGAATTTTTAATCAAATTTTATAAAGGGAAATTGTACCAGTCATGGTACGTTTAGTGTTAATTTTCATATATATTCAACGAACGATCAATACCAGTTGAAAATTCCCGTGTACATCGATACTGTCCATGTGCTACCAATCCCGTTTATCCCGCAAACTTCGCCACGCTGAAGAAAAATCAGCAGCCAGCGAGAGCTGCAGACCAATTCCTCGAAGTCCGATAATTAACATCGTTTGTTCTCGTCGTCAAAGGTACGACTTGCGCGTCCGAGTCCGGCCGGTGACTCGGTCGGAGGCCTCCAACAAAAGCTAATTAACGACACACGGTACCACCATGGCAATCTCTGGCCAAGACACCCACGTCATTCTGCGAAAGCTCCAAGTCACAGCGTGCCACGATAGAGAATACGGTACGGTCCGTCTCACAAGAGCGTACTGGCGTTATCTATTGAACTCGATGCTTAACCCCTTGGTACACAATCACATCTATGGGACGTCGTGTTGGTTTTAAGGAAAATCAACTTTATTTCGTTGCAAGTGGGTTCACGTGCAACATTATTTCGTAAATCATTAATACGTTGCGTAATTAACCCTTTGCACTCGAGAGGTGACTCTTACTCATCACTTGATTTCATACGATAAAACTATAAAATTTGATATTTAATATTATACTTCGTATAATGCATCAATTTGAGAAATATTAAAACAAAACAGTTTTGTTCCTCAATGCGCGTGTTATTTCTCTTCGAGTCAGTTTCACAAAATATCATTATCTCATCAGAAAATGTTCAAATATTTTTAATGAAAAACCTCCGAGTGCAAAGGATCACAGTCAGTGCTTGATGACATTTGACAAATTTTGTAATAGAAATGGAACATTCTGTTTTTATACATAAATCGAAAGTTCTAGGGAAACGTTTAAGTTACAGATAGATTTCGAACCGATAGGAAATTAATTTTTAAAGGTGATTAATCGAGGATTAATTTATAAATATAATAATAATAATAATAATTTGAACATTTGATTACGGAAAAACGGGAATTTTTCAAAAGTGATTATTTAAAGAATGAAGTATTATATAAAGAAATGTTATGTTTTCAATACAGTTTTCTGTATAAAATAATTCTCTCCTGAATTGTACCATTTGCACCATTTCAGAAACATTCTGTACATTGATTTTTATACATTATGAGATTCTTGTAGCCAGAACGCTTTTGTGAGACGAACTGCACGACAAGGGACATAGGTGCCATCCGAGCAGTACGTAGGGGACAACAAACGTATCCAGACTTTTTCTTCGACTTGTGAAAGGGAGAAAGGTCGCCGGTTATTAGACGTAGTTCGTTAAACGTCTTGTTTCGACGACAAACGGATACCGTCGCGTCATGTCCTAGCAATTCCTTCGATCGATTGTTTAGCGAAGAGGATACGGCTGATGTCTTTATTAAACTTAGGATGATAACCCCGAGCGGTCACGTGGAACGCTGAAGGGAGATTCGATGAGATGTTTGTCGTACTTTTGTTTGGATAACAGGGTTTGACAGTGAATATTGACTTGCGTTATAGTCTGCAGTGTGTTCTCTCTTTGAAATAGAATATTATTGGGCGATATTGTGTCTCAAATGTTACTGTGACTTTCACATTTATTTAAGCATATTTAGATCTTCTTGTTACCGTTTTATTTTAACGAGTTTCTATTGAGATTTCTTTATTTTTTAAACTTCATTCTTAAACTTAATTTAACACGTTGACTGCTACGCTGGTCATCGGTGACCGGAGCTTCCAAATTGCTCGAAAACAATTACAATAAGAAAATTACCATTGAATCAAAATATTCAGAAACACAAGAAGCTAAATAATAGTGTAATATGAGCACTGTAAGACCAAAACATTAATAATTATTTCTAATACTAATTTCCTTTATTATAAAGGAATAAATCTTGCTATAACGAAACGCTCGAAATTCTCGTGGCAGTCAACGTGTTAATGAAATCTGGGACTCTGAATATAAGTTGTATAACGAAATAGAAGAAAACAGTTTACGTGTATGTTATTTAATTTAACATTTTCCTTCAAGATCGCATCACCAAATTTCCAACCATTCAAACTGGTCAACTAATGGTTCCTTAATCCCTATATACCATTTCATATCTCAAGAATTTCATAAAAAACCGAAAGAACATTTCAATATCCCTATGAAATTCAAAGTTCAATACAAAATCAACTTAATATATCTACAACGCTCATCAAAAAAGTTATATTTCATTCAGTTTTGTAAGATACGTAAATAGAAACGTCATTTGTGTAAATGTCTACCAGCGATCGCATACTCGAACGTCATCGCGTCAGTGGCCATCTTTTTCATCGTAGCCGACAGAGCCGATATTGCTTGAGATAAAATTGAATGAACGAGAACGAAGGGAAAACTGTCAGGACGTTCCTCCCGATCTTGAAACTTTTATACGCTTCGGGAGATTACGAGCTCCGAGGAGTCCTGTTCAGGATACGTTCCTGGTGGAGCTCGAACGCGGTATCGAAGCGAGCGCCCCGGAATACAATGGTTGACACTATGAACCTCCGACGGTTTATTTTATTACGGTCTCGGCTCGTTCCACGATGTTTTTCCGCTCTTATTGCCTATCCACAGGTAGCGATATTGTCTGCGGCTCGTCACGCTCCGATCCTCGAACCCGGCCGCGAAACAATTCCCGATGACGCGAAACTAATTCTCGTGTGATTTCTTTCTTTCGCACGAGTTCTGCTGAGCTTTCAAGTTGGATCTTCAATTTTTAACACGTTCACTACTAACGTCGCATATTCGCGACGACAGCGATCTTATATTTTACTCAAAGAAAATGAAATTAATCCGATGGATATTGTTATTTGGAGTTAAAAATATGGTGTTCTATTTAGAAACTCAATCACTCAGTTTAGTATCATTTTTTAAATATTTTCTTTAGAAAATTTGTTGCGTTGAATAGAGTATCGCGTTTGGAAAAATCGCCATCGAAACAAAAAAAATCTCGAGGATTGGATTAATAAATTTTTTTTTCGCAAAAATAAGAGTAGAATTTTCTTTTAAGATGAGATTATATTTTCATTTATCGTGATTTGAAGCATTCTTGGTTTCTCACTTTGAAAGTGGCGACGGTACTTCACTTAACTGTCGTTTTATATGGCGCTTAGTGAATCATTTGGGAGCATTTATGAAGTATCATGATTGTTTCTATTCGTAATAGACTTATCGTTTTTACGAATGAATACAAGGGACATTTTCAAACTATTAAATTACTAGACAACTTTAAATTGGTGATCGTAAAAGATCGAATGCGTTCTCACATTACTAACGCAACAAAGTTGTACGATGTACTTGAGAAAATTTGAAAGTGTAATGCGACGAATACACGAAATATTCAAATTATAGTATTTTTCCTGTTCATCCGAAGAAAAACCTTTTCCATCATAATTCTGCTTTCTCAATTTTGTTCTTAAAAATTCGAATTTCCATAAATAGAGTTCTGTAGTCTATAATTATAACTTCCGGTTACGATCGAAACCTAAAACGGCATATTGTCCATCCATGTCCCCTAAGTCTGGCTCGTGTTTCCGCAACACACCGTGAATTTGGGGAAATGGTCGGACGGTCCTTACGCGACCGCAAAATACTACCAATTCTACACCGAAATCCCCAACCACGGATTCCGGTTGTCTCGTTCTCCAATTTGCTTGACGCAATTACCTTTCTTACGGCCGGCCGAACAGACCGAGATAGCTCGGGGACGTTAAGGGTGGACATTAGTTTTTACTGCACAGCCTCCTTTTATCCAGCTCGCTGCCTCATCCTTGCATTGACCCGCCGGATGGAATAGAAACGACGCCTTAATGGGCTTTTTGCGGCGTTACGGGCTCCTTCGTTGCAACCGCTACGCCTCCCGTCCGCGAAACACCGGCCCGCCATCGCGGTTCCGCGTTCCGCTTCCGCCGGAAAAATGGCCCCACCGGAAATGCTTACCCAAACATTTACTTCGCCTACCTAAGTATTCTTCGAATTTTATTAACAGTTGCCCGGCTTCTTTAGACCGCGATTCCTTTTTATTGCTTGAAGACAAGGCTGTTAGGTTCCACTGTTAATTTTTTATTTGCCCGTGAAAAATTAATTCTTGCAATTATTCCTAAATGACTAAATTTCTATCTGGTTTTTATTTCGTTTTGTCACGTTAACTTTAATCATTACTATACGATGGCTGTTTATTAAAATGTTAACATTTCGTTAAATTTTCATATAACATTGGAAATTTTGTCACTTGAAGGTATGAATGTAGTGAGCTTTCGACGGCATAAAAGATTTATAATGGCAATTCTATAAACAACGAATATACAATCTAAATATAATATTTCGCGCTAACCTTTTCAATTCTCAGTCTAATACAAAAGCGTCGATATTAAACGCAATCAACTGTCAACGACTCTTGTCAATCTTCCTACTCATCTGCCAGTCTCCTGCAAATAGAATACAATTGAAACACGTTACATCCACTCACAACTCACTCAATCTCGCCACCAGGCAACGCCACAGTTATCGCCTAAAACCTCGAAACCCCTATCAACAAGTTTCCCACAATCACGGGCGAAGTCAATGAATAAAACGCCGCAGTCAATTCACGACAGTCAACATATATTACACGTTGTACCTGTCAATAAAACCGGTCGAACTCCATCGCGAGGAGTCCGCGGCCGGGCGTACACTATCCCATCAGTTTATACATTCCACATACGTACGCTCACCCGCGCGAGCGCGAGTACGAGCAAGTACGGAGGGGACAAAAACTAATATTGCCTTTAACGTGGCCATTGTTTTCTCCGTTCGTACATGGCCGGAAGAAACCGGCCACGCGCTCGGCTAACATGCAGATCCTAGATAGAAAACCGGCGGAACAAATGCGCGGCCGCCCTTCTCTCCGCCATCTTCTTCTCTCTTTTTTTTCTCTTTTTCTTATCCTGCTTCTTTGCGGACGGGTCGCGGACTCGTGGCTCGTCCCTCGGAAGTTTTTGATAAGCAGTACCAAGATGCACCGCGACGTAAATGGAGGAACGGGCCACGCAGGCCGACCCAGGAGTCCACGGGGGGCTTTTGTTCCGCGAGGACGACCGCGGAACTTTCTACTTTGTTATTAATTTCCGCGAGCCTTCGGGCCTTTGCTCCTTTCCACTCTTTACGGGTCTTCTTTTCTATTCTTCCGTTTTGTTTCTCTGTCTTCCTCGACCCTTTGTTTTTCTTCCTTTTGTTGGTACTTCATTGGTTTATTTCCTTTTCACTTCTCTTTTTGTTCTCCAGTTTCCTTGTCCCTCTTTTGGTTCTCCTTTTCTATTTTTCTTTTTATTTCCCTTTTCGCATTTTCTGTCTTTTCGTTCTCTGTTTTTCCTTTTTCGGTTTTTTTTTCGCTCTTTTCCCTTTTCTTTTCATGACCCTTTTTGTGGGGTTGCTTTTTATATTTGTTGAGCGATAGACCGCAATATGGCAGAATTTAAAAGATACAGTCAGCCCTCGAATAAAACGCTAAGTGGTTCCATGTTGTTCAGAATGGGACTCAGAGGTCATACAGAAGTAATGACAGTAAACTTTAACCCATTTCAGCGGACTAACCACTTAGACCGGTGATGCATTATTGAAATCGAAATGCGCAGAACGAGTCAGACTCGTGAAGTTACTTCTACAGTGAGTACCCGCATACTTTCTTCTTTTGATGAAAAATTTCGGTAAATACCTACTCTTTGTATTATTCTTTAAAGTAACTGCAATTATTATACTCGTAATTTTGTATATCCACGTTGCAGCTTTAAGATACAATCCAGAATATCCAAGAAAATCTCCAGCAATTTAATTTAACCTCAATTGGTGCAACTAGACACAAAGGTCAATAGGATTTACAAGAATGGGAAACAAAAGAATTGTTTCGTTTCCTGTGTAAATACAAGTGGGCTTCGGTTGTCATGAAACGTCCTGCAGAATAAAGCGTCTAGCAACCGCGTGGTTTCCTTTGCCGTCGGAGAAATAATCCTCGCCGACAGGCGACGGTCATCAAAGATGCGACTGCTTTCAAAGGAAGTGCTCTTATGAATGTCTCCGTGGCGAACGTTTTAATGCGTCCTCGCGGTGTCCCTCGCCGTCTCGAAGCGGCTCCTTCATTTCCTTAATGTTTGGAGAGAAAGGATTGATTCGCCATTCCTTGAATTCGTCGCGATTCTCCATGTTACAAATATACATATCCTTTTGTTTTACAAATTCATGAAAATTTCGTTAACTACTATTTTTAAAATTTTTCGCTATTAATTCATATCTTACTTGTTCCCTAATCCAATTTTCTTATTTTTCACTGAATGGTTGGTTTCCAAGGTTCCATCCTAGTTTCTTGATTTTCTATTGTACATTTAATTCTTTTCTTTAATATCTCGAAATCGTTCGTTAAATGGAAAACTTCATATTTCTTCATGAAATCCTTATCAGTGAAACCAATGCAAATTATAATATATGAAACATTCCTTCCTACGTTTATCAACACTTCCCGCAACAAAGTATTATACACCAAAGCTACGAAACAAAAGCAAAGTTATTTCTCCGCTGAAAGTTACCGAAAGCGTCGAGGAAAGCTTGAGGAACAACGATCGTTCACCGCGAGACGAAAATACGATTCTTTATTTTCCAAAAACTTCCAAGCTTGCGTGGTGATCAATGCTTCTTTACGATCGCACGGAAAGAACGGTCTTTAATCTTGCGCCGCGCGGGGCAACGTTTGCAACGTGAGGAACGATGTTCGCGCGAGGAATATATCATCGTGTTGATGATAATCGAACCCGGTGTTGCAGTCACGAGGGGTGGTAAACGAGGGGTGGAAGCGGAGCCGCGCGAACACGCGCTCGCCTTATGAAAAATACACGCGGCGCCGAGCGTTGATAGATGTTACCGAACGTTCGTCGACGGTCGATGATAGATTACGCGCGTCTGAATTAATAAGTTGACAACATTGAAGTATGTTGTCGAGCGTGCGAGGGGCGCGAGCGCTTTTTCTTTCGAGAGGAAAAAAAGGAATGTTTCCTGTACGCGAACTTCACGGAAACGATTTATTGTTTCTGGTCGCTGGAGGAGCGTAGCAAGCTCCGAAACTTCCTTGACTTGGTTGTTGCTGGATTCGTTTGATAGATCACTCGATCGGATTGTCGTGATTGGATAGATAAGTCGGTGATTGAAGGTAGACAATTAATTAAGTGTTTATGGATTAATGAAGGGTATGTAATTGACAGAATGACGAGTGATGATTGATAAATGGTTAGGGAATAAGGAGATAGATTAGTAATGCTGTGCTGGGAAGTTATGATAGATTCGGAAGTTATAATTGAATGGTAATGCACGAATAAAGGTTGACTGATAATGAATAATTATTGTTTGTTTTTCTGATAGATTATTACCACGAATTCAGTTGATAGATTGACGAGTGATTCGGTTCCATTAACAAGACGACTGACACACTTCCAGGTAGGTTTTTGATGGATTCATTTCTGACAACCCGATGATAAATTGGTCGACGAACAGCACTGATTGAAAGCTAATAATTGCTTAACCTGTTATTTGGCTGACTGATTATCGGTAATATTCGATATTTAACTGACTGAATAAATAACCACTAAATGTATAGAAGAACGATAAATGTTACCTACTGATACATTAACAAGGAACGTTCGTCTGACAAACTGACGAATTAAGGTACACTTACATCAAAGGTTGCCAAAAGAACTTCATATAACATGTAACTAATTAACAATTTTCCATTCATAATGAAAAGAAGCAAAAACAACTGAGAGAAACCAATAAATTCTTCGAATAAAGGTTCATGACGAGGTGTTAAACTGAATCCGCGACAAAAAGAATGCGGCACACAGTGAGCTGACCGTGCAAAGGGACCTGGGGGCGAACAAATGGCAGCGATCTTTCCACGCTTCCGGTTCTTGAGCGTCGCGCGAACGCCGAAACTTATCGGTTTCCAATGTCGCCAGCAATTGGAAAACTTTCCTCGTAATCCGTCAGATAAATCACTCGTCCCTTATGCACCTTCTATCTGTCTCAATCTGTCTTGCTCTCTTCAGATACTTCGAGCCGCCCCCTTTTCGTCTTTAGAAACACGCCTCTACTATTTCGGCTTAGATCCTTCATCTTTTTCTCTCTTCCTCTATCTTCTCTTTGCTTCCTCCCTCTATTTTCATCACCTTCTTCTTCGTTCTCTATTTCTCGCTATCTTTCCTTATCCTTCTTCCACCTTTCTCTCTGTTTCCGTCTTTTCCTTCTTCTTCCACTTTTATCTTTCTATTACTCTGCTTTTCTCTCTTCTACTCTCTTTGTCTCTCTATCTTCCTCTCTTCTATTTTCTCTGTTTCTCTTATTCTCTCCTGTTACTTTGTCTCTTTATATTATCCTCTCTTTTCTACTCTTTTTGTCTCTCTCCCCATTTTACCTTTCTCTATCGCTCTGTTTCTCCGTCTTCTTACTTGGTCTCTTTCTACTGCCTTGTTTTCCTCCTGTCGTTCTCATTCTTCTTATTTAACCCTTCTCCATCGCTCTCTCTTTTCTTCTACCTCTTCCTCACTCTTTCTCCATTCCCATTCTGCCCCACGCGCTTTTCATCCCTCGTTTGGATCCCCTTTGTTTCCACCCTCCCGCGTTCTTCCAGCCCGGCACCCGGTTGTCTGCGAGCGATCGCGGGACACGCTATCGGAACACTCGAAGCGTTCGAGACGAAGCGGCCTGAAACGTCTACGGATCGTCGTGTCTCATGCATCGCCGGATCAAGAGCCAGGCCCCGGGCAACTTTCTCTCCAGAAGTCGGAATTTACATCTGTTTTCCCTGACGCCAGACAGACGCGAGGATTGAAGCTTGCTTCGGGGGCAGCTCTACGTGGATCGGGGCTGTGGATACGGGGAAGACCACTTGACGCGAGAATCCCAAGACGCTGAAGCCACCCTTCGCCGCGTGAAGCGATCAAATTTGCGAAACCCTAACAGGCATCTTTTCCTTGGTACTGTATCGTGAACGAAATAAGTCGTAGAGATTATGAAAACCGGGCCAGGTGATTTGTTTTGAGTGGCAGGAGTTTGATCAGGTCCCAGGTTAAATTATGATTAGCTCATGGATGAAGTTTGAGTTAAGTCCTGGATTTGGTTTTATTGGACTTGGTTTTGACTAGGTCCAAACTGTGGTATTGATTAGATCCTGATCGAGACTATTTTGAAGTCTCAACATCAGTTTAATCAAATTCTGAACGAAGTCTTCAGTAACTCCTGTGTTAGATCCTAAAATAGAATACTGAAGTTTTCAGTTAAAATAAATCAACGTACACTGCTGCTACCAATTGAAAACATAATAAAATAAAAACACGCTAAAGTAGTAGTAATGAAATAAAAACACCCATACAGCGTAGTAGAATTAACTCCTTAACCTCCCAATGCACCAGCAACACGCGACTCCGCGGTACGCAACAATCCCCATCATCATTAATAGAAACATCCGTGACATCGATTAATTGAAACTGTCCCCCTCTCTCACGTGATCGCAGAATTTCGCCAATGAATCTCTCTCAGTGTCGCGTAAACGACGTCTGAGCACGCGAACGACTTTCGAGACGCGCCAGGCACGTGACTGTTAACCGTAACTTTAAACGAGTCACTTTGTCCCCTTCCCAACCCCTTACCGCCCTTACCTCCACGGCCTCCGCCATCAGGTGGGTTAAGTTTCCACGGAGACTGTGTGTCTGTTACGTATGCTGAAGGGTAGGCCAGACAAGGTCCGGTATTTCGGACGTAATTGCGCGCGCGCTTTCAAAGTCACATATTAACTCTTAACGGTTCGCTTGGGTGGCGGATCGCGCCTCCAACCTGCCAGCACCCCCGTCGCGCCATTCAGACACTGCAGACGTTTACGCAGTCACCTAAACTTCCACCCCTTCGCTGGGCTCGAGGATCACGTGGTCGATCGAGGGTTGAACAAGGATTAACCCTGAAACAGGGGTAGGCTTTAGGAGTCTAAGACTCTAGCATAGGCTGACTAGTTTCAGCGACAAAGGCGTTTGAACTCTTCGATGGCCTAGTTACTGGGGATCTTCGAGTGAACATTAGAAGTACTAACTTGGTACGACTTCAGTGATGAGCATCTGGGTTCTAGGTTGGCTGCTGCAGTCTCTGTCGGATGAGATCTTGGAAGGAGGATTTTGATCTAAGTTTGATGATGATAGGAATTGTGATGGTTTGATGTTTTGCGGATGAGAATATTGGTGAATGTGGAGGTTGTTAGGCGTATGAGGTTTGTCTATAGTATTTTATAATGCGAGGGGAGAAATGTAGTAAAAGACTTATGACGGAAGAATTAATGTAATGGATAACGAATAGAAAAATTGTGATACTGTTTCAGTGAAAACGTCAGGGTAAGTTTCTATAGATTCAGGCGTATTTGGTGTATTCGCGTAATTTTCATTCTTCCGGTCATTGGCTCAATGTAGATATACGTGCACGCGTTTGCAGTTACTGTTTTCTAATTAACCACACGCCTTTTCCCAGTTGCAATCTTTATATTTTGCGTTTCCCTCTTCTAAGGTGGCGTGAAAAATGTTCGTAAAGCCCTCGAGATTTCCTCCTTGCAAACTGCAGAAATTAACGTATACGCATTTATTAGCAATAATTACGTGCAATGTGTATTACCCTCACTTTTCCCCGACATGTTTTCGCACTCACGCAGCCCCTTAACTCGCAGCAACCCCTTGCGAACTTTTTTCCTAACAATTTGCCGTGTTGCAGGCACCGGTTCAGCCCTCGTTTTTTCGCATAAAATTGCAACTTCAACAAGCTTCAATACCGAGGCTGCAACTTTCGCCCTCGAATTATGAGCAGCGGTTTTTAGTAAACAAATGTCGAGCATACTAAATTACTTTGCACAGAGCTGAGAACAGCGGAATCTCCTTTTATTTCCGTATGAAATAGGGGAACTCGTTATTCGCTTACCAGCCGGGTAATACCACTTTAATTTTGCGTGTTCATAAAATACGAGAGTACGAATTGCAGCGAGAAATAGACTTAATTTAAACAAGAATAACCATAGTGTCTTATTATCTCAATCTGCGTGGACTTTTTCAAAAGTGCTATATATTTCAATACTATTATATTAGACGACAAATAAAAAAATATGATCCACTTCTTAAACAATACCATGCACTCGAGAAATCAAATCAAAATGGTCGCTAGTATGACGTGACTCCAAAGAAAATGGCGGAATAACCTCAAACTGTGCTACGGTTATATAAAAATTGATTTCACTCGCAGTTTCACGAAACACATAAAAAGTCATACGAATTTTTTTATAGACTAGTAAACGAACAATCGTAATTTCTTTTTTACACTACTGAAGTCATACCACGACGCAATAAAATTCAAAATTCCGCGCCTCAGATGCTGGAAAGGAAACGGAGAAGAGAGTACAGACACTTTTCCTCGTTACTTTCCTCGAACTTCTCGAACAGTTCTTCGTGAAACTTCTCACCGAGAGAACCACCTCACCCATTCCCCGAACGTAATAATATTTCATTTGAGATATCGTGTCCCTTCTTCCCGCTGTTCTATTTTCACGACACGATGGCAAGGGAGTGAAAAATCACTGACAATAATAAATTCTATGAGTACGCTAAGGATCCTTTCTGCCTGCGACGCGGGCTGGTAGCACGAGTTCAGGGGTTGGGGGTGGAAGTGCGATAAGTGAATCGGTCTATCATTATTTCTGAATATTTCTCTCTCTCTCTCTCTCTCTCTCTCTCTATCTGGGGAAATGTTAGGTTATTAAATACTGTCGTCTGTGAAATTAATTTTTATCGTGAAAAGTTCACGTTACAAATTATTACGTTAATTAAGGAACGATGCTGCCTCGTAAATAAATTGAATCAGAGCAATTTATTAGACTTAAGTTGATAATGCAATCTTTTATCATTTCTTTCCGGTTTTTGTGAATACGTTAAACGTATTTCGACTTATTTGAAAAAAAGTAACATCTTACCTTAAACTTTAAAGAAGAACTGTGTCATTATAGTTGCATAGCTTACCTGTAACTGAAAAAATATTCTGTTATTCGGAAGTTACTAAAAATAGGAAATAAATAAATTCAATTGTACAACATTCATAATCTGACAACTTTACATAATATTATTATTACACTGACAGAAATAAAAGCGTTAACAAAAAAGGTTCATTATGATGCAAAATTCTTAAGATTATATATGATTTTACCAAAGAGATTTGACAGGCTTTCGACAAACGAACACTCGACTCGCACAAATCGCAAAGTTAAAAATCATCGAAATCAATCCGCCGTTTCCTCACGTACAGCGAAATTCGATTACACAATTGGATCACGTTTCAAATATGCATGAATCCGGACGGGTGTCGAGGCCCCGGGTAATCCGGAAACAGTAAAAACCTGAACTTTCTGATTCAGTGCGCGTGTCGGTTCCAAGTTGACACACCGAACCCGAAAAGTTCGGCGAAAATTCTGCGCGCAACGCAGTTTACGTTCTTTCGCCCTCCTCCGAGGGGAAGAGGGAATGCTTTAAATCACGCGTCCGAGAAATAGAGCAATCCTACTAAAAAAAAAGGAGGAGGCAGAGTGAGAAGACAACATGAGAGAATCTCGCCTTCTGACCGCAAAAAGAAAATCGGAGAAAAATAAAAGAATAAAAGGTGGGAAGAGAGAGAGAGAGAGAGAGAGAGAGAGAGAGAGAGAGAGAGAGAGAGAGAGAGAGAGAGAGAGAGAGAGAGAGAGAGAGAGAGAGAGAGAGAGAGAGAGAGAGAGAGAGAGCGAGAGAGGAAAAAATAAACGTTGGCCTCACGGAAACGAGTGGGAACCCTTGTAAAAGTAATTAAAGGACGAGAAAGAAAGATTTAATTCCCAAAAGGCAGTGAGCGCTGCCTTCCCTTTTCGCCTAACTGAGTTTTAACGAAGGGAACCCACCCTCTGAGGGTGGAACTCCTGCGGGGACGTAATACGTCACATAAGGCTCATCCCTTAACAGACGTCTAATGGCTCACAAAGGAGCAAGGGGCTGATTGCACAAGAAAGGGAGCGTTCCACATATATACTGGGTGTACCGAGCTTCAACACACAAAAATAACATTATGCGCGGGTCTATTTGGACATGGTGAATCAATTAATTCTCGGGGCGCGAGCGGACCGCGAGGAATCTGGCAACTGGGAATTCTTGAAATGAATTTTCGGGGATGGTGATCTGCAATATTGCAATTCGTGAATTTATGGCCCGCAGCAATCTTTAATCTCCATTTACTTTTACTGTGATGAAAATAAATAAAAAGGATTTCATTTAATTTATCTCGGACACCTATTAAAACAATTAAATTGCGTTTAATAAGATTCGTATTGATAATACTGGTTTAGAAATTGTTTAAAAATGTTTAATTTAGAATTTAGAAATGAATAATAATAATTCGAAATTATAATAATTATACAGTTATTAACAATTTTTAATACAAAATGATAACTGTCATAATTAGGAAAATAGATCTTGAAATATTTTTAATTCTCGTTTATATAATATTCAGCCCCTGAAAAAAGTGTTGAACATTTTTAGAAACACCCTGTGAGTCACGCTTATTATGTCAGATAATCTGGGATCCGCTTAGAAGAGTCGCCAAGAGTTGAAAGAAAGAGGCGACCACCCTGAAAGGAAAGCAGTCGCTCGCTCGCCCCTTAATCTTCCTCCCACGCAGTATCTAGCGATCTGGGCCCTCGGGGGATGTTTCGCTACGGTATAAATTTCGCGACACTATCACGTAGTCCATCTCGGTGTCGTGAACGTGCTAATAAAATTTGGAAAATTACAGCGAAACCACGGCCTGGGGAGAGAAAAGTACACCCCTGGCGAGCATTGCGGTGTTTGGCGCTTTTGATTGAAACTTGGGGAAAACTTTCGCCGATGGAGCTGGGGCTCTTCTGGCCATTCAGCGATAACGATTGTCTCCGGTTATTGCCTCAATTCTTATCTACCGTGAATTACAAGGTTTCTTTCGTTAACAAATAACAAAGTTATAAAGTTGTCGAATATCAAGGATATCTATTTACAACCCCTTACACTATAATTTATTCCTCAACCATGAGCGGCACAACTTTATTATTAATAATTTATTGAAAAAAGAGAATAATTCTAGGCATATTTTACGTCTATGTTTGTTTTAAAATACAAAAGTTTATGTTTCAACATATTCAGCTAAAATAATTTTAATAAAGTACAATTTATAGCTGCACGAAACACGTTAATGGATTTATCAAAAGAAGTATTTTGATGTATGATGCTAGATGGATAGCATGGTAAAAGTTTGGATGAAAATTGATACAGATTGTAGCTTTAATAAAGTTTCAGTAACGTTTTCATAAGTATAAATTAATTAACGTTGAATATATTTTCGCAATTGTATTTTTAAGAATAAAATTCTACGAGATATCTGGAAGATTATATTCTGAGGTATTCGAAGATTATATTGCAATTTCTGTTAGATTAACAGTTGATATTAATTTTCATTGATACCAGGGAACTCCCGAATGTTTTAAGCGACGCCATTTTTATTCAGCGCGCGTGACTAGTTCCATTGGCACCGGCGACGCCGTAAATATTGTGCGCAACACTCGACTTGCTTCACGGTTCTATGAATTTTCCACGAGACGGCAATTCTGAGTCCCTGAAATTCCTTGGTGCATAACTCGGTGATCTTATTCACATACTACGGGCGACAATGCGAAAAGGGGAACGGAGTTGGAAACAATTTTCGTTCACACTACCACGCGCGATGTTTCTGTTTATGCGCGCTACTATGCATTACCCTTTATGTGATGAAAGGCACAATAAAAGGTTTAATAATAGTTCACGGGTTATATTACACCATTCGAAAGACTAATAAAACAGTTAACATGTTCACCGAAACACACAAATAATTATCTTTTCAGCGGAAAAGAATGTTATGAATAATATTATTAATTGTACGACAATGCACTTCTCACTGTATAAAAAATAAACTTCTACTAACCGATCAACCCTTTCTACTAATTTCTTAATATAAACATTTGTTATTTTCCATTGAAATATCGAAATATATTTCTTACAACGAACGCGAAGAAAAACTTTACAGAAATAAAGAGAGGGCATTATTTGTTTCAATGTTTCGCGTATCGTATTAATTACAATATTTAACACCGAACTTTAAGTTGTACAACTCTGCTCCGTTAAATGAAATGGCGAGTGAGAGTCAATTCTAAAGTAACACTGTCGAAGGCAGAAGCAAATCTTCCGATAAACGGTCCGAAGGAAATTATTTTCAACAAACTATTAAACGAAAGTGTCATTAGCAGTGGCAACAAGTTCGTTGAATGTTCACTATTCGAAACGAATCGATGCGAACGCCGAGTCCCGTGGCAATTAAAAAATTTGTTAACGTTAACAAGCTCCCTGGGACGGGCTATGCGCGAACAAAGTTTCATAATGGCGATTGCACCCGCGTGGAATATAACGGCGGCGAGTGTTAAATGATCCCTCGGAGAATGGCCAGTCCCGTTCCGATATCGTTCTAAATTCGACGATGCTCTAACAAGCCCCCGCCGGTCAAAAGAACTGATGTTTATTTCATCGCAGCTAGATTGTACAAGCACGAAAGTTTCGCGAGCTACCCGAACTCAAACAGCCTCTTGTTCGGCTCGAGTGTTAAATCGATCTACGGGCCGCGTCGGGATCCAGAAACGCGTCCGCGACCCGTTCGGTCAGACTGCAGCCCGCGCAATGTGGAAAATGTAAATTTGGGTAAGGACAGTTCCTCCTTTGTGGCGAGACAATGTTTCCTTGTTCATCGCTCGCTCCCGAAAACGAAAAGTTCCGACTATCGTCTGATAAATAGCTCGTGAAGTTTGTGTCTCGTTATTTTCAGAGTTGACTGTCTTTTAACGCTAGATCCACGGAACGAGTCAACTGGACGCGTATGGAATTTTATAAACATTGTTTGGTAAATGTTTGGATCGATTTTGATAGATGTTGTTACGAAAATATGTACCTTAGTTGTCTAGTTTTAAACTTCTAATTTCTAAGATCTAAACAAACGAATATCAATTTTTTTGCAACACGTTCGCTACCAGCGCTTATTTCAATGACGGTCTCCTTGATTATAATATTTTCTTCAATTCAATAGATCTTCTAAACAAAATATTAGAAAAATGAAACTGAAACGAGTCATTGAGTTCTTCAATATAGTGTCGTAGTTTATAATGTCTAATAACAATGTCTATAGGACTAATTTCATTTTCATTATGTCAAATACAGGATTATCCTCATCACAAATCTGTGACGGTAGCGAACATGTTAAGGACGATAGAAGAAATTGTACAAATGTCCTGAAATCTAATGTTAACCAATTAGCCGTGTACCTGAATTGTGTATCGTGTACATAGTTTTTTCGTAGTAACCCTATATATTTTGTTTGTTCATTTTCGTTTTTGCTAAAATTTTCATTTTAATTGCAAATGGTAACCATGTTCTGACGAGTATATTCGTTGTATACAGTTAGCTGGTTAATATTCAACTTGGTTTTAATTGTTTTCGAGTTATTTCATTCGAACCTTTTGAAATATTATTTGTCAGTTTGAATCTTTTAACTATTCTGATTGGGCTTTGCTCAATATTTATTTTCCTAATTAGACTTTAAGAACATCTGTCGAATTATATTCTGAAAACAGAATGTTTGCTAGTATACGATAAACAGTTTTTCAATGTGTATGCAAGTAACACTTAGCGACTTACTTTCAATTGGCAATTTGTTTGAAAAATTCCTTTCCCTCTTTGCCACTGGCTACCATACACACGTACGATTATTGGTAATATAAGAATGTCAATACTTGAATTGAAGGTTGTCAGTACTTTACAGCATCAGTGAAGGTAACACAAAACAAGAATGACAAAAAACATATATACGTCTGCGTCTATACACAGAAGGCAGGGCCGCCATATTGGAAACGACTACACGTCGAAGCGGAATGTGCGGACGTTTGTAAGAAACTGCCCATCTTCTTGCAGCCTGTCGAAGACCAGCTGCTGTGTGCCCTCTCCAAGCCAATGACCTTGTCGTTAAAAGCAATTCGTTTCCAAATGATTTATTACTAGTCCCCTAAGTCATACAGCTCTACCAACGACATTTCCAACATAAAATTAAACTTGCTTTACATGGCACACTACATAATTGGCGTTTCCTATAAAATATTAACATAATATTCAACGTTTTTATTTACACAGTTGTACCTTTTCATATATCCATCAACTAAAGTTAAATATAACTAACCAAGCAAATTGAAGTCAAACTTCTCTAACCAACCACAAAAGAACATTTCACCTACGAATATTCAAAACATCCATTTCCACAAAATCCTTCCCACTCCTCTGAAAAACAAATTACATTACATTTCTATTCGAGAGTCATGCTAAACGCGACTCCAATGTTCTCCGACATTCCTCGACACGTTAGCTCAGCCAGTCACAGCATACTGAAGAAAGAAGCTAACATTATCAAGGTTCCCATAAGGCGGAGAAAATGAAACGATGCCGTTCGGCCAGCAAAAAGATTCGATCGTGATCCCAGAGGATGTTCCGCAATCACAGCGATTCCTGATTGATGAAAACAGATCGTTGATAGAGAAAGAAAGAAGGAAAAACAGAGAGAGAGAGAGAGAGAGAGAGGGAGAGAGAGAGAAACGTCGAGCAAGAAGCAGCGTCGAAGAACACCTGACTCGGTGTAATTTCATCGAGCCGTTCAAGGATCCCTCGATCCCGGGGCAGGGTAAATCGCGATCGTTCGTAGGCCACGCCCGCCGAAGCGAAATCGATCCCCGTCGAACGATGTAATGCCAGGTAATCACGCCGGCCGTAATGACCGTGATAACGAGCCACTTCCTCGCTACGAAAAGGTGCTCGTCCCACTGGTAATTGATCGCTGGCGAAGAAAAGACGCGATCGGGCTTCATCGCATGCTCCGAAACCACCTGGAAATTGATTAAGAGACACTTCGATCCTACGAGGATGGTTGCTGATCTTCGCCCGGGCCAATTTTGTTCGAATTTCTCGCGGAATGCACATGACACGCAGCGTTCGTCGGTGAATTAGAGGTTAGGAAAATTTTAGGTTGACGGAAATTATGGATGTAACGAACTTCGTGGATTTGTTGAATTTGTGAGGAGGAATAAATGAGGTTTTCCAAGTGTTTTCTGGTCTTTTTTTTTGGTTCTGTCTAGTGTCGTTTTGTGCTTGATTGAGAAAGTTACTTTATGGAAATTAGTGGTCTTGTTCAAGTTTCCCGCGAAAAGTTTACGATTTATAGATGTTTTTATTGAATTAGGTATTAGAGAGAATTTTGGAATACAAGAAAATATGAATTAATGTATTAATGGAGTGTAGAATTAGTTTAAAAGTAACAATTAAAAAGATCTTTATTCTATTTTAGTTGTAGTTTACAGTAAAGCAAACTTTTTATAAATTCATCTCATTGCAAACTGTTTTACAAAACTCTGTTTCATAAATAAAGATATATCGTCGCTTAACAAATGTATTAAACCAGAAATTGAATTACGTCTCTCATATATTCGCCTATTTTAATCGATTTAAATGCAAACTCTTCTTTACCTGTTTACAAAACAGCTCATACAATTATGAATTATTATTCATGAACGCTCACGATCTGTAGATTAATTCCACGAAACAAGATCAAATAAAACGTCTCTCATCTTGTTGCTGATTTCAATAACGATTTCAATAAAACTTCACGATCAATTCCAATCGTTGACGCAAAAATTGAAATGTTACGAGTTAATCGTTATCGTGCAGTTAGTATTTGCATGATGAACAATGTCGTCACCGTCGAGCCACGCGAACAGCCTTAAATTCCATTAACACGGGTAGACTTCGAATCAACGGGAGACACAATTATTTACGACGACCGCAATATAAATTGCAGAGACCGTGAGGCGATCGAGCTACGATTCCTTATAAATTACAGCCTGCGCGACCCTAAAAATTACCCACCAATCCAAAGGAATTTTTGTTTTCCGTAATAACAGGTCGTCGGGACCGTATCTGATCGACAAGCTTTCCCGTTTTACTCGTTTTGACTCGTACAGCGATTGCGAGCCGTGACTCTTTCCATTGGACACATTATATTTTCAACATCGAAAAATTACGCGCTGAGAATGTTCGCCCTTAACCGGCCACGATTAACTATTAAACCGAACGCAATTTACTTTTGTTGCTCTCGCAAGAAAGTTCCCTCGAATGACAGTAATTTATTCAATAATTCATCAATGGAAATTTCTTCCATCACGATTCCCCGTGCCTCGCTTTATTATCCTTAAAATTTACCACTCGTTTATTTGCCCGGGCAGCGCAAGCAATTTCCGCGATCGCTAATTACACTCCGTCAAAGTAACCGGTGAATTTACTTTTGCTTCCTCCGCTGCGAACCGCCGCAAATTACTATATCACAGCCAAGCATTTCTCGTTGACATTTTGTTTGACCAAGGCCTCTTATACACTTATCTCAACAAGCTTCGTAACCAGCTTTACTAACACGTCCATCGCAAAAACTTTAAAATTTGCTTAACCAACATTTCCACGTCCCTTAACCGAATTCTACAAACATCAAATCTATTTTCCACGTTTTACCTAGGAACGTCAAGTGTCGTAAGCAACTCGTTCTCAAAAGCTCCGCAAATTAGATGCTACTAAATTCGACTTCGTGTACGTTTTCAGTTCAAGCGGATCGCGTTTCAAATAATTTCTCTGACGCGTGCAGCTCGAGCGAGGCGACCGTTTCGTCCTGAATCGGGAAAGCAGCGAGTTCTCTGCAAACAATCGAACGGCATAAAGGAAAACGTGGAGACCTGAAGGAACAGGTCGGCCGTGAGATACGTAAAAAGGGGTAGTTAATTAGAGACCGTAGACACGGAGGGGGATGAATGGCGGAGCGAGGGGCCCGGGGGAGGGAATAAATAAGGCAGATGCAAGGGTGATAGCGATCGAAGGGCGAAACGGGGAGGGAATATTGCGAATCGCTCGGCCGGCGTCACGTACAAACGTCCTTTTGAAAAGCAACCCCTTGTCCCGACGCTCGTTCGAGCTCCTCCAGAAGGCAATCGTCGTCCACCTCTTCCTTTCCGCTTCCGATCCTCTGACGCGTGACTCGATTGTTCTTTCACGGCGAGGAAGAGAAAGAATCGTAAAAAAGGTAAGAAGTTTCTATACCGTCCAATTATTTCTTTGCACGTGAGATCATCTTGGGCTCCGCGCTCGAAGAGTATTGGCGAACCGATTTTCCCGCGTTTTGGGAAATATTGAATGATGTTTCGGTGCAATGTTGTGATCGATTGTATTCGCTGGAATCGTTTTAATCCTTCGCGCTTTAAAAAGTAGCACACTTTAAATGATTATAAAAATCGAATCTTATATAAAATTAATATGAAATGTTGAATTCTACCGCTGTGAATTGCTTAATTTCATTTCCCTAGGAATATATAGAAGTTTACACCCGACAAAATTGAAAATAAATCGACTGCAAAGGGTTAATAATGTTGAGTAAAGGTTTGGTGTTTGTTTTTAGGTAGGAATGTTGATTATAACAGAGTTTTTGAGTATTGTTTCTGTCTGGCGGTTTGTTGGTGAAATTGAGGATCCGTGTGGATGTTTAAATGTTGAAGATGGATATTGTTTTTGGTTAACGAAATTGTAGTGGATGGCGTTATACTGGGTGTCTAGTGAAGTATTCTACAGTAAGACGTATTTGGGAGCTGATTTTTAATGAAGAATCTGTATTTCCTGTATGTTTCAGTGACCGAATTGTTCTTTTTTACTAAGGCACTAAACCATCTTAAAGAATATTGTCCTGGAGATCTCGGTTTAGCGAGAATACAATGGTCGAACCTTTCTTCTTTTCATTTCGGATTCTACGACACACGATCCGATTGGTTTTTCACGATCGCCTGGAACACGTCCTGGTGTCAGTGTAAATTTTTACTTGCCCATTCGTTTCTTAGCTCGCCGCGTTCTCCGGAGAAAATGGGTCGAGCGTAGATGAGCATTTTTAGGGTTTTCCATTACCGACGGGTCCGGCCGGTCTTAAACGTGACTCTTCTAATCGAACCGCCGGGATACGGCAAGCCAATTCAAAAGTCTATGACGCGTGAAATCGAATGATGGATTCGTGGATGCAGGAATGTAATGGCGTCGACTGGAATCGTTTGGCTAAGCTTGATTCGGCAGATACGTGAGCTTATTTATAAAACGAAGTCTTTTGATTGAGCTTCCTTTTTTTCATCGATCGAACAGAAAATAAGAAATTTAAGATAATATATAAGTTCTATAAAGTTTACTCATTTGATTTAATATAAAAAGTATATTAAAGAAATATAATATTCCAGAAAATTAGATTAAAAATAGTTTTACATTTCAAGAAACCATTCTAAAAACTTCATTCAAAATATCCCCATAAAGTTGAGTGTTATCTAAATGAACAAAATTATTAAGTCAATATTCAAATTTGATGTACTTCAAATTGAAGCTACGTTTCAAAAATGATATTTTATATTTTAAATTTCATTTGATGAGACAGGGATCAGCTTATAATTAGTCTTGTTAATAATTTTTAAAATGTCAAAAACTTTCTATTACTACTCCACGTGACAAAACGATGTCTGAACCTTTTGTCGTCACCTTGATCTTCCTCTTCCTTAAAAGATCTCTACACTTCAATTTCTTTTAACGTGACTGTTCCACTATTTCTCCATCTGTCCAACAATTTATCTCCTTTCACTCCTGTGTCCGCGACTATCTCTTCAACCCCTGTTTTCTTGCAGTACGTGTGTCGAATAGACACCGTGTTTCCGATTCCAGGCACCGGCTGATTGATCGGCGAAAATAGGCATGGACGAAAGGGTGCTTAAGGATTCAATTCAGCCAGGATACATGAACACGGGATCCTTAATCCTCGGTGCGGAAAGAACGGACCGGAATTGAATCTTTAGCAAGACAACCGTCCCTTTCCGACGGTGTAAATTATCTCTGCCAGTCGCGATGGGTCAATTGGACATCCACCATTCAGGAAACAGTGTCTGTTGTTTGTTATTAACTTGCCAGAAATCGAACTTTTATGGTTCTTAGTTTGATTTTTCTAAATAGTGATCTTTCCTTTATTTATAACACCATCGAATTATACTTACAAGAAGAGTTTTCTTCATTATTCCTCATTTCCACATCTTACGTTTTCCATTTTCACTTCATTAATTTAACTTAATTATTAATTTATTAAACATCCTTTACATTATTCTATCACATTCGATACAGTTTAATATACTTCATTGATTACGAAAATTCGAAAATCTACTAACAGTTACAATAATCCGTCTCCATTGTAATATAGAAACCATGTCAGTGAACATTTAAAAAATAAAAAACGTAGATTAAGAAGGAACTTTACAATCTGCAAACGTTTCCGTATACCTATTCAATAATTTCATTAGGAAATCTTTTTCATTTAAAACTATTCAATATAACACAGTAATGAACAAATAAAAACCAATGAAAAGCATCGTTATCGTTACGATAAACAATTAGTCTACAGCTCAAAAAACAACCATGAAAATCACAGGAATTTCCAGCAGCAGCCCTGGATGTTCTCGGTCTCGCCCGGCTAAATGAGATTAATCGTTTTGTCATAGTGATTCGATTAACTGGTGGCCCGAGCCAGACCCGCGTTTGAAACACATGTCCGCAAATCACGATATTCCTGCCGGGTCTGCAGCGAAACTCGCGTCCATGCGAGAGTCATTCATTGCGATCTACCCTCGTCCGCCGTAGACATTTTCGAATCATCAATCCCGATTGTTGTGTAACAAGATACTGCAATAGGTATTAACGAACTCTCTTCGGATATCGGCTTAATTACCATGCGGTATCGCGCGTGTATCGATCTATACGCGCGCGGAACGACATGACTGTCCGCCATGATAAATATAGCACGCGCCGTACCAATGGCCGTCAACTTCCCGCGGATCTTCCCGCACATGTATGCTACAATCCTGTTTCTCCCGTTTTTATCGAATTCGTGTAACGGTTCGTGTCGCGTCTCATTGATTCCGTGATATTACTCGACGTTACGATGACTGAATTGCGTGCTGGAAAAGTTGTGAGTGCCAATCAGGTTTTTCAGCAGAACGGAAGTTTAACGTTACGTTGAACGTTATGTTATAATGATGTCATGTTTGAATGTCGGTGATGTTACGGGTGACTGATATTTTTGATGAATACTTATAGAATTAACATTGTCAGATTGTACATTACAGAATAATAATAAAGAGGAATTTGTTCTGTTTTGGTATTTATAGTGTTTGCTGCAAGAATTCTTGAGTTGTCTTTTGAAAGGAAGGTTTCAGATATTTTTGTACTACTATGCGATTAGAAGATTGAATCAGAAGGTTATATCTTTTTCAAGTAGTAAAAATATTTTCTGCGTGAAATTGGACTATTCATTTCGTTATGATTATATCTTGAATAGTCACAGTGATTCACATAATTTAACAAAGGGATATTAAGCATTTGAATTTGAATAGAACTATTACTTTTATTTGCTAAGTCGAGCCACTTAGGATGAGCCCGGAATTCTAAATAAAATTAGCTTCTCTCGTGTACTATCGATTTTAAATTCAAGCATCGAATACATCCATGATATTCACATATAAATAATTCTCTTCTCTTATTTCTAAAAGATTCACAGAAACGAATTTCCATAATTTCCAATTCGAGAAATTGAATTTACATAATTTCCAATTCGAGAAATCGAATTCACTAGCCTACAGATATAAACAAAAGTGGATCTATCAGTAATCGAAACAGTTAAACAATATTCCATTGAAATTAGTATGTGACGAGCGTTAGCGTCAAGAATCATTTGATACGGTAAATCGTCGAACGCTGAGCTCAATCGAAACGCAACGCAAAGCGAAGCTAGAGAGAACAATTCCCATGGACGGTGATTTTCTTTTTCGGAGCGTATGGGGAAGATCAGACGGCGACAGACTGGGACGATATTGAAATATCGTCGCGTATTGACAACCAGGGACATCCTTACCAGCCGTTATCGATAGGTTAATCGAGTCGAACAAATATCGAGGAAGGCATTTAACGGTTTTATCTGGCCGGATATGGGGAGCGAATACTGGTGGACGGTCGATCTGTCTTCCCGTCCGGCCCTAGGTATTCATATGTGATATTAGAAGCGGAGTGACCGACCTTTTATTACGCCCGCGCCACGCTTTATCGTCGCAAAAAAATTTTTGTGGAACGCGGACCATGTTAGTACGCTGAAAAGACGAGAGGAATTTCTAATTTCGGATGAGGGGGCCAGGATAGTTGAAGATCTGTTTGCTTCGTTCAATTCTGAAAACGATTTTCAGAAGATTTTGTTTGGAAAGCTCTAGTGGAAATGATCCTTGTATTTTATTTATATATTTATGTATTGTACAGTATTAAGATATTATAATTATAATAATAATCTAGTATTATATTACTTAGTATCAATATTAGAAATTCCAGAACGATATAATCAAACTTCCATCAAAACTAATGGAACAATAACTATGAAATTAACAATCGAAATTGAATATAAATTCCTTGTTAAGTTTTATCTGTTTAATCAATAATAGAGTTATTTATATATTTATACATTGAATGTATATTTATATTTTCATTCGTAAGAACGAGAATTTAATAAACTCAGCAGATGTTAATATTGAACATAGTATTTTCCAATCGATCGAAATGCAGACTCTTAAATATCTCGATACTAGAGGAAATGTACCTACACCACTTCCATAATAAAGGTTCGTAATGCCAGACTACGTCATGTACATGCTACGTGCCCCCCCCCCCCCCCGTCGAGGCACCGTGCACAGGATACAACCTGCCCCATAAAGGGAATCCGCCCTTAGACTATACGTGGGCACACCGTGTCCTTCTTTGACACTGTGACTCCGTATCCCCTCTTTATTCTCTTCAATTTCTTCTCGATTTTCTCTTCTATTGAAATTTCTCCGGAGTTCATTTTTTTGTTTTCTTCCATTTTCTTCTACCCTGATTCCCGACATCTTCCAGTTTTCAAATATATTCCTCGAGGAAAGCCCTTTTCTTCGTCCTCTCTTGCTCATTTGATTTCTGTATTTGGAATCTTTAACCTTTTTCTTCTCTCGTATCACCGTGGCGTCTGCTGTTTTTATTTATCTCATTTGTCTGGTAACGATATATCGATATATATTCTATAGAATATTCCCTTTATTCCTGAACAGAGTTTCGCGTTATTGAAAGCTTTGAAAGGAGTGTTTATCTGGGACTTCGAGTAAATTCCTATTTGAATTCTTCACTCGAAGAATGACTATTACATATTTGTTAGAATAATTAACATTAATTCATTTATTAGAGTAAATCATTCTTTAGTGTCCAATGCAATTTTATTTATCATTCTTTATCATTCTTCTATTCGACGTTTTAGCAGAACTTTCATTTTCATTCCACTTTAAGCTTCATTCGAAAATGTTATTGTTGACCTTCCTCCAAAATTCATTCCATAATTCAAAATTAATCGCAAACACAAACAAGATATCTACTTTCACCGCCGACCAAGACTGTATAAAATTAAATGAAAAGTTACAGACACCCAATTTGAAACAACGGGACATGTACTCTGAACACGTGCCTTCTGTGTATCTTCTGAACTCGTGCACTGAACTTGTAGCCCACAATGTCTCACAAAATTCGTTCGAGCAACGACCAATTCCTGGGCGATACTATTTATTTCTCGGTTCTCCGGCCAGCATCGGTTTTCCTTTGGCCGTGGGGTTCCGCAGCGCATCCGTCGAGGAATTTACGATCGCGACGCGCGGCTACCGCGCCGATGATGGCTCTCAGGAGTAACAAACGGGGCCCGATACCGCCGAGAGACCGATATTCGACAGCTAGGAGGGTTAGGTGAAATTTAATCATCGGCCCGGAATGCTGCAGGCGGATTTGAATCTAGCTACAGCGGTAGATTGGCTGGAACGGACGTCGCCCGGCTCGCCGCTTTATTGCCCGCCGTTAATTTGCCAGCGTTGCGCGTCAGCTCCTATCCAATTGTAATCGTGCTCGTGCCATGCACGCCATTGTTGATATAACTCGACTATAGTTTTTTTCTGCCCTGGCTTTTCAGGGAATCTCCTGGTAGCGCTTTTTCCCGAAACTTCGAATCAGTCACGCGTGTCGCAGAGACACGCGGGATATTCTGTTTCCGAAAGTTCTGATTAATACAATCATTTTTCGGTTTAACCGATGTATTTCTAAATTTTGAACACGGAAACACTGTAACATACCTAGGAACAGATCTTCGAGATGAATTATTATTTATTATTTACTGAATAATTAATTATTTAACCGTCCAATATTAAAGAAAAAAACAATTTATCGATAGGATACAAACTAAAAGAAATAAAAAGAAAATCGAAAACTACAAATCATCCACATAAAATCAGTTCAAACGCTGTTCAAAGTAATCACTGATAAGTTTCCCAAATGACTTCTGTTCAACAATTACCTAATAACAACGCCTCAGGCTCGCGGTGAAGATTTTCAGCATGATTCAACAAACATAAATATTACCCGATTCATTCGAATTCAAAGTGAATATCGTTCTTTTATAATCAAATATTATATTCAAGAGCAAGCATAGACATAGAATGTGCCTACAATTATTCTATTTTCCCGATACATTACTAAAAGTAATCGTATCGATTAGCGTTAGAAAGAAATTACAAGGCAAGGGATTCACAACCGTCAATAAACAAGTTTAGTAAACGATAACTTTGTTCAGATCTCTCCCTCATAACCCAAAGTAGCCAACACCTAAGAACCCCAAAAAACCTCGACCCTCTTTCGCAACAGCTCATTCGCGCGGATTTTCCCACCCCTTATTAGCCATTCCTTCCCACGCACAGAAACCCGTCCCCTGCAAATTGGCGAGAATTTACGGGTCCCGGAACGCGGTATCGAACCCAGTGCATTGATCAGCGCCGATACAAAACGACGACCTCGCTGTCCGTGGAAACCAGTCTCGTTCGATTCTTATCTGGACGCGGGATACTCGTAGGATATGAGTCGTAGGGTAGCAGCGCGTTAGGGGTGCTCCTTTGGAATCGCCCCTTTATAAACCCGGAGTCTTGGGGGCGGATAAGACTCCCGCGGGAGCACCGGCTCGCAGAGGGGATGCTGTACTCGCCGCGAAACTGCTGATAGTATCCTGGGAAAAGCGGGCGAAGACGGTCGTTCGAGTGGCTGATAGACCCATGGACCCTGGCGCCGCAGGACTCTTGATTTCTCGCCGCGGCTCGCCATTCTTTATCGTTGCCCTTCCTATTTCTACTATAGTGTCCTGGCTGACTACGCATGAGCTAAAAGTGGATAGTTTTATTTACAGTTTTAATTGTTTACGCATAATCGTATTAACGATTAGTAAATTATTGTTGTAAATAAGATGAAAATCAGATATTCAATCTAGCTGTCAAGTGATCTTCCAACTATAGTCTTGGTTTAATTCGACTCTGCGGCATTTTGCTCCGCTTGCCTTCTCTCTTACGGGAATGGACTAATAATAAGGATTTGTAACAATCGAGAGGGCACTGTTGTATTTACTCTATCGAGCATTTCAAGTGGCTTTTCGTTGGCCTTGTGCTAGTTTGTAGGTAGTTTACTATTTGGAAACAATAACAAACTATAAAGAAACTATAGAAAAGTATTACTTCTGTAATCAATCGAAATCTCAAAGTTACCAAAATCTTTCAGACCTCCCAACGAAACAAAACACTACACCCGTTCCCCAACAAACAATACAATATTCAAACCAATTCGATTGCTATAGTAGTCAACTAAGTAAACACTTAAAACGCGAGTCCCTTTAGAAGCGACGGCGAACGATCATAAAAAACGCAGCATAAATCCACGGTAGAACCCGAAGAATGCCTGATGGGTCACGACGTACTCCAATTTGTTCGTTTCCTCGTGGCAGTCCCCCGCAACGCGGTGTCTAACAAACGCGTCGCGTGCGGCCGGTGTCGCGTGCACCGAGTTCCGCGGCCGGTATATCGGATCGATAGCGCGACACACCGGTCCGAACGAGCATGTCGCCGCGAAAGAGGAAATAAAAGGGCGCAGTTGACTTCGGCAAACAGGCCGGGCAAAAATGATGGGGCCACGGACGGGAGGAAGAGGGCTGAACGAGCCGGCCGACCGGATGACAACGAATTGTGTTCGAAAACAAAGTGCGCGTAATTGCAGCGACGCGGAGCGCCTGTTCGTGCGTTAGGTACCACCCGGTATACAGGTGTATACATATACATAGATATATATTATATAGATATATATAGAACTTGCTTTCGGACTCGTCGTGACTCTTTGAACCCGGCCAGTCTAGGGGGTCCCTAAGAGACCTGATGATGTTCGCGGATGCGCGTCACGTAAAGGGATTGGTTCGCTCATTAGAAGCTAACTACGAGTATCCTCTAAACCGTAGTACCCGGCCGCCTTGCCGAACGAGCCAGTGTTGGGATTCACGGTGTCGGTGGACGGGGGGACACACGTACGCGACACGGTTACTCGCTAGAATTTGTATTTGACTCGCACTCGCGGACGTTTGTTTTTGGGACACGAAGAAGTGAAATGGGCGGGGGTTAGGGGGTGTTGGTCGGACCAGTCGTCGCGTGTAGCGAATTGTTTGCTCTGCCGTCGGGTTGAGAGACTCCGTTGCCGTCTGCTTGGGGGACATGGGGATTAGTTTGAAAAACAGTGATGAACTGCGGGCGTTGTCGGCCCTCGAGTCTGGGCTGGTAAGGTATTGCGGTCGAATGACTGGTGTTTTAAGGTTTCGGGTGATTAATTTTGAATCTCCTTTTTCGTTTGGAAGTTCTGAGGTTGATTATTTCTTTATGAATCTAATCACATGCGTGAATGATCAGTTTTATGGAGGATTTCTATCCAAATCAACTTTAACGGTCATTAAAACTTTTCATGGCTATTCGTTCAATATCTATATAACACCTATATCACTACTAATAAAATCCTTATTCCATTATTACTATAAAGAATTTTTCAATCGTTTAACCTCCAAGCTACCTAAACCTCATCAATACAGTCCACAACTCTCCCAACAAAGAATGCATAATAATTAGACTCTCCAACACAAAGACAAACCATAAAGAAAACAGAACGCTTTATAGTACCGCAAATACCCAGCAACTAAAAAATCCCAGACAGAGGAAACAAAATGTCTGTGGTGCAAGGTTATTTAAAATCAGTACCAATTCACGGTGAACAAGGGAGTTCCAACCGAGTACTATTTAAATTCCAAAACTCGGCATTCACGAATACACCGTGCGCAGGAGGGCACTAACCGGCGGTGAACGAGCCACCCCCATGGCTCGTTCGCGCCGGCAACGGAATGACCGTTTCAGAACCGCGAGTATTCCACCCCGTTTCGCAACTCGCTCGCGTTCCCCAGTTTCCGTGAGGCCAAGATGCAGAAATAATTAGAAATAATTGCGTCTCGAGGGCGAAGGGTGCCACCTTTCACGGTGGCAAGTAGCGGGGGCCTTAAGTGAAATAAATGTTCGCCAACGGGTAACGCTCGCTCGCTCGCGCGCGCACGCGCGCGCATACGCTCGTTTAAAGCCGCGTTTCCACCCCTGCCGTGCTTTTTGCGCCGGTCGTTCAGCCCATTCAGCCGGTAACTTTAATGCACCCCGTGAATTAAGTATTACACCCAGGGACGGGTTAAACGCGGGAATTACGCGAAATATCAGCCGGGTTCGTTAAAGGGGCGGGCACTAATGCGGTCGCGTGTAATGCGCCCCTTCGAGCCGCCCGGAATCGTCGAAGTTACAGATTAATGGAAAATGGGGATTGAAGGTTTCATCGGGCGACGGGCACGGACAAATTGGGCGGTTTGTTTATGGCAGACGTAATAAAATTTTGTTAAGGGGTTGGTTTTGGGGAGGTCGACGGGGAATTGGAGATTGTTTTATGCGAGGATTATGGAAAATGGATGCGAGGAGGTAAAATTTGTTAGATTGAGTTTGGGAGAATGTTCGTTGTGTGAAAAAGATGATTGGGTTAGGTTGTAATGTTATGTATTGGTGTCATTTGTGTTTATGTTGCTTAGGATATTCGTGACAGTGGTAAAAATTGAAATTTCAAAATCCCATAGTTTCGAAGTTTCAAAGTTTCAATATTTAAAAATTACAAAGTTCCAAAGATTCAAAATATCAAAATTCCAAAATATCAAAGTTCCAAAATTACAAAATTACAAAGTTCCACTGTGTCAAAGTGTCAAAGTGTCAAAGTGTCAAAGTGTCAAAGTGTCAAAGTATCAAAATCCCAACGTTTCAAAGTTCCTAAGTATCAAAATCTCAAAGCTTCAACATCCAAAGTTCCAAACTTCCACAATCTCAAAATATGAATATTTGAAGTTTCCAAAGTCTCGAAATCTCGAAGCTTCAACGTCATAAAACACTAACGAGCACAAAACGCCAGGCGAGTACTGAAATAAAGGAGTAAAACCGTAAGAGGGGGAAGCAGAAGAGATTTGCAGAGAAACGGTCCCTCCTTCGTCGATGCCGACTACGTCTACGTTTCTAACCCCGCGGATGATGAGGAAGACCGAGTTCTCCAGCCGAGTTCCCGTTTATGGGACGTGTACGGCATAAGGTCCTCGGAAGGTAACGTCGTCCTGAGAAATTCGTTTAAAAGTAGAGTGGGTGGGTAGAGCCGAATAGACGGCAGAGGACCGACAGGGTGGGACAGGGGGGAAGTAGGAAACGTAAATATGGCACCGGCAGCACCCCGAGTTCGTGAGGGTACTTCATTGCGAGCGCAACTTATGAATCAAATTACATTCACGTACCTCGAATTCCCGCGGAATTCAGTCGGGGCTTCTGTTGATGGTACCCGGAATACCCGCGCGAATTCATGGCGAATTTGCGCGCTCCATCTTGGTAAATTGCCGTGTATAACCGTACTCCATTCTGTATCGAATGTATTGAAGCACGGGGCTGCGTAATTTCATGAAGCGTAATGCGGTCTTCGGTGTACCGCGCTTTGAAAGCGAAATGAAGTCCCACCGGTCCATGTTTCACAGAAAAATTTCCGGTTTTCAGGTTACATTTTCATTATTGTTGGAATTTCTGCATCTTGAAAAGGTCTTGTATACTGTTTGTGGGAATGTCTCCGATAGAGACTATTTAAAGTATACTTTCTAATGGATTCACTAGATTATAGTCCTGCGTGTTTAGTATACTTCCTTTGCTCGCGACATTTCTCATTGCAAATTAATTAATTTACTCTAATACTCTAGCTTTAATGCTTTCACAGCCTGGACGGTTATGTAGATCTATGGCTTTCGGGTGAGGCGTTCCGCCATCATTGCTGTTGGGATTATTTTCCTATTAGATACGGCTTTCTGAATGCAGATCATAATGATTCTAGTATTCTTAAATATTACAGACGTAGAATATAGAAAGCAAATAGATAAAAAAATGGTGATCAGTTATAAATATAAAGTGTTCAGTGTACAGTAAGATACGAATCTTCCAATGAAATTATCATTAAAGAGAGCACCTTCTAACATCATCGAACCGTATTAGAAGTAAGTTGATCAAACGTTTAATCCCTCCCTTCACCCTAAAACTCATGCGATCTATTTCTGCCTCCACCCTCCAGTCTGTTTCTCCTTTCTTCGCTCTCAGGCTGTTCCTCCATCCATCACTCGGCTACCTTCGCCCACTCTGCTCATCTCCACCCACGCCACGCGTCTCCTCCATCCACAGGAACGGTAGACAGTGGTTGGTAACTACGTAGAGACGGGTCCTCCCGCTAATGTAATGTGATCACGTAGCGAGCAGGACCGTCTTCGAGAGACCGCCGCCGTTACAAAGGAGGGGATTTCAATATCTTCGCGTCCCTGTGCCCAATATTCCGCGGAACTCGTGCATGCGGACCACCGACGAGAGAACGGGGGGACACGGTTGATTGAGGACGCAACGTGAAAAACGTGAGGGTTGACGCTGCGAGACATCCGGCTCGCTGTAGCCGCTCTGTCCCCGTTTAATTCGCCGATACCTATGGAACGGCTGTCACCGGTCATGAATATTTCAATCCGCGATCTCGCGATCTCGAAGTCTTGCGGAAATCTTCGGGAAAACGCTGAGGGATATGTACTCACTTGTCATCGGATAAAGTGGATTGCGCTCGTCACCTTTGTTGTGAAAATGGAATTAGCGATTTGACGCGTTGGCTTTTGGAATAGCGATGTCAAACGGGAATTGGGAAGAGGCTTTTGAAATTGGTAATTTAATTTTGTGACTGTTGAGCCTGATTTTATAAAAACCTTAGGAAACTGAAGTAGCTTGTTTAGTAAAATATAAATTGCAATGTTAAGATTTATCGAATCTACTCTATTAATATCCTTCCAAATTTGAAGCAGGTTTATTTCGTTTATTGCGATAAAAATCAAATGTTCCAAACATAATATAATTTGCTTCATACCAAAAGCTATCGGAACACACTCTTTCTAATCATAATAGAATAAAGTAACATTCGAAATCAACTAAGACACTTCGAAAACACTTACAAGATTCATACAATTCTCATAAATATCGACCGCATAAACTAGAATAAATTCCTACTGCCATCAAATGAAATAAAATGAAACAAATAAAATAATGAAAGGAATCACGGAACAAACTGGTTCATAATGTAGATTACCATTTCAAACACCAGCGTTCGGATAAGCGAGATCCGGGGGCGTTTATTTCGACAACCGTCCCACCGAAACGTCCCTTTATACTATTCATGAGAAATTGATCCCGGGGTTCGCGACAGACGGAGATTAAAGCGCGTGGATCACAAAGGAGGGGATTCGAGGGCTAATAAACTTTCCAGAGTATTAGCGGCCGATGGCGATTCTCTCGATATTACATTTCATTGCGAGCCCCGTGCCGCCCACGAAATCTTCCGATCCGCGTTATCATCGAAGGAAATTGCATCACCGCGGGTAAAGCGTCGAGAATCCCGGAATATACATATATACTACACTTTATTATGTATATACAAGGTGCAACGAAATTATTGCGTACAAATGATAGGGTGTATACAACTGACTAAACTGTGTAAAAAATCCCCAGTGAACATGCCTTCAAAACTTAATAGTTTCCGAGATAAAAGTAAGTCTAGCTTAAAAAAAATGCATGGGGACCGAATCAAGAACACCGAATTATATCGAAGGTATCAGTGATACATACAAATATGTCAAACAGGGTATGAAATACTATATGTTAGAACGGGAGGTATTTGACCCTGACGTGATCTTGACACGTCCTGCAAGGGTCACGTCACAGTTCTTAAATAGAACCCCATATTTTCTATTTCATATTTTTGAAGCCGAGATTCGGACGTTTCCAAACTATAGACACGAAATTTTTTGTGTAAGCTGTTATGAAGGTATCCATATCCAAAGTTGTCGGTATATATACAGTGACTCACGAAAGTATTTGAATACTTATCATGAAATACTTTATTAACTATAATAAGTATATTATACAAATCTTACCGAAATATTATAAACATTGTAAGGAGGTATGATTTTCTAGATTGTATAGATAAAGTTTGAAGAAATTCGAAAGATATGTACAACAGTTATGAATTATTTTTTATATATACATACACAGGTATATCTATGGAAATGTGCGTAGCTCGTGGCATGGAATTACATTCTGATTAACGGTATTATTTTCCAGGTGAAACGAATCGAACATGGCATTGTTGGGCAGAACTGGTTCGAAGGGAGATGACGCCTTATCGGGACACCAGAGTCACCAGGCCGCGATGAAAATATTGCTGGCTCGAGGTTCAACACTTTTTATTGCTCCTTTATATGTATATACGCCGTGTGTCATTTTTATTGCTTGTTCCTCTGCGATGGAGTAGGATGAACAGATCATACGATCAAATTGTAAGAGGGAATTATATACGGGGTGTGACTGAAGTGTAACGGTCGTATGTAAAATGTGATTTCCGGCGGATGAATGGAAGTTTGAAATTGTTAAGTTTAAAATCTTCGATAGGGATTTTTAGAATATTAGTTTCTTTATTTAGTAGAACAATTGGAAGATAACTGATTACTGATATTACTGAATTACTGATAACTCTTTAAAAATTATCTAAGTTTCAAAGGTACTATTTTTCAATAATCATTAAACATTCATATTACAGTAATCCGGAAGCCTCCTAAAAAGTATTAATAGAACAGCTAATTATCTTCGAGCAGTCATTTAAAACTAAATTAAAAAACACAAAGCAGAACTACTAGAAATACAATCCTCCTCTCAATAAAATCCAAATCAAATTCCACAAACATCCCTTTCACCAGATTCACATTTCATTCATAACGCGAACCAAGATAAACCACAATCTTTAATTCCCATCATCAAAGCATACAATCTCCAACAATAAAATTCCTCGAGGAATCACACGTAATTCTCTCGCTCACGAATTTCCATGGCACAAACGAAAACACGAGTCCGCGTAAATCCCCGTGAAACATTTAACAAGCCCCGAGAAGCAACCCTTCATTGGACCGCGGGACGTATCCTAGTCCCGCGTTTTAATACCGTTTATTAGCCGGCCCCGGCCTTTATGAAATCATTAATCTGTTAATAGGTAGTCCCTGCAGCCCATTCCACCGCTCTGGCCCGCGTAAACACCGCGAGCGCGCCGTGGAACGGCTCTCTTTCCCTTTCTCGCCCCCTTCAGTCTCTCCCCAATTGGGATTCGTCATGCGTGACTGAACGGAAGCTGCGTAATCCGCGTAATACCCGTAACACGCCATTATGTTATTACGCCGGGGTGTTGCCGGCCCGTGCGCCGGCGTTAACGCGACGCCGACGGGGCGAACGGGGTGAACGGGGCACGGGGGGTCGGCATTAAAAGGCTCTTAACGTGTCTTTGGAAAACTGCACTCGCGCAGGTTCCTGGGCGCGCGAGCGTGATTCGGTTTCTGGATTTGCGATTTTCATGCTCGATGCTGATGATTTTTTTGAAGTGAATATTTCTTTGTGTTTCATAATTTAACACATTGTGTGTGGGTCACGAGATATCTCGAGTGTAACAAACCGAGCCTTTTGTCTGGTTACGAGATACCTCGTTTGTTTTTTCATGTGCACGTTTCGACCATCTAATTTTAATTATATAATAAATAGTTGAAATGTGAAAAAGCCTATATAATAAATAGATGTGTAGGAAATATATATGTAGTAATATTTAAAAACACTTCAGAAATGTGAATGAAAAAAGTGGATATATAAATCGTAAGTCTCTGAAGCGCTCAAAAATGTGCTAGCCTTGGAAGCGCGTTGAGATGGAATGTGTGTCTTGGTGGATTTTTAAAGGAATTTTGTAATAGGGATTTTTGATGTTTTGACAGCGTTCGGGAGAGATATAGAATGTTAGTAAACATTGTTTTTCTATAGTAGTTGTCGATGAATGAAGCCTAATATCTATTAAATTTCTCTGTTGTGTTTAGAATTCTTTTTATGGGTTGTATTGGAACTTAAAATGTTGCAAGGGATTTTCTTGTATAATACCTTCTACTCGATTGATTTTTCTATGTACTGTTAAAACATATTAGAATACAAAGAACACTTTTACTTTGTATATCAATTGTACAGTCAAAGTATTCTCGATATATTATGATTGCAAATGTCAATGCCCTGGAATCGAAATCTCGGAACGATAAAATTCAAACTATTTCTACGTTCAGACTACGAAATTTGATTTCCGAATTTCAGATCCTAGATTCTCTTTCTAAAGTTTGCAGATTTATTTGTTTTGTAACTCTCGAATCTGTTTTCAGTGTCATAACTGCTATCACAAGTGATGAAACGCATGTCCCGTTTATTTCAGTGAATTCCTTTCGAAGATTCAACGGGACGCGCGGGCACACGCGCTGTCCGGGTAGAAAAAGTGGCCCTCTCGATCTGCCGTCAAGTATTCTCACCCTCTCCGCGGGTCACCCCCATTTCTCACTGCCCTTTCGCGGAAGCAACGACGTTCTCTCGTCATGGAGCACAGTGCTCTTTGCCGTGGATGAAAAATTGTTATCTTCTCGAGAAGAAATTCCTTCATCCATCGCGACTACCGTTGAAAGATCACGTTATAAATGAATTGCGGGAGTCGAAACGATCCTCGGAAAAGTGTTTTCCGATTGAACGTAAATAATTCATTGAGCAATGACCGGCCGAGAATATTTTACACGTGACTGCTCCGCAAAGTGTTCCTTACGTAAAAGGGAAGAGGTGATGTCGTGCTCGAAAATGTATTGATAAATTCGTAGAAGTGAGTTATGGAACATTTCGTTTTCATAAGTTATTTTATAACACGATTAATCAGAGGGATAATTATTTTATTAACTGAAGAATTTATTGAGTTACACATTTTCATACTATTACAGATAATATTTCGATTGTGATATAATATCTAGAAACAATTATGCTAAATAATTTTAATATAAAGTTTACTTTATTATTTGACCAAAACAAAATTTTACATAAGAACGTTTTACCTTGCAAAATATTATATCATAAATTAATTCATTATTCTAGCTTGTACTTAAAACACCCACATTTCAAAATGGCAACTCCCAAAATATTATATCATTTAATTAATTATTCCAGCTTTTATCGAAACTTCCTACATTTCAAAACGGTAACTTCTAAAATTGTACCGTAAATTAATTCATTATTCCAGCTTCTATTAAAAATACCGACATTTTCAAAATCATGCCTACAAAAGGAAGCTCCAATTCACTTGCAATCCGCAAATGTACCTATCCAAGATTATCACGAAATGGGTCACATCACCGCGAAACATCTCCCCGAGCAATTAACCATGAATGTGGAAGGTAATATTCCAAATTTCGTCGCGCGTAATCGAGATCGTTGGCCAGCGGATTGTGACGTAACGCAACGGCCCCGTCTAGTCACTGGTTAGAGGACAGTGGCGATGGTGGATGGGTCTGAAAATGAAATTCCGCGGAGGTGAATTCCATTCACTTACGTGTATGCACGGAGAAAATCGAGTGGAAAGGGCGGCCGCGTTTACGTATGCATTACCAACCCCGCCGAATTTGCGACGGGGAATAAACTGCGTGCCGCCCTCCGGGGAGGCATCAATTAACGCTGGGTCTTAAGGATTTCTCGCAGATGTTCCGCATTTAGTCGTGCAACTTCAACAGACTAAATTTCGTGCAAATGAGTCAACTTACTGCGGCTTAGGTCAGGGATTTCGTTGGCATGCTCCCGTCTTATTGCGGCTAACTGATTCCAACGCGGAGTCTTCGCTTTACGATCGAAGGGCTGCTAACGATAATAGTAATAATAAGTAGTCTTTATTGGTATTTGAAATTTGAAATTTGGTATTATTGGTGTTTGCACTTGGAAATTGAAGAACTGAAAGTACTGGATAGGGTGTAATTTTGTATAATCGGTCCTAAACACTATATTTCTTCAATTCAATTTGTTTCAGTTTACTAAAAATATCTGATTTCCGAAAGGAGGCGAGAAAGATATTGAAAGAAAAAATTTGTAAGTTTGGAAACCGTTACAACTACTTTAGAATTCGAATAATAGAATGTGGTTTTAACAGCAGAACTACTGTACTAGTCAAAATGACTGGTTTCGATTTGTTTGTTTCATAATCATTGATATTTTCAAATCATTGATATTCGAAATGAATTTGGAAATAAACAGTTTCGTTTCAACATTATAATGAATGTCGGAAGAAACTGAAACTAATATTGTTGCAATTTTTATAGGGATTACATATGAATCGTATTAGATGTTCGGTAGTTCTAGTGTTAAATTAAATGTGAACTTCATGAACTAATAGTACAATCCTACGCAAGTGTAAATTCAACAGATTGTCGTGTTAATATTATTTTTAAATAAACTAGCAACAGAGGTATATGAGAATTCTGTTTGCATGAATGCTCTCCATTACTCTCCTCGAGAGTAAAATCTCCGTGTGGAAGGGCAACACGAGGCTCGTAGACGAGTCTGAAACGTCGTAGGCCAAGAAAAATTTGACAGTCAGCACACGTGGCAGGAGCGACACGTTAGCACGCATCCCACGTCCCCACAATCGACGGAAGGATACGCGTAATAGCTGTCCAGAACGTGGAACAATGACTCCGCGAACAATAAGGAAAGACGCATCGTGTGACCCCGATCGAACGCTGCACATGCACCGAACTCCATTCGTGCTCTGACATTTAAGCGCACGACTCCCGACGTCGTGCTCCCGTGTATTTATAATTACACTAGTTTCTGTGCTCTACAAGATAAACGATCGATAAATCGCGACTCTTTAGTACACCGACACTGCGAATGAGTACAGAAAGAAGGATAGACAGAAATAGAAAGTAGCAAATTGATCGAGATCAATGAAATAGTTTCGTTAATTTTCATTCAATGAAAATCTTAATAATGAAATAAATAATAGGAATTTTTACGTATTTGATTTAGAATCTATGGAATTTAATGGGTATTTAATCGTTTACGTTAACATTTTATTTTTTGTTTCAAAATAAGAATTGCCAGTCATACTTTTTACGCTAGGACTGAAAAATTGACTTTCAAACTTTTCTATAGGTACTCTAAGAATGCAGCTATAATTTATTAATTAGACAACATAGGAATTGATAGAAAGTTAAATGAACGAAAGAAAACGATTTTTGAATCCGTTCGTAAAAACTGAAAATCCATCGAGCATTTAAATACAGGAAAAGAAGAAAATCGCGTATCAATCTATACGCTATCCTAATCCTAACCCCAAATCGAATTCCTGGTTGTTTGAAGAATGACATTATTTATTTACAGCTTTCGTTTTCAGGTACGAAAGCTCGAAGTCGCCATTAGGGCGGCATTCGACCGCAGATGGTTAACACGTTGACCGTCACGAGATTTTAGAGCGTTTTGTATAACATTGCTTGTCGTATCATAACAATCGCAAATGGTATTAGGTTTAATTAGCAATGATTTGGCATCATAGCTCTTAAGTTAAACTATTACTTAGCTACCTACGTAACTAAATATTTTGATGCAACATCAGTTTTCTTCTTGTAATTATTCTCTAGTCATTTGAACACTCCGGTCATCGGTGACCATCATGGTAATCAACGTGTTAATAAGCTTCTAATAACTACAACGTTAGAAATATACGTGGTGTCGCATAAACGCGCAGATGCGCGGGAGTACTACCCAGCGAAAGGGGAACAAGGTATTGGAAAACTGTCCTACGATATTCCAGTCACCCCGAGCTGATTCTTACCATTTGCTTTTACGACCCAGCCGCATCCCTCCCACGCCATCCCTTTCCCGTTGAGTTTCTGGCTTCCTCGAAGTCGTATCGGCGCGGCTGGCGGGAAATAATGCAAGTGTCAGGATTTTCCCGCCTGAAAACGCTCGAACTTTCCCCAGAGAAATTGACCGAACCCTTCTGTGCGCCCGCGCGTTTTGCACTTTAATTATCTCTTTTTTTGTTGCACCTTGTGTTTCGCAAATATATGCGGATTATGTTCATCGTGTAGGGGATCGGATCAAGCCGGGATGAACATTCGATCCTGATTAGAATAGAACGAGCTAAAGTGGTGGCTATCGAACAGGTTACGGGATTGCTCGCAGCTAGCCGCCGGCTAATTCGGTATTTAAATTTCCATTTAATATTTGAAGCTCGATAGTCTTCAACGGTTCGCGATGTAAATGTTCAATTTCAGTGGAAACCATAATGGATTATATGCTGAAGCCCTAGGTTTTAAGGTAGCAGCTTTGCGTTGGTGGAAAGAAAATATCGAAAGTTGTCTTGGAGTATTGCGATGGATTTATTGTTAAGATGAAAATGGGAAATAACAGATATCCAAATGATCTGCTTTGTAACTGTTAAGGGCAAAATACGATACTATTCTTCTATTGTCAGTATTGAAACCAAGTACCAGACGGAATCGCAAAAAATAGCTTCACTTCTAAGTTTCACAATGAAAACACATAAAACAACTCGTTACGCTCCAAAGCGAATGAGCTCAGAAAATAATCAATAACCCATCAAAAGCCATAAAAAAGAAATAACCACGGAAACGACTAAAAAATCGAGAACCTAGACTAACCAAAAATCACCGAACTCGCGCGAGAGAGCACCGAAGAGACAAACGACAAAGAAAAGAAAGGAGCAAGAACGAAATAAAAAATAGATACCCGAGTAACGAGCGCCATTGTTATCCAGCCCTCGGCGTAAGGGGTTAATATCGATGGCACGTTGGCAATGGACTATAGAAAAGGGGTGAAATCTTCAGCGTGCCGCGCACGAAGGGTCTGATCCGTGGTAGAAACAAGCGAAACGGATTCAGAGCCGTATCGTTTCGAGTGGAGTGGCCGCCATTGTTCCGTAGGCTCTCGCAATCGGAGCGATTCTTGGGGGCCGGTTTCCCGATTCCACCGCGGCGGACCTATATATCGAATTTCACGATTGCAGCCTCGGGAATGCGCGAGGAGGCGATAAGATAGAGACAGAACACGATTCGACCGTTCGACGCTCTCTTTTCCCCTCTTTTTTTTCTATTGGGGACACCCCGTGGCGTGCGCGCGCTCGCGCGCGCTAGCGCTCGATGGCAAATTGGACGTGGAATTTCATTTCACCGGATGAGAGGGCCGCCCCGTTCCGGAAAGGAAGCAAAGCTTTTCCGGAAGAATGCAATATTCCGCCGGGCCGGGAAGACAAAGAATGTCATCCGCACGCGAAACTGGATACCCAAATGAAATTTAATATGGAAACGCAGAAATCATCTCCGACTATCTCCTCTTTCTCCTTTTACCCCGTTCTCTTCTATATTCTTGTTTCCTTCTTCGCCGTGTACACCGGAACGCGAACGCTCGAGCAGGACCTTCGAGATTGCTGGTCGATGCATTTGGCAATGCGCTTGGTGCATTCGGAATTGGGTTTACGACTGCGATCCTGGAGGATCGGATTCTTTATGGATAGGTCTTGGTTAGGTTGATTATTCCCCTTTTTATTGTGAGATTGGCCGTGGCAGGTCTCACTTTCCTGAGTGTAATTGGAGACTAAGGGGGTAAATGGACTCACATGGTTTTTTTTTTAGAATTCTTTGAACGTTGGGACAATTGATGATTGGGATGATGGAAGGTTTGTTTGGTTGGGTCATAGAAAATTTCGTTACTCTTCAAATTTTTTCTTTTATAGTTTACTACAATGATGTAGTGTTTCTTTTATAGTTTACTACAATATTCTCCTAAGTAAACGAAGATCTAAAGAAAAAGAAATGTAAAGAAATAATGATGCATTAGTTTGTTCTTAACTTATTCAATTTCATAAGTTTAGATTTTTTTTTAAATCTGAAGAATTATAACTTTTGTAACCAGAAGTCCGTTAATATTTCAGTTACTGCGAAGAACTTAAAAGAACTTCGAAATTCTTCTACGGTTATGAATTATTTAAAGGCGAATGGACTGTCAACAACGACTATAGTCGTTTTTATAAAAAATGCGAATATTTCAGTGGCACTTGCCACAAACAACCACGGGAACCGCCATTTTCGCTCGCTTATTCATTCCGGAAGCAGTGGAAACTCTTCTCAGCGAAAATTATGAAAATTCCGTCAAATAATTTCCCCCGGTGTAATACCGGCGGCACAAATGTCCGGGTCTTAAAAATCCCCTAAATCACGCCGTTTCGTTCCCAGGCAAGTGCGTTTAATTATACTCGTAATCTCCTTGACTTTGGCCAGCAGTATTAATCGCCTTCTCCCGACAATTGAAACAAACTGTAATGGAGCTTCCGGAACCAATTGATGGCGTCTCGATCTCCTAGCAACTTCTCTGATGCTCCTTCAGCCGTAAGACGCTCGCGATTTAATGACACTCCTTCTCCCGTAGAATAACGTTTCCACATCTTGTAACTTCACTCGATATTTATTAACAGCATCAACGGGAAACCTGCTCTTTGTTATAAAAGGTCGCAGCGTATTTTCTCTTGTAATTAGTTTGCTAATTCTGTTCTTATTTCAAACAAAAATTGACGGTAAATTTTATTATTCATTTGATGCTGTCACGTTTATGCGACAGTACGTTTAACGAATACGTTGAAAATATTCTTTTGATATTTCTTAATTGAAAATGGGGTACAATATTGAAATTAAAAAGAGAATATTAAAGCAATTTTGACCATAGACTTTCGATTTATTTTATATATATTCAATTTTGAATCAAAACTGTAGATTATTGGTAGACTTGATATAGAAAATATATCTGGTCAATACTAGGTATTTTAATGAACGAGTAATTATATCAATTCATTAGTAGATATCAAAATTGTTCCTTTTAATTAATAAATCACATCTAAACTCTTTCTGCCATCTATCCTTTTTATATTTCTGCCTATTGAAAACATATTTTTCATTGAAATTACACCGTTGGCTTATTAACCGAACCGTGAACTGTTCTTTGATTTAAATTAAGAAAATTTCCAAATTTCGCATCGATTTCGTTCCAATATTAACTGACGTGAAGGTATTACCTTCGCGTTCGCTCAGCAACCGAACCCGATAGAAGACCTACCGCTATTCATAGGAGGATTATTAATATTTCTGAATGGGAAGATTATTAATATTAGAGCGGGAGAATTGATCGCATTGATGCTGGTCCTCGAGTGGGCAGTCGTTCGAGCGGTTTTTGATGTCGGGATCAAGTTGATTCGACCGTAGAGGATACTTCTGACGTGAAAGGGGTGTAAGAGGTACTTTGACAACAAGTATATTGGCTGTAAAGAGGATGCAGGCTGTTGGTAGTCGGAATGATGTGTATCGAGAGTCGTGAAAATTAATTTGCTATTGGATCTACAGGGTTAAGTGGAACAGTATGCATCTAAAAAGCTGGATTTCTCGTCTTTCTTTCTGATAAGCAGATTCTTTTCATCCCTTATATCGACTTCATTCAATTCATGATTGCAATTGCATGTGATCACAGCTACCCCTTTCTGCTGTGCAGTCAATTCATTGAACTATTTCATTAAATTGTATTCATTTTAATATTATCAACGATCTACATCATTGTTTTTTCAAACTTCAATAATAAAATATAAATGTTATCTGTAGAATAATTTGAAATTAAATCGATGAAGTGTTATTTCATTATAATTGGAAATTAAAATTGCGCTTCTGCGCTTCAATTTTTAAGAATATATAATTAATTATAATAATTTATATTGTGGTTGAAAAAACTGAATATTTATCCAATTTTATTCCCTATCTAGAATTGTTTTGGTTATTTTAAACTCTTAATTAAATTTCAAAAATGTAAACAAACGCATAGAGAAATCATGTATGCATAAATTCATTGATACTTTAAAAGTCAGTTACTTTTCGAAAGCCAAAAACTTACTTTTTTCAATTTCTCACCTCTCTGGACCGTTTATTTATTCACGCATGTGTCCAGGGTCGCCAAAATTTCATCTACTTCTGTACCTCACCCCCAAACTACAGCGTCAAAGAGTCACCAGTAATGAACTAATTTCGCGGCACGAGTAACCTCCGACCCCCCGATACGTTCGACGGGACAAAGGTAGGCCTGAAATTTCCGCGCGGTGACATGCGACGCTAATAGTGTCATGCAGAACGTCAAAGATCATCGAACAAATGAAAATCTAAGTTCAAATTCGCTATTAACGAATATATTGTAATACAGTATAATATAACATAATACAATATAACATAATATATAATATAATAATTTAAACACTTGTTTTGATATAAAAATTAAAACAGAATGATAGATGAAAAAGTATTATATTTTATCCAAAACTGACGTTCAATTTGAAACTTTCCACACACAGATGACACAACATACAATCTGTAAATAAATCGAAAAATACGAATCTTCATACAAAACTCAAATTTTCAAAAATACAATTAGAAAATCAAAATTACAGTAGAAAACGATTTTCCCAAGAAGCATTCTAAAAATGACTATGTCTCAAATATTTTATACACTATTTCTTCTCGTGTGCATTCCACGGTACTTTAAAATGTCCCAAAAACGCATATTGATCTCCAGTCTATTAACCCCTCGCCTTATGATATTTCTTAGCTATAATCGATGCAACTATCGTTTATAATTTACTACAAATAAACACAATCTTTATGCTTATTCTATGTCTATGTTTACTTCAAAGGTTAACGATTAATAACAGAAGAGTAATATATAATTTCTATTTAAAAAATATAAATAACACTTAGATTTCTAAAATTAAGTTTGAAATTTTCATCGCGAGTCTGACACGATATTATAGATGAAGGGGTTAATCACAAAACTGAGTACCGAAACCATGGTCCCAAAAGAACGATGAAAAGATCCCCTGATTTTTGGGTCACTCGTTGCTCGCGAGGCGGCTGAGCTGTAGCCGAGCTAGAAGGGGGATAATCTTTGCTCGGGTGCCGTAGCGCAGGCACCATTATCCCAGCTAAATTGGTATCCATTGTTTGTTGATGGGCCCGCTAATTACCTGGTGCCGCGCACTGACGTCCTAAAGGGCTCGGGGATTAAGTAGATCGGTAGGTATTAGTCTGCGGTTCCCGGTAAATGCGCTCTCGCTGTCTAGCGCAGCCCGGGTTCGCTCCTTGCAATAAGTTTCCTTAATACCGCGGCATCCCCGCGAGCTGTATCGAAACGGACCCTGGACTAATGAGTCCCCTTTCTCGCGCGGCTGCGACGCCTCAGACGATTTCGATGTCTAACGCCTGTGAAATCTGATTGGACGCGTCAGGCTAACGGCGGAAGCTCGTCCCATCAACCGTGATAGAGGGTCCAGCTGAAGCGGCCGGCGGGATTATTCCGCCATTACGGCATTATTCCGGTTTTTTAAATTCCATTGATTGGAGCTTAGAAGGTGAACGACGCCCCGAGCAAGACGGAGAGATTGGATTTTAGTGGATTTTAATTTTCCAGCGTAATTATGGAGGGAATTCTATAAATTGAGCGTTTAATTGGTGTGACGAGGTGAATGGATTCCCGAGGAGAATAGAGGAATTTTATTTCAGATGCTTGATTTATGTTTAGGTAGAGAGAGTTTCGTGTGGTAAATTATGTATAAATGCGAGGCGGCGGGTATTGTGCAGGAAAAATGCGGGATGAGAGATAGGGTATAGGAAGTTGAGGTTTTAAAGAGTTTTATAACTGATGAGAAGGTTTGACTTTTAGTGATTTTCTATATTTATTTTTCTATGTTTATATATTTATATAAACGTTTGGAAGAATTTATATTAAATATGATTTCCAAAAGTGAAACTTTATTATCTTCTATATTTTATATTAACTTCTTTTATTTTATATTTCATTAATTTTTCCAATATCTGCACTGTGAATGTCTGAAGTTCGGACTGATAATAAGTAAAATTCATACTGTGATATATAAGAATATAAAACGAATGTCAAATTTTCTAGTTATAAAGTAATTGCTACCACTAACAAAACTACAAGAAGAATATTCATTTAATTGGCATTTCGTTATTGGTACCTATTATCATGAACCAGAAGAATTCCCAGTATAACTCCAATTTAATGAAATTTATTTTGTTCGAGCACGGCTACGAACTCGGCTACTCCAAAATCTAATTAAAACAATCATCGATATTGGCCAATCGACCGTTGCAGTACAAGCGATACGTTGCTACCGAATGAAACAGCCCACGAAGCCTAACGGCACGGTACTCGACGGCCGGCCGTGGTTTCGAAACATCGCAGATGATATCTGTGGGACCGAACGCACGTGGTAATGGATTCCCGGAAGGGTTGAAATTAATTATAGAACGATGTAGCTATCGAGAAGGAGGCACACGAGAACAACGACAGAAAGTTTGCCGTTTTGAAATTGAATGGCCGGGCCATTCTACTGTTTACCGTCACGCCTCGGCGGCCATTAGCACGCTCGATCGTTGTTCGTTCCTCTCAAACCGTTTCGTCCACTTAGAAATCGATTACTCGGTACACCTTGCATTCCAAATTTAGTATTTCAATATACCAGATACACTGAAACAAAATCCTAAACTAAATGTACAAAATTCGTAAAATATACGTTACTCTGGTCAAAAGTTTGAAGTAAGGATTCATTATTAGCAAAAGACACATTCGATTAAATTGCGATAAAAAGACAACGAAAAATCATGCATCAACCTTTTACAGATCATTACAAAAGAAAAACTTCCTTCTATAAGATTATTCTAAAACACATCCGGAAAAGATTGCATTAAACTTTGGAAACTAGGAAAACCACCCTTGATTTCTTACATTCTCTATCAAAAAGGGCTTTTATAAAATAAAATTCAAAGGTATGAAATTAGAAGATTCGCAAAAATAAATTCAAGACTAATGCCAATCAATGATTTCAACGAAAATCCTCGCAAAAGAGTTCATGCTGCAACAATAATAACCATTCTTCCCACGTTTCCAGCGGGCAGTCGCAATTAATAAAAATTCCTCGGTGTTGGGCCGCGTTTATCTATCCAGTCCCCACGGCCACGAACATCCCGCAATATCTTTTCCTGGCGAGAGGGGTCCAAAACGAAGGAATCCAAAGGACGTCTACGCCTCCATTTATCCGTCGCTGCCGCTGCCGGTTTCTAATATCAGACACTCCACGCACGAAACCGAGACTCTCTCACGTCACCTCCACACGTCGGGGGAGGCGGCGCGCTCGGCCAGCAAGCCGTTGCCCTCGAAAAATGTTGCTGGCCATCGGCGCGCTGAAAAATGCCGGCTATCTCGATAGAATATCGAATCGGTCCGTCTGCGCCACCCCCGATGCTAGCCCCGACCAAGCCATTGTCCCTCCGAGTTCCTCGCAGCCGGTCTCATTGGCACGTCGCTGATGTGAAAAACGAATTTCCTTATCGGCCAGCAGCGAAAAAGCAACCCTCGGACTCATTTTCCTCGCGGGCCAACACGCTTCCACGGCAATTCCTCTGTCGGGCTGAGATAATAGCGAGACGCAGGATGCCGTTTGTACGATTCTTCGGAAATTTTTCGATCCCGATTCGCAGAGGCCGATAAGGAACTCATTTTTCGACTTATCTGGCACCCTTTGATGCGAGCTGTCGGTCGAGATGGATTTCGGGATTGTTTGATGAGAAAGATGAGAATGGTTGGATTCTTTCTTATTGGAAGCAATATTTTTTGTTGGAGACGGATTGTTTGAAATTTAGGGAGTTCTGAATAATTTTCGTTGAAATTGATTGCTGTCTTAATATGTGAATTCTTTTTATTTTAAATATGGTCGGTATGTTATTCAAACATATCTATTCATTCTTATCTACTATTAACACTAATACTGGTTAAAATGACCCATTCCAGATTTCTTCCTTTTACAATTGTTAAAAACATAGCTGTCCCTCTGAAATTATTAAAGAACTTGATTTAGCAATAGACTAATAAAGTAGTAAGTAAGTAAGTAAGTAAAGTAGTAAATAAGAGACTATAAAGTCTCAATAGATGCAATCTTAGAGTTTCGATAGAGGAATTTGAAAAAGTCAATTTACTTGCTCGATCCTTTACCATTGCGCTTGTGAAGTAGATAATAACACGAGCTAAGTAATTAGTAGAAAGCAATGTCTATCAAAGAATTATAATCTAGATGATTAATATTTATCAATTAATATTAACAGTCACAAGATTCCTTGACTTGAAAGATAAAAACAGAATTGCCCATTCAATCTAGTAACTAATTCGAAAATACCACTGGCATCGTCGAACATCAATATTCCATCGGATCACAGATATCCTATCCGATCGCTGGAGATAGCCACGTGACCGATGCACCCAGCGAAATGTTCTTTTATCGTCGTCCGCGTCGTCTGCGCTTATCATTATCGTTGTCGGACACGCAGAACATTCCGAATCCGCTCGTTTTCCGGACGCGATGGAGTGAATCATCGCATGTGACCCATCGGGGGTCCCCGTGGGGGCGGAAACTGCTTCGGGAGACAGAAAGAGAAAGAGAGGGTGGGGCACGCGATTTTTGAAACGACACCGGGACACGTGGGCGTCATTCCACTGATCACAATTTAATAGGCTGCTCGCAAACATTCACCAGCGAAGAAGACACGAAATCGATTCTAGATGATCTACGAGGTCCCGAGCTACGTCTCGGGTCTCCTTCGAATCATTCTCTCGCGAACATGAAATGGTCCCTCGGGCATCATTTTAATGAAACTTTATTATTTATTCATTATGGAAAAAATGATTTTGTTGAATGAAATTCTTTTCTATTTTAATGTATTCAATTTTCGCGAGGCGGAGAATATATTTATATCATTTTGTGACACAATTTTTAGGAAATTGGAGATCAGGACAATATAAATTAAAATTATTCTTTGATATTTGTTTGAAATGATAAATCGTCGCAAATATAAATATTCTATTCTATTAAAAAAGATAATAATAAATCAGAAGAAGAATAATTGACCTCCAATTTCCTAAAAATTGTATCACAAAATGATATAAATATATTCTCCGACTTGTGAAAGTTTTATTCTTAATACAATATAAAAGTCTCCTACAACAATCAATAATAATCATAAAAATTGCATGAAATAAATGAGAATTGAGTAAAACACCACAATGAAATATTTCTTATAATACTCCAACACAATTAATGTTTGAGAGCATCGTCAGAGACACACAACCCCAAAACACAACCACGTTGCACACAAAACAGCAAACCACAACACTCCGAAACACCAATTCCAAAATTCAAACATCGAACGGGTTGAATATCCATTTCATGTTGCATTCAGAACAACATACAACACGGGTACGAAATATTCCACAATCGCTGGAAATTCTCCAAATAACACTGCCGAAACGATCGCGTGTTGCGTGCACGGAACACCATAGATTTTTCTGAGAGCGTTATTGCCGAGCGGGATCCCCCGTTTTCCGTGAACATTCGCGAGAGTTAGGCCCGCGGGCAATTTTTCTCCGATGTTTAGTTGACCGGGCGCTCGTAACTCGTCGATGGCGGGGGCGTAGGAAGAAGATCCCGCGGGGCTGTTCCGCGCAGCGCGAAACAAAGGGCATAATGTTGCTTCGGTGCGGAAATTAAACCGGTCGAATTTACTGGACGGTCGCTCGCTCGCTTGCGCGCGCGCGCGCGCACGCACGCGAGAGATAGTGGCTTAAGGTTAAAAGCACGCGAGGCGAAATCTCTGGTTACACGCGGATGGACGGGATATCGTGTTCCCCCGGCCACGAATGTCTAATTATGCCGGATGCTTTGCGTGTCCTAACCACGGTGATATCCGCGACCCAGACCCGGGATACATCCTGGTCCTGGATGCTGCAGAAAATAATTATGCCCGGGCAATTAAGAGAATATTTGCTTATTTCCAGCGGAAGGCTAGAAATTCTGTTTCCTTGAAATGTGTTTATGTTCAGACATCCAGGAATTTGTTTGCATGAATGTAGTACGATGCAAATATTTTTAGTTTATCTAGGAATTCGATTATTTTGTAGGGAGGAGTGAATTCTACGCGTTTATACGGAAACGTGAAGAATTTCTTCTAGTCAAAGAAATATTGAAACATCTAGGAAAAAGATCCTTCTATCTTTGTAATTCATTTTTACGTTGCTATCATCGTAGTCTAGACGATCTGATTTAGATTATTACATAAATAATAACTCGTATTTCTAAAATATCATTGCGAGTGCCTAGTCATCGCAGGCATCTGCGACAAGATACAAGATTCATTGAAATATTAATAAACCAAGATCGAAATTCCTGTAATACGAGTAAAGAAACACCGCGATTCTGAAAATTTGCAATTTCGGTAAATTTTCCGGACCATCGAGGACCCGCAATTCCTACTGTCTGTTCGAAATGGGGGAAAAATGTCGGAAGCATTCGATGGCGACGAAGAGGGCCGAATTCGAACGTAATCGAACGTGTTTTGCATTTCCGCGGAACCGCGTGGGAATGTTATTTCGCGGCGAACGGTTTCTGCGATGGGATTCTTCGTGGACTATCTAATTTCTTCTTCGTCCAGTTCCCTGGAAACGGAATTCGTGGCCGTAGGTTCCTTAAGTAATGGCCCCGCAACGCGACGCGAATTTACATCTCGATGGGTTCGACTTCATTTTCGATCTACCCACGTCCGAACTGTGTTTCTTCTATGCTCGGTTCCTAGCCGCGTTGCTATCCGCAGCGAAAATTCCGCTGGAAATCCCTTTCTTCCAGGGGAAAAAGAGAGAAAACCCGACGGGAACCCCTTGTAACTGTAAAAATTACGGAGTCTGGGCTCGGCGAAGTTTACTGGAGCTGAATGGTGCAGGCTTGATTATTCGAATTGGTCGGACCGTGTAACGTTCTGGCAACTAAATTTTCTAAAATGTTGAAAAGAATTGGATCATCTAGTAAAAGAAATTCAGAAGCTACAGATAAAAATTTACAGTGATATTTTGGAACGTTTTATAGAACAGCATTGTGCGAAGAGTTAATGAAAAATTCTAGAAGTACAACTTCTTGTGAAAATAATTCTGAGTTTCAGATTAGTATTTAAATTTTGAAAGATTCGAGAAAGTAAATGTGAAATCATGCGTTGAAAATGAGTTTTGAATTCTTTATATCTTAAACAATATTTGCATTACGATTTTTTTTATTTACCTTATCATTTTCCCTTCCAATATAGCTTTTGCGTTACAATGCACGAATGAATGTTACGAATAACTAAACTAAAAGACTTACAGCTTATATATACGTTAATATGCCAACAGTTAATCAATATATCTTATTATATTATTATTATTACTATTATCTACTATAATCCACACTTGAATCGTTCTCATATAAAAAAGACAAAATTTAAAAATAACCAAATATTTCCATTTCGTTCAAAAACTTTTTATTCCGTTATACCATACAAACGGGTCAACGCTGCGGCGAAATTTTTTATCAACTGAACACATTCCAACAAGTACTTCAGTGCCTGCAGTCCAAGAAGATCCCGCTAAAACGTTTGGGGCACTAGCGCGCAGCATCGGTCGGGAGAGACAGAATTCATTTGCGGATGCATCGTTTCGCGTAATTAGCGGACGATAACGGGTCACAACGAGGCCACTTATCATCGGCGCGATAATGGGGAAACGCGGTGGACGACAAACATCATGGAAGGAGTCGCGGCGACCGTTTTCCATGGATCTTTCTCATGACCGGGAAGAACTGACGCCTTAATTGTTCCGGCGAGAGAAAACGCGAGGATGGAGCGACAGAGGTAGGTTGTACAAGTCGGCCGTCCCGTCCACTCGCAATTAAAGATCGCTAATGAGACGTATGCAAATACCGGGTGTGCTCGTTAAAACTTCTCCTTCGCCTGTCCTTTTCCGTAACGGCGCGGCGCGCGGCCCTTCAATCGGAGTCCATGACTGCTCGGGAACGGATGCTTCCTACTCAAGAACAAGTTTCACACGGAATTCGATGACGCTTCGGGCAGACACTCCTTCAGACTTTATTCAGAGGTGTTCGCTCCTTCTCGGATGCCGATGAACGCGGTATTTAACGGGTGATTGCGTAAAGGAATGACGCTTCTTGGTATTGAATTATGGCGAAAGATTCTTTTTCGATCACTTATTTCTTTAGCCTGAGAATTGTGCCTCTGATCGTTGAGTGTACGATGATTGGTAAAATAAGTTGGACTTGTTCAACTTTCTTGAATTTTTTCGTAATGTTATTTCTGTGTCCTTTGAACTTTTGCATTTGTTCTACGAGAAAATTTGAATGCTACTTTCCATCCATTACCTTTATGCTCATCGATTATGAACGGTGCAAATTAAAACAAATGGCAACGAGCTGGTGAAAGTTCATAGTCTAGAGAGTATGGAGGACCACTATTAGCTGATTACCTATGGTCACTCGGGAAAAAGAAAAAAGCAGAGAGTCGCCGTAATCGTCATTATAATATCTTAACCTAACACCGACTAACTACCTCTTTTTGACCCACTCTTCAATTTTAAATACGCATAAAAAATATGTCTAATGAAAACGTTACAATCACATTTTTCTAATCCGACTTGGATCATGCGCTGAAACTTCCTTAAACTTGTCTGGCACGCGAATAATCAATATTAAATCTAACATATCACATGGCCCGGTGAAAAAAGTTCTTATCAAACGTCTCAACGATAAGAGCAACGATAACTGTCGTCTCGGTGGAGTTCGTTAAACTCCTCGCGGCATTAAACTCGCAACCGAGGGATCAGTCTCCTGGCGGGGAAGGCTGCGTGCCGTCTTATCATCGGTCCACCTAATAACATAACAATGGAAAGAGTTAATTTGCTGCCTGGCCAGGAAGAAAGGGGATCCCGGATAAGGGAAGCGGGATCCAGACGGTCGTTGACGGCGGGCAGGGCGATCCTGGCAGTGCGTTATCTCGGCCGTGAGTCGCCCGGTCGAGCGCACGGGAAGATCGTTTGGATAACGATCGAGAGGTCCGGCAGGAAACGAAGAGGAAGAAGAGGGGTCCCAGGAGAAAAAGAGGAACGGGAACCCGGGGTAACTAGGCGGACAGCTCGCCTGGACATACAGGAAGGTCCCTCTAGTATCGCGGAAGTCTTTCGAATGAATAAAATAGAGCCTTCTAAGAGACTCGTGTTTTAGCTCCCTTGCGACGCTTTGTTACGTTGCATTTGCTGGAATTGTTGGCTATTTGTTTGGCTGGTCGATAGATATCTAGTTCAGAGGTTTTGTTGTTAGGTTTCATTGCTGATGGAAATTTTGTTAATGATATGTTGTGATATACTGATGAATCTTTTGCGACCCTAGCGATCAATGGCTAATTGTTAGATACCTAGCTTAGATTTGTCATTGACAGAATTTTGCTCATTGTTAGTGGTATGCTGCAATGATATACTGATTAATCTTTCATCTTTAAATTGATTTTTATAGATTCTCGTGTTTGTCCTCCTTCTGGTCCATTTAATACGTTTGAAGATGTCTGTCCCTATAGGATAATGGAACCTAGATTTACAGCGTTTCCATGGAAGGAAATCTCGCTTGATGACGAAGCAGCACGAAGTTATATAGCAGACAATTCCTGAACAAGGGAATTGGCAAGCAAACCCCTTTATCTCCTTAACAGGTTTTGTCTCTAGCAATGGTTGCTTTTCATAACTGGAGACTATCCTCTTCGCGCAAGACGATCTTCGCATTGTCATGAAGAAGAACCACAAGGCAAAAATTAATTATTTGCAAAAACAAAGCAATCTTCTGACTATTATAAGTATACATTTCTCTGAAAATTGTCTTTAATTTTTACTAACATTAATATTTAGTGAAATGAATTGTGACTTGAGATGTATCCGATAAATTAATCCCTTATAATAAATCTATTATCTGTAACATACAATCTGTAACATAGATACTTAGAATATTTATTTTATAATAAACACATCCAAAAGATCTAGGAAGAAGAAGCAACCAAGTCATCCCTCTATCGATCGAAAAGCCACCATCGCAAACATAAAGCCTTCCATCCCGAAACAATATTTTCAGCGCAGCCGGAGAACACGGCACGACTTTATTAAAGTTAAACAATCTTCGTGACCAGGACAACGTAATCCTGACACGGTCTGCTCAAGCACGGAACCCTCTCTTGTTCGCCGCCCTTCGCAGAGATTGATGCGTCTTATATCCTCATTGCATGTACCTACCGCTTCCTACTCTTTCCGCGTTGCATTCCTATAACCGAAGACATTTAGTAAACAGGGTGTAACAGAACATGTGGTACCCGCTTAAAAAATAAATAAGGGATACAAAACCAATCTTCCAAAATTCAGGTAAATGTATGTCCTATATAATCTTCCAAAATCGTAGTTTTCAAACTGGCATTTAATAATTCGCAATCGTTTAGCCTCATAGTAGTGAAATAAAACGATTGTTTAATATACTTCTATAATGTCGGAACATTGTAAATTGTTGTCAAAGCCAAAAGTTGAGATATTGACTAATAAGACAATATAAGGGCTGACTTATAATGAAATAAACGAATGAAAGTATAGAATTTTAAATGAAATTGTTAAACTGGATTCCTACAATTTTTGAAAAATCGCGCAATTTTTTTCATACAACTTCAGACCTTCCATACAATCCAAGGAAACCCATTGTGAAGGATTATCGAAACAAGAATAGCTGTAACTTTGGAATAAGGTCAAACATAACACATGTTCATACGAGCTGTCTTCAGTTTTTCTTGTATTCTCTGCCCACTCGCGAGATGGATCCCGCATTTGTTACACCCTGTATAAAGTAGTCGGTTGTCTTTACTGAAACTCGGCCCCGTAAACATCGACGTCCCCCGGAATTGTTATCCGAGACCGTTTCCCAGGGAAACTACCCCCACCGCGACTGAGGGACGACGACCCCGCTACGGTCAGAATTTGCAACCACGGAATGGCCCGGACAGTTTTATCGTTATTGCGGCTCGCGTTTCGTGGAACGGAGAACGTTTCCGCCAGTTCTGAGTGAATATGGATGGGGATGGGGGTGGGACGGCGTAGGTGGAGATGGGGGTTGGTTACTTTCGACTCGGGACGATTTAGGGTCTCGCCGGACGGGACGGTTGCTTAGGAACTTGGACGATTGTCAAGGAGCTCGCGGAGTTAACCGTTTTCGCGGCAGAGGGTTATTGAAAGTATACTTTCTTCTTGTTTTTCAATGGGAAATATGGTTGCACTGAAAAAACAGGTTATGTATCTCTTGGCTTCTTCTGGTTTTTAGGTTGAGGTTGATTTGAATTTCTTGGTACTTGCTGCGATCGACCCAGTTGTTAATTATTGTTTGAGATTTGATAGTATCGTTATTAGAAGGAAGTTGATTCGATCAAGTAGCAATTTTTGTATTCATCGTAAATTTAGTAATCTTGTAATGTGCCATTGTAAAATTGCAAAATTAGACTGACCTTTTGGTAGATAACCGTAGATTTGATATTAAGATAGGCACAACAATATAATCTGTAACAACTGATTAACTAATAAGTAACTAAAAAATAACTAGCTGAATTATTGTTTAACCTTTTAACACATATAGTGAAATTCATATTTATATGCAATAATGTTTGAAATATAATAATACAAAAGAAGAATTTTCAACTCCCCAAGCATTTAATAGTATTTCCGTTTTGCTCATATTATTATTCTTGAAACAATAATCGTGAATTTGATTTGCTTTCGCGTTTAATCACGAACAGGACCAACTGATGAGTGTCAATATACCGTTCCAATGAGTGAATAAATATCGGCGGTTAACAAAGAAGAACGAGGGAATAATTAAACAATGATTCCGATAGTTTCGCAAAAGTGAATTTCATTTGGGACCCGCGGTAGTTTCACTTCGCGGAAAGAAAATCAACATTTATTATTATCACGCAGCCGGCACGATGTGACGATTCCTGTGAAATATTCATCGGCATCGGCCGATAAATCCATCCTCGAAGCAACAGGTTAAACGTAGACGCTTCTACACGCTGGCCTATCACACTTACTCTCTTTCTACCAATGCGATGATAAATAATTAAGCTCGAATCGACGTCCGTTAGGGTGAAATAACGATTCCGGTTGACCGAAACAGCCGTTTCGTGGCCAAATATTTGCGGCGAATAACGATCGAAGATGGTTAGCATAGAATTTCATTTTACGCTTCTGTTGTATATTGAACATCTACAGGGAATATTGTTTTCAATGAAACTGCATAGAATTTACATTTTCCTTGTTACTCGATTAATTGAAAATTCTCATGATCACTTTCCACTATAGATATTAACCATCCTTATATTGTATGTTTCTAGATTGAGACAAATTAATATTGATTTTTCGAAAGAAGATTTTATACCTCAAACATTAATTTAATTGAACGCTGTATAACTAGTCTTCATTTAAACATTAACTTTCCGATGCAATTCAAAGGAACCTTCGAAACATTAACAGTGTTTTATGTTCAAAGTAAATTTGTACAATGAAGTGGACAATTTCTTTGTGTTCCTTGCAATTCGTTGGTAAGAAGTTAACTAAGCAAAGAAAGAAAATATTACCACAATGAGTTAACAACAAAGTATGTAGATCGATCACCGTTCAGAAAAAAAATCAAAGAGAAATCATAAATCATATCTAAAAAGAAAAATGCTTCGAAGAGCCTATTCCATCGTATCGCCGCGCTCGCGACACATCGAACAGGTACCAGGAACCCGATATCAGGAGACAAAGAGATCAGCGTTCGCAATAAGCGTCGCGTCGCGAGAATCTGTATCGATCACCGTTAGGAACGAAGATATCTCGGTTCCCCCGCGAAATCTCCGACGGCGCGGGAATGAGCGTCGAAAGCGCTTTCGTCGCCTACTTTTCCACCCCCGTTCCTCCCTCGGGAACGGCGCACGGTGAAGGGGGGCATCGAAAATCGGGGCGAAGTAACTCGAATCCGATCAAGAACAATAACAGACACCGTGGCGATGATGCTTTATCGGTATTCTTTGTGACGTGCTCCACGCGAACTTCGTTCCTCTCCAACCCTTATCTCGTTGTCTTTATCTTCCGGGCACAGAGATCCGGTAGAATCGAACTCCGGAGAGAGATTTACGGTGATCCACCAGGTTTTTCCCTACTCTATCCTTTTTTCTTTATGTTCCCTTTTTTTCGAGAAGAAATCGCGCTGCCTTTTCCCCAGGCGAATATATTCCGGTTGGACAGGAACTCCTGAATCCTCAAAGGCAAGCGGATTTGTTGATGTTCCTTAAGGGATAAGCTCGCTTGAAAAACATCTCCGCCGCCATTGTAAATTGATATGAAAGAGATATTATTGTGTGTTTGGGATATGTTTATCATTATGTGTTTGAAGGAAATTGCTTTGTGGGGGTTGAAGTTTGCTTCCGAAGTTATTGCTGATGCTTGTGTAGTGAGTTTAGGTGGAGTGGTTTAGGAGGGCGGTTCATTAGTTAGGCGGAACAGTTTGTGCGATTTTGAGTTGTGTTTATGTTGCTAGAACCTTCGTAATGTTTCTGGAAGATATTTTTATTAGAACTATTGTGGAATTTGATATTTTGCATTTAAGACTTGTTTATATTTATTTTCTACATGATAGAATCGAGATTATTGTTTATCAAATACGGAACTTTTATACAAGAATATAATTGTTAGAAGAATGCAAAATTTCATCTTGAGTATCAACATATCGGAATATCAAATATTTTTTAATTGTAGAGTAATCAGTAATTTATATACCTAACATCACTGAATCAATTAAAGTCACCAATTTATACAATTAACTTTTAATCCTCAATCATCAGAATCTCAACTTAATTGTTAATTGTCTCTGTATTTATTCACTTCCTTCCCATTTATTTCTCTGTCCACCATAATCCTATTAATTTTGCATGGAAACAAGCAAAAACGTGTCCACGATCAATAATGCAGTAAAAAGGGTATTGCCTGCATAGGAAACAGTAAGAATATCCCGTGAATATAAAAGTAATGTTCAATATTCAAAAGCACCGACTATTGGACGAGCTGTCTGCGAGCGGAGTCCGATAAACGCGTCGTCGTCGCGTCCCGCGAACATTTAACGCGTTCACCTGCGGCGATCTACGACGGGATTTCGAGTTAATTTGTCGCTTGATCGACGATTCGTGGTACCCGTGGGATTTCACGGGCATCGCTCGACGTCCGACACGCCATAAGGCCCGACGTGGTTAATGAAGCACCATGCGTGTCTATCCCACCCCTCTGCACCCCCAACCCTTTCCTTGTCACTCGATACAACTTCGCATCGAGCACCTGAGCGATTTATATCTCGTCGATGCCAGTCATTGATCCATTACGACCATTATGAATTCTAGAAGGTTGGCTTATTCGGATAGGTATATTAATGCATTGCCTACAATCTTTTCAAAATAAAATTCTCATGGAATATAGAAGACGTTTCAAAGAATAAATAATTCTTTATCTTTTATAGCTTGATTATAAAGAAATAGAAGGAAAAAACTGAAGAAAACAACTCGTTGGCGGGAGAAATAAGAAACCTCCCCCGTTGATTGATAACGTGTTGAAATAAATAGAATAATCACATGAAAGATCATCAATTGTGCTATATATTACTTGTAAGGAACTCGAGATACTCTAGTGTTCAATATTTCATAAAATTTTGTTTAATATCAAAGGCAGGGAATTTCGAAGTAATAATACTTCACTAGTAGAAAAGCGTACGCTACCTTTTCTTTGAACTTCTCAATGCAATTCAATTTGGAGACAATGTTAAAATCACTGTTTAGTGATTATGTACAGTACATAATACGTAAAACGTGTATTCCTGTATTCACAAGTTACTAACAGATAGTCAATAACATTAAGAAAAATCACAGTACAAAATACACTGTTAATATCTTCCTCAACCCTTCTCCACATCCCGACAGACACGTATCGGACCCAAGCAAGGAACAACAGACCGTCCAGCGCAAATAATAACTCAAACACCAAGCAACCCCGGAATAAAGCTAAGGACCATTAAACTCTGGTCCAATCTAGCCCGAAGCCCCTCCGGAAACGAAACACCTCGTCCGCGAACAAAACCGAGCGATCCAGGACTTCTATCCAATTTTATGCCTGGTGTCTTTGAATGGAACAGAAGACGAGGGTTTCGGCGAGTGTTAGGGCACGTTTACAGCAGAGTCGCGATACTCGATCAGAGTGGCGATGGAAGCGAAGCGTAGGAATATATCTTTTTCTCTGATAATGCAAGTGTTTACATTCAACCGACGTAAAGTTGCGGTTTAGTAATTGTGTGTAAATTCTAGTATTTTTACTGAATTAGTTTAACTTGGAGATCATGATAATTGTTTTAAATCTGCAGCTTTTAACAGCTCCACTATAAATGCAAGAAAAATAATTTATCGACACACTGATCGATATACAGCTCTCATAGTTTTCATTATAGCTAACTCTTTTCCAAAAATATTCATTGTACCATTTGTAAAATTATAAATGATTAAAACCATATGATCATCGCGACTTCTTTGTAAGCACACCAAAGAAAAACGATTTATCACCAGTAGAATCCACATACAGCTCTCTTAATTTTTATTGTAATTAATGATGTTTCAAGATCATTCATTTTGTCATTCGTAGAAGTTTAAGTAAAGGAAACCATACAATAATTGCAAGTTTACGATAACTATACCACAGAAAAATATTGTATTGTCACTCTATTCGACGTACAGCTCTTTCAGGTTCTATCGCATTTCATTGTAAACGTACCCTTAGACGGAACATCGCGTTAACAACATTCTTCCAGCCCTCAGCCCAATCCACCCCCATTGCTCCATAGTTACAGGCCCGTTACCATTTTCCACAAAAGGGACACACTCTATCTTACCCCTCGTTGCGCTCGCGTACAGTAATTGTTCCAGAAATACGAAGGCGCAAGCAGTCGCGAAAATTAACTCACCCCCTATACCGCGCCATGCCGAGTGGTTGAATTGACCCACGTCGACGGCAGATGGCCCGGAAAATCTAGGATTACGAAACTAGCGAAAATATCGAATTACCCAGCGTCGAATTACGATAAAAGAAACGAGGCAGTTGCGACGATCGAATTCGAGCGACGTGTTCTACACCCCCTGCTGTGGGGTGGTTTATGACAAACCGAGGTATGCGGTGGTTGAATGTATTCCAATCAGAAAATTGTTCTAACAATGATTTTGTGAACGTTCTGTTGAATTGAGGTTCTTTGATTTTCATCCCTTTGGGGGTGAGACATCTTTTGATTTATTTTTTAACTGTCGATTGATGATGTTGAAAAAAATAGATTCATTGACTCACTGATTCCCTCGCTGGTTACCAGACTGCACTTGTTATGAGATTTACCTGTAAAAAAGATACGAATCCGTTAATTTCAGAATGTAGTTAGACATAAATATCTTAACATTAAGTACATGAACAATTCAACCATCGATTTATTAATACACATTTATTTTTCAAAATTTAAATACAACTTCGTTTCTGTCTGTAGTTTATTAATGTAATAAAGTTGAAAACATTAATACAGATAATTCTGTTTTAGTTATTATTCTCAGTACTTGCAAAAATTCAAGTATCAACTTCCACAATTCTGACAACATATTTAACTCGTTCCAAATAATGTTTCAACACATTGAAAAATCCGTCAACAATGATATGTGATACGATAATTATTTCATGAATACGAGCATCAAGGTAAGGAAATGGTAGGTACTTCGTTATTGCAAATTTATGGGGGTCGAGGAATGGGGAACCCGTTCGATATCACGAGATCCACTTTGCGAGAGGAGGAGCACGTCTGAGGAGGATTTTTCGCGAAGAGTAACGCGAACAGGCCACGGTTGCTGACGCGTAGATCGGGAAGCATAAATCAGGATCTAGGCGAGCTATCAAGGGTGCAGCTCGACGAAATCTTCTTAGACCAATTTGTAGTACAAACGATCCCGGGGCTCGAATAAAAGGGTCGTTTATGAAACGCGACGAAGCAAAATGTTCTCTCCACTCTCCTGGTACCGAGCAGCGACAAAAACAATGAGGGCACAGAGAAAACCGTGGAAGGGGATGAAAATTGTCTGAGAAATGGGTCGGCGGAGAAGATTACCTTCCGCGTAATTCGGCGCAGTCAAAGGGCGAACAATAAGATGAAAAATTACCCGAGCGAAATAAATTGGAAGCGATCCGTAATTTTCAATTCCTGCCCTCGGCTCCCTTGAGCATAATATTACAAACACACGAACATTTAGATCTTCTCTTCTATTACATCATCGAAATAGGAATCAAATAAACATTCTTTTTACAGGTTAGAAACAAGGTATTCCACCGAACTGAACATAAATCACAGGAATCAAAAACATAAAGTTGAAATTCAATGTTATCTCAATACTTCAAATTCGATATACCAATGTTTTTACATCAATCTTCATTCAATCGTCTCGACTTCCCAATAAACTTCACTCATTAAAAAATAAGAATATTAAAACTGTAACCTTCAAAAATACAACACTGATAACCAAGAGTATCAAGAATAAAGTATCCGAAAGCTACCAACATACTTAACACGTTGAATGCCGCACGATTTCATACAAAATACACAAAATGAAAAACTATAATATTAAATCATTTGATTGAATTGCATTATTATCACACGGTGATTTAGCTGAATGTCACCGTATTAGCATTATTTGTAACATAGAAATGTTTTCAAATAATCATCGTTTAAGTGAACTATAGTAATTCCATTTGGTTGGGGGTCACCGGTGACCCCCATGGCATTCTTCGTGTTAAAAATATCAGTACCACCAGTATGTACCACAATCCAATAAAAAAGCTCTCGACATCTTCGCTCCCAATCCAATATCACTTTAATATCCGTCCCTCTTGCGAAACACACATTAAACAACGAGAAGCGTCCAGAATAATAAATACGCCATAGGCATTCCATAATATACAATGGTTATTTCGAAACGCATCATTAGAAAACACCCCGTAGGTGTTCGGCCGGCCGAGATACGGCGTGGCCGGCCGCCCACGTCGTTTTCGGAGTTCCGCAGCCGGGTGACAGGGGCGGACAGGATTTAGGATCACCGGGATCCCAAGGATCCCCGGGCACGTGTAATCCGAGTCGGTGCATCGAGTCACGCGATGTAATCGCGGCGTCCACGGAGCACGCGAATTGAATAAGACTTCGGCCAGCGTCTCGCCTCGGCTAGCCAGCTTGGGACCCGGCTTGGCGTGACTGGATATTACGTCGGTGATTTATCGTTCGTGTCGCGGTAACATTTACTATTTCCCTCGATTCCTTTTTTTTCTTTCGACTCCCCACCCTCGGCCATTTTTTACCTTTGAACACCGATCGGGACCAGGAAACGCTTTCAACGGATTAAAGCTTTAACTCTATCCAGTCCTAATATATAGAGCCTGACGAAAAGGATTCTCGTTTTTTTCACGGTATGCCGTTTGCATCATTGCGTGCTGGTAAATGGTTTAAATGACCGGGTGAAATGGAAGTCTGGAAGATGTCGGGTGGAATTGGTGGATATTGAATTTCGGAGATTTCTTTGGTTGGCGAGACTTGGTTTTACGTGCTTTAGAGAACTTCTTTGCGGATGTTTCGTTACAGTGGGAATGCAGGTTTGTTTTGGAATTAATTGTTTTATGTTAGTAATTGATGTAGTCACTGTGGGTTACTGATAGGTGTTATTTTGTTACTGATTAGTTACTGTTTATATATTGATAGTTGCTAGTGATTTGTTGCTTGTTTATTTGTGTGACGATATCAGTTAAACTCGAAATATGTTATTGTCATTTTCAATGTCAATATTGGAACAACAAGTTGGAAAAAATAAGATGAATATCGTTGAACTTAGGTATACTTAAACAACGATATAAGATAAACTAAGCATATTGCGTTATCATATTCTCTTCTAAAGTTCCCAAATCAAATTAGAAAAACAAAATGAGTATTATTAAAACATCGTACTTTTACAAGTTTTCAAAGACAGTCTACACGATCCGAAGCACCAGATACCGAAAACCATCTTACGAACATTTCAGCGAATCAACTCAAATATTATTAAAACATCATAATTCTACAATTTCAAAGAAAACTCTACAGAATCCCAAACACGAAACATCGAAAACCATCCCACGAACATTTCAGCGAATCAACTCAATCGAAATCTTCCCCACTTCGTCGAAGTGCCTCGAACCCGAAAGAAGCCCAGTGAATACAAACTTCATTCTTAGCATTACCTACTCCTCGGCGCATCCAGCAGTTGTTACAACCGCGACGATAACTCCTCGCCGGTAATCAAGAGGAACTCAATACCAATCAGCAGTTTCCTCCGGCGGGCGGAAGCTCGGCGGCGGCTCCAGCTGCGAGCTGTCCAATTTCAACCCTCAAGAGTTGCCAAACACAATTTTCATCGGAAAGAGAATCTCCGGGGCTGAATGGCGGCCGTAGCACGCTAATCAAGAGCCGTCATTCCGGCCCAAAGGATTAACAGTCACTCGAAGATCGATCGGCCCTTTCCGGGACGCCGCAATCTCCTCGATCCTTCGAAGTTTGCCAGCCGGCCCCGCCTCGGGAGGCCGTCTAGATCGAGATCAAAGAAGTTTCCAGGCAACAACGTATCGCGAGCCTTAGCTATCCAGCTGCGTACGTCGCTATCAAGACGCGCTACGTGACGGGTCACGAAACACAACTTTTTACGCCGCCTCGGCGAACGTAAAAACTCGCGCACCCACCCTTCTCCGAGATTCTTTGTGCATCCAGTTTACGATAGGAACGTCTGGCACACACACATCTTTTAGCGAACGGTGGTAGGAACGGAGAAACCCGACCGAAAATGTAGAATGAAGCTTTTTCGTCGAGCACTTTGTTCGAGAGATAATCAAAGTTGACGCGTGACTTGCACGCGATGCTCTTTATGCGAAGTGTGATGTTGATATACGAAGGGGGGTGGTGGAGTTTTACTCTTTGGGACGTGTGCTTGGAGAAGCAATTGGGCTTGGAAATGAACAGTTGGAGAGGAAATTTGATTTTATATTTTTGAACAGGTGTTCGATATCGAATTTCGATTGCAGAGTTTTATTCTATTTCCTGAATATGATTTTTATATTAACTTCAGATTTTCAATAGTCAGGCGATTTTAGAAATTCATTATATGCTCGTTTTCTTATTCTAAAGTTATTGAAATGAATTATTTGATATTCAGAATTTGATTAGTAAGTATATCCCGTTACAAAGTATAAAGTCTTAAAATGAAATATATAAAATACAATTGTACATAACTTATCCATTACGATAGGTCAAAAAGCCTTCTCGTTTTATATGTGAGTAAACATTATAAATAAATGTACAAAATGTGTTCGAATCAAAGGAAACAATATACGTACGCCTCAAAAAGAGTATTAATAAAGTTGAATTTATTTTTAAACTCTCCTAAGAAATTACCTAAAAAGTTTGTTTTTCACCAGATTCGTTGAATTCTTAATTCAGAATTCTCCATTCTTAATTAAGAATTCAACGAGTGGGGTTGATAAAGACGAAAGCAATTGTCGCGAGACGATACAAATTTTTCCGGCGTCGGTCATTAGAAAGCCGCAAAAATGTTCCCCGTTATAACGAAATTGCATTATGGTTTCCGTTCTCCTTCCGCCATGAGAAATTTATTGTCCGTTGTGTGCATTAGCTGAAAGTTTCATTAACCCCCATGAATCCGGGCTGCGTGCGCCGGGCAATTCCGCGTCGCGGGCCACGCAATTTATTTTCCATACAATTTTCATGGGTCCTTAACGAGTTTCTCGCTGGCGACGTAAATCGCGGCCGAATGAGCGTCGCAATTTAATTTTGTTTACGATTATAACAACCTGTCTGCGACGCCGAACAACCACGGAATCTTTGCGACAACATCATATCACGGTGGAAATGTGCTTTCCTAGAAACGCTCGGGATAGTCGTCGCGTGTTCTACGACCGTTCGCGACGCCTCCATTTTGAAAAACATACGGAGCCACTCGACGAAACGTGAAAACACGAGTATCATCCTCGTTCAACGTAATTTAAAGGATTATTTTAGAATTCAGTGTTTGTTTCTGTTCTATAATTATTTGCTTTGGCACCAGCTCTGGGATTATAGCGGGGATGATCGGCATTTTATGAGAATTTTATTCATGACAGAATTGTGCTTCGCTATGAAATGTTTCTTATGATATTACGTGAATGAAATTTTTGTTTTTTTTTTAGACTTTTATAGTTATTGTTTTATAATAATCGTGGTGTATGAGAAAAGTCTTCACATTTGTTTAAAATTAGTTTATATTATTTTTATGAGAGATTTGGTTATATTAACGGGTCAATAAATGAATTGTTGAATATTTTGGAATTGGTATTGTTAATGTAATTATACATTGAAGGCAAAACGTAGAAAACAGGATGTAGGAATCATTGATAGATAGAACATTTATTGAATTTCACTTTCCTTATCATGATTTGTGTATTATTGTCACGTATCGAGTTGAAGCCTATCATTTCACTACTGTTCAGAACAATGTCCACTAATGATTTCACAATCCCAACTCTGTCGTTGTTTATGACGAGATACAGGCGATCCATTACCGGTTGTACGAGAAATGACAGTCTGACAGGCTGACACTGACGAGCATACCCTACTTTCTCGACTGATCAAAACAGCATAAAGCACGAGTTTCCACGAGACCTGTTACACCTCTTCTCTCATTCCTGATCTATTAGTATTAATAGCAAAGGAAAAAATGTTCCTTTCGATACCTGCTGTTACAAATCAATTCATAAAATCATATATACACGTTACATCCTTCAATACACATCATCAATTTGAAAAAGTTTGCCTGAAACACCCTTTGCAGATGAAAATTCTTTATTCGAAATTTATTTAACTAATTCAACAATAACCTGACAAGTAATTTAAACATTTATTATTCAAATATTTACATTACTTATCTACAGCTTTCGATGTCAAAGTCAAAGGTCGCGATAACAGCAACATCCAACCAACATTTTACGTTTTTCATTTCACAACGTAAAATCCGAATTGGTATTAAATAAAGTATTACTTACTACTAAAATATTCAAATAGTAACAAGAATTTTAACAAAATGAAATCATCTTCTTTTCAAGCGACCAAAAAGGAAAGGCACACTGCCAACACAGAAACACCAGTAAATACTCAAAACAATTCCCCATCAGCGCCAACCAAAAACAGCCCAAACATTCCTCAACAACCCCAAACCCATCGTCACATCGAAAGAAACAATTCCACCTGTCTGCCAGGAATAAATCGATAAAATTTCAAAGGAACTAATACCGTCCACGGTCCATCAGTTCACCCCCAAATCCGTGGTCATCTGTCGCGGAACGCGAACGAGCCCCACGGGGGCCGCGTTCCGCCCCGCAGAAATTCCCCAGGAACCAGTCATCGGCACCCGCTTGTCCGGAATTGCTCCGCTTGTGATCGACGAATATGCATTCCCGACGAGGGAGAAAAAATTGCATCTTCCGGACGGCATGCAGGAGGGTGGAGATTAGATGCATATGCATATGCATACACTGCCAGTCAAAAGTTTGCGACCACTGTATCGGTTAAGAAGATAACCCCTATTTAATAAAAACAACTTTTAATTCAGACCTTTCGTACGTAACAATTTAACATAGACTTATCTAAATAGATACAAATTAAATATGAAAATTAAAGGAGAATTGGCAAATGTAAAACATATATATATGAATTCAAATATCATTTGATTGAAATGAAATAATCTTTCACGCTGATATTTTTCTTAACAAAGACAATATTTCGAAAGTAAAGGTTACTGCATGGTTACACTATAGTCAACTGAATTCATTTTAATAACGGCTACAAAAGTATACAATCGAAAATATATAGTCGTTTAAAGAATTTCAGACTGCCTTGACATTTCGTTGGACAACTCACTTTTGGAATTCTTTTTTATCGTTACGCATTGAATGCTGATCATGTTTTTTATTCGGAATATTTTCTTTTATACAGTGACTGAAAGTGCAGGAGAAAATAATTTGTACACTTTGTATAATCTTTAACTATGGAAGTCTAAAAATTACTGGTTAATGTTACATATTCTCGTTCATAGCAACCAATAACAAATTTACTTTATTTATTTTTTTCCTACTTATTTAAGTATTTCTGCATAGCAAAAGTATCAATTATATAACGAAAATTTCACTGATTTCAAAGTTCACGATATTTCACATACACTTCTTGAAACCGCACGTCTATACTTAAAGGTTAACACTAAAACTACCGAGCAGTTGAATCGACTTTTTGAAATTCCTCTACGGAAACTCTAAGAGTACCTCTGTTGAAACTTTAATTGATTTACGCTGCTAATTCAATTTGCGTTTTGTTAAATCAGTTTCTTTAATCCTTTCTCAGAGAAACATCTATTGTTCTTTTAATAATTGCAAAAGGAAAAAATTAGGAATGGACAATTTCAACTTGTCCGGTATTTTTAATCAACACGTCGACTGTCATGGCGGTCATCGATGACCGGAGCTTCATATCGACTGGAAAATAATTATAATTTCTAAGATAACTGATATCAAATAAAAATGTTCAGTAGTTTAAATAATTAGATAATGGTGGAACCTAAAAATTCCTATAACAAGTAATTAACTTTCGCGGACGAAGGTTCTTTAGAGTATACAAAACTTTTGCAGATTCTGCCAAATTGGGTATTGAATGCTTAAATAATACAGAGAAAGGAAACTATGTCCAACATTCTCTAATGAGATAAAGACAATATTTTGAGAAACTAACTCGACAAAAAATCACACATAAATTGAGGAACAAAGCTATTTTATTTCAATATTTCTCAAAGTGATACATTATACAAAGCATAACATTAAATATCAAAGTTTACAGTTTTACTGTATGTAATCAAGTGGTGAGATCACCCCTCCATTGCAAAGGGTTAATCTTCTATTTTATCTTTGCTACAAGAATGTAAATGACATAAAAGACATAAAACGCCCAAGTTTTCCATAGCAGTTAACGTGTTAAACAATTTCCAACATGTTTTCGCCGAACATGCAAGTGATCTCAAACTTTTGACTGGCGGTGTATATCCACAGACCATCGTTCTTCTCGAATGTGGCACGCGGCTCTAAAACAGAAGGGTCGAAAAATGAGCGGCGTTGTGTTCACCACTCGCCCCCTTCGTCCCTCGCGGGCCGGCTTTTAATTAACTTGTTTGTTTGTCCCGCGTTCTGGAATGCCTGAATCGGCCGCTCGCCGCGAAATTGCATTTTTCTTCGCGGCGGTTCTTCGTTCCCGCCGCGAGTTTTCGAGGGAAATTTCACGGAGAACAATGACCGGCCACGCTAAGAGCTTCGTTAATCGTCCCGCCGAGAATCGAACGCACCGTGTGCAGTTGAAAGACGCGAATATACATGCTGCTCCGTCGATAAGTTACCTCTTAGCTGAAAGGCATTTTTGAAATGACTGTGTTTGTTTAGTTGTTCTTTTTTTGTGGACTGCTGATAATTTGACGGATTGTTGTGGTGAGATTGTGGTTCGAGCGTTGCTAGAAATTCGTGTTTGATGATTAAATAACCTTCTGCACTCCAGAACTGATGTAGATATTCTTTGAAATTAATTAATGAGATACGATACATAAATTGAGGAGCTACTTTTTTCAATATTTCAAGTATTGATGCATTATACGAAGTTTAACATTATGATTTTATAATTTTGCTATGGCAAATTAGATAATCACTTCTCGAATGCAAAGTGTTAATGTATAGAGTTGTTAGAGTGTTTATGAATGATAGTATCTCTGCGAAATGAGGTTATAGGGAAATTAAGTAATAATCTTTATGATATATTGATGAGTTCAGAGTTGTAGTATATTTAATCGGTTTTAGAGCTAAAGAAAATTCTAAAATTGTTTCTCATTCATTTTAGGAATGACATAGTTTCAATTTTCGAGAAATTTGGTTAATAATACTTCTTTTCTACCAATCTCAGCCCCTAGAACTCAATTCGTTCAACCCTTAGTTCCCTTAGAGAATTCATTATTCTTACCAAAATGAAACTACAAAAGTACACGAAAAGCTAGCAAAAGAATTCCTAGGAACACCTCGGAACTGACAAGATTTTATCGATTTTCATTAATCACATGTTCTCTAATTAAACCGCAATTCCCCAGCCACCAATTAGCAATATACACGTCAAATACCAATGGAAATAATTTACGATTAACATCTCAACGCGAAAACCCGCAAGACGATTCGGGGCGGCGATAATGCCCGAGGCATTCGCGTGGAAAACGGTAAACTAACAATCGGAATAGAGGCGAAGTGTGCGCTCTCCGTCGGTTGATCGTTCGACATCAAAAAGCCGTGGCGAAGTTTGTTAACAGTGAATCTCGCCTTCGAGGAATCAGCGGTAACGATCGCCCGGTGGAAACGGGATAATAAAGCGTTCTCAGTTCCACGATCCCGGTGGTTACGCGCCGGTAGTCCAATTTATAATAGACTGGAACACGGTGTGGATTTAACTTCGAATGTAGGCCACCCAGTGTCAAGCGAACGCGCGTCCGGATCGCGACTGAGCCGACTTCGGGACGTTACTATCGGGACACCGGTGTGCAGGGATGGGATCAAGTTCAATACGGAGAGCTGACGATTATAGTGGTGTAAGTTGGAATTTTTATACTGCAATCTCAGAGAATAACATTCTTTCATATGTTCGGGGTTCTATATATTCACTGTCGTTGACATTTTATGTCAACTTCATTCATCATACTTGAAATGATAGTACTTTGTTTTGGCGTTATATGCATTGTAGAATCTTTTATGAACATAATGGTGTAAGACTAACTACAGGTGGCTAATTATTTGAAAAGGTGAGAGTCATAATGGTGTAAATCAGAATTTTTATACTGTAATTTCAGTGAATACTATTTTGTCAAATATTGAGGATTCTACGAATTCTCTTTTATAGACATTTTATGTCACAACTACATTTATTACTGGGAAATGACAGTACTTTGTTTTATAACTATATTAAAAGAGCAAATCCTTTGTAAATACAATGGTGCAACAGGTCGCTATTCACTTGAAAGGTTGAGAGTCATAATGGCCACTTTTATGATGTTCTAGCGGTTACTATTACAAAAACTTCCATGTATTACCATTATTTAAAGAAATACATTTATAAGCTACAGAACTGTCAAAATACGTACTCTTTTAAAAATGAAGGTATAGATAGTCATGCGATAATTACATTTACCGAGGAATTTACCATTTGATTTCATTTCCTTGATTTTAATGTTTCAAGTTGACTATGCAGAAACAACTTGATTACAGCTTGATTGTTCACGATGTATAATATCAAAATACAAATATTAAGTTTAACACGTTGAATGCCAACCAGATCGAATTAATATAGTTCACTTAATTAAACGACGATTATTTGAAAACATTCCGATATTATAAATAATGCTACCTACTGCGGTGGCATTCGGCTAGATGAACGCGCAATAGAAATAATACGCTTTAATCAAATGATTTAATATTATATTTTTTCCATTTTGTGTATTTTGCTCTATGAAATCGTGCGGCATTCAACGTTAAAAATAATGTTGTAAATAGCGTTGTCACGGTAAACGGAACCTCACAGCGCAAAGGATTAAATTCGTCTGATGGCCCTAAAGAAACATTTATTCGAAACAAATTATTCAAGTGTCCGATTGCGTCGTAGATATCAAGTAAACTGAAACCACTTTTTCACCGACTGAATGCTTTATCCGATCTCTGCCGCTGTGGTGTAATCGGCGAAGGGGCGGCGGGGCGAGTCGCGGAGGAACAGGTGCGGTCCGATTCGGCAGATTTATTCTTGAAACTTGTACATGTACACGGTCGGTTATTCTACACTAAAATTGGACGTGGTTGTGCCACGAATTTTGGCCCGGTCGTGGCTCGCGCGTGTTTGCTCGTTCAAGTCGATTCGACGACGACCGAGCCTCGACAACATTGAGTCCGAACGATATCAGGAAACTGTGAGACGGGTGATTGATTTCTTCTTAATGGGATACGACAAGGTAAATCTTTTCTGATTTAATGCTTCGTTTTTTTGTAACATGCTTCCTTCTGAATTTAAGAGGGACCGACGGACTCTAGAGGATTCGTAGTGTCGTTGATAGTTACTTAAGAAATAGAAATAGAAGGTATTATTTAATGACTACTTAATGATTAATCGTGTGGCTGTTGTATAATTGGGAACTATGCTGTTAAGTGGTTTCACTTAGTGGTTATAAATATAAATATAAATATAAATATAAACATAAATACAAATACAAATACAAATACAAATATAAATATAAATATAAATACAAATACAAATATAAATATAAATATAAATATAAATATAAATATAAACATAAACATAAATATAAATCATAAATAATATACAAACTTATAATATAAATATATTTATTAACATCCTACTTATTAACAGTAACCGAGAAACACTCAAATTTCATTTTCACAAACCAAGTCCCACAAAACACTGCATTCGCAATTTCCTCACGCGCAATTATCATCTCACTCGCATTGTTTCCATTTCTCTAACCACCAAAACACAACAAAATAAATACCCCAATAAAACACAACACGCGAACATCACAAAATCACAAGGAAAAATCCTCAAAAACAGAAATCTCCTAATACCACAAATACATTTCCCAAGCAAAACACCCAAAAGAAATGTTCTGAAACATCCTCAGCTCACTTGCAACTTCTCCCCGATGCGAGGGTTGCGATACGCTCCGGTTCTTCGATTTGCATCAGAAATCGCCTATTTCGAGAACGTTTACAGTCGCGAGCGCGTGATCGTAGGCGCGACGCATTCCATTTGATCACTGGCCGCTGCGTTGACGGTGGGCTACAGTCACCGACTCGCGATGATCACGATCGATCCGCGCGGCTGCTCGTCGCGGAATCATAATTACCCGGCGGAACGGGCGGCGTTACAATGATCATGAACCAATTTCGCCGGCGGACGCGCGGCGCCCATACAAATCGGACAACTGTCCGCGCGTGGCTCATTCATAAGTTTATGGCGCGTGAAATGTGCTGCGGGAATTTACATACCGCCCGCGCGAGCGCCCGTACCGCTGCGATGTTCCCGTGTACCTTATAATCGTAACTTAGGCGAGGACGTTTACGACACTTTCGCGCGGAAAAGTGTGACGCCGTTAAAAACAGAGTCCGATGATCCCTGCTCGTCAGCCCGTGAATCACGACGCGACGCTTCCTCGTCGATGAAGCGAAGAGACTTTTCCCGATGGGGCTAGTTATTTTCGAATGCCTCGGCGATAGCGACCAGTCGTTGTTGCGTGTTAATTTGGAAAGAAAATCAAATTTTGGTTTCTCAACACATTGTTAACCACATTTGATATGGAATTAAATTGAATTTTTGATATTTCTCTGTAGAAACTCGAAGAGTGGATCTATTGAGATTTTAGTTGATTTACAATTCATTTTGCGTATTATCAGATCAATTTCTTTAATAATTTCTAAGAGAAACGTATGTTATCTGTTTAATAATTGAAAAGGAGGAATTATAGAGGGGTTATTTTGACCCGCATGGTAGTTTTCGTAATTCGTATTTTCATGTCCAACATTGTTGACCGGTCACGAGTTAATTTGTGTTTGCACTTGCAGCAGCCATTGGAATTTTTGAAACGTGGGGCAATATGAAATACTGTAAAAACGAAATATTCACAGTTGTATAAAAGATACGTCCAAAGTTTCATTTCGATTCATTACGTAGAAATAAAGTATATTGAAGTTTATGTAGATTGTTTCACTTTCATATTTTGTTATGAGATAATAACCTGTGGCATGGGGTAGTTTCTACGTGAAATCGCCGGTCAGCAATGTGTTAAGATTTATTCGAATGTTCTTGTATGTTACATATCAGTTAATGTTAGTATTATGTTAATGATATTTATATTAAAGTTAATGTTACTATTGATATTAACCTCTTGCCCTATAACAACGTGTCAGACTTGTGATGATGACTTTAAAGAGAATTTGACAAGAATAAATATTACTCAATACTTTTAAATTGAATATTATTCTTCTGTTATCAATAATTATACTTCAGGGCAAACATATAATACGCCTAAAATTTTCCTCTTTTTTCAATAAATCATTAATGGTAAAGTAATTGTATCGATCATAGTTGAGAAATAAATCATAGAGCAAGGAGTTAATACTATAACAATAATTCTAATAATTATTAATAATTATAGTAACCGTAGTAGTGTAATAATAAAATTCTCCATCGTTGATTAATGGTTAATTTGACATTCCCCTTAGCTTACCCCCGCAAAATCGGGATAAACAAAGAATAGCAATAGAAAGATACCACGATTCAATAAAATTGAATTTAATGAAATATTCCAGTAGACCAAATTCAATAAAGCACCAACAGACCACTGATTACAAATCTAATCAGTAAAGAATCGAAACAGTAACAACTCCCTTAATCAACCGACAATCCCCACCAAAATCTCAAGCATCCGTCCCCTAAACGACCCAGATTCCGAGTGTCCAAAGTCCCCCAAGGCCGTTTAGAAGAGACCGACTCCAAAACCGATCGGTGTTGCGGGATCCCCAGTTGATCCAGCGATTTTTCACCTGGTTAGGGGCCGTGCGATCCCGAAGAGGAACCCGAGGCTCCCAAGTGAGAGATCGCGCGTCGCGCAGCGCGAGAAAGCGTCGGCTGCTCGTCGTTTCTGGAGTAATTTTAGATCGTCGAGATAGCGCGTTGCCGCGGCGGGACAAGGGGATGAGGGGCGGAGGGAGCAGGGTGCCGGAAAGAGAAAGAGCAAACCGCGAGAGGCGGATGGTGGGTCCCGGGAGAAATAACAGTCCGCGGAGGGGTAAAAAAAAAACGCGGCGCTGAGAAAATCGGTATCGGAGTGAGCGAACTAGCTAGCTAGCTCCGAGTGTGTTTACGAGAAAGAGACGAAACGGGGTGAGGGAGGGAGAGCGTCACTATTAGATGAACAAGGCCAGACGCGAAGGAGATCAGGGTGAAGATAGCGATGGGAGTAATTCAATTGTCGCGACAGCGAAAGAAGCCTGATAAATTCGGGGACCTAGATTCTGCAGTCTGGACATCTTCGCTAGGGATGATGATGGTTCAGAGTTGACACGATGAAGGGATCTTTTGGGTTATGGTTGAGATGTCTAGAGATTTAGGGGATGTACTTTCGGAGGTTGCTTTGAGGATGGGTTGTAGGAAGTTTGGGGAGTTTCTTTTGTTGAGAGAATCTTTGAGATTGCGAATAAGGATTTCTACTTATACGGTGGAGATTCTTTCGATTTATGAGTCTCGGGAGCTGTGGACTGCTAAGTTCTTTGTGTTAGTAGTTATATTGCGAAGGAGATTGATGTATTTGTTGATTTATTGGTTTGATGTTTAATTTTTGTAGACATTTTCAGTGGTGGCGTTGTGTGAAATATAGTAAACGAATATAGAACAGAAAAAGAAAGATGTAAAAGTCATAAGATTAAGTGGAATGTAGTAATGCTGCTACTGGCTTGAAGTCAATTACGTTTAAGCTTGATAAACGATCAAGAATGCATTTCCTAATGTAATCTTGTAAGTAGGATTTCATTTCACATTTCTGATTTACAGTAGCATAAAGAATCACGTCGGATTAAATTATACTTTATACTGCAATACTATAAGTACAGTTTTCATTTCATTAGCAAAAACGTTTCGACTCCAAGCTGTATTTCAATCGCATGTCCGCTTGTCAGACAGTAAAAGTCTCAAAATAGTGTCCATTAACCCTCGGAACTCCAAGGGAAAATAAAAAAATTTGTCCATAAGGTGGGTTTCGTGGAATGACTTGCATAGGTTGCCATTAATCTGTTCCTGTACCAGCAAATGATTGCATTTAATGGCTGAAACCAACCGAATCGCACTGGTGTTGAGAAATATTTGATGATTGAAAGCGATTTTAATTTAAATGGAAGAAATTACGAAATAATTAAAAAAATATATATTCTACTTTAATTCCTTATAATAATATTAATAATACTCATAAAGCTTCAAGTACCTTGCTTTGTAAAAAGCCCCTCTAAATTCAAATATCGCGTTCACTCAAAGTTCACTAGAATCGACTCAATCGAACGAAGTGAAAAAATTACTTCAAAATAAATCAAATTCTCCAATAAACATTCTCTACCTTCTCCGAACAAAACACAACCGAACCTTAAAGAAAAAATCCACTATCTCGAAAAGCCCGCGAAATTCAAATCCTCAAAATCTCAAACAAATGAAATTCCCGAACCAACACTTTCGATATTTTCCAAACGAAACAACCGAACATCAAAGAAAAACCGCCACCACGCGATACTCAAATCCCCAAAATCTCGAACCAACTCTCCGTTGAAAATTGGAAATTCTTCAGTAAACATTAATCTCCTCAAAACAAACCGCAAACAAACTAGACAAAAAAACTCCACCACCACGAAAAGCCCGCGAAATTCAAATGCCCAAATTCCCCCGTACCTCGATCGAGCGTAAGCATTCTCAAAGCCATCGCTGCGTGACGAGGACAGTGATAAACACATCTCGGCGTAGGCGAAAGACGGAAGACCGGGAGCCGCTCGTTAGGTGGGGGAGTCGGAGCGTCTCGCGGCCGCGAGGTGGAACGCGACAGAGCACTCTAGCCAGAAGGAGGAAGAGAGAGAGGTTGATAGGCGGCGCGAGTCAGGTCGAGCGAGGTGGTCCACTCGGGACGCAGTTATGCCGACCAGCTCAAACCGGGTGCCGCCAAATCGAACCCCGGTTCGAATTCCGCGAGGCCGTGGCCGCGACTCGGGTGAAACGCGAGAGGGACTGGAAGAGGAGTCGGAGGAGGACGAGGACGGGGAGGCGGGAAGCGAATCAGAAGAGGAAGAGGAAGAGGAAGAGACGCGAAGAACCCGGTGAGAAGGGACAACCAGGGGAAAGCTAGAGAAAGGGAGAGAAAGGTGAAGGTACGTCGAGAGAACGAAGCTTCCTGCCTTTCTGAACTGACCTAGCAAAAAAAGAAACACTGCTGAGGGTTCAAGGGTTAGGTTGGAAAGGCGGAAAGAGAGTAAGAGAGAGAGAGAGAGAGAGAGAGAGAGAAAGAGAGTAAGAGAGAGAGAGAGAGAGAGAGAGAGAGAGAAAAAGAGAGAGAGGGTTCGACGAGGGACCAACGGGTCGAGAGACAAAAAAACTCAGGAAAAAAGTGAGCAAGAAGGTTGGACAGCGTGCTCCCGGTCGTTAGTGAGGTGCCAGTAAAAGGAGGATGAAAAAGGCATTGTTGCTTCGAGCTCTGCTCCCTCTACCTTTCTTCTTCCTTTTTCCTCCCCCTCCCCCCCTTTATTCTTTCTTTTCTTGTTCCTTTTTCACTCTTGGCCCTTTCTGTACCGGTCGAGTGGAATGTGTGTCGCGTGTGTCTTCGTGTTTTTTTCTGTCTTCCCTTTTCGTCGGAAAGGGATCATCTTCCTTTTTCTTCCGAAGCTTCTGTGTGTTCACGTGCTGACGTGCTCGCGGTGGGGTGAGCTGTCGGATTATGGGCTGCTGCAGTGTGTGTTTAGGTGGTATTAATAATTTTGATGCTGGAACGTGGCGTTTATGGGTGATACAATTATTTTTCTATAGGTGGAAATTGATTTTATGGTAATGGATCGGGAGGACGAAATTCTGATGGGATTTATAGGCTTGATTTTATGGTGACACGTCGAACGGAGGTTTTGCTGGAATTTATGAGCTTGGTTTTACTGTGATGCATCGTGCAAAGAAGATTCCGACGGGATTTACGGGGTATGGGAAGATTGAGTAATTACCGTGTTAAGTCTTGGTATTCGAGTTTCGAGTTTGTTCAGCGGATTGTTGGGATTTCGTGGGTGCTGACATCGAATTTTCACGTGTTCACGTTGTTCCTTTCATTTACGAACTATATTTAGTTCATTGTTGCAACTATTAATTAATTATTATTTTAACATAAAAAATGAGGATTAAGTTGCATTTCCAATGCATCTCAGCTACATGAATGAAATTTCTGTGAGAAGTGCGACGCAAAATATTTAACTTCGAATTTTTTATGGCAATTACCTTAATAATTCCACTAACTGAGACACGGATAAGCCCCAAAATATTCCGCGATGCTGATATATGGCTTGAATGAACTAAACGTCAGCTTTATAGAAAGCAACTGTTGAGCTCGAGGTGATCCAATAGGAAAAAAGCGATCGGAGCTCATGAAGAAAAGAATGTTTCAGAAACCAGGGGAAAGAAAGGGTGAAATTGTGATTAGTGGTGGTTTCGGGATTTTGAGAAGTTGATACTGGTGTGCGGCGGTCGGTTCCTTCGGGTCGAAGATATTTTCTGCGACGATGATTCAGAGACGCCCGGCAATCATATGGCCCGTATTTACGACGGGAATCGTCGAGGTTTGATGGGGTGGGATTTTGACAGCGGCCAATGAATCGTGAACCGTGAAGCAATAGCTCTTTTTTAATTTTGAAATATATACAAAAGGATGGTAATATAGACTTTTTGACGCAGATTTAAATTTAGAACAACGTAAAATAGTAAACATGTTTGGACATTTAGAAAAAAGAGTACATGAGACAATGGAAAGTTGAATAGCATTGTAAATGAAAATAAGTTTTCTTGGAAAAAAACGAAGACTGAAACAATTAAATAGCTGTCTATGAGTATTTTTAGTGTACACGTGGTGCTATATGAGATAATTTTTAAAGGTATCTTCATTTTTTTAATTACTTGTAAATTTTTTATTGAATAATGTAGGATTTCAATGGTAATAGGAGATAATATTTTAAAATATTTAGTATAATAGTAATTAAGAAACACTTTTTAAGGTAATTACTCTTTTAATTTACCTTTTTAATAGCACAAATTAATGAAATTTTGATTATATTATTAATTCGATGAATTCCTTGCAACGATGTTTCTCTGATTGCGCATTTCGTAAAATGATTCACGAATAATATGATTTTCCATTTACATCGGTGCTCTATATATAACCCTATCAGCGTCAATAAACATTAACGCAAGTGGAATCGGTGAACGTCGAGCAGACGCATTATACAAGCTGTACTCAGTAGCACGTGCAGTCAATGCGTTTTCATAATCGATATTCACCAAAAATGAAATTTCAGAAGCATTAATCTCATTGTATCTACCCTATGTTTGACATAGATGAACAAACCACCATTATTCAGTTTCACTAGGCATCATTGAATTCAACAAATTAAATTGAAATTCATAAAAATCACAATTTTTTGTATCTGCACAAAATTATAATGTCGCCTCGAAAAAGATATAAAATTCAAACAAAAATGTTTACAGTTTTATTTTATTCTAACTTTGAATTTCATTTAATTTAACTTTTATGTTTTAGACAATTGATTAATATACAGGATACAGATAATAATAATCCCAACAAATCATAGAATTTTTCTTTTCACTTATTCCTGAATTGGCATTTCGTTTCTTCGAAAGATTGTACAGTCGCAAGGCAAAACGTCAGAACAACCGGATCACGGGACAGAGAATTGCGACAAGAAAGCAAAGAAGAGAAAAAAATATTTCTGGTTCGGCTGTCAGCTGTTCGACGATTGTCAGACTACGTCGCGCTGAAAATTTTCACTGTTTTCTTTCCCGCCTATTAATACCCCAGCTGTTTGGATTACGAATGATGGCTTTAGGAATGCACATACGTCTTCCCTTTCGTTTCATTCAGGAAGAATGCAACCTTCGTTTGGAAATTTATTTTCTCGTCGAGAGGGGTTCGACCTGTCTCGCGCCTCTTCTCCTTTTTTTTTTTCTTTCTCCCACTGCGTGTCGGGTTAACTCGTGCCGTCTGTTACACGCAGAATGCGAGAAATGTGGATGGTCCGTCTGAATCACTTTTTTTTCGTTGGTGAGTGTCAACGCTCTCCCATTGAATTTCAACCGTGTGTAATTTTTGCCACGTTCTGTTCGAAACACACGAAATTTAAAATACAATTTCGGAAAATTTATATTATTAGGTTGTCACATAAATAAGTTTGATTGAAAGTGTAAGCACGTTCTAGTTCTAAGAATACGGTTCTGACTCATTGTAAATGAGCCCTTTAAAATAGGAAATTGTCATAGACAGCATCTAATTCTGTTCGATAACTTCCTGCTATTCTTTTACAAACACTGAATAAAATGAACAAGATTTTAATTGGATATATTTGAAACAATAGATGATATTACTTCGAAAAATCATATGAATGGAACCATTTCAATTTTAAGAGGATTTTAAACTTTTAAAATCATTTAAACTACTTCCCAAATCACAATGATCTTATATCAGAAACCCACTCAAACTTACCACAACACTACCAACGAACAAGAAACAAAAAATCACAGATTGCTCTAAGAAGCCTCAACAACCCTTTCAATATTAAACCCCTTAAAAGGACGTGGAAAAGAAAAGAAAATATCTCGCGATGACAAGGTCCATCCCCTTTCTACGAAGAACGCGATCGCAGAAGGGAGCAGAAAATCAAATTGCTCGCGTGTCCGTCAACTGTCCCACAGGAAGGCACACAACCACCGAGACGTCCGCGCGACGAACCACAGACGGGAGGGGTGAGGGATGGACGATAACTACCCCGGAGCAGAAAAATAGAATTCCTTTTTTCCTTTTTTTTTTCAGTTAGCCGCGTCACTGGCCTTTATTGTTGGCCCCCTTTTATTGCGCTGCAACCGCCTCGGAATGACTTTACACGGCTCCGCTCGTCGAAACACGGCCGCCACCCTTGAAATATAGAAACGCGGGGGTTGCCCGGCCACCGCGGGCCTCATTTCTCCAGCGCAATTCCCTCGAGTTACTTTTTTTTCTCCCCTTTCCCTGTGTCCGTTTGTCCGTACGACAACGAGAAAATTTTATTTTCTTTGTACCAGCCGCGTGTCCGCGAGCTTCGACGCGGGATTAATCGAGCGAGGGGGTTGTTTATTTGTTTTAGCAGATTACGACACGCGTGGACATTGATTTTTCTTAGTGAAAATTGCTGATTTGCATTCGGTCGTGTTGGCCTTTGGAGCTAGTCGATCTTTGATTGCTTTTGATCGAATTCATTTGGGGGAGGTTATGGCATTTGTTTTGGACTTTGAATGTTTTCAAGGGTTGAAGGATTGTTATTTTTTTAATGGAAGTTATTGACTTCGTTTTGGTTATTTTTAGATTGAGAATTTTGTGATCTGCTTCTGAAAATCGTTTGCAAGTTAATCATCTCGTTTTTCGTACAATTTTAAGTTATCATCTATTTGAAATGTATCTATTACGCAATTGAATTTTGAAATGTCTTCAAAACAATGGATGAAACTTATTTGGTGTCAGACGGTTATGACCGAAACCATGCGACTTGCGTCAATACTGGAGCAAACTAAGTGGATCAAGGTGGTAGCCTGAAGTGTTTCATCCTGTACGATGGATCCATTTTTGATTGTAACACGAATTGCACTCTCTTTAAACATATCAGACGTCTTTAAAAGTTCCCACTACGACGCATATTTTTACTCAAAATAAAAATACAATAAAGTAATCCTTTGTGTTGCCACAATAAATCCTATAACAAAGGAAGCAGAAGCTCGAAGCAAGCACGTTCAACGTTTCAATCTTCCATGCGCAGTTCCTCGAGAATTACAGTTTCAAAAACACTCACTCCAAAAGAAAGAAAATTAAATCCAAGTCTTCTGGAACGAAGGTCGAAGAAACAGTTTCAGGTTTCCTTGAAAAGTGATAGCGTTGTGGACGTTCGTTTCACAAACAGCGCCTCCAATCCTTAAGAAAGTAAAAACCTTAGCCAAGTGCATACAAAGTAGTTTGCTTTCCACTTTTATTTCCCATGGTCTGCTAACGACGATCCGGATAATATTTATCTTCGTGATTGTAACAAATTCGAACCTTTGCGGAGCACGAGGAAAGATCAAATATACTTTCCCGAAAAGCGGACCGGGTGGTCGATGTTCGATTTCCAGCCGCTTCGGCGGCGCCGGGCCGCGCGGCGACGCTATTTCGGTTCCGATAGCCGCAGCACGTCGAAAAAAAGAAGGAGGCCCGTTTCGTCGAAGATCGATCAAGTTTTCAACGCGACGGCTTTTTCCGCGGATGAAGCGTTAATCGGTCCGCGTCGATGAGAACTTTATCGACAAATATTTTTTCTGTTCGCGCCCGGAACGGAGTTCGTATCGGATGAGTTCTTTTTCTTTTCACCCGAGGAAACTGAAACAGTTTGCTATTTCGGAAAATATAAGGATTTCGGGTTGTTTGGTGAGTAAATGGATACCGATGGAGATTTTGAAGGGGTTTAGATAATTGCAGCTGTTTCTTGAAAGGTGCTTAACGTTTGATATTGTTTTGTGTGGTTCCGTGGTATTATAATACATTCTTTTTCGTAGGATTTTATTTCATTTTTGTGATCTATGACGGGTAATGAGTAATCATTTTGGTAATTGCGTTGTTAATTAATGGAATAGTATTTTGATGTACAGATTACTTTTGTTAAAAAGTAAATTACGGATTTTATTTCATTTTTTATTGTCCGCTTCGTGTGAGATTGTTTATGTACGTGTAGGTTTCACATATTTCATATAGAGTGCTTAGTGACTCGTGACTATGAATACGAGGAGTCAATTAAAAAAAATTCGATTCCCTCGAAAACGAGGTTCCATATGAAGAAATTCCGTTTTCCATATTTAATTCCATTCTCCGCGTGGAGTATATTAATATTTCCCGACGATGGCGGAATTTACTCGCAACTCTGAATCCTATAATTATCAAGTCTAAGCAGAAGTTTTAAGCACTCGCTTCATCAACACAAAACATCGCTACGCTGGCGCCGTTAGTTTTGAAACAATTGAAGTCTAGTCCCGACTGGAATATAATTAGATCACGGATGTTTAACCAGTAGTCGGATCTCAAAAATCAAATTCGGGAAATCACACCGAATGAACATCTATTCTTCTTATAAATACTCTCAATGCTACTTTATTATATTCATATAAATACAACGCGAAAGAAGCATTTAAAAATTCATTATCGAATCTTCAACCAACAAATTATTTCACAAAAGAACCATCTCCGACCCATTGTTAAAATATAAACGTCTTCTCTGCGCAGTTCTGTAAGGCAGGATTTTGTGGACCGAATAATGGGATGGTACAACTTGGTTTGAATATTACTCCTTTTAGTTTGACATTCCTCGCTTGGAGATTACAGGAAGAATGCCCCAAGAAAGGCACTGTTTAACCAGAGCACCCCTCCTTGTTACGTAGCTCTCACTCTATTTATTGCGCCCCGAGACTCGAGGACGCTTTCCCTCAATCCCTTCCCCTATGATTTATTTCTCAGCTATGATCGATACAACCACTTTATTCTTAATAATTTATGAGAAAAGGAAGGATCTTCATGCTTATTCTATGCATACGTTTACTCCTAAGGTTAACAATCGATAATAGGAAAATAGTATTCAACTTATGTTTAAGAACAATAAATAACACTTAGATTTGTCGAATTCAGTTTAAAATTTTGGTAACGAGTCACGATATTGTAGGTCAAGGGGTTAAAAGGGCACCGATCGACGAAATGTGATGGTATTTTTCTTCGTGAATTACTTTACTTCCGAACTGGTACAGGTCGTAGCGAACGTAAAAGAGGGGAAAAGAAATTGACACATTTTTCAGAGCGTGGCGGAATGCAACTGCTGCATTTTGGGCCCTGGACCCATACTTATAGGAATTTACAAATGGTGGTAGGGGAGTGAGTCAGGGTTGAAGTTCACTCGGAAAACGACCCGGGGTTCATTGGGCGATATGACGCTGAGGGTTAAGATCTGAGTATTATCGGGGATGACCAGTTGTTTTTGATAGGGGAGCTGTGTCACACTATCTATGCGTCAGAAGCGTATAACAGAAAGGCAGACGACGAGCGTTCGACCTTCCCTTCACTAAAATTACCTTATAGTTCTTTATCTCAAACATCAAGAAAAGCATCACGCAATCGATAACAAAATTATTAATCAACATACCACAACCACCCTCATCAAACACTAACAAACAAATACCGAGTACCAATAACTAAACAATGTACTTCAGAATCCATCAAACGCACAAAAATCTACTAATCTTTCAATCCAACAAACATAAACCTCTCTCAACATCACGATACTCGAACATCACCAGAAATCCTAAAACGTCGACATCCAAAATAGCCCCAAAACAATTTCAAAACAACCCCGAACAGAGGAAACCCCGTATCATTCACCCCGACGAAAAAAAAAACATTCCGAGCCAATTTACCCCGCGACAGTTTCCCGGTGGGGGGTTGATTCACGGACTCGTGTGATTTAGAAACGGCGGGCGGTAACCCGCTTTCGAGGACAGAACGGTAACCGAAGTTTAAATTGGAGGGGTCGGCCACTTAAGATTCAGTTCCATAAACTGGAAAGTTCAGTCCCACTTTCCGCCGGGCTGGAACTTCCGGCCGCGCTTGACGCTGCAATTAGGCGAGTATTTTCGATCGAATTCAATTAGCTCGCGCGCGCGCGTAGTACCGATGGCCACCGAGCCGCCTCGCGGTACCGCGAGGAGACAAAGTTCACCGTCTGCTCGCTCGTTTCGCGGACATTGTGCGTGTCCCACCCCACTTTCACCCCAGTCAACCCTGTTAGCATTCGAACAGAAAATCTCGCCGAGTCTGTTGTTCGTTGGCGAGGCTTCGCGTGCAGCCAGCCGCGATTTATTACATCGTTGGAAGGACGTATCGGATTTTGAACTGCGGTTCCGCTAGTTCCACTTTGTCATTTTTTTGTTCGTGTCGTTTCGAGTTCTCTGGGAGTGGATTTATTCCAACGGAAAATGTTCTTACATGAAAATTTGAACAGAGAAAGTTTTTGTGAAATTGTTTTATTTTATTTGGTACTGGTAAATAAACATAACTTGCTGGTAATATGAATGTTATTTATTATACTAGTGAGATATTCATTGAAATTAGACTTCAATTCATTGCTATCGAGAAAACTGCACGTACTTTTACTGATGGCTAACATGAAACTCGTGATTTAGTGAGAGGCTGTTTACGGGAATTTGGATTTCTTAATGTGATCTTTTTGGGAGGTTGTATTGTATGTACTGACCCTGCTGTTTCTTAATTTTATTGTCATATTTGAAAAATGAGTGTATGAACTGAAATGTGTTGGATTGAATTGAAAGGGGATGGTGGATGTTTACGGGATTTTTTATTTTTAGAGAGGAATTTTAAAAATGGGTATTATGAGGTGGTTTGAGATGATTGGTAAAGGAATTTTTTTGACAAAATTTTCTTGGTTTTCTTAGTGGGATCTTGATTGGCTATTCATTTGGCTCAAGTATTTTGTAATTGTTGCATAGTGCTTATAAGTCCCGTGATTGGTAATTAATAAAAATAGTTTGATTAAGAATAATTATAAATCGCATTCATAATTATTCGGTTAAAAATGATTTTATCTCCCAGCGGCACCAGTAACGTATACACGGAATAATAATTACGCACGGCATCGTTATTAACGTCGCATCATTGAACAATCAAAAGCACAATGATTAATGAATGACAAGCTAATTACGTCTCATCATCAGAATATTCTTTTTGATTATTACTGTTATTCATTGTATGTATATAAATATTAATATAGATATAGATATACATATGGAGATTATAAATTCCCTGATAATAAAATATTCGACGGCACAATCGATTCATTTGACTGATCTGCATCAGATAATTACGAAATAATCATCTTCCCAACAGACGTGGCTAAAATGCCATTATATTGAATATACACGGTGTCATACATGGATATTCCAAGCTGCAGAAGAAGATAAAATCTAACTTTATTAGAATTAAAAATAATAATTCGGAATCATTTGATTTTTTCTAATTACATTTTATTTGATGTTTCTCCATTTTGAAGCTGTAGCTTAACTTATTTCTATGGGATACCTTGTTTACATAGAAATCAAAGTTTTAAAAATATACTCTCGATTTTCGAATGACTTTTGAATTATAATTCCTTTCTAATCTACATTCATCATTCTACTTAGTTACCGATCATAATATTTATTTACTGTAGTATTGTATTATAATATCATTTGTAATATTTATTAGTTATATTACAACACTTGAAAATTCTCTAACTATACAAATGATCAGTTCATAAAATTTTGATGCATTATCACATCATCAAACTTCCATCTACACGCACAATTTAACGATTTCAACACTCAATCACACCAGCGAGCTATGATCTCGGATGACTACGCAGAATTTGCAATATGCAATCACGCCGTACAGTTCTCATCGTACGAACCACATCGCGATGCTTCAATCTGCAACTACATCATAAACTTTTGATCTACAACCGTATCGTGCAACTTTCGATCTACAACCGCGCCGTAAACTTGTGATCTACATCTGCAACATAAACTTTAGATCCTCGATCGCGTCACGCGGTTTGCATTTGCAATCAGATCGTAAAATTTTGATCTACATCATGTTATAAAAGTCCAGTCTACAAATCTACAAACTTCCAGGTGTTTCGCGTGTAGAAACACTTCCTACGCGTTTCCCAGAAATATTCAAAATTCTCCCCATTTCCCTAGGATATCTGCAGGGAAATTTGTGGAATATCACCCGAAAAAAATCAACCATAATCTCAATCTTTTATATACAAACTCAATGATCTTGTCAACTAAAATTTATGTCATTATCAACAATAGCATTCTAACTAATAAACTCAATGACCCTCTATTCTTTTCTTAACAAATATTTCCGATTTTATGCTACTTATAATAAATAAACAGAAATAACTTAAAACTTAAAATATTCTATAAATAAGTTCAAAACGTTTGGATAAGTCAATTTCATATTTAACATTTATAAAGGTTAATAACACAAGACAATACTATTACAAACATAGTAAAATCTATTGTTATTTATAAAACTGAACCAAAATCAATTGAATATTTTATATTTCTAAACCTCCGCAATATTTGGTATTATTTTTAATAAACACAATAAAACGTAATATTTTATTTAGAAAAACGAACGGTTTCGTTGGGCCGGCGATCATAAGAGTCTCTCGCGGAATTCGTGCAGCCGGCGTTATGCGACCGCATGTAAATCATCCGCAACAGGATCGACCGGCCGAAACCACGTGTACGTGCACTTCTGCGTGCACTTACGCGGAACGACGCCGATGCACATGTTAACGTGACGCGGGGGTAAACGTCGGCAACACGTGTCGCGCGAGTAATCCATGGGTTGTCGTTACCTCGACCGTATCACAAATGCACCGTCATCGGCACGCTCTGTATGCAGTCGATGCAGCCGATTCACTGGCTCGCATCTGCGACAATCCCACCACCCCGTCTGTCCGCCGAGGAGTCCATTTTTCGAACTAATACGCGCGCTGTCGGGGAAAGGTCGGTCCACCACACGCACATATACTATGTTCCTGAGGGATACGAAGGATATTTTTTAGTGTTCGATGTGACATACTAACTAAATTGAGCGTTGCAAAAAATTAATCTACCCCTGAACGTATTATTTACTTTCTCTACTAAGCTCGCGTAACATTTTGCTATCGACAGTTCGGAAAGCAACAAAATTTTCGATTCTACTTTAAGCGGAAATTTAATTTGACGATAATACATTGATAAAAGGGGAATAGTTTTTTACTTTGATCCGTGGGCTATGGACAACATTGATTTTTGTTAAATTAATCTAGAAATCTTCATTGCGAGTCATTATATGACAAGGGGTTAATGGTTTTAATATTGTAATTTTCGTTTTGAAATGTAATTGGTATTTCTAATGGAGTAGTTCTTGTAGTATATTGTAATTTTCGTTTGGAAATATAATTGGTATTTCTAATAGAATAATTTTTGAGTTTTGAAAATTATTTTTTCACTTGGATTGAATTTATTTTTGAGTAAAAAGGTGTTTCAATTGCTATAGCGCAGGATAAAGCTGTCGAAGCTCTAGAGAACCGAGAAGTGAGAAGGAAATTTTCACTTCGCGAAGCGAGGCAGGGTAATTTCGTTGTAACGAGTCATCTGCTTTACGTCATCGTGTCGATCGGACCTAACACACGGCCATCGATACACACATCGCACCCTCAACCGGAAATCGTTAAAGTATGTGGACCAATGAAGCATTACACGCTTCGCAAATGGTTATAGACAATCGCATTTCGAAGATGTTTGGTTACTTACGTCTTTAATATTGTTTTAATAATCTACTATATCACGGATTTTGCTTTACTTAATTAAACAACATCAAACTACACATTGCAGTTTTGTTCAACAACTTCCTGCCATCTTTCACTGCATTTATTTATTAAATAAGAAATTTGTTGATAGTAAACTTACCGATTATTTTTAATGCAACGTTAATAATATTTTGAATAGTTTAATCCATCTATTTTTGTGGAATAAATTGAGTTTGTTAATCATCAAATACCAATCACTGTTTACTATATATCAAGAATATTTTGTAACACCGTTTCGCATACAGATTCGGTAACCCCAACGCGGTTTAAATTTAGAGAATTAGTTAGATCAATAGTAGCAATAAAAGTCCCGATCAATTTGTAAATAAGGAATGGCAAGAGAAAATTCGCAGATCGCCGAACATAAACCAACCGCCTCGGTTGTAACGTAGGAGTAAATAAATTAAAACTAGATGATACATTTTCTTAAAGAATACCACAACGCCACATTTTTAGTAGTATGTTTCAAAGGCAACGATGACAATAAATTACTTTTTTTTCTGGTTAAGTGACGTAAGATACATATACATAGCTGCACTTGGTACTATAAACTTCTAGAAACTAACAATTTTAAAATACTCTCCTCAATCAGTGAAAAAATTAAAATATAAATACACAGAGAGACTTATATTAATACAGTTATAGTCATTAATTATATTACCTATAATAATAATTTCGACAATCTAAATATAACATGAAAGAAGAAAATAATGCTCCTTGGAAAATTCTATTTTATTTTGAATTGAAAATCTTTAATATGTAGTTTAACAATGTTTAACTTAAAATGTGTTAAATATCGTTTGCATGAACAATACATGACAGGATTAACGAAATTCAATTAAAGTCTTGATTCCACTCTATCCCGAAAACGTTTTATAGTCTCTAAGTCCATAAAGATCCACAATCCACAAACAAATATCTGTTTCATTTCAGCTATGGCGAAATGGATTCATAAAGTCTCAATTTGCTCAAACATCCGTAGTCTAATTATAACAGTGGCGACTACAGACCGCTTACTTAAGAAACTTCAATGTACTCTATGCGATTCAATTCCATCGAATGAGAAGATTGATTGCACAAAACAATATAAAACTTGATACATCCCTAAATATCCTGCATCTGAAGATAAAAAAGAAACATACAGTTTACACAACATTTTCTCTTCCTTTAATTCAAAATGCAAAAGGTAAATAATCCTTCTCTGTTCATTATCTCCATTATCCACATTTTAATAAAAACCCTACCCCTATATAATTCAAAATAGAATGGATACACAAAAAACTAACAGAAGTCCTATTCTGCTGTCAATTAAAAAACAACAGGAACCAGCATAAACTAGTGAATTCTTCATTATCTATCTGTCATTAAAAAATCTATCTTTCTACAATCCAAAACAATGAATTTAAAAGAAGTTAACAAAAGCCCTATTCTTTTTCCATGAAAAAGGGAGATAAACTAGTGCATCCTCGTTAATCCTCTTCCCTCCATCATCCACCTCTCACTAGAAATTCTATCCTCCTACAATTCAAAATAAAAACGCTAAATAGAATGGCTAACAAAAATTCTATCAATCTCCAATTAAAAACAACAGCAAAACAAACTAGTGCATCTTCGTTAATCCCTCACCCTCTAATTAAAAACCCCATCTAGCTACAATTCAAAATAGAAAAGCTGAACAAACAAATAAAGGAAGATCCTATTCTTTTCCAATTAGAAAAACCGGAACCAACATAAACTACATCATCGTCAATCCTTTTCCTACCATCATTCAGCCACCCCAAAGATTCCGTACCTACCTCGAAGGTCCTCGTAGTTCTGATAAGTGTCATGGAAATGCACGGAGCCCTTAACGAGTCCTAAGTTTTTGCCCGGGAGCGCGAGGGCACGGCGTCGGAGGCGGCGGAAACTTTCGAATCGAGTTCTGCGACGGCCCCGCGGCATTAAAATGCATCCAGGTTCAAATGAACGTGATTACAGTCGCGGGCATTTCGGCGGAAACTTCGTTCGCTGCGGGAACTTCGCCGGTGAATTGAAAAAACGGGGGCGGGCCGGAGGAGTGCTCCCTTAAAAGTTCACCGTGATTGCGACTCGAACCGTTTGTCGGCCGTATCGCGGCCGGCCACCCGCCTCCATCGCTGTTTGTTTTGATAATAACGCGACTTCGGCTGCGCGCGGGAAAGGAAACACGCGGGGAAAGGGAACGAGCGAGCGGTATTGGGATTTTACGCGAGCTAATACCGGATGACACATGGTCCATTCCGTTTTGCATAATGCATGCAAGAGAAAACGATCGATCTTCATTTTTCTTGGTAATTGTTCAGTTCGAGGTTCGAGTGGATGTATCGTTTTTGTTTTAGGGAGAATTGCGTGGTCGATTTCGTTGTGTTAGTGAAATAGTGGGTTTATGTTGTTCGATTGAATGTTTGGTAATTTATAAACGGTGGAATCGAGAGTTGGCAAATTGCTAGATAATTCTTAACCAGAATTCTCAAATGCATCGTTAGGTTTTAATATTCTGTGGAATTTTATTTTATACTTCGAGAACGCTGTTTTGAAAAATTTTTTAAATAATATTAGATACTCTGAAAGACATATTCTGCAAATATTATTTAGATTTTTGTGAAATAGATTTTGCTGAAGATTGTGTTTGAAATTTGTTGAGAAATATTTTCTGGAATTTTAATGTTGAATAAAAGAATATGTAAAAATAATCATAATTTTAATACAAGATGGAAAATCCATCGTTAGAATGATAAATTAAATTAATTAAAATAATGTTAACTGGGATACAGAGAAACTTGAACAGGTGGGTTTTAAAACACAAGCACAGTGGAGTAATACAGTTTCTGGCCAGACGCGACCTGCAAAACGAGTTTACACACTTCCTCGAGAGTGTATAGTATGTATACATGATATTCTTTGCGAGAGTTAACCATTTTCGTGGAAGTCACGGTAATCACGGGATACGAGCAGTACCGCCCGAAACACCGTGTTCTTTCTCTTAATTACGTTATTCGGGAGAAATCCGAAACAATTACAAAGCCCCGAAAATGCTGGGAGGGGACTTGTTTGTAAATCAATTACGGCCGTGCATTGTGAAAGCATTTTCCGCCTTAATGAATTTACAGAAGCAACCTCTGTCTGTGTTCGTTGATTATGCTTCTCACTTTATTGTTTCCCATAATTCTTTAGATATATAAATAAATACATTCTCCATTTTCTATTAATCTTCATATTTTTCTGTGTAAATTTAAAATTTAATATTGCAACTTTAGCATATTTCTAGTAATCAAACACTAAGCCATATTATTAAAAACTTTATTTATATCTTTGCCGATGCACCAAACATCAACAAATTATTTGCACAGACAATACTAATGTAAAACATTTAAAAATTAAATAAATTAAAATATAGTTAATATTTACGAATTTATTGACATTCGTTAATTGATTTTTAGATTTGGCGAACAAAAGCTTATAAAACAACCCTTACAAATGAAATCTCGTTTAGTATTCTATTATATGTCTTCAATAAGAAATTATTACTTACAATCAGAGTTTATGTAACAAACCAGGAAATTTAATGGAATATTCCTTAGTTTCCCTTCCCTAATCTAGCGTCTAATTTCCCTCCTATTGAATATTTTTATTTCTTGGCCTTTTGTGTCTGTAATCCCCGTAACCATGTCTTTCTACGTGAATCTCTCACTTCCCTGATTTGATCCTCTTAATCTCCTCCTGATCTCCACCTTTGTTATCTGGCATTTTGAGTCGCCCTTTTGCTTGTTCAACCATCCCTCTGTTTTCATCCTACCTCCTGATCCACCCCTTCCCCTTCTCCATCTACCCCAAATGCATCCAGTTTTAAGATCCTTGATACTTAATCCCACTTCATTTCGTCCCGTTCCTCGTATTCCATGTGTCTCTTTCGGACTCCCCTTTTCTAGGATTCTCATCCTTAATCTCTTGGCTTTTGACTCGCCTTTCTCTAGGACGTTCCTTTTACAGCACCATTTCTATAGGACCCCTATAGAACCCTTTTTTCTCCAGAAGCGGCTTTAATTTAAATATTGAAATCGCGCTGAGCGTTCGTTTGACTCTCCTTCGTTATTTCGCTGCGCATTCAACACTACAAATATTGCAATAAACACAGAATCAAGATTCATCTCGCATTCGCTTTGTTGGGAAAGTTTGTGTATACTTTTGTGCTTTAATGACGAAGATATTTGGTGAAGGGATTACGGTGAAATTCTGTGAAAAATTATTCGAAGAGAGGCAGGATTTACTTTGAATATTAGTTCTTCCTGCCAAGAAAATTCATTACGATGTAATTAGTTTTGAACAATGGTAAATTGTTATTTTCCGGTTTTTACTCGACAAAATAGAATCTAGAAACTTCTGAAACTTAATCATTCTCTTAGTTGTTATTCCGTTATCTCCGAATACTCTCGCTTTACACTGAGAAGAATATATATGTACTCCCACCTACAAGTGCTTATCAAACGAAAGCTTTATCAAAGCAAAAACTTCTCAAAATCTTCAAGATTATCTTCAAAATCTCCTAGCCTGTTCCAATCTTTCAATCTTCCTATCATCAATAATCGCCAAAGCAGAGGACTCTAATAACATTCTACTCACCGAACCAAATATTATAAATTCCCGAGTATCTCAGAAATCAAAATGAAATAAAAACATAAAATCTGTCCAAAATATCCTTCTACAAAATCATACCATACTCATCGCACCTCTCCTTCTTCCCCGAACTTCCTTCAGCTACCCGCCTTTCCATCTTTCCCCACGTTTTCCCTTTCATCCTGCGTCTGCCTCCTGTTTCGCAGCCACCCACCACCCCGCCGCCGATCCCGAAAAGTAACGCACCCCACAAACGAACGACGACGATATGCACCTGGTGCTTTCATGCTCTCCCGCTATCGCAGTCTCTCTCTTCGAGCCTGCCCGTTCCTCTTTGATGTCACTTCCCAGACTTCGTGTGTACCGTGGACCAAGAGGGGTAGGTTCGAAAGAGAGAGAGAGAGAGAAAGAGGGAGAGGGGAAGCGCGTCAGAGAGACGACCAAAAACGCTCTTCAAAGCATAGATTTACGTTCTACCGGGCGGCGCTTTCCACCGGCGAGAATGTTTTCCTATTCCATGTATCCGGCGGCGACGCGTGCAGACGCGGGCGTAGGGAGACGCGTTTTCCAAGGGTAAATCGGCCCGCTGGTGAACGCTTTAATCGCCCATCCTTTGGGATAGGGGAGGAACGCTTCAAACGACGATGAACCTGCGGTCGACCTGGATTTTTCACCCGCGAGTTAGCGGATCTACTTGTCCGCCGGTGCACGAATTTCTTTCGACTTCGCGTGACATTTCTCATAAGCTGGCATCAGTGGAATCTTTCTAGAGATTCGTTTAACGTAAATTAGTTCTTTGGTTCTGTCGTGGTCGAGGTTATCTGGTCGTTGTTTGATTGTAAATGTTTAGGTGAATTAAGGTTTCTAGATTTTGGAAGGTGGGATTTATGATGGGAATAGCTTTTTGGGGGATGTTGTCAGAAAGCTTTGGATATTTTGTGTAACCTTCTGGGTCGTGTGCATTTTGTGCAATTTTGTAGATTCAAGTTTCTCATAAATGTGTACAGACTTGTAGGGTTATCATTATTTGTAGCTTACTGTGAAAATGTTGAAATGTATTATAAGCTTGTATTATAGTGTAACGGAGGTTTGTAAGTATTATTAGCTTCGTTTTCTCTGTTTTTAGGTCCAGTATCGTGTGTGGATCGATGAAAAGCGTATGAAGAATGAAGTGATAAGTTCGGAAGAGTTTGGGATTAAGATCGATTGCCAAAATAATCGATGCGAAATTACTGGGATCTTCTACGAACGAGAGACAAGACGACCGACTTGGAATTTTCTTCTGCATCACAGAAAGTAAAGTATTTCTCAGAGTTTCAATAAAAAACATCAAACTTCAATGAATAATTACAAATAATCAACTAATTTCCCTATTTCAACTGCGTCAATCAAATACATCAAACACTAAGCGCTTACAAGAAACATAAAATACATTAAATAAATTCAAGATTAACACTGAATCTCAATATAGAAAAATTCACATTAAATTACGTTTACAGTTTACATTCAACTTTCAGCATTTCCTACATTCATTACTCACTCGAACAATTGAAAAATTATCATGCCCCACCCCAATTTCCAATGTCACTAAAAAATCCACGATAAAAAGGAAAACCTGACTTTTCCAGAGATTTCAACGCCGAGAAACGAAGAAAAACCGCGCGAGACAGCGTCCATCGACACATAAAATGAAATTCCTGCGACGAGGCCGGTGATCCAGGTGCCAGCGCTGTTTCCGGTTCAAGTTTCCGGAAGATCCTCCGTCAACACCGTGAAAGGGATCGTTCACCGGAAGAAGAGATAAAAGTCCGCCGTGGAACCGTCGCGTCTCTGGCAAAAAGAGAAATTCAAATTCCGCGGAAGGCGTGACGGAATTGTTTCGCCGGACAAGGAGCCGGGAAATTCGGGCGGCGATAAATTCGGATCAGCGACGCGAATAAATCCTTGACACGTCGATGCGGCGCGAAGGGACGGAAGAGTGTTCCCGTTGCCGTTGGTTCAAGATCAATCGAATAAATTCCCGTGGAAGCGCGAATAAATTGAAAGAAATAACAAAAGGAACGTTTGATAAACGGTGAGTAATGGGAGGACGCGAATCGCGCCGCGACTGACGAACGAACGACCAATGCAAATCCTTCCGGGCGAGACCGGAAGCGCGGTCCTGCGAAAATTTGCGACTAGCGTGATATTTTCGAGGGTTCCCTTTGTCTTTTCATGTGTCTGATTGTTTGATTTTTTAGAGTCTCTTGGCGTGAGAGAAGGGGTTGAGACGAGGAAGAGATTGCAGGTAGAAGATTCCGAGGGAAGAGGATTTTGCAGAACAAATGTCTGAGGAGGCTTTGAGAGGAGCAGAGAAGATTTTAGAAAATGATTTGCTGAGATCTTTAGTGGTAGAGGTGAACAGGATTTTGGAAGATGAGTTGCTGAGATTTTGAAGGGAGTGTGCGAAGAATTCAGAATGAAGGTTTTGGGAATATGTTAAATGTTCTGAAAGAAGTATAAGGAGGAGGGTTTAAGAAAAAAAGGACTTCAGAAAAACATGAGAAGTCTGGAAGAAATAAGAGCTCTATCGAAAGAATTGTAAAAAGAGAATGTTAGGAGGAACTTCGCGAGAAAATTTGAACATGAGTATAAGACGTGTCCGAGAGAAGAATTATAAACAAGTTTGAAGAGAAATGTGAAAAAAATGAATTTTTAAAAAGCTATGAAAGAAGGAAAAGAGGAGTGAGAAGTTTTTAATAAGAATATATAAGAAGATTTTAACGGAAATACAAGAAGAAGGATATTAGAGAAGACGAGAAAATAATCTCTAGAAAGAGAATTTAAAGATTCTGAGAAAATGGTTCCAGGGGAATTATAGGAGGCAGATTTTAAAAGAAAGTCTACGGGAGAATTTCAACGGAAGTGCAACAGGAAGGATTTTAGAGAAGTGCAACGAGAGGAATTTAAGAGATGCGCATGAAGAAAGCTTAAAGGAGATCAGAGATTAGAGGTTGAGAGAAAGCCGAGAGAAGGGGGAGGAAAGTTTTCTATGAGAAGCTTGAAAGGCAAGTGTGGAAGGAAGATTTGGAAGCGAAGAGGAGATTCGCCGGTACACGAGGAAAACTTGCGAGGATCATATGGTATGAGTAAGGATTTGAAAGAAGCTATTTTGCGAACGAAGGATACAATTACTGTTACAGACAGTATGAATCTAAAACAAGGTACGGAAAAATTCAACTCGCCGGCTTAAACGGAAACATTTAAAGAGATAAGGAAACCCCGAAGCAATTTGAGAACCTGGGAGCTAGCTTGAAAACCTGAAAGCAAAGGATAACAGAAGAGATATCGGTAAAAGCAAGAGAATCTTGCGAAAAGGAAAAATAAATTGTAACGTGAATTATTTTTTGCTTCCGACAAAACAGAAGCACTGAGATTTTAAAGGGAGAACTAATTTATCCTCACTCTGTAGTAAAAAGGAAATCTGTTTCAAAATTCAAAATAGGGAGAGGAGTTTTAAACATTCTTAAAACATGAAAGACGTCAGTCGAGTCTAAAGAAACAGTTTTCTAGAAAATTGATACAAAAGATCGGAATACAGAGTTGAATAAAATATTACTGTGAGAATAGCGAAAATCCGAAGGAGATTGTTAACACACTCGAAAGGCAAGAAAAACACCGAGTAACTAGAAAGAAAGAAAATGTCACAAGAAGTTTAACAGGCGAGGTCGCAAGAGACGCCGGAGGGAACTCCGAGCAAAGTAAAAAGTACTAAAGAAAATTTGAAGAACAGTTAAACGTTTCCCGAAGTCCAAAAAAAACTTGGGTAACAGTATAAAGTAACATCTGCGCGTTGATCGTGGGAAAAGAAAGGTCTCCATTAAACCATGAAGCAAAACCCATCAAATATTTGAAAGAATCCTACCAGGAATTTCAGGGAAAACTCCGGGGAAAATCGGAGGAGTCTATAAAAACCGAGGAAGCTCGAAAAGTCGGGAAAACTTAAGGAGAATAACAAGTCTAACGGGACCGTGATCAAAGATTTAAAAGGTTATCCGAACTTACGAAAGATTGTATAATTAAGAAAAGGTTGTAGACTAACAAGGTTGGCCAAATTAAAAAGAATACATCTGTATAATTGAAAAAAGCGTATCGTCTTGATTATATGGGATATATCTATATAATTATAAAACGTAGATATATTCATATAATTAGATAATGCATATATTACGCAGAATGTATTTATACAATTAATTGAAACGTTATAAAAAATTAAAAGTAGAGACCGACAAAAAGCAAGTGTAAGAGGGTAAAAGTTAGACGCTATAAGATGAAGACGACGGTGCTCCTAAGACCAAGTGCTACTCGAACACATTATTCCTCTCGTTCAGTAGTTTAACGTCGATTCATAATGGCGCAATACAACTTAAAGTACTCGTGGCCATTAAAGGATGCTGTGAACTCCATCAAAGAGCTCATAGCGAACCGTAAAACTGGCAGGATAGCATAAAAATTCAAGCGAAGACGGTCATTTATGTTCCATTAACTATCTTCTTCTATCTTTTATCTTCCACATTTTATTCATAAACGAACCGCTAGTGAGTCCACTGAACAATGTCGTTGACTTGTGTCCATCGAATAGAGTGTTTCGTGCGTTTAATTGACGAATGAAGTGATTTCATCGAACAGTGTTGTTTATATTAAAAAAAGGAACTATGATGGCGGGCACTGGGGTGAGTGCCGGTGGGGCTGGTATGCTGAGGACGAGGCGCAGGGATGTAAGCGTGAAACCGAATAGGAAACTCGACCGGAAGTCCTCGAGGGGGATGATCTACGAGAATGAGGAGCTGAGGCTGAGGACCATTCACATAAACGCTGAAGTGGAACAAGGTAAGACATCGATTTGGGATCATCTTTGATCAGGATTGATGTAGCAATAAAATATTTTTTCCTGAATTCAAGCGACGAATTTTAAATTGGTAACTATAAAATCGTACCTCGATCATTCCTGGTACTATAATATAGAATAATATATTGAATTTGTATTCACTGTTTACCGTGTAATCTAGTGTACCATTTAATTTCAGAAGATTGATTAGGTAGTCACATCGAATTGCACTGTTAGAACGGTAATTCAATATTTGATATTAGATCATTATTAAATGATTAATATTTGAATTGACATTTAAATTAACTCGAACAATTTAAGTAATTGGAACTTTTTCTGTTATACAACCCTATTATACAACATTCCTCCATTAAAGCTGTTATGTTAAAAATAAATCATATTCAGGTCACGTCAAATAATTATGTACATTCCTCAATTATGTATATTCCTTAAATATAACTTAAAACATTCTAAATAATAATCCGAATAAACCATCTAGTTAAAATGTATACAATAACACTTCAGTGTCACGAATATTTTTTAGTATTATATGTAATCGGTTATTCAACAGGTTATCAAAACTAGGTTAATATGCATGTAGCGTCGATTATGATCATCGGCTAGGAACGTTTATGGGGCGAGTAGTGGCAGGTCTGACTCGCCGGTACTTACCCACCGCAAATAGACGCCGGCGTAGAGCCGTGCGTCGAGTCCGGCAACGAACTATTTTCGAAACTTGGCCGAACGCGCCAAGTTTGCCCGGCCACCGGCAGTTCCAGCCGCTATCGCGCCGCGAATTTCGCGACAGCTTTCTCCGGATAATTCGCAATAAATTCTCGGGCCGGTGTGCACGCCTGCCCGTCCGCCCGCCGTCGTAATATCGTGAATCATAACAATTCGCGCGGACAAGAAGCGAACGAGGCCGGGCTGCATTTAAACGGGAAAACAAAAACCAGTTTGTTTTTCGATCTTGTGCTTCGACGAACTTTTCGCTTGAATTTCCTTCAAACGGTGATACACTGAATCCTGATACCGGGAAATGAAGACGTGCCGTGAAAACGGGGTAACTAACGTTCATGTGGAACTGATCGCTCAGCTGAACAAGTGACTCGCCGATTTGCGGGATGGTAAGTTTGCGCGGATTTGCCCTTGAACAGGAATATACCTAAATATTTGATATATTACATCTAAGTATTGGATATAATACATTATATTTACCTTTGAAGTTTCATTTGAAATTTGAAATTTTTAAATTTCGGATATCATATCTGAAAATTCATATTTCCTATTCCATATTTAAATTTTCATGTTTCAAATTCCATATTCCACATTCCGCGATTCAAATTTAATTTCACTATTGAAATTTTCCAATTGCTAGATCTGATGGGAAATTTTTGAAACAGAACAGGACATCGTTACGTTTTAACAAAAATAAAAGTTCCCAAAGTTGAACGAACCTCTCAAAATAGCATTCTACAATTCCAATCAGGTGCGTTATGTATGCCATACATTCAAAATATGAGGCCACCGAACAAAAACTTGTAAGTTCCTCCATGCCAAAGCTATTCCTAGACAACCTCAAAACCCACAAACCAACAAGATCAAAGAAATAATAAAATCCCAAGAAATTATCTAATCCGCCAGGAATGCTTCACCCAAAAACTCTCCAGTAATAAATTCGTACCTCTAAAATTTTTCTATCGACGATTACATTCGTCCCCGCCGTCAAATTTCCATCTCGTATTCTCGTGTTTATTTCTTATTTAAACTTCGACGAAGAGCCGCGAGAAAGCAAACAATCGAGAACCGTACCGCGAGACGCGTGGCGAGGAGAACGGGGAAGGGTTAAACGGCGACAAAGAGGGGCTGGTAATAATGGAACCGTTTAAACCGGGTAGAATATTATTCTAGGAGGCGAGGAAACTCGGAAAGCCCGCGATTTTCTCGAAATTTGTTTACACGCCGGGCGAAGAAAAGCTCTGTTCTGGCAGCCATTCTTCCCCCGGCGTGTCCGGTGCGCATCGGTTGTCCCGGTGAACCTCTAGGAGGCCCCAGATGTCGTCTCGATACGGATTCCTCGGGTGTTACGTCCACACGGAAACGTGTGTTCCGAAAGTCAAAACAGTTTCGACGTGCCGGTGAAATGTTGACGTTGCGCCGGGATTTATTAAAGCACGGTCGAGCCTCGATCCGTTCCGACGGTGGATCGAGTTCAAAGCGAACCCCTGGCATCATTTTCGCCGTAATTTTCTTTCGTTCGGTGATCACAGACTGCACGCACTCGGCCCGCGGTAAACAGAAGGAGGAATTCCGATGATGTTTTATCGTTTGATATTATTCGCGAATTCCATCTACCCGGGTTCTGTTTCGAAATTTTCGATTTTTGCTGGTATAGGTTGTACATCGAGATGTTTCGATTTTATTTTTCACCTTTATCACTGGCTGCAATTGGCGTTACCGACTAATAGGGAAACTTAAAATATCTATGAATAAATGAATAAATGAGTAAAATACAGATATGTATAATATGTATGAATTAATTGTTCTTTTATATCACTTGCGAATTTCATCTACTGACTTCGGGGTTGTGTTTCGAAATTTTCGATTTTTAGTGGTATAGGTTGGACATCGAAGCTTCTGAAATTTATTTTTGACCCCATCACCGCTTGCAATTGGTAGTGTTGCTGATTACTAGAGAAACTTCAAATTTGTACGAATGAATAAATAAATCAGCGCGTAGGGTATAAATATGTAAAATATGTATGAATTGATTGCTTGTTTGATTTAATTATTTTATGCTTATTTAATATTTTAATTTTATCTTTGAAATTAACAAAATTTGTTTCGAGTATATAACTAAAAATCATTTTGAATATTCTTGGATCTAGGAATGTTTCTTGATGAATTTGAAAACGATTGAATACTAATTAAACAGTTTTAGAATAACCACAATGGAAACGTTCGTTTATATTTGATAACTACTTAATTAAAAGTAACATGAAATATCCATAATGTATTTACTAAAATTCTTCTATTTGACATTGTAATAATCTATTCTTCTTCAATAATAGATACAACAGTATATCCTATTTTCCTGGAATAACCTGTACCATTTTTAAATAAGAAAGAAATGGCATAATAATAAAAATTTTATCTGTTCAATGTATTACCAGTTTATCAAAGAAAAAAGATTACTTGAACGATATACATAATACATATGACTAAAATGAGCCTTAATCAAATTAGAAAGATTTCATCGACATTCTTAAATACATGAGAAACTTTCCATATTCGCTAACCATTGAAATGCGAGTACAGTTTTGTCCGATAATTCATTCTCGCGCGTATCAAACGCGCAGATATTCAGGTAATTAAATCAGCCCGTCAGAAAACGTGGCAAAAACGACGATATTTCGTTAACAATGGGTCGTAGCTTTTCCCTCGTGCTTTTGACGGACGTGGCAAGGGCGCACTGACACATTAAATGACCATCCGAAGGAAAAACACCGCGCGAACCAACGAATAAAATATGAATTTCCGGTTGCAGCTAACTGCACAGCTGCACGTTCACCTTTGTTCCCGCGAACATTCACTAATTACGAATGAAACATTTGTTATTTGCAATTCCAATGTTTTCAGAATTTAAAAAAAATTGTATGTTCGTTGCTTCGACAACTCAATAATTAAACTGCGAATTTGTTTACGTTACGAGAAATTCGAGAATATAACGTTGCATATAGAAATATATAAAATATCCAAAAAACAGTGGTTGTTATAATATTTAAAAAGAAATATTTTCCAATGTAATTCAGCTTTTCCAATGATATTATTAGAAATTTAAATTTGTATAAAGATTTACAGATTGCTAATAAATTTAATTTTACCGTGTATCGCTTTCGAAATTCTTATACAGCAGAAACTGCGTTGTGTTTCGTGACTATCATAAATTGCCCAAGTTTTACAATAATAAATTACATTTCGAAAAAGGAGTCAATATGAAGTACGATGTTATAAGTATCCGCAATTGGCTACGGAAGTTGTAAACATGATCGTACAATATTGTGCTTATTTGTTTGCTCCAATTACCTTTGTTTGCTAAACATAGCAACATAGTAGTCCATTGTTCCGGATAAAGCTTTACCTAGTTTGCTATACGGAAATGTCAACTGTTCCAGCTATCTTAGTGTTCAACAAACTCACGTAACATTAATGTATCGTTTGTTCAATATCTTAATTGAAAATCACGTTAAAAATTAATAAAATCACTGAATCCTCATCAGTACAATTCGTTCTAATACATATTTTCTATACAACTGTGAATTCTTCCGTAAGTACACGTTTTTATGAATTAATTTGTGAACGTTGAGATTCAATAAAAACTCATTTCTTTTGTTATTAGTAAATATTTACCACAGGAAGCTTATAACAGTAAAAATTTTAAAACCAGACTGTTCAGAATCAGAAAATCATTTTTCCATCCAGATATTATTTCAACTGTTGAAGAGAATCCTGAGTCACGCCGCGTGATTGACATGTTATCAAACCGTTAAATAAGAAAAAACGAATATTATATTCAATTTATGGGTGTAAAAACAACGCCAACGCGAACTCCCTACGGATCCGAGTCTATTTAAAGTGTTCAAGTGGCACGGCTCAGCTTTTTTCGGACAACCCGAAGCGGCTCGGCCGTATCTACACCTGTATCGGCCGCGTAATTTCCAGGGGGTTCTGTTTTCTCAGCGTGCCGCGAAAGCCAGACGCCCTCTGCGTCACGGATTATTTTCAAGCGTTTTTTAAAGCGCTTGACAAAGAAGAGATGCCGAGCATTGTAACGACGCACTTAAATGTTGGTATAAATTATACTCGTACAACAAAATATCATTTCACCCCCTGAATTAATTAAAAAAGAAGTAAATTTTTCAGAGTATCGGAAAAATTGTAAATAAGGAAATTGATTTTTAAGAATGGTCCTTTGTCGAAATTTTATAATTAACATTTAAGCCTTTATATTTTTTCATATTCGTTATTATGGTTTCAAGATCATAATCTTTTGAGTATATGAGTAAATATGTGAAATCTAAAATATGTATTTGAAATAAATTAATTTATAATATTATATAATTGAATATAAAAAAATGAAGGTGTAAAATGTAAGCGATGAGAGAGATAGAGATAACAGGCTTTCACTTACTTGAGGAAAAGCAGCTGTGCGTGGCACGCGCGGATCTTAAGTGTCCCTGCCAAACTTCCGATGCTCACTGTTTGAGAGCTGACGGACAACTGACAGTGAGAACGTGCTCAGGACTTTCCGCGAATTTTATATGGTTTTTAGACCTCTGGTAGAAAGGAACTTCGCAGAAAAAATGATTCGATCTTTGTGTACAGTAACACGATACAATATCAACAGGAAGGATATGTGCAATTATTAAATACATTGAATAAATAACATTTTCCTACTAGAGAAATAGGATAGCTTGGAAACATAATCTCATACCAATAAATCTGAGTAACTATACAGTTTAAATTCTTCCAGTTTTAAATTATTTCCCTGTACCGTTCTTTAAGCTATAGTTTATGACTAACTCAGATCCAGTTTCATTCATTTATACGAAACAACGCTGAGTAAACACAGAACATTGAGCAAAGCTGTTAAATAGCATATTCACTAAAACTTGGGTAGAGGGCTAGAAAGAATCCATTATTTATAGTCTCAACAGAAAGCTGCAGTACTTCACGCAAATTTTCAAATACTAATCCGAGAAGTAGATTTGGAAAATGTACCGCTAAATTAGAAACTATCCTAAAAGAAGAGGATAATATTTTGGATTAACATTTAAAAATTCATATGAAATAATAAGCTTTTCCGTTGCGACTAAAAATAATGCATCCGGTATTCCCAATATTCCAAGTATTCCAAAAGAATATCTTACGCTAGAAAAATCTATTTACGACGTAGACCCCGCGAACTTTCTAACACGAAGGAACCCCATTGCGTAAGTGATAACCTGATACCCGAAACATCCCAGCAGCGAGCCTGAACAGTGTTTGCTCCCTGATTAGAACTGTAATCGATCCGAACCACCAGGCTAACCATCCCCTAGCCTCGTATATAATAGACCCCCGTGGCGGACCAGGCCAGGAATCCCAGCCACCTACAACATTTCAGTCCACACGTGACGAAAGAATCTTCCTTGAAGCTCGGGGCCCTCGCCGCGCTGCCAGCCACTACAAAAGATTTAAATAGTCGCGCGCGCGGGCGAGAATGAACGAAAGGAGAGGGCTGCCAGGCCGAGCGTCCGCGTAGCCATCCGCGGGACTAGTTTTCTCCGGCGACTCAAAACGACCAGCATGCCTCGCTCTTTTACCGGAAACGCTCAGCTTCCCGTGCATAAGGGACGCCGGAATTGGAAACAACGCTCGTAATCCGTTCGCAGTCTTTTTCTACTTGTTCGGGTACGGACTTAAGGGACTCTTTTAATCAGTTTGCTCGCGAAGTGCTTCAGTTGCCGATGCAATGCGCCGTCTTTTTGTGAGAATAGATTCATGTATGCAAGTGGAATTGGTAGATTGGATTTGTTTTGGTGTCTACAACGTGTCCTAGTGCTACGTTCGTTATTCTTGGATAATTGGAACTGTTTGATGTGAACTTTTTCAGTTAGGATCCTTCCTCGTGAAAGCTTGAGCCTTCTTTACTGTGATCAGTAGTTTTGAAGGATTGATGTGCATACCTGGATTTGTTAAATTGAGTGAATCTAGTGTGTGCTGTGTGTTGTGGTGTCGGAACTGGTGGATCCTTCAGCAATGGGACCTTTCGGAGAACTGAAACGGTTTGATATAGTATTTTGATGCAGGCGTAAAGTGATGCTAGCGATTGGCTGAAATTGCGTCGATATTAGCCGGCGAAGGGAAAACTTTTGACGCTAATCTTTTGGTTTAAACTGATTGCTTGAAGCTCGAAGATTTATAGATTGATGCGTAGAAGAGGATTTGTTAAATTTGGATAATACTAGGGTGTCATAGCGTTGGTACAGACTTAGAGGATTAGAACGATCTGGTGTAATATTTTGACGGGAAGGTCAAGGTAGCGGTGAATCAGACCAGCAAAAACAAGCAATACCGGGATTTAGAAGATCTTCAGACGCTGATTACTCACTTGAACATGATTGACTGAACTTCAAAGGCCCTTGATTGTACTCTTATATTGTACCGCGCAATCAAGAATCATAAATTACTCGCTCGACGCTGCAGCAAGTCTGTACAGTTGCCTAATATGGTTAACGTGTACTTAGAAGAATGAATCCTAGAAGATTTACTGATACTCAGCTTTTACTTAACAAAAACAGAAACATCAAATGTTTCAAACTTCAATCTTCCTGAACATCAAAGAGAACGATAATCATTGAACACGCAAACCAGTGTGCCAACATTTGAACGTCAAATCTGAAGTAACTGAAATTCAAAATTACCTAAGGCTAAACTCGACATCGATTAATTCAACAATCGATGAAAATTTCAGACCTTCCAAACCCAAATCTTCTCAACATCAAAGCTAAGGTCAACAATAATAATTTTAAAAATCCCCATTCAACCTACAACTATTCGATATCTCGAAAACTAGGAAACTACGAATCTTCCGAACCCTAATCTTCCTCAACATCAAACTCAGCATCAACGATAGTTATTCTTCGGACTACATTAAACTCAACACCAACATAATCATTCTTCAAACTCTACGAAAATCAACTTGAACAATAGCAGTTATTCAAGCCTCAATTCAACGTACACCTATTTGAACATCTCGAAACCTCGAAACCACCAAAATTCAAAGTCAAAGGGGGACAAGTGGAGCACCGCGGAAAATTCGAGCGCGGCCGATGTGGAGCAAGGACGCTCTGGTACAAAGCTGGTCTGTTCCAACATTGGCGGGAATGAATGGGTTGCAGGTTGGCCAGAATCACCGATCCATTAGCCGAGCGCGCGGCGCGTCGGCCGCGGGATTGGCGTGCGCGATGACGTCCAGGTGCGCCACCGGCCAGCAACCAACCCTTATTTGTTGACGGACCCGGCGCGCTCGGATCATTCGATGATTTTCCGCGGGAACGACTACGGTCGTGCCGTGTATCTGCCGGCGGTAAATCAGGTGTCGCGAGCTCGCCCCGGGCCAGGGTTCTAATTCGCTGGCCGGTCGAGTCGGTTCGAGGCAGCCCCGGGGGCCGTTTCCGAGCGAAGAGATGGACAGACGGTGGCCATTATGCAGAGAAGAGAAAGGGGACGATCCAGGAGGGACGAGAAAGGGAGTATGTTCCTGATGATAATTAGTTCCATTTTGGGGACGGTCACGGTACATGACTGTCCACTGTTTTTGGCATTTTGGGGGTTGCGTCTGTTGCGTTGGATGGTTCTTTAAGTTAATTTGTTATTGAGTTAAAAGACGAATAAGGTGGCAAATGATTGTAGGATGTATATTTTCGTGAGTTTTTATTAGGATTTTGGAAAATAAGGTTTTGAAATTTACTTTTGGAAAGATTTAGAATCTAAAATAGTTGAATTTTTATGTTGTTTTAGGATTTTTGAAGGTAAGGTTTTAAAATTTTCTTTTGGGAGGATTTAAAATCTAAAATAGTTGAACTTTTATGTGGATGATTGAGTAGTAGTTTCAATATTCTCTACAATAGATTCTTATTATCTAGCGAAAATATAAATTCATGTTACTAAATATGGAAATAAAGACTAGTGTAGAAGTAATAATTGAAGAAAATTTTCTTGGAATTACTGCCATTCTCAGCTTTCTACCAATCACTTTATACCAATCATCGCCTAATCTCTCATGCAGCCCAAAAATAACGAAAAGAACCTTCCAGCCCGGGGCAGGAAGCGCTGTAAAGAGGAAACCGTACACTGAATAAATTGCCTCCACGCAACGTTCCAAAACAATACAAACGAAACGGTAGGAAACCGAAAAAAGAGGAACGCTCGGAACGTTTCGCCGGGAGCGTGCGCGCGTACCCGATAATTTAATAATCCCGGCCAATTCATATTTCCCCCGAAAACGAGCCGGGTAACCGTTTAGCGAAGTTGCGAACTAATCACGGAAGAGCATCCGTCCGCTCAGAAAAAAAAGCTACAATTAAATCTCGTGGCGCTTTCGTTCCTGTATTTCCGGTCCGAGCACACGTCCATGCACGCTTTTCAACTCCATCGGAAAGAGGCCTCTCGTCTCCCCACAACGAACAGTGAAAAATGCAGGGAAAAGTAGGGTAAAATGGAACACTAATGTTTTTCGTAGGTACTATTAGGTCGTTCTATTTATTATCTACCATATAAAATAATATTTTATAAAATATAACATTCTTTTAACTGCACAACCTATCGGTCTCGAATAACTTCTGCTAACTAAACTGAAGCATAAAGGTTTACTCTCCTAGGTCCTAATATCGCTCTGTGATTACAAAACGTAGCATGAAAGGAACAACCTAATACTTATGCACTGTCTGTAGTAGATCACAAATTATACCAAACACTTATTAACCAATTAACTACGTTTAACGAGTATACACTTCATCTTAAAGCTTAAAACAATACTAATTCTTTCAACGACAAATTCTCTATTCTCTCAGATAAACATGTAATTCTTCTTTGTTTTTCTTTGGTTCTTCATTACAATATACCCTAGATACATTCATCCTGCGTTTCACAAGTACACATTTCATTTTTTCATTTTATCGTGCACGAAACAAGAGATTTTTCGAACTAAATTTCACAGTTAACAGTTAGGTGTATGTCATGCAACACCAGCTCGATGTGAACTCTTTGTCTACGAAACACATCGGTGTTCCGTTTTACCCTACTCGTCCCTGCTAAAAACAAGAGAAGAGGAAAAAAGAAACTGAAAAAGGGTGCAAAAAATGAGGAAAAAATGCAAAGAACGGGGTGGAAAGAGAGAGCCGTCGGAACTAATTCGAAAAAAACTGCAGGATACGCGCTTGGAACTGCAAGAAACCGGCTTTCATGCTCGGCCTAACAGTGCTTGGCCCGTGAAGACGCTTTATGGAAAAAGTTTTTAATATTCTCTTCTTTCGCCCTCCGCTTCCGCTTCTCCGGCTCCCACAGCCGCCGCCTTCGTCTTCCTTCCTCGTTGCTGTTGGCAGTGGAGAGGGGAAGGGGGGGGGGGGATGAAGACACGATAATGACCACGGGGCACAGGTGGATGCGATTTTCGTTGATAGAATCCGCACGCTTTCCTCTTCGTTTCCGCGAGGAAAGGAGACATCATTCGATCGCGGGGGAAATTTCTGAGGAGCGCGGAACGTGTCGGCTGGAATCGGGATAAGGATTCAGGGAATTATGACTCGCGATATTGAAATTTTGATAAGAATTTAGCTTTACGGTTTTTAAGATTTTTTTAAAAGATATCATCCGATGGTTGAAACCATTCTTCGTTGCATTGGAAGTTTGGAAAGGTTTTTGAGAACTTGTTGAAGCTTAGTTCGAGGTCATAGCTTGAAGACAATGCAAGTTTTAAGCTTGATTGGTATTTTTGGCTGAGTTCAGGTTATCCTTGTTCGCTGTGTTTTATCTTGGAAGTTTTTCTGGTAGCCTTTGAGTTGTAGATTTGCTGTTTTAATGAAGAAGCGGATTTTAAAAGTGTTTGAAAACAAATTTCTGGCTTCTCGATATAAAGAAATTAAAATGAGAAAATTTTATGTACTATTTGGGTTTTATTTTTATTGTAGATTAGATTTCTGTCGACCAATGCAGAGAAACTGAAATGAATTTCACTAAAATTGAAATACCATTTACTAATTTAGACAAATTGGAAAGAATTTGGTTTCTTTTTGTGTCTCTCTCTTCGAAACAAGAGGTTTATTTAAGTTTAATTAAAATTGTGAATCAACTTCCGATTACGCTGTATCGCGCGACAATAGCAGCGTTTTAATTAACCTCGCTGAAGCTTGATAGATTCTTTAGTTACTGCGAGACTGCCTCGGAGAATGGAAGATATCTTTGTGCGTGTGATGTTGTAATAATATCAGTACGCTAACGTAATTATCCGGCGCAATTAATTTTGTTGGAGATTGTTAATGAATAGCAGCGACGCACAGTTCCGTCACGTTGCGCTGAATCGCGAACGTTAAAGTAGAATTTATTCTAGTCCCGGCCGGAGTCGAAGAAGGATACGATGACGGGGACTTTGACTAACTTGTAATTGGTGATTATGAAAGTCGATTCGTAAACAACTTCTGCGTTACAGCGGAAAGTTGTAATTGAAAGCAATACTCGGCAACGAATGCGAGTGACGGAAACGAAAGCGGCGAAGTAAATAAAACGAACGAACCCCTCTACCCCGCGATACATAAATTAAAGAGACGATATGAAATACGACGACATTAATAAAATAAACGAGACAAGTGAAAGACAAATGAGATAAGGCAGACATTTCAGAATAAATAAAATATTCATATTATAGAGATACAAATCATGAATATTCAGAATATAAAAATACTTTAGCATTTTCGTTGAAATATTACTCTAAATGGAATATGTCTAGACCTCGAAAATTTAATTCATTGTGATTTATTTGTCGATTTTATTCAATTCTGAATGATTATAAATAACATATGTATTTAACATGTTGTCAGTTAAATAACTTTGAAGAAGGTATATAGAACAAGGGTAGTAGCAAACGATAAAAATAGTATAAACCCGAATATAGAGGAACAAAATGACTGTCAAAGTAATTTGAGTGTACACTTGGAAGTATGACAAATTAGATGATCATAAATGATCGTAGAGAATTCTAGTCACCAGTGACTAAGTCACTTTCGCAATGATATTGCTCAATCGGATTCAAGGAAAATCCTAATTAAATCCTAATTGTCAAAATAATAAATCTATAATACATAAAAGTACACCCTAACAATTCAAGGAATGTAAATATTAAAAGAAACAATAGTTAACCTAATTAAAGAGTAAAAAGCCATGTAGACAGGCGAAGCTGTCCGAAAGCTGAATCGAAATATTCCAGACGCCAGTGACTAAGCTAATTTCCCAAGAATGTTACTCAATTGGATTGAAAGAAAGTCCAAATTTATTATGAAAACAAAAAATCTATAATATGTAAAAATACATTCTAACAATTCAAAGAATCTAAACACTAAAGTAAACAACAATTATCCGAATTGAAGGGTGACAAGGCATGTAGATAGTCGAAACTGTTCGAAAACTGGGTCGAAACAGTCGGAGTAACAGGGTGTTAGGGTTAATCACAGGTTATGAAGATAGAGAAACTTTCTGGCGGTAGTGTGTGACCGCGTATCGTGCAGCCGGCCCGTTGCACATGCAGTCGGATTTCGAAAGCACGTGACTAAACTAGCAAAATTAGCATACGCCGGGAAAAGCGATCCGGCGCCCGCGAACCGCCAGAAACGATAGTTGACATCGCGACAATGAACCACTCCTGACGTCGAAACCGTGGACAATCTTCCCGTGCTTTCACAGCTCGAAAATAATTCGTTTTGGTTTAATATTAATAAATGCAGAACAGCGAGTGTGTGCAATCGCGCGTGCGCGGGAAATTTGAAACTTCGTGGAAATATTCTAATTTAATCGTTTACTGTGACAATCAGACGAATCTAAATTTGCTACTTCTGTTGGTTTAATGTTATTGGATTGAAGATAACGATTCTTGAGGATTTATAGTGATGAACGATGATGTTAGGATGCTTTTGTACTGTTTGATGTCTTGGTACATAAAGTAATGGTTTTTGAGGATTAGTGGCAGTGAAATGTGTAACGATCTTGGCTCGGTTTAGTGTCTTACGAATTTGGTTTAATGTATTATTACAGAAAAATAGGGTTGAAAAAGTTTTAAATTGATGTGTAGTTGTTAAAATAAAATTAGGTTTAATTGTTGCTGCGGTAAATGAATGAGTGCATTGAAATTTTGAAAAATACTGGGTATAGGAAAACTGAGAATTCTGTTCTGTGTGAAATTTTAGTTTACGTGCATGATTGAATCTACAGGTAGCACGTTCGCGTGTGGCAAGATGATTGATAGTATAAATATCAATAAAAAATATAAATGGATTTCCTAGCAAAAAGCTTAATCTTCGAGAAAACTGAATACGAAAATTCGCTTGGTAAGTTAATACTTAAGATTAATTTCCGTTATAATGAGTCTGTCTATTATTACCATTTTTATATATTATATTATTATAATATGAGTTATTATATTATTTATGAAGCAATAATAATTATTTATGCAGTAAAAGAAAAGCTGTCACCCATTGAAACATTGAATATTATTAAAATCTTGTTGATAACTGTGAAAATGATAGAAAGTCTAAAAGAAGAAATATAAAATCCTCAATATACTGACATAAGTAGAAACAATGAAGAATGGTCAGACATACTAGTAAATAACATTCAAAACCATGTAAATTTTACAAAATTACTAGAATTTATCTAGAGTTGATTAAACAAATTTTATTTCACATATTCCATTTATCTTTGTTGAAACTTGCATTGATTCTTTATATATGGATATTAAAAATTGCATAATAGTAGTTCTCCCTTTTTATATTTTTATTTTAAAAATTTTAATTTGAGTAGAAATGAATAGAAAGAATTCATATAAAATTTTAATTTCTACGATGATTTTGAACAATTCCGACGAATATTAAGCTGAAAAATTGATTATTCTGTCTCAAAGCTGCCTGTAATGCGTCTGAGAGTAGCTGATTAGGTTTCATTAATTGTTCTGGAGGAACGTCGCGCACTCTGAATTAGTAAATTGAAGGTCTTTGTAGTCTCTGAACAGGAGCAGGATTGTAATCTTGCCAAGACCGAGGGAACGCTATAATATTGTAACTGGTGACTAATTTTAGCGACAATGGGATCCGGTTTTTCTCCTAACGCGATTAGTCATCGTTTTACCAGCGACAGAATCGTTGCCGCGTTACGCATTTCATATGAAATTATATAAATAACTGTAACGCCGTATCCTGTCTCCACCCAGATGTTGAAGAGAATATTCAACACATCTGAAACGGATTTCCCAATTATTCAATTAGAAACGAACGAACGCAAAAATTGAATAAATTAAATTCATAGATATTCAATTCTTTCATCAATTTTTAAACAAATGTTCTAATATTCAAATTTTCTTGAGTATATTTTGCGACTGTTCCATTAACTAAATTTTCTAGTTCTCCAATTTCTCACAGGTAAATCTAAGAGTCCAATAAATTCAGAAAATTGTATAACATCTAATAATTTCCAATGAAACTCTTCAATGGCGCGATTGCTATAAATAACGAACGAATACCAACTTCCAAGCCAAGCCTCCTCAAAATTCCAAAATTCCCCAATTTCCCAACAAAACAAACTACGAAAACAGGAACCTCCAAAAACTTCGCACCTCCATCCGCAACTCACAAATCACTTAGTCAACATCTCCAAACTCGACGTTCATTAATCACCAAAACATCGTCCGAAAGAACCGTGACAAATTTCCTGCGCTGGAAACTAGGTAACCAGCTTGCACCGTTCGTCATCTTCACAAATACCTTCCGGCGAGTACAAAACCGGGCGAAAATATATCTGCCGGCCTCGAAACCGCGTTACCGTCTCGCAAAACGTGTAAAATCCTAAAAGGAAAGAAAAAAAGAGCCAAACACAGAAGGAAACCGGAAAACGAATTTTCAGAGAACGAGAACAGAGGAGTGGAAAAAGTATTTGTCTTAGAATATCGTGTCAGACAGATGTAAATGTCATTTGTTTAAGTTCAAATTTAACCCCGTGCCCTATGATTTATTTCTCAACTGTGATCGATACGAAAACTTCGCCAGTAATAATTTATTGAAAAAAGAGAAAAATTCAATGTATATTCTATGTCTACGTTTAGCCTACAATATAACAATTCATAATACAAGAATTGAGTAGTATTTATGTTTGTTAAATTCAAAATATTCACCACGAGTCTCACACTTTATTGTAAGGACAGGGGTTAAATGTAATTGTAAGGTCAGGGGTTAAATGTTTTCCATTGGAAATTCGTAACCTTCGGAGTAAATGTAGGCATAGAAAGAGGATAGAATTCTCTTGTATTTTTATTGTATTTTGTAAATTATTAAGAATACAATAGTTTTAACGTGTACAGTCATGGAAGAAATTATAGGTCAAGGGTTTAATGAATCATGCAACGCATAACATATAAAAAGAAATAAAAAGAAGCCAAAATAAAAGAATCAAGAAACTATCAAACGTTAAAACAATTAGGATGGAAAAAGCAAAAACGCATGAACATATATCCATCAACCCCTAAACTGCATTAACGTCTCCCAAACCACGTACTGTCACAAAAGCAAAGCAAAAGAAGTGTGAAAAGGGAGCAACCGAAGAACGAACAAATTTCAAAACATCGAAAACAGAGGATGGAAAAAGTGCAATACGTAAAAATATATTCGCCGGTCCCAAAGCCACGTAACATTTCCCAAAACACGTAACATCCCAAGAGAAAAACGAAGAGACTTGAATAACCAGCAAACTTGAAAAAGTCAAGAACAGGGGACGGAAAGAGTGCAAAACGTGAAAATATATTCGTCACCCCCAAAACTGGATTGTCTCGCAAAACGCGTATCATCCGGAAAAGAAACGAAAAAAGAGGAACTCATAGAAAAAAGCGAAGAAAAGCAAAGAACGAGTTTCAAAAGAACGAGAACGCGGTGTGGAAAAAATACCGAAAGAGAACTACTGGAGGGTAGAACAAGAATTACCAGGGAAGCCCCGTTCTATTTTCACGTGTCGCGCTTTTTCTCGAGAACCCGGGGCTGCTCGCGCCCCAGCTGGGTCTTTAGGAAACCTAACTCGCTAACGAAACACGCGGAGAGCCGATGATGCCTGGTGCCAGTGGCACCGCTGCCGTTAGCTCGAATTGCCGCTGCAACGTGACCCTTTCGCCGGTCTTTTGAATTCCGTGCCGGATCGTACTCCCGCGTCAACCGTAAAAACACCGGGCTTTTACGAGACGCGCGGCCGGAAACGCCGAAAGCGGCCGCTCGTTGCGGAGACGGAAGGGAAATACGTTGTCTCTGGACTGTTCGAGGGACGAACGGGGAACGGGGCGGGTTTCGCCGGGGTTGGGACAGGGTTGCACCCGGTCGTTGCACACGCGATCCGAAGATGGACAAACGAAACGCTTCGGAACCGCATTTTAACGACCCGGCTTTGATACTCCGTTTTTCGGTGGGCGTCTGTGCGCGAACTGAAATTCGGTCCGACTTTTTTTCTCGGCGCGAGACTTGACGCGCTCTTGTTGTGGAATTTCCTCTTTGAACGTTCTGCCATGGGCAAATAAATAGGAATGGTGTTAGGTAGAAATGCGAATAAGTTTGTAAGAGTGATCTGATTTTGAGAATTTCATTAGTTGTTTGGTTGGCTGTGAGGGATCAACGGGTGGTTTGTTTCAATTCGGCATTTTATCCAATGGAGATTGTTGATTCTTATATGAAATTCTTTTGTAATACTTTGATATTGGAATTTACTGGAATTTATTGGAATGGAGAGCAACTGTGATGAATAAGGAGGTAGTTGTCGATTTAACGAATGAGTTTGTGTTGCCATAGTTTGTTGGCGATTTTAGTAATGAAAGACTAGAATGGTTCGATTGGGAGTTTAAATTTGAATTTATTGGTAGTATTTTCGGTGCAAGGTGAGGGAAGATGAGATTGTGGGATAAATAAATTGTAGGATTTAATGTTTGGATAATTGATGTGTTCTTAGTGTAGAATTCGTGAGAACATGCATGATTTATGGGAGTATAAATTGGAATTTATTGGCGAAAAGTTTGTAGTGGGTGTGTGAGAATATGATCGTCGAATATTTCTGAGGAATAAATAAATAGCGGTGCTTATTGTTTAGATAATAGGTATTCTCAGTGTAGGATTCGTAAGAATGGAAATGATTCATGGAAGTATATATACGAATTTATCAGGAATTTATTATGGATCAAACGAAACGTGGCAGTGCAAGTATTAATAAAATATTTAATAAATTTTAACTTTCAGTCTTCCACGATGCAAGAAGAAATCAATAAGCATAATTCTCACCAACTCCAATTATTGAAAACAAAATCATAAAGATTGTAATTATCTCAATAATAAAACCAGCAATAAAAAACTCATAAAAGTTAGCATTCGCGTAAACGACAATCTATAAACTAATAATTACTCATGACTCCAAAAGGCAAGAAATTGCTTCAGCGAAAAATCATAAAAATTGTAATTATCTCAATAATAAAGCCGACAGTAAAAACCAAATTTCTCAATTTAAACTTTCGCAAAACAAATAACGAAAGCTACAACGATTTCAATTGTAAAACTCACGAATAAAGAAACAAACATCTCTTCAACTCGAATTTCCACAAACAAACTCATAAAACTCTGCATTCGCGTGAACCACAATCCATAAACTAATAATTACTTAAGACTCCGAAAGGCAAGAAGTTGCTTCAGCGAAGACTGCAAGCAACGAAGGGCAACAATAAAATTTCAATGAATCTATTAATACCGCCATCGACAGCCGCCGTCTACGGCGCGGCGTGATTCCCCGTTATCGCGCGCAGTCACGCGAAACAGATGCCACGGATTCAGTATGCCCCGGAATTCCCGAAACTCCCCATTATTCCCGGGGGCGCGTTCGAGCCTCCGAACTTCCCGGCGAATTTCAAATCGACCGGTCTCCATTATTTTCGGTCCACATCGCGCGCCGCGCGAAATTATTTCGTCGCGCGGCCGCTTTTCCCGTTGAACTTGCAAATAAACTTTCTCGCCTAAATGCGCCAGAAATTCACGGCGAAGGGTCGCGACCCATGGAAACCGCCTTTCATTCGTCGCTGTTTCGGCCCGGGCGCGCCGAGTGAATTATTTTGGCCGCCATTCGAATTCCCAATGACTTATCGACGAACCTGCGTACACTCGCGAACTTTCGAAGTATTGCTTAACCCTATTTACGGTTTCTTTCGCAACTTACTTCTTCGAAGTTTTATTACTGCACAGATTTCATTGAGACAAATGTACGTTTAACCCTTTCTGCTCCAGAGGCGTCTCTCAGTTGCTGTTTCATTTGATACGACGGATTATAAAATTTGGTATTTAACCCGTTGCAAATGAGGATAGTTTGAAGTATTAACCTTTTCCATGAGAAGCTAAATTATTGATTAAACTCTTAAATATCAGAAAAGAGAAGTATGAAACTAGGAAATTAGAGAATCATCTTTGTTTACGTAAATATTGAAATTAATTGTTTGCGAACTTTGATAGTAAAGTTGATCGCTTTTTCTGAATTTTGATTAGGAAATAAAAGAAATTAGTGAAGGTGATTAATATTATGCAACTGTTATAGATTTGTTCCGTGGGTTACGCTAATCGCATATTACGTAATGGGTAATTTGCATATGAACTGAATTTCCATTTCTAATTATGATTCGATTGAATTGAATACAGAATATTAATTATTGATTAAATAACAATTATTGGGGATTATTGCTAAATTTTAATTAATTGGCAATTAATTAATGGATTTTTAGGATAATCTTGATTATTGTATATAGAGGACATTTTTAATGAAAATTCCTTCTGAGTCTGAAAAGGTTACATAAATCATGTGCGAACGACAACATATCGTTAATAACGTGACAACAATATAAATTGGACAATATAATTTGTCTAAAATGGGAACGTAAAGCAACACAGCTTTCGCGAAGGGGCTAATTGAAAATTCATTAATTATGACTACAGTGGCAGATGTTTGCGCGTTCGCGACGCATGCAAACGGACAAAGCATAATACAACGGAAACTTCAATAACGTTTAATGAAATTCATTGTATTATTTGCGAAACAAAATCTTTAATACATTTAACACTTTAACACAAACTGCTGTCCAATTTTCACTCGCGAAATATGATCGACAAATAATTAAAACCGTGTCCACGTTTTCACGGTTTGATTCGATGTTTGTCCCGTATGTTTTGTATAACACAAGTATCCATAATGGTATTAAAATCGATTTAATGAATAAATAAATGATCTGCGATTTAAATGCGTTTGGATTATTTAAACCAGAATCGCGAATTCCTTCAGTTAATATACATATATAATCAAATGAAATTAAATACATTAAGAAATTATATACGTAACATTTGAAGTAATTATTGGTCATAATAATTCAGTAATCTTCGATCATAATTTTAAAGTAATTACTTATTATCATATGGTAGGTAATATTATTAATTATCAATTAGCAATATTAATAATTATTAATTATCATTAGAGTAGATCCAGGCGAACAGAATCACGGGACGAAACGGATAAAAATAAGAATATCGCCCGTATATGTTATGTCGTTACAGAAATCAGCATGCTGACTTTTATTTACTGCTCACTTTTAAGTTTTTTGCTTATAAAACGAAGATTTTTAAGTGTTTCAATAATTTATTTTTACCCATATCGAAGCTGAATGTCTATTAATAAGATATTTATGAAAAATATTTTCATTTTAAGTTTTAACTATTAGTTTTTCACTATTAAATCTGAACTGATCCGATTCCTGTTCAATTTTCTACGCCATCTTTAATCAACAAAATGACAAGAATGTATTTCAAATTGAAACAGGAATCTCCATGAAAGCTTTCAGAAAAATATTAATATAAACATGTAGAGTTAATTAACGTGAACGTTATACGCAAACGAGTAAACGTGAAATATTCATTTTATAAATGAGCAGTGTCTGAGTATCAGTTCGTCAAGCGGAACACCATAAAGACTCCGGATACTGAGAAGAAAAAGGTAGACTCTTCGTTTCGTGACACTCATGGGATCTACGAAAGTCAAACATGTCTCAAGATTCAATGAAAGCTTCGCGACGAGACACTTTACAAACGTTTTCCGTGAACGCAAAGTCTCCGGCGGCGGAACGCCAGCTTCTCCGGTTAAAAATAACGGCGATGGTAATTATTCAAAGGCATGCGAGTGGATATTTTGACATGGTCATGCACGGGAACGACGTCATCAAGGGTTCTATGGAACTTCGTGCTTCGGAATACGTGCCGCATGCACACGGTGTTGTTTAAGACGAGACAGAGTGGCCCGCTCAAGCAACGAAAAGTGTACCAGGAAGTCGGGAATTGCAGAAGTCAGTGAAAAGCATATTTTCTGAAATATCTGAAATAGTAATTATTAAATCAAATGCTCTATACGCTTGTAAAAACATTAAGTATACAAAATTATATAAAATAAAATTGATTTGTAGGATTTGCAAAAATGGTATTAAGACAATTAAGAAAAAAATATATTTCACAAAATGTGAAACATTTTCATGGAAATTACAAAATCATGAAGTCGAGTTTCCTTTTTCTGATTTTTATTCGTATCGACTAAAGTTTCAAATTTCCAATTTCCAACTTCAAACAGTTCAAGTTACTCAATTCTTTTCCTTAACTTCTACATAATGAAGCTAACGATTCTTAAGTTTGAGAAATTAATCAACAATACTATAAAGCAAGTATTTCATCGGAAACGTCATTACCAGATTTACAAGCATTAAACGATAGGATCAGGGCCGAACATGCGAATTCTCTTTGCACGATGTTCTATCCAAGGTACACAGAAAAATTCGACAAATCCCCCATAACTCGAATACCGCCGCAAGCAGAAAATCCCGCGGCTACAGCTCGGCACACATAAAGATTGAAACAAAGACCTTCGAATGGATGTCCTTCTTACCGGTTCACCCGGTACATTCGCGTCGGCGATAATTTAGTGTCAGAGCTGTAGTGGCCGTAAAACTCGCGCAGGCAGGAATACTTCGAAGCCTGTCTGCTGCTCGGAACCATAAACAACGATCTCTTATTTCGACGACTCTCAGGCTACGCCTATGTCTCACGGCGCCAGCTCCGTTTCTCACAGGTGTAGCTAGCCTAATGCCTGATCTAGACATAGATCTTTTGCCATCCGATGTTGCCAATGCTTGCCTACGCGGCTGAATGAAGAACGGCCGGGAACAAATGTTAAACGTTCCATTACGTCTGTTATTTCAAGCGAGAATAATTCATTTTGAAATAGGATCGAGGAATAGAGTCAGCGAAACTTGTTAAACTTTTGCTGCAATGTATGCACCTGCGATCAGTTTGGCAGTTGATTTTAACTTGCTTGCTCTTTGAGAATTAGATCATTGAAGTTATGTTAATTGTGTGAAAATTATTGTTATTTTAACGTTAAATTGAAATGTTGATTATTTTCGAGTTATATTGAAATAGTAATTATTTTTATCGTAGATTATGCTTGATCTGATAGATTGAAAATTCAATTATTGGAGTTTGAGAAGATTGAGAATACTAGGAGGCAGGAAACCGAGTGGTTTCCAGAGCAACATCGAATACCCTATGATTTACACGGTATGGGAGTAACCGGTGACTACACGGGACATTAGTTATTCTGTCAATGGAACAGCTGCCTCGAGACGATAGTCTTGTCCCTGTCGTTCCACAAAAAGTACTCTATTTTTAACTGGGAAAATTGATTTGTTCGAGTATTTTGATTCGGGGGAAGTGATTTGTGAAGCTATTTGTGCGAGGGAAAACAATTTATTCAAAGAATTTTGACGAGCGCAGATAATTTCCTGGAATATTTTTAACCGAGGAAAATAAATTGTCCGAGGAAATGGGTTGTCAAACTATTTAGAACATTGTTCAATTATCATGTTACCGTTTCAACTTCAAAGCGTAAATTGAATCTAGTAATTATACGATGCAAATATCTACACTTTCATATGTATTAATTTACAAAAATCAGACAGGTTTAAACTGGCAATTAATTTACCCTGTCACGTACTTCATTAAATTCATAACGAAGTTGATACTTCACTAAACATTATTAACATCTTTATTTCATTTAATGCCACGTATTCGAATATCCAATTAAAAATAAGGATTCTTGCAGCCTATTTATCGTACACCCTTAATTATCAAGCCGAAACGTGACATTCTCCAATTACTAAAATCCGAACAAATAACTTAACGTTGATCGAGTAAAAATAAACACAGGTATAAATAAATTACCGAGGCAGTGCTGGGATTACACCGAAAAAAGGGGCAAGCACAACGTCATCCGACCGTCATTAAATTTAATCGTCTCCATTCATCATTCATCGATTCAAAATCCAACCGTTACCTAACCCAACATTACCTCGGAAAACGGATAAGACCCGTGCAAATAAATCAACGGTCGGCAATTAAAAATAAAAATTACTCTATAAATAAATGGACTAAGCTATACTCGAACTGCTCCGTAAAAAGATCGAGACGCAGCGTCGTCGGCCGGTCGCCATTAAATTTAATCCTCCCTATTTATCATTCATCGATCCGCGTGAAACGTTGATGTTCCGGATGCTCGCCGGACCGGAGTTAATCTTCACGACGTGTTGATTAAACGGCCGTTATAAATACGAAAGGCGATCGGCGTGCGATGGTAATCTGTTCCTCGGGTTAGGGTACGTTTACAGCGGAACTGCGATACTCGATCAGAACGCCGATGAGAACGGGGCGTAGAAATAATGCTTTCGTTTTATAATGGAAGCATTTACGTTGACGCAACGCATAAAGCTACGTTTAGTGTAATTGATTGTTGGTACAAATGATAAGAGTGCACTTTCACTTCATTCTCGGAATCATTAATCCTGTCATTCGTCTTTGTGGAATACAATCATTCGATGACATGTATTTCTGCAGTACTACTTTATACTATTCAAATTGTTAGTTGCTAATTTTTAAAAATTAAATTTTCAAATATTTCAAAATATAAAGTTTCATTTTTAGAAGACTTTCAATCGTAGTCCTATACAATTTTTTGGCCTTGTTATTTAGTTATAGTGCACACATAATCATTTTAAAACGCAAGTTTAATTACCAGAAAACTGTCTTAAAAATAAATTTACTAATTACTTGAAGTTATTATTAGTATTAGTAATGTATATATATTCATTGTAATAGTTATTAGATAAAAACAACTGAGAATGGCAAGTTGGCCATGAATAAGTTAAGAAGTTAAATGTTTAAAGATCTTTAAAGATCTGGATCGAAATAGATACTATCTCGTTGCTTCATAACTCGAACTATACGACTATCACAGTTTTGCTATAAATACATTAACACTAAATCTACCGAGCAGTTAACTTGACATTTTGAAATTCCTCTATACAAACTCAAAGAATGCATCTATTGAGACTTTCATTCATTTAAAATTCAGCTTGAGTATTGCTAAATCAGTTTCTTTAATAATTTCTCAGAGAAATATCTATTCTCTTTTTAATAATCGCAAAAACGAGAAATCAAGAATGGGTCATTTTGACCCATCTGGTAGTTTTAGTGTTAAAGAAAGATACTTCATAGTCGCTCCGATTGACGCGCGACTCTCTTAGTTCCGTTGTAAACGTACCCTTATACCGCTGGTCGCGTCGGGAGTCCGCGTATAGAGTCACCACGGCCCGGTGGCTCCGATCGCGATCATTTATACTGGATATTGTCGGTGATCTAATTTCGGGGCCGGTGCCAGACACCGGCAACGTGTCACGTCCGATTATGAGCCGGTGCCGAGCCACGCGCGGTTTACGATCGAGCGTGTAATTAACCATCGACAGCCGGTCGATGTTTCCGCGGAGGCGATGAGAGTTGTTGCTGTTTTGCAGCCCGGCAGATTGATGGGTCAGATGAAATTCGGGTGAAGGGCTCGATCGATTTATCGCTCGCATTAAATGTTGATCGCCACAGTTATGATCTGTATGCATATTTTTAAATTTTCGGTGCTGCAAAAATGAAATTTGAAAAAGTAATTTGTCGGTTTCGATGAGAGTTCGGTGAAGTAATAGAAGTGAATTTTGATTGTGCAACTTGTTTTCAGTGTAATATAGTAGAGGTGAAATTGCATTTAATTATTTGTTTCTTTTGTAAGTTGATAATTATAATTTTGCGCAAACAGTAGTTGTCTATTTAAATTTGAATTATCCATTTCTGATTTCAACGATGGAAAAGTTTGTCTGTATTTGATGAATTTCAATTCCTAAAATGATAAATTCTCATTAGCATTTGCCATATGAATACTTTTAATCGCCGTATAATAACTCCCAATCTTATTCACCCTCGTAAACTTAATTAACATAAAAAATCCCTAATCCACAAGCTCAAACTTACCGCAAAAAGGAACTAAAGGAGAATAGAATAAAAAAGAATCTTCCCTACAGAACACCTGAGAATGCCAGCTAGAATGGCCAAATCCTGATATCGCTGTTTAAAGTATCGAAATCTCCTAAAGATTCTTAATCCACAAGTAATCACTTTATAATATCAACCATTAATCTCATCCTTCCCACAAACTCAAGTTACTCGCACCAAAAAGAAACGAGAAGAGAAGAAAATGAAAAAGAAACTTCCCTACAGAACACCTGCGAATGCCAGCCAGAAAGGGCTAAATCCCTTCGCGGCATCGGAGCTCGTTAATATCGGGCCCCGGTAAATATTTTTACCCTGGTCCGGGGCAAACACGGGCGCGAACTTCTGCGCCCGGGGTTCAATCAGCCGGGCTTACGCGATTTCTTGTTTCCCGTTCAAAGGGAACGCGCAGCCCACAGGCGTTTCCTCCGCCGCGTTCGTTCGTTCGTTTGCGTCTCCCGGACGCAATTTCCATTTTTCAAAGAGAGGGAGGCTCGGCGACGCCAGCAGGAGCCGATGGGAACTTGACGAAACCAAATATGCGCCGACCCCGCCACCGCCGCGCTTTGATCAGCTCCTTGCTCGGAGAAAAGGGCGGCGCGGCCCGCGATCCGCGCGCTTTCCTACGCTTTTTCCATCGCGCGTACCAATCTCCGAGTTAATGTACGTCGTCTCTGTTTATGTACCTCTTCCGGGGTCCGACGCAACTCGCGGAAACATTTCCTTGCTTGGGGAATAATTAATATCGAGGTCTCGTAAGAACTGGTTGGTCGCTTCGCGACGGTCCAAAGAGGAATCCTCGTGAACCGAGATTGTAAGTGCGGTTGGATGGGTTGCAGGACCTAAAGACTTATGAATCATTGACCGTCGAATTTATTAAAGGTAACTATTTCGAATGAGGCAAAGGTTGCTTATGAAAATGGAAGACTGAGAACGCGAGAGGGTTTGCTTGGGGCTTGTTTGCTTTTTCATAATGGATACCGAATGTTTGCGAGTGAAATTGGATGCGGGTTTTTAGGGAGTTATCGGCTGCAAAGCTTTGCCGAGAATTGGAAAAATATGAGGATTAATGAGTTTCGATGTAAATATAAATATTTATAATTTAGAAATATCTGATCGGAGGACTGTACCAACTTTAGCCTTCGGTAGATAAGAATTATTTCAATTAAAAGCTATTTCTATAAAAACCTGAATAATGAAAATCTTAAATACTAAAAAAGGAATAAACCACACTTCAATCTCTCATTATTCAAACAATCGAGTTACACACTTTAATTTGTCCATTATATACATCAAAATTCAAAGTCGCCGTTATGGCAGAATCTACCGCGAAGGATTAATTTCCACTATTCCAAACACCCTACACACGACGAAGATAAAACGCACCAAGAAACCGCAGACCGGTTCAGACAATTTGTCGTCACTGATAAAGCAATTAAATATCATCGCCGAGCCGAAATATCAGCTAATTCCGTGAATTCCTCCGGGCTGACTGGCGTGAAAAGAGAAAAACGGTCAGGTCCCTCCGGTCGGCCGGGTGCGGATGCTTTTAATAGGATCCAAATAGCCGTCGGTGTCCACGCGGAAAATCCGAATTTATGAACCGCCCGGGAAGATTTAAATTATTTAAATTTCCGAGCGGCGGCCGCCCCCGCTTTAATCCTGATTTACCACGTGGCTTTTCTTGTTACACACACGCGCTGGCCGTCGACCAGATTAACCGACCTGTTATCACGCGGACGCTTATAAAGCGTGTTCGCGGGGGCCGATAAGCAGCCGCGAGTGCCGCCCGAACTGTTCCGAGACTCGCCACTGGATAACTGACCTTTCCGGTGCGGTAAGATCGCGCTGAAACCGCGGAATGTCACCCCCACGCTTCACCCTTTGCATTCCGCAATGAAAAATCATTTATACTTTCTCGTCGATAATCCGTAATTGTATTGACGGTGTGATTTGAAAAGTACTTCGAAAGATAGGTAGTTGGTAGGCGGCAGTGTAAAGAATTATTTTTTACTAGTAACATTGGAAGCAGGGTAATTTGAATAAATCTGATGTCAAAATCAAAAGAGTTGGAAATTGAGAAGTCGATGTAACGTTAAATAACGGAAGGAAGTAATATTAGAAATTAATTCTCTGCATTATAGTTCTATGATGCTATTTACTATAGACAATGTTTCATTCTTTATAGAGAATTCCAAACTGTACAATTCAATGTTCATTCACATCAGGATCAATCGTGTCTACATTAATATTGTTAAATCGAGTCCTAACTTTTCCAAACCAGAAAGCTCATAATTTTAATTCTTCAATATTGAAGACACCAGCACCCCTAGCAATTGACAAAACTCAATACTAATTGACTCAAAAGAAATAAAATATTGGAAAAATGGAAAATTGCAACGCAAAAATAGAAAAGTGCAGCGAAAAACATCCACGCATCCGAAAACTTTCCGAAAGAAGGAAACAAACGTTGAACAGAGAAAGAGAAATGTATCGGATGAAAGGAACGTATCACTCTAACCGAATCAAGGATCTGAACGAGACCGAGCCCCTCGCCGCAGAAAAGACACCCCATTACTCGCGTGTTTGCTTTAAACTCCGCGTCTCCTCGACACTTCCTTTCCCCCGGCCCGTGACTCCCGTTGAAAGGACACGGCATTAATCACCCGAAAGAAGCAGGAGAGAGCACCGAAAGGAAGCAAACTGTAAGTCCGGTTAATCGGTCTCCTAATCTCCCCGGTCTCCGGTGTCCGTGGCGATCGATCAAGAAAACCGTGTCAGGGGAGGAAAGAGTTGGCAGAGTGGCAGAGGGGGGAGGAGAGTGGACGTAGTCATCGCGATTTTTCATTTGTTTCGCGCCAGACCCAGCCTTTCGCCGGGCCGGAATAGCGTGCCGGCGCTTTATTCGTATCTCTGCACGGTTAAGTAATTGGAAGGTCCGGGGCGGTACGGTGATTTATCACCGGTTCCTTGACGGAACGAAAGACGAAGGGTTAGAGGGCAGAGATTGTTGCCAAGGCTGACCAATGATCGATCGTTTCGATAGGTGTGTCGGGCAGACCGTCTGTTGTCGGCCTTGGATCGTGATTAAGTGATTTCCGCGAGAAAAGCACCGTGAACGGGCACTATGGGGGTGGGAGAGATGAAAACGGCTGGGAGGGAGTCGAGAAGATAAAGACAGACGCGTGAAATTAATGTTTGGAAGTCGCGATTTTAATTGTGTATTGAAGTAAATCGTGAGTTTCGATATTCACGTGTGTATGCGAGATGGTGGTGGAAGGGTAGGAAGCTGTAGAGACAGATGACATGCATTAGATAGATGAAAAAGGGTTCGATAAATATGGATAAAAAAGTGATATCTAGAAATTAAAAATAACTTGTGTTTGATGATTTAATGTAATGGATTATTTATAAGAAATTTGTAAGTTTATTGTATATATTGATTATAATACAAGGGTAATGTGAATTCGTCATTGTTTATTAATTAATAGCTGCAGGGAGCAAATGTAATATTTTCATTTCCAATTTTCCGATTACATTTAATACTTGCATACTTAAGTACGTTTGAAATAAGGATCTTGACTCGTCTCCTAGGTAACTGGAGTCAAAGTTTCGATTGATTTCAGGTCAGAATGACATCAAGAAGCTGCGCAAGGAGAACGAGCAGCTACGTAGGGAGATATGGAGCCTCCGAGACGAGTACGACAAACTCGAGGACATTCTGAAGAGGCAGAAGAGTCGCGGGGAGAGCGAAGAATACGAGGTAGTTGGCGAACTTTGTGGGAAATTGGGTGTAATGAGGGATCAGTGATCGATAATTTGATATTGCAGACTGCGAAGCTAGTTGTTGTTGAAACTCGTTTCCTCTCGAGTAAATCATTTAGTCGTCTAATAGATGGAATCTCTTCCTCTTCTACTGATACGTAAACTTTGTATCAGACGTCTTTTGTTTTTACGATAGACGAAACGGAAAAGTTAAATACCTAAATAAATATCGTAAATTTTAGCTAAAGTTCGCAGAGATTGTTAGTTAAACTTTAACAACCTCAAGCTGTTCCTGTATTTCACTTTTATCTTTACTTGAAAAAACAATTTACGAAAGAATTAGCAAGGACACTTTATTATGTAATACATTATCCAGTTCTAAGAGAACCTCACAAAATATACAGCACCTTTTTTGCCCAAAAATAATTAGCAACCTCTAACTTTGAATCCTATTTTTAACCTCTAAATATATTTTTTTGAGATTCATATCGCACCTAAATTATATCAAAATTTTTTATACTTACTTAACACCCCTCGCAAGTGATTCAAGCGCAAAATCCTTCCGAATTCTAAGCAGACACTCCACGCCCGATACCGTACACCGTAAATATTCCGGCTCGGTAGAAAATGGGGGCGGAGAGTGTCACGATCTCGCCGGGGCGAAGTTTCAAAGGAAATCATCCTCAATTCCAGATCCGCTCTGACGAGGACGATGGCCTGCAGTCCGACTATTCCCTCGAGGAGGACGAGGAGTTCGACGAGGACAAGACCACTCAGGAGCCCGACCGGGATCTCAATAAAGCTGAACAGCTAGAGAACGCGGAGAACCAGAAAATCTCCACGGAAAAGATGACCAGCAGCCTGCACAGGTTGCACGTGGACTTCGACGACCTGTCGGTGGTCGAGGAGGAGGAGGAGCTGAAGAAGGAGAGGGACAAAGCGCCGTCGGAGGATGGTCAGCTGCCGAGGGAGGAGAAAAGTCCGTTTCCAATCCTTAAGCCGAGGCATCTGCACGAGAACATCCCGTTTTACCCAGCCGCGTACGAGCCACCTGACCTGACTAATTCCAGTTACTACACCGACTATCCCTTCAAGTTCCCAAGCACCGCGAATCTGATGATGACACCCGGTATGCCAGAAATGGTGTCTTCTTGCCCTAGGCTGCAGCCTGATCCTTTACTCCCTAGCCTGCCAGGAGCTAACTTGGACCAAGGTAATGATCAAGTGCTCCATGCGCCACCTGTAGGTTGGCAGAGCAACCTGACGATTTCTCAGAAGCAGATGACACCGTATGGGCCAGCTGATATAACTGGTCCATCAATGGAAACTTTCCTACGGGTCCATCAAGATCACCCGAACCAAAGTTTCCCAGTGAACTCGGCAGGGTTTCCTAACTTTCCAGGGGTTGTTCAGAGAAGAAACGTTAACCTGAAGCAACCGAATTTTATGTACAGTACAGGACCATTTGAGGACCAAGTTAATCTAGATAAGCTAAATGAAAATGGCTGGGCCTATGATGTTAATTCAGCAACTTCGAAACCTTTACTAAATCAAAGTCCAGGTGATTCGAAGACAAAGGACTCTGAAGAAAAACCTAAGCACTTTTTTGCTCCTTTGCCATCGAAAGTGAAGAGACAGAATGAAGAATCTTCACCAACGATCAGCAACTTTGGAACAGGGAGCAGCTCCTGCAGCGCTAAGACTGAATCCACAGTGGTATCTAAGAACCAACTGATGCTCCAGAAAGGTTCAGCTGATATCTACGTAAATGGAGCCGTGCCCTGCGAGGATAATCCTTTAAGAAGTAAAGGAGAACAAAGAACGTTCCTCAGTACGGACAATCTGTTGATCAACGACGAAAGGGGCACGTGTAATCAATTAACTAAGTCCATGTCGTGTCAAGATCTGCCTAGCGAGTCTCAACCAGCTTCAATGAACACCGAGAGCAGGCCTCAGATAATGACTCAAAGTGACAACACCTTAGACAACATATCAGATTCTAGACCATACAGGTCCCACTTAAGTGTCACTCTAAAGAGGCCACGTTGGAAACAAACGGTCAGCCCAGAAACACCAGAAATACCCAAACTACCAGCCATTGACTATCGACTGTTGACCAACCCTTTCTTACGGACTTTCAACCCGAACGTCAGTTACAGGGACCAGAATAACGTCACCAGGCCCCTGTCTGTCCAAGTGAATGATGATAATCCCTGTTACTACCGGGCACAACCTAACGTGCCCGCTTTCCATCGAGCCGGCCAACTAGCCGACAGATACAGACCTGTCCAACCAGATCAGAACCGTCTGTTGATCCCGTCTAATCAATTGCTCAACGGGAAACTAGTCTCGCCAGCCACGAAGCACGAGATCCAGGTGACCTCATTCGAGAAGCCGAGCCCGCACACCCTAGTTGGTCCATCGACCTCCTACGAGCTGACCGCCATGCGCCGACTGAATGCCAACCCCTATCTCCACAGCCAGAACCTCTATCAAAATATCCCATACGTTTCAAGGGGAGGCCTTTACCCTCAAAGGGGAATGATGTACTATGACAACTTAGCGCTGAAGGTTCCTGTTCAAACCCAGACCTCCATTGACGGAGAATCGCATCACGAGGATGACCAGACATGTTCCCACGAAGAGAGCGCACCTAGCACGCCCAGCGGGCAACGACGCAAGAAGACGATCAGGAAGGAGAAAGGACTACTCAAAGAACTGAATCATCTATCGCCGGGCGCGCAGAGGAGATTGAAGAACCAAAGTAGCGTCACATCATCCGAGATCCAGGAGTCACCTGGAAAGGTGACTAGGAAGAGGCCCCGGAGACTAAGCATTACGACGACCACTACGTCCGAGGGACAGGAGGATAAACACGAAAGCAGATCCTCCTCGTCCGGCCAGGACTCGCCCAAGAAGGATCAAATGAGAAGGGTGTCGCTGTACTTCAATGCAAAGAAGAGACCGTCCCTGGCGTCTGTGAGGACTGCCAGAAGTGAGAGCGTCGATACCTCAAAAGATAAAGAGGGGATGTCCGAAAGGGAGAGGACCAACTCCATCAGCAGCAGGGATACTTCTAAATCGAGAAAGGCTAGCACTAGCAGTGGCAGTGTGCCTTGGTGCGCTTGTTGGGGTAACGGGTGTACGTAGGGTCTTTGAACTATGAATTGATTAGGTGTCCTCGGGAACAATGAGGTGCATTATCTACGGTGAAGTTATTTTGTGATTGAACAGTGTAAAGATTATTGTTCCTAATTGATCTTCTGATAAAGACTTACGAATTGGTAGCTTCAATGGAAGATTACAAACTTTTACGATGAATGGACAGTTTGATCAGTGTGTAGCTATTAGAAGCTTGGTACTTTAAGTGCTACGTGACAGATTGAAGTACTATAATGATATTTAGAGAATCGGACAATTAGTTGAAGTGTCTCTGTGCGAATGAGGAACAATTTTTAGGGTATAGTGGTTGCAAGAAACTAACTGGGGAAGCTATTAGGAGTATATCAATGAAATATTGATCCCATGGCGACGTGCTCCGCGAGGAGGAGTATCGACCTTCGGTTTAACTATAAGGGAACCGCTGTAGCCAATAGCAGAGATCGTAAAAGTAGCACCGACAGAAGCAGGACACCATAAACCCGTTACCGTTCGGGTGACGGTCGCGACGAAGGTGGTTCACGGCCGTGGACACGCATGTCCTCGATATTTAAGGCGGACGTGGATCGAATTAAATGTCGGGATTAATGTTTAACGAGGGCCGTTTTTGACCTCCGGCCGCGCCGGAGTCCATTGAAACTTCGCCGACCTAAATTTCTCTGTATTGCCGGCCGAGCGAGATAAAAGTTAACGACGTTTTGCTGACCGGTGGCCGGAACGGTGCTCGATAGGGGATACATGCTGCGAAGAGACGATCGTTCATGCATTTAATTAGCGTTATTATTGTATGGTGTACATATTGCCGTTGGGTATACATATACGTTGATACAGTGTATAGTATAATTGGTTGTTCCTATTTATGCGCCAAGGTTCACCGGTTGCACCCAAATTTGTGTATAAAAGCATGAGAATATAACGAGTAGACACTTCTGTATACTTCTTTTTTATTTCTATGTGAATACTGCAGCTAGGTTGCAATTCTTTTTTAACAATCAAGGCCGCGAATAGAAAATTTAATATTAATAATTTTGTTACGACAGCAATTAATGTAAACTAATTATTTTCTTCCAAAGCAATTCTGAGATTAACATAATTTGTTATCTTCAAATATAGTGAATCAAAAAGAAAATTCATTATTATATAATCTCAGCTATCTTAATATTTTATTCCAAAATTATCAATGAAGATATAGCTAATAATCACCATTGCCAAGACTACTTATTAACGAACTTAGAAATCAAAGTTCATGCTTATTGAACAGATAATTAATCTCGTCTAAACAGACGATCAAGACAATTTTATGAATATAATTTAAATCGCAATAAATGGTTCTACCGATTATCATCTCGATAATTAACAATAATTATGCAGCCAAGAGTAAATGATGCAAAAAAGTCTCGTAGAGTAAAAAGAGGGAGAGAAGTGACCTTGAACGGCCAATCGAGAGTAATCCGACCAGGGGAAGCCCCGTCAAATGATCGCAAGACCCGAATGAACGATTCGCCACAAATGGTCTGCAATTTCAGCGAAGCTTTTCACCAACCACCATGAGCCGAGGAGCCAGGTAAGATATTACTGCGGATGGACCGCCGTATTTCGGGCCGAGTCATTCGTTCCTCTCTATAATTCATCGAATTATTGATTATTCCGCGGAACTTATTCTAAGAGCTCCATTTATTAATGGCTCTCCGGCGAGGGTGGAGGCTAAAGGCAAAGTTCGCGAGCATCTTCCGCGTAAACTTCTGAAGCGTTCTGTGTTTCCGTTATTCCGCCGCTTCCCGCCGCCGCCACCCTGCGCAACCGCCCAGCCCGAAGGGGTTGCAGTTAGAGGAAAATTTAAAGAAGTCCGAGGAAAGGAATCGCCCGGGTAAATTGAATGCACTTATAATTAAACGCGCCGTTTTCTTATACTCCACGGGAAGGAAGTTCGGGAACTGCGAGAAAAGAACCCGGAAAAGAATTAAATCAGAGCGGAATCAGACCGAGCCTCCCTTAAGTTGAACTAGTAATAGTTAGAGACTGCAGCTGCTTTGATTGTCAGCGACAATGAACGATTTAAAATGTGTTCTGCGCTTGATCGAACGATTTAAAAGCGAGAACTTTGAAATGGTAGTCAGATTTGTCTAAATCACTAACTTAACATTTTTTTTTAAATTCAAAAAGTGGTTCTACTTGAAAAGATACATTCGCGGCGCGATGAACTGATGACAAAATCAATGTTCGTTATTTTAGAAATTATGTCCTATGAAAAGACTATTAACTTTCGCTCAAAACGACCTAACCAAAACCATTTAACAGAACATCCATAACTTCTAACAACCCCAATATTCTCCATTCAAAAATGTTCACATTCAAACAATTACCACTCACATTCCACCTTTCACCCTCAAAATTCCCACTAATTACACCCAACGCACCAAGCCACCAAACATGCCAACAAAAGTCCCCAGTGCCGAGCAAACAATCCTCCAATCACTTCAAGCAGCGATTCACGAAGAACTGATCCGTGATTAGGGGGTGACGAACGTCGCACCGTCTTCCGGAGGGAGGTGAGTTCAAAGACAGAGTAGTTGCGCACAGTTCTGGCTGGCCGGTGTATAGGTTTTCAACGGAAAAAGGCGCGGGTACGTTGCAAGGGTGTCAACGCCTGGAAAGATGAAGAGACCGGGCTGTTTCGGGGGTGGTGGTTGAAACAGGCGGAGCGGGCGCGGCGCAGACTGGCGCAATTAAAATGCAAATTATCTCTTTTCGCGCGGCCATATTTCCAGAAGAGCCCGCTCGCTACCCTACGCCGTCACCGATTAACTTGGAACTAATTTACGGGGACGACTCCGGCCGCCCCGGAGTCAGGGAAGACGTTTTGTCTCGGCGCGGATAGACCCCACCACGTTAATACGGGCTAATGTCATTTGCAAATGTCAGTCGGGGCCAGTTTCTTCGCGCTGGCAGCGTGATTTCCCGTCTACCCGGAGACGGAGGATCCGGCGAAATTGCGATTCCACCCGGAGCCACTGGAAGCCTAGCCTAGAACCGCGCCGTGTGAGATTAGAAACGAGTCTGAGACGTCGGAGGGCACTGAGCTGCTCTTGACAATGCATAAGAGAGTCTTCTGTGTCGGAACAAGAGTATTGTTTAATAGTTCAACTATTGGATTACGTTGTCCGTGTGTTTTTAGTGGAACGGCGTCTTTGTGCTAGATGTCTGATTCAGGGATTAGGTGGAGCTATGAATTGTTTAGCGGAACAGAGATGTTTATGCAGTCAATCCAGATGTTGGTTATGTTTGCGTACTCCATAGGTTCAATGATAATGGCGGAGAATCTCGAGACTCAAGTGGAGGCATTGAAATTAAAATAGCTTTTCTTGAGTGACGCTTAATCAGACTTCCAATTGAAGGCTGATCTATCAAGAGCCATTGACGCAATTACGGTATCGCAAAAATCAAATGATTAATAAAGCAAATAATGCTGAGCAATCGGGTTTGGACAGGTCAATTAATCAAGCGGTGGCATCCTCGAGAAATACGACGTCAGAAGGAATGCTATTAATTCAGCTAATTAATGCTCAGTTAAGAGTAATTCCGGCTTTCGTAACTCGTAACTGTATATTCCATTGGTTTCTGTCATTAATTGTCATCATTGCGATCGATGTCGAAGTATCAGGACGAAATTCATAAAACTCAATTTCATAATATAAGGTCAGTCTATCTTCAAAAAATATAGTAACGTGTCGTGACACGATTAAAACGTAAATAGAAAGAATTATAATTGCCAGATCTGTAATATTATACCTTAAATTGTGAAACAGTTAAAATCTCTCCAATATTTCCTTGGTCATTGTAGTACATTCTCACAAGAGCGAACCGGATGCACGTCCACGAACTCGTTCACCATCAAGAATCGGGGAACCGAAGTGAACAAAGCGAGTCGGGTTCCAGCTCTAATTAATAGCCGGATCGAAATTTACAGTAATTGAGCAACAGGCTGCCCGATACGTCTATCGTTCGTTCGCAGAGAGGCCTAACTGTTCGGTGGCTCGATATCACGCAACAGTTCGAAGATTATCGGATGGGAATAGTATGCAACCCGACCCCATGAATTCCAATTAAAAGGCTATCGTAAGTATTTATAGGCCGAAGGCCTGGCCCCCGATATCAGCCGTTGCAACGGTCGTTAAGATGATCGGGTTTAATTACGCACCTCGTAAACCCTTTACCTGATCGTTGAGACCGGATGCCTGGACTTACGCGAAATTCGCGGGGATATATAGTTACCTGGAACAAAAAGAGAATGATCGTTAATAATGTGATCTCGATTCCCATTCAGTAACAGGTTACGTTACATAGTAAATAATCGGATCTTTTTATTTGACAATTAATAGAATGGTATACGATTACCCTAGCCACCTAGGAAATAGAACTTTCTGTAAATAGAATTAAATTGAATGGAAAAATTCAACTCAGTTTGAATGTGAATACAATTGGACAGAATTTAAAAAAAGATTTCAAGTTATAGGTAGAATTTCGTTACGCTATGGAAACTAGGCAAACATAAACATGAGAATATATTATTAATTACTTTTCATTTCTAAACCATTAACTAAAGGATTTCACTAGAATAAATAAATATAGCAATTAATCATTCAACGACAAACATTCATTTACTCCCCACTTTCTTCTCAAAACGGTAAAACTCGCAACAGTATCTCAAAATGTTCACTTAATTCCGAATAAACTTACACCCTTAAACAAGAAACTCTTATCCGTAAGTCAACCTACAGAAATAAGTTTCGAAAAATTCGAAGTTACACAATAAACCTCATCGTGTCCAACATTCAGGAGAAACACCTTCAATCCACCGCCACGCTCCATTTCCACCAAATGACGCGACAAAGAAATAAGAAATCTTATTCCAACTTTTAATATTAGATGGTAAACGTGATTCTGCGGGGTGGCACACGAGTGACCGTCCAGGGGTGAGAGATATTGCGTCCGCGAGCGGGAAATTACGCGGGAACGTAATAAAGCTTCTCGTCTTTCGACTAAAATTCTCCGTCGGGAAGAAGGAGAGGACCCGGTGTTCGAGCGAAAGAGTAATGAAACTGCTGCAAGTGTAATATGAAATAACGAGAAAACAACGGGGGCGGCCAGGATTCTTGGAGGTTCCGCAGCCCCGCTGGAACGCGGAGTGTTTGAAATTTGTTTAGCGAGAAACTTGCTGCCGCTTCTCCGTCCGCGTTTTTTATTAGAGCCAGAAAGGCCCACCGGCAGCCTCCCAGGAATATTTTATCGGCGCTGAAACTTCCGGCGAGATGTTTCGAAATTTTTTCTGCACGCTCCCTTCGCCCGCCGGGAGATGATAAACGCTTTAAGGGAATTCTTCGCGTCGATAGTCATACTCCTCTATTATTCAAACCAATTGAGCTACGCAGCTGCAATATGTATTGTGTAGTTTCCAACGGAGATGTCACTAATTCCAATAGGAACAGAAATATTTCTGAGAGGTATATAATTATTTAAGGGTTGTAGAGTGAAGTTTGTTTTATACATTGGATTAAATATTTTGCGTGAATTTGATTGCGAAATAATTTGAATCTGAACGTTTTAAAATGCTTCAAAATTAAATTGTGCTTTTAGGTAGAATTTATTGAAATATTCGGTAGAGGTTGAACAATCAGATACTTAGAATAATTATAGTTTTATACAAAAATTATTTTTCAACTACGCAACAAAATTGTATTTTTACATTTCCAATTTATTTTTCCCTATAAACTCACCCCCATCGGTTTAGACTCGTTTCAAAAAGCTCTCCGCATTGTACGATTGAAATGCGAGTTTAAACAAACCCGTGCAGTGTCAACAAAGTTCCCGTTAATTCAATGAAGTGGCGAATTTTTTATTTACATTTCATTTCATTGATTGCTCCTATACGACACGGTGGTTCGAATTTTACTATTTTCTTTTGTTTTCGAGCTACGTAATGAAAATGATCCGCCGCGGGTGGGCCGAAAGGAAACAGAGTAAGAGGATTGCCGAGTGTTTCACAGTCGAGTGTATTGTCGGCGACGGCTGGGGCGGCGCAATATCGAAATTTTTAAATTGAGTCCGAACGGAACCCAATTTGTACAAATGTTTCATTTGCATGAAACGTCCAATATCCTGTTATGAACCCCAGAGTGTGCAAGCTGCACGCTTGCCGACCGGTTCAGCCGGAATTCTGCATTTTTGCAAATATTCTTTGTCGCGCAAATATTTGCGAATTTCGACGGGGTATACGCGAAACGAGATACAGCCGCCGCGCCGGTGGGGCTCGAACTCTGAACGGACGAGTAGCACTACTCGACTCGCTGGACTGTGAAAACCACTTCATCAATTTGTTCAACTTCCGATGATCAGAATTTATGTTGCTGCAATCGGTAATACCTGGATAAACTTTAGAAAGAGTATAGGTAGACACGTTCTTTTTTTGTTTATTCATGGTAATTTAACGTGAATTGTTATTAAGTGATTGGAAACGTTTCAACGGTTTTTTCATTGTTTAAAGTAGTTGGGGATGAAGAGTAGTAATTATTGAGACGGGTTTTTTCAACACTGTTTTGTGTCGGGTTATAGAATTATTAGCTAGAAATGGAAGAATTTGGAATTTATTAAATATTTTATTTATTAAACATATACTGTATAGAAACATAAAAATCTCAAATTTAGTAGATATAATTACTAACCATCTTAAGGCATTATTATAGAGAAATTTAATAACCTCAAACGAATTAACTATTTTATTCACCCAACACAATTATTATACAAAGACGCAAAAATCTCAAATTAATCACTTTGTTCGTAGAAAATCGAAAATGGAACAAATCCTCTACCTACAACCAACTCAACAAAATTCCACTTTTTCAAACTAAAATTTGCTAATCAGAAACAAAATAACTCAACATTTCCGAACCACCGATTTTCCTACAACGAACATCATCCTCGACTTATCCACCAAATAAACCCTAAAATTCGACTCAAATAAAACAAAACTCGCATGACACACGAGGCTCATCTTTGATGTACATAATAAACAATTATTTCTCGTAATTTCCGGAACAGAATCCGAACATAAAATGCAAATCAGCGATAAAACGAACACGACCCGTCGAATGTCGTTCCCCGCGCGAGAAAATATTATCATCGCGGGGGGTGAAACGGATTTCCGGGTCGGAATGGCCTTCGGCCGTGGCGGAATGCTAACGACCGACTTCGCCGATTAACTTCTTGCGCGTTCCCTTCTCGATCGCGATCGCGACGGTTCGGCACACTTCGGAAGTTCGGCCGCGGAACTTTTTATTTCGCGATCCGCTTACTTTCCACTCGGGCTCTCGCTCTTCGGTTACATCCGCCCACCCTCGTCTCCTTATCGACCGATATCGCAGGAAATTTAAAACTGAGTGCCAAGAGGCGCGCGATAAAAGTCGAAAGCTCGGTGAGATGTCTCGCGATCGAATTGCAACGCGTTTCGTTCCGTCGTCCCCCGTGCCAGGGGAAATTGCATTTTCGCCGAGAAAGCTCGAGAAAGTGCGTACCCCGGCGACAATTGATTCCTCTTGGGATCGAGGAACGGAACGCTGGCGAATTTAGTTGATTGAAAATTAAGCGTTTAGCTTGAGCTGTAGATGATGATGGAATTATGTTAGCTGGAAATAGCGTTCGAATTGCTTAATTGATTACGCTTCGTTTCTATTTTTTGGGGAAGAGGAAGTTATTATATATAGGACAACGTATTTCGTGATTACGTTTGCTATTGTTATTCAAACACTTGTTTAAGTAGCGTTAACTGTTAATCGTTATTCTTTTTTTTGAGAAATAAGTAGTGGTAAGTAAAATGTCTGATCAGCTGTAATATAATAAATATTAATTAAAGTCAATGAATAATAACAAATATTTTCTTTATTTAGAACATCCTACATTTGCAATCAAAATTACCAATAAAGTATTATTATGTGAAACTAGTTCCTCTATCAAAGATATGTCTATTAATTCAAAAATAATCTGAGCATAGTACCCATGAAAATTTCGTAACTTTATTGGATAACGGTTATTTCAGGTTAATCCTGGGTCGAATTTTTGTTCATGATAACACCAAAATCTATGCAGTACAAAATTAATAAATATCCACACATGAATACGAATTAACAATGTATTCAATAGTTTCAATAATTTCATCAAACGAATATATTTTGTAACTTTCAAGTTACAATGACATTAAACTTTCACGCCCGAGCGTATAAAAGTTTAAGTCAATTGATTATTTAATTTTATTCACCACTTTGAGTGCAAAATGAAATAAATCAACAAGCTGCCAATATACTGATATGTGACTTCAAAATTACATGGGCCTACAGAGGGTTAATCTAGTATTTGCATCAACCTGTACCTTCGTTTCTTTTAATTTGCCCGTATGAAAGCAATTATGTAGATGGGGATTCTGTAACCATTCTATTGAGCCTAGTAATGGACTCTCGTAAACGCGGTTGCGCCGACAAGCGTGTATACTTAACGTGCCGGCTGACGAGAAGTAAATGCTGCGAGCGCAGAGACGTTCTGGCCGTGTCTAATTTCGTTCGTTCGTCGGGGGCCACCAGCTAAAAGAGTGTCGAACCGCTTAAAACTACTCCGGAAATGGGAATTCTTTCCTCGTTAATGGACGCGGGCCGCGCGCGATCCACGCTCGAGTGTTCTGTCAATCCTGTCACTTACTGAAAAGTACTGAACTGACGAAAAAATACTCTTCGTTCCACGAGGAATGGAAAACAGGTTGGTCGATCATCAATACATTGGATGATTTGAAAAACAATGAATAGTATTTAGACTTTCTTAACGCTTCACGTATTGGCAGTTTATATACACTTATTACTATTGTAAGTGGTTAAATAGTTTATTATGGAATAACAATAGATGAATCGGACAATAAATTGTTCTCAGTAGAAGCACACAGAGAAGGAAAGAAAAATTGGAATATTAATTAAATATAGGAATAGTTAAATGCGACAATATAATTTGTGATTGAAATAAATGATTGGCATAAAAGATATGAAGATTAATGTAGAAATAGATGAAATATGAAAATGCAAAATTGAAAGCACATGGTCATTCGATTGGACATGAAACGTTCAGGGTTGAATGAAAGATTTGTTGAATTATTCTGGAATAAAATGCATTTTTGCAGGTGGATATTTGCTTTGCTTGGAAATGAACAAATAGTTGAAGGAAATAAACAGATGAAAATCCAATGTTACCATTTATTGCTTTGCTGGCAATGGTACGGGACGAATTGAATAAACGCTGAATATTCAGCGTTCGAACGTCAAAATCTCTTATATTATTCCAAAATCTGCATCATCAAGGAAATTCAAACGGAATGCGTTATTGCATTCCAAATGGTATTGGCCTTCTCCGCGTCGATAGTGAGTCGTGACAATCTTAATGGAGAATGCGGACCACTACGGTCGGGTTATTTGCATGATAGATGCCGAGGATTCTTAATTCAATTATTTGATTCAGAAATGCTGAGATAAATCCAGCCAAGGATAACCCGACTGAACCGCCAAACCTGTCCTGTTCTATTCAATTACTGATTCACTCATAAAATAATTAACTGATTTAGGAAACTAACAATGGAAACCTCTATAATGAACTTTACATTACAATTGCCGTTTTATCAAGAAACTGTATAAAGTCTTCTACACAAGTGTTCTCATGAAAGAATCTATCCGAGTAGAATCAGTCACCGACAAACAGACACAAAGTGGACACTACTCAAATACAAACCAAGTACTTAAATTTCTCTTATTCATAACATTTATCCAATATCTTAATATAAATATAATATTTAAAAAAAAACAAGCCTCCTTACTCAACCTTAATATAAACATCTCAAATTATATACTCAGAAAAATGAAGTACAATAAAACCATTCCAAGAACAAACATCAAGATTTCAACGTGGATAACACGGAACAGTGTTTCCAGAAGTAAACAGAATATCAATATTCCGTTACCGATAACAAGAAACAATATATTTCTAATATCCTACACAATAAACATTCCAGCACCAATAATAAAACACCCCAAATCTTTCCAAGAACAGACAAGATACCAAGGTTCCAGCGTCACCGACGCTCACAAAACCGTTGGCAATCGGGACGGAAACAGAATTCCATCGTCAACGAAATCCCGCTACAATCCACGAATCGTTCAACGGATCGGCGAACCGCGGCTGAAATCCACCGAAAACACCGCGCATACCGCAGCGGCTCCTGGAGCGCGTCCTCTCCGAAATAAATCCCCGAAGCCGTGGCAACCCTCGTCGCGGCCGTCTAATCATAGAAACCGCTCTTGCAAATCGTAGCCGAGGAGCGGTCACACGTGACACCGAACGGGAGAAGCTCCGCTTCCGACGTCGGTGTCCGTCGCGAAGCGGGCAGAGGCGGTGCCAGCTGTCGCCCGCGCCCCGATCGGAATCTTCCTCCGGTTATTGTATCAAATGCATAAATCTCCGCTTTATTGCCGTTATATGCAAAGCAGCAGCGACAGGACGAATCCTCGGTAAGGAACGCGCTCGCGCGAGAGAGGACCGACCAACCGACCGGCCGGTCGACCAGACGCGCGCGGAAACCTAAGAATAATGCATTCCCCGCGTCGCGTCGCGTCGCGTCGCTGCTAGATCGATGCCTCCTGGGCTGGCTCTGGCCCTCTCTCGTCGTCTTCTACTGGTGCCCCGTGGCTTCTCACCGACACCGGAACGGGAACGATAGCGATCGGCACGGACTTATTTAATTTGGGGACCGGCAGGCCTACCGAGTTGTTTGCTGAACGATCGTTAACGTTGATTTATACGCTCATTCATTTCCAGGATGAACCATCGTTACATGGTCTGTCTCTTTCTCCCTTTCTCTCTCTCTCTTCCTTTCTCTCTCTATGGTTCTGTGTATAGCTTTGTTTCTAGCACCTTCTTTCTGTGCCTGTTTGACTTTAATATCTTTTCTCCTGATATTAGCTTTCCTCCTTCTTTCTTTGATTCTGTTTTTCTGATTTACCAACTTTATAGCTTCTTCTTCTTTTAGGCTTCCTCTCTTCTTGGACTTTTTCTTTCTTTTTCTTTTACCTCTTTGTTTTTCAATATTGTTCTCTTTCTTATTTTTGTACTTCTTTGTTTTTTCCCCTTTTTCTTCAGTTTCTCTTAACTTCTTGGTCTTGCTTTCACTTTCTGTCTTTCTGTCTTACTCCCTTCATCTCTTTCTGTCTTTCTCCCCTTCTCACTTCCTATTACCCTTTGTTTCTCATTTTCTATCTTCCTTTCTTTCACTTTTGTTCTCCTTCTCTGAGAGAGAAAGAGAGAGAGAGAGAGAGAGAGAGAGAGATACACTGCTGTATACAGTAGGTTTCCACATACATACAGGTGAGGATCGCCGCGATTCGGAGAACCATTTCACGGTGTGAAAGTGTTGCGAAGCTGGTTCGCTAATGACGGCTCTAAAAATCGAGGCGTCGGAGGTGGGAGACGGCGGTAGAATGGGTAGAGGCGTGGAACACAGTGAATGGGAAGTAGGGGAGACACGATAAAGGTCTCTAGATAGGGCAGCGAATGGCCATTTAAGTAATTAAGAAACTTGTTTCGTGATGGAGTGTTATCCTGTGATTTTTACTTGGGCGTGAAGTAAGTTTTTGGTAGTTAAAGTGGGAGCGTTTGGAGTGATTGAATGTAATTAATTGATTAATTGTGGAGTTGTAGGGAGACTACTTTGCGTTAGTTGGAGCTCGGGGAAGAAATTGGTATGCGGTGTTGATTTATGAAGCTCGCAAGAGTATTACTAACTGGCTATAAAATTGCTGTTATTAAATTTAATACACCGTGTAGATTGTTGGAAAATAATTATATTTTTCCATGCACAATTATAAAATATGTATTACTAGTGATATATTTCTTTTAAAATAAGTAATTTAAAACCATTCAAAAGAAGTTATTCTGTTATAGAATATAGAATATAGAATATAGAATATAGAATATAGAATATAGAATATAGAATATAGAATATAGAATATAGAATATAGAATATAGAATATAGAATATAGAATATAGAATATAGAATATAGAATATAGAATATAGAATATAGAATATAGAATATAGAATATAGAATATAGAATATAGAATATAGAATATAGAATATAGAATATAGAATATAGAATACAGAATATAAAATATAAAGTATAAAATATGAAACATAAAATACAAAATTTGATAATATTAACACCACACACTTTCCTCATCAAAAACGCCATCAACCCAACAAACGTCGTCATCACCCCTATTAATCCTCCTGCTCCTCAATTCCTCATCCGCACTAAACAGTCCCCTTCATCCAAAACCAATGCCTGCACACTAGAATATTCATGATTTCCAGGACCACGCCAAAACTACGAAGACGTATCACGGCCGTGCGTATAACATGCCTAATCCCAAAAACGTCCGTGGGTCCGGCGCCGACTAAAATATCGTTTCTGCACTCGTATCTCACGCTTAGGGCCCCTCGTTCACAGTGAGCGCGGAAGGGAGAGAGGAAGAGGAGAAGATATTCTCGTAGTCGGAGTACAAGCGAAAATTAGGTGTCACGGAGCAGCGTGCGGTCGACGAGGAGCAAGGACGACGGACGAAGGACGAAAACGAAGAAGACGATTGCTGGAAACGTCGATGCGGCTCCGCGGGGAGCGGCGGCCCCGCCGGATGAGCACGAATAAGATACACGATATAGTGTCCTGTCCAGATAAAGGGAGTAGCCTGGCCCTGCAACACCTCGCTGCCGCGGGAATTTTCTTCGCGTTGCCGGCGGAACGCCATGTTTACGGGCCGATACGGTCAGCGGATCCGTCGGCTAGCGCGCAGCCATAAACTAACCGCGGATCTTCGCGCATTTATTACTCCAATAAACTTCCGGGAAATAATAAAATACTAACATTAACGGTACTCCGTTGTGTACCTTATTTTTTCATTTTACCCTTTTATTGTATTTCCGATTTTTCGATATTTCCTTTATTCCTTTATTCGCGATGGAACCGCCACTATAGTGGAGGCGGAAGACTTCCGACCGAACGTTTTATCGCTGTTAACGTCGTAAAAAGCTTTAGTTTGAAAATTGTATGATAAAATGATTTATTTGTTTCACGGACAGTATGAAATCTTGAAATTCGTAGACTTATAGTCATTAGGGTGTTGTGGGTGTTTGTTTTTTTTGGGGGTCGAAGGGTAGCTGTCGGTTTAAGATCGGTTTATGTGGACCTTTGTGTGGGTTACGAGCTAAGTAGAAAAGTTCATGTGTTTCTTTTCTAGATTTGTATTCTTTATTGAGGGATTGGAAATTTTTAACAAGCTTCTGAATTTTTGGCATTATTTACTAATTTTAGTATATAGTGAAACTTTCCTCGGTGAAAATCAATTTTTTATTCAAATTAATTTCTTTTGTAATTAGGGCCTTTGTATTTGTTACTTAAAGGAGGAAAGTATTCAGCAGAGAGTTTTTATATTCATGCTGTGAAATTGAAGCCGAGATGGCTCGTTTGATCGCTGAAAATTATGTCGCATAGTCTCCTTCCACTCGTTTTAATTTTTAATTTAGGAAAAAGAGAATATGGCATGGAGCCAGATCAGGTGAATAGAATGGTTGGCCAAGCCGTAAGACACCTTTTGAAGATAAAAAGTTGCGCTTGCTAATGGCTGCCTCGTGAAGCCATAGGTTTCAACCGCCCTTCGTTTCGCCATCTCAAGAGAAAAGCATCGAAGATATTCCTATAGTACGTACAATTATACTAAAGACAATCCTTCATTCGTTTCATACATTCTTTCAAAATTCGTTCACGTATGAAACACTTCTAAACAAATACACAATAAACAACACAGTGATTCCAAGCTCAAAAATTCCTTAAAAACCGTATATAAAACAGAGATTTACTTCTCTCAATAATACTTTCTACATCAAAAACAAAACGAAACATTATTACTAACACGCCCATTACATCAAATTAACACCGACACAAGCAACATCAAAACACATGTACAAAAAATCATTTCCTTTGAATCCTTCATCAACTAAATCACGACTTCAATATTTCTTTCACACACCAAACAACATTCTCGGTGATTCCATTCCCAATACAGCGAACAACAAAAGGAAACAATAGAAAATGGAAACGGCGAGGAATTAAACTTTCCTATAGACAAAAGGGCGGCATTCAGCTTCCGCGATCGTTTCCGAAATTGCTATCGACAGGCCAAAATTTTCGGCCGGCACGGAACACGTTAATATCCGAATAATAATACCGTTCGTGTGGCAATGAATAGTAACAAATAACGCTGTGAGGCGGAAGAGAGTGAGAGAGAGCGAGCGTGAGTGGGGCTGGCAATCTAGGGGCCGCGTTTGCCATTGAAGCCTGCACGCGACGGGATTAATTCGGTTGCCGCGGAGCCGCCGCGAATTTATCGAAGGACGAAGGCCGCGGCATCGACATGATTAATTTAATTCGACGTTTCGCGAACGCCCGCCGACTCCGCGCCGCGATTTAATTACCGCGACGCAATAACTTCCGCCCGGCTCGGCGGAGGTGTAGGTGTGTACGTGCCAACGGTGTTAACTTTCGACTTTTGAGTTTTCGAACCGTCCAGCGGCGGAAATGCCCGTTTCCGGTTTAACTCCGGGAATAAAGACGGACAGTTTGTTAACGAGATTTTGATTGAAAGTGGAACGGAATATTGAAAACAAGAGATCGAAGCGGCACGGCTGGTTTCGGGAATTGCTCTTCGGCTTGGAGGATCGTCGATCTTTTTTTTAATGGAGTACGGGTATTTGTTAATTTACGTTTTCGAGGATTGATATTGGAATATAGATAAGAGTAGAATTCTTTATGCTAATTGTTTTAGTTAATTTGAGATTCTTCTGAGGGGAATGCGATTTTATTTGAAACTTTGTTTAGTATTCTTTTGTGGATTCCAGGGGTTATAAACGTATAAATATATCCGGTGTATTTATTATTGGATAAATGCTTGAAATTTATAGTTTCATCTTTAACGATCATAGAAGCAAACATCCATCTAATTCCTATCACAAACGCAAATTATAAGTTCAGCCGCAACGAAATAACCATCTCATCTACTCCTAATCTATCCGAAAGCTCAGAAAAACTCATAATTTCATCTTCAACTATAAAAACAATCGAAATCCAATTCCAAAAGCAAACCCTCGAAGCTACAAGCTCACCTAAACGCCCGGAATCGAATAATCAAACAACATTTCGCCGCTGCTAATCTTTTAAAAGATGTAAAGTAGCTAGCTCCGGTGAAACAGCCCGCAGAAAGGATCCTCGCAAAGAAGAGACCCAGCGTTGCTCCCTTAAGAACAGCAAATCCGCTCGCTCCCGTCCCATTGAAATCCATTAATCCAGTCGTCGCGACGAATCCATTCTCGATCATAATCCCGTTGTCTGCGTAACATAGCCGATTGAGGATCGGGCCCGGCTCATCGACCACGTTTCTTCTTCCTCCTCCTTTTCTTCTTCCCTTTTCTACCACCCTCGCTCTCCATCTATCTCGTTCTCGTTCTCTCTCTCTCTCTTCCTCTCTTTCTCAACGAAGAATCGCGTTTCCCCGCGAGCCCTAATTTGCATTTATATCGATCCGCGCCGCGAATGGAAATATTAAATCCATTTTCGTGGCGCGGGCGCCTACGCGAGAGCCCCGACACGAAAAAAGAAATCAATCGCGCGAGACTGTGTCACGTATCAGACCGCGGAGGCTTATCGGAGGCCTCCTCCGAAAGCGTTTCGATTTATCTCGACACGTCTGACTACGTACATCGGTTCCGCGCGTCGCTTCGAATACGTCGTATAAGCATTCTTTGAGATGCTCCCTGTAGGGCTGCACGATTCGAAGCCGAGCGAGCGCGGATGAATAACGAGCGGAATGCGAATTTTATGTGTTCGAAGCGGTTTTCAGTTCTGTTGCATAGGGGAGTTTTTTTCGGGGAGCTTGGCGAAGTTTTTTTTTGTGTTCTTCGAGGTGTGGCGGAATTTTTGGTGGGGTGATGGTAGTTGAAGATTTATATTGTGGAGTAGATTATATTTAAATTAGGTGTCGATATGCTTAGAATGGATGATATTGTTGATGATATTTGAACTTATTGGTTTTATATGATCCTCGCGTGATCGTACGGTAGATTTCTAGTTTCCCCGGATTACTGACACTAACCAGTGGAAGATATAAATATTTTAAAGTAGGTGAGATTATAATAAGATAAGATTATTAATGGTGAAATTAGTTGTCGCAATCTATTTAAAAATAGGAAGTTGTTGAAAGAAACGCCAAGGGCAAGATCAAAAAATCACTTTTTGACTCAAACATATTTTAGCTGTAATATATATCTAAATTGAATTCAAAGTTAATCAATTTTGTAACCAGATACATTTGCACAATATTATACATACCAAACGGAAATTAATCAATTCTATAATCAAATCCGTTTGGATCGCATAAATATAATTAAAGAGAAATGAAACTCCATCAATAATTCCTTAATTACTCCCAAGACCATCGATTCTTTTTAAACTAGCAAGAGGATTAGCTCTCCAATTACCGAAACATTCGGGCGACGCAATTCTCGGAAGGTAAACTGACGAGGAGCGAACGAGCTGGCCCGATTAAAGCAGAAACAATCGTAAACGAAATTCTTTAGCGGCTGGTCGCTAACTGAAATGGATTTCACCCGGCTCGTGAATCGCGTCTTCTCCCGGGATATACCGATACAATGGGAAACATTACAAAGCAACGTTATTGTCGTCTGTTCGCTACTGATAGGGCTAAACCGTGGCTCAGTATCAAATTAACGTTTATGATAGGTCGCCATTCAAATCTGGCTTAAAGCGTTTCCACGTGAAACGCGCGCGCGCGCGCACGCGCCGCCATGTTAGGAGCCGACCCCCGGATTTCATGCCGCCGGATGCCGAACGTAATAATGAATAATAATGGAGACCTTCGAAAATATTCACTATTTAATTGCGAGACTGATTAATTGTCAAAAATTCCGTCCGTCAATGAAATTTCGAACAATTCGACATCTGCCCGGGGTTGGCGCGGCCGAAATTAGGCACCGGACTGCGTTTAATTAGCACTTTAATACCAACCCAGACTTTTTTATTGCGACGGTAATTAATTATATTCGAGCGATTTTTTCCCTCAATTAATGACGAAATTTTTCACTGCGGCAATCGTGAAACACAATTTACTTGCTACCTTTTTTAGCTCCGTGGGATTGTTAATGGAGTTCATTTATAGAAAAATGGTGATTACTATTCAATGGTTATATTATTATATATTTCTGCGGGATTATTTATTCTATTGTAAAATCTAATTATTTGAATCACAACAAATTGTAACTCTGGAATATAAAAAGCTGTAAAATATCCATGTAACTACAATATGTTCGTAAAGAAAATTATGTATTCAAATCATCTAGAGAACAGAGTTAATTGAAAATCTAAAATGAAATCAACCCACATTCAAATTTCGTATTCGAAATTATAAGACTATAGAAACGTCAATTCGCGAAAGATGAAAATTAAACTTTTTCAAATGAAAAAGCAAATCCAAAATTCAAACAGATTTCCCTGTGAAAATCACCGAACACAATTCCATAGTTTCCCGCGTTCGCGAATCGCGCGCTCGCTGGTCGCAATGAAAATATGACGCCACAGGCGGGTGGCAGATTAAAAGCTGATCAAACGGTGGAAAACTGCAATTGCCGCGGCGAAACAAATTTACAGATCGTCAACGTCGGCGATGCGTCAAGAGTCTCCTGCGGGAATCGATAGCTGCACCTGAGCCCGACACTCTCAGCCGAAAATCTACTTAGAGAAGAGGTGGTAATACACGAGGCTCGATCGCGGGGAGGCGACGAACGCCGGGCGCGTTTCCGTGATTTACATACGTTCCGGCGTGTCGGAGTGCCTGGCGGCTGACAGATAGGCTGACAGGGACGTTAGGAGTCCTGGATACACGGGAAAAGATTATTCGCCGGATCTGGGTTAGCTGGATACATAATGAGCCTCAGGATAGAGTATCTGCCGTACGCCAGAGTAGAAACATTACATTATTTCGTATCTCGAAAGTTGAAGACTTTCTTACCTCCAAATCTGCAGTGATTTGGCAACTTGATGTAGAAATTGTCACATGAATTTTTAGAAAGTGAAAATTGCTCTAAGGTCATTGGATATTTTGTCTATTACTTTGACAATGTAAAATTTCCTTTGATTCGAAACAAAAATTAATCGAATCGAATTAGTTCGTATAGGGGATAGAAACACTGTCATTGTCATCCTCATAAAAACTATACCCTTTCTCAACATTACACAAACACCATCTGAACAATATGAATTTTACACATACAATTCAATATATCAATAACACCATTAATTAATGATCCACACTATCTAATCCTAACATTACCATCCTACCCAACCATCTTACTAACCGAAAGCTATAGCTAAGATTAATTCACCGAACACAACCTTCCTCAATTCCCCTATCAACGAAACCACTTTCCTCTCCCAGCCTACAACCGAAATTCTTCAAAACAAAACCTCTCTAGAATTGAACCAAAAAATCCCTGTACGTTATTCATCCCAGTGCGAATTCCTCAGGATGATCCTCCTGATGCGCATCTTCGCACAGCCACGTTGTCTTCTGTACCTACACGCGGCCGTCCCACGCAACTGTGTCCCCGACAAGCATCTCGTGGCCGCGCGGATCCGCCGTAGACGTTTAGACGGCTCCGGTCTTGAGGATCGTGCCGTGCCGTGCCGTGCGGCGGCGAGGTCGTGGCGGCGGCAGCCACTCGTGCACGTTCGCGCGGGATTACACGATTATCCGCATCTGCGGATGAGGTTCAAGAACCACTCGGCCGGAATTTTAGCCCTTGCACAGTTGAATACATCGTAATTGGTTCGCGTCGAGACATGCGCCCGGGCCCTCTCTCTCGCGTTCTCTCTCTTCCTCGTGCTCTGATTCCCTCGCTTTCTCTTTCCCTCTCATGCTCAGTTTCTGTTGCTTTCTCTCTCGTGCTCTTATTATCTATCTTTCTCCTTCGTGCTCTCATTATCTCTCTTCCTCTCTCATATCCTCAATCCTTTCTTTTTTCTCTGTCTCTCCCATTCTCAGATTCTCCTGCTTTCTCTCCCTTGTGTACAATTTCTCTCAATTTCTCTCTCATTCGTATGCAACTTGTCTCGTATTCTCTTTCTCTCATGCTTTCACACTCTCTCATTTTCTCTCATTATATCTCTCTCGTACTCAATTTCTCTCAGGTTTTCTCTCTCCCTCTCCTCGTCTTTAATTATACCTCCCTCATACTCGGTTTCTCTCACATTTTCTTTCTTCCTCTCATTTTCTTTCATTATATCTCCCCGCGTACAATTTCTCTCAAGTTCTCTTTCTCCCTCTCATTTTTCTCTCATTATATCTCTCTTATACACAGTTCCTCTCGTATTCTCTTTCTCTCCCTCCTTTTTCTCGTATTGTATCTCTCTCATACTTCCCTCGCATTCTCTTGTTCTTCTTTCTAATGCTCTCATTCTTCTTTATTTTCTCTCATTCTATCTCCCTCGTGCACAGCTTCTTCTGCCTTCCCTTTCTTCCTTTCATATTCAGCTTGAGTCACTTTCTCTTTCTCCCTCCTGTGCTATTATTATCTCTCATTTTCTCTTATTACATATCTCTACCTCTCATACCAAATATCTCTCACTTTCTCGTCCCGTCTCACTTTCTCCCATTCCCTCTCTCCTATGCACAGTTTCGCTCACTACCTCAGCCCCTACGCGGTGGAACGAGATAATTCGACGGCGTTGCATCCGAGCTGTCAGCCCGACGGACTACCGCTAGATCCGACGATACCGCGGACCAGCGCCCGATTGAATAAGGCGGCTGTAATTGAAATTGGACCGAACGCCGACCGGGCCTCACTCGATGGTCGCAGACACCGCTTTCGTGAAGTAAGTTGGGTGTTATTGTTCGATATCAGTGGGTGTTGAGGTAGCAATAGGTTGGATCGAGTAGGACTTTATATTGATATGGTAGCCTCGAAGGGATGAGATGTTTACTTTGAAGGTTTTAAAGGAAAAGGACTCGTTGTGTCGGGGAATGGAAAGCAACAGTTGCCTTGGTTCCCTTGATAGCGGTGAATCTGTAATTTAGGTGAGGAGATAATTCAAAATATTTGAAAAACGTGTAAACTACCATCAAAAGATTTTTAAAAAACTGATGTTAACCCTTTGCACTCCGAACCATTCTGGACGTTGGCTACCAGCTACTCAACGCGCCTTTGCGGCAGAAACGTGCATTTACGGACCCGCGTATTATTTAGTGTAGTTTCGGAACCAAGTAACGTATTATAATGATATTGAACTTATATGAATTTGTTGACATCAAGGAATGTATATTTGCAAAAAAATCAGTATTTTATTTTTTATAATTTTGTACAGTGTGATAAACCGTTCTTCCGTATCACTATCATTGCTATCGTTTTCTTCTACATTTAGACTTTCTAACATATCTGTATAAACGTCTATCTGGAGCTCATCTTCACTACTACTTGTGTCATGAGACTCATTCGTGTTTAAACGTTTTGCCATTGTTCTAATAAAAAAAAATGAATAAATACATGGGTTGAAAACTTCTAATTGTTATTACTAACTCACAAAATAATATTTACCAAAAGACCTTGTACCAAAAGAACTTATTTACAAAGAGAAGAATCACTTTTCCGATTTTCTCACTCGTTAGATCTATCTATACCGCTCGACGCTTCAAACCAGACTGAGCTCAGCTTTGAAAATCTTTTCCTCCAGTTTTAAATTTGTTTATTTATATTTATAAATCTCACTATACAGTGCAAGGTATGCACGCATACCGACCTTTCTTCTACAAACTCTCCTTATCGCCCTTTTCAAGTGGCGCCGAGAAGTGCTCGGACCGTCGAGAACACGCTTTTCACGTTCTCATCTGACACAAAACCCGCTGACATTTTTTTTATATATCTCAGTAATTTTACTATATTTTGATTTGATTTCTTGTGCCATTTCAAGAGAAAACTTCAGGGAAACATGTATGTCTCAAAAAGTTGCGCTGAAATAACTTAATTCCCCGTAATCACTAATAAATTTTAATGTCCCCTGAGTGGGGACATCCGAGTGGTATGCTAGAATTACGATGTCCCCTGAGAGGGGACAGTGGAGTGCAGTTAAGAGACGAATATTATATTAATTCGATTTCTTGGTTTAATTAAATTCATATTGAAGAATATTGAGAATCTACTTTGAAGTATCTACAAGCATATGAGAGATCAAAATATTAATCGAAAGTTCCATACTCTCCGGAACATTAGAAATTAACTTTAACATTCAGCATCTACTATTAATTTCCCAAAATTCATAAACAATAATTGAATATATTCAAGCGTCCATTCCACCCTTTGTGCATTCAAAACGAAATCAAAATACGACTTCCATAAAACTTCCCCCCAAAGGGATTCTAAATGGGAAAACATAATCGTCCAAAGAAGTTCCAGAAGTTTTCCTGGATTCCGCGGGAAGTTGCTTAAAGAAGACAAGTTTAAAGCGGAAGTCGCGTTTTCCTGGAGGCGCGAGAACTTCGAAATGGAAATCTGGCTACCCGCAGGACCTCCCGTCAACCATGAATCAGAGCGACAATATTCCGGGAAAGAATTACGACGGATCCCGTGCCGCGTTATCAAGATTTACTCCGGCTCCTTTGTCGCTCAGTTAATAACAACGGCGCGAACGGTGGCACAACAGTTCACGGCGAAAATGGCCGGCGATGTAAACGATCGTGAGGGGGCGTCGGAGATGGCGAGCACGGTGACACTCGGGGGAACTACTAAAGTGTTTTCGTGACAAGAGATTTTCGGCTTGGGGATCCTCGTGACCTCGCGACCTACAGGCTGCTTCACAACGAAGTGGTTGTTACGAATTCTAATTTCATACATAGTAAATGGTACTATTTTATTAATTTCAGATAATATTGATACTATTAATAGTATTCATTAATTTTAATGATTATACTAATAATATCAATATTTCTTAGTTTCAGTAATTTGATTAATATTCATTTAGATGATTATAAATTATATTATCGTTAAGTTACGACGTAAAAACGTTTATAAGAATTTACTGTATAGATATAATTGCCATTCTTATTTTTAAAAGTTTTCGAGGCGAAAATTATAAGTCACTGTTTCAATAAATATATGGACACTTTCCAAGTATTATACGAGTGAAATAAAAGGAAAATACAAATATGGAGAAAGAGCAGGGTAAAATGAAGCATCAGTTAATTGATTGCTTTCTATCTTCTCATATTTTCTATTCCTGCGGTACAAAACGCTCGAATTTGTTTTCGTGTTAATAGCGTAGAAATTGCATTTTAGCAATGCAGATTTCACACGGTAATTTAAATTTCATAATTGAATACCGCAAGAACGGCTAGAAACATGCATAGTTTGCCGGTGAACGATCTGTGAAGAAGGATTTTCATTTTTGCTGCATCCTCGTGTCTTGCCTCGTGCCTTGCGATATTAATTTCTTAATCTAATTCACCGGGAAAACTGCGTCGTAAACCATCCAATCGTGAACTCCCGACGCAGCTACGGCTAAAGTTTAAAGTAGTTTTATGGCGAAGTCCAGACGTGCACTGATGAAGTCATACGTAACGATGTTGTAGCGACTCTTGCACGTACAGCCACTGAATCCGTCTTAATTAGAACCGTGACAAAATTCACTTAAACTACTTAAACTCATCTAAAGGTGAACATTATGCATAGAAATCATTTTAAATATTCAGTGACATTATTAAATGAGATTAAATTAATTTTTGTAGACAATTGAGAATCGTATGGAATAGATTAAAATAAATAAATGATCCATAATGATCTCCTTATGCATAGATCATCTATACTCCACATTTTAATATAGCTTTCCTACAGTATTCTAAATATCCTCAACTTAGAAGTTCATTGTTAAGTAACACCCAACCAATGAACATCATCACTATCTCCGAATTAATAGAAACTCAAATTACCTTTAGTTCACCGAATAAACTACTTTTAAACGAGACGATTTGAATTACTCCACAAAAATTCCCATTAAAACCAGCAGTTAACATCAAATCTACCAACATTTATTGTACAGTATATTCTATTGTTCCTAGAAAACTTGATATTCGTTCATTTAGATTTCAGAAATTAGAGGCTTAACACTAAAAGTACCAGACGGGTAAAAATTTCTTTTTTCCAATCATCGAAAAAATAACAGGTGTTCTTGGAGGAATGATTAAAGAATTTTAACCAGGAACACGCAAACTGAATTGTAAATCAATTAAAGTCTCAATAATTACATTATTCGAGTTTATTTAATGTTAAAAGTAGACAATTAGGATACACATTTGTGTATCAATCAAACTGCATTAATCAAAATCAACCCAAACATTTACTAGTATCAAAGTAGTATCAATTTCAAGTACCAAATAACGTTTATAAAATTCAGTATGAATCAAATTGACTCGTTCCGTAAATTTATCGTTAAAATCAATCATGATAATTCAGAACACAAGGAGTCAATAAAGTGTCCATGACAATGCCGAAGTGATCACGCGCGGGTCATCATTAAATCCTCGAAGCAACTCGACCATCTATTGTGGCGCGGACGGTAGGTGCACGCGTGCACGCACACGGACTTGATACACGTTGACAACGGTGCCCGAGCAACGGCGGAGCACGTACGATTCATGGGGTTGCTTACGAGCTCCCTGACCAAAATTCGCCCGCCCACGCGACCCTTACTATTCCCTTGTCGAACAACGGTAAGATATTTATCGCCGGGACGCCGAAATCACGGGCTGCCCTTATAAAAATAATGTCCAATTATTCTTCCGTCTTTCTAGCGCTGTTTTCATGGTGTCGAGCCAGGGACACTCGGGACACGGGCCAACCGGTCGAGTGGGTAACCCGAGATTTTCAAAACACCCACCGTGGAACACTGAGATCGCCAAGTGTTTTCTTTATCAACGAAGGATTTCGTAATTCGACATTTTTGGAACAAACGATTGACTTTGCTCCTTGATGAATTGAGGAAGAGGATGATGGAACTCTGAAACGTTGTGCTGAAGAAAGTCATTTATGTATTAGTTATTTATATATTTATAGATTAGTTGTGTATCATTTGACCAGTTGACTGTTGAAATGTATAAATGTGTTTTTTCCGTTGAATTCATTTTGGAATTGGGGATCATGGATGTGAAGAGAATTTACGAGAAGTCTGAAATGTTGGAGATTAAAAATTGACGAATATATAAGAGATATATTAAATTAATCTTTCATTAATATTTATTATTGAACTTTAAGTGTCGTTAAAGCTACTATTTCCATATTTTATACCAACAAACAGCATCTACTAATATTAATATAATATTATGATAGCTGATTGAATTATTCCGACATAGCCTAATTATCAAACTTTCCAAAACAAAGAAATAAAAGCAATTAGTTTCAAGTAACATGGTTCTAACAATATTTCAATTAAGAAAAAATGACTCTTATTCTTTCTTCTCTCGGAGATCCTATATTTCCATTAAGAAAATATAAAGATTTAACTAATAGAGCCTTCCACTCCGTAGTATATAATTATTATACCGAGGTAAGGGGTTGGTCTCATTTAATTCGCAGGAAACTCGTTTCCGTTAAAATTAAGAAACGAACATTTCCAGGGCCGAGCAGCCTCGAGTTCACTGTGTGAAAATAATCCACGGCCTGTATTAAAATGGTTCCGTGTAATTAATCCAGTGCCTCGCGGACCGTTTTCCAACCCCCTCCGCGACGCTAAAAATGCTTCCATTCCCGGGGGCGGCGACGGCTCATATTTGACTCGCGGTATGACAGCTTGTCGAGACGGGTTTTTAACACAGAAAAAGCTAATTTGACATAGTTGGAGGGTCCTCTCTGCGCCAGGGTCACGTTTTATTAAAACGCCGAGTGAAGGGTGGACCGAAGGGGTGGAGGAGCGTTTAAAAAGCGATGAAAGCGAGGAAATCGTTATTCTAACGCGAAAACTTCTGTGACAACTGCTTGAGATCTTAGAATTTCCATGGTTTCCGTTGGAAAGCGACTGCTTTCACTTGGATAATACGAAATTTTTCTTCTTTGAGGGACAAACGTGTTGGCAGTCTTTTATGTATTTACACGCAAGAAACTTTTAACGTTTGTTCAAGATACAATTATGCTGAGTAAAATGTCCCTTTGTAGTTTCTAGAATATGACGATTGTATTATGCTATACAACGAGCAGTGGCACAATATTATTAAATGAAATTGTTCTCCGGTCAATTCCAGTCTACTTTAAAAATTAATAATTTCAATATTTTCTAAAATGAAATTTTAAGTAGAAAAAATCTTATTCCTCGTTTTCGACTTACTTTTTTCACATAAAATCATCCCTTTCTAATTGCACTGGAAATCGCAGCTTCTACATAAATATTAAAACAAAGGCTTGATACTCGTTACGAAAACGAAAAAGATTGCAATTTAAAAAAAAAATTTCACAGGTCACGTTCCCTTTCACAATCGTCAGCGTCGTTCAATTCACGGGCCGATGATTTCCCGCGGATGGTAACGAGTCCCGGCGATCGAATTCGCAATTAGTCGCGGCGCGACGTGGCCGAAAAGGTGCCATTTCGAAGTCGTAGCGAGCGACCAGGTGTTACACGACCAGTATTATTTTCAGGGCCGGGGAAACGGTAACAAATGGCACATGACTGAGCTCGCAATTAGTCGCGAGGGATTCATTTACCGTTCGACTTACACCGGGAACACGCGAATATTCATATTTACGGAGCGCCGTTCTCTCGCCGCGTTTCAACCTTCTCTCTCCCTCCGTACCAATTCACGGTCGGGATCGTTCATCGCTGAGTACTCCTGAACTTCAACCCTTTAGAACGAGAATTTGTTTAAACGTCAAGAACATTATCATACGAAATTAAATTACTCGTTTTATAGCTGCTCTGCGTTTCTCTTAGAAATGGAAGGGAAAATTAGAATGGGTTGCAGGTTTTTTCGTAGACAACGTAACGCATTAAATTGCTCCGTTTGTAGTGTCTGTCGACAAACAAAGGTCTCTGACTTTCTGAAAATCAAGAACCAGGTTTTCTAGTTAAAATGCCTACGTTGAGTGTTTACTTTAAAAAAGGAGGTTTCAATAATTACAAAGTTACTTTGAAATTAAAGCCTTTGATAATTTAATGCCCCGGTAATTTACAAACTAATTTCCCATTTCTTCCTACGTGCAACAACTAACGTTTATTATTACTGAATTGACCCAGAAACTTCCATCGCAAATCCCACCGATTTCTATAAACCGAAAGATAAATCGATAAAACATTACTTTCCCGAAAACGCCGGCAGAATTTCAAATGATTGCCAGAACCATCGCCGTTAATTATCGCCACAATCCTCTCGGCGAGCAGTTGGCAGTCTAAAAACACGCCGAACTTCCTTCGCAAAACTGGAGCGTATCTTCAAAGGACCAGTTCGCGAGGCGTGCGGCTGAAAGCCCAGTAGTCCAGGCCGACCAATCGCAGCGGGAATGCTAATAGTCCGGCGAAACTGGTTCAATTCTATCACGATCCTTACAGCTCGAGTTTCCAGAGTCTGCGTAGTTCCCCCGGAGCTGGACAAAAGGATCAAACTGACGGACGATGGTGGCGATAAATAGAGCAACTATCCGAGCCTTGCGGAGACCCGGAATGGCGGAAGAACCGCCGTAAAGCTAGAGGCTCTCGTGTGGTTTGCGGCGATCCGACCGCAAGTCCTGGCCAGAGAGCGTGCAGATCTCCCGTGATGCCACGTGAGAAAGGGCATCAAGGTGGTGTCGGTGTTCGGACCGGTTCTCGCGAGCAGATCTTGCACCGACAGACCCATTTTCGCGTGCTACGCGATCACATTTCAGATCGAGACACGCCGCGATCGATCGAGATCAGTGGGGTTGCTACCGACACACTTTTCTTTTTTAAGAAAAGATGATCGATCTCTTGACTACAGTGATACGAGAAACTGAATTTAGTAAAGTAGATGTTATAAGTTTGAGTTAATTCTTTGCTTTATGATTTCCTTGGCGAGTGTTAATTAGAATCATTTTATTGCTGGCTGTTTGGTACAAGAAAATGTTTATGCTTATGGGAATGTCGTATCTTGTTTTAACAGACTGCATGCGGGAAACGTACCTTTAGATTTTTCGCAGTCTGTCACTTGAGCGAGGGTCACGTAAAAGTACGTACTCAGTAGACTCGTATAAATACGGGTCATTCTAAGTGCTCGCTACACGCATAAGTCCGCGGCGAAATATACCCGCATGGAATATGTTAAGTTTGAAGAACCGAATAGTGTTTATTTTAATTGATTTCTGTTTGAGACTTTGTTAATGTGTTTCACTCGATGTTGTCTATAAAGCAAAGGAGTTGCCTTTCACCAAGCACAGCATACCAAAACGATCACACACCATAAATTCATTAATTAATAATAAAGCAATAATTAACAGTATCATATTTTCATAAAAAATGTTTAACTTTAATCGTTTCAAATCCACCAATTAAAATGAATATTATTAAATTTAGTTTCATACGAACATTGAGGCTGTCCAAAATAATTGATCCTTACCTTTAACCCTCTATACCCACAAAAAATATCAAGTATCAATTATCTAATAAACTCAACACTGCCATCAACATCAATAGCACAAAAAATGAAACACTCCATTATTTCCATCATCTTCGAATCATACGTGATCGAAACTAATCAACCACCCGTTGCAACTGGGTTCGATTAAATCCCAGGCAGATTGAATAAAGGAGAATTTCCACAATATTTCATACAGCATCTTTTCCGCCACCCCTAGGCCGCAAAGGAACGTGCTCGTTCGTCCATCGTCCTTGCCCGTCCATCCCCCGTCCTCCATCCCTCCGGCGCCGCTAATGTCTAGGATCCTCTCTGTCCCTTCCCTCCCTCGTTTTTCCTGAATTCTGTTCCCGTACTCCGAACACGTTCTATTGCCAATTTCGATCCGGTACGCCCGGCGAATGCCAACCGGAGTAAGCCTTATCCATCTACTTGGACCGCGTTATCAGCGTAAATCCGTTTACAAGCTTACAGGAGCGTGTATGTACACCGGGACGCGCAGACGCCGAAAGCGTCGCGCTTCAAAGGTGATTATATTAATGCTAGCTCCTTCGATGAACTTTGGCAGCGATACGTTTGCTACGGGGGTGGAGAAAAGAGGGATCGTTTAGGCCTAGAAGCTTTTGCTCGATAAGGCGGGAAGGAACCCTGGATCGTTGTCAATGAGTTGGTTTATTCAATATTTATGTCGTTTAATGTAATGCTTAGAATTATAAGATAGACGCTGTGATCATCTTGGAAATGAAATATTTCGAAGTGGCAGATTTTGTTGCGGTGCCTCTGTTTAGTTAGAGGGCATCCGGGAGACGTTAATAAGCATTATGAACTCTTGTATAGTGTCCAATCTCTAGTTGCATAGTTGAAGTAAAATAAAAATAAAATTGCAGAGTCATACAAGTCCACGTTTAGACACTAATATATATAAATTACCATACATTCTTCGATATAAAATATTCTAAAACAAATGCATCGTTTCTAATCGAATCAATTTTAATTGGTCCACCAAAACAATGCCAATCTCTTCGTCCAGGCCACAAGATGCATAAAGAAATATCCACTCCATAAAATCTTCTCAGAACCGACTGCTCCATTTTCGATCGACCGAACAACCGAACAGAAACCTCGCAAGATCGTAGTGCCGCGGAATCGTTCGATGCAAGTAATAAATGAAATAATTCAGTGAGCAAACTGCGAAAGCACTTGCCTCGAATTCCATTAAGCGAAATCCGCTCGATACTGGGGAGAGCGGACGCTGACTCGAGTCATTCGATACAGGGAGACCCAGATACTCGCTATCAACCAGAAACCTCTCTCCCTCCCCCTCCCACCAGTCTCGTAATTATTCTCGCACGGTGAACGAGCAAGTAGAGGGTCGAAGAACGCGAATCAAAAGCTATATGAAAATTCAAACGACCGCCAAAGGAAATCTCGATGAAAGGTTCGCTCCGGCAGTTAACCAACGCTTAGAGGGACCGCGCTCGCGTACGCTGCCGTATGAAGTAAACACAGTAAGCGGGTAAAAACCGTTCTTCGCCGGCTAGGGGCAGAACCGAGGAAAGAGTGAGTGGGAAGGACAGAGAGAAAGAGGGTTTCAAAAGGAAGAAAGGTAAACCGAAAGAGGCTCACAAAGAGTCGGCTCGATAGCGGTTCCACAGTAGTAATTACCGGTTCTACGGTAACAAGTAACCACGGAACGGTACCGCAATTTCCCAGAAAAAGGACCTCGATGCTCGCGGAACATCTCTACCGCCCGCGTCTCGCGACCACATTCGACGACCTCTTTCCGATCGCTCGGAATCCCTTCGCACGCGTATCCTGTTTTAACCCTTCACCGGATTACGATTGACGATGTTTCTGGAAAAAAGAGGTCTGTTGGTACTTTTTTGGTAAAGCTTTTCAACCCCTTGCCTTGGAATATAGTGTCAGGCTCGTGGAAGATTTGAAACTGAATTTACTATACAATATAATTCTTTTGAATTCGAATTAAATATTAATTTTCTGTGAATACTTGTTATACTTTGAATCAATTATGTAGAATACGCTTGGGATTTGTCTCGTTTTTTCCTATGAATTGATGAGGAAATGATTTAATGAAGTTCAGAAGAGAAATCATAGGTCAAAGGGTTCTGCTAAAACACCGTTTTCACCAGTCTTCGAAACTAAAACTTGTAACTCAGTGTACTGAAATAATGCCTCAATTCGGGTTAGAAGACTACAAATATCCTCAGTTCTTGCGACACAAAGAAAATTATACTCAACTGCAAAGATGCACTACCTACTTCAATTTTTAATAAGAAATCACATATTCCAGCACGCGACTTCCAAACGTTCACACACAATTTCATTACGGAAAGAATCTCACATCAACTAGAAAATTTCTCGCAACCCCAGAGCCACGCAAACCAAACCCCCATAGACTCAAGCGCAACGAGCGACCATCAAACCTTCAGTCACGCATAAACTTTCAGTGCCAGCCAACAAAAGGCGGAATCAGAGGAAAGTGTCTTCATTACCTTAGAATACACCCCATCGTGCCTATTAAACGAACTGAACATAAAAATCCCCGTAAACTTCTCTAAAGCTGCAGTGCCGAATTTCAGCAGACAATGCCGTAAAACCCCAAATGACCCCTGTCTAACGCGGGACGCGTGGAAGACGTGTTGCCAGACGAATAGTTCTTTCCTCTGACCGCGGTTCTCGTAAAACGCTGGACGAGCGCGAATCCTCGGCCATTATCGCGCGAGTAGCAACCGGGGAACGTAATGGCCGTAGAAATTTCTCGTCCATATAGTCCGCCGGCTTTATCGGCGTATCTCTGTCCTCATTAATAACAATGGTTTCCTTAAAAAGAATCAGCTAGAGGTGAATTACGCGCCGCCCCGTTTCAGTGTACCTGCATGCGGAATAGATGTACAACGGCCGGCGCGGCACGACGCGTATTCGCACGCGCAATTTGCAGTAACTCCGCAAAGCCGGCCATATATATGCGCGCCAGGCCGCATTTACATGCGTGTAGCCGGTGTTCACGCCGGCCAATTGCGCACGTGTACACTTACATAATAACCGTGTACGGGAATCTCCTTCTGCGATTACGGGGGGCGACTGGTCTTTCTCTTAACGCGTGACGACTTCTAACCCGTTGTCGGGTTGCTTTTCAACCGGCGTTTGCGTGATTTCGTGTTTGCCGACTTACCGGGACATTTTTTGTTGATCGGTTTCCTGTTTTATGTTGACTTTCAACCTTTGATCAAATGGTGTTGGATTTTGAAGTAACATTTGCTTGTTTGAATGAAGATTCTGTTAGGAATACTTTTTTCTGTTACATGAATATTGTGTGACGTAGGTAAGTAATATTTAATACTGGAACTACCCGATGAGTCAACATGGCCAATTTTGGGTCTCTTGTTTCGCAATTATGGGAAAGACACAGACGATTTTCTCAGAAATTATTCGAGAAATTGATTTAGATAAATACAAACTAGAATATAAGGAAATTGAAAACTCAATAAATGTATTTTTATCAATTTTATAAGGAAATGTAGAACAATCAGTTTTACTGTTCAGTAGTTCCATTTAAGAGGATGACGTACGAATGTTATTAGATTGTTTGGAGCTCAAGTGAAATATTGTTGATGTGTTACCGGTTGTTAACCTTTATGGTGAACCTTATACAAATGTAGTTAAAAGTTGGAGGTATACAGTATATGTGGAAATTCTTTTCTTTTCTAATGAATTGTAAGAAATTGAATTGTGAAAGAAATTATAGAGCAAGAGGTTCAATAATCTTTTGAATCGAATAGACAAATGTATAGTGTCTATTCTATATCACTATCTAATGTAGCAACACCTATCAAGATAACCATGCAATAACAATAACTCACTTTAATTAAACAATCGAACATTATATATTCTCTGTTCAGCAAATGCTGTTCCATAAAATTGCGCAGCATTCACGATATTAATAACTTCCAGCGTCAACGTAGAATTTTAATTCATTCTAATTAACAACCAAAAAATATTCCTTCTCTAATGCGGAACACTATCGGAGCGAAAGGTGGTGCGGTAACGAGCGCGCGGTAAGAACATCTCGAACGGGTCGGAGGGATGCGTGTCGTCAGTTGGTATCCGGGATTCAAGATTCCACCTCCGGCGAGGAACCTCGGGAGCACCGCTCTCTTTCCACTGGGTTTGCATATCCTGAAGTGGCGCGCAGACTCTCCGCACGGGCTGTTCTTCCTTACGAGCGGCAGTTAGAGAAAATTTCAGTCGGTTTACGAGCCGAGTAGCAACGTTTATGCGACCGGCGGCTGAAGACGACGCTCGGTTAGCTAGAGATATAGGGGTTGAGAAGGGGTGAACAAGCGAGGCAGCGAGAGAAAGAGAGGGAAACAGAGGACTGAAACAAAAAGAGATAGAGAAGAAAAGTGTAACGGTCAGAAAAAACGAAGAGACTGTTATTTCGTCATTGGTGCTTCTGGATATTGTATGCAAATACCACCGTTGTTAATGGTTAGGGTTGATTTGTACTTGGGCTAGATTAGGGTACCGATAACATTCAGCCGGCGATTACGATAGTGATTTTATGGTAGGGGAGGCCAAGGGGGGATAGCGATAGTGAATTTAGAGCGGTGTCGATGCTATAGGATTTCGGATTTTATAGCGACTCGATTCTGTAACAATGCTGATTCTATAACGATACAGATTTTATAGTGGCAGAGGCGCTATAGACACAGGGGCTTTATGGCAGCGGTACTGAAGAGATCCTGAAACGGCTCGAATTATGGGGAGAAAAGAGATCCGGCTGTAGCGGCGGCCGCACTGGAAACTTATGAACGCGTGATAATTGTTTTGCACGGAGATCGTGCTTATGGTAAGACTACAGCGAATCGTTTGTTTTCCTTGTGGGTTTCCGTGTTTCATCGGTTTTGGTAGTATTGTGCGGAAGGATATGGTGTTCTTGAGGAGTTTAGTAATCTATGAATTTAAGCTTCCAATTGAGTAAAGTTTTTGTCAGGTATATGACAAACCAAAGTTTGACTCAAGAATTTTATATTCAAATGAAATTTTCACATGAACTTACATTTGGATCAAATTCCCATTTAAGAATCTTGTCTTCTTCATTTATTGTCCCATCTTTCTACAAGATAGAAATAATTTGTAACAATTTCAAGGAAGTAGAATGTACTAGTAAATTAAAACCAAAGAATATTCTATTCACAGCAAACTCTTACACAAGTTACGTATTTCCACAACTAGATTTCTCACAAGTTCTCTTCAGTAAACCAATTAATCAATCACGATTAATCAAATAATAAAACGCACATCACAGATAATCCTGAGAAAAGGAAAAGCTACACGCAAATTACGAGTGAAAAATAATTACTGCCGAGCGACGAGTGACCCCGTGCGCGCTGTCGAAGGGTTAAAAGCCACGGCTCCTTCCCTCGTAGGGAAAAGATTTCTCAGAGAAATCCAGCTTCCCCGGGGAGCGCGGCTCAGGTGACTGATTTTAATTAGTGGACGAGGTTTACTCGTGTCCCATTAGCATTCGCGATTGAAGGGACAGAGAGAAAGGCCCGGGGAAAGCGAGAGCGCGTCGAGAGAAATGACTGACGGAGGGAAGAGCTGGTTTTGCTACCGGGGCTTTCGCGAGGTCAGCTTAATCAACATCCGGCCGGGCTCCTGGTTAATTACGACTCGCACCTTCGACATCGTGACGAGCATCTGTTCGTGATTTCTTCGCATTGTGCCACGGCGGAGCCGCGGACTCAAAGGTCTCTTTTGACACCGTTGTTTCGCGGCGCCGCGATCACGCCGCGCAGATAGCGCACGTACACGAGGAATCTGGCATCGGGAGTGAATATTCATTCGTCCCCGTATCTGATCCGAACCGAGAGGGCTCTGTAGTTTGGCGAAAAAGGAACTCCGGAAAAACGGGGAAACGAAAAAAAAACATGGACACGTTGTACACCGTGTTCGGAAAATTCTCTTTTTAAGGGATGTAGGGGGTATGATAATCGGAACTCTGATGGAGAGGACGGAATAATGAATGGAAAATGTGAAGTATTTCTTTGTGTAATATTTTAGGTTTGTAGCTGTTGTACTGGATTATTGTCGAGTACAAAGGTCGATTTCGTTTTTAAAAAATGAAGTTTACGATAAACCTTTTGGTATTGGAACTGGAGTCTTATAAAGGGGAAGTCGATTTTTCTAATCGTGAGAATCTCAATCATTTGCTCAGCACAAGTATACTGAATAGATCTCTATCAAAATGCTAACCAAAAATATTGATATATTACATATTATCTCAGCCAAGTTAGCATAAAATAATTTCATTACCACTTACCTCGATATAAAAGAAATTACAAACAAGACAAGTACCATATTCTCACCTAAACGTTGCTTCTATGGAAGCCACCCTCTATCTCAACATGTCCTCCTAAACATCACCCATCAAGAACCTACAACTGTTCATCTACACTCCATAGAAGCACCAATCCCAGATTCAACCCCGGAACCCCGGTCCACTGAGCACGACTCATCAGTGAATCCATCCGTAAAGAAGACGATAGATTCCAGAAGGTCGCGCGATGGGGCAATTAGAGGGGTTGATCGGTGTCGCGAGTCGTGTAAACACGTCGTCCCGCCAACCGTATTACAAGAAGACAACGGAGAGGGTGTCTCTCGTCGGCTCGCGCGGTGCTCGCGCTAGAACAACATTGTAATCCCGGCGACCAGGCCGAGAGGAGAAGGTTGTCTTTTCCTTTGGCCGAGCGTCGGGTTAGCGCTAACAAGATTGCTCGAAGGGATCGGGCATAATCTCTTCCCTTCTCTCGTCTAGCCCGCTTCCTCTGTCTCTCTTCCTCTTTCCCTCGTCCTTTCCCGAGATTACATCTTGTAGGTACCGTCGAGCGCAGAATCCATCTCCGTGGGAGCCTTCTTCTCTTTCCCTCGGCTCGCGATTCCGCGTCCTTCGTCCTTCGTCTGTATCTCGCGGAACGCTTTCCGTCGCTGCGAGCACGTTACAGAAATCGTTTTCCCCCGCTTTTCGTAGCCCGACGAAAGGTAATCGACTTTTAAGCACCGCCGCCTTCCCTGTAATTGCGGAAGGAGACACTGAATCGCGGACGATGGGGAGGAAAATGAAAAAAAAGGAGGATAGATGAAGGAGACGAAGAAAGGGAAGAGGCTGGCGGTGGAGATTCTATAGCGAGCTACGCTTTCGGTGGACGGAACGTCCTCGCTGGTCTCACCGTTTAATTTACAATTGATAGGAGGAACGCGTTTGCCGGTGCAACTGCGGTTAGAGGGGATGTTTCTTGGCGAGTGGTTTGTTGAAGAGAGTGTCGTCTATGTGCAATGCACTTTGATGGATCGTAGAAAGATTGTTGTTCGAATGCTTTCAATGGGTTGTGGATGTTCATTTCGCGCGCGTGTGGACGTGAATTAAGTTGTAATTACATTGAAATTGTAATTTCTCCGTTTCACCAAACTGAATGATGCCAAGAAATGCGTATATTAATCACATACTCTTATAATTGTCACCACGCGTGTGAGATTGAAAAAATCAAAAACGCATATTTGCACCCACACTCGACAGCGATAACTTTCGCTGGACGCATATATGCGCCCACAGCACTCAAAGAATTAATACGCTACCGATCGGTAAAGTGTTAAACAGTCTAAGAGCTAACCGATTCAATGCGCATCGGGCTTTAACACTAAAACTACCGAACAGTTGAGTTTTTGAAATTCCTCTATAGAAACTCGAAGAGTACATTTGTTGAGACTTTGATTTACAATTCAGTTTTCATGCTGAATCAATTTCTTTAATAAATTCTCAGAGAAACATTTGTAATCATTTTAATAATCGCAAAAAGGTGACATGAGGAGTGGGTTATTTTGACCCGTCTGATAATTTTAGTATTAAGGCCTCCCTATCTACACATTGAAACTTGCGGCAATGCAGGCATCGCAACAAACGATAGGTTTAAGCCTTTTTCAATTTTGTTCGAGTGTAACATATTTAATAAAACCTTGGAAGATTTAAACCCATCACTTGTAGCGATCACCGCAAGTTTCAACGTGTTTGAAGGGCCTTACAAAATCATATCGAAACGACGAGGTCGCGTAAGAGAGGCCACATTTCTCGCCAGCCGCCGACAAAATGGAGGCAGAGCAGCGAGCGATGCCGCGCCGGGATGCGCGCACGGAATCCCGAAAAGGGAGACCCTCTCGTTTCCACGGACTCGTTTCTTTCGAACTCGACAAACCGGTGGACGCCAGCCAACCGTGAGCATGCGAGAAAGGGGAGGGCGAGACAAAACGCGTACGCAGCGCGAATAAAAATACGACGCGCGGAATCTAATTAGAGGAAGCACGCGACGGAATAAACGCTAAGAACACGCGACGCGATTTACAACGTCGCGGTCACGGCGTTCCATCTTCGCCAAGCGCGAGCGAACGAGCGGAGCGAGCGGGGAAACGACCAATGATTTACAGCAACGCGCTCGGTTTTCTGGTTATCTTGTCGCGACGTGTAATACGGTAACGAGACATCGTGTTACCCGACGCGGGGACATCGGTCAATTCGCGTGCGCCCCGCTGGCCTGATAATCTGTCGCTCGTAGATAAACATCGACGGCCCCCGATCGGGGCCAACGGCAGATTTTAATTGATCGCGATTTGTTCGAATGACGAATTGATTTTCAGCGAGGAATCTGTTCGGGTTATTGGTTAACGGGGATGCGAGCTGCGCTGCGTGGATAGGAAATTGCTGGGTTCGTTGGCTCTTCGGATTAGTTGGAATGTTTGTTGCAAAGATTTAGTGAATATAAGAATGTTTTCAATGGTGGATTTACTGAATTTTGTAGTTTGATTGAATTGTGTGTGCCTTGATTAGATTCTGGCAATTGCTGAAAGTTATGTCGGTGTATGTCGATTTTGATTGAAGTGTTGTATTTTCATTTTCTATTTTGGTTGTACGTTTTCTAAGTTCTGGTTTCAGACAAATTATACATCTAGTGTTCAGTTGTTTTTCGTTGGAAAGTTAGAATGAATATATGAAATGTTTCGTTGAAATGCAATTTACACGCTGGCTGACGTTATTTGTTATTAAATGAAATTGAAAATGGACGGAAAATGTATTCATTTAATATAGATATTTATAGAGAATGGATCGAACTGAGTACTTTTGAATGAATCAAATTAGGTTTTGCATTTTAACTATCTCGCCTCTTTAATAAAATTGTATTGCACATTTTTGCCTTTTCCAAATTGATCGGTTCGTTTTGTGTCCTGCGGCTCGCCGGTGGAAAATGATAAATTTTTCGTTCAGGTCATTGACAATTTTCAACGATAACACATCGCAATTGCGATTGATTTTAATTATTGAATAAATATATTTGTCCCGTTAGCTAGCGCGCTGCGCGTACCTGCAAATGTCACGGGATGTATTGTGCAAATATTTATAAATTGCTGAAAATGTATAAATCGAACATCGTACGAAAACTTCTTGATTATTTTAACACAATAAAAACTGAAATTTTATTTATGATAGCAGTCGCGTATCGTAGCCGTTTTAGTCAATTTATAAAAAGAAGAAAAACCATATTTTGTAAAAATTTCTAATAAAATACTGTGAAAAAATAATAAGAGATAATTAGGAAAGATAAAATTCAGAATAAAAAGAAACGAAGTGCTTCTGTAAATACGTCTGAACATTTTTCTTCTATCACTTATGTCAATTTTAATCTTATAGCCATCCTAATGCAACTCGATCGAAATTAAAATATGAAAATTCAATTTTATTGCTCGTCTTATGCAAGAAACTGGATCGTGATGTCGAAATTTAATAACGATCCTCTATCCAGCGTTCGTAATATCGCGTTGGATCATCGCGGGGGCGTTCGTCCATTAGATAAGCTCGGCGCGGAGGAAAAAGAGCCGACAATTTGATATCTTTACCGAGACGTGACTGAAACAAATTTACATGGGTTGAAATTGAGAGCGGCCGAGTCTTCTCCGCGAAACCGGAGACGAGAACGCAAGCTGAATTTGCAAAGAGACAGATCGATGGCAGAGTCAACACTTAATCCTGTGGACTACAGTCGGGGGGAGGTCCTGGAGTGCTTTGACAGCGCGAAGGGAACCGTAAGACGATAGCAGCAGATCGTAATAACATCCATGAAAATCGCCACTTAAAAACAATATGCAATTTAGGAACGTTAAATTGATTAACTTTAGAAAAATTTAATTTTCAATTGAATAAAGTCTATAACAGTTTTACTTTTATTATTACGAATATTGTAATAATCATTTCTAGTGCCTACTTTTAAACAATTTCCAAATAACTTCGAAAGTGAAATTTGTTGATTAATTTTTTAATTTATTCTTCATATAAATTTGCCTACTATATTGTAAGAAACTTTCTTTTTGTTTAACAGAAATATGAAGCAGACTGCAAAGATAGCAACATTTGATGACAACAGAGTTTCTTTAAAACACAGATAGAAAAAAATGATTTATCCAGCAATGTATTAAAAGTAAACAACAAACTATCTGAATATACTTTTCATTTCAATATATTAAGAAAGAGGTAGTTGTTTAGTAGCAAGATACGAATGTTTCCAAACTTCAAACCAAAACTGTACCAACTTCCCAAGTTGTAATATATAGCTTCGAACTTTCAACTACCGAAATAACTTCAATAATTCCTTAAATGTCAGAGACACAGCTAACATACATAGCGAATATCCGGAGATTTATTGCTAGCTACAATCATCGTTTAACACGAAATGATCGAGTGCGGGCGAAAGGATTTCGCGGCGATCAGCGGGTTGAAAGTTTGCGGAAATTTCACGTTGTTACCACGACAACCGCGAAACCGAATTAACGCCATTGTGAACGTCTGCCTTTCAACATTACATCAGCGAAAGTTTGCGCAAATTTCGCGTCGTTGCTACAGCGACCGCGAAACTGAATTAACGCGGCGGCCCGCGCGCCTACCCGTCTACCTCTAACATTGCCACGGCGAAAGTTTTACAAATTTCATATCGTTACTGCGATAACCGTGGAATTGAATTAACATCAGTGAGAAAGCGGATGGCGTTAGACCCCGGTGGAACATTAGAGAAATTCTGTGACGCGATTTCGTGGAACTCGACGGCGCGCGCCTAGAAATCTGGTTAACCTTATGGCAAACGCGACTTTCCAGTTTGTAGAGTGCTTTCCAAATTTTTTAAAGTATTTAGTGATTGGATATTCACTTTATTTTTAATTATTTAATACCGATTTCAGAATAGTTAAAATGTCTGGAGATCTTCTATAACTAAATTAAAGCTACCTCGAGAATATATTCCTTTAAAAATATTTTTCAAGTATGCTTCCCATCAGTGATCTACAAGCTTCCCTCACAAAAGCGAATTAATTCTGAATTATCGAGAATGAAGTACTCTCCGATGAATGTTAATTACCTTTGAACGTTCCAATATAAATTGCCTAACCGAAGTTAATTATTCTTGAAAATAAAATAAAAAAACAACACCAAATAGTATAAAATAAGATATTCTATCATAAACAATATTCCCCATGATTCATTTCCTACTTCCTTTTTACTCGTCCCTTCCCAATCCTCCCCAATTCACCCCAAAAAAGCATATCTAATTTCAAATAATCCTGTATAACAAATGAAAACAGCACTCGTTCCACCTCGTTTAAACGAATAGTTGCTGACAATATTCAATAGATTTGAAGTCATTCGATAAGCAGCCGGGTCTCAGCGCAATTCCGCCGCCATCTCTTAATGGAGCCCGCCACGGCGTCCGTGGTATCAACGGCCGAGACCCGGCGGCCGATAAATCTTTTAATAATGTGAGAATTAGAAGGGCATGAATGTGTAACGGGGAACGGTAATGTCGGCGCGACTGAAATTTTCATCCTCGGCCCGGCTGGCTGTATCTACGCTGTTCTCCCTTCGCAGCCACGGGTTCGAGCGTCCGCCCCCCGTAACACATCGATTTTCCATTCTGGCAGAATGTCCGCGAACGGTAATTTTCTTAAGATGACTCGCAGCCACATTCTCCCCTTTTCTCGTCCTCTACCCGTAGTTGGGGAGGGCTGATACTGTGCTTACATAGAATCTCGACGACACGGCGTGTCGTATCGATTCGATTTCCGGGGGTTACAAACGTTAAAGATTCCGCGGACCGAAGTTTCAACCCCTGCGGCCCGTAGACAACGCTTATACAGGGTGACACTGGGTTGAGGTGCGGGTTACAGCCCTGGGACGCGGATCGTTTGTTTATTATCGATTGTTGATGACAGTTTTCGGTCGTCGATGTTTTGGACTTGTTTTTTGGAATATTATATTGATGTTGAAAATAAATTATCTATTGAAGTAATAGATACTTGTATTTAATCATATATTTTGTCTAAGAAATTTATTTTCGTAGTTTGAAGGATTAATTGTGCTTTTTAGTGGATTTTAAATTATTTTATTCTGTGGTTTGAACCGTTTTCAAACATATATTATAGATTTAATAGATACTGCGGTACGTTAATTAAGCGACAATATTTATTTCATTCAGATCTTGCCACTAAACTGTAGAAGATAAACTATATATAATACTCCAGTTTTGAAGATTGCTATATATCATTAATTCTATGAAATAATTCTACTACTAACATTTGTACTATAATCCCTATCCCTTTCAATTTTCTCCAACTCCTCCAAACAACGAAAACATTATTTTTCTACAATTGAGTCCGTTTCCTATTACACCCATCTGCCAGATTCGTTTTTCAGGTTACGTTAGCCTGTTGTGAAACATCCTGTAGTCGGAGCACGATGCAAAACGAGAACGAGAACAGAAACTCGCGGAAAATATTTCCGTTCGAGGAATATAACCACCGCTGTTAAATATAATTGAGGACTAGAACAGTCTCGGTTTCGATTTCTAACGAGCCGGTAACTCCGCGAAAAGAAAAGAAATCCGCCGCAACGAGCATCCGCGGATTCGACGAGATCTGACGTCCAATTTTCCTCCGAATTGATATTCCGTGCATCGCTCCGGCGCACAGATAATTACCTGGACTTCCTTTGTGCATAAATCCCGTCGGTCAAGCCGCTTTGCCTAGGCTGGAATCAAATGTATCCCCCATAGAGAATTCAATTTGCCACATCGGTCCCGCAGTTAAGCTTAAAGTGCTCATTATTGCCTTTCGACGGGCCCATAGAACGCGCACAATTATCGTAACAATGTGGTTTGTTAATAGCATTCGAACACGTGAAAGTCCTTCACCGTGATTCCGCGTCACTAGCCACGTGAACGACGTTATTGCTCGTTTTGCAATCTCTTCCGTTTCCGATCCCCCTTTCGGTCTTCCGCGTTCGCTCGCGGCGATTAACGTTAAACGCCGTGGAGAAATTGTTTAGGGAGAATAGATGAAGAAACGTTTTGACAGTATGGATTTGGATTATCACAAAACTGTTCCTTTTTCAAGAAATACGAATCTTCTGGGACAGTAATTTTCTGGATTATTATTCGCGGAGCCGTCTCCGCCCACTGTTCCCCTTCCTCTACGCGCACGCACGTGACCGTTCCATCTACGCCAATAGAAACACTACCGCCAACACAATAATCTACATTTACTCTCGTATTACACTGTCCTTTATCAAAATCCTCAAAACCAAACGAAGACTCCTTTCGAAGCACTCTTAAAAATCCCCATCGTAAAATATCCGAATATTTATTTAATGTAAATCCACAGAACAGGATTACAAAAGAAAATATCGTGTAGAATTTAAATAACTTGGAATATTAGAATCTCAGTGGTAATTCCACAAGAAATTCCCACGAGACGGGAATTCGGAAAATAACGTTTGAATGGCCGACTCGGATTTTCTACCGAGATCCATTCAATCATGGAGTCGATGAATACCGAGTTCGCGAAGACGTTTACAACTTTTTAACGCGGCCGCTTAATTAGCCGAGCTCCTTTTGTCCGCGGGATCGCATTATTCGCGGCAATTCGTGTATTTAATCGCAGTCGTCTGGATTTTCCCATTGGCATCGTGTTTCCTCGAGAATACAGGGGCCTCGGCTTCCGTATCGGACTTCGTTTTTCACCCTTTCCACCCCATCCCCTCTCCCCCGCCGCCCTTTCGCCGGGCAGCCGGCGATAATTGCATTTTTGCGAGGTCCGGACGCGCGAAACGCGGCCGCGTTCCACGAAATTTCTCATTTTTCGCGGCTTAATAATCGGGCGCGTCGACTCGTTTAATATTCTGCAATTACGTAAACGGAATTACTCCTGCGCGCCTATGGGGTCCCGTAACAAGCTGGATACCGACCCCGTGTTTCGTAACAAGGCGTGTCGAGCCGAGAACATTTTTAACGAGCTCGCTCTTGATCGACCGTACGATCCGTTTATGGTTATGTCGTCTCTAATTTCTATATTTGCGTAATACCATTTGTAATGAAATTAAGGGCTTTCCCTCATAGGGGAAAATCTTAAGGGAGGTTCATGAAATTTGACTTTCTTCAAACTTCTTATGTGTTTTAAGTTTCTTTTGACTGAATTTTGAATTTCTTGAAAGTTAAATGTTTTGATTGTTTAAAATATTGTAGAATTCATTAATTTCAATCATATATTCTAACTGTTTGGAAATTGTTCTTTTAATCAATTTTATGCAAATCTTGCGGTTCTTTTATAATCACTCGTATACATATACATGAGCAATAATACTACAATTTACTTCAACATACTATCACACAATAAAAATTCGAAGGGCAACTTAAAAATATAACAAAATTTCATTATTATTTCACAATTATCTAAAACATACTTTTCACTACTTATATACACCTCGATTAAAAAAAGACACTTCTGGTACAAATAAGGTACCCAATAAACCAAGAATGTAAACGAGAAGCTCTTTATATTCCACATTACTCACCGTTTAATATCTCCGCCATTATACGCCGTTTACATTCATTAATTATAAAATCGATGTAAGAGGCCCGCACTATACAACCCACCCCTAATTGCTTCGTCTCCCTGCGATGCCTAATTTCCCCCGTTTGTTATCTCGAATCGACGGAAGAATCGGCGGTGATTATGCACCGACGAAACGAAAGGAAATGCCGGGAAGAAGCCGATAAAGGGAAAAAAAGAACGGACCGGAGGAAGATTGTTAACCAATAAGTCGTCGTTAGCCGCTGGTCGGGAAGAAACATATCGATCAGTTGGCTGCTGGACCCGCATCAAACATGGCAGTCGTGTCTTCGAAGAATCGACGATTCTCATAGAGCAGCGTGAACAGCAATTCGAGTAATTTGAGTAATTTCAGCCATAAATGAATAGTAGAATTTTATGGGATAGTCTACGTAAAAAAGTAATCAAACGTTTCCGTAGTAAAATTTGAAAATATTCGGGAAGAGGAGGTAGTCGGTTCGAACGACTTATTCAACACTTTCACCGTCATATCGGCTGTGCAAAGGTTATACAAACTTTTTATAGATTTCGAAATTCATTTTTACTGCTGCGAGTCTAATGAAACTACTTTATTAGATGTTTTGAACTCAAAAAAATTATGAGAGCAATTATTTGAAGAATCTATACTTGTTAACTTTTTTATCACGTTTCCTGTTTTTCAGGTTTATCATTCTCATGTCATCATATCTTTAGCATTACGAAGCTTAAAATTGCAATATCGTAATTAAACATCTTCAAAAAACATAGTACTAATAGTAATAGTAACACCAACAATTACTTTTCACTCTTAATATATTAATAAAAGAAATATCATTCGATTTAGAAATCAGATTTCGCTTGATTAACACTAGGTTAGCCGGGCGGGTGATTTTTATCCATATCTTTATATCTATTTTACATATTCTTTCTGCCACTTATACTGATTTTTATCCATAAATCTTATAGTTTCAATTATAAGATCATTATGTATAGTTATGTCGTTTTTAAAGTTGTTTTTTAAAGAAAACGTATGATTTTATTCACAAGTCAAATTGACCCTTGGCGTCAAGGTATATAAGAAATGTCAGTAAATCTAGGGTTAAGAACATTTTCCTCGATTGCCTGGGATTTTTATGAGCGCTGGCCCATCAGTCAACTTGTTAATCGTCCGTACAGTATCTATCGGATATTCTTCATCGGTTTTTTTCAATTTTTTATGCGGTCGACCGAGGCGACGCAACGCAATGCGCGCATCTGCCGCACGGAAACTCGTGTGCATCAGCCGGCCGATCTCATGATTTCCCCATTAGAATGTCATTCGTCGTGTCAACGCGCGCCGAGATAGATATTTCATGGAGTACAGGCCGAGCAGATGCTTCACGAGCGTCGCGCGGGGGTGGGAAAACGGGCTCGGATGTCTTCATTTCCCCGGTAACTTTCGTTTGCTCGGACCGACACGATGAAATATCACGTTTCTCGCGGGATGAGAGATTGAGAAGTCGTAAATCATTTCCGATGAGGAATTTTTAACGGAGCTCGTTGTTTCTCGGCTTTTCCTGGGGATGATATAATATGGTTTCTACATGGTCTGAAGCTTTAACAACTTTCATATTATTAATATTGTTAATATTATTAAATGAGGATTTGCATTACTATATTTTCAAATAAGAAATTTTGTAAAATGTGGTTTGGGAATGTATTTGTGAAAATGAAGTTTTCTCTTATGAACATAGAAAGTCAGAAAATACTTATTGAGTAGATATATCTGATAATAATTAGTCATAAAACATTTAGAAGCTATAAACGCTTCAAATGCTAAAAATAATTTTTTATTACGGTATATCTTGAAATTTAATCAAATTCATTAGGAAATAATTTTTACCGATAAGAATTATCGAAACGAGATTCAGAATGAATATAAACGTATAATTGACCTGTAATACCTTTTTTCTAAGAGCAAACGATTTTTCATCGTGCCCGTAATTGTCATTCAAAGCCTTAAACACCGAGTAAGGGTCGTAACGCTTGACTTATGCTCCTTAATATATTTCACGCGATATTCTTCGAGCGAGTAACCGTGTTATACTGCTCCCGTACGAGCTCTAGCCGTATGGCTGCGCATGACAGCGTTATTACCGTGTAAACTTCTAGGAAATGCAGCTCCACACGGAGCGTATTCGTTATGAAATATAAAACATACGGAAAGATTTGCCGAAACCGTTCCCCTTTAGGATTTTAATACGTTCGAGCTCACGAAACTTCACATTATTATCTCTCAACTGGAAAAAAAGTTTCTTCAATCCCTAGAGTAATATAACCTCCCAAAGATTTTTCAGTTTGCATAAAAGTGAAATTAAAAAACAACAATTTTAATCTCGAGAACAGAAAAGTACGTCTACGCAAGAAAAAATAATTCCAAAAAGTTACTTGGAAGAACTGAAACATTTCATTCGACCTTTCTCTGAACAGTTTAACCCTCGTTCCTCCATCTTTTAATCTAAAAGAATCCATTTAAAAATTCACTATTGCCTATTATATACTATAACATCAATTACCATAATAATAATATAATAATAATACTATAACATCACTTTCAACTAATTACATACACCATAAAAGAATACTACATACAAATCAAACAAAATATTTTCAAGATCCATCACGGAATTATAAACTCCATAATTCACCCCTTCATTCCCATAACAATCGTCGCACCGCACCATCTCCATTCAAAAAGAACCGTCCAAAAATTCTCACATTAAATTCCCATCAACGGTCCAGACACTAAATCCACCCCCGCATTAAAAATACAAAGGCATCCGTCTAAATGATCCCCCGGTCCGGGCCCTTCAGCCCCTTTTCAAGTTCACCCCGACGAAGAAAGAGGAATCCGGACCTCCACGACACTATCAAACAACTGTTTTCCCACCCCATCGATCACTCGTCGGAATTTAATCGGCGGCCACGACGCGGTCGGCATTCATTAAACAGACCGGGCACGCACTTGCTGCACTAATAATGATCTCAAAGCCACGAAAAGCTGTACACGGAGGGCGCAAAAGGGGTCTCCACGGTAACCACGGCCAGGCCGACCGGCACAAATTTAATATCTGCTAGTTCATAATGACACTCCTGGAAAATGAGCCCGTACCGTTCCGCCCGTACGCGCTCGAATCTCTCCACCCCCCCCACTACCCCTCGCAACCCCATGGTTGTAGCTCTCTTTGGGCTTTATTTGTACATACTGGGTGCGGCGAAAATCGCAGCGCAAGGAAACGGGGTGAGTGGAACGGTTGGGAACGGGCGGAAATGTTTTTTCAATATTTTCCCTGCGCTTTTTGCGTCACAAGGATTCTGCGGAAAGTGCTTTTGTTTTGGATTATTTGGGAATTGTTTTTTATTTTTTAGCTGTTATTTAGAAAGTGTTTTTACTTATCGAGTATTACTTGGGGGATATTCGTGCGAAAGGGGATTTTGAATTTGAACAAGGCGTATTGTTCAGTTTAGGGGTTGAAATGTTCATTTTGGAATTTTGGAATGTCTGCATGGTAGAAAAAGTGATTGATGTGTCTTTGTTATTCAAATTTTTTCTGTACAAAGAGACTACGTTGCTTTTTGGTCAAATATGTATGCACAGTGTTTTTTAGCTTATTTTTTTCTAAATTTAACTTTCAACGGTTTTTGTTGATTGATTTTTTTTTAATTTTCCATGTTAAACATCCCCTGGAGATATATTTCTCAGTGTAAATCTCAGTTAACTCCCCGACCGTAAACTTGTAATTCAGAAACAGCCAACACAAATCCTATGACAACTTCTTCCTTAACCAACCGAATACAACCCCTTCCACCCTCAACATTCGTAACTTTGTGTCTGAAGCTCAACTTACTTTGACCTTTCAACATGACGGGGTCAAACTGACTATGTTTTAACTCAAACATTGAGTATGGATATTCAGTGAAACATATACGAACCTTTCACAAAGGTCAAGAAAGCTAAAAAACAGCTGTTGAACTTACACTTTATAGCATTCTCTAGAAAAAGGACGATCCATTATTCACTCAAATAATACAAAACCCAACTTCACGGTTATATTATGTATACCATATATTTTTAAGTAACCCTACGAAAAGATCCATTGAAAATGAAGTTAATAATAATATAAGTGAAAAAAAAACTGTCACACTAAACAGCATACTTAACAAATTTTAAATTCACAAGGAGTTACGATCAACTGATTAAACAGTAGAACTACCAGTAATTAAACAGACTTATCAAACATTTTATAAAAACCATAAACCCACGCCTATTAAAATCTCAATCGATACTTCAACTTCCGTATCACTATACCAACTTCTTTAATGATTTCTCAAAGAAGTACCTCTAGGTACCTTCCCAGCAATTCTAATAATACAACTCAGAAATAAACTATCTACAAACAGCTCCAGTATTAATTTACCGTTTTCCATAACATCATCCATACGTGAAATCATCAACACAATATTACACTATCTTCCACGCACCCCACCGAAACCCAACAAGCCCAAAACCGACGATTATCCCACCCGTTATACACCGTATCCCCGAGTACACAGACAGGCCCATAAAGCGCGCGAATTCCCCGCCGCGGGGGTGGCTTTATTAGGGGGTCGGCGTGGCGGGATTACGCTCGAGCGGGGTCGAAAAGGAGAAGAATTCGGTTGGGGGACACACATCGCAAAGAAATCGCCGGGATTTCGAGCAATTAAAAGCGGAGAAACCCCGGCGCGCGCTTAAAGGGGCAGCATCGGCTCGCGTCTTCTCTCGCGTCGACGCCCTTCTTCTTAGGCAAACGAAAACTGCCTGTTCGCGCGTGCGAGGCCATTTCCATTCGCGCCGCGTGATAACAAGCGTGCCGCGGATCCTCTCGCTCGTCTCCCTCAACGATTTCTCCTGCAACCAACTACTAACAGCGCGCAGTTAGGGGATAGGGAAACGAGTCTCGCAGTTTACCAACGCAACGCAACGCAACGCGTCGCGGGGGAGCGGCGCGACGTAAGGGTAAGTCGTTTGTTAAAATGACGTAATCCGAAACATCAAAGGCCGGTTCGTGGATTCGACACACCGGCCGAAAAGGATTTTCGCGTTTTTTTTTTGTCTGCGAAAGAGTGCGACGGATTCTTTGTCCGTCAGTTTTAATTTCTCTTCCGCTCTTTTTCTGGCTCTCGGTTTTGTCAAGAGGTTCGCGAGGGATAAAACGGCGTTGTCGCTTGATTCTGATGGAAATCTGGATTTCTTGACGGGAATAGGGAATTTTTTAATGAACTTTGTATAATGTTTAGAGATACGATGGTTTTTTAATATTGAAGATGTAACTGTAATAGTAATAGTAAAGGTAGTTTCGTTGTTTGTGGACCTTGTCCCTTCGTATAGTATTATTTTATGAATTTCGAGTAGCTTTTACCCCTTGCGTTAAGTGGATCGATGTATCAGGGATTTCGTGTATGTTATATACTTTGATGGAAGGGAGGGATTCTATGTAGCATGCGAACGAGCGGAGAATAATTTGGAATAGTCGCGTTCGCGGCGGTAGTGGAAAAATGAGGAGGGACTAGAGTGTTTTAGTTTGAGACATACATTGAGGTACAACTTAATTTCACTCAGTCATTCAGTAGAACCTCATAATTGTGTAATGCCACAATAAATATAATTGTGCAATGAATTATATAATTATATAGTTGTGTAATAACTTATATAATTGTATAATTGCACAACTATATAATTACACAGCCATATAATTATACAATTGCTCCGCTCACCTAAAATTCCATAGCCCCACAGTCGCATAATTCCACGTTACCTTCCATTCGTTAAAAAAACTACCCCAAAATAGTTTCGGTTCTCAACAAAACTGATTAATCAAAAGTTCCCCACTAAAAGTACTTAGAGCGGCATCCGAACGGGTCCACAGAGACCGCCGATATATTTTTGTATCTCTGCGGCAGTATAATTACCTATTATCCCTGGCTGGAACGGAACCGGTTAGCAATTTATGTATCCGACCGGGTTCTCTCTCTCGGAAGCGGCGCGATTTAATAGTCACAGGGTAAATCCATGTCTCCCGTGGAACCCTCGTTCCGAAGTTCCGGGCTGCGCGGGGTATCCGGTGTCTCGGCGCGTTTTAATAATTGAAACCGGTCCGTGGAACTTTACTCTCGTTTCGGATTCCCGGGGCTTTCGCGAGTTGCGCAACAATCGCGCGACGTCTGATTGCCCGTGAGGCAGGCCCTGTTAACCCGGCCGCGGAGCATCATCCCCGGCGCGCGCCAGACGGATCGGGTGACGCGGAAATCGCTTCGAGCCGGATCGACGAACCAAGTTCTCCCGTTTGTCTCCGAGACGATCGTTTGAAATTGAAATATCCACCCCAGTCATCGGAGCTCGCCTACGGTTTCCTGTTTTCTCCGCGTCTCGATTGCGACGCCATTTTGTGTATCAGTTCTGCGCCACGTGCTTCTTCCGTCGTTTCAACCGTGGGATATTGAATTTCGCTGATCTTTCGTCTATTCATTCTTTGAAGAATTTGGGATCGGTTACTTTTTCGGGATATTGAATTGTCCTTTCGAACTACCATTACGCTCGATGAAAGTTTTGGCAATTTAACTAGTTTTCGGTTATGTTCATTTATAAAGAGACGCCATTTTGTGTGTTAGCGTAATATGCTTCGTTTTTCATTTTCGTCGTTCAGTTTTAACAAATCTGGAAAATGATTTGGAAATTGAACCATCTATTTCTATATTATATTAACCTCTCACCATTATATTAGTTTCAATGTTAATTAGAATACAGGTAAAATTCACAATGTTTTGCACTTACGGCAAAACTAAAGCTACACGGAATCACAATTAACGCAAAATCATGCATTACTGATTGCCCTTTAACACAGAGCTACCCATCAACAGTCAATAAACTAAATTCTCCTTCCAAAACAATTCCCTTACAAAGCCCTATCAACACAAACCCGCCCAACAATCTGCAAACAAAACACATCCTTCTCCCAACTAACCACCCCCAATCTACCTCCGCGAACACCGCCTAATTAAACGCGGCTAAATCGAAGGCACGCTTCGACAACTGCACCAAACATTCACCGCTCCGTCCAGAGTATTTACCTGGAAGACGGTACATTACATCTCGGGCCAAAGCCAATTAAGCGAAAAATCGATCGGGCGCTCGCGCGTTCGGTCGTGTTTCACAGTTTCCACCGGGTGCAGTCAGCGGACGATGGGAAACACTTCAACAGTCTCTAGGCGGGCAAGAATTCGTGCCGGCAACTGGAAAGAGAAGGTCGAGGTGGGTGGGGATGCAACCAGGCGAACATGTCGTTCAATTCGATTAGCTTCGTCGGGAACGGTATTCGCGGCTCGCATATTAGCGAAGGCACGCAGCCGTTGGGGGCTGAGTTAGGGGTCCACGCCGGTTTCCCAGGTATTCCTTTCGGCGGCCGGGCAAGCCCGAGCGAGTTAATCAACGAGATGCATTCGCAGGGGGCGAGAGGTCGCAAGAGCGTCGCGTCGCGGCCAACACGAAAAGAAGGCAACTTTGGTGCTAGTGCCTAACAACAATGGCCAGGAGTTAGGGTGTTCAAGCAGTAAGGTTAACCCACGATCCGGCTAACGGGAATCGACGGGAAACTGATCCGGCGACATTTATCTGATGCGTCCGCGGTACACGGAAATTGTTCTTTGGAATCCGATGTAGGGGAGGGTGAATTGTCCAGTAGACTGCGAATGTTTGGGACATTTAGTTTGCGAAGCGAAAGTAGTTCGGCTAGGTTTGCGGAAGGTAAACTGTCGAAATTGGATGGCTGAGTGTTTTGGATTGATCGTGGCTTGGACCGATAATTTAATCGGTTTGAATGGTTTGGATAGTTGATACAACTAGGTTAAGTGGTTTGGAATGGACAATTTGAATTATTTAAAGTTTGAATAGATTGAATGGCTTAGTAGGTATGAGTAATCCGAACTACTTACAGTTTAAACGCTTTGAAAACTGAACGGTTTGAATAATACAAAATTCATAAATAAAAGTTTCACAACTATTCAGAAACTACTATAACAATTCGAAATGCGATATAATATTGAAATTCCTCAAGGTACGATACAACCTTTAACCTAATAAAATGAGAATGACAAAAGTAAAATATAAACTAGACTACTTCGGAATTCTTTTAGTCTAATGTCAACGTATAAATATTCAAAATATTGGATATTGAACAAACGAACACTTCAAATTTACTAATCTTTCGAAATAACCTACATTAGTCTTTGAATTATGGTAACTGGCCGTAGCATCGAACGTTTTCAGCCGGATATTCGGGAAGCCTCGGCCTGTTCCCGGGTCCGCTTTAATCGAGGCGAGTCGTCGGTCGCGTCGCGTCGGTTGAATTCCGTGGAGAGGCCGTCGTCGTAACGGTCCGCGGCTCACGGAGAGGCAAACGATTTTTCCACGGTGCTTGAAAAGCTCTCTCTGTCCACGAAGGGATGAAACGGCGACGGTCGATTAAAATTGGTCGTTTTTGGACCGCGGCGCGCGCCAAAACGCTGGAAACGGCGCCCGGCGATATTTATACGATGCCCGGGAATTACTCGCGAACCGACCGCAGCCGCGGGCCAGGATTATTACGTTCTCGGGATACGTATGAATAATACAACGTCGACGGAGGATAGGTTTTACGCTAAAGCTCCGGCGACGGAGTTGATTGAAAGGGAATTAATGTCTGAAATTGGAAACCCAAGGTCGAACGGTGGGGAGGAACGTCTATTACCGCGTTGATGGACACCGAGGAAACCTTCCGCGCAAGAACTCGATCGAGGATAGCGATAAAGAATTTTAAGTGTCGGCGAAACGAGAAAAAGTTTATTGAACGGTTCGTTTTTTCGTTCGGTTGTAGATTGTTCAACGAAGTAGTATTTTGATAGAGCTTTGGCATCTCGATGGCCGTTCGTCGGTGGATTGCTGGGTTAGTAGTACTTGAATGGAAGTTTAGTAATTTGATTTGAGCAGTTTACCGGAAACATAAAAGTTTAGAGTTACCGTGGAAACTTGGAGTTTCAGTGTATTGGTAGTATTTTTGTTAGAGCCTTCTTGTTTTTAGAGTTCTAATATGAACAGCTAAACACTTTTGTGAATCTTCAGAAGATTAGTACTTCAAACGAGTCTCAGAATTTTCTAATTTCGTCTATTAGAAAGATAGAACGATTACTTCAGTGAAACTTCTGAAAAACTAGGCGATGAACTTAATATTTCGACGAAACTCCGATATATTTCTATTTTCTGGAAGCTTCGAAAGTTTGAAACTTCAGGAAAATGAAAAAATGTCAGTATCTTATTGGAACATTAGAAACTCTCTAGTGTTTCGGTAGAGCTTCAAAAATCAACATATGGAAACGAGAAACACGATCCCCTAACAAAGGAAGAACAACACAAGAAACAACAATGAAAAAAGGAAACTGAAACAAATAGATTAACCAAACACCTCCAGCAGCTTTCAAACACATCGTCGAAACAACAGAAATTTCACCGTCTCAATTTAACGAACACCGTACTCCCGAAACCGGATAACCCTTTTCCGAGCACCGTGTCGGAGGAAGAGAATACCCTAATTGGCTGACGATCCTCGAAGACCTCCCACGAACTTTCCTCTCTCGTTGCTTTCTCTTAACTCCCCGTAGAACCTTCGAGCTCTCCCGGATAAGCCCATAAGTTCGTAAATTCAGCTCCCTGGGTGGGTCCGTATCAACGATAGTACGCCGTGCTCTCCGTGTCAACCGGTGATTTTTAGCAGGCAGATCGAACGCGTCGATCGCGGAACGGTTGCTCGATCAACCTACCAACGGCGCACAGTGTGAGGTATTTGCTCGATTTAAGCCACCCAAATTAAAGATAGATTTATATCGATTTTTTACAAGAAAATATGAGAATGTAATATAATAATGGAGGTGTAACTACTATTTCTGAGTTCTACAAGAAAAATCCTTATGTGCAACGCTTTCGAATTAATTAAATACTAATATTATCATTAGTAATAATTAATAATAATAAATATTATTAATAATATTATAATATTAGTATATACCTATGTAATTAATCTCAGACCACTATTATTCTGAACTACTCATTTCATACTCACATCTACAAATTCGATAGACAGCAAGATTTATTCAAAACAGAAGTTATTTAAAATAAGAAATAAAGAATCATGAATACATTCAATTCGTTATTCCCGAATAACAATCACATTGAATTTTTTCGTTATTTTAAATAACTTTTGGCCAACGCTGTGTATGCACGTGTACATGCACCTACACGTGCATACAGGGCGTGAGCGTGTCGGCCCCCGACACCGTCTGCCGTATACGGCGGACGAGCATTTCGTGATTTAATTAATTAGTGCGAATTAATCCCAATTAGCGAATCTTGTCTGACGACTGTGAGATGAGTGGCTCTCCTCTACGTTATGCACGAATGGTATGCACAGCTGCCGCCGCGCTGATACACGCGTCAATGATCCTCCCTTTGCCATTCTTCGATCCTTTGCTGGCTTCTCTTTTTTTCGGGTTCGTTTGCGTTCGTTGTAGACTGGTGATTTTTTTCGGGAACGGAGGTGGGCAGGTTTTGGGGATTCGAGATGCTCGTAGGGAAACGGTTTTTGGATTTTTTGAAGGTTTGCAGGGAGGTTTAGAGTATGTTAAAGAGGTACTCCGGAAGAGATTGTTGGAAAAGTTGGTTTTGAATATGACGTCTGTGCGTTTTAAGTTGAATAGTTTTGGATGGCTAATTAGTTATTTAGATGAATCGTTGTGTAGATGAAACAAGGCAAATATAATTGATCAACGAAGAGTTAAGATGAATAAATAAAATTACATTGAAGAAAATTTTCGGATGAGAAATATTTCTGATATCGGAGTCATTGAAGAGAATTATTAGTTATTTCTAAAAAGCTATAACAATTGACGATAGTAAAGAAATTATAAAAAGAAAGGTATTGTTGACTAATAAAGAATATCGATATCAAATCGAAATGTGGAATCCTAATTAACGAGAAACAAACTGATTGAACACAGTTGCCAAAATAGAAATTACCGAATGCACAATTAAACGCTGCAATCAATGAAATTATTCACTATTTTCTCGATTTAATCCTAGAGATAAGTGGAGAACTAATATCCTTCAAAATAAACTGTTTGTTTCGTTTGATAAATTTTGTTTGTACTACTCCGTCGACAAATTTGTATTCAAATCAGATTTCGATTCAAATGAAACGGACTAATTCGGATTTAATTGGACCAGAACGAGTTCAAAGTTATTCCAGTTAACCGAGTTAACCGCACAGTATTCCGCGGACAATTTATTTTCTTCTTCGTTAATTAGTAGACCGCGGATGTTCCCGTGAAGACGTGTATCCATTGGCCGTTTCATGAAAACCGAAACCAGAGGAACATCTGTTCCATCCATTGCCGCGATTTATTAAATTAAAAGTGAAACAGAAACTTCACTGCTAACGTTTCCATCGCATTGTATTCTGTGCGATTATATTCGCTTTGAGCGCGGAACACCAGGAATCTGTTAATGACATTTTCCCCAAATTTCAAACTTCACCCATTAATTCGGTCCCGCCGTTTTCGAAATTAATTAACGTTCTAATGAGAATTTAAATAATAATCGTTGCCTCATCGAAGGAATGCTGTATTATTCGACGGCCCCCATGATAGTAATATTCACGTGATATGATCATTAGCGGGCACCCTTTAGAAACACTCGTTAATATTTGATAAAATAGTAACACGATTACGGTCGGCAACAATGGCGACGGTGATTATTAGATTTGAACGATCCTCCGACCAACATTCAATATCATTTGATAAAATCGTAATACAATTGTTGTTCGTAATAACGAGAGGCACTCGAGGAGTTGTATTGTGGATTCCAATTAATTAATGGAATGAATACAGGCTATAGAACTAAAGAGTGCGGCGAGAATGAATATAACTATTATTTAAACGCAATCACATTTCATTCCATCGGTTCTACTAATTATTCTATACCCATTAATCCTTCATCTTCGAAATAATTCGTAGACACTTTAATACTGTGCGAATAAAAAAGATGAATTCAAAGCTATATAATACCGAATTAACACTAGAAATACCGAGCACTTAACAAGACTGATATGCAATACTTATAAAAATTAAAATTATCATACACAAATGAAACTATTAACTTTGGAAACCTTAACGAACGTATTAAGTTCATATATGTAATGTTACTATCAAAAATTGGCCAGAAAACTGAAAAGTCTTCTATTCCTAAGTCTTCTAAATAAACAGAATCATTGAGAATATCGAAATAGTTTCTTATTTCTTCCTATGTTATTTATTAAACATTTATTCCCCATGTTTATGAAACATTCGCATTCGTTGAATTGTTCTAAAAACCTCCGTCTCTGGTTTCACTCGTCATTATACGGCAAGGGGTTAACGCTATTCTTCCCCGCAGTTTCCGAGGGTTATGCGCCGCCACGATTCGCAGACACAGAAACCACCCCCGACGGGGTACGGGACAAGCAGAATTCGATCCATCGGCGTTATACATCCTTTCCCGGTTCTATCGTAATTACTGTAACCCTTATCGATCCCGCTTTCCCATTCTCGTCTGGCACGGATTCACCGGTGGCTGAATGCCGAAGACAAAAGCGAGAAAGGCAGACGTCGGGCACAATCAACGCGAGCAACCTCGGGAAGATGGGCTTTCTCCGTTCGCCCCCGGGGGCGAAGACGAGGGCTATCGTTCCGCGAGGGATCCCCGCCGGTGTATCGTCGAATTAATTAAAATCGTTAGTAATATCCTCCCAATTCGACGTGTACCCGGGCCCGTTATTATCGTTGGCCCCAGCGCTCACAGTGGTCCAGATCAATGTTTACCAACCATACAATGCCGACTCACGAGCGAATTTCACCGATACACAGGAAAATGTTCGTTGAAAGTTGTATATAAACTACATAAACTATATAAACTATATAAACTATATAAACTATATAAACTATATAAACTATATAAACTATATAAACTATATAAACTATATAAACTATATAAACTATATAAACTATATAAACTATATAAACTATATAAACTATATAAACTATATAAACTATATAAACTATATAAACTATATAAACTATATAAACTATATAAACTATATAAACTATATAAACTATATAAACTATATAAACTATATAAACTATATAAACTATATAAACTATATAAACTATATAAACTATATAAACTATATAAACTATATAAACTATATAAACTATATAAACTATATAAACTATATAAACTATATAAACTATATAAACTATATAAACTATATAAACTATATAAACTATATAAACTATATAAACTATATAAACTATATAAACTATATAAACTATATAAACTATATAAACTATATAAACTATATAAAATATATAAACTATAAACTAGCTTGTACCAGTAATTTCGATCACCTGGTTCTTAATATCATTAATAATATGTATCTAACACTAGGTTTACGGACATTTATTGTACGATTTTATAATTATAATTTTGTTCATTCGAATTTTGGAAGTTAGAAGTTTAAAAAGCAGCAGAATATATAATATAATATATATAATATATACTGGTATTTAATGATAAATTTGTAGCGTTTCATTTAGTTTCACGTTATCTGATAATTCACTTTAAAACGAATGACAGTAATACGTACCGCAACTAAGTTCTATGATCGTCGATTAACACGTTAATCAGGTCCAAACAAACACTTAACAAAACTGCCTACAGTCGAAACAATTTTTCTACTAGAGCAGAAACTATTAAAGTGAAAGTTTCTCGCCAAGAAAATAAGCTGTTAACTTTATGTAACAAATGGTGTCGACCGAATTGCAGTGACGTCACAGTCAAAGTTCTATTCCAATACTAGAAGTCGCGATGCATTCAACTGGTGTATAAGAACGCAGAGCATAAATGCCAGTAAATGTTCCGTTACCTTCAATTTTCGAGTTCCTTTGCTGCTAATTGTACGCTATAGGCCACTGTTCGACGTAAAACGGAGCGAACCGCGGAAGCGCACGTAGAACGGCAGCTAGGATCGATAGGCCTACATAGAATGTCGCATCGAATAATCGTAATTGATGCGCACGCACGGTTACTATTAAATTTGCGAGCCCACGTAAATTCCCTATGAAACATGATACAGGGTCGACGGGTACTTAGCCGAAACTGCATTAGCTACACGGCGGCATGCATGCATTACTTCTAAATAATGTATCCTCGCGGGTTAATGGCGCATCGTCTTCCAAGAGGGTTATAGATTCGCAAAGTCGCCGATATATTTGGAAAATTATAGCTGAAATGTTCAAATGTCTGAAAAGTACAAGTTCCATTAACAATTTAAAAATATTTTTATTTGAATAGTAATATAGAAGTTTTCTGATCGTGTTGGTTAAACTGGAATAATATATGCGAAGTATTTGGTGAAGAATGATTCAACCTTATTATTGTACTGTTTATTTATTACCTTAATATTCCGTGCATCAACAGAATTGTACGTAAACTTTTGACGACTAAAGATTAAGAGCTAAAGATTGGGTTAATCAGTTGCTTCAGATTTCTTTTGCAATTATCCTCAGAGCTACATCGTCATTTACCATATGAAAAGGAAAGAAAAATTCTACGTTTATTTTAAACTATAAAATACCTTTTTATAGCTAATATTAAGCTAAAGCTTTATAGCTTATAGCTAAAATAATAAGAATAGAGTAGATAGAAAAAAGGAAGAAAAGTATTAGATATTTCTGTAAAGTCTACTTTTCATCAAGGTTTCATAAAAATCCCATCGATGTTACTTTCCTACGTTCCCTTATCGAACAGCTCAATGTAAATACGTACTATTACCTTCACAATTCAATTTCCTCAGAAAGCGTTTTCCGCGACACAGAGAAGCCAGACACGGTTCCCGTATCAACGTTTCCCAGCTTTAAATCGGATGGTATTAATTAGCCGCGGCGTGGCGAGTTTCCGAGGGAATTATGTTTGAATTGACCGGCTCGGTATTAATTATAACTGTACGAAATAGTGTGTATCACAGGGAAACGGTTTGCTTTCCCAACAAGGATCCCGCGCGTGTTTGAATTTATTTCCGCCCTCTCTCCTCTGGAGTGACGTTGAAACACGATTACTCTGGGAAATCGGGCCGCGCAAAACTCGACCACCGCGAAACGTCAACTTTCTGTTCGAATGTCAAAGTTAAACGGGGGAGAAAGCGTGATGGACAATACGCGGCGAGCGCAGCGGACGGGGTTTGCATTCCAAAAACGAAGAATCCGGGCTCGACATCGGTTTTCGAACGGAACGCGCGCGCTCCCCGATTCGGTTAAACGTTTGTCGATTAAATACGGAATACCGAAATCCGCGGAGATCAAATTGTTTCGGGAAGGTATGCCTGGGAAATTCAATGTTTCTGTGTTTGTTTAATATAGAAAATTTCATTTGCGGATTGAATGGGACGCGCCGGTGCGGAAGAAAAACATTGAACGGTAATTTTGAAATTTGGAACAGCTTTGGTTTGCGGGTAAACTGTTTCGGATATAATTATTGAAATTCTAGCATTTATATGATAGATGTTTAGAGTACCATTATGTTACACTTTATATTTCAAATTATTTTTCTAACTGCTGGATTCTTTGAATAATTCGTTTAGGACATTTCGGAACTATCTAACGAATGCGCCAAGTACGAAAATGTTTAATAATTCACTGAGGTATTAGTGGATACGTCGATATTTTGAGTTGAGAAATAAATTGGATTGAAACTAGACATTTAAGCATAATAATTAATATTAATATTAACAACGACATTTCGATGAAATTAACTTAGTTCAAGGAATGTTCGAGATACGGAGAATTAAAGCATTTTATACAATTTCGGAAATTATTAAGTTTCCGAAGCAAAGATTCTCATTCACGATCAAAAATTTTACGTTTTCGTGGTACCAAAGGAACCTGGCTCAGAGGCAGCTGGGAATGAATGAAGGCAGAACAAGGAGAAGGGTAGATTCGGCGAAGCGCGGTGGAAATAACGATGGAAAATGACTCGCAGATGTTGAGCCGTTGCTCGGTCGAGCAAGGGTCGCTTTATTCGCAGATTGCGCTAGTTAAAAACTGTCGCCAGAAATAACAGTAACACGCGGCGAGTTGTATTCGTTTCGTTCGGCCGGCGGCGGACCCGGAGTTAAATTTGTAAGATGCGCCCTTTATCCTTCTTTTAGTAACCTGTTGAGGCATTCGGAGAGAAAAGAATTCTCTTTCTCTCTCTCTTTGCTAATTCTGATTCCTCTTTGCCTTCGTTTGCAACCGTCTTCGCGTGAACAGCAAACCGTTTCACGATTGGGACATTAAAGTCTGCAGTGGAAATTTTCAAGTAAACACTAGTAAAGTATATCAATAATTTTTGAAGAAAAACTAATTTTTTATTTTAAATAAATAAGTAAATAAATATATTGGATGAGTAATGAAATGTGATAAACAAATGATTTATTGAATAAGTAAATTGGGAGACGTATTAATTTTGAATATGACTGAAATAAACAAATAACCGAGAAAATAAAAATTCTGAATAGCATATAATTAAGAAAGCATAGAATTGAAAATAGGCATAGTAATTAATAACTTGAGACAACTGACGTGACGTGAAATGTTTGAAAATGAGGATGAATTGAGTAGATTTTGAATTACAGTAATTTGATGGCGATATCCCCAGTGTCAATTGAGTGACATCGAGGTTGTAAGCTTGAACGAATTAATAATCTTGAAACGTTATTAAGTCTGTCAATAAAGAAATACTGACGCCAGACGCGCACATTTTTCCCGACAGTTTTCCCGGTATGATAAACTTTCTAATTACGAAACTTCGACGAGCGGACCGTATCAACGGCGACAGATCAAAGCGATACTCGAGATTGCGTTGTAAAAGTTCTCTTCGCCATCGGACGGCGGTTCGCCTTTCGCAGTTTTTGTAAATTAAACCTTCAGGATCTACAGTAGCCACAAATAAAATTGCACTGCTGGAAGTAATTTAAATCCTCCCCATTCACAACTTCAGTGAAGCACATTCACTGCGAACCATCTGTTCATAACTAACTACAAAGGAAAATTAACTTACCATTACTAACAATGTATATCAACAATTTTTTTCGAAATTTAAAAACATTTTCTTTAATATCACCGCGTGAGGTTCGAATCGCAGAGCGAATCAGATTGGAATAAGAAACCACTCTACATTTCTCATATTGCAAACTATATCTCTCATTTCTTGCTTCACATTTGCAAGAAAAAACTGTAAAAATTTTTTACAGTTTATATTATTAATGTTTTTAATTAAGTACTTTCATTTTTTTACTATCAAAGAAAATACTATCCAATTCGCCTTGGTCTACCCTATGATTGATTATATAGAAAAGTTTTCAAATAAAAAAAAAACTACGGAGTGGTTTAATTAAAACCATTATGGTATTCTTCTTAATATAAATTTTACTCTGCAATTTCATATATTAACACTAGGTTCACGGACATTTATTGTACGGCTTATTCTACTGCTCGTAGAAAAATTGATGTCCGTTCATTCAGATTCTGGAAGTTACACATTTAAAAATAGATAATTGGGATACATACTAATGTAATTGCATCAATCACTGTCGGCGTGAGCATTTACCAAATAGTGTTTATGAAATTCAATATGCGTCAAATTGACGCGTTCCGGAAACCTAGCATTCATCACATCTCCTTAGCACTCAAACGGTTAACCCGTTACCCTATAATACGGAGTGAGACTCGTAGCGCAAATATTTCAAATTAATTGAACAAAAACCAATTCTTCTCAATACACACGGATCGAAGCGAATCATTTTGCTACTTCCAATGTTTCACCTTCGGAGTTACTCTGTGCTTATAATAAATGAAACATTTCTTCGCATTTCTTGCAGATCATCGATGATAAAATTAGTTAATCGAGCTTAATCGCGAAGAAGTCATATGGCAAGGGGTTGAGGAGGTACCTACTCGGCAGTTCTAGCGTTAAATTCTAGGTGAAACATGATTCCCTGGGCTTTAATGATCCCGAAGACGATGGCAGCACCGGTCGACGAGTTCTTTCGCGATAGGGCAGCGCGCGTAGAAAAAGGATCGGCTCTAGAGGCGATCTAAATTTAAGTTTCAGATTTATACGCCCTCGCTCGCCGGCCATTGACTTTGCGCCGGACTCACTTGCTTTCAACCCCGCGCGCTCGCGTTTTCCCACCCCCACGCGCGGCTTGCGTCGGATGTGACTCTAACTCACCATTTTTCCCCTTTATTCCCAGCGCCCGGAGGCCGGGCATAAATCATACGAAACACGAAGTAAAAGATGATATTTCGAATAATAAATCCTGGCCGGCTGCTTCATTATTTTTGTTGCGCGAGGGGTGAGCGGGGGGGCGAGGGGGAAAAGGATGCCAGACCCGATTCCACGCTGGGATACGGCATAAGTGGATTATTTCGAAAAAAGGAGTAACGAATGCCGGAAACTCTGCGGTCGTAAACCGCGGATCGGAATTTCCGAGCGGGATTTGTGGACGCACCTTTATTTCGGATGACGGTGACAAATAAGAACGATAACGAATGAAATAGAATAGAAAATAATGAAGAGATTTATGTGATGCCGAAGGACTACTCGCTCGTTAATCCGAGAAATATTGGTCGAACGGGTAGCCTGTTTCCCGATGATTCGTTTCGCGGTGTTTTATGATCTCCAGTGGTAAACAGGATTGGAAAAACAAATATGGATACGTGGAATATAATTAACTGATGCAATGGAAATTTTGCGATATTGAATTTCTGTATTATCTTAAGTGTACCGCTGGTAAATACTGCGAGAATCCTTTTTAAATTCAATTGGTACATGCATTGTTCCGCATTTCTCTCCAATCAATGTTTTAATTTGCTTATCCATGTTTATCAGAGTTTACCATGATTTAATAATTAGATATACTCGCCTGGTATTAACATCGAAGGATCAGGATAAATCATATTTCGTTAATGCGATCAGGGCAACTAAGAAATGTTTCATTCTGGTATACGAAATACTTTGGATTATCAATATGCCAATGAAACGAATAGAAGGTTTGTGTGAAACCGTGAATTTGGGGAAGTTGTCGATGTGCTTAACGGGCCCCGATTTTAATGATTTTCAAACATGTTGTTCCGGACATGTTTTTGAATAACTTTTTCCTTTATACGTTGTTAATCGAAAGCTTTAGTTTTTTGCTACTATGTATATACATGGCACAGCTGTACTATTCGCCTCACTCGTTTAGTGCTGCCGACCAGTGGCTTAAAAATGCACAGAGGCAAGAGGTGACGCTCAATCGGCTCTGGGCTCCTCCACTCGGCCCCCATTTCTAAGCCCATCCCCCACCAGACCCCCATTCCGACCCCGTTCATTGAGCTAATCTCCACCCTCTCCCCGTTAGGATTCCCACTTTCTATGCCCGCCCCTTGCTAGGATTGGTCTCACTACCCAGCCCACGCCCCTAGATCGCTCTGGTCCTGCCCCTGCCCCATTATTCCCCTCCCTCCACTCTCTAGACACCACCCACTATCCGGGTTAGCCCCGCCCCGTCAAATCTAAATCCAATCCCGCTCGGTTTAGCCCCTCCCATCAACCTCTAGGCCTTACCCCTTTATCAGTTTTGCTCCGCCCACGTCGTTTCGGCCTTGTCCTTCCCACTAAGACCCCTCTCGACCCGGTTCGCCTGTGTTCTCTCTATTTTTTGTCAAAATCTTTCATCAAAGATTTAAGGCTAATTGAAACGAGCTGCCGCCGAAACGACGAGCGTGCGGTGATACTTGTAACTCTCTCACGGACGCACACATGCATACAGAATTCAGTGTAGTGGTAGCAAGAGTTTTTCAAAATTATGTCCCCAAGAACATATTTGAAAATTATCAAAATCGGAGCGGACTAAGCATATTGGCAACTCGACCGTAATTTTAAGAGAACTTTTAAGATCGTTAGTCCCCCGGGAGAATTCCGTCGAATCAAAAACGCAGCTTTCGTCCGTATCAGTGGCTCAGGCGTATCGCTCTAATACAATTTGTAGAGTTAATTTCAGCCGCAGCCCCGGCGGCGTTATAACGTCGCAGTCTATTTGATGTGCAGCGAGCGCCGCTGGCCAAGTCCTACTGTAATGCGCGTAGTTTCGAATGCATAATCCACCACCTCGTCGATCATAGGAATGACAGAACGGAGGCATGGCTCATCATGCGGAAATATTTATATACCGGACTATGATACGGACACGATCGATACAGACGCGCGCGATGACAAAGTTTGAGGGAACTTCGGTGAATTATGCAAGCCCGGCGGGTCTATGCTCCGGCGCTTCCTGTTTTTCTGTTTGCTCGCGCGTTTCATATCTGACGGTACGAGTCCGGCGTGGAGAGCTCGCTTTTCCCGCGGTCACGAACGAAATTGTTTCACAATTATCCCCTTCGCTGGTATCATTTCATTTTTTATCATTTACCGCAGGCTGTAGAAGTTTTATATTCATCGTAAAAATACGTTTTGTTTAGTAACGATGTGAAGATATTCAATATGATTTAACAAACATAAAAATTACTCAATTCATTTAAAGTCAGTCATGTGTAGTTTTCAGTAATCAGTTATTATACTTAAAAGCGAACGTATATGTGCATAGAAAATGCGTAGAACTTCTCTCTTTATATACTACATTTCTTAATCTTGTCATTCTTCTAATGGAAATTCTAAAAACTAACAATGTCAAGTTTCTATGTTTATTCTGGACAATAGATTCTATGTGGATATCTCTATGTTTTTGTAATAATATAAATATTGGAGTCCGTATTCCTCAGTTATAAAGAGGAATCCTAATGAAAAAATGAAACGATAACTCTCTATCTTAACAATACTATCCTGTTATTGCTTCAACAGTTACAAATAGCAAATGGCCACGCTGTATTTTCATAAAAACGTCAAATACCTTATGCAATCTTCCATATTACCGAAGAAATCGTTTCAAAATGATTCAAAACTCGTTCGGACGAACCAAGAAACACAGAGTAGCTGGTTACTTCGCGACACTTTTTTGCCGCAAGTGTAATTTGAAATTCAATTTCTATTTGATATCGACTTCTGACAATTCGCCCGACAAAAACCGCGCGATCCGACGTAAACCGCGTCGAAAGTGTTCGGGGTTTTTTGCGTGCAGAACGCGCGTCCGAGTTGGAGCGTTAAGGAGAGAATGGCGTGTGAGAAGGTCCGGTGGGACGTTAAGCTGCCTGCACACCTTCAACCATGTTGTGATGCATCCATCTCCTCTTGACCCTTAAATTTTTATTTGAGACAACCATCATACCACTTCTTTCCAAAGAACTGTAATATCATAAACATCATGGATACATAACAAAAAAAGATATATTTATGAAAGCGAATACATACAAGAGGCGTAGTTAAATAAGTATAGATAGACTATATAAATACAGTAAACATATAGCGAATATATGAATGTACTAAATAATCATACAACAAGGGTTACATTTTCAATAAGTATTACTTTTCAAACAAAACACCACACTACCATGAAAGTTAGGAGTCGATGAACCGCAACACGTTTCGCAGTATGTACTGAGCTTTACAGAATCTTTTCTTTCTCTGCTAAATTATTAACGACAAAATCGTTTCCTTAGACACAGCCGTAGAAGAAATCACAGAACAAGGGTTTAAATTTTCAATAAATATGACTTTTCAAACAAAACAGCATACTATCATGAAAGTTAGCAGTCGATGTACTGCAACATATTCCGCCGTGTGTACCGGACTTTACAGAGGCAGCCGGAGAAAGACGTAATGAGAAGGATTCGCGCTTTTTGCGGTCATAAAATGCCGCTTGGGAACGGTGCCTGTAAACGTCCGTCCGCGCGAACGTATCGGCGTGAACGCGCCGCGCCGGGTAGTTACACGCCAGCCGTGTCGTTTATTCCTCATCGGTGCAGGAGGATTAGCAATTTTCAGCGTGACCATTCCGCGCCACGTTTAAAAGGCGTCCCGCGTGAAAAGGAGCGCTCTCTCCGCCGACGACGCGGTTAATGATCGATAACTTTTCGTCGATCGGCTGCCGATTATTTACGGTCACGCCGTTATCTATTTCAGCCTCCGGACACCGATAACCGTGACTCCTCCGCTCCGTTTTATTGACCAATAAAATCGCTCCTTCCTGTCGATTGTTCTCCACGACGACGAACGGAGGCACGGCTGCAACTTCAGCCGCGCGCGAGAGGCCGCGTCCTCCGGAATGAATTATCGCGACGACTTTTACATCGGCTGAGGGGAACTAAGGATCTATGCGTAAGTACGCCGCGAGACGATATTTCATTTTTCAACGTGGCGAGCGTCAAATTATACGCGGGGATTCCGAGGGAAAGGTGTTCCGGTCGTATTTCTCAGTTGATTGGTGGTAAAAAGCGATTGCGGAATCATGGCGATCGCGGATGCTTCTGACGAGATGTGCACTCGCTGGGAAGAGCTTGCGGGGAGACTGAGTGGTCGGGAAAAATGAATGTAATGGATCCAACAGAATTGATGGATCCGGTGGGTACAATAAGTCGAGTGAGTTTGGAAGATACGAGCAATTCGAAGAATCTGAAAGGTATAAAGAATTCAAGGAATTCAGCGAATCCAAAGAGCATAAAGAATTCAAAGAATACGAAAAATCCAAAGTTTCCAAAGTAACTGATACCTTATAAAGCAAAATCCTTTACGTATTGTTAATATAACATTCTATTATATAACGTAATATACGATTCAATGAAATATAGTGTATTACTGCACTAAATGTTGAGTAACATATTTCAAGTGTCTGTTAATGCAGAATAATAAATCTGAGTAAATCCAGCATTCGTTACATCGAAGTTAAACTATCATCAACTAATTACTTTCGAATGAATTTTAAACTTCAATTAGTGTATAGTCAAATATTAAAATGCCTGTTGTATAATGTGTTTGAAGAAAATAGAGCATTCGCACTTTCTGAGAGATACCTATTCAAGATCGTTAACAATTTCATAATCTTCTTTGTAATATACATTACAATTCGACAAACGTCCGAATAGTTAAGAATAGAAATCATGTACACGATAATATTCAAAACAGTATTTGCCGGTGTGTTCGTGTCTTTGGTGTCTTTACCGCTGAACCGTGTAACGCGGGCTCATCTTGAACCTACATTCCGCTTTATAAACATTCAACAAGTGGCAACAGGTCCATTGACTGCTCGAACTTCTCAGTTCCCCGAGTGTTCCTTTTAAAATCGATCGAACTGTATAAGTATTTTCCCTCTGACCGGGTACGAGGAGAACTTCGCTGTTTAGTTTGCCGAATTAAACGAGATTCTTTCGAACTGCCTCGACCTGTGCGGGTGTACTCGATCGTTAATCCAATGCTTCAGCGGGATTCACGAATTCACAATTTACATCGGCAAACTTTCAACCTTATCCATATCCCTACCGACCGCTAACTGGTGAGAGGAATTCTAACTTTCTCCGTTCGAATACAAAATTAAATAACACCAGTGAAATTTTATTTATAATTAAACTAGTTTAATTAACATTCATTTAAAAAATTTCACACCTTTAATAAGCATTACTAATTGTACATTTTTATTGCATTCTGTTAAAAATATATGCGATAAAAAGAGAAATTGAATATTTTTCATTATACTTTTCATTATGCAAATCCCAAATAAATAATTCCTGTTTTTCAATGAGTATCAATAAAAGAATTCTACCGATCATAATCACACAGAAAATGAAACATCTACATCGACGTTAAGGTTGCGCATTCTATTTCACAGAGATGGCTACACTGCGAATAATTTCCCCTAGTTCTGTAAAAATGTTAATGAGACAAGCAGATGCATGGGCCGTTACTTCTCAAGAAGAAGATAAAAGCTAAAGAAGGCGCGTAAAATCGTCGCGAACAATTAAAAGGGTATGGAAAAAAACGGAGGCGTGTGCCCGGAATTAGTAATTAAAAGTAGGGCAATTAATTTGACTTACTGGTGGCCCGAGCTACGTTCGAAATTGTTTAAAAACCAAAGCGAGCCGCGGCGCTGGTTTTAAATGTTCGTAATTAAGAGAAGCGGCTGGGAGTCGCCGCTTCGAAATTAAAAGAAATCAACACGACAAACGACTAGTAAATACAAACGTGAATCGATCTCTCGACTCGGCGTTTCGTGAAATTAAAGAAGCTGCGAGAAAATTCAACGAAACGAGGCTGACGAGCGGACCTCACTCGAATTTTCATGAAGTTTGCCCTTTGATGAGGCATTCACTGCTTGAATTCCGGTATGTCTGAACTTCATGCTGGAAAAAATTAATATTCCGCTGGTGCACGGGATCCCGAAATGGAACGTTCGAATGTAATTCGACCAGAAACTTCGTGTCAGCAAGTTGGTGAATATTTTGAGAAGTGGCTACCTTTCAGATGAATTGAAAACAGTTAATTTGTTTTGATATACTGTCCATATTCGGAGCATCGTGTTTATCGGGCAGTAGTTTAGGTCATGTTTATTTACCATGGTACACAATGATTGTATAAGGACTTCAATATATTTAAAGAACTGCATATAACCAGCAGAAATGAAGAAAGATCTATTGTAGTTAAGAAATCTTTCAACTACTCTGTAAAACACCTTTCTCTACATTTTCGTTTCTTAAAATCTTCATAAAATTATGGTTTATCCTCTTTTTGCCTAGAGGCAATTATACTACCGTTCAGAGTTAATGAAATATTTTTCAACCCGGACTAATAAATTCAAACTGCCATCCGAAAGAATTTGCGTCTTTTAATCAAATTACAACAGTCACGAGAAACAAAGTTTCGCGCACTGAGACGACGATATTTTGAAAGGAAAAAATTTTCCCCGGAAATACGAAACGGCATGCGGGGAGCCAAAAAAAATATTAGCAATTGCGCGTTTCCGTCATTTTTTCCGGACTCTAGCTCCCTGCCGCCCCTTGTTCATATTCGATCCCAATTTTTGCATGCGGCGAAACGAACCGGGTAATCTGGAACAGGGAGGCCGGAGATTTCTGATCCGGATCATGCGTGTCCAGAATGAGATCGGAGTTCCGAATGGGATTCGAAACGGCGGCCATCGCAGAATGAGCCTCGCCACCGACATTTTTCCATTCGAATTTTCGGCGAGCATGTTTTCCGCGGTGCCTTCCTCGCGTTCACTCCCATGAAAAACGGACCGCGCGTCAAGGTTTCGCGTTTCCGAGCACGTCCCGCTGTTTATTTTTAACGTAAATATCATTTTTAATATAAACAACATTCCCCCTGTTTGACGAATCCCCGCAACCCAGCTGGACTACATAATTCGATTCCGTTGGAAGCAACTTGCTGCACGTTATTTTACGGAAAAGAATTGTTTTAAACGTAAACTCGGTTGGTAGTTCGCAAAAGAGATTTCCCGTAATAGTTATGAAAAGGAATCGTTAGCAAATTTTTGAAAATTCTATGCAAATCTTCTTTCCCTTTTTCAACGATTTAATGAAAACATAGTGGCAAGACATTACAATAAAAATGTATTTTTGACGAAACAACAAAATACTTCAGGTAAACTTCAAGCTTTTACAGCGTAGTAATAATTTGTTAAATAAATTTAATTATTACTTGAAGTGTAGATTTTGCATTGAATTTTCGTTCGAGCAATTCCTTTGTGTAGAATTTTATTTAATTATATTGAGTAAAAAAGAAGACTGTGGTTTCCAGGAAAATGAAATTTGTACGGTTTCGAATAAAAAATAGCGCACAAAGGTCGCCAGGCACGAATAAAATATCGTCCCTTCTCAAATGTTCAATTTCAAAGACGAAGTTGAACAAAAAGGGGGAGTCTCAGGCCGCGTTGCCCCTGAAAACGAATAACGCGTCCAGTAACATTTAGAATGGACCACGGGAAACAATGGAACCCAGGCCTGTATTGTGTTTCCCCGCGACACAAATGCAGCCTGTATAAATATGTGTTTTGGACTCTCCTCCTCGCTGCTTCCGTCGTCTCTTTGCATGTATCACCGTTCCAATGTAAACATAACCTTTCACGGTCCCCTGTGAAAAAAGGCACAATCACCGTGAGTGAGAAGAGAATGCCTTTCAGACGTCGGTGTTCCCAACGCATTCTCCCCACTCGCATGGACTTTCATTTCATTACAGTTAAAAACAATAAACATTAAGAACAAGAGACGTTCTGTGCCTTAAAAATGCGGTTTCTGGTGAAAGTTTAACAACAATAGCATCGATCATTCATAATTGATATTTTTGAGATAAAAAGTAAATGTCTTTTCCTGTTATTTATATTTAATGTTAATTTTATTTGATAATAAATAATTAATTATATAATAGCTGATTCAATTTGACTCGTATTGAATTTTATAAGCATTATTTAGTAAATGTTTGGGTTGATTTTTATTACCGAAGTTATGCAAATATGTATCCTAATTGTCTACTCTTAAACCTGTAATTTCTAACATCTAAATTGAACGGATAACAATTTTTCTATAAACAATAGAACAAACTGTAAAGTAAATGTCAGTAAATCTAGTGTTAAGGAAAATTTGATTTATGTAAATTTTTCAATCATTAGAAAGCATGAGTATGAATGGATTTTAAAAATTGAATTGTCTTTAGTTGCTGATTTGACTGAAACGGAACGCGGGAAAAATATTCAAACCTTTGGACCCTACTCTGTTGTTAGTGATATATATGATTTAATAGTTCGGGGTTTCTATATTTTTGTTCAAATATTTGCTCACTGGTGTCGACGTGAAATCAATTGTCAACGTGGTATTTCCGGTCGCGCAGGTAACGCGTTTTCCGATTATTTACAGAGCGTTCTACATTCCTACCAACCGAATTTTCCTTGAATTTTCTACCAAATATGTTTGAAATAGAAAAAATATATCTAGAACAACTTAAATAAAAAAGATAAATGCCAAAAAATTTAAACACAGCACTCAGTTTATACTGATAAATACATGATTTCTTTATATACACATTCATATCACAGTACTCTGTACGAAAAATATGGCTGCTACTGTGTATGGTACTACATAGCAACGGTTCAAAGTCAAAATGACCCACAAGTCAAATAATTCCATGTCTCATTTCATGGACAAACACTATGCTACACATTAGCATTTACCATTATTGTATCAGAAAAATTCATTAACATTAGAACTATCAGATGAGCGAAAATGAACCATTCCTGATTTCTTCTATTACAATTACTAAAAAGGTACAGATGCTTCTGTGAGAAATTGTTAAAGAAATTGATTCAGTAATACTTATACTGAAATATAAGCCAATTGAAATCTTAATAAATGTACAGTTATAAGTTTTATAAAGAAATTTAGAAAAATCAGTTTTGTGCTTGATAGTTCTAGTGTTAAATAACATGAAAATAGCAACCTTCATCCACTGGTTTGTCCAAATTCAAATTCTCAAGTGTCACGCAATGCAAAGAAGCCTACCTTGTATGACGGTCGCGACGAGCGTCACGGCAAACAGCAAACAGAGTTTCCACTGATTTCGCAGTCCCATCGTGTCCTTTGCGAGGAGAACACACCGCTGCACAGAGTCAATTGTAGACGCGCGAAACGCCAGAGGAGAATCTGCCCGCAGCGGGCATCGTTCGGTGATCGAAATTAGTCGCGGACGAACGGTGGCACGAACTAATTCAAGAATGAGTCAACTGCGCCGCATTCCCGCACTTTTTTCACCAGTTCGATTCAATACCGACCACACAAAAAAATGGAAAAATCAATACACTTTCCCCAACGATTTAGAGGACTAAAGATCCTCGCCAAATTTCGTCTTTAATCAAGATTATCCTTCAATATTCACGGACGACTAGAACGCGTTCCTAACAATATCCAACGGAATTAATCGATCCCATCGATATCGAATTGAATTCGACCGTCCGATTACGCAATGTTCTTCAAAAATCGAGAGCGGGAAATTTGAACAGTTTAAAGGGACCCGTTCACTCCACTTTTGATTGCACAGTGTATGTTTCTTCGAATGTATTCATCTCTACGGAATAATGGCTCGTGGATGTGGCGTGAAGCATCAGCACGTGTTGCGAGTGACAATCAACACTTCTGAATGAAAACCGTTTTGACCGTTCGACGACTTACAGTTGTTTCAAGGTTATGATATCGATATTTGAAATCTAATCCGATTGCGCAGTATATTGAGATATACGATTGCAGAGAAACTCTCGTGGAGAAGGAGCACGCGTGTCACCACCGAAGACGTGTTCAGGGGAGCGTTACAAAACACCCTCACCGTTCGACGTATCGCGCGACACTGGCCGACCCTCGCGGGGTCCAACCGCGCTGTCTAGGGCGCAGATGGCGCAGCTGTACGCGTGCGAAAGCGCTGATAAACCTGGAGACGCCGGCATTCGGCTCCGTGGCCCGCTTGCAACAAGTTGCAGCGCGTGGCTCGAGCTGCACGCTCGCAGATCGTGCATTCATTGAATGCAGTCGGCACGTACGCGGCCGGCATAACGAAATGCAATCGGCTGCGAGGTCCTCCCCTTAGCCTCCTACGCCGCATCTCTTGTCGAACGCAGGTGTAATAAAATTAAAATGCCTGACGGCGACACTTCGTTCACCGGGGGTTGGTACCAGCAGAGGTGAGACTTTGATTGAAAGGAGCGCAGGGTGAACCCGGGGACACTTGGAGAAGTTTGGGGTTGAAAGCAGTGGCGACTCGCGTATAGGCACTGTGGAACTGTAGCACCCCCAACTTCCATTTGATATTATCAGTAACATTTAACCCCTTGTCGTACAATGACGGGTGAGACTCGTGATGAAGGTTTCTAGACTAATTTAACAACAATCAATGTTGTTCATTACCCACGGATCAAAACAAAATAGCTAAAATTCTATTATCAATGTATTATCTTGAAATGAAATTTCCACCTGAAGTAGAATGGAAATTTTGGTGCATTTCTTCCAAATTGTCGATAGTAAAATATTATACGAGGTTAGTAGCGAAAGTAAATAGTATGCCAAGGTGTTAATATAATGAGACTTTTTTTCTTTAATTATTTCGTTATACTGGTACAATGTAAAATACATAAGCTTAATGTCAGCAGCCATCCCTAGTTTATGAAAAAGATACAAACATTTTAAAACAAAGGCTAAACATTTTATGCAGCAGCATCCCCACTAATTTTAGCTACGCGCCGTCACTGGTTGAAAGTGTTAATTCTTTGCGTTCGAATTTTCAGTAAAAGTAGTCAACATTTACTGGTGAGATGTAAACGATGTTTTTTGAAACTTGACGATAATTTTTAGGTGAATTAAGCAACAAAGTTATTTCATTTCAATATTTCACACAGTAAATATTAAACTTTATAATTCTGCTGTGTCAAGTCAAATGCCACTTTCTTAATGGCAAATATTTTCAAGGAGTTATTCATTAATATTAAGTGTATCTTTATTGTAGAGGTTTCATTTATTACAATGTAGACACTAAGACTAATGGTTTCATTATCTCCGTTTTCCAGGGCTTTCAGTGTTGGTGGTCAACGAGCCATCAGAGCTGTAGCAAACATTCTGAAAATTGGAAATATCATTGTTTTAAGTGTTTCCAACGATATGTATAAATATCAACACATACTCTGATGGTCATACGCTCTTTCCGGAATGTAGAAAAGTTTGCTGAAACTGATTTGGAGAATTTTCTTTTCCTATGGGACAGAAAAGGTATTCAAAGAAACTGTTGATGTTCGATAAATTAATATTTTTTGAAACATGGCGGTAATACTCACTGATAACTTCTGCTACTATTGCTAACGTCGACCGTGTCCTTACTAGTATAACTTATAGCTGCTAAACATCGTTCCTCGTCAGTACAACCATCATTAGAGGATCCGCGACATTTGCCTAATTTTTTTTTGCAATATTCTCTGAATTTGTTGATCATGCATTTACGGGGTGCCTGCGGCGCACAGGTGTCATTCTGACAATACTCTTTATTTTCATACAACACAGCAACTCTAGAATACAATACAGTGCATTATTATTTGAACAATTGTTTTCTCAAACTTTCATGTTGAATCGAAGTCTTATTGTTCTACAATCTCAATCTTTTGCCTAATGCCGCGAACGCTTCGAAGCGAGAAGGCACACCTTAATCGTCGCTTTCATTGCATTCCTTTACCGTGTACCTATTATGGCTTGCCCTTAACTTTTACCGAACAGGGGTTACGACTTGAATATCATTCTAAAACGTACTAAAAAATTGTATTTTTAATGTTACATGATAATCGCAAGTCCCGACAAATCATTTCAGATATGAATTAGCAAACATTCAATTAAACTTCAATGACATGCAACGAAACACATAATGCGATTACAATTTCATTAAGGATTGCTTGTACTTGTCCCTCTACCAACAACCGCTTAATTACCAACGCGTGTACGATCACCAAAGGATCGACTCTCTCAATTAAATCTTAACGATGTGTGTAAAGCAAGGGGATAATTAAATAAAACGTACGGTGGCTGCTGTTGCTGACAGGGGCCGCACTCGTCCGAGTATTTCGCGAGGTATCTGTAGCAAACCAGGCTCAGCCCGACCAGCAACCACACCAGCAACGCGCTCACTACAGCAATCGATATTAATTCCGTTGTCCCCAACGTGATCCCGGTGTCCCCGACTGCATCCGCGAAAAGAAATCACGGGAAGGTTAGAAAGCGGACTGATAGAAAATTCGAAAAGAAGATTGCCGCTTTCTCCCATCACCTTTGTAAAGCGATGGCACCGCTTCCTCCGACTCGGCGGTCGGTTGCCCGCCTATTTTGGACATCATCTGATAGCTGCCGCTTTTTCTCACTGCCGCAAGACCGGTTCCCACTCCTGAGACGGGAAAGCGACGTCGACGAACGATCGGAAAATTGTCAATTAGAGAAAGAATATGGTACCTGACTCCTTCAGCGTCGAGATCACCCTCAGAACGCCGCCGAAGCCCGGGTACCATTTATCGTCATCCAGGTGCGGTTCCACCTGCATCGATGCAAAGAAACTTCTTAGTATGAAGTGAACCAAGTGTACTTCAAATCCCCAATGCACTTGCGCGAGCGGAAGCAAAGACAAGTTGATGATTCGACTTCTACTGTTTTAGGGAAACTGTATCGTTCTGGTTAAAAGTATTAAAAGTATCGATATCTCCAATAAAATGAGACAATTCTGTGTGGAACGTGACTACTATCCTTAAATTGTAAAGGACAGCAGTTGTTCTGTGTTTTACTCTGATGACACCATTTGTATTTTCTCTTTGGATAAATAAAAATTATTAAGGAAAATAAGGAATAAAGTACTCTTTAATAATTTCACTGCCGCTTGATACGTTGACTGAATTATTAGATACGTAATGAAATTTGCCACTTTCGATCACAGCGACTCACAACGTACGGATTGCTGCAGCCAGTTGTAAAACTCCTGGTTGAAAGTTTTCAGCTCTGATTTCGTGGACGATCTCGACTCGATGCACTTCACGCTCGCTACGTAATATTTCACTAACACGAATGCCGACTGTTCGGTGTATAAGGACTGCAGACTGTTCTTCTTGAACGGTAACGCGATACTAAAAGAAAGTTCGATGTTAATCGGAATTTCTTTGAGAAATTATTCGAACATTCGATACCTGTTTGGTTCCGCATCATCGTCCAAAAAGGGAAGAGGAACAGCAACCGATTCATTTTTCTTTATAGATTTATCTTAAAATCAAATCAAAGAAATGCCAAATAATTTGTATTTCTTCAATGAAAAAATTAAAGTTTTATTGTCTTCCGAATGATTTTGTTAATGCAATTCAAATAAACTTACCACGTTTAACATTTTTGATTGATTTATGCTTCGACATGTGTCTCTTTGCTTTCTTGAACGCAAAGTGGTGAATCTCCCGATTGTTGTTATTAACTGAAGCTAAAGGAATTTATAAAAGACAGTTTATTTCTTGCTATTACTAACAATAAACAACAATTATTATTTTAATGGATATTGCGAAACAAAACATATATGTGTTTATTCTTTCTCAAAGTGATTTCTAACGCGTGTATGAACTGAGGATCGTTTTAATCCTTTGGACTAGCAAAGAATTTGATATTTATTCTGTGTATACGTTTACTGCTGATAATAGAAAAGCAATATTTAATTTATATTCAAAAGGAGTAAATAACATTTAGGTTAGTCAGGTTCAGTTTAAAATTTCCTTTGCAAGCCAGATACGATATTATACGGTAAAGGGTTAATGGATATTTCTTGATCAAAGATAGAAATGATCTTACAGGAGTGCGAGGTAACGATGCCCTCGCACGCAGCAGGCGTTTTTGGTGGCGTAACAACGATCGGCATGATTTTCATCTGCACCTTTTCGTTGGATGGCTTCAGCCAGCCAGCACCGTTGCTCCTCAAGAAGAGCTTCAACTCGTCGTACAGCTCGAAGAGCTTCCTCGCATTCCGATATTTTATGTTCCCTGCGTAATAGGAGTGTTTGGTAAGGGGCAGGATATAAACTTGCAAGTAGCCTCCCATAGTATCTGCCAGGGCTTTCAGCATCAGGTGCTTCGTTTTTCCGATCGACAGCTTGCGCACGTTCTCCAAACAAATGTGAAAGTAATCCATCAACAGAGCGATGTACCGATCGTCCTCGTAATTCAGAACTTTCACCTGAACGGATTGCATAGATTTTGGAAATATAGATTGCAAGGAAAGGGAGAACAACCACTATGTCATTTAAAAAACGTAAAATGAGAAAAGAGGATAAAATCAATTTATCTTCTTTTAAGTTCAGTCACTAACGCAAACTCACTTCTAACGAAGTGTAGACATTTTGAGATAACTGTTACAATACCATTATTGTATCTGAATTATTAATCTTTGAAATTACTTTTGGCAATAAATCTTGAAATAACCGTCTACTATTTAACGTTATAAATTCTTCTGTGGTCCAACACTGCTTGCCGGCGTCGGTTTTCTCGAACAACACCGTGCCGACATTTTGTTCATGCTTTGCATTGTTATCACCCATTATCCTATTACAATGTAACGTATATTTTGGTAACATCGTATTCTTTAAATTACATAGGCAACTAAATCGATTTTTAATCAAGTTTAATGTTATATAATTAATTATTGGTAAATGAGTCAAGAAAACTGTATATCTTGGTTTTGCTGGAGCACCTGTCAGTCTTAAAGGAAGTAATTGCCGCAAACAACAGAAGCAACCGCGGGAAGCATGATCTCATACTCCAGTCGATGAGATCCGGAGCAATGCGGTTTTTCCTTGCGAAATTCCGGAAAATTTGCACAATTCTTTTAAACGTTTCCTGATCATTATCTCGTCGCGACCCTCTCGCGTTTGTTATGTGACTGGTTTCAGTTAAATAATTTATTGACACGTGGCAATTCAGGTTGTAATGTAGTCTTTAATACCGATTCATCTTTTATTCTACTAAATTTCATTTGACATTACACCCAACTTCGTCACAAAATAACCATTGTATTTTATATAAAACAGTTCATAAGCTTTATTATTCTCTTAGAACGCTTAAAATTACATCTGTGTCCTTGTAGTTACTGCAGAAAAAGGTTTGCTATTTTTTACAATTATAATATGTATTTATTTTACATAATTCGCATACTACGTAAACATAATGGAGCGGTAAACCGCGAAAAGATTATAGTTAACAAAGTCTCTAATCTTGGAATGGACAATTACGTATTTGATGGTTTCATTTTACATAAGAATCGCAGGTGTAACATCTTTACTTCATCCTTGTTCAGTTTCACCACACCTTCTTGATTATCAATGGAGAGTAGCGTGCCAACGGCTTCTCTGTCCTCACCGATGATGACCTTGACTCTGTCGCCTCGTGAAGGGACCACTGGTTCTAATTCTTCGCAGACCAGGTTCACAACTCTGTCTTCAACCGGGAGGAAAACGGCGCACATACCTCCCTATTAACAAATTACAGGCAGAATATTCAAATGACCGTTCAAAGTCACTCTAGTATATATTTAATGAAATACTCACAGATAATCCTCGAATAACGCCCTGTTGGCCAGCAAGTGCAGGATCCTGATGAGTGTCCCGAATCCTAACCTCAATATCTGTAGTGTGCCATTCAGTCCCTCCTATGATGCCGGACCCGACACTGGTGTCTAAACCTGCACCTGGTGTTTGTGGATTATATGGACTACCAGCGACTCCTACGCGGAAGTGATATCAGAAATATTCTCAAAAGGAGAAACAATCAAACATGAAGAACAATACATACCAGGTGTCATTGGACTATAGCCCATTGGGGAAGGAGTGGCGAATGCTCCATGTGGACTGGTGGTATATCCAGTACCACTAGGTGAAGGAGTAGCAACATAGCCTGCAGGACTGGGACTAGCAGTCGCACTTCCAGCTGGACTAGGACTCGGTTGATACGAGCTGAAACTTTGTTCCGAACCATACATTGTGCCAGGTGTCTGTGGCGTAAATGGGCCACCAGTGGGAGGATATCCTGGGGCATAACCAGGAGATCCACCCTCCTCCATGCTATAACCATCAAAGTCATTTGTTCTTGCGGGCGTGTTAGTAACTGCCGGGTCCCAGGCACCTGACTGTCCTGGTGTGCGTGAACCATCGTGGGAGGGTGTCATCGAGCCATAATGCGGTGTACGAGAGCCATCTATGTATTCAAAGTTATAAATATTAATACATTTACTCGGTAAAACTACGGACAATAGAAGCTTTATACTTCGAAGATACTTACTCTCATACATAGGCGTCTGTGAACCATGCATGGGTGTCTTCGATCCATCTCTGGCATACATTGGAGTCTGCCCGCCGGCACCATAAGCCGGTGTTCTGTTGTAGCTGCTGAAACCGCCATCTTTGGTCGGCACACTGACATTCGCAATATGTGACCTGTCTACAGAGATAGTCTGACAGGTGGAATGCAATTCTACACGTGCTGTTGTCTCCGTGGCATCCTTCACAATTCCAACGTTTCCTTTGTATGGTCCACCGGTAATTTTTATGGTGGTACCTATCAGTTCCCTATCTCGACGAGCTGCTCCTCCGCGGCTTCTACCTCTACCACCACCACCACCACCACCTCTTCCAAAACCGCCTCTGTAAAAGTACAATAAAATTGGATTCTTCTTCCATATGTGTATAGAAGAAGAAAAAAAACTCTACTGACCCGCTAGGATGCATTGGCGATGCAATTCTCGGTGACATAAATCCAGTCACTGGGGCTATAGAATTCATGCTCGATTTGTTTCCCCCAGAAAGTTGCAAGTGTCTCGTTTTACAAACGAATATTCCACCATTGTCCACGAACATTCTCGAGTGTAGAAATGCGAAACTTCTATATAAATGTTTAATCTCGCCACCCCTTCCAGCATGAGGGCCGTCCACCACTTTAACAATATCCTTCTTCTGTATTGTATTCTGTTGAGAGTCTAATGCTACTGCGTTTCTGTTTTCCCGTCGTTTCGTTAAACCTTGTGGTCTAGCCTCTATTACTTTTCCATGCATGGATAGGACGTGGAAGTTTTCTCGCTCGAGACGAACTATCACACCTACCGTTTGTGCGTCTAACTGAACTAAATCGCCCCACTGGAATTGACCTAAGCTATCAACACCAGTGGCCATGTCAGAACAGAGTTGTAAATCCCTGGGAAGGACTTCAAGTTCGTGCATTGAAAGATCAGAAAATAAAACTACTCTATTTTGTTCTACTCGAACAATCAGGCCAGTGTCTCCTTCGTATCTTCCTGCAACAACTTTAACGTGATCTCCCATAGTAAAGTATTTTCGTAACTCCGATGCTTGAAATTCTAGTGCTTCCTTTAATTCTTCGTGCTTTGGCATAACCATTATCATGTTTCCATCTATTGAAACAATTTTTCCTTGCAAGTTTATCAATTCACCCTCGCACACTTCGACATTGTCGCCAGTGCTGAAGGAATGAGTCACAGCAGTATCCTCTTTGTTCCCGGACACTGGACCTCCACTTAAATCGATTTCGACACCTTCAGGAGCTTCTTCAAATCTTTCTAATTCTGAAAGAGTTGGTTTCACACCTTCCGAGATAATAGCACTTGTTGTGAAGTTTTTGTACAAAAATCCTTTTCTACTGTATCTATTGCCCTCGAATATCAAATAATCACCATCGCTGGTAACTTCACCACCAATAGCTCGAATAGCTTCTGGATCAAATGGTTTAGCTGGTGGTCTTCTTTTCTTTTTCCGTTTAAGAGCTTCAGATTCACTTTGCGCTGTTCTCAAAGCTCCACGTGGTCTAGTGTAGTCAATTCTAGGTAACAGTTTCAAATGAACTTGATTCTGCGCCAAATCAACATAATCAACCTGAGCTATGTCATCTTTATAAATGCCCCTTTTTAGCCTAACCCATTGCTTTGCTTTTAAACCTGTCTGTTCTTTAACTACACGTAATACATCAGTCATTTCTTTAATGGGAACCATTTGTTGTTTCCAAATACCCATTCTTAAATTTCCTACATTCTCAATTGCAGCTTTTACATGTGGTTGTTTGTATGCCTCAATATAAATATAACCCTTTACACCTTCAGGTGCAACAACTGACTTTATCTGAAGAGGTTCATCTAGAAAAAAAAATAACATACATAGAAGTATCTACACATTTGAATAAAAGATGTAATAATAATAATACTGCATACTTGATAACTGATATGTTATGAACTTCCGCATTAGTAGAAGGACAGTTGCCTTCTCTTCTCCAATACGGCATTTTACCATCCACAAATTTGGATCCTTCACACCTGGCAATAAAGTTTGTTGAGTAATCTCATCACTCATCTCTTCACCGCCATCTCCAAAATGACGGGCTGCCACAGACTCATCTGCATATTTTTTTCTTAAATATTCTTCGATTTCATCTTCTTTCTGAGAACTGATAAAATTTATACATATATTAATTTAGAAAGCAATCATTAAAATACCTGTAGATGTAAATACTTACTCCCATAGACTGGTACCTCTTCGTCTTCCTTCAATTTCCCTAGCAGTAGGACCCAATTCATCTACTTCATTCCCCACAATACCAATTTCTTGAGCTCCCTCCTCCCATTCATCATCGTCTTCTACTTCATCATCTACCTCAGCCTCATCTATGATAAAACCACCATATTTATCTTTCTTCTTCTTCTTTCTAGGTCTATCATCATCTTCTTCTTCCTCTTCTTCATCATATTCGCTGCTTCCATCCAAATCTTCTCCTATATAAATGTTAATTCAAAAATGAAATAAACATCTATATTAAATAATAACATTACTAATGTACCTTCTGGTTCTTCTTCGGGTTCCACGAGTTCTTCATCCCCAGATCTCGCTTCTTCTGCTTCATCCCCTCTACCATCGTCTGAGCTAAAGGAGTAAACATTCTTCATTTTTTACTAAACGTAAACTGATTATAATAGAAAAAACAAACGTTCACATAAACAAGTCTTACATTACAACAATTTTATTTTCTTAAAAACTATATAGAAATATGTTCGAAGAAATGAATAACAGAACAATATTAATCATTATGCATGAAATCGATTATTCTTATAAGTTCTCATAAACATACGTTAGTTGTTACGAAACAAAATTTTTTAATATATATAATACATAAGAAAGTATGCTCACCCAGATGCCGATCGAGATCGTGATCGTGATCTAGATGGACTTCTAGATCGCGATCTAGACGGGCTTCTACTGCGGGAAACGCTACGAGATCGTTCTCCGACGCTGCCAGCATCACTGCCAGCTGCGGACTTCACTGAACGATTTTCTTCTTGATCACTTTCACTGCCACCGCCGCCGCGATCGCTTTCGTTGTCGGAAAGATTACTCGCTTCTGAATCCGACATTTTATCCAAAAATTAAACCAATTTCGTCAGGCACAAATTATTTGGCAATGAGCTTGGTTAGATCAACAGCACGCACGAACACGAAATAACTGATACAAAATATACAAGGAAGGTTATGTGGTCATGTCTTAAACAGTGACCACTAGAGGGATCTGCATCGCAATCAATTCTTAAGAGACCTCTATGGAAATAAAAGCTGATTAAACATTGATGCATTGTTTACTTACTTACAATTAAGAATAACAATATAGTGAAGTAGAAATTAAAAGTTATAAACGAAAATTTCTTTAGCTAATAAATTATAGAATAATATTATTTTGAATGAGACAAGAAATATAAATAAAAATATAATTTGTTCAATATTAAAAAATATAATTTCTGACCATAGGATATCACAATTTAAGAAAGATTACGTGCATTTGTTTTTGACAAATGCAATTTGTTTTGATTGACAATATTTATTTTCTTTTTAATTCATTAAAAGTAGAAAGATTTTATTTTTAGAAAAGAAAGAAGTTAAAAAAAGGATAATAAATTTTCTTTCTATCTAGGCTATTTTGTTATTAAATTTATTTGAATCAAAACATTGTGAATTCAATCTTAAGGCGTTTCACAATGAAATTTATAGCTAGCGTGTCTATTGGTTCATGGTTGTTGGCTACATGTTCGTGAAATCTGTATCTCAGATTTATAGGCATTTTTAACATGGCAACTTGTTCAGTGTGATAGAACTTCTTCAGTGCTCTGTCACTTTTGCTAATATTTTTTGTATCGCATTGACTTTTGTCTCTTAATTAGTTATGAAGAGAGTAATTCTATTTATGAATGGGACCGATGTAAATGGCAAGGTGGCTGTAATTTTATATGTAGTAAACTGTGACGTGGTTAACACTTTCAATAAGTTTCTTTGATTTGTTCTATTTATTAACTTTTATTTTTACATAAACTTTATGTATATTATTGTAAGTTATGTACATGTATTTATATATGTAATTTTATTATATCATGAACAATTTATGTATTATGTATACAATTTATGTATTATAAAAATTTGTTTGTAAAAAATAGATTATAGTTATTACAACAATGTATGTTTTTACGTTTACATTTTCTCAATTTTTCTTGTAATAAACGAATTTCTGAAGTAAATGTTTGTTTAAATGTTTCTTTATTTTTATTACATAAATATTTGTACTTAATGTGATTGAGTTTAACAAAAATAAATTTAATATGAGTAATTATTTCTTTGTATCAGGTATTTATGGTTACTCATTCATTAGACGAGTTATTAACTGCTGCTAGCACAAAATTTAAAATGACTGCTCAAAGAATATTTACACCTCAAGGTGGAGAAATAGATGATATTAAATTAATAAGGTATAATCATTGATTTAAATAGTTATTTTTATTGTAATTATATTCTATATTCTCTCAATTAATAATAAGCATTTTACTTTAGGGATGATGATGTCTTATATGTTTCAAATGGAGAAGATTTTATTACAAAGGATAAAATTAATACAAAGAATCAATTAAATAGAAATTCAGAGTGGATTACATTAAATGTTGGTGGAAAGTATTTTACAACAACTAGGGATACCTTAACAAAGAAGGAACCTACAAGTATGCTAGCCAGGTAAATTGATATTTTGATTGATTGAACTATAAATTAAAACCATATATATATAATTATATTTTACAATAATTTTATTTACAGAATGTTTAGTGAAACAACAAACAATGAACAGAGGATTTTACCAAGTAGACAAGATCATAGTGGTGCATTTTTGATTGATAGGAGTCCAACATACTTTGAGCCATTATTAAACTATTTGAGGCTTGGGCAGATCATACTTGATGCTAACGTTAATGCAGCAGGTATACTTGATATTTTACTATTGACATATCTCTAATTGAAATATTTCTGTATTTAAAAATGATTTGAATATAATATTTTATATTTCTTTAGGTGTTTTGGCAGAAGCACGCTTTTATGGAGTAGAAGGTGCTATTGAAATATTAACTGCAATGGTTGAAGAAGAGGAACTACAGAAAAGTGGGTTAGTATCGCTAACAAGAAAGGATGTACTTAAAGCTATCATGTCAACACCTATATCTTCTGAACTTAGATTCCAAGGAGTCGATTTTGTTGGTGCTGATTTATCAAAATTAGATCTTAGAAATATTAATTTTAAGGTAACTAAAATTTATATAATATAAAGTAATGTGTTTTAATTGTCTGTAATAATATGATTTTATATAAATTTTATATATTTCTTTGCAGTATGCAATTATGCGTGGCTGCAGCCTGGCAGGTGCAAATTTATCAGGCTGTTGTTTTGATCGTGCAGATTTATCTTATGCAAACCTTCAAGGTGCTCAACTTGTTTGTGTAAAAATGTTGTGTGCAAATCTTTTTGCAGCCAATCTTCATTCATGCAACTTTGAAGATCCTGGTGGTTTACCTGCCAACATGGAAGGTGCCAATTTGAAAGGTGCCAATCTTGAGGGTAGCAATATGGCTGCTGTAAATCTTAGAGTTGCAACTCTAAAAAATGCTATCCTAAGAAACTGTGATCTTAGATCAGCTGTACTAGCTGGTGCTGACTTAGAAGTATGTGTGTAAATGTATATAATTATAGATATCTTCTGCTTTTATGTAATAAAAAATATTTATCTTTGTTTTAGTGTTGCGACTTATCAGGGTCTGACTTACAGGAAGCAAACTTGCGTGGTGCAAACCTAAAAAATACGGCATTTGAACTGATGTTAACACCATTACATATGTCACAAACGATACGATAACAATGAAAGCAGTACCCCGCATCTGCTGCGGCGGTATAATTTCTGTGATCTAGACACTTATTTAATTTATAGGATAATAAGGATTTAAGTGATAGTGATTTGAGCCTGGCACTGCTATTCTTTGATGCTTTACAGACGGTCAGAAAGTACAGACTGAGAATATAGATTACATTAGAAAATGTATAATTAAGTCTCTATTTTGAGGAATGTTTATGTTGTTTTTTTTTATTTCTAGGACAATATCGAAGCAAGTAGTGTTAAAAATAATTACTTAATATTTTTTATAAACTGTTCCTTTTTGTTTCTTGTCCGGATGCGGTTTTTAAATTTGTACTTTTACTTAAAGTATTTATAATGTTTTTGTTACGTTGTTATTGAAAACGTGAATTGAAATTAGATATTAATTTCAATTAGCGATAAAATAAAACATATAATTTATACATGAATTTTCCATTCACGTACAATGGATTAAAAGATTAACAATTTGCGAAAATATTTTAGAGAAAATGTAAATATTTTTTTTTACGTTTATAATATAGATTTTTAGAATTTGCAATACGTGTGTGATGTACATGAGAATCTAATGCATGTGTAACTATACAAGTTATTATATACTGCCATTAAAACATAATAAATATGTAGTCTTGTCTGTTCTATTTTTATGATTCAACGTGAACAATATTTGTTCAATTGAGGATTAAATTGAAGCTAAGAAATAATAATATATATATGTAACCAGACATGCGTAACAGATTTTCACGACTTCTATACTTTATGTACTGGAAGAATACAATGGTCGTTTTTAGATAGAAATTACGAAAATCTACAATAATACTGCTGTGACCAAGTTTTATATGAAAATATAGTCGAAATCAATTATTAAAACATGTTCCTTATGGTTCTCTTTTAATCACTTTGTATAAATATTTTTGAATGTGATAGATAAGTAAAATTTTGATGTAAGAAATACATTCAAATGTTAAATTAAGTACTAAAAGTTGCTCGATTGTTATTGTAAGAACAAGTACCTTTTTGCTTACTTAATTAGTGAAATTGTGTTCAATACTCTTATGAATTTAAAGGAGCCTAAATACATCTTTAATGTCTATATAAAATGGTACTACTTTAGTGCTATATATATATATCACAAAAGAAACAAGGAACATGCAATTTAATTAATAAAAATAAATCTTAGTACTAATGACAAAAAAATCAGTATAAATTTCCTACAGTTAAGCTATCATTATATGCAGAACAATGCATATCAAAGGAACGTATTCAGCAGTTCTGTAATTGGTTGTAAATGACGTGTGCCTGACATTACATACTGGAAATGTCGATTGTAACATTTACTGTGCTATACCTGGCGCCTCGGTAACGGTGGTATAGACTTCGGACAGCATTAATTCCTGTGTGCTTCATGAAACTGTATGTATCTGATGGTTGTATTAATCTAACAGAAATCTTGTAACAAATCAACGCGACTTCCAAATGTAAAATAAAATTTTGGTATCTACTGAAAATCGCAAAATTTCATTGGAATTAAACCATAAAACCACTAACATTTTGTTTTGCGTATAAATTACCCTCCGTTCGTATAATTACCTTTCTAACATTAGAACCTAGAATATTCTCCTTCTCATTATATTTTATATTATTTACATTAGCAGTATAATTATTATTTTCGAAAGTATAAATAAGTTATATTCCAAAATTCCAGTTGAATCGAAACTTTCATAATACACATAACTAAAATGTAAGTACAGTGTTTATGCGAAGTGTTTCATAACATACAGGAACAATTTGAGAAACAAATAGGATACACAATAGGTCCTGCAAAGTTTATTAAAGACGGGCATTCACCCAAGTCTCCATCGACGAGTTACCGCAAATTTCCTTAACAGTATCTCGGTATTCGCCCCGATAAGCGAAGCCAAGGAAAATCTGGCACTTGCAAAGTGTCCGTCAAATTCAATTTGCTCGTACGAAGACTGTTTGTAGTTCCACTGGTCAGCCCGATGGACTACGGACTGTCGGACCTACAACTTGCCGCGCACAGATTTGCCCTAATCTCGTTTGCTGAAGTCCAGGAACATTCACGCTGCGGCAGAGTTATATACCTGCGCCCCTAACGAAATCACTATAACGAGGACATCGCGGACATCCTCGAGGACGGCTGCTGTTCAATTGGAAATAATTCATCAAAATCATTCTCTTTTTCATCTCATCCACTATTTAAGTATTTGTCGAAAAATGGGACGAAAGTCATATTTCGAGTCGAGCTTCAGAAGATAAGTTGATTTTATTAATAAATGAGAATTGCTTATTAATTCCACAAATTCTTGATATTACATATTTATTTGATCGTTAATTTTGTAGTATTTTAAGGTCTGTTGATTCTCAGTAACGAATAAAGTGTATAAACAATTATGCTTTATCACGCGTATGTTGAAATAGTTATAAATAATTTGATTTGAAACATTTTGTATTGTTATAGGTTTTCCACTACAAATTCACCTTTTTGCAAATCAAATTCACCCTTTTGTTGTATAATATTATAATAGATTATAGAATGTACAATTATTTACTAGAATTTTTGCAGGTATTTATTTCGATATGTATGTGTTAAAGTTTGCATGATTATCGAAGTAGTTTATATATTCACTGATCAACCGTTTCATTAATTATAGTGTAGCTACGAAGGTAACGAGGCAACGATCTCTCATGGATTTCCAATTTTCGTTGCTCCGTGTTATTTCTTCCGTTTCGCGGTATTGAATCTCCAGGTAATTTTGTTCGCAAAGCAACCGCGAGTTTTTGTAATACGAAACGAATATTCCGAGACTCCTTTAGCCACCGGAAGTCGTCACGCAACCCCTTTGCCTCCATTTCTTTGTCAGGCGATAAACGACTTATGAATGGAGGTCACATTTGAGACTTCTTTGATGTCAAATTGCTTTGAGAAACGAGGCTGTTAACCATTTTACTTAGCAGTTCTAGGTACAGCTTAATTGTGCCACGAAATAACCTGTTCAGCGACTTGACTACACTCCTGAAACAGAGGCTCTCAGGATATGAAGTGGAAGTTCAAGACGTGAAACTGCCAAGTGCCAGATTCCACTTATAACGTCTTAAACGCTGCTAACGCGTAACCGCATTTCTACTTTAATTACTGCGTATTACCAACATTCATTACAGAATCAATAACAATTTTTCGTAGTGCGACTTCCAGACTGACATCTATTCTTTACTGAAATTCATTTATGAATTCGAAGAACAATCGTTTCACTAAAAATGTTAGATACTCTCGTGTCTAATCAAACTCCATTTCTTTTTCCATGTTAGTAATTTGAATTTTGATAAAATTTTGATTATAAGCTGCAAGTTATTCTTATCGGCGTAAAGAAAGGATCATATTCGTGTTATTTTCAATTTAATTTCTATAAAGTGGGGTAATCGAGAGTCACCGCAGTCGCGATGCATCAGTAAATTGTGGACTGAATGTTGTGCTGCATGGAAATTGCATAGGTACACTAAATAGTGGCATTTTAGTGCGCCTTTCTGCTAATAAGATCTTCCGAGTGATAGTCATAGCCGAGTGTTTAAAGTTACACATTAAGTTTGATACGCGCGTTATCCGTCTCGTGCGAGTCCCTTTCGCGGTAGATTTGAATCAGGCCAAATTTGTTTTCAGAGTTTCTTATCGAGTGAAAACGTAACCGTGTTTCCAAGGAGTTCTATATTCGGCAACAACGCGAATGCTGCTAATGCGTAACTTGTACATTGCATAATTAATTCTAAAAGGAAACTAGGTCACTTTTGCGTCAGAAAATTTGCCTGGCAACCGTGCAAATGTGATTCCTTAGAATTAATAACGAAAATACCATGGTTCACGTAAGTTTAATTGGATTCATTTTATTGATGCAATCACAGATACATTACATTCTGTTCATATTACAAAATTCTTATGTCATGTCAATATAGAAATGTACAATAAAATAAAATATCTTTTTATAAAGTCAGAAATAAAGATTGTCTAACAAGAAAAATTACAAAATAACGAATTGGTAATTATTTAGTATAGTTTGTTCCCCACCGATTTCGATGATGGTTGGATATGTTGTCGGGAACGTAATTCTAAGCAACCTTTTCCTGTGACAAAAGTATCGCTGTTTTTAGTATTCGAGGTAATCACAAAAAATCTTTGCTTTGCATACACAACTAACACAACTCTTTTTGTTGTAGTAAGAAAAAGTACCACTGCAGTAGACGAATAGTAACAAATTTTCATAAAGTTGACGTCTATTGCAAAAATTATATTACATTATTTTTATATACATTATAATATCGATTGTATCGAATCGTAGTTTAATCCTCGTCGGTAATTAGATATTTTAAAAACTTTTTTCTTGAAGAAGAATGTTGTACGTTCTGTTGACTGATGGCGCCACCATTCACTTTTCGAAAATTTGGCGAAGTTCATCACTTTATATCGAAACTGAGAGCTTCAATAAATGATTGCACTTTATATGCAATACACTTTTGCTGCTACTATTCGTTAACAGTTCACTTTACGTTATCGCGATTTTAAAAGCCAACTAAATTTGATTAATAATTCAATTGATACATCACTTTTATAGACCAATAAAAAGAAATACTTGGGAAAGCAATATAGGTAAACCAGTACACCTCAAACGTATTTAGTTCATCTCAGCACTAATTTTCGAATATACTGTTACTTTACATATCATATTCTTCTCATATTTCCATCCGAATAAACGTATAAAAATGTCTAATGATGACACTCAAACAAATACAGCTCGTTTAATGAAACACAATACATACCATGGATCTTGGATTACAAGTTCTCCAACCATTCCTCTATTCCTCAGACATAGCTTCTTCTGATTTCCATTCTCTTGAAACTGAAACAATGAAATCTCCACACGAGTCAACAATTCCATTGCACAATTATATAAACATAAGAACGCACCCCTTACCCAGGATGCGACATTCACATTAAGAAGCACTAATCACATAGTCGATCAAATCTCAGCAATCCTACTTAACAACAATGCAAAAATGACGAACTACTCAATCTCCTTAACAGAAAAAGAATCAAAAATCCTATTAGAATCATTAAAAACACCCAGAAAAGAAGACAAAACTTTCTAAAAATCAGCTGTCACGATTCAAAACAAGGTATACTCCATGAAAGTCTCATCAATCCGCCGTCGCCAATCCCCAAACCATTCGGGTTGTCCCGGGGAAAAGGCCAAAGAAGAATAGTCGAAAGGTGAAGGTCACATCGTTCAAAAGAATTTCATATCGAGCACGCGAACCGGTCGCGTCGAATTCCCGTGTAATTCTTTCTTCCTCCAGAGTCGAGGACGCGGGGTACGATCGCGGATTGATCCCGAAAATTCGATTGGTCGTGTCGGCGTGTCCCTCGAGCGGGCCGAGGGTCGAGGTCGTAAGGTCAGGTACCGTTCGCTATTTAGAGCAGGACCTTGAGCGTCGTTCTTATCTCGAGCGGCGCAAGAGAAGGGAGAAAAATAGAAAGAGGTATACACGCGATGTCGTGTTGGTGGCCAAAGATACAAGGGAAAGTTTCTCGGGCACAAGTGGTCACGTACCGGCTTTGTCAGACGCTGGCTATCTACGCGGAAGATCTAGCCTCGAAAAATCCTACTTTCCTAGGGTCGGCGTGTTCCTCTCGCTCTTTTTTTCTTCTCTTGCTGCACGGTTCGCTCGTTCGCCGAGCCACTCGGCGTTCTCCGCTTCCCGATCGATCCTCGAACGCCTGGGCGACCCTTGATCGGGATTTTCTCTTCGTTACGTGTCTCGTGTGGCTACGGGATCAAGTTCAACGCGTACTCATGGGTTGCAATTCGACGTCTAAGGACCCCGGTTCATTGGGTCCCTATTTATAAAACCCAGTGACCTGTCTGGCCGTCCCGTGAACCATTATTCCCTTTTCTTGAAGTTTGTTTACTGATATCATTGTAAACAGTTTCTTCGGTAAATAAAGCGGCGCAGAAACACATTCGAAAGCTTAATAGAGCAGAGTTGAGGGCGAGCGCTATTATTAAGCTGCTCTCGAACTTTGTAACGAGCGTGTATAAGTACTCGAACTAATTCAATTTTCCTGGAAAGTTTTTAATCGAGCGATCGAGGGTAACTTTAAGCGTGGTGTCATTCTTTCGTTACTCTTGTCCGGGTAACGCGATTTTTGTTTAATTGTTGTTCCTGCGAATTATGGAACTGTGTGACTCGTACAAGCAACCGCGGTCCAGCGTGCAAGATATAACGCGGTACAAAAGGTGTTGTAACTTGGACAGAAATGGGGCACGTGAACTTTCGTTTTTGTTTTCAGTACATCATTGGAGTTGGTACCGTGTTACGAACTACATTGTGCGGGTAAATACGTAAAACGGGCAGTGGCACGATATAGGCGCGTACATTGTGTCAAGTAGTCGTAGCAAGTTCGAATATACTCTTTCAGTATTCTATATATTCATCGACATCGTGGATGTTTAGGTAAACATAAATTTTTGTGAACTAGTTTAAACACGTTGCGATTCGAAATTGGGTTACAGGCAACACGAAAATTATATTAAACTTTATACTGCGCTAAGATTTGCATAATTACGTGCATCATAAATGCACGAAGTCCGTATATACTGTACTCATAAGTAATACTTCTTTATTTTCAACTGTTAGCATAGGTCTTACACGCGTTCTGTTACCTGCAAGTACTGCTTCTGTTTTGTGAAGTACTTATAGAATATTTCATCACACTACTTGCGATGCACTTGGCAAGCTACTAATTTCGTGTTCCCATTTTCTGGGAGACTTATGAAGACGAACTTCTAAAGAGGAGTTCATAATTAATCATTCTATGTTTCACAGTACAATTTTGCGAAGTTCTTAATTGGTGTTTACCTTTGATAAATAATAGTCAAATAGTAAAAGTTGAAGAAGAAATAAGTGAAATAAATTAGTTCAGTATAAGAAAGTGTATATCTTGCTATTAAACAAGTATCAAATATGAAAGTTTAATAACTTCAGTCAATCATTGATTTCACGAATCCGTAATTTACGTGAAACCTTAACTGATCTGTTTTACATAAAACTGTGATTAATCTGGCGTATAATAAAACATACATTAATTTCTGTTACACATTCGAAAATTCTTGGTTATCGATGACCGCCCACGTTCCCCGGTTTCATATCCGTTTTGCACCGGACGTCCGGTGTGCTTGATCAAATCGGGTCACCCGGTATAACTGCATAACCTAGCTCATCACAGCCTGTTAGCCGTGTGGTTTGTATTATAGGCATAGCCTGTTGCAGAATTGATTGTCGCCAATCTATTTCACCAGCCTTACTTCTGTCTCGCGGATCACTCTCTTACCGTCAGACAATCTTTTGTCCATCGTCTTCGTCGCTTACGTGACGCACGAAAAGAAAACTATTTGTAAAAATTCATTTCCATTTCGGGTTAAGCTTATTTGTCCATGTCTCCTTAAGTCATGTTTTGACACAGTAAAAGAAATAGTGATCGTAGCTAATACTTTTAAATATTACTTGAAACATTTAAACAAAGTTAAGCGGTTCGAAAGTATTGGAAAAATGTTCTTTCTCGTCTCCTTTTTCGATTTTTTGGCAAATTGGAAATTGTATTTTACAATTCCATATAATATTACTTAAATCGAGTAACAGCAGAATTGCCAGAAGAAAATATTTCTGGTGTGATGAAATTTCAATTAATGTTTATGAAAACTGATGGAAAACTTTGTACGAAGTTGTTCATAATTTTCACTCTGAGAAATACATCCATTTGAATGACTTCGAAACACAGCGCGGTTCTAGTGCACCGTAGAGTACAACCTCTTTTTTTATACAGCCGTGTCTATGGGCATTCTTATTTTCGCGAGATCATCAAGCGTAGAGCTTTCATTTGCAAATTGAATTCCATTCGGTTCCATTGGCTGTGAAATGGAAACTCCATCTCAATATTCTACACGGCAATGGGTTCGGTTTTCGGTTTTTCCGAGTACTACGTGATGCATTGGCGACTTGCTCTCGATCGAACATTATTTGGAAGCTACAACAGTGAAATTTCTTTGTTTTTCCAAATTCTTGAACATAACAAATCTAATTTCAGTACTTTTAGCACAAACATGATATAAACATCGATATACATAATTTCAGCGAGTTTCTCGAGAAACTTAGAACCGAAGTACTAAACATTCAGCTTTTAGTAAATATTAAAATATACTAACATCATAATCCACAAGCAATAAAAAAGATTTAACAATATTCACATTTGTTAAAATTTGAATTTTAAAACACTCGCCTTAAATGAATAATTCCCCAGCTGTATCATCGAATTTAACACCAGATCTACCATACCCGTTAAAATGGCGGGCGGTTTTATTTCGCAATAATAGATATCTTAAAAGTTTCACATTTAAAATGGTTTCACTTGAATACTATAGGGAATATATGAAGAAATCGCAACAATCTCTTGTCCCAATTTCGATAAGAATCGCACGTTAATCGTGTTAAACGCTCGGTGGATCTAGTGTTGAAGAGAAAAATCACTAAATAACCTCCGCCGGGCGAAGTGTTAACAGGATCGTTTATCGGGACAGCAAAACACCGACGGCGGCGGCGGACACGTAACGACCGCGTGGCTGGTGAACTTTTTTTCCCGCGCTTTAATGGCGAGTGCACGGGTATCGTGTGACAGCGTGAATTGCAAGGAACGCCAGTAATCATGGCGGACATTAGTGTTTGTGCGCGATTAGGCAACCGGAAACTGTCCTGGCAAGCGAACTGTGACAATACATGGTCCGTGAAGTATCGCGGGGACTGCATCACAGATTTCCGTGTTCCGACGCGGACACGTCTTTTCACGAGGCGTGAAACTTCCAGCTCGAAATTATGCCGCGCAATTATCCCGACACGAAGCTACCGTCATTCCTACAAGAGATTTAAAATTCTGTCATTAGCTACGGCTAGCTCGGTAACCGCTTCTGAAAACGAGGATGAAAGTTCCCGCGAAATTATCGGCCAGCTCGGTAGCTTCTCTCACGCGAACCACGGCAATTATGCGTAGACGCGAAAGTTTCCGCGGTTCTTGAATAATAAAAACGACGGTACTTGGCAATGTGTCCAGCTTACACGTTTTGAACGCGATTGAAAGTTTAATGCGGCCGTTGACATAGTTCTACGACATTTTGAACTGTACTGTTGGGTAGCTTCGTTTTATGCTTGTTTGGGCTTTGTTACTTGGAATTATGGTAGTTAAACTCGAAATAGTTTGTAGTCATGCTTGATTTATTGTTTGCTGTTGAACTTGTAGTTAGTCTTTGTTATTATTTTGTTAATCTGTTACTATGTTCGGTGTCTTTACTTAGTATCTGATATTATGTAAAGTTGTTATTGCATTTTACTTTTAGATAGAGTTACCTTCTTACACTTTGGAAAACGATTTTATTGAATTTTAAGGGGTTTGCTAATTTTAATATCTGCATGTTATTGAATTCTTAATTTGTTCGATTTGCATTTTTAATATCCTGGTTTTTATTCATTTTTGAATCACTGGTGGTTATATATTTGCTTGAGTGAGTTATAGTCAATGCTTTATTAATGATATTATTTATAAAGTTTCTATTATACATTTAACATATGTTGTTACAGATATGAAAAAAATATTGTTATTTACAAATTTATGTACTAATGATGAGGTATGGGAACAATATTGACAGATGTCTTTTCCAACGATTTCTCGCAACACTGACAAAAAATCAATTGATATCGTTTTACTGTTCACTGAAATAGAAGTGTGTCGATTGCTTTCAATTAAGTCCATCGGGTCCGCCATATATTTTTCCAATATACGCTAGTTAAGTATATTTTATTCCGTATTAATGAAATACTGTAAGCTTCAATATTTAACATAATATTTTTAAAAATTCAACCGTGAAGCAACAACAAAATAGTTTAAATTATTCCACATGAAATTCTGATCTGAAAAGGATAATACCCAACAAAATATGAAGGTTGAAAAACACATATTCTAATGATGCCGTCAATATTTTTAACGATACAAACCCGATCTTTAAGAACTAAAAAAATGTTCATCGCTGAGACCTCGAAAAATGTTACGTTAACAAGATGTTGGATAGAATATCCAAACGAGTGTCATACGGTCGTTATTCTCCGTGTACTCTGCACATATATCGATCGAACATTAACGATAAGTAGGGCATAGAATTTTAAGGCATCGATCGCGACCAGAAATCCTCGTTTCAACGATTCACGGTGGTTCCGGATGTTCGGAGCAACGGCAGAGATAACCGCACCGCCGCGATAAATTCGCGGTGCACTTTCTGTTTTACAGCGACATTCATTAACCCGGCGGCGGGGGATGAAAAATGCAGCGGCCGCATAAACGAGTACAAAAGTGCTCGAGGTTGGTGGACAGTGTTGCGAGCTGCAAAAGAAAAGAGGGACGAGGAGAGATGGCGAAAGGGAAAAAACAACAACGGAAAAACAAATCTAACAGTGAAATGAATGAGGACGGCAGAGATCGTCGAGTGTTCAGAGAAATGCTGAGGGAAAAGTGGACCGAAAACATGGATGCGACTCTTTTAGGCTCGGATGAATTTCGGCTCAGATGACGTTGATGAACGTGCTAGGCGAAAATCTTGGAGAATCCCTTTTAGACTGAATAAGAATTTGCGTCTGGAAGCATTATTTTTTTTAGAAACATAGAAAAGACCTCATAACTTTCGCGAACTTTACTTGATGAGGAAAAGGAGATGTCCTCATGAAAATTTCATTTCAGAAATGGGCACAAGGTGTACCTGAAACTTGCGATTTCCTTACGACCAATTTTAGGGGTAGACAGGATGAAATTACCTTTTATAAAATATTCATTTCGAAAGATTAATAAATATTCCTGTTTTCCGGTGTATGTCTGGGCTACTAGCATATTAATAAATTGAAACCAGTTTAAACCTCGGTTATCCTCGAAGATCGGCCAGGATTTTCAATGGGTAAACATGACTCCTTTTGAATCTGACCACTTGCTTGTTAATGCGCAGGCTTCGAACTTCAATTTCCTATATCGGAAGTTGGACAAGTTTCAAGTTGGTCCTTTCGAAGATGAACCTGCACTTACCAAAGAGGTCAAGATTGGTCGTTTCTATCTGTATCAACTATGAACGGACAAATGATATTCATGTAAAATAATATTACGAAAAATGAAAAATAAGTATTATACAGAAGGAATTAAAAAGAAATTTAATTATCACACGAAATCGAATCTTAAACCCAGCTACAATTCTTTAACCTCATTTTCCAATTATTAATACTTTAAAAGTATCAAACATACAAAATGATTTTGAAAATAGTTTCACTCGAATACTACGAATATGTGAAGAAACCGAGAAAAATTGACTGCTACAATTTTCATATGAACTACTTCCTTAATATATAAATATTTAATTTCTATATTTACGAATTATTTGTTAATATTTAAATGTCACTGATTTACAATCCTTCATACATGAAACCTAATAAATCTCTAAACTCAGTGTTAAGAACTGAAATTCCCGTGAAAATCGAACAGTTTCTCGTGAATGGAAAGGCAAAAGAGGGAGGCTGGATTTCGGTGGCACAGTCGACAGTGCCGAGGGGGTTGGGAGTCGGAGACCCGGGGGTTGGGCGCGACGTCGGCCCGTAGTGTCTCCGCAGACAGCAACAACGCCGCCACGCAGCCTATCAGGCCAGGCTTCGTGCTCCCTTGCGCATCGTTCCCTCGACAACCCCCGGCTGATTTTCCCGCGCAACCCCTTCGGGTACTCCGGTGGCTCAGTTGCGCGTGGTCGAAGCTGCCAAACCGTTCTCTGTTGCGGGAATGAGCGGAAATTCTGGAAGAATTTTGAAAGAATATTTTTGGACGTGTTCCACTCTCAGGAACGATTTTCATATTAATTGATCCCCCCAGAAAATCGATCGGACGTTTTCAACCTAACGCTACATTTAGCGACCCAGCTGATCAGACTATAAAATTTGACACATAAAATTCTGTCGTCGCTGAGCGAGATACTCAAAGGGGATGAGTGCGAAGGAGAAAAGTTAAACTGTCTCGGTTCCTCGGGGGTGCAATGTGTCGCAGTGAAGTAGAGGGTGATTGAATCGACAGTTTCGTCTGGTGGAGTGTGTTGCCTCGATCGTCCTGTAGACTTCCGTTCCAGTTTATTTTCGCCGGCTTGAATTTGACACTTCGATCGACTACGTTTGTCGATTGGATCGTTCTTTTGTGAAAAATAAATGCGGGTGAATGATGGTCACCCCTTAATGGTCGTGATTTTTGTGTATCGTGCCCTGCCGCTGGAAATATTCGAATGTTGAATGAAAAGTTGTATCCCTCGGGATGACGCGTTTGACGATTGAAGCTTGCTACGGGGGATCGAACGGTTCCATGACGGAACAAGGATAAAAAGTTCCGGGTTCGATCGATCCGGCGTCTCGATAGCTTTCGGTTGTTCCGTGTCGCGAATCCCGGCGATCCGTGCGTTGATCCCGTCTGTCAAATACGGGATGAAACGTCTGTTCCGTTTCCTGCGTCAGCATTATCGTCGATTAAGGTGAGTTTTGCCTGTCGTTCTTTGTCGTCCGATAATCCGGCGCTGTTCTCATGCGCGGGTAGCGAAACAATTTCGTTGAAAGTACGATTTGCTACGTTAATTAACGAGATGATACGTGTGATGAATATTTTAATGCGATTACAGTGCGAGGATTTTCTCTTCGAAAAACAGCTTAGATATCTAAAGATGTTGTTGATGTTAAGAGAAATTTTGTTGTTTCTTGTAACTGTAATTTTTCTTTCAATTGGTTTCTTTAAGGATACAGTTATGCACTCATAAATTAGCAATCTTTTGTATTGTAACTGGTTAAATAGATCTTACTCGTATTAACATGGAATTAACATTATATAATAATATAATAAAAGGCTATGTTCATATAAACATTTGTCTGAAATGGAACGTTTATTTGTTTCTCGAGCACTATATTAATATGATTATTCCCAAAGAAGAGAGAATCGTTAAAATTCGGAAGATTTCTGTTATCTTTCCACTGCACGCAGAAAATACGTATCTAATGCTGTACTCCAACATTTTTCACCACTATTTATTCAATTCACGACGGAAGGGAGGAAAAAGCTTTACAAGCAATCTCAATTTCCCTCGACTGAAAAATATAGAATCAACGATTCGAAGCGCGACAGACGGAAAACATTCGGACAAGCCTTCCACATTACAGGGTCGTCTCATTTTCCGCCTTCAGGAGCAAAAAGCACCGATTCAGTTCTCTCACGTCGAGGGGGTGGGCGGTTCGACTTTTCAATTTAGACCAAAAAAAAAACGAGAAATTCTCGTCGACCGAACGGAAACGATTGGATTTGTTCCTTGCGCAAAAAATCCGTGGAATCGTGTCCATTTTGACGCGACGATCTCGGGGGAGATATTCCCTTTCCACTTAATAAATTTCGTAATCTTCGGGTACAAGTGAATACTAATTTATTCCATATTCAATTAAAAATACTTATTCAATTTATCATATATTTACACATTTTACGTTATATATATTTTTCAAATGAGATTACTCTTATTTAATTACTCCTTTTTTAAACCGTCGTTAATTATTCTATTATATTTCTTTCATATTCACGAAATTTGATCTATTTTTAATCTATCTAAAAATAATTTTTTCAGCAATAACGTTCACAATTCTTTTCAAATTTTCATCTTATGTCAGGTAGTACAAATATCAAGACGCATGCATATACTCGATAACAATAACAATTGACTAATAATAATATTAAAAGTATTACATTCAATTTGACAGTTTAAACTGCAGATCTTCAGATCTGCTTAAGACGAAAGTTTGCATTAATGCAAACTGAAATATTGCGATATAAATGATTAAAGATATAATTAGAAATATAATATTACGATAGAAAACGTTTTTTCAATAATTATTATAAAAAATACTTTGAATATTTTATACACTGTGCCATTTTGTTTTTCAAAATTCTTATAAATGCATTATTAAAGAGTTCTGTCTTAGAAGGATTTCACGTTTACGCATCTTGCGTTAAATTCCCTTTCATGATACAAGCTCAACTTTTCTTTCTGCTCGTATTACTTTCTTATGAAGTATTTCATTTTTATCATTATTTTTCAAACATTTATCAGTCGCGTTAAATTCCTTTTTTTTATATTAATCCAACTGTTTTCTCTGCTCGTATTATATTCTTATAAAGAAGCTCATCTTTATCATTATTTTTTAATCATTTATCAGTCGCGTTCAATTCCTTTTTTTCATAGGTACTTCTGAAACGTTTTTTAATCACGTTATACGGGATCCCACTGTAATTATTTGGCGTGGGTCGCGGGACACCCGAGCGGTTACGGAAGTACGCTTTTAACCATACCAAGGATCGTGTCGATATGGCGAGACGTGCGACGCCGTGCATCCTGACGAGCTGAGAGCGTCTCAAAGCGAGTCGCATTACCGGCAATCTGTTCCTCCGTTCCAGGGTTCTTGTAATAGATCGTTGAAATTCGAAGACACTCGCCGTTTAATCACGGGGAACGCCTTTGTGGCGATAATTGAGATAATGTGAGAAAAGTAAAGCTGCCCCGCGGTCGAAAGCCGGCACGAGCTCCGAAGAGCTTTCGTCGTTGTCAATGACGGCTTAGGTAATGTAATTAACGGGGGCATTGTGCGATTGATCGATTTACTAATATCCCAACCGCCGAATGCTGTCGTTTCCCTTTGCCCTCGACAAACGTCTATTAAATAAACTTCATCGTTTGAGTTGGACTCGAGACAAAGATTTCAAGTTGAATTTAATTAATTGAAGTAATTGGATCTGCTTCGTTAAAAATGCTAAGATTTTGAAAGGAAAAAAGAGATGACAGTTGACATTTTTCTTGGTAATTAAGGATTGATCAATGGAAAAGTATGAATATTATTCTGTTCACGTTAACGGATAGTAAATTCTATTTTGTCAATGTGGACATTTATAATTTACAGTGGATATAGGATTTAGTTTATTGTTGTTGACAGATATGAAAAATACAGTGACAATTGCTTGAATAATTGTAAGTATTGCAGTGCTTGAAGATTCTTATTGCAGTGTATATATTGTTCGGGCCGATTTGTACGGGGTTTATGGTAGGGATTAGAAGCACAGCTATTTTTGAGAATTCGTAAATTTAGTTTCTCTTTGCCATCTGGACGACACTCGCCGGATGGTACGCTCTTTACAATTTTTACTCTTTGTCGTAGCATTTGTCGATACCTTTAGTTTCTTGCACGCATTTTTCGTTGGTCTCAATAGTTATTGCCCTGCTGTAAACCTTCACGGCCTGAGCATGTCAGCAAGAACCATGAGTCGCCCAACGGTTTCCGTGGCCGATGCAGGGTCAGGGTGTTGACCAGATGCGTCGTCCACCATCGCCGAATTCTAGAGTCTCTCCCCCCTTGGAAAATCTCACGACCCCTTCCTCAAGGAAACACGCCGAGGGCGTAAAGGAAGGGGTGCCTTCTAACTTAGGTTCGCTGATTGGACTTTCCCAAAAATTGGAAGAACCAATCAGTGGACAATCGCAAATTCCAAGGGGCAGCTGAGAAGCACTCGCGAGTTCGAAAAGCATTCGTATAGCAACCACCGACTAGAAAAGACACACTTCGAAAACTTGTAAACCGGCTAAGTTGTACAAATACAGTCCACTATATTTTCGCTAGGTCGCGAGTTCTAAATCATTCACGAGATAGACCGCGACCCCCAACATATATTATGAAATGTAATTGACAAACATACTTTGAAACGAATGAAAGGATACTGATTCGAACGCGATTCGTTGTTTTCATCAGTTACTCCTAGGATGCTCCCTCCGTTAAGTAGATTTCGCCACTTTGAGAGCGGTACCAATAATTTATATTGCATTACCACCACAACGAAGCGGTTTCGAGCACCAATCTACTTACGAAACCTTTGAAGATGCTTCTGAACAATGCCGCCAGCTAAAGTTATGCGGAACCGGTAAGGTCAAGCATTCCGGTAGTCCGGCTTCCAATATATTGTCAGTGGAGAGACGGAAAGTGCAGCTTTAATATTGAAAGCTTCATCCGGCGAGCTTAGGTCTGCCACAGGCGAACAAATTGATGTTAAGACAAAGGATGGACCAGCATCCCCAGCATGTAATTAACAATTTAATACAATCAGGATTCACGACCATACCTCGAAACTGTCGGAAAAGTATTTTGAAACATTTTAAAACAAACCTCGTACAAATCCGTGTACTCATCATTTCCATAAAATAGTTTGCAATTATTTAAGCTTCGACATATAGGAAGCATAACAAGCTCTTCAAAAACGTTCAGATTTTCATCCGAAAATAATAATTATTCTCGTTCATTCCATTCTCGATATTTTCCAAAATAATCCGTAGCATATCAATTCTTCACGATTCAACGAACGATTATGTCGTTGTTTGAAATTAAAATTCTGTCCTATAAAATCATTCTTAATTTCCTAGCAATATAAAACAGTACCATAGTGCATAGTTCAATAAAGTTGAATTCAACAATGCAATACTAAAACTCATTTCTACGTTCTTATTGTAGCAGTACCTATTATCTAACTACAATTGCTTCGAAAATATTGATCACGATTCAATAAAATTTCATTCAACGATCCAGTGATTCCCACGAAATCGCTTAAAAATACAACGGAAAGGTTTTCATTAGACTGAAAGATAGAAAATATTATTTCAACGGAACATTCAATTCGCGTTGAAGTTTGTTCAGATAAATGCCTAAGTCCTAAGCGTGCTAAGGCCCTAAATAAAGTGTTCTCGAATGGAAATGTCCTCGTCGCGAGACATCCGAGTGCCCGAAACTCGGCCAACAATAAAGTACGCTGGCGGGGACAATTCATGGCGGTTATTATCATCGATCTAGCCGAAATGCGCCGTGACGCAGTGTTCGGTAGAGTCGTGGAACTTCCAGAGACAGGATCAAGGAACGGCTCTCTCGAGCAGCTGTCATGGCGGATGGCCGGATTTACATACGGCACGCTGGGGACCGTGCCACGGAAATACCGAATTAAAGGAGTTATTCCGATCCTTCGACGTACCCGACAGGAAATACGGTCTTATCGTGGCGAGAAACGACCGCGGCTGGTGTTTGGTGTTGCGTTATTGGCGCCATTCAGGAACGAGGACGCTGAATTGGAGAGGAGACGTGAAAAGTTTCTCGGTTCACAGAGCCGGGTAAATGGGACATGTATATTTATGCAAGGCGGTTTTTAATCTGTTAACCAAATTCGCTGGGACTCGTCGATCATAAATATAACACGGCTTGTAAAATTTGCATGGTATTGTTAATCCTCGGGTGTCTGACAATTGAGAGCTTTGAATGTTTTATGGGTACTCGTTTATTTGGTGAAGAAATTATTTAGTTACAATTAGGAAGGCTCTAACTATACTTCCTATATATTTTTGTATATGCCAAGTATTATGAATTCGTTGAAATGAATAGAATTTTTTAAGACTTATCTGAATTTTGACATTGGGATGAAACAGTTAGACTAGTTCGTCAAAATTAATTGTTAACTTTACTGTGGGATATTATAACAGATATGTAAATTTAAAACTTCAATATACCAGTAAATCTAAAATGAATTTCGTAATTTTACCATGACCGTTAAACTGAATTCCCCAAGAAACAGCTTATTGGTGCACACGTTGGGTTTTAAGAAATAAAAACTGCATACAAAATTTCCTCGAATCTCCAGGCGTACAATGGCAGAACTGCTCTGACACGCTAATAAACAAGGATATTGTTCAAGTGAACTATTAATTATGAAATTTTAGCTCAATGCAGAATGAATGCTCGGGGTCGAACAATCTAATTTGCATGCGAACTACTTGTTCGTTTGAGTGAACGGAAACCTGATACCGTTTCGCGGTTATTCCTTCGCCGCGTCCCCTTGCAGTGGCTCCGACATAATAAATACAATACGTCCTTTTGATCGTCTCGGAGTTAACACGGTGCGCGTACCGTGTACAATGGCGATTATTATTCAATAGTATTTCCTGCGTGTGCGCGAATATTCTTGGAATAATTCTACCGGTTGCGTCCATTCGTTCGTCATTCTTTCTTTGAATCTGTTGTTTCCGTCGACGAGCAGACAACTGTCCAAACAAACACGAACGGGAACAATGTCCTGACAAAGCTGAACATATTTTTCTCGACGATACACGCATTTCCATCCGACATTTGTTATTCTCCTCGTTTACGTAGCTCCGGTGATTAGACACAGTAAGTAACATTTAACTCTCGCATTTGTGATTCGCGGAAATACATCTATTTCATTCCTTTCTTCTGTTTATTATAACATAACGATAACAGCCTTGGAGTTTAGCTTTCGCCAAAACTAAGTTTTTAGCTTTCAATGATTTATGTCTTAACCATGTTAACCAGATCTTATTGTTCGTAATTGTTTAGAAAAGAAGCAGACGTTGACACTCATCCTATGTCTACGTTTACTTCAAAGGTTAACGATTCATAATAGAAAGACAATCTTTAATTCATATTTGAAAGAAATAAATAACACTTATTCTATCAAATTCAGTGAAAAAGTTTCGTCACGAGTGTGACACGATGTTCTAGGTCAACGGATTAAACAAGTCAATCTTCGAAATATCAATCTATTCTACAATCTAAAGAGAAATAACTAATCGTGATTATCAATATTACATACAAAGACTCATTAGATTCTTATTTTAGCAACTCTTAGATTTATATCGAATGTCTCAAACAATAATTCCCAAGCTAGAAAACTATTGATCCACTTCCTTTCCATATTTAATTTATACTTTTATCTCATTCACAGTTATTAATTCGCAATTATAGTTACAATCACCATGCAAAAGAATTCATTAAATTACCCTCAACCTAATCAACTCCAAAACAAGATCAAACAATCCCCCCGAAACTCGACGAAACTCCTTCCCACTGTATAACAAATACGACTGCTCCAAAACTTCTCGACCACAGTGTACACAGTCAGCTGGCATATTTGCACGTTCTACTTGCCGTATGGAATTTGCGTTGAGGACGTAAAAATTCCTCCATCAGTCGAAAAGGAGTCATCCAATCGCGGATGAGACGCGTTGAATGGGATCGGCGGTGGCGGTAAGGGTGGTTTAAGGGTGGTTTGAAACGACGGCGGCTGCAAGGACGATCCCCCGTCCCGGGGGGGATCGTTTCTCATCACATTTATCGGCCCGTATCAAGTACATTTCAGCGGGACCGTCTTCCCAGGAAATATTTCACGACGCCAGTTTCGCCGCGGAATATTCGCGGCCGTTCGCGATATTATCGCTCTCGACTTCTCGGATTATCCCGCCATTGGTTTTCAATCGGCGAGCCCTTGCGCACGTTTCGCGGGTACAAAGTGGCGACCGTTCCCGGCTGGCCGAATCAATTCCTCGATTCGGGAAAACGGTTTCCTCCGATGTCTCGCGTCCGTGCTCCTTCGATCTCTCCGACGCCACGAAATGCTTTTATGCCGTGATACTGGTTCACAATCGTTATTCTGGTAACCGGCAGCTTCGAATTTTAAAATGTTATAATAGAATGTTTTTTAATTTTCTTAATTACTGAAGATAATTATTATTCCCTTGGCGTTCAATGAGCGAGACTCGTGATGAAGATTTCTAGACTGTTGTTGTTCCTTACCCACGGATTAAAACACACTGTTCTGCTATTAACAATGTATTATCTTCAAGTGAAATTTTCACTTGAAGTAGAATGGAAAATTTTATTGCACTTCTTTCAAATCGTCGATAGTAAAATATTACGCGAGCTTAGTAGCAGGAGTAAATAGGGGTTAATACAATGTGAGAGTTTGTTCGCAGAATGTATATTATGTAGATAATTTTGAATTTTGAATTTTGAATGGTTGCGTAGGTTATATTTTTGTAATTTATTGTAATTTAAGGTTTCAACTGCTTAGAATTGTCGACTTTATAGATCGCAAGAGTCTTCAAAAGAATTGATTTAGTTTATTAATGAAAAATGAGGGTTACAGTCATTGAACGATGAAAATAAAATTTCACGCGTTAGTTCCTGCTAAGAATGCTGATGCACGTGGTACGTGAACGGAGCCAGTGACCAAGAACACGCGATGATACATGCTGCAACAGAGAAACGGGGATATAAATAGTTAATGAACAGTTAAAAGGAGGGAAAGACCGCCAAGAGGGAGAGCCGATGAGTATTCCGTGGCTTTCAGCTATTAATGCATAAATCGCTGGAAGCTCCGCGACACGTGCTTTCAGGAAAGTTCTGAGACGTCGCGCAAACAACGAGTCGATACGCTTGCGTCCGACAGGCTTTCACTCGATCAAGCGATCATGCTTTGTCCACCTCTATTCTTCGGTTATTTGCACCTTTCAGCGATTTATAATAAATTATCTGACCATACTTTCTAAGGCCAACGTCTACTTCAAAAACGCTAAAGCTAATTTCATTCTATTGGTACATTCTTTCAAATTATTCAAGATAATTATATTTTTAAATATTCTTTCGCAGTTAGTTTCTTGGAATACGTTTCTATTAAATAATTTTCTACTTAAGGAAAAGTTTGTTAAAAAGTGTAGAACTAATATTGACAAGAAAGAAGAAAAAGAAGCAATATAGACTTAAGAGTGCCATCAGTACCAGTCTGCCAGGATTCAAGGATCAAACAGATTTTCAGGCAAAAGGATCTTCGCTTTTTCTTCCATGTCACCTAGATATCTTTATCTAGACCTGATCTGAGGAAAAAGTGGCCTGGCCATGTCATTAATTACATAGCTAGACACTTTGCTCCAATGAGGCTTTGACCCTAGCATTCTTTCATCGCTACGAATCCTAATTGAACGATCGCCAGGTTCATTCTTCCAAGGGTAGATTGTCTTAATTCATTATTGGTAAAAGAGAACAATGAAATATATACTTATTGAAAATTTTATTGCAAAAATTAATCCATAATTTACAGCAGTCTATCAGACAGAAGTATTGACTTGTATTTACATTGGCGGAAGTTATCTCTTTCGAAATTAAAATGGTAAGTTAATACCGTTTGTTCATTCCGCAACCAGTTGAGCGGTGGTGTGGGTGGGGGTCTGATCAATTAGCGTTACATTCGGTTGTTTTCGAAGCGTGGGCAGCCCAGTTACAAAACGCGCACACAGCCACAGGGAAAATTAATATCGCGGTTGAAGTACATGTCGACCTACTTAGCGGGTTTCCGTAATTGGGGACTTTTGGCTACTGCGGTTGAGAAGAGAAAGGGAGAGAAAAGAATGCAGCTCTGGAAGTATTAGAGAAAATTTCCAGAGGGATTCTTAAATCCCCGACTCCTTCAAATCCCTTTCTTTCATTAACATCTACAAGGTTCATTTGTTGTTATGTCATTTCTGTGATTTCTCGAAATAATCCACCGAAAGTTAGAAAGGAGAATTATTTTAACTTGTGTGTCTGTTTAATTCGTTACTTTAGAATTCATTACAATCGTATGTATTGTATTTCACCACGCTTTGCAAATCATTTTATAATCCTTTGAAAATTAATTAAGTAAGAATTAAATTTCTGTAATGACTGCTTGATTTTATGTTCCATTAATTTATTGTTAAGTATTTAATTATTTCAGCTTCATTGATTCCTTTAATCTCAATGTAATCCAAGTATTTAAATTTCTGTAAAAGGGGATGCATAAATTACCTTTATGTAATTTACTCATGATTTATTTGTTATTTGATTTGATTGTGGAAGTGATATACTTTTGTCTGATTAGCTGCAGCGAAATCCATAAATAAATAACACGAGGAAATCGCTAGGCTGCGTGAGATGAATTACGAGGAGAATCGTTTTAATTCAATTTTCCACTAACAGGCATCTCTATTACGCCATTAGGATGATTTAGCTGTGTTACTAATTAACCATAACGCAAACTCTCATGTTACATTAAAATATGGCCCTTAAATCATAGCAAATGGATGAAACATGTTAGTAATTTTCTAACTCTAATTCAACACTTACTTAGTTCTTATTCATATTTTTATTAAAAAAAGCAATTTCTCTAATCACTTTAGGAGACAGTTTATTTAACAAAGTATCCATTAATGATTTTTTAATTTTTCTTTCGTTAATAACGTATTTAGTTATTTATTGTAATTTCCGAAATAGATAGAACAAGTAATTGCAGAAAATTTTGCAACAATTAAATCAAAATCATTGTCTACCGATTCCAAAGCGGTGAAATCTCGATGTTCAAGTGAGCTAGTCAATCATAAATCAGACATGATTCGAAAACACAGAAACTGGAGCAGTTGTCAGTGATATAACCGCACAAGTGGCCAGGCATCGTGTGCATGCTGGCTGACGCGTTGAAAATGTAATTTGATATCAACAACAGTGGCGTTATGCGGTGGGAATGCCCATCAATGTTCCATTTCTGGGTTTCGTGTTTGATATTATTCACCGAAGTGCAGCCATTTTTGTAACCAACAATTAGCTCCTTCCCCTGACAATTACAATTCAATATACGTATATATTTAATGTCGCATGAACTCAAGTATTCTTGAAAATTCTAGTGTACCGTGTTTAAATATCCCCCACTTAAATCTATAATTACATTGTTATCCAACAGGAAATTATTCGTAAAATTTCTTTATCTCTATTAATTGTTAGCTTAAACCACAAAGAAAATATCTCAACAAATAAATTCCAAGTTCGAAAGTCTCACGAAACACCACCATCCGTTTATTACGAATTGTCTTCCGCATCCGATATTTTACTCAATTAATTTTTAAACGTTCTATATTAAAATAACATATTATTTATGTCACACCGCTGATTGTGAAAATAATATAACACGTTGCAATCAATTGGTCACCATAAATTCATAATAATTCATAATAATCTTCTTAACGCTGCTTTAAGGTTGACATTGTGTAGCAAACGTAATTAATGTCGTAATAAATGAGCGAATCGATGGTTCGCGGAGCGGAGAATCTCGTGGTCACGCGGCTGGAATTTCGATTAAATCGAGACAGAGTCGTGGCCCGAAAAATTTTAATTAAAAAGCGGCTAAGCAGATTTTTGCGGCGGACGATGCGCCGACCTTCATCGGCCGGCTGCAACTCAGCCGTGAAGAAAGAAAAAATCAATAAATATCTCGGACGTGCACGCGCCGGCCACGCGGCCCGTACCGACCGATTGTTCTCGTAATTTTCGCCGGAATTTCTGCGAGGCTGAGATGGACAATGGTTAAAGAGAACAGGAAGATGGCATGCTGAGGACGAAAATCAATATGGTGTTCCTTATCGTGAGGAATCTACGTGAAACACCTACGATGAAATTTTAATAACTTCCGCGGGAAATGTTGTACAAACATTTTCCAATATTAATTAAAAATTAATACTGAGAGTCTCAATTTCGTTGGGATACAAAAGAATGAAGTGTAATTTCAAGGGAAATTAAATTAACAGAAATGGAAACGCCAGTTTGTAATAATGTTTTAACAGATGTATTTATACGTGTCATTAATTAATTAAAGGATATTTGAGTGGGACACGATGAAAGATGGATGTAATAATGAAAGCTACTATTTAATATTATCTTGTTTACTTTGTTATAATATGAGTTTTGTTCGAATTTCAGTTTAATATTCCCTTTTATAGCTATAATGAATGTTAATTGGAAGGGAAGCGCATTTTAACGATTCATTTATTGTGAAAGAAGTTCAGGTAGGATTTAATTAATCGGATACAGTTAATAACTATGTGTAGAAGTGGAAAGGTATGAATTTTATTGGTACGTGTTCCTATCAATGCTTTCTGATTTTTTCGGGTTTATTATAGAGTATTCCTTTGATAGGTTGTTCAGTATATTAACTTTTGGTGAAAGAGTTGTTCGTTCGCGTTTCGCCATTTTCCATTCTTTACAGAGTATCGGTGAAATGGCTGCATCAATGGTCACGTTTTAACGAAAATTTGTGTAGCAATTCAAAATGTCTCCTTTTGAAAATGTTTTAATTCGAGAGTTTTGATTACCTTTCACCGTTGAACAGTTCTGCGGGGAATCGAATTGAAACTTTCATCATTGGTTTCCATTAATCGACTCGTTTCGATTGTACGCCGCGCACAGTACGAGGCACGCCGTTATGAAATTTGTCTAGGATTCAAAGAATATTCTTACAAAAGAAACAAAATGAAAACGTTAAAAGCAGTCCAAGAATTGCTATACTTCCAAGACTTCCAAGACTTCCTAAAAACCCAATAAAATTCACATTTCCAGCAAACCACCGAATTCAAAAATAGTAATAAATTCTCAAATCACCAAATATCAATTTTCCAGATCACCAAATCAAATAAATCCTCAGATCACCAAATGAAATAAATTCACTTCGCAATCCCGTTAAAATTTTCCACGAACCAAATTCGAAGAGAATAAAAGACTCTCGAATCGTCAAGCATCAGTTTTTCAGTTTTCACTTTTTCAGATTACGTAATAAAATAAATTCTCCGATGATCAAACAAAATAAAATCTCCGATCATCGAGCACCCATTTGTTTGATCGAAATCGAATTCCGACAAAATTTTCGCGCCCCCAGCTTTATAGACACCTAGTGCACCGTTTCACCATCGTGGATAAACAATTCACAGTCCCGTGGAACTGAGTACGGTCCAATAACGCGCCGAACCCGAAACCTCGCCGCCAAAAATTCACTTAGCGGTCTCGAATCGCGCGTGATAATGCGCCCGGTTAATTCGACGCCACGGTTTCTCGTTGAAGTGGTTTCACCCCGGATTGGGGTATCATCCATCGATCATGGGTGGAGTACTTTCAATCAGCGCCTGGAGTTGCTCCACGGGGGATTCAGGATTAATGAAATAGCGCGGCGAGGGTTCGATTGTGGCCGTCTCGAAATTAATTCTAATTAAAAGTGGCCGTTTTCATCCCCCTTCTTCCCTGCTATCCCTTCAATTTCATTCGTGCACGTCTCCTCGGCTCGACTGCTGCCATTGTTTATGGCCGAAACATTGAGTTGGCCTCGCGTGATATGCACTAGCAAATGTACAGGGTGATTCGCAAATACATATCCACACTTTCACCCTTTCAATTGTAGCGGTTAACAAAGCGCCAAAAGAAGAACTTCCGGCGTGCAAGAGTCAGTGAGATTTATGGTACGCACAATGTAAGACGCTGTTTTTGAGAACGTGTCCTTAGGATTTTTTAGCCATTTGGTTGACAGACTTGTCCACGTAGTCTAGCACAGCAATCCTCAACAAAACTAGTGGATATCATAAATTTTGGGTTGCTTAACCCCTTGGCCTATGATTTCTTTCTCAACTCTGGTCGATACGGCTACTTTGTCATTAATAATTCTTTGGAAAAGAAGAAAAATTCTAAGCATATTTTATGACTATATTTCCTTTTAAGTATAATAGTTGATTACAGAGAAATAATATTTACTTTGAATTCGAATGAACTGAGTAATATATATATTTGTTGAATCATGTTGAAAATCTTCACCACGAGTCTCACTCGTTGTTGTAGGGCAAGGGGTTAAGGGCTACAGCTCAGGTTCGAGAAAGCGTGCGCCTGGTTTTCGCCACTTGGGACTGGGCCTGGAAGATACCCCGCTGCATCACCTAAAAAAATTGAGTTAACAACTATCCCTACTCTGAAGAAGCGCGCGAAGAGTAGGTGGTCAGTTGTAAAATTCTTTGATTGGTGGAAACCCATGCGAACAGCGTCCACCAATCAGCGGAAGATTTTGCGACTCCTCCTTGTAGAATAGAAGTAGATATAAGCGAGAACGAGAGTTAGAAAGAAGGAGATATATTTTTTTTTTCGTGAGGAGATTTTCTTTAGAGATTGAAGTGCAAAGTCTGGCATCGACACTGTGTATATAGAGCACAGCAAATAAATCGTTTAGTACAGAAGAACGAATATCGCGTGGACAATAATATCCAGGAATAAAATCCGTCCCACACAATGTTTATGTCGAGGTGTGAAGAAGTGACAGGTTTTTTTTCAACCCTTGCCCTATGATTTATTTTTTAACTATGATCGATAGAACTACTTTGCTATTAACGATTTACTGAGCAAAGAGAAGAATTCAAGGAACGTTCTATGTTTACGTTTGTTCTAAAGTATAACGTTTGATAGTAGAAGAATATTTCATTTGAATTCAAAGGAATTGAATATTTATGCTCGTTTCATTCTGGTTGAAATTTTCGGTTACGAGTTTGACGCGTTGTTATAAGATAAAGGGTTGGTAACGAGTAAAATTCACTTTTGTTGTTTAAAATAAAATTCAGGTAAAATAAGAAAAATATTTGTAATTACGATACATTTTATGATAATAATGAACTGTATGTTAATGAACAAAATCATTAGGAAGTAATGAGGTGAGTTTTAACTAATCTCTTGCCAAGTGGTCCTCGAGCAGTTTAAAATTTTGTTAAATTCACATGCTGACGAATATTGTTTGTAACGTTAGGTTAAATATATTATTTGAAATACTTTGTAAATTGTTTACAAATAAAAAATTAAAGTATATAATACTTTAGTAATATAAGTTCATCTGATTTTCTATTTATTTTCATCTGAATGTTCGCCACATAAAGTATAGGCTTGCATTTGTGAATCACCCTGTACGCGTGTGTCTGTGAAAAGGGGTTGAAGATGGGGACACGATAATGGAGGAGATCGATTACGTTAAGACAGCAGAGCTCCTCATTGTTAATAGTCCTGTCAGACAAGATAAGAGTGTTGTTCTATTAAAAGGTGACAAATCGTTTGGAAATTTAATGGACACGGTGGGAATTAGAGGAAGGCTGATATTCATATACAGGGTGGAATGGAATAATCGACACAAATGAAAGAATATAATTTGTTAGCTAAAAAGGAAAAAGTTTCGCCTCAATTTCGTGCATTGTTTTTCTATTTTCATTAAAACAGATCTGAACGTCCGTGTAAAATGATAATCTTTTCTCTCGAGAGTAAATGTCCATAGTGAACGCTACAGTCTGCCATACCTGTTGAGCCCGGGACCGGGGCGAGCGATTCACTCGTAAAAACCAATGGTGAAATTCAAGGTAAACCCAAATTTCAGCTAGCCATTACTCCATTACAAAACTGGATTAAATTTTCAGTCCCCTTTCAGCAAAATTAGCCAATCTTGCAAATGGAACTGAATATAAAATCAAATTCTCACGTGCAGTTTAAATAAAACCGTAAGAACCAAAATCTTCTCCTCCAAGAATGGTAATCTATAATCTGAAAAAAATCTGTTCACGAATATCACTCGAATCATTCATTGTCAAAGTGAATAAAAATTCAAGATCAATTGTCTAAATCCTTTGTGTCCCAGTATTCTCATTTCCTCCTCATTCTGTTTATTATATTTTTAACTTAATCTATCATAAACAAAATTCGAATTTGAGAATAATACTAAAAGCAATTACCTAAGAATTCTCACTTTCCTATGGATATCCGAAGCACGCCGAGCTGAGTATCGCTGACAAACCTGAAGATTAAAGGCAGCGATCAATTTTTCGAACTCGTTACTCGAGTGGGGATTCTAAAAGTCAAAGCCGCGGAACGATAGGAAAGGCTCATTGTTCGCAGCCGACGTAGCGAGCGGCGCCGTGCACTTCAGTCGCCAACAAGCATGTACAAATGCGAAAGGAACACGACAGAGGCACATAAAGACAGATTACCGGCTTGCCTCGTGCGTCTGCACCCTCTCTCCGTCTTTCTCCGGCGTTTTCCACTCTCTTCCCATTCCGTCGTTCCCACCGAGTTATTTCGTTTCCTCGAATCGGTACGTTTCGTTTACCTTTCATCGTGTACAGTGCTTTCACGGCAGGGACGCATTCGCATTGAAACTTTTCGTTTCCTCAGCGGCAAGTGGCGTGTTTGAGCGTAACCGTTCATTAAATCCACGTCGCTGGAAGTGCCTGGAGAGCGTCGGAATATCTTGCTAGCTACCGGAATGTTTGAATATTCCTTTAAAATTAGCATCCGCTGACGGGGAACTCTGTCGTGGGCCGCTCGTCACGTTTAATGGAATGCTTTCAATTAAACTTCAATTGGTTGACTCTTGAGTCGGACGTTTGAGGCGCGCGTTTGACTCGCGTCGCGTCGACGTGAATATTGTGTCTGGGCTCGCTCTTACGTTCACCCACGTATCAGCTGCTAAATATTTCGCGTGGCACGCGCAATTCATTAGGAAGGGCTTCAATCATGTTAGACGACAGAGGAGAGTTTTTAGGAAAGTTTGAGGGCCAAATATATTTGTCGTTCATTTCATTTGTAATTAATCTAAATGATTATAAGTTTATATTCACGTGTAGAACAAATTATGATATGAACAGATTATGATGAGTATATTATGAGATTATGGTAACGGTCTTTAGACATTGTTATGGCAGTTAACATGGTATATATTATAATTTCATGATGTAATATAATGTTATGGTGACAATACATTGATTAAATTTTCGACTACATTAAATGGAGGTAATACATGGATTAAAGGATAAAATCGTTGTACTTCAACATCTCGTGTCTGATTACTAAATTGCTGAGAATCGTTCACTGTAAGAATTGGAATGAAAATTGTCGACAATTTATAAAATTTATTTAGGATATATTTTAATGTTTAGGTACTGAGCGAGAGAATGTTACTATTTTTTGTTAATTCGACTGATAAATGTTTTGTCTACAGAACGTTGTAATGCAAGGTTCACCGACAAAGATTACGATAAAAACGAACACAGGAAGGTTCATTAGCCCCAATTTCACGGCTCTTCGGGGATTAACAAAGAATAATCGGAATGAAACAAGGGAATATTGGAAGCAAGGATCAGCTTGAGAAACAAGGGAACCCTGTTGTCAGTGGATTGGCTTGGGAGAGAAAAGATCCGGTGGAAATAGGGCTACCGATAACGGTTCATACGCATTGATAATTCAGCAAAGTTCCTGAGTAGATGTTTCATTTTTTAATAAAGAATTTATGTTTATGTCATGTTCATTTATCACTATAATACTTAATATCTTTTTGCCAGAAGAATACACGCATGAACTTTGAGTATATAGTACAAATTTTAGTATATATATTATAATATATTATTTTAGTACATATATTATATTAGAAATTTTTACTTTGCTTTTGTTAGAAGATAAACCTATCTATTGTAATATAAATTCCAGGAAAAGACTTAACACAATTTAGTCAGTAAATTAATCCCAAAAAGATGTTTGACTTCTATATAGAACTGTTAAATTTTGTTTAAAGAAGCACGACTTTATGATAGTACAAAATCTTTTTAACTGTTGGTTGCACCGATCGAAGATCTCAATTATGTAATTACCGCGGACGAGTAACGAATTAAACGAGTAAATTCATTTACTGATTAAATCAGCTTGAATGGTTGCCGGTGTTTTTATAAGATAATTAAAGTGCTGCGTTCGGTTGAAAAACTTCTGCGGCTTTATGGTCGTTAAAAGTTTAATTAAATATTACATAAATATAGGCTGAACCGCACGCTTTTAAACCCGGTATATAATGAATTTATGATAAGATATCCTCGTAAACGAGGCTCAAACAAATTCTCTCTGAAGCGGCTAGCAGAGATTAAGGATGAAGTGAAACAGTCTCACGTAGTAGTCTATTCAATTTATTAACAGACTGTGATTAAACTAAATACTATAAAAACTGATTAACATACTATATAATACGTTTCTAGTAACATAACCTAATTTCAAATATTAAAACATTCAATAAATTATATTCTAATGTCAGCTTAATTTTGAACATTGAGGTAACTAAAAAGATCAAAGAGACATTTCCAATTATTAACCACTTTACATAACCTCAAACTGAAAACCTTTAGTACAAAAATTTGTATTAACATCGCAATGAAAGTATTAATAAATAACGGTACAAATGAACATTAAAATAGGGCAAGAATAAAAAGGAAAAATATATTTCCATCGGAACTAAATCCAAGAAGAGCAAAGTCTACCTTCTATTTTTCCCTGCGTCTTGCATATTCTTTCTTGCACCATATTTTCTCCATCGCTTTGTGCAGTCTCGATTCAAACCGAAAACGGCAGAAATAATGGTCCACGAGGTGACGTCAACTAAAGGACGAAAATAAAGCATCAAAAGCCAGGGACACGTGGTTATAGAAGGGGTGGTGAGTACTTCTCGCAGGTGAATAACTCGGTTAATTACTCAGGACGATTCTAGCCCGCCGGTATCCGATAAATCTGATTTGCTTCAGGGACCCGGTTAATCGCTTTTTCGCACGCATGCTTTTTAGGCATGCCCAGCGTTTCCGCCATTATATCGGCGCCGGTACATACCCGTCGGTTAGCAGAGCGGTTTAATTAACGTGTTCACTCGAAATACCTTACCCTTCCATGCGTATCAGCTCCGAAAAGTTCCACGGAATTCCTTTATTGCGCAAAAACGAACAACACTGTCGTCGTTTATAGTCTGTTCTCGTCGAAATTGTTTCCTCGCGCAGCTGTACACCTTTGCAGAGAATTGCAAAGTCGTTTTGATCGTTAATGTAATTACACATCTTTATGGAACAATTTATTGGCACTGGATGGAATGCGTTATGAGTTCTATTCTGTTTCGAAGTGAAAGAATAGTTATTACGCTTGCAGTGTCGTATGTATTGAATTCGAAGGAAAGGGACTGGATTTCATGCAATGAAATAGTGAAAATAATTTTTAAATTGCTCATCATTATTTTTCTTTTTATTATTTAGAACATCTATGTTGGAGAATATAATTTTTATATTATTTAAAGTTTGAATTAATTCCAAATTAAGTCTAAATTATATCTGTCTTGGTTGAGTCTGTATTAAGTCTAACTCGATTTTAAATCAAATATAACTTAACCCCTTGCCATACAATGACGAGTAAGACTCATGATGAAGATTTCTAGATTAATTTAACAAAACTCAATGTTGTTCATTACTCAAGCATCAAAGGAAAACACTATATTGCTATTACCAATGTATTACCCTCAAATTAAATTTCTGCTTAAAGTAGAATGGAAAATTTTATTGCTTTTCTTCCAAATTGCCGATAGTAAAATGTTACACGAGCTTAGTAGAGGAAGTAAATAATACGTCACGGGGTTAAGTCTAAATTGCGTATAAATTTACTAGTATATTTCTAAAAGTTTCAAGAGAATCTTTGCAAACTTCTCTATCCCACATTCACAATTAGACATCTGAAACGTCGCAAGCAGAATATATTAAACAAATGAAATCCACAACATAGTATTATACGCTAATATATAATTCACCAGAAATACCTAACCACCTGAAAACTCAGATTCATCATTCACTCGAAAGGAAATTAGAAACTCCAGCCATCCCATCATTGCTCACCATTCTTCGTTACCCCACTCAACTTTCCCAACTTCCAGGAACTTCAAATCTCCAGCAATGGAGCCGCTGTACATTTACAGAAACTCAAGCATTATTCTTCCACTGAATATCAATTCGACCCTCTGCGGTCAGCCCTCGAGAAACACCGAGCAGGACAAGGAAGACCGTTGACCTAGAATCTCGATTTCCGAAATCAATGGTCTGGACTCTTTCAAGCTGTTGGGAATCGATAGTATAAGGGAGATAGTGTGCAGAATCCTTAGTACTCTGTCAATATATAAGGAACCATCGTTGAACCCCAGCGAAGGGGTTACAAGAAAATAAATAACCTGTAACGAGCCTGAACCTTCCACTTCCAGAGTATCCCTTGAAGCGTGAACTATCTGAGTTCACTACCAACCAAAATCCCCTGTGACGATATTTCTACTACCCTAATCCTAGTATTAAAATTTCTCTAAACTTCCATTTGCTTAATTATATTTCCGTAATTTTATTATTGAAACTTGATTATTTGATGATTACAGTGACAGAGTGAATACATCATTAATGAAACTTCATTATTTAAATTTCCAATCGTTTTAAATTGTATATATTGTAAATATATCTACATTAATTCTTGAGAAGCTTCACTCAGATTGATTAGCAAGAAAGGAAATATTGGAAACATAAATATGATGGGCAAGAAACATTTTCCTTGGTAGTAGGGAGATTAAGGCAAAGCAGAGAGAAAAACGGCGGCCCGTAGAGGGGGCAGTGCGTTTGTTATCCGTTAAAATCTAGGTTATGAGTGCTAGGGCAGGCCGCGAGGGAAAATCGAACTCTGGAGCGTCGGACACCGGATAAGAAGAAAGGAGATTGTAACAGAGCGCGTTTCTTTCGTTCCTTTTATTTTTTTCTCATTCTCTCTCCTTTCAGGCGGCAGCCTGTTCCATCTGGCGCCGTTCGTTATTGGCTGCAGTGACACGACGGGGCTGTTAGAGCCGACGTCAAGGAAGAAATTGCGCTCGCGGGAGTGGATGACACGATGACGGTGAAAATCGAGGCGAGACGGAGGGGCTTAGGATCGATGAAATATTCGGCCGGTTCAAAGTAATGGGATTGTGCTGGGATCTGAGGGTTGAAGAGCAGAACCGGGGGTAGGAGTTTAGAGGGCAGTGTATAGTACGTCAGTGATGCACAACCAGCAGGTTGTTTTTAAATTTCTATCATTACTGACTCCCTTTTCGTATACTAAAATCTCCATTTCGTTTACAACAAAACGTTCAACTCCTTGCATTACAATATCGTGTCAGACTCGAGCTGAAGATTTCGAATAGAAAGTGTGTCTTTCCGATTATTCACGTAAAAACTATTTGCGCTACAATTGAAACTTCTCTGACGTTCTCAACTATGCACTAGCAGTGCTCCTCGAATTTAAAGGATCTGAATTGACCCCAACTGTATTGCAAAACGAAATATTGTAAGTGTACGTCCTTGATTATACATTAACCCCTTGTCGTACAGTATCGTGTTAGACTGGTGGTGAAGATTTCAAATAGAATTTAACAAACATAAATATTATTCATTTTGTTTGAATGTAAATTATATATTATTCCTGATATCAATGATTATACCTTAGAGCACACGTTGGTATAGAATAAGACTGGAATTTCCTCTTATTTTCAATAGATTATTAACAACAAAGTAGTTAGATCGATCACAGTTCAGAAAGAGGTCATAGGACAAGGGGTTAAGGAAATATTAAACGATTGTGGAATAGTTGAAGACATTCACAATATTAACGCTACATTTATGGATAGAAAGAATGTCACTGTTCTTGCTAACGTACATGTAATAATGATTGTAATAATAAATTACAGATAAATACAAAATTAAAACCATAATTGTAAGAGCGAAATATAAATAAAGAAAAAGTAAATTTCAATTAATTTTGTATTGCTTTGTTCTGTTTACTTTGCGATCCTTGAAACGTACCCTGTTGCTTTCGATGACTTCGATCTACGTTTAAAGATAAGTGATCTTAAAATGCATTGAATTAATTTCTGTATTTAATGTATTCTTATTTTTAAGTGATATTGAACTCGTTCCGCTTAAAAAAAGTTTACGCATCACTGATGTACCTACATCGTTATCAGTCGACGTTGACGCAGCGGGGAATCCCGTTCGGCGGGACATCTCTTTCGATGGATTCTGCTTCGTTAGGGGATACCGCGGGGTGGGCCGGTTCATTTTGAACTGATAGCGTCGCCTAGTGGTCCGGTCGGTAGAGTGCCTGACTCGTAATGCGAAGGGCCGGGGTTCGATCCCCCGGTGTGGAAGCGATTTTTCAAAGTGGTTTTTTCTCACATTACGCTGTTAGAATCTTTACTCCGGACCGTTCCCTTCGCAAGGATCTCGTTAGTAGTATATGCCCGAATAACATCAGGGCTGGCTTTGTCGGTATGCGAATAATAATCGCGAGGTACGACATTACTCACAGAGTATGGCCAATATCAACTGATAGCGTCGCCTTTCGATGACCCAGTTCTCTCCGCCGTTATTCGTCTGCGCGGTGCTCGCTGCCGAATGAATGAAGCCGATTTTTAATTCTTCGTTGTTTTGGCGGCGGATATTGGATCGCGGAAATCGACTGTCGTTCGCAGATGGGTATTCTCGGGGATTAGTTGTAGCTTGGCGAGTGTGGAATTAAGACCATGCTTCAAGAAATTTCTTCACTTGGGAATGTAATAGAACATAATAGAAATGTTCCGTCACGCTTTGGGTGCCATTTGTAACTGCCAAAATTCTTTCGGAAGTTCCCATGCAATTTTATCGAGAAATGCGTACGGAAAATGTCTAGGAAAATTTTACTATTTATATCAATGTGCTGAAATATTTAAAAAGTATAGTAAACATTTTCATCTTTTGGTGGCAGTATTTGCAGAAATGTTCAGTGTTGTTGAGAGCGATGTTCGCACTATAAGGGTTAAGATTGATCAAGCTTGCTTTTCATCGCAAAATGCGAGCATACCACATTGCAGTGTTTTCAAAATGACTAGAAGATTGTTTGGAAGCGCGTAGGAATAGATAAAAATTCAATACTTTAGCAACAAGCTTCGTGTACAGTATTATCATATTACCATTATGAATAGTATACGTGAATTATCTTTATTTATTTGTTTCCCCGTTGAAGGACACAAAATAATGCAAAGATTAATCTAGTTACATATTTCCTAGGAACATATTTCTAATTTTATTCGCCACAATATAAAGTAGTTTAACTCAACCGCGTTAAAACGAAGTAGTACGACTCAACGATGCCTGATCGTCACTGGAACGAATCATTCAACCACACTATTTTGTCTAATAAATATTTCCACTCGAATATGTCAGCCTTCAATACACACGAGTACCCACTTGAGGCTACGTATTATTATTGCAGATAATAATTCTCGAGGAGCAGGTATTCAATTGAGAAAAAAATCAGCTCGTGGGCATTAATGGTCTTTCATCCCTCTTTTTAATCGGTTTAATCGATTTACCGTGCTATCCGCGCTCATAGGAGCCCGGTAATGAACTCGTTCCATTCTGTTGCGTACAATAGTCACTATTTTTAGCGACGTCCATCAAAGGCGGCCTGCCGGAGTCTTTTCGAAGCCAGATCAGTCCGGATTTCATTGGCCGGCTTAATCTCTCTTTCTTTCTGCCGTTCTGCGCGCGACAGTGAAATATTTTCATTTGCCTAGTCTCCGAGATCGATTTTTTCTCGCGCGTTCAGTTACTTAGTAACGAGTCCGCCGGAAACGGGGTACGAATAAACGAATTCTGGCGTTCCATTATTATGCGGGCCGACTGGAATACGTGATTCCCGGACAAACAGTGAACGCGTGACACAGATTTTTAATGCGATACGAAAAATTTCAACATGTTGACGTTTTCTGTTCTTTCTTTCTTTTTTAAATAGGTTACATATATTTGTACGTACGTATCTTTCTTTCGGATTCTGCTATTGGAATGGTTGTCGTGTTTCTTTAAAAATAATATGCTTCAACCTCTCACCACAGCTCAGGCGGTTGTGTTATGAATATTTTATAAATTAACACAGAGCTGACGTTAAGCAAGTTTGTATAATGAAGATGGGGGCTTCAGTTTTAAAAGATTAAAGAGAATATTCTCTTAACTTTCGTGTTTCTTGGTAATTAATATATTAGTATTTTACGTGTTTTTCATGCACTATTCAAGAGAGTAGGTTTAAGTCTTGTAGAATTACTTTATTTAATGATCATAGATGTTTGACTCTCTTAAAATAAAGAAATCTCCTTTACATAGGGAATAACGTGAAAAATAATAAGTAAAATTGAAATGAAGTTTTATGACTACGTGAATTGACTCATGAAAATATTGCGACGTGCAGGGAATGCATAATTCGAGTGGCCATCGTGGATTCTAGTTCTCTTGGCGCGATTACTGTGAAACCACGCTGAGGGTTTCGATTTTCGCTAATTATCTGGCTCTTGCCGGAGTCCGGGTATTCAGATTTTGAAGCTGGACTTCATTCTCTGACTGCGCCATGCAAACCGTTTCTCGAGTTTCACGTATCCTTTGAATTCTGGAAGCTTCTACAGTCTAATTAGTATTTCCTGTATCATTGTTTCTTATTTTTTAATCAAATCAACCTGCATATTAATTGTTTCAATTTTCGAAGTTTTCATTTTGCAATACCTTCACGTTGCTATTCATATTACCCTTAAAGTGATTTTTCCTTTTTCAAAACGGAAACAATATAGAGAAAATTAAGTGAATTGATAAAATCGTCAAGGTCTAGGAACTGATTTATAATCACGCTGCAAGAAACAAGTTATTATGGAATTCTAAAGATTTCACAAAAATGTGTTTTATTAAGCACAGATTCAAATTTGTTAGTCTTAATAAAATCAAAAGCGTATTCACTTTTGCTACTAAGCTCGTGTGACATCTTACCATTGACAATTTGGAAGAAACACAATCAAATGTTCCATTTCAATATAAGTACGAATTTACTTTGAACACAATAATTTATTAATAGCAAAATAGTTTTTTGATCGGTAGACGAAAACAACACTGATTTTTATTAAATTAAAATAGAAAGGTGATAAATCAATTTGTAGGTCACTAGATTTACGGACATTTACCTTGCCATTTATTCTATTGTTTTTAGAAAAATTGATATTCGTTCATTTATATCTTGCAAATTAGAGTAGCACTTTAAAAGTACACAATTAAGATACACATTTGTCTAATTGCATGAATCAAAATGGACTGAACGTTTACCAAATAATGTTTATAACATTCAATACGAATCAAATTGAATTGCTCCATAAATCTAGTTGTCACCCAATGGTACCATGTAAATTAACAAAAATGTTGCCTTTAGCATTTCTGTTCCTTTTTTTCACTCCAACTTCAACCTTTATGGCGGGCCACTCGATATTAAACTGTGTCCGATGTTTCACAGTGAATCAATTGTCCCATAACACGTGGAAACATCGCGAGTGTTAAACGGCTCGGCGATTATTATCGGGCTCGTGCTAATGAATCCAATTTCCGTTTGAATTTTAATTATCGGCACGTTTATCGCGCTTTACACCGTCCCGTACGCAGGAAACCCATTAAATATATATCGTCGATTAATCGACCAACATTTAATTCCATCTTCCGCGCGCGCCAGCACTTTTATTACGTAAATACGCTTTTAATTACTCGAAAGCTTGTTTTCGGAAGGTCGCGCGAATGACGAACAATCGGGTCGGATTAATTGCAAACAAAACTTTCAATGAAACGGTCATGAAATAAAATTCATCGTGTCTCGTCTATAAATGTCAATTAAATTAAAACGGACTGCCGGGTTGTATTGGACGTCGCGTCGCAAAAAGATCCGTGCGAACTGTTCATTTCAATTTCTCACAACCATGTTGCCAATGTAATTGAGGAATGCAATTTAAAAGAAAATAATTCATTCCACGATATATTACAATTATACATATTAACTGTTCATTATATATTCCAAGTTCAAAATGGTAGATAATTGAAACAGCTGAACTTGCAACAATAACAATATCCTTCATTACAGTATCCTTAGAATAATTAAACACGAAAGAAATACGTGTATAAATTAAAATAAAGAAATTGCAAGGGTCAAGTTGAAAAAAATTCCTTCGTCAATTGTTCCTTTTTTCGTCATATCAAATATCAGTTAGTCAATAACTAATGTTATACTATACAATGTTATACGTTAAATAATTTACAAGAATGTTATACAATGTAATAAGTAATTTGTACAAATATAGGTTTGCCAAAAATTCTTCCAAGATCCAAGAAAACCATATGCGTACTAAATGCAACTGGGAATGAAATTATTCGCTCGCGAAACTGTCCTTTTCCGCCGGTTGAGCGTAAAAGTTACTGAGCCACTGGTTCTCATCTACCGAATTGGAGATAGAAAGAATAAGAATGAATACTCGGGAATCGATAAAATGGGAATATAGAAATGCAAATGGGGAAGCCATAGATGGCTGAATGGTGTACTCACGATAAGGGAGCTCAGGCCAATAATCGAATTTTGCTTCGAGCTTTTGAAGTACGCAGGACTCGTACCACGCTGAGGACATTTCTACCTGGTCTTTTGACTAGCATTCTCTCCTCCATTTTTACAGCTCTACACAGACTACAGACTTTATGCATTTACAATGCACACGATTCCCTAAGATTCTGCTGCAGTAAAAAGCTGCTTCATGAAATTCACCGTGGTCCCATTTTATTCGCCATTCAATAGAACTTACAGTAAGGAAATTTCCTTTTGATCTTAGTTTACGTAAATTACTTCGTAGAAATCTATGCTCGCGCGAGCACGTAAAATAGATTTCTTAAGAATATGTAGAATTATGGAGAATGGTCTATATGCTTGTTTCGTCCGTGTGAAAATCTTGTGACATTTTCGGGGATAAGAAGAAATGGTTAAAGACTACGTGATGCCTGGAAGAATATAATATTTATATATTCGAATAGATTCATTGAACGTGGAAATTTGAACAAGTTGCCTGAGATAAAGCAATGTGCAAGGAATTATTTATATATTATTTATGATTTCGTTATGAAAGTCAAAATATAGAATGATAATGGAGAACGTGTTAGGGGATGGAATTTTTCCTTGTTGAGCATATGTATGTATAAGGCGTCTGAACCCAGACGTGACCACGAAGTGGACCAAGTCCGTCCCACTGGGAACCATAAAGGGTCCCTCCGTAGCGGTACATATTCTGTATTTTGTATTACGATTTGGCGCGCTGTTAGGGGATCCCCCAATGCCGCAGTGGGACGTTTAAATGCACCAGGATTACCCTTCCCGATTGGTCATATGTCATGTTAATGACAGCGATGATGTAACACCTGCTGTCTGTGGAATTCGATTCTCAGTTCCAATAAGGGAATTGTAATAGTTGCTACTATTCCGTGCACAGTGGACTGCGGATTTCTATGCAGATTTCGATACTGATAGTTAACACTAGAACTACAGAGCGTTTAACAGGATTGACATGTAATGCTTATAAAAATCGTAAGAACAGGCTTTTTCCTATTTCTTCGTATATTATAATATTCAAGTGGAATTATTTATTTTTTAAATCATTTTCGATATTTAACAACTTTCAGACAATTGCGAAATATAAAAACTGAAATCTGTTATTTTGACAATAGAATTTTATTTTCTACGCTAATCAGTTTAGTAGATTAAACATCATTCCTTAAAATATATCGCTTTTGGATTATAATAATCTATGAATGTATAGTAATACCGGATGAGCCCTCAAGTTTATAGTGGGGCTACTATTATTATAGATATTGAAAAGGTGGATCTTCAGTAAAAAGAGAATTAGGAAACAATATATATGTATAGTATATCGGTGGTGGTTTACTATTAGATGATATTTGAAAATGTGGATCTTTAGTAAAAAGAGAATTAGGAAAACAATAATATATTTAATAAGATAAAGGAAACAATACGGACAACAACACGTAAAATACAACACACGACTCTCGCACCAAAAAATGTTCTACTCCGCTGTCGCTCACCAAAATGTCCTCGCACGCATTCCCACTCGCTTCTAACACACACCCCCATTCGCTTTGTCTTTCTCACCCTTGCACCCTTCTCACTCGTATCTTTCGTCCATAGTCAAAATTCACGGAGTCACGTACACGCTTTTCTCAAGTTGCAGTCGCTCAGTTCCAGACACTCTTCCTCGCATTCTTTCAGCCACTCGAGATTTTCTAAACGCAGTCACACTATTTTCCAAACATCCCGGCGCCGGTCCGTCGCAATACGACCTGGTCGCCCTTACGCACGCACAACAAACCATTCATCCTACAATAAATATTCTAGATACTACAAATGGGAAAAAAATTATAATTAATTATATAGTTACTATTGAAGTTTTACAATCGATATTAACTTCTAACGTCGTTTCTTTCCTATTGTACAATTAAATTGTCATAATTATTGAACCTGTATTTCTATGTGCTTCAGTCAACAATCGCGGCAACAACGTAAATCAAATTTCATTTCGTTCGCTTTGAAAATAAACACATCGTTTGTCGAATATTATTTGATATTACATCACTCCACCGGAAGTATAATTCTTGTCCGACGTATTCTGCGAGATTGCTTCGATCATAATTATCAGAACACAGGATACAACAGCAAATTAGGCTGCCGGAATGCGCAGCCACTCCCAATCGAGAAGTTATGTCTCGGCCGGCTGCGTAACTTCCGCTTTAATGACGGTGATGCTAAGACGAAGGCGTCGCGGGGAAACACTTGCACCTGATCAGCCCGGTTTACTCGCAGCTGATAGGAACTTTCTTGACGGCTACTTATACTCTAACTAGAAACTAATAAACTCCAGTGGGCGGAGTGCGAGTTGCCGGTGAGTTTCGTCGCTGCGGCATTAACTATCGTTTCTCGACGCGATTCACGGCGACTGGCTGTGATCTATGGAGTTTAATTATTCCACTGGCTTCTTTCACGCCAACTACGTGCCGACTGCTCCAGTATTTATTATTCTTGGCAAGAAGCATTCTGTCCATTCAAACATTTCTAGGAAGCAAACGCAAAGAAATTTAATCTAGCTTAACCCCCGGCTCTACAATATCGTGCCAGACTGACGGTGAAGATTTCAAATAGAATTTAACAAACATAAATATTATTTAGTTTATTTAACGCGAATTGCATATTATTTCTGCTATCAATGATTATACCATAGAGCACACGTTGATATAAAATAAGACTGGAATTTTCTCGAATTTTCAATGAATTATTAATGGCAAAGAAGTTAGATCGATCACAATTCAGAAAGAAATCATAGGGCAAGGGGTTAAGGAAGTATCACACGATTGTGGAATAGTTGTAGACATTCACAGTATTAACACCAGATTTATGGATCTTTATTGAATAGTTTGTTATACTGATAATTGTGTTTGGAATAATGATAGTGTTTGGAATAATGATAATGAAGTGTTTATATTTTATCAGTGGAAAGCTGTGGGAAATGATTAATTTCTATGGAAAATTGTAGTTATAGTAGTCATGTCACAGGTTTGGTTACTTTTTCAATATTTTCAAGGTTTAATCGAACTTTCTATAAAACTTGTTGAATTCAGTAATGTGGGGATTCAACCTGTTCAGTAAACTTTCCATGTGTAATGGATTTGAAATGCATTCCTATATGTAAGTGTTTAATCAATTAAATTTGAAGAACGTTAATCATCAAGATCTTTATGTCGAATCCATTTATTCAACAAGGTTCTCGTTTAAGAACTGATTTAAGTGACACTACTAGCCGAAAGTTTTTAATCATATTCTGAATCAATGGAAACAGGACATGCTTTTAAGTCTACGAACTGATTTCAGTATAAATAATTGCACTCATTTCTAAAAGGTAAGAAGTAAGTATTTCGGTGGCTATTCTGGAAAATATAGAATTTTGATTGAATAATTTATAATCGATACATTTAATAGGATTATTGAATAAATAAATAAATTATATAATTTCTTTGTTTTAGATGAATTGAATATCAGTATTTTCTGTATTTTAAATGCTAAATTTGTCCTTTATCCTTTTTATTTTATCGCAGGCAACATCAATTCATTTAACAAATTCGACATAAAATATGGAAACGTACAAAATTGTTAAAATATGATTTTACATTCCGCTGACTTGATATGGACCGATGAAATTATGGATCGGCACACGAAACGTTTTAATGAGCGTCATGTTTCGTTGAATAAGCGCGTTGAATAACGTAATTTATCGGGTGCAGCTGAATTGTGTAGTATTACGCTACTAACCGTCGTAACAGGTGAAACTACGTAGGATAAAAAACTCCGTTGACAGATTGAGTTCAGCATGTTCGAGTGCGAAAAAATGGAAACCGTAGAATAGATTTTGCATAGGTGATTGAAATAATATAAGTAATTTTCGCATTAATTGAAATTCTCTAAGCGTAGAATTAAGATGACCTCGAATTTTCGCGATCAGGAGAATCAATATTTAGGTTAAAGAAGTTCCTAAATTCATATCGATAACATGATATGACGACTTTTTAACGAGTATTAAAAGATTCCTGTGGTAATAAAAACTTTCTAAAATTATTATTAAATCTTGAGGGGAGTTGTAAAATTTGTATACACTTTATTAAAACAGTTTCGTCTTACGACCACTAAACTCTTCGCTTGTTTTCCTATAAGCGTAAATTAAAAACATTTATGCGTCATTTTGGTAAAAGAATCTTGAAAGTTAATTTCGCATAATGAAGAAAATTATTAATAAGCACAATAATGTGTAGATGTAATGAAAAACTTGGACTAAAATACGCAATAACGAAATCTACGATTTCGCCTGACGGGACGCCATATTGTCGGTCATTTGAGGTTATGTTCGCTGGGAAATAGAAAAATTCTTATGAGAATTATTATTAATTTTAAAAGTTATCTTTCAGAAGTATTCATTTTTAAAAGAAGATAGAATAATAAATTAAATGAGCATTGAAATTATTGTAAACAATGACATGGAAGAAACTATACTCGTGAATCATACAATTTTTGACGAAAAATTTCAACGAAAAAAGTAGTGTTTCATGTGCATTGGTGAGATATATTATGCATGGGCACGTCCATGAACTGGGACGGATTCGCGGAACGTTGTTGCGACCGACAATCGTTGTGAATTAGTAATCAACGGGCCAGTGATTACATTTTTGCCACGCGAATCCCGCTGGGCGCCGGCATGATACCTGAAAATCGTGTAAACCCGCGAATAACGTTATCTCGTGAACACGAGATTTCAATTGGAACGAACTGTTCCGTTTCGCGAATATTTCGCGGCTATCGGTTCGCGGGCCATTCGTAGCTGATTGGATGATTGTTTGTGTCGCTACCGTAAATTCGTGAAACGAATGCGGTTGTGCGGGTCGTCCAAATTGTAATTAGAATTTTACTTCGGTCCCAGGGAACACAAACATGTTCTGTTCGACATAATAAAAATTATACATTTCATACATAATTTTCTTCATGTTCTTTCTTTTCATGGGTCTTTATACACAAATAAAACAATTAAATCATTTCTTTATACCTTATATACGAACGTATTACGATTCTAAATAATGTGTACCAAACCTGTGGTACTAGAAACATTTTCTATCGGTTTTAATTAATAGCTATTTCAATACTTGTTTGCAATAATAAAATGTTAATAATGATTTCTATCTCGAATGCAAAAGATGTAATAAAATAGAAAGTTTCTTTGGATTTGATAATCATTATTTGCGACCAAATAAAATTTCTACCAGCCCAAAATAATGATTATTTTCACGATGAATGAGTAAATATTATAAATATTCTATTTTGAATAAAGTTATTTATTAAATTAAACCGGTGCTCCTAATTGATCCGAATGTGTTTCTACACACGCGTCCTCGTAATGAAACTTCTATGGATTCTCCTTGCTGATACTGTCCGCCTAAGCCTTGGTCTGTTCTACTTGTGTGGCTTAGACAACCCTCTATTCTACTAGCCTAACCAAGCATGTAGCTATTCAAATTGCTTAATCGTGAACTGTCAGGTTCTACTTGCTGCGCGAGACAGTATCTTTGTCCGCCTGATAATGATTGTATTCTACTCGAGTAACTGCGATGTTTTAGTAGCACAGCGTTGCAGCTGGACTGTAAACTGATTAATATCCCTGTACTTTAGAAAATGATTACAAAATGGTCTTTGACGTAGCGGGATGAAATGTAGCGAAATAAATGATTAATGGCAGCTAATTCGCTATTCAACAGATGGTTTCAATCAGTGCGAGCGCTAACATTGCCGGTAACATATCGTAAATAATGATATTCAGGCTGTTAATAGAAAGTCACATTTGGTAATTAAGATAAATTACATTATACTTCGTTTCAAATGTATTGGAAACGTATTTTATCATTGCGTATTTATCTTTACCATATTTTACCATTGCTTACCATTATATAAAAGCTACTGAACGATAACTGAATTAAACCAAAAGCTATTGCATTGACAATTATTGACGTAAGCTCATGCCTACTAAATTAATTGTATATACAACAACGTAATATACAGATCATAACTTAGATTAAATTAAAAACAAATTTTCTTGCCAAATAATAAAATTGCCAATAAATAAAACAACTACATATTATTTGCCTAATTATGTGTAATAAAGAATATCCATAGCACAAGAAGATCATTCTCAAATACTGAAAACGATCTACAAGAAAATATCGAAAACAAATGTTGAAAATAATATTCAAAATGAAGACAGTGTTACGTAAACACTGTATCTCGACACAATCAATTCAATGATGATAAACGGTGTACGATTAACTGAACGGCCGGAGCATGGTAAAATCTGATCCAGGAAGTGAAGAGTAAACAGCGGAAGGGGGACGATTCGAGGAGGTCCTCCGGCGGAGGGTTTCAGACGTCTCTAGAAAGGGGTCAAATTGGAGTGCTAATGAGGCCTCTCGTTCTTCGACGGGGCTTGGTCTATTCCAGGCTTCAGAATTATGTACGTTCTCCGGGAGATTCAATGAATTTGTAAACTACGAGCTAGGAAGACGGCTAAGTGTTAATGACGTCGAATCGATGACCTAGTTCTAATGGATGACAGAATAAAAAGGGCGGCGCGCATAGGATTGCTGTGTACCGTGAAATTCATAATGCTAGAACGGTCCATTCATTTACATTCTTCAACGCTGGTATTCCATGAACAACAGAAACGAATTGTGTTATCGTGTTACGTTCACTATTGATATTGCAATTATTGTACTGTATTGTATTATTAATATTGTTAGCGGTAATAATTAATGATATTCAATAATATCGTTAACTGTGATACAGTTGATATCGCTTATCGTGATTTACAAATAATTACGCGAGTGTTTGTAATATTCGTATTAAACAAAAGGGAAATTTCTCCACAGAACGTTCAATTTATACATAAGGTTTTCGTTGTTTAAATCTCATTGGTTGGCGTTTTGTTGCAAAGTCACGCAAAATGGTAGCCATTTTTGTCCCGACTGCCAGCCATGCAAACTGCGATAACAACGCGCTCGAGACTCGAGTGACGTACCGTGTCAACAAACAGAGCATACTGTACCGCATAATTTTCAATATACATTACCGCTCAAAAATATTTGATCACTCGCAGTGTCCACAACTTAGAAGGGATAGGAAAATGAAAGTTTCCGCAGTCTGTTTTACTTTGAAAATATACTCTATAATTTCAGCCCTTAAACGTTTAGTTTTACTAGACACAATAAAATATTCGATAGAAAATCATTTTAAAAAGCCACGGTACATCTAGGAATATTTCTCTGTCCCAACATTTCTGTTTTATTCATTATATTTTCTATAACAAAACAATAAAGAGACTTTACATACAAACATCCCAATGGTAATATTATACATTCGATGTTTCAAACAATCAAATTTACATTTCGATAGAGAAGACTTTATTTATTATCGAATACGTTGTTCAATGTTCTACAACATATAATTTTCATGCGCAAAATATTGTTTTTTTCTGTGCTCTTCTCCGTAGAAGAGAATTTCCATCGAAAGTCGCGAAGATCCATAAATCCGATCTCTCGACGCAGTACCGCATCAAAGTAATTTATTGCCTCCGCGAACAAGGAAACAAGAATCCACCTTATCAAATGGTATCAGTCCGCCGCGTTTCTTATTCGTTCGTCGTAACAAAACGTGCTCCATTTCACCGAAAATGAAGAACAGTCCGCGGCGGTGTTCTCCCTCGCGAGACTCGTTTCCACCCGCAGCACAACCTGAGCCATCAAAATCTACTCAGCGGTCGCAGGAAACGTTTCTACGCTGGATCTTCCCTTTCATTTCGCCGTTGCGCTTCCACGGTTTCGTTTAATACGAATATATTAAGACGATAAGAAGCACTAAGCGGGCGAGAAGAAGAAACAGCGTCAGCAGGTAGCGAAAGACACGAGGAAATTCGGTGAAACTTTAGGGAAAAGTTCGGAGGAATTAATGGATTGACTGTCAGTGATACGTTCAATTGTTAACTGGGGTACCGACGTTGTTCTCTTGAAGATTTTTGGTTAAAAATAACACAACAGTGGAGTATTTAATATCTTCATTTAATTTGAAGGATAATTCATTATTTTTTTAATATTAAAAAGTACACTCCGGAGTGAGTGACAAGTTAACCTATTAAAGACATGGACTGATAAATATCAAGACAAATTAATTAGTCTTACTAAGTAGATTACTTAACTAGTTCTCCTATTTATGATGTTCAAAAACTTGTAAAACAAAATGTTTAAATTAAGAAATATTAATCTTCTGTACTTTGAATTTTGATATTATGTTAAGAGTTTTAGTTGAAATCTCTGATTATACTTTAAAAACCAGTTACTTGGGAAGAAGCAAGGTAAGCAACTGTTTTTATTAATTATATTGAGGGTAGAAGAAAATATAATTAAGAAACGTTGAGTGTGACTTGATATAGAAGTACCTGTGAATTAATTAGAGTTAATCACATTACTAGGACGTTTTACCATAAGGTACCTTATATTTTCTTATTACTGTATACATGGAAATGAATTTTCTTCTCTTTTAACCTTTCTAAAATTCCAATTCCCTCAAGATAATTTTAATTTTTATGGTGCAGTCTATGAAGATTGAAATTTGCGTAAGGTCCCGCAGTCTGTTAATTACGTTTCACCGTCATCCGGGCAGGGTCCCGAGCGAAGTACCCTTTGCGAACGACAACGTGTCTACCAATAACTAATCTTTCGCCGCCCGTCGCGGTAGGATGAAAATCTTTGCTTGAATTCCCTGGGAACTTTAATTGAACTTCAACGGCGGCTGAGTGTACCTTTACCGATGCCGGCTTTGATGCAATCTGCACTCGACAGGTAAGTTTGACAGAATAAAGCGGCCGACGATCGCGATGATAAACGTTACAACAGATTGTACTTTCATTAATGAATTAGAAGGAACCGACAAAGGTTTTGATTCAGTAATTATTGACCTACTTATACTATCAAATTTAACTCCTTTAATTTCTTTCTCAATCACGATCAATACAATATTTTGGCATTAGTCATTAATGAAAAAGAGGGAAAAAATCTGAGCATACTCTATGTTGTTGATTACTGTAAAGTGTAGTAAGCGATAACAGAAGAATAATAATGTAATTGGCATTCAAAAGAATCGAGTAATATTTACGCTTGTTAGATTCTGAATCTGAGAATTCATCGTAGTGTTCATTAAAGACATTAAAAATAATAGGAAAATTTAATTTGCTCTCATCGTATATTTTAAATCGTTTTAAAGACAGGATTAATACGTTCGTTGCGATACAAAAATGGGAACTAAATACTGCTGTGAAACTGATGTAGAAATTTATATTCAATTTGTTTAAATTACAAAGTAAAGAGTTAAGTACAGGCAAACGATACGAATATAGAGGAAAACGAGCCGCAGGAAATTATAGTAATAAAAGGTAACAGAAGAATCAGTGGTTTCTGTTATTTCATACTTCTATACACCGTTTTTACGAGGATCTACACCCTTTACTCACAGCCTTCAGTCATGAACGTTACTCCTTTGAGATTCATTTGACGAAGATGTACAAAGGCGTAATCCGCTCTTACGTTTCCAGGGAAATGGAAACACCAGCAGCTGGATATAAAACTGTAACAGCAATCGAGCGTTGAAGTTTTGTAACATCAGCACGACGACTGTTGTACAACGCTGCTTAACCTTTCGTTTCCTTTATGCTACAAATCTCTAAAGTAAAATGTTCAACAATTAGTTCATTCGAATTAACAACAAAACTATAATAGTCTAACAGAAGATTATTACCACCTATAAACTGATTAGAACAACAATTAATGTTTCACGCGCAAAATTTAATAAATCTTTAAACCTTCCATTTTTCTTCAAAATTTGCTTACCTATAAATAAAATTAAAAAATTTTTGAAATATAACTTTGATGTATCCACAATCGAATTAGAACGGTAATTAATTAAACAAATTTCAAACTTTTATCAAACCACCGATTTATTATTCTTTTTACAATTTACGTAGATATTTATAATATTATATAATATTATATATAAGTACATACATTTTTTAATATTATAAATATCTACGTTAATTATAAAAAGAATAATAAATCGGTGGTTTAATAAAAGTTTGAAATTTGTTTAATTAATTACCGTTCTAATTCGATTGTGGATATACCAATATAAATATATTATATATATTATTATACAATTATGTAATATATATATAATGTTATTAAAATTCCTGAAATTCTATTTTTTTATACAATTTTTTATAAATTTCCAGTGAAACTACCTTTAAAAACAAGCCACGAGGCCGAACAGTCAAACACAATTCCAGTTAATTACCTTCGGACACTTTCGTAAACGGATTCAAGCATAGGAAAAAAAGGGACACGTCGCGCGGTGGTATCGTGCCTCGGGAGACTCGCATTTCGTACACACCGCGATGCCTCATCGCGTGCAACGTCGTTACCGTGTCTGGTTAAATTGGAAAAGTTGGTCAGCCAGTCTCCGGGAACTCGTTAGAAGCTGTGCGGCATTAAAGTATAGCTGGAAAGCGCGTTCTCATTTCCGCTGTTCCTCCCGAAATCCGCTTCCAACGGCCACTGCCCCCCCCCCCCCATCGACCGCCAATTCCAACAGGTAGCATTGCATTTCAAAAATGCATTGTTACAGGAATAATTGGCGCACAACCAGAGCGGCCAACCCAACCGGCCGTTTATCCTCGGATCCTTAGCGTTTCTCCGGGGCTTTGTAGTTCCAAAATGGCTGCAGCGACAGATGCTTAAAACGTTTGTTAATCCCACTTTTGAATTGCTGCAAACGATCGTGGGAAAATATATTTTAATGAAAGAAAAATTGTATGTTTAAAACGTTCAACAATGTGTTATAATTTAAAAAGGGCTCCGCAAATGATGCTTAATTTTAACGCAAGTTAAATTTATTTCAGAAACGTTTACCTTAACGTACAACGAATTATGGATATAATATATTTGAAGGTACATTATCTTTGCGTCTATAATATTCTTTCAACATTATAATGCATTTTTCATTAGAATAAATATTCCAAAGACATCATTTCTATAGAACACAAATTTGTTCCAATAATTAAAGAATTTATTCTAGTATTTTATAGTGCCACGTAGATGGATTTTGAGTTTGATAATATTAACCTTTGACTCACAAATGTTTTCTCAATAAACATTGGCCTAGTTTTATTAAACGTGCAAGTAATTCGTTGCGTAAAGTAATTAATATATCGAATGATAATTTCGAATGAACGCTGTCGATGAAAGGTTCATTAATTCGACTGATCTGAATATCCAGCGGGATGTGAGAAGGCTAATTTCGCTAAGCCCAACGTTTACTTGGGTACTATCAGTCATTAATTCTATGGCAACGGTGTCTAATTGCACCAATGTTTAGCTCTGAAATTGCCGGATCAAATTGGTCGGAGCTCGGGAGGCTGCGCGTACCTACCTACTCGGACACGCTTCCATTAAGAACAAATGGAACGGCTGCTCTAGCTGCGTTCAATCCGTTAAGTGCGCTGATAATTACATCGTCTATTTCGGACCGATGTCCCTAATGAATGGCCGTGCAATGTGCAATCGAACTCTCTAAACGCGGGGCTCTTTATTAAATTAGAAACAAGACTTTAGCCGTGAAGCTGAAAGTAATGTAAGTTGACCATTTAATCAGCTTTATTAATAGCGATGGAACACTTGTTGCTAACTGTGAAAAAGTATCTGTAAGAAAATCCTGACGGTTTCTGTTACAAAAATAGTCCACACGTTATGCTCCATAATCAACCGTCAGTGAATTGTGAAGTGTCAGGTAGATTTTAAAATACTTAGATTGTTAGATCGTTGAAGTCTTCCTGAATTTATATATTTATAGATTAATTTGTAGTAATCTGAATAAAACAAAATTTCCATGCTTCTTAACTTAAAATTTCGAAAATTCGAAATTTAAAATTTAAAAATAAGCATTTTAAATCTTACAAATCTAAAATGAAAAGTGTTAAATGTTCCAAATCTAAACTCCAAAATTGAACGCTTCAAATCTCGTTGTTCCTTTTTACACGTTCTGTTACTCAGATTACTAGGCAAACGCAGTCATCGCGGAATCATCAGAACCCGTTCGCAGCTCACGAAGCTTCTACGAATATTTCTTCATTTCGCTGTTAATATGTATCTTCGCTTACCGTTTCTAAATGACACCCTCGGAGATGGTTTCATCTATTATTCCTAATTGCGTCCCGGTACTGAGGCAAATTCAGCGATCAGAATCACGTCTGCTGGGTTCAATCGAATCGCATCAAAGGGGTACATGTAATTTGGCGATGTTGCATCGACACAGTCGGCTAAGGTCGCGGGCTTCCTGCTTCGAGTAATTATTCACTTAAGCGTCCTCTGGGAATTTCACGTCCTGATTACTCGGATTGCCATGAGAACCGTCGCATCGCCGGCTACAAAACAATTGCGATTCCTTTTGTGTCCTGAATACGCGCCGAACTTTTCAGGCTTCTTCTCTTTCCTTTTCTTCCTTTCATCCTTTTCCGGTGTTGTCGTCGTGGGAACACATAGCATTCAGCGGGGAAATATTTTTTATTCCGTGTCACGCCAGGATCCTCCCTTTAACGAGATTCTCGGATATCTTATATTGGGTCGTCCCGTGGTTTTACATCAACATTACGTCCGACGTAAAAAGAATTTCGTAGGCGTCGTTTAACCGAATGATCTCCAATCAATTCTTTTACTACCTTCCAAGATGTCTCGCATTTGGTTTTCTGTGTCACTTTAATTCTCTTCATTATTTCAAATTTCAATATCGAATTGTTTGCCTGATATACGAGTCCTCTAATCTTATTTCTCAATTCCTGTGTCGTGAACTTAATCATGAATCGTCTCTGTACCAAGTTTCACCACTTCAGAAGCTAAATCTCGTTCAGGCAAAACACATCGAAGTATCTTCACACTAAACATAATTCTCGTAAGTATACAGTACAATATTATTCTCGCGTAAAAGCTTTGAAGACAAGATTATATGTATTAGAATAGTGAATATTCGCAGGTAAAAGTGGAAACAATATTTATATAACAAACGAATATTATCTCACGTCATCTTCTCTACTTTTCAATACCTTATTGACTAAATTACTTCTCCCAATTTCCATTTACCACCGAAAACCATCGTTCAACAGCACAATATCAACTCAGAACTCACTCAATAAACTGATTTTCGTCACGAAGTATCCTAAAATATGGTAACCCTGTAAGATGACGCAATACTGTTGCATGATGCGGCTCCACTATTCCAAGGACCGTCCCGCAGTCCGTAGCTCCGAAAAATTCGTGGCTCGTAAATCTGCTAGGTGTCCCGGGGGGCCGTAACAAAAAGGTGGCTGCTCGGGAATTTCGAAATCTCGGCCAGACACGCGATTTATCGCGAAAGTTTCGTCGGTCTGGGAAGTTCGGCCGGGACACGGTAATTTCTGCGCCTTCAGCTCATCCTCATCCCCCGTACAGTTTGACTCCGCGAATCCGCTTTTCACGGTACTTCTTTGTTGCGCCGCGCCAGCAGCGCCAGGAGATTCCGCTTTCAAATATGTCGGTTTGTTTGGAGTAAACACGGCTAATTCCTCGTATACCGTTCGCCGCGGACTCTCTCCCTTCACCCCGCTTTCGTGTTCTCGCTGTTTACTTTGGACCTTAATTGAATACAACACCAAGCCGTTAGTAACGTTGTCCACGATCGCTGTTGCCTGGATCAACCATCTTACTAATGCAACTTGATATCTCAAGGAGCTGCGTACTTTTCGACGAAGAACAGACTTTAAACGATCTTAAGAATTCAAAATGCTCGAAATAATTATATTATTGTTAATCTTTACTTTTCATATTGAAGAATTTGTTTGTGTTAACGAAATGTCTTGGCTAAGTACGATGTATGTAATCTAAAGAATTTTTCTTTCCCTGTAACTGTTCCCTTTCTCTGTAATTGAAATTTTGCATAAGAGATTTCGTTTTGGTAAACTATGAAAGAATCTATCATTTTTATGTTTTATTCGCACAGAGCAGAGTCTTTGTTCCAAGGAATACAATTTATTTGAAATTTATCAAATCGCGTCGCTGAAATATTCAGCGTATCCGATTTATCAGCGCGATAGCGAGCTATTTGCGTAACAGGTTGCGATAAAGGGCGAGAGATTTTCGAAAGGGACCCGAGAATAAGGAAGCTATTTTGGCCTGGTTCGCCGTGGGGCTGAAATAAATTCTTTAGATTAGCCGAACTGCTCGAGCTGTGTAAAATACGGCTCCTGAATGCGATTTAATGGCTCGGCCGATCTAAATTCAGCTTAAGTAGGCGTGAAGATAACGGGAACCCCGCACAAATCAAACGAATCGCCATTCGTTTCGACTCCTCACCCCTTTCCCGACGCTGGATAGCTTTCACCGTCTGAACACTTGCCGCGGTTCGTTCGAATTATGATTCCACCTTATCGGACCACAAATTTTACGTGTTGTACAACGGCGAACTTACATTTTACATTTTTCGCAAAAGAAACTTTTGCATTCCATTTACATAACCTCAATCGTTAGACTATAATACTAACAACAACGATCACACTGCGATACACTTAACCTCCAATACTCTGTAGAACAAAGAAAATTTCGTACAACTTTCAGACAATTCAAAGATTGCAAATTATATATTATATATCACACAACAGTAACACACAACAACAGAAATTCAACAATATCAAACTAAAGCTGCAAGCATTACTCACTCACAGATATAATCTCACATTGTTCAGAATAATTAAATAGGATACTCTATATTACATAATAATGATTATCAAGAGAAGTACTATATCAGAGCCAACAAACATAATACATGAATCATAAAATCCATAATCCATTCCTACTGAAAGGATACGTCGATAATGGTCAACCAAGGAATTTCACCCTTTCAACATTTGAAATATTTTAAATTGCCGGAAAACTAGGAAACAGGAGTTTTTGCTTATGGCTGACAGTGTAATTACTAATCAGCTATCAGTACATATGTTTTGGCTGATTAGTCGTAAGTTTCTTTCCACAAAATTTCTATTGAAAAGAATACATATTCACGGAAGGAGGGGTTAAAAATCTTCCCTATAGAAATGTCTCGACGACAAAGGATTTTACCTATTAATAGGATCTCGATAATGCTGTCTTTGCACATGCTCCCCGCAGTTTCGCCAAACAATGCTCGCGGAACATTCAATATTAAATTGCCACCCCCTTCCTCCAGGGTCTTGGCGGCCGACGTCTTCGCCGGCCATTCAGATCCTTCGGGCTGGTTTCCAGTTTGCACAGGGCTTCGCGCGCCGTCGGCAAATAGAACGAATAACGATCGGGGCTATCCGGCCCGCGAAATAAATGGCACAGTCCGCGTCGCGGCTCGTGGCCGCATAAAGGCGTGTTTTCAAGAATCCCGGCCCACGAATGCAATTACAGCGTAAGTGCGGAACTCGATTCAAAACACCCTGTATTCACGGATAATACACACTCCCGCGTGCTCATTATTTCAGCCCCCATTCAAAAGTGTGTACCACTCGGCGCATACGAAACGGCGTATTTCGCCCGCCATTAGATGCTATTTTTATTGACTTCGCCGGCGAGGCTGAATTAGAATCGAGAATATGATTGCGGGAGGGTCTGGTGAAAAATTGGGCGAGTGCTCTTGGAAATTGTTGAGGTGCTCCGGAGAAATTTTTGGTAATTCCGTGCGTTCGATGATTTATTTTCGAAGAGTTAATTTTTTAATGCTAAATGCACCGGCACTTTATACACGCCCGTTCTTACTGTAAATGGTCAAATAACTGGTTATAAGATGAAGGTAAATAAATTGAGTGATAGATTTTTCTTCGTGAAAAAAGAAAGGAAGGAAAGACAGATATTGGAAGACTGATTAATCGGAGAATGTAAGGACTGATGTAAGTTAAATAGACGAAAGAGAATGAAGAATTTTTAATGAAAATTTATTTATTTTGTCATTTAACCAGTCTTGATTTAGTGTTAAAGATTGTTTGGAGAATATAATTTTTAATGGTGTTAGGTGTAAAGTTACTGGTGAATATTCCAGCGTTAAGAAATTTTGAATAGTTTCTGGTTCGATGATTTATTTGGGAGAATGAATTTTTCTGAAATTTGTTGGGTAGTCAATTACTTTATACACTTATGTACAAAGTCTCTGTTCAGCATATTCGCATTAATGGAGCCTTTAAATGAAAGTTTCATTTCGTATTTTAATTGTATATTGAATGAGATTTCAATGCACTTATTTTTTATTGAAGTAAAGGATTATCATGGATTTATGCATTATTCATTCGTCCGTGTGAGTTGATTAGAAACATTCAGTTCCCCGAGCTCTGACTACTGAATGGTGGAAAACGAAAGGAGGTTAAAGGTACTGGCGATTCCCGCTAATCTAGAATAATTGGCTCCTCATTCCTTTGTTAACTGCCAGGACGCTCGAGGAGGTCATTGTGCTGCTAATATTGTTCCCGGGAGAAAAAATCTATTCACGATGTCGTAACAATGCGATTCAGAGATCGATCAAACATTTCGTAAGCGCGCTGAGAACTTCTGTTTATAGACTCTTGTTCGTCGAATAGTTCATTAGTATTGCGAATGCATGGTGAGTTTCCACTGATATTTTTAACGTTGTAAATTAATTACTTTGATACGTCTATAACACATTCAGAAAAAATACCTCTTTTTAAATTGGAAAATTGTTGTTGTGAAATACTTTCAGTTATTCTAGTTTCAAATAATGTTAATGACATAGTAATAATATTATCATACTCATTGCATTGTTCATTACATGCAATAATAAATGCGTTAAAAATATTTTACGACTCAGGAATGATTAAACAGTCTATCGAATAAATAATTACACTAATAACTGTACATACGAGAGTATATGTACACAAATATTGATAATGCGATTATTTTGCGAGTAACAATCATACTAATAATCTAATTTTGTTGCAACAGGAAACAGGCTATTATTCCCGAATTTACCTTCGAAATCTATGTACACAAGTAGTACCTTTAACTATTAGATTTCGCTGCATTTGTCATGATAACAGTCGCACTGTTAACTGCTTGCAACCGTTAAAATGACTCCTCTAATTTTTAGAAATTCGAGTTTTCAATAAGATAAAATTTAATTAAACGAATTGAATAAATTGCAATTATTTATTTTCCTTTTTAATGAAAGTAGTGATCCACGTTACCAATACTCACAAAATTTATTAGACTTCCAATTAGAAACAAATCTTCCTATGTTCAATGTTAGTTACCACCAAAAATATATAAATATATAAACATGTAAACATTGACTATATCCACTTGATATATTACTATTAATAAAACTCTCGAATTAAATTTTCATTCCATATCTTAATTAACATCCAACGATGTTAGGCTCTCAATATTTTCATTTTCCAGTAAAGTAAATTTGCTGAACGAATTATGTTACCATTAATTACTTGCTAACTTATTTTTAGCCGAATAAGGATTAAGGGAAAATATTAATGAAAATTCGTCTCATAATTTGGCTTCTCTCATAATATTAGTTTACACTGTGCACCGTACGATGAGAGGAGTTTCAATATTACAAAACCGTGACGTCATCGTTGACTAGTTTCAGATTACACAAGAAGTTCCGCCGTCGAGTGAATTTCAAAATACTGGTGTCCGAATTTAGGGATTCAAGTGTCCAATTACTATCGAAAGTTCCGCAGAAACCCGCCACGAGTTTCCGTTGAAATCAAAACCACTTCATCTACTCCTTTCATCGCTATTACAGTAAATTGCTCGCGAGATTTAAATTCTATATTTTATTCGCGATATTTTCTGTAATAAAGCCGATTACGGGAGGGATCGCTTTATCGATGAAAATTAAATTAGCAAGAAATTATAAAGAGAGGCCAGCGAACAATTCTAAACACATTAGAAGCAGGATTAATTAATGTCCATTAACGAACGACGCCCGCTTTCGGTATCAATGAATTTTGTTGTCAAACAGGCTAATTACAGCTTCATTATTAGCCGACCGGTTATGCGTATTTATTCACTTTATCCGAGCAATTGATTCCTCCCCCGATTTGCGCGGAACGCCAGTTATTAATTAACGGCTGGAATTGTTATGAAATACCGAGCACCGTGAATAATTCTTGAAAGTCGTATTTATTTTCCGAAGCTGATTGGGTCAGAGTACGGTGATCGGTAAAATGGTAAATTCTTTGTATAAATTTCCACAAGATTAAGAAGAAATTCTGAAAATAAAGTGTTTACGAACAATTTTTTTATCTATTAATTTATTGTTCTTGTTGATTTGCATTAAATAGATCAGATTTAATTTTCGAGATAGTATAGATATTGAAATAATAACGGAATTTAGTCTCTATTTAATATTTGTCAGATTTAGAATATAATGATAAATATTTATTAAATTAAACTAAAGTTATTATTATAATATCATAGGGGATATCATCGAATATTAAGGACATCGTAGAACGCAGCAGAGCAGCAGTAAAATTATTCAAAAAGCTACCAAAATTCACATTATAAATGACAGGGGACCACCAATATCTAGGGTAACAGTTTGATATTGCTATTTAACGATGATTTTCATCAACGAAACTATTATGCCGATGCATATGAATTGTCGAATATTGTAGTGGTAATTAATATTCCATTGAGCTTTGAGTGGATTCTGCCTATTGACCACAGAATAATGATCTACTTATTAAAATCTCATAATTATTATCGAAAATCTTCGAACTAATTTAAACTTTAACACAGTTATAATGCCACATTTATCATATTAATTAAGCGAAAATAACACCATTTTAAAATAATTTCGTACACGAACACTTTCGTGATTTCAGTAATAAATCTTAATCCATTCGTCCTTGAATATATATTTTACAAACCACTTACATAATGTCACTAGAATAACAGACAAATTTTCTGAAAAAAAACTTACGGCTACGCATTAATCAACTAAAACACATGTATTCACAACTGATTAGCACTTAAGCTGTCAGCCATAAGCAAACATCCCCGTGTTGTACTATTTTTTCTATCTTCAAGTCATTTTCCAGTTTTCCGGTAATTTAAAACGTTCGTGCCACCTATGTGCACCATTCGTGACGAAACGGTTAAACCTCTAATTTCCAAGATCTAAATGAATATGAATTTTTCCAGGAACAATAGAACACAAACTGTACAGTAAACGTTCGTAAATCTAGTGTTAAAGGATCCCGCCACGAAACTCCGGTCAGAATTCAGTGTAACAACCTACAAGCTCGGATAGGGTATCGAGTGGAACAGCGGTAAAATAACTGAGGCCGTGAGGTTCGAGAGGTAGGCGGATCACGCGACGCGGACGTTCCGTTGGAAAATGGCGGTCGGTGAATCTATAACCCGCGGAAGCTCCCGGCGGGTTCAGCCGGGGTGTTCGAGGAGGATTTATTCGGTCGTCCGCCTTGAAATCCAGCGGGTCACGGGAACGAGTTTCGATTGGCCAGACCTGCCTCACCGGGGAAAATTGAATCCTGCGGCTCGTGCCGCGTGCACGGGCGTTTCGTCGTTATCACTCCTTACATGACAGCGGCGCGCGCTGTCGACGATAAAATTACCCAAGAGGAAACCCATGAAAGCTCCCGGTGACGCGGCGACGACGTCGCTCGTAACTTTTACGCGGGGCGCACTAACCCGCATTGCGCCCCTCTTTGTTTCCGTTGGCGCGCCTGCTTTTAACCAACGCTGAAAAGACGTGCAACGCGCGTCTTGATTGTCTTTCTTCCAAAATTGCCAACGATATATTGTACCGAAGCGACCTGTTAAATGACGGAAAGGAGGCGAAACTTGGAAAAGTTTAGCAGAGAGGGAGTGGAGTGTTCCGTCCGGGATTTACCAGCTGACTCGTTAGTTAGATATTCCGGTAGACCCGTGCCATAGACGTTGGAATGAGTTTAGAAGAGGGTTTACGGATTGTCTTATATACAAATCGTGCAAGGACTGGGCTGTTCCGTCTGATACGGAACAAAACGATGAAAATCCTCGAAGGTTCGTTTATGACATGGACGTGCCAACAAAATTATTTTCGGGATTAGCTTTTTCGAATTCAATTTATTCTTTATTAGGATGAGCAATTTCACCCTAAATAATAGCACAGTCATTTAGTCGTTCCGCGTTTGTCCAAACAATAGTTTTGGAATTTTCACTTTGTTCGTTCAGACAACCGACCATATCGTAAACTGGGAATTTCCAGAGGGTCGACTCGAACCTCCTTCGTAACGGTTCCTGCAGACAAGAGTCAACCTGGAGGGAATTTCCAAGGTATCGGTGAATCTTCGAGGATCCCCCGCACGTGGCCATTGCCCTCACCCTCGCGCCAAGATATCTGGCCAAAGGGCGTCATCTAAACGCCTCCGTCTTTTTGAATTATGTGCTGATTGAAAATTCGAAAATACCCAATCAGCGCACTCGATGCGACCTGAAGGTGTAGTATAAAAACACCTACAGGATCGCACTCGGGGACACATTCGACGCAATCTTTCGTGAGACATTCGAAAAAACCACTTCTTACACAATAAGTCCATCGTTCGGGACACGCACACTTCAGCTTCACACTTCGAAGAAGCATCTCCTTCGAAATTCGAGAATTCGTTCGTCTCGAAACGCGTAACATAAAAGCGGGTTCTCAATATCGTGTGAAACCGGTGGTCTGATCTCAATCATTCGGAGGTCAGAATCGAAACAGTCGGTTTCTGATTAAGTTCGGAGATCGAAGCGTCGCTATCATCAACGAGACCTAAAGTTAAAGTTGGGCTTTACAACCCCAGCCAAGGAATTTAATCCGCGTTCGGTGACCGTGCACGGGCGTGCGATCTAACGAGGTTGCCACGCTACCGACACAACAGAGTAGAAGCGAGAATGGCCTCGGTGCGCCGACCCTCTCTACTAGCAGAGTGCTGGAAGCTGCCGTCACACGCTGGAAAGACGTGCAACGGGAGTCTTGATGATCTTTCTTCCAAAATTGCCAACGATATATTATACTGAAGCGACTTGCTAAATGATGGAAAGGAGGTGGTACTTGGAAAAGTTTAGCAGAGAGGGAGTGGAGTGTTTCGTTCAGGATCTACCAGTGGACCCGTCAGTTAAGTATTCTGGTATACGACGGGTGACTATAGTCACCGGCCACAAAAGTGGAGCCAAAAGTTAAGACAACATACACAATAATAAAAATAGATACGTGGGAAAATTATAAACACGTTGTTATGAACATAAATGATTTTGCTTTTAAAAACAATGTCACAGTGGTGTCTTTCAGACAAAGGGGCCGCGAATGCTGAAGACTGCGATTAATGTTCCCATTTTTGGCACTGTTCTCCGTTCTATAACAGAGACTTCGCGGCGAGGACCGCCGCAGTGAAAGGGTTAAATGCTGGGATGAGTGTTAGAAGTCCTTTTTTGTTATGCTGGGCCTGATCAGTGGTAATCTGAAAAAGTAGAATAGAGAGTATGATCCCGTAAAATTCTGAAACAGAATATAAATGTATTAAATACCTTTGGGATAGAAATTAGGTTGACACACCATGCACGCAGCAAGAGGTAGCAGGAAAATTTTCAAAAAACCTGCATGCGAAAAAACGTATTTACATATTATATTCCTTGCTATTCTAACGTTTTTTTATCATCGTACGTTGGAAATATATCCATTCACTGAACATTTAAGATAAAACAGCGTGAAACAAGTATTCGCAGACAAAGGAGGTGTACTCATTTGTTCTGAAACAAACCGCGGGCAAACTTTCATGAAAAATTAGCGAACAAAGTGCTGCGCTCGAGATTGCCGCGCTCCAGCCAGCCGGGCAGCTCTACCCGATTGCGATTTTAATTTCCATAGGCAATAAGATGTGTAACGAGGCTCGTTACTTGTCATAATTGGAGTTCCCGGCGAGTTCGCGATCGCGCCGCGTTAAAAAGAACCTTGCTAATGACCGGGATCGGGATAATTAAAACTTTCCGGGGAAACAATTAGCCGACAAATCGGATTTTTCGGGCAATTTATCGGCGACTTGTTTTACAAACGACTGGAAATGGGGTGGAACGTTTGAGAGCAAGTTTGTTCTTTGATTTCGCGTTTAATTGAATCGTTGCTCCTAACCTGTCCAATTAGAATGGAACATAATTAGAATTCGTTTGATCACATGAAACTAACTTAAATTTAGTAACAATTGTTTGATTAATATTGATTTGATTATTTGAAACTTATCATTTTTTTCTTAATTTTGTTCGACTACAAGTATAGATTTTTATTGAAAATAGGGTTTGTTGATTTTGGAAGTTTCGATTCGTATATGTTAGAAACTGTATATGCTTGTAACGAGAGAGTGTATAAAAACGTTTAATCGCTCTCCGGTTTCATTTCATGTAGAGCAAGGTGTATAAAGGTTCGCAGAGTTTATTGTATTTTAGTTATCGTTTTACCGCTTCTACGCAATTGCGAGTATTAAAGCATATAAAAATTATAGTTCATTATCCGTTAAGCAAGCGATCAAACAATTTTCAACGGTGGTGGACGAACAATAAAAATACGATTTAGAAATAATGTTAATACAGAATTAACAAAATTTTTATTCCAAATAAAGCAGTCGAACGTTCAATTTGAATTTTTCAAATGAATCCGCGGAAATGTGTATATTAGTAAGCGTGTAATATAATAAAAGCTGCAATGCGTTTTAAAACGTAATTATGTAATAATTAAAAATGTAACGTATTTTCTGCTTCAAAATTGAGAAACGAAGTTTATCGAATAAAATAATTTAGAAAAATATTGATGAATTTAATAATTCCTTGTGTGTTTCAATTTAGATTCGTTATTATGTTTATTCATTCAAATTAAAAAAATACAATGATGAAACTAGAACATATTATATTGTGGAAATGAAAAATTCACAACCTGTATTACTTCCGGCAACAACTTCAGAGAAGTCCGTTGGGATGCCCTCGGCCAAACATCCCCGTTATAGAATCCATTTCCTTTTCAATCAACACTTCGTGCAGTTCAGCAACATTGTACATACAAATACCAAATAAATGTAATGGGCATTTCATTTTCCCAAGGAACCAATCTTTACTGCAAATTGCACAGTATGTAAACTACTTATATTTGCTGGTTTAATAGAACAGATTTTCCTTGAAGTTCACATAAAAGAATTAATCAAAAAGAGAATGAATTTTACACAACAACTAAATATTGCAAGATATATAACAAATAGGGAATCATTATAGTTACTGTCGTACTGATTGAGTCCTTCTATTCTACTTATACGTCGTCCCATTGTATTCTTCCTAATCGTAATTAAAAAGAACAAAAACTTTCTCCAAGAGTAAAATAATTAAATCGAACTTAATAAATTACTTAATAATTCATATTGTGACACAGCACCTTAAAATATATAAATTTAATTATATAAAATGCATTTCCAAACATGCCTTCTCAAGTTTCCATTCATTTACACTATTAGTCCACTTAAATCCTATAATCGAGGCTCTACTATAAAAATACAAAATCCTACATCTGCAATCCTTGACACTCAGGAATGTTTCGCCAGAAACATTCTACATTTTCCAACAAGATACAGATAATACTTCCGTAATCTTACAGAACAATTTCACGTAAATCAAAGAACAAAGCTATTTCATTTCAATACTCCACACATCGAAGTATTATAAAAACCTTAGTATTAAATAAGAAACTTAATAATTTGTATGAAATCAAACGACGAGTCGCCTTCGACTGCAAAAGGATTACCATACATCCAAGAAATCCGTTCCACACTCTGAATGGAACGATTAAGTTCCAATTCAGCCAAATCTCTGAACGATTTAGATCACGGAGAACAACGAGTTAATTGAGAGTTCTACTCTTCTATTTGCACAACGGAATGAAAGAACCGCGAAGATTAAGAGCAAAGCAGTGAGACAACAACTTCTTATCGTAGACGACGCTCCTCCGTGGACCGGTCCAATATTTTCAACTGCGGAAGATATTTCGTCCGCTGCTGGAGGGGAAGAACGTGGGAATCCCATAAAACTCGGACTCGCTCAGATATCAGCGGCAGCCAGAGGCGAATGAGAAAGCTTTTGGGCCGTGAGTCGCGAAAGTTTCCCGGCCGAACGAACCTTCCCGGGAAGTTCATCCGCCTTCGGATCCGAAATGTTTGAACAAGTTTTTCCCGGGCGCCGCGCCGTGTCCGAGTGTTGTCGTCATTTATCCCGGCAAATAGATCGCTTAATTAGCGGCCCCCGTCGACGCGTCACGCTCCAACGGGCTCGCGGATGAATTTTCCCTGGACGATAAATAAATAATAGACCGTTGATGGAAAAAGTTCGGAATCGGCTGAACTTCGACCCTGTACACTTACTTTCGCTGCGATTAATGGTTAAACGTTAACAGGGTTTCTGGTTTAACGACGCGGCCGATACTTCGTGTAATTATCTTGCACTTCCGGGAACAATATTTGCTTCGAGGGGGAAATTACTTTTCTTTTATGCTTGGTAGGTTTACATTCTAGGAAAGAGGAATGAAAATTGTACGGATTTTCTTCTGGAATTCACTTTGGTTTTAAGTGCGAATGGAAATGTAATTTTTGGGCTTGTTAAGGTTCGTGATTTATTCAAGATAAATGTTGTTTATTGTGGAATTGGAATTAATTCAGATTTATAGTAATATTGGATAATATGCAAAGGAACTCGAGTGTTTGGTGTATAGATTAAAATTAGAAATCCTGATGAGTTGAATGCTTCCAAACTTCCATTCAGTCATTGCTGTCAATCGTTTGAATATTTTAAAGAATGAAGTTCACCAAACTCTATACTAATTAACATGTTGTTCACCGGTCACGAGTTAACCGGTGTTGGGTCTTGCATTAGCTATTTCAATGCTTGAAATGCAGGGCAATATAGAATATCGCGAAAGCAAAATATTCAAAGTTCTATAAAACGTATGTCCAAAGCTCCATTTCAATTTATTGTCTATAAATAAAATATATTGAAGTTTATGTAGATTGTCCCATTTTCAGCCATAGCTTCTGCGTAAAATGACTAGTCAATCATGTGTCAACGATGTATAATATTATTAGATAATAGTTATACGAAGGAACTCGACTATTCGGTATATAAATTAAAATTAGAAATTCTGAAAGGCAAATTAAAAACTTCAAATTCACATTCACTAATTATTACTTTTAATCTTCCCAATATTTTAAAGAATAGAATTCATCAAACTCTATACTACTTAATAAATAAAAAAAGGAACAAACCGAAGCAACGAACAAAATGAAGAATGCGGACCATCGTTTCGTTGATAAGTAACTGATACTAAGTGTCCGAAACAAACTTTCGGGTTCTTGAGAGTTGTTTGCTGTCGCCAGTCAAGCAGCTTCTATATGATAGCGAGTATCACTCGCGAGCGGTGGACGGTAAACAGAAAATGGATATGTTTACGGTACACCTGAATAGGTTTCCGGGCTGCAAGCCAAAACTCCGTTTTTGAGCGCGGCGAGTCCGCGAACGTGTTGCTGCACACATCGATCGGGGTTGGAAATTCTATGCACAAACGTGCGGACTCGTTGTTCGTATCTCCGTGAACCATAAATTTCCAACGTTTCAGGACGGGGATGCGATGCCGCGAATGACGGGGGACACTTCGAAAAATCGCGTCATCCGCGCGATAAGATAAGCCGATCGCATGTGTATTTGCCAGTAAATCGTTGTTCGCATGGTTTTTAAAATCCCCCACTGCGACAGATGAATATTTACGCGTCGGAACTCTTGCCTAGATCTTCCAGTCGATCTAATTTTATTTGGACATTTCTCGTTTCTGTTTAACCCTCTATTGGCAATATGGACGGTTAAAGGCTTGCCATTAATCTTAGTTCTTCATAGCTTCATCACGATTTATATTTTTCCAAAATTATATGAAGTCTTAGGCAAAGTGTTGTTTGTATACTACATTTGGGATTATAACGAGTGTCTTAGATTTCTTTTCAGATTTTTGCAGACTTGCAACAGTGAAAAATCAAGTTTCAAGTTGTCGTGTATGTTGGTGAAATACTTTAACGCCTTGCAACATTATGCCTCGTCACTGATGAGGGTTTCGTGACAAATTATCTTCAACCATTTTCCAGAAATATTAGTAATTGGTATTGTATAATATAGAAAATTAGTAGAAAATCAACGAATTAAACAATTATATATTATTTATGATGTATTAATATATATTATATATTATATTATTGTATATTACATCATGTAATATACGATGTATAAATATGTATTTTTGTATATAATTATACATAATTTATATTAATAAATTTATTGTTATACGTCATATAATTGCATACTGTTGTATATTAGTATATTACATTCTCATGTTTTCTTGTAAGAAGTCGATGTAAACCTGTCTTCAATTTTCGCCGCTCAGATCGGGCAAATACTATTGTGCGTCGTTTGGCCGGAACAACCCCGATGACCGGCCACAGAGGTCAAAACGATTTCACGTGATTATTATCCGCCATGCGACAATCACATTACGAAAACAATCACGATCCACGCCGATTTCGCGGTATCGATTACAGGACCGATGGGGCACGATATTACGCGCAATAACAACGCCACGAATAATACGATTTACCGGGCCGATTGAACCGCCCGTAACGATAACAATAGTAATGATGCGCGACGCTAACGACATTAGCTTTGATTATGCTAACTGTCGCCGGTGCCATCTTGTTTCTGCTCCTTACGGTGCGAAATGGCGATCGCGCCGAAAGACTTCGCGCGATAGCGAACGAAGCGTTTCTGCAATTATCGCACCAATGTTTAATCCTTCAATCAAATGTTAACAATCTTGTGAAGTTGATCAACTCCATTACAATTGGAAGTTAATAAATAATTTATTTCCATAGATAAGTCTCTAGTATTTGTGAATTTGATATTTAATTTACCTATTCGTAGAAAAGGTTCCCGATGTTTTTGAAGATTTGCAAAGGGTTAACTGCTATCAACGTTCAAAGTTATACAATTAGATACTATAAAAAATTCGATAAACCTTATAGTTTACTACGATTATGCATTTATTTTAGTAATCGAACATTAGACTCAAAGTTCGGTCTCACAAATTTGCTATAGCAGCTAACGTTTAACAAATATAAGATAATACTCATAGCACACGTAAATATTTCTATAAACAATAATTAATTATTACACACCACAGTTCTAGTTTCTATTATCTAGTTATCCATGCGATTACATATACTTTTCTGACGTCAAAATTACGTTGTAATCGTTTTCCAGCGTGCGAAGCAGGTAGCTAATCATGGGTGACCACCATGGCAGTCGACGTGTTAATTAACCCTGTAATTTTGGTGGAAAAGTGCTATCAAGGGTCTCCGTGGCTCGCTGAGAGAACCAACGACCCTTTGACGAGGGGTGAACGTCCGCCACTTTTTTTTCGCTCGTTGTCACCGCTGAGCAACGAAAGAGAGGGTGAAAGCGGATCAAGATGAATTCCGAGGTACGGAAATCCTCTTTTTTTCCTCTCCCGCGATAATTCTGATGTAGCCGCGTCGTCTCCTTTAGGTTCTGCCGCGAGGAAATAAATAATTAGAGGGGATTTCGCGGTGGTACTTGAACCTTTTCCCGTTTCTCTTCAGGTTTCACGGTCGACGCGGCTGGGATGTTCCTCTGAAGTTAGACAGCTGAGGCTTTCGCTGCAGAAATTAGACGTCTACACGAGTGTATAATTGTGTAGACTTGGATGCTTAGATGATGAAGGTTTGACAGGCAAATGAAAAATGTAGGTAGATATTATTTTGAATCGATGGTGGAATTTGTTATTTATGGATTGGCTGTATTGAAATTAGTCACAAAATGTGGTATATAATTTTATGAGTTGTATTTGGTTATTTGATATGACGAAGTAATGAAATTTATTACTGTGTATTTAATTTAATTTGTAAGTACAAATATCGTGGCACAAGTTAATAATAAATTAAAATAAATAATAAAATGTAAGATAAATGAATTGTTATGTTATAATAAGGCTTAATGGATATCGAATCATATTAATAATGTCAATTCTTCGATTGAGATCCTTTATAATCTGTAAAATACAAAATAAATCAATTAATTAAATTGAATCCATTAAATAAATTACTTTCGTATTGCTCCTATGTTTCTTGTTCGTTTTACTGACGTAACAATTAAATTTAAATATGTATGGGAATAATAAATCGTAATATTTATGCTGAACTGCAGTCATCGAGATTTGATACTTTTCTAACTTATAAAGGTAACTGTTATAATGCAATGCAGGCCCCTTAATGTAATCTAAACGCGACTATAATCACCTGATGTAAAGTTTCTTGTGCCCTAAGGGTAGCAAGACAATCTTTCGTCAAAATTTTGTATATACTACATAACTCTGGTTAAGTATGGCGTAGTTTATTATTCCTAGGCAAACTTACATTACTTTGACGTGTTTTGATGTTAGTACATTATGTATGTATTATTGTAAAACAATTTGAATGAGAAATTAATAAATCGTGTAATTCGATAAAATAGCAAATATTATACTCCATGTATAGAAAAGTAAAGACTGAACTGTTCTGCACAAAGACATTATCTTTGAGACAAACTCCATTGTAGCGAAAGTGTTAGGGGAGTTTCCCCTATTTCCTGCAACTTCAACTAAAAGTTTCGAATTGTTGCGAGAGTTCCGATAAAGGCTTTACTTACCAGATGAAAAATGTGGGTAGCTGTAATTCAATAAACAAAGTTTCAAATTTTAGGCAACTCAGGTGTCATTGAATTAATATCAATTGCGACGTAATAATTGTTTTTAAGGAATTCATGGAAATGGAAATTTTCTATTTCACGTTTCTATAACTAAAAGTACATTTACTCCAAAAGTTATGATTATAATATTAAAAAACACATCTTGTAATAAATTAATCAGTATTTAACCATAACGAGGGCTAACAATTAAAATCTATTTATGTTCCACGGAAACAACGGATATAATAAAACAATCGAACAGCCAAAAGTGCATCAAGTTACACAAAAAATCACGCGAGAACAAAACACCGCCGAGGTATCGTTTAATTAAATTTCCATCGAAACGTTCGTTCTTAAATTTCTGTTTAGAGGTGGGCCGATAGTCGAACGTGTAATGAATAATTCATGGAACCTGCGAGTGTGGGGTTTAATTAAATGATGGGTGAAAGCAGATAAAGCATTTCTACCGGCGAAAGACTCGGTCCTTGATAGCGGTGCGCATTACTTTCGCGGTGGTCGCGGAAAAGTTCTAGAATCGCGATTAATTCCGAAGTAATGTGCGCGACTAATTAATTAATTGGTGCGGGCCGATACGCCCGTGACAAATTCATTTGAATGCTGGACTAATTATCTGATACGCCCACGATCGGTCGAAGCATCCGGCGGTTCCGATGATTTTGCGGTGATACGATACGGTTTCTGGGCTTATTTTAATGAACTTGTGTCGAGATTATTAATCGTCCGTTCTGCCTTTTATTTAATCATCTATTTAGTTGCTTCATCAACGTCGAATGACGTTCGTCGAAGAACGATTGTGGATCTTTGCTTAAACGTGTGTTTCAACGCGACTCATTAATTTCAACACGTTCGCTACCAGCATCACATATTTGTGACGGCCATAATCCTATATTTTACAGAATGAAAATGAAATTAATCCTATAGATATTGCTGTTAAAAAATATAAACTACGACATTATACTTAGGAACTCGATGACTTGTTTCAGTTTCGTTTTTTTAATAATTTAATTAGAGGATTTATTGGATTGAAGAAAATATTATAATTGAGGAGACCGTCAGCGAAATAAACGCTGGTAGCGAACGTGTTAAGGTCTCAGTGTCAGGTGGCTGTCATTCGAGTGCACTTTTCGATCTTGTATTCCGAATTCTTGTCAAGAACGAGTTCTTGCGATAAATTTATTTTATATTATTGGAATTACAATGATTGAAAGTATGTGTGGTAAAGTTAATATGGCGAGGAAAAGTAATTGACAATTGTAGATTGATTCTAAACTATTTTAAAGAACCTTCGAATATTTCAATATTTTATATTCATTGTTTTGTATTTATTGGTTTCAAATATTGAATAACACTTTCTCGCGTTTTAAAATTATTATGTATCTAGTGGGGTTGCGAACACAAGGATCCGAATAAATTTGGTTCGCAGTAGAATTTTACTGCAATGGTGCTTTAAAGTCCCTTCAGGGCATAAATGGTTAAACGGTACACAGAGGTTAATCCAAACTGTGACAGTCGCGTTTGCTTGCTTTAGCCATTAATATCCATGGATTGAACCCACGATAACACATACCACAAAATCTACGTTACCTTTCCAGTACTATTCCCTGCATATTGAATGAATAAACAATAATAATTTTCGCAGCTCCTGTACCAACACTCTTAATTTATTCCTTCAATCTACATATTAATAAACAGAAATTCGAATTATTCAACATTCATTGATTCGTGTTAAAATATTCCAACCGTGTCTTTATTATTAAAAAAATGTATAGTATTGCCTTAGTAACTACACTATCGCTTTACAAATTATAGTATCCTTTTGAGAACTACAGCGTCGCCTTGAAAACTGTAGTTGAGAGCAACAGTAAAAATCACAATTTATATTATTGTTACCCTAGTTTATTTTGAATCAATTTTGAGAACAATCATTTTTTTGGTTTTGACATCTCAGAGTGCATATAAAGAACTGCAGAAATTTAAAGTTCAGAATTTTATTAGCCAAACAATTGCCAGAAAATGGACAACGTCAAAATCCAAATATCCACTTCAAAAATTGTGCCACAAACATTATTGTCAATTATATCATTTTCATTTCTTAAACTAGTTACAAAAAACCGAAATAAAGTCATAAATATTATCATACACTATATCGATTGTTCCGATTCTGAGTCGATATAATACCGATGCTAAAGAACCAAAACCGACACCACTCAGAACCAATACATCTACTAACAGTTATAACTTCATTTCGGTTCTCCCCAACGGTTTCAGTCCGAGCCGCTGCACAACAGTTCCAAACAGTTAATTCCGAAACCTTTCCAATCCTACCCTTTCCAAAACCCACGGAATCCCATTAAATCGGTCACAAAACGACGTCCAACCGGTCCATCGACGAAAGCGTTCACCGGAAACGCTGCAGTTACGCGAGCCCCTAGAATCATTAACATCGGCGGTTGGTTACAAGCCATCTGTACACACCACCGCCGAGTCCACAGTTCATTTCCGAGGATAGTCCTCGACATCTAATCAAACAAAGTGGATTAATTAGAGACAGGCCGCCACTTATTCGCGTCGGGTAGCTAGCAGGCCGAGCGACATCATCAGGACTCGACCCGTCGCGGTATTTACTATACGTCCCTCACGTTAGCTCCGTCGACCGTCAAACTAAAAGTGCACAAGGGCAAGGGGACTCTTCGCATGGTCATGTAGTATACATAGGTATACATAGGTCATGAATAGTACTGTATTGTACGACGGAGAAAAGACTTCGCTTGTCCTAAATGTTAAAAAGTCAGGGAGGTAAGAGGTCACTCGTGATGTTCGGACTATCTGGGTCTTCCACGCATGGTCGTTATTAGCAATAACAAAGGACGGAAGCGAGATCGAATGCGACGGAGTGAGATGTAACGATAGAGGAGGAAGTTGGCGACACTGTGACTTTGATTTCTATCGTTAAGTCCCACTCCGTCTCATGCTGTCTCACTTCCGTCCTGTATTATTACTGCGTGCCAATGATGACTGCGCGTCGAAGACCGAAGCGGCCCGAACATCGTGAGTGAAAGTGTCTATCTCCCTGACTTTTTAGCTTTTAAGTCAACCGAAGTCTTTTCTCCGTTGGATAATAGTACTATTCGCCTCTGACGTTAGTTTCATCGGCCTTAGGCTTAACACTCGACGGTCATTTACTGTATAGTTTGTTCTTTCGTTTCTTAAAAAATTGATATTCCTTCATTTAGATCTTGGAAATTAGAAGTTTAAAGGTAGACAATTAGGATACATACTAGCATAATTGCATGAATCAAAACTGACCCAAACGTTTATCAAACAATGTTTATAAAATTCAATATGAGTCAAATTGACTCGTTCCGTAAATCTATTGTGAAAAATGCACAAGGACAAGGGGAATCAACCGCAAGCTTCATCTCGGTACGCGATTCACACCATGATTCGAGACACAGGTGATCCCGTGGAATCTGTATCACTCGACGCATCGCCTGCGGCTGGCGCAGAGAATCGCCAGTTGTTACCGGCTCGATTTAATGTCTTTAAAATGTTAATTTCCCCCAGGGGCGAGAATCTCATTTGCCGCCGCGTTCGCTGGATAGAGGGCAGCACCTGGAGGGGGGGGGGGGGCAGTTCGTTACAGAGATCCGCGCGGCGTTGAAGAATATAACGAGATACGTAAGGGTGTCGCGATAAAAAGGAAAGAAAGGAAACGGGAAGGCGAGAGGGCTGGTAATTCGACGTGAATAACGAGGAGGGGACGATACAGATGTTCCCCGAGACGAGGTTTATCGGAATCCGCTGGATTCAAACGAGCCATCCAGCGACCCCGCCGCTCCGCCCACCACTATTCTCTTCTTTTGTTCCTCTGCCCACGTCGAGCCGATTGTATTTTCACCTTGGAAGTGTGTACTCGCGCACGAATACGACTGGGGCTGGCTTGTTATTGAATCGTGCGATGGTCTGGCTGTAATAACTGATTCCGTGAATTGCTGGACCATTGTTGCTAGGATTCGATGAGTTGACGCGATGGAGGTTAGGGTGGGAATGAGGGTGGTCTGTGGGAAATATTTTTTTTCCTTTGTTTTGGGATGTTGGATTGTTCGAGTAATTATTTAGTGATTCGGATGTGTGTTGTATGTTCGTAATTATTTAGTGACTATAGTATTCTACATTATGTCACGTATTTGGGGTAATTATTTAGCAGCTATAATATTCTGTATTATATTGTATATTCAATAACTATCTGGTTGTGATGTTATTAATAAATATTATAGCGACGTCTCAAATTACCCAAAATGTTTTTCACTCTTAAAGCAATCGAATTACTAGAAATAATTTAAACAATTCAATTGTATATTTTAGCTATTTGCAATCATAAATACATATCCTGAATATAAAACTTCAACAACTAACTGTAAATACAGTATTACCAGAAATTGCGTTAGTAGTTTTCAATATATACAAGACCAACGTACATTACAGTTCAGTCTAAATTTAAGGGCTCGCATTAAAATAAATCCCTTTGCGGGCAAAGAACATTTCCACCAGCCCGGAACCATAAGAAGACACGACAACGTGGCACACTAAAAGTGCATAATTACCGTGTCTGGGGTGCTTAAATCCATTCGGGCCGAGGCAGTCGCGTGCGAATCCCGTGGAAGCGTCGCGGAGGCCAGAAGGGTTGAATACACGACCGGAAACCGGGACACCGGACCCGGCCGCTTTCCGTCTCGTACATATCACCGCAGCTGTCTCCTTTTAATCCCTATCGCCCCTCTTTTTCTTTTCTCTCTCTCTCCCGCGATGGCGTCTGTTTCCGACGAAATACACTTTGTCTAACAGCAGCTGTATTTCATGGATATAATTCTGCAAAAGTGAATATACTTGTAAAAAATGTAACGCAAATCGAATGTGCATCTAAAATGCCATATATTACGATTTTATTCTACAATGAATCTAATCTACACTTCTTGAATTCGTTATGTATATGTTGACACTATCACAATCAATCCTTTCATTAATATTAAGTTTACATTTATTCTACACTTAATTGTATTATCCCTAGAACAATAGTTCCTTCATATAGATCTTGTAAATTACAATATTCCTATAATTGTATCAATCAGAACTGACATAAACCTTTACCAGACAATGTGTTTTTAAATTAGTATCCGTCAAATTGACGGGTCAACCTAGTGTTAAGCATTAAGTTACCTAGGTAGCACCAGCACGATCTTATAAGACAGACTGTACAAAGAAAATTAGTTGGAACGTTGTTTCAACAATTTCGTTTATTAGAAGTGAAGAAGGATTGTTATATATACAGTGGGGAGCTTACATTTTAACACCAACGTGGTTCTTAATACAATTTGATTGTGATAGACGAAGGAAATTCCTCGGAGTCGTCGTGCTGATTATCGGAATCACGAAAAAAGAAGCTTTCAAGGGAGTTTCTCATCTTCCCGCGTTCCTTCCTGATTCGTTGGGTACAACTTTAATTGCGTTCCGGTGTTCCTGTTCGTTCTTTCTTGTCGGAGCACCATGTTCCTCATATAATTTTGCGTATTGCAGCGTAGCTTGGACGTATGTACCCTACAGAATTGCTGGGTTGTATGGTTACGAAGTCTGCCAGATAAAACTGGATCCACTTTGTGCATATACGAAGCCGCGTAGGTGTTATCGAACGTTCCGCAGTTACTTTTTCATTTCTGCTGCGTACAGGTTTTTATTACGGAAGTTCGTGAACGTTGTCTAGTGTTTGATTTGTACCATGGTTTTACGTTATTATTAGTATTTTTTGTTTATTAATTATTATTGTCAGATATTGCTGTTGTGAAATCACGTTGGTTGTTTGTTCTCATGTCAAATTCTTTCAATTTTAAATTAGACAAATAATATTTCGATATAATTAGGGTTGGTATTTTAATAATCGAATAGAAGATTGTTAAGGATGATTGTATTTATAATCTTGCCAGTGTTATCAGTATTCTTGAGACTAAAAGTAAGTAATGAAAGAAAAGTCATCTTCGTCCTGCCTCCTAACTTTTTAGATCGAAGGTGCAAGAAGTGTGTTCTGTTGTAAAATTAAAGAACAAGGTCAATTGGATCATTGGGTTCTTACAAGATAAAGTGGGCGCCATCTTGCAAAATATATACATAGCTTCTTTTATCACTATTTCATGAATGTTCAAAAGGAAATTTATATTTTGTTCGCTTCATTAGATTTAGAATGTTACTGAAGTTGATCTTTATATACAAATTTTATTAGCTGAAAACTGTACGTAGTTTGTATAGCAAAATTATTCCTAATATAGTGTCTATTTAATCTTGTTTCATTAATTCATGTTTCATTTGTCTCGGTCAACGTGATTAGTCCTATTATTAGAATTATTTCATCTAAATGGTTCATAATAAATTATACTTCGCTTGCTTCGACAGTCAGCCATTTGTTATACGTTTCGTTCATTATATTAATACTTCGTGTATTATATTATTTGAATGCTTGCGGCTATTTTGTTTGTTTTGAATGCCTCGAACATTCCAACCAGTAAAGTCAATTGGCCTTATTTACGATCATCCCGAGGATATTAACATTTTTGACTTCGTTCAAACAATCGAGGTACATATTTGTTATTGTCGGAACCGTTTACACGATTTCTCGTAACCAGTGGTGTGCATGGCTCGGAAAAGCGGATTTTGCGCTAACGACCTAAAACAAAACACCTTTCGCAAGTTTCCTGTTTTCTCATGCATGACAAAGGCATTCGACATTGATCAGTATAAAAAATAAAAAGGTTCTGTGCAATCCTTTCACATACAGAAGAAAGAAATAAATTTTTGACCTTTTGATCTTTCACATATCACTACACTATAAAAATACCAAACCTTCCTATATTTCTAAAACATTCGTACTTCACTGTAGTAAAACCGAAATTCAATGAGAAAATCATATTTACGATATTTGTATAGAATAAAATCCGATCAAGTGGTAAATTATGGAATAATGTTGTGCTCATGATGCCTCTAAATCTACTATCATTTATTCTCGTTGAAAGGGGGTCACAGAAAAACAGTCTTTCACCATGGTTTACTTGTATATTTCACTGTTAAAGTTAAAAAGTCTAAAGAGGATGAGAAGAGCCGAGGGCAGACGGACGAACGCAACGGGGATGAAAAACGGGAGAAGATGTTCCATTATGTTACCGGTGCGTAGGACATCTTTTATACGACTTGAAAACTCTTTGTCCCACTGCCGTCCGCGGGACAATGACGGAACAGAACCGTGAAAACGGTGATAAGCTTTGTCCGTACTCCATCCGTGAAACAATAATAGGAGGGAACCGTGAAAACGATTGTATGAGTGGCACCGCGCACCGGGAACGTCGATTATACCACTCTACATTTTGAAGAAACTCGTCTGGTGTTTTCCTAGAGGCGACTCGTTTCCGATTCGATCCAATTATAATATACACAAAGGAACAGGGAATATATTGTTTGACCGGTGCTTTCTGTTAATCTTTTGTTACGAACGGTTTTGAAAATGAAAACGTGAAAATTATCCTTTCCGAGGAATTCGATTTTGTAAATCCATTGTATCCGAAGCAAACTGGTTTTATATTTTTCTGACCGAATTCTGACTGATCCCAAACGGAATGTCTTGGTTTACTCTTTTAACAACTGTTTGGGTAACATTAAAGTTGGTGTAATGATTCTTGTATAAAAATGTAACTTTGTGTATTATATTCCTGTAGTATATAAGTCAATGTGAAATATAATTTTCATAAATATAATACGCTGCCAAATCAATGTTTACAATTTTTTAATTTTTGCAGCTTTGAGTTTTCCAATTTTTTAACTACTCAATCGTCCTATTTTCTATTTTTCCCGTTTCCCAATTTATCAACTTTTTAATGTTGATACATAAAATTGTGATTAATACATTTGTATGTTACAATTGCATTTTCTATTAATTTATACGCGCGTCAACATAATTGTAGATAATCATATTTCGTTGCTGTAGCTTCATTTATCGTACAGTCACGTAGGAAATCAGACGAACGGAACAACGGTGCGAACATAACGCCAGAGCCGGAAGATTTACATAGTCGGGACAGAAGGGAGGCAGCTTAATAGCTCATAAAGAACTTTTATTTCCGAAAGTTAACGGTTTTATTCAATTTTTGATGTTTAGAGCGCAGAGGGACGCTGGAAAAGTGGCCGTTTAACTGCGTGGCTGTGTCAAGAATCGTAAAAGGCGAAAACAAAGTCGGGAACAGAAGGTAAGTCCACCTCGAAACATCTACCATTGCGTCTGTCCGCAAACGTGACATTATTTTTAACTCGGAGTATGCTGTCATGTTCCCGTAACACGCGTGCATGTTTTTCCAGCGTGACCGGGTAAATATGCACCCAGGAAAAACATAATTTTCCGCCTGATTCTGACAAATGTTCCCGTCATTTAATCAAGAAATTAAGTACAACGGTCGCCGCGGTTTCCGTACGCCCGTAGCAAACCTGATTGACTGAAATATGTCAACGAATAAAAACTTCCGTCAAAAATAACTGCATTATCCTCTGAAAATATCAACGATCATTTTTCAATGAGAAATATTAACACTTTGCCGCACAGGAATTTTTAAAGAATTACAAAATCTCACCAGAGTAATCTAAATTATATATAAACTTTGAAGTACTAGGAGAAGAATAAATTATTGTAATTATTGTAATTGAACTTATGCGTAAGAATTATTCGTTTGAAATTTTCTATTCCCAAAGGATTGACTGCCAGAAAGATTTCCTTATTTTTAGAAAATTGTATTGAAAGTAGAGTAAGAAATTACGCCACAGTGGGTCGAAATGTTCATTTCATTCAATTTTCAACGCGCCAATTCCGATGTTTGAGATTCGAAAGCCATACATTGCAAGCTTTGGCAGCGAAGTTCCAGGTGAATCGAGAACGGAAATTTTTGAAGCCGTTTGTTTGCTCTCAATTCCTTCCGAAGTGTAGCTACTCTGCAGTTACTCGACAAACGTGAATTCGAGGATCCACGTTTGCTATGTATGTATTTCTATCTTCACAAAGTCCTCTCCCCTGGCGCGCGGTCGTTATGTAAATACAAGCGGCAACTTCGTCACAGGCATAATTTTCACCAGCGGCGCTGGTAAAACGAAGCGGAAAATTTCTGGATAAATTAATGAAAAATCGGTGCGCGCTCGGCGAAACGGTCGAGCGAGCCCGCAAATTTGAAACTTTTAATTAAAATTCATCGAGTCGGCCAAAATATCCAAATGAAAACGTGTCGTCTGTCGAAAACTGGGAGTTCATCGACTCCTCTTCGACGGTATTTTTATTTTCCTAACATAACGTTGCTGTGAATTTCCATTAAAAACAAGTACCTTTTGTACAATTAATAAAAGAATTTCATCTGAAGATTTTTCGTTTGATACAATTGAGTGATAATAAATTTGACGAATGTTTCAATTACTTCGGAAAATAATACAATTTAGTTGAATCACTTTTCTGATAATAAATAATAAGGAATGAGCTAATAAGTTTGGTAATGACTGAAATAATATTTGTCAACTGCATTTGAAAAATGAATCTCCTATAATCAGTCCGACGATAGAGTGTGCGTTGGTAATTACAATTTCATTTTGCAACGAATGCGAAAAGTTCTCCAAGTTTCATCTAAAAATAATCCACATTGCGAACTCCTTTGTGTATTCTCGGACTACAAACAGAAAGACGTTGCTGACTAGAAGAGTGGAAAAAACAAACGACTGTACCCCGGAAGCACTAAATAAAAGTTTTCAAGAAACTGAAGTCAACAGGCAAATTGTATAAATTGGAACAGTTTCCGTAGCAGAGTGTTTCTCTGTAGAAATGACTAACAATATTGCTCTACACATCTTGCGTACAATAAATATTATGATTATTCTATCATAACCACTGGCAATAAACAACGAATGATGTTCGATAAAACTGAAAGTTTCATTTCGGAATACAAATATAGAGAAACGAGAATTAAATAAGTGTTCACTTTCTTGGTAAACGATTCGCTAGAATATTGTGTTTTACTACTATCTAACCCGCAGTTGATACTTTATCGGCGACGGTGACCGTCGCGTAAAAATTACTGTCACTTACGTCGATCTGAGAAGATATAAAGTCCGTAATTTATAGTAGCGACGGTTGTTGTTGACATTTTTCAATTGTCTGGTATCGACAAAATACGTTCGTGACTTTTCTGATCGAAATATATATGACAGTGTTAATCATTCCGAGTAAAATGCACATAATTAATGTTATAAATATTTTCTTACTATTTCCATGTCAGTGTATAGTATTTTTTCTCGCATTCCAATTTTTTAAGTTTGGCCTCAAGAATTTTATAATTCATACAAGCTGGAAAGAAACTTCCCACGAAAATTGAAAAAATGTTAGTTTACATTTTTGGCTCATGTCCGGTTAATCGAATATGCCATATCCACTCATATAACTTTACTGCCTCCGTTAACACTAGAACTACTCAGAATTTAATACGACTGATATGTAATCCCTATGAAGATTGTAACAATAGATTATTTTCGGTTTTTTTACTTGAATAAGTGAAACTATTTATTGCCAAAATCGAATATTCAATGCTTTTAAGATATCAATAATTGCGAAACAAAAAACCGAAATCAGTAATTGTAACTAGTACTATAGTTCCAACGTTAACATATAAAACAATTTATACTCCCTAAATCAATTTTATTTTCAAACTCATTTTTCCATTTTTCCTAAAAAAAGTTCAATTACACATCTTCCACGACTTTCCTCATAAACTCATCCCCTTCTAAATTACACCAGAATACGGCGGTTATCGTCTAAATCGTCTAAACGACTGCAACTATTCCACAAATCAATTTCAAACTTCTTTCTACGACTATAAACGAACACTACGTATAAAAAGCATTTACTTCACAAAACATGTTCCCCGGCTTTACAATGTTCGGTCGGGGGTGGATACAACAATACGCTTATTCGGCAAGGGTAGATATATATATACAGCAGATTACTTAACTAATTTTACTCATAGAAGCAATCGATCGTGTCCAGCATAGAGTTAAAGTAAATATTGGACTGTCCTATAAATTCCTGTCGTGGTCTAATTGTAATGTTTCGTTTGGCAGAAATCGTGGAAAGATAACACTGTCAGGCTTTTGGGGAAAGGAAAGAAGATGAAATCGGTATGATCGGAAGGTAGAATAGATCGGAGTTACGTAAGATATAAAATGTGCATTGATTATATCAGTAAAATGAAAGGTACTTTTGGGACAACCGAATAGATGTAAAATAGATTAAAAACAGTAAATATGAATAAATATAATAAAATAGATCACGATGGTTGTTATACACGCAGAGCAGGAGAATAAAATTTGACTAAGGGTACAACTATAAACGAACACTATACATACTGCAGTAGACAGACATTCTTTCTTAGAATGTCCCGTATTCGAGGCGTTATTTACCTCGGGAAACGGTTCCAACCTCGAAGTCGATCGTTGCGCCGCGCCAACCCTTACAGGGTACTAGCCGAGACCACAAGTAGTATTAATCTTCCGTGGAACCGTAACCGGTATTCCTTTAGCATGCAAATACAGTCCGCACTCGGCCACGAATATAATTTACGTCTGTCCCCCGCGAACAAACGGGTGAAATCAATGAAGTCCCTGCCCACACCCCCTAACAGCCTCCCTCTGTATGCACGCCGGGTTCCCTGTCTTCGACCCGACAGTTCTGTGCCACCCTTTCTTCCACGGGTTACCTTGTCGAATTAGCATTTGCGGCGGTGAATTGTTCACGGTAGCTAGCAGGCGCCTGGACGATAGTGGAAAGATTTAGAGCTACGTCGCGATCCAACGCGTACAATTCCCACCAAGCGGACTTGGGCAGCTTGCGGAGCCTCGTTACTTTCTATCATATTATATGATAGTAATTTCAGTGAATTTCATGGTTCTTTTCTTCGAATTTCTGGGAACTTTCGAAGAAGATACATTTTTCTTTTGTCTTTTCTCGTAAATTAATCATTCTCTTTTGTTTTCCTTGTTGGGAATGTTTGTGTTATGCGATTGTAATCATTGCGACTTGAGATTTTTGTGTGATTTTGCGATTGCATTGTTGTCCTTGGATTAGTGGATTTATTTGTATCATTGTAATTACGGTTATTATTTGTTAGGTAACGTTTGTTATTGTTAATTATTCTTTTGAATTTTCCTTTTCTTTTAGCTTCTCTAAAATGTTCGTAAAATGAAATATGATGTTTTTACTGCAACGCAGTGTCTAGACATCGTGTTCGTTCACTTGTTTATTTATGGAACGTAATACATACTGCAAACTTCACTGCTACAGCCTATCCGAATATTAAACGTAAACAGGCTATGCATAATTTCAGTTCAAACGTAATTTGCTTCTAAATAAACGTTCGAATATTGTAGCTTCCTGTGGCTACGATTCGTCATTAATTCAGCTTAGAACGTATTGATTTTACAGATCAGTCAAACGACAATAAAAATATATGCACTACCTCCGATTCATTGCCGTAATTCTATTGCCTTTGATTCTGAGAAGTAGTGACACATATGTTTGCTGTGTAAGTTTTTATACAAAATAATTTTACTTAATTTAATGGTATACATTTGAATATATGATGTTATAACACTTTTAATGTGTACCTGAATATTACATTATTTCTTTGGTATCGTAACGGTTGACAGTCGAAAATCTGAAATGATTTTGTTATCAAATTTTTCAAGATTTTACATAATATATTGCATCTATGGAATGTATTATCAGACGAAGTGATGTTAGCAAATGTTTGAACTTTATTTCATTCTATATACTTAACAGTATAACACAAATAATAATATAACAATAAAATAATATAACAATATAACAATATAACAATATAACAATATAAATGACCAAAAAAATTAAATCATTGATAAAATTAGGTTACCATCCCCTAGGAAGAGCAACAAATTTTCGTCCCGCAGAAAAGCAACGGCTGCCACTTTCCGACCCCTCGCGGGAACTTCACTATTCTTGTCCGAAGATTAAAGCGCCTCGTGAAACCGGGCCGACAACTTCTCCAACTTTCACAGAGCTTTCGATGAATTCCTTACTAGCGTGAAATCAAGCGCAGCTCGTTTCATCCACTCGGAATACTGATTGTTATCTAGCTGAGTATATGTCCCTGAGGACTGAAATTCGATGTCCTCTGAAACCCGATGACATCCGGGGGCAGCGCTGATACGTCTTGGTCAAACTGGAACACTAGAAATGAGCTACTCCCTAGAATCCAGCTGATAAAGACAGAAAGAGAGTCGACTGCGACGGCAGTCGCGATCGATGCACGTGGAATGGGTCACATCCTCGTTCTCTGATTTTTCGGGAGCAAACCGAAGCAATCCGTGATTCGCAATTTGAGTTGATCCATTCGAAAATCAACCCCTATCCGACGAGTGAATTTTGAGCACGTGCGCCTACCTTACTCCATCGCGATTTTCAATGGATAAACCTGATTTTTTTTTTATCCGGATCATCTGTGTGTTGAAACGCAGAGCTCGAGCATCAATTTCGTGTAGCGGAAGTTGGAAAAATGTTCTGATGATCATTTTGAAAATTGACACGAACCTAGGATTCAATTTTGACGTCGGTCACCTTTGACGTTCAGATGCAATTTTCAGTGTTTCCTCGTGATAGTTTTTTATCCGGGTCACTTGTGTGTTAAAATGCAGACTTAGAATTTCAAATTTTTATATTGAATGTTGGAGAAATTTTGAAGTGAAGGTTTTAAAAATTCATCCATACCTTGGATTCAATTTTGTCCTGAGTTACCCTTGACGTTTGGATGCAGTTGTCAATGGTCCCTCGTAATTCTTTTTTATCCAAACCACTTGCTCGTTGAAATGCACACTTTCAACTTTAATTTTGTGTAACGAAAGTTTAAAAGGCTTCAAGTTAATAAATTCGAAATTCGATCCAAACTTGGGAATTCAATTTTGGCCTCGGTCACCTTTGACGTTCAGATGCAACTTTCAATAGGTTCTCGTGTTCCTTTTCGATTTGCACGTTAAAAGATCCAGTTAAAGTTCAGGTTCAAGATCCAGGTTTTGATGAATACAATTTTCAAAGACATTATAATGGAAGAAATTAATTACGGGTTGCAAAATGATATTCATAGAAATGAGTTCGTACTTTTCAATTACCTGCGAAATGAGCTACTCATTGGGCAGATCGATTATTTCCACAATACAAAAAGGAGAGAAAAGTAATGCTATAGTTATATATTTAAAAAATTCCCCATATCGAACATGTAAAATGCATAAAATAATAGAAGCTTGAAGTCATTTTTATTATTATTGCAATTTTTACATGGTCAAAAGACTTTTTATTATTTCGTGGTATCAAACCCAGTCCTAATGAAATTTATTTTAAATATCAAAAGATGAGAGCCAATGAAGCACTTCAATGATAAAATCTTAAAAAATTCGACAAGTGGAGTTAATCGATTTAGCCAATGAGCGGTTCAAATATTTCCAATTAATCAGCATTGGAATCCCTTGAGCCACTTCTACTCGATTTTCATGTAGTCCCGACTATCCGTCGACAGGAAATAAAATGCCTCGCGCTCATCGCATACCTCGATTTTCTCGAGAGATCCATGCGGAATTGGCTTTCGTGCCTAGTGATGCAAGGGCCAAGAGCTAGGAGATTGCTCTTGATGTTGTAGATAGAGGACACGTACCTCTAGCGGTGTCCTTCATCTGTACCCTTGCTTCTGGCAAAGAAAGGGGATCCATTGAAATACGTTCCATAGTCGGGCAGAATATAAATAATTGAAATGAAAAATTCATATTATTTCCTTCACGTTTTGCATTTTGTATGATGTTCGTATTCACGAATGAATTACGAATAAGCGAATTAAGCACTGAAGAATAGCAAATGAATGGTAATACGAGTAATATCTGGCAAAATATATTGTTTAATCAATTTTAATACCATATAGAGAGTAATGGATTTATCTGAAAGAAGAGGAAGCTTGTTCGGTTCTCTTTAAAGTAACCGACATCTAGCGAACGCATTTAATTTTAATTCTATGTTAAGTTTCGATAATCACATTAAACGATCATATTGAAATTCTCTCAACTGGATTATTCCAACATTTAATATTCCGATTATCATTTACTTGATATGTTTTAACATTTCTCCATAAAACTGTACAAGAACAAAAACTTACAAACTTCTGCAAATCTTCCAAATTTCTGAAATTTCAGAAATGTTACTAATTTCCCAATTTCCCAATTTTACAAATTCTCGAAACTCAACATTCCGTAAAGCACAGCTGACCCAATATAAAATCATTTTCGTCCATTTTCAAACCACCCCGTTCCGAAAATGTTCTCTACCGACACTCGCAGTCGCAAGGAATTCCACCGCGTTTCTTACCTGAAACGGATAATCCATGGCCATCAACAGGACTTGTCCGTGGTCGCCAATTTAGAAGCTGAGACGTACCTACCGGCAAATCTCTCCGAAGTCCACGGCGCACGGTTTAAGCCAGCGTGAAGGGAGTTAATCGAACGGCGGAGTCCGCTCGTCGATTGTCCGAGTGCGCCGATAAGAAAGTTCGAAGTGAAATTGCGGGCGAAGAAGGTCGGCAGCGATTGGGTTACCATGGAAGACGATAGAAGCAGGACTCTGGAAACGGGGCCAAAGGACGGAGGATACAGACGACAGCGGAACGTGAATGGACTAGGACGGAAAGCCGATTAACCTGTTAACCGGCTAACTTGGACGTGAATACTCGTACAAAAATATTCGAACACATATGCCAGGGAATAATGACGGCCCCAGTGATTTATTCTACAATCATTGCAATTCTAACTTTATTCTTTGTGGACAGGAATTTTGTCAACTTTTAGAAACAGCGTAAAAATTCAATTATGCATCGAAGTTTTATATAAGGAGAGAGAAAAACTAGATATCAATATTTTAATTCTTTGAATAATTAAATTATTTGCTTACTGCTTTTGATTCTGGATATTAAAAGCTGGAGCTAGCTATTATAGAGATATTCTACTGAAAAAGATTAACAGGTTGATAGTCAAATCAGTTCTCGATACACTTGTCCATAGCGGCTCATAATAATCGATTCATGAAATTGTCATAACTTTGCGATAAAAAATCGTACAATATAATTTAAGAGGTCATTAAAGGTGAAACTTCAATCTACAAGACTTTGGTAGGTACAATCGTGAAACAAATGTTTCAGTTTTTGTAGGCGTCTGACTTAAACAAGTTTCTTTATATCGATTTTTATACATTTTTTAAACATAATCGTCAGCGTAAATGAATAAGGAATGTATAAGGTGGTAAACCAGGAGCAGTATAAATAACGAGTGTACTGGTCATTCTCAGTCAGTAGGTTAAATAAAAGTAAAAGAGGGAAAGAACTCGCGGGATTGGAACTGTGCGTCGCGACGTGGCTGAAAATAATTGGAGTGTCCGCCGGGCGATTTCTCTTCGAGAAAACTTGATGATAAAACTCTGTCCAGCCGCTATTACTGGCCGTATCGAAGAATGGATTGGCCTATTGGAAAAGAATTACAGCCAGAGGATTCCGCGCCAGGCCATCCGATAACTCGGTGCACTCGCGATCGAGACACGGCTCCTTCGAAAGGATTCGAAACTGCGGAGGGTCACGTTTCCATGGGTATTGAAAACGTCTTCGGGAATTTCCCGCAGTCCAGTTTAGGTCCCCGGCTCCATTATAACTTGCGGACCTATAAAGAGACGCCGGGCGAAAGCAATTTCCGCGGAAACTGTCTTCGGATCTGTCGGTGTTTAAGGGGTTGTGGACATCTGGGAACGGTGAAAGGTTATTTTGTTGGAGAATTTTGTGCTCGCATGAAACTATACTTTGCTGATCGATTGTGGTTATTACTTGGAATTGGGTTGTTAATTTTCAGTTATTTTATACTTATTTCTGATAATTATGCTTTTGTGCTCGCGTGAAGATATACTTTGCTGAGTGATTGTAATTGTATTATTATCTAGAATCATGCTGTCTATTTCGAGTTATTAGAAATATCTAGGAATTATAAAACTTACCTCGTATTTATTATTAAATTCATCCTTTACTCATTTTGGAAAATTATGCTTAATGAATAGTTTGTTGGGTGATTGCGATTATTACTTGGAATTGTGTTGTTGATTTTCAGTTGTTATGGATATTTGGGAATTATGGAAGTTACGTTGTATGTATTATTGAAATTACTTTGTAATTATTTTTGAAAATTATGCTTTTGTGTTCGTGTGAAGCTATACTTTGCTGAGTGATTGTAATTGTATTATTATCTAGAATCATGTTGTCTATTTCGAGTTATTAGAAATATCTAGGAATTATAAAACTTACCTCGTATTTATTATTAAATTCATCCTTTACTCATTTTGGAAAATTATGCTTAATGAACATTCAATTTATGTCAGAACTTTCATCTTTGAGAATTTTTAACCTATATAAAATTACACCTTCCGATTAATCATAATGATTATCTACAATTACATTTTTAACTGTATATACTAGACTCACCACAATTCAAATTACCATTTATTTTACAATTACCATTTCAAACTACACCATTTCCGACACTACCACCTAAAATTTCCATTTCCATTCCCGAAAATTCCCGAAAATGGGGAAATCACAGAGCTCAATCTCCAAGAGTCTGATTTTGTTACAGACTCGACGACGCGCGGCTATCATCGCCGTCCAAAAAAAGGGAAATATCCGGATTACGTGCCGAGGCAGTGCGAGTCAGAAATCCGGCAGCATTTTTCCCGTAGGATATTTGCTGCGCAATTGCGTGCATTATTCGCGGGCTGAAGCCAGATAAATCCTGGCGGACGCGGAAGTATCGGTGACAGGATGCGATTTAATTTCAACGCGGCGGAATCCTGGGCCGTAAGTCAGCCGGAAAATCTTGCGGGAGGGAAGAATTTCCGGTATGAAATTTCAATTGTAAGGATCCCCTGCGAACTGCCGTCCCCGGGGCGACATTTTTCATAGTTAAATATCTCGTGTTTAAAAGGTGGGAACGCCGGATGGGAAGCGGATTTTTGTCGCTGGAGGAATCTGCGAGTGGAATGCCGATGATTAATTCCGTCTCCGGGTGCATTCAAGGTAGACTGAACCTTGAAGCAAGGGGATTTCAAAGCTCTCGCGTTCACCGCGAATTGTACTGTATGTTTTTTTATTAGAATTTATTATCACTGGCAACGGAGAAGTAAGAACGAATCACAGCTTCGATATGTGACGTTTATTAACCCCTTGCCTTAAAATAATGTGTCGTGGTGAAGATTGTAACTATTATTAGAGTGCCAATATCGCTGTGAGCAACGCTAAAAATTTTTCCAAGAAATGGCAGCGTCTCTCTTTGCGACTCTTTACTTTTAATAGCGATAAATGTAATCGTCAATGGAATTTTACATATTTTCTGTTGTTTTCTCTTTATTCGTACCTGAGATTACATTAGGTTGGTGTGTATGAAATGTTGGATTTTTAAGTGAATATATAAAACTGCACATCTTTTTTCAAAAGTTGTTTATTTAATTAAAATATGCTCCATTTGATTCAATACACTTTTCCCAACGAGATTTTAATGCATAAATGCCTGTCTTAAAGAAATTCTGATCTTTAGAATCAATAAACTCTGGTATGGAATTTTTCAGGCTGTCTTCATTTTCATAATGTTTAGTCCGTAAAAACTGTTCTACGTGTTTAAAGAAATAAAAGTCGGTTGGCGAAAGATCCGGTGAATAAGCTGGGTGCTGCAAAATTTCATATTTTAATTCATTTAATTTCGCAATTGTTTTGTACGACGTATGCAGCCGAGCGTTGCCGCGGAGAAGTACTGGGCCATGCCGATTAACAAGTGATGGACGTATAATTTTCAATTTTTCATGCATTTCATCAATGTACTAACAATACTTTTTGGCTGTAATTGTCTCCCCAGTTCGAAGGAATGAGTACTGAATTACTCCAGTCACGTTCCACCAAACTGTTATTGAAACTTTCCGTGAATGAAGCGATGGCTTTGGAGTATGAGCACAAGCCTCATCCCTATCAAGCCACAGAGCACACCTTTTCCTATTGTCGTAGAGAACCCATTTTTCAACACAAGTAATAATCCGATCGATCAACCGATTCAGCTTATTTCACTCAGTTAGTTCGCGCGGTACCCACTTATCTATTTTTTTCACCTTGCCAATTTCAGAAAGGTGTCGCAACATTGTTGTATGGTCAACTTTCATGGTGGTAGTAAGTTCCCTTGTAGACACAGTTGGATTCGTTTCCACCAATGCTTTCAGAGCATCATTTTTCACAAACATTGAGTCTTCCACGCGATTCATTTTGTAGGAAAAAATCACCAGACCGAAAGTTTTCAAACCAACGTTGCACTTTTCGATCGTTAACAGTATTCTCCCCAAACGCCTGGTTTATACTGCGCGCAGCTTTCGCAGCATTATTACCAAGTTTATACTCATATAAAAAAATTACAGGAATATCGGTTGAATTCATATCGGTATAAAATTCAAAACAAATAACAAAAGGGAACACTTTTGAGAAAATTTTCTTTGCTGAAATGTGACTCTGGCAATGGAGAGTACGACTATAAACGAGGTTATGCCAAAAACAAAAGTATAACGAAAACAGGGAAACAAACGTTCTCATGTAAAGAAAAACCGACATTTCATATGCACCAATCTAATGCATTGTGATATAACGTTTTCTAAGTTTTATTCAATTGGCTTAAACAATTCGATTGGCTTTACACAAATGGCTTAAAGGGTTAAAGAGAATTTAATAAGCATAGGTATTATTGAAGTCTCTTGAATTCAAATGAAACGTTGTTCTTCTGTTGTGGTAGAATGTATATATAGAATTGTCCTCTTTTTTAAATTAATTTTTAATGCCGAAGTTGTATCGTTCATCGTTGAGAAGTAGATCGTAAAGCAAAGGGGTAAGTCATCATTTGAGATCGAAGGTTTTGCAAGAGCACTCTTCATATGTTTCTATTTTGTTGTTGTTGCATAGGTTCTGATTTTCTTGTGATGTTTATCTTGGAATTAGAGTGTACCGTTTAGCTATTAAAGTAATTGATTTATGTATTCAATTATTAAAGATCTTTTTTTTAAGTTATTTGGTTGATGTTTTAATACGATTGCTAAGAAGTCTCTCAAATTTGTCTACAGTTTCAATTTTAATCTGCTGATATATTTTTATTTTGTGGCAGCGCGCGGAAGACCCGAATAGAATTTAAAATTAAATGTTTCGAGCTCTTAAGTACACATTGCATTAACATTGATCTAGCGATTTTGGTGAAATTCTTTTTACCTCGAATATTCTTTCATTTACCAAAGTGCAATTCATATTTTAAGTGTTGCATAAAATCCCTTCTTCAATTAATATCTCTTATACAACAGTAAAAAAAACAACTTTTGTCTGTAATCTTTTTTTATAAGCAGTCGCTGTAATGTTAATTGAACCGAAGAATTGAAAGTCGAACGTTCATCATCAGATGTGCCGAAAATGTCCGTTTGCGATTCGATCGTGCATATCACGTTAACCCGTAGCGAACATTGGCCTTAATAAGCGTCCATTCGCATATATGCATTAGATTGCAGTGTGTAACGTGAAATTGGATCGTGATAATCCACTTTCCAAGCCAGTCAAATGAATTGCGACCTGTTTCATGTTTCTGGCGCACTGACTATTCGCATTAACCTTCGCTGGGTTAAAGACTTCGACGCTTTATGGGTAACCGGGTTTTCGTTATTTCTTTGGAGATCGTGATGATAGCGCCAAACCTCATCGACGAATGTTATTATCGACTTGTGAATCCGATGCGATCGAACGCGCACGGTTTTTCAAATTTCAATCAAATGGGGAAACTAAATGATTCGTAATCCTTATGAAGGAAAAAGATATGAAATGGAAATAGAAATACTTCGTTTACGTAACGTAAAATACAAGTATAGATATTTTACAAATGATACGGTAAAAATATTTATAAAATGGTACCTAAATGCTGTTTTATCAAAGTTTCAGTTATTGTAAGTTATATTTCTATTTGAACGTTTTAAAGCGTTTATTAAGGAGTTGATACGTCTTGTTCGTAAAATAACAGTAAACAATTGTATTTAAAAGTTTGGTTGAAATTACCGAAATATTATTATTTTTCGTATTTTTCTTCATATATCGAAAGATATTTTTAATAAAATTTCGCTATCATATGCATAGTATATATTTGACTTGGTCTGTTCCACAGCGACTCGGCGAAGTGGAATATTCGAAATATTTTTTAAAGGTTATACCATGCGGGTTACGAATTGATTTTCGTTTTGATAGAATGTCGGTTCAACGGAAAACAAATATGGAGTTTAAATGAAACATTGAAGGGTCGAGTGAATTAAAATCGAGTTTCATATGTTTGATCACTTTCGATTGCTTTCCGTTGCGTACAATATACACGCACGATTTCATTTTTCTTCGTGGTCTCATCAAATGCGATTAAAACCGTTCAGCTTTATTGTATATTAATTTCATCCGAGTACCTATTATCGTACTTATTCACTTTATTTTATTCAATATCTCGTATTTATACGTTCCAAATTGATTTTAATTGCAATTAAGTCTCGTGACATATTAGACACGCCATATTGTATTTGGTGACTACGAAGCATTATTGATTTTGATACACCGTTAACTTAATACTTTTATATCGGTTTACAATATTGTTCGATAATTAGAATTACTTACGCTATACTTATGCAGTGTTATATCTTGCGATTAAAATAACTTCAGTTGTCCCGATATTAAAAAATACCTAAAAACTAAATACATAAATACCCAAATACCCAAATACCTAAATATATAAATACCCAATTACCCAAATTCTCAAATACCTAAATATATAAATACCAAAATTCTCAAATACCTAAATATATAAATACCAAAATTCTCAAATACCTAAATATATAAATACCAAAATTCTCAAATACCTAAATACATAAATACCAAAATTTTCAAATACCTAAATATATAAACACTAAAATTCCCAAATACCTAAATACATAATACAAAATTGCCTAATCTTTCTTTCATCGTGAAATTCAGTGCCGTATAAAAACCAATTCCCACCTACATCAATCAAATTGGTGAGATCGGAATCTGCATAAGACACTTCCCATGAATGTTTCATGAACAAGAAGAAAAAAAACCAATTATTTAATTGCCTCGACTCTCGCCGATTGAATCGATTCAGAAGAAACAAAGGCGCCCGGCCGAAAGCCCGGAGAAACGCTTCCACCCGGCCGATACTTTGAATTGCAATCTTTTCTCCCGCTTTGGTCCGCTACTCAGAATGCTAAAAGCAGAATTCGTATGACGCCGGATGTCTGATCGATTTGCATGCTTCAGTAACGTTTCTCTCCCACTGAATTCGCATCTGGAAATCCGTTTTTCGTTACATTGTGACTCCGTTCGTTCCGCGTGACGGAACCTCTGCATACAAAATGGGCGCCCCTCTGCAAAGTAAACTGACACTCCGGTTACGAGAATGAGCGAATGGTACAGTTTGAATACGTATAAAGAGTCGCGCGAAATTCTGGACCGATGGAAAAGTGGTAAATGTTGTTCTGCAATGGAAGGGAACAATTCAAATCAGTCGTATTATTTGTGAATAGATAATGAACTTTACGCACGCGTGACAAATGCTAGTACATAGAATATGAAGCAGAGAAACGTCGAGTCGAATTTAAGGAAACTACTATTTATATTCAACTTATCAAGCTACTTAAGAAAAGAGATAACTTTCAAATCGATCCCTGTCACATTAAGTTACTTCGAGAAATTTTCGCTACAAAGATCTGTCTAATGATAAATAAAAAACTACGAAATCCTGAGTGTATAGGAAAAGGTAAATTGAAAATGTTCAATGAAATTTTCTCATGAGAAATAGACCTGACAGATTACAGTTAATATGTGTCAATATTTTATCAATGTTACGATATTGAATATCATTCGAATCACATTAGTACGCAGTAAACAACCGGAAAACTGCTAAGAAAGTTTTATCCATAATTAATTGAGACCATCGACGAAGGAAACGAAATTCCGATGAGAAACAATTTTTCAAATGTTCGCGTGTAAAAGTATAAATTTGCGCATACTTCCGCAATAAAGGGATGGCGCTTCAGGGTTCGTTTACACTTGGATGACGCCGCGTTTGAAACTTTGGAGTTTATTGGCAACCGCGCCGCGTACGCTCGGTTTCCCCGTGTCTGCCATTCTTCCTGTTACGCAAAACATAATTCCCTCTGGCTGCGTATCGCTGGTTCGTACGAAAGCACGAAATGAAAACATCAAACACCGCATTCTGTTGTCGTTCCAGGTGAAATGTATCCGGGAGTCGTCTGCAGGCTCGACAAAGCGATTGTCGGTGTTGTCTTTGTGAAGGCAACGACGGATGGAGTGATTGATCGGAAAATATTTGCATGTGAAACGCGCGCTCCGGGGGAATCGTGTGATCATTTCAGGCCCATCTAAGCATTATCGCCGGAAACGGGAACGGGAGAGAGCTTTTTACTCGAGTGGAATGAACATGGGGGTACTCACTGTTTCATATCAGAAAGAGGCGAATCGTGTGTATGATAGGCTGCTGCGAATCGGGAGTAATTCGATCAATTTGGTTAATTTGTAGCTGGCGATGTGTGTAATTGTTGTTCATGTTGATTATTTGTATTCGAAGTTAGTGAAAGCTTTTGGTCAGACGGAGCTACTCAAGTTTTTTTAGAAGAATGTGTGTGCAGTATTATGTCAGTGAGCTTCTAGAAAATTATAATATTGAGTGAGAATTAGTTAATGGAGAAATGGAATATCGTCTTAGCTTTGACAATTTAGATTTTTCAAAAGTACGTAAGTTTTTCAAACGCGTTCGTGTCAATTTATATATATGTATTAATGAGTGATTATGCTACTGCCGCGAAGAATTTACCTGATATTACAAGAGAGACAATAATCTATAATTTTTAAGAAGACTTAATATTACGTCAGCTGCTAGATTTGTTAAGAAGATTTATTAGGACGTAATATTACGTCACTAGCAAAACTTGACAAGAACCATTCACGCCAAGAACCACAAACATATTAACCAGCGATCATGCTTCCGTCGTAAGGAATTTACCCAGTAGTTCAAATATTTAGTTTGATCTGGGAACAATATTTGACGACATTAGAAGCAATTCGCCTAATTCCGTCTGTTAACGCGAATCAAGCGGCGTCCTATACGTATGTATACACTATCGAGGAATTCCTTGATGTCTAACGGAATGGCAGAGGCGTCTTTCTAGTTTATGGTTCTATAGTTTCATTGTTATATAGTTTCCACGTTACGTGTAATTATTGACATATAGCATATTAGTGACTGAAACTATTATTAATTAACATAAACGACGGGTTTTTAAATTTGATTTAAAATTCTGCGTTCTTTTCTATTTAACTTTACATCAATTCCTATATCGTCCGATCAATCATCTTTTCATTTTTCGTCTTTCCGTCTGTGTATCCTCTAAGACTTTAGCGTTTAACTCGTTTACCTTTACTTTGCAACTAGTTATTTAACACGTTGACCACCACGGCGGTCACCGATGACCGGATCGTCTAAATTACTTGAAAACAATTACAAGAAGAAAACTGATATACGATCTAAATATTTAGTTACGTAGATAGCTAAATAATAGTTTAACTTGAGAACTATGATACGAAATCATCGCTAATTAATTCTAATATTATTTGCGTTTGTTATGATACGATAAATAATGCCACCACGTTAACTGGCTACGGTTGGAATAGGTATGCACCCATAAAGTGCCAATGCGTTTAGTTAAGAAATAGAACCAACAGAATGTTGAGTGAGAAAAAATGAAAGTGGATCGATCAGTGAATCGCGAAATTCCTCAGAGTAGCCATCAAATGATCTCCTAGCAGTCCATACACAAATTTCGACAGTCCCCAGTCGTTTCATCATCGAGCAAACAAAGCCAAAGGCGAGAAGGCGGCTCTGTCGGAAAGATTCCGCGGCGGGCACGAACCTTGCCGATCGAATTCGATTAATTAGCGGCGAGCCGTATAACAAGGTTCATCCGGGGCCGGCACGGCTCGTCCTGGCCGTCACGTCGCCGCTTTTATTTCTGAAATGGAAAGTTCAGCCGGGACCCGTGTGTCACGTAACACCTACCCGTCGTGGACAGAAGTTGGCCCCGTTGCGAAACTTTCCGATTTATCGGGAATCAACTTCGCCCGCTATCTGTTCGCCAACTTTTAATTGCACTGTCCGTTTTATTTATGGATCCGCGGATCGGAATTACGGTTTTGATGTATTATGGCCGGGGATACTGATGGAATCTTGTAACTCGTGTCGAGAGCGCGCTGGCACACGAGAGGGTATTTTGGTGTAGAGGAATTAGAGGAAAGTAGGAAATAAATTTCTCTTGGGTGGGGCTTTGTTTTGCTGGAATTAGCGGTTTAACAATAGTTTGATGTTAATACTCATGTTAGGAAAGTTAAGGGGAAACCTCTGGAAGCTAATAGTTCACTAATGAATTGATCGACAATTTCTCTATCACTTTTGAGGTTATGTTGTTGTGTAGGAAATATCAAACATGTTAATTATAATTTGGTAGTTTCGTTTAGGTAGAGAATGCTATTATCAATATATTAATATATAAATTACTAGTTATCAATTATTTACTTTCTGAAGTTCTAAATTGGAATGAATAATTTGCCATACTCCTGTACTTTCAGCTGAACTACTCAACGGGGACTTTCGCGATTTGTCTATATTATATCCAAAATCATTTTACAATCTTAAAAGATCGAATCCACAAGAAAAACCAATTCAAGAACATCAAGATTCTCTCACAGAATCCTTCATCTCCAAGATAACTCCCAACGTCGTCATCCAAGAATTCACAAATTCCAAAAACACTGCGCCCCAAAGAAACTTCATTATCTCGGAAACAAACTACCAGTTAATCAATCTTCATCCATTTTTGTTACTAAACTCTACGAACTCCAAAACAGAACGCTAATTAATCAAATTTCATTTCACTTTCTCAACTCAACTCAGTTAACATTCATTCCATTAAGTTTCATTGACACTGTGCATTCATTATTAAACCCAATTATCTCCAAAACAAGGTACCAATCAATCAACTGTCATCCACATTTTCTCCCAAAGCCCCATCAAATTGAAACCAAAACGCGAGTTCAAGTTTCATTCAAGTTTCACACTTCCGACTGTCTTTTTCACTCAGAGTCACTCTGCCTCGACTGTTCGACGGTTTCTGTTTCGTGGACACCCCTTGCGTAGTGTCCAACGAGCGTGGCAGCGAATATTTACCGTGGGACATCTCAAGGGAAGAGGAGCGAGCGGCGTTAACGAGATTTGCTATTAAATCGCGCGAACATTCCGTCCACGGGATCCGTCGCAAATCCGCCCCGGTCCACCTCTTCATCCCCTATTCAGCTGGTTTGCTTTTTTCCTGTATTCCCGACGCGCCCGCTCGGACCTCTTTCCGCTCCGGGGCCAACGAAATTTTTCCGTCCAGGCTGGAGGAAACAATGGGAGCGGTGCTCGCCCTCTCCACGCGAGAATTGGAGCACGACATTCGCGAACGAATGCGCTTTCTCACGGGAATACCGGCGCGCGGTCCGCGTTGTGGTCTTTACCTAAAGTGTGAGCGTGTACCCATAGATCATTGCCGCCGCGCGGGATGCGGGAAAAATCATTCCGGGCTTCGACACCGCGGAAGCACGGCGAACATCGATCGGGAATACTTTTGTTTCTATTTCGCGTATCGGAGGGGCCGATTCGTTAACACTAAAACTACCGAGCAGTTAAATTGACTTTTTGACATTTTCCTATAGAAACTCTAAGCGTGCATTTGTTCAAAATTTAATTGATTTACAATTCAGTATGCGTATTAGTAAATCAGTTTCTTTAATCATTTCTCAAAGAAATTACTGTCGTCTTTCTAATAATTGAAAAAGGGAAAACATCAGAAATGGGTCCATTTTGACCCGTCTATTAGTTTTAGTGTTAATACTAACGTTTGAAGGTAAACATCGAGGTCGATGTTTCATCCCTCTGGCGAAAACCCAGCGATGACCATTGCGGATGTATTTTTAACGAATTAAATGGTGCTTCAGCAGTTTAAAGGAAAGGCTTTGAAATAGTATATTGGCATTTTTGTAATTGTATTGTTGGAAGTTAAATGATTTAAGAGGGAATCGAATTATTGTATATTTGAATGTTAACTTTTATGTTTAACGAACCATTTAAAATTGTAGAATTATGATTATCATTCAAAAGAATTTAATGCAATAGGAGAATATTTGAAACAACAGTGTTAATTGTAAGTATTTTACGAAAGAATCAGAGATAAAGAAATAAATGAAATAAAAGAGTTCTGTGATTTAAGAGAAATCAATGCGACAACAAAATTGAATCAAGTAGATTGATCAATGCAAAACAAGAAAGAAACGAGCCTATTTTGTTAGTTAAAATGTAATAGGCTATTTTGAAATATGTGTCCCGTTGAACCCACGGTGAAATATCGTGCTAGGCCGCTTAATCGGGACTCGTACATCAATTCCGGTCGAAGTGACGGTTCTCTGTTTCAGCGGCATCCACTTTGCGTCGTGAAAGGACATCGCGAACAGAAGAGTACGCGCGGGATAAAGCCTTGTCGATCCTCGAAACTATTCAGGCCTCGAAACAAAGATTGAAATGTGATACGGGGATCCAGTTATGCTTCGACGTTTTTCAATCTCTCCCCTCGCGATGAGGGATGTTTATTGGAACAAAAGAAAGGCCGTGATGTTTGTTTTGCCGAGAGATGAATGTCTGCAGCCTCTTATCGGGGGCTCGCGCAAAATTCTCCACTTCGAACGTCACGTATGAGTTATTACAGTTTATTTCCTCTTCATTGATTAATGTTCGTCTAATATTACAATTTATTTCCTCTTCATTGATTAATGTTCGTCTAATATTTGGATAATGAGTTTGGATAATTAGATATTAGCAATAGTATGTTTAAAATGATAAGCATGTATAATAAGTTATTAAATTGTATTTGAATTGAATGATAACTAGTAGAATGGATGAAAATAAAGAAATGATAATTTCGTTATCGTTGAAAAAGAGGTTAGTATATTTTGTTTGTTTTATAGTTAATGTATAAAAATAGAATTGATCAAAAATATCCACTATTCGTTTGTCAAGCATTCGATTGACCCAAATTTTAATCACGGTATTTCCACAATTGTTCCTAATAGAAATTCATCTTGTGTTGAATAACAATTTCGTGAAACCGATAGCGTTTGCTTCAAACGAACGGAAATTTAGCATGATTTCTCGGTTTCCGTTCGAATAACGTACCTTATCGAAAAGCTACCTAATTATCCGTAATCGCTACTTACTGCGATACCATCAAATCCCCTAACATTCTGGTTTCTCAGGCACCTCCGGTGTTCGCCGATATATCGATACTCTTGAACCGGTAATTTGCATGAAACTTTGATTAAGCCTCCCATCATTTCCCGTTAGGCCGTGAGTTTCGTAACCCCCGAAACTTAAATCCCCGTCCTCGATTAATTCACTCAAGAGAGGGAATTCCTCATAGGACTTTATCGCTAAAACGAAAATATTCCTACATCATAAGAAAATATACGAAACATTAAAAAGTATAATTATAGTGAATTAGCAACAAAACTTTCAACTTATTTATAGGGTATAATTACCCTCACCGAAAATCAAAATTCAGACAAAAATTAAAAATCTATTTATCATTTATTCACTAATATACAAAATTTTATTAATACATAGTAGAATTTAGAATAAAATTTTATTATACGCTGACGTCTCGTGACCCAAGCTGTTTAACACGTTGACTGTCACGGTGGTCGCCGGTGACCAGAGTTACAAAATTCCTTAAATACAATTACAATAAGAAAACTGATGTCGAATGAAAAATACTTAGTAACACAAACAGCTAGATGATAGTGTAACACGTGTACTGTGATACCAAGTCATTAATAATTATTTCTAATACCATTTGCCTTTATTATGAAAGAATATGTATTGTTACATAAAACGTTCGAAATTCTCGTGACAGTCAACGTGCTAAGGCGGCTTGTCGTGACATAACACAAAATATAAAATTTCACAAGCAGGTCCAACAAACGGTCCCTTAGCGTCCGACATGCAATAATCTGTATCATTCATCTGTACCATCTGTACATAGTGGATCTAGTCAACTTAAAAAGACGCTGTCCAAACCTCTGGATTTATGCAAGTCTTGGGTTTTTCCACAACACGTCAAGTCATCATTGTAACGGAGTATGTAGCACACTCTCACTCGAATTCCCTCAAGAACAGTATATCAAAAACGCCACCGAGGCGGACAGGAAAAATTCAGAAACTAGCAGAGCGCAAGAAGACAGCGTTAGAGACATTCATTTGTAACCGATTACGAATATTAAAGTTTGCTTTAACACGTTTGCTACCAGCGTCACATATTTGTGAGGGCCATAATCCTATATTTTGCACAATGAAAATGAAATTAATCCTATAGATATTATTATTAGGAATTATGAACAACGACAGTATGTTTAAGAACTCATTGACTCGTTCTAGTTTCATTTTCCTAATATTTTGTTTAGATTTATTGGATTGAGAAAAATATAATTGAGGAGACCATCACCGAAATAAGCACTGGTCGCGAACGTGTTAAACATCATTTAACTATTCACTCAGGAGTCACGTCTTCTTCCCCTAGAAATAATGTTCTTCCATTGCAATTAAATTTGAACCACTATGTTTGAAGAATATACGAAGGAAATTATTATTCTTTAACTATATTTAAACTTTATATAAATGTACAGTGTTTATACGTTTGTCGTATTCATTTTCTAAATCGAATGTCTAACTTTCGCCAGATTTTTTCTCAAGAGTCTTACCATTGCTCAATGGACAAAGTATGTCACGTATATACGTCTTGTTAACAATTCTAAAAGAAACGGAAGTACACCAAAGGGAAAATCTTTATATATGTACAAAGAAGCGGAAAGGTATATCCGTTGCAGTGTTACGTTTTAAAGATAAATGGCGTGTCCTGTAAGTGGTTTGCCTCGTGTAAGGGATACGACTCGATATTATTTATTCCTGGGTCTCACCTGTGGCGTACGCGCGACAACCGCATTTTCTACCTTTCTGTATTTTCAATTGCAATATTGTATCGATCATGCTAGTAAAAAGATAACAGCTAAATATTCATCAGAAAGAATTCATGTTTGGTCTTGGACATTCGTGTATCTGATTTTTGGAGGCTTCATTAATTTCATTTGCTTTTTGTTATTTGTGATACCAATGAAATAATAACAGTCTAATAATCGTTAAAGAGAATTCCTACGAGTTTTGTGATGCTTCTGTAATTTAATTTTGGAAAGTTTTATTAATTTTATTTAGTTAATTTTATTACTTATGATACTTAAAAAAGAATAAGAATCAAATATTCAGTAAAAAGAATTCATGTCAATTTTTGAATATTTGTGTAGTTGAATGTTGGAATATTTTATTAAGATATGTTATTTACTCACGTTAACAGAATCGAGGTTTTCGGTTTCCTCGAAAAAGTAGACGCGGAAAATGTATGGCCGAATGTGGAGATTGATAAATGTGTCTGACTACACGTTGCCTCGTTCTACTCGCTTCTTCACATCTTCAGCGTGGATAGAGTCGTAAATAACTTCCATTTGAGGCGGAAAGAATGTATCTCGTGTGGAAGTAACTGGGTGACTCGTCTTAAATTATATTCTATAATATTAATATACGATGTGTCATAGATTAACCGTAATTTTCTTAAGAAAGGAATGAATTTAAACATATCAGAATTTTTTCCGTTAATATTAAATCAGTATTATTCTATTTTTCAATTAAATTAATTATTGTTTAAATAATATTGAGAAACAGTTCTTCTGATAATCCGATATTATAGGAAAAACTGTGTAATAAAATTTTCCTCAGCGAAATTTTATTCTCAAAGATAGTCTAGATAAGAATTTGACTCAGCTCCTTTCAAATACGTCTGACAAAAACGTGTATACACCACTTGCCATTTCCACTTGCCATGAATACAGACGATGCTACTTTACTGTCTACTTCTTATCGACTTTCCCAACACCTGTCTATAAATTTGCATAAAATTATGCAAAGGGAATCTAATAATAAAATTGCTACAAAGTAGAAGAAACTAACAATATTACATGATTTTTACTGTTCACAAATAAAAATAATAATAAAATAATGACTATACACTATAATTAATAGTTGGATATTGAATTACCTTCCAATTACAATAAAAACCAATTAAAAGATATACTTCTTATATCTTACTATTTATTATAAAATCAAATATTTCTCATCAGTCCACTTTGCCACACAAATGATCTAAACAATAAATCTAAAGTACCTACTTAATTCTAGATCTTGAGGAGACGTCACACAATTTTTCAAAAAAATCGAAAGCGAAGAAGGTAATCGACATTTCGGATATTGAATTACCTTCCAATTCCCATAGAACCCAATTAAAAAATCCACTCCTTATATCTTACTATTTATTATAAAATCAAATATCTTTCATCAGTCCACTTTGCCACACAAATGATCTAAACAATAAATTTAAAGTACCTACTTAACTCTAGATCTTGAAGAGACGTCAGACAATTTTTCAAAAAAATCGAAAGCAAAAGAAGTAGTCGACATTTCGGATATTGAATTAGCTGAATATCCAGAATACTCGACAGACGGTTTCAGGCGAGTCGGTGCATTTCTCATTTTATTCGTTCCGCTTTATGGGACGAACGTGTCTAAACGATCTTCTGTATTATTCACGCGGCACAGGTGTCTCGGGAACCGGGGCGCAGCTCAACCTGAATAAACGTTTCGTCAACCTGACCCAACTGCGCTTCAAGGTATGTAATTGATAAACGAGCCGGCACTGTGCACTGCCATCTCGATTTTCGCGCGGCGAATTGCCTGCACGTCGGGCGCCATTGACCCTCAAATTTAACACGTTCTCACCCGTTGTGTGCACTGCGTATTTTCTCCAGCTTCATTCGCTCCAAATTTTCGAATTTATTCTAATCGCGGTATTATTACGGTACTCAAATTGAACTGCGAAATGTGCGTTTTACATTGTTGAAAATATTTGAACATTCATGGGAATTAAAATTTATTAAACATGAGAATGAAGGTTACTGCGGTATATTATTTTATGATTGTTATTCTACTGTTTTTAGTCGCGTTAATTGGAACGTAACCATGTGGGAGTTTAAATATTTATTCGTTTACTGTGAAAGGGAAAATTATTGTTTTTCGAGTTAGCAAATAAATAATTTTTAGCGGTAGCGTGGCTTCAACTCGAATATTTTGTTACAATATTGTGTTTTATAGAAAGTTACCTAAAACATAAATTTACTTTTATGAAATTGTTACCGTGAAGAACATGAAAACAGTGAATAGAATAATGAAAAGAATTTAAAAATGAACAATAATGACTTCAGAAGTTTTATTGCATTTTTTAAATCTATGAGTAACTTAAAAATTGCAAGAAAAGGACGTAAGATAAGAAACATTCAAGAATGTAAAGTAACGTGTCAATTGATGTGACGGGTGTACGGCAGTGTACACATATAAGCAGAATGTTCATCTACGTGTCGACATACGCCACACTACTTGCCACTCCACACGAGCATGCACATTTCCTAAGGCAGTGCGACGAAGTGCATTTATAGGCAGAGACTACTGTATTCATGAGGGGTTGGAGAACACGTCAGATTTCGACGTTGTTCAGGATATACATTCTTCCATACTGTTGCTGTAACGAATCATTATTTATTATCATTATTTATTATTTATTATAATAATAATATTAATAATAACTTAATAGTACTACAAATTCAATAGTAATAACAACTTAATCATAACGAAAATTCAATAGTAATAATAACAAGAATTTAATAATAATAATAACTTAATAACAATAACAATTTCATAGTAACAAAACTTTAATGACAGTAATTTTATAATTAATAATCGAGATAATATCTTCTACCATACCAAATTTCTATAATGCTTCCCTTATCTTCTGAAAATCTAAGAACTAATGCGGCGTTCCTCGATGGGCTTTATCATCCCCTCTGTTACGCCCTCCCTGTGGTTTCCCTCGAGGAGGAAGTAATAATACTGTCCTTGTCCTCCGAGAGGCAATTGGCGCCGGTCTGGAATCCTGGGAAGTCTTGTTTTTCTCGAGGTCTCACGGCCCCGGCAAATGTCAGTCGCTACTTTCACCTAGCCCAACCGTGTCCGAACTAAGCTCCGGAGCTTAGGCTCCGTCCCTCTCCTCCCTCCCGACGCCGGAACACCGAATCCCTCGAGGAACGGAATCCTCTGAAGAAGTTGAGGGAGAAACTAATTGCGCCTGCGACGAATGCAATTGCAACAACAATAATCGAATTTTTTAATATGTTAACGTCGTTCAGAGGATCGTTCTATATTCAAATTTACTGATTCATTGAAAATTAATTCATTTCTTTGTTGTCGAGAACGAAAGAATTACTAGGCGAAGGAATGATTACTTTTCTAATACTTTCGTTTATAAATATCCGGGAAATTGACGGTTTATTGAAGTATTTGTGGATTCTAGATGTTCTTGGCTACGAAATTGGCAAGGAATGTGATAAGAAATATCATTTTCCCGGAATTTGTGTAATTTCAATGGACGAATTACAGTTTGTTAAGTGTATTCGAATCCTCGTGGCTAGCGGTACTTCCTTAAATGCGAAATGCGTTGAGCCAATATACGTGTAATGTACGCGAGATCATTAGTCGCCCTTTCCGCGCTTAACGCTTCAATTGTCACAGGGATTTAGGTCGAAACATTGATGGCCGTCCTAACTGTCGTTCCCATATCACACGTGAAACCGCATTAACCCTTATTTTCCGAGCAATCACGATATACCTCGTGTTAAACGGATAAAACCTACAAATCTCAGATGAATCGTGTAACAAAAAACGAAACAGCATCACCTTTTAGCTGAAAAGTGCGTCCAATTTTACACAAAGAATAAATGTCGACACTGAACGTACCACGCACGATCGAATAATCAGTTTCAACAGTTGATTAAAACCTTTGCAATCTCTTTCATTCGTTTGCTTCTAATCGCTTCTTAAATTAACCGACTAATCATGCAATTCTTATCTTACTTTTAATTTTTCTTCCACTGACAAGAAATATTCATCGTCAAATTTCTTTGTTCCCTCACACTAATTTCGCAATTATTGATATCTGAACCTCTTGAATGGAAATGACGAGTCTCACTCGCGCTTGCTTTTAATATTGATATTAATTTTTTTTTAAGTTTATTATTTTCACGAAGAAACTTAATTGAACCCGTTAGTTCAGATTTCTTGTGGCGTTCAGAGAGTTGCAATAAAATGAAGTAGCGTAAGCGTGAACGTATGAAACGAAATAAATTGCCAAACAAGGGGTTAAAAGTGTTCAACACCTGAAATGATTTGAAAAGTATATACTTTCGCTTGAATGCTGTAGCAAATATATAAAGAAACTAGAAAAAATATCTACCGTTACAATTTTAACACGTTGAAGGCTATTATTACTATAATTAGAGTTACTGTAATTCACTCAATTAAACGATGATTATTGATAAACATTTCTATATTATAAATAATGCTACCCAATGTGGTGACATTCAGTTAGATGAATGATATTAAATCAAATGATTTAATATTTTATTTTCTCCATTTTGTATATTTTGCTCTATGAAATCCTGTAGCATTCAACGTGTTAATGGTTATGTATTAATCATATTGAACATTTCACGGTCCTAGTGTTAACCAATTACGCTAACAATATGCACATAGAGGTGTTCGTATAGACGTTAAATGAAGAGGATGTCCTTTATCCCTCTTACATCGAATCGATCCATTTTTGCAGACGCAAGTCACCGGGCTCGCAAGAATTAATTTATCGCCGGACCGAGCACGCACGCGGCTCGAAGCGATCCCAGCATCGCGCTGGCTGTCTGCGCGCCTCGTTATTTACCCTTCTCGGACCTCATGAATTTATCGAATCGCCCCGGCCCCCGACGTGCCTCGAATTTTTCCTTTACCTTCTCGTCCTTCGTCATACCGCGTTATTCAACCTCCTCCTTCTTCGATCTCGCGTCGTCAGCTAAGGACTCGCGCCGCCATTGTTTGTTTTCAGGTCGCCGGATTTTAACCTATTCACCGTGAAATTTAGTTGGAAAAATCTCTGGTTTTAGGCGCAATTAACTCTTTGCCTTACGATTTATTCCGACTCGAATGTTCCTGCTTATGATATTTAGTTTTGTTGCAATTTTATAGATATAGTTATCGTAAAGAGAATTGTAGTAGTACAAGTTAAATTTACTTATATAAAACTGTATAATAATGTTTCTGTTTTATTTTTTAAGTATTAAACTGTGAAATAATTAACTTATTTCAAATTTTATATATTACACTGTACAATGATTCCCTTGTTTCAATTTCTAAATATAAAACTCTACAATAGTGTTCCTATTTTATTTTTTAAATATGAAACTGTATAGTAATTTTCTTATTTCATATTTTCAACATGAACTTGTACAGTAATTTCCTCATTTTATATGTCAAACGTGAAACTGTATAGTAATTTTCTTATTACATATTTTAAATATGAAACTGCAAAATAAATTTAATTTTGACGTGTCAGCAGTGTGAAAAAATTAACGGGATACGCCCGTCGAGTCAGAGAGGTTAACGTGCGCCACGATGAGTCGGTTTATCTTGTTTTCGGCATTGTTGATTCAATGCATTAGGCTGAGGGTGGTTGTTGGTCGGAAAGGGGCTCGCCGCCCACGTGACAACTTGCCGAACGACGGATTACGCATTGCAATTGCAAATAGCTGCCTCCCCGGGTTTGCTCGGGATTTTTATTTAAATTTGAACTCGGGGGAAAATGGGAAATTTCGGTGATTTGAATTTCGCTGATGGTCTGTTTGAATAATTGAGGCAATATACTCGTTTTTTATTTGGAGTAATTTCGTTTGGGGGTTGTTTTCATGTCAGGTTGGCTGTTAGAAACTCTTGCGTTCAATATTTGTTGAGTACTCGGTGTTTTTCTGTTGAGGATACATTTTTTCAATGTAGATTAAGTGATATGGTTTGTTTTGATGGTTCTGTGATTGTTTATGATGACGATCGTATATTTAATTTTTTATATTAAGTAATCGATCTCATTTGTTTTGGGAGTACTGATTTTAAATATTTTGATCTGCTTATATGTTCAGATCGAAAGAAATTTTGAAACTTTTACTTTCCAGTAGACAATATTGAGTTGAACTACTGTAGACATTTTATATATTTTATAGAACGTTAACTCCTTAAAGAAAATATTTTTCATTTCTCATTAGGAACATTCTATTAGCTCCTAACAAAAATGTCTGATCTCAAAAAATATACAACGTAAAATCTTCATTAACAAGATACTTTAAATAAAAAGAAAACAGTATTTAAATTGTATCAGAAAATACTTTTATAGTTCTTCTTTTACATTCCATTTACTCAAAAATATTATTCGTAACAATATAAACTTAACACTATTTCTTCCGAATCTGTCAAAAGACACTTTCTGAAATTTTAACTTAAAATTATTTTCTCAGTTTAATAATTTTTCCTCAATTGAATTTTGAACATTTCCGATAGTTAATTTTATAATCGTTATTGGAATAAGTCGAAAAGTCAATTTAAAATATACGACTAAACCAAGAAGATAATGTTGAGTTAAAATTTCAAAAGGTGTCTTTTAACACCTAATACGTTCCACATACTTTAACAAAATCTTACGAGAAGTTCATATATGTTTAACCCTTTGCACTCGGGAGGTGACTCTCAGCCACCACGTGATTTGACACAGTAAAACTATAAAATCTAATATTTAATGTTGAACTTTGTATAATGCCTCGATAGTAAAATATTGGAATAAAATAGCTTTGTTCCTCAATGTACTTGTGATTTCCCTTCGAGTTAGTTTCAAAGAATATCGTCTTTGTTTTGTCAAAAAACATTAAATATTTCTAGTGAGAAACTTCCGAGTGTAAAGGGTTAATCTTCGCGATATAGGAAATCCTGTCAACGAGCGTTTAGAGTTCTCCAACAGAGTTTTCGTAACGCGGTCTCCATTAATCGGGTAAATCCATTATCAGATAAATATTATTGACGGGGTCGATGAAATGCGAATCTAACGGAACAATCCGGCGAGAACAGCCGCACGGACGAGAAAACATTGCGCTGGATGGATCGAGCTATTAAAAGTCGATTTTGACATTTATAACGACGGCGTTCAGCGCCGGGGGTGCAGCGATACCCGACGCCGCGCTGGTGTATTAAACGTCTACCTATCTGTCGGAAATTGATAAATTCTTACCGGTGATTGCAATTCTTAATCGTCACGCGTTCACTTCGTTCACGTCGATATCGTACCGTAGTGTTCAATTAACGCGGAATTTGTCGTAAATCGTTGCGACATCGTTCCAGTGATTAATTTCCTTCGATCGCGATGAAATTTAATGGCCGGTAGAAACCGGAAACTGTTATCCATTTGCCTGTGAAACTTTTGACTACTCCGAATACTGAACCGTCGTTTATAACCGTTCGTACAGCTTGAAAATAATTTATTACTCTTAGGATCGTTCTTTGGCAAAATGATTTACTAACTTTTATGCATTTATTGTTATGTATCTCTTTAAAGAAATATCATTGTTATTATTAAAAATATTAAATGACTAAGTTTTGGAAAGATCTAGGGGGCATATGAGAATGCGATAATTAATGTGATAATTAATGCGAAATGAAATTCTGATAGCAATTTATTGGAGAAACTAGTAAAGAAAGGAGTATAAGTACGGTTATTATAATTACTAAAGGCATAATAAGTAATTTATTATAATATTTATTATTAAATCATTCATTACTTTATTGCTTTCAGTATTAAAAATGCAAGAAGGTTATTGTATCGTTCACTTTTGCAAAGGTCCAGAACGCAACTGAAAATGTGACGATCGACGCGTCGTAAAATGAAATTTTCATTGCAAGTCGTCGGGCCAGCAAAGGAACGTTCCCCGGCGAGTTGGTCGTCGCCTTCCCAACAAATGCAACAAATATTCTTAATTGCTCGCTCCTCGGGGAACTTCAAAGACCAAGTTCCCGCGGATCGTGCGGCACAGTCCTCGGGAATCCTAATTCTCAGGTAGACACAATGGTCGCGTTCGCGGCATTAATTTTACGAGCGAAGTTTCGCAATTTTACGCCAGACATCGTGGAAAATGTGATCGTATCGCGCGTGGCCGACGCGCGCCTCCGGTTTCGCTGAAACTTTATATTCCAACGACGCCTGATTTGCCTAAATAACCGCGACTCTACGCGATACGGCCGTAGACGCTGATTTCGTCACTTGACGACAGCGTGCTAGATAATTATCCACACTTTCAGCGCTATGTTCAGTTTTATACGTTATTCCAACAAGTCGATAAGGAAATGAGGAACTCCTGGTACCACCGAATAAAGAAAATTGTACGATTCGATACGATTTTCACGAGTATTACTTGTGGAACTGTTTTTTTTGAAGGTGCATCACTTTTGACAATTGTCTGAGGAACAAAAGGAATTCGATTTTTAATGGAAGTCTACGGTATATAGAAATTGGATACTGATAATGAAAGGATAATATTTAATATCGACTTATAGGAGAAATGATTAATCTTAAATGAAACATACTTAATGTATTCATCTGGTTTCTAAACATGTTTTGAGTCATCCATTTTCCTCGTAGTATACGTAAAAAGGAAATTTCTAGGACACTAAGATAAATACATAAATAAGTACCAATTAAAATACAATTTCAAAGACTTTGAATGTTTCATTACTTAAAAGTAACATTTCTTCAATCCTCATGTTTTGCATAAATTCTATTCAAATGATTGAAGTGCAAGGATTCCCAAATGCATTGGGATATGCATAAACTACATGAAATATGCCTGAGAATTCTCGTGAGACAAGAATAGGAGTGTCCAAATCGAGCCATCGATAAATATTTACTTTATTGACATTTGCACTCCGTCGTTTATTATACGCGCGCGCATTCCAATATGTATTTATACGTACGTATAATAATAGGATGTGCTTTAATAGTTCCACATCGGGGTCCTGTCCAATTTCAGATCGAACCGAATATTTTTATTGTCGCCATTGCGCTCCGCGACGAAAATACAAACTGTGTTCTTAATGAAATCGTTCTTCGACTCGGCCGATCGCGCTCGTTGTGTTATTTTTGTCAAAAGGTTGCACGAGGAAACGATGCATCTGCTCGCGATATATCAAGACAGGAACAAAATACGCGCGCGAATCTTGTTGCCGTTTTTTGGCCGGCGGCCAATGCATGCACGCGTTCCATTTCATATCGAACGGAGATTATTAAGCTGACCGAATAATCGAATATTGTTAGGTTCGAAGAACGTCGTAACGACGATACTTGGTTTTCAATGTTACTTCGTTGTTAATTTTTACTTTGAAAATACTAAGTTTACTTTACGCCATGTTTGATGATAGAAATTAGATACTCCCGTGGTTAGATAAAGGCAAAATATATTTTACGATTTTCCACTGAATAAATACGATTTCCTAATTTGAAAATCAAGGAATCATATTTTTTTTTAATACGTGCTTAAGTGACTAATAATTATTTTATAATATTGATTGGTCCAGAGGTATGTGTAGGATACTGTAAATAGTAAGGGAAATTTAAGGTTGTAGTAACTGATTTATCAATTCACATAGTTTTCTTAATAACATGAATCTTTTAGGCTTCTAATTTTTTTCTAGGTTTTTCTCTAATCTTCATAACGTCTTAATGATATAAAGTTATAGGAAATGTATCTTTTAGTGTATATTATTAAATAACGTAATAATTTATAGATCCTAAGTTAGCGTTAGTATCATAAATTTGAAAGAACATATTTCACTTCATCGATGTTTGCCAGTAAATTGTTTCCTTTTAATTCCTCTCATATTTTCTTATCATCAGCAAACGAAATTTGTTGGCGCTATCCTCTGTATTGCTTGGGCAACACACCCGTTCGATTGATAAATCAAAAAACGAACAAAAAACGAAGCTCGTCCACTAAATTCGGGAGCAAAATTCGACAATGCGTACGCTGTATATCAGTGTAAACAAGCAAATATTTGCTCCGAAGGTTTACGAATGAATGCCGACCGAAACAATGATACGTAGTCCCGTCAATTTTCACGGTTTACGGATTACGATTTAACCATGAGAAATAAAAACGCAGGGGAATTATTCACGCTATGGTTTCCGTTAATACCTTTCAGTGTACTGCTGCAGTATTTTTCTGTCGTGGGCAGACGGAATTCCTGCAGACAATTTACGTTTGCTTCACGGAAAACTGACAAGCAACCCGACAAACCGACGAATTTGACAAGTGTAATGATTTCGAAAGTTTCGAAAATGGCTCGTAGCATTCAATCACTTACTAAACACGAAATTTCTCGAAAGATCGTTGTACCAACCATAAAAACGAACTTCAGCTTACAATTTCAACAAAAACAGTTATACTGAAGTTTCATTAGGAACTTCGAACATCAAATTCACGAGCAGGTTCCGAACGAGTGCCAATAAAACAGACATAAATTCGAAAACAGACCAATGCAGTCAGCCATTCAATTTTCGACGCAATGAAATCTCCAATACAGGAAATCAATATTTATGTATTTCAGCTTTTCCGATATCACAGAAGAGAAATGAAAGTTTGCATAAATGTCTACGGGCTACCTAAAGAGTTCGTGTATCTGCTTTCGGTGAGATAGAATTTGATTAGGAGTTCCGTAAATAAAATCTAAGATAGTTAAATTTTAAGCATGACTCAACGACCAAGTTTGCTGGATGTTCTTATTGCTTGTGCTCGGAGGTAACGACGTAATGAGGTAATAAACGTAGTGGCGGCGTAAAAGGGAGTGCCTTTTGATAACTCGGCTCCGCTGTGATCGTTGAGATCGTCACCAGGCATTTCAGCAACTGCCACCACTGATCTAAAGGAGAAATTAATTTCAAACGCAAATGGTTCGCACAGCGTTACGCTAGTTGTAAGTTCTACACTGTTCTAATTTCTAATCCTTACTCAGTCACCTGATCAAAAGTTCTCTCTATGGCTGAGTTACTACTTCACTAAGCCATAACCCACAATAATAAATAATTTACTACTTAATTATATCATTTTAATCCCGGGCGTTCGGTCAACAAAGTTGATTTTGCACTTCTCTTTCTGAAACTTTCGTGCCATAGTAGTCACAGAATCTTACTAATTATCTCCTTCCGCAAGAATGTTTCAAGATTAAATCCCGCATGTGTACGCAGCGTTCAACACAAGATAACAAATTCTCAAAACGTCACTACTCACAATTCTTACATCTTCGCATTTCCATTAAGCGCACTATCTGTCTACATAAAAAAATCATTGCGACAATCAAAACCAAAAGTGTTACAAGTTGTCATCTAGTGATTCCTTCCAGTACAAGTACAAAGGAAATTCAAACAATACCATAAAATGGATATTATTCGTCAATAAAACACTGTATAATCAATGTGTGCACGAACTTGTTGAGATTTACTTTATGACAGTACTTAACTTAATAGAAGTATAAGTAGTATTCAACCTAACACAGCGTATATCAAAAAATAAGGCGTTTAATCTAGTTTCCTGCCTTTCCATTTATATTTTTCGTGGACTTTCTCAACGCTTCACGTGTACACTCTAAAACAAGCCTAGCTTCGAAGCAGAACAGTAATTTCCATGGTCGAAGAGCCGAATCATTGTTCGAGCAAGCATGTGTTCATCAGGTCTCCTCTATTCCTCTGTCGGACTCGACGCGAAACTGCTCCTGGACTTCGATCAGGCTCTTGCCGGCGGTGTCCTTGACAAAGATGGCGCAGAACAGAGTGGTGAGCCAGCACATAGCCGCGGAGAGCCACATTGCCTTGGTGGCGCCGAGGGTGATGATCATCTCGTCGAAAGTCAGCGTGGCCATCAACGACACCAGCCAACCGAGACAGACCACGCCGGCTGCGACCGGGAGCCTGAGTTCAACGGGCAGCGCGTCGCCCAATAGCGACCAAGAAATTGGCCCTAGGCCGATATTGAAGGCGGCGAAGAAAAGGATGATCCAAGCTGGCGACATCCAGAAGTAGATGTCCTCGTATTCCGGGTCGGCGTCTCGTAAGCTGAAGAACCAGCCTGGAACCAATCGTAATAAGGACTGTCGTATTTTGTCAGGTACAGTCGGTTATAACAGTTTATCTGGATAACTTTGAATATTTGAAATGAAAATGACAGTAGTGATTTTTTAGAAATGGGAATAGATTTTTAACTGAATTGTTAATGTTAGTAATAAACGTAATGGATTTTTGGGCAAAGTATTGACGTTTGAAATAATAATAGAGTTTTAGGGATCTTATGAGGCATTATTGGTTTGTTTATGTTAGTTAGGTTTTTAGATGTGAGAATAATTATTTGGATTTATTTTTAAAAATATCTTAAAAATATTTGTTGTAGAATTTATCGTATTAGAGAATAGAGAGATATGTTTAACCACTTGCGCTGGAAATGAATTCCAAAATTTGACAAAGTCTTCTGCGATGAATTTTGTTTTTACCTATTTTACACTGATATGTACACTTATTTTGTTTGTTAATCGTTCTGTATAGAGTGATACATTTCGAAGTAATCTAATAGGCGTAATGCAACAAGGTTATCAATGTGTGAAAGACGTCATTGAGAATTTTGGGATAGAAACGTCTCGACGTGCGTGGCATGTCTTTCCAGCGCAAGTGGTTAATATAATAAAATGGATTTAGAGTATTACTACCGACATTTGAAAGTTATTTTAAATAACAGAAACGCGAAGAAGAACCTCGGATACCGATCGATCTGTTTGTACAGGCTTCACGTTTTTAATATAAACGTTTCAACAAAGTACGAAATTGGAAATTGGAATTAAAAATGTATGACGTGTTACATCCATAGTCTTCACATATTTGCGTTCCCCCTTGGTATTTCTGATGTTATTACTTTATCTTTGCAACGTTCCATTCTGCAGAAAAATATCAATGCAGCATACGCTTTAGATACGATAACGGTAAAATTTAAAAACGTGAAACGAATATTTCGATAGAATGTTTGTCTTTAATCTGATGCAAGTATCTTTCCTGGAAATGATTTCTAGTTGATTACACAAGTAATAAATTCATGTATTTCATCAGAATCAATGTTCTAATATTAGTATCTTAATTCATTTGGCTGAATAAGTGTTTTCAAGTCATTCAGAAAAATGACTAATATTAATCTAAACATTAATATAACATTTTATCAAAAAGATAATCATTTTAAAACAATTTATCTTACTTTAACACAAAATAATTAATATTACTTCTGTTAATAAATAACTGCCACACATATAAATAATACGTATTATTTCTTCTTCAGTATTTTATAATTCAGTTTTCCAAATATTGTTTATTATATTTAAACATATTATTTATAACTTATATTGTAACTGATTTATCACTAAATTCACTTTGAACTGTCCATCTAATCTCCAATAAAGATTCAGTGTAGCAAAAGTTGACAAGTTGCAAACTCAGCCTTGGAGTTGAAATTTATTTGTCATTTAATGTTTCCAATAAGCGTTCGAATTACTGATTGATATATGGTCTATTTTGACGTTGTGATGTGTGTTATGTAGCATGCGCCGGAAGTATTGCGGAAGAGCTCGTATTTTAAGCTGGATCGAAGCCAAGTTCGAGTTACGTCTGGATTAGGAGACATATCCAATAAACGAGTCGATCGTTTCCATCGAAATTTTCTCAGACACAAATAAACAAATACATTTGTACCCGAGTTCCCTGTATCATTTACGTAAAATGTTTCCTAGGACCAGTATAAAAAAAGTATCGACACACTATTACTGAAATTATTCACTGACATAAAGAAATATTTATTGCAGAGTTCCTTAGCAAAAATAAAATTAAAAAATTGTAACATATAAATAACACGTACAATAGATAATTGTAGCATAGAATTTTGTAAATTTATATTATGTAAAGTTTCAGTAGAAAGAAAAAATAATGAAATAATTAATGCTGATAAATTTTTATTTTATTGAAAATTTGTATGATTTTTAAGGATGAACATATAAAATCTGTTTGCCTTGACAAGTTTCCTTGAAATAATTATTTTAATGTTGTCAATGAATATTATTCAATGTAAACCACGAATATGTTGAATTTGTACTAGGTACCGTTAATTTCAATGGAAGAATCGGTGGAACTAGTGCTGACACATTACTAAAATTAATTCAAAGCGAATTGTAATTATAGAAGAGCATAGGACTCACTGGGGAATTGATTGCTTCAGCATGAACTATATTCAAAACAGGACGTTGCAAGATAATTTCAATGATTTATAATTATTCCTGATTATAATCTACATTATCATAATCAGTATTCAAAGCATTAACATTCTGGTATTAAAAATAAATTTAGAGAAGTTTCGAAAAACTTCTATAAAATTAAAAGAAAAGGAGATAACGATCCTTTAATTAACACGTTCGCTATCAGCGTCACATATTTATGACGGCCGTAATCCTATATTTTACATAATGAAAACGAAATTAATCCTATAGATACTGTTATTAGGAATTATAAACTACGATATTATATTTAGGAACTCAATGACTCGTTTCAGTTTCGTTTTTTTAATATTTCGTTTAGACGATTCATTGGATTGAAGAAAATATTATAATTGATGAGATCGTCACCAAAATAAACGCTGGTAGCGAACGTGTTAAGGCCTGAAAAGTATGTAAAGGGATTGTAAACAATTTGTATGCATACATATTTTAAAAACTCTTAAAATTTTATTCTCTCCGATAATGGTTTCAGTAAATAAAAATGTATACTATCCACCTGACGTGGATTAAAAATAAATGTCATCTTATTAACGTAAATATTTGACCTTTACAATAAATGTATGCGGAGAAAATATTTTATATTTATATATTTTGTCGTAGCATGTCAGCTCCCACACATGCATACAAATTTTTCGTAAATACATATAAATCCCCAATTTATTAATAGAAATAGTTAGTAACTTAGTTGGAGGCTGGATATTTGACTGACAAGAACGTTCCAGTGATTACTACGGTATCGTGTACAAGAAGATCGATCTCACCGGATTGAACAACAGATAGTACGGTGTTTACCTAACAGTATCAGGAACAATCCCATGAGCAAGGTGGAGACAGCTAGGAGAATTCGACGTCCAAGTATGTCGACGAGGAACGCGGCGAGGAGGGACGCCAATATTTGAACACAGCCGACGAGCAGCGTTTGCTCGCTTCCGGTCAGCTCGCCGGAACCGATGGTGTTGAAAAGCGTTAGAGCGTAGAAGATCATCACATTGACGCCGTTCAATTGACGGCTCAGCATTACCCCGAGGCAGGCCGCGAACGAACGCAGAACTCGACCATTTTTCAGCATGTTTAAATTCACCTGTGGTCATCCGATTAATAAATTAATTGTAATTCGATTGGCGACGTTATTCAGTTATGGATTTTGCATATTCAACCAATAATGACATCTAATAATACTAATAATACACCGGATGAAAGATAACGTAATGAGAAAGTATAGAAATATAGGTTATGTCAACATTTCGGTTCTACTTCAACGTATATATTGTAAATTATTTAATGAATTGAAAATTATTGCTCGTAAAATTTTAATCTACTTCACGATTTTCCTTTTTGTTCTTTTTCCCTCAGTGTTACCTTATCCACCATTTAATGAACTACCATTGGCTTTCGATATATTGGTTACTTTTATTTTTCCTCTCCAATTTAAACGCAGTCATATATTATCAAAACGAAATTGATCGAATTAATATTAAATATCCGCGTTTATTGCGGAGAACATCAATCGTATGAAATTTTATTTAGACAATACGTGAGATATAATGTGTCTGGTTATTCGAGTATAATTTTCGAACAGTGTCGAATACGTTTCATGAATATTATCTTCTCTCGTTCCGCAATTGTCTACATATTGGATTTTCGTAACGGAAATTCCACATAACGCGGAATGGAACTTTACGAGCAACGTGACAGAGATAAATCGTATAAATAGGATCTCTAGGCGGGTTGTTTTTAATATATCGTTCCCCGTTATCAATTTTCAGGTGTACGCTGATCTAAACTGAGACACGATAAATTATATATTTCAATCGGTATCGCGAGCAAGTGGGATTAAATGGAACATGCAATTCACCTTTCCACGCTGAGTCACGAGACTCAGCCGCTTCATCTCGCTGATCTCGTGCTGGACATCGTGAGTGTCGCCGCGATACCATCTCAAGGATTTCTCGGCATTGATTTCGTCGTTCCTCGACAAATAGTAGAACGGACTTTCGGGCAGCAATTTCGCGGGCGCGATCGAGAAGCACGCGATCCCGCAAATTGAGCTGTACCTTCACGAGAAAGAATTGATTTACACTGTTTTCCTAGGAATTCAAGGTAAATGACAGGAAAACGAAACACGAGAGCGGGCTATTACGAGCGTTTCGTGGATTGTGACTTAAAAATCTGTTAAATACGAAACCGTTTGAAATATGAACTACTTGTACGAAACTGCACAAACGGTGTTCGTACAGTTGTATGGTTATCATTGCTATTTGGTAAATGGACGTTGACAATGACTGTGCAATATAACTGTTTAATTGGTGACTACTAATGAGTAGTGTTCAACTAAAATTACAATTATTATTGTAACATTAATCATTATAATTAAACAATTATTATAGATTGTAAAGCACTCTGACTGTCACGAGCACTTTTGAGTATATGCTAAATTTTTCTCGAAGGACCACCCAATGTTGGGACTAAGAGTTCTAATGACTGATTGACTGAATGATGTACTTCCCTGAATGGAGATTTTCTGAAGTGTTTCTAATTTGTTCCTGAGTGAAAGTGGTTGCTAAATGGACATGTTCCTGATTGAACGTGTTCCTGTTTCTAATTCTCAACTGATTCTGATTCTGGTTTGGTTCTAAACTGTGTTCTAACTGTACCGATGCTGTTTCTGTCTGATTCTAAACTCTGACTAATGCCGTTTCTGGTCTGATTCTAACCTGCCTCTGATCTATTTCTGTTCTGATTCTAAACTCTGACTGATGCTGTTTCTGGTCAGATTCTGAACTCTGACTGGTCTTAACTCTCTGAAGGGTTTTTATAATCCTCCTGGGACCACTCCCTCCTTCTCGATGTACGAAGGTGGGTCTTAGGGGCGGTTTCTCATCCCTTCCTAAGTATGATGACCACTCCTGTATCATCCCCTTCCAGTACGCCCGTAGCGCGGTATTTCCCTGGAGCGGGAGTGACGAAGTTGGTCGCTACGCTGGACGAATGTTTGGCAACGTTGGACAAATTCCATTAGGTCAAGATCCTTGAGCACACTTTTTTCTGAAATTCTAATGGACCCCCTGGAACACGACTTTACGATACCTGGGTTAAAGTGAAAAAATAGACAATGGCTGATCTTTAAGCTGACTTTTTATGTGCCGCATATTGGCTGCAGGCCGGCCTGCTAAAGTACCGGACGGAAAGCTAACGGTTATGGACGTCTCTATGAATATTTTCCCGTATCGTAAAATTGTCCCCTGGTTGTCCTAACATAGATATTATTTTGAACCTTTTTTTGAGTCTGGAAAATTAACTTTTCAATCGTTTGGAACAATACAGAAATGTCATGGAGAAACGTGTCAGTGATGAACGTTCAGTATGGCGGTCGACGACGTGTTTCTTAATCGTAATAAATGTCGGATGATTTTATTCGTCGTAGTCCTAGTTCGTTCGAGCTGCAGCTGAACGGAACTTCGCGTGTCAAATCCAGAGGCAACCCATTTAATCTTACCAACGTAAACGAGAAATTGTAGTTAAGTTGGAATCATGCAAATTCCGATTGAATTACACCGAAGTGGAAGAACCTTCGGTAGGTATTAATTGAAACAACGTCTGCCGGGTGGATTGGTAAATTGAACTAGCGAGATCAAAACTAGCATAAGTTGGTTTTCATTAATTTTTCATTAATTTAACATGGAATATTACGAGAATTAATTAACTACGTGTAAATAGTGCGAAACATTATGAGAAGCAATTAAATATATATAAATTGTACGAAAAATTATTACAATTAATTACGAGAATAGTACGAAACGTTGTCAAAGGCAAATAATTATCCATAAATAATACAAAATACTATTAAGAACAGTTAATTATATATAAATAATCTGGGAAATTAGTCTAAAACCTTATTCGAATATAAATAATATAGAATATTATCTGATTGTTCCTATCTCACAAATTCAATTGGTTAAAACAGATTTGACTTTGCAAATGATATGAATTTTTAACACGTTGAATGCTATGGGGATTACCGGTGACCCCCAAGCAAATTGAATTACTATAATTCACTCAATTAAACGATGATCATTCGCAATCATTTCTATATTATAAATAATGCTATTCATTGCGGTGACTGTCAGTTTGATCAATGTGCAATGATAATCCAATTCAGTCAAATGATTTAATATTATATCTTTTCCATTTTGTGTATTTTGCTTTTATGAAATTGTGCGATGTTTAACGTGTTCAACAACCGTGTCAATTTAATTCTTACTTCCAAATGGTCTCTTGTTCGCTGATCGCATGCGCCACGAGGAAAGCGTACATGATACCGACGTTGACGAAGACTTGAAAGAACGACAGCAAACGACCACGGATTTTTTTGTCGGCGACCTCCGCCACGTAGAGCGGCGTTAACACGCAGAATACGCCGCCGGAGATTCCGCAGATTGCTCGGCCGATCATGAGGAACATGACCTATTCAAGTTGCATGGAAATTTGAGGAACGGCCATGAGCTTGATAAAACAAATTTTGTGGAAGAAAGACGGATGCAGTTAATTCCTTATTAAAATGAAAAATCTTTGCACCGCAAGTATATATACTTACATACTTAACACAAAAAAGAAAATGTTAACTTTTATTCTGTTTGCTGTTAAAACATTACAATGCTTGCATATTTTCTCGTTAAAATTCTATTATAAGCAAATTCTTTTTCTCTAAAAAGAAAAGTATCAAAACGCGTACATAAAATTTCGTTCAAAATATGCATTAAAAATTGTCTCCAAACAGTTACTATCAACAAACAGAAAGAAATATTGATAGTTGATAATTATCAGGTTAAATACTACAACTTCTACTGTTGGAAGAGCCTATTAAATGCAGTTTCTAGACTTTTTAATTCCAATGTAGTCTATTCGAAGCACATCAGAACTAGTCAAAATCACTTACTCCTAATTTCTCCTTTTTGCGATTATCGAAAAGGTAACAAATTCTCTTTTCTTTATAAAGAAATTGATTTAGTAATGCTTGAACTGAATTATAAATTAATAGGAATCTGAATAGATGCACTCTTGGAGTTTTTACAGAAAAATGTTGAGAAGTCAATTCGATTGCTCGGTAGTTCGCGTTAAAAGTCATGAAGAGAAACGAAAATATGTGAAAGCATTTCCAGCAATGTATCGCGATTCAATCATCCGACAACACCGCTCAAGGTGGCATCGATTCCTTACTCGTTGTCCAGCGAAGCAGATAAAAGTCCATCCTGCGGCAAGCACCGGCATGGCGGCAAGCATCGTCGTAGTCCTGGCGAACTTTGCGGCAGCGAACGGCGCCAGTATCGCGCCAACGCAGGCACCAGCGTTCAGAGACACGCCGATTAGTCCGATTTCGGTCGAGCTGGCTTCCAGATGATTCTTGAACACCTGGCCAGCGCTGGAATACCATCCCATCGACACACCAAGCGTGAAACCGCCGAGGGACGCTGGAATTTCAAGGAATAAGGACACGTTTACAGCGAAGCTGCGTTTAACACTTTAATTGCCACGGCGGTCACCGATGACCAGAGCTTTCAAATGACAAGAAGATAATTATGACTTGGAAGATAATTGATTTCGAATACTAATTTTCCATAACGCAAATTACTAGATAATAGGGTAGTATCAGAATTTTCGTATCAAAGAATTAATAATTATTGTTTTGTATCTTTGCTGTAGAAAAGATAAGTGATACATAAAACACTGATGTTTCTCGTGGCAGTCAACGTGTTAACACGTGTAACACTAACACATCGTTGGTCATCGATGTCTACGGCTTCGAAATTACTTGAAAATAGTTGTAAGATAACTGGCGTAAAATTGAAATATTTAGTAGCACGAGTGAGTACATAACGGCGTAATTTAAGAACTACGACACTAAATTGTTGATAACTAATTTTAACACCGTTTGCCTTTGTTATTAAGGAATAATTGATATTACATAAAATGCTTGAAATTAATAATAATTTAGTATGATAGTTCTTACGTTATACTATTATTTAGTTATTTATACAAGATATTAGAAATTAATAATAAATTGGTACCATAGTATCCAAGTCACACTATTATTTAATTACTTATACAAAACACTCGTAATTAATAGTAATTTAGTACTATGGTTCCTATGTCACTATTATTTAGTTACTTATGTTATTAAATATTTCAATCTGACGTCAGACGTCTTATGTTGCTTACCAGAAAAAATTCGTGCGGATGTTTAAATGAAAATTTAAACACAGAGAACGTGTCTACAAAATAATTTTATCTTCTTTGATACCAAAAGCATCGACATAACTTGCTGCTAATACCAATTTCATTAATTAATCTAGTGAAATACTAATTGACATATTCCTCAATTCATAGCTAACAAGAAACCGCACGAACTTTTTCCGGTACCTAATAATTAATTTCCAGCACTAAGGAAGCTCCCAATATAGGTGATCATGGCTTGTTGTAACGCATTAAACGAAGAAAATCGCGTTAAGAAAATGAAACTGTGATTGGATCGAAGAACCCAAAGAAACGACAGGGTTAATCTTTTACCTACTGTACCCCACTGTAATAACTCTCAGGTGTATCATCTTTCTAAACGGTACGCCACTACAGCGGCACATTTCTTTTTATATCATCGATAGCTGTCCACATTACAGCCTAATCTAACGTAATTGCACAGTGAAAAATTCTATCAGCCTCAAATCGCAGTGATATTACATTTATGATACGCAGACTCGGTTAGTCCCGCCGTAGCTAAAAGGTTAAACTACACACAGTCCTTACTTCCACGGAGGAAATGCGACGTGTAACAAGCAACGCGTGAAACGCCCGTGTAGTCCTGGCCTAAAGACGGACGGGTCAGCCTGTCGGGTTTTCAGCTCCATCGCTCTTCTCCTCGTTCCGCGGGACCCTCTTCTTCTTTGATCCATGATGTCGCTAGTCACCGTAGCCCTGAGCCCGCTAATTGCCCCCGTGCTCTGCGCGCTGTTAATTTACCTCCGAGCCAGACGAGGCTCCCGTGTTCCCGCGACAGAGGTGAAATTTGTTTTCTCAGAAAAGAGGGGACAAGAGGAATCCTGGCGACAAAGGGGAAGCCCCTGCCAGAGGATTTCTTTGTCGGTCTCGCTTTTTCTTTTTTCCCCTGTTTTTTTTTTTTATTTTATTTTCCTTTTTTCGACTCTTCCACCGAGACGTATTTTGCAGAAACGAACGAAATGGCTGGGTTTTGCGGTTCAACGGGGTCCCGGGAATTTAAGTTTGCCGCGTAATGGAAATCAGGAAAAAATTCGTGAATTGGACGTAAATTGGAAACGGGGCGAGACTGCGTTCGGCGTTGGTTAATTTTGTGTTTCGCAGGTGTTTCAGGGGTTACGAATGAATAGAGGCCCGGGGGTTGATGAAAGGCAGCTTTTCAGGGTTGCTTGCTCTTTCCGTTGCTTCGGATTTTGGAATCTTCTCGCGCAGAACGCGAGGGAGAAATTTGAAAATACTTTCCGGTATTGAATATTGTAGGAAATACTGCGCTCGCTGGTTGTGAAGCTGGGGTTTTTCTTGTTTTAGGTAACTAATGATGATCGTGCAGCAGAAAAATATGGAAATAATGATGGGCGAGAAGGAACATGTACAAAATACGAATGAAATTTATGAAAGGAAATCGTGTTAATTTAGAGAAGCATTGGCACGGTATTCATTAACGTGTCTAAATAAAAGTATATCACAGAGAGGATCGAAGCGAAGATAATTAAGAGGATAAAATATATCGAAACGTATATCAGCAAATATTTGTGCAGCATACTGACTCCATGAACAAAGAACAGTAAAAATTTCGTTAATGTAATGACAATAGATGCGGTTTTCATTGACAACTTCCCTTTGAAATTTATAAGATGCACTGTGTTGATGTAGTTTTAAGGAGTACGACGAAATAATGTAGTTAATAAAAGCTTTGATCCTAACAGTGTGTTTTTCGCGTGAAAATATGCAAGACAGTTATTGTAACGTTGCACGAGGTCAGAGTAAAATGTTGACAGAGGTTAGCTCACCGAAAAAGGCTCCGAGGTACTGGTTCGATTTTCGGATCTCGACGACATTGTCGTTGATCGATCTCGAGGTCATCGTTTCCAGGTGCGAGGACGTCTTTCAAGAATTTTGTTCCCACGATGATGAGAAATAAGTTGACCCGACAGAATCGAGTTACAACTGAACCGTGCCCCGGTCTCGGCGCAGCGATATCGAGTTAGGATATCGTAAAGTCGATCGTAGTCGCCGTTTGTTTCGTAAAACATTCGCGCAAAGCAACGCACAACACGCCGTTTAATCCGGGACTTTATGGAACGTGGCACATTCAACAATAAAAATTTCACTGGAATTAATAATCGTCTACTTTCCATACCAACTATTACTTAAAACACTTTCACCATTTTCTATTTCGTTTCCCGTCGACCAAACCATTTTATTATATCAGTAACAATACCGATTATAAAGTAGCAAATAATAAGATTTCAAAAGGATGTTAAAATCAAATACATCGAAATGATATACCAGATTTTTCTAAATTTTTATTAATACTCAGGTTTCATATTATTTAACATTAAACGTACCGGTTTAATGACCGGCAAATGGCCGGTTTCACAATTTGATTTAAAACCCTCCGGTTTCCTTCGTTCATTTCACATTAAACCAATTGTTATATTATCCGATTGATCAGGTTTTCAATTTTTGCCTTTTCCTCTGTTTGTGTTTCCAACAAGAAACATTTATCTTTCACTTGTTTACCTTTATTTTATAACCATCTATTTGACTACTTACAGTAAGTGTAGATATACACAAAGTGTCGGCGCGTTTAGTTTTAACTTCGAATGAAAGATCTACAAAATATTGACAAACAAGCGTTCCGACGAACGGAAACGCAGCCGATCGAATCATCAAAATAGTCTCTGCAACAACAATCAAAATCAACTCCTTTGAAGGCTGCCCGTAACGATTCTAAGCGCGGCAAATTCGAATGGTTCCTAACAGAAACAAGGAAATCTCAATGGGAATAGTTGGGGAACTGTTCGAACCGCGAATATTGAGCCAATCCCGACAAAGAGCATAGGTTTCTTGCTCTGTACCTGTACTCCCGAGCAACAGACGCTATTAGATACGCCGGGAGATTGGATTACCGGCTATACTGTCCGGCGTTTCGACGCGCCGCCTATAGTTTACAAGCAATTAAGTGGGCTGCGCGACACTAAACGCAAACCCTCGATTATACTCCATTTATCAACGCCGTTCTCTTAACGAGAACCCATTGAGTCCTGGGCTAGGTTCGGTTTAGGTCTCAATTGGTCAGTTCGATGCAGAAGGATTACGTTGGCCGACAGTATGGCCAATTATATCAGCAGAACACGGACATCCTCCGGACGTATCGGTTCTAATTGCGACAGAATGGACGTCGATTGGTTTTCTTGGCATCGCCGCGACGTTACCCCACGGGAATCAATCTTGAAACCAGTGCATCGCTTTCTGTCGCTTCGCGGCGTTTATATTTTGACTGCTGTGTCAGCATTGGGCAGCTGACACATTTCTCATGCTAAAAATATCTATATATTTCTGTGCATTAAACGGAATTCATTTATCTCAGTTTTTATAATTCCACATATTTTCCATTTATAACTTTTTAATTGAACATTCAATTTCTCCGTGGAAAACGTAGATTACAGTTGGTTGATCATTGATGTAATGATTATAAATACGATACTGTTAGTTTCAAATTGTAACCGAATATTCGAAGGGAAAACATATTATTTTGGAATGAAGGTTCTTTTCACGGAAACTCGAAGCGTGTAAAAAAATAAGCTCGCCTGACCGTGTGGAGAGAAAATTTTAATATAAGATACTGACGCGCGATGCATTCTCCCTTTCGTCTGGAGGCTTACAAGCTTCTCCGTTTCATCATGTCCCAGCTCCGATCCATCAAATAAAGCCGTGTCGACGCGACCAATTTTCACATCAATGCCACTTCAAGATTCTCGATGCAAGAAGGCAATCTCATACCGGATGTCAGACAATGTATCCATGCATCACGCTGATATAAAATCAAGCGACACCTGCTCGAAAATAGCTTCCTGAATATGCACCATTCCTTCGGCACGCTTCTTCTGTCGCGTAGAAATTGCTTCGGGATCATTTTTGCCTCTAACGAAATCACTCTGTTTCGCGGAGAATTTTTTATTGTGTCACTTATTCATCCTTTCCGTGCATTAATGCCTATATCAAGATTAATTATTAATTACCAATTATTATGTGATACATCGTGACTTGCCGACGAGTTGTCCTTCAACTAAACAATCGAATGAACGTTCCTAGGACGTCTCCGAAAGATTCTAAGGAATATGTTTCGCGAAGAAATGCTATAGACGCGAAGTTCGCTCAGGGTCGGGCGTAAAGTTGATAATTTTGCAGTCGGAAGGCGAACGAGATCGATAAATTAATATTCACCACGGCCGTACCGAAATTCCTGGAACCCACGGCAAGTCGAATTTATGGTTAATGCATGCGTTTAGGCAGTTTATTGGCGTTCCATGGTATCCACCCTGCATACCCATGCTCGTTCCAGCTAACGTATTATCGTTATAGGGTGCCGCGCGACTGCCATTTCCACGCGAAACGAAATAATTTCGTATACCGGAGGTGTGGTTAGATTAATAGCGTCTTAATAATCGTGGCAAACTACCAGCAGCGAAAAAAATTATCGATAAAACGAGAATTTGCATATGTTTTCGAAAATTCCTAATTGTGTTTTCGTCATTTTTTAAACACTTCGTTTGTAGAATTCCTATGTTGAATATGTTATCGGTTGTTGAAGAATACAGTAAACTGCCAAGGAATCGTCACAGAAAGCTTAATGACAAGATAATCTTGTCTTATAACATACGAGTTTGAACTGTGAAGAGTTAATCCATTAAAAACGGGCTACTTACTATAATGAAATAGAAAAATTATTTGTAAATCGCTATTATTATGACAGTATTGTAAATTATTAAATAGTTACTTGAATATCACTTTTTCCATTTGTATTCTTCAGGATCAGTTTATTATAGTTTTTTTATGTCATCTAAATTTCAAGTTCCAAGTTTCCTTTTGATCAATCAGTATTACCATTTCAGCTGGTGAATGTTCTTCCTCAGAAAGCAAAGGGTATCACGAATTCAGCGTTCCTCCAGCGTCCATCGATTCGTCTTCCGGGGAAACTGTTGTGACGACGGGAAATGGCATAATTATTGACGGATCACGAACGGACCGACAATCGGCGAGTTTATAATCGGCCCCAAACGAGGGATACGTAACTGGGACAACGTAATAAACGGGCGCAGGCCGGATGGCTGTTTCGCGGTTTGTCCACCGAGCAGTTTTGCAGATGGCCGCATGCCGATGACAGCTGTCCATCCAGTACGCATCGATACAACGGCAGATCGCGTGATAAGGAATTCGATTGTCAGATACCCTCTCACAACATCGATGATGTTTGACTCGCTGAGAAATAATACGGACAGTAACGATTCGGTGGCCATTATCTCGATCCTTCACGAACATTATCGGTCTAACTCATTTTTCTAATATCAAGTTCTTCCTTATATTATTATTATGCTTGAGATATTGAAGTGATAAATATATGAATCGTGATATGAAATAGCAGGGTAGAATAAAGAATATTTCATTATCGATGAATTCTTTTTTTATATTATTACTATGCTTGAATGATTAAAGTATAAAAATAAATATATAAATCACGATATAAAATGATAGTGTGCTGGAATACAAAATATTTCATTATCCGTAAGTTCTGTTTTATATTGTTATTACGCTTGAGCTATCAAAGTGAAAAAATAAATATATAGATCGTGATAGTGTGACAGAATAAAAAATACTTTGTCAACAAATTTTTTTAATTATCGTTATGCTTGAATTATTAAAATATAGAAATTGATAGATCGTGATATAAAATCAGAGTACGATAGAGTAAGAAATATTGTTTTTAATGTTTTTATTATTATTATTGAACTCGAATAATTAAAATGTAAAAAAAGATAAATGAGGTTGCAAGGTATGTCTCTTTTTAATAATAAATTTCAAATAAGCTTTTTTAGAAATGAGAATTTAGATTAGAAATCTTTTCTCGATGTATTCCAAAAAAAATATTGATGTTTTAGGAAATAACAATATTATATAATAATCAGCGCTATTACTAATGCGATTTAACATACTTAGAAATTACTTACTTACAATGTTACACACTGAATACTATTAACTTTAAGCATTCACGTATTTCCTCTGCCACAAAGGGTTAATTAACGGTTTTTAATGGAGTCTCCGGAATTCAAATCAAAAGGGGTTAGCTATCGTATGTTGCGTCGATAGCGGAAATAGGATTTCTAAAAATTTCAGAAGAATAATACGTCGGTGACATAGTTTGCACGGTAACCTTTCCACGGCAGTGGTCCGTGCTGCTGATCAAAGTCAGTTATTACGCCTGCGTAAATTGCATAATGGCAAGAGCTCTTTCACCTTATAACGTCCATTAATCCAATATGTCGTCGAGAGTCGATGTAGGACCAAAAAAAAGATGCATTCTTCGGCTCTTTGACGGGATAGGTTCGAAAACTGAATTGTGATCGATAACTTTGCTCAAAGGGTAGCAAAATGGACTTTATCAGTTTTTACAAGAGAAAAGAACAACCTTCTCTTTCAATCAAACGTGCTTTTTCGAGTTTATACTTGGGTTTTCTGACTGAGTTTTGGGTTTAATTCAAGTTCAAATAATATTAAAGACAAAATATTAAATTATACACGGATCACTCAAAGTTATGTTAATTTATGAACTACAGTAAACATTATAATTTTATTCTATTTTACCTGTACAATGATTTCGGAAGTTTAATAAGATTTATTCATTTCTATCATTTTATTCGATATTTCCGAAACAGGCATATATGTATATTACGTATTTATATAATAAATGTATGTACGTAATCAATTGAATTAAATACGATATCGGATATTTTCAATAGCTAGATATTAAACGAAGAAGAAAACCATTTTTGTGGAACGATTATTAAAATTAATTATTTTAATTCATTATTTCATATAACCTGTTTCATATATGATTAATGTTTCATTTCAAACAAGGAAACGGGGGATTTCACATAAGTTCCACAACTTATCCTTGACTTCCTTGATTCCAAAGAATCGCGAGCACGATTTGTCCAAGAGACCAAATTCGCCTGCATATTTCTTGTCTGCCGCGAGTACGGATATTTACGTTCCACGCGGAAATTTAGGAGGGTGGCCGTTTTAAAGTAGGCGAATGTCTGACGCGTTTCGGAACAGCTGTGCGCGCGAAGAAATTTACGCTGCCGGGAGAAATGTCTCGGAACGAAAGGGAAACCGCGTTCGGCGCTCTCGAAATAAATGAGGAAAAGGAGTTCGCGTCGACTGTTGGTTAACGAAGGTTCAACGACGTCATCAAGATCGCGATGCAGCCGTCTTTAATTCTAAATAGAGATCAGGGACGGGAAGATTTAATCTTTTATTCGGACGATCGTGATTTCCCCTGACTTATTCAGTTTTCCTCGTGCAAACCGTCGCAGCGACAAATTATTTTCGTTGCTTCGAATCTTTCGGCGTGTATTAATAGACGGCGGACACTTGTGCGACCAAGAATTTCAGTTCATTTACAAAATCAATATTTGGATCAAAATTTATTATCAATAGAAATGTTATATGCAAGTAAAAAATTATTTGTGCGTTCTCTAAATACGTTGGATTTTCATGTTTAAAATAGAAAATTGTGAAAATGGTTTTCCTGAAGTTCCATTTTAATCTTTGTTACTAATACCTTATATTTTCACTGAATTTGTATTTTAAATGAGCTATTAAAATGATCGAGCTGCTTTTTCAAAAATTGAAAGTTAGACAATCGAAATTCAATAATCTAATTGCTTGATGCGTGACGCGTGTAATTCAATTTAAGTGGAATTCAACGCGAAATAAGAGTGAGATCTATAGAAAAATGATCCATCCGCTTTGAGAATCTAAACTCGAGGCTGAATTGATGGTAGTCAAGTGCGCCAAACACTAGACTATTGATGGTCCCTAGTTGTGTTCTCTTTTTCGAGTATATTTCCTCCGCGGAGTGTACTGTTTCCAATATTCCGCATGACAGTTCTGATTTACCTGTACGCTGCCATCTAATTTATCTTCATTCGTCATATTTTTTTCCCGGTAAGTAATTTACTTTTCCGATTCACGGCTGTTCCTATATTTTGTTCTCTTCTTTTCTTTTCATATCCCCTAACTCGGACGCGGCCATATTTGTTGCCTCGCGGCCCGTAATTTTACACTCCTATATTTCTGCGTTCCGCGCCGTTGGGAGTTAAACGTGTTCCGAAGAGAAGGGGTTCGATACGAACGTAAATTGTCGAAGTTATCGAGCAGAAACGCGTGCAGAGAGCAAACGCATTTTTAAAATGTCCGATACCAAGCTTCTTGATGCTTGACTTCCCTATGGGCAAGAAACTAAATAGATAATTCACTGAACTCACTTATTTAAACAAAATATATCAAGCATATTATCATTACAAGTTAATAAAACAATCTAGACCATTTATATTCCGAAAATAGTAAATACAGAATAAACGATAATAATAAAACCTAAATGAAAAATTTCAAAATTCAATAATAGCAACAAACAATTAAGAAAGAATCAGATATTATAAATTTACACAACTATTTTTAACCACAAGCAAACCTTGACAATTAACAGTTAAATCCGCAATTACAAATGCCGAATCGGAACTCGAGCCATAAATGAAAAAGCGCTTATGTGCAAAATTGAACAACTACTGTATATACCCTGTTCCTACGTACCTAACCTGCAAGCTCCATCAATCACGAAATTTCAAGGAATCAATTCGATCGTATCCTCGAATAAGCTTCCATCAATCATCCTATTACAGCGTTGAACACACGCACCCAATTAGTATCACAAGCGACATAAAAATCTAATGAAGTGACAAGAAGATCCAATAAGTGTTCATCAGCCGTTGAAGAAAATTTATTATCCGAGGTACTTTTTCATCGGTCATGACACAGCGTGATCGCGGGGCTTGTTGACGATTCTACATAGTATTGTTAGCGAGCACAGCGCGGCCGACCTTAGAGACAGTCGCCGTTATCGCGTGCGATTCTAATGACTCGGCTGGGATTATTCAATGGCCGCGGATTACGCAGCGATCTAGGCGAGACCCGTTGTCTAATTAAAGCGACGCCGATTAACGCGTTCTCTCGCTTCGCATAATGGTCGTCTGTCAGAATCGCGGATGGAAACTATGACGAGCGGCACGACGCTGACACGTTGATTAGGCCTTCGAGGGCAGCAAGAAGTCAATCAATTTTTCTTTTCCAATGAACGACGGGTCGCGAATCGGCAATTAAAGTTGAGAATACTGGATGGGAATTATTCTGGCGCGAGTAACAATGGGTTGGCAAATCTTTCGTAGTTTCGTTATGAGTCGACTAGGAAAATGGGAGTTTGGACATTTGCAATTTACGTTTGGAAAATAGGGGAACAAAGGGAATTCGATGAAATTGTGGTTCCTTTGCGAGTAGTTTTAGTACTTAGATAAAGAGAAACAGTACATGTATAGTTCTAATTTAATTATTTTAAGGTTGTTTCATTTAATGTAATTACCTGTTTTGTGACTTCTTTTAAAGTTCCTGTATGTTATTATTGTATAACATTCTTCTAAGTAAGAGTAGAATGAACAGCTTTAATTTAATATACTTTTTTATTCATAAAAAAGGAGAGAAATGGTTTGAATGGTTTTGATACTCGGGTTAAGTGGAAGGTAATTAAATGTCGTTGAACGTGTTCAATGCTTGATTCTTTAGAAACAATGAAATCATTGATCAAGATGTGCGTGAATAAGGACGAGAACGATCGCAGAGAATTATTAGACGGCGGTACCTAGTTACGGGTACGTGTCAACGCCGGCAAATAGATCGCGTTTGTGCAGATCGTAATTAAGTTTCGCATAATTACATTCTATCGCGAGGTGAACCGTGCCGCGGCCGTCGATAGCGACGCAATTCCCTGTTCTGCCGGATTCCATCACTGAACGAGGCCCAAATTAACGAGAGCTCGGCCAGTTTTTCCGCCAGAAAACGAACATACCTCCGGCCAGATCGATGAACTACGATAGAATCGTGACACTGTTTCGCTGGAGCTGCCGGAAGTTTTTGAAAACGTCGAAAATTTTTCAGTTTCATTTATTTACTTGTTAGTAATTAACGAATACGAGCTCTTCATTATAATAATTATATACAAAATATACAAAGTACACAATAACATAACAAAGAGAATTTTAAAAAGGTAAAGAAATTAAACATAACGTAGAAAGTGATATAGTATGTGTATTAAATAATACAGTTATTTTCTTTATGTATAATTTTCATTGAACAATTTCAGTCGTGTTAATATTTTTTATATTTCTCCATCGCAAGTGTAAATTGATTACTATTCGTTTAGGATAGTTATTTATCAAGTTTATATAACAAGAATTGTTTACTCTGTGGGTATCCTAAACACGAGAGTAATGAATTAAATATTTTAGTACCGACGCGATCGTTCTCGGCGTTTTTTCTAATATCTTTCGCAGATGCAATGTTTTTCAAATACAACGAATAATCTTTGTCAGGTGTTGTTAAGAATCTTAATGAAGTAAACATATTGATTGTACAATATTTACACCTATAATTACCATAATCAAACAAAACATGAAAATCAATTTTCTTTATAAAACGCGAGATATTCTTGCGGCAAACATTTAAAAAGAGATATTAAAAAATATAATATTATTACCATCTATATGATATTTCCAGTTTAATCTGAATATGAATTAAAAACAAAACTATTAATTTCTACTAATCCTAAAACGCTATCAAACGACGAGGTCCCTCAATGACACTGAAATTATCGAACCATTTAAAATCACTACTTTCGATTTCCTTGTTTCGCAAGTATTGATACCTTAAAAGCACTGAATATTCGAACTGATTTCAAAAATAAATCGTTTCACTTAAAAGTATCTATTGTTACAACGTTTACACGGTTTACGCATCAATCATATTAAATGTTCGGTCTATTATTATTATTAACACATTGAATATCGTATGATTTGGAAAATCGAAATGGAAAAAATAAAATATTAAATCATTTGTAACATTACTTACAATATATTGCATTGGCAAGAAAGTAATTTCAGTTTGCATAAATAGACAGCGTTGTGTTTATTTTGTTATTCTTCTGTCAATGTTATAATTTTCTCCTTTTGAAATTTGGCAGTTGACACTTTTAAGTTACTATAAAAACAAATTCCCTGTAATTTTGTTTACAACTGAAAAAGTTAAGAGTTAAATTAAAAATTGACCTTTATTTCACACTAAAAAACCGAAATTACTTTCTTGCCAACCCAATAGAAATGTTTTCAAATAATTATCGTTTAATTTAGTAAACTATACTAATTCGATTTGTTTGAGGGTCACTGGTGACCCGTAACATTCAACGTATTAATGCTCGATTCTAGTGTCAACATAATTCTCCATTTATAATATAAAGTCTATCCACAATAAGAAAAGGACAAAACCAGCAGCAACAATTCCCAACTCATCATCCAAGTCTCCGTCGTCGTCGTCGCATACTCCAAAATACTCGACGCGTCTCCAAGGTCGGTTCCATCGTTCCCGAATAAACCAAGAGGATGAAAATGGCCGGTGGCGGTCGTAATTCAGTCGCTCCTTAAATTGTCTAAATCCGTGGCTGGCGGGGTGCTGACCAAACCGAATGGTGTGTTCCTCGCGCGACGCGCTGCAGCGCCGATCGATATAAACCGCGAGCGAAACTCGAACGAATCGGTGGTGGCTCGTTTTGGCACGATGCGGAGGGCCGATTGCCAACTTCCAGAAGTTCCACGTTATCGGGGTTCGTTAGTTACATTAGTAGGGCCGGCTGTGCGACGAACGAGCGGAGAAAACGAGAGACACGTCGCTCATAACGGACGCGTTCATTGTCTGACGGACGCTGATACAACGTTTGTTTGTCACCTGGTGTTGGTTCCGAGGATGCGATTAAGCGCATTGTGAATGGCGGCGGTACATACCACACCAGGGAAATTAGAAACTCATGTGTTAATTTTTGAAAAATGAATATATAGTTAGTCTTAAGAGTATTTTATTTTATATTACCTTCCGAACTGCCGACTTTGAATAATACATATTTGTTTACAATGCAAGTGTCGAAGTTCTTGTCAATAGGGATATATGTTAGAATTAGAAAGCTTTGAAAGTTATATAGACTTGATTGCAAAACAACGTGTCGGTATAGGAAAAATGTAGTTTTACGTAAACAGGAAGAAAGTTATGAAGGGAGATTGATTTCGATGGAAAGAAGTAATGTTTCGTTTTTAGATGGGAAAGTAATGTTTAGTTGAGTATATTCGAATTATACTGGTTTTATTGATTTGTGACGTTGATGGCGTAGTTATTTTGAGTTTGTTTTTTATATTATAATTATGTTTGGTTAGTATGCGATATTAATTGTGTTATTGTTTTTCGTTCATTGATAATAGTAACGATATTATTGCCTGTGAAACGGTATTTAATTATCTTTGATTGAGGTATAACTTCACGAATATTACCTCTGGTTATATGGTAATAACTATGTTATTGTTTTTCGTTAACTGTAATATTAACAATATTGTTATATTTCTATGACTCACGTAATATCAATAAATTCCTATATGAATGCTCTAACGTTACGGACTTATATTTTATTTTTCAAGATGCTCTCTGTATCTATTTCTATCCCTGCGTTACATCGCATTGAAAATGTGTTCGAATTTAGAAATGAAAAACCCTTTGAAATATACTTTCAAGATCCTTTTTATCCGAAGAAATAAAATAAACGCCACAAAGGAAGAAATCAGGCGAACAAAGGGGTTGCTTGATCAAAGTACACGAATATGTCAGCGGCAGTATGATATGTTCTTGTAATAAAATAATGAATTCGGATTACCTGTAGAATCACAAGCGAATATTCAAAATTTAGAAGAATACCCAAAAACATTCTTAAAAATTAAAAATTATCATATATCGTAGAACCGTACATAAATATTTGAAATTTTCGAAGAAAAACTTATAGTAGAACTTGTCATATAAACATTCTATTACTGTACTGCCTATTTCCTATTATAATACAATTATCTTTTATAAAACTGTTCGCGTACTTCCGGATGAAATCTAGATCATAGGATAAAATCTGATTCACAGCGATTCAGTTTGTAATTGATGTACAACCAGTTGACGTAGTACAACATTATATCACAATGTCGCAAGAACGGAATCGCGTGACACCGATAATTGCAAATGAATCTGACGTAATTAAAACTTGACGTGGCGAGTCTGCAATAAATCTGCTACGGAGATATAGCATTGCAAAAGCAATCATCACCAATACAAAAAATCGGAAACCTATCAATTTTATTCAGTTCACCTGAAGTAATAAATCAAATTAAGTGTTAACTGCTTATCTTTCTCTCACGCAAAAATTCTCTTATCTAAACACATCTATCTGTGAAGATAAGACAACTGATTATTCAACGGCAACCATTAACTAAAATAACTTTCACAAGAAACAAACTAAAACTCTATAAATATAACTTATTTAAATGTAATTAATTATATTGCAAACATATTAATTATACAAACGTACTCAATATTGCTGTTTCTATTACGACCCTTTAGACGTCAAATTCAATTATAAATTAAAATCAACAATTATACATTACATTATCATGTCAAATGTTGGTTACCAACCATTTAACACCGCGCGAAACATTAATAAGATACACAACGTATTAAATTAATTTATTATTGTATAAATATATTACGCGTATAAAGATTCTCTCACATTGTTCCCAATTAGTTCCCACAACACAGATGTTGTGTACCACAATACTCTCGAAAATTACCTCACTTTTCGTAGCAACTGTGCTCCAACCCTCTTAACGCCGATGTGATTGGCGCGAACAGTCGGGCTAATAAACTTGAGAAGCCTCCCGTCCATAAACACGCGAACCGGAACCGGGAATCGCATTTCAGTAGAGGCGCGCGACGGTAATTATATTCAACTAGATTTATTTACAACCCTCCCCCCTCCCCCGTAACGGAGCATTTACTGCGCCGTAACTTTTAATGGAAAACAGTTCAATCCAATCGTCGCCGTGGACCCGTCCACGTTCTCAACGGAAAATAAACCTGCGAAGAAGATTCCCTTCAGCCTTCGGGTAAATTTCCGCAAAAGGAGTCTAGCAATCCTTTTGTAAGACACGGTTCAGGCGTCGATGCGGCCGAGTTAAATGAACAAAATAAAAGAAAAATAAAAAAGAAAATAAAAAGGGGCGAAGCGAGAGGGAAGAAGCGGAAACGAAGTTTGCATTCATCCCCTGTGGACACAATGGTGCCAGCGCGACGATACGGTCTGCTCGTTTCATACGGTGCATTATATTGAATTATATTGCAAGCAACGTCCTTTGTCTTTAAATTAACATTTCCTTATACTGCAATGGTACTCGTGTTTGTGGAGACTTGGTGCAAATGGTAAGAGTCCGTGTTTAGGGGCAAGCTGAACATTTCGAGTAGAATTTTTTGTGAAAAGAGATTAAGAATTGCTGACGGAAATTATTTGTCGTGGAGTTTGTAATGGATGTTTGGCGTTTCTTAACTGTCGCTGGTTATGTAATTATTTTTTGGAAAATGCGAAGAGTGGCTACGAGAAGACGAAGCTATTCTATTTGAATGTTTGAATTTTGTGTAATACGATGATTCTATATTTCGATAAAATACTAACAATTAGAGAAAATCTATCATTGTGGAATAACCGTTCCAAAGGAAACTAATTAACTAATTAATTACTAACTCAGACCTGAGAAATACGAGAAACTTACTGTAATTTCGCGAACTCGAAAGATCAAATTCAAACATTGCATATGGCGGAGCAAACACTCAAGGTCGCCTACGTTTCGAGCAAGAACATTTAAAAAATTTCTTCAAAGAAAAATCTTTTCGCACAGTAAGTGGTTCGCAAGTAAGCTTAGGTGGATCAACGGAAAAAACAGATATTATTCAGAAAGAAAAATCCGTAAGGACTCACAAGGCGGCCTAATAATAGTCGGTTCGTTTAAAAAACTTCTGTGCTCGATCGGGCCAGAGCTTGATAGAGTAGCGTATAATGCGCATCGCGCGTAGGGGTTGGAGCGAAGGGGTAGTCTGGCTCGAGTGTCCTTACGAGTGTAACATCTATTATAGGAATCTCGATAATCGAACATTTAACCGGGATAAGGACGCCGACGGAAGTTCAAACCGTTCCCGTTTCGTGACAACGAGCACAACCGAGTAGTTTGAGGGTGGCGGGCACCCTTTTTCGCGAAAGGATTCCGAATGATCTCAGACGTTCCGCGGATACGGATCTTAATGGCCGCGAATTTTCGGGATTATTCCCCGGAGCGTGGCTGGAACGTCATGTCCCTGGGGAAAACAAATGGCCGATTACCGGCAATATCCTCAGCCACGTCGAATTCCTATCAAGCTATACTTTTTAATTGCGCGAAGTTTAACCTTTATTGCGCTGACAAGACAGTTACCGGAGATCTATGGATCACGACGTCGAGACGATTGCAGTCTTACTGTGGCGTGCTTGAGAAGTGGAGATACTGATTGTTTATTGGTTTGCGGATTTTGTGCAGTTTTTTTATTGTTCGAGAATGTACGCTGTAGATAGTTGTGGAAGATTTAATGAGGTGCTTGTTTTATGGAGGTTACGAAGTTAGAAGGTTATGAAGGTTTTGGGTGAGAATCTGTGTGTGAATATTTAGAACTGCTGGTAATGTAATCGGGTTTTTGTTGATTATTGTTTATTCGTAATGGGATGGTTTCGGGCGAATCTTTTTTGTTGGTTTGTGAGATTCGTGAAGATAAATTGTAGAGATTGTTAAGTTATTGATAATTAAGGTGGTTGTTTGGAGAAACACTTAATTATCTTCGAGTATAATGGAGAAAGTTCTTGATTACTTTTCTTGTTCTTTCCTAGGGGTAATTAAAAATGCTTCGGGTGGACTGTACGTGTGCGTGCTAAGTAGAAAACAGAGTATAGTATACTTCTTTTAAAAAATTGTTACATGAATGTGATATTTTATGTAATTATTTTATAACAAAGCAGTTATGTTTATAATTCTTATAAAAATAGTTCTAGAAGTTAGTTTGAATTTATCCGTTCAAAATATATGAAAAAGCTGACCTTCTTTCACATGAATTTCATGAAACCGATTCAGTTTCACGTGAATTTTGAGTTTTAAAGCAACCAGATACCTGCGTATCTTTTGTTTAATCATAATTTTTTTCAGTGCAGTCGCATGTACTCTTTTCGTTTTGACAATAATTATAATTCTGGGACGTAGAAAACAGCAAAGCTGTACAATACATGGAGAAAATATATAATTCCAGGGTGATTAACGGAATTACTGGTGGTACTGCTAGAAAGTATAATTGTTAGCTGCGTTCTGTTAAAACAGAATTGAAAAGAAGGTATTGTCAAGACGGAATAGAGGAAACGAGAAAGACTCAAGGTTGCAAATTAGTTTAGAGAATCATATAGAGGATTACAGAGAACGTTACATAGAATCGTAATCAAAGGGGAAAGAATTAAAGCTAAATTAGAGGATGAGTAGAAGAATAAAAAATTAGACTAGAAATGTTCAAAGCAAAAACAGGAAAACATAGAAAAATATGAAAATAAATGTGCGTAATGTCATTAACAAAATGAAAAACAATATAATATTTATAATATCATTCATAACATAATATTTGTAATATTATTCTTACATAATACAAACAAAATAAAAAATAATTTAATATTTATAATACCATTCATAATGTAATATTTACATTATTCATACATAATAAATATGAAACACAGATATAATAAATGTTATACTTACAGTACTATTTATATTTCTTACCTCCGTGAAAAATTTGTATCGTGTGCCTAATTCTTCGTTTCAAGGAGAACAGTTAAGACTGTCGGTAGAAATGTCACGAATGAGAAACTTAACAAAGGAATGAACAATTAGAGAAAGTTTCAAGGAATTAGAAGCTGCGTCAAGAAAGGTACCACAAAGTGAACCCTGAACTTATTACGTTGAAAGAGAGGAAAGGTCACGACTGTTGCCAAAAAGGGAATAAGATCGTCGAACGAGTAAAGCACAGGCATTTCTAAAAGGTAAAAGTACCGCGCGAAAAAGTCCTTAAGAAACTCTTCAGATAATTAAAAAATTAAAGCGACGATTATACATTAATTACGAGAAATAAAAAATCTTTTCATCAACGAGTAATAAAAATGAGACTGGCCAACAATAATTCCAGTGAATGAAAGAAGTACAGGGACAAGCGAAGTCCACGAGACCGTCTCTAGAGGAATTTCTGCAGGAAGCGGAAAGGGAAGGAGTAAGAGCATTCTTTAAAAAAGGCGGACAGCTTAATAAAAAAAAAGTAGGTTGGAATTTAAAGAGAAAGAGAAAAGGATGTTCTAGGACTGAGTGGAGGGGGAAATATAATCTCGATGGAAGACAAAGAAATATGAAAGCGAAAATGCTAAAGGGAGGATACAGGAAACAGAACCAGAATTAGAAAAACAGAATGCTTAGGAGAAAATAATGAAAATAAACGAAAAAGAATTCAATAATTCAATAACTTGACTGTTTCATGCTAAAAGTGTATTAAACTTTGATTGAATAATTTTTATGTATTTCATGTATCATAATTTTTATGTTATATTGGAAAAAAATGAAATTATAGGGGATGAAAATAGAAAATTATATTTTTATCGAGGAAAGTAAATTTATGAGACTTCACATTTCTCGAAAATAATTGCTAATTTCTATTTAACGATTTTCCAAATTTTTCTGTGAATTTTCTTCTTATGTTTCATTGTGTTTTATTATGTTTTACAGTAGTATAGAATTTATGTATTTCTGGTTTCAAAACTCTTCGACATGCTTTCCGTTGATAATTGTTTTCTTTGAAAAATTCCCACGTTACAGAGATTGCTCGAATGATTTAAATGAGTGATTATTCAACAAGATACACTGTCTGATTAATAGAGGAGCAGCAGTATAATGTCCAAGGCGAAGTTACTATACTTTCCTTTGCACATCTAACATAGCGTGACGGAAACACACTTTGTGCTCGCTCACACTTGGAATTAATTTCACGCCAATTAACCTGCGAACTTAAATAACGAATAACATCTTAGAAACTATTAGTTCCTTGTCTTTTAGTACTCAGTCAACCTCGTGGTGGAAACTATTAATATTAAGTTTAATGAATATGAATATTATTCAGTCCATGTCGATTGTAGGAAGATAAGATAATATATTATTAAGTAACAAATATAGAGAATTATTAACAACGATGTACGCTGCTTTTATGTCATTCTGAATATTATTTCTTATTTTGTTCAATTGCACTTTTATTACGTATTTCTTTGACTCGTTTTGAATTATATGTATTCAGATTTATTTGCAGAAAACATAAGTATTAGAATAAAATATAATACTAAGAGGAAGCAGAATTCTTCCGAACAAGAGGGCGAAGTACAACAAGAATATTAAGGTTTACTGAAAAAAGAAAGGAAGCAAGAGAAAGAAATTACCTGATACTTTTTTGAAAGTTTTTTACGGATATTCCAAGTGTCGAGGAAATCAGAAGTTCTTGCTTATTAAACTTTTTTTTACCGAAAAAAGCAAGGTAGAGGAATAATGTTACGATTCTTACCTAATAACCCCAACAAGAAGCTATTCAACCCTATAGAATGAAAAAAAGGACTTTTCCTTGCAAATTTGTTCCCTGAAAAGAAAAATTTCAGACAATAGCAACTTCTGTACTTTGGGAATTAACATTAGGAATCTAACGTGATATTTTTTCTCATTTAACCTTGTTGCTAGACATAATGTCAAAATATGTTGCGAAAAAAACATGTTGGACAAACCGGCCTTTTTTAGGACCCTCATAAAATTCAAAATATAAACTACACGCATTTTTTCTAATCCTGGAACACTGTAACTACCGCAGGATTTAAAAAAGTACGAAAATTATGAGCATGGTAGACATTAAACCGTAAAATCCAATTCCATGATAATTTTACGACTTGGAATAATGCGTGCAAGTTGCACACACAAAATTTGTTAAACAATTTATTAGAAGTTCAACCGTACGAAGATTAAACTTATAAATTCAGCTTAACAGTTCCTCAGTCCATTCAGGTGACCATAATTCCACGAAAACTTAAACAAAACTCTGACGAAATCCTTTACAAACACACTTTAAAGAGTTCTAGCACTCAGAAACCCAAAAGGAAAAATCCAGTCCTCCGAGCTTTACAAAGTAGAATAACCTATCTCCGAAATTCCAAAATAATTTTCTTTTCATTAAAATCTTTCTTAAATTCGGACTTCCTCGAATAGAATCCTTTATAAGTATACTTCAAAGCCTCTCAGCTCTAAGGAAACAAAAAAAGCGAAAAAATCCAATCCAAAGAATTTTATAACATAAAACACCCCCTTTCACAGCTCCAAAATAATCTTCCTACCCCCAAAATTACTCCACTTCAAATTTCCTTCTCCCATCATTAAAATCACCTAGAATCCATCATTAATAAAGCAAAAAGAGGAACAAAAATAACCATTAAAAAATCTACGAAGTACAATATTCTTTAACCTTTTCCCACTATATCAAAACAATTCTCAAAAATCCTCCAAACCAAATTTCCTTATTCCACCATAAAACAGAATCCATCGTTAAAAAATAGAAAAAAAAAGAGAAAGGAAACAAAAAGAAACTTTCAAAGTCTATAAAAGAAAACACCCCTTAACCTTATCTAACAACCCCCAAAACAATCCTCCCATCTCGAAAACTCTTCTCCACCTCGAGTTCCCACTTCCCCTTTACCGCTATCACTCGTTCTCGTATCTCGCGTTGTCTCCCCACCTTTGCCACCCTGCACCCCTCCAATTCCGGCCGCGAGTGTCTACCCAACCTCTCCCTCGGTCTCGCTCTCCCACTCTGTGCCACCCTCTCCATCTCTCTCTCTCGCTCCCGCGCGCGGCCAGTCTCATTCAAACCCGACGCGTTCCGAGCCGACTTAGCTCGATTCAGTCGCGGTCGACCCGCCACGGTGCGAGCGAGTTCTGTCGATTAGTACCTCGTCGAGCGTCCGTTAGTATCCCGTTCCGTCACTTTCTCGTCTGTCATTGTGAACGTTTCACCCCGTGGGAGGACCGAGCTAACTAGCTAGCCCTCGTTGTTCACCTGCGAACGCACACCAACGCGCATCGAGGAAACAAAAGTGTCCTCGTCTTCTTCCGTTCGAATATAGGGCCTCGCGAATCTCGCTTCAACTCCTTCGAGATTCAACCCCCCGTCGGCTGCTAACGCGTGGCATCCCGTGGTTCATCGAACAGGTGTTTCCTGCACAAGTGATCCGAGAGTCTCGGGGCTGAGTGGGCGGGCGGCAGGTAGGCTGAGCTGAAGGGTGTCACTTAGGGGATGATGATGATACGGTCGGTCGAGTGTCCGGCGCGGCGAGTGCGGTGAAATGAGACGGCGTCCAGTGTCCTCGGTGGTCAGTGATTGTGCTACCCGGCTGGGAACCAGTGCCTGTGGGGGACAGTGCTCGTGAAAAGTGTGTGAAAAGTACGCTCGCGCCCTGGGATTTCACGCGGAGACCCTCGGGTAAGTGGTTCTGTCCGATTCTCTTGAGACAGAATCTTTTGGGGTTCATCATTTCGGCTGGGGGTTGACAGTGATTTAACCCCTTGCCATGTAATTACGAGTGACACTCGTGATGAAGGTGTCTAGATTAATTTAATGAAAGCCAATGTTGTTCATTGCGCATGGATCAAAGTAAAAAAATTGTTTTGGTATTAACAATTTGCTACAGTGGAATAGAAAATTTTTTGTTAGACTTCTTTCAAATTGTTGATAGTAAGGCGATGTAGGAACTTAGAGGCAGAAGTAAATAATACGGCAAGGGGTTAATGAAAACGTGCTTTGTAGTTTTTAGGTAAACTTTTTGAGGATTTCCTTGGGTATAGATTATTTTGATACTATTTACTTGTTTGGAGATATACTTCATTGGTCAAATGACCTAACCTCACTGAGACCAAAACTTGTAGTTTGAAATGTTTATGTGAAATTATATTAAATAGATGGTAAAAACTGGGTAAAATTAAACTGATTTATCTAGTTTTTCTATTGAGTGTCGTGGGTAAATAAATTTAGTTTGGTATAAATATTTTGATCTTATTTGATATGAGACGGTTTTTGGATTTAATTGTTGCAATTGAGGGATGATCGTGTTTCATCAAGGCGCGCAAATCGTATTTCTCATTGTCTGCATATTTTAAGTGAATTTTAAGGATTAATTTAGTATTTTCATTTTGTTCAATGCGAGATGGTTTTCACGTTTTGTTCATTTGATTGAGGGATAATCGTGTTATACTCAGACATTTGTAGGTTGTGCTTTTGTATTGTGAATAAGTCAAAATGCGTAGGTTTATTCTGGTATAATTGTGTACGATTTTATTTCATAGAGGATAATCTGCGGATTTAACTGCTCCGATTGAGGAATGATAGTATTTTATTCAGACGCGTGCAGATCGCATTTCTATTGTGAGCAGGTGCGGTTAAATAGGTTCATTCTAGTATAATTGAATTCAATTTTGTCCTTTTAGAGACGATTTTCAGATTTCATTGATCTAATTGATGTATTATACATTGTCAGCATGATTAGTTGCCAAATTGACCTAGTCTATACAATTAATACTCGGTCTATTATTGATTGTTTACTAATCTGTTTACAAGTTACTGACTATCAATTAAAAATTATTACATCTTCCAATGTCAGTAATTGTGTCGTTTACTTTCCGGTCTAGCGTTAGTTATTTCTTAAATATAAAATTCTGCAATAACATTGAAAAATTGAATTCACAACTGATCGACAGAATTTTGATCAGCTCAATTTTCATGAAATTTTTTATTCATTTGCAAATGTCGTCGACCCCTGAGCCTTACACTTTGCATTAGCAAATATGTACAGACTGTTCTACATTTCTGCTGGTTTTCGTTTATTTAGTGGCGTGTTTATGTTTGTAGACGTCGTAACGTGAATCATGATGAGGACAAGCTTCGCTCCTCGAATCCAGTTGTTGCGCGAAGGATTCAAATTATATTTATGCTGGTTTTCGTGTATTTAGTGGCCTGTTTATGTTTATGGGCGTCGTAACGCGAATCGTGATTCGAACGAGCTTGGATACTCGAGTCAAGTTGTTGCGTGAATGATTCAAATGATGTGTATTTGAACGCTTTATAATAACAATGCTTCCAAAATATATAACAGAAAACACAGTATGATTCTAATATTTGCATTTTAAACGTCTACTTGATATCTCGTAATTACCATTATAAAGGGGTGCTATGAATAATACGATCGTGTTTCATGAAACAATAAAGAACTCTATTGATCTCCCTTGCGAGAAAGTAATTATCCAAAGAACATTAGTCATCTATGCATTATTAATGGCAGCAAATTGCAAATAGTCAACGAATGCATTTGAAATCTTAATGCAGTTCTAATTGCCCGGTTAATCGATGACGAACGCAATAAAAACATATTTAAAGCCCACCGTTGGAATATTGTTAGCTCCTTTGACTCGCAATTGACACTTGAGTTAGCAGTACTTGGCATCGCTGGTTCTAAAATTGCAACAAGGATATTTCGAATCTCAACCCGCATGCTACACATTGTTACTATTTATTCTTAGTTACGTGATTTCCCTTTGTCACCTTCTACCTCTATTTGTTTGACAAGCGACACACATTTCACGAAACAAGAAATTGTACGAGTAACGTAAAAAATATTATTAGCATCATCCTGCAAACTTGTTGTTTATCCGATACATGCAAAATAATTTCATTCACAATTTCCAGTCTACTTTTTCCAACCACAATAGAGTATCGTATTGATTTTCCGTGGCTTTGTGCTGATAATTAATGTTTTAATTAATACTATAATCTTCTTACGGCTAATTAATAATTCCGCGTGCATTATTCACTCAACCTTTGTGGCGTTTCAGGTCTTATAAACTCTTCGCTGTTCAAAATGTCTTTATTCTTTCCTTTTCTGGTTCCTGTGATTTCCAGATTAAAATGGTTCGTTTAATCGCTGGGATTAATCGATCATTAAAGTTCTTTAACTAGGACAATTTTCGTTTGCGAGAGGCACTTCTGGAACTACTTTCAGCAATCAATTGTTCCGCCGACGAGGGGGTGGGGCCGTTGAATCTCTTGACTCCCGCGCGTTTGGGGTCGATCGAGCCCTCGATTAACATTTTGATGGCCGCTGTCACGTGTGCGTGATTTCCTCAGATGCGAATAAATTTACTTTTTCCTTGAATCCTTTCGTCCCGAATGGTATATACACAGTGGCGTTCAAAAGTTCCCGACCAGAGCGTTTTTGGACCTTTCCTTTGCACGATAAAGGCTTTCCCTTGAGAGGAAATGACGAATCTAGCCTGCACGTGCTCTCCGCGTGAAAATTGATTTTGTACATTATTTTACAAATCTGTCATGACGTAACTAAAATAATTGTCTTATTTTCATAAGTAAATTTAATTCAACTTGTAATACTACAATTTCCTTTACAATAACTGTATCTATAAAATTGCAACAAAACTAAGTATCGTAAGCAGGACATCTGTTCAAAATGACCCATTCCCTGATTTTTATTTTCTCGGTTACTGAAAAAGTGCGAATGTCTCTTTGAGAAATTACTACAGAAGCTGATTAACCAGTTAACTGTGTTTGACGAATATACACTTCATCGTAAAGCTTGACATGATACTAATTCTTTCGGCGATGAATTCTTTATTTTTTCACATAAACCATGTAATTCTTCTTTGTTTCGCTTTGATCTTTCATTAAAATATACTCTACGTGCATTCGTCCTGCGTTCGACGAATACACGCTCCATTTTTCGATTTTATTGCGCGCAAAACGAGAGGTATTTCCAACTAAATTCCACAGTTAACTGGTTAAATAATACCTAAGCTGAAATTTCAACCAATTCAAATCTTAATAAATCCACTTTGATACTTTGTATAAACAAATTTTCGAAAATCAGTTTAAATGCTCAGTAGTTCTAGTGTTAAAAGCATTGAATATTCAAAATGGTATTGAAAATAAATAGTTTCACTTGAATATTACAATGAACGTCTGAAGAAACTGGAAATAATCTAGGTTAATCAAGTTTTCAAGGATGAAATAAATATTACTGAATTCCTTTGAATTCAAATTCAACTATTAATGAAAATATCAATTATTATACTTGAGAGCAAACATTGACATAAAATATATTTAGAATTTGTTTCGTTTGCTGAATAAATTCTTAAGAACGAAGTACTTGTATCGATTATTGAGAAAGGAATTTCTTTCGCAACTGTGCCGAATAAAATTACATAATAACGAACAATTTAGAAGAAACAGAAAAGAATTAGATGCGTATACTCCGCTCACGCTTACTATAAAGGTTAAATATTCATAATAAACGTATAATATTTCATTGATATTAAATACAAGTGAATAACATTTAGGTTTGTCGAAATCGGTTGAAAATTTTCATCGCGAGTCTGACTCGGTATTATAGTAGAAGGGGTTAAAGCAGTAACGACGAGTTTTAGAGGCAGTTTCAAGCTGAAATATGATCGAGTTCTGGTCAACGATTCAGTTGTCCGCGGAGGAATTCGGTTTCGGTGTCGGTAAGTGGGAGGATGAGATCGCAACGATGGGTTTCGAGGTCGGTGCACGGTGAATTCAAGCCGGGTTGAATCGGTTTTCCCCGTGACGTTGCTGGTCAGTGTATCGGAATAGTTTCAGGGGTAGTTGCACCGACACCTGCAAGTTCGTTAGGGATACCGTGAGTTTTCATCGTTTACCCTTTCTCCGCAAACGCGGTTGTACACGGAGATCGAGTGATACAAACCAGAGCGTAGCGGTTTCTTTGTTTATTATTTATTGGAAGCTATCACCGGAGCGATAATCCTGATGAACGTTGCTAATGATAGTATCATCGTCAAATTCGTAACGAAGTGTTGACAGGATATATAATTTCCTACTAAATTAGTATTCTCAATTATTATGTATTTGGTTAATGTTAATATAATAATTTTATGAGGATTAATACTATAGACTTTGTGGGTTGATGACTGATGTTTAGTGAGTTGAATAGGTATTTTGGATTTGTCAGTGAGTATTCGTTGTTTCATTTCTGTTGTTTCAAAAACTTAATTGAATGAGGTTTCATTAAATTATATTTCATTCAATGGTATGTATTTTAATAATAATATGTATTTGTAAATTGATTCGTGAGCTGTATTAGAAGAAATGAGAAAATTTGTTGGTACAGGCACATTGCGAAGCGAAATTGAGCTTTTGTGTATCAGTCCATTTTGGAAAATGTTTGATTTTAAAAATGTATCAGAAGTATGATCGAATTGTAAAAAATTGAGATACTTTAGGGACGTTCAGTTGTATGAAATATTTTATTTGAAAAGAAGAGACAGTGGAACGCGAAACATGTTTTCCAGTTACTGTACGCCGGTGTATATGTACGAACGCGCGCGTGTGTCATAATTAGACTGTGGATATCGCGAATTTATGGTTTATTCGAACGAGCAGAGATTGTTGCGTTATAAATATTTCTACGGTTTAATAACATTTTTATTTAATTTTATTTTTATCAAGTAAAACATTTATCTCAAAGTATTAATTTCTCCGCCGTTCCCTCTTTCGCGAATTAATCTGCAGAAATATGATTTTGAATAAATATCCGAAGTTATAAACAAAGAAGAGCTCTGTATATATCATTGGACATGGTGAAATATATTCAGCCGGATTTCTGTTCGCTCGAGTATTTAATTAAGGCCGATCGATATCGCCGAAACACGAAGATTCGGTAGTGCTGCAAATGTTTATGCAAATGTCCATGTAAATGCACGACTTCGGGGGTTAATTTAGGAAAATGGAAATTCATTCGAAATTTCATTCCCTGTTAATAACAATATATAGATATAATAGAAGCTTCTATAAACAAATAAATGCTGCTTATCTATCTAAATATTTATTCGTTTATTATCATTAGCCAAATGAATATTCATTGTATACAGCATAAATATAAACATAACGTAAATATTTTCATTATAACATAACTATTGAACACTTTAGAAAATTCCAATGGTAAAGTGTCTAATAATTGTTGTCTATCATAACTGCAGACTGACTTTTATGCTTTTGTATGTCAGTGCAACAACGTAATTTAATCAAAATGTAACTTCAACTTCTTACTTTCATTGTATTCGCATATTTATCGAATGCATATGAATAAAAAATAATGAATAACACACGAGGACTGGTAATAAATTTATAATAAATATAAATTAAAATTATTCACAGTCATTTACAATTTATTTAAATTCTCTCAAAACTATATATCAATGAACTACTGAAACCAGTAAAATTACTGTCTCACTTTACTGAATCCAATTTACTTTCCATTTATTCACGGATTCAAACATAAAAACACAGGATACAATGATTATAATTTACACCACTACTGAGAAAAATTGCCTTATTACCTTTAGACTCCAGGGTACAAAGAAACGCGCAGGACTAATTGCAAGTAACATTATTTTCCGCGTTCCGAAGCTCCGCGGCACACGCGAATTTTTCTGGTTCGTATAAAAGTAATCCAGACATGCGAAAAACGACAAGGTTCTCGCAAAAATCCCCGGTCTAATTATTTCCCGTGTTTCGATGCTGACAAAGAACTCGTTTCCCAGCGACCCGACGAATCCTGGTCAATTCCCGTTTCCCGGGCGATTATATAATTCACAGTATTCTGTGTTTATTATCGGCGTCTTTCACCGTGCCCGCTGAACGGCGTCTTTTTCCCCCTTTCCGCGCCCGTTGATCCCCCTGTTTATTGTTTCCTTTGTGCGACGAAATAAATGATGCAAGCGTAACGATGACAAAAAAGGCTCGATTCAATCCCGGTCCTGGGGAACACGTTGAAGAACGGCATTATCTGCGAACGGAGGAGAGGAAAATCGGGGCTTCGATCAGCGGTTCAATTTCGCCAAAGCGGATTCGAATTGAATGAAGTTCGTTTTATTAGCGCTTGCACGCGGAAACACGCTACCGGTCGATTTTTCGCTGAGAAAAATTTCGCTGCATCGACGGGTTTCGAAGAGCAACCGATCTACCATTGCAGATTCTGTTTTCACCCTTTGCGGTCGAATGCCGCCATAATGGCGACTTCTAGTTTGGATGTTTAACCTTTTGACTGATATCGACGCATACCGGCATTTCATATGGATCACCTAAAATGAAAAGCTTGCAAAACGGAAGATATGGATTTTTTTCTATGAAACTTGCATGAAAATACGAAGGAATGAATAAATATTTATACACTGATCAATGATAATGCAAAAATTTATATGTCTTTAAACTACGGTGAAGAGTGTAAATAAAGTCGCAAACAGCGATCTGACAAAAAATGGCACCGATTATAGAAGATCTAGGTAATTTGTAAATAAAACTCAATTTTGTACAAAATGCGGTGAACTTCTTTAATATTTCCCCCTTTCTTTTTAATATTTTAGTATTCTCATTATTAATTGCAAGGTTCTCGCGGTCGGACGATACTATCTGTGTAATAAAATTGTCTAGGAATATGAAACTCTTCTATTCAGTATTTATAGATTTATAATTCGATGGGAGTATGCAGGGATGCTTGGATGAGTTGTGCATGGCGGAATTTCTGTTTATCTTTGTTACTAAATCGCTGTCGTGTTTAATTCAGATTGCAAAGGGAAGATACCCGAATTGATTACATAGTTAATGTTGAAGTATCGATATTCAATGTTTCTTAGATATTCATGCCGTTTCTGTTTCCAAGTTTTACGAATTGGATCCTAAAATAATTTCTCCCATGTGTTCACTCGAAAGCTAATAAAGCATTCTTTAAACATTTAGGATAAAACGAACATTGATTCTGAACGAAATCGCGAAACATTCAAAATGACATAAATTAATTCATTATATATTAAATATACATGAAATCAACCAATAACGAGCATACACATCGAACGCGTAGCAAATGAACATATATACAACATATATATATATATACATGTGTACAAGTGAAAAACTAAAAAAAACTATATAAACCAAAATGAAGAAGAATAATATTTATTTGAGAAAATTAATAATTAATCGCTAAACAGATTAGTGTTATTTTGAATGGTAAGATAACGTGTATAATTATCGAACATAATTGACCGGTTAAAAGGAAATTCGCGAATAGTTGCTTCGAACCGGACGCGAGACCGATAACGCGCCGCAGATATCACAAAACATGAATGTCTGTCGGGAATCGGTCGCGGTTAGTATATATGGAAACATTAGGCGACCGGTGGAAAGTGGTGACATTGGTTACCGATATCGTGACGCGGCGCGGCGGAACGAATTTGTTTACAGGCCTTGCCTTGCGAGCGAGTCGCGAGCAGGAAAATTCTATTTAGCAAATAAGATCGTATCGGCAGCGGCGATACTGTTTCGCGTGACACCTGGAATTAGTGTTTCCCGGCTATTTGTCGGGGCTCACCTGTTCCACATTTTTATTTCGCTCGTCTGTACTGCGGCGCGACGGTTAGCTGATCGGTGCGTCGCGAATAGGCGTTCGAAGAAATTAACGTCTGCTCGTTCAGATTTACTTGAATTTTGAACGTTTATTGGTGATTCTAATGTATCGATGATGAATATTAACACGGTGACTGCCATGATGGTCACCGATGATCAGAGCTTCCAAATTGCTGAAGAACAATTACAATAAGAAAACTTAATTTTAAATAAAAATATTTAGTAACATAAGTAGATAGATCATAGCGTAATATGACTACTGTAATAAATCATTAATAATTATTTTCAATATCATTTGCCTTTGTTATTAAAGAATGAAGCATAACTGTTCAAAACACTAGAAATTCTCGTGACAGTCAACGTGTTAATGATTGATTGTAGGATTTTATAGGTAATGATAAATTCAGATTTATTTCACGTTTGAACGTTTGTCAGGGATTCTAATGTTTCGATGATGAGTAATAGAGCTTAGTTATGTGATTCTATCGGTAGTGATAAATTTAGGTTTATTTGAATTTTGAATTTTCGTTACTGATAATAATATATCGGTGGCAAATAATTGCGATTAATTATAAGATTCTGTATAAGTGTTTGATTAATTGTAATAAATATTCTAAGTTCAATATAAATTTAAAACTTTAAATTTAATTAAATTTACAATTGTAAATAATATTCTCAGGTAGGTATAATATTGAATAAGACTTCCATACTTAATTTCTTTTATATTATACGATACTTATGTTGAAGATTTTAATTAAGTGTTTAATAAATATTATATTTTTTCTTACAAGTTGTTTCTAAACAACCTTCGATACTATATAGGTATATGTTCAAAAGTGTTATAGAATTATATTTTTCCTTACTAGTTATTTCTAAACAATGTTTGATACTACACGGAGATTACATTTGAAATTTAATTTCAAAATGAATTTTAAAAAATTCTACTCTAAATATAAATTTTCTTTCTCTTCAAATTTATAATTAATAGCATCGATGTTATCGGAACTCGCAGTAGAACAAAGCGAACGGGACAATATAGTCGCAACATCAAACTGAAGAAGACAACTTCCGACGAACCGTAAACATTAAAACGAACGATAAAGCGAATCGTTTAATTACCGAGTGCGAAGGGAACCCGTAAAAGGTAAACGAAGCTTATTGCGTCTTCATTGTACCAGGAAGATTCCGCGCGGGACGAAATAACGGGCGAAAGATTTTATTTGCAATTAACGCTTTCACTGCTGCCGCCGCGCCGCAATGACTCGCAGATAAGAGCGGGAGAGGGTTGTGTCTCGCGGGTTGTTCGAGGAGAATAAAAAGAAAGAGGACTAAATACGTCGCCCGTAATCGATAGTACACCCTCGACCGAGTAATTCTCGCGAACGAGGGTGTCGTGTTCCGGCCAGCTTTTATTTATTCCTTCACCACGCGGAAAGCGCGGAATGAGCCGGCACACAGCGCCTATGGACAAAATCCAAAAATTCGACTATTCACACAATGAGAGGTGATGGTTATCAGTGTATTGCTAAATAGTCACTGGTGTACAAAATGATTTTCGTTTAAAATAAACATTCTGTGCAAATAAATACCGTTTCTCTATTTATATAACGTTGAAATCGAAACGTAAAATATCCATTGTCATTGAAAAAACTTCATAATATCCCTGTAATGTAAACAAAAATATAAACACCATATGTTCAGCTCTATACCTTACAACTTTTGTCTGAAGTATTCTTTTGTATCACTCCTATTTTTTAAGTTATTGCTTAGTAGTCCCTGCTATACAAAATGATTTTTATTTCAACAATTAATGAATAATAACCACCGTTCAGCACGCTCAAAGATTGCACTACATAGATTACGAGTTTACCATGTATTTATATTTTTACCTTGTATTCATTCTTAAGTATATTTTAGATACTATATTTCTGTTTATAGATCCACATAAATTTTCGTCTTCGCACGTTTCAGTTTTATTAACTATCGATTGAAATTCTTCTTTCGAATAGACACAATACTGTATTGCAAGGGGTTAAGCAGCTTCCCTGAGCATTGTCGGGATACTTTATTATAACGGGAATCTAACTGGGGGAGAAATACCGGGTGCTTAAATTTTCGTGACCTCTTGGTGGAAGTTGGAGGAACGAGTCTCTTTCTGTTGGGAATAAATGAGAGGATTTTATTTGGAAATTTATTTTAGTATTTACTTGGGTACTTTTCTGGTGATTTATTATTTTCTTGTTTATTGGCCAATCTCGTTTGGTATTCGTTGTGCAATTTAATTGGATACTTATTTTAGTATTTATTACAGTATTCATTTTAATGTTTAACAGGTAATTTAGTTTTGTATTCATTTGAATTTCTGTTTATTAATTCGAGTTTATTATTTTCGGTGGAATTTTGATTATATTTGAATTGATTTTTATATTTGAAATGGCAGTAAAAAGCATGATACCTTTTTTGTGGTTGCAACGAATGTTTGAAATTATTCGTTTTTATGTGACTGTACAGTGCAGATTTCATCCAACTATATAATAATGGACGTATCCGAGTACAACACGATAACATGCAGCTTTCAATAAAGTTTTCCTCGGATTTCAATAAAATTTAACTTGGACTTGCACGAAGTTTAACATCAACAAAATTTCGCTCGTGTATCAACAAAACTTGCTTTTGCAAAGCTGCATCAAAATTTTAGTCGGACTATAACTTCTCTTTTTACCTACCATAATTATTTGTGCAAAACTGTGTTTCCACATTCAAACAAAATTTTACTCGGACTATAACTTCTCTTTTTACCTACTATAATTATTTGTGCAAAACTGTGTTTCCACATTCAAACAAAATTTTACTCGGACTATAACTTCTCTTTTTACCTACTATAATTATTTGTGCAAAACTGTGTTTCCACATTCAAACAAAATTTTACTCGGACTATAACTTCTCTTTTTACCTACTATAATTATTTGTGCAAAACTGTGTTTCCACATTCAAACAAAATTTTATACGTACAATATGTAACAGCTGACAAGAATAATTACATTAACTATAACTCAGCTTATTACACTCTGAAAATGAATATCCTATATATATCCAAACAATTTTCCTAAAGATATGGATGACACAAATGACGCTTTACAAAAAAAACCGTACAAATTAGATCGGTGGACAGTCGTCGAAAATTCACCCTATTCCATTGAAACAAACTGCAGTAGTATATCAAGATAATGAAAGAATATCTGCAAACAATGTCCCTACACTAAACTCGAAGCACTCTCACATATGAGAAACAAAACGAAAATTAAATTAAAAAATAGAATTAATCCTCAAGCAGCAAAATTATTATACCTGTTTACAATACCATGCAAACAAAATATGCTTAATCGTTACAGAACTATCACCGAATACTCATCACCGAAAAACTAGTCCAGTTGAAAATAAAAAAAATATTCGTACCTGAAATTTGATTAAAGGCGGCCGTTAAACGCAGCGTTTATTAACAGCAATTAAAGGCAATGGTTGGCCGGGGAACAAAGGTGTCTCCGTGGAATTTCATTCGAAAAATTTAGCTGAAAACGAAGCGTCCCCTCTCTCTCTCTCTCTCTCTCTCTCTCTCTCTCTCTCTCTCTCTCTCGCTCGCTCTGTTTCGCGCAACGATGCAACGCCGAAACCGTGTACCACCGATCGGAAAACCTTGACGAAAAAATGCAATATAAATCTCGTTCGGTATCAGGACGTGGTTGTGTAGGCGGGGAGGACGGAAAAAAGAGTAGAAAACGAAACAAAACGAAACAGTACTCGTGTCATCCTTTATGGCCACGATACCGGTGGGATTTACTGCCTCCAGACAAAGGTCGATCGTTTAAAATCGTTCCGTGAAACTGACAAACTTGTTGGTAAAACGTTAACCACTGTGCTTTATTGCGAATCTTTTCACCCGGTAGAAAGAAAAACATAAACGCGCCATACACGTTGTTAAGTACTATTTTCGTTGGAGCCACGCGAGATTTCTAACCTCTTTTTCGAGCCCGACAAAATGGCGGGTCGGGTCTGATGGAAGTTTGGAAATATTGGGAGACTGTGATGGAAATTGTGGGTGATAGGAAGTGGAAGATTGTATTTTATAGGTTTGGATTATATTGAGAGGATGTAAAAGAATTATCACATATAAGTAATTGATCACTATTCATTGAAATTTCGCAGATTGAAATTGAAAGGGAAATAAAAGTGAATTGCAGTTGTGTTAACGAATTATATTCATTAGGTTTCTTTTGTTTAATATTTTTACACTTTGTGTATTTTATTTTACATTTTCTCTTATACTTTATTTTATGTTTTCTTGTGCATTTTTTTATAGCATCTATTCGATTTTATGTCTTATTTTACATTTTATTTGTACGCTGCACGGTGCAACGTGTAAAAATCTATATACCGTTCTTCATAAAATCATACGTGTTTATATAAAAGAGGAATAATGTAGGAACCAGTGAAAAGAAATGTACGATATTGTATACTGATTAGTGTTCACGGTGAATCAATTAATATTTGCAGCGTTGATTTTGAAATGATCGCACAGTGTAGCCTGAGGATCGATAAATATAAATCTCGTACATCAGTTTCGATGATTTCCTGGATAGCAGAAACGCGGTTTACATTCTAAGACGCAGCCAAGATTGATACAAGGTTAAGGCAATTTTGATTATGTAACGCGTAGCGTGCGAGAAATCCGAAATGCAACTGCAAATTCGCTACGCGCGACGCGAAAGCTATTGTAACGCGTCGGTGTGACATAGAAATGAGGCGTCGCGTATCGTTTGACGCGCTATAGTTTGTGCCGTCGCGGCGTGTAGTTACAATGGCAATTGTAATGCAATTGAAACAAATGTTCACTTAATGAATATATAACATTTAATGAATATCCATATTGCGAAGAGAAATCGAATGTTTCCGGGGAATGTAATTACTGGAACTTTATTTGCATCATTAGCAACTAGATATCGAAAATAGCGGCCAACAACAAATATAATCATGTAATTGCTGCAGAATATAAACAGTTTCTTTTAAAATGGCTTAATTAAGCCATTAACTCTCATTTTATGTACATTTGAAACAACGCTTTGACTGCAACGTCATCCAAATTCCAAAGACACTACTTTTTACGTATAGACATTCATTCTCGTGATAATGTATCGAACGAATTGAATTTCATTTGATGTATGAGATACAGGAAAGATAGTGTCTGCTTCATTAAGTAAACTATTCCGACTAGATTCGAGTTTTGATGGATGTTCACTTGGCAGTCGAAGTGTTGAAATTAATATGAATGTATCCTTGAAGAGCGATATTAACTGTGTTTAATATTAACCTTCTAGCCGAAGAAACCAGTCAATCATTACAGTACTGTATGTGACATTGTTGACGTAGCGTCATTTTCATACGTTTGTAATGATTATAGTTTTTAATTTTATCACGACGAGTCGTGGAAATTTACGTAAACTTACATTTTCAGGGATTAAGTTGTAAAAAATAGAATGAAAGAAGTATCGGCTTCATCTTATCGGGGATTGATTTCGCTGAAAGTGAAATAAAAACAGTATTATCTATGTTGACGTTTGCGTTTCATAATATTTTCTACTTACTCCGCTTATATATATATAGAAACCTAGGTGAATACATTGACGCTATATGCAGTGAAATATTCTCGTCGACTGTGGCGTGTGCTTTTCGAATGCAATTATAAGTATGAATACTAAGATCACAACGTCCACTTAATTACAAAGATTTTCCTGAATTAAACACGTCTGCTGCACATATGTACGTAACAGGAACTTCTTTCAATACTGGTAAGCTCGGTGCAACTCATTCTACTGATTTCTATCGTTTCACGGACATACATACGTCTTGCTACTGTTTGTTTTTACTCATAATGCAATCAATCAAGTTGCGAATGCTTATGGAATAGAGTAATACAATATAAACGTTTAAACATCTTTTCAAAAGTACCAATTTTTCATATGACCCTTGAAAGAGTATTTATATTATTACTATCATTAAACGTTGATAAATTCATGAATTTATTATAAGTCATTATGTCCAAAAACGAAATAATGTAATCTGAACGTAATATTTTTAATATTTTGTAGCTTTTCAATTATTAGTTAGCGAAAAATATCATTTATCAAAATCATCTTATCCTGACGCTATAATTAAACTGTTTTTTACTAATTAAAGAGCTAATTACAAATTGGAATCTCGTCGATTCGTCGTCGAGTTTTCGCCAAAAACGAAGCAATGAACTCCGTGGGCACAGAGTAATTAGAGTATGTACGTTTGTAAATACCGAAGTTATGACAATAACTGCACTGTTAACCTCTTGCCCTATGATTTCTTTTCCAATCGCACTCAACAGATATATTTTATTGTTCATAATTCATTAGAAGAAGAGGAAAGTTCTACACTTATTCTATGTCTACGTTTGTTTAGAAGCATTAAAATTAATAATAGAAACATAATATTCAATTCGGACTTGGAAAAATTAAATTATATTTATATTTGTTAAATTCTATTTGAAATCTTTACAAGTCTGACACGACATCAAAGTTAACTTTGGAACTGCTAAGCATTCAATGCGATTAATATGTAATCCGTATAAAAATTATAACAATCAATTATCTTCACTTTCATCAGACATTCGTTATAGAATCCAAGTGAAACTATTTATTTTTCAAATTATTTCGAATACTCAATGCTTCTAAGGTATCAATATTTGTATCAATTGTGAAACAAAGAAATCGAAACCAGTATTTTTTACTGGTAGTTCTAATGTTAAATACAATTAAAATAGGAAAACGGATGTTGAATAGAAATATTTAGTAACATAAATAGATAGTGTAATACGAGTTCTGTGATAATAATTATTTTTAGTACCATTCACTTTTGTTATGAAAAAATACGTGTTGCTTTAGAAAATGATCGAAATTCTCGTGACTGTCAACATGTTAACAAATAATTGTCGAAAGAACAAGTTCATCGTCGGTTACTAAAATTGTTGTTCATTCGTCGAACACGTATATTCAAGGCGTTCGTATTATGAGTTCGCGTACATTTACTGTAAGCCGGTTTGAATCTTTATGCCACGTGTCTAAGCAAGCACATGCGACAGCGACTCTTGAATTTTGTTTTCTAACTAGCAGATAACGGTCAGAATTTTAGAAACACTGGAAATCAGTTTCGTATTTCTTTTCCTCTGAAAATAGAATCAGCTACAATATAAATTCTTATTTTCCGTAACAACTTTTATTTCAATAAAAATGTGCATGCTGGTAATTAAAGTAAACGATTATTAAGATTTATTGAATCATTGCTTTAATGAAACGTTATTTACTGATAATATTATGTAAAATTGGAAACACATGATTTATGGGAATTATTTAGATTCTGTATGATGCTGTAACAATAATTAACAGAATAATTATCTAAGTAGCTTCGAGTGTGCCGGAGTACACGTTTTTGCTAGTATAATATTAGATGTCTATCGAAGGTTACGTTATATTGATTAAACATCAACGTGTTTCGTGAAACCATTAAATCTGCTAATGTTTGTAAACTGTGTTACAGATTTTTCCTTTACGAAAGAACGTATAAAGAAATTTCAGAAAACAGTTTGATTATTTTAAATGCAACGTTAAATTCGTCGTGATTTCTATTCCTCCTTTATTTTCCTAAGTTAATTCATCTTTTGCTATGAAATTGACACGTTAGTAAAGAATAAAATAATAATAGAAAAGAATAAAATTTTGCAATACCTTTTACATTGAAAGCAAATGGTACAACATTTCTGTTCATTCAAGAACATCTTTCACAAATAATGGATCTCACGACCAATGTAAACCGATGGTTTAACGGACAGCTTGACACGGCGGCAAAAGCTCGCGTGGCTTTTGCTGAGGTCGGAAACTTTGACCTTTAAGTTAGCAACCTGAGCCTTAAGAGAATAGACAGTAATCGAATGGGCGGGAAGTTTCGGACGATACACACTGGACATTGGATGTTCGGCACCTGATTATATTGATACGTGTACAGTTTGTATAATTTCTTTTTGACCAAGTATTTTTTTAGTATTGTATAATATTATATTTTTAGACCTAATTAGAATAAACGTGATATTATTTATCAAACAAAAATACATTATTTATTTTTCAGTTTGTATTAGAACAAATTTCTAGCTTTAGAAACGTATTCATTAAATATAGTTCCAAATTACTTTCCTTTAACTCTATATTAATATCGTTTAATAATAACAAAGACAATAAACTGTCATTTAATATTAACTTATTTCGTTGTGTGAATTATTATATATTCATTATTATATAAATTATATTAATTTCAATATTTAAGATTAATATTGAAGACAATAAATTTGCTTTATTGTCATGATGTTTATTATTCCACGAACTCAAGATAAGGATCTTGTCTACAGCTCTCAGCGTGCAATTTCAATGGTTTCGCTGAATGTTTGGTCGTACTGAGCATACAGTCATGAACCAAACAATGTTATTCCAATTATCTTTTAAGAAACTCGAACGCTCGCAAATCGTTTCGAGGCGAATTGCATTTGGGAAGCTTCCGCCTACCCTTGGATCACATTTCGAAAGCTTTTGTGCTGTTCTTGGACTACCTCCAGAGCGCGTTTAACACTCTGGTCAATTGCCGTATCCCTCTCGAAGAACCCGCCTGGGAACTTTTAATTCTCTTCTAAGCTGAATTTCAATCGCAACCCGATTGATCTCAGTTTATCGTATTTTACTTAGGATTTCATCCTGGAAGGGCCAATCTCTAGGAACGATCAACTCGTTTGTTAGCATAATTTTCACATCGGAAACTCTTCGTTCGAGAAATTTTCTATTATTAAATTAAATTTCATTTTCCGATTGCAGTTTTCAAGACATAAAAAGATGTCTTAATAACATTTTTATAACCTCTGAAAAAATAATTATTTATATGCAAAAAAATTCCTATATATTCTTCAAAGATCAGTAAATAAATCTGGAAAGTTTAAATTCGATATGTTCATTAGTTTCGTGAAAAAAAATTCTGAAGCTTCGGATCGTTTATCTTTGGGTACTTTATGTGCGGGTCGACTTTGAGGTTAGGTAATGCGGAAGCGGCCGACACCAGTTTTCATGCCCGGGGAAACTCGTCGAGGTCCGTGGTCTCTCTTACGGGTCTCTTCTGCAAGTTTAAGCGTGTCCGATGCACACACAACCTTCGACAACGCTCAAAATAACAATAACGCGGTGACGACACATTCGCTCCCTCGTGGGACCGTGTGTCGTCGCGGCGCCTGCCAAAACAAAAACAGCTGAGTGCTATCAATAAATATTGCTGTGCGAACTTAATTCGGCCTCTCGTGCTAGCTCCGCTTCAACCAGCGGTACTTAACACGGCACGACTGTCGATGAAATTACTGGGCTGTATCGTAACGCAGAATTTTCTCTTTGACGTTTCCTTTTTCACAATGTATTGTCTGCCATTTTGCGGCGTCGACGATTTTGTTTGTTCAATCTGCACTTACTATGTACATATATAAATGTTATCTACTGTTTTCTTAAAAGTATTAAGTTAGTCTTCCCGTTGAACTCTTTTTTGATAAAATTGTAATTTTGAAGTTTATGCGCTTGGAATTTTACAGTATAATCGAGTTCATAATTTGGAAAGTCGGGTTGAAATGAAGGAATTTATGAGTACAGGAAAATTTGCTTATGGAGAATGTTTGAAATTTTAGTTGTGTAAAGTTTATTTCAAAGTGAAACGATGCAGAATTATGGTAGAATGTAATATTGCAGTTGGTAGTGGGAATTCGTAGCTTGCTTGTGAATTTTCATTCTTTACTGTGATGCAGCCGCCACGAAACAATAGTCGGAAAGGCATCCTGGAATTCAACCCTCCGGTTGGCTTTGAAATCCAATAATAATCCACAGGATTTTCTAAATAACACGGCCTTCCCTTGCACAATGGGCTTTAGTGACCTTAGCAGAGCCAGTGAGTGGGACGTTGGCCGCTCGACTTCACGCTCTTAGCACAATGGCGCTGAATAAACTGCGATGAAGCGTTAACCCTTAATATATCATTGTAGGGTCACTGAGAAAACTGAATATATGTATGCCGCTTCACTGTCTTCAGCTTCCTAGTTTTTAATCAACCATTCACAAAACAGAACTGTTTTGGCTCTTTTGTGTAATACTCGTGAGAGTAGAAAATATCGTGGAAAAGAATTTATTTAAATTCTTGATGAGAAAATTCATTGTCGTTCCATAAATAAATGTGAACTTTTTCGAATAAATAGTTTTCTTTTAAGGGAAATATTACAAAATTTTATATTTACCAGAAAGTAGTAGAGTTTGATAAACTTACTGCAAACAAGAAGGACAAACGAGTGTATGAAAAAAGGGGAGAAAAGGAAGGATCGAAGTGCATCAATTATCTGGCGTGGTACTCTTGGAAATTTTAACACTATAAAATTGTATCACAATGTCGTTTGCTACGCTCCAATTTTCCAATAAATGGCCGCGCATGCGGGTTCATTACTCTCCGCTTAGATTAGATAAAACACAAATGCAGAGTTTAGTGGTCTCATAAAGCGATTATTGAAGCATTATTCTACGAACAGATAGATGTGAATTACTTATGAATTGATACTGATAAACGGTTATTGTACCTCCCACTTGGTAAAGAAGTTTACGTAATCAGACGGACTAGAATATTTATTCTAAAAAGTTTTTACTAACCTTCAGGCATCGAAGCTTAAAAACATTGCTGTCAAAGCTAAAATACTTTACAAAGTCCAACATAACATGTGTCAGTTTTAAAGAATTTTTATTGTACACTTCCGTTAGCATCGAGGTGTTGCATGCAATGTTTTACAAAATTTCCAACATACCTTGTTAAAAAGAAAATCGATTGTTAAGGAAAATTTCCAATTTAGTAATTTCATGTTTCCATTAATAAAAAAAATAAAACGAATGATTTGGTTGCATTTGAAAATAATATTCGAAAAATAAGCAACACATTTAACTTTTAATTAAAAACAAGATGGCACAAATTATCCGACATATTGAACATAAAAAAACAGCAAATGAGAAACCTCTTTTACCGACAGTATCAGCATGTTTATCTCAAATGTTTTTTGTATTCAAATTCAAATTGTACCATAAAATTGCGAAGCGAACAATACGATATTGTTGACTAGATGAAATAAAATTCAAGTAAGTATAAAGAATTAAAATTGAATTAACTAAAAATGATAATTGAATTTCATTTTGTCATTCATGATATTAACAAAAACCCTTCTTAGCTTCATGATTTTCACAACAAACAGTTAGTGTCTTCGATAAAATACTTTCCGACAGTGGCAATACCATCACTCGTACGTTAGTTAGTTAGTTCTAAAATAAACCACCCGATTATCTCCACACTGACGTATGCAGATAAAACGACCTAGAAATGAATAATTCGCGACAGCGGAAGCTGCCAACTTAGCCAGTGGCTCGATATCAATTGCTACAAGATGTCGCGGCTGCTAATTGTGACGGTTCCGTGAAAGATGGCGGCTTTGCATTTCGTGATCCTCGCCCCGTTTGGCAAAACTCGATGCCAGTTTATTGCACCTCGCCGGATCTTCGTAACATTGCGTTCGAAGGAAGAAATTTAGTAGCGTTTTCCGCTTTCGTCTATCACATTTCTACCAAACTTCAGCTTTTAACTTACTTACATCGCATGACGGAATATAAATTATTCCAAAGAATTCAATTCAATAATTAAATTATCTTCTAAAATCTTTTAAAAATTTAGAAGTATTCCACTGTCGACAGATTTATTTTTATCATATTTAAATGATGGAAATGTGCACGTGGAACATAGATTATAATATAAAATTATAATGTACTATAATAAATGGTAATAATAATAATAAAATAACGACAACAACAACAACAATAATAATAATAATAAAATAAAGACGACAATAATATTAGTAAAACAATGATGATAATAAAAATATTGAAATAACGATAGTGATAATAATGATAATAAAATAATGATGACAATAAAAATACTAAAATAACGATGGTAATAATAATAATACGGTTACATTACTTGACCATTCACTGATAATTCAGTCTACGTAACAATAACAGCGTATACAATACGCTAATAATGCAAATAGGTTAACACGTCAGATTTATTTTCCGCGCGAATTTTACCGGAAACCTCTGCGTTAACGTTTCTCGCCATTATTCCCTGAACTGTTCTTAAGATTTCTTCACTTCCTCCACTTTTCACGTCTGAGTTTTCTGTTTCTACTGAATGCCGCTCCGTGAGAGCGTACCGCGCACTTTTACTACCATTCATGAAAATTTAAATTAGTGTGGAGATTTAGTAATCGCTTAATTTTAATAGTCTCCTTTACATTCGGATTATTACTTTTCTTCCTTCAGCGATTTTGAATTCAAGAAGTTAAGATATTTGAAAATCTTCTCGGTTTTAAACGTTCAGCCGTGTAACGAGGTCAATAAAGAAGTGTTTAAAAGCAGAAATTAATAATTTAGAACTCACGACGTTAAAATTCGGAAAATTCTGGAATTATTGTAATCCATGGTTCACGAATGTATTTATGTAATCGTAAGATAAAATTCAAATTGATTTCGAAATTCTTGTTTAATGCTACTAGATGGTACATTTGAGACATTATTATTACAAAATCGTTGAACTTTAATAATGCAAACGCATAACTTAATGTTTAATATTAAATGGTTAACGTCGGTAAATATGGGATTCCACAATCGATGTAACACTACGTAGAGCATTACAGTTTCATTAAAATTTAGCGGGGTTTATTAAGTAGTCATTGCAGTAAACGATCCTCGCCTGTCGGCGTTACATTCAGTATTCATTAAAATCTAACACCAGCCAGGAATTAAATTATCGTTAACATTTAGTGTCGATCAAATGTTAAATAATGGCCATTGGATGAAACGACTCTCGTTTGAATGTGTATTCGATTGTAATGTTACTGGCACAACATTTTATTCTGTGACGTAAGATATTTAAGAACGATGATGTCACACAGTTACGCCGTTCATTTAAAACAACTGAAAAAGATTTATTAAAAAAAATCTACAGTATCAACTCTCTTTCGAAATACTTTAATATAATTATTTTCTTATCGTATACTGTATTTTCCTTAAAAAAACTAATACTTCACTTACCAATCTTCATTTAATTCCTTGAAAAATTTCTAATTAATCCAAAATTTTGTATTAAATTTTCTGCCGACTATACACCTAACAATTTGTTTTAAAACTATTAATAAATAAGAAGCATTATTAATCTCTTATGTACATAGAAAAATCATTAAATATTTTATTAATTACCTTACACTATTAAATATTAAATTCTTCAAGTAGACTCTCCGTTATTTGGATGCTTGAGTACCTCGTATTAAGTTTCAAAAGTGAATATTATTTTAATAGGACTCGAAGAGTTCGCAGAACATGCACGTTCATTGGTCTCTCTTTTACAACCGAAACGTTACGATGATGTGTCTCTTTCGCGCGACACAGGATTTAATTCCATCCGATTCCGTGAGTTGTCGCAGTCGCGTTATTACCGCTGCGTTCGTGCCGCGGATTAGCGGTGGATTAAGGGTATCGGTGTCGCGGGGGTTAGAGGATACGGTTGCTAAGGGTGTTCCGCTTAACCGTGGACAATGGTTCATTTCGAGGAGTCTCGAGGTCTAGCGACATGCCCTGTGCGTCAACCGCTTATGGGCTTGTACAGGCTGAAACACCTAATTCTACCACCTCCAATTATGTTCATTATAAACGTGTAACATTCACAAAGTTTTACATAAACGTCCATTGGACCTATTTAAGAATTTAAGTAATTTCTTCGAGCCTTCTATTTTAATGGAAAAAGTAATCCTTTTATACGAATCAATCGTTCTATATATGTATCTACTTATAAACTGTATACATAAGACATTAAAAAATGGTTGAACTGAAAATTATACTGTTTTTTAGGACAAATAAAAATATATTGGATGCTTTTTAATAGAACCAATCTTTTAATTGAATTTTTATAAAAAGATATTGTTCAAACAATCTTTTTACATAGATTTATAGGTCTTAATGAAGATTTTAATACTGTTCTATTCAATATAAATTTTTATTTCAATTGGAATGACCTTTTTCTCTGGAAAATTGAAAAATTGTTTTCTATGTTATTTAATTTATGAACCTTCTATCATCGGTAGGTATGTTATTGTTTCAGATAGCAGTACAGAAACTGTATGTACAGGTTGTTAAAACATTTTGTAACTTATTCAGGAAATACGAGGGCGGTTTATCGACTCTGTAAATCATCCATCCGTACTGTTTTGTAAACCAATTATCCGTTTTTCCGCATTGAAAATGCACCGTAAACAACCGTTTAATGGCAAATCGAGTGATAACTGTTGTGGTTGAAAGCAGTTCAATAAAAACGGAATTATTGTAAACAACAAGTGGCTCGCTCGAAGTACAACGGCTCGCCAAAAATAGACAGCAAAAATAGATTTCACAGCCTCATTTACAATGCATATTCCGCTCGGTAGTAGCGGTAGAAAATTTAAACAGTGCAATGATGGCCCAAGCTGCCTCTCTCTTTCTCTCTTTCTCTCTATCTCTTCTTCGTTCTCTCATTACATGAATTTTCTTCGCTTTCTCCTCGTATTCAAATTTGCATTCTTTCTTCGCCCTTCACCTTCAAGCCAATACACTTGCTCACAACGAGTTCAATGAAGACTGATCCGGTTCTAAAATATTTTACGATAACGTTTGGTTCAATTATAAATAATACAGGATAAAGAAATTACAAAATTATTGTACACATAATAGTTAAATATTCAAATAAACAACAGCAATACGGAATGTTAAATCAAACATTCAACGTTTCAATGAGAAAACTGAATTATCAAATATTTAAATCGAGTTGTGATAATGGAATGCTTAAACTTAATTATAATTTCAGTATTGAATATTCAAATTCAATTACACTGATTTACTATACAAATTTAATATATATCTTTTTACTAATATATGTCATTATTATTATATTTTTTAATATATATATATATATAATTTAATATTACATATATATACATATATCTAATGATTTAATATCTTTATCAAATTTATTTTCAATCCCCATTTGTTATCCACGTTATAAAAATACTACTACATTGATTATATACACCAAAACCCGTGTTCCAGAATCACCCACAAACTTCGACCAACCATTTTCATAATTTGCAATTTCCATTCGCAAGAACGGAGAAAACTCCGCTATCTCCCTCATAAAAACTTCGAAAATTGTTTTCCGCCAGCGAATATCGGATGATTTTCGCTGTCTTGATTCTCTCTTTAGACAGTTTCGCCGATCGCTGTTCCCACGCTTTTCCATGGCATTTTCATTTGAATGGAACGCGTCCCAATTGTCTGGCGAACTTCCGGGGACGAGATTTTTTCGACGAAAAATTCTGCAGGCGAACCTCAAAATCGCCGATTACAAATGTTTGATGGCGGAGAGGTGGGAGGCGGTCGAAGATGCGAGAGGATTTATTTGGAAAATCTGACAAGCCGCGATTTTCACGCTCACCGGCTGCCAAAATCGCATTAAAATCGGGCTAAAGCGTGCAGAGACACCCAGTGTCATTAAAATGATGTATGGCCTGCGTCCAAATGTCCGGCGGGTCTAGGCTCCGATTCAAAATCCGCTTTTCCCGGTTCCGCGGATTTGTGTCTTGTTAATTGGTAAACGAAGCGGACTATTATTACCCACCCGTGGAAAACGCGCGATTCCCTGAGCGCGCTAAAAATTGCATTCAATTATGTGCACGCGGCTTTGTTTTTACAGCGTGTTCAGGGATTGAGAAGACTCTGAAAATAACTGCTCGATATTGTCATATGAACCGTTTTTTTTTATTTGATGTGGTATTATTCCATTTTTGGAATAAATGAGTTAACTCCTTGCCTTACAATAATGCGTGAGACTCGTGATGAAGATTTTAAACAGAATTTAACAAACATAAATATTACTCAATTCTTACAAAGTCAAATGAAATATATTTTTCCGCTATCAAATATAATATTTTCGATCAAACATGGACATAGAATATGCATAGAATTTTTCTCTTTTTCCAATAAATTATTACTGACAAAATTGTATCGATCACAATCGAGAAATAAATTATAGGACAATGGGTTGATGGTAGCTCAGTGAGATATAGATATCCAATTTTATATTTTTAATCATACAATCGGTGGCGTACGGTATCCTCATAAATTAATCAAAAGCAGTTTAACTGCGAAACGTGATTGTTAAAATGTTTTGTTTGAAACTGGAAAGAGTCTATTTGTAGCTAGAAAATCATTCGTTTTCTTTCAGAATTTTATTAATTAGTATTGCTTAATAAAGTTCGACAAGTTTATGGTTTTATAAATATTACCTGAATTGATTAAGGTCTGCGAATATTTTTAAGTTGATTCAAACGCAAACCCTTAAATATCCCAATGTATCAGTTCCAACTGAAACAGTTACGGAGAACCGAAATAAAGTCATAATTATTATTATGTTATTAGATGTATTCGTTCTGAGTTATTTTGATTTCGGTTTTTTACAAAAGTAAATAATATGAATGTTCGCGTGAGATGAAGCCGAACTGAGTAAGAAGAAAAAACATTTTTTTAAATTTGTGTTGATTTAAACAATTTGTGTAAGAAGACAGAAATAATTTCTGTTAAATCGGAATTGTGTAAAACGAGAATTGAGCGTACTCATTTGTCAGATTCCTTTCTAGTGAAATTATAATTTTGAATTATAAAGAGGATGCTCTATAATTGTCAGTACGAAATTTATTAAGAAAGGTAGATGAGTATGGAGTAAAATTTATGACAGAATTAGATGTAAAACATGGCCAATTAGCCATAATTCCAATGCATGACAGGGCGTAGACTATTACTGCATTACCTGTTATTAATTAATTAAATTATTTTCTAAGTAATGACATTCTCTATGAAATTACTACGAAATGCCATTGTAGCTGTTTAGAAACATTAATGCGTGTAGAAATCAACGAAGATGGACGGACAAGTGTTCCAATAAGTAAATAGAGTGTACAGACGAATTTACGAATTGAATTTCATTCAACACGAAGCCTCACATATGCAAATTTCATTTTATATTTTTTATTATTTCTACGCGTGAAATATCGCTCCAATGTCAATCGCACTACTATTTAATTAACACACAATCTATATACAATTAAAACTATTCCCACTTTTCCTACTTCATATTTATTATTGTATTATAAACTATCGTTTTGAATCATTATTCACGCTCCAAATGATTAAAATAAAAATATTCTATTAATCTAAGTCTTCTCGCCTACTTCAAATATTATTTTATTAAACTGCACACCATTTAATATTAGTTAATAAAGAAGTATCGCAAATTCTTTTATTCTTCACATTTCATCTCTTTCTAAAGTTAGCTAACCTCGATCTATCAACAGTAAATCATCTTGTTCCGATATACACTCGCGATACATGCTGTCCAGACGCTAGCCGACACATTCGAGCCCGTTCCTTCGATTATCAGATACCGACAGGTGAATCACGAACCTGATTCCGCTAGAAATAACGACGCATTGTTAATTACCTGTGGAAGGTGGGTAGGAGAGCGTCATTTGTTTCTCGGAACAGCTGTTCGCCGGATACTGTAATGCCAAGAGTCGAAGCGTGGCAATGACAAAAGGTATCCCGATTGACGAATGCGTGTTCGCGCAATAGATTCCGGTAATTAATCTGAACACCGTGTGTCGAGCACGGTGATTGCCGGACAGGCAATTAACAATACCATCGTGTCAGTGTAGCGCGTCCATAACCGAAGAGCGATGTCTGACCCTGAACCAGGCTACTGACAATCAGCATAATAGAGAATTTTCGTGCTTGTTCCAACACATTTTACTATCGTATAAAACCATGTTCTGGTTTCTGTTAACACTGCATTCTTATGCTCACTATTTTATGCGTTGTTGGAAGATAAAACATTCTTAATTACCCGATGGTCAAGAATTATTTTCTTTTAGTCAACAAACAATGGATACTTGTGAGCATTCTTGTTTTCGTGATTTAACTTTATAAGGAATGACGAGGAAGATTTTGCATGAAAATGATTATTTCACTGTGATAATTAACAATTGGATTATGTTGTGAAATAAATAGTTGTTATTGTACGGACGTGTCTATTTGATATTTTTCATTAATACTGCAATTTTATGTTGAATAGTTTGTTAACAATTGGAAGGTAAAGTATTTTTACTCTCTAATATTTAGGAAGAATTATTTTTTTCAACAAATTCTGGGTTCTTATGAAAATTCTTATTTTTGATCATTGAGGGTATAAGTAATGATGCAGAATTTATAACCTCCATCAAAAAGAATTCGCAAAAATCTCTTTGTCTATTGTATACTAATTTGAATAATCAAAGAACGCCACCAAATTCCCTCAAAAAGCGTAACACATTTTTTTAAATACCTTTTGATTCCCGGAATCTATGTAAATGAAACAATGTATTCTGATAATTATCGAAAATGCTTTATTTCCGGCGATCCGTCGCGCAGCGTCGAATTAAGCGACTTCCGGCTCGCTCGATTGTCGGAGGAAATTCAGAGTCTTCCCGTGCGCTGTCGGCACGAAGCGTTGTCTCGTATAAAGATTCAAGAGACCGATATGTATATACATAGAAGATAGGTGGATATTTCCCTCAAGTGAATAATAGCCAATCGAATAGTCATAGGTCATAATAAAACGGGCTGTCGGTCTGTCGCGACGTTAGCGCCTTTTTAGCACATGTTTCCGCGGTTTTCAGCGATCGTGTCGATCTGACGACGATCAATTCCAAAATTAGACAAATTACGATTCCATTACAAACATTGACGAGAAGACAAAAGTCGACGAGAATTTTTTGGATTTCTAAAAATTCTATCTGTAAAAATTTTAATTATACATTGAAGTGTTAATTCCATAATCTTTCACTATTTAAATATTAAATTATTCGTTTGCAGCTTTTATTTTGGATATAAAACCTCGAGGTTGATTTAATCACTGAAATATAATTTTCCATTCGATTCGAAACTATTATTTGTAATTGTTAATTAGGTATTCACTGCAATCACTTTAACTTTAATTTTGCATTAGTAATGTTTAACGATTATGAAAGAATTAGTCATTTTTTGTTATTCAGTAGTGAAGAATTATTATAAATTACTGTGAAATCGATAATGATTATAGTTAATCGAATAATAATCGAATCAATGATTGCAATTAAATCATCGCTAATAATATGTAATCAGATTACATTTCGTCTAATTTTGGTGAGTTACTTAGATACTTCTGCGCGATCAATTTTTGCCGGTGTTTGTTTGAACGAACCGGGATGAGTAATTGTTGAGAACGAGAATAGCCCAAAAATTTGATTATCCAATGACAATCTGGAAAAATAAATCCTCCTGGTGAACTTTTGGGAAACAATTCGCGATGACTAATGGCGTTGCAAGATGGGAGCATGTGCACGCTATGCTAGAGCATCAGCAGAAGCGTTGCACGGATGTTAAACAAATTGTTGCTGCATGTAAAATGATTTATTTCTGATAATGTTAGATCATCCTGTCAGCTTCCTCCGCTACCTCTTTATATATTTTCTTACGTCTCGCAGCATAATCACGGAAGTTTTCGTTTATATTTACGACCGAGTCATAAAATTACTATTTTCGACGCGTTGTATGATGAATTAAAAGATATGAAAAATGAAGGAAAATAGAAAATGTTAACAGAACTTCGCTTTTTTGGATTATTACCTATACATGTATTTATCTTTTTCATTGTACTACTTTAATTAACAAAATCGTTTTAACGTGGAGATCATTCAAAAGAATTTTCACGAGACAAACATTAAGATGGAATTTTTTAAAATGTATTGATTTCTTAATAAATATTTTTTCATTTTCACATTATCTCGTAGATCGATTTAAATAATTATTTAAAATTCGACGGGAACTCGCGGGATTATTAGAAATAACACCAACAAATCTAGGAACGAATTCTGTTCTCATCAAGCACGGGCGAACTCACTTTAATTTTTTTGCAAAGCTGTTTTGATGCTAAATGAAATACCTCCAGAACTTTTCTCAGATTAGCTTTGTTAACTCAGTTCAATGCAATTCGAAAGTTTCGCGTGCTGAGAACTTTTTAATCGTACTCCCCAAAGATTATTAATTTCCGAAGAACTTATTTTGCATGAAATGTTGACGGAGAATTAATTCCTTTCAGTGAATGAATGTTCCCCTCAATTTCATTATTATGATAACTTGAAGCGAATTTCGGAAGACAATGCGTCGACTATTTTACAGAAAATTTACGAAATTTATCAGAAATTTCAAATATGGTCCATTCCTGAATTACGTACGTTCGTTTTTGCGAGTATAATGGCAACGGTACAATTTCCTGGTCCAGCCCAATTCACCGGCCATATTGTCTCTCCGTCCCGCCGTTTTATCGTTGCACCTATGGAATACTGAAAATCGTATTTGCATACGGGAAAATATCCATTAAAATCTCCATTGAAAATACAATCCTCGCTCGCCGTTCTAAACATTCATAAATGCTTCTCGTTGAATATCAATTAATCAGTTCCACCGAATAAGTATTATTTAAAACAATACGTATTATGTGTATCACTCTGATTACATTTTACTAACTACAATTTCAGTTCCCAGTAATTTAACAATCATCATTTATTCGAAAATTCAAAGAAATAATAATCCATTACCATATTACGTTTATTCAGTTGATAAAAACATTTTCGACGTTACAGTTGTGCATCATATTTTCCATGGAAATAAAATTTACATGGAGCACACGCTGCCTTAACTAGCGAAACGGAGAAATTCTTTTTCACGAAATCAGCATGAAATTGCGATGAATGAAATTACATTTCAGTTAAAATGTAATTCCGAGGGATTGTTGTTAGATTAGCCTCGAACGTCCTCAGCGTAACGTTTTGCCATTTCCATTGCTATTAGATCCATGTTGGAAACGAAGTGGTAATTGCTGTAGAAATTAAGCAAGTCAGATCCGCTGTGGCCTGTTCGAGATTTAGCAAATCCAGTTACTCGACAAAGGGTCATAATCGTTTAGCATAAGATCGAAAGTTCAGTTCGTTTCGCTGGGCACTTGTAGAACACATCAGGAATTACCATGATTCGAGCATTATAGCCTACTAGCATTTATGTTGATACTTCAGGACTTGCATATAAACCTATTAAACATTATTAAAATCAAAAGTAGAAAATTCTGTTCCAAATTTTTGAATATTTCTTTTTTCATCAATAAATATGTTAACTGTAAATGTGAGGACTTGGAGATTTCAAAGTTTAATGATTATATCATAAAGTTAAATTTTCAACTTTCAGTTGAACATTTATAGAATCAATGAATCTACTATGTTAGTTCCATTTTATCTAGCACACAGGATAAATAGTTATTTCATTAAATTATTTTTCTAATAACGATGCAACTCAAAATTAAAGTCCAAGGTATACTTTACAATCCTGTTGTCTAGAATTCGTACGCAAGTAATTTCATACAACGAAAACAAATTTGATAAAGTGCACTTCGACACAGTAAAAAGAATGACAAAAAGTAAACGAATAATTCAACATTTTTAGAGTAGCCTTGTGTACCATTGGATTACACGGCGAAGAAAGAATCGCGAAAAAATGAAAACAATGTATTTTTCAGCAGTACAAACACTAATACGGGAATATATTACAGGTACACCGTCGAAATTATTAACAAGAGGAAACGAGAGTCCAACGGAAGCACGTAAATTATTTCGCGAAAAGGATCGCGTGAATGAAAACCGCGGGTTGACCACTGGCGCATGCGTTTATACTTTTATATTAATTGATACCAGAGAGCTTGGTAAATATAAATATCGCGTTTCCCGCTGCTCTAAGGAAAAGATAAAGTTAAAAAAAATTCTCTTAAGAGTCTGCGACAGAGATTTAACCCTTAACAGACTAGAAGGGTTTATTAGTCCAATTTTAACATTTACATCAGTTAAAAAACCTTTTAAGTATATTTGACATCCAATTTCATTCCATTATTTACTTGTTTTAACCATTTTTACCTAATATGAATCAACCTGAATAATTAAAATAGTATATTGAAATACAATTAAATTAAATAGTGTTGATTCAAGCTTCAGAATCAAACGTTAAGAATGTTTCCAATCGTAAAGGTATAACCCGTTCTCCAAATAATATCGAATCAAACTCGTGAGGAGAATTTTCAACTGAATTCGGTAAGTAAAAATGTTATTCATTCAGTCTTTATGTACATGAAGAATTACTTGTCTATTGTCAATCTTTAACTTTTATAGTAAACGTAGACGCAGGATAAACATCAAAATTTTTTCTTTCTCTACTGAATTATTGACGATAAAGTAGTGTCATCAAGCATAGTTGTGAAAGAAATCATAAAACAAGGAGTTAAATAGGTGAATTCAACTAATGAATTAAATAAAAAGAAGTAATAACAGAAAAATATATAAACACTATTTTTTACCGTTCTTTTGCGTAACTTTTCTTTCTGGTAGTGTAAAGGTTAATAAGACGCTGTCGAAATTCCCGTGATAAAAACTGGCTTAAGTTCAACGTATTTCCGACGCGGCCGCGTTTCCGCGCTAATCGCCCCGATTATCGGCGAAACTTGTCCCGATTAACGTCGACGAGACTTTCGCGGGAAACGCGGCGAGGAACTCTCCGTTATTTCCGGGCGGATCGTGTCTCGCTTGAAATTCGATAACTGGAATCTTTTTCGATTATATAGAGATCCATGGATCTTTTTAAAAATGGTGAAGTTCCTTCGGAATTTTTTAAAATTAATAGTAATGCAAATTTTTGAAAACAGGATACTGTTCAAAGAAAAGGAATCGAAATAATGGAGTCTTTTAAATATTGTGCGTTTTGGAAAATGAGAAGTTCGAAATTATATTATAAACAAAAAATAACGATAATAATTGTTTTCTCAATCAATAATAATTAATTTTTCCAATCGAATTTACTTCGAAACAGAAAAAGTTAAAAATAACACAAACTTTTGAAAACCAAGTAAATACATACTAAGAAGAGAAAAAGTCGGGAAAATCTTTTGAACCCTACCCCGAAAACCACAAACATAACGAATCACATTTACACAAGTTCATGTTTCCAAAGTAAAACACTTAAAAACTCTAATACTCCCTTTGCTACATTTCTTCCGCGTTAATAACCCTGTCAGAGACTAACAAGGGAAGTTATCGAACCCGGAAATTCAAAAAATGATGACACCTTGCGTTTACGTAGAATAAATCGAACCTAATATATTGCAATTTTTTCGTGCCACATTTCACTTTGAAGAGGTGAAACCACCCCTTGAAGAAAATTCAAATTTTTCTTTAATTTATTCTCTTGGGAACGGCGAGAGGTAGAGGAAAAAGTTTCAACAAAAAACGAATTACTCTTTCACGTGTATAAAATTGTAAAATAAAATTGTTCAAAAATTTTCCAAACTAAAATTCGACACGAAAAAATTTGTAATATATTAGCCTTAACTTACTCTACTTTATTTTGTTATCTTGAGAACGGCAAAAGGTAGAGAAAAAAGTTTGAAGAAAAAATTAATTACTCTCTCGCATGTATAAAATTGAAAATAAAATTCTTCCAAAATTTTCCAAACTGAAATTCGTTATGAACAAATTTGCAATATATTAGCCTCGACTTAATCTAGTTACACGCAACGTTTCATAATTCTTTGGATTTCCAGGATCGACAACTCTCCTTGTAAGTATAATGAAATTTTACCGCATCCTTTATTTTCCCGCGCGATGACATGAAGCGTTACGTCGTGTCGCGAGTATTATTGTTATTATAATGTAATAACGGCGCGATGAGGATTTAAAAGGAGCGCGTTTTTGGTATCAGCGGAGATTGAACGCAGCAGGTTAGAGGACAGCTGGCTCTGTGTATACACGTGAGAGACTTATCAAAATGAAATTCTGCCCGGAAGCAGAGGAAAAGTGGCTTCGTGTCTGATGGAACCCCAACAGGTGTTCAGGGGCTGGAATAGTCGGCATAATGCCTTTCAAATCAAGTCGGAAGCTCGGATTTTCCGCGCGTTCGCATGCAAATGCATCCTTCCGATGGACGGATCGCGTGTAAACATCGCGCGAGCGGATTATTCGCGTGTTACGGGCCTGTCATCGCTGCTAATCGATTTTTCCCCGCGCGCACAAAGTCACATCCTTCGACTTGTCGGCTCCTGCCTCGGACAGATATCACGTTCCAGTATATCCGCAGGATTTTTTCGTTTGGTTTTCATCTGCCAGCTTATCCGAATGACTTCAGCCGAAAACAATCAAGTCAACTCTTTTCACTGTTATCGCTTTGCTAGTTTTTGCTCAAGCTTCATGTAATTTTTCTGGTGGTGGTGTCTTATGCTGGGTATACAGAAGTTACTTGGGGTTGGAGTTTTAACACGTTGAGTATCAAAATGATAATAATGTAGCATCAATTTATGTAATTGAATTACGTTATTATTATTGTAGGTTTATCTTGTCAAATGTCACTGCATTAGGTGGTATTACTTGTAATATAGAAAAGTTTTCAAATAATCATAGTTTAATTGAATGAATTATAGTAATTCGATTTGGTTGAGGTCACCGGTGACCCCCATGACATCGAACGTCTGAACTTCTTCCGACAAAATGAGTGTTCGAGAGTATGCGTAACATCGAAATACGAATATTTAGTGTATTATTTATTTCCATTGTAATAAGGATATTCAGAAATTCAAATTTCCGTCTTGAGTTACACTATATTAGAGCTGTATTTCACCTGTATCTATCATTGGCAGCATTTTGTTGTTTGAACTAGGTTTGCAGAATTGGTACTGCTTTGCTCATATTTTGAGACTTTAAGGTTCAAACAGCCAATTAGAATACCTATTCGCCTAACTGCAACAATCAAAATCGACGTGAAAATTTGTCAAATGATATATACGAAATTCAATATACGTCGAATTGACCGTAAACCTGTTAAACATTAGTTTCCAATTATACAGTGTAGGAATGATAGTGAAATAATCCGAATGTTATAAAAATGTTCGAAACGATAATTGTGTAGGGATTAAGATTGCCCTGAAAAATCGGTTGTTTTATATTAGAGGGTCTAATTGCTGCGGAGTTAGCCGATTGTTTCGCTGGTGGTGCATCCAATGGGAAACAACGACGGTAATCAATGAATGCACCCGTCCGTAATGCAACAGGGATTTTCCGCCTCATTATTGCCGTCCCGCGCCTGAAATATGTGGCCTCGGGGGAGAAAAAAATTCAATACCGATTCACCGGGGGAGTTTTATTGCGAACGAACGCCTGGTGAAATGAAGATACGAAGGATGCTGAATGTCCTGATGCACGCGAACCATTTCACTGATCCGGGAACTGTTTACGCCGCGCGATTGCTGGCCAGCCCTTTTACTTGATCGACCCTTGGAAATTACTTGCTACCCGATCGATCTTAATGGATTCTATCATTATTCTATCCCTCTGTTGGTTACTTTAATCGAACTCGCTCAAAAATGGACACGTGCGCTCGCTGGGGCGCAGGCAGACTATCGTTAATAGACTGAGGACGTTTATAATAGTACACGCTTTTTTTAGACTAATTTCTATTTATAGAAATTAATTATAGAAATTCGAGGAACATTCTCTTACTATGTTAACTGTAGAACTACCAGGCAGATAAAAGTGACACGATCCTGATTTCCTCTGTATATGATTATTGAAAAGATAACAGATGATTTTTTGAGAAATCACTGAAGACATTGATTTAGGAATGTGAAAACTCTATTATGGTTTAATAGAAATGTCAATGGGCACATTCTTGGAGTTTCTATAGGAAAATTTCAAAATCAATTTGACTGATCGGTAGTTTTAGTGTTAAGAGTTCTGTTATATTGTAAAAAAAATGACAAAAAGTCATGGATATTTGTTGAACGTATTTGCTTATTCCGTTGTAGGAGATTGAAAATGTTGTATGTTTAATTAATAGTTATGAATGTATGGAAATTATTGAAATGTGGAAATCTTTATTAACGTTTGATTAAGTAAAATGATTGTAAATTGTAGTCTTCTAAAAATGAACTGAATTGTCAATAATAAAAGCAGTAATTATATGATTAAAGGATAGAAGAAATAATGAATTGATACGATCTCCATTAAAAATAGAAGATTCTATGGAACTTTGAAAATCTTCAAAGGGATTTAATTAATTAATTGTTCTATTAAATTGAACAATTAATTAATTGTTCATATCGTGAAGATTATATTTGATGTATTGTACATCGTGTACCAATTCTAGACCATACATAGACCAAACTGAATTACCCTCGTTGAATGATTACTTACAAGTACTTCGAGGTCATTTCCACTTTCTATAAATAAAGCTTCCTATAATGCAGCCTAAAGTCCAAGGTAGCATTTTCTACAATCGTTATAACAATCTATAGTCGTTTATGGTCTGCCAATAGGTTGTATTTAAAGTAGGTATCCACGCGAGGCTTCACTTCGCAATAAATGTTTAATGAATTTAGAAAGTTTACCTCTTCGAAAGCTTGTTATAGGTCACGCAGAATGAAAATACTAAAATTTTTAATAAAATCGTTATTATCACCATACATGATTTAAAAAAATACCATAAATTCTTCATAAATTAATAAGTTAACGAACATAATAAATCCTTCACTATAATTTCAATAACAACTATCATCTGTCAATCAATACTTTTACAAACTTGTCCTTCCTTACATTTTAAACTTGTCCTCTTAATCTATTTATAAAAATATTAATTTCTATTCTCAAAATAAATCAGAAACTTCTGTTCTTAAAATAAAACCGATAATTTGATTTTCAAGTTTCACTTGGTATTTTCCCCCTCTTCTAACTGGCACACGAACAAAACTTCGAATATACTGTTCCATCAGTTTAGAAGGGATTACACATATCCCTGCGATAAGAGCACGACAGGTCCTCGAAGCTTGTTTAAAATTCCCGACGTGCTCGATGGGAAAATGGGGAAGAAACATAGGTCCACATTAAAAAAAATTGAGCTCTCTAATTTATGAATACTCACCGTTATCTTGGCTGCCTACGGGTAGAGTATAATAATCTAATAAAAAACGATGAACTTGCCTCGACAGACGCAATAACAATAAAATATGATGCCCCCAGGAAGATAATCCCATAAAAACTGGCGTTCATAAAGGGACAGACACGGAATTTTGTAACGAATCGTGATTCCTATCGATCTTATATAGGCGTTTTAAGATCTGTACCCGCCATTTCGCAAAATCGCTTCTTCTGGGACATTTGTATCGGTGATCGACATAATCCATACACTGCACGTTCACAGCCTGAAAGACTGCGGTTTATGGTTTAATGTGTAACACCGAGAAAATTTCTATAGACGTCACGTTATGGTTTATTTGACACTAGAACTACTGAGCGTTTAATACGATTCGTAGGTAGTCCTTATAAAATCGTTAGAATAGGTTATCCTCGATTTCTTCGGATATCCATTATAATCTTCGAGTGAAACTATTTCTTTTTTTAAATCATTTTGGATATTTAACGGTATTATGACATCAGTAGTTGTGGAATAAGAAAACTCATTTCGGTGCGGTTGTTCTAGTGTTAATGTATTAATATATTAATATCAAATAAAGAATAATAATATTATATATTGATACAATATTTAGAATTTTTCTAATAAATTTGATTGTTCTTTTGCAGAGCGTTCACGAAGTTCGCGTGTTCCACAACTTCATCTAGAAAACACATTACTGTGAGTAAACAAATGTTAATATAAATATAATATAATATTAAAATTTAAGAAATTGTTCCTCTATTATTTCGTACAGTAAAATTGTAATATAAAGTAAATTAGAAACGTCCTTCCAATTATTTTATAATAAAAAGCACTCAGGTCATTAAACACGAATGAATGAATAAGAAAACAAGCATTTTATTTGCAAAATATCTCTTAAAATCATAAAAACAACGAATTACTTATTAGTAAGTCCAACTCGAAAACACATTTTTCATCGAATTGTTTGATTAAAATATTTTCAAGCGCTTTAAGGCAACCAAAAGAAACAGTTTCATTGGTTCAAATGAATTCCATTTCCTCCACATATATCACCCTTTGACTCCAAGTACATACTGACGTTTCACCGTTCATTGGTCGCGATAAATCTCCGGCTAACTCTCGGTGGTCCCCGTTGCAAAAGCATTGCTTCCTTGTAATAGATTGGTGTATACCTGCACTTAGACGAGAGAGACGTCTATAGCAAGTAATCCAATCTAGCTGTTACTCCATCTATGTACTCCTAGGTACCATCGTAGATTGGTGGATCATTGTCGACTACTGTTTTGGAGCGTTGTGTCACGCGAAATTAGATACAGTGTCTCGCCATCCGGCACTGGATTCCTGCGAATAGAGTAATTCAATTTACTAAAATAACGTATAAAATTCATCTTCGCAGAATACGGTTGGTTCTGTCCTTTAAACAACTTATTACGTAATGTAATTAAAAATGAAAGATCGTTGTAACTCAACATGGAATATCATAAACACTATTCTTCCTATAATTGAAAAGGTAACTTTCAATTTTTGTAATGTTACTCTCTACTGTACTTAGAGCAATTAAGCTTGAAAATATTTATTTCTAAATAATCATTTGTTTACGATGAGTTTCGAAGGTTTAACCTTTTTTCTCATCTTTGATTAGATTATTGTCTTGTAATTAGTTGGTATCAGAAATCTTTTTTTAAAATCAACCTTCTTAATGTTAAGTAACAAGTGTTGTAGGTGCTTCAATCACAAATCAAATAAATTTGAGTAATTTAGCGATGTTTTGTTCTTCTTAGTGTTGTTTCCCTGATTCAGAAATTTTGATTCGAAAGTTTGTAAATACCTATCATTTACATAACCTGTCAACTAACTGGCTACAACAGAAAGGTAAACAAGTTCGATGAACAATGTTTGTTAAGGCCACTTATAGCCTTACCGTTTCGTCCGGGCCCTTGAACGACCGTAGTTTTAGTTTTGTGTACGCCTTTTATCTTTCTAAGACTTAGCTGTACATTTGTTAGTTTTTTCGTAGCAATAAGAGCCTTCGTCCCGTCGCAAGTTGCAGTCGTCCTTACGGTATTACGAGAAGGGACCGTGGCAGCCATAAATCCCTGAACCCATAAGGCCCGCTATTCTTACTGTACACTTTCGCTGTCTATTGTTCATCTGGCGTCCAGTTACCAGCATTTTTGACTCTCTAGCCCGTTTAGCATGTGTGTTTAAGGGCCTAAGCGTTTCTCGCTTTTTTACCTGCCACGGTCGACGAATTAGTTATTAACATTAGCAACTTGGAGACCCAAGAAGGGAGGGGACTGTCTCTCCCTTCCACAAACTTCTAGAATTAAAGGACCAACCAGAACGACTTCACCCCCGCGAAGACGACTTGCGGAGGTGTCGTCGAAGACGTTTCTGGGAGGCCCAGTCAGTTGAGAATCAAGTTCGACAAGTATCAGCTCAAATTGTACATAGCACAGAGTACGGAGTAGGAAGTACGGACTACAAAGCACAAATTAGCAATTTCGATCAAGCACATAGCATTATAGTCAAAGTCCACTTCACCTCCTACTCATTTCCAAGTTTTGTTCCCGATTACCATCGGGTGGTCCTTCGAACCGTACAAGTTTATTAGTCTGCACACCACGTGCAAAATTCAACAAAACTCGAACACCATTCCGGTAACCACGAGTACTTAACAATGTTTCTCAATGGAAATAAAAACAAAGGGAAAGACAAACATTGAAAAACTGATTAATCAAGCAATATAGGAATTGATATAAACCAACGAAAGACAACGCAGAATTTTCAGTCAAACTTTAAAACCGATCATTTGAAAGATTCGCTGTACGGTTGTTGTTAAGTAGGAATTCACTTAGAAACCATGATTAGCGCGTTTAACTGTATACACGAATGTCAATGCAGCAGAACTCTGTAGACATTTACTACATCGCTTTGAAGCTTGTGTTTGGTCCACTATGTCGTTGGTGAACATGTTATTTGAAGTAGAACTGGAAGTCTACAAACGTTGCCAATCTGTTACGTATATTACTGCCAAATAAACAACGTCCTTAACTATCAACACCGTGGATGTAGATTTCAACGTTTGAGAAATTAATTCGCAAGTCATTCTACAGAAACATTAATTACTGCACAATCTTACTGAAACTAAAAATTTTACATAATTTCACTGATCTCCTTGAATCTCCTAGAAAAATATTTTTAAGAGATGCTTTTTGAAACGATGTTAGCTTTCGCGTTGAAAGTTTTAATATAATTTTTCCATTCTCCAGTAATCAACGTACGATAGTATAGCTTCATAGAGTATTTATTTTTTTCTTAATAACTGATAAATTCCGAAGTTTCAATAGCCTGGCCAGGAAGTTTTTATTGTTTATTGGAGAATGTTCAATTTAAAGTGCACGGTCCTTCAGGTTCCTCCGTTATTACTTTATGATTTTTCGCGTGGTGCGGGAAGTTTATAAACAAAATTCCAGGTGAAAATTCACGCAGAGATTCGCGGTCAAAAACAATCTCCAGCATGCTTCAGAAACTGCAAAATTGACGGAACTAATAACTTTACGGTACGCTCCGCACCGTGTCTTCCACATTTTCGATCAATATAAGTAACTGGGATACATACATACGCTCACCGGGAGAACTTGGGAACTCGTGGAACGTTATTATACCGCGCGCAATGTTTGAGAGCAGTTGGATCGATCTTTGGGAACTTTTATTGCGCGATATCTTTGTTTAATCGTTATTTTTGCATCTCCGGGGAGACCCTGGTTAAGTGGAGAACTTTCTTCGCAGATTGTCCGGCGCAATGTAATCTTCGCTGAAATTAATATGTAATAAAGTTCCCAGAAATGGTTATTGAAAACGGAAACTTGAAAACACCGTCTGAGCCGCTGCAGTGTTCACCGAAAATTCTCTGCCAAGGGAAATTGGATATCCGTGAAAATAACTTACAGTTCAATTTAAATAATAGTTCGAAAATATTAGAATTTTGAGGGCTTTCGTAATGTTTAATTATAGTGTAACAATTCTTTCATTCATATAAAAAATTGAATTTGAATATTATTAATATTACTGTATTAAAATATTAATATTATTGGTATTACTGTATTAAAATACTGATATTATTAGTATTATTATATTAAAATATTAATATTATTAGTATTATTATATTGAAATATTAATATTATTCATATTACTATATTAAAATATTAATATTATTATCATTATTATATTAAAATGTTAATATTATTATTATTACAATATTAAAATATTAATATTATTGATACTGCCATATTAAAATATTAATATCATTAACATCACTTATAAAAATATCAGTGCGCGCATCATCGAATACCTTTATTCAAATTCTCGAACAATTTCCTGAAGTAATTCGCGAAAAGTTGAATGGAAGGTCATCGGTGATTGCGTTCCTCGGTCCGAATTGATCTGGTTATCAACGACGAAAGAAAAATTTCCGCGGAACGACGTTTTCCGGTCTGACAGTCCTTCCGGCTGGGTCTTGCATAACCGACGACGGCGCCGCTCGGTTCCAGTGTCTCAAGGTATCCGCGTTGAATCCATTTCCGGGCCATCGGTAAAGATATTACGCTCCTGGTAGTCATTAAATCCAACGCGGACACGTTCTCGCGATATGGAAAAGAGAACGGCGAACAGAGACTCGATCTTCGAATGCATTCCAGGATATTCGCCACGTTGTATTCGCTCGTTGGATTTGTTTGCTTTCCCGTCTACCTGTCTTCTATCGTCCTGCTTGCACAACTCTGCCTTTTGTCTTCAAGTTTTCGTGAATTTTTCGACTATCTTCGTATCTCTCAATTTAACAGAATTTTCATTACTCATTTTTGAAAATATAACTTACGTAATAGAATTATAATTATATAATGCAAGATGAAATTGAAATAAATTTGAAGGTTATTGAATAATGTAGTCGAATGTAATATTGTGAATTCAATTTGGTCTGATTTCGAATCTTTCGAGAGAGATTAGAATAGGTCATATTTAAATTGTGATGGATTATGTATATCTTCGTGACTTCTTTCTCGAATATCACAATTTATGAAGAAGGATAATTAGATAGTCGAATTCTCATTACCATATTGAAACTAAAATCGATTCAATTTCATTATTTTAAGAGATCTTTCTGCCAATATAATATTTTCCGTACGTTTAATTTACCAATCACCAATTACAAAATACAAATAAGTAAACATTCTACTTTCAGTTATTACGAATATCTTATTCAACACAGACATGAAGAAAACAAAATTTTATAAAATATTCTCGAAGCAGTAATCTTCCCATTCTCCTAGATTAATTTTTTCCTAAGATGAATGACCATCGTAACCCATTAACCGGCGATATGAAATGAAATCGTCACGGTTCCAAAGGAGTCCGTTCACGAAACCGTGCAAAAAGACCCGACGCCACCGAAAATCAGTCGCTGCACTGTGCCGCTGATGCACCGGAACGGGGTATACGGCCTTATGCACCGCGCGCATTAGATCGATCGCGGCCCTACAGAGGAAACTGCATTGCAGCTACCGAACGTACACGGACGTACCTGAAATTTCCAATTTCGACGTGTCTCGATTGCATGATTCTCAAAAGTCGGCGTTCCGGTGTCCTCTGATTGCTGTTTCATTGCACTTTGCGGAACCGTGCCCCCGTAAATCATAGGCAAACGAACCTATTCACCCGCGAAACAATTTATAAAAAACAAACTGATGGCCGCCGGGGGAAACGTCCAGTGGCATTTCCGCACGGGAAACAAACGCTAATTTCTCGCGTTTCGAAACCAGTCCCATAGCCCGTGGCATGTTTGCATGTGTAAGATTCTCGATCTTTATGCGCGTACAATGCGTAAACATGTGATATACCTTATAATTATATTGATTCGATTATTTTATTACATTGAATTTTCCTTTGATTTAACCCCTTAAATGCTGAGGAAGATTTTCATATACATTGGAAAAATGCCAGATAATTTTAAATAAAGACGTATGATTATTAAAAAAAAATTATATTTCTGTGAATTTTGATCTAAAGTTCATAACGTCTTTGCACGATACTATCAAACTATCTGTCAGTTAGGCTAGACCGAGACGAATCTGATTATTTTCTGTTTGATAGTGAAGAAATAAAAATATTTTAATGTTAATGATAAGAAATGAGAAAGAATTTTAATCCTTTCTTTTACAGACAAGAGACGAGAAAATATGATATTGTATACGTGTAAATAATAGTTTCGAAATATATAGGAATGTATGGTGCAAGTGTAAGTATGGAAGTATGAAAGAGAAGAAACTGTAAGTCAAATTCATTTCATTGACGAGACTGAAATAAAGAATACTACTACTGGTAATACAGGAAAATATTTTCTGAAAGTGTTTACGAATAAAGTTTAACGAATTGTAATGAAGCTTCGTGTCAATTTCAGTTCACTGAATCCGCTAACGAAGGGAAAAATATTACTGAAATATACATTTCTAAAAACATCGTTGGGCTAGATATTTTACGTCCGTGTGTATTGGATGTTCTGATTATTCCGATGCAATTTAAATGAAAAGAAATTTATTTATATGGTGTTTAAGTAGGTTCAGATGTTCAATCAAATGTTTGATCGAGAGAGAAGATGTTAATAATATAATACACACTGTAAATATTTATCTAAAACAACAATGAACATTTGTACGATACTTGTATCTATAAAAGAAAAGAAGAATATTTATAATGTTTATTGTATAATATCTATAATATCTATAATATCTATAATATCTATAGTATCTATAATATCCACACCAAATAATATTACCCAAATAAAGCAATATTACTTACCCAGTATTAATAAACATAATTATCATTAATACGATACTAAGAAACTTGCTCAAAGAAGAATCTACAGCAAGGTCTTCATAAATATCGCAATCTTAAAACCGGAGCACGGTTAAGAAACGAATAAACAAATATAATATTCTCTTAAGAAGCATTTCGTCTTTGAGAAATTCAGAAAAGTAAGGAAATTACCCCTTTCGAGACGACTGAGAGCAAACAGACGGCGATCCGTCCAGATTAATTCTGTGTAACGAAGTTCATTACATCGCTGATTACCGTGACACTGTATTAGGTTGAAAAGTACGCCACAAATTTATCAGGAAAGAAGCAACCGTCTGTCGGTTGCTACCATTGACGGAAAATTAAAATAATCTCAACTGATCCACGCAATCAACGGGCGCAGCGCAGCCTGCTTGAATATTTGCTTCATTAGTGTCCCCGCGTGCCGTCGACTGAAATGGATTTGCATTTCATTAAGCTCGCAAGAAGTTTAATTGCTAATTCGTAATATTTTGCCGACGCTACGCGCCGCTGCATCCTCGCGTTTACATTTTCGTGGACTGGGACTGCTAGATTACACACTAGAACATTCATCTTTCCTTTCCACCTTGTTTTCTGCTGTTATGCTGTAATAAACCATGTAGAGCATTGCAGTAAAAACTTTCATAAATAGATTATATAAAAATTATATAAACAGTGAAACAGAATTTATTTGCACTAAATTATATGAAATCGAATCTACATACTTCGGAGAATATTTTCTATTGTTAAAAAATCTGTACAAATATATTTAACAATGAACACAAGGTAAAAATATAAGTACATGGTAAACTCGTGATCTATGTAGTGCAATCTTTGAGCGTGCGAGCGTTGAGAAATAAAAATCATTTTGTATAGATGGGACTACTTAGCAACACATTGATAACCTTCAATTTTCATTATGCGAACAGTCGATTTTTTTTATTTCGTTCACGGACGGCCGCACTGTGCGTCGACGGGAACTTTCGTGATTGTTTATCGCAGACAGCCGTCTAATGACGCGCGGCTTGCGATAGACGAGAAGTTAAGAAGTTCCGAAGTTCATAACTTTTCCTATCAACGGGACGTTCCTCGGCCGTGCGACAGTTGTTTCGCGGAAAGTTGCGTGGGACGTGCGTTTCGCGGGGCTGATAGATCTCAATTTGATCGTTGCGAGTTTCGTTGGTCGAGATCGTGTCACCCCGTGCTCCGAGTTGAAAGAAATCGTCCGTCGGAGAAATTCTGACGTTCATGTCTCGAGTTTTCCTCGAAATACACCCCTCCTCAGAAGTTTTTAGCACTCGTTTATCACGTTTTCTCTTATTAAGAGTTTGACAGCATATTTGGCTTCCTTCCTTCGATGAAACGTTAAAATGTCGAAGTATATTTTAGTAGAAAATTTGAAAAATTTGGAATGCGGTGTAAATTATTTATTTTTGAAAAGACAATGAAACTGTGTAATAAGAAAGTTAGTAATATAATTTAGCCGTGGAACGCTGTTAATAAAATGATTCTTTTATTCTTGTTGCGATGTAGTCGAGTTGTTTGTGTAATTATTCAAAGGAATATTTTACGTGTGTTTCTTTTGCTCTTCTGAAAGCATTGCTGATTGCTTTTACACCCTGAGGAAAATGAAACGAATACATCCTGTAGAAGAGATCGATCGGGAACATTCGTGTACACAAAGAACATTTCTTTACAGTTCACTAACCGCCATTCTTATATTTAATCCTCCCACCGCTGTTCAATGGTACGAAGTGAAATCGCTGTTTCATATTCCACTGTCACCTTCGTTCTTTCTCAAATTAAAATGATTGTGCTCGTCGTTCGTTAATAAATAGTAACGGACGTATAAAGTTCGTGATCCTGTCATATATGAAAATGCCTCTGTTTATTTATTCAGTTTTAAGAAACTGTGTCACTAACTGATTCTGCAATAGATACTGAATATACTCTAACAAATAATTATTAATTCATTATCTTCAATAATTTCACTAACTTCGTTGAACACCGAATGATTAATATCTTTTAAATAACGATAAATAAATAGAATGTATACATCTTTCCTACTAGTCAAAGGATAAATGCAGGTAATAATATTATAAATTAGGATTTTTTAAATTTTCTAACAATTCGTATATATATGGTTCATTTCATACAGCAAAGTAACTTGACAAAACATTGTTTCATTTGTCCATTTATACTTAGATGCTCGTCAACTTACTTAATTAACAAGTAATTCGAGATCAGTGCAAGAAAAACGAATTAATGTCAATAAAGTGCATTTATCTGTAGAAGAAGCAACGTGTTACGCGGTTTCGATTACTTATTCATGAACGTGTCCCTAATCGAGTCGGGTAAGCCGCAGCCGATATTAACTCGGGGCAGAAATCAGCCCCGGTTGCCTTCGAGTCAGCTAATTAATATTCACTTTAGCTGGAATTAGCGCGCCGCAGCGACGCGGTAATTGATGAGTTAACCGAGGCCAATGCTCGAAAGTTAAGTCGAAACTCGATCCGCAATGCCCTCCTCCGGTTTCTTCGTTTCATTTTGGATTCAGCATTCACCTTGACTCGGTAACACGATGGCAACGAAGACTCCTCGTTCAATTCCTTCACTTGACCATTTGTCTCCTGAAGACACCTTAAAGTATCAGTTTCACGAAAACACTGATGCGAACTAAAACTGTGCTTAAATTTCTATCATTGGGATAGAGCTTACAAACCATACTTTCAGTGAATTGATATATCACAACGAAAAGGAATTTTATAATTTACTTAAATAATATAGAAATAATTAGAATTCATTAAAAAATTAATTTTCGAATCTCTGAATCTTTTAGTCTCTGAAACTTTAAACCTTTGAGTCTTTGAGTCCTTGAGTCTTTGAATCTTTGACTTTTGAGTTTGAGTCTTTGAGTCTTTGAGTCTTTGAGTCTTTGAGTCTTTGGATCTTTGGATCTTTGGATCTTTGGATCTTTATATCTTTGAGTCTTTGAGTTTTTGAGTCTGAGTCTTTGGATCTTTGAGTCTTTGAGTCTTCCAAATTCTGAAATTTTAAAATACCAAATTTCTAAATTCTCAACGCATGAAAATTCAACATTTATTAAACGAATACAGTAAAACGAAAGTACGATTTCCGTGGTCACTGAACGTATTGGACAATCGATGCGCCCCGCTTCGAGGTTACGTCGCTTAACATTTGACCGACGGACAGCATGAGGGACACGACAGTCCCGAACAGTTAGTAAATCTAAAGAGGAATCACCTCCGCTGTAACCGTAATTCCGATGGATTAGAACCGACCGAAATTCCGCGCTCCATCGTGCGGAACGTTCCCCCAGCGAACGATTTAATTACGGAGGGGCGCAGCCTCTTGGACGTCGCACGTCCGCCATTAAATCGCCCTGTACCGAGGGAACGGGATCCCGAATTAGCGGCACCGCGGCGCTGTCAAAATTTCGACGCTTTTGTTGCCCCGGCGACAACCGTGAAATTCCAAGCGGAACGACTCCGTAATGAGCGCGAACGCTGAACAATAATGGCTCTAATGAGCAGACCGCGCGCCGCCATTTTGGCTTTGTTCTAAAAACGCTGTCGGCACGCTTAATGGCTAAATTATTTCACTTTGTCGTTTTTCGCCGTTTATCCCCTCCCTTCGAGCCCTCGCTGCTAGCGAAGTATCCGATTGATGCAAAGAAGTTAAACTGATGTTCCATTTACTTCCCCTTTTTTCTACCATTTTTTAATTTTTTTTTCTTTGTTTCGTTCGTACGTGTTGCCAGACCAGTAATTTTCACCGCGTTTCAGAGCGGAATTCGGTTGCGTTTAATCGTTGAGCATTTTTTAATTGTTTAGGAGGGGGTAGCTTTATTGATTCTTGAGAGGTGTGTGGTGAAATTGCAGTACATGGGAGTTTTAGGTTACTGTTGGTAAAATACGTGATATGGTGATAATGGTTGATTAATATCTTACATTTATTTTATATTAATTGTATATGTATAATTTTTGTTTTATTTTTATACGCAGACATACGTGATATATTCTTGATGAATATGTAAAGACGAAGAATATTGTTCGTCTTTTTTGTATTATATTTTGCAAGATACATCATTTCTAAGGAAAGAAATATTTGGTGGAAATAACTGACTTTTTCTCGGGACGGTTCGCTTGCTGGAATGATAATGGTTCGAGACCTTGGTGTTTCAGCAAATCAGCAATTTTAAAGTCCAATAGGTCACGAGCTTGACGGCTCTGTGTTTTGCACTTTGGTACATTGGTGTTTCAGTAATTTGGTACTTGAACGCGACCGTGCCTTGTAGGTTAGTAGGTTAGTGCCTGAGTGTGTTCAAAATTTGTTATTTTTCTTCCGAATGATACTCTTTTATTCGAAACATTTCTATTTCGATCAGCGTCTGATCATTACATGTTTCGTTGATATTTGACTTCTACATTTTTTGAAATTTTTCATTCACTCATTACGAAATTATTTTTCCTTTATGTTTCATTCATCTGTCTTGAGGAAATTTCTTTGAAAAATCCACGTTTTACTATTCCCAAACTTAAATTACTACCTTTAACATTTCATGTCTGACTGTATTAAGTTTATCTATTTTTATAATTTTATGCTGCATGTTCCGTTATATATCATAGCCATAAAATTTCTTTGTAGTTTGGCACGTTATTTCGCTCAATCAAAGTTTTATTCTTCTGAGATGTAATAACTTGTACGTTTTGTAATGTTACTCTGTACAATTTTAACTCATTTGAAATGGACCCTTTGTTATTCGAGTGTTCGTACGGCAGATAATAGTTGGCTACCACGGTCGATAATCTGCGTCCGTGAATAAAGTCTAAGTGCCAAAAGATTCAGACAGTAAGTGTCAAATTTGAGTGACCCTGCCAGGAATTGGATTTTAGCTACTTCGTTAAGCATGGTTCACCTCTACAATGGTACACTCGTTATAAAATGTTTATAAATGATGCTGCACTAGCGTCTAAAAGTTTGCAAACATTTCTGTGATTTATTCAAACAAAATTGAATGTAATTTACTTCGAATAACGTATATCGTATAAGTGCTTTAATTATTTATAAATATTTATTTCTGTTTCACTTTCGTTTCTAAATTTACATAAAGCACTGCGAGAAAAATTATATAAAGAATATTTTAAGGAATTTATGAACACCCACAGTTTGTTAGGAAATTCCTGATAACAGTAATATTATAATACAAAATTTTAATAAGTTTGGAATAGTTTATACAAAGACTGTTCCTACAGCAAATATTGTAGTATCCACGAGTCATTGATTATTCACGAAGATGATTATCCGCGAAATGTACCTTCTCACGTTTCCGAACAACGTATAGCTTTAAAGTTTCGATGGCGCCGGTATTGGCAAACCGTCAGTTGTGTATAATATCAAACTCCGTTGTGATATAGAAGTTGTAACGCAACTCCAATATTAGTTTGTGCCCGTCGCCATTTAATAATTGCGTAATAAGACGGTCGCGTTATTAGAAAATTCGAGAGGTGTATCAGCAGTAGCCTGAAATTTCATCGCCAATTCACTTACAGTCGCGTGTCAAACGATTAATCGAAAATTTTGCCGAAATTTCAAATCCAAAAACGATTATATGCACTTGCGATAATCAGAAAAATTCAAGGCACACTATTAATACTTCTACTTTAACCCTTTATATCCAAAATCATGAAACTTCCATTTTTTCACTACCATTAAATCAAAATTAATGTTCTTTTATTATGAATATTCAATTCCAAAACTAAACTTCATAATGAACGTAGAACTCCTTTTCTAATAAATTAACACTATACGTGTCGCGAAATACGGCGAAATGATTGGTTTTAAAATTTCATTTAAAATTCTGCGTTTATTTCATTCATTCAATTTTATATGAATTTATATATTCCCCGAGTAATCAATTTCCCAATTTTTGTCTTTCCTCCAACTTGTTCACCTTTATTTTATGACCAGCTATTTGACAGGTTACGATAGGAATACACGCAAAACGTTTGTACGTTCAGTGCTAATAACTATAAAACAGTGTCTGCGAGCACAGCTGCCAAAGAAACCATGAAGCACTGGATTAATGGACAGTTTAATGGACTGATTCAATTTCCCTTGAATCCCGGTTTCCAGGAATGATAAATACGCACTCATGAAAAACTGAACGGGACAGATCGTGGTTCATGTATATACTTACTTCGCGCAGGGCTGCTCGGTCGTATTCGCGTCTCGCTCGCATTCGTACCTTGTTAATCACTTCAAATACTTCTCGCTGTTAGCGTTGACGTAATTGGAGCGAAACGCTAGCCAGTGAAATATGACATAGCTCTATCTAGAAACATGCCGCTGGAACCGAGAACCGTGTTTCTAGACAGAACGTTATTCATAAAGCGATCGGCCACGCGTCGCGTCGCTAAGTTTCGAAACTAATTATGATGCATGGTACCTGTAGATGTCTCCTGGGAAAAGATAGCACTGACACTTCAAGATCTACGGTCGCTATCAATGGTTACTCTTGTCCTTTTAATTACGTTCGATTCAACAGACGTTGGGGACAGACGCAAATACGTGGAGTGAAAAATTACAGTGCTGAAGTCAGCGAATATAGGGGTGGCAGATTTTTCTTGTTCCTAACAATGACAAAAACACCGAAGGGAATTTGTCTTCGGTTTTTGTATGAGACAGAAGAAAAGCGTATCTGATGGACTCCTATCAGTGCTCTAATGGCAATTGTAATTTCGTATTTAATATGTTAAAACGAAATTTTTGGGATTATTGTTTCGATTAATGTTATTGAAATGCGAATATTCGAAATCGGATAGTTCGCGTAAATTCTTTCTTTCCGATTTATATTAACCCCTTTCTGTTCGTGTAGTTGTTAAAGAAGAAGCTGAAGTATTCTAACTTTTTTATTAAATCTATTTACGAAGATGTAACAAATATTTGTTCTTGATATGATTGATTTGGGAAGTAATATATAAAGTTGAATTTCGCGCAGAGAACTTCTGCGGGCGGGTCTCGCCATTTCCACTCGAGGAGTTAACCGATCATCGGATATCCCCAAGTCTAAGACAGTCTGTTGGGCAGCCTTATTGATGATTCCACCAGCAGTTTCCTTTTCTCTCCTCCCTTCCCATCATATTTTACTTTCATCTTCAGCCGCCGTAATGTAGTTTAGTAGGCAACAGCTGGATCTCGTTTTGATCTTACTTACTAGAGCATGAACAATGAAAGTTGTAACGTAACACGCCGAAAGTTTGCTGGTAATCATTGCAGTCATACTCTGCGCATCATTATCATTATCACACAGATGATTCTACAAATGATAATTTCAATAAATGTTAAAATATTGAAACAGAATATAAATCGGGGACAACAATGAATCCATAGAATCATTATTCTCATGCCCACCCGGTGGCCGGGTCCATTCGGACCATAAATTTTATTCCACAATTTTACTGAATTCCTATATTCGTGTACCCACACAGTCTTCATACTTGCTAAGAATCGGCGAAACACAAATTTCAATAAAATAGTGCGATTATCGATCACTGTGAAGATATATTTTTTCTTCATATTGAGGTTCGTTATATTACGATTTACTTCGCAACATAATTTCTCGAATTTTCATTTCCATCTTCACCGTTAGGAAAATTACTATTTTACTTTAAGGTGACCTGCTTATGTTAATAAATAGTTAATTGGTTAATTGTTTTCGAAATCGGCGTTGCCAATATGACGGCATGTTCTTTTTCTCTGATTACAGTGTTATTTTACGATCGAGACATATTGTATATATTATTCTTTACAGAATTTATATTCAATAAAAAACATCAACTTCAGCAAACTTTTAATATCCATATATTTATTATAAACCACCTATAAAAAAATAACTTTGAGAATATATATATACAGGGAATCCCGCGACGCATGGTCAATCAATTATGAGATCATTCTACATGTAAAAATGATTTGAAAAATAGAATAAAATTTTTTCCTGCGAGTCTTCGTTTTCGAGAAAATCGAGGTTGAAAATTTACTCTTATTTACTGTATGAATATATATACATTTTCTAATTTAATCTTTACTGTATTATATATATTTGCTTCGACTAGTTGGTACTGTCAGCAGAAAAATGTGCCGATCGTAAAGGGTTAATCGAGGTTCATCTACGGTTATGTACTATTTACTCCTATAGCTAGTGCTCGGTTCACGCGTTCAATCGCGAAGGGATTGAAATAAATGAACTGTCGTTTCGACTATCGCCCGTCGAAAATTCTGGTCCGTGTACAACGCCGCGAACGGTACATAGACACAGGGAAATATATGTATATACACGTAGGGCAAATCCATCGGACCGTTCTCCTCAAAACCAACGGACAATTAAACTATCAGAGATCGCGTCCGCGATCCGTGTTTCCAATAACGTGATCCCCGTTCCTGCATCAGAGTCCACGTTACGAAACTCGGACCGGATAAGGCTTTTTCTATCTCGGCCGGACGGGATCCGGATAAATCGGAAATTTATTGTTGCAGAAAATATTTGCTTGTATCTAGCTGCCGGATCGAAAGTTCGTGAACCATCCGATTACTCGGATGCCTGGGCCAATATTTCGTTGCTTTCTCTCCTGCCTGACACTCGACCTCCATCCGGCAATCTATAACAGTGGTTCTTAGTCTTCTGTTTAAAACGGACCCCCTTCAAATCATTTCCCCCCTGTGCGAACCCACAACATTTAAGTTAAGTGTAGAATTTAGTTTAGAAAATCTCTCATTGCTCGCACGATAAAGTCGAGCAATGAAGTGTGTACTCGTCAAAAGCAGTACAATGGACTTATAATGATGAAGAAGAATTACATGTTTGTCTAAAGAAATGAACCATTGTTGAAAAAGTTAGCACCGTTCAGAATTTTAAGATAACTGATTAACTCTCTTGCACTATGGTTTCTTTTTTAACTCTCACCGATACTTTGTCATTAATAATTTATTGGAAAAAGAGAAAAATTTTAGGCATATTCCATGTTTATATCTGCTTTTAACACGTTGAATGTAATGGGGGTCACCAGTGACTCCCGCGCAAATCAAATTAAAATCGTGCGACATTCAACGTATTAATTAAAACGACCCATTTCTGATTTCTCTGGTTTGTAATTATTAGAAGGATAATTATTGAAGAATAATAAAAATGAAAAGCTGACACATGCTTCTCGGAGAAATTATTGCAGAAATTGGTTTAGCACTACGCAAACTGAATGATTAATCAATTGAAGTCTCGATAGATGCAATGTTGGAGTTCCTATACTGAAATTTCGTAAAATCAATTTCAGTGCTCGGTAGTTCTGGTGTTAATCATTTAAGTGTTCCTATGGCTTGCGAAGCACAGGTTACGAACCACTGATCTATAGAACTCGAAGTTCGCCACGGTCTCACGTTGTGACATTATTCTTCGAGGATTCCGTTCGGAGGCTCGCCATATTTATCGTCGCGAACTTCTGCGAGCCATCCTCGAAACAGTGACAGTTTGTTCCGAAACTATATTGCGCCTGCTGTGTTTGACTGACTCGAAGTTTATTCAAATTTCGCGGACTGAAGTATTTGATCGTTTAAGTTAGGGAAATTTGCTTGGAATGGAAATTGTGACAACATTTTGTTTCATATTTTCGTATCATTTCAACTCTGATTTGCTCGAAGATGAAACTCACGATGAAATTTTATTTAACATTTTCATATTTCATTGAAATTTCAACTGATCGAATGGGAGATTTATTTAAAATTCAAACGAATTTTCATTTTTCTTCCGGATTTTCATGAACTTTTTAGCAGTATAAATGTGAAATGACGGATGAAGAATACCAACAAATAATATTTAATAGAAACCTAGATTAAATGAAACTTCAATAACGATAAGGGTAAATAAATAATTTTATTTATGTTGGAATTTTTATAACATTTATGTTATAAGTGAATTAAATAATTAAGAAACTGGCAAATGATTATTTATTTAAAAATGGTTTAATTGAAATATCGCGAGTTCATCGTGCAAAGCAATTAACCGTTCCTGCTGACAATGTAAGTTCCATTAAATGGTATCGATCGTTCAGCAGTAACGAACTGACGCGGAGAATAGAAAACGGTATTTCAGGTATCGATCCGCCGAAAATAGACTGGCTGACACAGTGCGCGATTTACTCTTAAATATGTGATGCAACCATCAGCACCTTGAACTGTGACAATGAACCGTGCGATCCGGTCTCTTGGCAGTGACACTGCAGCTTCGTCAAGTGACGCTTAATTGCCGCTGCACATCGTTGCACTTATTTATCTCTTCCGTGGATCGGCGAGCCGGCATGTTGTTCCCGAGGCCGATCGAGTAGTGTTCGACACGTGCAGAGATTAAAACTGGTTGACATCTCTTATCGAATAAATTAAGCCTAAGCGACACTGAATTTAACTGATTGTCAGTCACTCGAGAGCGATTCCTCTTTCGTACGCATGTCTGTCGTTTTAAAATTTAACAATTTCGAATGCAGAACGTGCGACATTCGAATATTTCATAAAGTTACATTTTCAAATTATAATATGTCTTTATTACTAAGAGACAACAAATAAATTAAAAACGTGAATAGTGGATAATCTAGTATCCAATTAACACTTTATTAATAATAGACAAAAAGAATTACGCGCAAAATGTTTATAATCGTTATTTCTTATAACTTTCAGTTATTTATAATTAATCGTCTATTCATTTCACTTACCATTTCAATTATAAATGAAATATCCCATGATTTGTACCAAAATTCTAACGCAAACTTTGTTAATAATTAATATTATTGACACACGAGAAAATGGAATAATTACTCAACTAAACGAGTAAAATAAATGATAAATGAATTAAGTCGATTTCTCTGTTCGTTTGATTTCTCAGCGTCTAATGTATTAAATAAATGCTTCTATTCGTAAGTTGAAATGCAATTCTAATGATTTCACGTTAGAAATGCTAAATATTTCATTTCCATCCCCAGTCGACCTTTGTCGATGGACGCGGTGCTTTATGTCGCGAAACGAGGCAGAAGAGTGAAAATTGTCAACGCGTTTTATGGTTAACAAAGAATATCCTGGCCACACGATGCTGCGAACCCTTTAATTTAGATGGGTGAGTGTCGCGCAGCTCCGTGGGAATGGTCCGTAGCCTCGTGGCCGGCAATTAGTCCTCCTGAGGCCGAAATTAACGGCCGTACGACGGAAAATTGCGCCAGCCAAGTCCGACCATTGCGATGAAATCGGCACGATAACTGTTCCCTGGTAAATGAGCTAGGAATTAACGGTTAATTGGACGCCGATTAATTCTTCGCGTGGATAAGGGGCGAGCCCATCCAAAGACGTTTTAAGCATCAGTAAACTGTACAAAATTTGTTTGTTAAGAATTATTAAGTGAGAACTCCTAATTTTTTCTGGATGTATAACTGTGATCTGCTTTATATTTATTTTTTTTCTAAACAATATGTATAATTAGATTATTTATATTTTGTTAATATAAAAATTATTTTAAATTCCAACAAAATTATTTAGTTTATCCTACTTTGTATTCATTTCTTGAACGAGTAGAGTAAGAATTTCTCTCTACAAAATGGTAGTTTTAGAAATGATATCTTTTATATAATTTTTGTATAATACGTTAATAGAAAATAATATTTAATAGGAGTCTTGATTATTCGCATAAATTTTATGTGCGATTAAATTTCAAAGCAGAGATGGCGGTTCTGAAAATGTTTAAACAAGCTGTCAATTTTCTGATCCCTGTTTAAACGAAGAAAATTTCTTGACAGGCGAACAATTAATTCTGTTATTCGAGCAATGGTTGATCGGATACCGTCGAGCTGAACCGAATAACATTTTCTTAATAAAGTAAATGGAGACCGAAGAGCATGAAGGAGGAAATGTTCGCCTGAAGGACACAGGATGCGACAGCGTCAACTGAAGTTCGCGCCAAATTTAGGAGCCGCTCGATTCCGAACATGCAGACGCAAGGGTTCGTGGAATCGTCGAGGGTTTTCTATTTCCTCGGACGATGCAATTGGGAATTTCGTAATTGAAGGCGAGCACGGCACTCGGTTTTAGAATGTCCGAGTGTGTTTCCGTAAATAATGCGGGTTGCGGCACCGGCCAATTGCGACACTGACCTTCGATCAAGAGGAACTGTTCGAACGCCATGCCAATTCCTGGCGAAATCGCAGAACGTCATCGTTCCGCACCGATCATTACATAGTTGCGCCGTGATAGAATTTCATACGCGTAACTTGTGCAAGAGTTTATTCTTACAATTTCTGGAGATGATACCGCACTATAAACTGAGAGATCTCTGTTGTTTGAAAAATATATAAAATCAGTTTGAATTCGTAGCTCCGTTAAAAATGGAAATTTCATAGAACAGGTTTTTCCATTTATTCCCTCATTTTTTGAAATATATCCTTTACTATGTCCTACTTATATTTCTATTAAATTTTATTAACATTATATTAGTATTATAAATATTATTAATACATAGTTATATTAATTTATACCAGAATCACGTGAAAACCAATTTGAAGATAAATGATACATTCATAGTGATTATCAAAGGGAAATATAATAATACAAGAGAAGCTTTCAATTTTTCCAATACGTATTTCTAAGTGAAAATGATTAATTCCTTTATCTTGTCGTGAATGTAAATTCAATTCGTAATCAAAACTGTAATTTGGAATTTTGAGATGGAAATGGATGTTGGGGTAACGCTTCCTGTGACAAATGTTCTTCGATCCCGAGACCGTAGATGCGATCTCGGGGACGATGATAAATTGCTTATTACACCCTGTACAATTTAGGGCGGCGGTAGTCGGAAAACGGTTGAAGGAACCGGTACGTTCATCGGCTCCCATAAATTCTATTTAAGGGACGCTTCCGCGCCGACTTCTGCCCGTGATCTCCTCGTACAACATCTTAAAAGTCGTCAGGGCTCTGAATCCGGTGTCCTTGACTGTTATCAAGAAGACAAGAACAGGAAAAGCCTCTCAGAGGTCTCACGTGCCTCTCCTTCCGTCATGCCGATGTGGCCGCGATAACGAAAAAAGAGGATGCCATTTGTGCGAGACCGTCGTGCATTCGCTTTAACGGAGTTTACAGCGTGTATACAACAGAAGGCCTTGCTGGTCTTCTTTTTTTTTTATTTGAAATAGGCGGTTTAAAAAATAAATAGAATTTGAAGTGGATAGATGAATAATTTATTTGACAATGTTTTTTCTGCATCGAAAATGAAAAATACTTCTAATATTAAATTGGTTGGATGATTTAAAGAATTAATTGAATTTGAAGTGGATAGATGAATAATTTATTTGACAATGTTTTTCCTGCATCGTGAATTAAAAATGCTTCTAATATTAAATTGGTTGGATGATTTAAAGAATTAATTGAATTTGAAGTGGATCGATGAATAATTTATTTGGCTATTTTTTTTGCATCGTGAAGTAAAAATACTTTTAATATTAAATTGGTTGGACGATTTAAAGAATAAATAGAATTTGAAGTGGATCGAAGAATAATTCATTTGTCAATGTTTTGTTCATATTGTGAAGTAAAAATATTTCCAATATTAAATTAGATGTATTCGAAATTGTCAGCTAAAGATGGCTGAAAGTGGCACATTAAAAAATTTAACAAGATTGGAATTTAGTTACAATTTATAATTGACATGAATTTATATTTTTATTGTGAAAGATTGATAAGTGATTAGAAGATAAACTGGAACTTGATTTGCTATATTAATGGCTTGGGTAGGTTAAGAATAATATAAAAATAAATGAAATTTTGGAAATTTTTATAACACGCGAAGAAATAAATCAAAGGTGTAAAATAAAACTATTTGATGCAGTGCTTCGTTTACAAAATAATTGGGTCTGAATATTTGAGTGGCGTGTTCTAAAGAATACGAATTGCCTCGCGTGTCTGACCATGGCTCACCGCTTCCACTTTTTGTATCCGGCAAAACACATGTAGCCGGCAACCTTCAAAGCCGATTATCCCGAAAACGGAGCTTCATACAAAAATACATTATTCTATCTACATTTTCGACTTATCTCTTCATGTAGAATAACTTTTTATGCACATGATAATCCACTTTAATATTTAATGATTAACCTTTTTAGATGTTATAATACAATTACTTTTTAATCTTCAATCTTGAGATATTATGATATAATTTAATTTTAAATCTTCAATCTTTACAACGATAATAATCCAATTTAATATTTAATCATTAATTTTTATAGATACTACAATACAATTCTATTTTTAATCTTTAATTTTTAGATATCATGATATAATGTGATCTTTAATCTCCAATCTTTATAAATATCATAATACGATACAGCTTGTACAAATATCTTTAAAGCTATTGAAAGATATTTATAGCTAAATTGATATACAACTTTAAAGTCACTTTCGATCTAACTTCTGCCATAAAATTCACTCTCCACGACATTGTACCTTTCAGCTACTATACAACCACCCAGTATCGCCCAAGAAACAAAAAAAAAACACGAAATAACAGAGAATGAGTAGATTCGAATCAACGATTCGGATTCAATATTCGATAGAAAATGTTTCTCGCGGCCGGTGCTCCAATAAAAGGCCAAGATTCGTTGGCCGCATGGCCGCTCCGCCGGAATAACGATAAGAAATGTGGGGGCGGCAACATTACTCTTGTCCCGTTCAGTACAATGCTGAATTTTTGTGTTATGCTTTCGCTCGTATTTCACTGCCGGCGACCATCCCGCGCTACCGGCCGCGATGGCGGGTGCTGTGCTCGCGCGCCGATGAAAAATCGTGTCGGGAAAGGCCACGCGCAAAAATATTTGTACCGTTTTCCTGGCAAGAGGGTCCGATATCTGAATTTCAAACGACCCTCGAATCTACTTGGCAAACGCTCGAGATATGCATGCGCTGCGTGTGTAAGCACGTAAACGCTGCCGGCCGGCCCGCGGTGTCTGGAAACGTATATGAACTTTCGCATCGATCACACCCGGCACTCGGAAATTTGGGCCTCGATACGGAAGCCTGCGAGTCTTCGCGTTAACACGTTCACTGTCACGAGAGTCTTGAGCGTTTTATGTGTCACTTGAATTTCATCGTGGTAAAAGCAGGTAGAAATGATTATCAATTATTTGGTGTGAGTTTAGTTTTGGATAGATCTAGGGTAGATTTATGTATCATTTAGTTTTGTGTAGCGTAGAGAAGTTAGAGACAATTATTAATTGATTTAGATTAAGTTCGGGATAGATGTAGGATATATTTGTCTTATTTTTTCGAAGCAAAGGTAAATTGGACGCAATAATTAATTATTTGATTTGAATTAGGTTTGGATTAGATTTATGTTTATTATGAATTGTTAAAATAATTTATTTAGTTTCCTCATTTGTATTTAATTTTATTATATATACTTGTTATTTTTAGAAATAGATATTAGCCTAAAGTTCTCTTTTAATAAGCTGTTTTATTAAAAGTTATGCGTTAAAAGGTGAGCTGGACAATTTTTTTGTCATGAGACAACTTTTAAATGTACATAATATGTGCTGAGTTAATAAGTTTCGCTCCGTTCTTTGATGTAAATTTCACAAATAGAGTCTTCCAAAAATTAAGTCGAAATTCTTCTCTGTTCATTTTTAAAATAATAAAATACATTGGGGGCACCGTTAAAAAATAAAATATAATTTAAACTCTGGAATGAAATGGTAATGCGACATAAAGTTAAAAAAATTAGAGTCATATTTTTTGCTGCACCATACAGTTAGAAATAATTTTTTAACAGACGACGTGGACATTTATAATACATTTAGGTGCAGAAGTAAATGTAAACGGATGCCTGAAAAATTATTCATTCATGTTATTGTACTATCCTTACTATTAAGCACAAAAATTTCGTAATTTATTTACAAAGAAAGCAACGAATAAAAGTACAAATATACCACCTATTGCCAACGTTTCTATCTAAAGATAAATATTCCTCTCAATCGTGTATAATAAACAAATTTCTCAATGCAATAAAAAACCCACAATTCACCGTTCTAAAATGCAATACAACCGTCTCCAAGCTTTTAAACGATACATCACTTTTTACCACTTTTCGAGTCACCTTACAATGACGATGAAATACGACGAAAAATGTATTCATTTTCAGTCTTACCTAATTTTAAAAAAATATACCGATATTAACAATAAAATATTCTCCCAAAAAAATGAAATACAATCGACGAATGTGTCCGTAGAATCCAATAAAACATGAAATTGATTGATGTCGGTAAGCGCACGAGGAACGTGGGCCCGTCGCAGTGGTTCAATCTAAAAAGCGAAAGGATTCCTTGAAAGTTGAAGGAGCTTTTCAAGTTGCGGCGGTGAAATCCCAAAGAATCCTTGTTATCGTATGCCGGCGGCGTAAGAATGGTTTCGAGTAGCGACATGGGCCGCGTAGCGATCTTAGATTCGCGGGTTTATCATATGAAAAATTACATGTGACTTCGGATCTGGACTGCGGATAACGGTCTCGGTTGGAAAATATTCGAATACACCCTCCGCAGGCTGAACCGCCGCAATACGCTGGCAAATGTTGGCCCGCGTGTCTCTTTATCGCGGCACGGTGCGACTTTTTATTCTTGCCGGAATAAAAGTTCGGAAATCTTTGAATCGTTCTGCGGTAGAATGTGTACATTGCAGAAATATTATTTTCCATGTATTTTTATCCTTGATTATTCTACTTTCATCATTTATTAATTTATTTTTATTCTTTATTATTGTATTTTCACCCATTCTTTTAATTTTATTCGTTATTATTCTGTTTTCATCCATTATTTTATTTTTATTCGTTATCATTCTATTTCTATTCTTTACTGTTGTATATTTATTCTTTATCATTCTATTTTTATCAATTATTCTTCTGTTTTTGTTCTTTCTTTTATTTGGGCAATAGAAAGTTTATTATTGAAAATATTTAGTGGCAACTGTTTGTTCTACAGATGATCGTAAATGAAACTCTATGTATTGTATCTTTAATATTGAATAATTGTACTACTGGAATTTGTATAACTATTTAATTAAGTGTAATACATTTGGCAAGAATATTGAATCACAGTTGTACTAGATTCTGAGCTTGTATTCTGCATTCGGATATTAATATACTTGATTCAATTTGAGATTAATAAAAGATTAATAAAAGAAAATTCTAGCGAATCACCACATGCTGTTTTCTTTTCCATTGCACCTAATCGAAATTTCTTGGAAGGAGGGTACAGTGTCGCCAGTTTCTGAAGGGTCAGACGATTTTTCCAAGATTCCCACCGAACCTGAAAAACGTCACTCATGACCTGGGAGATTTGATGTTTTATGACAAGGACGACCGGCGTTTCCTTCAGATACGCTAGATTGAACTAACAAAAATTAGAGCAATTTCCACACGGTCCGTTAGGCACTCGAGTGCTCCGAAAATATTCAGAAAAATGATCCGTGTTTTTATCCTGATTGATTTCTTCGGGTAATTTGAATTTTCGTCCGAAGTAATGGAACTACCAAAATGTAATTCAGTAATTTATAAGAATGTATTATTACTCAATATATCATGATTTACTTGGTTGATACTTTACAGCTAATATCGACAATTATATAAATACTTGAATTCATACAAATTACGAGAATAATTTATTCTAACGAAAATCTAACTTTCCCGAAATAAACAGAGAAAATTTTAATCTGCTAAAAATCTACAAAATCCTACCAAAATTCTCTATTAACCTTAGTAAATTTTCCAAAACCTTTTACCGCAACAAATGAACTCTGTACATCTCCATCTTTCAATAATAACCACCAGAATATAACAAAAATCGATATCAAGAACCATTAACCCCTTGACCTACAATATCGTCTCAGTCCCGTGACGAAAATTTTCAACTGAACTTGAGAAATTAAATTGTCACTTATTGTTTTTAAATACAAATAAAATATTACTTTTCTATTATCAATCGTCTACCTTTGGAGTAAACGTAGACGTAGAATAAGCACAGTTTTCCTTTTAACATGTTGAATGTCGTGGGGGTCATCGGTGACCTCCAACCAAATCGTACTACTATAGTTTACTCGACAAAACGATGTTTATCTGAAAACATTTTTATATTACAGATAATGCTATCTAGCGCGTTGACATTCAGCTAGATGAATGTGTAATGATAATAATACAATTCAATCGAATAATTTAACACGTTCGCTACCTGTGTCACATATTTGTGACGACCGCGATCCTATATTTTATATAAAGGAAATGATATTAATCCTATAGAAATAGTTAGTTAAAGTTATAAGTTACGAAATTACATTTAGAGATTCAATGACTCGTTTTAGCTTCATTCGTTTCAATAGTTTCTTTGGAAGATTTATTAAATTGAATAAAGTACTAGAATTGAAAGAATCGCCACTGAAACAAACGTTGGTAGCGAACGTGTTAATATTATATTTTTTTCATTCTGTGTATCTTGCTCTACGAAATCATACGGCATTCAACGTGTTAATAAATTGTTAACTATGTAGTAGTTATATCAATCCTAGTTACGAAATAAATCATGGAACAAAGGGTTAAGAACAAAGCATCGAAAAATCTTCTCTCACAAAATCTCTAACAACTCCAACGAAACATCTTCCACGGCAATGCAACATTCCCTCGTCATAATTACGTCTCGTTATAATCGGTTCCCCGTCCCGTTCCCTCAAAATGAAGACTCGTGATCAGCAGGTTTGAATTCCATTCCGAAAACGAGCCGGAATCCGCTGTCTTCATTCCGCGACGCGTTGCGGAATGGATTTATGCGACGGCGGAGCCAAAATTAGCGGGCGTACAAAAGCGGTTCTCTGCACCGGACGATCGGAAATGCGAGAAATTCTCATTAAACGGTCCCCTCGTTCGGCAAGAATCGTCTGAGGGTCGACTCGTCATTGATCTTGCAGGTCCGCTGTCCTTGGTCGGCCCTGCCGTCGAGAATTCTACTTATATTCGAGGTTCGAGCGCGATTTACATGGTGGCGCGCCGCTTACGTGACGCTATCCCCGGCTGATTCCTCAGTGAGGAATTTTCCAACGCGAAGTTTTATTCCGTCCGGCGCACAAGGGGAAAATATCGATGTTTTCGTGGCGAAAAATCGATTCTTTGAAGTCCTTAACACTAAAACTATTGAGTGTTTAACATGTTTAACATATGTGGTCCTTAGAAACATTGTAAGAATAGATTCTTCTTCGGCTTTTTCATATATTGATTATAGTAATCAAGTGAAACTATTTTTCAAATCATTTCGAACATTTAACACTTTTCTCAATAATAGCGAGGTAAGAACTGCAAACTGCCATTTTGACAAGTTCGGTAGTTCTAGTGTTAAAGAAACGAAATGTTAATTAAAAACAGAATGCCTGGTAGTAATAAGCAGATTAAGTTTCTCACGAAATAAGAAATAAATATGATAACAAATGATTAATTATATATCATGTGTAGGTGCATAGTGATATTTTGATTTGAATAACTGGTGATAACAATGGTCTCTAATTATCGCCGATAACCCTATACAATTATCAATTCTTCTTTATTACTAAAAAATGTTGCATTTGTAGGCATTAGATATAAAAAACCCTTTTGCGAGTCTATCCTAGCAGCAATAAAGCCCAGGGACCCATTGCTTGTCGTTTTTAGTTAATCAGTGGATTGAGCCCAAGTAGGCAATAGCTACGAATTTTATACCTGCATGTAATTTAAAGTCAAGGCGATCCTTGGGGCTATTGCTGCTATAGTCGTTAGAAATTTCCGAGTCTCCGGCTGACGGAACCAACCGACGGACCGCTGGCGGGGAAGTAGGGGTTTCCCAATTTTTGGGAATCCTACCCACGCGTCTGTCACTCCCCCGCCACTAGCGGAGAGATATATATTGTACACCGACCAACCGGCATATTCATTGTACATTTAGAAATTGAAATATTAGATTGAGAAACCGTAGACTGTGTCAACTTCTTTCGCGTTCCCCAAAATACATCCTCCGAATCCCCAACGCCCCATCTTTCGGTTTTTCTTTCCTACACATTATTACTAGAAAATCAATTTATCCACATTTATTAGAGTGTTACAGACTTTCGATCAGTATCTCTTTGATTTTGCCTACTGTGCGACAAGAAAATAGGCATTTTTCGCGGCAAAAATGGCGAAAAGAACACTTTTTCTCGAGCCCTTCGATCGAAACGCGCCATCTTAGAACGCGATCTCTAACTGTGGCTAAGGAGATCTATTATCAATTGACTTTTCCTGTATTAGCGACGCCGGAAACTCTGCGTGGGGACCAGGAAGTCCGTGAACGCGTCCACTTCGACGGAATTCAAACTTTATGGGTTTTCCAGCGAAGTTTTTTGAAGATATTGTGATTCGACTGAGAAGTCTTGTAAGATTTTTCATGTCGTACGACTTCAGCTCTCCTTGGTTATTGGTTCGTGATTTTCCTTGAGATACTGAATCGCTTTTCTTTCTTGGAAAGCATTTTCTGCGATTTCGTCTTCTTCAGCTGGTGGCTTCCAGGAATTTAAATATACGCAGTTTTCCGGATTGACGTCATCCTCTGTTATCGAATTTCTTCTGGACCGAATTGATAAACTGATAAAAATGAGAAATTTTAAGATCTTTCGAAGTACATGAATTTTATACAATATTTATTAATTTACGTATATAAGATATTGCTTAAAGGAATCTTTAATTTAAAGAGCGTGATAGTATATAAGCTACTGTAATATCTTTATTAGTCGATGTATATTAAACCAATTAAAAAAATAAGATAACAAACAAGGTATTTAATCAATGAAACCCTGTGTTTCAAAATAAACAATTCTTTAAGGGTTTCCACTAGAATTCCATTATATTGTACATTTTCCATTTATCTTCCAAGCACCGCTACTTTTCACAAACCTCGCGATAAGTCGTTAGGTGAGTTAATGGTTCCGATGAAAGTGACCAAACCATAACAAAATACGATCGATCACGTTCAAACTGCACGATTGGCTCACGTAGTTCTTAACTGAAACCGCCTACGACCATTCCCAGGTTCACTCGCCAATATTCCTCGCCATCGATTCATTTTACGAGGTGCTCGATTAATAAATCGTGAACGTTTCCAATCATTTTCATGATTTCACTAAGTTCTAATTTCAAAGTTCATAATTTCCTGCGGGGAACACGTACTCGACCGTTTTCTTTGTCGAAAATGGAAAAATTAGGAACGTTACATGTTTCCAGGAACAAACTTCTTGTTCGTCGATAGCCAACGATTGTTTAATTAAAAATGCATTTAGTTTACACGCGAAAAGCATCGTTCAACTTCCATCGAGGCTTTAGACGAGCCGCTGAACGTAATTAAATATTTTTCATTCTCCTCAAGGATGCGCGCGCACTGTTTCCGGAGTTAATGGTTCGATTTTGTTACTGCTCATCGCACGGACTTCGACAGGTTTCATTTTCCAGTGGTTTTCCCTTTGAAAAAAGAAAGTTTATCGGCTAAGCTTTCCGCGAGCACCGTCGAACACGAGTGCGGGTAGCATGTATTTTATTTGGGAATGTTGAGAGAAAGATCGAAGTGGAATTAATTGATGAATTGACTGTGGAAAACAGACTGATGTTTTCGAATGAAACGTTGCATAATGAACAAAAAAGTTTGGATAACCGGTGAATTCTTTACTGACAGAGGAGCAAGAAATTACACTTTTACGTAAATATGGAGGACATATTGAAATATTTAACTTTCTACAGATGTATGTAAAAAGTATTTAAAATAACTTTAATCTTCTTTATGTAATAGTAAATATAGTGGTAAAAAATTGCAACAAAATGAAACTATAGTCTATAATGACCTATCTCATCTTTAACAGTAACTTGTGGTTAAATAAAAAATAGTAGACACAACGAATTAAATCAAGTAGTAACTATTATTTGTTAGCTACGGTCAATTACCTTCTGCCTTCGTATTAGTATCAATTTGAAAGAACAATTACAACTAAATTGTACCCCAACAATCACAAACAGAAACACATCGTCTAATCCGAACTTTTATTTCATTGTTCCTTCCAGACGACCCTAATATATCGAATAAAAAGGCTTACCGTCTGATGTTAGGGTCGTTGGGGGTTAGGGGAGCTTCCCCTAACGTGATCATAAAGTAAATCCTTGACAAACGCCCCAATGAATGTCGGAAAAAATGGGGGCTAACGGTGGAGGAATCTGAATCCGCGCGAATGTTCGCGCATCGCGGTAATTCGCCACTTTTTTTCCATTTGTTTCGAGCAAAGGGAACGATGGAAAGGGATTCCCCCGCGTGGATAAGAAATTCGGTCAGTGAAGTTTTATTCTGAACAAATAACTCGTTTGTTCGATAAAGAAAACTTATTTGAATTTTAAATATTAGGTTGGTGCATACGAAATGTCGGTTTTTCTTTACATGCGAACGTTTGTCTCTCTGTTTTCATTCTGCTTTTGTTTTTGGCATAACCTCGTTTATAGTCGTCCTCTCCATTGCCAGAGTCACATTTCACGAATAAAATTTTCTCAAAAGTGTTCTCTTTTGTTATTTGTTTTAAATTTTATACCGATATGAATTCAACCGATATTCCTGTAATTTTGTTATATGAGTATAAACTTGGTAATAATGCTGCGAAAGCTGCGCGCAATACGAACCAGGTGTTTGGGGAGAATACTGTTAACGATCGAAAATCGCAGCGTTGGTTTTAAAATTTTCGGTCTGACGATTTTTCCCTACAAAATGAATCGCGTGGAAGACCCAAAACGTCTGTGAAAAATGATGCTCTGAAAGCATTGGTGGAAGCGAATCCAACTGTATCTACAAGGGAACTTGCTACCAGAATGAAAATTGACCATACAACAATATTGCGACACCTTTCTGAAATTGGCAAGGTGAAAAAGATAGATAAGTGGGTACCGCACGAACTAACCGAGCGAAATAAGCTCAATCGGTTGAACGTATGCCCATCATTACTAACCGGATTTCATCGAGTGCCATTTTTCGATCGGATTATTACTTGTGATGAAAAATGGCTTCTTTATGACAATAGGAAAAGGTGTGCTCGGTGGCTTGGTAGGGATGAGGCTTGTGCTCATACTCCAAAGCCATCACTTCATCCACGGAAAATTTTAATAACAGTTTGGTGGAATGTGACTGGAGTAATTCAGTACTCATTCCTTCGAACTGGGAAGACAATTACAGCCAAAAAATACTGCTAGTACATTGATGAAATGCATGAAAAATTGAAAATTATACACCCATCACTTGTTAATCTGCATGGCCCAATACTTATCCACAACGCTCGGCCGCATACGTCCTAGAAAACGATTGCGAAATTAAATGAATTAAAATACGAAATTTCGCAGCACCTAGCTTATTCACTGGATCATACGCCAACCGACTTTCATCTTTTTAAATATTTAGAACAGTTTTTACGGGCTAAACAGTATGAAACTGAAGATAGCCTGAAAAATTCCATATCAGAGTTTATTGATTCTAAAGATCAGAATTCCTTTAAGACAGGTATTTATGCATTAAAATCTCGTTTGGAAAAGTGTATTGAAGCAAATGGAGTATATTTTAATTAAATAAACAGCTTTTGAAAAAAGATATGCAGTTTTATATATTCACTTAAAAATCCGACAATTCATACGCACCAACCTAATACTTCCAAATTGTCTGGGTAAGGCATTTTTATTATTTTCAAACTGTTAGTTTACTGTTATTAATTGTATAATAAGTAACTTCATTATCTTTTAACTGTTGTTAAGTCAATGACTTTTTTACAATTTTCTAACTAGCATTAATTAACCATTGATTCAACGCATTTTTCAGCTATTATTAATTTACCGTTACTAATTTCAGGATGATTTCTTTTAGTATTTTTTAATCAAGGCTAATTTAACGATTTTTAAATTAAGCGTATTTTAAAATAAGTAAATAAGTAAGTTGCGCGCAGCGAGCTTCGTATACCTTTATCGAAGTTTGAAACTCGAGTTTTCGGATTGTGTGCGTGATATTCCTGTGTACCAACACATCGCGCTTAAGGTACATGAATTCTGGACCTGTTACGTTCGCAGACCGCCGATATACGTTTTACTCGAAAGATACTTAACCTATTTTTCAAATTGAATTTAATAGATACGAGTATCCTTCGGTTTACATCGTCCGAAGAGGAACACTGTTTTGCATTTATGAATATTGAAGCGTTCACTTAAATGTTGGTGTACCTCTAGTGAATGTATAATCCCTTTATAGTAATGAATAATCAAGTAATTTTTACAGAATGTGTAACGAAATACAACCGGCGGTAGTTATTTTCGCTATGTTTTTCAGTTTATATTATATATTATACTAATGTTCCAGTAACAATATACAGAAAAATCTATTGTTAACCCTTTACGTGGAAATTACCAGTCTCGCCCGCGCGTGACCTGATTTTCTAAATAATTTTATAAATCTACCTCATCGTAACCAAAGTTGATTGATTAGCAATACGCAAACTAAATTGCAAATCAATTGAAGTCTCAATAGACACACTTTCGTAGTTTCTATAGAGAAATTCCAAAAAGTCGATTTAACTGTTCGATTGTTCTAGTGTTAAATCTAGTGTTAACCCTTTACACTTGAGAGGTGACTCGCCACTTGATTTTGTACAGTAAAACTATCAAATTTGATATCTAATATTATACTTTGCATAATGCATCAATTCAAGAAATATAGAAATAAAATAACTTTGTTCCTCAATGTACTTGTGATTTCTTTTCGAAATGTCTCACAAAATATTGTCTTTATCTCGTTAGAAAATGTTAAAATATTTGTAATCTAAAATCTAAAATCTTCCGAATGCAAAGGGTTAAATAACAAACAACATTCGAAACGTCCCCTTTCGTCGCAAGGTTCGTTCGCGACGAGCGTGTGGCAAAGTAAGTCGGACAATTCTCACAATCCAATTTTACCTGACAAAGTGTCCGCGGCGTCGCGATAAATTCGCCATGCCTGGATCGCGACGCGGCCGTATTTATTCGTGTTCCGCTGCCGCTGGATTCGCAGGTTTGCCACGTTACGTGCGTCGTAAGTCACGGCTCGGTCGTTCATAAAAAATGATCGTGCTTCGGCCACTACAAACGCCACCGGTAACGGTTCATCCCGTCTATGCCGTTTCGACGATACATGATTCATCCACCCGCGCCGATCCGACTTTCGGTATCCAGGGAAAAAATTTGTGGACTTCGCGGTTTACGATTTAGTGCTACCGGGGAAACGTAACTCCGATGCATTCGACTGCCCCGAACTTTTCGAAGAACTCGCGACCAATGATTTACTACAACTCCTCAAATCAGTTTACGTAAAATGCAGGTTTCCCTTTGAAACGGTTGATTTTAGGGGACATTTATTTTCAATGGTGATTTTTGTTATTTCGCTTAAAGCGTCTTTCATGGATTTGAATTTTGTTCGTTTAATATTATGTTTAATTTATTATAATCATTTATTATAATAAATGTGTGTCTATTATATCTTAAAAGTTTTGTTCTGCTGTTAACAGGGATAACTCGTAGCACATTATGCGAGGGAAATGATTTTTATAATATTGTCGCTAATGCGTTGAGTGATCGCTCTAAAAATTATTAATGTTTGTATTTTCAGATGATATTCGAATATAATGGAAATCAGTTAAAATATAAGTAAAAGAAATTGCGATAATATTAAAATAATATGATATTAATCCTTCTTCGAATATTATAATAATTTTGAAAAAAGTCTCATTTCGTTTTCGAAATATTTATGGCGACGAAAGGTGCAATTGATGAGTTTGATCAGCGGTACAATTCAATAAATATTCCTCGCGCGAGCGTTTGCGAAAGGGCGTACCGCGAAATCCATTTGCGAGTGAAATCAGCTTAAGAAAAGACCGCTGATTGGCCGCGCCTGGCAGCAGCTGAATCGGATTTTGTAACGTGAGGCCATGATCGGACACGTTTCCGCAAAATCAAGTTCCGTCCCCCTGCAAAATGGAGGAAAAACGGATAACGCGTTGCGGCCGCGGCGCGCAACCACAGGGAACGAATCGCGTTTCAACCGGAAACCAAATCGGAATTGATCACTGTCCTTCCAACTGGCTGACATTATTAAATTTTTCTACTCGAACCTTTCTGTTACGTCATCTCGTAAATAATGTCGATCCTTATGCTATGTTCTAGTGTGCTGAATTAATACTTCCGTTTTTTTCACCATTCGATGCAGAGTTCCGTGATATACAAGCCTCGTAGGATTTACGAAGGAACTAACTTATTTGAATTCAAGATCGGAATTACTGTCTTTCACAAATAGGGAAAGCTTTTGTTATGAAAAATTGAATGGTAACGATCTTATATTGATAATCGCAAAATGTGATAAACAATTTTATATTGAGTACGTTTGAGGACAAGGATTAATCACAGATGTATCGATCATCATTGTGCACGATAGCTTCTTATATTTCGATTAATTTTGTAATGCTATTTTCTAAATGTATTTTATCAATAAACATTGTAAATAATAGATAGATGAATATCTTACATAGGCGAATAACGACATTACTAGGGTTTTCTTTTAATTGTTAACCTACTGACCACGTATTGTGCGAAATTTTCCTATTTTCCGGTTAACGGAGAAGAATATATAATTTCTTATATGGAAAATGGCATTAAGAAATATCTTGCAAAGTAAGCATTGCTTATGGGATCACCTAATAATTTGTTTCTTTTATTCGCTCCCCGCGAACGCGAATTATCGAAGTGAAACGAACACCGTAAGGTAACTCGTTCGAAAAAATATTATTTTCAATCATTGGTCTTCCGCGTGCGATTTTCCCTCCAGTTTTGTTGACGTTCGATATTCGAATATTTTTGAAATATCAACAGTGTTGAGATTGAAATTTCTATTTGTGATTTTGTGGTTGTCTAAAGCGTGAATTTTTTAAAGGGTGGACACGTATTTCTTTCAATGAAATTTCCGGTGGCTTCCCATAAACTTCTTCTGTGTGTTTTTTTTTCTTTAATTAATAGAATGTTATGAATTTTTCAGATTATTGTTTATTATACATTTATATAATAATATTAAAGTTAGATATATTTTTTGTAATGGGAACTTCGAAGCGACACGATGCGTTAAAATGTTTGAAGACCGAATAGAAATTTGTTATTTCTCCTTCATCATTTCATTATTTTCTTACACTATCATTTCTTCGTAAAATGAAATGGAATACTAAGTGCAAATTAACATTCATTTAACAAACTTCTAAAACGTACGAATACACTTTCAAAAAATTCATTCGAAGTTAGAAAGTCAAACACCTTCAATTACTAGAAATTTAAAATAAAACTTCACAAATTTTTACTGTACACCTTAAATAAACTACCATGTAAAATAATTTATAAAACGATCGTAATACCTCTAATATTAAACCTACACTTATACATTAAATAGTACTATTAAACAGTACTATTAAAATTAAATAGTAGTACTGAATAGTACCGTTAAAATTAAATGGTAGTACTAAATAGTACTATTAAAATTAAATACTAGCATTAAATAGCATTATTAAAATTAAATAGTACTAAATAGTACTATTAAAATGAATGAATATTATTAAACAATAGTATTTGAGTATAACAAAATACAATAAAACCATACATATTAAACACAAATACCCAATGTTCCATAAACCTAGAATCTCGTAAACCGCAGCCCTGACACCGCAGTAGCAAAAATATCAAAGAAATTCTCTCTGTAACGGCGAGGAGGATCATTTATCTTCCGCAGGACGCTTATCGACCATCGGATTCTTGGAGGAAATCTTCCCTCGCAGCGGTTTCTTCCGTGAGAATTGCAACGCTGCCTCGTGGCCGCGACGTCGTGGCCAAGAAATAACTTCATCGAGTAACGCTGACGGCCCCTGGACGGGCAAGAAACGCGCTGACCGTAATACGCGACACCTGGGGCGGCATTGGAGAACGCGGCCTTGGCGAGGCGTCCGTCGTCGTCAAGAACGAGGCTCGAGGATATCATCTTTGTCCGATGCGCTGGTGTGTGACGGTCGAGGACGAAGATAACCCTCGTCCGCGGAGATTAAAAGAGCGCAAAGCTAAGATTAGGCCTGAAACCGCGACCACCGGGTCTAGGTTAAGTCTGACTCCCGGCTCCTTTCTGGCCCGCCGTTTCGTAATCGATGTGGTCGCCATTGTGTGTACTAACCGGTCGAGTGGTAATTAACGCGTTATACGTTGTAAACTACGGATCTGGTCGAAGTAAATGAAATGTAAAGTGAAATTGAATGTTCTTTGAATGCTCTGTTTAGCTGTAAATATTATATTTAATTGTTTTTTGCATTATTTATTTATTGTTTATTTGGAAATGTGGTTTCATCGTTGCTGTTGCTATTTATCTTCTTTTATTATAATATATAGTAAATTATGATATGTACCATATATAAATTATAGATATGTAATATTTATAATTATATATTCTTTGTTAATGTTTTGTGGTGAATTATATAAGTTATAGTAATTGATAATTACACTGGTAATTCGTTTATATTTCTAGACTTCCAATATGAGACAGATTTTTTAAATTACAAAAAGAGTAACACCTGTTCTCGACCACAAGCAGAGTTTCTAGATTAGTAGTGTAGTTAGATTATAAAATATGGAGTGCCGGATTCTTCAGAGAATTCGAAGGAACGTTTTGTTTTGATGTTCTTGAAGTAGTTCTTCGTGTACTTGCAACACATTCGAAGTTTCCTTGTGGGGATAACAAAGTTCGTGTGAGATCAGCTTCCTGGGGATTCATTGAAAAGGATAAAAGGTTTTTCGAGGAGTTTGGTCTTTAAATCCTTCTGTCCGGAATGAAATCTTTTGAACAACTTATCTAGAGTTCACAATAAATATATAAAATTCATATTACTATCTAAATCACAATGAAACTGCTAGCAATAGAATTACAAATTAATACCTCTTTCTATCCAATACAATACGCTATACTATACTTGAAATTTCCACAATTCTACTACTTCAGCAATTAATTTAATACACAAGCAAATAATTAAACATTCGAAACAACATATCAAACTCCCAAAATTCCATCTCACACAATCCACCATCAAACACATCTTACATCTCACTTCACACCTGAATGCACGTTAACCTAACATTCAACACTCCACTCATAATTCTAGTACTTCACCGCTTCAACAATTGTTTACCCAATCAAATCGTATACTATTCAAATCATCAAATCGTATATCATCAAACAACGTCAAATTTAATCCATCACCTCTTTGCACACTTCCACATAAAATAACCTAGCACTGAATACTATACGCAAAATGTTACTACTCCGCTGCTCCAACAATGATTCCACCCAATACCTGACCAAACAGAGCACCGTCGATCATCAAAGAACGCATCAAATTTCGAGCATTCCTCGCGCGATCTAACATCAAACGCATCTTTCCTTCAGAAGAATGTCGGTCCTTTGAGGCATCGATCATCCGAAAGTTTCGTGCACCAGCGACGGTCACAAGGCAAAGGGAAAAAGCCGGAGTGCGGCTGGCGGGGGTGGTGAAAAGGTGTCGCGACGGAAGGCCAACAGACAAAACCCAGAAGAACAAAGGGGAAGAGACAGGCCTAGCGCGAAGTAATCAAACGCGAATCCCTGGTTCCGGCCGGCGGCGCTGTCGTTTTCATCGGGGAATAAAAGTGCAGTTGCCCGGCGGGGGCGGGGGAGGATGGTAGTTTTTCATCGGCCGCCCGGGCAGAATCGCGTTGCGCGGGCCGCTAGCACGCCCTCGCCGTCGGAATAATTGACCCAAATGTACCGCAAAAATAGCGGATCATAAATTACACGGGGGCGGGGCGGGGAGTGTGCACTTGACACGGCCCTGTCGCGGCACGGTCAACGGAGCTGGAGAGGCAGACGACGGCGGCAGAAAAAGAGGGTTCCCATTCAAGGTTACTCATTCTTCCGGCACGTCCTCGTTTCGAGTGGCGACAATCGGGAAAACGGCGGAGGCGCTTCAAAGGGCCGATGCGTGCGCGGCCGGCGCCGCGAGTTAGCAATCAGCGCTGAATCCCCGGTGCTGATTGCGTTTCGGGCAAATATTTAGTTTGCTGATAGGGAATTCATTATTTTTTCTACGAGGGATTCGTGCTTGGGGGGTTCGTGGTTTTGTTTTCACTTGTTTCCCTTGGGAATTGGATTTTGATGTTTGCCATTTTTTGTGCGAGCGTTATTAGGGACTTGAATAGGACTATGACATTGTGAGAATGAATAGGGGAACGATTGTTTAGGGATTTGTAGCTGTTGTGCGAACGAGAAGTTTCATTGTTTTCCGGTGTATCGAGTATTTGTGTTTGAGGATATTGCGTTTGTATTGGTTTAACGGTAGTGTGTTGCGACCTCCATCGTTTGTTGCCGTTTTGGATAAGGGCGGGGAAAAATCGTGAATTTAAATCAGGATATGTAATTTGTAGAATTAAGTGATCAGTTAATTGATTTTGGGTATTAGCTGAACTAATGAGTAATTCATTAATTTTATGAAGTGGTATGCACACGATAATAAAAACGGTAATAATAGTAATGTGATAATCTTGCTGTTCGTTTCTAAAACGTTGAACAACGGAGTTCGTACTATCGTACGTTGTTAAGACTTCACTACGTCTATGCAGAGAATTGTTAATCGAAATCGTGATAGAGGAAGTCTGTTTGAAAAGAAAGGAACTTGGAGCAAATAAATCTGCTGGAACGGTGCAGCGCTATGCAGACCGAATAAATTGAATAGTCCGAATGATTGTAATGGATTGAGTAGATTAAGCGGATAGTACAAACAAATCGAATAAAGTGGGTCGTCTAGTGTGCTTGATATCCCTCTCGTGTCGAATACCTCAATGGGGACGATAAGAAATTCGTATCACGTTTAAACAACGTACAATGGCTCTAATGGAAATTATTGTTTGTCCCGCAGATACAATAGCATGTATTTCACGACAACTTTGTCATCTTCGAGCCGAATCACTTGCATCCCGCTTGCAATACATAAATTATAATACATTTAGATTCAAATATGCAGCAGAATAGAAATCTTCCAAAGAAAAATATTCGAATATGCCTAAAATATGGGAAACAATTACAGTGTAATAAAATACAGACATTTTAATCACAATTACTTATATACAATCAATTACAACAACATGCCTCACATATATCATCACGTATTTACTATTCACAATCTTCGAAACACATATTTTTCAACGCAAACTTCAAAATACCAATACTAAAAAAACCAGATATTTTCACGAAATCAGCAGATTGAAATATTTTAACTAAATTTTATTTCCAACTTTCAATATTATAAATTTCTATAAAACTCAACGTACGCTCGAATCTTTCGAAAAAAACGATGCCAGAATATTCTCCGATTTTTTAAACAATACAAACCACTTCTTCAATGATATCACGCCACCGATAAAGACGAACATTAAACGAAAATCTCAAAGAAGCAATTCTTTCTGAGCCCCCTCCCTCCACGATCTAACAATCACCTCGGTGTTTCCAGGTCACCAGCACCTCGCCCCATCGAAACATGTAGACTGCTCCGCGGTCGAGCGGTCGCAGCCGAGTCGTCGCGTCGGGTTCGGAGATCGTCGTCTGAACCGTCAGAGCCGGGGCTCGCGGGTCGGCCGGATCCCCGATCTTTCTCTCGGCGCAGCTGGAGCCGATTACGCTGGCAAGCGTCCCGGCGTCGAGTAGACAGGTCGCCGAGTGGCAACGCCCTTACCCAGCAAGGATGAAGGCCAACCTGGTACGTCGGCTCGTCGGCACGTCCGTGACCTAAGGGGCTTGGCCCGGGTCGAGTCTCTTCCGGCCGAAGAGGAGGACACCAAGGCCAAGGGAACCAAGGCACGCGCTCGCGCGAGGGAACACGAGAAGAGGAAAAAGAGCGGGTAACCGGGGAAAGCCGAGCATGACGACGATCGCAACTACCTCCGAGCCAACGGAGGTGTCCTCGGTGGACGTGACGAGCCTGCTGAACGCCATCTCGACCGAGGACAGTCAGTTCGCGAACGGCACCTACCCGGCCGATCAGAAGTGGTCGGTGCCCGCTACGGTAGCTAAAGGCTGCCTGCTAGGCTCCATCATCCTGACAGCCGTGTTCGGCAACCTGCTGGTGATGGTGTCGGTGATGAGGCACAGGAAGTTGCGTATCATCACCAACTACTTCGTGGTGTCCCTGGCGTTAGCGGATATGCTAGTCGCCATGTTCGCGATGACGTTCAACGCCAGCGTGCAGATGACCGGCCGGTGGTTATTCGGCTACTTCATGTGCGACGTGTGGAACTCGCTGGACGTGTACTTCAGCACTAGTTCGATACTCCACCTGATGTGCATCTCGGTGGACCGGTACTGGGCCATCGTCAAGCCGCTCAAGTACCCGATCATCATGACTAAAAGGCTAGCCGCGTACATGCTGCTGGCTTGCTGGATCATGCCCGCGTTCATCTCGTTCGTGCCGATCTTCATGGGCTGGTACACCACCGTCGAGAACAGTATGCACAGGCGCAAGCACCCCGAGCTATGCGAGTTCAAGGTGAACAAGATCTACGTGATATTCTCGTCGAGCATCTCGTTCTGGATACCCTGCACCATCATGACGCTCACGTACTTCGCGGTATTCAAGGAGGCGAACCGGCAGGAGAAGCAGATGCACAGCCGAATGGGCAACGTGATGCTGCTGAGCCACAGGCCCAGCAAGGACCTGAACAATCTGAACGGCGAACTGAACAGTGCCGGATCCTCGAAGACGCTCACGCTGAACGAGATCAGCACCGATCATTTGCACACGCCGACCAAAGACAAGAATATCATGAAGATGAAGAGGGAGCACAAAGCTGCGAGGACGTTAGGCATCATCATGGGGACCTTCATATTGTGCTGGTTGCCATTCTTCCTGTGGTGCGTCAACGAACGTTTTTCAGTTCCTTTTTTTTTATACCAGTTGATTATGACGTTTCATTGCGTCGGTTGGATAGTGGAACTTCTCGGGTTTCTACGGAGTGTCGAGCTTCGCGCGTGATCTTCCTCGAATCGTTGATTTTTCGCAGTTTGTTTAATGTCACGTGAAAATTGAGAAGGATCGCGACGCGAGCCGCGTGTGCGTCTCGCTTGCATAATGGTTCCAATTGTTCTCGTTAGTCTAAAACGCGATTAAGTAAATACGTCGGTTGGGACGGCTAGCTGTGTGGATTAACGGTCAGCCTTGTTTTGTGACGGCAAGAGAACAATTTAAAGGAGTTTCTGGTTTCTTAATTTATCACTGTTATTATCTCATTATATATATATATTGAAATTCTCAAAGGTAGTTTGTGGTCCGCAGAATGATGGATTTGTATAATTCCAGACTAGGGTGCACCCTAAGAAAAATTTCTATCATTTCTTGATAGTTTCATATCATTCTAACATCGTACTCAGAACATTCTAATATTATAGCCTTATATACTTCGAATCTGAACGTTAGAACAATCTAATTCACATTCACTTATCTACTTACTCGGCTACACCGTTCGATAAAGAATATTATCAGACAGAAAGCTATAAAAGAAAAACAATAAAAATTACAAAAGAGAAAGTAACAGAATAAAAGTACTCAAGTTATGATTAAAATCTTCATCGGAAGAGCAAGTCGTCGTTACACGAAACATAGATTGAACAACTAGTTCTGTTTCTCCTAGATTACCCAAGAACACGAATCGTGAAACTTTCCTTCCTCGGAAGGGAGTAATTGAGCGAAGTTTGTCTTCAGGTACGTCATAACGACCCTGTGCGGCGAATCCTGCCCGTGTCCCGACGTCGTGATCGCGCTCCTCTTCTGGATCGGGTACACGAACTCGGCGCTGAACCCGCTGATCTACGCGTACTTCAACCGCGACTTCCGAGAAGCCTTCAAGAACACGCTGCAGTGCGCTTTCTGCTCGCTCTGCAGACGAGAGCCGTCCGACCTCGAGGCGCTCGATTTCCGTCGGCCGTCCCTAAGGTACGATCTGGTCTGACACATTGAGGTACGCACTACATTCTATCGCTTTTTTTCGTGACCCCTTCTTTCGCCAGCACTCCGCGCCCACGACACCTCGACACTCGTGCTTCGATCAAGTCAAGTCTTCCTGGAACATTATGGAAATCCGGTGAACCGAGTTTTCTACAGAGTTCTCTTGAAATTCTATTTTTCAAGCGGAAGCTGTTGCGTATCGAACGTGAAACAATGGAAAGTGTATCTTGTATAAAGGCTTGTTGCACTGGAAATGCTTCGGAAGACTTGATATTATTCTATATTCTTCCGTTAATGAATTGCAAAGTCCACTGTCGATTCGATTGCTTTTCATGTTGAGATAGTTAACGAATGTCGGATTTGTAATGTAAGGTGTATTCAGCAAGACATTGATTTTTAAGTGTCATTGAAAGGATAGGAAATAATATTGAAATTGGATGAGGCAATGTACAGTAATTGAAGATACGTCTTCGTTGTTGATCATGAAAGTGACTAAACTTAAATAACAGTGTCTCACTTTTGTAGACATTTCAGAATTACTTCAATTTAGGTAAATAGTATAATACGATTTATTGAATTTCTTACAAGCAATTTCTTAAAAGCTCCAACGTGAAATTTTCTAATATCAAATATTATAAATTTGTATAACGTTCTTAATTCTCATCGTGTTTTCTATTTATATTTCGACAAATTTCTCTAACATAAAATTCGTTACTGTTCCCGAAGCCGTAATAAAATATTGAACGCGAGCTATAACTTCGCGTCGGTCAGCGCGTGCAACGTGGAAAGTTGTTTCAGAAAATGACTGCCGTTTCCACACATGATTTAATTAATGTGTCCCGATGTACGAGTCGCCTTCCGTTTGATAACACACGCGGCGCTCGCGTGCGACTTTACTCCTCACTGTAGAATTACATGTTACACGCTCCGCGGAATGCATAAAGCTCGGCCAGCAACACGCGCCGATGGCAGAAACGGCGAATTGCGAGCGAACAAAAGTTGTAGAATATAATCAGAACGCACGGAGTAGTTGGAGCGTGACGTCGCGTTTCATATTGCCCCACTGTCAGACTTTTTTATTTCGAAATCGGTTAACGTTAACAGCTTGTTTTCGAGCAACGCTTCAACGAAACGTTGCATACATCTTGCAATGTGCTACCGTCGGAGAAAAATTGAAGCGGAGAACGAGGAACGTGACTTATTTTCCGTTTTCGCAGAGTTGTTTCGTGTGATTTCTTCGAACATTGATTTCACGGAATTATTATCCTATTTTGTACTTAACCTTTAAGCTTTCGACACCTTCAGATTGTAATTACTGGAAAATCATTTTGGAGCTTCGATTTCTGAGCAACAGATTATCTAAAATACACTGCGAATTAAATATAAGTGAATATTTTCCCACCTTTTATTAATACTTTTATTTCTTACCATTTTCGTAAATAACAAATATTGGCTAATATTGAAAAACATCTCATATCTTTGAAATGACAATATTTTCCACCATCACTGGTTACACAACTTCTTCTAAATACGTTGCCCTTTTCAAACATAACCAAAATTAAATATTAATGTTAAGGAAAACATTATTATGACCTTCAAGTAACCTTAAGAAGCATTCCTCCATTATTCCCAAACCTGTCAATTCTTATCGATATGATTTCCTTAGTTTCAGAAATAATAAAAATTAAATATTAACATTAAGGAAAACATTACGATGATCAAACGCGTGGATTCTTATCAGCGTTGATTTCCTTATATTCAAAAATACTAAAAAATAAGTATAAGTAAAAATGAGTAATAACATTTTTATTTTTTACCTTTAATCGTATCCCCAGAAAAATCGAATGATCCAGAATATTTTCAAACGGGACGCAGTCGAAATATTTCCCCGAGCAATCCGGACGCAGTATCTCTGGAACATCCGTTAGAAACTTCGGTTTCCGAGCGTGTATCCGTCGGGTTGGTTGGAATCGCCGTAAAGCCGAGTGATTAGAAGCGTCGTCGCGGGGACATTACTTTTAATTCCGCGGGCGGGAAGTGGGTCGAGCCGAGGAACCGGGCGCCCAACTTTTTCACGCAAATGCGAACGTAACTCAGGGAACGTGTGCGCCCCGCGCTTCTCCCATTTAAAGTGGTTCTCTCGAGAACCCGGGGCGAGGAAAAAACCGGGATTTATAAGACCGAAAAGAGTTTCCCCTCTTTTCTTCGCTTGGCTCGGTTTTAAAAGCTCGATCGCGAAACTTCTCGGCCAGCCATGAAATTCTAATGATTCCCGGGGACTAAGGCGCGATACAATGTCGCGCGGCGGGAGAAACCCTTCCGGCTTCGCGGGAATCTGTATGCAAGTTACGGCCGCTTTCGTTTCGAAACTGATTTTCCACCGAGCTCGGTTCGTCATTGCCACCCACGACTTCAGAACTTCGATTATTAGAGACACGTCGGGGGCTTTTCTTTCACGAGACTTTGTGTCGCGAATTTCATCAGCCGGCCCTCTCTCGCTTCACTTTGAAACTAGGAAGATTGAACTGGCCGCGGAGGAGTCTCCGGTGTCTGGATTAATCTGGAGATGATAGTGCTCGGGCAAAGGAATTTTTGAATAATGGAGCAATCAGCTTTCGCGTTACGAGCATTCGGCTGATTGGTATTTGAACTGGTGTGTTTGGGAATGCAGTTAGGTTGATTTTGTTGGTCTTGGAGGTGAATTTGGTGTAGGCAACTATATTCGAGTGAAACGTTTTGGGAATGAAATAAAAAGCTTCAGGAGTTTTAGTAATTTATGTTTAGACTTTGGTTTTTTATTCGGTTACAATTTCTGAATGGTGATAAACTCTTTTTTCTGCGTTGTTTTTGTATTTCTCTCTGATGGATTGACTGTTCTTCAGTATTTTATTGGTTTTGGAAAGACCATGCATTTAAGGGATACATAAAGGTGATGTAAAATGTATATCCTCTTTCTCTTGAAAAGATTCTCATCTTTGGCCGTAAAGCAGCGATGAAAATAAATTGCGCGGAAGCGTCGAGAATAAATTGCAACACAAACATATTTCTTAAGGAGTTTATATAGGTATGCTCAACGAATTACATTTTACAGTAGAGTCACGTGTCGTAATCTTGCTTAGAAAGCTTCTATTTCTAATACAAATTCCGTTTCAATGTTTACGAAAACTGACGAAATTTCGAAACATATTTCTTGACTAAATGAAAATGTTATATCGGATGTTACGTAGTTATATGGGAAATCTTTCACTTTATTACTAATTTATATCTATAACAATTTATACCCATAGTAAATCACATCAATCGTTTAACAGTTTATCGAATACGTAATCAAATTTAACACACAGTTAACCATGTGGCAAAATTTAATCGTTAGACTGCAGATTTTGAGCAGATATAAATTTTAATGAACTAAATACGAGGAACTGAAAATTAAATCGCAATTGATTCATCCTATCAATGATCTCTAATGAAATGAAGTGAAAAGTGTAAATATGAAATCCGCAGTGCAATCATCGTCGTCCAATAGTATTGAAAAATCAAATTTATACTCTCTCGAAATTAATGTTTAAATATTTCATGATCAACTCAACTGTAGATTGTTCCTTAATATCTTTAATAATCTCAATAAATTTAAAAATACGCTCAAATAATTCATTAAAAAATGCAGAATTTCTATAAAGAATGAAATTAATAATCTCTCACAATTAATGTCCAACCATTTCATGATCAACTTGATTGTAGGTCATTTCTCAATATTTTCAGTAATCCAAATGCACTTAAAAATACGTACAAATAATTCATTAAAAAATACAAAACCCCTCTAGAAAACGAAATTAACCATTTTTCTAAATGAATGTCCAAACATTTCACGATCGACTGGACTGTAGACTATTTCTCAATATTTTTAATCATCCGAATCCAATGAAAAATCGTTGAAAATAATTCGTTAGAAAAACTTAGGCAATCTTCTAAGTCGCGTTTCAACAAAAATTGTCCATGAAACCATATAGAACCACAAACTTTCGAGCCCAAACCACACTTTTGTCAAGCGAAAATGAGCAAGCCTTTATTGTCGCTGGTTTTCCTTTCTGCTTCCAGGTACGACGACCGGACTAAGAGTATATACTCGGAGACGTATGTCAAGCACATCGACCGACGAAGATCGAGCGAGTTCGGTAGCAGTCTCTGAGATGAGACTGGGCAGCGACTTTATACGTTAAACTGCATTCGCAATAAGATACGCGTACCACGTACATACACGCCCACCAATACATCCGTAACCGTCATCCACCAACACACACATGCCACATACATACGGTTGAACGAGTGTCGAGCGAACACGTGAACAGTTCTCGCGCAGTTCGCGATCAGAGATTCTCCGCGTCACGTTGCCAAAAAAACGAACAGGAAAAAAAGAAAGGAAGAAGAGGACGAAAAATGGTGTTTCGAAAAGCCAATGAAAAAAAAGAAAAAAGCGAAAGAGAAATCGCGAAACACGAATCTCAATGAGGCACTCGCGTTCTCGACAATTTCGAAACGGCGCCGCGTATTTCCGGTTTAGAGGATCGCGAGGCTGGCCACTCGAGCGACGGGACGAATGCCGTGTAAAGCCTCGTTCACGCTTGGACACGTTCCCGCCGAAATATCGAGACGATAGGTTTTCTGGGGACCATTGGAAACAACATCGTCCTATGTCCCGTCGATTTCGAGATTTCGAGTGGCGATTCGGCTTAATCCCGCGCGGTGGCCGTTGAAAATGGAATATTTCTCTTCTTAGTGACTATAGGGGATGTTTTGAAATCTGCGATAGAAAATTCTTTGAAAGGAGGAATTACAAATTGGTAAAAATGATTATTTATAAAATGGCAAATTATAGTTTTGTATTACGTGAAAGATAAAGATTAATTTATTCAATCTGTAGATCCGATTTTGTTAATGTCCATAAGACTGCTACAGACTATCAATGCTTCAAATAAATTTATTTAACGATCATTTCAATCGATTTCATTCTACAAACATTTCCAAATAACCATAGTCCACAGTCCACTGCAATGAACTAACGGAATGCAGTTTACACCAGCATCTAAACGGCCAAGCATCAAAGTCACAGACAAGAATATCAAACAATGCGGTTTATAAATAACGAGCGGGAACGTATACATAGAAACCGCGCGAACAAAAATAAGGTTTAAGAAACCGGAAGTACACGGGGCCAGGGAACACAGGAACATTGCCAAACGATCGCGGAGTGGCGCGCACGCCGAACAGGTTACCAAACGTACACGCATGCAACGCATGGATCGCGTCACTATTGCCAAAGAATAATATTATTAAGCGAAGATGCTTTTCGTGACGAGGATCGGGGGATCGATCGATCGGCGAGCAGTGTCGGCAAGGAATCGGTCTCGTTCTGCAACCCGTTTAGTGGAAAGCCGCAATGCCGGCCGCTGGGCCGACAGTGGTTCTCAACCGGCCGCTCCGACGTCTAAAGTCGGTGTCCTCTAAAGATGATGTCCGATTGGGCAGCCACGTTCAATTAGCTCTCGCATACCCAACCATTCGATCGGTCATCATTTTCTTCAGCTTCCTTGCTCCGTTTCAACGCAAACAAACCGGGAATGTCAGGCATCGCTGCGTCGATCGTACAAACGGTCGCGTTTGATTGGCAGCTCTCGAGGGGGCATCGCTGAAGTGGCGGGCTCTCTGAGTCATCGCGGGCAATAAATAAACAGTGGAAGACAGCGAGCCTCGGGGATCTGGTATATATCTGTTATTAACTTCACGGTGAACCCCTTATACGCTGCGAGCCGTTTTGATAGAAATCAGCGAACGCGGATTCTACGCGGATGATGGACGTTTTTTGGGAAACGGCCTGATGGAGTCACGTTCACACGTAGACGTTCCTTTACCGTTTGTTGGTCACCTGACAGCTCGGTGGGAGTTTTTTCTAGCGAAATTTGTGAAAATATTGTTGAGAGCATTTCTTTGTTTATACCAATTCGGATTGCGAAAGAATGGAAATGGAATGAGTAGGCTCTGTTTGCATTCGTTTTCATTGAAGGGGTGGGTCATTTGTTGGTAATAGATTTTAGAAGAATGGTTGATTGACTAGCTTGACTTCGCGTTTTGTTTTTATATGATACTGGTATTTATTAATGAAAGTTGTATATAAGTAGTTGAATTTATTGGAAAACACATCTTTATTATTAGCGCGTGACTCCATCGATATTTTTAGGCGGTTTTTATTGTTCAGATGTTGAGTCTGGTGCACATTGAGTAACTGCGTTCACTCTGGTAAGATTTTAATGGAATAAAGCTGAGATTAAAGTTATAGAAACGCGAGTGTTAAATTGTTGAAAATATCTCAAGAGAATAATATACCCAAAAGTGAAGGAAAATTGTATATTTCCGAAGCACGCCTATGAAAACATTTACAACCAAATTTCCCTGATGAATAAGTGTTCAGATATCAACCAGAAAAATAAAAAATCGATGGACTCTGTTTTTTGTCTGGTGTTTACTAGGAAAATTTCATTGATGCAGGAAAAATATTTTCGTAAACGTTGTTCGGGCACCTGGGAATTTCCATTTTTCAACGTAGGTTTCCTTATACTCCATTATTTTTTACGGCTAGTCATTAATTCTGAATAAACAAACTACAGAATATTGCTTCTTAAATGTTGAGAACAGGAGTGTAAGCAATTCTTTTATTAGATAATAGATCTCCAAGCAGTTTCAAGAACTAATGAAAATTCAATCGGTTGAAGGGTTCTTGAACGTCGCGAATTATGCGCGCTATTATCGTACACGTTTCGAGTCAGTGTGTTTCAAGCTATTGTTCACTGTGTACCGAGCTTAATGTACCATCATTTATTTAATCAAATCTTTTAATAAAACAGAAACTTCGAAATCAATATTTTTCATAGCGATTGCTCTTATCATACGTTTTCGCGTGTCATTAAACAGTATCGTTCAACAAGATTTGGCTCGTTCGATATTCCGAGAAAATTAATTAATTCTTTAGTTCATAGAAAACATTGTGTCAGAAATATTTGAGTGACATGACAGTCGAAACGTTGAATGCACTGTTCTGATTCCCACGATTAGAATCCGCGATTCGTACACGCTGTTTCGTGAATCGTTGTTAATGGTATTTAATTGATGTTGTTTACCGCCGATGGAAAATACTCTACGCAACGCGATACATGACAATGCAGCCATTTTATTTCCGACGATCTGTTGTCTTATCGTCGAGTTTCCTTGTCCGTGCAGATACACGATACCAAAGAGATTGCGCTCAGGATCGTCACTGTTATTGTTGTTGTTTACATAGTTAATGTTATTTATCGTCAGTTCTTGGAACAGTGACCTGTTGGTTCGAATTATTGATTATTGATACGAAGGATGTGGTTATTATGACTCGTGGTGGTTTTTAATTGGTCTTTTTTCTTGTTTTTGTAGGTGTTGGGAGGTTTCTTAATGGAAATATGTGAAGTCAGTTGCAAAAGTCTTACATACACTGGCTGATTATAATGAAACAAATGTTTGGAATGTTTCTTGGATATCAGTTCATTTATTAATTAAAATTACATAGATTACAAAAGAAATTACGACACTTCTTTCATTTTCTTCTATGAGATAAATATATTGCAACACAAAATTGTAAAATCACGGCAAAGGTAAAAATCATTATTTTTTCTGAATGTGTTTTATTTTAATTAAATAAAGGAGTCAATATTTATAAAGTGTCAGAAATTTTTTTGTTGCATGTGTTTTAGCAGGTATATCTATTCACAATTTTGTAACCGACTGTAACTTTTGTTTCTGAATGTCCGTCCCAATAATAATTATTATATAATAATGTCAAGGTAGAATTGAATTAACGTCTTTCGTTTTCATAAAATGCACTGCATAATAGATTTAATTCTGAAAAAGAAGATACTTAACCTTCTTCAATATAAATGAATTAATACAATTCAAAATAAATAAATCTAATCTAATTTATTGTTATAATTTTCTTACGTATCTTAAGTTCTATATCAATTTGTGTTCCTGAAATAAATATAAACATACATTTCGAAAAATTAACAACAGACACATCGTGTTACACTACAAATAAATTCCCACCACTTGCAATATTATTAATGGACAAAAATTTTAGTCAGAAATCAAATTGTAAATATTTTTCAACAGAGTGTCTGAATAGAATTGACAGAGTGATCTTCAAATCTGAAGAATATTCATTCTGGCTGAACACCCCTATCGTTATTCTAATTTTTGTTTCTTAGTAAATCGGCTCACTACATTATTGCAATCATTACAAGTTATTTAACGGTCATATGCTAACGGTATTAGCAATTCGAAGTTTTCCAATAAACAAACACTCAAGTTTCTTCCATATTTTTCCAAGTGAAACGGATAAAACGAATATACCCTTAACTCCCTAACCTACAAATAACTATCAATCGACGTGAACAACTATCAACGACTATTCTCTGTGTCGATAGAAATCAAAAGCCTGTCACTGAAAAATTCCTGTGTAAACTTTCTTCAAGCTAACTGTACACAGCTGTCGCTGAAACTAGAAAGATCATTTTCAAAGAAATAACACGAGAATGCCAGGAAACCAATGTAATTAAAGTTTCGTCAAAGATCGGTCATACGTCAGGCGGACAGCCCGCTCCGTTGTAATTTATTTATTAAATGTATGCGTACTTTAGTTGTTAATTAACTATAATTCGCTGCGCGAAGGATCTATTGTTCATATTTTATATCTTTAACCGTGTAATCGTCGTTCGTTGAGTTCGTTTTTATCAAGTCTGAGAATTTTATTTATGACACCGTGGTTTTTGTTTTTCTTTTACCCTTGTTTTCTCTTTGTTTCCTTTTTTATAAACATGTATACACACACACACACACACACACACACACGCACACGTAAATACATATATCTATATATGCGATTCACCGTTTCTCTGTGATAGAATGTATTAAAAAAAGAAGAAAAAGAAAGAAAAGATTAATTCACGACAATGTAAATAATTTGTATATAATGTCGCCCCTCGTTGCGAGGCGTCCAGCTGCAATAATTGAAAGTTAATACATGCGTTTCTTCCGTGATCGACCTATTAGCTCGTAAAAGATGAACATGATGATGAGAGGATGAGAGAAAGAAAGAGAGAGAGAGAGAGAGAGAGAGAGAGAGAGAGAGAGAGAAAGACAGAAGAAATGTAGTCGGCGTATTAACAATCAAAATGCGTAACGATCGTAGAATAAATAAGCGAGAAATGACAATGCGTGAAACAATGATTCTGTAGCGCGTTTCGATGATTCGGCGCGTGATCCTGCAACACGGTGTTACACCGACGTAACATCTCGTTCCTCTTGCGTACGTTAATTGTTGTCCGAAGCACGAATATTCTTTTTAAATGTACATACCATCGAACTGTGTTTTTATTTCTATCGAAAAGCTCAATCGGGACGAGCGCGTGATGAATATGGAATTTTGCTGAAATTTCATTGGCGTAACGAACATCCTGAAACTAAGGAAAAAAATTCGAATTATCGTTTGTTTCATTATTATTGATTTTTATCAGATTTTTGTGTTCCCTCCGTGTAATTGTTCATCGACGATTTCTTTGTAATTGAATTGTTAGGTGTACCGTGTCAATGAGTTGTTACCGTGTAGATTTTGTGACGTTTTAACAAAAATTTGGGGAATTCTGCACTGTGTTCTGGATTCATACAATTTGCAATACTTTGTCTAGCTTTTTATACTAATTGCAGAGTTATAAGAATGGCTGGTAAAAGGTATAATATTTTTCTAGGGAATTTTAAATTATAAATATCGATATCTCTCATTGTAATTGAATATTCGCGATGAACTATATTTTAAATATAAATTATGTTTCATAATACATTATTTGGTTTATGTTGATATGGTTATATTTTCTATGTTTCATTTTAAAACATGGGGAATCTTATTAATTTTTCGACGAATTTTGTTCTTGGTTTTGGGGTGGAACACGTTCCCAAAAATTTGGCAGTAGTTGTTGCGGTTGTACCTTGTTAATTATTCCAGAGTGAAATGTATGAAATTTCATCTCTCTTCATTAATCAAATTTACAGCATTGAAATAAAATGGAATAAAATAAAATGAAATGAAATGGAATGAAATGAAATGAAATGAAATGAAATGAAATGAAATGAAATGAAATGAAATCACATGAAGGACATATAAAAAGGAATGCACAAATACTACAAAGCGCACTGAAGGTGTTTATGCGATATTTTCAGCTCAATCAACTTTATAAGTATTTTGTATTGTTTGTAATAGTTTTAATTGTAAACTTTCAATAATCGTAATGTAATTATTTTTATTGTAAATTGGTCTCCTCTGATCGATCAAAATTCTTCATCGTTCACCCAGGTTTCATTTCCTCCACTTTCTTTTGTACATCGAGCGTACGAATTAAATGCTTTTCAGTTACGTTGCATACTTATGTTTCAGTTCGCAGGAGAGAAAAAAACAAATTATACCGTCACACATTCCGAAGGATTTTCTGTCTCGTTCTCGCTTCGTTTCTTTGTATGAATTTCCAGAAAATAAAATTTTGATTATTATTCAGTAACAACAACCGGTGACCCCACACTTGTTTTCATTAGTAGTTATTCTCTTTTGTTTATAAGCAAAGCACTTAAAAAAGATCAAAACACAGCTTAAGACTCGATTAAAAATTGTTCACCTGTTGATCATTAACTTTGCTATTAAAAATTACATTACAAACGACATACAACAGTAATACCCAGAAAAATATTCTTTATCTTTTGTTAACGTTTATTCAATGGATTCCGTTGTCAGTTTCACTCAGCAATCAAAAGTAGTCGTAATTCCTATAGTTATTACAAATTCAGAATATTTCAGAGCTCGTTCAGCTCTTTAAAGAAAAAATCGAGACGTTTCACTGTCTAAAGGTATTACCGGAAGTGGATGATAAATCAAATGCTTTTTAATCGCGGCACCGTAACGCAGCCACGTGTGCGAGCGGATCGAGCGATCAGATTCACTGGCCAGGATCGTAAATGAACCGATCGCGAGTGTTTTACGAGCTTTTTACGGTCTTCCATTTATGCCGGTCACTGCAGCGAATACTTACTGCCGCGGCAGCCCATTTCTCGCCATCATTGATCCACCTGCGAATGAGAAATTTTCATTCAAACCGCGTCATAAAATATTTTTGAATACCGATGGAGAAATAAATAAAATGCGCATCGTATAGAATAATGTCTCGCCAATACTTTATCAGACACACAGAAATAAATCAAACGCACATTTTTCATTCTCAACAAATGTACAATGACGCAACAGACGAATATTATAAATTTCATTCATTCGCAGGATAGGATAATTCCAGGTGAAATGGCCCGATTTTATTTAGATTACCGGACATCGATAGCTTCAATCGGTTTCAATTGGTATACTGAATCTTTCACAGATGCCTACTTGACACTAGAACTATCGAGCATTTATCGAGGTTTATAATCCTTATAAACATTGTGACGGTACATTTATTTTCGATTTTTTCGGATATTCGTTATATTTTAATGAAACTATTTGTTCTCAAGTCATTTTGAATATTGAATACTTTTAAAATATCAATAACTGCAAAATGGGGAAACTAAAACTCCTCATATTGACGAGTACAGTAATCCCAGCATTAACTATTCTTCGTATATACAATTTACTTTCCTAAATATACTTTATTAGGTATTCATGATATTCGTGATGTAGTAGTTGTTTCAACAAAATTGGGCTATTTCTCCCCGATTTACTCCAACGATAACAATAGAATAATTCCAGATGATATAGTTTCGCGGATGAGATGGCCCGATCACATTAAAACTGTGGAATGGCTTTAATTTTTCAAGCGGTACACTGGAAATTGTACAAAGACCTGTTTAACTATCCTTCTTACATAGGTATATTCACTTCCATAAATATATTTCAATTTTACTAGCTGTCAATAATATTCATGAAATTCTTTTATTCATAATGTTCATAATATTCATTAATTATTTCGAAAAATCTGAGCCATCTCTCTCCAACGCACCCTACACGATAATTTCGACAAAACTTCGATAGTAAATAGATGTTACGATGATATTCGACACGAAAAAACCGCGCACGGATTGCCACGAGCGCCGCGCGCATTTAGATCGAGCATTTTTACCGTGTCGAAACTTGCTGAGCGATACAATCAAAAGTTACGAGTACGTAGGAGCAGTATTATAACCGTAAACCGTGTTTAAACGCGAGCTCGTAGTTCAGTGTTCAGAGAGTTTCCCGCGGAAAGTTTCCGGATGAAGGTGTCGGGAGAATGTCAACGGAACTTTCTTTCTTTCCTATTAATAAGACGATAACTTGAAGATAAGCCCGGGAACGAGACCACTTCAGCAGTACGTCTAACCTGACGCACGCTTTGCCGGCGTTCCCATCTATTTAGATGATATTTTTTTAGCGCAGTTCTTTTACCGAAGTTCCTACTGATGACGCACACGTCGGGAACAAGTTAGTGTTTTCATTGTACATAACGAGATCAGTTCGTACGTGTTTTGATAATCAAAAGGTAGAATCTTTCACGTAGCCCTCTGCATCCTTGTGTAACCTAAAACTGCCAAACTTCGACATGATAATAGATTCTTCCATTAATAGAGTATTTAATATAACAGAGGACAGAGTGAATTATGTTTGTCTGTATTTGAAAATGATGCAAGAATCTGTTACTTTCTGCTCTTCTTCCGTAATCAATATATTTCTTTTAATTGCGTGAAATCTATACGATCCATATTATCTGTCGGAAAAACGAGACCCAGTTTTATTAACGAATAAACATATTATTTTGTTAAGATTTAGTGTAAATTATGTGTGAAGAATATTTAAAGTATTCGAGTTCACATAGACTTCATATTATTCATTCATCTTCTCATATTTTTATGTTGTTACATTAAGTTTTTCATTTATGTAACTTTCCTTTTCGTTACTAATTATTTCGTTCATTACAATTATTACGATTATTACATCATTCAGTTTTCTTATGTGTCAAACGATTATCTAAATAGGTAATAATACTAATCATCGTTAATGAAAAGACCTAATCTCGGATTTTCTACATATAATGTACATCTCTCGCTGTAAATATATCAAATATTAGAGAATGATGTAAAAAGATGAAGAAACGTGGATCGAGAACTTCTAACGAACACCAAGTCGCGACTCGATTGCGGTGATCGCGCGCGGTTGGCAATTAACCGGATCGATGAGCGCGACAGGCCCCCAATACGGATAGTTATCTTGGCTAATTAAAGCCATCAGGTTTGATCTAGAGGACGACGCGGCAACAGGCTGGCGCGGGCGAAATTCAAGGCTCGGGAACTGAGTTAAAACCGTGTAAAATACACCTCTGAGAAGCTGACCGACTATCTACGAACTGAAACTGCACGGGGACAACAATCGTTCATTCATTTTGCTTGACTGAGTATTTGTAGCAGTAGTATCATCTCATTAAGTGACGATGTTACTTTTATTATTGTCTAAATTAAGTGATAAAGACCGCGACAGAAATAAAATGCGACAAAGCAAGATGTAACGATAGATTTGAACATACGTGAGTTGTTGCAAAAGTTTTGGGAATGTACGAGAAAAGTCACAAATAAGTTTGAACTAAAGGTCTGATTGTTTCTCAAAATATTCTGCTTCAACATTAATACATTTTCTATTGTGGCATGTTAATATTTTCTAAACTTACAAAAATAACTTACAACTGAACGGTAGCGGCAGAAATTGCGGATTCTTGAAACGTTTGCACGACCTATACACATACGTATGTAATTACGTTACCGTAAGATTCTACATTCGTGGTTTTCTTATGGTTACGAGATTTTTCGTAATTATCCGAATATCTCGTGGATATGGCAGTCCTACTGACAGTAGAACTTCGTATCGCGTTATAAACATATTACAAAAAATATAGTTTGTTACACAAAATTTGAATAAACTACATATACACCTATTAATTCTTATTTCGTAAAAAGTTGTTCGTATTAATTTTTAGTTCGTGAGAAAATGTTTCGTTTCAATTGACAAATCTGAGTGTCTACATTTCGATGAAATTTTCGACTTAAATTTTATCTGTATTCTAACCTTGATCTATCAAACATATACCACAATATTTATCTAAGTAATTAATGCTCAGATAATCGAGGTTCTACTGTATTAGAAGCAATGTGCAGTTTTAGCTTCTAGGTCGTTGGAAAACTTCTCGGAAGTGTATATTACTTCACACTTCTTTTCCTCGGGAACGTAACCAGTAGATTGCGCGAAATGCGAATTAAATATCTTGATAGAGTGAATTAACGGAGGCGTGAATCAATTTCGTTGTCCACGGCCTTTTCTTGTTCGGGTGTTTTTGTAGCTGTACCAAGAAACCGGATGTATGATTCGCGACGCGAGAACGCGGAGGTTGCAGCGGAGGCGAAGTATCTAGCAAAATGGCGGACAATTCCGAGGTTTTATTTTGTGCCATTTTGTCGAAGTACCTTCCTTTTGATTATTAGAAATAACCTGGCCAAACTGTTATCGTATTGTTCATTTTCTGTATTAGAAGGTATTAATGTGGTAGAAATTAGGGGAAAGATTTATTTTTAGAGGGATATTTCATTGCGAAGTGAAAATAGAGTGTTGGGGCGGCGTATATACGTGTATCGATGAGAGAGGTACAAAACGCTAGCGTGACAATTTACCATGCAAGGTTTGATAGTCGACGATGATAGAAATTGTCCTGTTATTGGAAGTACTTACGAAGATAAGGGAAATTTATGAAAATTAATTGTTCGCGTGATGGAAGTGTTTATATAAAAGGGAATACTACGTTTATTAGTACTGCGAGTGTTAGGAAATGTGAAAGAAGAATTGAAATGAAGGAAACACGTAATTTATATTTGACTTTGCGATAATTTTATGAACATTATATAGACTATTTATGTGATTTAAGAATGTTCACTTGGCAGACATTTGAAGATTTTTATTGAAGAGTTTCTAGTCTTGTGATTGTTTCAATCAATAAAATTTTAAATACCTTTTCATTAAGATTTTCCAGTCAGATTTCATAGGAAATTTTATTATAATCACTTCGGAACGCAAGATATACCTCTCTTGAAAGAGAGCTATGCCGAATCAGAATCGATTCATTTTAATGTTCGACACGAAATAATTGTAGTGGCCTACTTCTGTCATCGGCGAAGATCAAACGAAATATGGAATGTATTTTAATAACGGAAATGGAACTACTTCTAATCCCTTGACTTGAACGATTCTCGATTCTTCCGAACGCTTATCCGGAACCGAATATTATTTACCAACCACACAATAAAATTAACAACAAAATTCTTTCTTTATGAAATTACTTTAGAAAATCACTTATTCATAAAGACTTTCATTCAAAAATCAGCAGAATCACAGGAAAGAACGTATTGCGTCAACCCATAAATAATGCGGTGTTTCAAATTTCTCTTATTTTTAAAAAATACAACGATCACAAAACTGTTTTCAATCAAAACCATGTTTTCCTTCATTATCTATAAAATGTCCCTCTCTCTCTATATATATACACACCTTATAATTACTTCGAAAAATGTTTTGTTTATCTTTACTTTTAAAGATAAAGGAAATATAAAGAACCTCGTTATTTACGGGACGACCCAATATATCATCCATTAAGAAACAAAACAATGAATCTTGCATTTCGAATGTGTATTTAAAATCGAATTGAGAAAAATCACATGGAAACTTTTTACCCACTTTTTAATCTACTTTCGAATATCCAGAGCCGAAACGGATGGAAAGGGGAGCGCGAATAAAAACGATGAGAACAGCGAGGCTGCCTCGATCCCCTGCAAGCTCGTCGATAATCGATTCCTTCGCCCGTTCGCGCTGAGTCACCGTGATTCAGGACGATTAGCAAGCAATAATACGATAATGTGTGTGATAACTAAGTAAGCTGTCTCGGATCCATACGAGATTATCGTTCGTAATCGTTTATTTGTAACGCTAAGGGCGAACGGTGAACAGAGAGGCGCGCGGACATTTCGTAACGGATGAAACGCGCGTGTCGCGTATCCCGCGGGGAAATCGAGGTTCACCGTGGACGAACGAGACTGTTTCCTCGTGACGACGGGAGGAAAATCTCGAAGACTAACGTACTTTCTAGCGTAGGTAATTTAAATGTGCCGCAATAATATAATTATACGGGAGGCGATGCCTCGAAACGATACGGCGTTCAGATGCTCGTGATCGAGTCGCACACCGAGAAGAATAAATTCCACGGAGCGAGGTTCCGACGAAGCGAAAGATGTTCTAAAGGATTTGAAAAGGAAAATTAACGCTGAACGTACCGTGACTGATCGAATAGCCGGTTTTCAGGTTTCTTTGAAAATTCCGAATTTTCTTCCATTTAACTCTGTATCGATTCTTAATTCCTGTCTTCTCAATTTTTGTCTTTCCTTTTTTTTGTTTTTATTTATTTTTTTTTGGTAAGACCAAGTTAATATCAATTCTTATATTGTCTAATTAATCAGGTTTTCACTTTTTGTCTTTCCTTTTGCTTCAGTTTTTACTAAACTTTATTATTTTTCTTTTCTCTTTTATTAAAACTAACTTTATATCAATTCTTATATTGTCGGATCAATCAGTTTTTTAATTTTTATTTCTCCTTCTGCTTCTGTTTCTTAATCTATTTTTTTTGTTTTATTAAGGACTACTTTATATCAGTTTTTATATTGTACAAGTAATCAGTTTTTTAATTTTTGTCTCTCCATTTGATTCTGTTTTTACTAAGACAAATTTATCACCTAATTCGTTTGTCTTTATTATATAACCAATTATTTGACTGGTTACGGTAGCAATAAATATACATGAAGTGTTGGTACGTTTAGTGTTAATATACCAAATTGTGTCAACCGTTAATTAATATACATTTGCATCGAGTCGGTGTTTAATACAATTCGATCGATTTAATATATTCATGAATACCCGCAGAATATGCTTTAGGAGTTAAATTTGTTACGTCGAGTTTTATAACGTTAATAGAACCATCAGTCTGTTACGAAATGTTTTTTACCACGTTTGAACGTTATTCGGCCTGTTCAATTTGCGGAATAGCGACGAATCGATTCATTGTTTAATAAATTGCGCGAAGGAAATTATTGCTCGTATAATTACGTCGATATTCGATGGAAAACGCGAGAAACCAGATGAATAATCGCGCAATTGTTCGACTTGCTTCGCGCAAGCAAATTATTCTTCTCGATGTGTAATATACTGAGCCATGGCGCGCGCTGGTGCATTCACTCGCAAAAATTGCAAGCACAGAGACCTGGTGAATAATTTAATATTTAACAATTAATATACAACAGTCTCACGGTTTACCGGGGATCGACTTAATTAAAAATGTTTGCACTGGAAAGCTGTAGAATTTTTCTTGCGAATGTTTACTTATAGTACAATTATTATTCGACATAACTGCATCAAAAGGCGTCGTATTTTCTAAAAACAAATCATATTTATCATTGAGTTTAAATATTTTTTAATTCTCTTTCTTTTGGCTCATTGTATTGTATTATAATTATCGAAAATATATATTACAAGACTGAACAATATTCAGTTTAAATAATAACATTCACATTGCATATACTTTTCTCTTACGAAAATAGTATTAACATAATATTGATAAAAATTTTATTTTACGACTGAATTGATAGGTATGCATTTTTGGTTGCACGAGAAGAAGCAATGAAATCTGTGTCTTGCAATTTCGCCGGCGAAGGACGAGTGACTGATCACTTCGCGTGATTGTTAGCGAAACAGGAGTGGTACCTTGAGGAACCGTGCGCAACAGACATAATAGACAATCAAAATGCGTGTCGCGAGTCGATCCGCGACGCGCGATCGTAATTCAGCGGAATTTCGCCTGCATCGTTGTTCGGTTCCCGTTGAGCGCGCGTCGAATGATAACGATAATAACGGCACACTGTAATTATAAACGATAACACAGTAAAACGTTGTAAACGGTCGATGCATGTAACGCAATAACGTGAGGATTAGTCGAGGTGCGCGGGGCCGAAGATCATGTATGTCCTTGTAAATAGTAAGTGTATAAAAATTGTCATTGTATAGCGATCACCGGTATTGTAGCATGGATATGCGATTGTATTTTAAATGTCCACCATTTCTTTTTGTTATGACTCATTTAACGATGATCAGTCGAAATAAAGATTGTTTTTTCGATGATTGCCTACTCTTTCTCTCCTAGTCACTCACCCACAAAATATATAAAAGTAAGGGTATTCTCGATTTGAAGGGAATTCACGTATAAATTAAGAAACAAAGTCATTGTACTTTATTCGATCATTTCATAAATAATGCGGTCTTTTCTCATGTCTCGGTTATTTTTAAAAATGAGATAAATAAAAGTTCTTCATTTCTAATCGTGATGTATAGGTAATTTGTAAATATTGAAGGAGAATGTATCGTAGATTAAACATAGTTTTGCTTATCTTAATTTCTTTAAATGAAATGATTGATCAAATAGTTATACAAAGTTTAATATCAAATATCAAATTTTAGAATTCTGTTATACGAAACCAGGTGACGACTGATAATCGCTTCTCAAATACAAAGAATTAAGGAACAAAAGTTACAACATTAAAAAGTAAAATAAAATATAGTAACAACATTAGACATCAAACTTTACAATCTTCTACGAATTTTTCTTATCTTAGTTTATTATAATAACATGAATTCTCCAATAATTATACAAAGTTTAACATTAAATATGAAATTTCATATTCCTGATACAGTAAACCAAGACTGACAATCATCTCCCAAATACAAAGAATAAAATAACAAAGCTTTATTCGATATCTCACAAATGAACACATTAACACGTTGAATGCCATGGGGGTTGCCGGTGACGCCGAACCAAATTGAATTACTACAGTTCACTCAATTAAACGACAATTATTTGAAAACATTTATATATTATAAACAATGCTACCTGATGTGGCGATGTTCAGCTAGATGAACATGTAATAATAATAACGCAATTAAATCAATTGATTCAATAGTATATTTTTTCAATTTTGTGTATTTTGTTCTATAAAATCGTGCGGCATTCAATGTGTCAAACCAAGTTCAATATTAATCCTTAAACTTCATACTGCTCCTACATCGAACCAACTGCAAAGGGTAAATCTTCATTCACCATAGAACCAGCCATTACGAGCTATTTTCAACCAGCATCCTCGTTGAACAACTTCACCCTCCATTATTATATACAAAGTGGACAAGCCTTCTGCCATTGTTTCGTATATAGTACCAGTTGTCTTAATTATCCTCTGTCCATCTTCCATCCAGCCTCTCCGGAGACAGATTCCTTACATACGGCGTTTAATGAAATTCCTAAATTCAACGGGCAAAACGGCGGCGGAGTCCCGGCTTGGCCGTTGCGCATTGCAGCAACCCCACTACGAGCGGCGGGATTGCATGTATCTAATGCAGCAGCTGGCGTGCATTGCAGTTACAATTCTACGAAGCCTGCCTCTTTGATTGTGACGCGCGACGCTGACGGTTAATTGCCGGACTAATTCTTGTCTTTGTCATGTCGTCAGGGTGGATCAAACTCTATCCCTTCCACCAGTGAAAGCCGAAAACCTTACCGGCACTTTGTATATACTTATTCCTATTGTGATAAGTCAAGTAACAAGTTACTGCAAAAGAAAGGTAAGCAAGTTAGGGGATGAATTTTCTTTAGGAGGAAACAAGCAAGAGGAGGAACAAATATTGGAAAACTGATTAATTGGATAACATAAGAATTGGTATAAAGTTAGGCATAGTAAAAGGAAACAAAAAATTAAGTCTTAGTAAACACAGAAACGAAAGGAGAAATCATCATTGAAAAGCTGATTAACACCAGATTTACGGGACGAGTCAATCTGACACATATTGAATTTTATAAGCATTATTTGGTAAATATTTGGGTCGATTTTTATTAACGCAGTTATGCAAATATGTATTCTAATTTTCTACTCTTAAACGTCTAATTTCTAAGATCTGAACGAACGGATAACAGTTTTTCTAAGAACAATATAACAAACTGTACAGTAAATGTCAGTAAATCTAGCGTTAATCGAAGAATATAAGAATTGAAAGACGAAGAAGAACGAAAAGATAAGTCTTAGTGGAAACAGAAACAAACGAAAAGACAAACATTGAAAGCTAATTAATCAGACAAAATGGGAATTGATGTAAAGTTAAACAAACGAAAGGAAATACAGAATTTTTAACCAAATCGTAAAACCAGTATTCGACCGGTTTACGGTACGGTTAGTGTTAATTACAGGTGGGGAACGATACTCCGGTGAACGTATGAATCACTCGAAGAACAAACGTCCCGGCAGGGAATATCGATACTCGGACGAGAAGTGTCGACATCTCACGGGTGCTTGTTAACCGCTTTAATGGGGAGCGTCTATAGACGTTCAGTGAATTGGGGAGAGCATTTATATACCCGCTTCAAAAAAAGATTTTTCTCTTCTTGGTTAGGTGTGATTTCAATATCTACTGATTGTGATTGAGATAATTGTTTATACAAGATAATTGAACTGGCTGTCCCTGTTTTACTATCACTATGAATGTCCATTGCAAGTGGAAACAATGAAGAATAGTCAGAAACATTAACATCAGTATCCGAAAGCATTTGTGTTCGATTAATTTGTAAGGTTAACCACTTCTGGCCTAAAATTTTGTAATAATTATACTTATTCTACAGTCACAAGTCAGTTATTAAGTCGTGATTAAGGAAATAATTGTATAATTTTGTTACTTCAGGGGATTCTTCATTTTCAATAGTCACAAATGAAACATTGTACGTTGTTACCATTAAATCTTTCCATTAATAGATATCAGTCTAATATATTTTCTTCGAAGACTGACGGTATACCTATATAACACGAATGAAACGTATCTCCTCCACAATTCGTTCCACGAAAATAGCGGTGGCTTGTCGGAGAGTGATCATGAATATGCATGTAACTATAGATGGGTTACTGTAAAACAAACAATGGATTTCTCGTAATTTCTGTTCTCCATTTGTCAGAGAAGATTCATGCAATTAGTGCAGCTAAGAATTTCTTAACAAAGACGAAAACGTTGTACCGGGAGACGGACATGGGAATTTGCATTTTCATCGTTGCCCAAGAGTGTAGAGTAAATGTGGCTGAACGCTGAGATGGTTAATAAACTTGTTAAAGGGGACATCTGCGGGCCAGATGGCGGATAAATTGAGTATCTTACGTGAATAATTTGCAACTAATGTGGTAATACGAGACTCGTGGTCCTCGGCGGAGAATGATTAAATCATTCGTCCCTTTAACGTTGTAACTATGTCAGAGTCCGTTTCAAAGGGTTACTCATCGATTACCAGGAAACTTTGGAACCTCTGACACGAGTACAACCCAAGATATTATTTAAGAAATATTAATAATCGAAGAAAATAATGAAATTTCATTAATCATATTTTATACAAGTAGAAGCATCGAATAATGGTCAGACCGCTTATCACACTAAATACATAGAAAGAGAAAAATATTACATTCTAATATTCTAAATTGGTTTTCCCACACAATATCAATAATCACTACAACACTCAAACATCATGAACTTCATCCCATACCTTCAGACCTCACAAAAGCCTCGATTCTCACAAACAACTTCAAATACAAAACATACCAAACACTTCCATTCACAGTTCCATTACAAAACCGAAACGAAGTTAGCCCCTTGCCCTATGGTTCCTTCCCCAATTCCGCTGAACAGAGATACCTAATTGTTCATAATTCATCGTGAAAAAATTAATACAATCAATTAATTGTAATAATAGATTAATAATAGAAAAATAATATTCAATTCAGACTCGGAAGAATTAAATGACATTTACATTTGTCAAATCATACTCTTCATCATCACCAGTCTGGCACGATATTCTAGAGCAAGGGGTTCGATCAAATCCCCATCCCGAAATCCACGAAACCCATCCACTACCCTACAAACTACAATTTTACCCCTTCGAAATTACGAAAATCCTCCCAAACAAGCCGTAAAGCAATAAAGTTCACACTAATGACATCGCCGAGGCAAATCTCGCTCCTGGAAATCCCCCGAAAAAAGGGAAGAACGCCACGCGATTGTGAGTACAACTTAATACATCCAGGCTCCCGTAATTCCAGTGCGAGGATAAAAAAATCCGGCCGGTCCGTGTACGCCGCGGCTCGTCACAAAGGAAATTAGGTTCATCCACGCAGCGACGAACAAGCGAGTTGATGGTTTCTCATCAGACCACTTGAATCTTAATCGTATTGAGCGTTACAGCTAACAGGATTGCATTCCGCGAAAACTCCATATATCGAGAGGGTGGGGAGCGTGTAATTATACCGGTATTATCAGCTAGCTGTTGCGACAGACAGGTAAAGAGGTAACCTGCCCTCTTCTTCTCTCACCCACAACCAGCCCCTCCCTACGCGCCGGCTTAACAACATTTCCTCGTTACTCCGTATTTGCTTTCCCCATCAAACTCTCCGGCCGCAATCTAATTTAGTTTTCATTCGTAGACGTAACAGCGCCAGTGACTAATAACGCCTGGATTCCGCAGCCTCGCTAAATCTCACAGCTCTCTCGCTCACTCCCCCCACCCCATTGTTATAATTGAACGCATTTTATTACTTGCTTAAGTACAAAGCTTGCTAAACGTTGCGGTCGCGACCCAGAAATACGTCGATTTACCGTCGCGACGAGGGAAACGTTCCGATTCAAAGCCTCTTCCCCCTGCCGCGGACTGCGATGAATTCGGCTACTTAGAGTCGAGAGTGTTCGGGTTGTTATGTAGCATTGCGGGGAGCTGGAATTTGTAATTGATGGATCGCGGGATTAGGTTCTGCTTGTTTGCGGATTCGCGAAGTATTTCGGGAGTTTCGCGAAGTTTGCGTTTTGATGGATTTTGTATTGCTTATGCATTACAGGAAGTATATAGTTCTAATAAATGGGCGTTGGTAGAAAATATTTGTTGTCTCATAGGTATATGCTTATGTCATGCAAAAATGTAATATTGTACTAATATTAACTATTTATTTATTTTTTTTTATATTTCTTCTTATTTATTCTATTCTATTTTATTCTATTTTACTTTCTATGGCGAAGGTCCGGGAATAGAATTACTTAACTACTCACCTATGTATTTATTTATTTACTTATTTTAGTTATTTATTTACTTATTATAATTATTTATTTACTTATTTATGTATCTGTCTATTTATTTATTTATTTATTTTATGTATCTCTATTTATTTATTTATCTATTTATGTATTTATTTATTGTACCTTTGTAGTTCCTTTATATGTATATTTGTTTCTCTTTATTTTCGATATATCTTTTATACATTATAAATTTCATAGCCACAGTTATATTATACTAACACAGGTATATACTAATCTTATTATTATTATAATTATCCACCTTTGCCATAAAAGCGTAATGATGTACTTACCCCTGGTTACTTATTGTAAAGCCGGGGAACATATTTTGGAATAATAAACACCTTTATACTTAATTTGTTAAATATAAGTGCATCAATATTTATTTGTAATTTCCATGAAAATGGCGCATAATGTAATACCTGTAACACTTATTTGTATACGTATATAAAACTATCGTTATTAATAATAATTAATCTAATAATACTTCCTTCACCTAAATCATTACACCAAGCGAAACAATCACAATAAAGCATAAACCAACGATAACTTCCAAAAACTCCTTTCACTAAACGCACCCCACCAAAACAATCTGAACTCCACAGCAAAAATACAAAATTCACCAGATAAATCTCGAAACCGCACGCGAAAAGTTGCGCGAATCCCGCGCGATTCCAAGATAAAACCCGAATCCCGGGCACGTTCGCGCGAACGGTTCCCGTTTTATTAAAGGGAGGTGTCAGAGCGGCGTGAATGTTTTACGACGCGCGATCCGGGGGTAGCCGAATGTATCCGAGGTGATCCTTAAAATCTTTTTATTCGCCAGAAATCTGAAAGCCTGGGGAAACCAGACACACCGCCAACGGAGGGGAAGGGAATCGCGGCGCGGGCGCAGACAGCACGGATATGAAGAAGAACGGAAAAGGATCCCGCAACGACGACAGAAATTTACGGTAATACAGAATCACGGAACGAAACGGATCCGTGTTTCGCTCGATTCCGGCTAACATCCTGCTCCCCCTGCCCCAGGAAGCGTCCCGAGGCACCGCCATTTTAGAACCCGGGTCGTTAAGAGCGAAGACGCGGGATAGAAAAAGAGGGGACGCGCGAAATTGCCGAGAATGCATCAGATGCGCCCGGGCGAATTTTCTCTTCGTTTTCCCTTTTCCCAGCCCCGAGACTATCGAATCCTCAATCTTCGAGGCACTCTATCAGTTTCTCTTTTCTGCCCCACACCACGGTATCGAACGATTCATTGCCTTAAGGTTGCACTTCCATTCCATTATTCCTCCCCGTTCTTCATTTCTCTTTGGTCTTCTCCATTTCGTGCGTATGCTTCTCGTTTTCGAAAGACTCCCTTGGTAGGAGATAGTGGTTGCTGTTAAAATATTGACGCCAACCGAGACTCCGCGGCGACGAGATTATTGTACGGTTCTGGGGACGTTTCTTGGATCGTTGGGTTATTGCTGGAAGGAATCGAGATGATGGTTGTGATTTAGTTTTTTGTTTTCGTGGCTCAGTTACGGTGATTGAGTTGTATGATGTAGTGATTGATGTGTAAATAGTATTTTTGTTTGTACTTGTGATGTAAAGTACTGTGTGTAGTTGTGTCATTGCAGGTGGAACTGTGGAATGAATTGTATGCGAATAAAGTGATTTGTGTATCAGGAGTAATTACTTGAGCGATTTTTTCTTGGCTTGATCTAGAGGTTACTTTATTATTTAAAATATCGTACTGCTTGATTCTTTATTTTATCACGTTGGCTGCCACGAAAAACTTCAGCTCTTTGTCTGTCATTTTTTCTTTTGCAACGAAGATAAAAATAAGTGATTATCAATTATTTGGTACTACGATTCTTAAGTTACACTATCATCTATTTATTTAGGCTGTTGAACATTTTTCTTGGTCAGTTATCTTACGGGGTATAATTGTTTTCAAGTCATTTGGAAGTTCCGGTTATCGGTGACCGACGTGGCAGTCAACGTATTAATAGAATACTCAAAAGACATTTCTTAGTGTACCAAAATTGCTACTTATCAATAAATTATAACACCCGGTCATCGAACATTTCTCTCGTGAACCTATCAAACATCATCCATATAATCCAAACCCATTTTCCACCACTCCGTCAACAACAACCCCTTCTCAAACTTTAAAGCACATACAATCAAACAAACCATTCATCCACACAAATCATCACATAATCAACTACACCATACCAATAACAGGTCAAGCTAACTCATTACTATAACTATTATAATAATCTTAACTCCTAAAACACTGAACTACAACGTATTCCTCTAAAAATAGAATTTCCCTCATCCCATGGTTCATTATCACTCGACACATGTCCACCAGAAAAGATCCCCGTAAGTCACTGGGACGCCACCGAGTCACCCAGTATATGAACTGCATCGTCGCGCGAGAAATTGCACATAATCAACGGGGACTCGAGGCACGTTGGAGCCGTCGTCGTCGTCGCGAGCGCGCCCATCGCCCAGTCCCATTTCCATTTATTTTCCATTTAGCTTCCCTTGACACCCTTGAAATGGAATACAGTTCATTAAGATTCTCGAGGCGCGCCGGTGTGTTTCTCGGCTGCGCGCACGGTTATAGATACTCTCCCGCCGTTTCCTGCCCTCCCCGTCCTGGCGCACACCTTCCTTCCGGTTTCTCTTCGCTTTTCCGGGCGAGCCGTTCCGCGGAAAACTCAGCTTTTCTCCGCCTTCCGTTTCGCCTCGACGCGGCGAATTCAAGAGGAAAGACAAATCGAGTTTGTTTATGCAGCTGGAAGTCTCGCCATCGTAATTCAATCTCGGCCCCCAGTCCACCGTAGCGCCACGGGTTCTTATTTGCTCCGGCGGAGGTCGGGTATCAGCGCGAATGAAATGTCCCGATCACGTGGAAAAAATTCGATTTTCGAGCGATGAGCATGGCCAGGGTCTTTTGAATATCTAATCAAGAATGGACTCGGAGTGGCGATTGTGACAGAAAGAACGGTAATGATACGGGCAACGGAAAAATCGCTGATCAAGGATTGTTGGTGTGACGGGGATGATTCGTTTATTGTTTCGCATTGGGAGAGGGTTAATTTGGTGCTCTGTTCGGTGATGAAGGGACATATGGTGATTATTGAAGGAAGAATGTACAGGGTATGTATGTACGTGTGTTCGTTGTAATAATAATAATTATAGTGTTTTTGTTGACGTTTAACACTAGGTTTACGGGCATTTATTGTACAGTTTATTCTATTGTTCCTGGGGAAGTTGATATTCGTTCATTTAGATTTTGGAAATTGCAGATGTAGAAATAGACAATCAGGATTCATATTCGTGTAATTGGATCAACGAAAACCGATTGAAACATTTATCAAATAATGTTTATAAAATTCAATCTAAGTCAAATTGACGGGTTCCGTAAATCTAGTGTTAATTGGTCTTGTTATTGTTATTTTTAGCACTGTTATGGATTTTATTCTGGTTTGTGTGTTGAAATTGTAATTTTTGTATGAGATTAATAGATGTCTGGAATATTTCAGTGAGAATAGCATATTTAATTATCACGTTGACTGCCACGGTGGTTATCGATGTACGAAGCTTACAGATTACTTGAAAATAACTACAATAAGAAAATCAATGTCGAATAAAAATATTTAGTAACATAAGCTGCTAGATAATAGTGTGATATGAGTACACTGATATTAAATCATTAATAATTAGTTCTAACACCATTTGCCTTCGTTATGGAAGAATAAGTATTACTGTACAAAATGCTCGAAATTCTCGTGGCAGTCAACGTGTTAATAGTTGATTAATGTTGGTGAAGATTAGTACTTAATTGTGCAGAGACAACAAAACTGTAAAGCTCATGATAATTTACTGTCTGTGGTTTATTATATCCTGAATGCAATACATTCGTTAATTAATATTCAATCGTATTCAGCGGCAAACGCGCTAGAATTTAAAGTAGTGAACCGTGACGCCATCGAACGGCGATATAGGTAAACTTCTGATAGTGGTAAATGCTTATCAAATGTTGCAATAATTATTTTTACAATTTTTAGATAATAGAATAGTGGAAAGTTCTGAAGAACTGTGGTGAGCACTTATAAAGTATCAGATTAACTTCTTCGACAATCAATTTCGGATTATATTAGTAAAAATGATGTTTACGTTAATTTGTTATAGATCATCAACTGATAAATGTATATTACCAACGAAAGATAAATCAGAATAGACACTATTCACAGTTGATATCCAAAAATACAGTTTCCTGCTTTGTCTTCTTATGATACGAAAATATTTTACTCATTATGCATTAATGAACTATTTCATAAAATGTTAAATATCCTTCTGTTCCATGAAAACTTATTCAAAGGAGGGAATATGTGCAGTACTACAACTTCATACAACACGATCTGTAACTATTTAAAAATTTTAAAAGAAATTATATTTATAAGTTATTACAAATATTGTGCAAGATAAATAAAAATTTAGTGCAAAACAGAGTTCTAGAAATTGCTATACAACAACGTGTCAGTTGCTTTTCATTTCGTTCCCTTCGTGGAGGAGCTGTTGCGACTTCGCTTTATCGATCCTCGCAAAACAATAAATCAATCGTCCTGCTCGGATAACAGGATATATGAGGCCACCATAAAGGGTGGTTCTTCTTTTTGCCACTTTAATGCTTTCTCGGTACATTTCCTGCAAATTAAAATGATCACCCGAATTATTTCAAAATTAGAAAATATTGAAGAGTATAACTTGATGGTATCATCAATATTTAATCATTTAATCGTTTAATAATTTCTCGTTAATATCATTAAATTAGGAATTATTAGAGGAGTTAAAATATATCATGAGTAGCGTCTAATCGTAAGATTAGCACGTCGTGTAACTGTTACGTTGAAGCACAAATATCGTCATTCGGTTACGGGCTGATCCGTTAAGACAATAATCTCCTACACTAGAGATATGATCTGATTTACTACGATTTAACGTTTGATTAATGCTAGACAATATTGGAGTGCTAACTGGATCGCCATACAGTCTCAGCAACGCCAGACATGACGATTCTTGTCAAGGAAATGGAAATCACTTTCATGATATTCTTAACAATATGTATTTCAATGTAACATACAAAGTGTTCTCGAAAAGTAATAGGTCAGTATTAGTGATCCCAGGCGAAAGAATTAATGAAAAATTCGAAATACGATTTGCTCCAAAAATCGTAAATGACATATACAATTTGTAAAAGATCGTATATTTTCATTTGAAAAAACCATTCTTTTATACTTTGTATTATCGTATATTCTTTGGTCAAGGGATCATTAAAATCAAATTTATTTGATGTAAAATAATATTTCTTATTGCAACTTATTTTATTTTAAAATACATTCATCGAGCTTCAATGTGACATTTAGAAGTTAAAAAAGCTGGAAGGAAAGAATTATAGTATCTACTGCAAAAAATCGATCGCAATTCTAAGCGTGTCATCATAATTCTTTTTTATTTATATGCACTCAGTCAAAGACTATATTTTCTGAGCTTTAATTTCATATTGAATTTTTTCCCGAGAGATGCAGCCTTTAAGTCGTATATCTGCTGCGCAGCTCCATATCTGACTCTGTTGAAGTAGATTCCGCTAACGCACTGGGTTCTCGCACTGTCGGTATTTCAGAACGGTCGACAGATAATTGCATCGCATGCAACATGCAACGTTTGCAGGGATCTCAAGTCTGTGGTTTATGTCGGCGAGTATGAATACATTGTTGTTAGGTGGCGCTTCAAGACAGTAGAACCGCCTTGTTTGTAAAATAATACTATTAACATCTAACTATTTAACTATTTATTTGTATCCGAAAATTCCTAAATTTCACTGAAATTAAACATGCATTAATTAATATGTCCTCTGCAATTAACATATAAACAGAACGAAACTCTTTAAATCAAAAAAGATCAACGAACTCAACGATAATTGCAATACTCAAGCAATCCGTTATTAAAATTGACACAAAACTTCCTTAGTTTCTAAATACTAAACTCAAACTGAAATTGACTTAAATCCATAAAGAATCTTCCTCTTCCAATAAATAACAACATCGATTCCCTAGGTGACTATAAAACCTCGATGCACACAGGTGAAGTTGCAGTCGAGTAAATCGTTCTTTTCTTGAAACAACATTATCTTCCGATTCCATTATTTCGACCGATCAACTTCAAATTACCGACAAATTCAATTTACATTGTTCTTCTGTTGATCGCTAATCTACGGACCGTTATTATACCAATAAATTTCAACCCCTCTGCAAACGTGGCCAATTATTCGGACGCATTCACCGAAATGTTATGTCCCGTAATCGCCGTCGGGAAAATTCTCTCGCGTCGCGGCGACCGGGAGCGGTTTACGCGGGATTTTCATTGGACGCCGCAAGCGGAGACCGTATCCTCGAGATTTTAAAGCTCGTGCCGGATGCGCCGCGGCGGTCGTAAGGTCGCTTAAGTGGCGCGCAGTCGATTGTCCCAATTCTCGTTGGAAATCGATACCGACGCCGGAAAATTTATTTGCAAACGCAGGCTAGATTTGCTGGCGAAATTGAAGACCGGCCGTCGGTTGTCGTATCGTGTACAGACTTGTGGGTTGGTCGATCGTGCCTTGAACGGGGCGGAAATGGCAATCATCTGAAGAGTATAGCTTCTCATCTTCCAGTCCGAGATATCAGCGGAATTTCACGTAATTTTTCTCATAGGTAAATCCGTTGTTGAACCCTTTGCTGGCGAAGATTCTTTAAAGTATACAAAACCTTTTGCGGATTTTGCCAAGTTACACGTCGAATAACTAAATGATAGAGGATAAGGAAATTATGTACTGAGTTCTTGCTGTTTGAGTAGTTCAATCGTTTGTTTGTTACTTAGTATTCCAAAGATGAAAGTTTGATGTCGGCAAAATGACAATCGTCCGCAGAAAGTTGAAGATAATAGATCATGAAAGTCATTTACTTCGGTTATAGTTTTCTTATCATTAGGAGTGGTTTCGGAGTATTTAACGTTAACGTAATATATAGACGATTCTTTTTAGTTTTCCGTGGTTTTTATAGAAGAATGATTAACTGCTATACCTTGTTCTAAGTCCAGTAGGGTTGAAGTTGTTTCAATTAATTTTCTGTATTATTTCAAATTTGGGGGTTGTTCTTACCTCTTTAATAGGAGGAATGATTCTGAAGAAAAAAACACGTGCTAAATGTTTTAGGAATTTAAGTGTTTATAACAAGAATGTATTAGATATTTAAATAATATTTATAAATAACATTGATTTATTACTAATATTGGGATATAGTATACGGGGATCATTTTCTATCAAAGTTTCATTAAACCAGCGGGTATCGCTTCAGCATATTCCCTTGTGGGACAAAACGGTGCTAAGGGGTTACTAAATTAGATGAAGTTTCGGTAGATTAGGCAAATTAGGTGAAGTTGCCGCTCCACGACAGAGTATGATGGAGTTTATCCCCTCCGGGGACATAAAGTAGGTTGATTTCTTTAGATTCGGAAATAGTCAGGTACGGTTCCAATCGAATAAATGCCTCCCTAACATGTAACCAACTCCTTTCTTTGTCCTCGTTTTTCTTGGGTTACAGTGGCACAGCTATTTCATCATATTACTGGAATTTCTCGTTAAAGAGTCTGAAATCTCACTGGTTAAGCTGGAACATTATGTTGTAAGAGGATCACCCCTTTGTCGTGGTAATTAAGTGGTAGCTCCTCTTTTTACAATCTTAAAGAGCAAACATTATCAAAAGATGCCTGACGAAGCTTTCAACTGGAACAGGAAAAGTAAAAAAATTTTTAATTTCAACTTTTCACGTCATGCATGCTTTATACGAGGCAATATCCTTTAACGTGAGTAATGAATTCATCTTGCAAAATGTTTTCCTGGTATTTAAAGAAGAGAGAAGTTTAATAAACGAAGAAAATCGTTTCTATTTAGAATCTTGTTATTTTGTTACTCATGTTGTTGCTTAAGTATTCGTGGTTGTTTTAGGTAGATTGAAATTATTAACAATTTCACAACATCGAAATTTCTTTGCAAAATTCTAAAACATAATGTTACATCCTGACCAACGAAAGTGAAAGATTATCTCTAATATTTAACATTTATCATTTTCCCGATAACTTTGGAAATCACTGTATGTTATAATTCTTAAAATTTGTACAAATACAGTAATTAGCAAATTGATTTTATCAGATGTTTTATATTTATTCATTTATGTTATACGTATTTATTATACAGATGAGACTTATGTAAAATAAATTATTCCAGTCAGAAATGGCAGAGATTTCCGCAGTTACGATGATCATCGTCGCAATGAAAGAGAATTATCTGTTTCCGCGGGGATTAAACGTGCGGAATGTAAAAAAATAACGGGTAAAAATGAGAAAATAACGAAAGAATTCACAGGGACCAGCAATCTCGTCCTCGTTTTTTCTGTTGGCTACCTATGTCATGTGGCCGATTGCGTTTCCCGTCAGAATTATTTTTTAGGTTCAATTAATACGTCGGGAAACCACGGTGGAAGCTAATTTCATTGTCATCCTCTCCGTTCACCAGTTTCATATAACTTCGGACATGAATTTTAACGATTTTAGTCATTACTACCCATTGTATAACTCGTATAAAAGGATTGTCATCATTTTTGTCCAGCGTGACGATGGCGGCCACTCGGTAAAAATACTGTAATTAGACTGTCCTGGTTCATCAGAATGTGCGTGGCCTATAAGCCGTGATTAATAAACATTGAAATTCAATCAAAACTTCTGTACAGAAATAAAGCTTTTATTATATGTAACAAAATCACGTTTATGTTAAATTCCATTAACTTCCGTATATAAAGCTCTTTCGATAGCATTCTATCAATGAAAATGGTTAAAAAATTAGTTTAAAACGATTATATAGAATAAAAATATTCAATTCATTTTTCCTATTAAAATAGTGAATTACTTTTTCATCTTCTATAGACACGTGTGACTTTGAAGTCGCATACCGATATAGTAGTATCTTGTTGATATATTTCCCAAAGTGACGAATACAATTAAGTAATTAATTACCTTAAACTTGTATGCAATCAGGCGTGAAAGTTACTTAATAAAAGTTACTAATATAATTATTAAAATGCTTAAATACATTATTCATTTGTATTTACAAGTTGGCATTTGTTAATTTTATACCACACACATTTTTCCTATAGTCACGAAACAAAATTCGATCTATAAAGAGGTTTAAATTAAAATAAAATATAACGATTTATTTTGACAGTATGCGATTAATTCTTAATCATTTAATTTTCTCGCTTGGTGTACCTGGATGGTCACGAACAAATTCTTATTTTAACAATCGTTTTGATATGAATACCACTTATGGTCACTTTATCTCGGCGACAAGAGATCAGTGGAAAATGCAGCAGATTTCTGTGTGAAAAACGAAAGGATCGTTCCTTGATCAATCGCGGCTGGCATGATGCCCGCGTCGTTACAGAAAGGTCGTCGCGTGCTCTTGGAAACTATCGCCGGAGCTTAATGTAAAATCCCGTCCCTATCTCCGCGGTATTTCCGTCGTTCCGGTTTCTATTTATACGCCGAGATTTCGATGAGTCTTCGATGACTCTGATTTACCGTCCTCATCGATTGCGGACAGATTATAGGGGCCGAAGTGAAAGTAATTATACGTGAACCGCCATTTTGACCACATTGCGTGAGAATCGCAGGCTCTGAAAGATATAGATTATTTTATGAAAAATCGAAAAAACTGATTTGATTTCTGAAAATTTTATAAATTACATGTAGGTAAATTATGCTTGATAAATATACAGGAGATTTAAAATACATTTCCCTTCGAATTTGTTTGAATGAAATTATATAAAGGAATAAAAATGTAAATTAATAACATCAAAATTTCTATTCGTGTATATATTGTCAAATTTACCTGTAATTATTTTTACAGCTTTTTATAGTTTCATTACACTTACGTATGACTACACGATGTTCTAAGAATTTTCATGTTTTACAATGTTTATAATAGACCCTTGAGACCACTTGTTGCTTACATTGTACACATAACCTCAAAGCTCGAGCTCTTTAATAAATGTTAATTAGTCTTCGTCTTGGATGAAGAGAAATATTGTATAATACACGAATATTTCATAATTAATAATACTTGGGACTGTTGTTTTAAACATTGTTGTTTGTATTAAATCTTCCTGGCGTAAAATCAGTGTCGTTTCGAAGATTATATTCACAATATCACGCCACTGCAAACAGAAATGATGTAGAAAGAAGTGCAAAGCTTGTAAGGTGAAATTTTTTAATTCTTTCAGCAACGACGAACAGCCGCGGGAGAAAAGAAAAAGGAGCAAACTGTTGTTCGAACTTTGCCATTTAACGAACTCCGATCTATAAACTTCCTTCTCGAAACTAAACCGTATTTTACTCGATCCTTTCTTTTTGTCCTGATAATTGAAGCTTGCCGAAGAAAGCTTCAAATTTTGCGAAGAACTTCTTCGTGAAAGTTCGTTTATACCCGTTCACGCGGAACATCAACTAGACCCATAACGATTTCTCATAGAACTTATGTGAAAGAGTTTCCTTTCCATGTTTTCCTCGCTTCCCAGGTCTCGGATTAATTTCTTTTTTTAATTGATAAATAAAACTGATGGAAAAGGTTTAACTGCAAATTATGAGAACTCCAGTTTGAAAAGGACTTCCGTCATTCGTCTTTTTATTGTCAGAATATACGCGCCATACAATTTTTACGAAGACATAATTATATTTATCTTAATAAGGATTCCTTTTTCATGTGATATTGTTAGACACACTTTGGGTTACTTTTTCATGTTGATTATTATTAAATATAAACGATGGAAATGGAGATATCGAGGAAATTTCGAATCTTTTCGAAAGATCGAGAAACCCATATGCGCCTACAGCACTCAAAGAGTTAACACTAAGCTTACGGAGAATAATTGTAGAATTTATTTTACTATTCCTAGCAAAGTTAATCTTTGTTCATTTGATTCGTAGAAATTAGGAATTTACAAGCAGACAATTAAGATATATATTCGTACAACTGCATCGATCAAAATTTATATGAACATTTAGCGAATAATGTTTATAAAACTTCACACGCATCAAATTTACGCGTTCTATAAACCTAGTGTTAACGAGTTTCTGCGCATGTGTACCATCGTTCTGTGGTAAATTCTGTACATACAGGGAACAGCAAAAATATTCGCAAATATTGTTTCCTATCAATGAACGTAACCGATACGCGCGGAAATGTGACTTGAATGTTTCATACGCAACAAAATGAACTGCTTCTTTCGGGCACAATACGCATTTGTTTCGCGAACACGCTACCATGGAACACCATTTCAATCTACTTCCAATCCGGTATGTTATAGTGTTTATGTTCGTGCTACGCAGCGACCATCTTGTCGGGCAATGGATTATTATAACTGTCGCTCTATCTTTAAGAATCGTTGTATCTTATCTTCTTACCGTCTTTCACAACAATGATATTTTAGTAATACAGATATTTATAGTTAATTTTAGATAGTTCGATAAACAATTCTAAATGTTACTTTGATATTAGAGTCAAATCTTTTCATTATAATATCAAGTGAGTGAAATTCTTAGCTTCGTAACGAAATATATAAGTGAAGCTCAGTAATTTTAAAATCGTTTCAAAATAAATGTTCAAATTTGATAATAAATTGATTTTTAGCATAAACACAGAATTTATGTTTTTATTCAGAAAAGTATTCTTCTGAAGCTAGTTTCAATTGAAGTTCAAAATCCATATTAAAGAAGTTAGTTACTTCCTCTGATAATAACTATCAAATGTTAAATTTCTTCAACATCAAAAACATCCAAAGTAATAAATAGAATAAACATCTTTAATCAATTACTCCCATTACCGAAGTCTCTATATTTCGAAATGAAGTAACCTTAGACACGCCCGCGTCATCAATCTAACCTCGAAGAAACTATAGCCATTGCGATTTGCTCGTGAAAGCAATTTCTTCTCTGCAGCGAATAGCATAAGACAGAAAGGAAAAATGGAAGACACTTTGCATTTCTTCCAGCAAGAAAGTACCTACTTGCGGACATCGAAAACCTTCTTCACCGGCTGATCCATATTTTTTTTCAATTCCTCCCTTTTTTTCTGCCGCCGTTACTCTTCCGTGAGCTTTCACTTTCCCTTCCCCGACGCAGGCGATTTTTCTCGTTGGCTACTTTATCTCGGCGAGCCGCGGCGCACGAGAAACCGTTTGATATACAGCGGAAACTTCGATCCTTCCAGGGAAATGGGCTTCGCCGACGTACAATGGAACCTTTCCATTAATAAAAATATACTCTCCCTTCGAAAATATTGGCTCGTCGCTTGATTAACCCTCTTGAATTTACGGCATGATTGAAATCTGTGTAATAGTCGCCGTGAAATTGATTCCGGTGGTGTCGTTGTATAATGAAGTCGACCGGGGTGGAAATATTGTTTGTTAACGAGTCCTCAATGGGAATCTGTTGGGTGTGATCGTAGATTATTTTCTTGCGTTGTCGGACATATAATTATTCGGAAGCTAAAATTTATCGTCGATTCTGTTCCGTGGAATACTTGGTAAATATTGTTTATTACGAACAATAAATATTATTCGAAGATAAGACATTTAACCGCTTGCTCTATGATATCATGTCAGGCTCATGACGAAAATTTCAATTTGATAAATCTAAATGTTATTTACTTTTCTTAAAAACATAAATTAAACATTACTTTTGTAATGTCAATGGTCAACCTTTGGTGAAATCGTAGACACAGAGTAAGCATCAAATTCTTTTCCTTCTCTAAAAAATTAAGGTAGATAATTAGGCCAAGTGTTTAATGCATAATACATCTGTGCATTTTACATCCATTAATCTTTCAGAAATTCATCGGATGCAAATTATAAATATTGTTTCAATCAGCATTTTATGTATTGATTTTCAATCTCAATAAATATTTTCAATATTCATTTTCCATATGAATAAACTTGTTAAATGTGAATTGAAATTTTCAGCATTGACTTTTCGTCTAAATTAAAATGTGCAATACGGATGCTCTAGGTGTTGCATTTTCAATGCTGATCTTCACTATAAATGAAAATATGTAAATATAAATTATCCATTTAATTCACATTTTTCAGTATTGACTTTCACTGTATATTCAAATGTCCAATACTGATATCCACTAAAAGGTTCAAATGAAAACATTCAATGAAATTATCTATCGCACTTTTCTTAGTTTTTACAAGTCACCCCTTATATGCGCAAGATGCAGATGTGACTGCAGGATGCCGGACAATAGATATCCCAATTTCGTGTGGCATTATCGAGATATCGGTGAAATTCCGTCTGAAGCTCGATCGTGCTGGAAACACGTCCTCGAGGATTGACATTAGAAGGGAATCCGTTGAATAAAAAAGGAAGGCTGGCTTTCAGACTTTCCTCGAGTCAAGGAAACGGTGGTTGCACCGTGCACGTGATTTTGTGGGGGAATTCGAGCTCGATCGATCGTGCTAGCTCGAAGAAAAGAGGAGAAACAGTTGGGCCCCGTGATTTATGGGAACGCCTGGTGCGAATCGAGTAGCATCGCCCACGCGGATATCCCAACGTGATTCTCTGAAAATTTCAACATCAATGGGAACCATTCCGATTCCATAGAAAGTCAGATATTTGAAGATTAACTTCCGATACAATGAGATTTCTGAATTTCATTTGCCTTTTCGGGAATTTATTTAACACGTTGAACGCCATGGGGTTCGCCCACCGGTCACCTCAACCGAATCAAATTACTATAGTTCACTTAATTAAATGATTATTTGAAAACATTTATTATAACTAATGCTATGTAATGTACGGATGTTCAGCTGAATCAATGTGCAACAATAATAATGTAATTCAATCAAGTGGTTTAATGTTATATTTTTTCTATTTTGTGTAGATAATTCGGGAAGATAATTCGGTGTAATTACTTACTTAAAATATAATTTTTCATTGTAGGAGTAGTTGGAGTTTTTATTCAAACATTTCTGGAACAGTGAAACAATAATTGTATTTTGATGAAGGAAAGCTATATTTTGTTGATAATATTTAATCTAAAAGTCAAATATTAATTGATATCCTTCTAATAGAAAGATTTCAGAATGATTATTTTATTATAGCACAGAGTGGACGCAAATTATATTTAAAATGCTTGTAATAGTTAATTTTTAGTCTGGATAGCGGTACACCTGTACAGAGGTAGAATAAAAGCTTCTTGTTAAGGTAAGTTTCATATTTCCTATTATAGTTTTCAGATGCGGCGTTAATAAAATATAAAAGTAGCTTTATTAAGATAACGAAGCTGGAAGAATTCGTATTCTTCCCCTAAAAGGTCGTAAAATGTCTGATATTACAAAATGTTTTACGATACTTCTACTTTTTTCTTTTCTTTACTTCGTTGGAAGTTATTAATTGTAAAGAAAGAACACGAAGCTCAAGTTTCATTTAATTTTATTTCTAGATTCTCCGTTATATACAAAGCGCACAACAACTATGATATTTCTTGTTATCGCTATATTCTTGTCAAATTTCTTCGTAATATTAATATCAATCTTTTAATTTAATTTCACTTAATTTCTCTCATTGGACATTCAATTAAATCTTAATTGCATGTTTTGCCATTTTATTTTTCATTATTATCTTAACCCTTTGCCCTATGATTTCTATCTCAACTGTGACCGATACAACGACTTTATTATTAATAATTTCTTGAAAAAGAAAATGGTACGCAGACTATGTTTGCTCTAAAGTATAATTATTGATAATAAAAGAATAATGTTTAATTTGAACTCAAAAGAGTTGAGTAATATTAAAGCTTGTTAAATTCTGTTTGAAATCTTCACCACCAGTCTGACACATTGTTATAAAGGAGGAGTTAATTTTATTATTTAAATCTTTTTATTTCGATGAAATTTCAATATCAGAGGAATAGAATAATTGAATGATTCGGTGAATAACGTGGCAGAGGAAGAGATCAATCGTCGACACCTGTGTTCCCACCGGAACGCCATTTTGTCGGATTTATTCGGGTTGTGCGTGACATTTATCTTCACAAATATATTCTCCAAGGATCAGAAGCATACAAGACAAATATTTCTCTCGCCGTCTTCTCGTTTTAGGGAACGGTAAGGCGATCCGGCGAATTTTTCTTAGATCCAGCCGCTGTACCGTTAAATCTGGATCGAAGAGGAAAACGAAATGGAGACAGTAACTTCGATACCGAAACACAGTTTCGCTTTTATATTGAAACCTGGGAAGAAAGATTGGTGACACTCCTCGCTGAAATTTCGACACCATCTTTATAATAATATTGTTCCTGTATCTGTGACGATACAAATTGAATGAATTCAATACATTTTTGAAGAAATGTTTTTAAAAATGAGAATTCTTTGAACAAAATAAATTATATTTTAATGAAATTTTAATTTAAAGAATCAAGGAATAATTTAATTTTAAGGTTATAATAAAAATTACAGCAAACTTATTATGTTTTTTTTTTTCTATCCTTCACATTACACTTCATTAATTCTGTGTAAATACTATAAATATGGAAATATTAAATAATTTATATTATAATGTTTTAAACCGTTGCCCTACACAGAGAACACGACGTCTCGTCGATAAAGATAACTAATGCTTTTAACTTCAAAACTTATATAATTAAAATCCGTGCATTTATTGTTGCTTTCAAAATGTTCATTCAATGAATAATTGAACACTGTGGAACAATTGACTGACCCCAAGCGTTTCCGACCTCGCGTTTGTTTTTCCGCTAGATTAAAATTTTATTATAATCCCGACCCATAAAGTCTCTTCTCTGCTTGGTTGCATATTTAACGGTAAATAGAACGGTTTCCCGAAGTGCAATAATTTTTAAGCGCGTTAAGGACATGCACGTGTAACACGGTTCCCCCTGCGATGCTCGAAGTTTAATGTTTTTACCGAGATCAGATAAATTTAATATCATTCTGGCTTCCTGTAGTATTTTATCCTGTGACAGTGGCAATATTCGTAGAAACAATATCGATGCTTTTATTTCGTACTTTATGGTAGAATAAATATATAAATAAAAAAGCTGTATCTAGATTTCGTTTTCACGATGCAAACCTGAAAAACAACATTCCTCTTAAATAAATTTCAACTTTCATTAATAAAAGAAGTGTATTTAAATTTCTTTGTCTCGATATTCATCACGTAAAATGAATAATTTAAATCCTTATGTCTTTACCTATTTATATTTTTACGTTGCTGCGCCGTGCAGGCATAAAAGAATCTTTAAATTTAAATTATAAAAGCTTCGCCAGTATAAAAGCTTTCATACCAAAATTTCTATCGGAATTTTCAAACGAATAATTCAGCACCTGTCAAAATAAATTTCTTTGTCTTCATATTCATCGCATGAAATGAACAATTTAAATCCTTATGTATTATTCTATTTTTATTTTCACGTTACTGCGCCTTATCTTTCACATCCACAGTGTGTATAAACAGTATTCTCTACCAATGACAAATACTTTTCAAACTGAAATAAATATTTTTGAAATAACCAACAGCTTTCCTCTATGTAATTTTTATTACAATACATTTTTGAATAACAACGTTTCATATTTCTTTTCTAATGTTTAATCTATTAATTAAAGTGTGATAACCAATATTCTCTGCCAATAATAAATACTTTTCAAACTAAAATAAATATTTTTGAAGTAACCAACAGCTTTCCACTAGTTTCTGTTATAACACATTTTTGAATAATAATGTTTCATATTTCTTTTCTAACACCTAATCTATTAATTAAAGTAAATGTTAGTGAGTGTTTTACTTTCACTGTAGGTTTCCGCAGTTTTCGTGTATTTAACACAAGCACGTTCCATGGAGGGGATCAGAAATGACGTTGAACCTACCCTTCGTAGCGTAGGGCAAAGCCCTGGTTGGTCACGATCGACAGACATATCAATCAATCACGTTCCTCCCTTTTTTATCTTTTATCACGAGCAAACAAGCTGCCGCCTTAGTTGTCATCTTGTCACTTCGGTATTAATTCGTTGAATGACGAAGTTGTTTTCCTTGTCGTGATAAATCCACCTAAGCCATGCTTTCCGCTCTGTTCTTATTCTTTATAATAAAATTCACACTTAAGTGAGAATTTTCAACCAGCCGGTAATAACAATGATCTCAGCTTAAATATTTTGCTTTCGTAAATAAACGAATCGAAATAAGTCTATCTGTCGAACTATTAAAACCTCGTCATTTATTTCGTGAAATAAGAAAAATTCAGATTCTCGCGTTACTTGTTGCACCAAACGCAAAACTTGCTTCACGTATGAAACGTTATTACTTTGATGAACGATGGAAATTCGTTTCACGGTGAATTTATATACACTTTTATGCTGCTCCCTGCTATAAAAGTTTTTTTCCTGTATCACGTGTAATAAAAATTTTATGGAACAAAGGAAATTTTACTTGGTTTTTTGAAGGTTTCACATTTGTACCGTAACACATCTCACGTGAAGTTTGATTCTTTACAGTTTTACAACATATTTTTAATAATAATGCTTTCAAAATCATTTCAATGTTACCTTAGTTTTGTTTAATCTATATGATTAATTAATATTATAATTAATTGAAGGATAGTCAAATTTTATAGATTTATATTTTACAAGATTACTATAGCTAATGATAAAATGACGAATAGAGGAACAAAGGATTACACAATCCAGTTGTCTTAATTTTTCAACATAACACGAATGTTGCCAAAATTCATGTAATTTTCAAATATAACCTTCCTTGTATATACACGTAGCCCATTGACACGTTAAGAGCCATATCAGTTACTGATGGCCGACGTTTCTGAATGACTTGAAAACAATCGTAACATACAAGATCACTGATGTCGAATGGAAATGTTTAATAACGTAATTAAGCTGATAACAGTGCACTGCAATGATAGTAACGCCAAATAATCAATAATTGTTCCTGCTTGTCTTTGCTACAGAAGAATAACTCTACAGAAAAACCATCAACATTTTCGTGGCGCTTAACGCGTTAAGCGATACAACGCTCACAAACGATGCAAAATTATATGGAAACATATAAAAGCCTGGTGCACCACCTTTTTCATCGTCGAAATTCGTAACTTTGGGAGCGCATTGTTTTATCCCGCGGAAAAAGAATCATCATCTGTTTCGTGAACGCCCTGTGTGCATAATCATGAGAAATTTACGATCGTGTTTCCTTCTGTAGTGCTTATAAAAAAACGAAATTCACAAGCTGAGAAGAAAATAGACTTGAAAGATCTTTCTACGCTCAAAATTATTTTATTATGTGTGAAAAGGATGTCAGATTAATCACCACAAATAAAAATATTGAAGCAAATTAAGTAAACTTAAATGATAAATAGAAACATTTATAGCATTTAAAATAAATAATATAAATTTACTATTAATTTAAATTCAGCACGATGAACTTATATACAAAAAAATATTGGAATTTCAGCAAATTTAAATAGTAAATAATACAAATGAAACCATTTGTGGCATTTAAAATTAAATTTAGTATTTATAATATAAATTTGGAAGTACCATGTATTATTTATTGTTATTAAGTATTTACTGTTAATCTTTTTACGAATTTTACTTTTATACACGGCTCTACGATCGTTTGAAGATTTATTATCAAAATAATATCAGACCTTCGATTACCTTATCCGACGAACTTAAGCGGAAAGCATTTTTTGAATTGTAAACGCGGCTAGAACGATTCGTTGAAAAACGATCTATGGTAAGGCGATCGTTACCTTCAACCTGATCTTACTCGGCATCATTGTCAGGATTTTCCTTAGTACGATTCGTCGATTCGCACTTACCTCCAGCTGTTTGAGTTCCTCTTTAAGCGTCGCGTACCCCGGAAACTGTATGCGAAAGTGACCCTTCGCAATTTCATTCTCGGCGTTGCCACAAAACCCTTGAAAACGTACCGATTTGCATACGGGATCGTTAATATTGCCGATACATCGAAATTCTATTGAGTTCCCTCAGGAAACTCAGCTTCCATGAATGATACATAAATAGAAACATTCCCGACTTATTCAATTCTAATTGGCCAAAATGAAGTGTTGCAAACAATCAAAATTACGTATAAATTAAAATGTTAATAGAAACATTAAAAATCTTTTTAATGAGAATTTCCGAGTACTATAATAATCAATTGAATTAGTAAATATCGAAACTATTGGATATCTATTACAAGACAATCCAAATACATTATAATTAGGAAAGACATTAAAAAAGCAATGCAAATCAAAATCGAAAATAATATTTCGATATCAAGACTTCAACGATGAACACAAAAATTTCCCGAAAACCTTGAATAATAAATCACTGGTCCGCGAGAGTTTGTACCAATTTGTTAACAACAATCCCGGCGCCTTCGTTAAAACACTTTTCCACACGCAATCATTAACAGTAATCAAACCAATCAACTCCGTTCGTACAACGATTGCCCGAGTTAGAACATTTTTTTCCCTGTGTTCCCTTTATTATGCAGCAGGCTGCGGATCGTTATGCAAATTCGCGTTCATAAGGGCCGAGCGATGCAAACCGGAATGAAATGTACGCCCGCCGGCCAAATAAACGCGGCGGCCACGTGAAAAAGGAATATTAAATCCCCGTTGAACTTTCCGAAAATTTTTACATCCCTTTTTACTTCTCCGCGTTTCCTCGGAATGCATCAAAAACCAGGATCTCGTCGGGATTTATGTAAATTTCGAGGGCCTCATCAGGGATTTGCGCCATCGAACGTTGTCTCGGCCGCCAGAGCGTGTCGAGACGGAAAACCTGGCTGAAAAGACGCGGAATGTAGGTCATTACCCACTTATTTTACGAGGAGGGAATGAAGGTTACAGTCGGAGCTCGCGAAAGCTAGATACTCTCGCTTGCTGGAGATTTAGGGTATAATTATATAGAAAATATGATGTATTTTGTAGATATTCTGTGTCATAATCGAATTATATAGAAAAATCGATTTGACTTTTGGTCCTTGGATATTAGTTCTGATAAATAGTATCGAGATCAACGTTTTGAACAATTTATAGATATATACAAAAATATTAGATATTCTTTTATTCTGATTGTAAGTTTTGATTATATTACATAATTTTTCTGAGCAAATTTATTAAAAGAAAATATTTCATGCTAAATTTTCTTACATTATTATTATTGATAAAATGATTAAAAGAATGTGCAAAAATGTCAGTCTTGAAGCAATACTATTTTAATATATGTTGCACTTGCTTCTTGTAATTTAATTGTTGAAGGCCTCCCGGTTTTCCAACGAAAATTTTAAACTCAGACATTTCAAAGATCTGTTGCATTTGCGTTTATAATATGTTAATTGAAAATATCCCAGTGTCCTAACGAAAATATCACACTCAGAAATTTAAAAAATCCTTTGGGTTTCATGATACATTATTTGAAGATTTCCCAGTTTCCTAACGAAAACCTCAAACTCATAAGATTCAAAAATCTGTTGCATTTGCATTTTATATTATAATATAAAATTTCCCAGTTTTCCAGCGAAAATCTCGAACTCATAAAGTTCAAAAGTATCTCTTTTAAATCGCCGCACAAGACGTACGCAAGTACTTCACTGTTTTCTACATAATTGTCCCATTGAAAATTGATTTCTGCGTGGAAGTGAATAAAAAAGGTCATTCGATGCGTATGCTGCACAATAGCGCAATTTCATTTTATTTTCCTGAATACTTTCTTCGAATAATAGTTTTTTCGCTATTCATGAAAGTTCCGACTCCGTTCACAACGGAGCTTTCATCGCGCGCGCGCGTTCATTCGCGCTCACGGGGGAGCGTTACGCAAAATTCAAGTTCCGTGAACGTTACTCGTCCAACGAGGAGCGATAAGTACAAAGTACGGATTCACCTTCCAGTGCATACTGACGGTAACTTTGTATCACCTTCTCGAGCCGCATTTAAAACGCTTCAAATGATAATTCGGAATAATCGCTGGTCCGGGTTGACGCATTGTCCCGCGTCGGGTCGATCGCGTAGAAAATTCAACAAAGCGCCGTTTTGGATTGCATTCATTATGTATGAACTGTAAAAATATTGTACGTCGTGGAATAAGAGGGAAAGAAACTGAAATGAAAATTATACTGCTCATCGTTTCAATCCGACGTGCGAGGTGAATTTTAAATTCTTCATTTCGTCGTTGGGAAACAAGTTATATCAGCTAAAAAGCAAACGAACTTTGTTGCGTGCACTTCTTTCGGACGAAAATTCACGTGACCAAATTTTTACTCTGCGAGGTTCTTCATAGAGGGTTGTATTTTGTATTCCAGCTTTTACGTGGCGAAGAAACATTTGCTTTCAACGTTCCAAGCCGTTTCTTTTATTGCTGTATAAAGAAAGATGTTTGAATCTGAAATTAGAGTCAACGTACATTTTTGTGATATATTCTTGTCACTCGTGTGAAGATTTGGAGAAATAGTTTCAACGTACAATTGTTTTACAGTTCTTACAAAGAAATTTAGAAACTTTTGAAATTAGCACTTAGTTCTGAGATTAGATGTATAAAGGGATAACCTAATTAGACGAGCAATTAGATTTAATCTGAATTTACGATATACAATGAATTAGCAATAATCTTTCTTTTTCAAGATACAGGACGATTGAATCTAGTAGCCCGCCTAAATTCGATTTCCCCTGTTACAATAATATAATTTGAAATTGCATTTTGGATTCACTTACATTCCATATCGGTTCCACGGGAAATCAAGAAAGTACCATTACATTTATTGCATCTTATTCACCTGTTAGGAACAAATGCGAACAAACAATCTCAAGGCTTTATTCCCCAAAAACATGATCGATATTTCCAAAATTTCTTTCATATTGAAACAGGCCAAACAGTAATGCATCGCGAGTGCAGTGTAACGTTTTGCTTTACAATTCGCAATAAACGTAATGTACCAAAATGAAGGAGCAAAAGTTGCAATCTTTTGAAGTAGCAGATGACGTTTTCGAAATTTGTCTGTTCAAATTTCAAATTCAACGTGGAACAGACCAAGTGTTAACGCTCGTAGACAGCAAAGTGATTATGCACTGCAGAGTCCGCGGCATAAAACAATGTCCCGCAGCGCACCATCCATGCGGAGATTTATTACATTCCAGTTTCTGCTCAGCGATGACGCGCATAATTCCGTCAATGGTTCACATTGAAGCTACATGTTTTTGCGATTGTAACACGTACTCTTTGGTATAATTGCACAGAGTCAGAGGAGTTCTCTAATTACGACAATCTAAACCGTGACGCTAGAACGGAAGCCCGATAGAAAATACCTGGACGCGTCGACGAAGTAAACCGTGTTCACATAGAAAAATAAATTTCGCCGTCGACGCGACGAAAGGAACACATGCGTTACAAAAATAAAACGCTGTCGCGGTTCGTACGGTAAACTGTTAATTCGCTCCAGTCAGCGATGGGACCAAATTATAATAAACAATTCTGACGAACGATAGATTAAGACGAACAATTCATTTCCATGTAAACAATATTCTCTATCATTAATGTGGATTTTTTCAACTTTCTCAATTCTGTCTGTTGGGAATATTTACCTTGTGTTTCACAAATTTTCATGCGTTAGAAGTGTATGATGATCCGCGAATGAATTTTTATAATTAATTACGTTTTCTAATTGAAAGATACAAATTATTGTGGAGAAGTTTGAAAATATTCATGAGTACATACTAATTTCGGTGCATAAAGTACTCATAGAGGATTATTCATGATTTATCTGGTCCCATCACTAAAATCACTCGCATCGTTCGAATTTGCTCGAAATTTCCGATTTTTATTTATACGTTGTTCATATATTTCACACGTTAAAAGGAAGAAAAGTAAATTGAAAAAAATATACGGTTTTGTATATAGCGTGGAAAAATATTAAATTCCATAAATTTCGTTTTGTTTGCGTTTTCCCATGCATGCACATTATTACTCGCCGTGCACGCGAAAAAAAGTGATTATCAACGCTTTATAATTTAACAGAACCACATTAACCAGCTTTCATTATTAAGCGAATTAATTGTGCCGATGGGAGTCTTGTTCAACAATAAAATGTAATTACCAAATATTCGAGAAATAAAGTTACAAACTCCCCGAATGTTTTTGACACTTTAATTATCCGACACGTTATCGAGATTTTCTGGAACCTCACACATTGTATATACCTGATGAAAATATTTAATACAACGCGTTTTCTTTTATAAGTAAAACAGAAACATCCCTTAAAATTAGACATTATTTAATGCTTTTAATTTTCAGCTCAGTGATTTATCAACTTCAAACGATATCTAATAAATACAATATTCTTTACACAAAACTCAATTTTAGAATACTAAGAAAAAATTTTCTTTCTTAGCAAAATTATTGTTTGCTCGGCCAACTAATTATAATAAAATTATTTTACATAATACCAAATAAGAAAAATAATTCAGGAGTTCTATAAATATTTAATTGTTCTGGTTTACCTTTATTATATATTACTGGCTATGGCAAGGGAAGTAGATCAATCGTTGGAACCGGAAAGAGATTATATTCGCGTTTACCCGGTCCATTTCATCGGAAAGATTTGAGTGCAATCTGTATTGGAGGTTGTCAGTTGGGACCGATTCTCATCGACACTGCTTAATTGCTTCAAATATAATTCCCCTTTGAAAATCACGCTCTTCCCGATATCCGTGTCGAATCCACCGATCGTCGGAGACACGCGGATCGTTATTATCGCGGGCATTACGTATGTAACCGATAGGATTAATCGGAAATCCGAGCGAATTGAGGCGACCGATGACGTTCTGCTGGATCAGTGACAGCGTGTCCCATCGAAACGAAGCCCGCAATATTTCTTTTTTCGCTGCTCCCATATCCGTGTTCAAAGAATGGCTTTAAAGAAAGAGGATTTAAAATTAATTTCAGAAACCATCCGATTTGTGGATTTCTAGCATCGGTTTTATATTATATTTATAATTTAACAATGAACCTGATAAATACAAATGTATATCAATTGTGAAAAGAACATTGAACCTTCTATTATATTTGGTTTATCATAATACTGTTTTTTACAATAATATTGAAATATTAGTTAAACAATAATAAAATTGTATTTTCTGTATCCCGAATCAATAAAGGTAAATTATACATATTTAAGTATTTAAATATATTCTAATAATTTAAAGTTCTTTTTCATTCAAAATGTAAAGAATAATCAAGTAGAATTCGGTGCAGATAATTTTAGATTCTGTTTTCTTTGCGCAGAGATCAATGAATTCAAGTGTACATTCTTCTATAACAATCTTTGCCATTGTTAGAGAATAATATTCGACGTGTCCACTTGCAAATGGCTCACAATAATAAACTTTCCAAGTGCACGTGGACCAGTGAACTCTAGGCCACTCTCATAACTATTGAATGAAAAATTGGCAGGAGGTCTGCTTTCATGTGGATTCATAGCATTCGAGCGCCGGGTATACATATATAATCATTCAACGTACTCGCAACAATAAACCTTCTCACGAGATGAGCCATATTTCACTGCGCCTTCTTTGCTCGCTAAAGATGAACTATCCTCATTTTCATCACTTTCATCAGCAAAACGGGTGTCAATAAATCCTTCAATAACCATCTTCAAGTATGAGATAGAAAATTTATGATGCACACATGCACTTGGCTGACTCGACAGAATACGGATGGTGTAATCGATAAGGAGTTATTCTATAAGAACGGACAAATAAAAAATGTAGAATAAATTTTTCTCATTTGAAATCTCATTTTCCAAGAAATGGAACACGTTCATCTCTAATTTTCTAAAAAAAACTTCACAAATATACAACTGTCGTTCCACGTTTCTTTAGCATATTTTCATAAGGAATAACTTCTCGCCAATTATACCATCTCTGTTCATTCTATATAATTTCCAATTTCAAACTTTTGTTTCTAAGATTGAAATTGGAATTCGAAAATAATTTCTTCTCAAACAATCGATTTCTCCAATTTTCTGTCGTGTATTTCTTTAATTCCAGTCATTTTCACAATTTTCAATCTAAATTGTCTCAACAGAGGAAACCTCAATAAAAAAGTGTTATTCTTTACTTTTGATTAATTTTACCAAACAGAATTACTCGATTGACAATTAGAAAACTTCAAAACGGTCTACACATTTACAGAAAGCCTTATAAAATGTGAACAGAGTAGCAATATGGAGGCCCGCCAGGAAGACGGAAGTCCGTGAAAGGAGCAGCGTGAGCATCGACGCTCGAATAATTTTAATGAAGGTCCTCGGGTTGCATTGGCTTGCATTCGACGGGCCACGTCGGTCGCTGACTTCCAAACGAAAAAAATGAAAACGACTCGCTCCCGAGAAAAATGAAGAAGAAGAAGATGGCTGCTATCCGTGGAATTGTCGCGTGGAGACTATCGACACGCTTTGGGCCAGCTACGACAATAATTAACGTCGCTCGGGAATTGTGTGAATACACCTGTAAGCAACACGGAACACGCACGCTACACGGTAACACCGGTTTACAAAAACGACGGGCACACGACACCACACGCGCACACATTTTGCGACGCACACACGCACACGCAGCATCGGACTCACCACCGTCTTGTTCGTCGTCAATGTATGTACAGTCCTCGATTAATTATTGCTATGGTACATTTATACAGTCTAGACGCGTACAATAGGCCGTACGAATGAAAGTAAAAGCGTTCGCAAGTCCTCTAGAAAAAGTCGAGTCTCTAACGGCGGAGAGAAGCGTTGCCCGGGCTGGCGATCAGCGACAAAATGGCGGCCAAACTCTGTCCCTGGCGCTAAGGGACCGGGATTTCTCGCGCTGAACCTGGTATAGATGGTTCTTTCGTTAGTCGACACTTTAGTTTATGTTTCATTACCGGATTTCAACGTAGTACGCAGTTTTTGGGTGGAAACGTGAGTAAAAAGATGGACTCTTAGTGGAGGATGGGAGGAAATACAAAATGGATATAGTAAACTTTGAAATTCTTGCGTGTTTCTTTAATTTTAACTTAGTCTTGCGGTGAAGGTGTTGAAAATGAAAAGTTTCTTTTGTGCCTGGTAGTCAGAATATAATAGAATATTTTGTATCATTTGATTCTGATTGAAAATTGAATCGAATACTTTTAGGAAATTTGTTGAGAATTGATTGCGTTTCGGATCGAAGGGAATAAATGTGTGCGAATATTGCAGGGGAATTCGTGACAAAGCTGTTGGGGTGTTTTTCAACGCAGGATCTGTAATTAGAGCGTTCGTTAGTAATTTTTACGCGAAGCAACTCTGTGGACCGAAAACAGGTGTGGTGATAATTACATCTTTACGCACAGTTATTTCTAGCCCGCAGCCCGGCACGCTTCTCTCGTTAACAATCTCATTGTTAATAAGTATTGCGTTACAGATAATACAGCTTTGTTGTCTTCTAATTACACCTAATTAGCACTGGTTGCCTTCAACCTATGATTATGGTTGACAACGTATTTACAAAGTCAACGCGTGTTCGGAAACCCCGTACGCTGATTTGCCGCCAGTCACGTGACGTCGCCATCTTACAAATCACCGCGGATCTCATTACTGATCGTTTTCCTTGTTACAAAAGCTTCCGTCGTTTTACAAAAAAATATTGCTTGCCTTGAACAATTTGATTTACAATCACAACCGATCAATCGGTCTTTACGGATTGATCGTAACTGTCCTAGCGATTTCGATAATGTTCCCCTCATTCAGAAATAAAACATACACCAAATAAATTATTTCTCGAAGAGCGCTGAGACACGAAATTCAAGAATTAACAAATCAACATTTATAACAATAGACTGCGAACGTGCATAAAAATTCACGAAATAATAATTACACAAAACATTCATTTTTCTTATCAAATACCTCGTAACATCGAACACAAGCAAGAAACTTCCTTAGGTCTAACGAAAATTGTATTTTTATACATTTTCAACATTTTATTTATAATATAAATGTATAAAGATCCGCAGTCTAGTTAACAGAAACGTAGAATCGTATTTTCGAGGTTCAGCTGAATAAAATATACCAAAACATCGAAACAGCAATTGAACACGTTTATACAAGCATTTCGGTAAAAACATATACGTCACGGTCGTATGTGGATGCAATGTAGTTGCAACGTGCGCGTAATTGCCCGAAGACGGGCCTGTAATTGAAACCAGAAACATGACTGGCGCGCAAACAGCAGCCAAAGTCTCGCTCGAACTTCCTCTTCCGCGAAGTTCGTCGTTCACGGAGGTGGTACGCGTTTCCGGCACGTGATTCCCTGTCGAAATTTGCAATTTCGCGCGTGCCCACGAAAGACATAGATGTGTGTATGTAGTTTATCGTTTTCTCCCCCCGTTTCCGGTTGCCGACAGCCGCCGTGTCGTCGGTCGTCACACCGAGCCTCGATATATAATTGTTAATTCATTCGACCAACGAATTTCGTTTACGAGTTTCCCGGTCGTGCGCGGAATCCCTTGAATCGTTTTCGTCGCCCGTCATCGAACGACGACGACGAAATTTGCTTCCTGTTCGCCACGAGTCGTCCAAATACTCGATCGTGAACGTGTCTGCATTCTGTTGCTCGCCGTTTAAACGAAATTTCAACAGTCCTTCCATTTCTGTGAAACGATTCGAGCAAATATTTCACATTGTCAAGCAAACTTTTGGAATAAAGTATCATCAGCGAATTTGTACACTTTACGGCAATCCCATCGCATGAGATAAATGTAAAATAATTAAATTTTAATTTAATTCGTAAATAGATTCTATATTTCAAATATTTTTCCATTCAAAGGACTCTTTAATTAACTTAGCAAATGCTAATCCATTGGAATTTCAATATTTCAAAGTTTTAAAACTTAATTGCTACATGAATCCCTGGAAATTTATTACAAAACTTTTATTCCATTTTTATGTATGTGATCATGAAAAAGAATACCATTTTCATTGTACCAATTAAATCATGGTTTTCCAAATAACAAGCTCAAAAGCTTTTCCCAGGGAACAATTAAATAGGAAAAAAATATGCCCGACAGAATTCAGGAAAACCGAGCACGTACCGGAAAGGATCGTACGGTTCCCAGTAAGAGCGACATAACCGCACATTCATGGCATGCAACAAAAGCTCACGTTCCAACTCTAAAACGGCGTCCGTTCGTCAATCAAAGTCGAAGCATGGGTTTTCCGTGACGCGTTCAATTCGGAAACGATTCGGGATTCCAGCTGGTGTTGTAAAAATGAGTCTTTAGCTAAAGCTGTATCCGCAACTCAAGCTTTAAGAGGTAGAGCTCTTAGAACTCGAACACTGAGCTGTAAAAGCTGAAGTCTTAAATGCTCCAATCTTTACTTCGAAGATTCAAGCCGTTCATTGCTGTATTAACACTACCCGTTAACATAGCAATGGCAGTATAATGTTAACATAGCAACAGTTGATACGGTTCGAGCATGCAGGTTTGAGCGTTGAAGGTTCTTAAGGCTCAGATCGAGCTTTCCAAGATTTAAGGTTAAACTGTAAAGCTTCCAAGATTCAGTCTTTAAGGTTGAACCCTAAAGCTTTGACAACTCAGCCTTTGGGGTTAAACTTTGAAGTTTCAAAGACTCAGCATTAAGGTTAAACCTTGAAGTTTTGAAAACTCAGCCTTTAAGCTTAATTGTTGAAGCTTCGAGGACTCAGCACTAAACTTAAACTTTGAAGCTTCGAAATCTCAGCATTTAAGCTTAAACCTTGAAGCTTCGAAGTCTCAATAACAAGGCGAAACCTTGAAGTATCGAAGACTCAGCACTAAGGTTAAACCTTACAGTTTCAAAGACTCAGCCTTCAAGCTTAAACCCCAAAGTTTCAAAAACGCAGCCTTCAGTGTTAAACTTTGAAATGCCAAAGACTCGACTTATGTACAACAGTAATTCCAGCGAGTTGCCCGACCGGTAACCGGTCGCTCAAAGAGATCGACCGTAACGAGGGGACTGATTGCGATCCACGGGCAGGAAGTTCCTAGGAAGGGCTTAATTCGAGTCCAGAAATGCATAAAATCAGTCTCAAATACCGTTTGCACTCGTCGTTCACACCGAACGGTCCGCGAAACTCGCCGGCCAAGGCCTATGTTACACTACGGGCTAATTAACGCGTGTCTAATAAATCATCCGAGCGAAACGGCCGATCGAGCATAATCGATTTTATCGCGCGCGGACGGCGCGAACCGTGCGTCCCTCGTTGAACACGGAGCTGACGCGTTCGTTCTGTGCGATGTGTGCGCTTGATCGACACCGAATTTCGCGCGGCATCGCCGCGATATGGCAGACACAGCTCGGATCAATTTCCGGCACCCAACGGTGGGAATATGGAAGTGCTTTTTTCAGATTTTCTTATTTTTGCGGCACTTTCAGGTGCAGGACTTTTAAAAATTTTGAAAATATTAGGGAAAGCATCTTCTTTAAATTTTTTAAATGAGAAAGTAGTTGGATGTTAATGAAATGTTATGACACTCGAAACTGTTCTTTATAACTGAAAATAATGTATTATAAATCAATTTTGAAAATTCAACATTTCTTGTTGTTAATAAATTGTCAATCAGGAATGTCTACGTGCCTCGTTTTACAGAAAATTACCTTAGCTATTTATCATCAAAAATATAATCATAGAACATATGATGAAATATATTCCAATAACGCTTTTATAATCACAGTAATAGAACTCACATTATAATTTATATTTTCTTATCAATTAATCTAACAAGCTACATTATTTAATCCTTGATTTACCAATTAAAATTTCGAAATTACTTGGTTTTCACGATACCTAAGATGTACATAGTGCACGCAGACTTCCATGACTAATAGTAAACCACAGATACCTCGCTATCAGTACCAAGCACGAAGCTTCATAAGTTGAACGATAACAGACGACCAACTCTTCGAAATCAGAGAAACTAATGCAACGTATCCACATAAGAGTAACTCTCGAGAGTAGCACGATATTAAGCCAACAAACAGCGTAACTGAGTTGGAGTATAGAACTAATAACCGAAGAGTGAGCGAACTAACGAACATAATTCATAAGTCCGGAACTTATGTTGCCTAGCACGGATCTAAATTATTAATCAAGACTGTAGATGCAGAAAGTTCCGAATTCAAGCCTTTCATATAGGCTTCACTATAAATTTCTCGGAACTTTCGTTATATCATTAAATAACATTTTTCAAACTACAGAAATAGAAGGCAAATCCTAATTCGACCCGGTATTCCGTTTTTCCGAGCAACCTGTGGAACAAACCGAATTCTATTTGCGCGACCGTAAAAACAGGGCCCTGATTAAAATTTTTATATCACCGGTTGGCCGCTTAATTAAGCGGCAAATCAAATTTCCCCGTCACGAGGAGCCAATTAAGGAAACCAACGAGCCGATTATTAATTTCACAGACGCGAAGGTGCGGATCGCGTGGCGTCCCGCTAACTCCCTTAATTGAGTGTGTGCAGCTAATTTTTGCGCGAGAGGCTGCCCGACGAAAAATAAAAATCAGGGGAGAAAGGGAACGAACGCAGGAAAAGGGGGCAGAATTTCAGGTGTATTCATACGGCGGTGAAAAAGAATTTTCGCCGAACGAGCAACCGCGTAATTGGAGGCCTGTTCCGCCCTTTGATACCGATGAGCTGCTTGATCCTCGACTAAAACACATTTCGCGTCGCTGTGAACGGGAATTAAGTTGATACACGCACACAGAAACGCGCGAGTATAATTCCTCGGCACGGTTCGCGCCCTCCATTTTCTTTTCCAGTCGTTTCTCTAGGCGGTACTCTCTGCGCAACAAAATTTTCTCTCCGTTCAAGTGACTCGCTCGCAAACTTTCCGGCTTGCTTCTTCGTTCGAACCATTCGAAATCTAAGCTCGGGCGGTCATTTTCTAAGGTAATCTCGGTTTGCCGCTACAAAAGATTCCGTAGCTCGCTATCGGGAACGATGTTAAGTAACTATCGCCGCGAGGGAATCTTTTCGCTGCTCATGATCACTGGTCCGTTTTACTTTCTTTGTTTCCATCGTTTATTTTTTTGGATGATTTTGTTGGCGGCGATGGAGTTTGATGAGAATGGTAGTAATTCGGGATTTAATGATTACAATTGATAGTTTAATGCGAGTGTCATTTATAAATAAAGGACTGTAGCTTCTGTTCACGTTTTATCACTGTGGTGTCACAGATTGAGAGTGCAATTTCAATGTGCATGCGCTGGGAGTGACGTGATCAACCATGGGCTTACATGGGCTTTCATATATTGTTGGCTACAGCGATTTAATAAATAAAATTAAGGCTCTATGTCCTGTAGGAACTTTAAATTGCTATTGCCAATAAGACACTACTATGAACCAAATACAACATGATTTTTCAACATTTAACTTCATTCAATTGAAATTAACCATTACGCGCAATGCCTTAATGACTGCAAGAAACACTTACGTCTATCATCTGTGTCATTCATAGAATCTAGTAGCATCTAAAATACAAATGGCAGTAAAAGATAAAAAGGAGTTGGTTTAGGACATAAAGGATTCACAATTACTTCAAATTACATTTCTTTCTTTTAGCCGACGTTTATTAATATTTTTCTTTTCTCACTAACAACCAATCAGAGTATATACTATGTGATCGGTATAGCAGTCAATCTCAAAAACTCTCTCAATCACAATAACCATCAAGACCATTCTCATCAAAACCCATCGAAAGATGTTCGAAATCCTTGCACAATGGAAGCAGCGCGTTATGTAAAAATCATTTCTCAAAACAGCAGACTTTCAAGAGGCTCGTAGCAGTGATCGCGAGTGGTCGAAGACAATGTCAGCGAACAGGTGAAAGGAAAAGCAAGGTAGAGCCGTTCCTCGGCCGCAGATAGTTGGGCGACCGTTCGGTCGACAAGTCGATACCAAATCCTCTCATGGATCTCGAGCAATGGCGTGTTCGGTGCGACTGTTCACGGGGGTTTCTCTCGCTAGACGAACTGCGAGGGCGTTTTCCAGCAGCTCGCGCAACACGGTAGCGCGCTCTTCAGCGTGTCCTTGAACGCCTCGCGGAAGTCTCGGTTGAAGTACGCGTAGATCAGGGGGTTCAGGGCGCTGTTGAAGTAACCTATCCAGAAGAGGACGGACACCACCGTGTCTGGACAGTAGCAGGCTTCGCCGCACAGGGACGTCGTTAGATACCTGGAAAACACCAACAAAGTAATGGATTACCGGCAGAGTCGTAATCAGCTCCTTCGTTTCATAATTGAAGCAGCGGATTAATAATAATTATCGGATAATTGTGTTTTAATTAGGTCACTGGTGGACTTCGCTGCTTCGGAAACGTCGAGGACTTAATGGATCGCTGAGTAGGGAACATTCGTAAGAAGATTCTTTATCTGATAATTTAAATAGTATACTATTCACGTAATCATTAAGCAGTAGAATGATAACTACATAATTGTGTTTTAATTATTATTTATAAAAAGTATCGAAAATACTTATTAACCCTTTGCACTTGAGGGGTGACTCTCAGTCACTATTTAATTTGATATAACAAAATTAGAAAGTGTTGTGTACATAATATTAAGTTTTGTATAATGCATCAATATGTAAAATATTTATATAAAATAGCTCTGTTTCTTAATTAACGTATGTTTTCTCATTAGTTCGTTTCGAATATTGTCGTCTATGTCTCATTGGAAAGTGTCGAATGTTTCTACTGAAAAGCTTCCGAGTGCAAAGGGTTAACTATTGTAAAGTTACAGTTAATAAGCACTGAATAATTATTTATTGGAACAAGATATTGTAATGCGAATATTGAGGCGTTAGGGTCACTGTTCAACATAGATAATTAAAATTCATAATTTGATTAATCGATTGATGTTTATTATTCAAGGAACAGCGAAAGCAAATTCGAAGTTTCACGTTACTACAGCTTCAACTTTTCTTATTTACGGGACGCTGCGCCGTCCGCCATCTTGTATAATCCGAACACAAACAGTCGCAGCGTCTGCGAGACGTCCCGCGTGGCAGCGTGTGGCGCAACTTCCACGAATAATTTCGTTTTATGAGCAATTTGACCGTAATACTTTGAGGCGATATCGGCGAGCGTCGTCCGGAAACGTTTACGCTGACTAATATCCATATTTTCGGTCACTGCGCACGAGTTATTTATTTTGGAGGCGACGCCGACGCCACGGAACGTCCTACGGACCAGAAATCCCCCAGCTCCGCGAAGCTAATCGAGCAGCGGTCCTGCCATGATTTGTGGCAGCCGTCGAACGCGTTCGCATATGTTCGCGTCTGCACAATAATGCTCGTCACGCCGAGCATGCCTGCAAATCATTCAAAGTCTCTGTTTGTTCGGTCGTTCGGTTAAATCCAGATCCGCGGAGCATAACCGAAAATTTCGTGATATTGTTGTAAAACGGTTTTGAATCGATTACGGAAACAAATGAATTGATAATATCGGCGGGACGTAATTAGACGCGCCATGGGAGTTAATGGAAATTTACACTTTCATGTGCAAGCTGGGAAATATTGAAAATTAGTTTGTTTTTTTTCAACCGATCAATGTTGACAGGAAATAATTATAACGAAGCTTGTATAAATTTACATTTTCGCTGAGATATTTGGAAATGGAATTAGAGTGGATTTGTTTTTCTCCGTCGATGGTAATGGTAAGTTAGGAGTAAGTATTAGTTCTAGGAAAATTGGAACTGAAACATTGAAGAAAATGGAATGAAAGAGATGCATTGATTTTTTGAATATCATTCCGTGCGTCATAAATTTAAATAACGATCTGCGTAACATTGAATCGACTTTTCCTACGTAAACCGCGGTAATGCGTCAATGTATTTAAATAGCGACACAATAAAATGCATTATCCGATGCCTGGGTAGATAAATCTGATGTAAATCACTTGACTGTACTTCTTAGTAAATTATTCATTAACTGCTCATAAAAATGACAGGTTTCAGTTTTCTCGTTTTTCAATTTTTCAATTTTTCAATTTTCAAAAACACGTTCACGCCGGCGCGTACCGCCGGTGGCTCACACTTCGATATCACATTAGACAGCGTATACCATCAAACATAAATAAAAAGAACTGCCATATAGTTGAAAAGTAATTTACTTATTGACAATTTAAATATTGTCTAAGATCTTTAGAATTTCGCCGTCAGATAAAAAAAATCACGAATTACAGCGTGGACGTGTTAAATACTGCAATGAACACTTGAAGAAACCGAAAAACAGCTTTCGTTACAATTTTGACAAGGATCACATATCAATCCTATCAAACAAGTAGTTCCAGCGTGAACAAGGTGAAGCTGTTGCCATTCGATTCTTGTAGACCTACATTTGTTGAAAACAAACAAAATAATAAACGCTCGGCGGTTCCAGTGTTAAGAGCCGATGCTTCAGCCTCTGTCAACCGTATTACGCGTGCAATAAGGAGGGGAGTGCCATTTCCTCGGCCGCATTGCTTAGCCAAGCAAATAGTTAGACTGCGAGTCCGCGGGATGCGCTCTCTCCACGGGATGCACTCAGCTTTGCATTAATAAAACATGCGGCTGGCTCAGCTTTCGCGAGTATTCACCGGTTCTGGAAACTTTGGCGTCGATGAAACGAAAGCGTCCCGAACAGCTTGCAGCGCGTTCCCTGATATATCGTGCGCGCCGAATAGACGGCAGTTCCGCTTCTGTTTTTCACGGAAAATCGACGATCCCTTCCTCCTTCGACCCCCACCCCGCTCCCACCGTCAGCCTGGTTACGCCATTCGTTACTGAAAGGCTGCGGAGAACGAGCGGAAAAATCCTGGCCGCGATGGAAAGATTCTAAAGAACGTCCCTTCTTCTTTTTCCTCGGTTTTTTCCCTGTTCGAGTATCGCCGCGCTGCCATCGAATTTCAGCGAACTTGGTTACTCATTTGTTTTAACACGTTCGCGGACGATACAAATTTTAATGAGCCGCAAAAGTAAAGAAAGTGGAAATGCTGTACTTCGAGGGTTGAAGTGCGTAATAATTTGAAAAAAAATTAGGGCTATGTAAAATTACATGCACGATAGTGTGACTTATTTTGAATGTTGCTGCGTTGGTTTTGTATCACAGTGAAAATGAATGCTGTAGTATTGACGTCTGTGAACGCGTTAATGAGGAATGTCGGGGCATTCTTCTCGTGCTAACGAATTTGTGCTTCTTGGGAGTATTTGGATTGTGTTCGGAATGGTTCGGTGGACTTTTTGGAGTTTTGTGGAACTGTGGAAGGACTGATAATAAAGTTTGTAGCGGTATGTAAATTAGCAAGCTGATTGTGTATTTCTTCATTAAAATAGTATACTAATGCGACGAGGTATTATTAAAAATATAGAGCCGCTGCTGTTTTAAAATGCGTTGAAGTCAATTCTGAAAGGAATTTTTGGTTTCGTTTCCGGGTTACCAAGTATTTATCAACTTTTCAAGTAAAATTTGATTTAACACCACCATATTACATCTGTATAATTATTACTTGTTTAAGAATAATACCCAAATCGAGTTACTATAGCTCATTGAATTAAACGATGATTATTTGAAAACATTTCTACAATATAAATAATGTTACTTAATGGGATGACGTTCAACTAGATGAACGTGCAATAGTAATAATAGAACTCAATCAAATGGTTTAATAATATTATATTGTTTCCATTTTGTGTATTTTGCTGTATAAAACGTGCTGCATTCAATGTGTTAAATGCGAGCGTTTCAAATTAAATCTCTACTCTAAGATGAGAAGAATTGATCAGGTACAGGATATATCGCTTGTCCAGCGACTGCTTTGTGCAGCAACAATGAGCGACCCAGGTCATCGAAGATTCTTCTTCTTCTTAATTCATATAACGTCAACGTAAACACACAACATGTCCGCCACAGCGCTTTACCGTTGTTAATTAATGTCTCGTGTCAGAGGAAAGGCAACAGATACAGCAGATATTAATTAACGGAGATAGATTAGCGAGCGAAAATCATAATCTATGTGAAAACAACATTTTGTTTGAAACTACTTAAGCTTCCGAGATATACGATGTTCTCCGCTTACCAAAGGAAGAATGGCAGCCAACAAAGAAGGAACGCGCCCATTATTATTCCAAGCGTCCTCGCTGCTTTGTGTTCGGCCCTCCAACTTTTCGTTTGTTGTCGTATGGAAGTACCTGAGAAACAGAAATTTTCGTTACCGGAAAAATATAAAGGAGTTGGAATATTATTTTTAATTCACAGATTTGTAACGTGTCCAACGAGTTTCCATATGCTATTTGATAAAATATTAATAACTCCATGAAATATTATAAAGTATCCTGTGAATATAGATTTGTGTATATATATTTTTAATGAACTATTATAAATATAAGCATACACTATTAATATTTATACTAATATACAAAAGATCTCGACAGCAAGTTATTATAATAATTGTATCTAGAAATTTCTTATCGTTAAAAGGAATTGTTTAATTGTTCACCTAAATTATAGCATACATTAATTTTGTAAGCAGTAATATTGCTTTAACTATACATAAGATTATTATTATCGTACTGTAATAATAATAATTATTACTCTACTGTTATTTATCAAATTAAACGTGTACATCTGTGTAATAGGAACAAATATTAATTCGTGTTACTTCTCTCGCCATCAATTTTCGAAATGTTATTATTGTATTGTAATAATAATAATTATTATCGTGTTATTATTTATCAAATTATATTCGTGTATTTGTGTAACAGAGACAAATATTAGTTCGCGGTGGTACTCTCGTAATCAATTTTCGAAACGCAATGAGCAGCTTATTCATCACAAGAGGAAAAGAATGATGTTTAAGCTAGCGCGATTAATCACGTTTTCCCGTTAAATTCAATTCTTTTTATTGTTCCCGGTGAATATCGATAGAAGCGGCGAACGACGAGCCGGGTTATTAATATCGGCGAAACAATAAACGGCACGCGATTGTGCGTTGAACATTGACGAACCGCGGTGGTAATTAATTTCATTTTCCACGGGACACCGAGCAACCCTTGAAGAAATCGAGCACAAGCGATTCGGTTAACACCGAACGGGTCATGCTCGGTTTTAAAATTTCATTTCGAATTCTGGATTTTCTGTTGTTCAGTTAAATCTCTATCGAATTCTTGCGTTAGGTCGTGTGCATAAAAAAAGTAAATGCTTTGAAGTATTCAATATAAGTAGAACAAATGATAGAGTTTTTACACATAATCTTTTACTAATCTAAAGTAAATAACATAAAACATTAGCAGAAATTAAGACAATCGAGTGGTACACTTAAAGTTACAATAGTATTTACATGATGTCTGTAGTAAATATTATTAATAAATATTATTAATATTATTAAGTAAATATTATACTAAATAGAATTATTAGAATTAAATAAATATTGTTTCTACTAAATGTTATTATCTCTGCTAAATAAAACTATGAATGCATAAAAATTAAACAAAACTATTATTTAATTTTTTAAATAAATATTATTTCTACTAAATGCTTTATTCTTTACGTATATAGAACCGAGTGTTTACTCATAAATTTCATAGTAAAAGTTTCTACTTTTTTTATGCATTCTTTTGGGTCAACTTAATGTAAAATATTGATACATTCAATGTGAAACAAATGCGTTCATCGTTGGTTTTCCGCTCGATGTTTTCAGATCTGTTAATTCGGTCGGCAAACGTTCCCGCGCGTTTCCACGTGGCGCGAAAATCGGTGAATATTAATAAAGCTGCATCGTCGGATGATAACGTGGTTTTCTCAAGGTCACCGATGGAATTCCAACGATCGCGTTTGATTGAAATGGTTTTGGAATTTTGTTCACGCGCTTGCCGATTATTTAATGATATTCTGTTCCACGTTTCCGTTGAATTACGCTTGTAATCCGAAAGAGGAAATATTTATGAAATGTTTCTCTCTTTATGATTTTTTCTGTTTTTATACACCTTGCGTGATTTTTATTCAAATTGGAAAATTTAAAATTGTTCCTTTTACCTTGTATTTTTGTAACGATGTTTATCGATAAGTACTGTATGAGTGTAAAATCGGAAATACGGTGATTAATAATTCATTAAAAATAAGCAATGTATCATATAAAATTACCGTGCAAAAATAAATATTTATTCGTTTTGTCGCAAATGTAGGTTTAATGATTCAGTAGGCAAATTAAATAAAATCTTTATTTGTATATTTTACAATAGGGAACCTAAATTAAATTACGATTAATATACTTTCTCGGATGTTTTCTCCAAATCAATTTCTTTCAACAGTTCCGATTCTTCGTACCGAACCATAATTCTTCGAACTTTTTCCGAAATCTCAAGCTTCAATGCTCTTTCTAACGATCTTCGGAATAAACGACACGCACTTTCCGAGCGCTCGGATTACGATTCGCCCCTTGAATTCCTAATTAGAATTCGCGGAGGATGCATTAGCTCCATTAGCCGCGAACCTATTTTTTCTTTTCGACGCTGATCTTTATCACTCCCGAATCCCACATCCTTTCCATTCCCTGTGTCGCCAACAGGTAATCAGTTTTCTACATTCAACCTCCATTTCCCGTGATTCTTCACTTCGGTATTTTGATTTAATTACCATGAGCGATGCACTTAACGAACATTCACGCAAGGCGGACGATAAATGCAATTATGATATGCGAATTCAAATTTTTTTAATAAAACGATCGCTGGTTGGAGAATCCATGAATCGTAAAAAGATGATATTGGAATGCTCTGGAACCGTACGCCCACGAATTAAGCTCATAACTTTGGCTTGATTATTTTCTACCAATATAGGGTGAATGTATTAGAACTTGGACTTTGTTTTCAATGCTTGTATATGGAGGAATGCCAGAGTACAAATCAAAATATTAACAAAATTCGTTATAGTTCTATTGTATTATTAATTATATTTACGTATTTTTTTTATTGGTCATTCTTCATATTAAAGAGATAACATTTTTTCTACAGTTCTGGCTTCTATAGTTAAAAATGAGGAAGATATTTGACCAAATATTTCAATTACAGTAACAACAAAAGGCTACAGTGTAATAATCATTGTATAATGCAAAACTCAAAACTGTAAATCATATATATTTAATATTACACAGATATACAAGAAAGTAACGAAATTTCACTAAAAAAAATCAATAAGCACCATTTCTCAATTTCTACAAGTAAAATTCGCCACAATCTCCTACAAATTCTCTAACATTATTTCTACGCTGTTGTTCTATCAACGAAGTTCTCCAGCGCCACATGTTCCCAATTATTAGATCAATCGAATTCCCAGCATTTCCCAACTTTGAAATCCGTTTCGTCCCTTCACCAACAACAACCAATAAAAGAATCCGCTTGGAACATGTTAACACATTGTCAACCGGCAACTTTGCGCAGAAGCTATCACATGCACCGGTTATTACTACATAATTAAATATGAAAGTGAAACAATCTAAATAAACTTCAATACACTTCATTTATACATGATGAACTGAACTGAAACGTTGGACATATCTCTTATGTAACTTTGAATATTTCGCTTTTGCAATATTTTATACTGTCCCGCGTTTCAAAGACAATGACTGTTACAAGTGCAAACATGAGTTAACTCGTAACCGGCCAACAACGTTTGGGCATGAAAACACGAGTTAACACTAAAACTACCAGACGATTCAAAATAACACCTTCCTGACTTCTCCTTTTCACAGTTATTATAAAGATAACAGATGTTTTCCTGATAAATTATTAAAGAAATTCATCTAGCAATACGCAAACTGAATTGTAACTCAATTAAACTATCAATAGATGCACTCTTGGAGTTTCCATAGAGAAATTTCAAAAATTCAATTTAATTGCTCGATAGTTTTAGTGTTAACTCGTGACCGGTTAACGATGTGTTAAGTACAAAGGAATATTTCTCACGAGAATTTCATCGAAACTCGTCGGACCTCGCTTCGCTACGCCCGCTTATAAGAAACGTCGTTCAAGACGAAGGCTCTCGCGCGGCGTGTCCGTCTAAGAACACGTTGCTTGCCGGCGGAGATAGCAAATTCATTTCGGCGGGACGATATCCAAGCGCTGTTTAGATAATGCGAAGTGCCAGAATAGGAAGGCAGTCGTTGGAGCGAAAGCTGAAGGGTTCGCGTGCCTGAACGCAGTCAGGCAGATTTAGGTTGGCTGGTCGATGCTCACCGGCTTCTCCGTTTTCGTGGCAATCGATGCGCTCGTCTATCAAGATGCAAGAAGCGTCTGCCCTACGGCATGCCCGATTTAAGTGTACACACGCAATTAGCTGCCGGCCTATTGAAGACGCGGACGAGCCACCGATCCACCGAACAACAAACCCCTCTCAATCCACGTGATCCACGGTTTCGGAATTGATTACGTTGACTGAACGTTGCACGGGATAACGTTTCTATATAACGTACTATGAATTTCGAATTGTATACGAAATCTTGATACCTTGGAATTTCGTTGCATCTGAAGTTCGACAGTTGATGGGTAATATTGATAATTATTCGAGTAATGCTAATTGCAGTTGGTATTGGTGTTATAAAAATGTTGACAGTAATCATTGTTGTAGTAATGTCCATTATTATTAGTGTTACGGAATAATAGTAATTATTACAGCGTTGTTAATAGTAATTACTATTGTTATATTATCAGTGATTATTGTTGTTGTTCTCACTGTAATTATTATTATAGTAATATTACTGCAGTAGTCACCATTATCACAATACTTATGTATATAACCACATACTTAAAAAATAAAATTTTCTTTGTTTCATTGAATGCGAACATCCACAATTCACAAAAATTCTCCTCACTTCTGTCAACGAGTATATTCAAAAATTCATTACCACGATTAATTGAACTCAATCTACTCCATTAGACAGAACTACAAACTTACGTATCCCTATTCTAACTTCCCAAACAAAATTCCGCAAATAATTCAACGCCATAAAACCGCCATTCTGTCCAAGGATCTTAACGTATATTATATGCAATTTATCACTTCAACTTTTATCCCTCAGTTCCACTTTCCAGCTCTTATCGCCCTTCAAAATTTCACTTATCAGTGTCGCTCGTACCCTCAAATTAATTCGCGTAATTGAGGTCTTCCGACGCGGGATAAAAAAAAGGAAACCCTCGAGAAGATTGCGGCGCCAAGAATCCATGGAAAGCTCGCCCCCTCAATTTCCGGTGAAACGAGGTGTGCTCCGATCTCTCGGAGCGTCCTCTTGAACGGCGTCTCGCAGCGTCGCCCTAAAAAATTTACTGCCGGGAAACAGGGCTCGCGTGCCGCCGGAAAAACGAACACCTTTCCGTCCCCCCGAAGTTGTCCAACGCGGCTGAAAACTTTACGATACTACAGTTGTCCCTGGCTCCACGAACCGCGCGCTGGAATCGCTTGGCTGAACTGCTCTTCCAGGATTGCGAAAAAACGCGCACGCCAACCTAATCCGCTGAAACTTCCCGCGGTAAGCGGATACAGAACTTTTTAACCCCTTAACGGACAAATCTTCTCGGTGTAGAAGACTGTTCGAAAAATTTCGGTCGAGTGTTAGCCATTTTTTCACTGAATTAGCATTAGAACTACCGTGCCCGTTAAAATGGCAGGTTTCAGGTTTCTTATTTTGCTGTTATTGATATCTGGAAAGGGTTAAATATCGAAAGATAGATAGTTTTGCTTGAATACTATAAATGAATATACGAAGAAATCGAAAAAGATCTGTTATATATTCGATTAGATAATTCATTCTATTATCGGTTAAATCGATTATACATTAATCCTATTAAACAGTAGTTCTAGTGTGAACAAGGTGAAATTGTTGCCATTCGATTGTTGGTGACATTGATTTTTCAGTTAGGTATAGAGGAAAGACAAATCATGGTTTTGAACTGTAACACTATCTACCAAAATATGATGAGATGAATTAGAAAAGTGCAATTGTTTTAGTTGCAAATGACAAGCTGTTCTTCGTTTCCCACGGTATTGCCATTTAGATTTTGAAATATTTTAACATATAAATGTAATCCAATTTTAATTATGTGTAATTAATAATATTCAATATTTATTTACTATGTACTTTACACCTGATCATAATTATATTTTATTATATATATATATTTATTTATTTATTTATATTGTGTATATTATATATATTTTTTCGACAAAATTCAGAATATAGATGTTTTTAATTTTGGCTGATTAAAACGGCCAAATCGGTCAATGTGCACTGGTACACGTATGCACCCCGCATCCGTTCTTGTTCTCGTTGAATTTAATTCGCCGGGTGTACCGCAGTTGGCGGACGGTGTTTCCGTGTGTTGCATCGAGCTTGTCGCCCTCATCCCCTCTTGGGAATTTCGTTGGAGTGTAATCCTCGAGGCGGATGAGTTCGTGTGAAGTGTATATTACTTTCGAACTACGGCGCGTCTGCGATGAGCAATCCGAGTTTCCTTTATTTTTGTTGGAGCTGTCCGTGACGGTGGGAACGGTTATCCAACGGTTGTTGCGTAGACATGTTGATTATGTCCGTATTGAACATTTCGAGTAAAGAGTTTTTTACAGCCATACTTAATAAAAAAGAATAAAACAGAATGTGGTTTACTACTTCTCAAAAACTGTAACAAACTTAAGTATTTCTCCTATTCGATTTACTTCATTCATTTATTTCCTTCATTACTCCATACTAATTTATTATATAATGTAACATTTTCTTACTAAAATTGAACATAACAAAGTTAGTTGTTTCTTCTGTTCGATTCTATTTTATTCATTTTATTTACCACTTTACGTACCTTGATTAAACAAGATACCTTATTAAAACTAAACGTGTCCAACAAATCTCACAAACCTTCCAAATCCCTAAGACAGTGTTAATATTAACCCTTTGCACTCCGTAGGCGCCTCTCAGTCGCCAATTGATTTGACACAGCAAAATTATAGAGTTTGACATTTAATATTAAACTTTGTAGAATGCACCGACATGTAAAATATTAAAATAAAACAGCCTATTTCTTTAATTTATATGCGATTTCTCGTTAAGTCAGTTTGGAAGAATGTCGTTGGTATTTGATTAAAAAATGTCGAGTATTTCAAATGAAAAACTTCTGGAGTGCAAAGGGTTAACAAAACTGTTGATATGAATCTATTCGACAGCCACAAAGAATCAGAATCATTTCATATTAACAATGAATTGCCAGAAATAGGTTACTCGCGGAAAACCAATTTACTTTACCATCGCTTCTACCTTCAAATTTGAATCCTTAATACCCATCATTCAACGATGATAATATTCATTGATTCATAAAATTCAATTCCATCGTCAGATAACCGCTTCATTCACCAAGAAGATATTTTAAGGGCCCTCTTTGCCAACGAGGATCTCCTCTTGGTCATTTCTTAGCCGAAAGGATTATCCGAGGCCATCGGGCGGGACTTACACGTCCCATCAACGGAACTTGTCCGTTGTCCTGTCTAACGGGCTGAACAATGCGAATCTCGACGGTAATACCAAGTAGGCGCGCGCCTCGAATATACTTACGACCGTCCAGCGACCGCTGGACAAGGGGAATGTAATCCTCTTTGAACGAGGGACCGCGAAAGTGGGACACACCGGCCCTTCTTTAAACTTACAAGCGTGCTGCGCCGCGAAATTTCTCCGAAACAGCCGTTCCGGCGCCAATTACAACGCTTTATTACGCGATCACGCCGCGCGCGCCGCTCGCAATTGCCGCGGTTTTTCTGCTCGTGAATTCCGATCCGCTTATCGGGTTTCGGAAACTTGTCCCGGTAATTAGCAAGTTGTCCACGGTCGCAAAAGCCGACAAGACGCCATTTTCTATGTGCAATCAAAAGCAAAAGGGTTTTCGTATATTCTCGGACTGTATCATGTATTTTGTTGTTTATGGGGAAACATTTGGGAGATGAGAAAAATAGTTTCTTTTGTTGGATATTAGTAATTGTTAATTTTTTATGGTGTTTATGTTGGGAACAAGGGTTGACTGCGATTTTATTAGAATTATTGAGACAGCCCATGTGTTTATTCGTGTTTTTATTTCGTTGGGGTGATGAGGTTTGAGAAGCTGGAGATTGTGAGTAGTTATTTGAAAATTGGGAAAACTGCAAATTTTTTATGAAGGTATATATAAACTTGTGAAATATGCAGCTTAGAAAAGCTGTAGATCCATTTACGAAAAAAATGGGAAACGTTGAAAAACAAATAGAAATAAAATAAAAATTGAATTTCTATAGTTCACAATAGTATTGTAATAGTATCATGATACTATCAGTACTTTCACAATAATGGAATAACGTTCTTTGGAACATGACACCGGCGAACTATTTCAAACGCGTAACTTTACAATTAAAATTCCGATCGCCAGGTACCAACAGTCGGAATTTTCCACTCAAAATTGCCGTTAAATTCTCCCAGTGCATCATTGTTACTTTGAAGTTACGCAATAATCTCGTTACATCGTGAATCCGATGAAATTGCAACGGATTAAAACACAACGCCAGAGAATCTTCCATTCCTTTGAAATCGGAGTCCGTCAATTAACCTTCGTATCATGGAAACATTTCCTGCGTCGAAAATTAGCTGATGCCTTTGTCAAACCAATCGAGTATAAAATTCATATTTCAAACTAGTAACATATTTTACGCTTGCACTGAACGAACGGTACATGTGGACATTGCAGAAGGTAGTAAACCGAAAGGTCAAAAGGAAACCGAGGAATGGTCGAAGCGAACTTTCCTTTGACACTAATTCCAGTAAACCCATCCGTATGAATGAAAAATCCGTGTAAATAATCGTTCCATGAATATCACAACCTTATATAGTATAGTAGAGAGCGGAAATAATAGAGGGATACAGATACTACATAAATATGAATCTTCATTAACCCATTTGCATCATAAGGAAGTATGAAAAAGGTGATAGTGACCAGGAAAATTGAGCATTTATACACGCTAATGATGCAAATGTGTTAACCAGTTAACTATTGCGACTTCTTTGAAAAATGTGTACTCTGATCTGTGTACGTGTTCATATCTACAAATAATTTTTTCAAGAATTTTCATTCGAGTAACGTATACTTATAAAATTGGATGTTTTAACAGTAAATATTCCCTTAACTAGTCAGCTAATTTTGGACGAGTATATTCCTCACAATACAAATCCTTGCCATTGGTTAAGACTAAAGGCTGAAAGTATATATGAACTAAACAGGACAACGCCTAAGTATAACAGACAATACATAACTTCTTGCTTCGACAACCAACACATGACTCTGTACAATTTATTGCCAGAAAGGCCAACACTCTACTCCCCAGGAAAACTACTTTCGGCACTCACCACTCAAAAATCCTGCTCCCTTACAACCATTCTTCTTACTGACATTCTCAACAAACTCTCAAGCATACCACTTCCCTCCGACCGTTACAAATTTTCCCTTTTATTGTCTTTTCCTTATCCCTTCGCTCACACTGACCCTTACATTCATACTTCCCAACTAATTCGCATTTTGGAATGATAAGGTTCTCTGTACTCGTTATAACACGTCTAACTTTCTTTTCGTGACACATTGTAGACACACGCTTCTCAAAGAGGTCACCCCAGCTAACTAGTTAGAAATATTCTGAACTACACTAAAATACACGAAAATTCTCGATACTACAGTTGTAATTAATTCGCAAATACTCAAACGACGCGCGGCATCGATGCCGGGCGAGCAAACAATCCCCTCGCACGGGAAGTTGGAGTATAAAAGGTTGTAATCCAGAAGACACACGGCCGTGTGTCCATAAAAGGGGGATTTCCGTTCCGGCGCTCTTAACAGGGAAGTGGCATTGCATTATTGTGCATTACCAGCGACGGTTCATAAAGTCTCCGGCAGATAAAATCTTCGAAGAATCCGTTTCAAAGCGGCCGGCGTTGAACTTAATGAAATTTGCTTTTCATTTCCCATCCCAGCCAGCCAGTCTCTTCCTCCTCCTCTTTCTCTTTTTTTGTTTTAAACGAATACTTTCGCTTAACCATGTGACCAATCGGTCCTCGCGTCCAGAGGAAGATTGGATCCACCTTTCAGGCGAGTAGTTCGAAACCCATCCTTCTCCCCCAGCCCCAGCTCGTCTCGTAACAAATTTTATTAGGAACCCGGATGGCTTCTTCCTCAACCGCCGTCTGTTATTAAAGACGCGACCGGGAAGAGGAAATGAGACAGGTCCTCGATCCATCGCGGAATCGCTCTCTGCGCGGTTGACAACGCGGAAGTGCGATATCACGCCGTGGAAATCGATTTGTTAATTATCGCCGTACCGCGGATTTTTAAGCATTCATGGGATCGATGAATTTTTGAAACACGGGGAAACGAGTTTAAAAGGAGAAATTAATTTTTTCATATTTATTAGAATATGCTGTAAGTGATCTAAGTAAAATTAGAATTGAGTAAAATGAAATAGAATGAAGATCTAATTGATGTTATATTTACTGTAATATTTAAGAAACATTCATTTAAATGAAAAAGAATCAAAATTGAAAATAAATCAATGAAAATCTGATTGATACTATATTTACTATAACATTTTAGAAGCATCAAATTAAATGGAATAAAATCAAAATTAAGCGAAATAAAACAGATCGGGGATCTAATTAATTCTATATTTATTTTGACATCCTGGAAGAACCAATTTAAATGAAATACAATTGAAATAGAATAAAGATCTAATTGATTTTATATTTATCGTAATATCCGGTAAGCACTAATTCAAATGAAATAACATTAAAAGCAAGTAGAATGAAATATATAGAATAATATATGAAATTTTATTCAACCAAGGTTTGCATCACTGAGACTGCAATAAGTGCATAAAGTCCGCAGACTCGATTTCAATGACATCTCGCGCGTCCTCGCGACGGCCATGATCTTTCTCCTCCACCAGGGAGAAAAGACGCGAGGGTCGTTTCGGGATTAGACATTTATTTGAGTCGTCTGGATTACCGAAGTCGCGGGAGATTCCAGATATCTCGTGATAGTATTGTCCCAGATCTTTCGCCGTCGCTTTTTATATGACTTTCTTGTTAGACGGTCATGCTCACGGCAATTTATAGACGAGGACACCTTAAAGTGACACGGGGGGAGGTTCATATTGTGTTTGAAGAATGAATATCGGTGGCCAAGGACACTTCAATCAAAGTGCAACAGAATGATTCGAAAAATTCATGTTTGAAGAATTATTTTTTTTTTATAAATTTTTATGCTCGCCTTTATTGTTATATGAGATTTGGTACATTGATATAATAGATAATAGTGACACATAATAAATATTCCAGTCACTAGAGTATAATTGATTGTATTAAAATCATGATTATCAATGAACAGAAGTTGAAATTATTAATGTAATGATTATATATTCATAAACTGAGTACAATGTGTCATATGTTTATTGATGTATTATATATCTGTTCATTCTTTCCTAAAGTTAATTACTTTAATCATGAACAGCACATGCAACAGTCCATTACTTCGAATTTTCTGGCTTCAGTTACTTTCTGGAAATGAAGGTCGCTATTTGCTAATGGAGAATCATTCTATAGAACCAACAGCTTTGGAACTTTCCCCGTAATGAACTTCGGGTCTTTCATATTTTCTTTCTTTCGTATGTTCCGCGACTTCGTTTCGAGGAGCCAGGTTCTATCTCCTGTGACCCCTTTCAATTCAATTTTGATCGAATTGAGGTTGCATTTGCTTTGATCTATGTTGCTTGCCTTTTTTGGGCTTTCAGTAGGGTTTCTGTCTTTTAGGCGTCCCGCAATATTTGACCTGTGGTCAATGCTTAGGTTTTTTTTCATATCTGAGGTTTTTGAACAGTGAAATCTATATATTAGTTAAATATTAGTGAATTTAGGTTGTGATTTATTAATATTATCAATTTATATTTTGCAGTGTGAGAGAAGACAGGCGTTGGGATCATTTATTCCGTTCTCCATTTTGTCGGAGCTTCTTACGGTCGCGTATGATGGCGCTCGTTGGATACAGAACTTTACATGTGTGACCGACAGGCAACGCGTGGATGCGGTAACGTCTAAAATGGCGGGTTAATTAGCATCGTTCATTTTTTGAATAACTATGTTATTTTACTCACCCTCTGATTTCTGAATAGTTCTATGTATTCTAGTAATACTACTATTGTGTTTGTTACGTAGTATAAGACTATACGCATTAAAGTCACCGACTATTAAGCGCTACTACATAATACTTTATAACTATTGTATTATATTTTAAATATAGTCTTATAATTACTGATAAATTTGTTACTAGGTCGTTGAGAATCCTATCCCTGTTCGAGCATTTTACGCAGGTTTAAAACTGGAAGAATGTTTGAGCAGTTTAAATAAAAATTTGGCGAAAGGACCAAGCGATTTACATTTTCAATGTTATTAGTTATGGCTGTATAGATAGCGAATGTTCATTTCTTCGTGAATGCACTACAAAATGCCTGTATAATTCTGTTTGCAATACCTTTACTTTCATCCTCAATATCCAGACACTCTAAATTCCAGGCAGCGTGTGAAACAATAAATTGATAAATGAAATATTCACCTGTGGGGACAGAAAACAATATACATAGTTAGGGAAAATTATAATTAATATAACACATTCAAATATCTTTCGAATATTTTCAAATAATTAAAAGGATTTGCTTCAACCTAAAAGATTTAAGTAATCATTGGAAATATATATATATAATCTAAAATTATTTAAGTAAAAAAACTAAACAGTTAACAAATCACGTGCTCCGCGATAAAGAAATCATCGAGCTTAACACTAGAACTACCAGATGGGTCGAAATGACCAATTCATAATTTCTTCTTTTAGAATTACTGCAAAGGTACAGATACTTCTTTACGAAACGATTAAAACTGATTTATCAATACCTAAATTAAATATAAGCCAACTGAAATCTTAATAAATTTACGCTTATAGCTTTCACAAAGAAATGTTCAAAAAACGGTTCGAGTGCTCCGTAGTTCTAGTGTTAATTAATTTATAAAATCCCGACTGATTAGAGGCATTTTTAATTTCCCTCCGCGGCAGCTTCAACCATCCCGCCCCTCTATCTAGCCGAGTCTGCTGTCGTCGTTTCCAGATATCGAGCGAACAAGTGGAGGACGAGGGTGTCCCGGGGTGTTCCCGTTGAAGCTGCCTGGAACCGCGTTCACTGACCTACCCTACCGCACACCGCAGGCTGGGAGAGATCAAGCCTCCGAAGTTCCCTCGCCCCCACCCTCTGTCGTCCACCTGCTCACCGTTCTTTCACGTTTCCCACATCACCACTTCTCGCGTCGTCTCGCACTCACCCACCCCACGAGCTCATTTTTCCAATCCGTTTTGGCAACCCCCCTCCACGGATTATTCGAGCGAAATTCATTTCCACCGCGACGAAATAACGAATCGAAAGTGATTTCCAAGCCAGTCACGTAATATTTACATACCTACCTACTTAACACTACAACTACCGAACATTTAACCAGTTCAGTGCGTTCACCGAGTATATACGTCGTCTTAACATCAAAATGATACTAAATCTTTCAATGATAAATTATTTATTTGTTTCTTTTGAAAGAATTTGAATGAAAAAGAAGGAAGCTTCCCGTTAGAATATATTATGGGTTCATTTTGCCTGCGTTAGATGAGTATACGCTTCATTATTAGATTTCATTGCGTACATTATCGGGAATTTCTGAAAGTATATTTTACAGTTAACAGGTTATTACGATGCATATGTAACCTCTGTATAAATTGTAATAATAGATTATTTTCGGTTTTTCCAGATATTCATTATAGTATTCAAGTGAGACTATTTATTTTCAAAATCATTTCGAGTGTTTAATGCTTTGAACATAATAATTGTGAAAAAGAATCGAAACCAGTCATTTTGACTGGTACGGTTGTTTTAGCGTTAATTATTCATCAATACCAAACTTAATGTTATATGCAATTTTATTGCCTCGAAATAGTTTTCGCAATTTTTTATAAACTTCAATAATTCATAAGTTAATAGCTACGAAATGTTTGCATCTGCCGCGCAAGGAACGTAGAATTAACGATCGCGCATGACCGTCGGCGAACTTTTATACGGCTATTTTGATCGTGATAAATTCGGAGGTAATGATTACGGGGCTGAATTGAAATGATCAAAGTTTAGTAATCCGTGAGGGATAAAATCATAAATTCTTGTGTATGTACCACGATAATCACTGAATTTCATAAATGACGATTGGAACTGTGGAATTGTTTGGGTTATGTTTTGGAAATACATGTAACAAACTTAATGATTGCAGATAAAAATTACATTATAAATATGTAGTACTACTATTTATTAATTACATTATAAATATGTAGTATTACTATTTATTAATTAATATTAATAAATATGTAGTAAATTAAGTTGTTTTTGGGTTTCAGAAAATATAAAGTAATTTTGTTAAATAAAAGAATGATAGTAATACTCATTAGGAGATTAAATACTTATCTTTATTTTACTGGTTCTAAAACAAAATTAATATCGGCAAATTATTTTTAATTTCTCCGTTTCACGCGTGAACGATAAACAGAAGACCATTTCTATCAGTTATATTATTTATTCCATTAACACTAAAACTACCGAGCAGTTAAAATGACTTTCTCAAATTTCTCTATAGAAACTCCAAGAATGCATCTGTTCAGACTTTAATTAATTTTTAATTTGTTGATACATTAATGTCTCAGAATAATTTCTCAGAGAAACATCTGTTATCTTTACTAATAATTGCAAAAAGAAGAAATCAGGAATGAGTCATTTTGAGTCGGCTGTGTTAGTGCTAACCGTTCTCTAAGAATGATTCGACAAATCATTTCTCGCCGATACAATTGCAGCGTAAACTCAGCTCCGAACGAACAGAACCAGCTGCGACATTTGCGAAAATTTGTTGGCCGGCGATATTTGAAGTAATAGCATTTAAAATTTAATAAATTAAGCGACGAGAGAACCGCGTCGTTCGTTTCCGTTAATAATGAACCCCACGCGGTGCATATTTAATGTTTCTCTCACGGTGTGCAATCTGAGTCAAAGAGCAATGACCTGTTCCAGGCAATGAGATGAACTCCACGCGGAGAGTCTTCTCCAAGTCAGTCACATCGTGGCTCTAAGGGCGCCGTGGCCGACAGAATAATATTTTCTTTGCCGTTTTCCTTTGTTTTTCTTCTATCTTGTTCCCCGTCTTCTTCTTCCTCCACTTTATAACATCTGTCTTCTCGCTCCAGCGCGGCGCTGCGGGAAAGTTTTCATTGCGGACGAAGTTTTCCGATCGTTCGCGGAAACGATAATTGGAAATGCTTCCCACCGAGACACCTGTATACTTTTTTATCGGGAAGATTCATAAAGTTGCGCACGGTTATTAAAACTGACTATTACTTCCTTGAGGTTTTTATATGCTTTCTGAATTAACCGCAAACCTTCAATGCAAATTGTGTCTGTGATTGTTTGTAATTCTGAAAAGTGTGATTCGATGGTTTATGAACGTGAGAAAATTTATAACTGCTTTTTATTTACTTGGAGCTTTATGGAATAATCTTTAGAGTGAATCAAGTTTAATCAGACGTTTCTGCTTACGCTGTTTAATTTTAGAATTTTAGAAAATTAGAAAATTATTCTAGTTACGATACAGCATATTTATAAAATAATTTACCGAATACAGATCCGTTTTATTTGATTTCAATTTTTGTGGAGTTTAATATGCACATTAGTTGAATAAATATTCGCTATCAAAGTGTCAAAATTGAAGACTTCAATACCTACATAATTCAAATTTCCAAGAAGAAAGTTTCTCAAACGTCAACCCTATGAATACTTGATAGCATCCTACAATTACAATTTTCATAAAACCCAAGAAACGTTTCAAACAAATAAATAACAATAGCAGCCAATTTTCACTTCCTATAAAACCAGACTACAAAGAACAAATAAAAACAATAAAGAAACTAAATAAACCAAAAGACAATAGACTCTCGAGAGGAACACGAGACGCGTTAAAAAGTTCTCGTCCATAAAGGGTTAACACTTTTTCTCAAAACGAACCTCCCATCTTCCGCGATGCGCTGCACGTAAGAAACGAGAACGTTCAAAGAAGAGTCCATGGTTTTTTATCCGCCTCATCTGGGTCGGTCACTTAGGATAAAGACACACGAGAGGATGGTGAATCCTTTCCGGGCCACGTCCGCGTCCCTTCCGCAAAAGAAGCCCGTCCGTCTTTTCACGTGGACGCCGTAGATTTTCACGAGTTTCCCGGTGCCTATTTAGAAACTGACCCAGTAAGGGGCGCGCACAAAAGCCGCGAGACTTTCACGGTTACTTCCCGGACGCGGCGCAACGTACAGGCAAGGACGAAGTCGTGCCGAAACCCTTAGCGGTTCAGGAGAAACGTTCCGCGGAATCAAGCCGCGTTTCCTTTATATTCCGATTCAGAAATGAGAGGAGTTCCGCAAGCTGAAACACGCAACGAAACAACCTCGACTCCCCTGTGTCGCGAAATGCGACTAAACAGGACCTCGAATGCAGTTCCTTTCATGTTTTTCGCGATGCTATTTTGTGAAAGACTGTGGCTTTCTATGGCAGTTTTACGCGAGTTTGAATCGAAGGTTTCCACAATATGCCCAAAAGCGAATTCGAAGCGAAATTGTATTTTCGGGGGTTTTCTTATTTCGGGACTTTTTAGCTTTATATTTAACACTAAACTTACCGAGCAGTTAAATTGACTTTTTGCAATTCCTCTGTAGAAAGTTCAAGAGCACATATATCGAAATTAATTTATAATTCAGTGTGCGTATCGTTAAATCAGTTTCTTTAAAAATTTCTCAGAGACACATGTGTTACCTTTTTAATAGCTGCGAAATGAAGAAATCAGAAATGGGTCATTTTGACCCGTCTGGTAGTTTTAGTGTTAACACTAGAACTTATTATATCTTGAGAGTGGTAACTATTCGGAACGATTCTGAGAATATTTCAGTTGGACACTGTAATGAATATACGAAGGAATTGGAACAATCTGTTGTTACCATTTTTTTTATAGGAATTGCATGTTAATCGTGTGAAACGCTCGGCGGTTCTAGTGTCAAAAATGGACGAAGTTATCGAAAGTAATATTTTAATTCGAAAAATTATTATTAATACTACGTTTACAGACATTTATTCTACAGTTTATTCTATTGGTCTTAAAAAATTTGATGTTCGTTCATAGATGTTGAAAATTAGAGATTTAAAGGTTAGACGATGAAACACACACATTTATGTTATTGTATCAATGAAAATCGACAGAAACATTTGCCAAAGAATATTTATAAAAGTCAATGTCCGTCAAATTGACGCATTCCGTGAATCTAGTGTTAAGGAAACTTAAGCTATCTGCAGTTAGAAAGTTCATACGTTAATTATTCAACTGTAATTCTGTTATGTTAACGCTGTAGATTCAACGATCGTATATTTTAATTACTACAGTTTTCCGTGCGTTGCTCGTTGAATCTAGTCAGCTGTCGCGAAACTAATCGCACGTTACGCTGACGTTCCTGGGACCATAATTGTCGCAACATCGAGCCGGACAGGCAAAATGGCGGCCTCGTTAGGGGGGTCGCGCGGCTAAGTGGCCCCTGCATAATTTCGTAGCGACGAAAAGTTCACTTCTGTCACGTTTTCAATTATTCACCGTGACATCCAAGTTCTATCTGAATTCGGGTCAGTCGGTAATCCGACAGTATCGAGATTACTTACGGGACATAAGGATATATCGTGAATTATCAATACTCGGTCAACAGCGCGGCACCAGTTGGCTCACGGTTGACTTTGTACTCGATTAATCTTCGAGTAAACCTATTAATGTTCTCTGATTTCAGCTCTTGCATCCTCAATTAATCTTTCCTCGCGCAGATTAGACTAATTATTTTGTGCCTGTAGACGTCCATCATTCTCATCGGCAAAATATAGATGATATAGAAATTGCCCATCGCTTAAATGCATAATTTGCAATAATGGAATATTTAATAATGCTTCATTTTATTTGAAAATTGTGAAAATGAGAATTATAATTCTTTTTAAAATTGAATTTAGTAACAATTTCTTTTACATATACGAATGGTTATTAATTTAAATGTAATCAATGGTTAGTTAATTGATTTATCTTTTTATTGTCGATTATCTCTACGATACACTTTTATTATTCAACGCGACTATTCCACTATTCTAGGAAAATTATATTGAAAACTGTCATAGCAGAGAAGGTTTTTCCACAGTTTCCTGATGAATAACTAAATAATTATCATAAATAGTCATAGTTCTGCGAGATAATGCTGCAACATTCATCAGCAACATGGGAGCTGAGGAACACCGGGAACAGAATAGTCGTGGCGCGAAATTATCGCAACTGTTCGTCCTAATTTACGCTGGCAAATTGCACGTAGTCAGTCCATAAGTTACTGTTGGTATTAACGATACTGGAGGATCTGTTTACTTGGCCGTTTAATTGCACGTGCACCGGGGCCACAATGTGATACACGCGTAAATACCAACACGGCTCGTTTATGAACAACGATAAACGTCGCGGTTTCGAGCCAAAACTCTAATTTGTTCGGTCGGTTAAGACAATTATTCACGCGTTCCAAGACGTGAGCTCTGACGTCGGAGCATCAATCGGATCAGTCCTACACGAAAGACACGTTTCTACCACCGCAACTCGTGAAATGTTTCAGTTTAAAGACTTCTTGCATTCTCTTCGAGAACATAAACAATAAAATTAACTGATTCGTTCTTATTGTATTATTTTCATATAGCTTCGGTTTAAATCAATATTTCCTACTCAAAGTCATGTCAAAGTCATGCTATAAGAATTCATTAAACTTGTTCAAAAATTGAACACAATATTTCCTTACAAACATCAGATATAAATGTGAATAAAGAATCAGTAATTAACAAAATGTTTCTTATTTATGAGTAACTTCATGAAGAATCCAAGTTAATTAGATTTAATGAAAAATCAATCTGTGTTCGTGTGAACACAATTTAACATTTGATTCCGATGGGGCCCTCCAATGGAGAATGATGGACACCGTGCGACCATAATCACGACATTGAACACGTTCATCATTGGACCTGGAAGCAATACGACCACGGAATGCCAAGTTCCCCGGCCGAAAATTTTGGCAACGTGGCCGTCTGGCTGTTCTCCATCAGGTTGATCGCTTACGAGATGCATAGCTCACTGTCACCAGAGGCATATTTTTACTGTCGACCCGTGGGAGTATTTCCGATTTATCATTCCCGCAAAGACGCATCACCGTTTTAAATATGGCGCGCGCGCACGCACGCACGTGTCGGGAAAGCAAGAGTCCCACAGTCGCGAAGCGTCGCGCCATATTCGAAGAAAAATGGCGACAAAACTGTATATACAATTTTTCGGAATTGAGAAAAACTCAGTTCTATCTTTATAAATTTTACGAAATATTTATTTGTATTTTGTATACAGTTGATTAATTTATTAACGAAATATTGATTTAACGAGAAGGAAAGGTTATCTTGAAGATATTTAATGAAAACAGTGAAGTTTTCCATTGTTTGAGTAACTTTGGGATGTCTACTAGTTTGATGTTTTTTTAAACAAATTATTGTTTTCCAGATTTTGTTATTGCTTTACTGATTATTTTAAAAGCAGTCCGCCATTGAACTTCAACGATATATGAAGTAGAATGAAGCTGTTGAGAGATAGAGTAGGCAGAAGCCACTCCCTTCGGAGTTGTCACTTATTTTAGATTGAAGACTTGCCAGTGAAGCTGTTTATTGAGTCGGTGTTTCGAAACATGAGATTGTACGACAAAATACGTTTATTCTCGCCTATTAATTTAGCCAATTTTCTATTAGAGGATTATCCATACTATTTTAGGGAACCTCTTTAATCTTCTTTTACCGAGGAAGACTTCCTGGCTCTTGCAATTAATTCTCCTAAACCCTAGAAGCCAAGTATGTAACAATTGATACTTCAGATTCCTAGTATAATAAATTAATCTTTAAAATTTAATACATAATCGGAATTATTCTTTAACATTCAATACATAATCAGAATTAATCCCAAAACATCAACAAACATTCCAATCACGAATAAATTAATAAAATTTGTTCAGAAATTCCTAAAGTTTAGACATCTAATTTACAAATACAAGACAATAATTATAAAATTAAATAAACATTTACTAGTAAGACATTATAACGTAGGTTTGCAAATTGGCCACTTCGTTCAGGAAGACGTCTGTTTGTCTAACAATTTGTTAAAAATACCCGACGAATCGAAACAGATGCAACATTGAAAATCCTGCGACTGACAAGTTCGAAGAACGGGTGACGCGTCGTTTGAATAACGCGCTCCGACACCTGAGGGATAAATCGATGTTCCTTGCCAATAACAAACGCTGCGTTCATTACATGGAGAGTACTAAATTTCTCCGGTCCCGTGTTATTTTAGGCGAAATGCATTTAGACGTAAATGCATCCCGCCGAGACAAAATTCTCGCTGCCATACGCGCGATACCCGCCAGGTTAAAAGCGACACTTAGGCTGATGACGTGGGCACGTAATACCTAAATGCTTCCAGCTAGAAAATTTCATTTTCCACGCGTGCATCTATTCGATCCATTCAAGCGATTGTGATGGTTCCGTGTTAAATGAGCGAATAAATTGTAGTATTTCATGTTTGGGAATTACAGCGTATAATCATTCTGGACGATAATAAATATTTTGTTTTGTGTAATAGACTTATGCCATTGAATAATATTTTGGAATCAATTAGTGAATTTATGGCGTATAATTATAATTAATGTAAGTATAATTAATATAATTTTAATTATTGTTAGGATAATGGTATTAATGTATTTAATACAATTATAATCACTGAATAAAATTTTGGAATCAATTGCTGAGTTTTAATCAAATCTTTCATTTATTTTTACGACTGTGCATAGAATATTTATATGTGTGTGTATAATGGCCATTATGATGTGTTAGTATAATATTTGAAAATTAATTAGTACTCCGTAGTAAATTATTTTTTAAAATTGAATCTAATGTCTTTGGTCAGTTATGATGAAGTAAAAATTAAATTAAAATCATTCTAGTAGTAGGTTTGGTATTGTTTACATTAGAATTTAGTTGAGATCAATTTAAAATTTGAAATTTGAAACTTGAAACTTGAAATAGCAAAAGTTCACCTATCTATAAAATCAACAAAATTGGAAAAAGGAAACGAGCCTATAAACTTCAATATTAGTGACTTTTCTCCTTGATTTCTTTTAAAGTTATTTATTTCGTTAAGTCCTGCGCTCGGAAAAGAAATTGCAGAATAAATATTGTGAATCTTGTAAGCTAACGAAAGGGTATTTCACCGTCAAAGGAAGAAAATATGACAGTATAAGATGAAAAACGGTATCAAGTAGGCTCAAGTTAAAAAGCCATCCACCATCCGACTAAGAAATAGTTACCATTATCGCGTCGAAACACCTGCGCAGTGTCATCCTGGGATCTCTAGCGAAAATTCTTTCCAGACGATGGTCATCCGCGTCGTTCGGATGGATGGTCAGCGATCTTTGAAATATAACCTCAATTCCCAGACCGTTTTCTCATTTCCACGTTTCGCCTTCGAAAAACTATTTCCATTTTCATTGTCCATAATTTCCGTGGTCGAATTATTATCAGATTATATTTATAATTCACTTTCCAAAGTTTCTACCTTTTCGCAAGATTCAAAGTGAGTTTCATAAGATCTCAGGAAACCGACAGATTTGGTTAATCCTGAAATTTATTAATGCACGATTCATAAAATTTCATTAAGAACTGAACTATCTTAATAAATAAATTTAAGTTTCATTCTAATTTACTTTTGAAAGTGGAATACATACAATGTAATGAACAATAAGTAGATAACTTATAATTATGTATTGTGTTAATTGAAAATACCCATCACAATTGTAAGAAACAGTGAAGCTGTTCAAGTACGATGGAATTAGCAGTCACTGCAATTCCATTCGCCAGAAGGAGGATCTAATTATTGACTCACTGACCCTTGCCGCTGATTTTCATTTAATTCCTTTTTCCATCGGTCTCGGAATTTCGCCTTGAATGCAACGCGAAAACCGAGGGACGTTTTTATGTGTCGGTCAAACAAATTACCACAAAATTTCGCAACGGGGTGCATTAACTCGGCCGAGGGTCTAGAGATGGACTGAAAATGCTTCGAATATCCTTCAATTTAATGACGTTACGTCGGTCAGGATGAAAGGAAAAATGATGTTTCACAAGCTGTGATTCGGTTCTTACTGCAGAATTTATTTCTCTGGAATTATTCAGTGAATTGTAAATCGAAGAGCACAATGCAAATTATGTATCTGTTTTCGCAACAAATATTTTTCAGAATTTCATGATATCACTATCCATTTATAATTATCCATCGCAACTGACTGTGATCATTAAACAACTACTTCTTCAATTACATCACCAAATGTGTCATTCCTTTTTAAGTGGAGTATAAACGTTTTGGGATAAACGTTAATTCGGGTAATGTTTATTAAACCATAAACTTGTCAAGTTTTATTATGTAATAATAATTAATAAAATTGGTAAAGCAAATAAACGATATTTCCAGCTATAAATGAACTTATTTCACTTTCAAAGAAAACATTTTTGGGATAACATGTTAAGCTTCTTTTCATTAATTTATATTGTACCACTTTTAAAAAAACGGTTCATATAATATCTAATATCAAAAGACACATTACCTAATAATCAAACATATTCGTATTACCAAAATAAAAATAACAAATCCCATATTCATTAGAAATATTTGTATTCCTTCGAATTCATCATCTGTAGTAAATCACGAGAGTATTCACACTTGAACGATTTAAACGATTAGTATTCGTTTACAATGCAAGTTTCAAAGTTCTTATCAACAGGTATATATATTCGAATTACGAAGCTTTTAAACTTATATAAACTTTACTGTAAAACATGCCAATAAAACAAAAATATAATTTTACGTAAACCGAAACACAATTGCTCTCTGTATAAACATACAGGACAAGAAGAAAATTCTCCTATTGGTACTGTGAGAATCCTTTAGGACTCTCTACTTTCAGAAGCCTCGGAATTTCCAATCGCGTCATAAATCATTTGAATGCTGCCGCAATAAGAACTGATTTGCTTGAAAATCTGCCAGGCCGAGACGGCCGTCACCGGCCGGCAGCCTTGACAGCCATCGAAAATGGCAGAAAAATTACATACGGCATCAATCTCGATCATCCCGTGCGCGTGTAATTCCTGCCGGCGATAATTGGCCGTACTTACACGCGTTATTACGATACAACTGTCGAACTGGAGGCGAAAGTTGCCGGTGGGACCGCTGGTTTTTTGCGTGATCCACGATTCCACGCGCTCCCATTTCCTCCGGTTCGATTTCAATTCGGCCATCAAAGTCTCGCCACTTTTATTTATTCGGAGGGTCGTTGGCGTTACGTGCTCGGCCCGGAATCTGGATTAACGAGGCGTCCTCCGTCTTCGAAAAACGCAGGCAGATGAAATTTACGGTAAATCTTCGGTTAAAAGGCATTATCAGCGAAAAGGGTTTAACTACACGCGATAATTGCATTTCGAATATTTTAAACGAAGAGAACAAGGATTTCGGGAAATTCGTTTATTCGTTAATTGACGTGAATTATGGAGAATAATTGTTAACGATGCATTCGGTTTTCGGAAAATCTAGATAAATTGGAGACATGGTTAGACCAAGGATTTTTATAGAACGTTTTTTAGAGTATTGTTGGAAACAGAGAATTAGGTTATAAAATTATTTGTTATAGTATATGTTATAAACAATGCTGTATTTTGAATGTTTTAAGTATTTCTCTGTATTACGTTCACTTTGTATAATTTTGTAATTACGCATTTGCCATAAATGTATAAACATCCGTAGTTTACATATTATGGCGGGGTTTATTGCATAATTGGTAGGAGTGTATTAGTAAATAGTACCTTGTAATATAAAGACATGGTTGATTGTTAGAATTACATTGAAAAAATTCAGCCTGTATTTTCGTACCTTTCTGTTCCCGATGTATTTACATTTTGTTCTGAACAAACGTAGATTCTGAATGGATGTTCGAAATCCAATTTGAAGTGATGAATGGAAAAATTCCGTAAGATGTCTAAAGACTCTGTTTATCTTTTAAAGATTTGAAACTTGGCAGGTGCACGTAGACTTTCGCGGTCGAGGGTATTCGCACACTTAAAACTGATCACGCGAGGTTGAATTTCATGAGACAGGATTTTTGTGCCGAAAATAATTATAAATTACGAGCGTTCCAGTTGTGGACATCTATAAGATTGATTCGAGCATGTATGATGAAACTTTGAAGCAAGCAACTGTAATTATTTTGATTTGACGTTGCACATGATGAATTTCACCCCTGGAAGATGAATCACGTGTTTCTTCATTGTCCACGCAAATATAGCATTGTTATTTCGATAAATATCACCGGACTTTAAAGAATTATCATTTACACTAGCACACTGAAATTTTTCATTTTGCTTTTCCAAATAAATAGTAAATTATATTTGGAAATGAGTCATATCCATACTACTAAATTGAACATGTGTTTAACAATTTTGCATATAATTAATAAATTAATAACAGATTATTATAATCAATCATTAATAATATAATAGTCATCAGTTACATATAATTAATAATTAGATACATATTTGATTAATAATAATACTCAATAATAATATTCAAAATTATTCTACAATACTCTAAAAAGGCAATAAATGGTAGAAAACAATAAAGTACAATACTTATATATTTATATCATTACACAAATCAAAACCAAAATCATTAAACAACTACATGACACGATTCCCGTCGCTTTAAACATGAAATATAAAGTCCAACAAATTGACGCGTCCCGTGAATCTAGCGACGAAGTCGTTTTCAGAAGTGAGGAATGGAAACGAGGTCCCACCGCGTTAAATTGTTTACGTTGCACCCCAGCTTTAAAATATCAACTTAACAAGTGTCTCGTGAAATAGGTTTACGAGCGGCCGTTCCAAAAATAACGAAACCTCCAGAATCCCGGCCTGTCGTGTGCAAACGGTTGCAACAATGCAAGAGCCAAGGATATAACTTGGCGACGCAGATTTTCGGAAAACGGTGTTTCCTTAACGATCCGTTGACAATGGTGAGCAGGGCGTAAACATTGGTCCGCTGTTCGCGGCGTTCAGCAAATAACGCGAATACGCGTCGCTCAGCGGCGCGAAGGTGTCGCGTTTCAATGGCGGCCGGGAACAAGACAAAAACGAAGGAGGCGCACGGTGCGGCCAAACGCTCGTGTTCTGAATAAAACTCAATAACTTAATAGGTACGAACGATACGAACAAATACTTCAGACAAAAGTTGTAAAGCATAGAGCTAAACATATGGTGGTTATATTTCTTTTTACATTATGTGGATATTATGAAGTTTCTTTCGATCACAGTGGATATTTTGCGTTTCGATTCCAACGTTATATAAATAGAGAAACGGAATGTATTTGCACAAAATTTTGAGTTTTAGAATGAAAATCTTTTTGTATAGCAGGGACTACTTAGCAGCGCATTGGTAACCTTCAATTTTTGTTATCTGAATAATCGAATTTTGGGGTTTTGTCCGCAGGCGGCCGCACTGTGGGGCGCCGTGAAAAGAGAAAAATGATCCGCTCAGAATGAATCTGTCTGAAACGGAAACGAGGGATTGAACTCTCGCTGCAACTGCTTCGGGAAATGCTGTTCGAAGGAATTTTCTGTTCTTGCTTGTAGTTGTATACAAAGTAATTGTAATTTGTGTGATATTTCGTCGCGTGTGAATTTACGTTTTTAGTTTTAATAATTATTTATGCGTTTCACAATTGTAAGAATGGAAAGGTAACTACGGAAATGTAAATGTAAGAATAAACTATTTATTAACATTTTTAGAATATTTTTAATGAACTCCTTGTTTTTCAGTTTCAAAGTACTTTTTATGAAATTCAATGTCGAAGAAAAAGTCTGAATCATTTTAGTAACACTGTCATATAGCACCTTCTGTTATTTACGACATAGGAGGCCAGAAAAATATTTCAGATTCAAATCATTCCATCGATTTTCAACTCAACTACTAACTCACTTATTAACAAATATAACAAAACAAGATAATACCAAACAGATCAATTCTCATTATCACAATCGACCCTGAAAGTCGCAAAAATAATTGCCTCTTCATATTTCCTCATCTCCTACCAGAAGTAATTAAGAACCTCTGTCGGATGATCCACTCGACGCTATACCAAAACGTCGCATAAAAACTTATGCAAGACCGAATTGCGTGAATGTTAAAGCGCAATCGATCACTCGGCCCTATCGTCCGCGAGTCGTCGTACTTATTATACGCCTCTCGCGGTAACTCCATCGATCATCAAGCTAACAGTGCATAGAGGCAAAGGGACTCCTCCAGTTACGACGCTTGGCTTCCGACGCATGGTCATTACTGGCTCGCGGCAGTAACAAAGGATGTAACGATAGAAAACAAAATTCCCTATAGTTCCGTCTCACTTTGTTGCATTCAGTCTAGCTTTTATCCTTTGTTATTGCCACGCCAAAAATGACAATGCGTCGAAAGCCGACGCGATGAGCATGGTGAGTGGAAGGGTCCCCTTGCCCCTGTACACTTTTAGTTTGGTGGTCCGTGGAGCTAACATGAAAGGCATGCAGTACTTAGAGTTCTCTCATCCTTTTCTTATCAGAAAAAAGCTTTGTTTCTCGGTTGCTCCAAAACAATCGTCGCGGTCCAGCAACAGTGACGCTGAGCATTCCGTCGCGATTCCGCAGCTATCCTACTCACTGGCTTAACACTAGGTTTACGGAACACGTCAATTTGAATGTCAAGTTGAAATTTATACATATTATTCGCTAAAGTCATATCAATTTTGATCGATGCAACTACACGAATATATATCTTAATTGTCTGCTTGTAAACTGCTAATTTTCACGAATCAGATCAACTAACATCAATTTCGCTAGGAACAGTAAAATAAATTGTACAATAATCCTCCGTAAACCTAGTGTTAAAAGTGAAGAGGGGCAAGTTCAGTCCGTTAGCAATGGCGGAATTAGTTTCAGCACGTCTTTGTTACTAAACGACCCACGAGCTGAGTGGAGCGTGCGGCCGAATCTTCTTGCCCTCTTCACTTATGAACCGCAGGCTCGCTTGGCTCACCGGAGTAGCAGTATGTAGAATCGCCAGCGTCGCCGGCGTGAGATCGCAGCAAAATAGGCTCTTAGCTTGTTGGCCGATGGAGCTAACGTGAGAGGTGTACAGTACCTATACGTTTCCTTCTTTCGTCACTCACCGTTCTCGACGTTCAACTCCGCGGCGGTTCTGTAGGACATAGGCCTCCCGAAGTCGCTGGCATCGCTCGGATGCAGCAATAATTGATGAGACGCCCTGGAATGATGTCTGGAGGTGGACGCGCGGTGCAAGTGAACACTATTTAGGACGGTATTGCTCGAAGCGCGGCTGAGCGCCTCCCTTTGACGCACGGCCTCCTTGTAGATCTTGCAGTACATCACGATCATCACGAGCCCCGGGATCCAGAAGGAGACCGACGAACTCACCACCGCGTACACTCGATTCACCACGAACACGCACACCTACATAAGCCCACCGAGATTTTGTACGCCGTGAATTGTGGAGCCGCGAGGAGCAACGGCTTCACCACGGTTTCTGTGTTTTACTTTGATGTTGATCGCGATCGATCTGGGATACTTTTACAGGGAAACATTATACAGAGGGCTCGGATGGCAAACAGGGTTGATTATGTTTTCGTTGTAACCCTCGTGTTAGCAACCGATATGTCTGCTTTGATCTAAATTTTAGTAGTAATATTTTTGCGTAAGACAATTTAGTATTAATTTTGAGTAAGATGATTTGGTACTAATATTTTTGGATAAGAAAGTATGGTATTTATATTTGTGCATACAAAAATTTAATATCAATGTTTTTGAATAAATTCTTTATTTTCGAGTGAAAAAGCGATGTAAAAATGTCGAGATGACGGAGATTCCAAGTGATTTTGTTAAATCTTCACAATGTGAATTGATGATGTATTGATCAATAGATTAAAATCGATTTCCGGTTGCTAACATACGGGTGGAACGTTTAAAAAGTGTCTAAATAAAGTTTTTGGATTAATTAAGGTTGAAAGTGACTGTCAGTGTGGTTGAAATTAATAAATGTCAACGATTCTATTATAGGAGGTACATAATAATGAAAATGTAATGTACTGCTTCATTAAATCTGGAACATGGTTTCGCAATTTGTACTGGCAGTATGTACTAATATTGAGAGTGTCGTCTAGAAATAAATTGTAATATTAATTAACAATGCCTCTATGAAGAAATAAAATGGTAAAGATGAAATTGATATTGTTGCCGATACAGATTCTTTTGTTAATTTGCAATTATATTATTTCAATAAGAAATAAATACTTGACTAATATTCACAGAACACGGTCTACTAAATTTAATAATGTTAATCGTTTACTTTGTTCTTCTAAGTAATAGAATTATATCAAATTGAGTTTAATGTTTTCTATCACTGCCATTCTCGCGTACAGCAATACAATTTCCACCAGACTAAACTGAAGAATTTCAAGAGAACTAACGAGAAAAGGAATGATATATAAAATAGTAAATTGCGCCTGAAAATGGTCATTAAGAACACGTTAAACAACTCCAAGAATTAATAGGATGGAATGGGACAAGAACTTGGTAACTATTAATAGAAACATGGAAATTAAGAGCCAGCGAGATTAAAAGCAAACAAATTAAGAAAGTCAATTGTGAAATGTTAATTGCCCCGATATCGAATTTTTTTGCGTGAAAGATGATAGAGGCTGCAGGGCTTGATGCTTCATTGTCTCAACGAGTATGGAATGGGCTAATGAGTGACGCTGATCAAGAAATTCTTCAGAAAATTTCTCAGCTGGAAAAGTAATAGATTTACTAACACTTTTCTAATATATAACTAATCCTTCATGCAAAAAAAGCGAAAAAATAACGTTTTTTTCATTTAAAGCTTTGTTTCCAAGAAAAATAATTTTTTAAATTTATCAAATGTATTCATTCTTCTTTACAATAAAACTTTCGTGTAGATATATTTGAGAGATGACGAATGTTTCAATAATATTTATATAACTAACTACTATTCAATTAAATTAGAAATTCCTAAAAATTATCTCTCAAATATATCTATAGTTAAAATATTTTCAAATTTAAACGAATTATTGAATTAAAAATTGTTATTCTTGTTTCAGGCTTATTTTCGCACGTAGAGTTATTACACGGTCGGTTGTAGCACGATTTTTAGTACACCCTATATGTGAGCGAATATTCGCGTTAACGGATGCGCGCAAAATACAGGAACAAAGTTATAAGTGGTTGAATACCGGACGGAAAGCTATAAAACCAGAGAATATGACTTCATATATAATAACTGGATACATTGTTTAGGAACTATGTCGGCTATGTTTGAAAAGGGAGCATCATATCGCGGGGAATGGCGAAGATATTCATTTACCATTCCGAGAAGCGATGAAGTGGAAGGAACGTGGCCACCTTCCAACGGTTTAAGTTTATTTCTCAATTTACTGTTTCGATCGGGATAAAATGAAAATTTCAATTAAGTGTTTCTGAATATTTTCTTTTAATTATTGCACCGACTACTGCGGTAAAAATAAAATTTCGTGACCCAATAGACGGATGTTGGAATAATCAATGAACGAGAAGTTTTACGTAAAAGGGTATCCACGTAAAAAATCTGCAATTTCCAACGACGCAGCAAGCGTTTTAACGTGTGTCGAATCCATTTAATTGTTTCTACTGTTTGAAATGAATGGGAATGTCCGTTGCAGGAAATGAGATTTTAATCGCTTCTGTAAGAAGACACACGGCCGCGGAGATGGAAAAAATGCGAAACGATTCCGTGTAACCGGCATTTAGTTCATGTAGAAAGTTAAACAGCGGAAAAGTACAATGCATTACGTAAACGGTTTTCGAAATTGCTTTTTCCGGCGATATTTGTTTTTTTCCAGTGTCTTTCCATGAAAATTGCTTTCCTCGGCAATGCCGCAATTTCGAGTAAAAAATTAAAGACGGAAACAGTTCGTTATTTTTCGCGGAAGAATGAAATTTCCAAGGACACAATTAAAAGAATGTTAGAAATAAGACTTCTGTGCTTGGAAACAAGTAGACTGCATTTATATGCATATATAATAAATGAATAGCAGAATAGAATTCTTAACAAATTCGAATATTCATTTGATATTAATCATTTTCTAGAAAAAGTTAATTCAATATAGATATTTAAATTTCTCTAAACCTTGTTGGTTCGAAGTTACTAGGGATGATATTATTGTATAATAATAATTACAGCATCTTCACTCTTGATTTTCCTCTTATATCATTATGGAAAGCGCCCCATTAAAATTTCCCCACCTCTCGTCGGCCACCCCGTATATTTTAATATCATTATACGTTATCATATTTCATTCAACCAATTTAAATTTTAATATGGTTGCATAGTAAGAAGAACGAGCGTAATTAAACCATGAACGGAACTCGAAGGTAAAACGCCAATTTTCTCTATAACTCCTATTTTCTTCGATTGATCCTTAAAAAGTCGAATTTACGTAAAAATCCGCGGTTTATGTAACAAGAAAGAGTAGAAAGGGAGACAAGGATGTGCAAGAAAATGTAGTAAAGTATGACAAAATATAGGAAAATGTAGAAAAATATATAAAAATGCAAAGGAATATAGAAAAATACAGGACAGTGTAGAAAAATCCGTGGAAAATGTAGAGAACTATAGAAAAACGTAATACAATGGAAATGCAGTAAAAAGTAATACAAACAAAATTTAGGAAAATATAAAAAGTACAAATCTATTAAAATAAAATGAACAACGAACAAGAATGTACGAGAAAATAGTGAAAGTCTAGGAAATAGGGGATAATGGACGAAATAAAAAATATCAAGAATTAAAAACTAAATTACAAAATGATACATGAATTATAGACCTGAAATTGAATACACTGTATAAATTACATGAAAAAAAAGGAACGTATCGCAAGTGAGAAATGTTCCGTCTGAATGGGAAGAGGGTGTGATACAGTCTCACAGTGAAAAAGAGAGACGCAAGGTGAATAGCAGTTTATAGCGAGGTGACGTTAACGCCAATAGCGTGGAAAATATACGTGCCGGTATTGGCGGGTAGGTTAAAGATGGAAATGGAGGCGAATGGGATAGTGTCGGGCAACCAGACTCGTTTTGGAAAGGAAACGGCGAGGGTAACGTGTTACATAGAAACGGGGCTGGAGGATGAATCTGATAAGGGAACTACGGGGACCCGAAAATTCCGTTTGTCCCGGAACTTCACCGAATCGTTGGGGATCTGAATCGAAGTATCCGGAAACTTTTCCCGCAACTTCGGCTGCTTTTTGTTCCTTCACGGGCAGGGGCATCCCTTATAGGTTAATGGATGTTCACCCATTTTCCTGTGACCCCCGAAAACGAGCACCGGATATCACGGAATTGTTGAAAAGGAAATTTAGTGCTTTATAAAACCGCGCGAGGGATTTTTTGAAAATTTATCATTTCGATAAAAAAGCGTCCCATGCTCTCATAACTTTACACATATTTCGTGGAGACCGCACGGTACAAAAGGAGAGTAGATTTTCGAAACTCCCACGGTATACGGATAATACACGTGAATCTTTAAAAAGTACTTTCAATATTCTCGGTCTATTGATTTCCAAGAAGCTTGAGAAATAAATGAAAGTTTCTGGTATTATTAAAGTTTCCTAGGAAAGAAGAGGGGAAATAATAGAATCGTGCGAAGGGACAAAAAGCTTTTGTTCGATTTAGTGTGAATGGATAGGAAAGAAAAATGTACGTAGGTAGGTTGAAGATTTGATTATTTCGAGATAATTGAATAAATACTGCTCATATGATTTAATGATTTTATCTAAACGAAACAGTGGAAGTTTCAGTCTTAATAAGAAAATGATAGATTGATCCGTATTGTTAATTAACTCGAAATAAATAACTAGGAACAACAGTGTTAATGCACAAAACGACAGACTATGTAATAAACAAGATTGCAGAAACGCTTGAAAATAGATCAGGAAAATTTGGAAAACACTGCAACTCGAGTGGGAAAGCCGCGCGTGTGCTGGACGCGGATTTATTAAAGCTATTAATCCCGGGTTTCCGTTTATAGTACGCGCGAATCAGAGAAGGATAGTAAATCATATTCATGCAAATTCCGAAGGCCGTACGTCTTGGCCATCGTGTTTCCTTTCGATCGGCTTCCCCGGTTGTTGTTTTCGATCGGTCAATTGAAATTCCGTTTCGACTGAAGCGTAAATGAGCGACTCAGAATAATAATGGTCTAACTACTATTTCTTAGTTTCGGAGAAAACAATGCTTCACGAAATGTTCTTGAATTAATTAACCCTTTGCACCCGATTTATTTTCAATGTTGTCAGGTGTAAACTGGTATTTATTTTCAGGGAAATGAATTAAAGTAATTTACAGCGGTAGAATTCAACGTTTTATATTTATTTTATTTATTATTACTATAACGAAATTTGATATTTAAACGTTATTGCGTACATTTTACAGTGCCACAAATAAAATATAACAAATTTGTGTTTCCATTTCTAGCGTTACATACCCGTGCAAAGGGTTAAATACTGGTATTATAATTACTGATATTAATAACTGATAATAATGAATATTATTGATAACATTGTTAAATTAGTTTCAATTAACCCAAGAACATTTCACTGAAACTTTTTCCTTTTTGTCGGGAAGTCTGGAATGGAAGAGAGACCATTATTATTTTGGGCCACTGAAATACTCGATAAAACACTCTATCAACTATGCCATAATGAGAAAATTTAACGCTGCTTACCGTGCCCGTCGTGCCCTGACAAGATTAACAGCGGGACGAGAGTTCGAATTACGAATTAACGCGGAACGTGACGCGGCGAATCCACCGATTTAAGCGGAAAGCGAATCGAATTCATTCCCGTTCAATCCCCCCGCCAGATAAATAGGGATTTACGAGACTGTAAATTGAATAGAACACAGAAATTTCAGTCGATAGTTTTTCTATCTAAGAATCCAGCCATTTTTTATCGGATATTATTTTTTCGATAATTCATGTCTCGATAAATTGCGGATTAAAACTTGATGGATATTCGAGACATTTTTTAGAATTACACGCTGCGCGAGGAAATGTATTGGAGAGGTATACTTTTGAAATATTGAGATCTAAACAAAGTCTCATTAAGCAAAATTAATGGAGACGAAGCGAATAAAATTTTTGCGATTCGTTACTGAAGGGATGCAGCGGAGGAATTCTACAATTTAATGCGAACTTTTGCGTGTACAGCCGTGTGCATTTCTGCAAGACGAAAAAGAAGTTCCAAGAGAATTTTCATTTGATCCTTAATCCTATAAGTGAACGTAGGATATTTCTTTTGCAGGAACTCGTTGAGAAGTCGCTTTATTGTTGCAAACGTTGGACTCGGGAAACTTGATTTGTAAAAACGCCCACGTCTAAATATGGTAAATTAAAACAGTAAATTGCTTCTGTAAAAACATGAACATTTTGCGTCCTTCCCACATTACATAATTATCAAATATTTATCTTTATTTTGCTAAGTTTCTTTAAGTACACCAAGTAAAGTTCTTGCATCTATAAACTCTTGTTACAATAATGAACTGCGAACAAGAAACACAAGAATTACCAAAGCACAGAAGCGCACAATCCCCGTCACCCTACATTAATTCTAAAAACCGTGCCACAACTCAGTAACAACATCAAACTAAAATACCCCTTAATTATCCCCAAAAATATACTCAAGGCCATAAATTCATCACAACGGTCGCCCTTCTTTCGTCAAATTCCATTCGCCAACATTATCAAACAAAACAAGAAACAATCTTCGCAACCTCCATCCTCCTACAAAAATATACCAAACTCGCCACCGATCAACATCACCAGTAAAACTCCAAAATAGCTTCTCAATGTTTCCTCTGCCAAAGAAGAAACACCGTAATCATCGGCATAAAGAGAAACCTCCACCAAAACCATGAACACTCCACGAAAATCTCTACCTCTGGGTTGTCTTTGAGAAACTGCAGGTGTTCATTGGTGGTGTACCACCCTAAGAATATAGGTATGAAGCTGATCAGCGCGGGCAACAGCCAGGCGCTGCCCAGCATGCAGGTCACGGTGATCCTCCTCATGATGGCGGCGTACTCCAGCGGCCTGACAATAGCGTAGTACCTGTCCACGCTGATGCAGCACAAATGTAGTATGGAGGCTGTGGAGAAGTATACGTCCAAAGAGCTCCAGACGTCGCACATTACTCTGCCGAACACCCAGCGACCGGTCAGCTCGACGGACGCATTGAAAGTCATCGCGCAGACGGCGACGAGAAAGTCAGCGGCCGCCAGGCTGACAACGTAGCGATTGGTGGGCACCCGTAGCTTCCTATGGCGCCTGACGCTGGCTATCACCAGCGCATTCCCGATCAACGCGGTCACTATGATGCTGATCATCACCATTCCTTTAGCTACCGTCCACACCACGTTCTGCTGTTGATAAGCGTCCCTGGAGATGGTTTCCTCGACGGTCGTGTTCACCGTTTCCACGAGACGATCGATAACAGATGTCGAGCTGATCCTGGACAGAGTCGGGTAGTCCACGTCCTCGCCCGATGGCTCACTGGCTTCCATTCCAGAACCCGCGGCCTCGCTGCATGTTACGCGAAATGCCCACCGTTCAGGCAGCCGTAGTCCCTCGTTCCCGGAATACGGTCTTGAAGTTCCGGAAGCTGCCGCGGAAGATTGAGCGGTATTGCGCGACGAGACGCATCGCGCCGGAAGTTTTGACACTCGCGCGATAGCGGCTGACACCGCTGGGGATTACCGCACTGGGACTAGTACCGGTTTTTGGGTGTTTCGTTTGGAACTGCTTGTCTTCTGTTTGTTTGTTTCTAAGTGGGAAGTAGAAGTTTCGTTAGATTGGAATGCGGAACTTGATCAACTTTGCCATTTTTCTAATGTTTCTCGGTAGCTTTGATGAACCATGAGGTTTGGGGTACTAGAGTTTCTGGTAGCTTCTGTTTGATACGCAAGCTGAGAATGATGAAATTTTAGATAATCCTTCTTGAAAGATGTTGAAGTTGGAGACTTTAGATAAGTTTCGTTTTAAGATATTGAAGTTCATATAGTTTATATTAATTTCTTGGACAATATTAAAGTCGGAGGTATTCCTGCCGGAGAAGTTCCCGAAGATATAACTGACAGGTTTTTCATTTTCAAATTATTCCGTAATTGCGAGTAAGTTTGGAGAATCGTGTTATCGGACAGTTCGTTGTGAAGGTTCGGCGTTGTTGAAATTAATTATTCGAGGCCGGTCGGGAGCATTGTTGTCGAGATCGAGTCGCAACGGCGCGAGGCTCAAACTTTAAATGGCTTCCGGCCGCACCGTGCGCCTCCGCTTCTTTGTCGGGAAAGGTAATTCCGCGCGGCAATAAGGGCCGCGGCAAAAAAATCGAAAAATCTTCAGCGAGAGGTGAATGCCGGGGCGACACAACGGCGAACTTTCCGCATAAACATCGTCCGAGGCGGCGGAGTATACTTTAACATTAAAGCAAACAGCCGGCGGCGAGTGCCAGCCGGGACAAGTTGTGTGCATATTTGGCTTGCCCGAAAAACGCCTTTCGTACCTAGTATTCGAAGTAAAGCGCAAACAGTCGAGGGAGGCACGTAGACGTAATGTGCAAATACTCATCCGAGCTGGAATTACGCACGGGGGGAAACTCGCTCCTCTTTCCAGACTTCCGTCGGTTTCCGAGCAGAACCGTCGTTGAAATATGTCGAACGAGTGATTTAACTGGTTCCACGTCGCATGAATCACTGGTAATAGGCTATATGCTAGGTACTTCGTTTATTTGTAAATAGGTCCGAGCGTAACTTACGATTATTGCATTTCGAACGGGAAACGAAGAGACGAAATTCGAAGATACATAGACTATCTATACTGGAATTAAAACTATTCGTTTTAGAATTCAATAACTGTATAAATTAACAGATAATTCTTTTTAATTTATTACTAAAAATAAATGCAAGTAAATACTCAATAGAATAATAATATCAAGAAATTCCTATTTTGAACATTGATAACTTTGAAAGTTACCCAAACTGCAATAATAACATTCTTCAGTGATATATTATTGAATTCTATGCAAAGAACAAACATATAAACTCAATAAACACAGGGTTGCAATTCCTACACCTTCCAATTGTTTCGTGAAACGCTATCTTTCCGAATTCCAGCAAAGAACATTGAAACTAGTCTAAGCAGCGCTTCCTTAGACGAGACTACATCGACTCACTCCCGGCGTTAACAAAGCCCAGTGTCCCGAGACGAGACATTTCCGCGTCCGGGAGTACATTCGCCGTTAAGTAGAGCATAATCCTAGTGGCAAGTGTCAAACCCGAAATCAGAGCTAGAAGAGCTGTCAAGGTGCAACCACAGCCAGCCGAAACCGAGTTGTTCTGGAACAGCGATAACGCGAGATGCGACTCCGAGAGTTACAGGAAAGCTGAACAGGTTATCCAATATGGCGGACACGTCGCCCGAAGAGGGATACCTGGCGTCATGACCACGGGTACGAGCTTCAACCGAGCTTCGATTCTGATAAGAGGACAATCGTAACGATCCCGCGATAAAACGACACTCGTTCCGACCGTGACTTTAATTTCCACTCTGGCAGTTAGACGCCTTTAATCTTGAGCAACGACACCGCAGAGACATCGCTGCTATGGGACTTCGAGAGGCAATCTCGTAGTTAATCGGATGTTTGTCATTCATATGCTAGTGAAAACGAATTTGCTTCGACGGCACTCTAGCTTATCGTTACTGTGTTTAGTCTTTGCTCCGTGATAAAACTACCGAACAGTTAAATTGAGTTTTTGAAATTCCTTTACAGAAACTCCGAGAGTGCATCTATTAAAGCTTCCATTGATTTACAATTCAGTTCCTGTATTGCTATATCAATTTCTTTCATCATTTCTCAGAGAGACAAATGTTACCTTTTTAATAATTACGAAAAGAAGAAATTCGGAATGGGTATTTTAATCTGTTTGGTAGCTTTAGTGTTAATAATATACCGTGGTATGCTTGTTTTCTAAAGTATTTATAAATGGCAGTTGCAATTAGGAAACACAAGTAGGTAATGTGTGTTTATGTAGAATAAACATTGGCATACATACAAACATTAGGAATTTGAACAAGTTAAAAATAAAGCAGTCTCATTTTAGAAATTTAAGAAAACATTTCATTATTGATCATTAGTAATAAGCATTAATATCTGTCAAAAATGCCTAAAATTTGTTACCTAGTTATAAGACACCAATCATAGAAATGTTAATGTCCTGACTCCTAAATGTTCGTTTCAAATCACACAAGAAATATTTAAAATCATAAATCGCGATTAAAAATATACCAGAAAAATGCTGAAAACAAAATTTTCCTTGAAAAATCATTTTCCTTATGTCACATATTTATAAAAAAAGTAACCTAATATTCATTGAAACAAAAAGATGTTAGTATCAACATTCTTCAAAGGGCGGTAACGCACTCATTGGCAACCACTGGGTCAGATGTGCACACAGCGAGCCGTCCAACGTTAGTCCGCTTTGTTTCGCATTAACATAACACACCAGTGGCCGAGACTGCCGCATTGTTTGCGTGTTCTGAGGTTTATTTCCAGAATTCTTCCGCCGTTTACACTTAGCGGCCGTCCGACGAATTGTTCTCTATGCGGACCGTTGCGGACAACTTTTTTCAGTGACACGTCTGCGTCGAATGTTTAATTGTTTAATCGGAGAGTTCGCATTGTAATTGCATCGAGGAGAGCCCCGAGAATTTACATTCTTATGGGCGAATCGACGCGGACGAGAAACTTGTTACCTCGATGAATGGCTTCACGAGGTGCTGGAGGCAATAATGTCTGCGCTAGAATTGGAGTTCCCGCTTTATTGTCTTGCTGAATTATATTTATTGCTGCAAATTGCGTTACAACGTAATTTTACTACACCCAATTAGGAGCTATTTAAACTGAGCATTTAATTGCTTTACTATCGAATTCCTGGAAAACAAGGAACTCTATAATCCAGAATTCTATGTAAATTAATCAAAACCAAATAATACAAATGCTGTATAGCTACCGTAGGATATAAAAAAGTAAACTTTCAGTTTAAAGCATCAAGAATCATTCCGAAAGAAACATAACAAATAATAAACTAAGATCAAAAAAATTCTAACCAATATACGCAACAATCACAATCATTTATCCTGTTACCTGTGGAATTTAATTTAAAAAATCTCTCGTTTTGCGCGATAAAATCAGAAAATGAAGTGTGTATTCGTCAAACACAGGGAGAATACGCCCAGGGTATACTTCAATAAAAAACCAAAGCAAAACAAAAAAAAATTACACGTTGATTTGAAAAAATAAAGAATTTATCGTTGGACGAATTAGTATCATTTCAAGCTTAAAGAAGTCGTGTATACTCGTCAAATGCAGTTAACGGGTTAAACAAATAATCCATTTAACATCAATATTAAAGGAAATATCTACTACAATCGAGGTAACAAATTGCGTTGAGCACACTTTCGTCACTGTTGTCGCCGCGTCAATTTTCTCGTGGCTTGATTGCTACGCCCACAGTGTTCCAGCCGAAATCAACATGGCCGCCGCGGCCCGTCATCATTACGATAGCCGAACCGTGCAGTCCAAGGTTTCCCGATTCTTCGCGACATTGCGCCGCAACGTTCGCGGACGCGAAACGGGTCCGTGTCAGGGCCATTATCATTCGTTTCCTCTCGGTCCATCTCAATCGTGGAACGCCGACACATCCGGCCGTTAGCCAGCGAGCGACCGCTATCAATAAGTCCACTAGAGCCAAGGTCTAGATCACTTCAGCGACAGACGACGCCGCCGCGTGAGAAACCGCGTGTCCCAGGATCGAAGCAGCCAACATGGCCGCAATTAATAGGATGTTGATTGCCACGAAAGACTTTAGAGTTTCGCCTATTACATATTCTTCTATGGTGAAGATAAAAAGGAATCTATTACTTATTATTTCGCATCGCGATCCTTACGTTACACGATTATCCAGTGATTTACGCTGTTGAGCAGTCTCATTCGACATCAGTTATCTGGCAAATTATAATTGTTTTCGATTAATTTGGAAACTCCGGTCATCGGTGACCGCCATGGCAGTCAACTTGTTAAAGTCGTCCGAAACACACCGTAGTTCCGGCGGAAACGCGAACGGTTACAGCCGCAGAGGATGCTGGGACTGGGCTTGATTTCCTGTGCTCGATTTAGCTTGATGACAATGGGGAAACGATACTTGTCGTTCTAGCAATTATGGTAACTTTTATGTAGCGAGTTTTGTACGAAGTTACACAATCGTTTGTATACGCTTTAAGATTCGAATTCGATGGTCGTTAAGAAGTTTATTTTACCTTGGAAGGTAGATAGTAATAAATTTGTTTGTTCTTGGAATAAAATTAATTGATTTCATATCAAATTTAACACGAATATTGAGTTTACTATTTTGCGAACTAACTTTTAATTAACTGAAGATCAATTTATTCTGTTCTATAATTTGCTCTGTTAAAGAGTTCTTTTATTAACGAGGCAAAATATTTAATATATCATTTTACGTAAACTTATTACGTTCCTATTATTTAATTTTGCGGTAGTCTGATAGTTAGTCCTTATCAAAATAGACAACTAGAGTCACATTATTCTATAGTGTGATGTTACTCGACCAGCAGATAAACGAAGCGGTTTTATTATATGACACAACCTCCGCATAATTACATCAGCAAGCATTAAGCTATTTTTAGAGTCAGGCGACTGTGGCATCGGTATCGACACAATAACCATTTAAACTGAACAATATCATAAATAAAATATTACAAATATCAGAACGAGATAATTAAGTTCACTTTTGATACAAAAAATTAATACACTCTCAAAGCATTGATTATTTACACGTTTAACAATCGTTGAACGACTTCCTGGAAAAGTCTGTTCCAGGAAATAATATTATCATTCCATAAATTCATTCAACCATGTTCCCATTACATTTAATTACGAAACTATGGCTTCTATTTTCCTTCAATATTAATTTTCCATTAACTGCTTACTGAAAAATGTTGACTATACTCCTGTTAATTACTTCGATAAAGGGAAGAAAATGATGAGCGATGAATTTGTGCATGGATTATGTCCGATGCACCTACACTTTTACACAGTTTCATCGCTTTGAACTTTGATTATGCGTTTCAGAGTGGACCAAAGCTCGAACAATAAAGTGCACAAAGACCTCCGAAATAATCTCATAATGGCCACCGTTATTTCGACGTCTTCATCCAGTTCCTGTCATTCTCTTGAAATGCGGGACAATAAAAGCATTCATCTCCGCGGCGTAACGCGACGAAACGAAGTCTCGGTTATTCAAAGTCTACTTATTATTAATGTTTCTCCGGTCCAACCACTCGTTACGTTTTAAGATGTCCCATCAACGATTTCTCCTCCGCTTTTCGCGGAGCTGCCTCGTTTTATATTCATGATCGCCGTTATAATTTAAAGACTTCCGGTTCCTCCCTGTGCACAGTTCAACGGCCGGATCGTTGCGATCGGTTTCTGCCTCTATTCTAACGAAATCCTCTGATATCGGCGTATCATGAATAATATCGTGCATTTATAATTTCCATTGAGCTATAACCTACATTTTTACCCCGTAATTGGACGTCGAGTTTGTTCCGATTTCCCATCGACAATAACAATGTAACGGTCACTCGACTCGGGTCCGAGTATGAACTTTTTCGATGGAAGAAATAACAAGAAAAGTTATTGGAAACTGTCTCCAACTTTCTTTCAGCTGAAGATGGCTGAACAACCTTGTTGCTTACTTTCCTAGCTTCCTGTTTAGCAAATAAGCAAAAATATTTGTTTTCCTCGGTAATGTTTCATTTCGAAATTCTTCGTGCAATTATGATGCAACTTTCAGGTTTTTGATACGAACACCCTAGAAACAGAATTCTATTTCTTCCTTTCTCGATCATTCAAAATATCTTGTTATTAATATGTATTTACCCAGAATTATAGCTGAACGTGCCTTTCAATATCTTCAAAAGTTGTTCAACAAGATGTCAAACAGAAGTGAAACTAACTCTAACTCAAATTAAACATTATTATCCAGCTGGCAATCGTCGCGTTTCAAAGCAAACGTGGATATAGATGACCAACGGAATTCTCCTTCGCCTTTAGTAAGTTATTAGCGATAACCTCTAGCTAGCATAGTTGCCAAAGAAATCATAGGGCAAGGGCTTAACCTCGCACAGTTAAAAGCAATCACACGTGTACAAATTTCAAGTGCAAGAGGAACGATTCTCCCAGTGTTTCGCGTGTGCACACAGCACGCAACGGAATCGATCGTCTTAAAAAGACGCTGCAAGACGACATTTGCCCTGTTGCCTGTTTACGTACCCAGTTGACTTCAATTTTCCTCGGACAGGATAGTATCGCTGGCGACCGTGTCGTGTTGACAGAAGAAACAAGTAGCTAACTCCTATTTGAATTACAACGCCGGACATGCTGGAGTGTTTCTCGGCGGTCAACGGGAACTCGTAGTGGCTTGGCCGCATCAGGATCACGTAACGCTCGCGAAACGGTCCCTTCTTGACGCGGGGCCATGATTTACGAGCGACAGCACTCGACACCGCGCCGATTACATGCGCTCCCTTTCGTTTTGTTCTTTCGCTCAGCAATTTCGACGGGCGAGGCCCGCCGCGGATATTATTAGGCAAAGGATACGCGAAACCGAATATTATGATTAGACTGCGGACGTTTATGGAAATTCGCAGTTCTCGGCGTTAATTCGTGGAAAAAAACGCATGTGATACTTTTGCTTCGTGGTTGCATATTTAATACTCTGGTTGCCATCAGAATTTTAAGGGTTTCGTCATATTATTTGTTCTTTTGTAGTAGAGACAAACGTTATTCGGATTTGTTGTTAGTAGAATGTGGATCGTGGAAATTTGCGGTTGTCGAAGTTAATTCATGGGAAAAGACACATATGACACTTTTATTTCGTAGTTGCATATTTGATACGTTTATTATTATCAGAATTTTAAGGGTTTCATGTAATGTTATTTGCTTTTTCGTAGTAAAGAAAAATGTTCTTAAAATTTCTTGTTTATAGACTATTGGCCTTTATGAGAATTTAATTTTGCATTATGCGCAAGTTTTGCACTTTTACACTTGCCATAAATATATAAAAATACGTAGTCTAGTTATCGCTAATGTTTCCAAGCAGTGATAGTTCATGTGTTAATGAAAAATAATATGAACGTTGATAAAATATGATTTTCTAGAACATAGGTTCGAAATTTTTGAATAACTTTATTCATTTTCGCTTCTGACGAAGTAAGTTTTTCTTTTACTAGAATCTTGGGAGAAATGTGGTGATAGGGTATTTAATTGGATTGGAATTTTATTGAAAGTCTGTTAAAGTTCATGTTTCGTTGTATTAAGTAAAACGACGATATTTTCGGATATATTTCGACTTGTGAAGCGGAAGTGGATAGTGTATTTACGACGCGGACCACTTTGGCAGAGGAATGAAATAATTCAAAGATGATCCGAAGGAATTCGTCCAACAATTTCCTTAACAATTTCTTTGGCATCAAATTGTGTATTAATCAGATTTAGTGGCGCGTTAAAAGGATAATACCACTTATTAAATTTATTAACAAAGGAGCGTCCAAAAATACAAAACACAATGTCACAAAATTTTGTATACACCTGTCACAGTTATACAGGATCATAAGAAACACTTTTTAACAATCTATAACATGATCCCAAAATCCGTAATTTCAAGTCTTTAAGGATTTCTTAAATTTGTTCTATCTCTTTATTTTATAATCAACAAACCTTCATTAATATCAAAATCCAAGTTTCTGTAAACTCCACGAAACCAAAGTAAACCAAAAGAAACTTCAAAAACTCAAAATATCAATTGAAGATTATTAGTAGAAAAAGTTACAAGTGCCAACATTGAATTTTTCAACAGCAGAAAGGAGATTACCTAACATTACATTGCACGTTACGTCACCTTTCAATACTACCAGTACACCGAACAACACTACCACAAATAACCACTAACAGAAGTGAAATTGCACGTATGCACTTCAAAATAAAAACGAAAACAAAGATCCTCTAGCACATACACTCTCCGCAAGAACTCTTCAATGAGATCAAGCGAACGGTCCCACCGCATTTCCCACGAAATCACGTGAAAACCACTTCCACTAAACATTAGAAATTTATTCATCGATATTCACACTGCGGGGGAGCGAGGTCTTGCGATCGATACCCATCATCGAAGAAACTTCCAACCACGCCGGACGAGAATTACCCGAATAGAGGATCGGTGATCGTGGCGCGAGGCAATAAGCGTCGAGTTTTCTTGAAGTCCGTCCAAAATGAGAATTTTTAAATTGGAAAACGTTCATGGCCGCCGGTGCTCGCCTTGACACGCAAGAATGAATTACGCATCCAGATTGAAAGGCCGCGGCGACCTTCGCCGGGAGAAGAGTATACGCAACGGTAGACGCCCGGGTGACGGGGCGGAAAAGAGAAAATAGTGCTGACAGTAGAGCAAGTTCAAGAGGGCTGGATTTACATACTGCAATATTCATAGAAACGGCTACGGGTGGCCGGGGAATCGGGCGCCAACCGTTGCCGGACGTTTGCGTATGCAAAACCGACGGAGAGGTTAGAGGCGACGGTTGAAAGTGACAAGGATGAACCGCGTGACTGCCAACTGAAAAGCATCTTTTTTCATCCCGTTCTTATTCAATTCACAAGATCGTTGGCCTGCTGCGAAATGCTCGTTTATTTCCGATCGTGGACAGTTTTCGGGCTGCGGTAAGCTACGATGAATCGATTAACACATTGCGTACCGGCTAACTTTCAGAAAACTGAATTGTGCGGATGGCAATTTTCAATGAGATCAACTTATATCACTATACATACAAAAACTCAGACGTCATAACGTTATGTAATATATTTTAAATATATAATCAATTCGAATAAAATTTAATATTTTTTTAAATGCTGTGGTAATTAGCAAAGTTACATAGCTAAGTGTCTTTATATAGAAACGAGGTTTCTCGTTACCAGTACGCAATGTGTTAACACTGAAAGTATCGGACGGATCAAATTGACCAACTTTAGAACTTTTATTTCGTGAATGTTTCAATTATGAAATTAGTATATTTGTACAGATAGAAGGCTAATAAGGAGAGGGCCAAGCATAGAAATCTGTTTATGAGTGGAACCTTATGCATGTTGTAGTACATATCTAGACATGAAAAGCTCTTATGGATTTTTTAACGATGGTCCTCTATGTTTGAAGGGAATGAGTTTTAAATTTGTATATTAGCGTAATAAGGCGGTGAATAATCTTACAATGATAAAATATGGGTTATTTAGAAATTAGAATTCAAAGAAAAGCAAAGATAAACGGAGAAAAAGAATTCCTAGCATGGAGATTTGGAACGACACCTTGTTGTAGTAGGTTTCTTCTAATCATCTCGTTGCAGTAACATAAAACTTAAAATTGATTTTTTTCGAAAACGGAAGACCGTTACTGACAAGGCGTAAGTGTGCTCTGATGAATAATTAATGATTGTTACTGATAATGACAGAAATTGAGAACGATGATATAAAGATAGGATTGGTAATTCTGAATATAATGTTTTATCTGTTAAAGACTGTATTGCTAGCTTTGAGAATTATTATTATTATGGGTTGAAAATAATATTGCTGTCATATAGTGTGATCTCCGTGTTTCGAATATTATTAAATTTCAAAAATAATATTAACCGTGCGAGGATGAACTTTATATCTAGAAGACTAATGTTCATCCTCTGAAAATAGGATTGTTGGCTCAAAGATTAGCATTCATCTTCTGAGGATTAAACAGTTATCCCTGAGAATAATATATATCTTCTGAAGAGCGAGACAGTTGTGTCAAAATAGTAATTTTATCTTACATATATTCGTAAGAGAGAATTATTTACTAAAAAAGTATTATTCATTTCGAGGGATAGTAATTATCTGCAAACATTATCTCAAAATCGAATTATCTAGGGGAGACAAAGTTTCTATGTTATAATATCTTCCTTAAGATCGAATTTCTATCTCTAAAAATAACAGTTATTTCTGAGTGCTCGAATCATCTTTAAAATTTACCGATCCGAGAAAAATATATCTATCTTCCACTAATGACTTTTCAAAACACAAACATCAAAAATTATTCTTCACCCTCCGAGGATAAGAATATCATTTTCAAGAATAACATTGGTCTAGAGGTAATGCAATTTCAAATAATTACTTTCACACTTTAGAGACATCATTTCGAAAGACAACTTTCTCGTAACTCGTGTATATAGATCGTAATGACTTAAAATAAAACAGAAATAATAATAATAACTGATACGTAATATAAGGATAATTAACTACACTCTTTCCTTCTGTTTGTTTCCAACGACAAATATTAATTGTTCAATTTCTTTACCTTCATTTTACAACCAGTTATTTGACTAGTTACGATAGGTATATATAAAATGCCGGTACATTTAGTGAGAATTAAGCCAGAAATAATAAACTCGAAGTACTGAATCAGAAATAAACTGCAATATAATCAGCAGTGATTCGTTTTGAACTCACAGAAAAGCAAACAATTCATTTCTGCTTTTGAGGAAACCATTGTTTCCCCGTAAATTCAAGTTAAAGTGAGCGTACGAAGATTAATCGTTGCCACAGAGGAATGAAAAATCATTCTGCGAGGGGACTTCCGCCGGTTCGTTCGTTTAATAAAACTCACGCGCGGACGGAATCATCGTGGACCGGCTCGCTAATAAAGAGGTTAACCATTAAGTTCGCGGATCTGTTTTCTCGATGAAGTTGTTACGTACGCCGGCCAGTTCCCGTCCTCCTGGCAATGAATTAAGCGCAACTGTCCTTGCCGATGATCAAACGGCGAACTTGTAGGAAAATAAAGAGCGGAATTGCGTAATCGTTGCACTACGTGTCAGCAACTGTACGACAGTTTTACTCTCCGACGGCTGTCGTATCCATCGTTGAGAGTAACGTTACGTATCGGCTGGAGTGTTTTCAGTTTCGAAAGTCGAGTAACTCTCGTGGACTCGCTCGCTAATGCGCGCCGATCCAAGAATAAGAGCGTCTCTTTTGCTGTAATTGCATCTACTCCTCGGGAGAATCCTGTTTCAACGATTATTTTCTGAATCAAACGATGTTCGCAGACGTTCATCAATTTGATTAACACATTGCGTACTGGTAACGAGAAATCTCATTCTTATATAAAGACACTTAGCTATGCAACTTTGCTAATTACCACAGCATTTGAAAAATTGTTAAATTTGATTCGAATTGGTATATTTAAAATACATTACATGACAATATGATATCTGAGTTTTTGTATTTATAATATATATCACACATAATCTCACTGAAAAAATTGCCATCCACACAATTCAGTTTTTTGAAAATTGGCCGATACGCAATGCGTTAACATGTTCGCGAGCAGCGATTGCTTCATCAGCAATCTTTATAATTACAATAACTGATTAACACGTTAACTGCCACAAAAAGCAAGAGCGTTCTATGTATCAATTATTCTTTTCCTATGAAAAATAAAAAAGAACGAATTATTAATTATTGGGTATCACAATTCTTACGTTACACTATTATGTAGTTATTTACGTTACTGAACATATTTATTTGACATCGACTATCTTATAAGTTATGATTATTTTCTTGTAGTTTTGAAGCTCCGGTCATTGGTAACCGTCGCAGCAGTCAACGTGTTAAACATGGAAGCGTCTTTATAAAATATGAATAAAATTCCAGGGAACGTTTCAATTTTATGTACAAATATACGTGAAAGTAATTTAATTTTCCCTAAGCTAGGTGTTAAATGTCAAATATGTGACACTGGTTGTGGACTTGTTGATCAATTCAGTAAGATTTATTGAATATACGTATTAATCTAGTTAGTCTATTAATTATACAATTAATTCGTTTAAATATTGAACTTTGCTTGCTGACCCTTGTTTTTATTTTGAATAGCATTACTGTCCGTAGGATTAAATGTAATGGTACTTTCAGTTAATGAGCAATTATGCTGAACAACGGATTTTCATAATCAACTCGCTAAACGTTTAGAATCCGCACGAGGTTGATTAAAGAATCTCTTTTTTTAATATAGTTTACATTATCTTGAGACGTAGCATAAAGATTCTATTATACCGTGCTGAAAGTGATCTGAGTCTCCTTTTTATTATATGGAATTTGCATTATCTTGGAACGTGGCATGAAATTTCTGTTAAATTATTCAAAAATCCATCGCGGTCTTTTTAGCGTGGCATTTGCATTTCCTTGAGACGTGAAGTAAAATTTCTATTACGTTGCTTGAAGAGTTTTCGCCATTTTTTCCCCCAATATGGCGTCAGTATGGTACACGGATGAATATTACGGAAAACTAACTATAGAATTTGTAAAACAAATTTCGTTTGAGAACGTACGTCAATGAAACTTCAATTCGATGAAATGAAACTAAGTTCTGAATTCCTTCGAATATACGGATCGCGGAAAGAACTTCAGTAAATGAAACACGAATTTATACACGTTCGACGTACACTTCTAGATCTTCGTTTGCTTACGTTGAATAAAATACTGAAATATCAAAATCATATTTTCATGTAACGCGTATCCGCGAGTCCCAAAATATCTACAAAACAAACGAAAATTTGCTGAAATATCCGCAATGCGCAGACCACAATTAAAACGTCGCCTAACCTACATTCAACGCGTTGAACGCTTAACAGGTAACGACGCTCCGTGAATTCAAGACGAGAGGGGAAAAAATGGAAAAGAATCCTGGAACAAAAAGCGGAAAAAATCGTTCCGCTTACCGTTTATTCGCGCCATTTTCCGCGCCGGCGGAGCTGTGCCCTCGGGGAAGAAAGAGTATATCTAGCGTAGGGTATCCAGACGTCTAAATTTTTCTGGATTTCCCTCTGTTTCTGGTTTGATGTCTCAACGCCATCAGAACGTATTTTCGAAACTATTGTAATATACCAATTCTTTAATTAATTTACTAATTTACTGTACAAACTTTTACTCCATCGTTAAGCTGCCTTCAAATTATATCTAACACGTCGACTGAGATGATAGCAACTAATATCCGTAGAAATATGATAGCAACAGATATGATAGCAACTAATCCGGATAGAAACCAAAACAATAAGAAGATCGATGCCAAACAAAAATATTTAGTAATGTAAATCACTAGATATTAGTATAACATAAGAACTGTAGTTACCGGTCATTAATAATTCAAGACTACTTGTAAAAAACTTGTAAGCGTCAAACATCAAATCTTGTACAAGGAAGAAAATTACCTAACATTACGTTAAATGTTATGTCACAGTGATGTCATCCTTCAATATAATCAGTATTCTGAATAACTCCTATTACTGATGACTATGTACGAATAGTATGACTTTCAGTATACAATCTATCGTATACTACAGAATAACAATATAGAAAAAGATTTTCTCACTTTTAGCAGTTACAGTGTTTCATATAAGAATTCATACAAAAACTCTTCAATTATTTCTGACGCTATAATGCTACATAAAATCTTCTTACTAGTTATTTGCAAATAGAAAGGATAAGTTTCAAGTATACAATTTATTGTATATTACAAAGCAGTAATAAAGGACAAGCTTTTGTCGCTTTTAGCAGTTACAGTGTTTCATAAAACAATTGCTTCCAATCAATTATTTCTAACATAACGATGTTACATAAAATCTCCGATATTCTCGTGCCATTTAACGTGCTAATCCAGCGCAGACGCGGGAGCGCATGAATTTTTCCGCGAATCCGCGCGACAAACGACCGCTTTTATTGGCCAACCGCGCCATAGCGGGTGCCATGCCAGAGCTTCGATGCTGCTTTGGCATTCTTCAGCGACATGAGCACGCTCGCGAGCGTTTTTCCGCCGCGGAGAAGAGCGACTCGCGTGAACCGACCCGCGAACCGAGTTATTACTTCCGGCTCGCGAAAGAGGACGCGAGCTCAACCGACACGAGCAATTTGCTCGCTAGGGAGTTTCGCGACAAGATGCTCTCGATACTGAGCCGAACGACTCAATATTTTTCCCTAGAATTTCTTCGTTCTTCTCTGTTTTCCTCTATCTATTTCATTGTTTTAGCTTATTCAAGACCAATTACACGGCAGGCGTACAATGCAGTACCAGAAAGATCGGACAAGTTAACAATAAAGTAAAAGTTCATTAAAAGTAATAAAGTATTAACTCGCCTGGAATCTTGGACATTTATACCCAGGTTTAAATTTTCCATTTGAACTTTTTCCAATACTTCGCCTTTCATTCTGATTTTTCCTGACAAAGCCTTCAGGCTTTTGATTGAAAGAACGATTATATGTTAATGTAGAGAGTTCAGTAAATATCTCAGAAATCTTTTGTGTTCTTTAAGGCTAACCGTACCGGCACTCTTCCTACCGCAACCAGTCGAATAACTGGGTACAAAATAAAGATGAAATTAGAGAATAATTATTTGTTAGTAGACACGGAAATGAAAGGAAAGAGAAAAATTGGAAAACTGATCAATTGGACAATATAAGAATTAATGTAATGTTCATTGAACCAAACGAAACGCAGAATTTTAAATCGTTTGATCGGAACGGTTAATGTTAAAAGCCAGACACAATAAGAAAACAGTCGTGGACGTAGATGATATAGATCGCAGGTGAATGATTAAAGGTGCACAAAAATGGGAAATTGTATTAATCAGTTTTAATAAGACTCGAAAAATCTTTTCTAGATTTTCAACGTAAACCGTACAACAGTTTTAGCTGCTGGGAACCGTGTTTCAAGAAAATTTTGCTCTCGAATGAGTTAAAGAGAGATCGGGTCGATCAGAAACGTCGGGTGCAGACTGCTAATGGGTTCCTTGATGTCCATTAAGCCGAAATGCGCGCGAAAGAAAACATGGTTGCTTTCAAGTTGCGGCAAGAAGTCGAGGAGACTTCTTTCTTTAATGCATTTAGCTAGGTTGATGAGCGAGAATTGCGATGCATTGTTCTGGTAAAAAATTAGGAGGAAAAGTAAGGAATCAGCTGAATGGGAATGTTGGGTGTTTATCTCGAGATTGAATTATGACGTAATATGAAGAATACAATAACATGCAAACTATAATTAAAGGTTAATCGATTTATTATCTTATTGAGATAAAATACTTTTGCACGTAATGTGAACTTTGAGATTATTTGTAATTATAAATTGTAATATAATTTTTAGAAGGATTACATATTGATCATATTAAACGCTAGGTTCTAGTGTTCTATAGTTTTAGTGTTGTACAGTTCCATTATTCCATAGTTCTATAGTTCTATAGTTCTATAGTTCTATAGTTCTATAGTTCTATAGTTCTATAGTTCTATAGTTCTATAGTTCTATAGTTCTATAGTTCTATAGTTCTATAGTTCTATAGTTCTATAGTTCTATAGTTCTATAGTTCTATAGTTCTATAGTTCTATAGTTCTATAGTTCTATAGTTCTATAGTTCTATAGTTCTATAGTTCTATAGTTCTATAGTTCTATAGTTCTATAGTTCTATAGTTCTATAGTTCTATAGTTCTATAGTTCTATAGTTCTATAGTTCTATAGTTCTATAGTTCTATAGTTCTATAGTTCTATAGTTCTATAGTTCTATAGTTCTATAGTTCTATAGTTCTATAGTTCTATAGTTCTATAGTTCTATAGTTCTATAGTTCTATAGTTCTATAGTTCTATAGTTCTATAGTTCTATAGTTCTATAGTTCTATAGTTCTATAGTTCTATAGTTCTATAGTTCTATAGTTCTATAGTTCTATAGTTCTATAGTTCTATAGTTCTATAGTTCTATAGTTCTATAGTTCTATAGGTCTATAATTCTATAGTTCTAGTATTCTGTAGTTTCAATGTTTCATAGTTCAAACGTCATATAGTTACATAGGTTAACGTCAAGTTTAATAGTCTCTCAATTTACGTGCAAAACAAATCTCCATTGAATGAGTCGAAATTATCTGATTTATAAATGAAGCTGATTCATAGTATTACGTGATAGCGTGAGAATTATATTGCATTAAATGTCTGGGAACATAGGTGAAATCGGTAAGCTCGAGGTGCTGTGTTGAGTGACAATAAGCTCGAGTGTTCACAAAGAAAACACTAAATATCAATGGGAAGCACGGGGAAGGCCTGTTAATGGATTTAGATAATCCCTCTCGACTAAGAAATTCCCCAGAAAAAATTCCTCGCGGCAAGAAGAGTCAAAGGAACTACAAAGTAGGCACTTCAGCTGAATGAACTAATTAAACAGGGACGCCGTAATTTATTCGACTGGTTTGTCTCCAGTGGCGGTTTCATCCTTTCGTTTTCTTATTGAAGGCACGAGCTAATTACTTGATTCTTCTATAGAGACTTCAATGTTAAATTAAATTACCACATTAAGTGCTACGAAAATCTTGAACTCTTTACGTAACACTTATTCCTTTGTAGCAAAGACAAGTATGAACAATTATTAATTATCTGGTATTACAATCCTTGTGGTACACTATCATCAACTTACTGGCATTATTCAATTATTTCATTTAACATCAGTCATCTTGCATATTATAATTGTTATCAAGCAATTCGGAAGCATCGGTCATTAGTGACGGACACGGTGGTTAACGTGACAAATCGGAAATGTGTTCTTTTACACTAATGAGCAATCTATAATTTCGCATTCTTCATCGAAAATTATTATCACGCGTTTCTACGGAGTTTTATTGTAGAATTTATAGAATTTAATTAAAATATCCGCTGAACGATTTAACGAGAAATTAAATTTGAATGATACAAAAGAATTAAAAATGATTAGTAATTAAAATTATTGTATTCGTTTTTATCTATTAACGTGACGTTTTATAAAGCAAGAATTACGTGGATGAATATTATTCTTAATCATAGTTTTCAATTCATTAATTTATTTTACTATTCAATTAATTTAACCCTTTATAATTAGCTTTCCCGCTCGCACTGCTTCAGTTTCAGTGCACATGACATTCAGACAGTGTTTATAAGAAGTATCTGCATTTGAATTCTCAGCGTGCACGTGGGGAAAAACACATTTGAATGAAAGAAAAAAAAACTGCAGAAAATTAATAACTGGACTGAAGAGTTTGTGCATCAGCGACGCACGTGGGTATGCGGGATGTATTAAAACGGTGAATCTGATTGGAGCCTCGGATGGCCTGTTTTTGTTACTTTCGTCATATGAAATCCGGTATAATTAGATACACATTTATATTGCATTTCTAGTTTTGCAAGTTTCAGCCTGTAAAAACTTACATTAGCATACATGTACACAAGTACACGTCATCTCCATTCTTTTTTGTCGCTTTCTATTCTTACAAGTCAAACTACCTGAATATATTTACAAGAATATTTATCGTTAATTTATAACTAATGAATTTAATAATACAATAAGAAATATATATAATAATTACGAAATAATTATAAAAATGATTGAAAAACATAACCAAAACAAAGTATACCAATGTAAAGAGAATTTTACATTCGTAAGTATAGAGAATTCCGTTTTTAAAATTTAATATCATCCCCTTAATTGAAGAATAATATTTTCAATCGTCTCTCACCACGATTACTAACGAGAGCTTTAAACGAAGAGACCATAATCATTAGAAAAATGGCAAAGTAAGCTTCAAGCTCCACATTCGTAAACAACACTCCAATTGCTCTTTAATTCGGCGATTTCTTAGAGCTTCATTTACATAAAAGAAACTTGCCCCTCAGGAGGGCTTGCTCCTCCATCTATCCCGGAATTTCATCTCCTAACTTCCGCAACAATTACAGAATCATCCTTCGATCCCATCCTCGAGAATTCCCTTCTTATCGCTGCTCCTTCAACGAGACACCAGGCACCAGCATCGAAATCACCACCAATCGAAAACACCGTCAACCCCTGAACCACTAAAACTCCACTTAAAAAACTTCAACCCCACATAAAACGGCCAGGAAAATTCCGAGTTACTCCAAATTCTCTATAAACACAACTCAAACAACAATCCAAAAACGAGGTCAACACTACTCAACCTTCACAATCACTTCTATTAAAATCCTCCCACTTTCACTTGAACTTTCGACAATCCTCCCCACTCAATATTTACCTTATACTCAAATCAAACATCCATTCATTTCATATAATAAACAAATCACTGAACCGTCCTGTCAAACCTCCCGATATTATCCACAACACAAAAGTTAATTTATCATATAAACATATTTTATATACTTCAAATAACAATCTTTAACCGCAACATCTTTCAAAACACAGTTCAATCATTTAGAAGGGTGTCAAGTAGTATTTACTGCTATTAATAAGAACTTTGGAACACGATAAAACGTCGGCATCGATATCAAATCGAACTCAGTCGGAAATGATTCAAGTTTAAAGCTGGAACACCAGGTGCCACGATTCGGCGGCACGCGACGCGAATTTCGAGCCGGCACCGCGCGCGATCGAAAAGGGGGGTTGGAATTCCGCGCGAATCGAGCTGACAATCCGGCAGTTCAACGCGTTTGCACGGACGACGCCGGTAGACTGAGCGTCGCGACGAACCGTGGCGCCGCGGATCTCCCTCTCATGCTCGCGGCCGTTCCGGTCTTTCTCTGTCCGCGAGTTCTTCTCCCCCTCTCTATCTCTCGCTCGCTCTTGTTGGAAAGGCTCGATTCGTTGTCTCCGTTGTGCTCCTTTTGTGAACGGCCAGCCTCCTCGAGCTCTTCTTCGTGCGAGTCCTAAGCTTTCCGACTTTCAGCTTTCTTTTACTGAACACTGCGAGACCCACTGCAGCTGGTGGACGAGGAACGAAAGGGGTAATGGGGGAAAAGTAGGAAATTCCGGTGACCATCGTGGCAATCAACGTGTCAACCAATTGATTTTACGTTTTATTTTCGATTTGTTACCGAAATTTATATTAACGCATTGCGTACCGGTTGATTCTTGGGAAACTGATTTTTCAATTAGATCAACTGATACGTTCGCGATATATCACTATGTGCAATATATTCAAATATCTTATTATTATTTTATAAGTGTTGAACAAGTAATCAGTTTTAATAAGATTTAATATTTTTTCAACAGTGGAATTACCAGTTGAGTCGAAATAACTAATTCAGATACTTCTTTAAGAAACGATTGAAGAAGCTGATTTAGCAATACCTAAATTGAAATATACGCCAATTGAAATGTTAATAAATTCACGCTTATAGCTTTCATAAAGAAACGTTCAAAAGAGCATTCAAGTGTTCAGTAGTTCTAGTATTAACTGGTAGTTAGCGAAGTTACAAAAATAGGTTTAAATAAAAACGAAATTTGGACGCAATGCGTTAACCTGTTCACTGTGTATATTTTAATGATAAACCAAAGCGAAACAAAGGAAAATCACATGTTGATCTGAGAAAATAAAGAGTTGACCTGAGAAATAAAAGAGTTTGTGCCATTTCAAGCTTTAAGATGACGTATATACTCGTCAAGCGCGATTAACTAGTTGACACCTGAAGTTATTAATGTAGATGTAGTTGCAGCTGTAATTAGTTAGCAATGTAGTTATTAATGATTAATTGAAAAAAACAAGAATTCTCAGTGTATCCTGTATCCATCTTTGCTTTAAACTGTAATAGTAGATGACAAAAATTATATCTAAGTTGGATTTATACAAATTGAGTGATGTTTATGTTTGTTAGACATTGCTTGGTGGAATTTACAAACTGAACATATCTGTGGATGAAATTGAGTTACATTCGAGAAAGGAGCGTGAAATAAATCCGTCTAAATAAAAATTTGTTCTTAAAGTATTGTATTGTATTGGTTTTTGAATATTGAGTATATACAAGTTTTATATTAATTTATTTTATATTTTTTATTAACCATGTAGAACGATGTAACGTTTTATGTTTCCAACATTAACCCTTTCAGCCGATTGAGAATTCAATTTTTTTTTAACCCTATCAATCGATAGGAAGTTCTATTTTTCTAACATTGACCCTTTCAGTCGATTGAAGGATTTGTTCTTCTAATACTAATACTTCCAGTCGATAGAAAATTCTTAGAAAATTCTACTTTTTCTTTATATGAACTCTATCAATTAATATGAAATTCAATTCTTGTGATATTAATTCTTTCAGTGCAGATGGAATTTATTTCTTGGGAGTTCCTTCAATAAAGATTATATTCAGGTATGTCTTTTTGCAGGTGTTTTCGAAATATTTTAAATGTTTCTTTTGTTTCAGTACAATCGAGCAACACAACCACATTTCATTTTAGCGGTGTAGGCTGGTAGATAAAAATCGGAAAAATATATTTGGAAAAGCAGATGGAACAACTTTAGGTTATGACTGCGGTAAAGCCTGCTGTATACAGTCACTGACACATTCCACGTAAACATAGTTTAAATACACATGTACCTTTTCAAGGTATTAAATGAATAACTTTCGATATCTATATATTCTAGCAGTATAGTAGGGTTTGAAAAAATTCAACTTTCAGATTAAATGAAGTATTTTTACTTTCTTTTCTTATAGCAAATTATTAACGATAAAGTAACTTTGATGAAGGTAATTACTAGAGAAATTGTAAAGCGAGTTTCACGCGTCGGTTAATGAGTTACCTCCGTCCACGTCTTTTAAAGGAATAAGGAGATATCAAAGGCTTTGTTATCGCCAATGCACAAAGTGTCTTATTAGCGATGATACAACTGAAAAGGAAAATACTATTTATAGATAGATACATAAAACAAATAGACCTCAAGCATAAAATAAATTTAGTTTCTTTCCAATCTACTGTGTCAAAAAAATCAAGATGGTATATTTATTAGGTACTAGTTCAATTGGAAGTGTCGACAGAATACTGATGCTTCAGTTGTCAGTAAGTTACCGCGCGCGAGAAAATATAGTGAAAAAATATAGATTAAAGTCTGCGAGTTTGAAACTTCGTTTTCGACGGAATCCGATTTGAAAATCCGTTGAGAACACGTGCGTCCCCGACTAACTACCGACGGTACGTGTTCGAACTCGATTCCTTCAAAAACGGTACGTCGTTAACCGAATTTTAATATGTGACGGTTGCGCGTGCTATTGAATAGGAATCGACTAAAGTGGCTGTTCATGGTGCGTCGTTCCGACTTCATGCAAATATTGATGCGCGCGTATCAGCGGAAGCCGATTATTTCGAAAACGAAACATCACACAGTTATTTCACACTGTTAACCTGGTTTTTTTCTCGTAGAATACTTATTGTCTATATTAGTGTACGTAACAAATTAAATCGCCAATAATTTTTAAAATTTGAACTTTCAAAATTTCAAGATTTCCAAGTTTCAAAGTTGCAAAATTTCAAAGTTTCAAAGCTTCAAAGCCTCAAAGTCTCAAAATCACAAAATTTAAACATCGAAAAATCTCAAGACTTCAAAATTTCAGTGTTAACGTTTCGAAGTTTCAAAGTTTCAAAGACTTAAAGTCACAAAACCAATTAATTTCGAGATCGCAAAATCTCAAGATCTCGACATTTCAGTGTCAATGTTTCAAAATTTTTAAATTTCAAAACTTCCAAGTTTGCAAGTTTCAAAGTTTTAAAGTCTCAAAGTCTCAAAACTTAAAAATCTCACAGTCTCAAATCCCGCTGTGACAGTAATTTAAACATCATGTTTTATTATATTCGACTCTGTTGTCATTTTATAATTCTTACAACACCCTGAAAAGTAAGAATGTTTAGAAACGATTTAAATCAAACGTTCCTTTAATCTACCAGAAAATAAAATTAAAACAATATAAATCACGTTAGTTAAAAAACTATTTAAATTACTAGGAAACTAAGTGCGAGATTAAAACGCTTTCAGAAGTCGTCTTAAACGATGTTGCGATTACTTTCAGCCGTCTTCCGTTGTCATTCGTTGTCACCCACGGCAATTCCTGCAATTCTCTATTCTCGTCTCTCAATCTAGCCCCGCGCCGAGGTGGAAAATTATAGGGCATGGGTTGAAGACAGCCGAGAAAACTGCGGCACAATTTTAGAAACGAATGACAGACCCTGGAAATCGAAGATGTTGCACGGTGGACTGGTGTTGGCAGCTTTAATGCAGCGGGAAGCGCAGTTGAATTATAGAGCACCAGAGACATCTACAACTATATAAGACTTCTACCGCCTTTCATTATTCTGCTGTTTCCAGAAAAAGTACTTTATACGTCTGCAACCTATTATTTAATATATTCTTAGTAAACAAACTGTCAATAAGGAAATCTCGCTGTTTAATTAATAGATATCAATCTAGAAATGTTATTAAGTCTATCAGTAATTTTACTGCAAAAAGAAAGTAACAAAATATTTAATAATAACATGATTACACAAGCATAGATTTAAAATTTTTGTTTCTAGTTGGTCATCTGTGGAAATCAAAATTATTACTTAGGTTTCGTCAAATATATATATTTCGTATTGTCGAAACATATTTCAATGATTTTCTGCGTTAACTTGTATATGTACGTATTTGTAAAAAAGGAAAAATCCATATGGTAGAGGACAGAAATGATCCTTCAAAATTTCCCTAAAGTGAATATACTTTTTCATATTCGATCAGATTGGAACAGAAACGAAAATATAAATAGCAACTATTAAAGCACCCAGTACATTGACGTCGAAACAACTGCATATTGTCCATTGGTCGACCGTGTTTTCGACGACGCGTTGGATTCCCGTTGTTTACGCGGCGTTTCTGGTGGAAGCCAGGTTTTCCTAACGACCATAGGGACCCGGGAAATGCAGGATTCAATCGTGGCGACCCGAGGGAGCAATGCGCCCTGACGATGCTGGGAATGCTATACGTTTCAAGACGCGTCACGTAGTGCTGTGTTTCATTGCGTATATACCAGGTGGAAACCAATATACGACAAGAACAACAACAACCATATTTTTCCCTTTAACACGTTGACCGCTATGATGGTCATCAATTACCGGAGCATCGAAATTACTAGAAAACAATTACAAGAAGAAAACTGATATTGAATTAAAATGTTTAGTAACATTACTAATTAAATGATCGTATAAGAACTATTATAACAAATCATTAATAATTAATTCTAATACTATTTGCCTTTTTTATACGATAAGTATACGAAAAGCTCTAAATTATTGTGACAGTCAACGTGTTAATGTAATAATTAACTTAGTAGTTTGATACGGTTGTCTTAACTGCTATATGTAATTTTTTCAAATGTAATGTAATATAATATTTAGTGTGTTTAACACTAGAACTACCGTACCAGTCAAAACGATTGGTTTCAATTTTTTTGTTTCGAGATTATTGGTACCTTAAAACCATTGAACATTCGTAATGATTTTGAAAATAAATAATTTCACTTGAATATTATAATGAATGCCTGAAGAAAGCAAAAATAGTTTATTATTATAATTTTTATAGGGATTACATATTTATCGTATTAAATGCTCGATGGTTCTAGTGTTAATACCACACAACGAAATGTAATCAAATTCTTAGGAAGGAAAAAAAATGCAGAAGTAAAAGGGGAGGTGTTCGAATGAAAAATGTATATCAAACGATTGAGAAAATCAATGAATTATTTGTTTATGAATTAAATATGTATTGTTAGACTATGGGATTTTATAAATTTCTAGCTTACTTCGCAGCAGCCCCTGTGGCCTAATGGATAAGGCATCGGTCTCCTAAACCGGGGATTGTGGGTTCGAGTCCCACCAGGGGTAATTTCTCATAGAAACATTTTTTACTGTGCAGAATATAATAAAACAAGTATTAAAAAAATATTTCTTATAATTTTCGTAATATCTAGTATCCATCAAAATAGTTTAACAAAAGATATAAATTTCCTTTGGATATTTGTAATGATTTGTCTATGAAAATCACAAGTTATCTCTAAATTTCCATGACCCATTGAAACTGTTCTAATTACTTTTATATCTATATATAACTTTAATCATTATCATTACTAAAGAAAAATTATTGATATGCAAAATTTTACTAATGAAATAATTATATTCTCATTATTATACCTAATAACAACCACCTTTCAATCTGAGCAAATAATTCCATAAATCCATATTATAAACAAAACAACCCTTTTACCTTCATCAATGAACCTAATCCAAATCCTACCCAACTTTATTATAATTTTACAATAATTATGTCCACGGAATTTCACGAACACCAAATAATACGAAAAATTACGTAAATTAACCCTTTACACTTGAGAGATAATTCTCAGTCACCGTTTGATTTGATACAACAAAATTATAATATTTAATATTCAAAAAACAAGATAGTTCTATTAATGTACGTATGAATTACTATCAAACTGGTTTCAAAAAAGTATCATCTATATCTCGTCGGAAACCATTGAATATTTCTAACGAAAAGCTTTCGAATGCCAAGGATTAATGTTTCATTCGAGGGAATAAAGCAAAGATCGAGAATCCAAATCGATCTTGTCCGGGTAGCTCTCGGATTCAATCTAAACCGGCGTAGAACAAGTCAATAAAGCTCGCGGTGTATGCGACCTCGAATTCCGTCGTCAACCGGGTAACGTGGGCCGAGAAAGAAGTGGTTGAACACCGTACTTAATGGGATGCGAGATACAGAAGATGAATGCTGAAATTTCTGAGACGTTGACAAACGATGGCGGTCGGCATCGCTGCTGGAGAGATTAAGGCTGACCTTGAGCGGTTTCCAGAATCCCCTTGATCCGCGCTCGGAGACAGGACGGCGGCGTCTGCATTGACGTCCCTGATTATTCAAAGGAATCTCGCAAAATAAACTTCCCGTGTCCCACAGCCACCGGATAAATATTCATTCAAAGTTCCATTAGCTGTACCGATAAACAATCCACTGTTACTCCTTTTTCCGACGAACTTTTAATGCAGTGGATTTTAACATGTCCTCTGATCAACGTCTCCTTTAGGAACAATGTAAATTAAAAGCTGCCACGGGATGTTTTTCGCGCAATACAGTATGTTTTGTATAATTGAAACATAAATTTGCGATTTCGTGAAAGTTATTCGGCGATGTTACTTTAGTCATTTTAGTGTGTCATTTGAAATCGGTTAAAGGCTTTTATAAATTATTCATTTTAAGTTACAGTTTTTTAAATTAATTTTTAGTGCTTCAAGTGAAATGTAGGAGATTCTTTTAAGTAATAGGAAATATATATAATTAAGTAGTGCAACTAAGCATTTGATGCGACAGTTCTTTGAGGTGATGTAAACATTTGAAAAAGTTGAATCTAAAGGGAAAGAATAATTCGGAATATAATAAAAGATATTGGAGAAAGTGTTCTTGAAACAAGGTATTAGAGAACCAAGCTTTGTTTAAGTAGTGTAACCGTATGATAAAGCAGGCGTAGTAAGTTGTATAATACGTGCTGGGATTGGCCGCGGAGAAGTTACCTAAATAGGTTACTAGCAAAGAGAACTCCATCCTAACGATAGACTGTACAGAAGCAGTAAATCACAGTCGAATCGATTGAGAAGAACTCCTCTAAATGCATTGCTGATAAAGAAAACTTCGTTAAAGTAACATAACTCGATACCTGGCCAGACGTCGGGCACAAGCTACGGTATTACTGCCATGGAATAGATCGTGAAAATCTCGTTTTAAGTAACTGATAATGTGAAAGGATTCCTTTGAGTAATTTGATCCTCTACCTGATCAAATAACTTAAGAAAGACTTCAGAAAAATCAGTAGAAATAGTAAACCATGATTCAGACATGCACTTCTTTCGTGAGAATAGAATTGAAACAGCAATCAAACAGTCAATGTTTTTACATCGCTGCGTGTTCTCTATATTTCGAGATACAAACATGAATTTTTTATAATTTACAACACAGCGTATGTCATAAATTTTTATAAAAATCTCCTTTCGGATATTTCAAGTTATTGTGCACCATACAATGTCAATGTATTTTTAAGTGAAATATTTTCATATCAAGAGGTCTTTACAATTGTCTAAAAAAACCCATGCATTCTTGATATTGAATAAATAATCATAACTATCCTATAAAGTATGTAGTAGAATTCAATTTTTTTTTTCTTTATTTCATATAGCTAAACTACAAGAATATTCTATTAATTATCATCGAAATGTTTATCGCACTAATTCCTCTCGAACGTCACACTAAAATGTCTTCGCTAAAACGGCACCATGTCCAGGCATGTTCCTTACGCATTATTGTACCAATTTAGTACCTAAATTACAATTCCCGTCGCGGTTCGTTGTTTTCCAACTTCAGCGCTGCACGAAACTCCGCCGAGACAACGTAATTTCCCGAGTAGAAGAAGAAATCGAAGGAAAATTTCCGGAGTGCATTATCAACGAACGAGAATTCCTCTAAGTAGCGTAACTCGACGGAATATCGGACAGCTTGTCGAAGTCGAAAATCTCCGTGGTGTCGGAAAGGTTAAAGTGCGTTTACAATAGAACCATGATAGAAGCTAAAAGCACCGTTCATCGAACAAAGTGACGGTGAAATATCTTCTTCGATGCGTTTGCATAGAGTAACAAACAAACAATATACACACTTAGAGTCCCAAAAAATTCTAATGAACATACGTCGGACAATAATTTGTGCACACCATATTTTACGCTCTAATTATACTAATAATTTATTTCTAAACGAAAATAAAGCGTGTACATATAATTTTAGGATTATTCATATATTCGTCCCGTTCCTACCAAAAAATTATTAATTACTGTTGAATCTCGCACGAGACAGTAAAACATCGTGATATCTATTGTCTCTTACTCTTATAAGATTATATCGTCATCATGACATATCTGAGACCAAGAAGACCAAAAATACATATATTTCCATTGCATATCTCAACCTAATTAACCAGTTAACTGTGTTTGACGAGTATACACGTCATCGTACAACTTGATACGATACTAATTCTTTCAGCGATGAATTCTTCATTTTTTCACATAAACATGTAATTCTTCTTTGTTTCGCTTTGATCTTTCATTAAAATATACTCTACGTGCATTCGCCATGCTTTCGACGAGTACATGCTCCATTTTTCGATTTTATTGCGCGCAGAACGATAGATTCTACCAACTAAATCCCACAGTTAACTGATTAAAATCTCGAGTTTAACAATTTCTCTAATGAAAGTTTCGATGAAAAAGAGTTTTATTGAAAATGCATACGATTCGTAGGAAAGATAAAAATATTTAAGAGCAGGAAAAGTAATACTGAATAAAAAGAAGTAAAAGAAATAATGTCAGTGCTACAAAGAAATTTGTAATAATGTATTTACTTGGGATTTCCCAATGCACTGGAATGGTTAAGTGATGTAACTCGATAACATTTCAGAAAATGCAACTGAACTGTAGTTTTTATCCGATTCAGCATCGGGAAAAAGCAAGGGAACACTAGACGAACTTCTTCAGAACAAGACTTACTGACGGATCATGCAGCACTGCAGCTCTCGACGGAGCTCGACTGAAGAAGAGTTTTCGAAACGCGAGGCAGCAGAACTTTTTCTCCAGTAGCATAACTCGATCCGACGGCAGACGAGAGGTATTTAGTTAAAAAAGAAAGTTCCCGAACGCGTGAAGTTTTTAATTGCAAACATTCACGTTTGCTTCCTTTTGTTGTGCTGATAACGAGGAAGCTGGGAGGGAAGATTGCCAATCCTCCGGAGCATCATTTCCTTTTTCTTCCAGTTGGTTACTTTCGATTTTGTATTGAAGGATCTCGAAAGCTGTTTTTCCTCGATTTTTTATTCGAAAGATAGAAATGTTATCCAATGATTATTAACATATTTGGAATACTAAGTTGCAAACGAATGATTTAATTACTTGAATAGCAAGATATCAGTGTATAGTTTCCTAACTTCCTATTGTCTAAGCATTCGATGTATAATTTAGTTTCATATATTACAAGTTTTGTACATTTTAAAGAGCCTTCGTCCGCTAAGGGTTAAAAGTGTTTTCTCTTGTTTTGGATAAATGATTAGCGTACTTTCAGCTATAACAACTTTTTCTTTCCTTTATTGGACTCTTTTCAGACGATTGATAGGGATGATAATTATTTTCTACATTTAATAATAATCTTTTATATTTAGATATTATATATATTCAATAATATAATCTTTTATATTTTGTTAGTAATTTCATCGTGTAAAAGGAATTTGTTAAAAATAGTTTCCTGTGTTAATGCTGTTTGACGATATGGAAAAGAATTTTAGAAAATTTTTCTAATTGTAGTATGGAGAATTGAAAAGTATATTATACTATTGTAACGTTAAAGGAACAATGAAGTTTGCGTGGAAATGTAATTGTTAGCTAAGAATATGCTGTAATGGTGGTATGCAGTGAGGAAAATTGAGAAACTTTTTAATTAAGCTTTAGAGCGGTTTTATTTAAGACAGTGTCGAATGCATATTAAATACAGGAATGCAGCACGCATTGAAAGCATAGTTGAATAGAGATTTTCTAAGTTGCGGGAAGTCCTATAATTGAGTTTGCGGGAAAAGGACTTCCCATTGGCTGAATAATTTCAGCTTAATTAGTTCGGCTTAATGATGAAGCTGACAATGTATACAGAGATTAATAATTAACATGGAAAGGTCTTTCTAATTACTCTTCATAACATTTACTATACTCTCGTATTACCTATCAACAGTTTTCACTTAACAATACTGCTTTCATAAAAACATAAATAAATCTAATGTAAACTGATTTCAAATAAATAAGCTCCTCGTAGTGCAAAAAATGATTAAACGTACGATTATGTATTTACAGATTTAAAAAATCAATTAAACCATTTCAATATTAAACATATTTCGTTTAGAGCATACACTTCCTATTTAAACAATTTACAATAAAAATAAGAGAAATAAATTATTCTAGTGGCAAGAAATATTAAAATTTCAGTAACTTCCTTAATGTTAATATATTACTACAGTTTCGATTACATTTCTATGAAAAGATATTCTCAAGTATATCAATTTACTGTCAATATCAATACATGTATTTAAAAACTGAAGGATCTCGTTTGTATTTAGAGACAAAATAAAATAGAAGTACATAGAACAGAAGGATCAACTTGATCAATTGCTGGTGTCGTTTCGAAACGGATTTAATGTCCATCGTACGCGTTAATTATTTCACCAACAAAAGCACAAAAGTGGAGCATCATTCGCGGCCACCTCGCGATAACGATGCCACTTTCACGGGAACAATGAACGTAACAAGATTCACGGTGGCATCCTTGATTAATGGCCACGATAAGGCTGACAATAAGAACCGATCGATTTGAATTGTCTGCGTCGGAGCCGAAACGATTCCGAGCGCGCTCCGTGTTTTCCACCGATCAAAGGATTGTCTGGAGATTACTTTTCCACGGAATCGACGGAAGAAGTTGAAAGAATCTTGATCAAATTTCCTTGGCCACTCGGGACACACTTCTCACGCGAACAACGCATTCTTATTCCATAAAATTGTTTGCTCATTGTAGTCGTTAGAAATAAAGCAACAGGAGCACTATTATATTCAATGAGATGCTTCCTTATTCACTGAAATCGGAGGAAAGTATTGCATTGCATCTAGACAGCATCAAAGTGTACGGTTTCATACAATTCTTTGATACAGTAGAAAGTGATTGTTAAAAATCGCTGAAAATAAAATCATCGAGAAGGATAGAAAATTTTAATTAATATTTTAAATAGAATTTAACGAACATAAATATTACTCGATTCCTCCGACTTTAAATTACATATTATTCTTCTGTTATCAATTATTATATCGTAAAGCAAACCTAAACATAGAATGTGTGTAAAACTTTTCTCTTTTTTCAATAAATTATTGCTGAGAAAGTTGTGGCGTCGATCACAGTTGAAAAATAAATCATAGGGTTAGGGGCTACTTTGAGTTTCTGTTGGAGTTTCATACAAAGTATAATGGAACAAAAGATTGTGGCATTCGACGCGGACAGCTACGAGCCTAGCGCAGCAGCGCGGACCGTGGAGAGAGTCCGTCGTCTTTTCGATCGTCAATTGTCTCCAGCGTGGATCCAAAAAATGTATAAAAGGACGGATCCACGCTGGACGACCAGAGTTGTGTAAACCTGCAAGCACATCATTACGGCCCCATTCCGTGTAAAATTGGGTGGTCCTTCGACAATAAATTTAGACGGCACGAAGTGCAATAATTAGGGTCTAGTTCGTACCCTGACAGTTTCGAAAAGAGAATTTTTGAATTTGAAACATTTCGAACGTCAAGGAGACTTCTGAAAAGTCCGGAAGCACGGGAAGTCTTAAAATTCTTGAAAGCCTTGAAAGTCCTCGATGGCTTCGGAACCCCTATAGTAAATCTCGAAATCCTTGAACATCTTTCAAATCTGCGGGTTCTTCAAAGTCTTCGGTTTAAGTTCCAGAAGTTCTCGACGTTCTGGAAGATCTAACTACCTTAAAACCCCCACCGAGTTTCCTAACACTTTGAACATTTACGAAGTTTGTAGAACAAGTCGCGTAACAATTGAAAGTCCTGAAAGCTTTGAACCTAACCTGTCCTTTAACTGACCACAAAACATGCACTCGCAAGTGAATCATCGTAATCCAGAATAAATTATAGATTCTAAAAAACAAAATTCAGAATATACAAAAGGAAGAAAACTTGTCTCGACATAAAACAATAATATTCAAATAATATAAGATTCTTCCGTAACAGTACAATTTAATTAATTATTCATCAAAAACTCCTGAACTACTTCCATCTCCAATCGACCAAAACAAGTTCCCAAATGTCCTAAAACAATTACAAAATTCTACCTTAAAAGCATTATTTCCAAATTTCCTTTACTCAAGCCATTACACGTTGTGCAATCCCTACTTTACAATTATCATAAAAATTCATCATTTTCACTTACATTACATCATCAAATATAATCACCGCCATTTCAACTAAACCAATGAAATCCGTTTACTTCCGATTATTAAACAAATTTCCCGAATTTTCTGTTTCCCGTATCACAAGGTGAATAAACAAGGAAACAAAGGAACCGCAGATCTACTGAATAATAACAATATTATCATAAATTTGTTTCGTTACAGCCGTTACGCCGGCAACGTGCTGCAATTCCGTGGGATGTTTTTTATCCGGATAATCCCGCGTTCCGAGCACGGCGCCGGAAACGGCAGTGAGCCGAGCCGAAAGAAAGGGCGCGCCCGAACTCGGTCAAGTTGGCATTTTTCGACGAGCAACGAAGGGTGAGCCAGGGAGACGGTCACGGAGGATGGGCGGCTTACTACTGGCAGCGATGGCCGTTCAACCTCTGCCGTTTCGAATTGTCGGACAATTGGATTCTAAAGGGATTCCGATCGCCAGAAATGTTTTCGGTTACACGAGAAATATAAAATGGCACTTGTACAGGGTTGACGAGAAAGTAATACGAGGTCCGTTACGAAGGTATCGAAATTTTTTCAGAGTATTGAAATTCGATTCGAGACTTTTTGAGAGATAGAAATACAAATGCTGTCGGGTAACGTTGATTGGATTTACGTCTCTTTTTTATTGGCGAAAATATGTCGTTGAAAATGTAATTTGATAAATGCAGATTCGGAGTTATTCTATTTAGCATTTTATATGATCGACTTGGAGTCATTATAAAAATTGTAGCAATAGATTATATTCGGTTTCTTCAGATGTTCATTATAGTATTCAGGTGAAACTATTCATTTTCAAAATGATTTCGAATATTCAATGATGTTAACACATTGAGTACAGGAAACGAGAGATCTTGTTTCTATATGAATACATACCTTCGTAGCTGTGCTAATTACCATAGCATTTAAAAAAATATTAAATTTCGTTAGTATTGATTATTTTTAAATTATTAGAAAATTTGTCAAATAACAATAAGATATTTGAATATTTTACATACAGTGATATAAGTTTTTAAGAATTAACCGGTATGCAATGTGTTCGGGCATCAATCATTGAAACAAGAAAACCTAGACCAGTCTTTTTTATTGATAATTCTAGTGTTAATGCGGACGAGGTGAAATTTTCATTAAACGTAGGGTGAGATGGTGGTTCGTATGTAACTGTATTTGTTTAGTAACATTGGCTCGCTTGATTTTTAATAAGAGGATATTTTCTGTGATTATATTGTAATATTCTGTAAACTTTTTATGAATTAGTTAATTATTATCTTAATATAGGAATTTTGATAATTTTTATTTGTTTCATGGCGTTAATGATTATTATGCTTTCCAGGTTTATGTACCGATATATATATATTTATTACTTGCTACTCGTTTTGAATATTACTTTATGTTGCTTCACTTACTATTGTACTATTTATTTGCTATATATCTTAAGTATCTTTATTATTAAATTACTTAATGATACTTTGTAACTACCGTTGTGCAAGAAGGTGTTAAAGGGAACTTCGCAGATGAAAGGAGACGCGAAGGTGACCACGAAGGGAGGAGAGTAGAGGCACGAGAGAAATAAGAGAACTCCCGATGTATCGATTAACATCCAGACGAACTTGACACAGCTCCGTGCAGGAGCACGTGGGCGTTTGAGATGTAACGTGGGCGACAAAGGTGTCGAAAAGAAGGTACGGTAATAGGCAGTGAAGGATTCGAGACGCTTCGATGTTTAAAACACAAGATTTAGTAGATCTGTAGGTGTAGTACCATCCCTGAATCAATTTAACCCTCTATAGGCTCGTGTGACTTTGAAGTAACGTACCAATATATTAGCATCTTGTTAATTTATTTCATTTTACGTAGCAACGTAGAGAATAAAATTAAGTACTTAATTAACTAAACCTTTTATACGGTCAGGCGTGAAAGTTCAACGTCATTGTAATGTCAAAATTACGAGGTACATTCGTTTCAATAGAATTATAAAACTTATTGAATACATCGTTAACTTATATTTACAGGTTGATATTTGTTCATTTTATACTACATACATTTTTTAAAGTTACGACAAATTCTATAAAATGTTAGAGGTAATAAAATATTTTATCCCAGAATTTATTTGATTCTTACGCAAATATAACACATTCGCAAATAAGCAAACGCATCGATGTTACTTATTCTCCAGTTACTACAGAATTAACCAATTACTATTTTCACTTACACGATACAATAAATATCACATAGAAATCAATGACCTTAATCACTGTTAATACTAACATTAGCAATTTCCAATCAAATTGCCCTCACAATCCTAATCATTACAAATATATACTCCACCCCGAAAGTTTCAGTAACAATTTACAATGACAAACCATGTTATTACCATGTTTAAAGAATTATTCTCAACAAAACACTTTTAGAATATAGTACTCCCTCCGAAAGCTTCCTCTCGACGCTGTCAAGCGTAAATATTCCCAGTCAACGTGTTACACGGTACCCAAATGTGCTCGCGTTCCCACGGCAGGGCTGCCGAAGATGTTTCGCCCGTGTATGGAGAAAACGAAGCTCGCGAGCGAAGAATACGTCTCTATAAATCGTCGGAACGACAGGAAGCAAGAACAACGGTTCCGCAGCGCACTGCATCAGCTTCACGAAAATCCAGGGTCAAGCTGGGTCCGCGGATCGCGTCGGAGATAGTACACGGCTCGTTTCCCGCGTCACTTGTTCGCCGCCCGGTACCTTTCCAGGCGAGAAAAATTTATTGGACTCGTCCATTGTACCTCCTGCTAAACTCTGTTGTCGTGTGTCCGACGCGAACGGATTCCCATTGGATCCCGGGGATCGTCGGGGAACGGGGCCGTCGAACGTAATAATGACGGAGTCGCGGGCAACGCGCGGAACAATGGCCGACGACAAAGCGTCACGTACAGATATCGAGTTTAGATTCCATTCACGGTGTGAAAATTTCTTTACATATTTCTGCATTAAGTATTACTTTTTGTTTTGTATGTTTTACGTTCGAATAATTTCACTGACGCAAAATGCTGCTGTAGCCAAAGGGTTAATAGAGAAATGTATTTTTACAGCTGAATTATTTGCGTTAAGTTGTTTATTGAGAAATTATTTGGTAAAATTTGGAATTTTATATTTTGTTTTGCACGGTGAATTTAGATTCCATTCACGGTGTGTCGATTTCTTTACATACTTATATAGTAATTGTATTTTGTTTTATAATTGCTATAGTCGATGGATTTAGTTTTTACTCTTTCTATTGAACAGGTTTTATTAAACATGCAATAATTATATAGGAAAATTATTTTGGCGTCGAACTGTTTATATGTAAATAATTGGTACTTTTTGTACTTTCTAATCTACCTGCAAAAGTGAACTTCTTTGTACATATTAATGATACATCACCTGAAATAGATTACTTCGAATCGATAACACAACACAACATTTTTCTTATTTTAAGATATTGATACTAGATATATCGCACTAAAACATTTTACTATTTCAATTTCGAATACTAAACTCAACGATAATTAATCACTCGCCATTGTTCACAATTTCCCACTTCCACGCATGAATAATTTCCATCTGTCTCATCACTAAACCCAAATTCTCTTTAACCATAAACCATTTTCATTCTCGCCGTACAGTACATAAACCGAGCAATCAAGAGTCCTTTTGATACTCTTCGTTGCGCAGCAAAAAATCTTTTTCTCGATAAAACAACAGTTTTTAGTGCCGTGCTCTGTAATCGTAAACAACAATCAATTCACCAGGCGCGGACGGGGGACGCAGAATCACCGTGACCCGATCGTAACGCGTTTCACAGAAAATTCACGATTGTGTCCACAGTTCGCAAATTGGATGGAAGAATCCAGTTACCGAATGGCGTTTCATTCCGCCGGATGTCTCGTCGCGAACGAGCAGTTTCGATCCGCAAAGTCCGCGGCAAAGTGTATTGCGTTCGCTCTCGGTAAATTTGACAGTGCGCTTATTCCGATTTTCCGCGCTCCGTGTCAGCCCAACTCGATGGAAAGAGGGATGAAGCGGTAAAAGGGTTCCCGATTAGCTCCTTTCACTAGAAATCCATTATCGTATTTACAGCTAGCAACTGTTTTTTGTTTTGCAACGTTACTCGCTCGACGAGATTTCTCACAAGTTATAATCCCTTGTATCTCACAAATAAAGTATCTCGTTACCTTTTTCCCATTTTGCTGAGGTTTTCAGCGAGATCTTACGTTCCTCTAATTATTGAAATTTGAAATAATTGGGAATATTAAAATATAATCGTTGTAATGATGATTTAACAGTAAAACTGCCGGACGAGTCAAATTGGCTAATTTCAAAATTTTTATATCGTAAGCATTTAAATTATGACGACACTTTTGTGGAAAATTGTCAAATATATTTGTGTACTTGTAATTTTATAGAAACCTAGATATAAATCACTCCAACTGCTCGGTTGTTTCAGTGTTACTTGGAATGTTAATTGATTCTCGACTTTTCGGAGCTTTTAACATAATCATCTATCATTATTAGTATTAGTATTACTATTACCCAGTTATTACTTCATTAGTTTAATAATTTTTGCAATAAATTGTGGACGAATCCATATTTGCATAAAAAAGTACCAAAATAATATTCTGTTATTCATTTGTCCATTGGAATCTAATTTTCTAATGAATTCTAATAACTATAATTTCTATCTTATAATTTTCATAATTTTAAAAATAACATTAATGGAATTCCGATAATATTAGCTATAACATTAAGCACAGGTAACCGTGAAATGACATACTTAATTGGTTCCGCGTTGTTCAAAATCGTATTAAACGAGATTTAGAAGTCGTACGAATGCAACGATTTTGTTCCGTGTTGGTAAAAAAACACTCCTCAACAAAGTTACACAGGCTGTCAGCCAGTGACGTCAAAGGCGAAAGATAATAACGCTTAATACTAACGCAAAAAAGAATGTTTCTAGAAAACCTTGTAACAGAAGTGCAACACTGTACGAGGGTCGTCGAGATTTTTTACCGTGTAATACGAGCACAGTGTTATTCGAGTAGCAATCTGTGTCGGGTTAATTAAATATTAGCTTAGAATTATATTCCGAGAAATTTATTCGTTATACGTTTTCTTTGTCGCGTTAACACTAGAATTAACGTACCAGTCAAAATGGCTGGTTCCAGTTCTTCCGTGTCGCAATATTTGATATTTTAAAAGTATTGAATATTCGGAATGATTTTGTATACTCATAGCTTCACTTACAATGTAATGGATACCAGCAGAAACGAAAAAGAATCTGTTGTCACGATTTTGATAAAAATTATATTATAGTCAGACTGAATGCTCGGTAGTTCCAGCGTTAAAAATATCCTAGTTCATGCAAATATGACGGAAAAATACGAGCAATTCGACTATTATGAAACGCGGACGATATACAGGAAAGTTGAGGAACACTGAATTATGGTTCTAACTAAAGCTGTTGGCGGGATGCAGTGTCAAGACCTGTGTAAAAAAAATGATAGCGGGTCGCTCTGGGGAGATGCCCCCGTCACGTACCTGCAACGCTCGCTGAACTGGAGTTCAAATTGCGCGCCCCGAAAGTTGAGCCATCGATTTTGATTTTTTTTAACCCATTTCGTCACAAGGTTCCCATTTGGGACACTGGACTTTTCCACGAATAAATGACAAATTTTGTACGATAATAAAATCTTGCTTGGCAATACTTTTGTTGCATACTGTCCATTAATTATTCATGTTATAAATATAACAGAAGTGGTCGTGTCACGGTAACAGGCAATACATTAAATTTCTGTTTGTGTAAAAACTTGGTCCTTAACGCTAATACTATCGGGTAGTTAAATAGACTTTTTGAAATTTCTCTATGGAAATTCTAAGAGTACGTCTATTGAGACTTTAAATGATTTACAACTCAGTTTGCGCATTGTTAAAGCAATTTCTTCAATAATTTCTCTGAGAAACATATGTTACCTCTTTAATAATTGCAAGAAGACATCAGGAATGGGTCGTTATGACCCGTCCGGTTGTTTTTGTGTTAATCGATTAATTTCTCGCGAACGAAACTATCATTTGGAAAACAGTAAAGGATTTTTCGGTTTTCATCTGAGCGAGAAATATTTTTGCAACAGTTTGGACATCGAACTTTGTTATGAAATGTTTTAATTCATTACTAATCAAGCAATCTTCAATTTAAAAATTTTCATTGGCAAGTAGTATTCATCAATTATTGATTTCAAGAACTACTTATCTAGAAGTTTAAAATATTGACAAAGTGAAGATCGTCCTTAAATTTCGTGTAGTAAATTGCAAATTCGTTAAGTTTGTAGAGATATGGTTACCTAAACACACATAAAAATACACGAAGATTCATACTCCGCTCACAACTATATTCCATATAAATCCACATTTATCTTATCCAATGCAAGAAAGAACAACGATTAACACGTTGAATGTCAACCAGGTATAATGACTACACTTCATTCAAGTAAACTATGATTACTTGTAAACATTTCTATTGTATATTACAAATACTACTATCTAATGCGGTGACATTCAGCTTGACGAATATGCAATAACAATAATGCAATTCAATCAAATGATTTAATATTATATTTTCTGCATTTCATGTATTCTGCTCTCTGGTATCGTGCGACATTCAACGTATTAATTAATTTTCTACAGCAGCCATTTTTAAAGAAATCGGTCACAAACCAGGGGTACATTAAATTCGATAAAAACATGTGTTTCACGAGTTGTCATACACGTTTGTAGATTACAAATGAATAAAATCAAGTTACGACGATGTGTTTCCGATGTAAGAATCGAAGATCCAGTTGCAAGGAAGGTGAAAGTCCGCGAAAGGTGAAAAGCCATAACATTCGGATCGATCGTGGTGGCACGTTGCTCAGCAGGCTGCATTCGTGAAGTAACCCCCGCAGAGATGGCCGGGGGTTATTGCAGCTTTGACGGAACAATTAGGTATTAGCGGGCTTGCGGGCGCAATAACGTGCACAGAGGATCGCGCACGCGTGCAAATCAGTGGATAATGATGATCCGATAAATTGCGTTAATATCCTACGGCACTGATAGACGTGACTGCGGGCCACAGTTACGGCTGGGACACGGATCGAAACCGTGGCTGATCAGAGATTAATGCTTCCTGCGTCAGTCTACGATCAGGCGGCGAGAGCCAATGATGAGGATGATTCGTTACTTCCCACGTACTCAATTTTATATTTTCCATAATATACGTTATCGCCGATAATTAATCGTACTATACCGATACATTATCGGTTTCCACTACCGGAATAATGTATAATCGATAGGTTTAATAATTAGTTGTTTTAATAATGAATAGTGTCAATAATCAATAGTTTGAGTGATTAGTAGTAGCTTTAGCTATGAATATTATTAATAATTAATAGTTTGAATGATTAGAAGTTTTAGGTATGAGTAGTATCAATAACTTATAGGATTCCGATAAAGCGACAAATTAGCATACTTTTTAATATTAAAAGCTTGCTTCGTACATCGATAAAATGAGTTTTATTTTTATTAATTTTTTAGTCGAAACATTTTTGTTGCGAAACATTTCGGGGTTAATGTATAGACTTTGAGCAGTATAATTGAATTCCTGTGTGCGGGTAATTTCAATACAATTATGCAAATTGTGAGGTATATAAGCAGCTTTTAACACAGATGGAAGTTTCATAAAAAGGATAATGGGTGTCTTAAACTGGTTTTTCGTAAGGGAAAGGAAAAACTCGGAAATTTTAAATGAACAGTGTATATCTGTGACGCAGCTCTTTATCTAAATCTAACGATTAATGTTTATAACGCTGAATTCGGTGAAAAATTGATTAAATTGAATATCTCTTGACGAGAAGGAGCAATAAAAACATGCAAAGTGTCTGAACTCATAAAATTATCCACAGTGTAGTAATTATTGAAGAAAAAGTCACGAAAATGAAAAATCTTCAAAGACGACGTCTTTGTTTGTAAAGTTGAATGATTGATTGAAAATGATTGATCCTCGAGTCTTTAAACACTTCAGAAGTGTTTGGTAACCTATTAGGAAGTCCCACACGAGGAATTCATCTCTCCAAATCTTTAATTAAACATCGAAGATCTAACAATAGCCGCAGGCATTATGTAATCAAATCAGTTAGCTAATTTCGGCCATATTCAACTCCGCGACGGCGCTCATTACTCTGGAGCGAACTGTAACAACGCACGAAGCGCATTCATGACGGAAATTTCTAATTATAAACTTATCGGCTCGAAGGTTACGTCTTTAATTCCTTTAATCTGTGCTAGGCCATTTATTTACAAACTTCTTCAAGCTAGGTACTTTCTTGCCGGTTTCGCAGCTACTCATTAATTTTTGATACCTTCAAAAATTCTTCGGAACACTTTCCAACTTTGCATTCAACATTGCTCCCAGATGAAAGAAAAACGAAAAATACTAATTAGAAAGAAACGAATGGAACTATACAAAGTGACACACAAATAATTCAATCTAATAAAATAACATCCTCTGCCCTTACATTTCCTAACAGTAGTCTATCTACCATTCTAAAAACCGTATTCACTAAATTCTCTAATCTTTCATTATTATTTCTATCGTTGGCGTTCCATGATTATTCCATTTACTAAATTGTATAACTTCCAATTGCCATTTTTATTCGCAGTGTTTCAAAATATTTCCAGTAAACTCTATCTAATTTCTATCTCTTGTTTTTATCATTCGTCTTTTAAAATATTTATTTACTAAATTCTACCATTTCTAAGAACTATTTTTATTGTTCCTATTTTAAACGATCAATACAGTCGAAGAATAACCCGTTACCATTTTTCATCTGCCGTGAAAGTTGCTTTTAATTATCTAGAACATTCGTGACCTTTGTACCCAGTAAACACAGCGCGGCCGAATCGAAAAGCAACGATTCCCCTTAAACAGACAAACAGTGCTCTCCTTCAGTGGTAATAAAACGAAAGGGCCGATAAACCAGCGACGAGGGCAACGTTTACGTCCCGGCTGGCGCACGTTGCAAACTCGCCACACGGAGCATCGACTCTGCAAAGAGTTCATTAACAACGAAATGTGACAGCGCCGGTGGGCGGGCGGGGGTAGTTTGTCGGACTGCAGTTGCACACCAACGGATTCACCGTTTTCGTTGGAGGACATTTCGCTTTCTCTCGCTATCGATTCGCTAAGCGGCTCGTAAGGAAGAGGAAAGCAGCCTTAAAGGCGCACGCTCAATGCCGCTAACCTATTTACCTATGTAGGAAAGAGCGCGCGGGCTGACTCATTTCCATCGATCCGGCTCACGTGTATTCCCAAAGTGGTCGGGATTCTTTCGAATCTTCATTAACGAGACTTCCCGTCAAACTTCCCGCGGAACATCCCGTTGGACAACACCTTCCCACCTACAAATCATTCCAATCTTCGATTTCCTTGCCGTTCCTTAGGAAATTGAACTTAAGGGATCGTTCTAATTAAGAATGAGAAATTTAGCGTTTGGATCCTCATTAACGAGGCTCGGACGACAACTTTCGAATCACAAATCATTCTAACTTTGGGTATTACCTTCGGTTTTCTCGCCTTTTCTTTGGAAATCGAACTTAAGGGATCAGTCGAATTAAGAGTGAGCAATTTAAACTTTGGATTTTCATTAACGAGGCTCGGACGATAGATTTTTACTCATAAATTACTCCGATCTTGAGTATTATCTTCGGTTTACTCGACATTTTTCGGGCCTTCCTTAAAAATTAAACTTAAGGAGTAATTCACAGAGATTTCTGTACGTTAAATAAGAAAATTGATAATAATAAAAATTAACATTTAGAGAATGGCACCTATGGTGACTTCTGGCCACACGATTATCTGAAGTATAAAAGTAACACAAGTTTTTAAATATATTACTGTCATTCCTATTACTTCCAGAAAAAAACAACAAAATTTCGTAATATTAACTTCAAGAACAAAACGACAGTAATTTTATATATTTCAAATGAACTCTTCCATGTGTTATTTTATAAGTACGTATTGTTTACGTACATATTTTCTTGCATTTCACAATATTACGTATTTCAGAAAATACGATTCGACAATCGGTAATCGACGATTCCCAAGCGACACAAGTACATTTAAGAAACGTTAATTCCGATGATAATGTACCTACCTACATGTCCAAGGCCAAATGATTTTGTAAATATCTGGACTAATTGGAGGAACGCCCAGCGATTCGTTGATTTTACGGCTGGTCGGTTGCTTCAATCCGGGAGTGGATTGTTTGGCCAGGAGCAAAGAAGAGAACGGGAAATTTGATTGAGAAATACGTGCACGCAAACACTGTTCTGACCGGATTAAATGAAATCACAAACAGATAATTAATGTGTTTGCGTAATTCACTGTAATTTACTTTCCTCTCCGCGCTTTTGCATGATCGCCGCGGACGCCGATATGCAAATGGGCGTTGTCAAATATTTAATCAACATATTTTCAACACGCTTCCACCTCTGTTGCATTACACAAGATGATATATGGTACTTTACACTATAGTTTACAATAGTGAATGCAATCATTTACATTTTGTTACGGAAAAATCTTTATCAAACAAATTCAAATAAACAATTGTAAAGTTGAATGTTAACCCTTTGCATTTCAGAAGCTTTTCACTGGAAATATTCAACATTTTTTAGTCAGATGCAAGTGACATTTTCTGAAATTGACTTGACGAGAAATCGCATGTACATTGAGAAAGGAAACTATTTTCTTTCAATATTTCACGTATTGATGCACTATATAAAGTTTAATATTAAGTATCTAACTTTACAATTTTGCTGTCAAATCAATTGGCGACTGAGAGGCGTCTTTGTAGTGCAAAGGGTTAAATATTAAATATTAAACATTAAATATTAAATATTAAATATTAAATATTAAGTATTACATATCAAAAAATGAAGATATTGTTTACAGAAAACAATAGAATATTTTTTTGTATTATCTTCGTGTTTTTACAATTTAAGAGGAAAAATACGCAAGTTAGTAATTGCACTGGTAGCCAGTACAACACTTCGCTGTTTATGTGATCGATACCGCGTTTCAGTGTCACTAACGTTACTGGAAAAGGCCGAGGTTGGTATCGCGTTAACGTAGAAATCCGCAAACGTAGGAACGCGGTCCACGCGTATCGCGAACTAATTCGAACTGATCAACTGAGATTCCCAGTCGATTGCGGTCGCCGGAAACCTCGTTTTGATAACTCGAGATCTAGATGGCCACTGCGAACTGCATGGCCGCAGCGAGCAGGCAAATCACCGATCCGTTTCGTCGCAGAGTTTACTGCCTCGTGCTTCTTGGAAAAACAAGGAATCGGAATTGCAGAACGGAATAATTGAAATGTGAAACTATTAAATTTTATTCGGAAAAATATCGTGCATCGTAACCACTGTCACTGAGAAATATCCACAGTAACATTGTACTATGTCAGTATTTTCTATTGTCCCAAAGTTTCAGGTCTGTTCAAATAAACAGATTCTCTGTAAAATAATATTTTGATACGTTAAAATAATTATCTAACGTGCCGCAAGATACTAATCGTTGATTACTTCATTCGGTTTTAGTTTTTGATTTTATGTTTCTTTTCATGTAAGATCGGTTGAAATTATTTCGATTTCGCTTGTGTTTTATAGTGGATTATCTTAATTGTACTTGCAACTACAAGTTGTCGGTGAGGGTGGAACTGAATTTGTAATTCTTCGTGGCTGTTCGTGCAATTAGGTGAACGACAATGAAAATATTAAATGTTATTAACATAGCAAAGTCTCAAACTCCTCGGATAATCAGATTCTCTGATAGCACTTACCTCGGAGCTCTCTGAAAGCTAGAGTCTCAGTTCTCTCGAATTTAATGCATGGAAATTTAGTTTCGAATATTAACTCCCCGCGATGCTCGATTCAAATTTCATATTAAATTTCATTCTTATCTATTCTACGAATATTTTCGTAATCGAGAAATATCACAGAACGATCTCTTTTAATTATAAAATTGCAATAATAAACCTAAAGTGTGCCGAAATTAATCTGTCTTAAAAGTCATTCCATTAAGTATTTTCAATCAATATTACAATAAACCTTTCTCCATTATCACGGCCAATAAAAAGACCCTTCATAATTACTCATTAACTTTCAAATTGCTGAAGAACGATTGCAATAAAAATATTGATGTTAAATAAAAATATTTAATAACATAAGTAGCTAGATAACAGTGTAATATGATTACTGTGATATCAAATCATTAATATTTATTCCTAATACCATTTTCCGTTGTTATTAAAAAATAAGTATTATTACATAAAACACTAGAAATTCTCGTGGCAGTCAACGTGTTGACTATCAGAAAAGGTTACTCTATTCACTGTAAATCTATGTTCGCTCAAAATATTCCATATCAATAGAAAAAAGAATAACGTATTATTTCAACATACTGAACAGCACAGTTAACTTTAGAAAAATTATTGGTCATTCATTCTAAATATGCGTGCACTCAAATAAATTCCATGTCATCAACAAAAGAGGAATAATATTTCATATCAGTATAGCTGCCAGAAACGTGTAATATTCATATTAATGCAGCCCTGTTGGAAATCCACGAGCCTGACCCGGCACTACAAGGGCAACGGGGGGGTTAAAGATTAAACCAACAACGGTACGCGAGCCGTATCGCGGCGAACGTGTTAATTACACCATTTCAAGTTCCCTTATTCCGCAACGGTATCGGAATACAAAGTGGCCCCGTTATTACGACGCGCACGCAATCCGTCGTAAACAAAACAAGGCGAGGCGAAAATGTTCGGAAACCTGATTGCGATGGAAATTCCGCATTGAACGGGTTCATCGTGCGACAGAGAGTGTCGCCGAGGTGACTCTATGACAGTGTTTTTACGAGAAGAACTGGGAATAGTTCTCAGACTTTTCCCTTATTTAATTTTTTGCATTCTAAAGGTGACTCTCAGCATTTGATTTGATATACCAAAATTATAAACCCTTACACACATTATTAACCCTTTGTCCTACAACAACGAGTAAGACTCGTGGTGAAGATTTTCAACATGATTCAACAAATACATGTATTGCTCAGTTCATTCGAGTTCAAAGTAAACATTATTCCTCTGTGATCAATTGTTACACTTAAAAGGAAATATAGGCATGACATATGCTTAGAATTTTTCTCTTTTTCTAATAAACTATTAACGACTAAGTAGTCGTATCGATCAGAGTTGAGAAAGAAATCATAGGCCAAGACTTTTAAAATTTTGGCCCTATAAACAAAAACAGTAATATTTCAATCGTTCCTTTTATTCTCATAAATGACTGAGAGTCATCATATGATTCGTTATAAAAACACATGATACGATTAAGGTTAAAAAGCATTGAAGAATATAAAGATTATGTAGAATTTCAACTATTATAACACATAACTTAAGGTTTTTGAAAAAATCGACTTAAACCATTTTCAAAATAAACGATTCATATGGGAACTTCTCTACTAGTCCACTGGTAACCATTTTACTAATATTAAAATATGCGATTTCAAGGCGATGCTATTAAGAACTAAAGAGTTGAAAGGACCACGGGAAGATGCCTAACGCGACAAGAGAAAGTAGACGGAAGTCTGCAATGGCGCAACCCCTGAAACCAGAGTTGCAACGCGCAGAGATGGAGACTGGTTTTCTTCCACCCCCGCTGGAGCGCGGCCAAGTAACTTTTCTACTTCGCTTTCATCGCGATTCCCGGTCGCTCTTATCAGGAACACTTTATACGTACTTTCCCGTGCCGCGAAGTGTGTTCGTTCGTTACGGTGGACCGGGAATCTACGATGCTTGCAGGACCACCATCGGCCACGAAACGTTAGGAGATTTTTTCGTCGGTGAAAACGCGGCCCAAGTAATCCCGGACTCGTTTTTCTCGCTTTCCAGCGGAGCTTCGAACTTTCAGGTAGAAGAATTTGCGTTTGCCAGGTAGTTCTGGCTTCCTTTTTGAAGATTTTTATGCAGACGTCGTCGAAGCGGGATAAGGAACTTGCGGAGATTTGATAATAGTTGGCAGTGAGTTTGGAAAGTCAGTTACACTGAAATTTGAATAAAAACATTCCACATTTGAATGGAAGAAAATTTGTATTCTGTCGCGAATATTACGCGAGTATTTCAGCGCTCTACTTGAGTTAGGGGTATAAGGTTTATATTTTGAACTTAGACTTTGCGTCTTAAGAGTTTCCTTTTGACTTTAGAATCTTTAGATGAGCAATGAAACTTGTATGAGTTGGATCAAACATTTTGTCACTGAAGAATCTAATATACATCGTAGACAAAGATCTTTTTATTCTCTATAAGTAAATCTACCTACATAGATACTAACATTTTGAACATTTTAAATTCTATTTCAATTATGAGAAAGAATTGTTACTATATTCCTTTAATAAATATAATTATCAATACTTATTTCCTAGTATGACACGATATATAATGAAATATCGTTTCCATTACTTTCAGTTTGTTACTTCCATTACCATCTGTAATATTAGAAGTAGAATCACTAACAAACTCGCGTGATCCGGTGCTCCCTAAGTTGTCTAGCCAAACTCGCCTAAACTCTATTAATACCGTTCCGATACAATCCTCCTGTTGGCTTGCCTTATCCGTGGAAATCCTATATAGGCGTACCTAAGCTTTCCATCAACGGCGCAACGTTGTCCGAGTAATCAAGGCATTGACATGTGAACGGGGAGCGCTTGCACGGGGATACGACCTGCTCCCATCCTGGGGCGACGCACTTAGTGCACAGTCACAATTTGATTCACCCTATATTACCAGGGTCACGCTGCAGACACGTCACAGGGAGAAGTTCAACGCAGAGATTGGAGGAAATCACTGTTTGAAACTGTTGTATATTGGTTCCGACTGAAACAGTTATGGAGACTGGAAATAAAGACGTAACTGTTATTCAGTATATCGGTTTTGAGCTGTGTCAATTTTTGTTTCGGTTCTATATTGGTTTCGTATCGACTATGTAATTGTCATTTTTCAATTCTGTATTCTGTTGAAAAATAACATATGGACGTATATTGATGGAATATACATTCTTTTACTGCAATTTATTAGCGAAATTAGAAATAAATCGTATATTTCATTGATATTATTGTCATCTAAGTATTGTGATTTTAAAATCAACCGTAACTAGAGATTGTGAGTATTATGAATTTATAGTAGAAATTATTCGGAAAATTGTATAATTATAAATGTATACATTAATTTCGAAATTGTTGTTTTATTAAGACTATTAGATTTTTAGTAAGGAATCAAGTTTTATCTAGTTTTCTCTTTTCATATGTTAACTCACAGAAATTTGCATATGTGTGATGCAAATGTATGAACATTCAAAGTTTAATTGTAATGCATTTCCAGTCGAACGTAGACGCGGTATAATTAATAACGACCGTAATTGCGCGTCATCCATGATAATCACCTTACGAGCATGATTCAGCAACAAAGGAAGCGCGCTCGATTCTTCAATTTCAAGGTTACGGATAACTGTCCTTTATCCTCGTGAGAACAGAGGAGAAAGTTCGACATAAATCCGCGGCGCCACATAATGCTGCCGCCTGTAGACAAAACTCCGAAATTCGATTATTCATATAACGGAAATTGAAGGTTACCAATGTGTTGCTAAATAGCCACTGTTATACAAAATGATTTTCATTTCAAAAAAACATTTTGTGCAAATAAATACCATTTTTCTATTTATATATCGTTTGAATCGAAACGCAAAATATCCGGTGTCATTTAATAAACTTCGTAGTATTCCCATAATGTGAACAAAAATATAACCATCATATATTTAGCTCTATACCTTACAACTTCTGTCTGAAGTATTTGTTCGTACCATTCATACTTTTTAAGTTATTGAGTTTTCGGCTACACTGTGCGCCATCTTGAAAAATCGCCCTCCCATTCGACGCACGTCGTTTCGTTGGGCCGATGATTGATCGCCAGGTCGCGATTCACTCGCCATTCCCGCGGATTTCCAGCGATTATTTAATGTTATTACCGCGGTTCCGTTCGTGTGTTGCTGCCGACAAGCGCGGGCCATGAAACTAACGACTCTCGGAATTACCTTAACCGTGAACCACGAGGACTCCGGGATTCTTTCGTAACTTCAGCCGCGCGCTGATCCGATTACCTCGAACCGCCGCGTTTATTAATTAAGAGGACTCAATTAAATCCGCGTGGAAATGGAATTCCTCGAGATGGCGAATGGTTGTTTATGAGTACTATATCTGTCGTTCTCGGTCATATGAATTCTTAAATTATGGCGACGCGTGTGGATAAATTTTTACTCCGTTTCATTCGATTTTGTGCGTTTGCGTACATTATGCGCTAAAAATAAATAATATACATTAAATTTACTGAATTACTAAGAATATATTAGTATTACATTTATAAGATGGACAGTATTTCCAGAAAATGAAAGTGGACTTGCAAATTGTAGATTTGGTAAATTTAACACTAAAACTACCGAGCAATTAGAATGATTTATTTTCAATTGGTTTTAAACATTAGAACAATACGTTCCTTGAGATGTGAAGTATCTCCTAGTCTTATATCTATAAAAATATATAAATTTAAATTATATAATTATATTATATATTTAAATTATGTTAATTTAATTTGAATTCACAATTTAAATACTTACAAAATAAAACTCGTGAAGTAGACCAATTTAACCTGTTCGGTAGTTTTAGTGTTAAAGTATTTTGATACAGTTGTTGTTTGAAGTTTGAACATATTACTAACTGAAACTGAACTCAGATTCAGTTTCAAATGTTTCTATGAAATACGTAATACCAAGGAAATAGGAAAAATTGAGGAAAGCTAGTAAATTGCTTTAGAGTCAAAAATATCACCATGAACAGTATCAATTAGTCACATTTGACTTTGATCACCGAAGTCAGTTGCTCACGTGTCTCCTAGAGGGTCATCCAACTGCATTGATTGATATATGATAAACTCACACGAGGACGAGCGCAGGAATGGTGCCAGATGTGCGGACGATAGGATCAAATTTCGGGAATCGTGTTAATAATAATCATTATATGGTGTGAGAGTTTCTCGAATTTAAGAGACTTGCAATTGGAAGAATATTTTGATTATAACAATAATTCTTATAATATTCTAATATTATACCAGACGCAGAAATTAATTTAACTCAATTTGAAACGTAAACATTTCATTCCATTTTCGGAGTTTTCATTTTATTTAAAAACATTTCAAAGATTGAACAATATTACATATATAACAATAAAACTGAATTAATTATCTACAATACATATATTTTCAAACTACACGGTAATTATGAATCTTCGCTTACGACTACAAGTAAAATAACGGAACATAGGAAATATTTCAAGAAAAAGAGAAGAAGCAGGAATAATGAGAACCAAGAGTACGAAATATTTTCATTTGCTAATTACCAATTCACGAGTACGGGCAGGAAAGAATGGTGGGTAACAACGTGGCCGGAAGGGACTGTTAAAAAAATGCCTGGAAGATTGTAATAAATTGAAGAAGGTCTCGAATTTGAAATTCAGGTCAAGTCTTTGATCAAGCGCGTCTATTCATGTCCGGCTAAAGAGTTTCGCGTATTTCCACGGCTGCGGCTCGAAGCCACGGTGCCGGGAACATGAAAGAAACGGCGAGGTCTACAGGCAATTTCGTGTTTCTTCAAGAACTTTTCCATTTTCTCCTTTCACTTTGCATATTGGTTCTCTTCTAGCCCCGCTAGGGCAGATTCACGCCCGAGGAAATTATTAGGTATACTTCTTCTGCTGGAGATTTCTCGGTATACTCCATGCATATTTTCCGGATCCATCCATCTTTCTCGTCCTCTCTGCTCCCCATAAGCTACACGTCCAGGGAAGTCGAGAAAGAAGAATGAAAATCGCAATGAAAATAATTTGGAGTGGATCCAACGAATGAACCTGCTGTTGGTCACGTATCTGGCAGAGTTGAATATTATTCGATTTACAGGACAATAACGACTGATTTAACCGTGTGATCTGTTCAGCGTTCGTTTTATTCGGTTTACTACCGTGTAATCAGTAAACCTTTGTTCACTTTACGACGTTAATTGTTGCATAATGAAATTGTCAATTTTCATTTTTATTTTCGTTGATATTTGAATGAAGGAAAGAAAATGGAGAAAGCTAGCTTCTGTAAAGGAAAGAAATTGTAATTTTTCAAGTGACCTGTAAATCAGAGTTCATTAAAAGTTATCGAATTATCGTTTCTAATTTGTATATCGTAACAGCTTCAGTGATTCAATGATCAAGTCTATGATCAGTAATTAAGCAGTAGGTATTTTAATTTCATGGGAAACAATGCTTCGAATTTAAAACAATCCCGTTTATTTGATTCTTCATCAAGGGTTAGCTGTTGAGCGGTGCTCTCATTAAAATGGATGAAATGCAGAACGGTTTTTGTTTTGCGAGTCAGCCGAGCAATCCTGCGGCCTTATTCGGTCTTCATTCATTAAACAAAATATTCAGGTTCGACTTGAATAAACACAGAAGATTCCTGCGGGATCATCGGGGACAAAAAGTGTAAAAGTTCTCTGTTTAATTCAATTCCACTCAATAATACGATAAACCATTCCCTTGTCGTTCGAAGTTGTCGAGGCTTTTGCATTAATCCTTTCAGAGTGGATTGATTCCCTGGGAGGAAAATTTGCATACGAAACAATAACTTTGTTACATTAAAAATTTCACTTCTTATTAATTAATAACGCTGATTAATAACCCGCGGTTTTCGTTCGTCATTGTTTTATTTCTCCAGTAAAAACAATGAACTTTCTGCGATCAATAATTTTGATATTCCGAGATATCAAACAATTTTATTTTAACTCCTTCGAACTTGACGTTGAAAACAGTGTGAAGTTATTATTTTAATATACTGCTAGAATTGAAGTTAAGCACAGAAAACATATAAAATGGTATTACCAGTACTAGCAATCGGTAAAATAGGTTTCTATCTTCATACATCAAAATCAAGATGTCGGATAACGTAAATATCATATTTAAGTCCATTAAACTTAACAAACACAACATTCATTACAACGTTCACAATGTGATAAATAATCGTATAAACGAACAGATCAGTTTCCTTCTATAAATAACAATATCAATAACAATACAGTCAAAAATGTGTCTTTTTCCATGAATACTTTTATTCTTACAAAAATTAAACAAATCCTCATTATACATCACACTCAAACTACAAACCACAAACATACCCCATTATCTCACTAAAAAAATGAAAACAGTGTTCCTTCCACAACACTATTACACCAATCACCCCCTCACTGTAATTAAGGCCTTCACATACCAAACAAACTATCTCCCCTTTTCTAATCTCCTCAAATTTTAGCCGTAGATCACTTAATTTGTACCACATTCTCTAAATCTCAGCGAATCTCTCTAATCTGCGTTCCTTGGAATTAATCAATTTTGCAAATGATCGGCTCAATTAATGCAGAATGTGCTCAGGAATACGAAAGCACATTGGCATCGACGCACCTCGGCGACCATCAGGTTGCCCCATGGAACAGCACACGAAGCATCACAGTTGAACATTGCACAACATTTGCAAGAACTATTCGAGCCTCGGCGTATTAATTGTTCAGCTGGTCCGGGTGTTCGCGTATGATGACCCAATTTTCGAACACGTTTATCTCAGGCTGGAGCGCCACGAGGACGATCCACACCTGCACACCGCCTTCGAACACTGGGAACCCCGGAGCTCTGACACGGCCATGGTACCGTCGACTTTGGACCGCCGCCAACGGCCCTGTTACACAATTCGCCCGACCGACAGCGTACGAATCCTCTGTGGAGTTCCCTGGCGAACCTGATATCCTCTTCTGTCTCGATCCCCGCCCAATATCTCCGATCCGACGAAAAGGACACGCGGGAGACATAATTCGATGGAAGCATGATTACAAAAATTGTTCGAGGGACGCTGCGATCGTAGCTGTGCTCCGAGAAATTCAATTCGGCTGAAGCATTCGAGATGGAAGCGACGAATTTTCATCTGCGAAATATTTTACTTGGCGGTGTTGAATTATTCACAGTATAAGTGCATTTTTATTTCACTGTACTAGGTATGGTACTTATATTATTGACTCTAAGGTTTCATTTTAGGAGATGGTGACGATTGAATTTTAATTACTACATGGACAAGTGTTTTATTACTCGATAAAGTGCTTGAATCGCTGTAACTTCGAATAGAATTTTCATTCAAATGTAATAAAACTCTTGTGTGTTCTTCGAATGCTCATAAATCAAATTGTCAAGTTTGAAAGGGATATGTTTATTAGATGCACTTTAAAAAATTACCAAATGTAAAAATCAAATTTCTACACTTAAAATTCTATTCAGTTATCTTTAGAAGTTTTGAATCGATGTTTAAAACCATTAAATATATTTCAAAGCTTTCAATTCATGATTAAAGGATTCAAAGAGTACTGTAAAGTAAATACGCTACATGTTTCAATTTTAAACCACGCGAATTCGCTACAGGGTTCTAAACTTCAAAGAGTTAAATAGTTCTCCGGCAGTACAGCAAAAACGCCGGATTACCGCGGAACCGTGGCATTGTTTCCTTGAGAGGGAACAATCCGGGTGCGTTTTGTGTGCAGCTCGTAGCGCATTTCGTGTCCCCCTTTGATCGTTGTAATCGAAACACACTTAAGGTCGGCGCCGGTTATTTTTAGTGTGGCCCTGAAAGGCGACACCCTGCAAAAGGGCGGTCTCCTTGTTGCACGTGGCTGTCTGTTATTCGTAATACACGCGAGGCGAGACCCACCATAATCTGCCGGCCGAAAGCTGCTCGTTATGCGCCGAAAGATCGCAACGGCTCGAGGTCAAACGGTGGGCGTGCGGAACGTTCGTCATGCAAAGAAATCGCACCTCGATTCATTGAAGTTAGACTTGCCAGTATTATCGTTTATATTATTGTTAACACTAAAACTACCAGGTGCGCCAAAATCATCTATTCCTGATGTCTTCTTTTTTGTAATTATTAGGAAGATAACAGATGTTCCTCTAAGAAATGATTAAAGAAATTGATTTAACAATATGCAAACTGAATTGCAACTTAATTGAAGTCTCGATAGATGCAGGTTTCTATAGGAAAATTTCAAAAAGTTCATTTAACTGCTTGGTAGTTTTAGTGTTAACCCTTTGCGATCGAGTGCCGCCGTAATGGCGACTTCGAGCTTTCCTATTATTGAACTAACGAGAGATTGACATGCGGTTTTCTTCTTTTCTAGTACGACGTCGTTGCTTTTTCAGTTTCTTATGGGAAGAGTTTGTAAATATTTTAAAAATGCTCGTCCACAAAGGGTCAGGTTTCTAGAACATTAGGCGTAGCAAAAGTTCTTTTTTGCGAGCTTCAGTTGATTAAATGAATTCGAATCATCAAAGACAATGAATTTTGATGTTATTCGTAGGCTGCTGTAGAAGTCACAGAATGTTATAGACTGCGGATTTTTATGGATTTATGGAAATTTTAGAAACATTCCATGGGGTGCATATTAATACAAATACAGATGATGGAGGTTCATACAAATGTTGATAAGAAACAAGTTATTATTTATCTTCATCTGCGTTTTGTTATATATTAAATATTTAACCCTTAATATTATGTTATAAACATTTAATATGTTATATATATATAAATTATTATTATATTATTATATTATTATATTATTATATTGTTATATTATTGTATTGTTATATTGTCATATTGTTATATTGTTATATTGTTATATTGTTATATTGTTATATTGTTATATTGTTATATTATTATATTATTATATTATTGTATTATTGTATTATTGTATTATTGTATTATTGTATTATTATACTATTATACTATTATATTATTATATTTTTATATATATATTAATTAGAGTTTATATTTACTGAATGAACAGGACCCACCATTATGCACTGAAAGATTGCAGCGGCCCGAGGTCAAACGGTAGGCGTGCGAAGCGCTCGTCATGCAAAAGTGGCCACGCGTTTCCTCAGCCCGGCGGACGCTTCCTAATTTTTTCCCCCCTCCATCTCGTGACTCGATCTCCCCTGGCGATAAGCCTCGAATTAAACTGCCAGATAATTAAATTCCCAATGACTCGCCCCGCTCCCTTCTAATCTCGTTATTCCACTTTCTACCATTCCCCACTTACTTTATTTCCCGCCGTCTGTTCTACTTTCCACTGGATTTGTAGACTACGGGCTGTTTGTCGCGCGAACTGAATTCCACAGGTTTCTTAGCCCCCTTGTCTTGCGAGCTCCTTTGTCACTTGCTCGAACTGTTCCGTTGTTAATAGCTTGTCAGAGGAAAAGAAAGTTTTCTAGCTTGGTTAAATCGTTGAATGTTGCATTGCATATTGAACTTTATATTAACCCTTCGCAGACGAGATCTTTTGACACGCTTGAAAAACTTTTTCCATGTCGTGAGTTATACGTTGAAGTCTGAAATACTAGAGAAAAGTAAATATCAATTACTCGATATGTGAATCATTAAATTATTCATCTGTAGCTTTCGAATTTAAATATCAAAATCTTCATTATTGCCGACTTCCGCGAAGGGTTAATAGAGAAATAGCATTTGATTTAAGTTTAACAGGAATACAGTGAAATATGTCGAAATTATAATAGTATTTCATATGCCATGGATATTTTAAATGTCAGTTTCTTCTAGCTTGTGTTTAAATATTCTTAAATTACTAATCAGTTAATTTCCATCATTTTGTAACCACGATTGAATATACTTTATTCATATCTTGATTAGTTTATACACGATAATGTAGCTACGTTTACCATTTTACTTTGTATTATTTAAATATCGATAGCGAGGCTCTTAGAAATGAAAATAAAATTATCGATGAATGGAACGGACCGAAATCTGATAAAAGAACACGTGAAACGTTGAGATCTTCTCGTAGGGTGAGAAGACAAATTCAAAGATTACGGTTGGAAAGGAAAGTGGGATTGGAGCTGTTTTATGGAAAGCAGAACCACCCCGAGTATTACCAGACATTTTAGCTGGAGAGGAGCAAAGTTGACCCTTCGATTCCACCCTGGGAGGAAAGTTTCCCTCGGAAGGGGTGATCCAGACGTCGCTTTCGACCCTTGAATCGTCGGGTTTCGTGTAAAAATTAGAAAAGCAAATTTCGGGGACGACATAAGGGCAACAGCGAAATACTTCTGTAACAGGGGTGATTCCAGACGAATTTATGGGGTGACTTTAGAGGCCATACAGGTTTTTACATTTGGGGTTGAAAGAGGGGTTACTTATCCGTGAATCACTGCGATGCGATCTTTTTTCTGATGCCAATTTCATACTTTATACACAGTGATCCCGTAGACCGATATTCTTAAAAACTAAATACCCAATTTGTATTCCCGAAATAAAAGAATATATTTTCTCCTCCTTTCCGAATATTTCTTCAACCTCTTTTCTGTAAAATCTTTATTCATTAACCCCTTGCCCTACAATATCGTGCCAGACTCGTGACGAAGATTTCAAATAGAATTTAACAAACATAAATATTATTCAATTTGTCTGAATGCAAATTACAATCTATTTCTCTGTTATCGACGATTATACCTTTAAGCACACGTTGACATAGAACAAGACTAAAATTTTCTCTTATTTTCAATAAATTATTAAAAACAAAGTCGCTAGATCGTTCACAGTTCAGGAAGAAATCATAGGGAAAGGGGTTAATTTTTGCAATATAGTCCAATATTAAAGGCGACAAGGGTATAAAACAAATTGCACATTCGTGACTCGTGAATATTGAATTTACTTGAAAACGTATTATCGCGAGCAAAATTCTCTGCAACGAGAACTGCATATTAATTTACACCTTGAAAGTTTAGGATTAAGGTCAACTAATCGCGTTCGCGCGATTCAAGTATTAATTTATAAATGTATAAAATAATATAGAATATATTTAACATTAACGTTTCAACGTTTCACCTTCAAACTTCATATTTGAAGGTGTCCTAGAAAATGTCACCTAACCATTATATCAATGCAAAAAACGTTTTCCGAAAACATCTTATTCGCTTCAATGTGCAACGATATCCACCCCCGGCAGTCCAAGCAGAAATATCCGCCCGACCCGTTTCCCGATTTGCCGGGTCGAGGGGCACCATCGGCGAATAAATACCTATCTCCGTCAAACCATGAGAACATCAACAATGGTCAGAACTTCTCGGGAAGAGTGCACATAGAGCCCTCGATAAACCCTGTTCATAAAGTGGATCAAACCCTCTCACGGTCGTATCAAACTTTTACGGCTCGAGGTGTTCTCGGTTCCTCATTTTGAAGGTAACGTAAACGTCGTTTGATATAATCACTGTTTAATATGGCACTTTAGTCATTTGTTTAAGGACATTTGCGAAAAAACTGGAATGGTACTTTTACATGACATAATGGTGACAGTATTAATAATTATAATAAAAATTCTTAACCCTTTGTACTCCTTCCACTTTGATATTCTGTGGTTCACAATATCTTGGAAAAAAACAGTTTCTAGAAAAATCATGTCTTACTAACAAAATAGCAAGTAGAGAATATGTATGCAAAACTGATAGTGCAATTGTTAGCCCTACACACATTTGTCGAAATGAAAAAAATAAAAATAGAAAACAATAAATAGAGAAGCAACTAACGCAACAGAAACAGGAAATAGAAAACAGAAACAAGAGAAGTAAAAAGTAGAACCAATAAATCGAAATAAATGAAAAACACGAGATAATAAAAAGAAAAAAGAAAATAAATCTATTGTCATTCCAGTTACCAATTACACTAGATCGCTTTTACATATGCTAGTCACACAATCAAAACCCATAAAGGCTCAAATGTGCATATCAAAGTAAATACGTGCATATCGCAAAAAAATGCATATCGCACTAAAACCGAGCATCGTGTTTCAACGCGAAACCGTAAACGGTTAGAAGAAAGAGCCGGAAACACCGGGTGTATCCGTCGGATATCCAGAATTCGGTTCACGGTCCGCATCCACGATCGCCGGAGGAACCTCGTAAAATGACAACGATGTTACCTATTTCACGGGGGGCTTTACAATCGTTTCTCAACCCTCCGCGGAGATTCTGACCTCTATTCCTCGTCCGTGTTCCCTTTCCTCCATCCACCCCTTTCCCAGCCCAACGAACGTTCACACAGAGTCTCTTTACGTTCGTCGATATCGGTACAGAAACGAGTTCTCTCGATTCGATTCCATCGTATCTCGGTGCCAGGCACACGATCCCATCCCCTCCGCCGGCTTGGGGCAGCCGGTTACGCAAGGGGGTGGGAGAACGCGGCGGATCACGATGAATCCCTTTGAAGATTGGCCAAAGTCATATCTCGAGTCCATCTCGCCGTTTGACGTCCGTCTCGCCGGGTACTTTTTGGCCGAGTGACTTTCCGATCCTGTGTTTTCATTCCTGCGGTTTTTTCCTGTTTTTATTTTTGTTTTTCTCACGGACACTTTGTGGATAGGATGGACTATCGTGGATCCAGGAGATTGGAAGTTGCGGCTTTCGGGGGGGGGGGGGGGGGAGAGGCTGACTGGCCGACGAGTTCCCGAAAAAGCTGAAAAGTTGATTTCAGAGTTCGGTAGGATTGTGACGCGAGTTGTGGGAATATTATTCGGGCGGAGGATCGCAGAGTTTTGGGGATGGTTGGATTTTAGGGGATGTTTTGAATGGTCGTTGAAGCGTTTGATGCGCGAGACAGGTGAATATTGTAGGAGTTGTAGGGGCGATTTGTTGGAAGTTTGGATCCTTTTTTGGCTGGTTTTTGATCATTTGTCGATTTATATTGATTTTTGGTATAGTTATGTGATGGAGATTGGTGTTGTATACGGATTTTTGTGAGCCTATGGTGGGATTGGTGATTAGAGGAAATAAAATATTTTTTAAGTGGTTTTATAACAACAGTTCATTAGGAAGCTTTATTGATAGGAATGACCTGTTTTTATAGTTGAAAATCCTGTACGAGTCAATACTTTCAACAGAGTATCGTTCAATCCAATTGAAGATATTTTATTTTATTCTGTTTAGTGGCATACAATTGAAATTTAAACTTATATGGAACTTTTTAAATATTTCTTGCTTCATTTTAAAATATTTCTATTTAACTTTCAGCGGATAGATACCATTCTGTCGATTTATATTCACCGCGAAGGACCATTTTAACTACAAATTCGGAATTTCAGATTATATTCCCTTGCGAGACGATTCATCCTAAAAGTTACAAAACGGAACGGACATCCAGAGTACCTCGGATAGATTCTAAATATTCATGGAAATATACATTTCCACAAATAAATTCGTAGGACTTAAAACCAAAAGAACATTTCCATGAACAAATTTGTAAGACTTGAAACCGGTAAACATTTGCACGGTTAAATTTGTAACACTTGAAACAAGTAAATTATTACCACCGACAAATTTCTAAAATTTGCAATTACAAAACGTTCCCATGGACAAATTTGTGGAATTTGAAATCAGTAAATTATTTTCACGTACGAACTTATAGATTATAAAGACAGAGAAATCAGAAAACTATTTTCATGGTCGAATTCACTTACCAGAAAATTATGTCCGCGTTTCAAATTTATAAAACTTGGAAAAGGAACAATCCTCGCGATGAAATTTATAGAACTCGGAATTAGAGTGCCATTTCCACGTACAACTTTATGGAACTTGGAACCGGAGCCATTTTCGCAAACAAATTTATAGAACCCATAACTGGAAAATCATTCTCGCGTACAGGTTTATATAACTCGGTGCCAGAGACAGTCTCGTAAACAAATTTACAGAACGTATAACTCGAAGATCATGCTCACGTACAAATTTATATAACTTGGAACCAGAAAACTATCCCCCTACCTCGATCGCACTCCAAAGACAATAAAAGATCCAATTCGCGAACATTTTATCGCCAGCCTCGCACGTTCGAGCACATTCGTAAATGCGCGAACGTGGACAGTGTAATCACGAGAGTCACCAGAGCGTCGCGTCGCACAGTTCGTCCCAAATTCGACTATTCACATAACAAAATTGAAGGTTGCCAATGTGTTGCTAAGTAATCTCTGCTATACAAAACGATCTTCATTTGGAGAATAAAGATTTTGTGCAAAATATCCATTTTCATTTAACGAACTTTATAATATCCCCATAATGCAAACAAAAATGTGTTTAGATTTATGTCTAAACACCATATGTTTAGCTTTATACTTTACAAGTTTTGTACGAGGCATTTGTTTGTATCATTCATACTCTTTAAGTTATTGAGTTTTGCCCAGAAAACGGCCGCGCTTTTCTTTCGCGTCGGAACAAGACAGGACAGGGGAAACGGTGCGTGTATTATGCGGGAAATGAATTGACAGCGGAACGCGGATTCGCGAAAATAGAACGAGCCGGCGGGGAATACGCTGGTGGGAGGCGAATCGAAAAAAAAGAGGGAAGAGAAAGGAAGATGGAAAGAGAGGCGTGAATGAGAGCCGAGTGACGCAGCGACAACGCGGCGCGGCGCGCGTGGGCGTTGCTTTAAATTCAGACAGCTTCTCAAATAACTGTCTCCGTTTCAGCGCGAATGCCCGTATCGACAGCGGCGTGACGATGTAAATAACGGCTCGAAGTGCCGCCGGAAGGAATCCGTGGGCCGGAAATTCCGGATTTAACCCTAAACGTATTGTGACCGGTCAAATGGCTGGTTTTCAAAGTTTATTGAAAATTCTGCGTTCTCTTTAGTTCATTTAACACATTGTTGACCGACAATTTCACGTGAAAGCTTCCCCATGTCACTGGTTATTATTCCTTGATTAAATATGAAAGTGTACAATGTAAACAAACTTCAGTATATTTTATTAATACGTAATGGATTGAAGTGAAACTTCGGACATATGTTTCACGTAACTTTGAATATTTTGCTTTGCAATATTCTATATTGCTCTGTTTCGAACATTGCAATAGCCAATGCAAGTGCGAACACGAGTTAACTAGCGAGCCGTCAACAACGTTTAGGCATGAAAACACGAGTTAACTCGTGACCGGCCAACAGTGTACTGTATAACAGTGTCTGCATTGCCCGATTAACATGTTGACTACTACGGTGCTCACCGGTGACCGAAACGTGCAAATTAATTGAAAACAATTGGAAGGGGAAAACTGATGTATAAATAATAATACTATCACTTAAGAATTATGATACCAAACTATTAATAACTAATTCTAATATCATTTTCCTTCGTTGGCAGAATATGTATCTTAATCGTCTACCTTCAAAGTTCCTAACTTCCACAATCCAAATGAACGAGCATCAACTTCTTCAACAGTCAGTAGAATAAATTGTACAAGAAATCGTACAATATATATCGACTCTTGAATGAAATTCTAACATATGAAACAGAAATAAATCATTTCTGTCCCTCAGTTTATTCAAAGTCTTTATGTAACCTCCAAGCAGTTATCAATATTTCCTCGGAAATAATGAATATTTATTATGAGAAGTATTATTGAGTGCAAGGGGTTAAAAATAACGGAGCGAGAGTGTGTTCCGGGAGCGGTTTCGAAAGAGGCCGGATCGCGTGAAAAGAGAAGAAGAAAAAAAAAGAAATAAAGAGGAAAGGTAAATGTCAAGTTCAGAAGAGCCACGTGGGAGTTGTCCACACTCGGCAACGGTAACGAGCCCATGGACTTATCGGAAAAATTCAAATTACCGAGAGTATGGTTTCGCGAGCACTCGAGCCCATCCGAGGATCTCTGGATTTTATAAACGAAGCCCTTGACCTCGTTGTTTTCTTGGCAATGTGTCTGCTGCTCCACGCTCGGGATCGCTTGTTTGGTTTTTACCCTGCAACGGAGAACTGTTCGGTTGCCGAGGCTTTTGTGGATGATTGTGGAACCTCTGTGACGTGAACTAATTGGGGGATGACAGTACTTGAATAAAAGAATTTTTGTGTCAGACGAAGATCATTTTGTTCGATTTAGTGTTAAAGGCAACGTAAGATGAAATTTATATCGTTTGCTTGTGAATATTTCTATACCTGGTCTGCAGGATTATATTTAATCACAAAACTATATCAGGGTTCAGTCCTTACTATTATTAAAATTGAAACGATCAAACTCCGTGCGTTCCAATTATTTTTAACAGCTGAGTCACGTGACTATTTTTAAAACGTTTAATTCTGTGGTGTTTTAGGATATTCATTTATTATTCGTATCATTCACGGTAAATAATAAATGATGTATTTATTTGTTATTTATAAAGAAATACGTAATACTTAATTCGGTGTACGTAATCGAGCCCCTATTATATATTGTCATTTCATTTTGTTTATTCGAAAATAAGATTTTATATTTTGTATCGTGCCACGCTGTCAGTATGATGAATCCACTGTCAAGGGCGAAGCAAGTCGACGAAATTATACGGTCACCTTGTGATTAGTTCGTTACAGGGTCAGAGTGAAACCGAGAATCGCTGGAGTCTGCTGGTCGCGAGGATACTTTCTCTTGGGGATTTCTTAACTAAATAGATCACGAAAACCCATCAGCGAGAGATGTCTGCATCGATAGATAGAGAGAGTGACACGGTTTCTTTTTAACAGGCCAAGTAAACTGATTACCTATTGCGCAAGTACTGACATGTTCGTCCTGAACTTCGTAGTCTAACGGAATTAACAAAATTAATTCGAAGTAAAAAAAATGGAATAGCTATCCATATAGTTCGATTCAATCTAGATAAATTTAATTAGACTAAGAAGTAGGGCGAATGGATTTTATAGATGAAAATAAAATAATAAAATTTGTTCTTCGGAAGATAAGTATGATGGATCGTATGTTAATAAAAACATGAATAAGAACATCCCGATGAAGAAAGAATAGATACGACTTTTTATCTGACTCCTTTGAAAACGAATGATAAGTCTTATCTGAATAAAAAGAAAGTGAGCTCAGTATATTCGATTATCAAGAGAAATGACGTTGCTACTTTGATCTAAAACGTGTTTGGCTATTGAATAAGAATCGTCTACCTTCATTAGGAGATCGTAGATTCTTCAATTAGCACAAAGTGGATTCCAAGTGAAACATGGAAATAGGAACACGAATATTTCGAAGGCTGCTCATAAATGAAATGTAGATTAAATTTAGCAGAAAGTGGTCAGATAAGCCAAAAGGATCCATTTACGGAGTAATGAGGAGAATGAGGTCGTCCTTGGTCAGACGTGGAGAGAGTGTCTGGTCTAACCAGATAAATAGATAGAGATCTGTTAAGATTAGTAGAATGAGGTACGTTTGTAACCAGCCAAATGGTTTGTAAACCATTCGTGGTTGTATCAGTGGAAAGAGGATTGTTTTGGTCAGGCAGCATTCCTTGGGGTTTGTGTACAAAGAAAACAGTCTATGAACAGGCAAGCATGTATACTATCTTCAGTTAAGCAAATAAAGTTGAAGTAGAGTCAATGTCAGTTCTGTGTTGGGATCATAGCCGTTTGTGACCAAGCGAATGGTCTATAAATTATTCATGGTTATAGATGGGGAGAGAGGATTGTTTGTAGTTGGACAAAGTAGAAATATAATCGTTTATTGCGACTCAAGTAAAAAGAGAACGTTGTATAGGCAGGCAAATATAACACGTACTATTTTTAGTTACGCAAATGAAAGATTGATGTAGGTCGGCGTTATGTTTGAGTTCGGATTTTGTTTGAACTATTGGAATAGTGTGCTGTGTGATCAGACAATTGGTCTATATTTATGACAAATTATTTACAATAAAAAAAAAACACATCAAATTCGAATTAATCTAGTATTAATTCTAGATTCACGATTTCTTTGTAAATACATAAATAATAAGAAATTATAATTTCAGTCAAGTATTGAAGTATTAAATTAAGAAGTAGAGATGTCTTTAAGTATTTAACTTTATAAATGTTACCTAATAAATATTCACGACGATTTTCATTAATAGCAATAAGCATTACAAAATATACATAAACGAACACCAATTTCTCTAGGATCGATAGAAATTAAAATTATTTTTACATTACTTCATTAACTCCTTGACCTGCAATATTCTGTCAGGCTCGTGACGAACATTTTCAACTGAATTTGACAAAACTAATTTATATTTATATTTCTTAAACATTAACGAAATATTACTACTGTTCTATTGTCAATCTTAAATCTTTCGAGTAAACGTAGGCACACAATACACGTCAACATTTTCTCTTTCCTTAACAACAGATTCACGCTAAAATACTTGCATCGAAGTTCAGAAATAAATCATAGAGCAAGGGATTAATACAATATTTCACTCTCCTTTTACCCTTTGCACTCGCATATCGTGCTGGAAATGACAATACAAATCTGTTACACTTTATTCGCGATACTTTAAAAACACTTTAAAAGACATACAAAAATTAAATCTTCTTACAGTAACAATAAATAAAATAAACATAAACCGTTGAATTCCACCGATGTAAATTACGTCAATTCATTCCCCCGCAAATAAATACAACATTGAACATAAATCAAACTAGACCTCGTCAAACAACATTGAAAATAAATGCAGTGCGAAGGGTTAAATCCACAAGGACGTCTGCACATACGCGATATTATTGAACCACCGGCCATCTGTAATCAGCCAAATGGTCCAATCAACAACTGACTTCCTAGATCCCACCTAACCCAGACCTAGGTCACACAGAATCCTGCTCGGTCAAGGTCACCAAGGGGTTGTCTGATCCCGAGCTGAAAATACTATACCCTATCCCCCGTTCGTACACCGTCCTCTTTCCCAGGAAGCCCGTGATTGCTTATGGGGAGGGCTCACTGTGATCACACAAGCCTTCGGGGCTGGTCTTTTTTCACTCCGATGTAACTGGGTCACGGGCCGAAAATATCGATGTTCCATAATCTCGTAGGTGAAAAGGCTTCGCGTTAGCGGGCGTATACACGTCCGCTCTCTCGTGCTAAAAGCTTTCCGCAGCTTTTGCAGAAAGTCGACCGTCCTTGACTGGGATCGAGCCGGGAGCGCCCCGGTATTTGTCGTTCCGCCCCGTTCACGGCCAAAGATCGCCGACTCTCGAGTGGCTGGCTGGGGTGCTTGAAAACACTCGGATGTGCTTGCACGAAAATCCAGTGGCGCGCGCGCGAGCGAACGGGCGAGCGAGCGAGGCGGCCCCTTTCTAGAGACGGGACTGTAAAATGAGTAGACCCGCCCCGGCGGATTACAATTACCAACGATGGTATTGTCGTCAACAGTATCGTATCGTTATTATCGTTAACTCCTTGGCCTATGATCTCTTTCTCAACTCTGATCGATACGGCTACTTTGTCATTAATAATTTATTGGAAAAAGAGAAAAATTTTAAGCATATGTTGTGCCTATATTTCCTTTTAAGTATAATAGTTGATTATACAGGAATAATATTTACTTTGAAGTCAAATGAACTGAGTAATATATATATATGTTGTATCATGTTGAAAATATTCACCACGAGTCTGACTCGTTGTTGTAGGGGAACGGGTTAATAGTAGGACACCGTGGTAGGCTTTAATATTAACCATTTGCGGACGAATGTCAACATTCCGGAGATCAGATGTTCATATTTGGAAGACTAAGTTGCGAACAAATGATTTAATCAGTGAAACAGCAAGAGATCAACACGTAGTTGGCTGTTTTTCTATTAAAATCATTCGTCTTTGTTATTAAAGAAGAAGCATTACTATTCAAAACGCTAGGAAATTCTCGCGGCAGTCAATGTCTTAAATGAATAATTAATTCGGATCAAGTTTGATATTTTTTTAGATGCTGTGGTAATTAGAGAATTGCATGGCTAAATGTCTTTGTATAGAAACGAGATTTTTCGTTGCCACATACGCAATATGTTAGCAAGGGTTTATTTGAGTAAATAATTGACAAATAAAAGAACACTCCTTTAAATTACGCGACCATTAGTAATTGGTGTTCCAATAGTCTGGTAACATTTGTATGTTGGTTATTTTAGTTGATATTTTATGTTAATAACTCCAATAATCTGGTAATATTTGTATATTAGAATATAGTGACCTCGAATATTGTAAGAAGATTAATTCTTTTCTCTGTTTCAGTTGATATTTTGTTGGATCGTGTTATTATTAACACTAAAACTACGTTAAATTGATGCTTAAAAATTTCCCTATAGAAACTCTAAGAGTACATCCATTGAAACTTAAATTAATTTATAATTCAGTTTGCATATTGTTAAGTCAACTTCTTTAATAATTTCTCAGAGGAACATCAGTTATCTTTTAAACACGTTCCGTGCCACGGAAATTTCGGTCATATATTGCTTTTGAACTGCATTGACTTCTTAAATAAAATATTAAGTTATATTCAAGTTGTTGGTAATTTTTATATATTTTGACATTACTTCTTTGTTTTCAGTGCTTTATAACGTATACCTTTAATCTTCACCATATGTCTCTAAAAAATTTCTTACAAAAATTGACGTGTGCCATATGTGGTACACGTGGCACAGATCGCGTTAATAACCACAAATAGAAGAAATCGGGAATGGGTGGATTTTGATAGGTAGTTTTATTATTAAATATATGAAGTACACTATGATGTACGTAAAACGTGAAATATACTGTGATATATAAGCAGGTGTGCGGATGCTTTCGCGGGTAACTATGTCCGTGGATGCACTCGATTCCGACAGGATAACGAATTCATGATCTCCGGGTAAGGATTCACGACGCGCGCCGCTCTAATTGGCTTCCCTCTCTTTCCCCCTCTCACGTTTATCTCGCTCTTATTCGAGCTTTGTTGAATACGAAAGACTACGACGCGAAACTGTGTCACCCAAGCTGCGCTGGTCGTTCGGGTCCTCATCCGTGGGAACTGATATTGTGTTCGGCACAATTAGCCGCGGCCAGCAATTCCTGCCGATGGTTTATTTAAATTCGGAGTCACGTTTTATTGAGCAGGCCGCGATTGATCGTTTCTGCGGAATGGCTGGCGTACCGCTCGGAAAAAGGCTTTCTGCGATTTTTGTCGGGGTGGATTTTGTCGTATTATGATGCGTTAATATTAAAGGAACCCGTAGCTTGCGTGTACCTATTCAACGACAGGTAATTTATTCAGTAACAGGTCAAATGACTGTTGATACAAAGAGACGCGAGAACGTGAAAGTGACCTGACAATGTGAGAATTTGAATGAAGGTGAACAAGTCGGACAATAAATCTTTCTCAGTGAAAAAAGAAACGGGGTGAAAGATCAAAATTGAGAAAGTGATTAATTGGGCAATATGAGAACTGGAATAAAGATGAACAAATCAGAGAATAAATTTGTCTGAGTGAAGAGAGAAGCAAAATGGGGGATAAAAGTGGAAAAAATGGTTAATTGGGCAATATAAAAATTGACAGATACACAATAAGTGAAATGAACTAAAAAAAATAGAAAATTTTTAATCAAATTTGATGTCTGGTTATTTTAGGGGTAGTGAATTAGTGTTAATGAGCATTAAGAATGAAGAAATTTGATGAGATCGACGGATCGTTTGATGAAGCTTAATTTGTTAATATGATTTATGTTGGTTTTCATTCGAATATACTGAAATTCATTAAGGAATTCAGTGATTCATTTCAGCTGGAACGCGTCGATGCTTGTCCCCGAATGCTTTTATATCACTGGCGCATAGATGCGTTCGGTTTACTTGATTACTATTACTGGAACACGTGTAAGTGCTTTTGGACCACGTTCAAATGGTTAATGCATTGCATAGTGGTCATGGACGTGTTAGTGTTACGATTATATTAATGCTTTACTATATTAACAAATTGTCGTACTATCGCGTAATCCTTTTATAACATCATCGTATTATTCCATTATTATATCACTTTAGTTTAGCATTATCTTATCAAATATTATTCTACAATGTCACTTATTATTTTATTACAATATATATCGCAATCCATATAAACACTGTACACTTCAAATCCAGATTCATCATTTACCATAATGAACTCACAATTCTACCAATAATTGTATAAATAACTTTCACACAACAGGCAGTCGTTCACAAAGAACTTCCATAAATAGGTTACAAACTTATCAGGAAAATCTCCATTTCTCCAGTACCATATTTCCGTTGGCATGGTAGGCATCGAAGGAACTGTAACGTGAACGGACTCGTTCGAATTCCCGTTTCATTGTTCGAAGGCGCAGCGAGCACTCGAAAACACAGTGATCGCGGAGGCAACAAGATGGTGGGCAACAATGGCGTGTAACGCGTAACCGCGGAGTCCCCGTTGCGCCGTTACGATAATCGTTGCAACAACGAATCGCGTCTGTTCGCGACACGCAGCTAACCGGCAACGAGAAATGCATATTCCGGGTGTGCGGCCCCTCTTATCGAAAAAGCATCGATATGAATTTCGGTCGCGTACCGGTGATGGAGGCGTTCTGCTCCGCGGCGCGTGACCCAACTTAAACATATCGACAACGCCGCGATACGATACGGTACGCGTTATGGCTTATCGTGTCCCCGACCCCCGATAAACGCGACATGCATGACACGCACGATTTTTCTGCGTGCTCTGCACTGTACCTGCTTCTAGCGTCCTGTTAAACAATGCCACCCGACTTACGCGTTCTGTGGTTACTGGGAATATGGGAATTAACACGTTGAATGCCGTGGGAGTCTCCGGTGACCCCCGAACAAATCGAATTATTATAATTCAGTCAATTAAACGATCATTATTTGTAAATATTTATATATTACAAATAATGCTGTCTAATGCGGTGACATTCGGCAAGATAAACGTGCGATGACAATAAAACGATACAATGAAATAATTTGATATTACATTCTTTTCATTTTGTGCATTTAGCTACGTGAGATCGTGTCGCATTCAACGTGTTAAAATGGGTAATCACGTGTTCTGGGGGTTTTTGTGTTTTGACGTGGTATTACTTGGAAATTAGTAACTTTTGGTAGTTTTACATTTTTGTGTAGTTGAAGATATTGTTGAAGACGATTGCGTAACTTTGGTATATTGAGAATGCTATTGTTTGAGCTTGGTATAATTGGAAATGTTATTATCAAACTTTGGTATAATTAAAAATGGTTTTATTAAAAATTAGTAAACACTACGTCGAGGTTTTTCATTTCAATACTTTTATATGTGACAGGAAATTATAGTACATACATAAATATACATTTCTCCGTTCACACGTGCTTCGTTGTTGGCAAATCAAATATCGATTATTAAATACAGGTTCCTATAAATACACTTTTGTTTGACTTCTTCACGCAGCAACTGTTGCCAATTAATTCTTAATCAGTGGCCCAGTAATTGCGAGCTCTGCTTCCCACCCCCGAACTCTGCGTTCACTTAACTTAGCGGTTGCGAATTGAAGAGTCCAGAAAATTGGGCGTAACATTACAAATATGAAAGTTTAAGTTAATTAAATTTCAAATTTATTCCGCAACAAGCAAAATTCATATAACACGCGCCTTCCATCTAGTATGTATTTTTCCTGTTCTAAACTACATTAAAGTGATAAACTTGAAAGAACATATGCCGTCACATTTAATTAAAGAATACCTCAATATTCAACTCAATGTTACATCGCAGTACTATAATTATGTTGAATGATATTGCACCATATTACAGTATATGAAGTCGTCCCAAATACTCGACACACGTTGTCCAATTCTTATAATTATAATTTCACCAAGATTGCTCACAGTGTTTCGTGTATTTATAAAAAACAAATGCAATCCAACTCAAATGAAATAGGAATCTTTAAACTATAAAAATTAATCATAGTAGAACATTTTTTAACGTCCCCAAAACCAAATTTAACATGAACATACATTAATTAATGACTAGGTCACATTCATTCATGACTAGATTTAAAAGTACAGAAAACCCTGACCTTTGCAATGTATTCCAAGGTCACCGTGATCAATAAGACGCATCCCATTGTCCGCAATTACCCAGCGATCCTTATCAAACCATTAAATAACCGTCAACAACTGATATGTTCGAAGAGAAGAATGATAGCTGACGAGACAGCCTACTAATTTCACTTTACAGGGACAGAACGACATCGTTCAGAGATCGCTCGACGAGGAAGACCAAGAAAATTAGTCTCTGTCAAAGTCGCGTAGCCTCGGGATGAATAATTGATCCGCGTCAGACGGACAGCCGCGCCGGATGTCAAGTTCAATCGGTTTACGCGGTGGTTGCCAGAACGGTCAGCCAAGTAGTAAAAATTTCGATGGCCTTAACCTTGAACGTGGCGGGTCGTTATCTAGCCGATCGTTTCACAAAACTCTGGTCGCCCGAATTTTATCGTTTACTACATTCCAAACTATCGTGCGTTCCTTTCTTCGAGTTTTCTCTCTCCTCTGCATAATTTTTTTCAATCTCTGCCCTGGGTCTTCGAGGTTGACCTTGCATAAGAAACTGGACGGCGATAAATATTATCCAAAGATAAAACTGTGATTTGTGATTGTCAAAGTATACTTTATAATTGTTAAAAAATAACAGATGTTTCTCTGAGAAATTATTGAAGGAATTCATGTAGCAATGTGCAAACAGAATTGAAAATCAATTAAGGACTCTCTACAGAGGAATTTCAAGAAGTCAATTTAACTGCTCTGTAGTTTTAGTGTTAATGGAATGATCAACATGTAGAAGTGGGCTTCTGTTTACCGTGCATGAGTGAAACGGAAATTGAAAATGACTTGTCGATATTAGTTTTGTTTTAGAACCAGTGAAGTAAAAATAAATCGATAGTTTTAATGTTAAGAAATAAATCATAGAGCAACGAGTTAATCAAATCCGAAGTATATTAACATCCCTCGTAAACATCAAAGAACACTATTATTGTTACATAAAACTGACTGCAAAGCGTGTAATAAATCGTTCGTTCGCCATCGTATTCGCTTGAAATAAGCATCAATCAGTGCACGTTACACGTGGTAACTAAACAATCTCTGAAAAACAGGGCCGCGTCCTGCTGCAAGGTCCACGATTTCACAAAGATCGATACGAATCGCGGCCGGCGAAAGCTCGTTTCAACTTTGATTGCCACTTACTATTCACCTGACGCGCGTTTTCTTTGTTTGAACAGCCGGCACGCTTGCCACCGATTTTCCTCCGCGACCGCGTTGCACCCGCCCGTATTTATGCCTCCGAGCACGCTGGGAAATCTTCCATCGTGCAAGCGTCCCGGGACGAGAAGCGTAAGAGGTATTGCGAAAGATATTGCCCGCGGTTCGTCGAGTCGTGTGTAAACTTCGCGAACACGACGTTCGAGAGCATGGAGATGCTGCCTGTAAATGCGAACGTAATTACTCGCAAGGGAGTAATTGGGTAATTAGGTGGAACGGAGTATTTACATCTCTGCGTGTTTGGATACACATGTAACTTGAAACACATTTGTCAATGGTGATGCACGGGGCATTTCCATTGTTTAACCTTTGCACTCCAAAAGTTTTGCACTGAATATTACATCATCAATATAATTTGACGAGATTAAATTAAGGAACAGTGGCATTTGATTTCAATATCTCACGTAACAATACATTATGCACAGTTTAATATTAAATATTAATTTTAAAGGGTTAACCCCTTGCACCCCGAACATTTTCAATACCTTAAATAGTTCATTCTACAGCAAGACTTTTAAGAACCTACAATTTCGTTTCGAAGAAGAAAAATCAGGAACATTCGTGGATTTAGGTGTTTTAAGTTTTGTTGTCAATTCGCTTTGTTCAAGTAAACAGAAAATGAAGAATATTACAATTTGAAATTAATCATATATCTGCGATGCAAATTGTGTCTGTACAACAGAGTCAACAGAGTGCAAAGGGTTAAGTACACGACATTCGGCTTTTGTTTCAGAGATGTGGAATTCTGATAATGCGTACTGTATTGATTGAAGATTCTTTTTCATACGGTGTTTGATTTTATTTTTTAGTCTAGTTTTGAGGCTGTGAACGGAATAGTTTTACTGTTATTAGTCTGTAGATTTTTATATAGATTCAAGTTTTTAAGAACTCAATCAGAAGAATGGAATTGCAACGGAAAAAAGTCTTTCCTAATAAATACTATAAACAGTGTTATACTTCGAATGGTTTACGTATTTTTTTGTGTCGTGTACATTTTATGCAATCTTGCTCTCTCAAATTTCTTATAGATGCATAGAAATCTGTAGTCTAATTATTATGTATTGTATTAGTTGAATATTTTAGGTAGACTTTGTTACGATGCGTTCTATTATTTGATATTTTAGATCAAATTTTATTAATAACTTAGTTAATGAATATTTACCATTTGGAAAGTTTAGCTACAGAAAATGTTAAGTAATCAATGATAATTTGATTATTGTATAATCCTTAGTAGGTACTGACAGGTTACATTTTATTGGTGATATTGGATACTGGATAATTAATAACAAATTATCAGGAATAATTAAAAATTATCGAATAGTGGAAATTAATATTAGATGTTGAACGTGGTACTTAACTCAGTACTGGTACTATTTTTTTCCAAAGAAGGAAATTTTCAGAGACAGTAGATTATACCGACCATAAATCAGACAATACCAGCTCATAATTCTCGCTATAAAACGACGAACCGGCAATAAAAATAATGTGTAACAGTAAAGACAATTTACGGCCTTCTTAAATGCAGCGGAAGATAGTAGCAGTGCAAGTAACACAACTGTCAACCATTGAGGCACATAAAAAAATTATAAATAAAGTTACTCGCATTCACAATTGAGTCACTAAGTTCATGTTTACTCTGACGTTCTGCCCTCGTTTAACGAATAATTAATTGAAGAGTATCTTGGAACATGCATTGAAAATTCTCCCAGTGATTAGCTTTTATTTTCATATATTTTCATTTCAAATTCTATTTTTTTTAATATACCTTAATCAGAACATACTGAATTTCCCATGAAATAATTAATTCGCCACATAATACACTTCGAATTGACATTTACGTGGTCATAACTTTATAATAAAACATTTTGCAGGAACCTCGACAAACTAAAAAAATTTACAAAAATTATTTCCCCAAATATCATTCTTTTAATTTTAATATTAATTTCAAATAATATGGTCATCGAATATTTATAATTCGATTGAACCATTGCAAATTATATTCACAGAGAAGAATTGATTCTTAAAAGAAGTAAAGAAGTTTTTTAACGACTATTAGATAACACTAGCACGGCAGATCACAAAACGTTGTGACGAAGCTTAAAAATCCTCGCTTGATCGCGCACGATTAATCACGAAAATTGGACCACGGTCCCGGCAACACTGATATTTTCATTTTCAATCTTTCCCATAACATCGGCGGGCTCATTGAAGGGAACAGACCGCCACCAATGGCGGAAGGTAGTCCAACCTGCAGCCGGAAAATTGGAAATCCATTATTAACCCCGTCTCACATCGACAGGCTGTTCACCATAAAAACAATAAAGCTGACCGATCCATTCTGATGAAAAATTGACGCCATCGCTGCCTACTTTGTTGTCCACTAACTTAAAATCGCTCCGTTCAACTATTTCGTATAAAGAACATCCTTAAAAGTTCATCGAGATAATCTGTTCCCAAATAAAAACGTGGAAAATAATTTATTTGATTGAAATATTAAAAGAATGGAATATACAATAATATACAGTAATAGTATATAATAATATATAATAATTATAATAAATATATTATATATAATAATCAGGAAAATAAAATATTTAAAAAATAGAATTATAGAATTATTTTTCTATTACAAAAATAAAATTCTATAAATATTCTTCTATGAAAGAATAAGAATTCTAAAAACATCCTTTCTATTGAATAATTTATTTAATATATATTTTACACAAATTTGTGAACGTCCAATAAACAAATTAAATTTTTCGACTTGCATTTCATCGGTAGACGCAATGGAAACAAATATACAAGTTGACTCCCGACAATGAAATGTTCAGTCCGGCCGCATGTCAATCGAGAAAATAAATATCATTGAATGTTTATGATAAACCAAAGTAAACAGGCTGTACAGCGGTAAACTGGGACGAACACAAAGTAATTGAGCAAAGAAACATCAATGAGATACGGTCGTAAACAATTTCGATGCGATCAAGGTACACGGAAAACATGAAATAACAATGCGGCAAGGCGAGACCGTCTATTTACCGTGACAAAGCTGCGCCGTGTTTGCATTTCAATAAATAACGAGCCATCGTCGACAGGGAAACATAAATCGCGGGAAGTTTAGAAAAACTCAACCACCACGTAAACACAACGAACCCTGTTAAGCGAGACAAAATTATTCGCGATGATAACTCACGAGTATACACGAGCAGTTTTTTCACCGTAAAAATCATTCTGAATGTAAAGAATAATTCTACGGCAAAAATGGGGACAGAAGTGCTAGGTAAAATTTTTTCGTGCGAGCCTTTCTCCCCGGTCCAATTAAGTTTCAAAATATGTGGAACACGGGTGTTCTAGAAAGCAGCTTTCGTATTGTTCGACTATTAATCGCTGTTTCCAGTACAATGTTGATGCATCGAAAAAAATTTTATCGCACAGTTAATAAATATTAATATTTATAAATATTAATACATATCGCCAATGGAGACTGTTAATATCAAAATGGCGCTGCCTAACAATTCATCTTCCCTCCAACAGCCCACAATTCTCCCCAAAACAATTCCGTTCCACATTTCAGACGCATTTTTCGAACCACTGAACCATCAGCGAAGAATAATGCAAACAATTGGATAAGCGGCACAGAACGTTTCATCCCGAGATGCACGGGTTGCCGAGCGGGAAAGCTTTGATCAACAAATTCTAACAGCGATTCCGCACCCTCAGCGACGAACGGTGGCCGTGTCGCTGTGCGGGATAAAAGCGAAAACCGAAATGAAAAAGGAGGAAAGAGGCACACAGAGAATTTATTCGTTACGGGCTTTCGGGTCTCCTCAAACTTCTCGCGCGAATTCCCAGGAAAGAATAAATTTCACGGATCCGCGGACCCTCTGTTTCCCGTGTATCCTCGCGCGAACAGCGCAAAAACGCGGGCAACGGCCCCGGATTTTTGCGTTTCCAGCGATCCCGGGTATTTAGCGCGCCTAGCCGCAGCGTTTCTGACGTCGTTCCACTTCAGGAGATACGCGGCCATAGGGAAATTCATTATGCCCTGGAAAAAGTGTCTGGAAAAAGCGGCGCGACGCGTTGGTTCGTCGCGGACACCGCGAAAAATTCGTTCATCGCGCACCAGGTACTCGGTTTTGGTTAGAAGGGCGTCGGTTATGCACGGCGAGTCACGGGAATCAGAACATCTGAATATTTATTGGATTTAACATTAGTTGTGCGAACGTTTATTATGCAGTTTATTCTATTGTTTCTGTGGAAACGGATATTCGTTCATTTTGACATTGGAAATGAAGAGTTTAACCCTTTACGGACGAAGATTCTTCAAAATATACAGAATCTTCAATAAACTTATCTAAACTATCTATCAATTGCTTAAATAATAGAAAAAAAAGCAGAAATTACGTGTCGATCTCTGTTGTTGTAGTAATTAAATCGTTTCTTCTCGCCTTATTCTTCGAAACATAAGAATTCCATCCACTTATTCCTCTGTGGCAAGATAAAAAGGAGCAATTATTAATTATTTACTATCACAATGATTACGTTACACTATTATAGTGTTACTATAGTATAAATAATGAAAGAGTGGGTCTTGAGTAATCGAGAGCTAGGAATAAATGTATGTATTTAATAAAATAAAGCTAAAACTATGGTCAAAGTAAAAAGTACTCCTCCCGTAATTCTGTTACAGGCATTCTCTCCCAAAAATCATTCCCTCCCCCACAAGCATTCTTCTCACTCGCACTCATCACAAACACTCGGATGCACCCCTGGAAAGCTGGCCCTGCAATCTTGGGTCCGCGACGTTGTGCAGGCCACTTTCCCTCGACCGTTTTACAACCTGTCCTTCACTCACACTCATTCTGACATTCACTCTTCTTACAAATACCTTAACCTACGCTAAGAATTCTAGATACTACACTATAATCTAGTTATTTACAATATTGAACATTTTTATTCTACGTCAGTTGTCAAGGATTATAATCGTTTTCAAGTCATTTCGAAGCTCCTTTCCCATAGGACCACTGTAGTAGCAGAAGTGTTGAAATAGATGGTTAGAATACATGTTCGTACAACTGCATCAATTAAAATCAATGTAAACATTTATCAAATGATCTTTGTAAAATTCAATACGCGTTAAACTGACGCGTTCCGTAAACCTAGTGTTTACGGTAAACCTAATCAGATTAAAATCATCCATTCCTGACTCCTTCTTTTTATGATTATTAAAAAGATAATAGATATTTCTCTGAGAAATTATTCAAGAAATTGACGTAGCAATGTGCAAACTGAATTGAAAATCAATGAAAGTCTGAATAGACGCACTTTTAGTGTTTCTATAGAATTTCAGAAGGTCAATTTAACTGCTCGGTAGTTGTTGTGTTAAAGATATAAAATATGAGTACATCAGAATTAGAATGGTTTCGAAGTTTTACAATTTAATACCTTAAGATTTCCATTGAAAAGACTAACTTAATTTACTGCTGTCTTCCAAATATAATTTACCTATTTCAAAACCTATACGATAACAGTTCTTTATAGACGAAAAAAGGGTGGCACTCGCCTCGTAATTAACCCTCTGTACTTGACTTTGAAGTCAGATACCAGTATCTTGGCTCTTTATTGATTCATTTCGTGTTGTGAAACAAAGTGGCGAATAAAATTAAGCAATTAATTAAGTTAAACTTTTGTAATTGTAATTTCGAAATTACACAGTGTATTCGTTTTAATACAATTATTAAAACAATTCAGTACATTATTAATTTGCATTTAAAAATTGATATTTGTTATTGTTATACTACACACATTTTTTTATAGTGACGAAAAAAATTCGTTGTGTAGAAGGTTAACGCTTCCGGTCAACCATTCCCGAATCTCCCACGATGCAAAAATATTACAGACCGACGCACAGTGCGGCGAAACGATCGTTTTCTGGGCAAAACTTAATAACTTGAGCAGTACGAGTGATACAAGAAAATACTTCAGACAAAAATTGCAAGGTATAGTGTTAAACATACGGTGGCTATATTTTTCTTTACATTGTGGGGATATTATGAAGTTTATCAAATGACAGTGGATACTCTGCGATTGGATTCGAACGTTCTATAAATAGAGAAACAGAATTTATTTGCACAAAATGTTTATTTTTCAAATGAAAATCATTTTGTATAGCAGGGACAACTTAGCAACGCATTGGCAACCTTCAATTTTGTTATGTGAATAGTCGAATTTGAGAGTTTTGTCCACAGGCGGCCGCACTGTGCGACGGATGGAAAATTCAATCGTGTCCACGGGAAGCGAATGGTGGAAATTGGAGAGCAGTGGAAAAGAAAAATATAAGGGAAGGTCAACCGAGAACCGGTGGAAAGAAAAAAGGCAAGAGGGTCCGGCATAATAACGCCGGGCTCTGTTTAATTGTTCTAATTAGACCGACTCGGCGTAGGACGGAATTATAATCGCTGAATGAACCGGTCGGCCCGATAGCGTAATTTCCAATTAAACAAAATACACTGAAACTGATGGACGCTTAATGGAACCGATATAAATACCTGGCGGTCGGGCACAATGCGGCGCGGCGGTCGCGCTCAAAATGATCTTGTGACAATGGCCATCTTTTAAATTAATTGGATTGCAATTGTCTGTACCGCGTGCACCGGTTTTCACCGCAATTCTGCACACGTTCACGTGCCGGCGTATGCGTACCGTTGCCATTTCCGGGGACTTTATTCACCTCTTTCTTTCATGCGATTTGTTCGGTTAATCAACGAATTTCGTAACACATTCGTCCAACCTCGTCGGAAGTATTTTCAGTTTCCTTGTATTCGTGGAATTGTTGTTCTTATTGTGACCCGTTAGATGTCGGAATTTGAAAATTATAAATTAATTGTATTATTGGTTATGTTATTATAAATTAATTAATTATATTATATATTTGTGTTATTGACCGTGTTAAATATTCCATAGCCAATTGGTTTAACATTGTAGTTTAGTATTTCTTTTTATTTTGTTTCATCATTCCATTGTAGGAGTTTGATGCAGAAAGACGTTAATGTGATGCGCGACGTACTATATTAATTTATGGTTATAAAGATATATTGTGTTTATAAACATTCTGACACCCTATTTGCTTACGGTTGGTTTCAAAAATAAATCGAATAATTACAGTTCATTGAATGAAGTGTGGTTCTGATAATTAAAAATATTATTTAATCTGGTTAGATTGAGTTTCAGTAATATTAGTGGAATGTAATCGAGAACGAAAGTAAAAATTGCGTTAGATGTTATATGAAACTTTTGTATAATTCCCTGTTCGATGATTATATAATGTGTTTACCGCGTTGCATAAGTTTAATATAAAAATTAATTGGAACCTCAGAATGTTATTTCTTCCCACGAACGTTGGTCTTCGTGAAAAAACCAATTTGAATATTCATTAAGCACGTGTACCGCTGATTACGGCTGGCGTAGCGAAATTTACTCGAAATGGTGTCCTCCTATTGAAAAGTTAATTGTACTTTTTCCATTTGTCCTTTCGTGAAAACTTATGCCTTTCTTTATCATTCGATATCACAGAAATTATATTTAACGAGAATTCAGAAGGTCCAATAAAACGAAAATCTTTATCACCATCAAAAATACCATTAAAGAACAATGCAACTAAGCAAGGAATATCACTATAATAAACAAAGAGTCTTATAATAATAAGTGCACAACACTTTTTACTTTAAAATTCCGTTTACTTTCCAAATAAGTGAAAGACCAATCGTCTCCAATAAATGTTTGTAAGAACAATTAAAAGTAGAACCGAGAGTAATTCGTATTTGTAATCCGAGACACACGATTCCCTCCTCGAACGCGGCGAACCAATTCTCCGTGATGTCTCGCGTGTCACAAAAGGGGAAAAAAAGTCTGCGCGATGTTCATCGTCTGCCAAAGGCTTCCCATTTTTCCGTATCGTGCCGTTTGACGCCCGGGAATATCGCAATGTCGCGCAAGCCGATCGTTTCGCGTTTGCACGATCGCTGAGTCGATTTTCCGTGTTCAGTCCAATGGAGATCAACCAGAAAAAGTGAAAGTTATGAATACAACGTAAAACTAACCGGATCGCGTATCTATCTACGAATAAAATCAGAAGGGAAACATATGAAAATCCAGAACATAAAATAACAATAATAGAAACATAAGTATGTTATATCTTTTCAAAGAATTTGTTAAAAAAATGATGTTCCCAAATGAAAATTTGATAATTTTATTGGATTGAACTAAAGATCTGTTGCGTAATTTTGCTGCGACAAATGCGGAATTATATTGTAAGAAGTCTGATTATATCGAGGGGCTGATTATACAGTGGCTTATACTACTGAGAAGGTAGAAATTTGAAAGATCACCGTTTCATAAAGAATGAATATGTCCCGTTCGCAAATAAGGCGACCCCGGTAACTGCCGGAATCGCGGCGCTCTCCTTACAGCAAGTTTAATGGTGTATCAACTTTTTCAATCGCGCCGTAAACTTTCATTGCCATTTTTTGAAAAGCGATATCTCATGAAAAATGCAACAGCGCGCCACCTCTGGGAGAGACGGGGACCATAAAACCTCTGAGTACAATCCCGATACGCGCGGCTGACTTTAAATATAGTTTCAAAATGACACTCGGTGCTTGTCCATTTATTTAAATAACACTTATCACCCTGTACAACGAAAACTTCCGCGTGCCAACCATAACGCAAAAGAAAACTGATGAAAACCACGATATCGTACTGTTTCTCAAAAATCAAAATATTCTGTTACTTGCCAAATTTTAGAAACGTCTGCGGTATATAAATCCTTTCAATCCAATAACGATCTCATTTGTCACAGACACTCTTCTTCAATATAAAACTGTCCTCATTCCGAAAATAATACTTTTCTATCTCAAAATTGTATTACAGAGAAATTCAACGAAATCCTTATAGAAACTACAGAATTACTTCAAGTTCACAGGTATTTATGAATCACCGAAAAATTAAGTGAAACCTTCCATCAATTTTTCTGTTAATCAATTTTCGTTCTCACGTCTGTTTCGTTCTTTCAATTATTTCCGTGGACGAGGCGGAAACCACGGAACATTCAACGGAACATCCGCGCGCCCGGGAAAAATGTATCCAGTCAGCGGCCATGATTCACGGTGCGGAGCGGCGCGCGCGATAAATCGCGGACACGGAAAGCTTTCGCGATTAGAAAGACACATGTTATCGAAGAATAATCTTTTAGAGTGCCCTATCTTCATCTTTCTCGGTCTCGTTGTTCCCGCTTCTACACTTCATCTACTCGAACTCGAGCACCGTGTATGACTTTCGCATTTGAGTAATCGATCGCCCCCCCTCCCCCGCCGCTGGCGGCTTTCTTCCCCCTCTTCGAGCGGGAACGATCCCGCAGCGATGGCTATCGCAGGTCGGGTCGGTTCGAGAGGAGACGCTGTCCTCGGCGTTCGAGCTCGGCTCGGTTCAGGGTTGCCTTTGAACGATGACCCACGCGATCCTACTCTCGATTTCCTTTCAAGGGTAAGAACTTCATAAAATATTCAGAACATGTCACTCCGCGTATATTGCGCGCGTCGATAACTAATCCGCCATTTTCTCGAGGAAAATTGAGAGCGAGCGCTAACGTTCGGTGATTCTGGGTCGCTCGGTATCGAGTTTCGGGAGTTTTTAATGAAAGATGCTTGGATTTTGAAGTTTGAATCTTTGGGTAGTTACTTGGGTGATCGTTTATCTTGTTTTGGGTGGTTTTTGTTGGGATGATTGGTGGAAGTAATTGTTCTTGGAGAAGATTGAGAGTAAACGATGCTGTTTGGTGCTGGATTGATCCATCTAAAGGTTCTTTTTAATGGAAGATGCTTCGATGTTGAAGTTTGAATCTTTAGGTAGTTACTTGGGTGTTCGTATATATTGTTTTGGGTAACTTTTGTTGACATAATTGGTACAAGTAATTATTTAATAAAAATTAGAAGCTTGATGGAATAAGAATGAGAAGTTTAATGGAATAAGAATGACATTCTAACAGTTTTAAATAAGAGAATTTTATGGTAGAGCAGACCAGAACACGCAAATTCAAGAAAGAAAATAAAGAGTAAAGTTTACTTCAGTAATTTGGATTACTTAACATTATTTTGGGTTGCGTTGGGAGCGGCAATTCACGTGTTTTGCATGCACATTTAACGCGAGTATACAGAGTCTATTTACTTGCGTATATACGGTCTATATTATAGACGCTTTACCAAGGGATCGCGGTTGCACATGTTGCACTTCTCTGGTTTGCTTTACGTTATTAAACACAGAAATATTCAAAAACCCTGCAAATACTATCAAACATAAAAAAGTCTTCAATCAAAATATAGATGATTCATAAATAAGTAAAACTTCACTACATAGTTAATACCATTAAAAAGATTTACTTTCTTTACACAAACACAGAAGATTCTATAAAACAGCCCAAAACACTTCTCACGCCCCAATACATCAATCCTTGCCAATTCCCACCCATTTCATCCAAACATCTTATGAAATACCAAATATCCAATATTCCTCCTACCAAAACGAAAATATCGTTCACCAACAAAATCGCCATTTAAAGTAATCAACACAAACAGCACCTCCCGTCGGCCAACAAAGAAATTGCTTTCCGCCAATACAACAAACACCGACCAAGAACCAGTAAATAAAATTAAACAAAACATTGATATCGAACTTGTGTAAAAATCAATCAGAAAGATGCAAGCTTTCTTATCGTACGGAAAATCCGATTCGGTTAGGATTCATCAACGGCTGACGGTCTGGTTACAATCGGCAATTTACAGTATTCATAAGCGACGTGGCATGAAAATATCATCATCGATGCCTGTCGCATCGAGGCGTGTCAATTTTAAAGCAATTCGCGACAGACGTTCGCGTAGTCGTATCCGTTCGCCGCGATACTTTCATTAGAGTCGCGTCGCAATCATTTCGAACGGGAATTTCGTTAAAATCAAGCCAGGCGTTTCATGGTCAGACGGATGTCGCTGTCGGGGAACGGGTTCGAACAAAGTTGCCTAGGTATTCTGGATACAGAGCTGATCAGGTCCCCATTGAGAAACTTTCCTCGTTCGTTCCCGGGATTCCAGAGCGGCGCGGCGTAAGGAATACGTCGGATATTTCGACGGAAGCGGCCACGAAACCCCGGAGTCAGAGACGTCGATTTCATCGACTATCTTTCAACGACAGCTTGGGGGAGGATGTCCATGTGTCATCGAATTTCAGTTCACATTTACAAGCGAAATTTCATTCGGCCGGCTCCGGAAACTTTCATTCGAACCTCGCCGCTCGTGATCGATGGAACAGATATCTGCCTTTTTGCCCGCGATCCCTGTCCCCGTCGAAGGGCAATAATGGACGCCGCGCGTCTGTGTGCGCGCACGCTTTTTGGCAATTTCGGAACGTCGGAACCGGCCCAACCACTGAGCTATTATATTTTTAGGCCAGGAATTCTGTGGACAGCTGCTGGAGACTGTAAAAGGGGAGCTGATGGAAAAGTTAATGTCGGGGATGATTCATGCGTTTGCCAGTGAGTTTTTGGTGAGTTAGTGTGATTTAGTTTGGTTGGCTTTTTCAGTGGTTTCTAGGCGAGTTTGATATTTTGTGAAGTTGGAAATTGGTAATTTGTATGGTTCTGTTCGCGATGCATTGCGCGCGCGATATGCGATTCGTTTCGTTGTATTTTTTATTGGCTGTGTCGTTGTCGTGATTTATGAGTGGTGGTGAAGCATAGAATCGCTAAACGTGATTATCAAGTGTGTATACTATAATAGACATTTGGTAAAAATTTAATATTTTGAAACGATTTGTTCTTTGTAATTATGAACCCTTCAAGGAAATATTTGAAATTTGTCCTCGTTCTATTGGGTCATTCTATAAATAATACAATTGCCTTATATTTTATTTTTGAAAGTCAGGATAAAATTTTGTTTAAGTTAAAGTATGTAAAACTTAATTCTAATTCATAAAGTTGTAACTAAAATTTAATCTTGATTTTCAAAGTAGTAACAAAAACTGAATCTGAACTTATAAAGTAGTAATCAAAACGTAACCTTAACGAATCTTAACTAATAAAATAATAATCAAATCATTATCTTAGTTTTCATAATAGTAATTACAATCTAATCTTAATTTTGAAAAATAAGAGAAATATGAAAAAATCGCACTGCTTATGAAATTATCCGATATATCTAACTAAAGAGTTAAGCGTATATAAAAAAAACCATAACTTCCGGAGCAAGCGTTACAGATAGAAGCTGCCCAGCGATAAGGGACCCGCGCTATCAGTTGACTTCACAGCTGCCTGGTCCGCGCGGGAATCGAACAATTCACCGATATAGGAAACAGCAGCAACCGGGTACTAACGTGAACCCGCCATCGCGCCGAGCGTAACGATCGACTGATCGGCTTCCGTTTTAATCGCTTCAGAGAATCGATGACAAGGACCCGTTTGTTCCTCCAATTTCGGTCCATTCAGTCCGGACGAGGACAGTCCCAGATGTGGGCTTGTTCCCAACGACGCGACGCGTCCTGATCGATCGACCAATCGCGTGCGACGCGAGGAACACAGCTAATGCTACTGATTTCGTTGCGCTTTTAGTACCTGGTCACCTTGAACATTTTAACTCCTTACAATGACGTCTCCTCTCGTACAATAACGAGTGATGAAGATTTCTAGACTAATTTAACAGCAATCAATGTTGTTCATTACCCACGGATCAAAGCAAGCAACTATTTCGCTATTATCAATGTATCATCTTCAAATGAAATTTCCAGTTAAAGTAGAATAAACGATTTTGCTGCTTTTCTTCTAAATTGCCGATAGTCAAATATTACACGAGCTTAGTAGCGAAAGTAATTAGTACGTCAAGGGGTTAAGAAGACTCATTCTTTCATTGTTTTAATTGACAGTTTGCTGGATCGTGTTGATACTGACATTAAAACTACCGAGCAGTTAAATTAATCTTTTGAAATTTTCTTATAGAAACTCTAAGAGTGCATCTATTGAGACTACAATTGATTTACAATTCAGTTTGCATATTATTAAACCATTTTCTTTAATCATTTCTCAGAAGAACACCTGTTATTTTTTTAATAATTGCAAAAAAAGAAATCAGAAATGGGTCATATTGACCTGTCTCGTAGTTTTAGTGTTAATTGTAATTTTAATTGTGACCATTAGTGACTTGTGCTCCAATAATCTGGTAACATTTGTATGTTAGAATATGGTGACCTTCGATTATTTAAGACGATTCATTTTTTCCTTGTTTTAATTGCAATTTTGTTGGATCGTGTTATCATTAATCGTAACTTTAATTTTAATCAACAGATAAAAGCTGATATATGATTTCATGAAAGTATAGAAAATAAACCTTTCGCTTAATAATAACAGCTTGTATATTTAATTAAGAATATGTAAACTTCCAATCATTTAATCGATAATAACGATGTTTCCTATGAACAGACTAAAAAGTTTCCACAATATTAACACAGAAAGTGCCAAAGTCGACGAAAATCTCAGTTTAAAAAAACAGCAGATTTTCAAAATCTAGTTCACGTCCATCATTTTTATTTTCTAGGTAAATAAACCACAACGAAACGTGACACGCGTGGCCTTTACAAAAATGGTTACGCAACCAGAGACGCAACAGAAAATTTACGTAACCTGTAATAATTCGGGATGATCATTCGTTTCCACTGGATCCCATCGCTGAGCCGCCGTTAATGAAGAAAAATTCACGGAATAAACGTCGCGTTCGAAGTTCGAAACGCTAACAAGATTAGTATCCGGTTAGCTTGCATAAAGGCAATGGCGTGTTTCCTGGCAAATGCGTTGCTGTTTAATTTCCCTGAAAGTGAATTATCGCGTGTCTCTGTAGCGCGGTTCAACCGACTTCCCGGGCTCACTGTCAATCGGTCAACCAATTGATTAACCGTCCGACGTTACGCGCGAGAAACCTCTTTATTATCGAAAATTGTTCCAGCGTGTTCAGATTTCCGTTGTTTGTTCACCAGGACATTTCGAAGGTTGTGCTTGCAGTTGTTACAACGCAAACTATTTATCGGAGACAATGGAGCCGGAGAATGCGAGTTAACACGTCGATTAGCGCTTTCATTCGCGGAACCAGTTATTAAAACATTCACAGTAACCAAGGAGAATTTTCTTTAAATTAAAATTGAGATGCGTTCTAAGTTTATATACGAAATTAACTTTGCTTTTATTCATAAGTAATTAATGATATTAACATTTATAGTATCAACGTTTTCAACATTAACGTGATTGATAATATTATCATTTTTAACGTTAACGTAACTTACATAGTTTATAATATTAATATTCAAAATAAAAAATGAAAGCACGTGACACACAATTTCATATTTAAAGGTATTAAAAATGTTAGATCAAAATTGTTAACTGAATAATCTTGAAATAGATTCCAATACAAGTTAGGAAACATACTGTTTTAGTCATCAAGGTATTCTACTACTTGTTTTTAAAACAATTCTTTCAAGTATAATTAAATAACGTGTAGCTACAAGTTTAAAATAATCTTGAATCTTAATTGCTCAACCTTAAACGTCAGGTTCTAGTAAATACTATTTACGACACTCCGCTTAATTGAAATAATTGCAGTTTAAACGCTTTAATAGATTCCAGTACACAGGTCTGCAAATCAACCGTGCTGAGTAACAAGCGGAAATCCGAAATTTTCCATGATAATAAATGGCAATATGTTTGGAGAGCTATTAACCCGCCCTCCGTGTATTTTATGGTATTTGGATAATGGTTACACGAATAGTGGTTATCTGCACCGTGTATATTATAATAATACATATCCTACACTCTATAATAAGCCGTTATCATATCCGAAGGTCAGGTTAACTACAATGCGTCGTTTACATCCAACCCTCCGCTCCCTAACACGGTTTATCGTTCATTTAAATTGAATTTCCGCGGCACGTGTCGCTCGGTGAAAGTATTATCATCCTTTAATACTTACAACGCAACGTGACAGGTATCGTACGTACACCGCGCTGACATTGAATCCAACACGCCGTTGAAGGGATTTATAATTTCTCTAGAAAAATTGAAAAACGTCTTCTGACGTTTGTAGCAACTATTACAGTTATATTCGTATAAATATATCTATGAGTTAATTCAACAATTTCAACAATTTTCAATAAAATACAAAGTTTGAATTGCATCATTTCGAATTGTCCAATAATATGAAGCCTTTGAGCGAAGATTCCTTTCACAATTGCACTTGACAAAACCACTTTGCCACTGGTATCTTTTTCCATAGTAAATTCTTTAAATTCCAAAATCTTCTCCAAATTCCCTTGAATCCTGAAATACCTGAATGAAGAATTCAATTCTATTCAAATTGAACAGTTCTGCAGCGGCCACGGTACTGCGCACACCTCTGCTTTCTAGAAATACTGTTCTGTCTTTTCTATCGTTTCCTATTTCTTCTCTTTCTTGTCTACAGGTCTATCCAAGTTCACATTTGGCGAGCACACCAACATGAGCCAAATATCTACTTCTACCCTCTCTAGCGCTTGCGAGTTTCTTAGGACCTGGCCTGAAGCGGGTTGATGTCCACATATAAGTGCTTGCGAATTTCTTCGCTTTCTCTTTTATCCTTGTAGCGTCAGTTCTAGCTTTGCACCAACAGAGGACCAGCACGCCCTAGGCCTTTCTCGATCCTAGTCAGTTCCGCGTGAATTTGTATATAAGTACCCGTTAACCCTTTGCACTCCAGAGGCGCCATACGATTTGATAGATCAAAATGATCAAATTTAATATTCAATATTAAGTTTTGTATAACGTATATATTAGTATGTGAGATATAAAAATCAAATACTTTCGTTCCTCAATTTATATGTGATTTTTGCTTAAGTAGATTTCAAAAAATGTCGTCTATATCTCGTCAAATGATATTACGTATTTTTGGTGAAAAACTTTTGGAGTGCAAAGGGTTAAATCTCTTCTTTCACTCGTCCCGGCGTTTAAAGCACCGGTCTACCAGGTTGCCCTACTGACGAGTAACAAAACGTCACACTCTCTGTCTCTCCCAAACATTTTTAGTTTCATCCTTTATCGCAAGTCCTAGGCTGCTTCTCTATATCCTCCTGCTGTCAGCCTTTTTCTGGGGTTTCCCAATAATTCTTAGCTTTCCTCTCCTTCTCGATTCTCTCTCCTTCTATCTGAGACAGCGGTTCCAGCTCTCTGTCAACAGAAGACCAACCCGCCCTAGGCTTCTCCCGCTCCTAGTCAGTTCCGCGTGAATTTGTACATAAGTATCCGTTAACCCCTTGGCCTATGATTTCTTTCTCAACTCGGATCGATATGACTACTTTGTCATTAATAATTTATTGGAAGAAGAGAAAAATTCTAAGCATATATTATGCCTATATTTCCTTTTAAGTATGATAGTTGAATACAGAGGAGTAATATTTACTTTGAAGTCAAATGAACTGAATGAACAACAAATATATATTTGTTGAATCATGCTGAAAATCTTCATCACGAGTCTCACTCGTTGTTGTAGGGCAAGGGGTTAAACTTCTTTCACTCGTCCCGGCGTCTAAGGGACGGGTTATAGTAAATCTTAGACCGCTCCATATCCATATATTTCTCTTGTTTCTACGAACTTTCTTTGAGGATCGATTGAGGGAAGTCAGTCGATCACGAACTTCGCTACCATCGACACTACGCATTCCTCTGGCCCGCACGCGAATCCACGAACACTTCTGAATAAACTTGTGTCGAGAAACAAGTACAGTGCGTTGCTAACGTCAGTCAAGTCGGCCTTTGGCTCGAAAGTGAAGAGGGCAAGGGGAGACGTCCACGACGCTCGGGCCGATAGTAAAGCTCTCTTCACTTTTAAACAGTGGCGGCTCATAGAAAAAATTAGTTAATTTTTGGCCTTTAGGACATTAAGCTTAAGGATTATATATAGTACAAGTATAAATAAGTAATTAAAGAAAAAAGGACTGAATATATTAAATGTTATCGATAATATCAAGTGGAAATTGTGGGTGCTGCAGTTTCACAGTGCCTATACGCGAGCCGCCACTGCTTTTAAACCACAGGTTGGCTCGACTCACGTTAGTAACGCACTGTATATGGATTCCACGTCATTTACCTTCGAATTCCTCCACAGTTCAATTGAAACATCCTCAAATTCTGAACCCGTGCTTTCTACAATCAACCTTCCCTTTCCATCTTATATCCATACTTCCTACAGTCATCCGATAAAAACATTCGACAAGAGAAAAATAACATTCAATTTCAACACGGAAACTACTAAATAACATTTTCTATCGTTAGAATTCCATTTGAAACTTCCAGCAGTCTGACACGATATCACAAGTCAGAGAGATAAACGTTATGCGCGTTAACAGAGCGAGAGAATGTGCCGGGGTATCGCGTGTTCATTGTTCGCGAGAGCATCATTCATCGGCCAAATCTATGCGGTTCGAGAGGCTCATTTGCAGACACCGGTCTCCATTTACATTTTGATATTCTGTTATGCGCCAGTGCACCCGCGATAGCCATTAGCCGCTATCCTTGCATTCCCGTCGTTTCTCGAGTTCCGGCGAACGGCACGGCGCGCGCGGCTACTTTCGTGCCTCGATACGTTACCGTAAATACACGGGCCCGCGATTGATCAATAGATCGTTCGGTAGCCGTGGCGTCCGTTCCTTCCGTCGACGCGACGATTCAATTGCTGATGGTTATGCTGAATGCGAGGGAGAGCACACCCTACGAACGATTCTTTTCAGTTTATTATTCACTTATTCCTTTGTTTGCTCAATTAACACAATACTACGGAGCATTTCACCTGTTAACTGTGGGATTTAGTTCGAAAAATCTCTCGTTTCGCGCACGGTAAAATGAAAGAATGAAATGTGTACTCGTCAAATGCAGGACGAAGTATTTGAGTGGAAAACCGAAACAAAACGAGTCACATGTTTACATATTTATCTGAGGAAATAAATAATTTATCGTTCAAAGAAATAGTATACTATAGTTCTGCCTGGAACTAGGTATCTAATAAAGAAATCGTGATACATCATTCTTCATCAATTTCGTTTCGTACTCCATTCTTCCTGCCTTTAGAAATATATGTTTCCAAAGTCTTCTCTAGCTTCTCATAATTATACCTAATAATCCTTAGCACTTCAGCCTATTTTACAACTAACCAGCAACTCCAAGCCATTTCCATAATACTCCTAGTGAAAATCAGAAAATGTTATATTCTAATATTTCTCAGATCTTTTAGTTTCGTTCTTAGGATAAAATTCAGATATATGGCAAATGTAATAACTTTAGAGCAATTTTACACTATAAATACTGCTGTAGTGAAGCCTACAGAGTGCAATGGGTTAAAACCAGAAATATGTAGTTGATGTTTATTTATGGATGATATAAAGAAAAAGAGATGAAAAACAAATACACTGATACCGTTAACACTTTCGCTGTCGCAGTGGTCTCATGGAACGAGAGCTTCGAAATGAATTGAAAACAATTATAATTCATATGACAACTGAAGTCGAATAAAAGTGTTTAATAACGTAAATAATTAGGTAACAGTGAAACATAAGAATTGTAGTAACAAATAATTGATAATTCTTCCTTTTTATCTCTGCTACAAAGGAACAAGTAATACGTAAAACGCTATTTCCCGAGGAAGTCAACGCGTTAACCCCTTGCCTTATGATTTACTTCTCAACTGTGCTCGATAGAACAACTGTGTCGTAATAATTGACTAGAAAATTAAACGAATATTATACTTACTTTGTGTCTACATTTACTCTAAAGGTTAGAGGTTAATAATAGGCAAGTAAAACTTAATTTATGTCAGAAATTAATAAGTAACGCTTAGATTTGTCGAATTCGCTTTGAAATTTTCATCGCGAGTCTGGCACGTTATTATAAGACAGGGGGTTAATAATGTAACTAGGTTAACCATTGAAATAGTTCATTCACTACGTCCCTCTGTATGTATAATATCGAAATACTATACCATCGTCATTCTTTCACAATTATTTGAATAGCAGCCGACTCAAGGAAAATTCATAGAAAATTATCGGTCTGCCGGTTGATACGTCTGTGAACGCGTTCATTATTAACAGGCTCGCAATAAGACACGACAGCGCCGATGAGTCTGGAGGTCGAGCCAACTGGATCGAATTTTCTTACCGGCGGCGTGTATGTGCAAAGCCGTTCCGCTAGGGGGTCAACCGAGCAGCAGCTGTGACCGGTGTAGCTCCTGATCAAACCGGATCCAATTGGCTTCGTTCAAACGCACCACCTCCTGCTTAACCAAGTTAAGCGATATCAAGACGCGTTCGATTCAATTAGGCCGAACGACTGTTCCCTGAGTTTAACCGATTTACCTCGATTTCGGGGTGAAATTCGTTCGATCGAATTAGGCTTGCAAATTACTCGAGGGTTGTTTTTGACATCGGACTGGCTGAGTTGACCTTACATAGTGAAATACGTGCTTCGATAACCCTTGACCCCTTAACACGTTGAATGCTAGGAGAATCTTCAGCGTTTTACGTGTCACTTGTACTTTCGTGGTAGAGATAAATAGAAATAATTGTGGGTTGGTAATTATTTAATATTGTAAAACATTATTAGTATTTTATTATAATAATGATGATTATTATTATTACTGTTGTCTTTAATGTTTTATTTCTTAAAGATAAAGGTAGTCCGTATAATATAACTTATTTGGTATTACAATTCTTGCGTTACACTATTATCTAGTGACATTATTAAACATTTTTATTCGGCATCAATCATCTTAGATAATATAATTGTCTTTAATCAATTTGAAAGCCTTGATCATCAGTGGCCACCGTGACAGTCAACGTATTGAAGCAAGGAATTTTTGCAGATCATTCGATTAGCGAGGAGTATTATTTTGAAATATACGGGGTGATAAAAAGGTATTGATACAAAATATAGATAATACTAATCAAATGTTGCAGTCAATTTCTAGTGAACATGGGTTCAAGAATTAATCATAAGTTTTATAAATTATATTCTCTACGTTGGTAGTTGTCAATACTTCTTTCGTCGCCCTGTAGAGATATATGAAATGTTAGAAAATGTTTATATTATGATTTTATTACATTCGTTATTTTTTTTTGTTATTTAATAGACTCTATAGTGTCACCTGTTTTAGTATAGTTGTTACAGTTATCAGAATGATAAGTACTTAATAATCATCATTAGAATATAATACATAGCATGTAACAGCGAATTATAAATATTCTATTTGGTTTCATTAGCTGCATACGATTGAACGTTTCAAACTGTTGCCCATTATTCCAGCCAATTAGGAGTATTATCTACTTTTCCTTAATTCCATTCGAAATTACTCTAACGTAATCCTCGGTTAAATTTGTTATTTATCGTTATGCCATACAATACCATCGAATCAGCTTTACCATCATCATTATCATTTCCGATCAACATAACAAACACTGACATATATAATCACCGTTTCAATTCGACTGGTTTTATTGAGAACTGTAATAACCATTCTTGATCCTCTACAATTGTTCTTTCTCTTTCATTAACTATTTAACGATTGTATAATGATCGATTGTAAATAATGATTTTTAACACGTTACCAGCGCTTCGGTGACGGTTTCAATTATAATATTTTCTTCAATCCAATAAATCTTCTAAACAAAATAATAGAAAAATGAAGCTGAAACGAGTCATTGAGTTGCTAAATATAACGTCGTAGTTTATAATTCTCAATAACAATATCTATAGCATTAATTTCATTTTCATTATGTAAAATACAGAATTACGGTCGTCACAAGTATGTGACACTGGTAGCGAACGTGTTAATATAGTATTATACAGTACAATGTCATCTAATATAAAGTTATTAAAGTTATTAATTTATTTCGTTTATTTCGTCCAATGAAATGAAACATTTTTACCCTGGAAGCGCTGTTTCAGCTTCGAGTCCAAATTATTTCAACGTAACCGTTTTCTAATTAACGACCTCCCACCCGAGTTCGGCCAGACCTAATGCAATAATTTCTCGCTCACAATCATTTTTAGTTCCGGATCGTCCGGTTCTGTTCCGCGGCTGCTAACACTCTCAATTAATGCCTTTTCTGGCTCACTTCAATCCAGTGTGGCCCCGCACACCGCCCGATCAAAGCAATCCAATTCAATCACATTCGATTCGACAACGCTCGCTCACGTTCGTCTAATTTCCAATTCGGATTATCTTCGATTCGGTTCGATCCGCTACTCCGTCGTGAGCCTTCTACATTAGTGCTTAAGGTCGATCTCACGATCGATGGTCGCATGTTCAAGAAGAACCTCGCGTGGAAAACATTTGGATCAAGAATAAAAGTCGTTTTTATTTGTTATTTCTTCTATACCTTCTTATTATTTGTTAATTTTTTTTTTTACTTTTTTTGTTAGTTTATTTAAATTCACGCGTTTACAAATTTCGCGAAAAGGATTAGGATAAGAAGAATCCTTTTAAATGTCGTATACTTCGAAATCCTGGGAGCAATTCTTCCAATTGACCTGCGGTTTAACCGAAAATTAATTGTTATATAAAGTTCAGTTTGTTTCTCTCTTTATTTTGATATTGGTAATAGCTTTTAAAAGTATATTGAAACGGATATTAAAACCGATACTGAAATTGAATATCTTTTTTTTCTATTGAATCTTTATCTCTTTTTCTCTCTTTCATGAAATGTTCGACCTAACCTATCAAACTCGAAGCAATTTTCAAAATTGTTTTTCCCATTTTCAGGGAAAAGTTCTTTTCGAAATTTATGCAATGGATCGTTCTTTCTTAATTAATACGCTCGAAAACGACCACGACCGAGACCCAGTCTCATCCTCTTCGCCTTCCTCTTTGCGGTAATGACGATGCAGATCTACTCAAGGGTTAAATTGCGATTACCTGATGCCGTTCGAATCCTGGGCCTCGAGATACTCATCATCTTCACGTAATTAATACCAACTAATAACATATCCAATATTCATGTATTTACGGGGAGACGCTTTTCACTTTACACTGAAGTCCTTAACACTGGAACTACTGTACCAGTCAAAATGATTGGTTTCGATTTGTTTGTTTCGTAATTATTGATATCTTCAAAGCATTGAATATTCGAAATGATCTTGAAAATAAATAGTTTCACTTGAATACTATAATGAACGTCTAAAGAAACTGAAAACAATCCATTGTTACAATTTTTATATGGATACATATTAATCGTATTAAATACTCGGTAGTTCTAGTGTTAACTGAGCTTTTATTATTTTGGTTTCAAAGCTGCCAGCAATACACATGAGCGCTGTATATAATTTTATTATTCCCTTGTCTCTTTCTCGTTTTATTTCCCGTTTACTGTTATTTTTATTTTATACGTTTAAATTTGTCCCTCTCGTTGCATTTTTCATTATTATTGTTTCATTTCATGCGTTAATCTTACACTTATTTTCTCTTCGTTAATCCTTCTTCTTTTTTCCATTCCGTTTCAGTTAATTTTGTCCGTTTTGTTTAAATTAGAATTAAAAGTAGTTGAACTGTGTCTTTACAATAATTTCGATGCGAATCTCTTTTTATATGATGCAATAAAAACAGTATAAATAATATCAACACAACTGATGAGTTGAAGTATAATATTCATGACCAACAGAGAATATTGAAACCAGAAAAATTAAATCAGAATTAGTCGACAACAGACTATAAGAATAATTACTAGATCGCAAATTTTCATAAAAATTCAAATGCTTAAGAGAATTAGAAAAATGTAATTACAATGAAAAATAGTTCTTAAAAAATATTGTAGAGCCCACTACACATTGAAAACTTTATATTATTTTTTCGTATTGTATCCATTCTATGCAACCTTCCACTTTCAAATTTCCTAAAAATGCATAAAAATCCACAATCTAATAATTACAGTACAACAAATTACTATAGAATTTTCCATTTTCAAATTTCCTAAAAATGCATAAAAATCCACAGTCTAATAATTACAGTACAACAGATTACTATAGAATTTTCCATTTTCAAATTTCCTAAAAATGCATAAAAATCCACAGTCTAATAATTACAGTACAACAAATTACTATGTAGTTTTCCATTTTCAAATTTCCCAAACATGAATAGAAACCCACAATTACAGTGCAAAAGATTAAAGATTAAAGAGATATAAAACGTTTTCTTTCGCAGCGTTCGACAATTCCTGAAAAATCCACGAACATGGTCCACCGATCGTAACTTCGGCCGAGCACGAGCACAAAATGATTGCTGCGCAAGCTATCGGAGGTATAGAAATCTAACAGTAAATGTCTTTGTCCAATAAAACTCCGGCTGTAAACGTATCCCTTGAAAAATTCACTCTCAGACATGACCGTAGAATTCATTTTGCTATCACGCTCGCTGACTGAAATAGTAAACGAACGGACAAAATGCATGCCGTGTACTGTACGGTTGCATTCAATACTTGGTCCGATAAATCGCGAGCTCCTTTTTCCTGGTGACTCGATTTGATAAAGCTTTCAAGTTTTCAATCTGATTAAACAGCGGAACCAGCATTCGATTCATTCAGTGGTCGAGTTCGTTCATCCCATTACGGTCCATGGGTCACCTACACGTTTGAAACACCATTAACCCTGCTGCATTCTTTAAATCCATCAGTTTCTCGTATTTTTGACATCATCTTGATTGTTTAATTTTCCCCGGGTTACTCATATTCTCATTTTGTCTAAGATAACTCGAATTTGAGAATATTATAATGAACTTACTATTTTTTGATATTATTGCTATTACTGATTTGATATCGATATTTTTAATAATTGATCAATTACAACATAATATATGTGTAGAGCAGACTTTACAATTATCAAATTGAAAACTTTCGATTTGTATGTTGTATTGGTTTGTTCACATTTCTTTGTTCAATCAAAGAGAACGTTGACTGCCAAAACTGAACAAGTGAAATATGTGCACAGTCACTGCAAGTTGACTTTTTTCCCTGTATAACGCGGTAACGTTGGAAAATTCATAGGTTCCTAGGAACAGTTGATTCGAACTTGGTATGGCTCTGATTACAATCCACTAGTGTTTGCGCGCAATCAATATTATTGATTTAAACCAAGCACCGCGAGCGCAAATATTGAAAGTATCGGATGAACCGCCAGCTAAAACGACTCGAAAATCACGTACGCATCTGCGGTCGAACACTGCGATTCGATTTTCTGTTTCGATCACCGTATCGTCTACATGAGCACGTAACCGCCAGATCGATCAAACTTCGAGTTATTTGTAATAGAAAGTAAATTTTCGATTTCCTTTGCTTTCTTGGAGACATGTGTACAGGATGTAAATGTTAATCAAGCACCTAAATTATTGCCTACTATTGAAAATAAGAAAAAATCACTAAGCAGTATACACATGGTGATAAAAGGAATCTCATTTAAACATCCAATTCGGTCAATTTTTTCTTACTTTCGATAACAGGAAATAATTCAGGTGTTTGAGTTAAAATTAACACACTGTATATATAAAACAGAAGGTACAGAAGAAATAATCGAAAACATATGTATTAAATACACATGTTAATCTATTGTTTGGTTTTTTCATTTGATTAATTACAGATGTATTTTAAATTTAAATGGTTCCTCGTTACTTTAAGGTTTACACTTTTACTTCGATAATGTTAATTTATAAAATGTAAATTTGTTTTGAAAATCCATTAAATTACTTTGTATGAATAATATAGAAAATTTAATAAGAACTAAATAATCAAAGTTCTTGGTGGCTGATAGTATTTTAACGGCGAAAGTTTCCGCACTCTAATCTGAATTTCCTGATTTTTCCTTTAAATTCTCGGAACGTTATTATTATATCCATTCCCCATTCACTGGAGAACAGATGCGAAATGTTTCGTTAACAAGATGCAAATAAAATCAAAATGCGGAGCGTATACATTTCAGAATGCATATAAAAGTAATAAAAGGCGGTACCGAATTGCAAAAATACTTCCGGAATATTTATTCATGAATACCTCTGATCGATAAATATTTTTCACTAATTGTACCAAAAAATATTTCACAAGAATTCGTGAATGAAATATTTTCCATGATTGGGGGTAACGAATGTTGTACCGATAATTCAAAAATAAAAGTATTTAAATGTAGTTCCTGGCATTCCACGAAGAAAATTGTAAATGTTATTTAAACAGAATATGTCATAAATAACTCAAATATTCATAATAAAAACGTAATACAAATAACTGATTTTAAAATAATGGCTTTTCTACTTTATATGGCAAGAAATTTACTTTAATTCCAATCCCCAATCAATATCGAAATCAAGATCATTATTTCAACTCTCTAATCAATATCAAAATCATTAATTCCAATCTTTTAAGCAATATCAACATTAAAATCTCTCTTTCAAACGCTAATCAATATCAAAATCAAAATCATTAATTTAGCTCTCTAATCAACATCAAAATCAAAATCTCTATTTCAAACACAAATCAAAATCAAAATCTCTGTTTCAAACACTAACCAATATCAAAATCAAAATCGTTATTTCAACTCCCTGATCAAAGCAACATTAAAGTCTCTGTACCAAGTACTTCATAATATCAAAGTCAAAATTTTAATTCTGTAATCAACATCAACATGGAAGTCGCCGTTCCGACCACTAATCAGGAATATCAGAAATTCGGATCGCTAACGAGCGTATCCGTCGACTTGTCAACCAGTATCAGTGAGTCAGCCTAACAAATCCTTTCGAAGCGCGCAATCAGCGTCGCAGCCGATAGGTGAAATCGATTTCCTTCCCATCGGGCATCGTCCGAACCGAAAGTCAGCTATTCGGTCAGCGCACTTATTCCCATTTAATTCGTGTTGGTCGGACCTTTGAAAGTCTGCAGAATACGGCTGCAAAACTATTAGGAATTAGAGCTCTCAATTTTGAACGTGAACTAAAATTGACGTGCACACCTGGCATGTGAAATTCATATTGACCCCTAGAAGGCTAGAAGAGTCTTTGTCTTTGTGTTTGTTGCTAGAAGAAACTTTCTAATGGTCTTTTGCGGACGATTAATAACTTATTAACTTGATAACAAAACGTACAAGGAGTATCTAGAAAAAATGATAAGTGATCATTTGAATACAGGTGAAGAATAATTAAAAAAGTAATCATTTGAATACAGGTAAAGAATAATTAGAGAAGTAATCATTTGAATACAGGAGAATAACTTGGAAAGTAATAATTTGAATATAGATGAAGAATCATTTGAGAAGTAATCATTTGAATAGAGGTGAAGAATAATTTGGGAAATAATTTGAATACAGGGGAAGAATAATTTTGAAAATAATAATTTCAATACAGATTTTAGAACACAAATGGCTAAATATCGTTGTCATGAAATCAGTCAATCAAATTCTTCCTACTTCTACATTAGATCTGTCTATATACATTTCCATCAAGATTTGTTCCTTCTCCACGATTTTCAAGATCAAACGAAACTTAGTGTTTAACTGTTCACGGTTTACATACATGTATTTCAATACACATAAACACGTATGTAAACACCATACACATTAATACATTCGCTATCAGCGTCAAATACTTTTGATGAGCGCAATGTTATATTTGACATAAAGCGAATGAAATTAATCTTATAGATATTGTTATTTAAAGTTATAAGCTACGACATTATATTTAGGAACTCAATAAACCGTTCCAGTTTCATTTTTCGATATTTTGCTCAGATTTATCGGATTGAATAAAATATTACAATTGACGAGGTCCTCACCGAAATAAACGCTGGCAGCGCGTTAAAACAATTTTCAATGCATGCATCGCCTTTAATACAATATAAACCTATGACCTTTCTGATTCTTTGTACTATATGAACATTTGAACTTTCTGAATTTTCGTACAACCTGTCGCATGAATTCTTTCACTTTTCATACGATACGTTCATACGTTCATATACAAAAATTGAAAAAAACTTTTCAATGCCATCATGTTACAACGTGTGTAGAGGTCTTAATGGAATCGCACGGCTAACCGTGAATTAAATATTTCACGCATTGAGATCCGCATTCATCTACCACACGTGCGCATGCACGTGTATTTAGGTGTGTACACGTGAAATGGGGACCTCTAATAGAAACAGACCGACTGAGTCGGCAGAGAAGATGGTGGAGAGGGGATTGGGTGCACTCACAGCACCGCACTCACAGCACCACCTCTGAATATCGATCGTCCCACTTGTCAATTCGAGTATAAAGCGATATACATATTTGAAAACAGTCCGCTGTAAATATCAAGAGCGTTACGTGTCGATCTATGCTGCTCCCCTCCCTACCCCATGCTGGCGAGATCGACGGGGTGGAAATCGCGAGTGCGGGGGCGAATCGATCTTAATTGCTCGAAAGACCTTCCTGCGATTTCTTTTTTTGTTCGACCGTTGTGCACGCTGATTATAAATTCGCGGAATGTTTGTTGCGAAAGGGGTGTACATTTGATTGTGGAAAGAATGGAGGAAGTAAATAATCGTAGTTGGAAAGTATAGTGGATTAGCGTAGTTTGATAGGAAACTTTTATTCTTGAATTACGTGTTATAAAATGTGTGGACCGTTTGTATAGAAGGGGTGTAAATTTGGTTGCGGGAAGAATGAAAAATAAATGATTATATTTAAAAAGGAAATTTGAATAATTTATATTTATTAGAATATAGTAAAACTAATTAATAATAATATTACAGGAGCAACCATTATAAATCGTGCGTGCCAAACAAAGTTCACGTTTCCATATTAAAAAACAAACTATTTCTACTGAATTTGTCAGATGCAATTATAATACATAGAATATTGTAACAACATTCGTTAAAAAACTTGTCACTGGATTAATTGGATGTCGATATCGATCCAACTTTGCAAAGTATTAACCAGACCACATCCAGGCAAGGATGAATGGTGAGGTATTGGGAAAAGTCTCATTGTTCATAGCAGAAACCGTGTTACCAGAAACTTGTTCCTTTCATTTATGCTTATTAATCGAATTGTTCGATACGAGAAACCAAAGTCGGAAGCAAAATTCGATGGGCAACAATGGCCCGGCCTGGCGCGAGATTTCGCTTGAACAATAACGAATCACGCAGAACCGACCAATTTATTGTAAAAGCGTATGAATAATCCTACAATGCTATTCGCCCGTTTGAAGGCGGTGGCTGCTGAACTGTAATTTATCAACGTCTGACGCCGAGGGCTTTGCTAATTGTTGCGGAATCCGGAATTCGCATCTGTACTCTCCACTGTTTCCTTTCACAGCTTCAACGCTCAAGGACCGGCGCCGTGAACCGCGCAAAACATTGACTTTTCAAGGCAGAATGGAAATTAATGTTCACTGTCAATAAAACAAATTTCAGATTGCTATATTTCCTCCACAACCACGCTCGCTAGGGGCGGAAGGCCATTTTTAATAATGCACTTGCGCGCATTGCTCGTTTATTTTCAGAATGAATTACTTTTATTGAGTGCACTCTGAATGCGTTACTTGTACTACTTGTTCATTCTCTTTTGTATTTTTCCCTTTTGTTTAGCTAGTAGTTTTAAGCACGGTTTTTAGTTCATTTAGAAAGTCAGCTGGTGACGTTTATAAGACGTGTTATCATTTTAAAGACATTCAATGTTATTTAGTAATGTATAGACGTTAAAATTATGATTTATTGTTACTATAGTTTTCTTAATTAATTGTAAAACCATTTATCCTGCATTGTGAACGTAATATTGAAGATGTTTATTTAAAAATAAAATTATGACACATAATAGTTTATTGCTTTTGCCATTTGTCACGATTACAGTTCTCGGAAAGAAATTTTCATGCCTGAGAAACAAGTGTCAACAAAAATATGAGAATATACAGCCAGTCTTCTCAGTATCTTCGGTACAAAATGTTTCATCTTAGAAGCAGTTCCGCCATTAATAACCGAGTACTGAGCTGTTAATTGCTGCTCTGCGGTCGACCGAAGTATTCTGAGTAGTCTGCCCTCGTGAAAGCAATATTAGTTGAGTGAAGTTCATAAATGAAATTACCGAGCTTCGAAGTCATTTAAAAACATTGTTCATAAACATGACGCTGTAAACATAAATTCCTAAATACAACAAATATTTATTAAAGTAAGAATACTGAATTACAAACATGGATTAAAAAGGGAAATAATGATGACGCAATTTGTACATGCTTTTCCCACGAAATTGGCGAAGACGCTAAATTGCAAAGTTTCATATTTCTAAAAGAAATTCGAAACGAATGACGCGATGCTTTTTGTCGTTTTGGTTGCAAGAAAAGCTTCTCCAATTTTACTTCATATTTTTCTTGCAGGGAGTTCAGAAGTTACGTTCTTCCGTCTGATGGAAATCGAAACAATTTTGTACGACGGAAGTTCGTCCGCAGCGTTCCAAAACTAAAAGTAAACCGTTGATAACTGTCACCCTGACCTTCCACGGCCACCCAACCCTCCGTTTTCATTCTGCAAGCCACCATTCAACTCGAACGCTGGCGATGATGTGGGATTGCGCGAGGTCAAGGCCATCGGTCGAGACACAGGAAATCTTATGGCTGATCTATGCGATCCGCCACTACTAGCGACCTCCGGCTGCGGCAAGCGACGGATTCGAACTACTCGCGTGTTCAAACAATGTGGAAAATTGGTGACACTTTCGAAAAGTTAATCCTTCACGGTCGAAAGTATTTTATTGGAAATACTTAAAATTTTTTACGAGATACATACGACACTGTTTGAAACTAAATTAACGATAATTCACAGATAAATTAACCGAGCTATTTTATTTAAATATTTCCTATAGCAATACAAGGATTAATTTGAAATACTAAATATTCAACTTCATAGTTTTGCTGTATCAAATCAAGTGATGATTTTAAGTCACCCCTCGAGTCCAAAGGGTTAATAATGATTACAAAGAAACTATATTCATTTGAGTTATATCAACATGAATTTATAGTTCAGTGGAAGATATAAGAATATTAAAAAAATTTTACAGTTTCAATTAACCTCTCTAATATATTAGAACGTTGAATGCTATGAGGGTCACCGGTGACCCAAACCAAATCGAAATACTATGTTTCACTCAATTAAACGATGATTGTTTGAAAACATTTATTATAAATAATGCTACCTAATACGATGATATTCAGCTAAAGACTAAACGTGTAATAATACTAATTAATTCAATCAAATGATTTATTATTATATTTTTTCCATTTCGTGTACTTTGCCCTGTGAAATCAAGTGGCATTCAACGTGTTAAAACTCTGAAACATCGAATACACTATTTCAGAAAGATTGCAAGCATTTTAGAATTCTAATGTTCCTATTACAGTGAAAATCGGAATCATAGTATAAATTACAATTAAACCTTCCAAAACCCCGGAATGCTCATAATTTACTAAAATCTGAATATAAAAAGACGCAACCACCATTAACATTCCTTCTTGCAAATAAAGCGACATACCAAATATAACCACTCGAACCATCATCAAATCATCCGAAACCTCCGATCGTCAAACGAAACAACATCCGACGACAAATCTCAACTCTCAACTCTCGATACAAATTCAACGTTTTTTAAGAACCTCCACACCAAGCACAAAATGCTCAACGAACAGCGGTCCGCGCGATTCAGATTCACTGAAACAATTATCCACCGACGCCGGTTCGAACCCATCACTGCTTCCAACTCTGCCAACATTTTCGAATGTTTGTCGACTAAATCGGTACTTAAAACAATTCGGGTCCCCGCATGGAAATGAAATTGCGCAAAAATTCGCGGAGTGGGAGGGAGAATCGAGCACCCATTACTATTTTCAACTTCTGCCTCCCCCCCCCCCCACGGTTCGCCCCCTGTTTTTTCTGATTTAACGTCCTTGCCAGAACGAAATGGCAGCAATGACAGGGTAACGTTTAAGGGTCAAGGTCAGCTGGCCGGCATATTCTGTGTGCGCCGCGGCGCGAGAGATGGCGGGACAGGGGGAGGGGAGGGGGATGCTTGCAGTCGATTCGTAATTTCGTTGCAACTGCAGTTGAACAGGCGCGCTCATAAATTTCCGACACGTACCGCGCTGTTATTAATGACCGGTCATTAAAGGCGACGCAGAATCAAGCATGGCTCCTTTCCTGTTTACCGTTTTCGACTGTTTCTTGCGATCTTTATAGTCGTTTCACGACCACGCTTTTCTTTATTTGTTCATCCGTCCCACGTAAGAGCCGCGCTTCCCAGCAGCGTTACCAGTGGCAGCGTTGATTGACAATGAACTCGGTCGAAGCTGCTTCGTTTCTCGGCAGCGTGGGACGTTTTTGGACAAATTTTGGGATTGTCTGGTGTGTGTTGGACGTTAAGATCATTCAATGATATTTTTGTGGCGTGATTATGTTTGTGTTGATTTGAACGTTTAATTCATATTTATGTACAGTTACGTATGATGCATATTGTTACGGCGATTCCTTTCAGATTTGAATTTTATTCGATTCAGTGTTCTTCGTTGTTTTCGTTACTTTGCTTGAGTGTAAATTCATATGGAGGAAACAGAATAGTGCCGTTCACCTATGGGTAAAGGAGATTTTAATTTTCTATTTTAACCTCGAAATGACGAGTTTTTAAGCTTTTGAACTTTTTCGAGGCAGAATTAATGTATATTACAATATACATAGATGAGATTTGTGTTAACTAAATAATTTTTTCAATGATCAATATCCATATATAAAAAACTCACATCATCTTGATACATTATCACAAATACGAAGAGAATATAATAAAAAATTGAACGATTCAAGGAAAATCGAATGAACTGTGTTTCCGTTAACTCGTTGAATTCGTTTAAAATCAAAACATTCCAAAAAACTGTTGCAAATTAATTAATCCAATCAGATTCTCTGACATCCGATAACTTTTATACAAAAAAGGAAACCGTCACCGTTAGACTACGAAAAAAGCTGCGAATAATATTTCTCGGTGAAGTAATGGAACAAAATCCTTCCCGATGAACAAAAAAAAATGTATAAAATAAGACAAGTGACAACGCAAACCTTTTGACAACCGCCTTTTGCAGCCACGCAAACGGACACGCGAGTTTACACTAATGCCTTTTTGTCCCCTCTCGATCGACTGACCTTTCGATACTGTCGAACGATACCCGCGTTTGATCAGTGAATATTTGACGCGGCCGTTTGTTCGATTGTGTCAACTAATGGTCGCGCTTCGAGCGGCCGACTCTCGCTTTCTACCCCAGCCAGGAACGAAACAATCTGCGTTGGAAGCGATTTATAAACGTTTATTGTGGGTAGCGTCGATGAACCCGCTACAGAGGAATCCGAGTGCTTTGACTGTACGATCCAGACTCGGTGGTAACTGTTTGGGAATATTTTTTGATCGTCTAAAGTTTATCCAGGAGAAACTTAAATATAAAGAGAGATTATTCATTATTTTTTCAGTTTTTCAATTAATGTAATAAATCAATTATTCGGAAGTCCTTTTTTGGCCATCTAATCTCTTCCTCGAAGAGAGAATTAAAGGGAAAACAAATTGAATACGAAATTCACTATCTCTTTACAACTGTAAATTTATTTCCTAAGTTTTTAATTACTTGATATTAATAATAAGCGTATTGCAAATACGTATGAAATTTCAAAATGAAAATTTAGAAGTTGTGTAGGATTGTATAGAAAATATAATAAATAAGTAGTTTAGATTATATTACGTCTAAGAGTGTCTATAAGGATTCCTGTAAAAGTATAAAAATAATTCTGTATAGGTTTAACTATTTTTATAATTACTCCAGAATAAAAGACATTAATAAAATAAAATTGTAGGAAATATATAAAACCGTAATAAATCATATTAACGTATAAACCTCCATGATCACTTTCAATTTACGAACTGCGTTATCAACCACGCGGATAGAGTGATAAAAATAAATTCTGTAAATATACAAGTGTGTATCAATCTCCATTCATGTCGATAAAACATTTCATTTAATCGTGCAAGTATTTCATTCCTTTCGCGCGGACGTTAAATGAACACGATTTTAAATATACATTTATTAGCCATTTATTTAATCGCGTATATGACAATAATCGCTGGAAATATCGTCGATTTGATTTTTAATCGGCGACTGCTTACTCCTTTGTATCAACGGACGGCAATATATATCCATTAAATAACTGAAAAAACGTGTTATACATTTTACGATCGTCACGCTCACATCCTGTCCAGGTGACAGAATGTTCGGTTCGCGTTTTAATTCTCGTTTAACCCCTTAGTTCCCGGTGGCAGCGCCTTCAAATCACATATTTCAACATGAGTAAAACGTGAATCAATGAATTTACGGCGAAGCCACTAATACAAACACGATCCAGTAATAACTAACCTACGTTTCTGACAGTTATCATTTTTTATGAAAATTTTTATTAATAATACAATAAATAATAATAATGTAATAAATAAATATAATAACAAATATTTGTATAAATTAATTAACTTATACCGTGAAAATAAATGTATTTGTACCAAAGGCTTTCATTTGAGACCTAAAACGTTAACAGCGTTTCCTATCAGCGAAATGGTCACGTGATACATTCGAATTGATTCAAGAATTATGAGATTGTCACTGAATCGAAACGCATCCATTATGCAAATGGGTAGACTGATAATCCAAGATAACCAACGGTTTGTTATTGTTCGACGCTCGATAATAACTGTAAAAGGGCCATTACTTGCTTCCGGGACTAATTATAAATGAATTCTGTGTGCTTTGACCAGTCTCTTCAACGCGATCGCCATTGATATCGAAGGAACGAGTATGGGAATGATGTGTTGCACATACACCAGCGTTATTTCAGTCGCTGCAATTTATTCATCGAGCCGGTGCCATTTAACATTACTCAACTCCAGAAATCTGATGATTATTTTCTAATTAAAGGAGAATCAGTTAGAAACGAATGTGTATTTTAATCACATGTACAGAATATCCATTAAATTTATATTTCATCATCGTTGCATTATTTATTCTGGGAAACTCAATAATTTATTTCACGCGTTTCAAAGAACGGATTAATTAAACGAAAGGAAACGATCGCTACTTCGTAGTAATATCAGCAATCGTCGTTCGATATAATTACATTTTTCTCGTTTATTCACACAACGTAAATGAATTAATGAATATTTCGTCTTAAAACTTCTGTCGAACCACGTCTTTTTATCCATCGAATCGATCCATTAGATGGACATACTCATTTCGTATTTCAATTTCCAATCTACTATCATTTGATCTCCACCACATTTACTCGCGTCGTGTTTATAAATAATTTTAACGCGAAGCAACATCTGATGTTAAATGATTTAATAATAATCATTATAGCGACAGCGATCGATAGAGGTAATAAATGGTAAAACTTTGTTTCAATTTCCTTCTGTTTCAATTTCCTTCTGTTTCAATCGCCGTTTCATCCCGTCAAATGAAACACCAAATTTTAATCACTATAAAAATACTCTTCGCTGGATATTGCAAAACGGTGAACCGCTTAACATTAATTCGAACGTTGGACATTTCTCCCGCGTTGAACAATGGTCGTCACGAGTCGAACGGGACCCGGAGATCGATCAGTTTTTCCAATCGTTTGTAATTTCCGGAAGCCATACCAAACCAATTATGGTCCCCATTGATGCCAACGAAAATAGCCGAAAACCGCGATTTTATCACGAGACCGCGGAATCCCATTTAATCGGTTCAACCATTTCGACCGCTTTCAATCGGCCTCCCTTAATTGTAAACCGCAGCGGTTGTCGATCAAAATGCAATTGCAAACTTCAACGTTCACGTGTTTTTCTGGAGAACAACGGCTCGTCCTGAATATTCGATGCTCGGCCTGATCATTTTCATCTTACCGTTGTATACTGGGTGTCTCGTGCATAATGAATATTCAAATTACATTCGTCGATATTGGACCCAGAGAAAGTGACGCAAAAAAATGCGTACGATTTGAAGATATCATTACTGTTTTCATGCATTTCGATCTTTTTAATAGCAATCGTGAAAATTCGAAATTGGGAGGATGGATCCTTGAAGAAGAGAATTTCAGTAAAGATTACATTTCCTCTTGAAATATTTTATCCTTCGAGAAGTCCATTTAATTTCACCTATTTGATTGTTCTAACATTAACCCTTTGCACTGTGTACACTCTACTAAGACACCATGTATAGTATCAAATGTTTTAGTGAACAAAGTTGAAAAATCTAACCTAAGATTATTATATTTACCACATACGTGAATTTTGTTCCTAGAAGAACAATCAAACATCTAAAAAATGTTATATTATAACCAATGTTATATCATGTTCCATTTAATAACCAATGTTATAACATTTTTCCATTTCCACGAGGGGCACTATGAAAATGGCTTGGAGTTGCTGGTAGGTTACAAAATCAGCTGGAGCGCTGACGGTTAGATAAGTATGAAAGACGATTATAAACCTAAAAGTGCAAGAATATCGAAGACAGAATTGATAGCAACTTCTACAAACGTTTAAGAAGCTTTGAGCCAACAAAAGGTTCCCAACGCGATAAAATTTCACCAAAAACCAACGACCAATCCTCAAACTTTCGGCTGACAATGTACTAGTCAAAATCAATTGTTCGACAATACCCGCTAACGCTCGCACTCCACGCCATTTCCATTGCGATTGTTTCTCGAAGGTCTTCGAAAGAGGTCGCAGCTCCTTCAAGATGCGATGGCAAAGCAGAATGCTGAGAATAATAACGAACGGAGTCGCGCAGTTGCTCGAGCGTATCGGGAAGGATTCTGAAAGCGCGTTGTTTCCGGTACGACGCAAAGAAAATGGCGGCGCGACGGGTTTCACGCGTCTCGTTGAACGATGGAAAATTTTTCTTTTCTTTTTTATCAAGCACGCGCTTGTGTGGATCATTCAAATATTTTTTCCAGCGTTGGCTAGGGTTAACAACTATCACTCTACAACAGATGTTTAATTCTTCCATATTTGTTTTCCCTCTATGAGATGCTCTGTCATTCGAATGCAGTTTTTAAACATTGATATCCTCGCAGTATTACAAAATAAACTTAAAAATGTTAATGAGAAGAAGATTGAAAATAAAAATACCGTTGTGTTAGGGTGTAACAGCAATACGTTCAGATTCATTTAATCTTTTTCTGTATTGTTAGTTCCATGAAGCAGAGAAATAACAGCGTTGGATCTAAACTGATCGGAAGTGGCCTTTGACAGTTCTGTTTATTCGCAATGATAATGAAATTCATAAATCATAATTAAATTCTTAGAAAATGGAATAAAATGTAATGAAATATTATTGGGTTATCATCTTTCTATATTATAATCTGAATCATTTCAGAAATGTCTGAAACCCAAGAAAAATGGCGCATACCTGCCATTAAATGTACATTAACTTTTTGTGATCGAATGTCGTCATAATGGCGACTTCAAACTTCGATATCCAACCTCGAGAACTGCAAATGAATAATCTAATTACTCAACTAACGAGAAACTGACATATAGTTTTTCCTCTTAGTATTTAAGTCTTTGATGCATAATTCAGCATTTTATAAAAATAAATGTTACAAGTTTAAGGCAGTCTCGTTCGCAAAGTGTTAATAGAAACCTCTATCATTAAGAGTTAATATACTTACGTATTATACAGATAACTTTTGTTTCCTAATTGAAGGTCGCGCTGGTCAGTCATTTGGGTAACGTCTATCTTAGTATTTATTTAATACCATAACATTATTAATATTTTATTATTATTATTATCATCACTATTATTGCTATTATTATTAATACATTTCATTTCTTAAGCACGAAATGTAGTCCATATAATGCATAAATACCAATAACACTGTTATTAGTTATTACACAACGCGATGCCTCGTTGGACGACGCGAGAGAAGGGCTAGTATCTCACAAAGACCGTCGGAAACTGCATTTTCTTCGGTATTCCCGGCACGAGCGGCTCTTCCGCGCGGTATTACAGCTTAACGAAATAAGAGGATTTCACGGGCGAGCGTTCGCCGCTTCCGCGTTCCTTCATGGACGCCGTTATTAGAAAGAATCGCGATCATGCGATATTAGCTCGCTGAAGAACGCGGCTGAAGACCGCGGCGCGTGCGGATCGTAAGACGATTAACCGCGCGATAGATTACCGCCTTGCGTAATCGAGTTACGCGCGTCGATAACACGAAGGAGGCGAGGTCGTTTCACTTTTTCACCTTTCCTACGGCGTGCTCGAACGTTTACCGTAACACTTTGACTGTCAAATAGGCACTCATGAAAATTTCTATGCAGTCGAAACCGTTTTCTCAATAAGGCAGAAATTAAAGTGTCGAGATTCTTTATAACGGTCGCTCTAGTATCTTTTTTATATCTCGTACATCCAGCAATATTCGGTTCATTCTAGTTTAACACTAGAACCACTGCACCTGTAAAGTCGACGGGTTTTAGCGTTTCGAATTCGTGGTTACTGAGATTGTTAAAGTGTTAAATATCTGAAATGATTTAAAAAATAAATAATTTCACTTGAATAATTGTAATGAATATGGGCAGAAATCGAAAAAATATATTGTCATTTTTATAAATATTTGATGATTCTCAATTTGTGATTATTTAATTGCCGGTTTTTGTGTATTTCTATATAGTTTGTTTTATTTGATTTTATATTGTGACTGTTGTGATATTGATTTTATATTATTGTTCATTAAAGAAGTGACGATTGTTCTTCAGGCGATGAGTGATCAGAATTTTTTGTAACAATATAATGTTCTATAACATAGAATGAATATGAAGAGTGATGACAATGAGAAATTAAGTCAAGAGTAATTAAAATATGCCGATGGTGTTTCGTGAGTCAGCTCTCCGTCACTGTCCCTCACAGGCTACGCCATTGCCCACGCTCGTGCTGACCTGCCTCACGCGTGACACTATTGGCATATCGTGTCAAGAGATTTTTCATCGTTAATAGCTTGAAAATGAAGCTGAAATCACAATTTCATCGTTCCTGATTTTTTACTTATTTTTACTCGTAGAATTACCCTTCAGAATCTCCAGTACTGATCAAGCAATTTTTTTATAGATTTTGTCATGTCATATCTGTTAAATCTGACTAAAATTTTCAAAATTATTTAATCCATTGTATTATTAAATTACTATCTAATAAATCACACTAAGATTTTCAAAATATTTTAATGAATTTAATTATTAAATTACTATGTGATAAATTCCACTAAAATTTTCAAAATTATTTAATCCATTAAATTATTAAATTACTATCTGATGAATCCTACTACGATTATTAAGATTATTTAATTTATTATCATTAACAACGAAAGAAACTTAAAGGTTTGATGCACGCATTTCATTGAACATGAAAAGAAACCTTTACGTATGAAATTATTCAAAAGCATCTTCGATGTTTACCATCAACTAATTAATCCTTTGATCGTTTGAATCGAATTTTCCGATGATTAAACCGCCTCTTCGCGTTTAATCTGTTAATCATTCATCAACGAACCTAACTCCTGATACCGTTGATTAATTAAAACTTTTGATTTAATAAGCTCCGTGCACAACGACACAGATTTCATCGTTTCTGGTAAAAGATTTATCGACGACTGTAAATGAAACGTTTTACGTATCGGGTAGTTCGAAGTTTTAATTAAACTACGCAATACAGTTTGCTTCTCCGTCCAATCAAGAATCGTCATTAGTTCCTGCTTTTACGCGACTTTTCGTATAGTTCACTTGGCACTGCCAATTTAATCGTAAATCCATTAATGATCAATTTTTCGTCGAAAAATATTAAAACTCATTAAATAGATGTTTACACTTTGCACGGAATTGTCGGTAGCTTTAATTACCTTCGTCCAGTATTTCTACATAAATTATGCGTTATTTCTTTTAAAAATGTCTAAGAAATCTTAATACAGTTAACATTTTATAAATCTTCCGATTTTCTCCATTAATAATTTCTTATTGTGTAATAATGTCTATGTTATTTAATTTCCAGCGAGAAAGAACTAATTTTCAGACAAAGGAAAATCACGTGGAGGATTCGTCTTTAATTAATTCTTTAATCGTATGCATCCACTGTCTAGAGATTCTGTTGGAACCCTTCATCGCACGAGACTTATTAATCAATTTTAATTAAAACTGCCAAAGGTTCTTCTCGTCGAAACTGTTCATTATTTTACTATCTGTCGCGACAAGAATACGCAAATTATTCTCCCCATTAATTCCCGAAACCAAAAACTGATCCTTCGATTAAAAATAACTGGTGGACAATGGACGTTCAATTTAATCCTCACTAAAATTTGAACTATCACTTAGATTAAAAATAAGAAAATTCCATTTCTGAGATCTATATTCCTATTTATGAATATAATATCAAAAGATATTAATTATCTTTACAAAAAATTCCTAAATCATTCTCCACAAAATCTGAAATCCAAAAATGAATATTTCGCTAAAACCATTTTGTCTATAGAATTTCTCATAATACTATAGACAATAACATCAACAGGATCACTTCACTATATCAGATCAACCTAACTCCACCATCTCCTTAAACATAAATGTAATCAAATCCTCCCACAAAACCTCTAATAATTAATAACTGCAAATTTTACGAAACCCCTTATAATCCACCTATCGTTTCTCAAAAACTTCTAAAGATTCGAAATAAGTAAAATACAACTCCCAATATTTACCAATCACATGTACATTATTTCAAAAGATGCACCTCTGCTATTTTAACTCTTTGCACTCGGGAGGTGACTCTCAGTCACCACTTGATTAGACGCAGTAAACCTATAAAATCTGCTATTTAATGTTGAACTTTGTATAACGCCTCGACACGTGAAATATTGGTATAAAATAGCTTTGTTTCTCAATGTACTTATAATTTCCCTTCAATTTAATTTCAAAGAATATCGTCTTCGTCTCGTCAAAGAATGTTAAATTTTTCTAACGACACACTTCCGAATGCAAAGGGTTAAAGAATCTCGGTTTACTTCTGATTCGTAAAAATTGTAGTTTCTGTTACAGTTTCAACATGTCGGGGACGTGAATTCGTCGCACCTGTAGGTGCTCCTACAGAGATGGCTTCCAGTAGACAAGCCAAATACGCTTCTCCCGGTTATTTACCAGGAAACTCCATGGTCGAGCTGAAATATGTTCTACGTATAGTGCGAGCTCACCGGTTTCGGCCGCCGCTTGGAGCAGCATCTGTTGGTGATGGTGTTGCCTGGTCGAGGACCTGTGGTGGTGCACACTATTCAGGACAATGTTACTCGATGTCCTGCTGAGCGCCTTCCTTTGCCTGACCGCCTCCTTGTAAATCTTATAGTACATCACTATCATCACCAGGCCAGGGATCCAGAACGAGACACACGAGCTGATCACAGCGTACGGCCTATTCACCACGAACGAGCATATCTGTAATGATCAAATTCATTCCATTAAAACATTCAATATTACAATTGTTGGATATTAGAAAAAGGGGAATTGTACGCAGTTAGTTAACACGTTGATCGCCATGGTGGCCACCAATGACGAGAGGTACTAAAATGTTTGAAGACAATTATACGAAGGATACTGATGTCGAATCAAAATATTCAATAACACGGGTAACTAAATAATAGTGTAATACGAGAACTATGATATCAAATTATTAATAACCAATTCCAGTACCATTTTCCTTCATTGCGAAAGATCAAGTAATATTATATAAAATACTCAGAATTCTCGTGGCAGTCAACGTGTTAAGAAAGTTTTAGGCATGGACACACACGACGAGTCTTCACCAGAAATTGCTCCAGCTACATAGGTTCTCTTGACTTGTGGAGCTGAACACGCAGTGTGACAAGCGTTTACATTACCAACAATAATATTATAGAACTGTTAAATATAAATATTAAAATAATTTAATATTTAATATTGAATACTTAATATATAATCGTTTAACATGACGACTTAACTGACTTGATTTATTTAATAGTAATGAATTATAATATTAATAATAAAAAGAATATTAAAATAACAAAAGTGTGGAATAATTAATACGACGAAGATCTCAGATGGAAGTTAACAGACATAAATGTCACTCGATTCATTTTAGTTTAAATTAATTGTTATTGCTTGTAAGTAATTATTATTTTTCTAATAAATTATTAATGATAAAATAATTCTAGCGAATGGAGTTGTAAAAGAAATCATGTGGTAAGGAGTTAATTTATTCAGTACAGTTCTTCGTTAGCCTATTACAACTTAACAAATATTAATGAGTACAAATTCATCATTTAATTATTCTTTTAAAAATACAATTATTTATATGCTTCTGTACATATTACTTTCTTTTAAATTCCCGTTCCACCACTTTGTTTTAATTACTTGCTAAAGCAATACTTATAATGTTTTTTGTATTCGGCAAGCATCAAATACACGTCCTTGGTGATATTTGATCCGAAGTTCACCTTAACAGATTAGTAACGCTGCTCTAAGTAGCTTAAATCAACTTTCGAAATTCTTGATTGTGCACAGTAGAGTTACGTTTACCAGGCATTGTTATACTTTGTACAATCATTACGTAACTCGAAGTTCAGTGGGAGGAAACAGATTGCCCTAAGCAGCTTGCGGGAATCGGCAAACAGAATTTCTGGTATTTAATTTTCTTGGAATACTCCGTCTCTGAATCTTTCAAACATTTAACTTTATATCGCAGCAACCCGAGAATAACATTTAAATACACTAGAATGATTACTTAACTAAATCACGGATAACTCTCTACTAAAACAATTCCAATTCCTGCGAAACATAAAAATTCAAAATCTGATATCGAATTGAAAAAGAAACTATATCGGAGAAATGTAACGAAAACCTGTTTGTCAACGATGATCTCCTTGAAGCAAAAAACGCTGAAAATTAACTTGAGAAAACTGAATTCTTCAAACAATCTAGTCACAATTTTCCGCATAGGTTAAGTGGAATTTTTAATCCAATTTCGTCCGGCAGTAGTAGTTAAGTTTTGTCGTGCAAGTTTTATGAAACCTCCGAGATAATGAGATGAAGCCCTTTCTAGGCTTACGTAAACTTCATTTTCAAGCAATGCATCATGCCATTCGCAATTTGCATTAAACTGCCTTCAGTTTCGTCCGTTAATGAAGAAATACTACTAACCGTGCGGAACGCGTACACAAATTACAAAGTACAGACACTTTCATTATATTTAGCGAAACTAATCACGAACAAATGATCGATAAATACACGTACATAAATTTCCAAAATAGAGGCAAGAGTATATAATTAATAAATAAATGCGCGTAAGTTTCCACGATAGAAACAAGGATATACGATCAATAAATCAATTACAGAAATCTCCGCAATAAAGACAAGGATATATAATTTGAATTTTAATAGAAGAATAATTATTTTTGCCAGAAATTGAAATTCAGGGGAGAAGACGAACAATAGAAATGATCGCATTAAAGTTTGAAGGAAGTCGGGAGTCGAAACTCGAGTTTAATTTTGTATCATCGGCAAATGGAGCATCGACTTGGAACTGTCACGCCAGTTTATTTTTATTACAACCGGCTGGAGATACGTTTTAAATTGGATTTGTCCAGCCGCCGGAGTTACGAAATGGCCGCGGAGACTTGACGTTTCTATCCTGCACAGATACACGCGGTAATCGTGTTCCATTAGGTTAATGAATGATTCTACTTACGTAATGCAACTTTCCGTCGCTATCGAGCAACACCTTACCCCCGTTCTCACTTTAATTCTAATACATTTGTTTAGATCAAATTCCGCCCGGCAATCTCGGTGGACGAGAAGCGAACGTAATGGATTGCCGTGACAAAATAAAATCGAAATCGCATTTCTCTTGAATAATGCTCTCTCGGCAATGCATGCAAGGCAATTTTTTTCGAAACAGAAGAGGGTGAAGTGTAAATTATGGAAAATTTTGAGAATTTATTGTTGGAAGTAATTATTATTGGAAATTATAAATACAGAATTTAATTAAATGTTCATGACATAGTGTAAGTTATTGACTCTTATTCACAAGGATTTGGAAATTTCAGAAACATAAATTATTCTCAAATTTCCAGAATATAAAGTTACTGTTTTCACTTTAGTGGAAGGTATTTAGATGAAGATATTTAGATTAACGTTTATACTTTATGAAGTCTCAAGAAAGGAATTCTGATAATTTCTCTGTGAAATTGTTTATTATAGTTTAATTACATTTTTCAATTATATTTAGTAATATTTTGAAAAGAAAATACTATATATAGATTCAAAGTTATTAAAGTTATGAAACTTCATCAAATTTTGTATATCAGTGAAGCACGGTGCTGGCCGTTTAATGATTTTGAATGAATTCGCTGCACCAGGGAAATTTATCATTTATTAAGGATATTACGAGTTGCTTTGAATATTTCTATATATTGTGAGATAATTTACAATGGATAATCCACTAGACGAAGATCCTACGTTCACAGTTTGAATAGTTAACATTGATTATTATGTAACATGACATGCCAATTTTGTATATTACGCTAATTGCGAAATTAGATTTCGATTGAACATATTTGGCATTCATTAACTGAAATGAAAGGGCTGAATATTATTCGAAGAGAAATTATTGATAATTGTGTCTCAGTTGAACTTGATAAAACTAAAAATACTCTAGTCGTTATTATCATCATTTGACAATGAAAATTATTACTACATTACAAAATATTCATAATCTATAAATCTATCAATAACATTTGCAAGTAGTCATTAATGTCAATGGAGAGGGTGTAAAATATAAAATTTCCATTTATATAATTCCACGTAATTAAAACAATACCTTCTATTTTTTATTTCACAACTTTCAACAAAGTGTCATTTCCTCTATAACATTAGAACTGCCATACAGATCAAAGTGACCAATTCGAACATTCTTATTTCACAACTATCGAAATCATGAAGGTAATTTTACTAAAAAGCATAAATCAAATTTATGTATTTCTACAGGTACACAAATAAGAGACACTTTAAATTTCAATGAACAAACTCTTGCAGTTTTTACAAGAAATGCTAAACAAACGATAATTGAATAATGAATCAGTCTTCATTTAACTAAGCTAATAACTAAACACAACGTCTGTTCGGTACAACTGATGAGGACGCAATAATCAATTATATTAACTTGTATCATATTATCATCGAGACTCAGATCCTCTTTTCAATGGATTATAATTTCATCCAGTCGAATCCATAGAAGCCTGTCATTGTCAATTCTATTTTATACCGCTAACAATTACTAAAATTCAATTTATACGCTACACAACATCGATAAAACTTTGCGTCATTTCTAATTTCCGACGCCCGCGTAGACTCCGCCAAACCATACTCATTTTTAAACGAATAAAATCTCTCCTTATTATTTCCATGGCCGGAGGCAGCGGAAGTCGGAAGTCGATGGAAGTCGAGCAGTTGGCACGGGTAAACGCACGATTGGCTTCGATTACCATTCCCGTTGCGGGACGAAGGAAAAAGTGAGCTCAGGTTCCCCGCGGGCCGAGGCAATTGCGATCGTATGAATATGGAACAATTGACGTTTCGGGATAGAAATTCAATTCTCCCCGTACTAAATTACCATTACTTCTACATGGTAACGTCGCCGGGGTTACCATGATGTATCGGGGCCGCCTATGCATAACCAAATTAGCCAATCGGGGAAACAATAGTGCAAATTACGTGGCCTGCGTGAAGGACATGATTGGTCGATTTGACCGTGTACGCGCGAGCGCGAGCGCGTATGCAAATCGCCGAAGACCCTTGCGTAAATCCTCTTATCCCTGAGGAATTATCGTTAGCATTCACAATTCCCCGTGCCTGGCGCTGGGAACGATTATTAACCGAACGGGTAACGTGGTTGTCGATAAATCTCCCGAAAATCGTGTCACAACTTGGTTGCTTCCTCAAAGTACTGTCTGTATACTTCGCATCGTTTAGACTGTGATAATTGAACTGCAGATCTTTATGGAGATTCAACCCCTTGCACCGGTGCCATGCTAGAGATGGCAATATAAATTTGTTATACTTTATTTGTGGTACTGTAGAGAGTACCATATTTTAAAGGATTTTAGAAATTAAATGTTATTGTGATAATAATAAATTAAAGAAATATGAAACGTTGAATTCTGCCGTTGTAAATTGCTTTAATTCGTTCCCCACTTAAAAGAGTTTATAACAAAAATTATAAAAAGCTTTATATTGGATATTCTGTATACTTTTACATGTTTTGTATATTTTATGCAGTTGTTGCACTTTCAAGTTTCCCATAAATTCATAAAATTACGGAGTCTAGTAATAAATGCAGCAGTCTGAATTAATAGCGAGAGAGACAATAAAAGGGTCTTTGAAAGATAAAAGAATGGCCTTTATGATACTAAGTTGAAATAACATTGGTTTCTATTCTCAAAAAGTAATTTAATGTGAATTATATTTTTACGAGAGTAATGAAAGCTGTTAGATCGTAATATTAGAGAATTCATTAATAAATGAAAGTATCTCGATAATGAATTTGTGTTTAATTGTCAGAGAGGACCGAGAAAAGCGTTCCGAACGTTCCACAGTCTCCACTGAAGACTGATCAAAGATTTTCACAATAATTTTTCATTATACTTATTGGACTTCCCATTACACTGTATTAAAAAAAGGCAGAACAAGCTACGATCTAATGAAAAAGTCACAGAATCGCATCAAAGACTCTTTAGAACTCTGTTACTGCCAAACAGCACTTTAAGAACAGACTACATCGCTAGACAGTAACTCTCCCAAATATTCATTTCTACGATCCAATTCAAAAGAACCAAATTCAAACTAAAATATCAAATTTCAACAAAAATCCTACTGGATTTCAAACATAGAAACTCCGATAGAAACTCTGTCAAATCCCAAATATTGAAATATCATAGTTTCAAACAGAAACTCCATCAACTTCCAAATACCAAAATTTCTGTGGATACTTTCAAATTCCAAATGCCAAAATTCAAATAGAAATTCGAGTTCCAAACATCGAAACACAAAGGAAAACTCCCGCAATTTCCAAACGCCAGACTCGCTAAAATAACCAAAACGGAAAATCACATGAAATTCCTCTGAACCCCACCGCAGCCAACTACAGTCTAAATTCCAGTATCCCCATAACCCCTAGAAACAACACAAGAAACCTACCTCAGGATTTTTCACCATGTAGTCCAGTTGCTCCTGCGTGGTGTACCACCCCATGAAAATCGGTATGAAGCTGATCAGTGCTGGCAGTACCCACGCGCTTCCCAGCATGCAGCCCACAGTACCTTGCCTCATGATGACAGTGTACTCCAGCGGGCTCACGATAGCGTAATACCTGTCCACGCTGATGCAGCACAAATGTAGTATCGAGGCTGTTGAAAAGTACACGTCTAGCGAGTTCCACACGTCGCACATGAACCTGCCGAACAGCCACTTGCCGCCGGACAGCTCGGCGGACGCGTTGAACGTCATCGCGCACATAGCAACTAGCAGATCAGCTGCCGCTAAGCTCACCACGTAACAGTTCGTCACTACGCGTAGCCTCCTGTGCCTACGCACGCTGGCAATCACTAGCGCGTTGCCGAGCACCGCGGTCGTGATTATGCTGCCCATGATTATGCCCTTGATCACCACCACAAACACGTTCACGTTCTCCGGAAGATTCTCGACAGTGGGATTCTCCACTGGGACCGAGGTCACGTTGTTGGCAGCTGTGCTGGACGGCGTGCTGGCGTTGCTGGAGGACGTCGGGCTAGGGTCCACGCGATTGGGCAGGCTCGTGGTCACCGCCGCCATTACGTTCAACATGGTGGACTAAGTCCTAGCGATCCACGAGTGGCTCAGTCCGTCATGGCTGCTGGGTGTCCTTAGCTACCATCACTACTGCTTCTTTGGCCACTGATTGTAGGTTGTTTAGAGTCGGCGTAGAAAGAGACTGTTGAGGCAGCCTCAGACACTTGATTTTTGGGATAATTCTTTAGTTTCTTGATAACTTTGGTAGTTCTGTAGAGACTCTCCTTTTTCTTTATTTAGGTTTGTTGAAGGAGTATTTAATATTGAGGACTAATTTAGTGGATTTTCAGGATTACTCTGGGTACTCTTTGAGAGAGAGATAGTCTTCTTGGGTCCTCAGGTGGGACCTTCTTTGATGGCTAGATGTTCTGCGATTGGCAACATGGTTGAAGATGGTGATTGTTGGCTCAGTGATGTTGGCGACACCCGAAGATCGAGCATCCATCGTTGATGGCAGAAGACTGAAGTTGTTGAATGTTTATTTTTCGTTTATAGTAGATTGTTATCACTGGAACATGCTGGCAGAGTCAAATGTTCGTAGCAGATCGTTGTAATACGTTTCATTGTACAAAATGAAGACTCTGGTCTCTGCAGAACGGAGTATTTTATACCCGGCGTGGTTGTTTATCGGTTTAAATGAAAGCTATTGGAGGTATTAGCCTAATCCCACTTGCTTCTCATTCAACGCAGCCCCTGTAATTCAGAGATACAGGCAATCGATAGATTAGTGTGATGGCTAGTTCTTGCATTTGTTCGCGGTGATCCGGATAATACTATTTGTCCGGTAATTTGATCGAGTTTACACGAACGAAATCAATTCACCGCGAGTCGCGCATCGGTTCGTTCGACGCTCTGCGAGCGATGCTATCTATGCAAAGGATATGAATATGGGGTTTGAGATACATAATCAACTCAATCTTAAAACCAGAGACGAGGCAAATACTATTGATAACAATATTGATATAATTATTAATTTCATTACTAATTTAATGTAATTTTAATAATTATGACGTTCACATCTTTTCTGCCAATCATAACTCAACGTTCCCATTAATTTATTTAACAGTTCACAAAACGTAATAGAATGTAATCATGATTACAAAAATACAAAGAATTATCATTTTCAAAACAAATGAAGTGTCTTGTAATTATGTTATTAATATAAGGTTGAGTTATGTTATCAAAATATTATTTTATTAAGTAACCCAATTACTTTATAAAGTACGAATTTCTCTTCTACTCATTTCTTTTACCAAAAATCCAACTCCTGGATCAATTGATTTCATCGTTAATCAGAATAACAGAAAGCCGCGTGTCACACGAGGAAAACCTTGAACTTGCCCAGGATCTACGGCCGAAATACCAGAAGAGGGTCGCAAAAGACCGGGCCGGAATACCTTGATCGCGCGAATTCCACGAAAATTTGTGCATAGACGACACTTTATCAAGGTCTGAAGAAGAAAGCCGTCCCCAACGAGCAACAATGCCTACCGGGAAATATTAATCGGCGAATTCCACGTGCATAGTAACGGGGATGGGAACGGTGTGATTAAAGCGACTACAGCCGTGCAACGGCAATTGCATCGGATTTGCAGGCTGGAAACACTTTCAGGAAACGGCAATATGTAAAGCTGAAGGCGAGGTAATCCTCCGCGTCGCGAGCCGGCTGACAGTCCCAACAGGGTAACACGGCGATCTCGAGCGTTCGCGGTAGACCAAAATTTAATATTTCAACATTAAAATCATCGGTAGCGCTGCAAGATAATTGCTTAACACCTTGAAATATTCCCTGATCATATTTATATCACTGCTACTGGAATAACAGACGATTCAGGGAATCGGGAACAGCGGAAAGCTTTTGGGAAAATCAAATATGACGTTCGATAAAGATGCGGATATTCTTAAATTTATTTCAGTTGGCTCGTTGGACGCCATTTTGGAGACACTGTTTGCGCGTACGAGAATAGGTTAGAATTATTATATGGGCCTGCTGAATCATTTCTTTGGAATATTGATCTTTATGCGAAATTATATTTCTTCATGCTATCCAAAGAAATAGACTCGAATACAAATGAATTTTCTCTTTTAGTATTTTATATTTCAAGCACTTATATTCACAATAATTTCGTTAATCTTGCAAACTGTTTGTTATCCTGAAACATTGAATATTAAACAGTTCTATAAATTAAGAAATAGGAAATTTACATATTTATGGACATCTCAAAAGATAAATAAATCTTTTAGGAATATCTGATACCGGTTTTTGTGAGCCACAGAGTATAAACGATCGCTTCTCGTCGTACGACCGAACCGTGAGTCATTATGCACGTTTACATGCTTATAAGACAATTTAAATCAGCTGAATGCATTGTCAGTAAGGAACGCGGTTATTCCATCAAGAAGTATTATTCGACCAGACGTAAAATATCGATTGGTCTTTATTAAAATTTCATTCGATTATGCGTCGCGTGTTTTCATGTGCCGTGAATGCATTAATGGGCCCCATTGTAGATATCGATGTACCGAAGTTGTCATCTTCTTCGCAGAGTTATAATAACGAGTAGATAAGTTCCATTTAAATGTTCAAATATCTATATTTTTAATTGTCTTTAATGATATACTGAATCTTGCACAGAGGCCTATTTAAGACGTATTTTAGCCAATAAGCCTGAATGAAGAAATCTTCAACTTTTCTCTTAGCTAAGCATTGCTTTTTATTTTGTGTATTTTTTTGTTTGTTATTTACTAACTCTTTAACTGGGGTTATTTGCAATTCATAGGATACCACTCTTGCTTTTATAAGAAGGTTATAATTACAGTTGCTTTCATTCTTAATTTTTCATTTCTGAGCGGTTGTCTAAGTGTTAACAACTTTCCATATACAGTTAGCAACGAAAATATTTGAAACGCATGGTAACACATAAATTGTCATTAAACAAATTGTACACCGTATATTGCTATTTATACATGCAATAAAATTTTTAAACTATTTAACAATAGACAAATTAGAGAACATTATTGTCTAAGCATGCTCAAATACTTTCATTACTGACTATACAGGGTGTAACTAAATTATTGTGGGCCACCATCATTACTGACGAACCGGCAAATTTAGATGCTGATATCTTGATAACGACTTACACGAAAAATTTTATGTCTAGAGCTCGGAAACGTCTGAATGTCGGCTTTAAAAATACGGAATAGAAAATATGGCGTTCTATTTCATAACTGTGACGTGATCTTTACAGCACGTTTCAAGGTCACGTCACGGTCAAATATCTCCCGCCATGACACTTAATATTTCATACCCTGTTACATTTGTTTAACAGACTTGTTCGTATCACTGATACTTTTTCAGATAATTCGGAGTTCTTGATTCCGTCCCCATACATTTTTTTAAACTAAACCTATTTTTATCTCGGAAACTATTTAAGTTTTGGACTCATATTCACTGGGGCTACTTTACTCAGTTTAGTAAGTTGCACACGCCCTATCATCTGTGCGCAATAATTTATTTACACCCTGTATTTACTTTCGTAAATATATTTTTTCCTGTATTAGTAATATCTGTTACGTAATAGTTCTTTTAAAGAGAGTGAACCAACTCTCCCCAGTTGAACCTATAATACGCTTCCCCGGATTTTCGAAAGTAAGGGATAAACACGAGGAATTCGTGTATAATATATTTCGAGGGTGAGATGGACATGAAATAATTTCTACCCGCCAGAAATATAACGAGTTTATCCTTCGGGGACTTTCTGGAAATAGGATTTCAAAGAAACCAATTCGTTTCTCTTACACTACAAGAAAGACGGCCAGTATAACTTCGTAGCGAAGAAAGCGCGTTACAAAATGAATGAAAAATTCATACTCGCCCAGATAGAATTTTTAAAGAAACAGATCGAAACGTGTGACAGGCGTTGCGCGCCTTAAAAACGTAATGGAGGAACACCGTGGAAAGGAATATGAATAGAATCTGTAAAACATGTTTCAAAAATTCTGAAGAAGATCATTTCCAAGGAAGAAAGGATTAAAAATTTGTATATCATATTGTATCGTTCCAATGATACACGAGATATCATCCGAATAAAAGTCTTCCAATTTCAATTATTGGTAATATAACCACATTAGCATACAAAATGACTAAAAACATTCAATTAATCACTTAACAAATTTATTCTATTCTAAGAAAGATACCTCATAAGGTAATATTTAATAAATATTAACCATACTTCCGCACAACTCGACGAACCCATTTAATTAATCAAAAAACAGAAACATATTTCATAAGTCGAAATTTACTGAACTCCAAAATAAATAATTCCACTAAACGTTGCTATGTTTTCTCCGTCATTATCGCGACAGACGTAACTCACAGAAAAACCTGCGAAGAGAAGAATAAAAAATTTGCATCCGCATAAAAATTCCGTCGTCGCCATATGAGAAACAAACGCGCCGTTTAATGTCCGGACACAATCCCGTCGCTGCGACTATCGTTCCAAATTACATCGATGACAAATCGCTTCATTCCGAACCGCCCCCGACGCCTACGCTCCCCCGACCGCCGTTCGCTCGACGCGGCGCGCGGGGTCGAGGGAGAGGAGAGTGGAGAAAAAAAGAATTTTTTTCGCTCGCCGAACACGCCGTAGTTTCTACTTAAAAAGTGATTGCACGAAGATGAACCTATTTGCGAGGAAGATTACAAGAGGACAGCGGAATTACGCGGCGTGACGGTGAAATACTTTCTTCGTGGAAATACGAAGTGGCCGACGTCGTTGCATGTCACCGGATATAATGAAAGAGCCGGGCGAAATTCTGGGCTGCTCCGTGCTCTCAGACCTTTAATTGCGAACGCCGTCGCGGCCGAGAAACACCCGGCCACCGGCCATATTAAACCGGAAAAAGGGGTTAACCTCCCTTGCGCTGCAACGTCGAATCGCGGTGAATGATTCGGAATGGATTCGATGAGTACGAAGGTCATTCGTTTCGCAGTTAACTACCAGGTGGACTAAAATCACCTATTCCTTGATTTCCTCCATTGCAATTGCTAAAAAGATACGGATACCTCTTTGAGAAATAATTAACACGTTCTGTGCCACAGGAATTTCAGTTTTTGAAATAGAATTAAGTTATATTCTAATTTCTGGTAATTTTTACATATTTTGATATTATTTCTTTATGTTTCATATGTGGCATATGTGGTACACGTGGCACTGAACGTGTTAACCTATTAACTGTGGAATTCAGTTCGAAAAATCTCTCGTTTTGCACGCCACAAAATCAAAATTGAAATGTGTATATACTTGTCAAACGCAGGACGAACGTAACGTTAAGTGCTGGGAATCTAGTACTCGTGACGTCATAAACAGTTTGACGGCAGAAACAGTTTCTCTGAGAAATCCAATTGGGAGTCAAGAAACGGCTCTTCGCACGCTTTGTCACGCGACTTAATAAATATGCGTGAGCGCCTCAGCGAATCAGATACCAGAACCGAAAATCTGTGTGAGCAAGGCGTGTTTCGAAACGGACCACTCAAACGGGAGCGCCAGGTCGCCAGCAGTTGATGATACCTAGGGTATATTTTAGCGAAAAGGCGAAGCAAAGAGGAATTACATGTTTATCTGGACAAATAAAGAATTCCTCCTTGGAAGAATTCGTATCATTTCATGCTTTATAATGACGGGTATACTTGCTAAACACAGTTAACACGTTGACTGTCACGAAAAACTTCAGCGTTTTATGTATCATTTTTTCATTTATAACGAAGATAAAAAGAAATGATTATCAATTATTTGGTACTACAATTCTTCAGTTACATTATTATCTATATATTTACGCTGTTGAACAGTTTTCTTGGATGTCACTTATCTTGTGAAGTATAATTATTTTCAAGTTATCTGGAAGCTGCGATCATCAGTGACCACTGTGACAGTCAACAATTCAATTTGCGTATTGCTGAATCAAATACTTTAACCCTTTGCACTCGAGAGGTGCCCTCAGTCACCACTTGATTCGATGCAGTAAAACTATAAAATTTGATATTTAATATTGAACTGTGTATAATGTGTGAAATATTGGGATAAAAGAGCTTCGTCTCTCAATTTACTTGTGATCTTTCTTTGAATTCATTTAAAAAATATCGTCTTTGTGTAGTTAGAAAACGTTACGTATTTCCAGCGAAATTCTTCCGAGTGCAAAGGGTGAATAATTTTTCAGAGAAATTGAGAAACTTTTTGCAATTATTAAAAAGGTAACAGAAGGCATCAGGAATGGGCCATTTCGACCCGTCTGGTGCTATTAGTTTTAAACCTAAAACCGATGGGGCTAATGTGAGAGGCGTATAGTACGAACTCCTCAGCACGCACATAACCGATAAAATCACAAAAAATCCACGACCGAAGTCACCAGACGAACGTTTAATACATCAAACCATATCCGAGTACGCCGAGGAGCGAGCAAATCGTTTTCCTTAATCCTCGAAATCGGCAAAAATGCTCAAGCGGTCGGAAACTTTCCTCCGCCCATAGTAAATCAGTGCGCTGTCCAACCAGTCAGCGGCGGAACAGTCCGCGCCGAAATTACCGGCCGTGAAACGCGAGCACGGCTCCCGCCACCCCTTTCCCCCGTACCGGCACGGTTCGAACTTTTAAACGTCGTCGTATAAATCCGACAGAATTCAATCTCACGGACGGTGGGATCGGCACGGAGAGATCGCGAGCAGGAGTTTCGGGGTCTGGGGCGAAAGCTGCTCGCCCACGCGGCCTACCCGGACAACAGAAAGGGAAGGAAAAAGGAATGTGTGTCAATCGATAGACGTTATTCGGCGGTATAAAACATGCGGAATGGATGTGGAACTATTTCACCCGGCGGCTACGATTTCCGCGTTACGATTTCCTTTCGCGGCCGACCCCGGACCGCTGAGAGGTCTCAATCCGACGACCCGGCCCGCGGGAAGCGAACTTTCCCTCCTCGCCCATGAACTGTTTAGAAACCCAAGTAAACTTTAGAGCGGCACCATTTTTCCGTTATTTCGGATTTTAGTGATGGCGAAAGTTTGATTGTTATTGTATTTCGGATTTTGCCGAAGTGGGGAATTTGAATCGCTCAATTATTTGAATAACTCATAAAGCCTAAGGCTTTTTCTTCATTATTTTATATTTTCCTGGCGAATCGAGTAACTCTGTTGTTTGATCATTTCATATTTTAGTGGAGAATTGAGTAAATTCATTTTTTCATCACCTCAAATTTTAGTTTTGGAGTGGTTCGTTCTGATTGTCCAGTTATTTCAAGTGTTAAGTACAACTTGGATAATTCTAATCGCTTAATTACTTCAAATTTTAGTTCCACGTGATTAATTCTATGTTTTTGAATTCTTGCGAATTTTGTATAGTAGCAAACGCGACTGCGATCACCAGTGTTTATTAGGAATCGTTGCATTGGCAATATTTCGTTAAATGCGACGCATCGTTTTTCAGAAACTTCTGAAACGCTTAACGAGCACTTAATAAATCTTAACGTCATTTCGTATGTTACCATACGTAAAATTGTATTATAACGTATTATAATGTGTACAAAATTGGTGTCATCGCATATATATAGAATGTTAACGAACGTGTTAATTAATGTTTTCATCTAACATAAAACCATAGAATTTTATCGATTCCCTATTAAATGCTTCTATTTCACGGATTTAATCACTTTAGCGAAATGAATGGCTCGTAAAATATATATTTCCACCGGTGGAAGGGGAAGGCAATTTCGGACGAGCCGGGACCGGCGATATGGCAGCCGATGACCCGATTGGCCCGTGCACCCCGCGGGATTTTTCGGAAACTGAATTTTCTCCAGGATAGAATTGTCCTCTCGTTTCCGTTATTGCACTCGCTCGGCTTGATGGCGTTCTAAGCTAATTCTTTCCGGAACGAGGCTTTGACTTCCACCCTCTAACCCTTCGAACCGCTCTATTGGACGGAAAATTGAGTGAAAATGACTAGACTGTCGGATCGAGGCGGCGCGCACCGTTCGCGAGCGACGGGAGATCGAGCAATACCTCTGCGATCGAAATTGAATCTTACTTTGCGCTCACGAAATTTCGTTCGAATAACTGCTGAAAGATGAAAACAACAGACGAGGTTTTACAAATAATTTCACCGAATTACTATCTCTTTTTACACTGAATGAGTTTAATACTAATATTTCCTTCAAACAGAAAATTAAACTAGATTCCGTCTTCCGATTCCACTTTATTTAATACTTCTATTGCTACTAAATAAAGACATATTGTAACGAAATACATTTAATATACTTTGTAAAACATTTAGAAAATAAATTTGATTAATCAAAATATTAATTTACCTTTTATAATGCTGAATATCATGTATTATATATAACACTATCAGTGACAAAATAAAATAGTTAATAAACATCCGAGAGGATAACATAACCTCAAATATTAAGACCTAACCTCAAAGACTAACTACATATAAAAAAGGGGACAAATGGAGTCGCATACGGGAAGTAGGCGTACACAACAGAATAAAACGATGTTGAGACTCCAGTGCGCCCTTTCCCGTACGAAGGATTCGCCGCACATGAAACGGCGCAATTTATTCCGGAACCATTTTTTCCCATCCCCGCCTTTTAGGAAGAAGCGAGTTGCGCCACGTTCGGACGAAACTGACAGGATGTTAATTAACGTCGACCTAGCCAGATTCAATTCCAATTTCATAGCATCCAAACCGAAGGCAATTTACTTGGCCGCGGAACGAAAATGAACGCACCCACAGTTTCGTTTAATTAGTTCGAGATAAGCACGATAAATTACAATCCCCGATGTCTTCCGCGGCCGAAAAGCGCGAAACAATATCGCCGAAGCTAAGAATCATCCGCAAAGAAAATTATCGCAGCGAAAACGAGCGCGTTTCTTCCGTCTTAGTTTTTCTTCTTACTTTTTGTTTTTTTTTTGTTAATTTTCTTTTATCCTCTTATATTCGGGATTGTCGAACGCGTAGTTAGCGTGACTTCCGAGTCAACGCGAATACATTTCCATGCATGAATATAATAAAAGCTCGAAGAAACGACGGCCTCACGATTAATAATCGCTCTTTTAGAATATGATTTTCTTTTTATGCAATTTTGCTACCAAAGCACTCGATTTCAACGAAAATCGGAGACGTTCCGGCGTCGAAAGCAATGAACGTATGTTCTAAATATTGGGAATTTTGATTATTGGAGGATCAAGAATTTTGATTTATTGGTGTACCGATACCTTAAATTATTTTTATATTGGTATTTTAAACTATTGTAACGTTTGCGCCTTAAATTATTGTTGTATCGATTCCTTAGATTATTTTTATATTGATACTTTAAATTATTCTCATATTGGCGCCATGTAAATTAAATCAGAAGGAAATTACCATTCAATTAATGGCAAGAAATTTAAAGAGTTCTAATATTATGTGTAGAATCGAATGGTATTGAATTTGTTTATTTTTATTTTAGAAATAATAGATATAATTGAAAAGGATGATTCTATTTTTAGTCATATGCATGCGATTTCTCTGTGAAAGTTGAGTATCAAACTTTTAATAATATTCTCTTAATTTATTAGAAAATTTGTCCTACTTTATCGTAAATATAACATGAAACACTCTTATAGTAAATGTTGTCACAATGAAAATGAACATTCTTCAAAAAGAAACAAAAATTTGAACCCTCTTACTTTCGAGTTTCATTTAAACTGCAGATCCTTTGAACAGATTTAACTTTTTCAGTGTTGAAAATGCAATTACTTTTATCTTTAATAACTTCGTAACTTTTTCAACTTATACTACGCTTTTATATTATAGTTATATTACTTTTGATGTTTCACTGAAAATGTTTACAGGAGACAACTAATTTCACCGAGGGTACACGTCAATGTCCTTTAATTTTTCAAGTTAAATATAGACGAAACAACAGTTCCATAATATTTTAAGATCGCTGCATTAAAAGAATGCATGTATACTTTAATTCTGAGATAAAAAGAACTGTCGTCTGGTCTGAATTTTTACGAATCTTAATCCACTCGTCCTGATCCGCTCGTGGTTTTATTTATTTAATTAGGTTCAACCGCTTTATGTAAATACTCCGAGGAAAAGCCACGCAAAGGCAGCGAGTAAAAAGCTAACCTCATAGCCCACTAACGCAGAAGAGCACACAATGGCTGCATATTAAATTCTCTGCTGGCGCAAGCAAAGGGAAAGTCGCCGAACAGATTTTTAAAATTATCTGGGTCATCAATGAATAACATTTTACAAATAATTACAATAAAGTTTCATAAAATTCACAATAACATTGATTTATTTCAAAACGATTGCATAATCTCAATAATTTCAGTAAATATTCTTGTAACACAAAAAAATGATAAGATCCATATGCTAAAAATCATATCATCATTTTTCAGTAACATAAAAATGTCTTTAATTGAGTGTCACAATAATTACTCTGTCGAAATAATTATAATTACTATCGACTGACACTAACTAACTTTTCATAAGTTTTAACGTTAGAATAATAAACAATAACTGTATATGGCAATGTTTTCATATTTTTATATATTCTCTTCAATTAAATTTAATATTACCAAACTTCAGTTGGTCCATATTAGCTTGCAAGAAGGAAAGAATCCTTCGTTCTATGAATAATACAAAAGTCAATAATAAATTTGTATGTTACCTTAATTAGACGTTCTTCCGTAGTCAAAAATGATTAAAATATATTTCTGAAATAAATAATGTCTAATTTTTTCGGGTTTTCTCAAACAAGTTCATCTCTATTCGACAAAAACGACACGTGTTCCAGGAAAAAGGATTTGCGGTAACTGTCACGCGTAAGTTTACCATCCAACGCTAATTACCACGAGCAATTAGCACACTTGCCTTCCCGGTGCTACGTAACGCCTGCCGGCTACGAAATGAACCGGAACAATTAACAATTGGACCAATGACGTTCCTTCACCGCTTCCACGTTTACTTCATTGTGCCATTTTGGAACGATAGAAATTTGACCGCCAATGGAATAATATCGATACCATTGTGCTTTTACTACGTCGTAACCCTACAACGAACTGTTCACAGAACTCCGTGATATTATTTTGCCACATTAAAGCTCATAATCAAATGTATTTCTTGATAATTGGGGTACAGCCATTTTGTAAAGGAATAGTGACATTGTATAGCTTCATATTGTCGAACAACAATAAAATATTATAATATTTGTAATATTTGAAGAGTTACAAAATTTAAATCTTAATAAAATATATATTCTATAAATTATGTGTAAGAATAATTGTAAATTGTTATGAATTTATATCATGAATACACAGGATGATGAATTGAACCGTAATAATAATTTTTTTGAAGAGGAATCGATTAATCAGTTTTAGACAAATCTTAAATTTAGTATGACACAATGAATGTTGTCAATTATTTAATTCAATTAAATCAGAATAAATATAAATTGGCTAGTCGAATCTTATTATGATTTTCATATTTTATATATATTTGGTACATAATTGAAAAGTATTTGATACTTGTTTATTTAGTTCTGTTTTCTGGAGTGTATTAAGAACGTTTTATTGTCATAATTTATCGATCGATAAACCACCTGAATCAACGAAGAACCGTTTCGTTGCAAATAGTTCGAGGCAATTATAGTATATAGTCATCGTATCAGATTTTCTACGCTCTTTTATAGTCATCTGAATCTTTCACTCGGCATCAAAGGAGAACCGTAATAGCGACGGAATGGCTCATTTATTTTGCATCGTTCACGGAACGTAAATACCAAGAAAAATCGAGGAGCAGTGACACTTGACCCCGAATCCTACCTCGACTATATACTATTGCCAATGAAACGTTTTCAAGGGACAAACACGGTAAGCGTGACGATAAATCTTCCTCAATTTTCAAAAAAATTAACGTAACTGTTTTATTCTCTTTTATTACAACGAAATGTATATTTAAAATTTATTTATAATCAAATGAAACCCTTAATAAGCAGGTCTGTTTTCGGTCTAATTATAAGCGTAATGAAATGTAAATTGGAATGTTAATATCTATTATATATTTATATATACATTAATTCGTTTCTTAAAATTTCACAATTTTAGTTCTCTCCATTTTTCCTTTTAACAATCACGATTTTATTAATTAAAGTATAATTCGAACGTAATATACTTAGTTTTTACAGTGTCAAGTATGAAACATTTTTAACATGTCACATTGTATTAGAAAAGATAAGATGAAATAATATTTGGAGAAGATTTGTGATGCATTATTCGTGTATTATTTTAAAAAACAGATTAATGGAATGAACGTACAGTAAATAGCACACGTAAGATGGAGAATGTTTGCAAAGAGTCGTCGATTTGCGAATGCTAAATATTTTGTATATTTTCCGGGCCACGAAGAACAAACATCTGGTTACGGGCACCTATACTTCATACACCGCCAACAAGAAGCATCCAAAAAATGGGCGTCCCATATTTTACGAGCATTGAGATACAAGAATTCTGAAGATACATGCGTTCCCTAAGCCACACAGATGAAAACTCTGAAAAATGGTAAGTTCGCAGTTTGATTCGAGTAGGAGGTACTAACACGAAGACAATTCAAAGTTCTTCACTTAAAATACTAAATCACAGCAGGTAAACGAAGTTGCCAGATATGTCATATTTCATAATAGTATACTGATTTCTTATTTTTCCTTATACATTTCTTTATCGAATCAGAAAAGCAATCATTATTAACAAGAACAAATTTCAATGATTTCGTGTGATTTATATATGATTTTCTATATTGTCTTTAAGGAATTTCGAATTCCTCAAATGAATTTTATATCTAATTTATTCGATAATGATTTATATAAATCAGGCTACAATTGGTTGAAGCGAAACTGTCGAGCAAATAATTATAATTAATGATTGGTTCACAATTTCTTCAAAAAACTATGAAAGTCCATGCTTAGATATTGTACATACAAATAAATTCATTTATTTAATCATTTTCAATATAAATTCTTCCATAATCTTGGTAATTAAAAGAAAAAAGAATTGGAAATATGTTATTTCGGTTAATATGGTAATTCCAATGTTGAAAAAATCAAATTTACGAAAGGAAAATCTTTCTATCAAAGTATAGTTTCACATTTCATATAAAAAGAATAAACTCTTATATTGTCGTAAACAAGCAATTGTAACTTAACTTGTCCGTGAATTTCAATACTCTCAGGATTCACAGCAATAATCTCCGATCCACCAGTGTCTCCGAAGAAGCAAAATCCGAACCACCCGCATTTCGCGCGCATCAAAGAGCGACGAGTCTAGGAAGGAACCTAATGCAGACAGGAAGCACTGAAGTGCCCTCATGTTTCCTTAAGTACATAACCAGCACTCCTTCAAGTTTTACTCAAAGCGCAACAAAGAAAGAATCCCTATTACCGTACACCAGTACACTTCCTAAATCTTCCAAATACAACAAAGCACACAGAAACCGAAGCAACCCTGTAATTACAAAATCTTTCATCACCTCGCCAGCAGTAGACACTTCCTATACATTCACTTTCAAACTATCTCCAACATTAAACAACAAAAGGAACAACGATAAAAACATAAATATAAAAACTCTACCAAAAACCTTCCACAAGAATACTCAAAACTCCCACAAAGATTAAACCAGCCCCCACATTCCAATCCAACCACTTCTACTCCAACAAATCCACTCAAACCAACGAGAACCGAATAAAAAAGCCCGAAACCCCTTCATAAACTAAATAATAAAAGAAACAATCTTAAAACAACAGGCACACAAACATTCCCAAAAACTCCAGAATATTCAAAATTCTCATAACATTCAACCTATATTTCAATCTTCAAAACATCCTCCAACAACTCTGCAACACAACCGCTCGACAGAGCAACACCCCAAAGATTCCAACTCTCACCCCGGAACTCTCTGTCCTCCAGGAACTGACCTTGGCGCCGGATCGCGCGTTCACCCCCGAAAAATCCCAAGTAAACCCCGGGGACCAAGCACCCCTGAAGGTAACCGGTATCCTTGTACCCCAAACACGAAGTGCACACTGTAACTCGTTCAGAATTCTCAAGGTCGTCACTGAAAACCTCGTAACCCGCGATCATCGAGTCGACGGTAGTGTGTTAGCGGCACGGAGCCGCTTGGGGCCGAAAACAGGGCACGTTTTCATTCATCGTCGTGTAGGGTCGCGTTCGCGGATGCCAGCCGCGAGGCCGGCCGCTCGTATCAGCGGTTCGGGGCGCACTGTCCGCTTCCGGGAGGACGGGGACCGGTTCGGCGAGTGGCCACGCAAGGCGCCACCGATGTCGAAAACAACCCCCGCCGCGGCGCGGCAGGTGCGTTGCACCAAGCGAAACGCGAGTGGGGGCTGGTTTAGGCGCCGTGGAAGGGGGAGCCGATCCTCCTACGCTTATCGCGACGCTACGGCAAGTGCAAGGTTAATTGGGAGACCCGAAGGGGATGATTTTTCTTGGCACGCTCCCGTGTGCCCGACGCGACCCCCCGCGCTTCTTCGGTCGGATGCCACTCGAAGGGTGGCAAGGATGGTAAGGGTGGTTCGTGACGGGACTTTCGGATGGGAATTGGGTTTTAGGGGCTGCTGGGAATTTGTCGGGATTCTCTGTTTCTTGGGGATGCAGCTGGAGAAGGAACTTTAGGCAGGCTGATTAGGGGTTGAGAAATCTTGAATGAGACTTTGAGAGTTTGGTGAGGGGTTGGTTTGAAGAAAGTGGTTTTTGGATGTGGAGTGTTTCAGTTGGGATTTTGGGGGTTGACGAGTTTATCGAATTTTTCGTTTGGGGTTTGGATGAATTGAGTTAATTGGAGTGTGGTTGAATAGAGTCGTTTGCTGAGAGGATTTGGAGGTATAGTGTTTGTTTGTGGTGTGTATTGGAATGATTGTAGTAGAATTGATGAAACGCAGCTGTTGCGAGGGAGTAAAATCATAGAGCACCCCAATAGTGGAGTACTAGGAGGCTCTTTTCAGTTTTTATTTAGTATTTTGGGACTGTTTGTGAGAGCATCGTCACGTTCTTACATTGCGATTTGAAATATTTGTGTTATTACGAGTATTAATGTTGGTTATTTTTGAATATATAATGGACATGTTAACGAAAAATCGTTGAAAGTAAGGATTGCGAGCTATATTCTACGAGAAAGTTTACATTCAAAGATCATACGACTTAGTATACAAAAGGGAAGCTAAATACAAACTGCAGAATGACGTCTTTCTGATATATGTCTTCCGAGTAAATCGATTCTGGAAATTGCTTTACTGCAAATGTTCCTAACCACTTGACTATCCATTACTGAACATTCTTGCTTCTCGATTACACGATTTGTAACGGGATATTTAACTTGTACCAAGCATATTATTCGGTTCTCGTGTCACTAAAGCGTCAAATGAGTGAAAATATGATTATATCAATCAATATATTAAAAATTTTATTAGAAATCAATAATTTCATATTATTATTTATTAAATGCAGACAACGATTTTATATGTTAAACGCATAAATGATCTAATAATATTATTCGTCGTTTGACGGAGCATGTAAAAGGTAATTCGTGTCGAAGTTCGAGCAAAGCGCCGGATAATCCGTTTTAATTGAAACGAATTAACAGGGGAACGGTTAAACCGATTGCGCCGGCGTTCATGGACCGTATCAATTCTTTGGAGGAAACAATACCTTTCATCTCCATTAATTAGTCGCGAGTAACGAAGTTACATCGAGTGGCGTGGAATTTATTTAAACTCGGCTCAATTAATTCCGAAACAACGGCGAGCTCCGCCCGGTGATGTATAACTCGGTCGTATTCTTATGAAACACACTTTCTCGTGTCGTCCATCAAACGTTTTTTGTCGCGACTATATGCTACAATTTATCAACGTAATTGTACGGTGTTCCCCGCTGAATTATGGACCACCGTTATTCATATCCTCCGCAGTTTCTGTTAAACGACGTACAATACAGCTCGCTTATCGAAATTGGAGCTGTTATCAATGTAGTTTCAATTTTCTTTATCACCAGCTTTTAGAACTTTCGAGAAATAAATATGTTTTTTTACAAAACGAAAGAAGGTAGTTATTGATTTGCAGATATCCTCAGTTTAAGACTTACTAGATAACAACAGAAAAATACAGAATATAAATGGTAGTGCGTTGTTAAGAGGAAATGAGATCTTCCCATTCGGTTGGCTATGTGTTAACTATTATATGAACTATTATTAAATTTTGTTACTTTTTACAAACTATAAACTGACGCTTAAAAATCGTTTCAATCTATTGTCATTCGAATGTTTATTAATGCATTTCCAGATTTTTCTGGAAAAGAAATATAATTTTTAATATTAGTTACATAAAGATATATTTACTTGTTGAACACTAAATTGTAGTACACTTAGAACTTTCGAATAACCGTGTACATGATAATTATAAATAATTAAATATATTCTTACTGTTAGAACTAAAGGGTAGTTTCAAATATTTCTTAACTACTGAAATTTACAGTTCGTATATATCCATAGTGGTTTGACCAAATGTAGTCTGGTGTATCAATTGACGCACGGTGGACGTTTATATTAACGATGTACAAGCTACAGTGAACTCATAAAGTTCGTCCCATGGGCACTAGCATCATCGATGAGGTGCAAACTATGCCTCGTGCTGGACCCGGGCATAGCACAGGTAAATATGTGCACTGCGTCCTATTGTAAATAATATTTAATATTTACAGGGCTACGTCATTAACATTAGAATTCAATTAATATTTACGGAAATGAATTTTTCATTTGTCATTTATACCGCTTTCTTCGTTTACGGTTAACGATTGTTTAACTAAAGTGTATATCAATTATTTCATATTTTACAACGATTCAAGCACAAACGTATAAAATGTGATTGATCACGTGCAACTGATATTTGAAGGGTTCATTTCGTAAGCTGAAGTAAGTTAAAAATGAAAAAGGTAGGAATTCCAATTTTCGCTTCATTTTCAAGGAATTAACAATTAAAATTCATCATAGTGGATGCTAATTTCGGCACTGATGCTGACCTGCTTCGAGTGAACCGTAATTAACGAATCGACGTAGATCAGACATATCGTGAATCATTGATAAACCGAAAACGAAGCCAAAACCATAATTTCGTCGCCCGTGATTTCGTTTCTTTTTTCGTTTTACCGGATTATGACATAATATTTTAAACAAAAAATTTTTGAAATATATACGTATCTAATTTGTAACAGTATTTAATTGAAAATTATATTTTAAAGTTTCTTCATCTACTTAAAGGTTAAAGTTCTTTGAGTTTCGTCCACTCTCGATCTGTACAGGTTCATTGAATAATTCAGCCGTAATGAAACCAGCATGAATTCGCTTTAATTCAGACTTTTATTACTTGAGAATCTTTCTCTCTTTTTATTTCAATTAATTCGATAAATTAGTAAATATAAAAAAAATTGGAGTTGGATACTTTGATCCTGCTCTTCGTGGAAGAAAGACTTGTCCAGCGAATGGCGGACTTACACTACTGAAACTTGTTCCGTCACTTGCTAAATGAATTAATTATAATACAAAGAAGATGGAAAGGAGATAATACTTTAATGAGGCACGGAAAGACACAAAAGGCTATGACGCAATATGGAAACCTTTTAAGGCAAAAATGTAAATCAAATAAGAAGTTGCCGGGCTAATGATACATTTTATGGTACTTTCGGTGCACGAGGAATTAGTTGAAAGTCTTACGTAAAAAGTTTTCATTAAACTATTAGCAATAAGTGCGATGATATTTTCTAATATCTTCTATGTATTATTACTATGCAACTGAGAATATAACAGTGATTTACTAACACATTAAATCATTCCTTATCTAGAAATTTAGAGTGAAACTCGTCTTGTTATAAATTCTACACCTTGACGGGCTTCCATAACCACTAATTTTTCGACTTATTCACAGAACCTTCGACAAACATTTTCCTAATCTTGGTTTCCATTATTTCGTCATTAAAAATTCTGACCACATTCGCAAACATTACAGAAGAACATTGAAGACACATGAAGTGACATGCTAGAAATGGCAATATCAAATCTAGACATTAAATATTGTTTCGGCTACTTTTTTATTCACGAATATCTCGAGTAATTTAGAGAAATTAAGTGTTCAAGAAATGTCGATTGTCCTTTACGTTTTCCGGCCATAATTATTCTAACAGGTATCATCGAAGGGACTGATCCACGGGTTTCCCTAGGTTTCAGAATTTTCTCTTGAAAGTTTCATTAGAGTTGAAGCGACTTGTCACTTAGGTAAAAGCAGTTTCCTTAGCTGCTTATTTTTCACTACTCTCAGCGGAATTATTTTTAACCCGATAAAATTCTCACTTGCTCGTTTCCCCTTCAATAGTATTTGTCCACGGAATTCTCAAAACTTCGTACCTCTGAACCTCGTTTCAGTAATAACACAAGAAATCGAATAATTCGACGCGCACCCGCAGATACTTGTTTTAATTGAGCTGACGGACAAATCTTCACCTTTTCGCTCTCTCAATGCTTCATCAAACCGAGACATTTCCAAATCTTCATCTGGAAATTCAAATTTTATCTGGAAACAGTTGGAAATGTAATTCAGAGATATTATTTCTAATAATTTATTGAGTTACTTCACTTTTCAAAAATTTCTACAATCCGCTATTAAAAGCTTCAGTTATCTTTTCAGTTATATTAAATTATCTAATATCCAGCTTATTTATTTATTTATTTATCTATTTTAAATTGGTTGCATTAATACAATTACATAGTGAGATGTAGAATTATTTAACATAATATAATTGTTACCACCAAATGTTTACGTTGTTGGAAACTTTGTACAAGCGTTTAAATTGGGCTTTAAATCTTCTCTATTAGTGCACAGGTAGCTATCCACTAGTGTCGAGAATGGAACAGATTTAATCACGATAAACTTCAGGTACAAGTTGCTCGTCTTAACATTTTAGAGGATGGTGCAACTGCATGTTGCGTAGCTTGCATAAATCCAACTCCGTTGTTCACGATTCACCGACGGATGTTGCGTTCGTATTATTGCCGTGTCTTATGAGAAGACTTGCAACGGTAAATCTTCAGATAGGTGCGATCGGGTGCAATAAAATCAAGGCGCTGCAGATGATTTGATGAATCGGTTTGTTCAACGCGGAGAACATTCATCAACAGGCTGCTGCTATCGTGATAGTTCTCCCTGAGAACAGATGAGCTTCCAGCGGGAATCGCTTTCCAGGAGCTAATTCGATTTTCCATCGTTTTATAAAGGAAAATGTGATTAATGTTTCTTATTACATACATTCCAGAATAATAATTATTTTAGTTCGATTGTTGGGATTAATAAAGGAGATCTGGAGATAAAAGGTTTCAATTGACTTTAGAAATAGAATTTTAATATATGGAAAAACGGAACTGACGAAATTATTTGATTTTTTCTTTAATAATTTATTTAAAATTTATTTTTATTGGAAAACTTATGTTAATCCTTTTTCCAATAAATTGTTTGATTGTTAAATATAATAAAATTCTGTGAGAAGTCTCGAGCAGTTGTAAGTCTATGTGGAGTGAAAAAGAATTTGTTATTAAAATATGTATATTTTTATTTTTTACGTAGGTATATTACCATTGTACTTGGCCTAAATTTCAGAGGACTTGAAATTATCGACATCCTGTGTTGGATAATATTAGGAATTTGTTTTACCAATTAATGGCACTAACAGCTGCATTATCGACAATAATATATAAGGGCAGATGAAGCATAGGATAGACATAACATGCAAAGTACAATTTTGTCACATGCTCTAGGGGGTACTAGTACCCCTTTCCCATTTTCCTATCACTCCCTGTCATATCGACTTAGATTGGTTTTGCATGGCAGCGCTATAAGTGATAGGAATTAGAAGAAACAAAAATTGAACACACACTTGCGTTACGTATTTTAAGTCTGTGGTCTGTGGCTATTATTTTACCATGCTTGTTCGATTCGTGTAGACACCGCTGGTGCTATAGTTTTTTCGACAGTGTCGGTATTTCAGAACAGTAGGCAGTAAAATACATTGTATGCACAGTCTGTATAGATTTTAAGTCTATGATTCTGAATTCAGTGACATATGAGTGTGGTAGAATCAATGGTCATAGTTTATCAGTGTAAAATGGCAACAAAAGTTACTAATAGTGCATCGTTTCATTTTTAGCTTCATATAAGAAGTGTAGTTTTTGAATATAGGTACGTAATATTTTCTTCTTATTTGAAATGTTACTGTTAAGAATTTGATTGTTTGATAATTAATCAAGAAATTTATTAATGAACGATCTGCAATAAACATTAATTTTGTAAAACGAAGTAGAAAATTTAATGCAGTACAACAGTTCTTTATTATAACATAAGATCAGTAGTACATGTTTTCTTCCAAAGATAGGAAAGTGTGTCATATTTTTACAGGTTAAGTTTAATGTGTAGTAAGGAATAATGTATTAAATTACATTGTTTAAAATGTTGGAAACTGCAAGTAGTTTTGTTTTCATTTTTTAATTGAATTATTAATGAGATTTTTATTTGAATTGTTACACAAATTTCTCCTTTTATTGATTATTTCTTAAGAACTGTTTTTTTTCCTGTAAAGAATGAAGAAAGAGTACTTACATAATATCTTTCTTTTCCTTACATTATATTGATATGTATATAAATTTATATTGTTTAAAGAAAGATGAAGTGCATTTTAAGCAAAGCAGTTTTAAGTAATTGTATTTTTTAAACTTTTTGTAACATTTATTTTAATGATGAGACATATTATTAAATACTTCAAACTTTTTTATAATTCTGAGATGTACAATCTTGTAAACTGAGATATGTAATTATTTCTTTTCAGCATTTAATGTTAAATTGATAAATGAAACATTCAACAGTTAGGATAGAGTTCAATGTATCTTCATTGATTTCAATGAGCATAATGCTATAGCTATGAGACCAACCATTGTAATTTCAATAGTAGATAATTATTTATATACGTCTAAAAGGATTGTTCAAAACTTTTGATAGAAGTTGTTTATTGATTACAGTTATTCATTTTGTTTTGAAAATTTAACATATTCGAGGAATTTAGAGTCTATAAGAGTATAACAAGCTAAGGCGCTATGAAAATCATGTTATCTAACTCAGACCATGTTAACTTTTGCAACAGTAAGATTTTAAAGTTGGTAGTCTGATGTTAGATCATAATACTTAAGACACAAATCAAGTTCTAATTAAAATTTTCTTTAGTTTAATGAAATAATACTAAGACATATTAAAACATAACACTGTCTTGGCATGGAATTAACATTATACAAACAGTACATGCATATAAGATTCACCAAACAATTTTGTTAAGAAAAAGCTATTCTCTGTTTCAGATATTTATGACGAAGTGATTGTACAGTTATTAAAAGGAATATACTCTTCTCAAGATGATTTTAACATTCTTATATGTGATAGCAACTTCAATTCAATCCAGAAGGATTTTGTTTTTAAAGACACATTTACGTAATCTGTTTCAAAGGAAGACAACTAATTGTCCATCAGTCATGTTTTATAATAAAACAGTGTTAGATTCATGTAAAGGTAATATTTTTAAAAATATTTTATAAGTATAGTGTTTATCATTTGCTTTGATTTAGAAAATCATGTAATTTAAGAATTGTCCAGTGCTTTTTTTAAAAGTGAATCAACATTAATTTTTGTTAAAGAATTAGTTAATATTTGTTATTTGTATTCTGTATTACAAGTGCGCTAAATAATTTAGAATTTTTGAGTGGTCATGAAGTTTTTCAGGTAGATTAAATCAATTTAAGGTATAAAAGATAAAGTAAATGAAAAATTTCTATATTTACGATTAATCAATATTAAAAATACCATAATTATGATTACAAACGAAAATGATAACAATTGTAATCAATATACAACAATTTTGTTATTGTCTGTTGTTTAAGTATATTCTTCCTTTTGTATGTAAAAAATAATCTTGCTTTGCCTAGGGTGTGTAAGTATATGAAAATACTTTAAATATTGTGATATCAAATAAAAAAATAAGATGATTTTCTTAATATCTCTTAATTCACAATTCTTTTTAATTTACATAAACAAATACTATCTTTTTTATTTATTTCAAATACATAATACTGCAATATAGTAGGCTTGAAAAACTGAAGTTGTTTGAAAAATTGTTTTTATAATATAATTACTTCATAGTAGTACAAGGTTCATAAAAATTTATTCGAGAAAGATATTTTGAAATTTTGACATCATTTTTTTGAGACTTTCTGAATTTTGTTGTTTTCAACTTTGCATGTTCTATTTTTGTCCAGATATTCAAATATTTTATATAATATGTGGTTTGTTTGCTAATGTTTATAGGATTCTGTAATTTCGCTTTTGTATTATTCTGTGCTAATTGTGGTTAAACAATAGCAGTAATAATAATCAATCAATCATTTGCTAAATCTATTAACTTGTGGTGAGTCATGGGGAAGAAAAAGTTCATCATTCTTATCTTAAACCATATTAATAATACATGTCTGCAAATCTTAGACACATTTAAGGTGAAATTTTTAGGAAACTAAAAAGATCAATATTTACAAAAGCGAAAAAAGAAATTCCAATTTTTTGTAGACAGAATATTTAAAAAATATCAAGATTACTTAAGTACAATATGCTATTTTATTTAACTGTTATTATTTATTCTATGATTTCAATTTTAAAACGCTTAAAATGATAAAGAATTGGCTAATTTTTTTAAAGTTTTCGAAGGATATATTTACATTTTTGCAATTAATGAATATTACAAATATTTACTTATTTGCATTGTTTTCTTTTCACAACTTTAAACGAAATCAGTATATCTAATGTTTTTGAATGATTTAAAGTTAATAATTCCAATCAAAAAGATATATTTATTAAAATTAACCGACCATGTTAGTTATTTATATTATAGTTGCATTATTGTCTCTATGACCAATTGCACGGCGCACGTTCTATTGCTTACATATTTCACCATCTAATTTAGTATTTGAAATGCCCTTCAATTATGATGAAAATTTTCAAATATAATTAGACGTTGCATTTAATTGTTTTAATTTAAACAAGAACTGTGGTAAACAAGAAAAGTTTAGTGACTCTTCGTTCTCTTCTTATAATTTAAATAATATGTATTGTAAACAATACAAAAATGTGCACAACGTAGTAAATTACGCATCAAACTGTACGAGGTATAAAATTTAATTAAAATTTCATTTTTTATAAAACATTCATTTAGAAGTATAGTCTCGTTCCGTTAACGTCGCGTTTCACGAACGATGAGCGAGGGAGATATAAAAAAGACGAGCGAGCCTTTGTGTGTAATTAACGTATGTGATATATTTTCTCTTATTCTATCATTCATTTGGAAGCCAAGCTAAATACGACGCTCCCTCCATAAGATCCGCGCACCAATCGCACAAGTGCCATGTTCATGTTGAAGTTTCTTACTCGCTCGCCATTTTCCTCTTCATTTTTATTCACATGATAGTCAACCAATAAGTGCGAAAATAAAACTGTTTTTCTGCTGTATAGTATCTCGCTGGCTCGTTTGATTCGGGTGACGTTAACGTGATGATATTATAACACATTTATATAACTGAAATATGTTTTGCATGAAGTGTTGCATGTGAAGAAATACATTACATTTATATATATTTATATATATTCATTATATTCATATATGCATTACATAAGACGTGTTCCGTATGCGTATAATGTAACTTCACCACGAACAGTATCTGGAGCAGAATTATGATACGTGTAACAAATTTGTAAAGAACTGTTGTCGAAAACACAGTTATTTTATTACTAACTAATAATAAGCTGTTATTATTAGTTAAATATTAAATAATAACTGAATCCTGTTTATTTCATGGGCGTTAGTGATTATTGTTAATCATTCTCGAAAGTAGTAAATATAAAACATAAAGCAATCAAGGTATAGAATTATCACAATAGGTACGATAAAAAGGAAGACAATATAATTGGTTCGAGTATGAGAAAAATAATATACGTTAAATATACATAAAAATAATTCATAATACATTGTTTAGGAACTAATATTTCTTGTATTAGACAGGTTGTTCGGCAATAAATAGGAGAAAATTTGAGAAGCGATTCTTCATGACAATATAAGACGAAAATCAAGAGTAAAGAAATTGTGGTTTCGGCTTCATTTTCAAGTTATTAACAATGAAAAATCTCTCTGAACAAAGACGATCCGCCAATAGTGGAAAAGGTGAGGCAGATCAGTACAAGCGCGGACAATGGCGTAACGCGCCGGGGGCAGTACAGAAAACTGACTCACAAGTTGTTATTAATAGTGGATTTTAATCGTTAATAACTTGAAAATGAAATCGAAATTGGAATTTCTTTATTTTTACACTTCTGTTAGAAAATAATTTTGTATTCAAGGAAATTTTCTTTTAATGATTTTATCGCTTCCGCAATGTTACTTAAGGTTTGATATCGTAATTGCGAACAAATTTTTTATATCATATGAATATACTAATCAACAATAAAATTGGTTCTGTTTGCGACGAAGTTACATTAGGCCATTTACATACTGACGACAAAATTGCAACGCTTGGCAAAAGAACTATTGAATGTTATTTCTTTTCTTAGTTTATTTTTTAAAATTTCTTTTCAAAACTTTCTCAGTTTTGCCGTCAGTGTGTGGGTGGTCTGAGACATGCACCATGTTGAACACACATTGTACACCGTTAGCTCTTTCGCTATTGAATGTCAAGCAATACTTGTAGAGTAGAAATTGCAAGTAGGTTCGTTAGATGTATCAAATACAAACGTATAAGGTATGTTAGTATATACTATGTATGTAAATTATTTTAGCCATGAAGAGACTTTTGAACAAAAGAACAAAACGTTGTATTAGATACGTCCTTACGAATTAATTATTGAAGAAGTATTAATTATTTTGAAATACGTTAAAAAAAAGAAGATAAAGATTGATTATCAAATTGATACATTTTGAAGCATTCGAACATTTACAATTGTTTGTTCTTTTCCATGTGTTTTGCTATTCAGTTGAGTCTGTATTTGTAAAACAATAATAAACAATTACTGTTTTTCTTCGTTGTTTATATTATATTAATAATTTAGTCCAAAATAACGTGGATTCCTTTAAGAATGTTTTAATGATTACTCGAATTATAATAAGTATTTACTGGGGTTAATAATTTCAAAATATATTTCAGCTATACCAATTTCTTATCTTTATAACAAAAATGAAGTTTTCGAAAATTATTCATGTCAATATTGGATATCGTATTAGGTTATCCAATAAGTTCGTTCGGTTTTTATTTAATGATGAATTTTTTTTAATTTCAATAGAAGTTACTTTTTTATGTATATTTTATTGCAACAGAAACGTTATCGAACATTTTTAAACAAAAGTATCGCATTTACAAAAAATCGCACGCATTTATTGGACAATTTAATATAAATAGAAAAATGTTAACTTTATCGTATAAGTAGATTATCGATTATATATTTTATACTTAATATATCGTTACACTCATATCATTTTTGGGTATCGCCATATCGTTCTCCTCTTCATTGATTGAAATCAAAATTTCTCTACACTTATCCATATGAACTTCGATTTTTTGTACATGTATTCCATTTGTATTTAATCACATTTATTATTTTCTTGCTTTAAACCTTCTAATACTTGTATAAGTATTAATTTAATATTATATTTATGTATACCTACATGAAAATACAGAATAAATATTATACACAAGTATTATTTGTGTTATTATTAATTTTGTAAATTTGTTATGTATTTAATAATTCATGTATGTTCGTTATGCTATTGTAGTATAAGGTAATACGAGATATTTCAATAAAAATTGCACTTCTGTAATAAAGTTACTGCGCCTAGTTTTTTATTTCTTAGTGAACGATGAGATTTCATGATAAATATTTAATGTTTGCGATGCAGGGTATTGATGCAAACATTCGTGAAATTTCAATGTGACAAAATTTTGTATTATAAACGATTAGATATCATTAATTGTTTATAAACCTTAGTTATCCGAACTAGTGATGCATCGTTTTTTATTTGTTTTTCTGCGATTAAGTTAATTACTTTACCTTTCGATTATCCGAACCATTTTGATCCCAATTAGTTCGGATAATCGAGGTTCTATGTAAACATACACACTGTACGATACTAGAAAACAAGAAAGACTATATTGTAGTTTCCAAAGCTTTTTTTTTTTAGTTTGGATTACGGACAATTCGAAATTCAACAATTTTTAACGAATTTGAATGGAATTTTGACTTTCAATTCAATTTTAGCTCTCTAAAAATAATAATATTATATCCCCGTATTGTTCTTTTTTCGTATTCTTCTTCATTAAAAAGTTTACGTTTGTTATAGGAAGTACATTATGTGACATTTACAATGTAATTATACTTTTACAGTATAAATACGTTTGGAATAAAATATAAGTTAACATAGGAAAAAATAGAAGTGTATTTTCTAACGAATTCAGAATCATTTTTATATTAAAATTATGTTTGTATGAACTGCAATAAACGAAAATTGCCAACTGAAAATTAAATTTAATGTTTATAACTAAACATTTTTTAGTAAAGAATGGATGTTGAATCTGAATGTTTACATTTAATATAAATTGTTATTAATGTTACATACGTGTATATGTGTATTTAATTATTTGTATGGTTAAGGAAAACTTCAAAAAGAAATACATTCATGTATAGGATATAACTATATATTCTTTTATTATTTTAAGAATCAAAATCTTCCACCGATGATCGTGAAAACGAAGAGTTTATGACTTCATGTCTGTGTTCAAATAAAAGTGATGCTAGACTCGAGGATTTGTTATGGTATCACGGTGATATGAGGTTATGCACTATATATCCTCAAGTATGCATTAAGCATTAGTAGTAACACAAGAATATTATTGTAATCACAATTTAACATTGCACAATTAATTATTTAACGAATTGCTATTTCACCAGCAAAAAGTTGATATCTCGAGTTGGTTAACTTATCAGTATGGCAGAACATTTTTTCCCTTGCATACGACTAACTCTACCGGAAGTTCATTTCAACCAGAGTACAAACTTTATATTCTTGTTGAGGCCGACCTTGAGAGCTTTAAACCCACTTCTACAACCAAGGCTACAAAGGTATATCATCAGCTTGTAAACGTAGAGGAAGCACATTATTATTTTCCCTTTTTTAGATTTTGTTTTCACCATTAAAAAGATTAAAAAAAAGAAACTATAAGTAATTATAAATATGATAAGATCAATGGAATTTAAAATAAGTGTAATAAAATGATAATTGTTAGGTATTGTATAGATACGTATACGTGATGGAAGTTCGGAAACACAGTCGTTAATTGAAATGGTAAATTCATTTATATTTTAGGTTGAAGAGTACGGTTTAATTATAACATGGACAGCAAATAAAAATATCGACTTAATTATAGAGACAGATTTAGATACTCTAGTAAAATTTTTTATCGCATCTATGGAAGGTCAATGTTATATTAATAATGGCTTGTTGCTGAAACGTATACAGAGTAAGTGAGCACTTCGATTATGGTAATCAAAACTGTCGGATTAAAGTAGTTTTCTGTAATTTTCAGCTGTTCTGGTATCAGGAAAGCCTTGTTTTTATAACAATGATTTACTGAATGTGCCGCCAACCAGAAGTAAGAATAAACGGTTTTGTATATAGTGTTTAGTGATAAAAATAAGTATAATGCTACAGCATGTTCATTAGAATGCTGCTTACTTATAAGGGTTAAAACTTGTTGATTTTGTTTGGAAATTTTAATACCTCCTTATAAAGTATTTTATAAAATAAGTGTTAAACGTAAAATGTTCCCTCCGTAACGTCACGCTTTAGCGACGCCTTTAATGTGTCATTCCTATATTCACGTATCCTAAATATTTGCTTAACTATTTCGTTTCAGCTGGAATATTTTAATATTATTTATATAAGATAATTATTATTTTATTTTACTGTCTGCTTACCTAAAACCCTTTTTTTCGAAAATACGACGTGAGATATATAAATATTATTTTACAAGAATCAATTTTTCCATATCTACATTTACTAATCAAAAGTTAGATCCTAAGAGTTAATAGTAAATATTGAATGATCAGTGGTAAATAATGGATTTTGTAGTGTACTACTTTTCGAAAGCTTAAATCGAGCTTTTAAAGGTTCAAGGTTTAGTCCTAAAACTTCGAAGACTCGAGCTTTATAAAACTCTCAGCTTTTAAGGTTGAGCCCGGAAGCTTCAGACTCAAGTTTTACAAAACTTTGAACTTTCAAACCTCAGTCTTCATGGTTGAGCCTGGAAGTTTCGAAGACTCGAGTTTTATAAAACTCTAAGCTTTCAAGTTTCAGCTTTTGGAATGGTTGAGTTAGGTCAACTTTATTTAAGCTCAGAGGACTCGAGCTTTTTACAACAATAAACGTGCGACTGTCTATGCAAGCGTGCAAAAAAGCTTGTCCATACTGATAGACTCTGTCTACAGCCTGTTTGACTACATTACAACCGTAAACTGGAACGATATCGGCAAACGATGTGTGTACAGTCCCTGATGAAAAAATTAGTGCCACCCATCGTTCTTAACATTTTTCGCAGTAATCATAGTATACAAAGTCCAAATGGTATTTTAACAATAATGTCTTCATCGTAGTGTCAAGACTGAGAGGTAAGCAAAGAAATGAAGCCTGAGTTACACAAAATTAATATGAAGAAACGACTAGACGTAAGTATCAGATAATCAAAGGACGCTCGTTGTTGATCTTCACAAAGATAACATCAATAGTGGCCCTAAGTTTTTGATCAGGGACTATAGATTGTTTACAAACAATGTGAGCAGTGAGTTGGTAACTAATTCGGATGAAAGTGAAAGCTTCCACTACTCCCGAACATCTTGGACACCTTGGGAAAGCTGGAGTACTAAATGGGTGCTGCTGCATGACTGCTTTAAGTTCCAACATTTTCCAACTACGTCATTATTTTTGTTAACTTGCTTGTCGACACAGTATATCTTTCAGTCCTCGTTCACGAAAAATGCTTGATCCTGTATTTAGTTCTCATATTGCGTTTTGAACAGTAAATATAGAAAATTTTTTTGTAATTTTTTCGATGAAATTTTGTTTCGCTTTTTTCACTATATAAGCACTGTAATTTCATAGGGTTGGCTAAAAAGTTTTCTAATGTTTCTAAGAACATTTTAACGCAAGGTTCCTTCCTCGTGTCAAATTCAATAAAATGAAAAAGACTTTTTGGCTGATCGATTCCACGAAACCTGTCCACTAATTGCAGTTTCCACGTTTTTATGTTATCTAGAACGCACATTTTGTTGCACCATACGTTATGTTTTTGAATTCATTACTTGGCATCTGAAAAAATTTTCTTGGTGAACGTTACTGGTATTGCGAATACAATGTTCCTTGTGCTTGTAAGATTTTATAGATAATGTGGAATGGCAGTCGCACATTGAGAAATTAAGAATATTAAGCGAAGCTGCCAGAGTAGCGTCGGAACAGTGTAAAACACTTGAAGTCGAGGACTTTCCAGGAGTAGTAGTATATCCAGACAATACCGCGACGGAGACAGCGTCGGAACATTTGCAACGGATTGCGTCAAACGAAACGTTAGGTAAAACTATGATAATAATTTAATGATAATACATTTGTAAGATGGCAGTGTGACTATTTTATTAGTCACATGGAAACATTAGTAGCTAATAATTGAGCCATTCATTGGCCAAAAGGATTAGCTTTAAACAAAGAATAGAGAAAAGTGATATAATAGTAATTCAAAAGTGAAGCAAAGTAAATATTGCAAAATGTATTTTACTTTATTATTATAAGTGTAGCTTCAATCTATCGAACATGTAAAATGCATGAACTATAGTATCCTTGAAGTAATCTTTATTATCATCGAAATTTTGGCCGAAAGAATGTTTGTTCTTTCATCGTGCTAAATTCAATAATAAGGAAATTTGTGTTAAATATAAAAAGTTAAATTTGTCTCGAATACAAAATTTTGAACAATTCGAAAAGTGAAGTTGACTGAATCTATAAGCGAATGATCCTTTATCAATTCTTTGTCAATATAAAATTCTATTTAATGGTTCGATTGTTTTTAAACACAATGGTTATTATTTATTTTTTTTATTTTTTTATAATTTATTCTTCTATTATCAGTGATTATATTTTAGATAAAAAATAAATGTAGAACGTACCCAGAGTTCTTCTCCATTTTTTCAATAAATTATAAATAACAAAGTAGTCATATCGATCATATGAGAAATGAATCACAAGGCAAGGGGTTAATAAACACTCTCAATATTTGTTCTGGCACAACGAATATTTGTTTTAGAAAGTGGAAAGAGCAGTAGCGCTTCTGAGCCAGATTCCGCAAGCGTTTCGCGAAAGGAACATCAGCTCTCATCGGATGTGATAGATACTTCCAAAGAAGACACTACTCTCAAACAAGACGTGTCACGTTCCGCTAGCAAATCGCTCGACACGCTCGACACTTTAGAAGAATCCGAAGTTAAAAGGACGCGGCCAGCGTCCTGCATTGATATCAAAACTACTAGCACATCCGTGGAGCCAAAAACATTTTTCAGCGCGAAGGATAGTAAAAGCGTACCGTCTATAAGTGGCTCCAAGTAAGTATTTCATTCCCAGAATATAGAATATCACGGAGTTCCTAATTACCATCAAACCGTGTAACATTAGTCTGTAATTTCAAATAACTAAGAATGCGATTAGAAAGATAGAATTACAATAGGAAATCATTTTTTCATAACAAATATTATGAAAAGCATTACAATTCATATATTTTATATATTTTTCCATTTACTCTTTCGAATTTCTCATAAACGCATAAAAGTCCGCAGACCACTTATCTATATAAAGAAATTTTGCAACCGATTATCTGAGGGCTGATAAGATACAGATGGAAAATATAACTGAAACCTTTCGTTTTGTGAATAGTATTCGAACTGTCGTTCCAGTTACAAATCCCAGGAACAAGAAGTGTTTATTATAAAATATTCTTCCTAAATAATACTGAATGGCTTCGTTTTGCAGAAATTCAATGGCGGAAGTAATCGAGAAATTAACTTCTCTCAACCCGAACGTTAAACCGCCGAATGTCTTAATATTCGCGGACAGCATTATAGCGTTGAACAATGTGAAGGGCGTATTAGAGAATTCTCTTGGGACAACCAAGTATGTTTATTACTTTTTCAACTTTTCATTATTTAACAAATTTCATAGTTTCTTTCACTAGTTTATTTTTTTATCAGTTTCGTTTGTTGAATTTTATTGGCGTTTTACGTATACTATTTATGTTTATTAAGTAAAATTATAATCGGTATATATGTAATTTTTCTATTGTCTAATTTTTTGTAAAATTGTTTCTATTTGAACAGGTACACCATTTACGCGTTACCGTTCCAAGAGGCTCGTAACGACACGTGGATAGACAACGCAGCTTTGGTCGTTGTTTGCGGCAATGTTGGTAACGAAATTGGAAATCGGATCGTTGAATATATCCTCCGCGGCGGTAAACTTCTCGCGTTGTGCTCCGACGTGCTCCAAGCGTTGCTTCCGGCGTTTAAAACCGCGGAAGTTCGCGAGAATGAGCTCGTCCATTTTTCGTATGGGAAATGGAAACATGTACGGATGATGCACCACATTTTCTGTTATCAAGCGTCTCCGATAAGAACGAGATTTTCTCAAGATCACGAGGACATCAAGTAAGATTTACATATAAGTGGCGTTCAAAAGTTCCTGGCCAGATCGTGTTTGGAACTTCTCTTAGACAATAAAGGCTTTAAGAACTTTTTGTCATTGTGACATATAAAGGATATATTGCATGAGAGGATACTGTGAACAAATCAACACAGTTTATTCTTTATATATATTTCTTTAGAAATAAATAATTCAGCATATTCAAAGGTTTTCTACCAGAGTGATTGTAAAAGAAAATAATGCTTGTTTTCTACTACAATAATAATTTAATGCATAGCGTTGAATATATTACACTTAGTATTTTGTGGCCATATCTTTTGCATTTATGACAGCGGCACATCGATGTGGCATGAACTCAATTCCGACTTTTGAACGTCACTGTATATCTTCGTTACATGTACACTTTCAATATTATTCAACAGGTCTGAGTAAGCTGAAAACAATTACATCAGTAATTGATATGAATAACGTTGAAAAGTGAACTTGAACTGTTTCGTAATTCACGACATGAATTTATTATTGCCCTATTAACCTCTTGACCTATAATATCGTGTCAGACTCGTGATGAAACTTTTAAACTGCATTTGACAATTTTGTTATTTATTTTTTTGGAATATAAATTGAATATCACTTTTCTGTTATCGATCACTAAACTTTGAAGTAAGCATAGACATAGAATAAAATTGTTTCTTTGCCTGATAAATTATTAATAATAAGGTACGTGTATCGGTCATAGTTAACACTAAAATTACCAGACAAAATGGTCCATTCCTGGTTTCTTCTTTTCGAAATTATTAAGAAGATAACAGATCTTTCTCTGAGAAATTAATCAAGAAATTGATGTAGCAATGTGCAAACTGAATTGAAAATCAAGTAAAGTCTGAATAGACGTACTCTTGTAGTTTCTATAAAGGAATTTCAAAAAGTCAAGCTAACTGCTCGGTAGTTTTATTGTCAAGAAATAAATCACAAAGCAATGGGTTAATCAAATTCAAAGTGCATTAACACCCCTCGTAAACATCAAAGAACAACATTATTATTACATAAAAGTGATTGTAAAACTTGCAATAAATCGTTCGTTTGCCATCGTATTCGCTTGAAATAAGCATCAATCGGTGCACAACTATTCACACACGTGTTACACGTGGTAACTAAACAATTTTTGAGAAACAGTGCCGCATTCTGCTGCAAGGATGTTATAACAACATCTTGTTATAACAACAATGGGAAACAAATTTCTAGAGTATCTGATCCATCTACGTCGACATTAACACTACATATTTCTACCGAAGGTGACAACAGACATCTTTTGAAATTTTAACTTAAAATTCTTTTCTCAATTTAATCATTATTCCTCAGTTGAATTTTGAACATTTCCTATGATTAATTTTATAATCGTTATTAGAAAAGTCGAAAAGTCATTTCAGGATGTACGACTAAACTTTGAAAATAATTTTAAGTTAAAAATTCGAAAGGTGTTTTGACACCTTCGGTAGAAATAATGTTAAATATAATTGTTTCAGTCTATAATAATACAAATTTATCACAACAATGAACAACAAATTTCTAGAGTATCTGGTCTATCTACGCCGACTTCAGTAGATGTGAAAGACAAAAAGGGGAACTCGCATTTGTTCGACGTGAAGGTCCTCGGAACCGAGGAGACATGGTACACGCCGAGCATTTTACTCGCCAGCCCACGGGGCAACAATGGTAAAATTGTTTTCTCCCAAATACACTTGGAGGTCGACCCTATGCAATACGAGTTCGAGGAAAGCAAATTCCTGGCTTTGAAGGAGAGCAACGACGCTCGTATCGAGATATTTAACGATCTCTTAAAAGTACATCTCGGGATGAAACTTTGCGAGACTTCCGAGCCAACTTTGAAATATATGCCAGCTTTCTTCTTGGGTCGGCACGAGGTGAGCGTGAAACGATTTTTCCAGATGAGACACAGTTATGTTTAAAGTATATTTTATTTGCACAGTCAAGTATGAAAAATATGAATTACAATCGAGTAATTTGATTAGAAGCGTTTTACGAAAGTTTGATGGCTACAGCCGTACGCGAGATATTGTTCTTCGTTGCGTGTACAGTTTGATGGCAGATGGGACAAGTGTAAGGGTTGAATAAGGTAGAAAGATTTTGGAAGTGACGGTCATTTGAAAAAAAAAATCGTTACATTAACTACAGCTCTAACCGCATGATAATCGCATTCGCGTTTGCACTGGACATATTTGTGACTGTTCTGAATAACTTGGAATAATTGTATCTTCACTTGCGTAACAGAAGCATTTAGATCATCATTTTGTTTTAATATTCTACTGGATTAATGATTAAATACAGACTAATACCATGTGATTGTTTATAATGTCTCCGTATATTCTGTTAGGAATGAGTTTCTTGGTATAATTCATTTGTCGATTATCTTTTTACAGTTGAAACTGGAAATGTTAGGCAGAATAAAAGATAGAATGAATTCAAACGAGACTTTGAAATTAACAAATATAAGTATACAATTCTGTCGAGGTAATACCGTCGAACAATCAGCTTCGCATTCGTTTCTGCCAATTATGGTGCACCAGTGCCCTGACAATTTTTCAACGATTGAATATTTTGAGGTAATATTTCCTTTAAATAGTATTATAATATAATTACGTATATAGGTACAGTGAAATAAGTAAATTGAATTTTGAAGGAAATTCAATTAATTTAGCTTGCCCTTTCGTTAATTGGTACTTTATTATTATGGGGTACTGTATAAACGATTCTTTTCACAGAATTTAACTACGAAAGAGTTAGGTCGTTTAGTAATCTACGCGGATCTAATGACGTCGTCGATGGACGTTGTAGATGGAGTACAATTACATCATGGTTTAGCTGTTATTCCTTACCAGCAATCTAAGGGGCGAGGTGCGTAAATACATTTCATCAAGTATATTGATTTAAAAGTTATAATTTGATTCCATAATTAATATCGCAATTATGCAGTCAGAAATTTCAGACTTTGCTATTATTTCTTATTAAGTAACGACCCTTTTTTAATTACTGACACTAATTTCACCGTATACTTGTTATTGAATATTAATTAAAGGGGTGTCCCATTTATTTTGACAATCTTAAACGTTTTGGTTCTCTTTGGCGACATAAGAAATGGTTTCAATTAAAGTTTGTTCGACTATAAAAATGTTTGTGTCGGGGATGTATTTTTGGAGATCTTAAAATAATTATTTCCTTTTTAAAAAGTCTTGAAACCATTGTTTTATTTTTAAATGGAATTATTTTTTTATTCAGACGTGTAACGAGATAGGATTACCATCAATCTTAAGTTTTATTTCCGTTATTATTCGTTTGTAGGGAGAGATAAGAACCAATGGCTCAGTCCTAAGGGAAGCGGGACGTTTACTTTACAAGTGCATATACCAACTAATTCAATACTTGGACAACATATCTCAATATTACAGCATGTGGTATCCGTCGCAATAGTGTCTGCTATTAGATCTTTACCTGAATACGAGGTGAGATTTCTCTTTTTTTCTATTACACGAAGTTCAAATGGCGAAACCAATATAATTGATACTAACTGACATGTAACTTTACTTGTGTATGTCGATTTTTATACACACGTCGAGTGAAGTTAATTTGAACTAAAGACTGTATTCTTAATAACAGGAAATTGATCTCAGAATAAAATGGCCTAATGACATATACGTTGGAAATAATATTAAAATCGGTGGTATGATTGTGACTACGCAATGCTTGCCAGACCTTTTTGTCTGTAATATCGGTAGGTAATATACAAATATAAACCATTAATTTTTCTCGTGCCCGTCACGTACGTAAGGAACAAAATATTTCTTTACAATGTTTATTTCTAAACACTTCCATTCTTCTTTGCACACAAAGTGTTCGACTACTGTCGTGATCTTTTTTAGAAATGAGAAAATCGATCAGTGACCGTTATTTACAGGTGTTGGAGTGAATTTGTTCAATAAGGAACCTACTTGTTGCATTAATGATATTATTGAAATGTTTAATAAAACTTATAATAAGAAGTTAAAATTGATCTCTTACGAACAATATTTTGCCATTGTATTTAATGAACTCGAGAGGTTGTTGGATATCGTACAAAGCGGAAATACAGATGCCTTTTTGGATGCTTATTATACATACTGGCTTCACTTGTAAGTTCGTTAAACCTTTATTAACTTAGACCAATAATTAATTTAAATGATATTATTATGTTCAAGAGAAAAATAGAGAAAAATAATACAATACATTTTAAGGAAGACAGTCGATATTTTTTAAAATCATTTTTCCTATAAAAAGAGAGAAATATTTAAAAAATTGTTAAATACGTTTTTCTATTAAACCCTTTTTATAATATTTACCTTTCTCGAATGTGTGTGCTTTCATAATCTTTTTAAGGAATTCAATTTACCTAGTCAACTTGTTTACTTATATATTAAAATCCTGTTTTGTATTTTTACAGCGATCAAGAGATAAGAGTCTTATCACGGACGGGTGCTTCTCAAAATGCTAAAATATTAGGTATCGATGAATATGGATTTTTACGCGTCCGTGGTGAGGAAGGAAATATATTCACCGTACATCCGGACGGGAATAGTTTCGATTGTCTCAAAGGTCTTATAATTCCAAAATAATTGGAATCACACGTAAAAATAATACTGTTGATTGTTCATTGTTCAGTCATTAATTATATACTGCTGTTCTCTCTTATTTTTATACATCACGTGTATATTTAGTAACGGTAAAATGTAATTCAGCGAAGGAGATAGTTTTTTTTACTTTTAATTTATTTGTTTATAAATATAATAATAAATACAATGTGTGAATTCTGTGTAATCCTTTTTGATTCCCTATTAACACACGGACTGAGAATTTGATAAAATTGAATATTATTTCCAAAGTTGCGATTAAAATGTTAATATAAGTACAATATAATTTCTCTTTGCCTATAAGGTATACTTTATATTTTTATTTTTCTAGAGTAAAGTGTTTTTTCAAAGACTTTTTCCCTTTGAAAATAAAAGCAGAATGTTTCTTTTTAAATACAGGGTGAGAAAGCTACAAGTACGGATTTTATAATTATTTATTCACCGTTAATAAAATTTGAGTGTTTTTTTTACAAAAGTTTAATTAAGGTCATAATAAACTTGACCGATTGGCACCAGAATATAAAATTGTATTTGAAAAATGAGAAACATTATAATTAATACCTCGCTAGTCTATGCGATAATATATCCTTTTTCTTTCATTACGAATTATTATTATTATATATATATATTTATGTATATATATCAACTTCGATTTAAACATATAAACATACAACAAATTGTATTTATCTTTCAATATTCGAGGAATTTCTCTTAAAAATTACATAACACGTCGATACCGCACATTAATTATTTCATATAGGTATAGATAATATAGTATTTCGTAGATAAAGTAACAATAAATTGACCTTTGCTTTCTTTGTGAGATTATTTAACTATCAGGTCACCATTTGATTGATTAATTGTCAGAAGAAGCTATACAATTTTAGTCGCTTAATTAGAGCAATATTTGATCGTTAGAACAATTTGATTTATTAATCTTCGAAGCACATTCAGAAGCGGATAAATATTCGATCTATTGTTAGACGCAAAACAAAATTTTCTCGGGTCATCACTGAACCCTGTGGCTATAGGCCTTACGTGAATTTTTCTAATTTTGCAATCACCATTCATTGTCTTCTATTCGCGAACACCATATTGATCCAGATTCGATTAATTGTTCTAGACGACAAAACATTCGCGCTGAACCCTATAACTTCGTTGTCTATACTTTTTTTGCGACGATCGATTTTGTTTCTTTATCCTATCTACGAGTGTAAGGCAAACACACATAGCCGACTTTTTCTTCTTTGCAGAGAACTATAAAACAAAAAACTGAAGTATCATTGCTACACACAAAATGAGAAACAAATTGTATTACCTTATCTTTCTGTTTGTAACAGTGAATATTAATTAAATAATATTAATGAAACATAAAAGAAGTTACTTATATTGAAGCACAAAATTGTCAAAATTTTGTAGTCGTTGTTCTTAGGCAGAATTATTAACACGTTGAATGCCATGAGGGTCACCCGGTGACCCCCGACCAAATCGAATTACTGTAATTCAGTCGATTAAACGATGATTATTTGCAAACATTTTTATATTATAAATAATCCCACTTAATGCGCTGACATTCGACAAGGTAAACGTGCAATAAAAGTGAAACGATTCGTTGAAATAATTTAATATTATATTTTTTTCAGTTTGTGTATTTTGCTATGTAACACCGTGCGGCATTCAACGTGTTAAATTCATCAGATTCAAGTTAGCCATGTATGTTTAGCAATATCATTATTCTAAACTCTTTAAACACGTGTTCGTAACAAGGATATAATACTTTGATATTTCAGGGATATGATGAATGCGATAATTCTACTAAACTATTGCCGATCGAGCTTGTCGATGATCAGAAATGAATTTTCGTATGGCCTACTCGGATGAAGAAAACGATTCGGCGTCGATTTTTGATTCTCAGCTTAATACGTGTGTAACATTTATACAATTAATACTGATCGTACGATATTTAATATAAATATCTAAACAATAATGCGGCTAGCTTCTGTGAAACTGCCTTCGTCTAGAGTCAGCATTCCATTTGGCTGTGCGATCTCTCGCGATTAGTTCACTGTTCTTTTAAAAATTTCACACACATTCGCATACATACTCGTCATATGGTACCTATTATCTAGTTTGCTTTTAGCGCTATTCAGAGTTTGTTAGTCATCGGCAGTAATACATAGTCGTAGAAGTACAGGTTCATTGATTTTCTTGGATATTTCAGTTCCATTTGTAATATTATTGCACGAATAACATTCAGCTAACGAACGGAATCAATGTTGTTGAATTAAAATAGGAAAGTCTATAATATTGTCGACGCATATGTTCTTTCCAATTTTGTAAATTGTCGTTGTATTGTATAATAAATTTTGCAAAATTGTAAGTAACGTGGCACTCGACTCGATGATAAAACAATAGAACTTTTAAATCCTCTGAATACACTCCGGAAAGAAATGAAATTCGCTTGATTTCCAAACAAATGGGAATGTCAGGAATTAAAACACAATTATTTCGTCAGTGATATAAGGCTTTTTATATAGAATTCAAATGCTTTAGCTTAATTCCAGATTTCACGAACCAATGCACGAATATTAAGAACATAGTTCTTCTGTATATTGAAATACAAATTGTGAGTTTAAATGAAATATAAATTACGTTAATATCTTATTACCTTTCACGGAAGCGAAATTGGAACTACTAAATTAATGAACCATATATATATGTAGAATTATGTCGAATGGAATTGTAGTCAAAGGATTTTTAGTCACGTGACCGGAATTTCAAGTGTTAATTTATTATAATGATAATTTTACAACTATAGCGATGAAATATCCAATCAATTGATTTCCTGTTTATTCGATATTCGTGTTTTCTTCTGTTTCACATCATTGTGTTCATCTAAATTCTTTTCTGAATTTAAACGTATTTTACATTGAATACTAAGAAATACGGAAATGTCAAATAAATATAAAAGTATCAACAGGGGATGCCTAGCTAATTGTAAATCCAATTAGTGTGACTTAATCATACTTCTGTTAATCAACGACACATTCTTCGTGTACTACTAATAATATAGTTTGTCCTTACGAGTTCTGCCCTAAAACTTCCATGGTAAAAAGTTACACGTTCCTATACTCGACTAATTCTGTAGTTCTTACGAATTAATCCCGTTACAGATCAACGTTTCTACTTATATAGTTAACTGAACAACGCATATCACGAGCATTTATCATATTCTCGTGCCAACAATATAATTTTTCTTTTTCTATTCGATTCCCAGGAAACGGACATAAACGTCGAGACAACAAACGTACAAATTCGCTCGCGCGAATTCGATTAACTTATCTTGTTAAAAAGTGACTCATTGAAAGATAATCACTAATCTTTGGCATACCTTACGCAATTAGTTTCTCGATCAAGGAATCGACGTTAAAGGCTTAAGATACTACTTCACTAACGCCCTTAATTATTTACCGTTTACCTTAAAAAATGTCCTCATCAGAGGCACGAATGAAAGTAAAGAAGTGGCAGTTGAAAGTTCGTGACCATAATTTTATATATTCTTATGCGTTTTATTCTCGAAGGGGAATGAACGTTTGATATGATTCAGATCGATCTATCTACGTCTAAATGTTTCATGACACCGAGAAGTTGCGACACGATCAATTGCCAAGAAATATATTGGGTATTCCTCGAAGTTATGATATCAGTTCCATAATGGCGAACTTTAACCCTCTACCAGCAATATGGAGCATTAAAGTCGAAAATCTTATTTCCTTATGACTTCACCAGGATCTTTTATTATTATTGGAAAATTATATGACGGTTTGGAGAAACTGTCATTTGTATATTAAAGTAGGGTCTATAATAAACATTTAATACAATAATAATTATAATTATAGATAGTATAATAATACTTACATAAAATATAATTATAAAATATAAAATTCGTAACAATGAGAAATCAAATGTGACTATAAAGGTCCAAATTACTGGACATATTAGTGAAAAACCATATTACTGGAGGGTTAATTCTAAACAGTTTCGCGATCGTAGTCTCTGCGCTTTATCGTGTCTGAAAATGTCTGAATACATTCAGCAATGCCTTAAAAAATGAATAACAGACAAATCTTTTCACTGAACAAATATCGTTAACAGAATTTCACAAATATCTTTGCATCGAACCTTGGTTTCGTTCAAGTAAAAAGGCGTATTTCTAGCAAAGTGTGACAGGATGTTTAACACCCTAAAATTGTAGGGCAAACTAAAACGCCAGTACATTCTCCATCCATAAGACAATTGAAATATTCGAGATTCGATTGGTTAAGCGTCTAACAATACGAAAAAAGGAAGAAAAGATCGTGGCTGGACACACCTTAGCATAGATTCTGTCATTAATTACCGAGTTTCGTGTGTATATGTGACTTCAAAATTTTCAAATATTTATGTTTGGAAGACAGTGTCACATACTGGAAAACAGTGCGAGAGTCTTAGATCTTTCTGGTATGAAGAACATACGTATTTTGGTTTGCGTGTACTCTAACACTAGGACATTATGTGTTCCACACATTTAATATTTTCTATTTTATACATATACGTACTTAATGTGACGAATGCATGAGTATACGAATACGAAGAATATTGGTATCGATCCTACGAGTCTAATAAGAAAGTAACATAAACGTAAACCATGGTATTGAAAAAAATCTCGGTGAATTTCTTGGAGATCAACAAGTATAGAATCGAGAGTGAGTGAAGTAGAGTGCTTCAATTACAGTCATCTAATTAGGAGACTTTGAAACGATTTCGAACAATGCATCCATATGGAAATGATTAATACCAGAATGAAATGGTACTTTCCATTATACTTTGATGCAATCTTCACTGATGTATTGGTAAAGCTTTTATGATGTTAACACTCAATTTTTGAATATATATTAATCTCGACGAGATAGTTATTTCCAAGCATCATTCTCAATTATAACTTCCTAGATTTATCAATACTATTTCTTAAAGAAAAACCATTTGAAGTAAATGAACGCAAATATAAATTCATTTGGAAATATAATATCAATTTTCATCATTTTGTTATTAAAAGTAATTCATTAATGCAATGATAAAAATTTTACAAATAGTTAACAAAAAATTATTAAAAGATACTTATACAACAATGTTTGTTGATATACGGATACATTGTATGGCGCTCCTTTTGAAGTTTCTTGTGTCGAATACGGTACATCGACAAATTCTTAGTCAGTGGTTAGTCGTTAACCGATTAACCAACAGATTGTTAGTCACTGAAATGTTTGACATTTTCTCAGTAATGCTATAGTCGTTTGTACAGGTATTGAATGAATTCTTGGCTCTGTGCGTTTACTATGTACGTATCGTTTGTGTGGATTTCGTGTTGTATGAGTTCATTCAAGTGGTGCATCGTCAATTTTGATTCGCATGCCGCAACAACGGATATTTTCAACAAATATATATGTAAACAGCGCATACATCTGAAAAACAGATCGGAATTGTGCAACAAATCTTTCGCGTTTGAAGCTATTTTTCGTGGAATAAACCGATGAAATCGAATTAGACAATTTCAGTACTTTTTGATAAGATTAATTGATCGGTCTACTATGCTCTACATTTAATTTTAATAAACACAGACGGTGGTAGTATTCAATCTTATTATTAATCGCTAGCTTAATTTGTATAACGAATAATACTATAGGACTGCCAATATTTCTAAATGATAGTAGAGATATAAGCAGTCAACAATGGAATGATTGCAACGTAAAAATAATGATCCGTTTAGCTCGTGTTTATTAAAACTCTTTTACGAAGTCGGCTCATTCAGTTAAGTGCAATATGCAGCGTGCAATGAAAATAGGTATACGAATTTTAAGATCGTATTTCATTGTTAAGGTAGGGAAAAAGTAATCCGAAAATTTAGTTGATTCACTTATGTTAAAAAGATTGCTTGAAAATAATTCCCTTTTAAATAATGTAAAATATTATAGATATTATATAATATCATACAAAAATGATTGGTTTTTAGACACATTAAAATAATATTCCTGGAATATTACGAATTGTTACAAACAAATTAATAAATGATTTAAAGAATATTTTGAATGGAATATGGTTCCATACTTTGCACATCTATTTTTGTTACATTCTGCTTAATGACTTTCTTCAAGTAAACGTACGAAATTTCTGTATGTTCAATTTCATCAATTTTACTTCCTGAGACGCATTCGCTTACAGATTAAAACGGAGTGAAATATAATATACATATAATATTGATCAAAATAAACAATGCATAAAAGGATCAACAAAAACATTTCATATATGCATAGTGAATTTTGATTGAATATCGTCGTAGTAAACACTTAACCCCTCCACAGTTTAATGCAGTAAAATCTTCTACAAGTTAAATCGTCGTGTCCCATAAGGAACTATGTATTCCTTAAAAAATACAAAATTATAATATACGAGACAGATTGTATATAAACAATTTAAAATGTGTACTCTACATTATTTTCTTTCTACCTACTCTATTGTACTCTTTAAAAAATCGAATAAAGTCTTCAGTATCCCTAAGCTATCCGCCATTTTTTAAACTTCTTAATTTGTTACTTAATATCAAACTGATTTAATAGTAAAGAATCAGTGTAATTAGAAAATTGTTCTGTTGAGACTAAAACATTTAGATGACAATATAATTAATCTTATGTAAGAAACGATTAAAGAGTTAAATTTTATTTAGTGAATTTGTCCAACAAATTAATGAAAATAAAAAATGGTTTAAATGTACCTTCTGTCAAGTTTTATAAAAATGTTGAATACTTCAAAAATTTGGGTACAATAAAAACGTGAAACGATATGTTCTTCTCATTTCGGTTTGTACATAATAAAGTCAGTTATTGAAAAAAGATATAGACAGTTCTCGGAGACTTTCTTTTCATTCTAACAGACTGTGAAGGGTTAATACCGCTGTATTTTCTACGTTTAAGAATGTATAAGGAACTAACAGAGTTCGTCATTCTTATGCTTTGAGTATCATTGATCATCGAATTTCAGTATTATCAAAATTACTGTTCGATTCTTGTAACTATGTCCACAAAACAGCAAATTCGAACGTCATCGAAAAATCGGTAGCAACAAAACTAACATCGAACGAAGTTGAAATATCGTTATTGTTGAAATAAAAATCGCACTTTTTCCCTAGTTGACAGTGATTTCACTGAATATGCTTTTGATTTGCTTTCTCGTGACAAATTTCGTGACACGTGTTACGCATTTTCGATGGTAAAATGGTGAACTGGAGAACGTTTATTAATATACAAATAGTTTGTTGTCATACGTGTATACATAGAACAATAAATATTTAGTATATTAATAAATCGTGGGTGGTAACGTGTGTGTATTACGTCGATTCTACCGTTAAATGTCGCAGGTTACGATGAAAAATCGGAGAATGTCGGCGAATCGCTGTAAATGTGGAAAGTTTGATCTTCATTGGGCAATATGTTAACATCCATCTTATGCGATACCACTTTTTCGAAGAGGCAACTGATCGTTCCCACGCGCACCTTACGCTCTGGATCGCCCGACTCGAAACACAATGATAAAAATAAGAATTAGATTTGATTCGAAGTTTCATTAATGTTCAGTTTGATATCTCTTTACGTATAAATAAAATATGCTTATAAAATGATTTTCTTAAGGATCAAAGATTCATTCGAAAATGCTAATAAATGAGTGATCTACTTGGAATGAGTAAATGAAACTATCGTTATTACGGTAATTATTGACGAAACAAAAAAATGTAACGTTTGAGAATGTAGTTGCGTACAATGAACGACAGGAAACTATTTGAGACTTTTATTTATTAATGATATGTTGTATTCTAATAAATTGACACCTTCATTCACAAACCCTGACAAGTAGTTCGTGACGAAATATGGATATTTTTATGAAATGTCATAGCGAATTATTATCAAACTTTGTCAAACTATAAAACAAAAAGTGCGAGCTACATTTCGTTTATCACTGTAGTAATAAAAGTTTAAGATCACCCGAAAGCCACTTATGAACGTAATATTCCAAGCCGTGAAAGCATTAACACGTTGACTGCCAAGAAAACACCAGCGTTTTATGTATCACTCAATCTTTCTGTAGTAAAGACAAAGAAGAAGAATTATTTGTTACTAATAATCACAATTCTTCTATTACATTATTATCTAGTTATCTGTGCTACTCGACACTTATTAGACATCAGTTTTCTTACAAGTTATGATTATTCTCTTATAATTTGGAAGCTCCAATCATCGGTGACCGCTGTGGAAGTCAACGTGTTAAAGCTACTACAAGGAATCGTATCGAAACAACTTCATAAACACCGATTGTCAGAGCTCGTGCGTCATGTTCTACCTGCCACCGTGGATTTTAATGAAACACATTGATCACCTGATCGGAATCGCTGGAGACCGATTTGCGACTTCGATTCCTGCAATTGTCGCTGAATACAGACGGACTGGAAACGTCCCTCGATTCAGAGACTTCGTGGACCGTCGAGAGTTTACGGTCCTCCTCGTTATCGTTATACACCTCCACCGCGATTTCACGATTTCTCGCCTGACACTCTAGACAGGGAGGGAGGTGTATGAGAGAGACCTAGCTAACCGAGGTCTCCTCGACAGACGGGCTCGCCAGTGCTTGTGTCTCACCGTTGGCGTGCTTCATCTCGTCCTGGCCGGGACGCGATCCCGGTGGACTGCTACGAGAACAAGAGGTCATGCTCTGCATCGTTTGGCTGCGGCCACCGGAGAATCGCATGCTGTATGCTGCACGGTTACCGCTTTGCAGTCCACCCGTCTGGAACGAAAGATTTACGTGTATTTGTGTTTGAACCCTTATCAGACGATATTCCAATTGACACTTGAACTACAAAATCGGTCAAAATGATCCATTCTTTGACTTTTCTTCTGCGATTACTGAAGAGGTACGAATATCTCTTTGAGAAATTACTAAAGAAGACGAGGAAGTAATGCCTAAGCTGATATTTAAACCAATTCAAATCTTGATAGATCCACGTTTGTAGATTTTATAATGAAATTTTCAGTTTAAGCACTCGGTAGTTCTAGTGTTAATGAAATATAAAATTATGAACTAATTCATCAATAAAATGATTATATTTCATTTATATTTATATATTTATATAGCTTAATATAAAACATTATATATTCAATATAAATTTAATTTAACTTAATAAATTTATAAATATATTCAAAAATTTAATAATTCCAATTATAATTTCAATATAATGCTCTAAAATTTAAGCCATTTAAATTGTAAACTAAAAAAATAATAAAAAATAAATATAAATAAAATTTAAAATTAAAACAATATTAACAGGTTAGATTCTCGGTTTTTGATAAAATAAGAGTTATAAAGTTTGACATTTAAGTTAATTAGTAGGAATTTGTTGATGTATTTTTCTGTCTGATTTTAGTGAAACTTTATACTTACATTGGAATGTCCAGGTCGAACATTTTTGTATGGTTGAAAGAGGACTAGATACACTTTCGGCGTGAAGAGGCAACCGAGAGCCACTGACGCAGAGATGTTGATACACATGCACATACTTGCTATCTGTACCTGTAAGTTCGATTTGATGTATATCTTCCATACAAATATTTATTATTCTTAAATCTTATTTTTATTATGGACAACAAACATATTCTGTACACACAAGTGTACCAGTGAAATAAATCCGGTTTCAAGCAACAAGTTGGAAAGTTTCAATAATAACATAAAAATATAAAGAGAAAGTCAAGAATGAGAAAATTGCGTTAAACCTTTCATTTTCAAGATATTAATTAATCAAACTCCGAAGTTAATAACTACTACTTAAATTTCATTCAATCTAATTAATTAAACCATCAAAATCATCATTGACTAAACAAATATTTCGTCAATAGCAAAGTGAATAACTCGAAAACGTGAAACGAAAATTAAAAATTCCTTTATTCGCAATTTTCGTTTTATACTATCGTGAAGAATTTAAAAGAAAACGTGTTTCCATTTATCATTTAACAGTTTACATAAAATGTGTTAACTTAAAGTGATTAACGACTCCTAGTAATATAAGTACAGACCTTGTAGTCGTTGTTCGAGCCGAAATAGATCGGCACGAATGCTAACCATACGATGCAGGTCGAGTACATTGTAAAACCAATATACTTCGCTTCGTTGAAGTTCTCCGGTATTTTTCGTGTCTTGAACGCGTACAGAGTACACATGAGTATTAGGAACATATTGTACACGAGGGACATCATCAGGGAGAATGTCGATACGCGGCACGTAAGTACCGCTGATAACGGATAAGGATGGATTTCCGTGGTGTCCGGTGGTTCGATAATGAGCCACACGATAGCACCGACTAATTGCACTGCAGTGATCCCTATAAAAACGGGAATTCCATAATATGATATCAAGATCGGAACTTTAACACGTTCGCTGTCAGCCTAACCTATTTATCACGATCTGAATCTTCTACCTTTCCTAAAGAAAGTCAAATTCGTTTCGTACATTGCTGCTGAATGTTATAACGTCAATGCTAAATGCATATTAATGCTGCACGTACATTAATTGATATTAAAATTAGTTAATAAGAAATTGGTATCAAAGATGTTCCTTTATTATAATTGTATATCTTGTACAATGTATTGGAAGGAGAAGTTGCACTGAATAAAATATCGTAACTGAGAACTATTCACGATATGAATAATGGTAGCGAACGTGTTAAACACGAATAATGGAAACACATCTAGAAAAGAGTTGAATTGAACTTTTGAAATCTATGTTCACTAGTATATAAGAATTTTTATTTAAAATAACGATATTAAAATACTTTCTTGATTTTGCTTGAGTCCTTACGTTTATGTACATTTCTATGCAACTGTTGCAATTACTGTCAATCAATGTCCCCATAAACATACTTAATCGTATGTATCTTATTCATTAATATATTTTACAAATGTTTTATGATTTAATAATTATAAGAGCTAATATTCTCTAAGATAATTAAAAAAGTGTTGCATAATATGCATACGCTGCATTTACAATAAAGATGCCTTTGAAAATTGTAAACTCACCGATTGCAATCACCACTTGGCTTCTGGGCGACGTATAGGGTGGTCGCTTTATACTTTTCGTTTCTTGGTTGAAGATGCGCGATATTCGATTCGTTTTCGTTAATATCGCGCTGTAACAGATGCTCAAACAGAGACCCAAACCGATCCTCAGATATGTGCAGTTCCACGTGGTCGGCTTGCTTAATATCACAAAACTCATACCGTAGCATGATAGGATTCCTACTAATAATACGTAACATAACTCGCGTCCCGAGGCCATGATTACTGGAGTGCGGTTGAAGCTGCAAAATAATTCAGTACCGAATTAATCGAATTACTTTCATGTCGGCATACTTCACGATAAACATAATTTTTAGCTTCTAATCAAAAATGCAATTCCCGTGCTTCCCGTGTGACTGTTCACGGTATAATTGAAATATATTTATCGGAGAAAATATTACAGTCATTATTAAAACTCTGCAATATAACTAGAATTTTCATCGTAACAAAGAATACCATTATAATACCAGCAGATAATTACTGAACGTGTACGTGACGGCAACCGTTAAATTGTTAAATTATATTTAAAACCGAAGGTTCCATTAAAAACGTTCAAAGTACGTACATAATTGTTTTATAAATTATACAGGGCGAGTCATTCAACCGTCACCTGAATTTACTCGTGAACTATTTACTGTATAAACAGAAACATTCGGAACGAAAGTTATTTGGTATCAATCATAAAGAAACCTTTTATATAGTGGTATGTAATTCTACATAATTTTATATAGCTTTATACAGATTTATATGGTTGTATATAATTTTATATAGATTTATATAGTTTTATTTAGTTTTATACTGTTCAATAGTGTTTCATGTAGTTACCTTATTTTTGTCAACCCAAATTCAGCTCTTAGTGCCAAAACAATTTTGCCTCGAACGTTGTTTTACCCAACGAATAAATTTTAGTGGCACGATTAAACGACTGGCCCCGTGTAATTGTTATAGAACATTTGAATCGAGAGATAACCGAGGGTTTATAATATATTTGAGCGTTCGAAATGTTCTGAAAACGCACGCAGACAGTCGCGAATGTGTACACTGTAAATCATTTTGGTGACGTACCGAATGAAAACGATCGTAGTAAATAAAGTGCTGAGTATGCCGATAGAGGCGAATATTAATGGCACTAATGCCCATGGACTGGACCATGGAATGACTTCGGCGGTGAGTTTCACGCAATTTGTCATTGTCTCGTCCGGCGCGTAGCCCGGACCGCAACTGCGACAAGTGTCATTGAAAACATAAGAGTCCTCTCGACACGCGACACAACTCCAACAACAGGCGTCCTGGAAATTTTATCTTCATTTTTCAATGTTAATAACTGCCCGGAAAAGTGGGGAATTCATTGATTAACGGGGATAAACGTGGGAAACTGTTTATTTAACACTGGGACCGCCGTGCCAGTCGAAATCACAGGTTTTAGTTCTCTTATTTTGTAATTATTCATATTTTCAAAGTATCCGATATCCGAAATGATTTTGAAAATATAGCTTCAGTGAAATACTGTAACAAATGTTTGAAGAAGTCGAGGGAAAATGTATTGTTACGATTATTGTAACGATTGCGTATTAACTCTAATAAATGCTCGATAGTTATAGTATTAAACGTTTCACATTGTCGACAAAGCATTTTGTAGCAGATTATTGCAGCAAAATTGAATAATTCTTACTGTATTAAGTTCGTTTTATTTAATACTATTAGCTATTCAGTATGTTATAATGAAATGTTCGAAACGATTGCGAATATCTTAAGGGTTGATTCTTTAAAATTATTTCTCTGTGCGTACTGATGTTTTATATATAAATAATGTAGGATCATTGGGTACTAAAGATATTGAAATATGAATGTGATGTATTACGCGTTAATTCTAATTTTTATTTACCTGGAAATTGCGAACATGGCCTAATGGACAAGTGTCGCTACATAAGCTTCGAGGAATATTCGTTTCACCAGCCCCCATTGTCCATCTTGTCATGTTGATATACAGTGTCAATCTAAATAACATTTTTTTAGGCATTAACATTTGAAGAATGAAATTGTTCATGTTGAAAAAGTTAATTAAGTGTTGCATTTTTATAAAATTTCGTAGTCTTTAGATATAATCACTATGAGTGAGATATTTTAGATTTGGATTTGATACAATAATTACTGCTATGTAAAAATTATGATAAAAGGTGATTCAGTTTATTATTAAAATTTTCGTAATTATTAAGAAAACGTTAGAAGATATTTATATTGAGACAATCAGACAATAATGTTTTATTGTGAAAACGTACTTACTCTTCTTTCCACGAACCGATGAGGACGTAATCAAAAGTGCCATCCTCGTTTCTCTGGTATTGATATATGTTATAAAATCCATATGCATCGCCGTCAGCTTTGAATTTAATTTCTGTACCCTGGCGACCTGAACAATATTTACGAGAATTAAAAAATGAATACATTATCGTACGTACATATGTAATTGACAAATGAGTTCATAAATAAATGTATTGAATTAATTGCGACGCGAATGAAAAATTTAACGAATTGATGATTTTACTCAAAATTTCCTGTCACTATTTTTCAGTCGAAATAAAAGGGGATGAATATTTAAAGAAAACACGTGCAGAACGTTACAAATTCAAAAAGATGTCATGGTCTTTTTTTGAAGTTATGTCAGTTTTATAATTTTAATAACTAAGACTTTCATCCCCCTTTGATATGAAAGATGCTTAAATTTTAAAACGAATTTTTTTACCGGGAATCTCTTGTGAGCATAAAGTAATCTCGAAGCAATGAATAATTGCCTGGTTGATATTTACTTTCGCTAACTTTAAGTCTCTTGAAATCAAGGAGTTTATTAATTGGTAAAAATGATTATCTAAAAATCATTTTAATTGTTATAATTATAATAATTACGTATTTCTACTTATCACGGATATGTATAGCTATCCATATCTATCATCAATTTGAATATCAAATAAATTATTAAAATTAATCTCCTGAAGACTTAAATTTTATAGTACAAAATTAATTTCCGATGAATATTCTCTCAAAGAATCATCATTTTTTCCCTTGCGTCACCATTTACTTGATACGTTGTATAATTATTAGATCCCGGAAGTTTGTGTAAGCAATTTTGTACAGGGACGTTGAAGGGAAACGATTTAAAGTTCGATTTTCTTCGTAAATGGTTTCAGTAAATGAGAAATAAAGTAAAATTCGATTGAACGTTATTAAAAGTTCTATTTTGTTGTTCTTTCATTTCAATCAAAAGTTGTCTTTTGCAGAGCTTTATGCGCTATCAATGAACGAAGTGCTTCGAATTTAATGATTATATGCATGTAAAGACAAATATTAGCTATACAAACGATCGTTAAGCTTTATGAAAGCGATATTTGTGTGTCGATAATTATTAATAATAATTAGATTCATCTGGTAGCGAATAATTACCGGTGAAGCTGACATTTCGAATGTGTTGTAGAAGTTGATGGCCGTCAGGAGCTGGACGAAGCTTCTCACACAAATAGTGTATTGTTCCTATGCTGTTCACGCACTCTTCTTCAATTAAATTGTGTACACCATGCGCCATCGCATAAACCGCGTCAACTAAGCAACATTCAATATCAAAGACAAATATTTAATTATTTCAACGGATTACAAAGTTTTTGGAAAACGTATATTTCCTTTTAATAATATCTTTTAACAATAAACAGCCATTCCATGGAACAAAATATTTATTAATTTAATACTTCGTTTTCTGAACATTTCACGAATATACTAAAATAATTTATAAATTATAAAATATTCTTTCTGTTCCTTCATATGAATGTACACAGAACAGTTTTGTTAATGCACGATAAGACTCATTAATATTTCAGCTTAAATACAAATGAATATGTTCAAAATAAATATATGGAAAAATGCGAAAGAATAATATTTATAATGATAAATATGATAATTGATATACTTGCAATCCAAAAGCGACTCTGTACATCATAACCAAGATTGACAACATTCACATAACTTTCTTTCAATAATTTCAAATCTTTCTGTCCCTGTCGCAAATGTTACCACAGCCTGTTCATAATTCAGATTTTTTAATCCTTTTCGTAGTTATCTTCAATTTTATATACCAAAAAAAAGGTATTAATTTTTACAATTTTATTTCACTCGTTTTATTCACATTCACACAATTCCCTTACACATTTCATTTATTTTTACATCATTTTTTACACTTTATTCCTTATTAAACAGTTTCTCGACTTTCTATAGTACTCTACGTGTAAAACGAGTCCCAAGTGTAAGAAAAATGTACAGGAAACTGCAACCGAGCCAGTCGGTTTCGAAGAATAAATTTCAAGAACGAATTTTCAAGAATTGCTCGTAGTTCTGGGAATAGAACTAAAAAGTTTCATCGAATATGGCACTTGCGATCACACCGACTGTCCTGCGAGATAGAAGACATCATCGACAGCAGAAACAAGTTCTGAACAGAACATTCAAGAGGCGAGAGAATCATTACGAAAGTGTTCCCAGGGTATCCGGGGATCGATTTCGGCTAAATTTTTTCGTCCACAGACCGCCTCCGCTCAATCCGCTTAATATCTGTCCTCGCGTTGCGGCAGTGAATAGCGATTCATCAAGTTGATGTATCGACGCGACTAAATGGCTCACTCAAAGGGAATATACACATGAGGGTATCTGAGATGACGGATTACATCTTAAACTACAGGGTGTTTCGCTAGATCTGCCGTAGGATATCTGGGTATTTATCAATTGTCTCGAGATATTTTAGTAAATGTGCAAGATATGAAGGTTAATTTCAATTTTTGTTGTGTAAACTGGAATACAATTTTTATTTTATATAGATTATATAGTTTATATGGTTTATATAGTTTATATAGTTTATATAGTTTACATGGATTATTATTTTATGAGCTCATTAGTTAATTAGTTTATACAGTTATTACTTTATATAGTTTATTAGATTATATAGTCATTAAAGCGAGAAATTTCCAAAATATTCCTACCAATTTTTTACATATCAATTACAAGTTTGAATGATGTGCATTAGAATTCTACTGAATTCGGTAACATGTTTGTGCCATATTGTAACGTCATTTAAACATTGCTACAGTACAAACTATAAGAAATATATTCTCATTCTTGCCTCTCTTTCTGTTTTGACATGCAGAGTCACTGTTTGAAAGGTCACCACTCTACAATTTAGTATTCTATGTATAAAATAAACGAAACAGTAATTTCGAGAAATTATTTTTATTAATCAGTTTGTTAACTAATCAGGGGACTGTTCGTAAAAATTATCTGAAAAAAATATCGTACTCACCGACGAATGGTACCAAGCCTTCCTGCTCATAATTAACCAATTCTTCGCTACCAGTGCAACGTGTTACCCCTTCCGACAAGTTCGCGCTGAAGCTGCATTTATGATGCTGGGACCAAAATTCGCGGAACCACACGTTTCGACAATTTACTATTTTCCCAGGTAAGTGCTTATGCGGTACGTTATTTTCAGTTTGACCGTCGCACTCGTTATCCACCCTGGGCCGAAGGTTCAGATAGTAGTTGTCGAAATCTGAAATAGGGAGTTCACGTGGAAACGTTGCGCCACAAACCCGCGAGTATTCGCCAATTAATCCATTCGCATCCGCAAGCGGAATATGCCGCGAGAGAACTTATATTGTTTCGAATTTGATTAATATATAGAATATCTTACCTTTTTGATATTTTGTAAATAGTTATTAATAAAGAAGAATAATAAATATTTAAAGCAGAATTAATTATGTATAACTTGATAAATTAAGTACCTAGGGGATGCAAATGGGACAACCCTTCGTTCTATAATATCCTGTCGCGATAAAAATTTTCTAACTTAAATTATTTGTCTTTTCTCGAATATAAATTAAATATTACTTTTCTATTACTGATCGATAATTTTTAGAGAGAATATAGAACAAGTATTAAATTCTTTTCTTTTTCTAACAAACTGTTAACCATAAAATAGGTTTATGAAGTGTAGTTATGAAAGAAATCAATGGATTAGGATAAGGCAAAGGATTAACATAGAAAAATGAGAAAATTTAGTCAGTGCCAGAATGGTGTAGGAATATAGCGTTTATGTTAACCATATTCGTAGCTAATTTACTGCGGAACACCATGGAGTACATGCAGGGAGTCTCAAGGGTAGTTCACATGCTCCGGGCAAGAAGCACACTTGATAGTAGGAAATTGTGCAATATTACAAATGATCTACAGAATTTCGAGAATAAACTTGCATATATCATATACAACTGAGTCTTCCTCGGAACTCAGTCGTTCAGAATAATTGTAATTTTGAAATAATAACAACAGAATCAGAAAGGCATTTTATTGCTTTTCCTCTTGCAATTAAAATAAAAATGTCACTCTATAGACAACAAGATTTTTCTAAAGAACATGTGCAATTTATTACTACCCGTTTTTTTAAAATTCGAAAAATACATTTATTTAATAATCCAAACCTCTTTTTATCGTTTTCTTTAAAATATTAGAAATTATTGAAACAAATGGTACAAAAATTAGACTTTCTAGTGACAATCTGTATCTTCGTAAATCATTTGTATAATATTTAATATATGGAATAATTTTACAGAAAAAAATAAATCAATAAAGTAGAATGCAATTTTTTTCAGATAATATTTCGTTTGAAACATAATCACGTTTAAAATTTTCTCTCGCACACGTGTTTAAATAAAACTCTGCTGTCGCGTCTGACCATAGCCGATCTATTCTACTTGACCGTTTAATTCTCGCGCAGCAAACCTTTGAAGTCGATTATCTCGGAAACGAACCACCGTATGAAAAAATCCTGTTACACATTTTTAACTTACTTTTCCATATACTATCACTTGTATATTAAACAAATTGATTTTATTATACACTTTCATAGATAACGTGATATTTTCATCGTCCTCGTGCGTAATTTTCTTTAGGAAACATTGTTAAAGCTTTGCATACCTTTCAGCGATGTTCGGTAAGGTAAAATCGTGATTGCACCCTCCGCTGCAAATTCTTGATGCCTTACTGGGTACACTTTTGCGCCCCATGAATCACTGCCCACCCACAAAAAATGACCTGTGCGATTGGCTCTGACAGTTGCTTGAAGAAGCTTCCTGCAAGGAAAAGTCTCCCTTCGATTATTACTGTTAATAATAATAAAAACCAATCAATTTTATCAAGAATAATAATAATATATTTAATAATGGAATAAATAATAATATAATATACCCTGACAGTTGCCTGAAGAAGCTTCCTGCAAGGAAAAGTCTCCCTTCCATTATTACTGTTAATAATAATAAAAATCAATAAATCTTAACAACAATAATAATATAAATAATAAAGGAATAAATAATGATATAATATTTTAATTGATATATAATTAACATATAATTATAATTAATAATAACGAGTATATTATAACGTTATAATGTATTAAAGTAACAATTATCGTTATTCATCGTTACAATTGTTATTCGTTACAGAAACAGCAATATTTCCCATTCACCATCAACCAAATGAAAATTTAAAATTCTTCGGGCTTCATACTGTTTCGACAGATTAAAATGTGAAGTAAGATTAGCGTAGATACGATTAACAGGTCGTCGCACCGTTCATTACAGCAATTCTCGCGGGTCGAGTTTAACGTTTCGCGACTCTATTTTATCTAAATTTTATCGGGATCTACCGTAGTCAGCGAGAATTCGTTGCGGCTTCGCAACGCGAGCCGTGGACGAATGTTTTACGCGCGTGCTTCTCTTCATCGGTAATCAAAGGGATGAAAACGGACCACGAAATTGAGGGTCGGAAGCGTGTCCATTTTACAGAATATTTTGGGGACTAGAACAGGAAATCTCGCTTTCATATTGTACAGCTTCGAATGAGAAATTCGATTCCACGAAAAGAATATTTATGAGATTAGTTTATTCACTTGAATATAATTTTTTCACATTATATCAGAAATATATCACAGTTCCCTTTTTGGATAATCTTTCCCATTAACTTTCAATGAATTTTCAGGATTTCCATCGAATTTTGTCTTATCATAGAAAATTGAATACTTTAATGATAAACTTAAGAAAATTAGAAATAAAATTATTGATAATATTTAATCAAGTCCATTTGACAAAGAATGAACTGCATCTCCATTAAAATATGCCAATGAGTAATTTAAATCTCAGGGCTACCATACTGATCATTTCGATAAACATTTTCTACAAATTAAATTTTGTACATAAAAATTTAATTTAAAAATCAAATGTTGCATCAAAACGATGCCAATGAAAGTCCTAAAATGTTGCAAAAGAAAATATCACGATCTAGAGAAAAGGGAAATACATTTTAAGTTCCTGCACACGTGAAATGAAAAATTTCTTTACCTTATGTTATCCTCGTCGACGAACAGAATGACACCTCTGGCGTTATATTTCGAACTAAGACGATCAATAATCTTATCAAAGTCTTCGCTTTTCGAGTTTCTCAGGATTTTTTCGCTAACTGCTACACAGATACCATATTCTACCGACAGGGAGATAAAACTGGCGATTCCCTGAAAAATACACGATCCCTGAGTATATGGTGTACAAAAGATTCCACTTATCCTCGGTATTGTGTTCAAATCAGTTCGATTCAAAAGTAATCTTTAACTTTCAGCAACGTAGTTTCCCTGAATCATTTTTAACGAATCTTTTATTTACACTTGTACTACTCGTTAAACACCGAAAGTGTTTCTTTTCATGTGGAAACACGTTTAATTAAAATATTACTATCTATAAATAAAATTATATCTCCAAAAATGTCTTACCGATTGAACACCAAAAGTATTCTTTTTCATATAAAATCTCGTTTAAATAGAACATTACAATCTACAATTGAAATCATATTAGTTTCAAAAAATCTCTTATTTATTAAACATCCAAAGGATTCCTTTTTCTATAGAAACAAGTTTAAATAAAACTACTATCCATGAACAAAATTATATTAGTTCTTCTCTTACCGATCAAACATCAAAAGAATTACTGTTCACATATTAAAACACTTTCGATTGATATGTTCGTCTAATAAGTAAATCATCCACCATGCGAAAGCTTTAATTTTCTTCTCGCCGTTAAACAAGCGCGCTTCGGCGAAATTAATGCTCGACATTAGAATGTTCCCAGATGAAGGAAATGAAACGGTTCCACTTTTATTCACTCCGTGTTATGATCAAATTTTCAAGAGAATTTCTACGTTCACGTTTTTAGGCGTCCCCGAAGTATTCTATCCGGTGGTACTGTATTACGCGCGTGCAGTTTCGTCTTCGGTGGTTCCGCGTTACAGACGAAATTAAGTGTAAAAATTAAATTTTAATCAGAGCCCGGAATATAGAAATTTAATCACCTTCTCTCCGTAATCACCTTCAACTGCGACTGTGGAAACGTACTTCCAGCCGAGTTGATGGATAACTTCCACCATGGCCTGCGCCTGAAAATTATCTGGCGGCACCACTCTACTGAAATACTCGAAGCGACTTTTATCCGACAGCTCTGTGCTGGTTGATGCATAGCTTATTTGCGGTATCTGCGATCAAAGAAATTATCCGTCGTTTTTTTTCTTTCTTGTCTTTCCTTTCAATTCCAATCGAGGCTTCTCTGTTTGAAATTGCTTAAGGCTGGACAAGGTACTTCGAGGTAATATCGTTTGCGTAGTTCCCAACATTTATTTGTTTCTTGCCACAGAGGAAAGCAAAGTCTAATGAAAATCTTTCGATTGTTCTTGGATATATAGAGTGTCTTATAACTTCTCGTTGATTTGAAAGGAAATGTGTGTGTGTGTTTTTTTTAAGAAATTTGCGTCGTTTTGATCGAATGTTTGAGGTTATTGGTAATGTTTGATATTTGGTAATATGCAGTTTTGTTTAATAATGATTGTTGGTAATGAATAAGTTTTTGTGAGTTATTTGAAAGTTATGACATAACAGAAAGTAAAAGTTAAATGTTTAATATTGCACTTCTTGTTTTATCAGTTCGGTATTTGATATGCTTGAATTTAATATAACAAGTTAATGTGAAGTGTGCCGTATCATATTTATTTATTGTTATAAAAATCTATTGTGTTCATGAAGATTCTTTAACAAAATGGAATCATTTTGAGAGATTCTGTTTGAGAGAATGAAAAATATTTGTAATATTTATATCACGAATATTTATTCACCAATGATAATTCTATATGTAAGGCTATGAAAAATTGAGAGAAAAGATATTTTAGTGTGAGATCTCGTTTCTGAAAATACCGAGTTTGAACATGTTCTATCTGTAGTCAGACAGATGCAGCTTAATACATTTTTAAACTGGATTTTCTCGAAAATGAAGTTTTCAATAAATAAATTTTGCTCTGCTTGTTTAACTGAACTTTTTATGTAAAATAGTTCTCCGTCAATTAAACTATTCTCATTCAAAACAGCTGAGTGCACGTGTAAGCACTCTGCACACCTTCGTTTTTATGTTCTCTAAAAAAGTGCTTTAGATAAAAACTCCGTTTAAATTATCATTTTATACCAAATCAACTCGTATCCTCTTGAATTACTAATTACAGGACACTCTGTATATCTGTACGTGTTTAATAATATCTTAACAAACTTATTTTAATATTATCAATAAAGTAGTTAACAAGTAAACAGTGGAATAGAATGTAAAATTGGAAATAATGAAAGTATTATACAATAAAACAAATAATACCTTAGTATTTTCCGTATTATTCTTAATTTAAAGGGAAATAATTGCTAAGGATTAAATAATGATTGTATTTAGTCGATTAGAAATAAAATATACATCGAATAAACTTCACAGAAGATGTTCAATGGAACACATTATTATTACAATATGATGCAAACACGTAATTACGCGATTTAGCTAATGAATGCTCCAATATTCATATGATTGGCACTAATTAATAATAGTTGGCACATGCCGTGACATAAATAGTAAATGTTCTCTAATGTTCTATAGTAATCAAATATAACAGATGCATTACTCAGTCTTGTAATATTTTGATTATTTTAATTACTATCCCGACTACATCACTAATTTCTCGTTTCTTTACTTATTATACTTAAGTAAAAATTCTACGTGATACTTATATTAATTCTATTAAATAGCAAGATGAAATAATAATCTCGTCTACGTAAATTATAACTGCCATTTTTGAAGACACAAAAAAATTTAATTTAACTACAGTAGACAGGATACTATAATATGTCACTAATAATGTTTCCTGGGTGGAGTTTCATAGACATTTTCACTTTATCAAAGAACATTTTATCCTTGATGCGCGAAAATATACGCTCGTTAGGAATTTTTATTTCAAAAATAGAAGAAATGATAAAAATCAACGTGAAACATTAATTTTTTCACACGCTTGTGACTACCCTCGTGAGTATCTACTAAAACAAAATAAATAAAACATTACATAAATATAAATTATTTGTAAAATTCCTTCTGTGTAATATTTTTCTATACAATTAAGATGAAGAAACTGACTGTGCGAACATTCGTTTGTCTTATTAAATGCTTGGCATTCGAAATAGAAGAGGAATATTCCTCAGACTAAGAAGTTCTGTTACAACAGCAATTGTTAATACATCTTTTTTTATTTTCTACGTAATCTATAGTACTGACCTTGAACAATCTTAAAATATTGGCGACCATAATTGAAACTACGCTGAAAGAAGCTCCAATAACGCCAGTCACAGGTTTGTGTGGCTCATACGTAGGCGGCTTATCATTTTCACATTTATATTCCGATATATCCTGAAAATAAGTGGAAATAAAATTATGCTGTGCATGCAGTAAATTCATGCTGTTAAATTCCAGTCTTAATTGTAGCAACGTATTGCATTAAGGTTAAGTGCATCGTGAGCAAGGTATTGGAAGTAATCGCGGAAACATTCTCGTCTGAGTAATAACGTCCAAAGACCTGTTTCAGGTATAATTCTGAAAATGATCAATCAATCAGTTACCATCATTTTTTATTAATATATTAGTTATAATCCAATACAACGAAAAGAATGCACTTCATTGTAGCCTAAAATTAAATGATTAAGTTTACAAGAATTAATTTTTCCTCAATTATTTTTCGACGAAAAGTTATACGTTAGTTTATAAAATATTTATAATATAGATAATAATTTAAATATATATAATTTTTAACATTATTTATAAAACACTATTTTCCCCTTTAACACGTTGGATGCCATTAAACAATGATTATTGGAAAACTTTTCTATATTATAAGTAATACCACCTAATACAATGACATTCAACAAGATAAACTTACAATAATAATAACATAATTCAATTACATATATTGATGTTACACTATTTTCATTTTGTATATTTTCTCGGAAAAATCGTGCAGCACTCAACGTGTTAATATTGATTGTAAGATATTCGTACTTATTAAATTCCACGTAGAGCACTCTACAGAAGTCTGACTCCATATTATCACATAAAGCAAGGGGTTAAGTTAGTTCCAACTATGTATTGGCCTGAGGCATCCTTTTCACAGTCGCATGTGTATTCTCACGTTTAGACGGATATACATTTTTCACGGAAGAAAGTAAACTTGATACTTCGATGCTACATAGTCGGGACAAATCGACATAAACATGAATTCCATTTCACTGCTGGAATAGCTAAATATTTATTTTGTTAAGATTCAACCATTGGTTACTGCTATTTGTATATATAAATTATTCGTGGCTTCTTTCTAAGTTCAATTTAATGGAATTATATTGAAAAATATATTTCTTCAATATGCACATCAATATTTGCATTTTAATTACCAAATTCATTTCAGTGTTATAATTAACCGCGCTTCTTTACGCAAATTATCGTTTTCATTGATTATTCTATAAAAACCAGAACAAGAAGACAATTTCTATCTCCAACGAAAACATTACTTATTATAATATTAAAATCAGATGTACTACTAATTTTTATTTGTATAATATTCACTTGTATTTTATAAATTTCCACGTACTATAAACGTAAGATCTGTAATCTGACTATAACCAATTATAAAGATTTCATCCTATGTCAGTTATATATGTTATTTACATGTTTCATATATTTACAGCTGGTAAGAACCATAGGTTGCAGCATTTTATTAATTATAATTCAATCGTTTATTAACGCATTGTGGCTAATTTTCAGAATACTAAATTCTACGGATGGCGATTTTCAGTGAGATCAACTTATACCACTATATACAGAAAAACTCAAATATATTGTTAAGTAATACATTTTATATAGATAATCAGTTCGACTGAAACTGAATATTTTTTTTAAATACTGTGGTAATTGGCAAAGTTCCATAGCTAAGTGGCTTTATATAAAAACGAGATTTCTCGTTGTCAGTGTGCAATGTGTTAACAAAAATACGGAAGACGATATTCGGAAAGCAGAAAAGAAATAGGATGAACGCTGTATGAAAACATCGCAGCATTCGCGTGCATGTGACCGAGTGCACAACCGCCTGGCTGTGGCGGGTTTAAACTCCGCGACCGGAAATCGAACTTTCAATTTTCGGTAAACGCCTTTTCGACCTGTATTTCCCTGGCAAATATACACGCTCGAAGTTGTCCTGTATTCCAAGGTGTTCACGGGAAATTTGAAAAAAAAAAATATGTCTGAGCTATTCGACTCGCCAAATCCACTCAAAGCGTTTACGAAGCGGGTAATTACCCCTTTGTAATGAATTATTTATATAAACTTCATCAACGGTTCTCTGCAGGCGTGCTTTATTAAACTTATAATTAATTTTGTAAACTGCACCAAGAAGAAAGCATCATTTCGAAGCGTAAATATTCGATTGAGAGTTACTCGCGCTGCAGATTTCCAACATAATTAAAAATTACTCCAACATAATTTAAAATTATGTTACGGGTGGAATATTTTGTCAATTGTAGAACGATGAATACGCGTTCCACGTGTAAAACGAATTGACAACGATTATACCTGGAAAACGTGTTCCTTGCTCTTTGATGCATTGCGATATTATTACCCTCGGCAAACGGTATTCGATACAATAAAGGTTTGTCGTCATAATTATTGACACATTGCGCGTATAAAATGTTTTCATTAGTGGTAAAGACAATTTCAATGGATGTGGTCGGCGTGGGCAAATCGAATGTCAATATAAATGAGGAAATTAAACATCGATTCGGAACAACGTTCAATTCTTTAGTAACGTTAATGGACGTTCTTCGACAGTCTGTGTTGTTGCTTAATCAGTTCTCATAACTTTCCCAGGGTAGTAGAATTGTTTATAAGTTATGGAAAACAATTATCAGATGTTTTCGTAAATAGCAAATAAAAAAACAAGAACGAAATGGTAAAAGAAAAGATGTACTGTTTTCTTCTAATCAATAGAATATCACGCATACAATTTGCATACTTACAATATTTTTTTCAGAAATAAAAGTAGCCTTAATTAAACAAAAGATATATATTATATATGATATTATTATCAAAACTTTATTCATCAATTTAAGTAGTTTTATTAACAATACTATTTACAAGTGACGACTTGTGAAATTCAATGTGCCATAAAAGGTCACTTGTTTAAAAAATTAAGGGCCATTTTCCCAAAAACATTACAAATATGAAACGTTTACATACGTTGTTACGCTGCTTGCAAAGAACAGTAAAATTTCTTCTCTCTTGTCATTTCTTTGTACTGATTATTTACGGTGTATTGAACGTAACGCTGAAGACAACGAGCGCACCATCCATTTTGTGCCAGCGCATGTCTTGCCGGGTTAGGTATTTCGGGTAATTCGAGCGAAGTTCGTAACTTTGTAGACAAGCTTGCAGAAAGAGTCAGGATTCTCTGTCCCATCAAATATAGCAGACCTTTAATATGAGTGTGAGTGCATAAGGTACTCATTACGTGGATAGTCAACCTGCTATCGTTGACAGTGTAGTTTAACAGGGGATCTTTGTGCAAAATAAAAATGTCCCCAAGGGATTTGAAGAAAAAAGTATTGGACAGAAAGTAATTTCTTCTTTTAAGAACCTTAGTGAGTTGAAAATATAAAGTGATAGAATTTTATAATTTTTAGAACATTTCATTGTTATTCATTCTAGGCTACTGTTCCTTATTATCTTTATCAATAGTTAATTAATCTTAGTTATACTTTATTCTACGATGAAAGGTGTGAACGACTATTTTCAGTTGTTGTAAATTAGTTAATCGTGCTTTAACTATCAAGTGTTCAAATTCGTTAATTATTAATAATAACAAATCTTTATTTTCAGCTAAGAAAGTGGACTCGGATTTACAATCTAATTTTCAATGTACGCTTTGTAGATTCGTTTCTATCGTATCTCTTGCATTCTACATACATACAAACTTCCTATGTATATCCTAACTTACTGTAAACATTCTATTTATATTATACTCATTGTGTTTCCCCTCTATTCACTACATTGCACCCTGTAATTTTCGGTTCTTTTTGTGTAACTCTTTCTTTTTTCTTCTTTCTCTTTGAAAGGTTTTTTAACCCCCTGCCTTACAGTAACACGTAAGACTCGTAGTGAAGATTTCAAACCGAATTTAACAAACATAAATATTACTCAGTTCTTCTGAATTCAAATGAAATATTACTTTTCCGTTGTCAATTATTATATTTTAGAGCAAAGGTGGATACAGAATATGCATAGAATTTTTCTCTTTCTTCAATAAGTCATGAATGATAAAATCGTTGGATCGATTATAGTTGAAAAATAAATCATAGGGCAAGGCGTTAAACATTTTATTACCTTAACATCCTTTCTCCCACTTATGACGTCCTCAATTTTCATCCCTCTATTTCTCCCAGTTAATTATTATAACGATATACGAGAACCACAATATTATCGAGCATTTTTGCAGATAATCTCTCGAAACGAAACGAAACACTCACTTACTTGGTTCATGTACGACCTGACAAATTCCATGCTTTGATCGAGGGCGTAAGTGTCGCTGCTGCAGGAGTCAAGAATAAGGGCGCCCAAGGTGGTGTTCGGTAATAAATCATTGTCCGCGTTTATCTCGTCGAGGATGTACAGCATAGCCTCCAAACGCTGCATTCCTTTTTCTTCTTTTACCGCGCCGCATGGCGATTGACCCATGGAACCTGATACCTATAAATACAAATGTGATTCCCGATGAATAAAACACACGTGTATAATGGACAATACGACTTCAGTGTGTTCGATAATCGCATTTTCGTACAATGGGCTCGCGATTAGTTTTTCAGAGTGGTTCGCGAGCATGTCCATTTGCAATTTTCGCGTCGCGTTCGGCAAAGGAAATTGCTGTTCTTTGGAAAATATTAAATCCATTTAATACAACGATACAATGGAAACACATTAGTTGGATATGACATTGAATATGTTGGAACGAAGCGAAGTGTCAAACGAACTGTGTGAAATTTTAGATTAGTATCCATTTTCTGCATGATTGTCCGCGTTAAAGTAAAATGAAATGCATGATGAAATTATGGCGGGTGGTTCATTTGAAAATTATGAACAATTAGACATTTACATTTAATAAATGTAACATTCTTAAATCTGTCTGCTCGTTTGGAATCATCTTCGTCGTTATTCGAGTAAATTCTTTGACTAAATAGTTTTTCAAATGAGTATTCGGAGAACAATAATTTATTCAATTGTGATTTTAATAATATTGAATTCTGGAACTCCGAAGAAAGACGAAGAGCTACAAAAATTAAGAAACACGTTTTAAAAGTAAGTTACACGACAAGATTTAGCTAATTCTCTGGTAAGTTCGTTTTAAAATCATTTTCCGAAGGGATCAACTATTGTAAGAATCCTAGTACCTTTTAGGGTCCAACATTATATTTTCAGATTAAATATCGTCCATTCATGTCTCCGAAGGGCGATGGCGTCGGGCTCAGATGGACGAACGGTTCGATAACGTGTGCCCGTTTGAAGGGACATTAGCGAGTCTCGGTGTTATTCTTCCCTGTGAGTTAACTCCGCTCGTATGTGTAAGGGTGAAAAGGTCGGAAGGTTGGCAGGAAAATCCGTAATGCGTCCGAATTGTTGACCCTCTTCCTCCTGCCGATGGAGGTTACTCGCGATAGTTACCGTGAAAAGGTACGACCAAGGCCTAGTTGAAGGAAAAATGCACTTCCTGCGAGACTCCGGGAGACAAGGAAGAAGATCTCTGTAGTTCTAGTTCTAATTGTACCAGTTTTAGAATTTGTGTCAATTGGGGCGCGACGGAAGATCTGGCTTTCAGCGGGAAAGGAGAAGTTAGGCTACCGTGGAACGATAAGGGTCCTCCATTCTATCTTCTTACGCAACTGATAAGTTAACTACTGCCGGTTATAAATTAACGTTTCTGCCATCATTACCGTTATACGCGTAAAATTGTGTACAACATTTTAGTTGTAAATTAATCTGCGAGTTGCCTGAAATCCCTAGAGGGATCGTGCATATTTAAACTCTAAATGCACCGTTTCCTTCGCAGCTCGCCGGAATTATTTCGTTAATGATTTACTGCCGGGAGAAAGAATTCTAGTTTCATTGGAAATTCATATTCGTTTTTAAATATGGTAATATGAATACTGAATGTTGATTATAGAATTATCACTAGTAACCATTTTGTTAGATTGAGTTTGAAATCTTCGCTATTTTGTTTTGATATTACCCACGTTCCTTGAGGTTATGTTCGTTTATTGAGTAACATATTTGACGAATTAAAAACGTTGTTCTTTTATTTATTAAGTATGAACGCAGAGCAAAGGAAACGTAGACAATTGTATGGAAATTTGTGAACGAAAGTTATTGATTTTGAAGTTAACTGCAGTACACGTTCGTCGCTATTGTGATCGCGCAGCGCAGCGTTCGCGGCCGAAATAGGAGATATCCGGGCACGTAAAAACGAAATCTGTTTCATACGCTCTCGAATGGAAAAAGTCAAGACAAGTTCATGTACAAGGCGTGTAATTTATCTTCCTTTAACAATCCAACAGCTACGATAATTTTTGCTGAAGTAGCTCCCAGCGGTGCATCTGAAATGAGTTGGCGCTCCATTATTCATATGGAACACTTGGCCACGCGTTTTTAATGGATTGCCTCTCTTGGACTACTCCCTCTTGAAAAAGAAAATTTTTGCAATAATCATATTTAATTAAACATCGTGGAAACGGCTGTATTTATTGGGATCTAGATGTTTCTCCTTTCGAACCTTTATTGATCGGAACGAAACGGTCAACGTAAATTATTGCCCGCGTAACGAAGTACAGTGCCCTGGCCCTCTGCAATCCGTCCCTTAATAATTATTGTAAAAACACGTAACTATGCTCCTTGAACTTTTAAATTTTTGTTTATCGTCACGCAATGTTGGAGGTAACCTTAATTCGCGACAAGAATTACAGCTAAAGAAGAGTTTTTCGTGTAACTCTCCGCGGGCTTTGAAGCGAGAATGCAGCTGCTACAGTAATTTTTGTACATGTTTCCGGACCTTTTGATACCATGTCAAGAACTAGTTCTTCGGCCTCAAGTGCTGGAATAAATCCGGTCCCGGCGGCGCTGAAAGAAACAAAGGAATCCGCCCTCTCAAGCTATTTACGCGCTTCTTCGAATTCACTTTTAACGTGATCGTTGCGAAAAATTTGTTGCCGATTGTATTTGGCGGATAATGAGATCGGGAAATGTAATGATATTTCCTGAGAATTGGTTTTTAACACATTCGAATTATCGAAACTTCTGTAATCGTATTGTTATTGGTGATTATATGTTGTATTCTATTAAATATATTCTTTTTGTATAATAATTTTGAGTAAAATATTATTTTCTAGAACTTATTCATATGTAATTAAAATTTTGTTAGTTACCTTTCTTGATGGTATTATTTACAATTAACGTATTTCAATTTATAGTTACTTTGTAAATAATGTAGAGATTCTGTCGAAATGATATAAAAATTATTAGTGTAATTACGTACTGATTTTTTAGTATCGTTAAAATTTGTTATATCAGCAATAAAACAGAAGAAACTATTTTGTAACGATTCTTAACAATTAATATTAGTTTCACAATCATTACATTCAAATACCTACCTGCGATAGATTATTTAGTCGTATTAATTGCAAGCAATAAATTCATATCGATTTATAATCGCAAGAGACAAATTATTCATACGTTCGGTAAAATAATTATAATACCTTTCTGAGTAACTTAACAATTATGTGTAATTTTATATTTTATCATAATATTGAATTGTATGTTTGTAAATAGAACAGTTGATTCAGTATTAACACGTTTCTGCCAACACGCAAATGTTCACGTCAGGTTTATAAATTAATTCAACAAGCCAAACGTATTAATGAAAATTCATTGAATAATTTGGGAACATTCTTCTCGCCTGAAAATTGTCTTCCGTTCCAGTTCACATTCTTTCAATTCACGTCGGAATATTGATTATGCATTTCCCATGAAACACTTTATATTTAAAACGCATTTCCCGTAAAGCCTCTCCAGATCCGTAGTGGTTAAAGCCATCTGCGTGACAGAAATATATTTTCCGGCTGGCTAAACCTCCATCTTTTTTGCATGTAGTCCCCTTTCTCATCAAAAGTATGAATGATATTATTTTTCAAGCAGTTAATACTTCCAGAAATTCAAATTTATCATATCACGAACGTATACGATTCGAAATGAGATTTATCAATGTTCAACTTCATTATATTTTAAACGTATATTCATATGTAGTAAGTAAAAAAAAGTATTTCGAACATATTAAAACAGAACGTTTGTTTAATTCCATATGTACTCTTCAATTTTTCATTAAAACACAATGGATCGCACGTAATACAACAGAGAGGTCGAAAATCTATTCACAATTTTCAAATGGAAATATAATATGATATTTATGGAACTTATCTGAAAAGATCCAGTTGTATCGTGTACCTTTAAAATGTGATTTGTAAAAGTAATTTTAGAAGAGCGGAATAAAATTTCCGATACTGTCGCAAGTAATTCAGTCGTTTTAATGCCACAATAGCTTAAAGCGATTATATAGTCCAAAGGTAATTCCAGACGGAAACTAGAGTTGTAAATAAATGAATCTGTTTCATGCTTGCGAACCGCGATTTATAGTTATTATTGTGTGATTAAAGATACATAAAAATTGATCACGTGTACATTTTCATTGAAATCGAATGGTAAATTGAATTTTACAAACTTTCTGTCGAATTCAATGAGAGTACATTTTACCTTAACTTTATACGTAAGTTGAAAGCTCGTGGAACGTCCTTTAAGCTTATGACGTCGATGTACTATTAAGCGAAACTCTATAGGAAAAGCCGGAATAATTTATGACCATTATCTTCCTTATGTAAGAAACATTCAGAAATTGTAGAGCGTTAAAGCGTAATGTTATATCACATTTACATAAAACCAAGTTAATGAACAGATATTTGATCCTACAGAATTTTCATCAAAAAAGGATTAAACAGACCAAGTAATATTCATCACTAAAATGAAGAAACATAAATTGCAAAGGATACAATTACGATTGTAGTATTCAATATGAGATTCAGAACAATGTTTCAATATCGAATTCATGATACTTCAAATGGAATCTCTTTCAATGATCATCGGATCGTTGCATTAATCGTTTTTCCGCATCGTTTTCTAACCGCTTAAAATATTGAATGACTGGTACATTGTTTAATTCAGCTCTTTAGATCATAATCCAATATTAATTTGATAACCGACCGCATCGGTGAGTTTCAACGAAGATTCATCCCGAATTTCGCGATTTTAATCCGATCAATTAACTTTTCAATCCAATAAACGCCACGGAACAATGTTCCGCGTGAACGTGATTAAATGGAAGTATTTTAGAGGCACGTTTGTCTGTACAGCGTTTTACCGCAGGACTTACTAATTTCAAAGATAAATCAGAAACGTGATGGCTATAGAAAGGTTTTAAAGTAGATAGGAACCGCAGAGCACTGAACTTTCGAGAAAAAGTTCCGTGGGGCTACGAGGGAAACTGCCTGATGGTCTCAGCGTTCCTAATCGATCCAGTGTCTACGGGGGGAAATGACAAATTATCTTGGAAATTCGATCAATATCCGAAGCCGCTGATCTTAAATAATTGTCGAGTCATTACCTTCAATTTTCAGTGATAGCGCTAGACAATTTTAGAAAAAAATCTTGATAAACTGTACGCGCTGTTAATGACGTTCGAAGACTCGTTAAAATTTCAGTGGTCGTTTAAAATTATCTATTGTGGTTTTATAATATTCGAATTTGCATTTTAATCGTGTTCCTTAATAGATAATAGCTCGCATCGTAATTGTAAAATATTGAAATTTTCGTTCAATAGTCGAAAAATTCAAATTAAACATCGAAATGTAATTATATTCATTGAGTTCCAGTTTCGAGATGATGATAACAATTTCGAAATTCTCTACAATTTATTTTTCAGATATATTGTTACTCAGATAGCATTGGTTAAAATGACAACTTGAAAAGTAAAATGAACATTTTCTTTGAATAATTATCAAATCAAATTTTAATTTGAAAATGTCTATTTTCTGTTTGAGTCAACGCTACTTGCTACGTAATGGAAGTTAACTGTGAAAGACTAAAGAAATTATGAGTACAATAGTGTAACACTGATCTTATACATCAATTTACAGTCACATGGTATATGATTTCATATACGTATACCTGTTCGTGCATTGGGAAAATTCCTCCAAGGATAACGTCGCCATTGATCCGTATCAGCTTCGAGCCATCTTCGTCGTGACCCTTCCAATTGTGACATTCGCTCACAATAAGCGTATATGATATCCATCTTAAAATCTTCTCCGCGGTCATTTTGACCATTGAAGCTTATTGTGTCTTTTAATTCTGGAATAAAAGAAGAAAATGATCTATATTAATATTAAGCTAGTATATCTATATGTATAGAAATATCTACATTATTTTAATATTAATTGATAACCTAAAATAGAACTTTTATATTTAGTATTCTAATAGAAATGTTTATTGTACTTTTCTATAAATAACGATTTTAATATAAAATTAATTTTCAATTGTTTCTTGAATTTATGTAAGGTTTTACTTATTATTTACTGTTGTATGGCTGGTCGAAATTATAAAGTTCATTTTTCATTAAACAAGATTAAAAGTGTTCATTGTTTGTTTTTTATTGTGTATGATACATTAAAATTATATCAAAATTATTAAATTTATATCAGCTGAAACTGTAATTCTTTGAAAATCAAGAAAAAGAGATAGGGAATTGTTTAACATATCCGCATTTTCGTCAATTTACAAACGTAAAATCGTTTGCCCGTGAATGATTAGTACTATCCTAAACATGATTTGATCATTATTTCATGAATGAGGTAGAGGATATCTAGTCTGTGATGAAATATGCACGAAAAGGTAAATTAATGTGGTTGAATCGTATCGCAAACTACGTAAATACATATCCAGCATAATAATTAGCAGAAAATTCGCTTGCTACTCCAATCAGTTTAGGCTTTCAATAGGTGGTTAGAGTGACGTGAACAAGAATTTTGATGGTTATGACATGTTAATATACCAGTGTAGTTTTACATCATTAACACGAGCTAAAGTGATTATATCTATACCTTCGAATTTATTTAATTTTTAATCTTAAAACACCTAATTGACAATCAATTTTTTGTATTTAACACTTAAAAATCTGAATAGCATTATTTTTATATTTGAATTAATACCCTGAAAAATTATCCTTACCACATAATTATTGCGTTTTCGATAATACTCGAATTAAATTCTCATAGATTGAAATCTTGTTGAAAGAAATTTCCTTGATAATTACGTCTAACACTACTAAAAGATGAAATTTTCGGATTAACCTTTCCAATTTAATAGTAAATAATTTATTTTCGTGGTACATTATGACAGTAATATAGCAATTTTCTTGTCAGTAAATGAAGCCTTAAAACAATCTAATTCAAACTCATAACGCCCATCCATACATCTGTGCGAATGAATTATTTCCTCAAAATAAGCATGAGACTTTTCCAATTATTATACATATCTAGATACAAGGTTTATTTTAAATGAGTGAGGTCTTATTTTGAACGAAGTCAAAATGCAAGAAATCAAGTGTGTTTTATACTCATATAAATTTTCGATATAAATCTATGTATATACATATGTAAATGCACATACATCTTGCATACACGATCTTCTGGTGCAATGAAGCTTCCCAGCTTAAACCGTGTCCGCATTGGAGATAATTCCGGCATTATGCTACCATTGTATCGAGCTTAATGCATTACTGTCCTGTACGTAGTTACATTAACATTATCAAGTTGAATCAGAGATTTCAGATCTTTACTGCTTAAATTCATACAATTGATCCTGTTCAATGCTCTCAGAACTCCATCTCGTGCTCTATACATTAAAAAAATCACTGTGACAATGTTTATTTTAATAATAACCTTCAAAAAGATACAATAACCAATGTAAAAAGTATACATTTAAAGAGAAAAGTCATCTGAATTCCAATTACAGACTTGTAGCGCAATGTTTGTAGGTTAGAGTTACCGCCGACAAAATGGTGACCGGCGACTCTAATTTAGAAGCATAATAAAAGGTCTCTCGAAATAAATGGAAAGCTTTGTTGTCTTAAAAATTCAATAATATTTTTTATATAGTATTCATTAATAAACATTTAAATAAAACACAATGAAAAACCTAGAAAAATTTTAGAAGATTCCCAAAGATCTCTGAATCTTTAGAATTGTAAATATTCATCCCCTCTCAACCTTTATTTTTCTCTATTTGCAGTTACGGTGTCTCGATCAATTGTAAATAAGAAGGAAAATTTTTATCTCGGAAGTTAGTAGTTTTAAATATTCTTCGTTGTTCCAGAATTCTTTAAATCTTTCATGAATACACGTCACGAATCGAACAGACAACTAGGTTTCCTGCGAAATTGAATATAAGCGTTTTGCATTGGAATAAACGAGGAGTAATCAAACCGGAGTAACTTTACTGTCATTGCTCTTGCTTTCATATGCCCCGGTGCACTTGAAGGAAATGAAAAAGATAAACAATTTCGAATTAGCCAAAGGCGGAAGGGTTGATCCAGTTACGTGTCTGGAATTGATTGTAAGTTAGTGAAGAAGGAACGGAAATATCGTGAACGAGAACATCCATTAACATGATATATCGTCAGTGATGTAAGAATTGATGTGCCAAGCGTTACGAGAACGAATGTTCGAACCTGTAAAACAATTGCAATTCTAAGCATGAGCAGATCGAACTCTTAAATCTTCGAAAGAAAAATGGAGAACGAGTGCAAGTCCAGGTCCGGTCGGATGGATATAGTAACATCAGGTGGACGTAACGACTGCAGAAACTATTTTACTTTAAATCGACTTTCGATAATAGAGGCACCTGAAAGCACACTTTGTATCAAGCAAACAAAGGAAGAAAGTATGGCTAGGTATTCGAATCGTTCTTCTTGAGAATTTGGAGCAGCGATAGTACTGCGGCTATTTACTTTAATATTTTAAATTTGTTATATTTATAATTGTAACTACATTAATAAGTTATAACAAAATTACTTTTAATATCCGTATAATAATTTACTTACTAATAATTTTTCATTTTCAGTTAAAATTAATTGAATTTTTACGCAATGCTACTTACATATTGAACGTCCTTTATGTTTAAGAAAATCAACCGTAAGTTCGAAAGATTTTCCGAGTGAAAATGAAATATAAAAGAAAGAAAGAAGGCATGATATATTTTATTGGATTCATTGAATACTAACATTACAATTATTAATACTAACGATGAATAGTAATTAACGTTATCAATAACATTGTAATATTAGTTTTTCATCCTAACACATTTCACAGAAGCTTTTGTCCTCGAGAACTCGGAAATAGAGGTTAGACCACTATTATTCTGAACCACTCGTACAAGAAACCTCCCGTGCGAAATGCCTGTGTCCAACAGTAGTTACTGACCATCGAAAGTCAAGTTTTTTCAAGTTAACTCCGATATTTATCGTCCAGGGTCTTGAGCACGTTCAGTTGTAAATGGCTGAAGGGTGAAAGGACTAATCAGTTGCCCGAGGCAAAAGTAGATGCGGTAGAAGGTGATCAGATTGGAAATGAAGGTTGACAATTGCAGACACTCGTCGGGCACCGTAGATAAGAGCAAACGCTTCATAGTCAGACATCGACGGGAGTAAGTTCCGTGAAACGAACGAGATTACAGGATCATTTTTGTAACTAGGTCAGATTGTAACTTTACCCCGAGTGAAGACGAAAAGATGGGAGAAGAAAATTTTGCGCAGTTTAGTGGATACTTCTGTCACTTTTACGTTATTCTTTCAACTCGTCTCGAAACAAAATCATAATTTCATCGAGTTAATCGGATTTCCGTGTAACTCACGAGACATGGAGATTAAAACTTGCACTTGGTATATACAAATACTTATCCCAGATTCACCGAAGAAAAAGATATTTAAATTTCGGAGTTCATTAACTCTATTGAAGTTTGAATAAATAAGAGATGAAGAGAAACGAAAGGGAATGAGATTGAAGTAAACTGTATTTACGTTGACTTCTTGAAAGTTACGAGAATATTGTTTATTCATTATAATATTCGCGTCATTCGATGAATTCATAACTTCCTATGACAATTTTCCTATCATCGTTTCTAAGATATTCGATAAAATCAGTGCAATATTTTCGTTAAATATTCACTTTCTAATAAAGTTTAGAATTCAGTGAATGTTGCTGAGTATATGTCCATTAGAATTTGAGAAGAGAGTAATCGCAATTACTGTTCCGTGTAATTAAATTACAGCCGCCAAGAAGTTCTCCTCCACACTATTGTTTATACGGATTGCAGAAAAGTTAGTGGTTTTGTAGTTTTCCCCGTTCTCATCGTCTGTTGCTTTTATCCATCTTCGCTGGCGTAAGCTAGACCGGGCGCTGTCTAAATAGAAATGAGATTCGTTAACAGCTTTTCGTTATCACCGGCCTCGAGCTACGAGTATTCAAGGGACCTCTGGTGTATTTACCTTACCAGTGAGAATAAACGAGTCTACTCCTTGGAACAAGTTTTTCATGGACTAAATTTCCAAATACTTTTTAAATTAAATCGAAACCTTACAAGACGTTGGCTGTCTAAAATATCGTTCAAGTTTTTGCAGAAAATTTTATTAAATTTCTAATACTCTTTACATTTCAGTCTTCTTTCTTTTCGTTCTTCACATAAAGGAAATTAGATGAAATGTATACGGTTCTTGGAAAAATACACGAATGAAGAATGATTTCGATTTTATGACGAAAACAAGTTGCAATACTCATTATTAGGCTACATGAGACGTTGACACATTCTTATTGATTGACGTGTTACGAAATTCTGACAGTTCTTCGGATTCTTCTTATAGAGCTTAGTGTTGCGGCGTTGAAGCGGTGACAAGAGTGACAGAAAAGGTGAATAATGTGAATGTAGTAAAAATGAGGTGTTGAAAATATACAGCAAATTTGTAAGGTTCCATTCACTTTGATTGGGAAATTTATTATCGAAATATAAAGATAGAATTGTGGTTTATTGTACTTTAATCATTAAATTCAACCATTAGTTTGTTGAGTTTTTAATTTCTATTGAATATAACGTTTGTTTATGGGTTACAATTTATATTATAGGTTTTAGGAATAATGTTTAATATCATCAGTGTACCATCTTTCAAAAACAATAAGCGAAGTATGAAAACTTGATTCATGAACTTCACATGGCTTGTGCCAAGAGAATAAAACCTAATGAATCATTGTGTGCGCCTCTGTTGGCTAGACATCATGTCGCACGTCAAAAACATCGAGCATTTTCAAGCTTGATTATCATGGGTGATGAAAAATGGTAGCTTTATATCAGTGTAAAGTAAAAGAAGGAGCGGATAAATGAAGATGATCAAGCAACATCATGCGAGAAACCTGATTTCCATCCTCATACAATACAGCGAAGGGAATTGGTTGCCATAAGCTTCACAAAAGAAATTAAACAATAACTTCATATTTGTTAACTGTAGAAATTAATTCAATGCTTTTTCCTTTAATTAATTTGAATTTGCAATTATTTTTTAATTGATAGTATCAATCGTATTGATATTATAATATTTATAATATATTTATAATATTAGAAATTAAAATATTTTGTTTTGATTTCATTCTGAGAGTCTGAGGTTCAACATCCTATGAAGATATAGGATAAATATTACAACTAAAGTAAGTTTCCTATTGTATTTTTCTAAATATTATAATTGAATTTCGTATTTGAAAATCTAATTTTCTAAATTCAGGTCGCTAGGGTTAAACGGATTTTTCTTACGGAACGGTGTGGACGCGTAAAAATGGCCGAAGATTGATTTACGTCAATAACAGGAGGATTCTTCGAGCATGGAATTTAAAACCTACCGGAACACTGGGAAGGAGTTATGAATAATGACGGAGAACGCGGCTTTGATTAATGCATGTCAAATACTTCCTAGAAAAATTGAAGCACCCATATCCCAGAAAACCGTACGAAGTTATGAATCAACTTAATAACTTACAAACTGCCGAAGAAAAGTTCCGATCACTTAGGAATTTTTACCGGTCAGCGGATTAAGGACAATGAATCGATTTCAGGATTGTTAGTAATTGAATGCACCATGATTACTGAAGTGATAAAAAACTGATGAAGTTTTGATTGTGAAATCATCATAATAATCACAGAAAATTAATGTAGAAAGAGACTTTCAAAGATTTCATTTCTTTCAATATTTTATATATTGAAATCATTTGATTATTGTTTAAGAAAATACTTTAATAGTAATATTTGACATTACACATTTAACTTCTTTCTGCAGGTGGTCCCAAAGCAATTACGTAATTAACTTCACTGTAATACTGGTAGATACAATGAAAATTGAAGGAACAATTATGTTGCTTCTAATATTTTGCTGCACTAAACATTAAACAACTTCTAAAAACCTATATATTCTATCGATGTTTCATTAGTTCGTTTCTAACCACATTTTATTGAATTTTCACCTCATTAAAAATTAAGAAAGAAGAATGAAAAGCTAAAATATTTTTAAAAACAAGGATATTTTATTGAAATTTAAGCGTGACATTATTTATGCTTTTATAGTAATGAAGGATTTGCAGAATCGTTCTCATTAAATTTTTCCAAATTTTCTTAAAAAGGTCCGTTGTTGTTAAGAAAATAATAACTGAATCTCGTTATGCTCTTCCCTTGTGAAGTAACTTGTAGTGTAAATCTACATATTTTTTATTCTGCAAATGTCTATTATGAAACGTTAGACATTCTGATGTTCAAGTAAACAGTGTATAAAGTCGAATAAATTGATTCGATTGTGACTGACGCAATGGCGATGCCCGAAACAGGCGTCGCCACGTTTGTTCCCATTTCTTTGGAGTATTCCGTTGAACGGCAGGCGATACCTTCCTTTGAACGAGCGACTTCCTACTCGGCGGGTGTCGTTTGTTGCACAGTAGCCCTGTCGGAGTTCCGGAACTTTGGAAAAGTGTAGGGAAAGGAGTAAACTCCGGAGATAACAATTAGTTCAGACACCACTGTACTAATGCAATATCAAAATTTCCTGTTCCTTCTGTTCCTTTTCTATATAAGTTTCACTAATGGCCAATTGAGATCCTTTTTCATGAAAATTCGGCAGAATAAAATTTAAATTACTGTAATATATTTCAGTATATTTTATTTTTCACTAGATTATCAAATGTCGTGTTTTTAATACTATTAAATTTATTACTTAAATTACTAATTGATTACTAAAACGTTATACTTTTTAATACACGTTTTACCAATGGCCAATTGAAATCCTTTTTCATGAAAATTCGGCAGAATAAACATTAAATTACTGTAATATATTTTAGTATATTTTATTTTCCTCTGGATCATCAACTTGTGCATTTTTAATGCTATTAAATTTACTACTTTAATTACTAATTAATTACTAACGTATTACTATAATTGTTTCAGTATCATCGTTTTCGAACGTATTTTTTACATAAACATAAATAATTCATTCTTTTTGTACTTCATTTCATTATTTTAAATTCGTTTAATTAAATTAGATGGAAAACATTTTTTGTTATTTTTCCAAGGGATTGTAACGAATACATAGTACCTACTGAAAAGATTCATTGTATCATTCAAATTTTACATGTGTTATTACGTTTGTCTTTCGTGCTGCCAGAAGTCGATACATTGACTAAATATTTATTACAAATATATTTTCCTATCTAGAAAATAACTTCACGGATATTTGTAGTCTTGCTCTTATATTCATCAGGAAACCTCAACAGCTTATGATGTATCGTTATCGATGCTATCGCACTGTATCGATAGCCCACAGCAATCCATCGATTCCCATTTTAATTTTCGATCTCGTTTACCTCCAATAATTTTATTCACTCTCCCCTTGCCTCCAATTTGTGCAGTTTGGCTGAGGGCGCGGTCTACCGTAAATAATTACGCGTACTAATTTCCAAACGATAATCAACTCGTACGGCATCCGATCCGGAAAATCTGATTTTAATGAAACTTTTCAGGACTGTGAAGGACATTAGTCTATAGAAGAGACAAAGTTTTCTAATGGAAAGTTTTGTCGACCAAAATCTACCCTTAAGCAGTTATACACACTTAAGCACAATGAAAGTGGATCTACATTTAAAAACTTTTACTCAACAATACCTTTCATTTAGTAATCATTATTACCACTTGAAATCGTTATTGACAATGATTACTAAAGATTTAATTAAAACGCGTTAAAAATATTCAAAGTATTTATCGCGTTTCACATGAATAATATGAATAACATGTACCCAAATTAATTGAACGAATAAAATGGTGTTTCTATAATTATATAACTTTGAAAATATCAATTTCTCAAATAATAATTATTACAAGCTTGTTGAATTAATTCAGAACCGTTCGACGTAGATTTATTGCATTAATAATGTATAATTGCTCCTCGTTGCTCCGTTTTTCAGGTAACAGCAATATAAATTGTATAATAGCGATATAAATTGAATTTTCCTTAATTAAAATTATGCTTCAAACGAAGGGATACATAAACGGAATACGAGAAACTTATTGAACTGTTACTGCAATTATTTTATGTATCACCAACTGGATAGTATCAATAACTGGTTAGAATTCGCAGAACAATTATTGCTGAAACTTCCAGAACAATCGATGTATAGCTGATTCTAGTTTTTTCCTATCGACACGTAACAACGTGTCGCTTTGAAGAGGCAGTTATTTGAACGCTCTTTACACTACGAGCATACAGGACAAGTAGTGATTGATGTCTGCCCGCGGCAATTCTTTGACTTGCTGTATCGATTCGCAAATTCATCTCTTCGAGTTGCAATCGTTCTATTGTCTAAACACCTCTCGTTGCCAGCCATCAATCGAATGAAAAGAATCTACAGGAATTTCAAATCTTTGCAACAAGTTTTTCCTGTAATTAACAGCATTTGTTAATGAAACACCTGAACAGTTTTCGTTCTTGTACAAACAGCAATTTGTTCTGTTTATCGAATATTATTACTTGCTTTTGTTTTTATCTTTCTGAATTATTATTATTACTTAATATTATTACTCTACCTTTCTGGTTTTTAACGTTTTTTAACAAAGATTTGCAAACGAAAGAAAAGTTGCAGCCAATCATTTTAGAATAATAGATTTGATGCTTTCCAGGTGTTCAGTAGGGAAGTCTTCTTTTGTTAATTAATATAATACTTAATTTACCATATCAGTATCAATGCATCTTAGATCGATAAATCTAGTCGCAATAACGGCGAAACGTTGAGAAAAGTTTCCTATTGCACACGGTTTATACACGAAAGCCTTAAATTGCCATAACAATTCTCAGACCTGCGACGTTGCATATCTCCTTGGAATAAAGAACAGGATAAGATCGACCATCTTCTCATAAGACATTCATGAGATGGTAGCACCATAAACATACGAGCCAACGTCCGCGAATAGCAGATTAAGACGAATATAATCAACGCCGGTACATTTCCCAAAGCCTCTTTAAAGCTTTTCAGGCCTCGCGCTCCTTGCACCTAAGCTCGAACGCAGCACTTATTCTGCATAAGACTCTATTACGGTTGAGCAATCATCGTAAAATTGGGAACAAACTCCATGAAGCACTCGGAATGATTTAGAGTCACATACCGTTGAATTCATCGCGACGAAATGTAGCATTATGTGAAAAACGCGAGGAATAACGTTCTATTAGAAAGCGGTTCAATTGATTGTGAAATTTTCGTTTGAGGACGAAAATAATTCAATCATAGAATGATTCTTCTTTATACGAAACATTTTTGTAATTGTAACAACTAGAAAAAAAAGGATAATTATGATTGCAAGAATTATTTATACATGTTTGCACGCTAATTACATTGAACCAAATTTTTTGCATTGATGTCATGTTGCAACTTGCAAAGTGAATGAAAATTATATAATGGGTTTAATTTATAGTTTCGTTAGTTCTTCGGTAAATAAATAAACTAAGATACACAGTATCTATGTATAGAACAAAAATAAATAAAAGAAATATGGCACTGAATTTAGAAAGTTTCTTAAGTTTCGTCAAATTCTGTGCACAAATGTTGACAAAAATGGTACTTGTGTATTATACGGGCAGGGTTTGCTAATCAAATATCGAGCTTGTTAGTCGTCTGAGATAGGTTTACGTTAGTATTTATTAAATATTATAATATATTATTGTAGTATCGAGAATATTTATTGTAGGATGAATGGTCTGTTGTGCGTGCGTAAGGGCGACCAGGTCATATTGCGACGGACCGGCGCCGGGATGTTTGGGAAATAGTGTGACTGCGTTTAGACAATTTCGAGTGGCTGAAAGAATGCGAGGAAGAGTGTCTGGAACTGAGCGACTGAACCGTGAGAAAAGCGTGTACGTGACTGCGTGAATTTTGACCATGGACGAAAGATGCGAGTGAGAAGGGTGCAAGGGTGAGAAAGACAGAGCGAATGGGGGTGTGTGATAAAAGCGAGTGGAAATGCGTGCATGGGGACATTTTGGTGAGCGACAGCGGAGTAGAACATTTTTGGTGCGAGAGTCGTGTGTTGTATTTTACGTGTTGTCCGTATTGTTTCCTTTATCTTATTAAATATATTGTTGTTTTCCTAATTCTCTTTTTACTAAAAATCCACATTTTCAAATATCATCTAATAGTAAAACCACCACTATACTATATTATTTTATTTTATTTTATTATATATTATTTTATTTTATTTTATTTTATTATGTAATACATTATTTTATTTTTTACTTCATAAAATATTATAGCATATTATTTATTGTATACACGTATAACATTTTATTTGTGTAAACAAAGGTAATCCGTATAATACGTAAGCACCACAAAAACATGTGATTGTCATGCGTTTTGGATTCTCAGAGCGCTCTGGAAGTGCAATATAGGTTTTCTGTCTACACGAGTGAAGAACCGCAAATTATTTGAAATTAGCTGTCGCCATTATCTAATACGACTGTCGTATTACCAGCTCATAGCCAGAAAACGTGCAGAACATTTGGCGCTCTGCCACGAGGTAAAGTTTTACGAACACATTTTAGGTACTAAGTGGCTATTCCCGTATCATCGGTCATATGTTCGCCGTGCAAGCGTCGTTTTTCTCTTATCGTACCATGATTACGTTAACAGGAAAAATGGATAAAGAAAGAATCGATTTTTTTTTGCATTCGATTCGAACGGACAGCCTCTTAACGTTAAACATAAGTGTCAACATGATACATTTGTGAATCCGTCTTTTACAATTATAGAATAGATTAGAAATACTTCTCTGAGAAAGTATTGCAGAAATTGATTTAGTACCATGTAAAGTGAATTATAAGTTAATCGAAATCTCAATAGGTGTACTCTTAGAGTTTCTATAGACAAATTTGAAAAGGTCAACTTGACTGCTCGGTAGTCTTCGTGTTAACACGTTGACTGCTATTGGAACTGGCATTTTATATGTTGCTTATAATACGTGTGCCTTAATTCGATAATTCTTGTTGACTATTTTGTAAGAAAGCAATTGAAGTTTATTTAGAAATCAATCTGGGGTTCTACTTTTTAGTTTTCGTTTAAATGCACTTGAAGGAAATGGCAACTCCTTTGGAATTATCTCATTTGGTACCACAGTTCGAACGTTATACTATTATCTATTTAATTATTTTCATTACTAAACATTTTTACTGCATTCGAATCATTTTACTGTAATTGTTATGAAACAATTCGCGTGCGCCGGTCATCGATGACCACCGTGATAGTCGAACACGTCGATCTTTAACAACCGGGTACGTTTTTTCATCGTAACTGATCAGCAATGTCCAACAGATGTATCACAAATCAATATTATATTAAAATAAACCAGGTAATTTATTATTATTGTATTACAAATATCATAAATATTATTAGTTATTTAAGGAAACAATTTAGAAACATAAATAAATTTGTAATATTTAAACTGTTTGAGTATAAAACAAACTCGATTTTCCCTTCCACTTTCTTAAATTAAATTTAATGTTGAATGAATTAAAACCTGGAACATATTGCTCTCAAAAGAAACTTTTCACTCAATATGTCATAGTTTTTGCATTTTTCAAAATTTTTCAAAGAAACTTCAATAACAGCCATTAAGCTAATTAATAAAAATAAATTTGATTTTTCAATTTCGAATAGCATTCATAGTCGTTTTTACGTCTGCCTCGAAAATTTTTAAAATTAAGCTTCACTTGTGCACTCGCAATTTTTTAAAGAAAAATTTGTTCAATTACACATTTCTTATTCGAACACATCGTACTGTTGTCTCGATGTGAAAATACAAAGAATTCTTATTACATCGTTGTATTGTAAAAAAAAGCAAAACGATCTATATATTTTCCTCGGTTGTGAACGGTTATTCATTTTTAAAAGACTTTCATGCACACTGATTGCAATTCGACCATTGCCGAATGCCGAGTGTCGTGCTAGTTGTTGGCCGCTGACTAACCGCGAGCGGGCGTACCAACGCTCGGCCCTTGTAACATTATAACGAACTATCGGTGAGGCACAGTGGCTTTTTTCTGGGTCATTCTCATGTGACCCCGCAAGCGATACGTTTTACACATGAATACCATGGAAATTGCTTTTCGTCGCGCAGCGATTTCAGCAATCTAACTCCGCTGAATCAATAAAATGAAAACGGAATTCGTTTTATAAAATAATAGACGAAGATCACCGACTAATCAGTTAATCAATTAATGACTTTTGGTATAAATGCCTTAGAACCTTTCAATTCTGTAGCACCAGAATTATTTCAATTCGCAATCAATTAAATACTAAAAAAGAAAATTCCGTATTAGTTTCACGTTATTTGAATAATTAAACTATTCATTTGCAATTTTCAATTATAAAATTTATTATTTAAAGTTATTATTAAAATTTATTATTTAGAGTTATTATTTAAAGTAAATCGACACCTCTCTTCTTAAAACTCTATATATATATATGGAATTTCATAGCTTTAGGTAATTTCAAGGTTATAATGTAATAAGTCGTTGAATTTGTATTGGCATAGATTACAAAACGGGCACGATAAGAAAACGTTTCACCTGAAAGTTAGCTTTAAGTTAACTATACCTTCCAATACAATAGATTTCCAATGTCTGTCATTAATAGAATCAAGGTCACCTTGATGTTTTACATTGCATTGCACATTTTGCATATTCTTGTACCAGGCTTACAATATTTTATAATATATTACCACTTTATAGTATTTTATAATATACTACTACTTTATAATATTTAAAACTATACCACAATTTTATAATATTTTATAATACCTTATACCGCAATTATATTGTTCAGTAAATATTACAAAGGCATTGAAGATGTATTATTTTATTTTAATCAGAAAACAGACAAAGATACCCAGTCTAATGTTTTAGGATAAAACACCGAAGTCATCAGTACTGCAAGCTCACTCTACTACTATTTTATAATATAGTACCCGCTACTTTATAATATCTAAAACTCTACTACTATTTTATAATATTTTATAATATCTTATACCGCAATTATATTGTTCAGTAAATATTACAAAAGCATTGAAGATGTATTATTTTCTTTTAACCAGGAAACAGACAAAAGTATCCAGTCTAATGTTTTAGGATAAAACACCGAAGTCATCAGTACTGCAAGCTCACTCGTATTCCCGTGAGGCATTCGTGCCCGAATTGTGTTTATTGCCGTTGAGAAAGGACAGTGCGCGGTATTATGGTAATGCCCGGTGCAGCGCGGATCGAGCTTTCTTACCGGTAATAAACGCAGATCAGGCACGAACACCTCCGGGGGATATGCGGAATGTTCGATGGTCGGTGTAGGGTGGTATTTCCAGAAATCGGTGACAGACCGAACGGTTGTGGGGACGGAAATAGCCCGGTTATTCTCTGGCTACGAATGCGGCTGGACGCGATATATTTACAGGATGCATGAAAATATACGGGGGTAGTTTTGAACGCTGGATCAAATAGTGAATTACGCTGAATGGAAAATTACGGTTAATCCGTTTGATGACAGCGCATTTCATTAGAAAACTGATTGCCCGTTGCGGAGGCATTCTGGAAATTCGTGTATTTTCAACTATTTCTTTCGTCATTAATTAATAAATGTGAAGTCTAACGTATCTTCCTTATTTTTTATTTAATAACAAATATTTCTGTGTTACAATAATAGTTTTATTTAGGATAATTTGTTCTTGAATGCTTTCGTAATGAATTCTGTATTGCATACGTAGAGACGACGATTAACTGAATTATATTGAGATTGAATCGATTCTATGTATATATAATTACTAATTAATATGTGTAATATTATTTATATTTAAAATGTAAGGTTTGAAGAACTAGATTCCATATTTGAATGATATTTAGAGAACACTTGAATTCTTAAATGTATATTGAAATAAATGTGTAATGTAAGTATAATATTAATGAATAATGCATATCAATATAGTTCGCTTCATAAAGCTCACAAATTAATCTTCAGATCCTGTAATGTACTCTCTTCCGTACGTAGGATATACAATATACCATTCTATACCACTTTATCATTGTTCGAAGCAGTGCCGCAATCCATCAGCTGATAACCCATTCATGTCGTCGCTCCTTATTTGACTTTATACTCGAACGGGAAATACGCGGAGGTTCCTTTCAACCTGTTTTTCACTTTTGATAACAGATAGACGTTGCACGTAACTCAATACGATGAAAGGGAGCGATGCTGCTCGTACAAGGATCAATCAAAAAGAAATACCTTATTATTCTTCGGCAGAATACTGTATTTGTAATTAATTACCAATCAAAAACTTCCACGAAATTGGTTATTATTCGTAAATAGAATAACATCAGATGATCACATAAGTAATACATATCGATTCTTATTTTGTTTTCTATGATATTTTTAAATGGCATTTCAAAAATTGCATCAATTGATCGAGAAATGGGAAACGTCAAAAGAGGATAAATATTAATTGTTTACACTAGAAGATAGTAAAAAAAGATTACGTTACTTATGAGATGATCTAATATAATTATAATTAATTGATATGTGTCAATTAAAAGTAAATCTATTAAGACTTATTTTATTAGGTGCTACTGTTTAACTTGAATTATTTCACGGAACGTATGTTGCGAATTAAAGTGCCTAATTCAATTCGCTGTCATTTGATTTGCATTTTCTAGGATCCTTTTGTACAATCTACGTGCGAGTACATCGGAACGCGTTTCTTGACAAAAGTTGTCTAACTGAAATTACGTTACTAGCTCGAACATTCCCGTAGCTTGGCACCCATTGAGTTCGTCTTTCAGAAATTAGGTCTTCTCTTCCTTTGTCGTTCCCTTATCTTACCGTGCAACCGATTGAGGCGCCGTTTTATACACTCCAAAGTAGAGAAAGAGGGAAAAATAATGAACCTAATTGGGAATAATCGAATAGAAAGGAATTGTAATCTCGTACACAAGATTCTACTCAAATATCTGTCATTGTGTGATCGAACATGTTTTTCTGCATTAATCATTACATAATCATTCCTATTTTCACGTTAGTATCAGTAAATGTTAGAGAACATGATCGACGATTGACAACATTATGAATCGAAATTTAGAAAATTGTTTTGTAACAATCGATACCAACCTCCTAATTCCCAGAGTTTCTGTTAATTTCTCAGAAAAAGAGACGAGTGTAGATCATTATTCGCAATTAGAACGAAATCCGGAACACAATAAAAAAAGAATCTTCTGGGAAAATCTAAATTTTCTGTGTGTCATATTTCTAACGAGACTTATATAATATTTATGTAGTGTTATTAATACTTCTTATGTAATATATTCACGACGAGGTCAGATAATTCACCACCATTAAGCTTCAGTGAAATTTAATAGGGACAAATCTTTCAAAATGCATCGTAAAAACAACTTTTACGTTGTTCCATCGGCGATATAACTTTCTCAGCACACTGCTTAAATTTCATGCCCTGAAGATCAATCTTGTCAGCGATTTGTGCTCTGAACAGAAGGATTACATTCCTCGCGTCATATCAGTTATTCTTTTCCCTTCAAATTCCATTTATTCTTCCCTCCGTTATATCTGACTCAAGACCTTTTACTTTCGCCCCAGAGATCCACTCTCGTGGCATCGATTCGAGCTCTCAATGGATAGGCTTAGATTCTGACATATCGAGCGCTGGGCTTATTTTCTCTATTTTATATCCGAACCAGGAACTCTTACTCGCTCTAGAAACGTAACGTTCTCTTGGCAGCGATCCCAGCCCTCGACAAAAACGATGGATTATCACGCGTCGAACTTATTGCTTTTTGTCATTGTTCGTTAAAAACTTGGCGTTTAAAATGGCTATACATCAAACTAGAATTATGTAATATATTGTTTTTCTGTTAACAATGTAATATAATACGTATATTAATATAATAACATAATAAAACTGTTGTATATGAAATATATTCTAATTAAACAATAACTGCAATATTTTTCCAATATGATTGTTGTATTTATTGAGTGGAGTTAATTAACTGTATACATTGAAGTTTCGTTGATATTGATCCTTAAAAAATTAACATTCTAAAAATTACTATACAAGAAAATGCAATTATATAAATTATAATGTAATATGTTATTTTTCTATTAACAATGTAATATAATATGTATAATAATATGATAACGTAATAAAACTGTTTTATACAAATTATATTCTAATGAAATAATAATTGCAATTATTATATATTTCCAATATGATTGTTATAGTATTGAAGACAGTTACGCAAAGAACATGAACAATTATGTTGTCCACGAGTAATTAAGAAATGGCATGGAGAATATACACGTTAAAGTTATCAATTAAATTTGTCATTAAGCGATCGCAGGCGAAGCCAGACGGCGAATGTTTCCGAAAGCACAGCAGAGGCTCAAAAGAAAGATGAAGTCGGCACAAACAACTACAAAAAGAAAGGAACGAGGCCACAATGCCGGATGAAGGATTACCATACGGTTCAGGAATCGATAACATCGCGTAGCTGAAAAAAATTTCGTTCCGCATGAGCGAAACTTCAAACTTCAAACGAGTTTCCCTCGGAACAATATTTTTTAAATCTACGCTGGACAGATCTCGAAAACCATTGTAACAGTTTGCCTGTAATTTTACGACTTGTTGCACGTGCAGTTATTTGTTCTTCGTAGAAATTTCGTGGTTTCTTTCTTATAAAAGCAAAAAGAAGAAATTGTTTAATCATAAATAAATTCCTATGACAGCATGTATACACCATGAATGTCAGAATGCTTTATCTGCACTTGGAAATTAATTTTTATGGCAATGTATTTGAATAATATAAATTTTAAAAAATGCAATGTCAATGATAAAATCTGCCTATAAAAATATCGTTTTATTAAACAAATTGCTTTGATCTTTCATAATTTTTGTGGGTAATATGGGGTTGAACAGACAGTTTCCTTGGCAAAATTCTTATAAATTTGTGAAATGTTTTTAAGGCTTCTTCCTTGTCCAGGTGCATTTTGTTTAGATGTTGGATTGAGAAATTAATTATTTGATTTAAATAAATACTTTTATTCAAACAAATCATTAATCGACACTTTAGATTCACTGACAATATTTTATTAAATCTAGTACTGCCACCGACTTATTGTTATGTATTGTTCGTTTTGCAAAAAATATTTATAACTTCATTTTCTACTGCTCCGGGTGTACATTGCCTCTAAAATCGGAAGAGTGGACAGGTGCAGTATTGTGATGGAGGTTCCATTCACCTGATAAATGGGAACTTTGACGTATGGCTGTGCAATAACTTATGACCAGCAGCTGTCATCTACTGTGCACAGGGAAGAGATTTAGACGACATGATTTGCAGAAACAGTTTACAATCGTATCTCATTTCAATACCACGCTATTACGGTGGTATTGAATATATAAATTATAATAGTTTGTTATATAGTCATTAAATATGAATATCATTTATTATAAACATTATCGTTTCAATACTTAATATATTTAATTTATTTAGTGTATATATGTCAATATATAATAGTTTATTATATTGTTACTAAATATGAACAATATTTGTAATAAATATTATTATATTAATATCTAATATGTCTAATTTATCTGGTTTCTATATTCTAGTACATAATAGTATGTTATATAATTATTAAATATGAACAAGATTCATTATAAATACTATTGTATTAATATTTAATATATTTAATGTCTTTAGTTTATTGAACAATAGAAATATAATGTTTCTCTCCGAGCTTTCCCAATCAACAAAATTTTTCTAATCCTTCTGGAAACATTGGTCTAAATCCGTTCTCAAGCTATCGGTGTTTTACGATCAAGAGATATAAAGAATGGCGCCCTGTGGCGCTCTGCGGAGTCATCGTATTTGTTTCGCCGAGAATATTTCTTCGTTTATTGCCCTCCGCCGAGTTTTCTCACGTTTGTTGCCAACTTTCCGTTTATTATTTATGTTTATCATTTTCTACGCTTGTTTTCTTCCCTTCTGTTCCGTTTTCCACCATCCGGCACTTTCGCAATGGATCTTGGATTAGATTTCAAGTGCCTCTAAGTGCAGATCGCTCTTATGTGATATTTTCTCACATTATTCGCAATGTATACGTATAATATGATTAATGATAAAACAAACATTATAATAATTATCACTAAATATTATTATAACCTTAATATAATAGCAATAATTGTATTAGTATTAAATACATAGTTTGATCAATAAGTGCATCAATTGTAATTTTGATAAAAGATTGAATAAATAAGAAAACGATCCTTTGAGAGAAAGGATTAATGATTTAGATAATATTTCATAATAACACGCAGAAATGTAAGCTTTTATTTCAATTAATAAATATATAAAAAAAGAACTGTTTAAACGATGAAACTGCTGAAGAAATAGTAACTGATAAATTTGTTCCAGTAGATATCTTCACACACTCGAAATACGTATACGTAGCTTGTTATCGACTGTGTGACACTCACTCCAGAAAGTTTGAAGAGCAGGGATCTGTCGCGGAAATCTTATACGTTCGCTGAACTTTTAATTCCAAGGTGTGCAGCCAAATCTGTTAAGAATGCCAATGCGGACTACAGGATTCTGTACTCAGCAAAAATGTAATTTAATATTGAAGTTTTTATATTTTTGAGAATCATTTCTTTTATACTTTCATACAGATTATTGCGAAAGCTATTAATTTTAATGACATTTCGTTTCGGAAGACTAAATGAAATGAAGATTTCTTTGAAAAGAAATATTTCATTTTAATTTTAAAAAAGGGACAGCTTTTATACATTTATACTACTTGGATACTAGTGTCTTTTATGGATATGATTATGAAAATATATTCAATTAAGAAGAATTGTAAATCAAATGTAGGCTTTGTCTAAATTAAAAAACTTTTCCGTTTTCGAACAAATCTGAGCACGTGAACACAATGCAGCATTTTGTAGACTTTTTCCTGTATAACTTCTGTAAAACGAATGATTCAAATAGCGATGATTGAAATTGTTCACGATCTCTGCAAAATGTTCAAACGTTTTTCGCTTCAGTTTCAGATTCAATATAGGTAATCGTTAACCTAATAAAATCATTCATAAGTTCCAATGAAATTTGATCATATAATTGAAATATGCATCCTATGATATCATATATATAATACAAAAATTTCAAAATATTTGACATTCTCGACATCCTGTAACCATTTTCATTGTATATCAGATTTTTAATATTTTCCATTCTATATCATATTTTAAATATTTTACATTGTATATTATATTTGAAATATTTTTCATTCAATATTATATTTGAAAGAAACGTTTATATCTTAAACGTTTTTGTCGACACCATACGTCAATATTTTCTATACTTCCATTGCGTATCATATTTCAAATATTTTCGTGAATCACGCACGTCAATATTTTCAAAGCTCTATATAGAATATCTAAATCTGTTCAACGTATTTGAACTGATTTTATAACCAGAACGTTTTTCTCGGGTGTTGTGTTTTTAAAAACGAACCCGTTCCATTTACGTATCAAACCGTGTTCCGCACGATATTGCGGTTCACGTAAGTGAGAGATAAATACTGTAACACGACTGCAATGTGAATCTGTGTTTTATTATATAGTCTTCGCGCATGTCGCATGAAATAACGTCACTTGCGAAACACAGATGGGAAAACATGCGTACGTCACGTGAATTTAAAGGGACAGCATCGTTTGAAACTTCTGGACATAGATACACTATCGCATTGTTTTACTGTGCAACGGCTCGATAACAAATTTATCAATAAAGTATTGTGAACTGTTCGAGTGAAACATTTGAGCTCCACATTTCTTTTTGAAGGTTTCACGTTCGTTTATGAATTTTATTTAATTTTGAACTGCATGGTGGAAAATAATGGTAAAATTAGAATATTCAATTTTATCTTATTATTTACGTTATTAGATACTTATTTTCAAAATAGTTTTCATGGAATTCGAAGAAAAATGAAAGGATACATTTTTCTTAAAACGTCGACTTCTTTTGTAATTCCTATTAGCAATTAATTCTTATTAGGACTGTTTTATAAAAGAATACTCAACAAAACTATGTAGTTTTACTAATAATTAATTAACTTTGACGTCTAAAATCGAAAGCCGCAAATGAATAGTTCAATTGTTTCGATAACCAGACGTTAATACATCGTCTTCTTCGTTTTTAGCATTCAAGACCTCGAAGCTTGACTCAATTTTGTATAGAAAGTGTTTTTGGAAGTTGAACAAATTCTAATTCGCTCATGGGTTAACAATGGTAACATCCCAGTGGACAGTAACGTAAACACAGACAATCGTCTAGACGATTGTAGGCACTGTTTCAGAAGGAAAGGAGAAACAGGCGCGTAAGAGGATCCAGTGGACAGTAGCTGGCTATGAGAAATCCTCATTACTCGTTCTGTATCCTATTGTCCCGACAGAACCGAGACCTAAATTAATGTTTACGCTTTCCACTGGTTAGACGTCAACAATGTCATTTCTGGGTAACAAATATATTTAACAATATTGTTACACACGAAGTTAGTTGCATCCTGTTTGAATGTCCACTAGCGTTCTGTTCATGAATAGAGTCCATATCATTATTTGCTTGTTGCTGATATGGTAGACCGAGGCGAATCAGATCGAAATAAGAATCCAGTACACATTTGTTACATTGTAAACCGTATTTCTCATTTTTTATCTTTTATTTATAAGATATATATAAATTCTTCTTCGCCTTTTATTACTAATGTTCGAGTATTTCTGTTCCTTTGCTGTCAAAGGCGAGGCTAACCTATTAATCGTCTTTTTAATGATTGTGTCTTAGCACTAGTTTCACATTACAAATATTATTGTACTCTTCGTGGATTTTATGTTGGCTTCAGTGAAAATAAAGTAACGAGTATGTTAATTTATTTATTATCGAGCAGTAGTTTTGAAGATACCTCGATAAGCAAAGATTCGTCAATATGGCCAATTAGCATTCTGGTTGTTCATAGAAGCATAGAACGAAATACGCTACATAGTAATTTTGAGAAGAAGAACTTTATTATCTTCTATAATATTTCATATTATCTCGACGCGTACACAGATTCATGATTCACGTGGTACCAATAAATTCGTTTAAAACGAATGGACCATTTTTGTTCGCCTTGGGGGTTTGTCTGAGTTTTAATGTGTACATTTTTTAACCCGTGCGTACCGTAAGGTTTGATAAATTTATATAATGGTTTTAGTTTCGAAATGCAATTTGCTTTGGGTAAAGAGTTTTCAAACAGACAAATTTCGTACAATGTTTTTATAGAACTATACAGATTTGTATAATTTTATTATAATTGGAATGTTACTAACGTATTTGTAGAATAATTACTTTTTGTCAATTAAAACATTCGTGTTTACCTGCATTCAAAACTTCTTCAATTTTTCCAAAAGAGAACATTCAAATGGAAAGTAATTATTCCACGTTTTCAAATTATTTTTTTATTTGTATGTGAATGTCACTAGATACATGAAAAATGTATAGTGTTGCTTTCTACGACAAACATTCACTAAAAACAATATTGACCGGCACCAGAAATGAACGTCAGCAACATTGACTGACACTAATTTTGATCGATAGATGCTGTTATCCGCGTGTACCCGTTATTAACGGTTTATCTGCGGGCGGTTATTTAGCAGCGTTTTCAAAATCAATGATTCTGAAAATTTCTTAATCAACTGTCTAATGAAAGTAGCGACTATAATAGTGAAACAGGTAATCCGAAATATCTTAATAATTTAATAACTCCTTGTAGCCATTGTTTACAAGGAACTTTAAATAATTATTTTCAGTCCTCCAAAATATAATTTAACCTTTAAACGAAAATGAATAAATTACGGTATAGAAACGATACGAAGCATAAAATAGGAATTATACAGATATTTCCTTATGAAAGCAAAAAATTCACGAAACTGCCCCATTAACGTCACAAGCGGTGAATACGAGTGTCCATCAACCTTGGTTCCGTTGAATTATTTGTCAATCAAGGCGGTGTCGATGCAGCTTCCCTCGTTAATTTCAACAGAACTCGAATACAGTATTCCAAAATTAATTAAACGAGCAACGATCTAAATAAGCTCGCCTTAAAAATCAATTTTAAGCCTTACGACTTCTACAATTTTCATCCTTAGTGGATTTTGGGAAACACTAAAATCTTTTACCATAGAAAATCAACTTATAAATATAATTCTTAAATACTGAAAAAGAATGAAACCATATACTGATGTTATGCTATTTAAATAATTAAATAATCTGCTTACAACTTTTCATTCTAGACACTGAAGCTCGATGCCACCAATATGGCGGCACTCGTTCTCAAAGATTGAAACGAATTAAATAGATAATTAATATCAAACAATACGGAATAGATAGAACAGACTGGCAGAAAATTCGAGAACGAACTTGTTTATTCGCCAATAGCGAACTCATCGTTCCGACATCGCATTTTGGTACCATTACGGAAGTTGAGAGGTAATCTTACAGGAGATTTCGTCGTTAACGGCAGTGATTCCGTTCGGTACCGGCTGCTGCAAATGTTCGATTAAGCTCGTTTGATTCGAATTTTCAATCCACCCCGTTCGTGCCCTGCATTTCGTTTCTTATTCTACCGTTTTTGAGCAGTCATTTCTCCTTTTTCTTTTTTGGTGTAAACATTTCTGAAGCAGTTGAAAGCTAAAAGGTGTGACACGTATTCGAGATTCAAATTGCACGATTATTCTCAATATTATTGAAACTATTATTTTCTGTGGAAATTGAAATAAAGAACTACCATATCCAATAGAACGATGGGTTTCGGTTTCCTTGTTTCGCAATTATTGATATCGTAAAAGGATTGAATATCCAAAACGATTTGAAAAATAAAAAAATGTATAAAGAAACCAAAAAGAATCTATTAGAATTTTTATAAGGGTTACATATTGATTATATTAATCGTACCATGATTTTAGTGTTAACAATTATTAATAAATTGTAGATTATTCTGTAAAATAAAGATTCCTTGGTACAATCTACATATGTTCATTATAATTTTAATTCACCTATTCACAAGCTTCTTCAGGATAGATAATGGAACGGAAAAAACAGTAAAGGATTTTTGCTTAATAAAATAAATAGGTAAGACAAACAAAAGCAAATTACACGTTAACTTATTAAAGAGAAGGAATAGAAGATTATATTGCAGCTTATTGTACTTTCTTTCGCAGACTATGATTATTAGAAGTAATCCCCGAGTTTCAAACGATAGTCTACGTAAAGCTAGGTAGTACAGGCAACAGTTGTATATTTATATAAGAAATTCTTACAGCACTGTTTCGCCCCGACACGGTTAGAGAATTTGGGCAATCCCCGGTGCAGCACATTTTACAGAGAAAAGCGTAGAATTCGAGATAAAATTTCACAAAAATTCGTTGGCCCGTATTACGAAATTTATAAAGATCCCCCCCGAGGGAAAGTGAACAAGCAAAAATAAAAGACTTCTTAATAATAGAAAGCGTAGAAATAAAAATACTGTCGAGAGGGTTTCAAGGTGGATTTATTTTTCAACAAATAAAACCGATCGTTTTTATAGTGTTTGGCAGTGATGAAAGGAAATAAGAGAAGGAAAATATTAATCTGTATTATTTAACACTCATATTTCAGTAAATAAATAGATTAAATTATTATAAATTACGAATAGTCTTCATCTGAATTTTTTACATAAAGTAATTAATTTCTGTTATGAATTAATATTATAATTAAATAGACTGAAAATATTTAGAAAATTCTTAAATAAAATTAATAATGCATAATCTTGTGTTTTACTTTGGTTAATTTCATAATAGAAATGACATGTGTTTGTTAGTAATGATTTTAAGTTAGACTTTGCATTGTAACGTGAAAATTATGCAAAATAGTTAAACATAAAGGGCTGCGTGACGCTATTAGCTGATACATATGATAGAACTTCAGACAAACTTCTAGAAATTACCTTAACAAATATTAACCTGGTAGTTGACCTCAGAATGACCAAGGGCATGGCCCACACGTTCACACGACTTCTGCTTTGTAGAGTCCTTTGCTTGAGGGGACCTTAAACGATAAATAATATTTATTGATTTACAATGATATAAATGATAAAATATTATTAGATATTATTATTATACATATGTATATATGTACGGGCATCGAAAGTATTTTTAACTATAAGAAAACTGAAATTTATAGATTGAACTTACATTTATTAAATTATTAATTAGATAAGAAACTAAATGATAATATGAAGTGAAAGAATTTTATTTTATAATCTTTTCGTATGACGTTATTTGAACTGTTATTGAAATGATTATGAAATGAAATTTTCTGTTTCTGATTGTATTTTGTAATTATATACCTTCCTCTACAATACTTTTTTATAACATCTCTTCGATGAAATGTACAATGTGTTGTATCTTCAAACAATTGTTTTCATAATGCGCGATTCTCGTGATTCTCGTCATCTGTATCTTTATACTCTTCAGTTCTTACGAAATGTTTGAAAGAAAATACTTCTGGAACTAATTAGCTCATTTCAGAATTCCAGAATTTCTACTTTACAATTATTAATTTTAATGAAACAAGTATATTTTACGAAATTTCAATCTATTCTTTTAACTCAAATCTACAATGCCCTGAAGCATTATAGTATGCATTGTGCAAAATATCTTGGTGTACATTAAAACGATAAAAACAATTTTACCATTATTTCTTATACAAAATTTTGAATGAAACTGTGTATAAAATATTACTAACTGTATGAAATATCTTCACAAAATTATCATAGATGAAAGAAAATATTTAGAAGTAAAGTAAAATAAATGATATTGACAAACATAGGTAATTAAAACGCACAATGAGGAAAGAAATTCGCGATGAACATTTCTAGACTAATTTAATCAAATTCAACATTTCATTATCCACAGATCAAAGCAAAAAACAATTTTGCTATTACCAATTTATTATCATCAAAGTAAATCTGCATTTACAATGGAACAGAAAATTTGTTGTTTCTCCCAAATTGTCTATAGTAAAATGTTCCACGAGCTTACCAGAGAAAGTAAATAATACACCAGTGAGTTAATAACTTCCAACCAAACTACCAGAACCCTACAAGTGTAAGCCTAATACCTTCATCCATTATACATTTTATTAACAACAATTCCAATCGAACGGCCAGAATCCTACAAGTGCGCGTCAACCTAAATACCCAACGAACCGAAATTTTACTCCCCCCCCCCCCCTGTACAATCATTATCGGTTCAACAGCTGATCCAGCAAACAAATGAAAAGACAAGGATTCGCGAAGTACGATATAAAAGCAGTGTCTCCAGTCACTATCGTTTTGTGGGTCATGAAAAAAGTCCGAGATCCAAGGAACAATGAAGTTTCCCGTGCGTCTCGGGTCCCTGTCCAAAGCCGTGAGTAAAATGATCACTTTGAGCAGTGCTTATTGTTATACCCTGACGATTGTGCTTCACCGCTGGTCCGATTGTTTCTCATTTCCCTTGTTCGATAAAAATACACACGGTATAAGAAGGGCGGCGTTTCGAACTGAAAAGAAGAAAGAAAGAAAGAAAGAAAGAAAAACGAATAAACCGGTGTCACCGCGTTATGGAAGAGTGTCATTTGAACTATCGACCTTCCGCAACCATTCAGAACGTCTTTGCCTCGATAAACAACTTCTCATCTGACACCAGATAGCGACGCGTCTCCGAGACGGTAACCGTCGCCTGATGCCGACCCATTAAAGCACGTACTCTACACCAAGACCCTCTTCAATCCTTGACCCAACCGCAAATGCTTCGAAAGGTGAGCACCGTCCTCTCATCTACCTTCGGAACTCTTTATAAATCTGTTGCCCTTGGAAGACAACTTCACTGATAAGGGATACATGCATTGACCGCTTGCCCTATGACTTCTTTACTAACTCGTTGAATGCCGCACGATTTCATGGAGCAAAATTTAAAGTAGCATTGTTTAATATTTAGCATATTTAGCTAATATTTAACATTGTTATTATTGCACGTTAATCTAGTTGAATGTCATCGTATTAGAGAGTATTAGGTATAATATAGAAATGTTATCAAATAATCATCGTTTAATTCAGTGTAGTACAGTGATTCGATTTAGTTGGGGGTCACCGATGACCCCTAAGGCATTCAACGTGTTAACTGTGTTTTATATTTGATAACTTAAATAAACGCTAGAGTACTACGATTACTAACACCTTGGACAACTCAGCACTACATATCGGAGTCATTACGACAAATCAACCCTTGGACCCTTTTTCCTTCTAAGTCATTGCTTTCTCACTCTCTTCCGTGTTTTTCCTTTAACACTAGAATTACCGAGCAGATAAACTATCTCTTCGAAATTGTTCTATAGAAACCTCAACAATGCAATTATAGAGACTTCAGTTGGTGCAATTCAGTTTATCTATTGCTAAATCAGTTTCTCTAGTAGTGTTCCAGAGAAGCATCTGTTATCTGTTGAATAACTGGAAAAAATGAAATCAGGAATGGGTCATTTCGACCCATCCGGTGGTTCTAGTGTGAACACTAAAACTACCGAGAAATTGAAATGATTTATTTCCGAGTTTTTATAAAAATTAGAACAATACGTTTCTTGAGATTCGAGGAATAGAAAGAGGAAATATCAAATCTGCTTGTTTTTTTTCATTTTAATAAAAGGAATTTTTTGAACGTCTATCTTGTTTTAGTTTAAACGATAAAAAGTGTATCGGCTGAGAGCGGTTGTAACATTTCAAGTAAATCGAATGATTGGTTTGTGAGATATCTTCCTCGCCGACACGAAAACGTCGTCTCGAGAAAATGGCGACCGAGGTTTTACGTGCTGTAATAAAATCATAAAATGCTGTACAGGTAATATTCGTAAAAATGTTATTTTTAAAATTCGCTTCGTTATAGAGAACGTAATAACTGCATAGAGTGTCCTCGATACTAATAAATAAACTCGAGGAATTTAATATTTTTCTTACGAGTGATTAATCAAATGATTTTCTAATAATAATATATAAACATCCTTAACAGATTCATTTGGAATGTTTATTCACAAACAGATTTATTAATAAAGAAAGACGTATTAATAGCCTAATAAAAATCTAAGAAATCAATGATTAATCGAAAGGTTATATTTCTATTTTAAATCAATGAAAAAATAGTGAGCATCGTTTCGTAAATTGTTGCTAGACGTTCCACAAGTTCTCGTCGTTACAAAAATTTCAGAAAGTCAGGAAAATCATTTTATTATTGAATGCGACATTCTGGAGTTTATGTTCGTAAAAATATCGAGGTCCAGAAAAAAAACTGATTTTACGGTCAACTCAGAGTTGCCGACAGCGGCCGCGACGAAGAACTCATACCAAACTCCACGCTAGAGAACAAAAATAGAGATTTTACGAACTCCTGAAAGTACTAGCGGATTTATTCACCTACTAGACTTGCATACATGGTTTCACGGTATGAATAAACTTTCACGAAAAGATTTCCGGTTTAATCGTTCCTTTTTTAAACTCTGTCGTTACTCTCTCTCGAAACGCTTTTTTCTGTCGAAAGGAAATAAATTTGCTCTCGACGTTCTTCGTTTTTATTTCAAGTTATGACACGATGAACAGATATGTGAAATTTTTGGAACACAAAGGATGCCCACAAATCATGTCGTATACAAATTCCATTGAATTCTGTATCTCTCATATAATAAGGCAACCACGGGAATTGATAAATCAATATCACTGAACAAGCTATGACATCCTATAGTACCAGCGATACTAACAATCGGGGAATAAAGCTTTTACGATCGACCTCTCAGGAACAAGGGACAAATCCACTCCAAAAGTCAAGGTTAATCAATCACATATTGGTATATAAGATTTTAAAAATACTCACTGAACAAACTAATTGATATTCTAAAGATTATTCAATTGTTTTTCACAAATTATTCGGAATTATTCGATTATTATATAAAAGACTATTTGCAGGAGCCGAAGAAAAATTTTAACAAAAATTTCAGTTTCGAATTCTTTGCAGTCAATTATATATATTTTCCGATGTAATTCACTGTTAAATTAAATATATTGTTAATTCCTGTGTAAATTTTCTATCAGTCTTATGGGAAAGTTTAAATAGTAATGAAAGTAATGAAAATAGCAATGAAAATACTCATTCACATAAGGCACATTAGTATTACTGAACACCAGGCGCATTGTCGACGTAATTTTATAAAATGGATAGCGAACACTTAAACGTAACAAAGTTCGTTGGTGCTCTCGGGCTAATTCAATACGACGTGAACTTTTGATCCTTGCGTCAAAGGAATAGCGTAACAACATATTACGAACAAGTGACGATGCACTCCTGCTTCATCGCTGCTCTACCTTTTTTTGTATCCCTTTCGCACGTTATAGCTGTTTCTAGATCAATAAAATAATACATAGAGAAGTTATCTGACTTCAAGAAAATTCCACCACAAAATCATCATGGACAGTAATGATTCTATAAGTAAAGATTATTAAAAACTATGTTTAAAACATATCAAATAGCGTATCAAACAATTTTCGAGATAATTAAATGTGAAAATAGTCCAAGTACGTATAGTCTTTAAAGGGAATCAGCTAATGTTCCCATTCACGATATTTTGTTTTTAATTATTATAAACATTAACGTGTGTGTATAGAACAAAGTGTCGAAGGTGGGATTATAATTCGAACCTAAAATTTTTCACCAGCTGAGTGACTATTTTGTCTATGAAAAGGTAGGTTAAAATTCAGTTAACCTCTATACAAGCAATTTTTACATGACACTGTATTTATAGAATACAATATAACGATAACATGCTTGAAAAATTGAGGAGACCCTTGCATGACACAACATTCTTCTTGAAAAGAGCACAGGTTTCACGAAAGAACTTCAAAGAAATGAGTCGATCCATATTACGAGATTTGTAAAGATCTCGCTCCAATAAAAGTAAACAGATGAAAATAATAGACTGCTTAAGAAAACCTGGAACATGGGAATAAAGGCAAGAGAAATTGCAGACGGAAGCTGCAGGTAGATATTTTCTAACAAAAAGAAAACAAGTTTAACGTGTAACGTGTAACGTGAACAGTAACAGTTTCATAATTACATATTTCAACATACTTCCACTTGTTTCGAATTCACTAAACACAGAATAACCTTGCATTATTTGCGACTTTGTTTTACAGAAAATTCAAAGTTAATATTTGTTGAGCCTGCGTGCTCCTGGCTAACTCTTTTATAAATATGGCTGCGCAGAGGGCAGGAAGTTATTCTGTATGCATAAATATATAAAAATTGGAATAAAACAGTGCGATTTGAGATCTCGTTATTAAAAGAAGAATTAAATTCCAACAAAATTTGAAAATTAGAAAAATTGTATTTCTAAACTAGAATTTCTTTAGTTTTTCGTATAGGATCTATGGTTTCTTGGCTGTGTCAACATTTGCAAGACACCCGGTATATCTATATAGATTTTTCCCAGAATGTGGATCACGTTGGAGTTTACCCATAATTCTTTTCAAAGTATCGCAGAATCTCGCAGCAGTATATTGTCGAACTTTTTCAAAGTTTGTATAACGCGGCGAGAGTTTTTGGTTCTCGTGAATTTTCAATGATGTTTGCAGGTTTTCCCGTTCACCTACCACACGAATGATGGTGATCGACCAATTTCCTGTTTACAGGTAGCTCTCGCGCAAATTTCTGCATACTTGCATACTTTAAAACACGATAAAAATTGAATGGCTCGTTTGTTCTTCTCGATGTTCATTTTACTTTGTCCTATATCGAGTTCATTTAAAATATCTTATACACTAGTACTTCTCCAACTATTTTACTCTACTTTACCCGTACGCCGAATAACAAACAGATTTGATGTTTTGTTATTTTTCGACAAAATATTTTATTTTATTTTAATTATATTAATTTGTAATCAAACTGTTGTACATTGAACCAATGAAAATGTGTTATCTTCCCGACCTTTATTCTAATCACAATAAAAAACTGCATTCTATTAGTGTCGCAAAGTTGCTTAATCGTAAAGAAGCATCTAAATGGAATAACGTTGCAAAAAGTTTGACAGAATGGTGATTATACAAAGTAATGGTCGATTATAATATCTATTAGGAAATCTGGAACGATAAATATATTGCAGTACTAAGCTATATCGATTATCAGACAGAAACAATTATGAGATTCTCTATCAGCCTAAGTAGTTGTATACTTTAGGATGCCAGCATGAAACCCAAGTTACTAATCCGTACTCAAAGTTTATGAATAAAGGGTAATCTACGATCACTGATCACCCCTTGTTAGAAGTTTCTTTAAACTCCACTCGCAACAGAGCATAGGTTAAGCCAGTGTTCTCGAAGCTTTGAGAAACTTTTTCTTCGTAATAAATAATACAATACAACAATTGCATAGTACTATCAACTACTATTTACTGCAAGGAAAGTAACGAATAACATTACCGCTGCTCTCTTTTTTCAATGATTATTTTTAACAATGAACGTTGCACAATCATTCCTTTCCAATTTTTATGAAACTTCGCAGGTGCGCAGATCAATCAGAAAGAAGAGACACGCTTTTTTGTTATCGACGGAGAGTCACGTTTGGGGGATTAAACCTTTCCCTGAAAATTGATAACTTCGAAGTTGTCTGGGAAACTATTGAACAAAAATAAGATAAATTGGAAAATTAAAAAATGCAGAAAACGCTGAGACTTATTTGAAACTTTAATAACGAAAGTGAAAAATTTTGATAATGAAAGTCACTGTGTATTGAACTTCGAATTTAATGTGTATAAAAATATAAATATATATATATATATACTACATTGATACTTGTTATATACAAAGTGTTCCCTAAATACTGTTCTTTAATAAAATTTGTATCATTTAAACATTTTATTCTATTAGGTAGTCTGCCAATTGTTTTGTTCACTGATACATGATAAACAATCTACTCGTCACTTTGCACAGCGTCACATTTATAAATCTTTCATTTATTACAACAATCCCTAATATTAATAGTAATTCAATTCATCAAAATCAACAATATAATTTGTATATATTTAATATAAATGGATTTTAAAGCCAGTAACACCATGAAAATTAAATAAATAGTCAACATGTTGTCTGTACGCAAGACACTGTTAGTTGGAATCGCACCCTTCTCAATGGGAAAAGTGAAAACAATTCTGCCGACAGTGTAAACCCGAAGAATACATTCGCTAGGGTTCGCTAACGGCAATTAAACGCACAGTAGACTTTAGCAGTATCAACGGTGAAAGTAAATCTGCCAGAATCACAGAGTAAAAGCCCGGTCTCTGTGTAAACAAGTAAATCAGTGTCGGTTCCCGTGTTTTTTTAGGAAATGTTTCCCTTGAGGAGTGGTGAATAATAAAGTTAAAATGACAGGGTCACTTTCCTCCCTGCGGTAAGCGAGTGCATATTGAAATGAGAAAGTTATGCACATGTTTTTGCTCCCGATAAATGATAAGTTGCTGGAGAATCGGGTAACTCATTCGTCGAAGAATTTTTTACGAAAGTTTTACGAAAACATGCTTCTTTTTACAATTAAAAAAAATATATTTATGAAAAAAGTATTGAATTATTAAGGTATTCAATCTTTGTATATTCTTTATACATTCTGTATACATTCTTTATATATTCTTTATCCATTTTTTATATATTTTTGATACAATCTTGATATATTCTTGATATATTCTTTATACCTTATTCATAAATTCTTGATACAATTTTGATATATTTTTGACATATTCTTTATAGATTATTAAAAACTCTTGATATAATCTTGATATATTTTTAATATATTCTTTATACATCATTTATATATTCTTCATTTATATATTCTTCTCTATGTATTCTTCGCAAACTCTTGTCTTAAATCATTTCCATATCGTCCACATTTCTCGAGATACGCAACAGATAATACAAACAAGAAACGTTCCAAAATTTCAAAGAAATATAAAGTCATTTTTGTTGCTGTTTGCATGATATTGGAGCTACAAGGGCATACATTTTGCAGTCAGCTTACGGTCAGTAGCTTGAAAAATTTCATTAAAAATTACAGCTCAAGCGACCATTGTACCTGACTCGGAAAAAGTGTCCCATTTCTTATACCAATACGAGGTCACACGTGGTGCTAACGCTACAAAAAAACTATGGCTGTACTCGAGGTGCGACGGGCACCATTCCCTTATACTTTTTTAGTGAAACGTAATTTATTAATTCCTAATAACTGATCAAAGGCACTCGCTTAACGCAATTCCTTCTGTAAGTATCTACCAGTTTGAGAAAATAGACTTTCGAAATTCCAGTGAAATTTATTCTTTCTATTCGACGTACTGAAATAAATATAAAAATCGCAGAAACTTTACTGTAGGTGTAACAGTTAATGTTCTATGGTTTTTATTCCCATTTGCACAATTAAATCTGGCATAAATACATAAATACCCGCAGTCCATTCAGAATATTTATCTGCCCACTGAACAACGTGAATCTTAACTAAATTAACCCTTTGCACTCTGTAGGCGCCTCTCTGTCGCCAATTGATTTGACACAGCAAAATGCTAAAGTTTTATATTTAATATTAAACTGTGTGCAATGCATTAATATGTGAAATATTCAAAGAAAATAGTTTCGTTCCTCAATTTCTGTGCGATTTATCGTCAAGTGAGTGTGAAAGAATGTCGTTGGTATCTCATTAGAAAATATTGAGTATTTCAATGAAAAACTTCTGGAGTGCAAAGAGTTAATTATGTTTCGTATTTAATATCATAGATACTGAAGTTATCAGTGTTCATAAATTTTCATATTTAATTTCTAACGTATTGCATTGCAAATCAATTTTTAATAATTAGTCGATTAGCATAAAGGAAGAATATTTTTGTGTACGCTTAATTGTTGTAATATTTAATTAACCTATGTAATATTTGTGAAATGATTTCCTTATTATAATGATGAAGCATACATGTTAGTTTAAAAATTTGTAAATTAATTATTTTATGCTTATTACTTCCTGTATTTGTATCAATCGTGACAATAACGAAAATAGAATACTCAGTGTTCCAAATATTAAGGGAAACGAATGAATTTTTGTCAATGAAGGTTCGCATGAAAACAAATATTTGGCGGTATTAAAACAAGATCGGTTAAAAAGACAAACAAGCATGTGCATTTGTGAGAGATTTATTTTTATCGTGACAACGATTCAGAATATGAATTGAGAATTGTTCAGGAATATTTATGTCCAGTCGTATGAAAATACTGCATCCAAATCCGATTGAAAGTATGCAGAACTTATTGGATCGAAATAGTCGGACATAGACAAACAACGGGAAACATAAAACTGCGTTTAAAAAAAGATAGCGATGTATTACACAAAATTACTGAACAGAAAGTATTTATAACGTATGTTTCAATACAGTAAAAAAATATTATTTGTTGTCACATGTCGGGACATTCTTGTGAAAGTAAAATTGAATTGTATTTCCTTTGTGATTTATCATAAAAGAAACAAAACTGAGGTAATTATATATTAAGAGTTGAAATTAACTTTATAGAATTTATGTGAAAAATCGTAGCTAGTACCATATCACATCAATATTGTTGCTATGTTAAAATTAAAAGGCCATAATATGGTTCTAGTTTTCAGTATGTTCCACTTTGCTGAAGTGTAAAGAACGTAGTTTCAGTTTTTCTGAGCATTCAAGATGTCGGATTTTGCGCCGACAGATCGCAATTTGCGGGAAACTTTACTTTTTTGCTTCCACTTAAAGAGAAATGTTTCTGAAAGCCGACAATTGCTGTTGGAAGCTTATGGTGATTACACTCCGTCGATTTTAACACGTGGAGACTGGTTTGAACGCTTTGAAAGCGGTGATTTTAACACGAAAAAGTTCGAAAATACTAAATTAAAAGCATTACTCGCGTGTCAAACGCTTCAAAAATTGGCAAAATCGTTGGATGTTGCTTCATCAACTATCGAAAATCGTTTAAAAGAAATGGGAATGATTGAGAAGCAAAGGAATTGGTGAACGAATTGGGGCGAGGAGACATTGAAAGACGTTTTCGCATGTGCGAACAGCTGCTTCAAAGGCGAAATAGAAAGAGTTTTTTGCATCGCATCGTGACTGGTGATGAAAAGTGGATACATTACAATGACTTCAAGTGTAAAAAAAGTCGTATGCGAGTTCGGCCAACCATCAGTATTAACGTTAAGGCCGTATAATCATGCCGTGAAATGTTATACTCTGTATTTGGTTGAATGAGATGGGTGTAGTGTACTACGAACTGCTCAAACTTAATGAAACCATCTCTGGGGAACGCTACGTACAACAATTGACGCAGTTGAGCCGAGCTTTAAAGGAGAAACGAGTACAGTATGTTAAAAACGCGATAAAGTGATTCTTTATCATGAAGATACTCGCCCATATACTGCAGAACCCGTTAAGGAAACGTTACAAGAACTTAGATGAGATGTCGTACCCTACCCGTCAAATTCAGCAGATATTGCTCCTTCAAATTACCAGCTGTTTAAATTCATGATAGATGACTTGTTTGAGCAGCTCTTTCACTTTTATGGGGATATCAAAGAATGGGTCGATTCCTGTATAGCCTTAAAAGACGAGTTATCCATCTATTGCCAGAAAAATGAGAAAGAGTAGTGCAAAGCAATGGACAATGCTTTGAATAAATGATTATTTATCATTTTCGTACAATAGAGCTGCATTGTTACAAAAGAAATCCTTTAAAATTAACCACAACTTTCAATATATGCATATACCTGTACTTTAATTATTCATAGGAAAGGAAGTAACTGTATAAATTGAAAAGTAAAAGGAGGCATTAAACACTTTAGAAACTACAAGTCTCATTTTTTCATATTACCAGAATTGTTTACATGTAACTCATTAAAACAATCTCTTAAAAAATATTGCAAGCGAAAATACAGAATAATAATATACCAACAACGAAAGCGATTAAAATTCCTTGCAGTTACACGTAAGTGTTATTTCCTTTTTTAATCAATGTGCAAAACAAACGAGAGTATTTATAATAAAGGTTGAGGGCACATAAAGTTCGCTTGAAACGAGAGGATTTCATTTGCGCGTGTTACCGCGGACGTGCAGAGTATTGTATACGAAGTGAGAAAATCACGTTCGCAATCTCTTACCAAAATGAGAGTGGCAGACGACGGAAATATGAAAGTGGAAAAGGAAAAGAGCTGTAATTGCTTACTTGGCATATAAATTAGTATTTTAAAAAAACACGAACGCTAAGTCCATACAACGGCGTCCATCTTGAATTCCCAGGCGTCTACGTTTATTTTTAGACTAATCATTATCTGACGAACGTTCAGTCAACAATAATATTCTACATTTATTCAGATACCACGTTCCACATATTCTAACATATTTCCATATTTCTCTTGTGAATATAGTATTACATCTAAGATTTCCTGCAGCTCCGTGGGAAAACGGTCCAGTTTCCCTGAAACTAATAGCGACATCACAGTGTATCAGCTGCATTATACCGCAAGTTATTTATTTCCTGCTGCGGTTACAGCGCATATTTTTCCGGGCCCTGCCCCAGCAAATTTGACAAACTGATCAACACGTTCACTGCCACGCCTAGCGTTAAAGTAATGTTAAAGTATTCTCTACGTAGCGCAGAACGTTCGTGTGGCATTTTTGTCCCTTGGACGTTTCGTGTGTGAATACTTTGTCATTCTTTTGTTTCCTTTGTGCTTCAGACTGTGAGTTTAAATAAAATTTAGTAGAAAAATGTATTTTGTGGTTGAATGTGTATAGGTCTATTGGACATTTCTGGATCTATTCGAATGATACCAAATATCTAGCTACTCTTCACAGTAATGATAACACATATTTTTCATGGGAAATTAGTGAGAAATTATTTTTTCATTTATAAGTTTAAAATATCGATAAAATATTTGAATTGTCAAATGGTTAATAGTCAACTCAGCATCAAATAATTAATTAATTATAGGTTAATACCAAACTAATCTCGTTTCACTATCAAAACAGCTTCGATTCTTGATAACTAAATAACATATTTATTCCGTACAAATTTCAAGTTAACCCTTTGTCTTATGTTTTCTTCCGCAACTATTTAATATAACCACTTTATCGTTAATAATTTGAAAAAGAAAAAGCTTTCATATTTATCCTCTGCCCACATTTTCCAAAAGGTTAAAAACTGCTACTAGCCCTAACATTACATTCACAAGAAAGCTAAATAAATAACATTTAGATTTGTCGAATTCAATTGAAACGATTCATCGCAAGCCTGACATAAAAGTAGCTCTTAACACGTCAAGCGCCACGAAAATATCGACCGTTTTTCCGTAGAGTTCCTCGTTTGTAAAAAAGGAAAACAGGAACAATTATTCATTATTTCACGTTACAATCCTTGCACCACTCTATTATCAACTTACGTTATTAAACACTTTATTAAGTGTTCAAATTATTAAAACACTTAAGTAATTCAAAAGCATCGGTCATCGGTGACTAACATGACGCTTAACGTGTTAAAATCCACAACAAAATTATTTTACACAACTAGACTTCGCCAATAACTGAATAGCTCATATCAATTTTACTTTATTTCAACTTGAACGCGCCAGAAAATGATCGAAACAAGCTGGAAAAGTGTATCCCAGTGAGAACCCTCACCTCGCGGTACTCTGATTACCGTCTACCACAAAGAAACCCCGTTACCCGCGCGAGGATTAAATCTTCTAGTATAAAAGCAAAATTTCGCGGTCCACTGAAACAATAAATCGGAGCTGCACAGCTTACCACAACGTGGATATCCGCATAACGCTTTGGCTCCAGCGAAACTCGGGAACGCGCACGATAACGAACCTCTTTATTACATGGCCGACGCAACAGTAATTTTGCGATTTTCGGTAGCTCGCTAGCACGGGATGGCATCCCCTTCTATCCTTATTTTTCGCCTCAGCGAAAAAGTGGGGGAGGAAATATTCTATCCCCGTGCGATGTGCCGACAGGCCAGAAATTCACCGTAACGATCACGCCCGGCCGCGGAACGGAGGATGCTGGGAGCATCCCCTGGTTGCCTCGAGTCGGCTCAGGCAGCCGCGAATCCTTTTCGGTCGAGGACGTCAACGGAACAGTCGCAGGTTTCATCGGGAACCTTGATGTACGAGGGTTCCTTCTGCGAAGGGGAATCTAAGAGAATTTTTGCGGTGACATTAACACTAAAACTGGGCGGGTCAAAATTAGGCACTCCTGATTTCTTCTTATTGCAATGAACATTAATTATCTTTTTGCAATTACCTTGCCCTATGATTTCCTTAGTGACTAGTCAAATAACTAACTAAAATAGAGATAAACCAAGTAGATGATAAATTTCAGTGGATACAGAAACAAAAGTAGGGATGAAAATTGAAAAACCAAGTAATAGGACAATATAGGAGTTGATATAAAATTAAAGGAGCAAAAGAGAACGCAGAATTTAAAATCTGGTCGTTTGACCGGTTACCGGTATGGTTAGTGTTAAGATCAATAGAGATATTTTATTGTTCATAATTCGTTAGAAGAAGAAAATTCTATACTTATTCTATATCCAGGTTTTCTGAGAAGCGTTACAGTTAATAATAATATTCGATTCGGATTTGGACGAATCAAGTAATATTTATATTTGTTAAATTTTACTTGAAATCTTCGCCATACGTCTGACACAGTATTGTACGGCAACGGCTTAAAAAGATAACATATGTTACGCGGGGAGATTATTGAAGAAATTAATTTAGTCTGTATAAGTGTACTCTTGGAATTTCTATGGAGGAATTTCGAGAAGTCAATTTAATTACTCGGTTTAGGGTTAATCCTTTGCTTTGAGATTTATTTCTCAATTATGATTGATACAACTGCTTTGTCATTAATCATTTATTAAAATAAGAGAGAAATTCTATACTAAAGAATTTAGTATTAAACATTAAATATTAAATATTGAGTATTGAAAATTGAATATTGAATGTTGAATATTGAATACTGAATATTGAATATTGAATATTGAATATTGAATTTTGAATATTGAATATTGAATATTGAATATTGAATATTGAATATTTAATATACAAAGTTTAATATTTAATATTTAATATTTAATATTTAATATTTAATATTTAATATTTAATATTTAATATTTAATATTTAATATTTAATATTTAATATTTAACATTCAATATTAAATATTAAATATTAAATATTAAATATTAAACTTTGTATAATGTATCATTTTGTGAAATATTGCAATAAAATAATTAGAAAGATGATAAAACAGTTAATGAAATCCTTAATTCATGTGTGAAAGAAATCCGAATTTATGGCTGAAGAACGCATTCATCTATTTTCTGAATTTATCTGTGACGAGCAATTGGGGTAAACGGAAATCCTATTCATAACTTTTCCACGAAAACGACGAAGAAAAAGCAGTAAATGATGCAGCAGCAGAAGGCAATTGTTGGGACATCATAATAGAGATTGTTCGAAGTGATCACCCCCTGTTCTAATGAGATTCCAGCCAGGGCAGGGAATTAAAATTACATAAAACCTTATTGAGGATTGCGAACAAACAGACGAAAGATCTTCTGTGGATTTCAAAGAAAGCAGATTATTTCTGTCTTCAAATGGAAGCCATATTAAAAAATAATTATCTATAAGAAAATCTACAAAAATTTTTCGATAGTATTACTCTTACAATTTCCATAATACACATTTAATGAAATTTTCACTTTTCCATTTTACGTGATAAACAGCTAAGGTAAATGTATCAGTAATTAACTATAAAGTCCGCGCATTTATATTACGAATATAAACATACGATATAGTTATAAAAATGCTTGTATATAAATAGAAATATTTATATTAAATATTACATATCAAATATTTATATCCATATAACTTTAACTGGCTAGTCATTGGTACATTTATCTTTTCTTTTGACAACATCGTCTCTTTCCAGATATTTCACACATTTTTCTAGCCTAAAGTAATTTCAAGCATTTGCCACTAAGACTTGCATCGCATTGTAGTAAATACTTCACCTTTTCTTTCATATCGCCCGACTGATAGTTCCAGAAACACGGAACTTTCTGCAAATCCTAATTTGATTATACGTGTCTAACTTTGATATAACTGGTTGAAACTTGTACTCTTTGATCTTGATATATGGCACTCGGCCAACGTACCGAGTCTTATGACAGTTGAACGTGAAAGACACATTTTAAAAGGATTATACCATGATACATGGCACTAGAGACGGCTATCGATATTTATCGGTTATCGATACTTCGTCTGTCTAGAGCACTGATTATGAAATATACAGTCGTTCGTTTTCATTTTTTTTAACGTTCACTGGAGACAAGAAGATTGCTTTTCAGCGAAACAACGCTTCAATTCGTACAGTAAATTCCACTGAACAGTGATTCGAAGAATTTGTGTGAAATTGTTTCCATAGGCAGCTTTGAATTCTAACTTAAACCCATTGAGAATTCATAAGGTATTCCAGAGAGAAATGTGGCCAGAAAGAGCTAGAAAATGAGAAACATTTTCAAAATAAAGTATGGAATTTAAACAGTTTCACGAGAAATTTCCAGTGAAACGATAAATAATCCAATAAAAGTATTCCCAGATGACTTGTAAATAATATGAAGAACAAAACGAACAGGTTTAACAATTGAACAAACAAGTGAAGACAACAAATTTCATCGGCTTGTATTTGTTTGTAGCTTCAAATACATTTGAAACAGAGAATTTGGGAAAAGAACACTAAACAAATGGAAAAATAGTCTCTATGTGATGTATAAACCTTTGTATTGAATGTAAAAGTGCATTTTAGTTTATAATTACTCGATACTGCTTGTTCCATGGAACAACAAATTATCACTGTGAAATAGTAAATGAAATTAAAAATTTTGTTAGAGTCACGTAAAGAACTGAAGGTTTCATTCAGCTTTAACCTCTTGCTCCATGCTTCCTTTCACAACTATAATTAATAAAACTATTTTATCGTTAATAATTTATTAGGAAAAGAGAAAATTTTGATATTTATTTTATGTCCACTTGCTATAAAGGTTTAAGACTGATTATAATATATTGTATTTCGAACAAAAATAAATAACATTTTGATTTCTCGAATCCAATTTGATATTTTCATCGCGAGTCTGACGCGATACCATAGGACAAGGGATTAACCGGTGTACTAATGAGATGCGTTGATACACACAAAAAGTGAGGAGTCGCTGAGCTGTGTTAAGAGTGAGGCACATGTAAAGCATATCTCGTCGAAAGCATCCTTCTGAAGGATCATCTTGTAGATTACCTTGCTGACTGGTCTAAGCTCTCCTGTTGAGAGTAAACCATACTTCAGGTTTGAGGGGTAAGATTTCCACGTAACGATATCACGAGATCAGAACGGAATTCGTAGAAAATTCGTCGGGATTGCGGAGCCTAGGAGAATTTCAGAAGTGAAAGAGATTTCGCCCTTTTAGAATTTCAATTCTGAATAGCACGTGAAATATGCGAAACAGTGGTACAACTGAGACAGATCACTCTCTAACAGACTACATAATTTTTAAGTTACATTTCACTCTTGAACGATTGTGTAAGAGGTAAATTTATTAAATTACATGGAATACATTGAAATAAGTTTGATAAAAATTACTCTCATTTTTCAATGCTTTTATATAAAATACAATGATTACGCCTGAAAGAATAATATTGAAATAATCTTCGATTTTTGATCGCCAAAATCGCTGTTATTTATTTTATTTCAATAATGCTTAATTATTGAAAACTTAACAAGTAGGAAAAACACCAAAAAATTGATGAACAGCATTTTTCGTCGAATCGTGACAAGAGGAACAGCATTGTAATTAAAATAATTTATTTTAAAATACACATATATCCATACGATTAATTAATTAATTAATATCATAGTTGAACTACTGACACGATGAAATACGTCATGAGATATTTGAAAACGTGAATATTTAGAAGTTTTCATTTAAGCTAGAAATATTAATTGCTAACATAATTAATAAATCCTGTAAAGTCGAAAAAAGTTCTGTGTAATTTAATATTGGATAGCTCGTATAAAGGTGCCGCATTTATTTTCGCCATTGTAATTAATTTTCATAATTTACCTGTTCCAATAATAACCTTGTATTCTCAGAAAATATTATATGATTTTCATTGATGAATACAATACTTCTGCGAACATTCTGCAAATGTCTGTAATTTACAGGATACCCTTTATATTCAAGTGAAATGGAGACGGCTCGCGGTTCCTGCCACCCGTTGATATCGATCCAACAGCGGGCAGAACGGAGTAGTCGAGATGACCAGTCAACGCTTCGAATTTTGCGTAATTATATGCGTAATGGTTATAATCTATCTCTACGAAAACTTTCTAAAGAAGCTAAACGTTGGAATTACATTCTAAATATAGAATTTCGAATTCATAGTGACGTTAATCCTCTTGTAATAATATTTATACGATTTACAATAAAAAATAAATGTACAAGTGGAAAGAACGTTAGAATATGGAATTGGAATGTTTAAATCTCTTTTGCTTCAAGTATGAATAATTGTTTCCAATATAATTGTAAAATAATTGTTTTAAAATCAGTGTTTCAATTACTATTCAAAACTCATTTTAGAGAGAATGCATTTATGTGAATTGAGGAATGAACATGGAGAATGGCAATGAGTAAATAATTCATTCTGGAATGTTGTACGTGTAAATAATTGTTTAAGAAGACAAGCAGAATATGTAATAGTTTAAGAAATATATCTTTGTCTTTGAATCAAATACAGAAATTATACTCGGGTATTTGTGTAACAGTATGATCAACAAAATTGTTTCCACATTACAGTCCTCTTGGTTACATAGCACTGCAGTTAACTTAAACAGAATGAACTAAAACTGATATGGCGGCCGCAACCAAATAACTGACAAATTTTAAGGGTTTTATATTTTACATCTATTTTCCTAGAATTCCATGCTTAAATATGCTTAAAGCCAATTTCAAGCCATTCCATTCCCAAAACCACCAAACGATAATTTCTTCATCTACTGACCAACTTATAAAATAAAAATTTCATTACAAGTCTTTATTACATAGATTTCATACTATTATTGCGTATATACTAAATATTTATTTTACAAATGAACGTATGAATACTCTAATATAAATATAATATTTAGTAAGGAAAATAATTGGACAATATTATAACGCAAGATCTGTAATGCCAGATTTTAAATAATTAACTGCGATATATTCATTTTAATATCATTTATCTTCACTATGAAAGAGCAAGTAATATTATGCAATAAAAATTCTCGTGGTAGTCAACGTATTAACGATTGATAGTAGAAGAGCAATATTTTTTAATATTCTAAACAAGTAAATGATATTTAGTAAATCGGCTTTGGGAAACAAGTGCTTACGACATATTTTAATTTAAACTGCTGTAGGTTCTAATCACTTTATTAGTAGTTGATCGTTGTATTCAGTAAAGGACATTGACATTATCAAACAGAATTTTTCTGTCAACCTAATATATAGATACTGGATACGATCGAAACCTAAGAATTAATAAATTCAATAGAAAAGAGAATAGAGAGCTCGCACAAGATAAAGTTAAACACGATTGACGAGCTAACCCGTCTCCTCAGGTTAACAGGTGAAACTTTTCCGCCTCTCATTACGTTGATCTCGGGTCTAGCATGAAGGGATGGAAAAACTCGTTTGCTGCTGCGAGAAAGGGAACAAATTTCGAATGTTGGGGGAAGCACTGTTCGTCCACAGATGCTTGCAACTACGAAACTTTGTTGTATCATGGGAATATGCCCCTGGTAAAAGAAATGAGAACGCCGATTGCTGGCAACAGAGAAAATTCGTATACTATCCCCCGATCATGGAACGCGTCACGTTTCATGATATATGGTGCAATATATTGCATCGGGTTTGCATGTAATGCATACTCAATATATAACCCAATCAAACTCACGTGACCATCTCTTTTTCTCCCATAACTAACACCATCTGAAAAAATATAAACTGTCGTTTCGAACCCTTTTCGCTCAAAAATATTTCCCATTATAAATATTCATTATTCCCAGTTGAAATATTAGTCACATTTTTCACAACAAGCGCGACAAAAAATGTCGCATAAATTAATATTTATACCGTAATGTTTAACATAGAATTTCAAATTTTATTTTTGGAGTCGCCGTTTGATTTGATAGAAAATTATAAAATGCAATATACAGTATCAATTATGACGTAACGTAATTAGACAGTGAATATTGAAATGAAATAAGTAGTTCTGTCTTGATTCGTATTTTGTTTCTATTTAACACAGTAAAAAGTTTAATTAATGTTTCATTGGAAAGCTATGAGTACACGCGATAAAGAATCTTCCGAGTGCAAAGGGTTAATGTTATTATTAAAAATATCTGTATTCCGAAAGGGTTGTCCTAAACAAATAAAAACGCGCGGAACGTTCTAACAATCACGCTTAAAGGCGATCTCGAAGGGTGAGACGTGAGCATGCGGTCGTCAATAAGGATTTTCCTCAAATTTACATACGTCCTGTGCAAGCTTGTTCCGGCAGGCATGCAGATGTGCAACGGTCGGCCGCAATAGACGTGTAATGCGCAATTCTCCGTTCTACGTACGTTTGAAATCTAGTATTCGCGTCGGTTTATCATACACCGGTTGCTTCAGAATACCAAGCAGAGTTTTTCCAAATTATAAAGCTGGATAAGGATTTGAATATTTATTTGAACCCGATAAATGGTATCCAGCTCGAAGGAAATCAATGTTAGGCTTGAAATCTATGAATATTCAGAGCTTTCTTCAGAGCAGGAAATTGGGCACGAATTTATCTTGATAAGAAATGAAGGTTGAGAATAATTAATAAAATTGTAATCAGTTTTAATTAATCGACTGAATGAGAATATGTACATTCAACTATTGCCCTTATAAGAATTTATTCGATTATTACTATTTGATACTGGAATTTATACGATCATTCGATTGTTATTCGAATTAAAATTGTTTTCTATAAGATTAAAGGTATACTTACTTATTGTTACGTGCAACTGTACCAGGTATTAATGTTTACTCATTTTTGTTGCACACTGTGCAAGGTGATTTATGATCTTATCCAATTTGTGCATTTTTTATACAGTACTTAAAAGAAACTAATTATTCTGTATGTCCTAAGTCATTCCTCTTTTACGCTCGACGTTACGTTTATTACGGGTACGATGACAGTGCTCAGAGTCTGTAGCCTGCAGCGAAGCAAAGGGATTGTTAAAAGGTAGCAGTGGACAAAGGATGAAATAGAAATTCTTTCTTATGATCTTCGTCAGGTAAATCTTATAAAACTGGCTTTAGCGGGATTCCTTTCGCATGAGGAATTATTTCTGTTTTCCAGAAGATAAATTCAAATGATATATCCCAGTTTGCAACTCAAACAATTAATGCAGAGTTTGTATAAATACAACAATGCAGAATATTTATGATACAGTAGTTTGGTAACAAGCAACGTCAGTTTTACGATTGTAATTGTAGAAGTAAGGATTAACACTAAACTTTATATTACATTCAATTTTATAATGTAATATTATCATAATCCTAGTTAATACTTTGTAAACCATAATCAATCTACAATCTATAATTCTAATTAATATCTTGTAAACTGTAATCAATGTATAATCTTCAATTCTAATTAATATTTCATAAACTACTATCAATCTATAACCTATAATTCTAATTAATATTCAGTAAAGTCAACTTCCACCATGAATATAGAAATTATGTGCTCAAACAAAGTCGTTATTAATAATTATTTCAAAAATCTCATCATTTACATGATCACATTCTTCTATCCAATTCAAAAATTTTCTGCAATGATAATCTAGAACTCCTGGCACCTGGAAATTTAATAATGTAACATATATTATGTTCCGAGTAACGTGAATTATTCTAAAGTACACGTCATGTCTTCAGAGTTTATCTGACTGGTGGCAGTAATTACTTTCTAATTTCAATTTTATTTCGTTTAATGCCGGAGTTTCGTTGAAAATGTTGGACTACAGTAATGTCTCCACCCTGGTGCGGCAGTTATAGTTCTGTAACGGTTGGGTTCAGGCGGGCGTGACCGACTTTATTCCCCTAGGTTCCTCTGCTTACCCGATCCACCCCAAGCCCGACTTGCGTCAGAGTGGAAATTTTGAATTTCTATTCGTCGGAGACCGCCCGAAACTACTGAAACGTCTACCGAGACCGGCCCACTCGATTTTATACTCGAAACTTCGGCTGCTCCGGTCCCAGCTACCACGCATTCGCGATCGAAGATGCTGCTAACGATTATCGATAAGTTTTCGGTAAGTTCTGGCTGTTGGTATTTCAACAATATCGTCAAGAAGGTAGCGAAGTATAATGTAATACGAAATAAATGTAACGCTGAAATCTGTTAGCGTATTATTAACTGGGTAATTAATGTGTACGTGGATTTTTCTTATTACTGTATTTTTAATAGATGTATTGATGTTATGGGAAGTACTGAATTGAATGATAAAATATCAGGTTGCAATTGGAATGAGATTAATTTGGTAAACATTTAACAACACTATTTGGGATAATGAACAGTATTATAACCGAAACTTACATAATTTTTATTGGAATGTTGATTGTTATTTGAGATTTGTATTAAACCTTAACGAAAAGCTTTTTGTTGAAGTATTCTATTATTTTGAGTGTGAAGCATTGCTTAAAGATTATTGACTGTTAAATGTTTATAGTGTGTTGGTATACCATGGTTGTTAGCTTTTTCCTATAAAGAGGAAATAATAATTTAGAATATAATGATTTGGAAAATAGTGATTTAGAAAACAATAATAATTTAAAAGGTAACAACTGGAAAGATAATAATTTAAAAGATAATAATTTAAAAGGTAATAATTTAGAAGGTAACAACGTAAAAGATAATAATTTTAAAGATAATCATTTAGAAAATCATAATGTAGAAGGAAATAACTTGGCAAATGATCGTTCACTCACGATAGAAACTGTCAATGGAGATAGATATCTGAAAGTCACAATGGTCTTTGGCAAAATTCTATTTTACCACATTATTGGACATCGATATAGAATACTGTTCGAACCTATGATCCTCAGGGTAGTAGTCAGACACTAGTGCAAGCTATACAGTGACGGATGAAAAGGAAGAACAAGAAGATGAGAACAAAAGCAGGGAAGAGAGCATTCAGAACGGAAGAGAGCGAGAAATGGGAAGATTGGGACAATCGCGATAAAGTGCTTATACAAGGAGCGCATATATAAGGTGTTCGGCAACAGGTGGGATAAATTTTAAGGGGTGAGTCTGTATGACAAAATAAGACGAATATCAAGAGCAACGAAATCACGGTATCAATCTCGTTTTATTATCACTAAAAAAAAGTACAAACAACAGATCAATACAGATGGAAGATCCGAAAGATACGAAAAAACCTTTCGACGTTGAATCCCCCTGATATTTTGAAAAACATATATTCAAACGCGATTTATTGGACAAATTTAACTTGTTTACTTGCTGAAGTCCATAGCGACAGGAAATTGGGTGGTCCAAAAATTTTCTACAGTTTTCTCTGGCCAGTCACATTCACGTTCGATGCTCTACCACGTTTTATTGCATTTATACTTCCAGTGCAGAGAGTGCAGAGAACAGTAATATTGTATATAAGGTGATTTGATACTAATAAATAATAAATAGTAAACAGTCCAGGACCTTAAATCAATGAATAATATATACAGAACTACAAAGTATTGAATGATAAATGATGAATAATTCATTTGAAAATATTTTTACGAATAAGATCATTTTGCAATGACATTCTGCCACGTGCGATTATAAAGAATTCTATTATTCGTTGATAGAGAACTTCTGAGCAGACGTATTTTCCATAAAATCACAAAACATTGAAGTACTGTTGCTGTATAACAATGTATCGTTACGCTGTGCAACAATATGCTGATTTCTAGTTTTGAAACTTTGATCGGTGTTCAGTTCCAATAACAGTAAAGAAATATACATTTGAAGTCTCAATCGTTAACTTTAAACCTTCTCGAGTTCAGTATCTTCCCTCTCGGCCGTATAATCTTCAATTACCTATACAGTACACAGCGCCAGTCCTGCAATTTCTTTCTCCGTTTTCTCTTCAATGTAACGAGCAGATAGTTATTGAGTTTTACGGGGACATCAAAGATAATATTGGCTGGACAATTTTCGAATTTTATATCCTCCTCTCCTCATCCAGGAATCGATTCATTGATAACCTATAAAGCAATTTTGCCCATCTTCATAATCTTAAAACGATACAGTGAAATATGTTTCTACATTAACCACCGCTATGATATGAAAATTGCTTTATTCTCTATTTTCTTATGAACATTTATTACTCAGCTAATCGAGCCATATTTTAAGAAAATGCAGGTCGTGCATGAGATTCAGATTCTTTTACATTGTGCTTTCAATAAAGTAGGAAGTTATAGTTTCAAATTGCATTTCGAACAAAGCACAAAATTATGCATGCTTCAATACAATTTACAATTGAATGAAACAGTAATTTATGTATATGTATGATTTGTTTCGATACAGTTTACAAATAAATGGAACAGTAACTTATATATATAATAATTCGTATTGTAGTTTATTTATTTGTGAACGAAATGTAATTTATTTATTTGTAAACTACATTTAACACGTTCTCTATCAGCGTCGAGTAACAAGCAAATAAATAGAGAATGAAATCTGAGGACAAACAAAATGAAATTAATACTATAGATATTGTTGTTTAAAGTTATAAGCTATTATATTTAGGAACCCTATGGTCAGCTTTAGTTTCATTTCTCCAATATCTCGTTTAGAAGGTTTGGATCGAATAAAATATTATAATTAACCCCTTGGCGCATGATTTCTTTCTCAACTCTGATCTATACGGCTACTTTGTCATTAATAATTTATTGGAAAAAGAAAAAGATTCTAAGCATACATTACGCCTGTACTTCCTTTTATATTATAATATTATTATTATTATTATTACTACTACTACTATTATTAATACTTATCATTACTATTATTACTATAATACTATTATTATATTAATAATAGTTGATTACAGAGGAATAATATTTACTATGAATTCGAATGAACTGAGTAATATATATATTTGTTGAATCATGTTGAAACTCTTCACCACGAGTCTCACTTGTTGTTGTAAGACAAGGGGTTAAGAAGATCGTCACTAAAACAACCGCTGGTAGCGAATGTGTTAAACATGTTGTGCAAAGCATCGAAGGAAAGAGAGTTGGTAGTCGTTTGCGTACACGTTTGTTCGACGTCAGTAACAGAGATAAATGCTTCTTTCTAAGACGAGGAGCTCCAAAAGTTCCCGATCGATGTTGCCATTTGTTCAGCAGCTATTTTGTTGACATTAGCATAGTAACGATAATGTTTGCGCGTAGCTATCTATTTAAATAACTTCGTCGAAATGACACCTGTAACCTCTAATTCGATTGTGCCAGGACAACGGCGGAACTTAGGCAACTTTAATATCTCCGACTACGCCAGTTGTTTCATTACTTCCTTAAACGGCTCGAACTTTATGTAGCGCACCAGCAGCATGGTAATTGTACAGGTATTAGACGCAGTGTAAAGCTGGAGTTGAAGGTGTTATAATAAAATATTTGCGAAACAAGGTAATTGTGTCGTGAAAACGCCATTCGTTTTCGGGAAACGTGTGAGAAATCAGCAAATTTCCTCTTTTAACCCTTTGCACTCGAGAGGCGCCTCTCAGTCGCCACTGGATTCGACCCAACAAGATGATAAAATTTCAGATTCAATATTAAATTTTATATAGTGTATCAATACATGGAACATCGAAATAAAATAGTTTTGCCACTTAGTTTATACAAGGTATTTCTTTATGTCAGTTGTGGAAAGTATCATTGATATCTTATCAGAAAATAATGAATATGAATAATGAGAAAAATATTCTCGAGTGCTAAGGGTTAAACGTTATGCACTTCGGTTATTTATCTATGTGTCTGATTGCAGATGTTTTCATAAAGCTATAACGCACATAAGCGATATTTATTAATATTCGAATTTATTATGTAGCATTCTTGAAAAGTCTTTTAAAATTCTAATCATTCAAAACGACAATTTGACGAATATTTATTTCAATTACTGCTACATCTCTTTCAAAACAAAAACTTCTTGGTCTCTTGTCTGTATTAATAAAACGAGTATTCATTATAGAGCGTAAACTATTTAGCAGAAAACGAAGGATACATCAAACTTGAAAATACAAATATTTTACCTCAGTTTCAGAAATCTTCTGTATAAAATACGAATTAAGTACAAATATTCTGTTTATGCAAGGTATTCCGTAAATATCAATACAACCGAGAAATAAACGTTTTCATGAATTCTATGAAAAATTTGACAAAGTTTCAAGCTTTCAATGTTATCTGAAACCTCAGTCGTTTAATTGAATGTAAATAGCACCTTACAATTTTCGCAATCGACGGAATTCCAAAACCTAAACGAGAAAAGCACGATGGGATTCTTTGAAACCAATTGTTCTCCCTCGCAGACTGAAATGTATGTGTGACGTGGCTAGGTCACGAGGCCACGCACAGACATAGTCCGTTTGGCGCCGAATTTTCGCCGCGAAAAATGGTACCCTGTCTCGCATTCCCCCTGCCGAAAGGCGTGCTGAGAGTGTAATGGAAGGGAAACTTGCACGATTCCGAGCAGCGGAATAGAGCCAGATAACTCGAAGGACCGATTGAACCGAAAGGGTTATTCGCCAGAGGCGCGCGAGAACTCGAAAATATCGGATGGAATTGGGTCGATTATTTGTTCTCGGTTAAATGTTCGTATAATGGAAACAAGAATCTTTCTTTTTTAATCACTATTAACATTTTCGTACTTGCATGAAATATTTAAATATATTATACTATAATTATATTATATTTTATAATACAATATAATTATAATATTATATATTATGTTATAATTACAATATATTTACTGTAATATTATAATTGCAATATATTTTCAGAGAACAATAATGAATCAACATTTTAAATTCACTAATCAGGAATTTCATTGTAACGCTGGTGTGTGTTACTTAATAGAATAACACAAAGTACCAAACACTTTTCTAGTTTCCACAACTAGAAAAAAAATTGAAGAATGTGAATGAGTAAACTTCGTAGCAAATGTTAGGTTCAAGTTTTCAGCATTTTCATATTAGATTCCCAAAATTTATCAAATCATAAGGGATAGCATATAAAGGAAAAATAGTAATTGATTAACCCTTTGTACTCGGGAGGTGACTCTCGGTCACCACTTGATTTGATATAGTAAAATTATAAGGTCATATATAATATTAAGCTTTGTATAATGACATGTGAAATATTGGAATAAAATGGCTTTATTTCTTGATTTATGTATGTTTTCTCAATGGTTGGTTGGAAAACGTTGAATATTTCTAGTGGAAAGTTTTCGAGTGCAAAGGGTTAATATTTTATTATATTTTATCCCGTTTATTATTATCTTCTTTTCTTAATTTCTATTTACTATTGAACTTACTTTTACTTAACCCTTTCGCTCCGACAAGCCTACAGCAGAAAGTCACCTTTCTGAACAGAACGTGTAGAACACGTGTCGATACAGGCATATGAAACATGTCATTGGTGAATTTTGCTAAATACATAAGATAATAAAGAAAGAATAAAAAATTCTTTCGACTGTAGAATACAATTTTGAGGATAATGCAAGCTTCGAGGTAATCTCGTTTTCTTGCGGTACCCGTTACGGTACCCATCGTTCCTGCTCAAACCAATCTAAATTTTGACCCCGCGACACATCAGAGTTTTCATTCGATGGTTACACGCTTCATCATCGTGACGAACAGTAGATTGTGCCGTGGCGACAGTGTTTTAATAGCTGTTCGCGATGCTAACCACGGTGAAGTAATTAAAATACGGGGACAAAATACTGAACAAGTTCTGGTTGAAGTGCGATTCGCTTAAACTTTATTGCATTTTCGGTACGGTATACGTGCCCTCTGCTTCCGGGTGTAATTTGTATGCGAAACATGCTATGTCTTAGGTAATTAAGTACGTATTTCCCGGCGCGAATTAAGTCGATCGACGTTAGTAAAGTAAGAAATTGAATTAAAAACTTGCCTGTGAAGTAAATAACGAATAAAACACGAATGGCGAATAGCTCGAAAAATAAATAACCGAATAACGATTTATTATTTATTCGCTATAAACAGAATAAAGGCTGATCACACTATTAAGCTCGAATAATAAATAACCGAATAACTATTTATTACCTATTCGTTATGAATCGAATGAAGATTCACCATTGTTATTTCCCATGACGAATAACGGACGTAACCAATGACTCGAATAATAAAAAATCGAATAACAATTTATTATTTATTCGCTATAAACAGAATAAAGGCTCGTCATTGTTATTTTCCATAGCAGGAATAACGAATAGCTCGAATAATAAATAATCATACAACAATGTATTATTTACTTGTTGTTATTGAAATAAAGTTTCATTCAAATAATACCCAACGCTGTGCTCACGCTTCCTAATGGGAATACCCCCTTAATAGACGCATAGTTATCCCCACCATTTCGTGGGACTGTTCAAACCCATTTCTCTGTTCCTCTCGCGCTCAATGTTTCGCACTCTCGTCACCGATGCACTTAAGAGGCGTGCAAACGCGAGGGGAGATACCAGTCTGCAATTCCCTGAACAACTACCACCCCGGATAACAGACGCGACGTGGATAATTAATGCGGTACTTTGTCATTTATGTTTGACGACACCATGGCCAATCCTATTTTATCGCAGCATTATGCTATAAATGAAAAGAAGTTCGGGGGATTAAGTGTGCTGCTACCTTCGTTGAACAGTGTAATGCGTTCGAATATTTTACATCTCTTCGTAAGAAGAAATTTCCTTCAGCTGAGACTAGTACGGCGATACAGCTTCAAAAGAAATGGGCCTTATACTTTTATCTTTTGATACCTTAATTGTTACCTGAAATTAGTATTTTAAAATTAAATTATAAAATGAGAATTAATTGTAAAGAGAATTTTAATTTTATTATTCATTAAAAGGAAATTAATAATATATCCAATGTCTTTATATATTAATCTATACTGCGGTTTCTTTTGCAACTGTGTTAATTAGAACTGTTCCATCATTAATGATTTGCCAGGAGATAGAGGAAATCCATACTCCTCGGAAATTAAATATTCATTACAGTAGAATACTTTGACATTCGAAAAAAGTGGGTAACTTGATATTCATTAATTTTTCCGTTATACAACAGGAAAGTTAATTTATTTCTCTGTTTATATTTACAGATATTATTTACAGATTATGATAATCACTGAAAATGTATGGATAATACGTTAATTATTTTACAATATTGTTAGTACGTATATAAATGGTTTTCGACGTCCGCCGCATACGTCAAACGAAACAGATTACTTAAACACGTGACGCGTGAAACAGTCGTATAAACAAAATAACAACAGGAGAAATATTATTATTTTCACGGATGGAAATACGTTCGAGCTTGTCGTGTTTAACAGGAAATTAAACAATGAAGAGAACTTTTCATTATTAAATATTCGATGGAAACAATTTTCAAATTGAACATTTTTCACTCATTACTGGCACAATATAAAAATAGAATAAGATAAAATTAGGAAAAAAATAATGTTACTATTTTCAGCGGAATAATAACTCTAATACTGTCGAAAAATTCAAGAAAGAATATCTTAGAATGCAAGAAGAATATTCATTACACGTTCATAGTCGCCAAATATCGACCCAATCGAAAATTTATAGTATCCGTTCGACTTGCAGATAATAGAATGACGTGTTTCCAGTAAAAATAATTTAAGAGAAGTGCAGACTGAATAATCACTAAAAATTCCCAGAGAATATTCACAAAATTTTATAGAATTAATGCCACAAATATGGGAAAATATTTTTCTTTAATATTTTCACTATACAAACACCTTTCTAATAATCGGATTCATATTATCGTTATGTTACGTAATTCGTATTGTTTCATCAGAATTTCTTTCGGTATATGTTACCACAATTTACACTACCTTATTCAAGAAAGTGCATTCCATTATTATGCAATTATTTAAAGCTACTTAGTGCGTAGATACTTATTTACACTCTCCCAGCATTTATATGAAATATATAATTTCTGTTAAACATTTATATTAACCCCTCAAAATAATTAACATTATCTTCCGAAGGTAACTAAATTAAAATTCACATTAACCCCTTAAATGAATAATGTAAATATAAATTTTAACTAAATCTGTAACACTTTAGTTTTCTTTACAGTAGTCATGTCCACAAAATTGTAACGAAGCTACAAACCGTAAGGCAAATGGATAAATTCTATTTGCATTAAAAATTGAACAACTTCATGAACGATACTAGTGACAGCAGCACACAATCGTCATATGTTTCTTATTGCCGTAATAGGACAAATAAAAGTTCTCTTCTACGAGATATCATATCTGTTTCAATGTTCCAAGTAAAGCGACGCTGAGGCCAAAATTGATCATGTATCGATCCTTATTCTAGCAGGGAAGTCGATCGGGTAAAGTGTCCTCGCCTCGAGTGTTCAACTCCCGCTGCAATTCCCACATATACAGGCTACTTAATGAACATTAGCGATTATGGCGAGGCTCGAAGGACACGGTGCTCGGCGGATCGATGTCCAGCCAAAATTCACGCATAATTCGTACCAAAAGGATTTATCATTTAAATACACGCGATTATTCATAGAACGGACAGACAAATTTGCGGGCCGTGGCAGTTTCAACAAGTGAATGTAAATGAGGCATTCGCAGGCCAAAGTGACTAACTCCATTTTTTTTAATCATTGGGAATTTCAGTGGCAAAGCGTTTAATTGATGACCTGATAATCTAATTTCATCGACTCCCTCAACTTTTGTGCCACAGACTTAATTACTTCGGCAAATGAATGGCTCAAATGAAAATTCAGTTACTTTCGCGGGTGTCGGGTGAATGCATTTTACATTAAAAAAGTGTGTTCGCCGAAAGTTTCATTCCAATATCATTAAAAATTCAATGAAACGCCGCGTTTTCGAACGCGATTCGACTGCGAACGCAGCATATTATCGTTCGATAGTTACGTATTTCGATTTATTGTGTTACATTTATTTTATGCTCGTTGTTGTTATTAACGTTATTATTAATTTTATAGGAACAATCTTTTCATTTTACCCCGTGTTTCATAAGCATAATAGTATTACAATTACTCTACGAATGAAATGGAAAATTCAAATGTGTATCGTTCCGTTTGTAATTGGATAAATGAACTCGTAAATGAGGTTTCCAATGAGAAGATTACTTTCGGTAATTTTAAGCGATAGTTGTCGTTTAATATTAATTTAATATTATCAGTACCCGATGTCAAGTTTAATATTAATTATTCCTTCAAACCAAACATGATACTATCCTAATTATTAAATCTACCATTTAACTATTGCAAATTTGACAACAAATACATTCGAATAATTTTTAACACGTTAATCGTCTCAAGCTTCTAAATTGCTTCGAAACAATTGTAAAAACAAAAATATTAAGTTATCCTACTAACTAGATAATAATGTAACTTAAGACCAACGATACCGAGTTATCAATTATTAATTCTCATACATTTGCTTTCGTTATAAAAGAATAAGTAATATTATACAAATGGCCCAAAATTCTTTTCACAATCAAAATATTAATGATAATAATAATGATAGAATACAATTGTTCCATAAAATGATGCATTTTTAAGGATATTCCGAAGTTACGTCCGAATACATTTTCCATAGTTAAATTTCTCCTATCCATTTACGCTAGCTTCCCGGAAACTCAATGATAACTCTGAAAGATTAACTTTCTTTATTAATTCACGACTGTATTATTGTTCAATTCTCGGCGATCGCCGCCCGGCCGAAGAAGTGAAAACGTCAATGGCCGACTTTAATGTCTTCGAGCTATGCAACGCGTCGAATTCTCCGGAGCCAAGCCGCTCGAACTTTCGCAAACGTTCGAACCCCGCCAAGAGTTCGAACTTTCGCGAAGAGTCGCGTGCTTCTCCGAGTTCGAACATTATTCCAACTGATTCGAACTTCTCGTCATATGTATGCACAGCAAAGGATTGAAGTTAAAGTAGCATTGTTGCTTTTATTGCAAACAAGTGCCGGGAAAAATAGGCTTACCAGCGGAGCAAACATTGCGATGAAGTAAAACTTTTCTTACTAAATACGGACATCTGAACGTCTCAAGGTTAAACTTACTTTATGAAACAAGTTATATAGCTTGTTTCATATGAACAGTTTCTTACGATAAAACTGTGAGAAACATATTTTGTTAATACTAGAACTACCAGTCAAAACGACTGTTTTCAGCTTCTTTGTTTCTCAATTATTGATATCTTCAACGCATTGAATAATCGGAATGATTTTGAAAATAAATAGTTTCATGAATACTATAACGACTACTATGCCACTATACTATAACTAATACTATGCCTGAAGAAACCGAAAATAATCTATTGTTACAATTTCTATAGGGATTACATATTAATCGTATTAATAGATATTTTTTAAGGAAGCGAATTTGATTAAATTGTGTGTTGTTTATTTCATTTGACAATTTAGTGTCTTCTTTCAGTGAGTTCATTGAAAAGAACAATATCGGAAGTTTTTGGTTAATCGAGTATTATTGAGTTTCATGATAATATAAAAAATATTGAAGATAAAATAAAGAGACGTGCTTGAGTACGGAAACAAAAGAAGCATTAAGGATTGTAAAATAATTTTGGTAACTATAATCTGTTATTCGTGTCATTAGATTATACTGTTCTCTTTCATAAGCTGCAAGTTTGTTCGGCACGTTTCTTTTTTTAATTAAAAACATTGTTATAGTAAGTTCGGTTGGAGTAAAGTAACAGATATGTTCGTTACGTCGAGCGAGAGTCGCGTTCCTCAACGTAAATTAATCAAGCTGCATCAACAGTGAATCATGTGAAGAATCTGGCGATATGACTTACTTCAAAAACACATTACTCATCGCATATTGAATTTCGGTCGTTCAAACTTCCCTTTGTCAGACATCGCCGCGCTACGTACCGAAAAACAAAGTTGAGTCACTATTCACTGCGTCTATTTAGGACACATTCTGCATCAGAAAATGTTAGTGCAAACTTTTGTAGGGTGAATTATTATTTCACGAATGCAGAGAAAAAATAACTCTGTAAATATAGCGTCGATCATAAATAATATAAATTTTCTGAATGTAAAAGTAGATGTTTTAAAATTCAATTTTATTCGTTTAAGATTAACTTAAATTAAAACTTAAACTTAGATAACTTAAAAGGGAAATCTACTTTATCTTGGTTTAATATTACAAAATAATATTGACAACTTAAGTAGTTAACATAAAAAAAGTATATTACAATAATACTAAATCTACGAAACATTATAATGAAAGTATAATGAATTTGATAACATTAGTACAGCACTTTACACGTAAATGATAACTGCTAAACGAAATATTGCAAGAAATGATAATGTACAACAATCAAACGATAATCAGCTACATTACAGTCAAATTATATTTAAAAATATTTCACTTTGTTCAATATTAAATTGGAATGAAACTTTAAAAAAATACACTTTGAATATGATGTATACCTGTACAACCGTTGTTCACAAGAGAAAGCACAGTGAGATGACCTCGCGGCCACTCAACACACAACGCCACATATTGTGTCATTTGAAACGAGAATAAACTGGTTTCGAACATATTTTTAACGTGACTTTTCATTCGAATCCATATACGTAAGAAAAGAGAAAAGAGTATGAGAAGCACGAACTCCTGATTCCTGAAATTCAATCACTGTCTCTCAACGGCCTGACTCTAGCACAGTTGAGGCTTCCACACTTCAGACAGCTCCGGGATCCTAAAATCCGTTCTGGGAATATAGATCCTTTTCTGGCCAAGCAGTAGTTTCTTTGAACCAGCTCCAAAATTGTACACTAAACATGAACACTCGTATCTGTACACAGGTTTTACACGTTTTTACATGCAGTGAGTTGTAATAAATAATATATTAGAGGAATCGTGTGGCTATTTCAATAGAAATAAATTTACAATGTTTGAAATAAAAGTTTCTCATGTCGTTCCAAACAGAAATTTTATTCTAAATTTGTTTCTTAGTTTTTCATATAGAATCACTTTTCGATTCTACAATATTAGTTTCAAATATTAATAATAACATTAACATCAAAGTATTATTAAATATAATGAAATATTAATGATAATGTTATTATATAATGACGAAAAGTATATAATCATAAAATAATATTAATATTACCTTCTTCTCTAATGAAATCACTCTTTTTCCACTCGCGTTGTCTCTTAGACAACATATAAACTGTTATCAAAATGTATCGAACACCTTTTGCGCTGACAAAAAAGTTTACCTTACAAATAAATACTTTGTATTGGTTCAGAAACGTTGCAGCGTAGTGTTTGCTCAATAGCCATGAAGATTGTACATGTGACATCAAATATTGCTCGCTGACTTTCGAAACGAAGAAGCCAGTTTGTCAAAAGAATCTACCAAAAGACGAAAATCAATGAAAACGTTCGCATGAGCCCTTTTCTCCTTATTTCAGTGTCCTGAATCCGCCAATGAAGTTATGTCCGTGCGTTCCGGTAGACCCGCTGTAGATCCGTTAGAAGCGAAAGGAATTGTTACGAGAGACGATGTTTGCTCGGGACGGCAACATATTGGTGCACCAGTGAAAACTGCAAATGGTCGAATTGCAACGGACTGATACTCGAGGCGAGGACACTTGCCCGATCGACTTCCTCGGGAAAAAGACAGTGATCCTATAAGGGTGGGGACTGACAGCAGCAGATTGATCTCGCTTGAGAAGAATCGTGCCGCGGTGGTACGATGTGGGACTCGAGTTCCGCTACTTTAGCTATGGAGTTCAGTTGGAAAGGATGAAACGTCGGTTTTAACAGAAAAATGTACAAGGAAAATCCGTTGTTGGATGATAGAGAATATAATGATATAGAAGAACGTAATAACTGAAAACTTTACAACTCGAAAATCACTATAAATTTTAATGTTTCTGTATTTATTGGTTAGAAAGGATAAAATGTCGGTTTTAATAAGAAAATTTGTAAGGAAAATATTGTTAAATGATAACTAGTATAATGTTTCTTTATTAGTTAATTTTAAAAGCTAAAATGTCAGATTTAAAAAAAAAAATGTAAACGAAAAGGATTATTGGATGATATCTAATATGATAATTGAGGGGAACCTGAAATTTCTATAGATTGTAATGTTTCTTTATTTATTAGTCTGAAAGTCTAAAGTGTCAGTTTTAATAAAGAACTATTAAAGAAAAAGGTTGTTAGATGCTAGCGAGTGTAATGATATATAGGAATCTAATGATTGAAATCTTTGTAGCTTGAAAATTTCTATAAATTATAAAGTTCCTTCATTCATTTGTTAGGAAGGATAAAACATCGGCTTTAATAGAAAAATGTAGAACGAAACGATTGAATTTTTGTAATTCGAAAATCATTATAAATCTGTCAAATTTCTTCATTCGTCAATTCAAATGTTTTAAGAAATTAGTTTCAAGGGAAACTCATTTGACATCAACGCTTTTAATCGCTACTTGTTACGAGAAACACGTTTCTCTATTATTACCCATTGCTTCAATTTGCGAGAAGCATTAATTATGCCATAATATCCTTCGTTTCTCTTCGATTTGAATATTTTCTATTATGCCAATTTGCATTCAATTATAGCGGGAAGCAAGCAATACCATACCGGCGTGTGACGCTATTCGTTTTTCTTCGATTCGACTATTTTCTATTATGTCAATTTGCATTCAATTATGGCAGAAAATAAGCACTGCCATATTACTGTGAATATTCATAAATATTAACGAATATAGGAATAATTAACGATGCACCGACACAGCAGCTTATTCGCATTCTATCGTAAGCGTGTCCGTTGAATTTTAAAAACCCGTCCACTTCTTTTATCTAGACTTCCACTAAAATCAGAATTCTATACGTACATATTTGTATTTCGCGTTTTTTTCTTCTATCTTACTGTTGATCGCCTTTTTTCCAGTAATCTCATTTTTATTAATTTTAAAAGCTGCCAAGCTCGCCCATGTAAATGGTAAAGAAAAATAAAGAAAATAAAAATAATTACTGGCACACCGCAGATATTTACGCAAATATAGGACACTTTACTAATCTTTATTATAATAACATCTGGCATATTTTCTGTAAACTGTAACGAATATCTTTTAATAGTTATAACATTTTAAGAAATGTTCTAATCTACTTTTATGAATCCAGTTGCTCTGAATTACATGAAATTGTCCAATTAAAAGGGAAACGTTTACTTTTCTTATCTAACAAAATGTAAAACAATAACTTTAAACTTTTTACTACCAGCGTATGTATTTATACGAGTTTATTTATAATCGCTGTTAATAAATACACAAGTTGATAATAATACGGAGTTGAAAATAATAAATGGCAAGGGATATTTACCCTTATTTGCATCTACAAGATATTCCCCCGACGTTGTTACGTATACCCATGGAAGGAAGCAGCATTAAACGTATGTAGATGCATACATACGTACACGTATATAAATTCCAGGCAAATGTAGTACACTGATGGTCCGAATACTTATCCACTCCACTGCGAGCACCCAAACGTAGAATCTCGAGTGTTTGTAGTGGCATGGACAACTATTGTGACCCGTGTCTATGAACTATGCAAATCTAAAGAACTATGCAATGTTAAACGCTTTTTTAATGCCAGTGAATCTAACAATTCCTTGATATCGAAATACGATTGAAAATAAAGTAGAATGCACTTGGTTAGCCGTGGATTTTATTTTGCTGAGATCTGATTTTTTGCGAGACCTATATTTCCCCTGGATTAAACTTATTACCCACTTTTTTAGCAGGTTCGTATCAGCATTTTTTTGTTATACAGAGTTGTTTCACGTGGCTGCTTATCAATATTTTTAAAAATTCAGTCTCTCGCGTGAATTCATCCACATATGTTCGTTTTCCAAGAGAAGCATTAGTTTTATCTTAATATTTTGGTAAAATAAATGTGTTTTCGTGAATTTCGAGGGAATGTTGCTGGTTCTATTTTCTAAATGATCATAATTTGAATTGGGAATTACAAAAAAAGACGAAGACAAGGACAGTTTGTTGGAACTGATTGGACTTCATTTAAATCTTCAATTACGGAAATTACCAAGTGTATTAACAGGAGTGAGCACATTTTTATATTGCATTACGCTAAGCTTACCACACGTTTAATGTGCGGTGAACGAGGTACTTGAAATCCCCAAAAGGATAGAATTTATGGGTCTACACACATTAAAATGGCTGACTCGCTGCCAAACGCGCAATCGAATATGCGGTGCGCAACTAATAGCGTTGGAATTTCCAATTTCGGAAGAATATATTAGATCCATGATATTGTTACTGTGTTCTGAGAAACAATCAATTGTATGTATAAAAGATCGTGTCATAGTTCGTTTAGATTACTGTTCTATAATATTTAACAAATTATTCCAGAAATAATCAAAAAATTTCGAAACTACATAATTTTTGTTATACTCCCTTGAAATGATTTAACAGTCATTTAATATGAGCATCGCCGTAAATACAATAAACTCCAAATCAATATTTTCAGCGATCTGAAAGAAATTCTTTCAAAACCAGATCGACGATAATTCAATGCTTAATTGAATTACTGCAGAAAAATAAGATAATCAATAGTAGAAATATTGAATTCAATTAGAATAAAAAGAACTCGTTATTGTCTATTATTTCCATTTGCAATTCGATTTCAATTGAAATATTTTTTATTTAATAGCTGTATAAGCGTACGTGCCTATTTTTCCAATTCGATAAAAATTGAAGAACGAGTGGCTTGTATGGCCGTGGTTTACTCAAAATAAATCTAGAAATCAATTTAATCGACGATTTCATTTCGGGAATTTCAACGAAACAAACGTCGCCGAGGAACGTCATCTACAACAAGAGGTGAATTATACGTCACGCGCACGAACATTTGCGAACGAGTCCCTGTGAACCGAATCGAAAACAAGCGTGGAAAGGTTTACCGCCGATGCCCTAGAAATTGGATAACCCCCGATTGTTATTCCATCCAATTTGATGGTCTGATAACGAACAATGTGTGCCGATGCGCTGTGCAACGCGTCTATAAAATGCGAGTGTGTTGATTCAAGTAAATTTATCCTCAAGGTCGGAAAACGTATAACCACTGCAAACAAACTGTTCGTATTTACAAAGCGGCGTGGAACTAACAACGAACTGGGTCAAGCATCTGTTTAAAACAGCGATTTTAATGAAGACATTACGTCTACAGTGGAATTATTTGCGTAAAGTAAGCGGTGTCTTCGATAACACGCTGTACCCCGCAAATTTCAATAATCCCGGGAATATATCGTAAACGCGTGATATTTAAAAGAAAATTATCTGTACGAATCAATTGTTTCACTTCCTTCAACGGTTATATGATATCTAGACAGATAACTATTTAATGACAGTGTCTAATACTTTATGTTCTTCAATGCAGTGATTATGAACATTTATTATGATAATGAATAGTATATTACTCTCATCGGTAAATAGAATTTTCATCGGTTTACGTATTCAAGTGTTAAAGACATTTTCAGTGAGAGAATTTCCGTACGTTCTTAACAAATAAATAATTAATAAATGAAAATAAGATATAAAACACATTGTGCTCTTTTCGTCTTGTTAAGAACGTGAAAATTTAATACTTTTAGCAAGCAAATTAATAAACTTAGGGAGGCAGAAAATATGGGCTTGATTAATCTTGCTGTTCATGTGCGAAGACTTCTTTCATGCTTTTTTTGTTCGCCTGGCCGGTGTACTTCGTTTTTTTATTAACTGCTTCTGTAATTTCAATTGTATTCGTTATACTAATGAATGAAACATTGAATATGTTACCTGTGTTTCATTTATACTGAATAAATGAATATACTTACAAAGGAAAGTTTTACATACTTTAATATAGATTGTTGTTTTTTCACGTTTTCGTTTAATATACATGTTTTGTACATCGAAAGTTACAAAAACAAGCGTTTAAATAATTTTTCGGACTCCCGTCTACGCTCTGGTTGCGTCATTACATCATACGGGGAAGTTACGAAGTTTTAATTCGCTTGACGCGGCTGAAACGTTAAACAAGTTGGTATCCGATAATCGAACAGCGGCGAACACAAACTGCGATGAAAACGTTATCACTTATATTATACGTTGCACGTACATCTTCTATCCGGTGGTTAAAACAATAAAAAGAATCTGTTTGCTTGAATGCAACGACGATCAGTGACAACCTAAAGTGAATTGCATTTCTCATTCTCACGTCGTGCTATCCGACAAAATGGAAATGCATCCGATCGAAATCATTCTTTACCTGTATTGCATTTTTTCCACTGATATTACATCGCAATCGATGCGTGCGGATTATTGACAAAACTGGAAAAATAACAAATGCAACAAACAAATAACAGTTTTGACCAGAATCGGGAGTTGATTGTTATTCGAATAATCCGATTTTTGTTTGTTCTTTTTTTTTAACCTGCGATAAAAGTCAACGCACACGATTACATGAATTCCAGATGAACGAATAAATATTCAAATCATTTATTTTTCAATTACATTACTCAAACAATATTGGCAATACTGAAGGAACTGGCGAATGAAGTAAGGGATATGTTTAAATAATCGGTTCAGTGAAAGTTCAGCATTCAGTCCCAGCTATTAATATGAGTGAAAAATGACATTTTCACCTTTATTTGTTTCAAACAAAATATAAATTTAGCTTTTTCTGTTGCACCCTTATATATTGTGTGTACTGTTTAAACATTCATATTGATCGACAGAAGTGAATATAATTTTCTAAGTAATATTTCAATAAAAATGTTTATTTTCCTATGGAAATGTAACTTGAAAGGTTCATATTAATTTAATCATTTACTGAATAGAATGATCAGCCACTAATAAATTGATTAAAACCTGCAACATTTTAAGCTAAAATATCTTGCAAAAACCACGTGTATTCCAAACGTCATTTACTTTTTTCGAATATAAAATACTTACATTCTGTTTTTCTATTATCGATCGTTAACACGTTGACTGCCACGCAAATTTTTAGCGTATAATATTACTCGCTCCTTCACAGTAAAGACAAATGATATTCGAATTACTATATTAGAATTAATTATTAGCATTTTCTAATATTTAACATTTATATAAAACATTAATATACAATAATATTCGTCACAATATTAGGCACCACAGTTCTTGTGTTACACAATTATCTAACTACTTACTAAATCTTTTCATTCAACGTTGATTTATTATGACAACTGTTTTCAAGAAATTTTTAAGGTCATCGGTGACCATATCAAATTCTTTTCTTCTTCTAATGAATAACTCACCAGTTAACTGCATTAGACGACTATAAGCGTCGTCTTGAAATCAAAATGACACTAATTTCTTCAACGATCATTTCATTCATTTGTTCAGATAAACATGTAATTCTTCTTCGTCCCGCTTTAGTTTTTCGTTAGAATATATTATAGGTATATTTCGCCTACGTTTCACGAATATACACATCATTATTTCATTTATTGCGAGTATTATCAGAGATTTTTCAAATGAAATCCCACAGTTCACAGGTTACGGATATAGTAGTTTTATCAAGCATTCTCGTGAAAGAGATCATGGGACAAGGGGTTAAAGGGACGCTTGAAGAATCACATTGGATCCGAGGAGAATGATCGCTTGCATACAACCCTAGCGGGTTTCATTGTCATTTCCAGACATTGCTGTTGAATTTTATGGCCGTACAACGGTAGCATTTGACATATCGGTCGGTGCTCATCCTTTATTCGTGGAGCAGGAGATGAATCTACCGGAACCGATAGTTCGGAACTACTGATCGTTCACTTACGTCAAAGTTCACGGAGTATATAATCAAATTTCAATCGTGAGCTATTACGAAATTTATAATTAATTAGAAGCAAACACTGACTCGCGATCCATTGCTATTCCAAAGCAATTGCCGGGGCTTATCGTGTCGCATTTAGAAAACAATTACGTAATTTATAGGACTTTGAGGTAGTAATCAAGCTTTGCTTAATGAATTTTCCGCGTAGCACTGGGAATGCCCTCCAATTAAACGGAAAAAGGCGAAATTGACAAACTCCCGCCGCTACGAGATAATTTATAGATTTTGGTTATTCAGAATCCTAATTTACGTCGTTACACCAAAATAATTTTCTTCGCAGAACTTCATGAAATTTTGTAATTAGGCGATCCACTTCTCAAATGTATAAATATTGAATTTAAATATTTACAGTGACTCACGAAAGTATTTGAGCACTTACCATGACATACTTTATTAATTATAATAAGTATATTATACAACTTTTACCGAAATATTATAAACATTGTAAGGATGTATGACTCTCTAGATTATATAGGTAAAGTTTGAAGAAAATCGAAAGATATATACAATAGTTATGAATTATTTCTTATAAACATAAAGATTGCCAAAGCCACAAATTTATAATTATTTCATTCCATTCTTCTCGATGATTTTCTTCTTAATGAATCATTTTAAGCGTTCATACAGAAGTAATGAATTTTCCAAGAAACAGATGAAAGATAGTTCGTCAAAGACTTTAAGTCGCAGATTATTAGTTAATTAAACGCTCGATCCGCAAGAAAATGTTATCTAACATTTATCACGCGATTGAGACGGATGAGATCTCCTGCGTCTTCGGAGACAGAGAGAAATGGTGGAAGAAAGGTTCTATTTTTCTTGAAACTTCCGAAAACAAAAGTATTAGAGACCATTACTCAAGGCAGAGAATTAATATGCTATAATATTGTAATAGTATAAAAATGCAGCGGTTGTTGCGGCAACGTCTACCCAAAGGAAATGTCACGATCAATCATAACGAGGAAGCGCATTTAGTTCCACGAATTGAAAAAAGTTCTGTGCGATAAAAACGATTAATTACAGATAGCGTCCTTCTAAAAATGAATTCTACTATTTCCAAGTGAAATACGGCTAGTCCAGTTCGTTTCGTTCGTCGAATTCGAACTTTTAAATGTTCTTGCCTTTTACCATTTTTCTATTTAAAAAAAAACATTTTTTAATAAACAAATTATATGTTGGATTCCATTAATTTATCTGATTAAAAATGGGTACAAAACGTTTCCTTTAATTTTAGGAAAACTGTAAAGCTGTAATCATCAATACATCGATGCATACACACAGGAATACAATCATCGAAAAACAAATCAGACTAATTCTTAATATTCATGCTTACACTTACACCTACGTAAAACAGCATTTCCAACGGTATCGCATGCTTGGATCTAAGGAAAAACCAAATATTTGGAATTCAAAAGGCAAATATCTACACCGACGTTCGAAATTGTGGGATGACTTCCAATATTTACAACTCACGAAAGAAAATAAACTGCAAAGCGATACGATTTGCTGTTAATTACTTTCGATGAGTTTATTACAAATTGTTTTTCTACTGGACCTCTTTACTTCTACTTCATTTTAACAGACAGTAGTATTTAATTGTTTTGTTTCAATGATTTATACATCTCAACCAGTGTTATATACTATAGAATTTTTCCATTTGGAACGTTGCATCGTAAGAGACACTACGCTCTATATCTTCATCGGATAATTAGCTTCAGCAATATTCTCGTTAAGAAGAAAGTGAATTGTTTCAACGGAAACGAGGTAGAACGCTCTAAAGCGATAACTTCAAATAACTGCATATCAATAATAGTATTCTTCTCTATAGCAACATATGCTAATTTAAAATCCGTTCACATTTTTCCAATAAAAAACTCAAATTCCTATCACCCACAGCGATTTCAAACATTCCATCGTTAATGTACACCGAGAAGAGTTTACCACACTCACTCGACGTTCGTAATATCAATTAGAAATCAATACCCGGTCTATTCCGTAGGATTTAAACGTGCCAATATTCGACTAATTGTTAGAGGATATTGTTCTCGTAATAATCTCGGACGAATTCGCGTTAATTTCCCCTCACAAACTTTTCCAACCCCTTCGTATTTAAAAACGACGGCCTAGAATTTCCAACGATATCGCTAAAGATCAATCGAAACAATTCTGTTCGAAGTAAATCGAATCTAAAAGCCTACATATATGTATTCATATATCAATTGAAGTTAATTAAAGATTCACGTTCAGCCTGGTGAAACAATTCAATTGGAATTTCTATAATGAATTGAAAATAATCTATAATGAATCGTACAAATTTCACAATTGAAATATTAATTGCGAAATTGTATAACGTCGTCTAACAGCCATCTACTAAGTGACACTCTACTTCTACTCGAAACATGTGTAACAAGACCGCGACATGACTACAGCGGACGAAATGGAAAATAGTAAATGGCAAGATCCGATCTCAGCGGCACTAAAATCATTAACCGTCTCAACGTCCTGATTTATACACTCCATTAAACGACCCCGAGCCGATGTTCCGGACATGTGGTTTCCTGTTGTTTTCATTGTAGCACGGCCGAGGTTCATTCGAACGTCTGATAAATCTACTCCCGCCGGATTCGTTGTTATAGGAATGCCCGTCTCCCACCGTGCACAGCAGCGAAACGGCAAAACACTCGCCCCTCTCTCCCATTGTCAAAAAAAGAAAAAAAAAGGTAAATATTCAAAACGAGCAGCGTCAACGTCACACTTATCAAAGCGTCGCTAAAGAAACAAAAAAGGAACGAACAAAAACAGGCGAAACAGAAACAGCGAAACGCTGAAATAAAGACAGAAAGACAGACAGGCAGACAGACAGACAGACAGAAAAGGAAGAAAAACAAAATTCACTCGCGCTCCGGCGGCCCGATTAAAAAGCACTCGTGAAATTAATTAGCCGTTAACTCGAGAGCCGCGACAAACGGCACACGAAATGGAAATTCGCTTAAGCGACTTTCAACATTCCCAGCCGCCTCGATCAAACACTCGATCGATTGAAACGTACGCGACTCCTCCGACACCGTTCGTGAAGCATGAGAATTGATCCTAAGATCAAAACGATCAGACACCTTCGAGTTCGACATTAAAAGGAAAGGAACAGCGAGTAACATGAAAGTAACGAGAAGCGATCAAGGAATCGTTTGATATCGGGCCGGCAAAACGTGGGCTCGTTCGTCGACGGCAGAGAGTAAAAGCCAACGTATACTTTGTGGAATATTTACTATTTTCCATCGCGACGGATTGGTCCGTCGGTACGAATTCCGGAGGAGGGGGGATACGATTTCCGGCGGAGGTCCAGGACACCTCGGTCACGGGCCACACTACAGGCGGAATGTAGGAAAGAGCGAGCAGCTACTATGAAATATGGAGGTTTCTTTCGTCGTGAACGTACGCTGATCGTACAGGATGCCGACGTTGCTGCTGACGTTGGCGGTGTCCTATCGTTCGGGAGGGTAACCTAAGGAAAGCTGCTCGTTTCTTTTTTTTCCTTTCGTTCCTTTTATCTATCCTTCTATCCCCGTTCGTCCGTGTTTCTCCCCTCGTTTCCCTCTACGTTATCCACTTTCGCTTGCGCCAGCTCGGACTCCGTCACTCTGAACGCACTGTCTATCTCCCCCTTTCAGCGGCCGGTCCGGTCCGTTCGTTGCCCGTCACTGGAACGCGGGGAACAACATAGCGGTGGGTCTCGTCTCATTCGCGAAAACCGTTCCCCGACGAGAAGCGGAAAACCGACGGAAAAAGGGTGGGACGACGGACGCGACACCGGTACCACGGGGTGGACTGAAGTCCCTACGAGTGCCGATCAGACTCTTATAGCCCGGCGTTGGAGCGCAAGCGCCCGTCGAACCCCGCCGCCTAGGGATGGGCCGGCACATTTCGAAAAGAGGTGTTGATCCTCTCTCCTCTCGACCGATCGACTTTTCATCGCGGGATGAGCCACGAAGACGGCCCTCGATAATCTAGCGAACCCGGACGACGCGGCGCGACCCGACGTGACGCTTTTCTCATATTTTCCCATCGGCCAGCCGCGAATAACTGGCAGGACCCACGCACGCGTTTCCTTGGGATAGAGCTTCCGGGAATATTGCGCGACGGGGATAGGCGCTCTTCTATATCGTCGGGCGTCATTGTGGACAGTCGGGGATGCGGATGATATTCTTGATAAGGGAAGGGTGGCTGGGTGTTTTGTAAGATTGTGTTTGAGTTTTTGGTGATTTGCGATGGAATTAATTGTTGATAGTGGGACTAATGAGTTGTATCTCTTTTCTGAAAATTTAATAGTATTTCTAGCGAAGTTGTGAAAAAACAGACTTTTGATACTTTAATTTAAAACCACTTTCGCAGTTTAATCTTTTTTTCTGTAATGGATTTTGGACATTTTCTATAGTTAATTTTATAATCGTTATTGGAAAAGTTGAAGAGTTAATTCAGAATGTACTGTGTGGATGATATTCTTGATAGGGTGAAGGTTGGCTGGGGTTTTGGTAAGATTGCGTTCGAGGTTTTAGTGATTTGCGATGGAATTAATTGTTGATAGGACTAATGAGGAGTTGTATCTCTTTCTTGAAAATTTAATAGTATTTCTAGCGAAGGTGTCGAAAGATACCTTTTTATATTTTAACTTAAAATTATTTTCCCAGTTTAGTCGTATATTCTGAATTGACTTTTCGACTTTTCTAATAACGATTAGAAAATGAACTATAGGAAATGTCAGAAATTCAATTGGGAGAAAATAATTTTAAGTTAAAGTAGAAATAGTGTTAAAGATCAATATGAGTTTTCGTAATGTATGTAAATGCAAATATGTATATACTAAATTTATTTTCGGAATAAGGAACAATGAAGAATTTGATAATGAAATTTTATTCAATATACTTTTTAAGAAACAATAAAAAATCTTGAAGAAAAGTAACGTATACTATAATAATAATAATAATATGTTGAGCGAATAATAATAACAACAGGTTACTGATAAACATATCGTAAAGTCGAATTTTCCATTCAGATAACATACAGAAGTCATAAATCCATATCGCAAAGTCCTAGAAAATATACAATGCACATAACTTTCTGTACGTATAAAATGACGCGAACTATGTCGGTAGTAACTATAGCTATAGATTTTAAAATGTCGTAAAACTGTGTCAGTGGTTGTGAATGTGTTAATAATCTATCCGTGGAAAATACAAAAATTTAGGTTATGAGCTGAACACGCGTTACAGAAATACATGAATACGAATTATTATTCGGAAATATTTATTTGAATAGGATAAGTAAAATATCTATTTTCTACATTAACCAGTTCAAAAGTTTTGCAACGTTTTTTCTGTTACATTCTCTAAGATGTTTATATTACATACACGAAGTGATTAAATAACATTATTATTATATCAATCCACATTTTATTTACTCTGTTAAATTTAATCGATTATTTGTAAATGGAGTAAAATCATGAAAAGGAATCATCGCTCCCTTACTGATATTCCATTTGTTTACCAATATTAGTATGATAATGAGTGTGCTCAGTAGCGTCATGAAATGTAAACAGTTTGGAACTAATCAACCACTGTCCTAATATAGACGTTTAGTTCATATCAAATATTTATCAGTATTATTAGACTGCGGAAGATAATGCAAATTGAAATTTTTACAAACAGACCTCATGATCTCATGTTTCCAACTCATTTATATTTTGTAATAACTAAATCCAAGAAACTCGTGTTAATGAAATGAACCTAAGAAAAACATCATCGTCTTTATCAAAATCTTTTTAAGTTTAACTAGTATACGAAATGAAACTTATGAAACATCTGAAAGCTTTATCTTTATTTCGAATATTGAAATTTATAAATTTATAATTATACATACAATTTCATTAAGATCCAAGTTTCATCATAATTTTCGCACAATTATTAAAATATTGAATACTATTTCATGAATGTTTCTTTTTTATAAATTATCCATTAAATTTTAGTACCATTATATTAAAATAAATATACCGCAAGTTTGTGTTCCATTGTAATACGAATTCACCAGTGTAGATTGTTTCTCGACGAATCCAATTGTTTACAAACTAAACGTTCCTTGTAAGAGAGAATGTTGAAAGGAACCGCGTTCAGTGCTGCTGTAGACGAGCAGTGGTAGTAATAGCCCCTCAACGGCTGTCGGAGGCCAAAACTCAAGTATAGGTAACCTTACTGATGAATCTATCAGCAGGACAACATCCCCTTTCCTTTTCGCTTCTTCTTTTCCAGTATTCTTCTCACGTTTCTCAACTGCCCCGCTGCTACAGCATTAATACCACTTGCATTTCTAAATAATTTACACTGTAAAGAAAGAATGGCAATATAATAGTTCATGCAATAACATAAAACTGATTACAGTCTAACAATGGCACGATCTAAATATAAATTACTTGTTGAATAATATTACTAACAAATAACTTGTATATTAGTAATTACATATAGTCGTATATTATAATTGTTAATCCTTATGTATTATAAATATTACATCTTAGAAAATACAATTTCATACTCTGTTTATGACATCGAAGACATTGACAGTAAAAATGGTAATAATAGTCAAATAAAATGCTATACTACCGTTTTAATTTGATATCAGGGTACTCAGATCAGTGCCACCGCCCGTAAGAACGTTAAGATGCTATCAAAACGCAGTAAACGTTGGCTGACGGAGATTTAAACATAGCTAGATCGAATGGATCAAGATTGAATCGAACGAAAAGGGGTATGTGATTTCTTGAGTCCTTTACTTCCTTTTTATTATTACGAGATATTATCATCTAGAGGTCAAAGGATACTCTTCTCCTTGTTTTTTCTAATTGAGAAGTTATTTGAAAGATTTTTGGTAAAATTTATTCATATAAAATTTTGAAACTTTCTGTTGTTTGCCCATTTTAAAGTAACTTCTCAATTATGTACACTTTGGTAATCATAAATACTCGTTCTATAGTTTTGGAGTTATGAAACATGAGAATATGTTTCTGAAATGTTTACGTTTGCTGAAACATGCGACAAATTCTGTAGAAAGGAAATTCTAACGGGGAATGTTCTATACTGCCAGGCAGACTTTTCAAAGAGCCTTTGACGAATTGTTGCACGCGGAGTGCTAAATGCGTTGGTATCTCCTTTTGGAATCTAACGATTAACAATATGCAGAATACAGTGAACAGTGAAATCTTCTGTCATATCAATTAGTAATTAATTATTAAAGCAATTATTAATTAATCGTACCAATATTTGTTTGTAGTACAATTCACCTAAATAAGGAAAGTGTTGATCAAATAATTGAGTGTTTCATCGTAGAAATAACATTTTATTACATTTTTATATCAATTATACTAATTTTTTTCAAAATAATCAGGTTAAATTGTTTAGTTTGTTCTTTTATTAGCTTTAATAACTTTTTTACGTTATTGACAAAATTAATCCTTAAATCATTCTACATTGTTAAGGTTAAAGTATTAATACTATTCACAGAAACAATTTTACAATAGCCTAGAAACACGATGTCAATTATGTTATTGAAATATACTTTTCTTCCAGCCACAATTTTCAAGATGTAAACTTAATGTAATCATTAAGAACTATATTAAAATTCTGATGAATAATAAATGTATTATTCTCTGAGGGAAGTAAGTTGATACATATATCTAATGAAACTGTCTCATACGAATCTTCGTTTCTAAGAAAATCGGTTTTGAAAGTTTGTCTGACACGCATGCATTATATACCATCTGAAAGAAGTGGAAGTGGAAAGCCATAGATAGACACGCTAGCCAGTTGCCAAACAGAAACACTGTAACGGTATAGAAGTAAAAGAAAAAAAAGCAGTTTAAAGCGAGATAACATATTAAAACTTCGGAATACCAACATCAAAGAACGTTGTTGCGTGTATTTCACTTATTTTTCATGTAAAACTGTTGCTCGAATAGTTCTATCGTAATTTTAGAAACAGCTTGCATACTTACGTAGGTATATACCTGACCGTTATAGCATGTACTGGAGATGACATACAATGCAACAACGGTTGTGCAGTAACAGGACCTTGTCTCGTGATTAGTCTCTGTTTTCACTGGCGGACGTTTTATAATTCTGTGGATTATAATGTTAATCCTGAATTCCACAGGTAGGTTGTTCCGTCCCAGAATATACAAGAAGTCTCGTAACTGGCAGTTCAGCTGGAAATAATGTAAATAATATGCATGAAGAAATAAGTCGAGGAGATAGAATAACATTTTCTCATTTGAGACCTCGTTCTAATAAAAACGAAGCTCGAATGTCTGCCTAGCAAATAGTGTACTTAGGTGACTTCTGATTAAATATGATTAATATAATCGACATTTTAGAGAAAGTGACGGATGTACAGTAAAATCCTTTTCTTTTAACAGTGTCTCTGTAAAATTCAAATTTCAAATTGTTTTATCAACAAGTAATCAGTTACAGATAAGTTTGATATATTTTCAGACAGGGATTTGGTAAAAAGGGAACTTCAAATGAAATTATTTAAACATAATATTAATGTTTAATATAATTAATTGGATTCGTATTAAAATAAAGTAGTAAATATTCTATGTAGTCTTAATTTGTAATTTCTATTCTATGTTTATTAACATTTGATATTATATTGGTTGTTTGATATTGAATATAATTAATATTATACATAATTAACATTAATGTACTGATTACTATTGTATAATACAGTGTTCTATGGCTTGATTTATTTATTTTTCGAGTTTTATAAATTATAAAACACCTTGTAGGATGATATTCTTTAAAATATTCATAAGCAGATTCATTACAGAGACGATGTGAACTCCCAATTCTCAGGATCATTTCAAACAAGCGGCGTACCGGATGTTGACAAATTAGCTGTGGAATTGGGACCTGGAAGATAATTTCTCACGCCACACGTTTAAGCAAACACATGCTCATTCAACGACTTGGTTCCTAAACCTCAGTAGCAATTTCCGTGTCATAAATCTCAAGATACAACAGTCATCAATGGATCCACTGCTTCTAGATGTTATTTTTAAGTATGAAAATGACACGATAAAAGCGAAGTTGATACATATGTAAAATATATTAGTAATTTTATTTACAGGTTTTACTCAATTATTACTGCTTTCATAATTAAATTTATAACAGATGAGACTTTGAAAGGTTCGACGATAGAAATTATACAATATTATATGAATGTACCATAACGAATATATTTTTCGAAATGAAATAAACTATAATTCGAAACGGTTAATTCAGTAATAATAGATTGAACATTTGAAATGTAAAACATGTAAAAGATTGATTCAAGTAAACTGTTTCTTCGGAGATCAAATAGTATGTGCAGATAAATTATAAAAAGACGTTCGAATGAAACTAAATAATCTCTTTGATGTACCTTCCTTCTAGATTTATGTGGATTACATTGTATCTTAATTTTAAAAAGGTAATTAGTTGCTATTATTTTGTCCTTATCTATTCATTCAGTTAATTGATACTTAATACATCTAGGAAACTGTAAAAGTGTCAATTGAGTTCCATGAATTTACTAGAAGTCATCATGAACATAAAAAAGTTCCAAAAAATGAGTCACCCTGCGAAAGGGATGATAATATAAAACTAAGAACAGGATGGAAATTAAACTTCGAAATCCCAGCAAAAAGTTGTCATCTGGCTGCGGGAAAATTTAAAGAAAATAAAGATGAATCGTAAAGCTGGGATCCAGAAAGTTCCATCGAAGTACGAAAATGAAATTGGGGAAAAAAGTTAGCCATGAAACAGCTAGCGGTGCTTTAAAGAAATATGGATACAATTTCAAAGTCGCCGGAAAGAAGCCGTACGCTTCATCGGCGAAGCAAACATTTGCAGATGAATACGCGAAATAGATGAATAAATTTTAGAAAACCAAACGGAAAGCTTCAGTAACAAAAACGCGTGCACTGAAATCGCGGTGTATTAAAAGATTGACCGATGAATTTTCATCACGCCAAAAAAATGATACACTCCATACATCGAACGCTTTCATTAGTTCCATAAAAACAGCTAAAAGATAGCGTGTTATAAAAATCAATTTTATTCCGGCCTGTCCTGTGTTGAAAACTACATGATTGTAAAATATTTTTAAAACCGTGGAATAGAAATGTTACAGAGCGAATGAACGTACAAAAATGTAAAAAATGATTTGTTAGCCTATGTGCATAATTGTAACAATTTTTCTATTATAGTTAGAAATTATAGTAAACTATAACAGTAAATTTATCACATAGAATTGACACGAATAGCAAGTTTCCGAAGTACACTATCATTTGGAATTCTTAATGTCCCACGAAATATTGCAGCTACTGCAACTGCAACACTTTTACGACCTTCATTAACGTTACAAGCGTGACGTATATATCCTTATAGTACTTTTAAACACTCTACTTTAACTAGAACACAAACAGAAGTTCTACCAGTAGAATTTCCTAAAAGACATCTCCCTGATCGTAAGGACTCGATGGTACTAAAAACAAACTTTTTTTGTTCGGAAACTGTTAACTAAAGAACCTTAGTTACTTCGTATTTTATAACTCTAAATCGATCCCTTCCACGCGCATTATATTACTATAGTAAAACAACATTATTACTAAATCTGTTGCTTTTTCACACAAAATCTAGTCCAACATTGATCTTGTGCAACTATAATCACCACATCTCACTTTACAAGCGCTAAGTATAGCTGCACTGCATAAAGTATGAAACTCTTTAGTTAACCATCCATTATACTATGAAATAAATCTACACATAAAAATCTTTGTTAAATATGTTTCTCATATCTTTGTCTAGTAAATGTTTAAAGTTATATAAAATTCTAAGGTTACATAGTTTAGGAACTACGAGATAGAAGTATACTGTTGGAAAGTGGTGAGTGTTACTAGAAACATTAATTTATTTATAACATTCGCTTACTACACAGCTGTTTAGCGGTTCACACTGCTTTGTATCATTGAACGTATCATTATTTTTAATGATAATGCTAATGGAACTTATGATACCAGATGCTTCCCTTTTCGAGACGCCCTAGCTTCTGCAAACACTGTTTGTTGAGGTAGATTCAATCTAATATCGTTCATAGTGTAAGGGACACTCAGTTTTTCCTGGTCTACCGGTGAAAAGAGGTCGGCCATGTGGCACACACTGGTCCGAAACCGTAAAAACGCAAACTAAATTCAAATTTTCGATCCGGATGGAAATCCATGGAACTTTATGTGTTGATTCTTGTATCTAGAGATTAAATTGTGACATGTATATAATAGACACGTGTACATAACATACGTTGCCACAAGTTCTCTAAAATTTATCATGAAAACGCTTCGTAAACGAAAAAACACGTCTGTTTCAAAACGAACATGTTAATGATTTTGTGACAGAATATTTTTCAACTATAAACATGAATTTTCGAGTGAAAGAAATAATTAGTTGAAGAGAACAGATTCTTATATTCGAACATATGAATTGGACACCATGTTTTATGTATTATTTATCTATTAACGATTTGTATACTGAAGGATTGCAATTCAATAGCAGCCTCCAGTTAATCTTCTTCAGTATTAGCCCTTATGTGATGACACTTCGAGTTGGCTGGCAATATAGCAGACAGCCGAATTGAGATACGGATAACAAAGTCTTCAAGCTCGCTACTAATGATCCTGCAAGCGACAGACCGCTTTTCCGCTGTGACAAGCAATTTCGACGGATTTTTTACCGTACAAAAGGTATCGCTTCCCGAACCACTTGTACAGATATCAAAAAGTTATTCCGTTTGTTCGAAATTTAAAAGAAAACGCTATAAAAGGGGATTCGAGCGTTCAGAAGTTAACTGCAGAACTATTAGCTCAACGCTTTAATTTGTGATCTTGAGGTATAAGATGGTAAGCTGGATGAGCTTTAACTTTTGACGACATCATGTGCCGTCATAGGTATCGCGGCAGCTTTAGGAACGGTACTGTTGGATGGGTTCAGATATTCCATATCAGTTGAGAAAACTCCCAAGAGCAAAATTCCTTGCTGCCAGGAGATTCAAGCGAGTCTTCCAATACCTTACTCGAATGAACATTGAAAGGGGACTCATAGTGTAAATACAGTAACCTTTTAAACGCGTGAAATGCGACCGCCGAAATTTTGACAGAAAATCATGTCTGAATGTAAAATAAACGTATACATGTGAAAATAATTAGAAATACCTGTGAAAAATAAATAAACTTGAATGAAGACATTTTTGGTCAAAATAAATTCGAAATAACACTCTTGCCAACAGTAGTTTCATGTACCGTGTACCGCATTTTCTGTTGATGTTTTCCTTTCTTATACGTATATGTCATCCATATTGAAAATACGAAAAAGTGTGTGGCCAGATGACGGGGTCGAAAGTGCTCTTAAATCAAACTGGAAATGCGAAATATAATTCGATAGTTCGCTAAAAATAAGTATTCTGTATCAATCTTCAACAAAATAAGGGATTTTAGAACTTGATTCTTTTAATGCAGAAATTCATGAATGCTATTGTAGTTAACAGGATATGTAGCTATAGGAATGATTGAATATAGAGTTCTCCAAAGTTATTTTCATTCATATTCTGTGGATCGAAACGGTTATAAAATGTTTTTAAGATATTACCAAATAAAATTCGATAATTTTTATTTTAATAAAAGCGTAAATGTACAATTAATACAGAATGATAAATAGTTTATTAGAAGCTCAAAGCATATCCAAAATATTACCAACTGCTCTGCAGTGAACTTTGTACCGACCAGGCTTTAAAGATAGGGTAGGTACATCAGAATTTAACGCGCATGGTACAGTGAAATTGATTTTTTATTTTTTAGACGTTTTTTTCAAAAGAAATTGTAAATATTCGGGAGTAATAATTATAGCGAGATATCGTTACTAATACAAATAATATTGCTTCAACTACGATTTGAAAAAAAAGAGTTAAAACATTCTTTAATATACGTGAAAATATTTACGAGTTAAAACTTGGTGGAAAATTAATGTCCTGTTAATAGATATATCGCTATTTTATTTACAAATGACTTTACATCCCACATTCGTTCGTATTCTTTTACCTTGGTTTATCTTTCCAAATTTTTAATATTAAATATATTCTATGCATTCGAATGTTCACTAGCAATATACAAAAACTTAAATAAATTACTATTAAGTATAATGTATGGACTCTTTATCAATATAACCCCGAGAAAACACAAACTTATTATTAACCAAATGAAATTTAATTGTGTGCATAGAAATGGCCGATAAAAACAAATTATCTTAATAATACACGTTAAACTATTGTTACAAAATGCAAAATATTATTTCTAAATATCATTCAATTAAAAAGGTGCACTTTAATAAATAATGTTAACATAAATACTAAAACAGGATTATAAACAAAATTTCATTACTATGTATAAATTTATATATACTTGTTTGTATACTTACATTTGAATTTTTATTATTATATAATATATTCTTTATATGAATTTTTCGCATTATATAAATTTTATATTTACTTAATTATTTAATATTTATTTTATTATAAAATTTCTATACAACATTAGATGTCGTCTCAGTATCATAAGATTGCGCCACTGTACAAACGTGCAGATACGAGCTCTATCTACAGTTTGGTTAAACTGTTGTTAACTGCTATGTCTCACAAAAAACGCGTCGCTGACCGCGAAGTGTGAAATGCATTTATTTATAAGTGATCGGGAGTGCCGTGGAAGTTTTATTTTATGTGTGTTGCGATATTTAAGATAACAATGAGCTGGGAAATCAGCTGTGCAGATATGTGTCGTGCATGCATGAAGGTCGATGGTGTTCTTCTTCCTATGTATGATGACGACACAATCAGTCAAAAAAATTTGCCCGACAAACTTGCCGAACTGGCATCAATACAGGTTAGTAAGAATGTATTATTTTCATTCTGTATATTCATTTCATGACTGAATCAATATTTTTCTGTTACGATTACACATGTATTGTGTGTCATGCAGATACAACATAACCTCAAACTAATTTTCTCATATACATTAAACGCTCCTTTCATGTTTTTAAGTATGATAATGTAGTGTTCTTTTACAAACATTTATATCTGTTTATGTTCAAATTGTTTTATCTAACACACATTTATAACAGATTTTTAAATTGTCAACAATTGGGATAATGATAAGTAAAGGAATATAGAGATATTCATGCCCTAGATTAATCAATGAAACAAGTATAATAATTATCTATGAACAGATAAGATTTGTTTAGACAGTATAATTACTGCTCAAATGTAGTTTTTAATTAAATAATTTTTAAAACATTTTAAGTACTTTTAATAGTAAGATTTCATGAGTTTTAAAGATATACACTTTATTCTTATAGTAATCAATATTATATTTTATATTTTTTATTCTTCATACTTCAACCAATTGACATACATTTTGTTTATAGATCGACAGGTTTGATGGTCTACCAAATATGTTATGTGCAAAATGTGCTTATCGCACGGATGCATTTTATGACTTTAAGCTGCAAGTTCAAGCCACAGAAAAGAAGCTTCGTAAAATGTTTGAAACACAGATACGTTGGGCCATAAAGGTAAAGAGCAAAAACACTTTTATTTTAAATATATAGACTATAAGATTATATAAATAATAATATACATGTTATTCTATGACTAATAATTCTCTGTCAATTATTTTGTTCTACGCATTTATTATATAAGATTTTTCAGTTATTTCTGTTCCGTGTTCACATAGCTATATAATAACTTTGTACATATAATACATCTTCCAATTATGTTTGTTTTAGTATTTTTTTAAATATAATATGTATATAACACATACTTCTACATATACTCATACTATAGTACATTAAATAATAAGCTTATGCCAGTCCAAGAATAATAAAATGCTTTGGACTTAAAAATACTTTTCTTATGTAAGAAACAAATGTTACTTAATAGTGATAACATTGTATGTATTGTATGCTCTTCCTTTGTTCCTATACTTTTAACATTCTTTCATAGCAAAGGCCCACTTGATTTCAGAACAGTTTATTTTTATGTTCTTATTATAATAAATTAATTACTTATTATTGGTGTATTATTGAATTCATAATGAATCATATGTTGTTACAATTTAATCATTTTTTGGTAAATACAACATTAATTTTTGTAATCAGCATATTTTTTATTACACATATATTTGTCATCACAACTTTTTTTATGAAAAATTTTAAAAATTATATCTATATCATTTTGTCGATTTGTATTATAAAATATGCTGTAAAAATTCAGCTAAAGATTAAATACCTTATGAATGGCACGAATTGACAAATATTATATTGATCTCAATCTTTTAAATAATCTCGAAGAAATTTTATTTTAACTATTATAAAAAATTCAAGTTATCGATCCCGATGACGCTTTTACAGTCAGTTCCATATCAGTTCTATCTCGGCACAAATCAATAATGTGTTGATCGCTAACATATTCATTTGCTACTTTCAAACTTTCTCGTAGCTTGTTTACTAAAATATTATTATATTTTAAACCAATAATTAACATATACTTATAATGTCTAACAGTTTCAACGCCTGTAGAATTTATGCAAAAAAACTATTTAAACAACACTTCGGACCGGTATATTTATGTATGATATAGAATCGATTCAGAAAATAAACTACTATACAGAGTCTAGTCATCCGAGTAGATCTTTACCTCAAAATTTCACGAACTGTCCCATTCCTCATTAGGGCCACTAAGGCTAAGTAAAGCTACGCTTTTCAAGAAGTTGTCTCTGTAATCCCTGATCGTTCGAGCGTTCGCCAGTGATGAGCATTCAAGCTATACTAGCGCACTGGGACCTATTCTAGAAATGTTCATACATTTCGAACCGCTAGTTCGAACTTCTGCAAGTATTGATTGTAGTTTCAAGTTGGATAGCAACCTCTAAAGTGTTTAGGCGGTTGGTTTGTACCTCCAGTTAAAAATATGAATGGCTAAAGATAATAAACGAACCGAATAAATTGCGTCGCTGTTTTGTGATCATAAGGGATTTTGTTTTTGGGTTTTTTTGGCTGAACAGATTATAGGAATCAATCAATGGAATAGTAAACAAAGTTTCAAGCAGCTTGCTGTCTCAGAGACTTTGGTATGCAAGTTTAAGCATTCGAATCGATTCGAAGGTTTAAACCAATTCAACCTTTAAGCTCCTTGAAGTGAATCCTGCTTTGGATTCGAACATCAAGCTACTCGGATTGGATCTTGTCGTTTAAGTTCAAACCGTTCGAATTTTTGCGATCCGAAGTGAATACATCGAAGTAACACTCGACTAATTTGATGTAATTGATAGAAACTAATTCTTATTAAAATGTTTGTCATATGTTCGTTTTGTTAGCTAACATTCGTAATGAAGAAGTGAAAAAAGCATCTAAATTGAGGATAAGAAATATATTTAGTTAAATATATCGGAAACTACTAGAATTATAAATTGTACTACATTAGAATTAATTTATTAAAGTAAAACTTTCTAATAAGAAATCCAGCTCTGTAAGAAAATTTTAGAACATTTTGTTTGTGTAAATAAATGTTATACAAAAGTATAAATAAAAATATTTTTTCTTGACAATTTTTCTGCAATGTCTGTAGTTTTCAAATTTACAGAAAATTCTGCGAAAAATGTGTTTTTACAAATGCTATCCTTAAACACAATGACCATTACTTTTTTTACACCCTATACATTGCGTGCGTAATATACTTTACGTGCCGTTCTAACTGACGTATCTTTTACTACAAGGACTTCTTGAAAACGATAAAGATATCAGCTTGTAATAGATAGTTGAAACTGTAAATTGTATGGAAGACTACATGAATCTTCTGTAAAAAATCTAAAACGACTTAATTAAACAACAATTTCCTGCATTTCTTCCCTCTCCTTGTTCTCATCCTTCTATTTATCCTTCCGACCTACATTAAAACGCACATACGCATAAACAATATTACTTATATTCGGCATATATTACCTTTCAGGAAGAGATAATGGTCAACGATGTCGACCAAGACTGTGAAGAGCAAGCAAACGAGTTGCCGGAAGTGAAATTCCTAGACAACAAACCGAACATCAAATGCATCAACGACGCAGTCAATTCGGAGCAATTTCTGGGCGATGAAATAAATATCACCAATAAAGGAGATCACGTGCTGGAAATCGACATGTCTCAGTTGGTGGACGATGCCGGCGAATTCAACAAAGCTGACTTGTCCGAACTAAGAAGTATTCTGATATCAAAACTGCCGGAACCAGAAACTGACCAAGAGAAGCAGATAAAGAGTGAGATACCGAACGAAATTTCAAAAATCCTAGAGTCCCAGCATTTAGACTACACGATAATGTACATACCGGAAGAAGACGTTTCCTTGGAGCACATGCATCCGGAGAACGTTCTTTCCTGCGAAGCAGAGAGTACCATTAAACTAGAAGACGAAAAGAAACTTCTCTCCGGTGACTGCGACGAAGTTTCGAACGATTCACCGGACAACGAAGAATTCCTGAATCCCGTCTACATCGAGGACATGCAAGTCAGCAAAAGGAGCCACGGAAGGCAGCCTTGGGAGTCCCCTATCCTAGAGAAAACTCCTAGACAAAAAGTAAACGGTAGAAGCAAGCAGAAAGTCTCGCTAGAATCAAAACCGCAGGCGGAGAGCGACGACTCGGACTCTGACTATTTCGTTGATCCCAAAGACAATATACTGGGTAGCTTAAACGACACGATCACCAGAATAAAAGAGATCAAGCTCGAGGACAACACGATACAGTACCAGTGTACCTTATGTTTACAGAACTACGACAAGCTAACCGGAGTGTTGTTGCACACTATAGACAACCACGTACCGAGCAGCGGGCCATTCTTCTGCGTGGTTTGCGAGAAAGACTGCGAGAGTCACAGAGAGCTGCGTGCGCACGTGAAGACGCACACGGGCCAGTTCCCGTACACTTGTTTCATATGCAACAAGGCATACACAATGAAGAGGTACCTAAAGAGGCACATGGTGTGTCACACGGACTTCCCAAGACACAGGTGTCCTAAGTGCGGGCTACGGTTTATGGTCAAGTCCGAGTTAGAGTCACACATTTCCACGCACATTCGCGGAGCGCCTTATGCTTGCAGCCAGTGCCCCAGGTTGTTCAACCACAAGGGGAACTATAAGCGACATCTGATCAGTCACTTAGACCCGCAAGGTCTCCATCTACCCAAGTACCCTTGCAAGGTCTGCGGCAAAAGATTCCTGAACAATCGCACTCTGGAGACCCACATGCGCGTTCACACCGGCGAAAAGCCGTTCAAGTGTGACGTATGCGGCCGGTCGTTCTCACAGCAAGGGAATCTGCTGAACCACGTCAGAATCCACTCGAACCCGCGCAGTTACACTTGCGAAGTCTGCGGGAAGAGGTTTAATCAGAGAGCCACCTTGAGGGATCATAGTCTTCTTCACACCGGGGAGAAACCGTACGTCTGTAACGTTTGCGGGATTGCTTTCACCTTCAGCGCAGCGTTGAGACGTCACATGTGGACCCACACCGGTGGCAAACCATTCGGCTGTGAAATCTGCGACGCTCGTTTCGTCGGGAAGTACGACTTGAGGAGGCACATGAGGATACACACGGACAGGCCCAGGACGAAACGGAGGAAAAATACGAGTAAATCGAACGACGCCGAGGAGAAGGACAAGGAAGAGAGCATCGCTATCTCTGAGCACCCGGATACGGAGACAGTCCTCATCGAACAGGTCCTCTTGACCCAGGACGTGACGCAAGTCGTCAGGCAGCAAGAGTCCGAGAAGGAAAACGTCGACGCTTTGTTTAATCTAATACAGTACGGTTAATGTTATTCATGCTGGTATCTTTGATCGTATGCACACAAGCACTGGCTTTTATTTATAAACGCTTTCCCTTTTTTTACAATCACGTCAATTAAATTGAAACGAACGAGAGATTGTAACGGGACACCGTTCACCGTCTTAGGGAGCGCCACAGTTGACGCGTCTTCGATTGTTAGGTCGCGAAACGAGTGTATACGGTTCGAGGAGTGATCGGAGAAGATCCGGCAGTGACTAATTAGCGAGACATGTAAACTACTTAGGCAAAACTTCGTGAGTTTCAGAGATGTTAGGAAGTAAAAGACACGCGTACTTGTTTTTAATTTAGAGTCGGTCCACACGCCTGATGAATATGGATACTCATCCGGATCTTGGAGAATGTCTCCAGTTATATTCTCCACTCGAGGATCTTTGCAGATTTGTTGTTTCTTTGGGCGTAGGGGTGAGAGCATTTGGATTTGTTAGAAGATTCGTCTAGCTGATCATAGAAGGACTTTTTAAGGACTTTTGAGAAAATATTGATTCGACGCAATCTAGTGGAACTGAGTGCAACTTCAGTGGTATTGAACGTATCACGAAATAGTATAGACACAAAAGTGTTGTTTTTCGTTCACAGTGGAAGACTGTGATACATAGGTAATTCTGGTGAATGATAATATGGAAAAATTGTTTCGGAATTGTTTACGATGTTCGGAAATAAAGAAGAGTACATTCATCCCCCGCTAAATCAATTTTAACTTGAGTCAAACGAATATATGTAAAACAACGAGTCGTTGGATTTTTTATCTTTTTTTATGACTATCTAGAACCTTGCTACGCGTCTACTGTTGACAGTGAAATAATATATATATATATAGGTTATTTAGCAAGAAGTAGAAGAAATTCGAGATCGTTTTTCTTGATAGTACCATTCGAGAATCGTAAACAAATGAATACTGAAATCGAAACTTTTTACTCTTGATTTTCATTTTATGTTGTCACAAAGAATCATCCCTTACATTTTCTCCTATGGTTTGAAACACATATAAATATGGATAATTTTAGTTAGATTTACAATCATTTTATTGCACTTATTTTTAAAAATACCTTAAACTTTTATTAAAGTACCATAAGTATTGAAATTTTGATATTACATTACATGGTTGAGTATTTGAGTTCATTTTGAGACTTCAACGAAGTTAAAGATACTCTTGCAATTTGATAAGACTTTTCTGTATAAGAACAAGCGCGAGATACTGTTTTTAAGTGCATAGACAATGGACGCGTAGCTAAAGTAGAACGAAACGATGATATTTCGGTAAAATATACTTTCCTAAAGGTCTTAAATGACCAAATATTCGAACATCTACTTTAACCCCTTGGCGTATTATTTGCTTTCGCGACTGAGTTCATATAGCATTTTACTATCGACAATTTGAAAGAAATGCAACGAAATTTTCTGTTCTAATTTAAGTGGAAATATCATTTGAAGATAATACATTGATAATAGGAAAATAGTTGTTTGCTTTTATCCGTGAAAAATGAACAACATTCAGTTTTGTTAAATTGATCCAGAAATCTTCATCGCGAGTTTCACTCGTCATTGTATGGCAAGGGGTTAATCACTATATATAATTTCCTTTTTGCTCTATTTGAACATCTGATATACAAATTCTCCACGAAGCGTAGTAATTTCAGCATAGCTTGCGTTAAGAGTTTACACGCGAGAAAACGCGCGATGGCTTTGTGCAAGTAACATATCTTCATCTGCAACGAGATGAAAATTTATTAATGACTTTGTATGCGTGCCTTTGATTCTTAATTTGAAATGAAATGAAGATGTCTTACGGAAATTGTAAAGGCGAAATTTATAGATATTTTTTTTAGTCAAATAAAATATATTAATTCCAGTCTTTTCTTTTCATTCACAATTCTTTTGCGATGCCGTGTAATCGTTGATTAGACGAATGCAATGATTCCAAACACGTTTTCAATTGTACAGTACCTGAAGTTTGTAAGTTTCATATATCTTGTTTTTTACGACTTTACAAGAACTTGAACTGTCGGTTTATGGATAAATTTTGTCGCGATATTTCTGTGCAGCACACTGTGTAGGCAGAAGTCATTTATGGAATGAATGGAAGGAAGGATGTTTAGAAATGGTTAAATAATTGAAAAGACAAAATGAAATGGTGAATTAAAATCATAATGAATATTATTTATATTATGTAATATTTATTAGTATTATACACTTGTAGCATAAAGTATATAAATTATAATGCAAAAGTATATAACTTAATACTTGTCACGCAATTCAGTGAAACGACTATAATTAATTGATTCGATTTTATTTGTCAAATGAAATGATTGTTTTCTACTGGCAAATTACAATAAAGACAAATGACTGAAACAGTATACAATTGTGTAAAATCACCTTATTTAGGCTACATTTGTGACGATACATTATTACATCTTACTTAAATAAAAATCACTGGGTTTTCTTAAAATTATGTTCTCGACTTCTAATAAATTTATTCGAAAATTCAACAGTTGTCAAATAATGTTTGAATGTCTATACGAGAACCTGAAATATTTAAAATAAAACCTACACCTAAATTTTCTTTATTGACAATACACTACAAAACCATGCATTTGGACGAATGTTTGCAATATGTTCATTACCGTAGTATAAAATGATATTCATTTAAGTCTTATATAGCTTGTATTTTCATAGTTTAAAAGGGAAATGATTTTTCTTGTGCCAATATATCTTGAATGTTTATAAAAAAGGACAGGTTAAAAAATCTCGTTGGTTTGTTTGTGACAAATAACGATTAATCAATAAATTCGCAATTAGATTAAGAACGGGATTACATTCGTTGAAAATTCACGGATAGTGTCGTATTTTATTTTTCAAATCGCCAACGCTCTCAGCAAGTGAGGAAGACCCGGGGACCAGTTACAAGTAACGGGTACGGCGGCCACTTATGATCATCACACGAGAAACCTGAGCTACGTGTATGTAAATACAAGTTGCGTAGGCTTTGAAAAGAAACCGAAGTACAAATCACATTGAGTAGCTTATTTCGGCGTGAAGATTGTCAGCGTTCTATATTCCTGGTGAAAGTGTAGTTTTCGAGAAACACATTTTTTTTAAAATGTCTGTCTTTGCAATAATAATCGGTGTAACTTTGATTCTGCATTCCAATGGTGTTACTGGCTCGAGTAAGTACGATGAAATCAGAAACTTGATTATTGTTTCGTTGTTACACGAGTAATCTTCATTATTAATTAATGTCAGTTAGGTTTAGATTCTAGAGTGAATACGAACGACAAATATTTCTTCATGTTTTTTTTTTAGTTTTTAATGTGATGTTAGCATGTTTTACAGGAAACAGTGGTATTCATAGAGAATTGTTTATTAAATTAGAAAACATTTAATATTTAGACATTAATATGCTGTTTTTTTACACTTTTAAAAGTATTGTGAGTGATTAGAAGAATGTAAATTTTATATTTTGAATATGTGTAGAAAAATTGATCTAATAACATTCTATTATTCTTTGGTAATAATTTACTTATTTCTATTAGTATATAAAATTGAGTAATATTTTTTGTAATTTCTGTCACACTTCCTAATTGCTGTGAACCAGATGAGCAGAGCGATGTGACGAGTGGTCTAGCTGCAGGGGCAAAACAAGCAGCACCATTTGCTCAGCTTTCACCGACAGGAACATATCAACAAAATATTAAGCAGTACAATTTTCCAGTTGATTATAATTATAAACCAACTAGGTAAGTATCTTATTTTGATATATATCTATTTTAAATTAATATCTTGTTAAATGTGGACTATCCTAAGGGCCAACATATTGCTATTAACAACCAATTGTTTATTTTATCTTACCAAAAGTGACAAACGAAAGTATACATTTATCAAAGCTTTGAAACATTGAACTTAAAACAATTTTAGTTACCATTTCACATGAAACTGCATTTCCATAATATTGATTAATGAAAATAGAAAAATGTAAATGATTCAGACATTTGAAACATTGAACTTTATATTATTCGAATTAATAATACAACTTAAAAATGAAATAAAAATTTAGTAAATCAAATAGAGTTTTATAGTCTTTGTGACATACAATAAATCTTCTTCTTCTATCATTTTTCCTCATTTACAAGATAAATACCAGTTAGAATTCGCAAGAACACCCTGTACAGAAAACGAAGATTGTGTCCTCTGTAAATACAAATTAAACAGAATTTTTTGCCACGTTCTTTTATGATTGCAATTTCTGGAGGAATACTGACCTTATTTTTGCCTTATCATTGTTATGCCACGTTCCAATCATTGTTATTGTTTGATATAATTATTATTGCCTCTCATAAGCACTCGGGAGACGTAAAAAGAATTGCGACATTATTATATTGTGACCTTTCAAATCGGAAGATGTACATATACAGAACAATAATAAAATTAATGTCATCAATTTGTATTGTTAATACATTTCTTTTCAATTTTTACTATCACTTTGTACATTTCAACCATAATAATAAAAATAATAATCTTTTAACGTAACGTCAAAAAATCAAAGATATATTAACAATGAATTCTGTTACCCTATTATAGAAACTAACATTTTCAAAGAAATGAAAATCTCTCAAAGAATGTCAAAGATCTAAAAGAACTTCCCTCAAAATCTAGGATTCTGTTTCCAGTTTTTCTTATTACATTGTTATGATTATATTTTATTATTCACAACATATATTTCTGTTTTTAGACGGTGCCCATTATGCGACAGCTCAGTGTACCCATATTGCGGGGAGAAACTATTACACGACGCGTGTTGCTGTACAGACCCTTACATCCACGATCTTCCTTACCAATGCAAATTAGCGGACTGCCGATTTCTACACTCGAATAATTGCAGAGAGCACAGATTGATCGCTAGTTGCTGCTGCAGCGACGATTATCGATCTTTATTGAAAAGTTTTGCAACCGTTTAAAGAACGTCCACGAGCATTTCGTTCGACGTCGATTCGACGTTAAAAATATTTAATAATTATCGTCACTTGGATGCTTTTAATTATATCTTAATAACAGATTCACGCGAGAATGCAATTAAGGAATCAGATTCAGTAACAGTCTATAACCATGCCATTTTTTACACGGAAAATTAGGTCAGTAAATCTGTAACAAATGTGCCATTCAATTATCTGGAGTAATTAGTCTTGCCTCGTGCTCGATAAAGATGTACTTCCCAAACTGTACTTACGAAACGGACATTATCTTATTTTTTTCAAATATATGCACGTGTATCTCGGTATACTTATAATTCGCAAATATCAATAAAACATATGAGTAATTGAATTCAAGTATTATATTAAAAATGGATGTGACAGTTCAATAAGTAACAATGAAAATTAATCGAGAGTATGTCAGCCAAGAGAAATCTGTGAGTCGTGTGTGTATATTAAACATGCGATAAATTTTATGATATTGTAAAGGATTACTTTCTTTGTGCTCTTTGTTTCTACCCTTCCATTAAAGATCGTATACATTTCTTAATGGCAGTTTATGGTATTGTAAACTCTCGTGAATGTAATTGATTATACAAAATTAACCTCAATATTCTTTCTATGCGCGCAAAAATGTGTGTAACGTAAAACATATTTAGCAAAAAGTGTTTACCCATGGATTTTCTACATTAGAGAATATTAACATAATAACATTAGAATTATTCAATTGACGTAACAGTGAATCATGTTATATTCAAGCTTGTCTACTCCACTAACTCTACAGTCCACTAATTAAAATTCTAAAACAAATCAAATTGAATTGAAAAATTGTTGTCGTGAATGTTATGGGTGAAGAAATATTACAATGGTGAGGAGAAATCGGTTTTCTTGATAAATGGAGAAATCAATTTAATATGTTTTATTTAATTACCATAGTCTTATACCATCACCTTTATAATGTCTATTATTTTCTATGATTTTATTCTATCATTCTGTAAATTTGTTAATGCTACTTGCATAAGACGATAATAATGTTAATTTTAAAGATGGTAATAGTACGATGGCGCCATCTTTGGAGGATACGAATGGTATAAATTTCGCGCGTGTAACGGCTTTTACACTTTTTCTAAGCTGGTGTTAATACAATTGAGACAAAACCATATTTCATGTCTAAATGCCAAAATTACTCAATCTATACCGACTTCTAAGCTAAGGCAAAGGTCAAATGTTTTGCAAACACGGGACTCCACCCTGATAAAATGAATTTACTGTGTACAGTGACGCACGAGTCATTTGAAACCATTTATCTTGCCACTGTCAAATCGATATTACTTTCTTACCGACCTAATATAACAGCGATTGCAAAAAATGGTCATTGAGGTCAATCGTTAATGCATATTTAATATTCAAATCAACTTTGTTGCTTTATCTATTTTTAATATTGCAATTTCTATGTTGAACGATATACACAGTGCCTCATTTCAATCTGCAAATCATTCATATTACACTGAATGAGAAAATCTTTCAAGTAAACGTTAATTTACTTTCCACAAATATAGATATACGTATTTTTATTTTTTATTTACTTATTAATCTATATTTTGCGCGTGTTAATACCAAAATTAATTCTTAAAATTGGGGACGACGTATATGTGAATCCAAGATGAGAAGCTCATATAATTGACATATTATATAAGGAAGTAATATGAGGAAATAAACATTACATTCAAATTTATGATCCTTCCTATACACAGTTTGTTATCTAAGGATAAATAAATAGGAAACAGAAATGATTAAATAGAAGAGAAACGGACTATCTTGTCAAAACAGATTATCGAAAGTCAGTCACCCGTGATGCGATACCGAATTTCTCAAGTGTGCGAAACAAAAAAAAGAATCAAGTAGTCAATGAAATAAATTTCAATTCAAGAGGAATTTATTTCAATTGATTTTTATGCTTCCATTCTACGTTCGTGAATCATTAATATTTACATTAACATAATGTAATGCGATTCAGAAAAAAGCAAGGACGAAAAAAGCAAAGAAGTACGTTAACGTACTTGCACAAAAAGGAGTCATTAATTACTTATATTTGCATACGTAAAGTGAATAATCTAATACGTAACACTGATAACCAGTACTTAACTGTTGGAAGATTTTATTTTTTATTCCCACGGGTTGACTGGCATGCACCATTTTTTTACGAAACATAATTTGCAAAATTTATGAGACAAATATTATTGAACACAAATGATAACATAGCTGTTCAGAATTTATTTTTACTTTTATAAACATTATTAATAAATTCTGCAATAATATGATATTAAAGAAAGTTCCGAAATAAATGTAAGAATAGTTGAAGCAACTTTGAATAAAAAAGAGATAATGCGTGAAGAGATACATCATTAAAAATTAATGATAAAAGTGACATTTATTGACAAGAATGTTGCAAATATTTCTGCACACAATGAATGAGCGCCTGTGACAAACAATAAACGATAAAACGATGAAAGATTCATCCTGAAAGTCAAATATTCGCGTAAAAAGATATTTCACCTTGCTGACGAATTTCCACGTGGCTTCGAAGAGTGTAAACATGTGTGTATGCACGTAAGACATGCGCAGTCAACACAATTATGAAAAACATTCTTTGTTAATTAAGCTATAGCGCAAGATCACCGTAACAAAATAATTTAACTGTTTAATAAGAACACAAATTGTCGATTAGTGTAAACATAAGAAACTTGTTCAGCTTTACTAGTCCAATGATATCACAGAATTATATAGATTATCAATTAATCCGTTCATTAATTCATAGATTCCATTAATGCCATTAATTTCATTGTTTTAATTAGTATTCAAGTGAAATGATTTATTCGTATCAAAATATATTCAATAACGTATAGAACACCCGAAGGTGAGTCATCAGTCGTTTATGCATATCACGGACACGATTTGCCCTAGCAAAATCCTTTGGAGGGATTCATTGAAAGGAGCATACCTGACGAATTAGGAAGGATTGTATATAAAAACCTCCTATGCTCCTGTCGGAAACCTAAAGACCTCAAGGACGTCCGAGGGTTACACGTGCCGACCGTTTCAGTGCGACAACCCTCAACGCCTGAGAATCGATGAAAATTCCGATCCGTCTCCACTTCGGCTGTTTCTAGGTAAATCTATAAAGTTGTATTCTTCCTTTTGCTCATCTATTTCCGATCCTCCTTCGAATTTCTCCGTTGGATGCACTGCGAGAACGTTTAGATATTGAAAGAGCTACCGGTATAATTGACCTTTTTAGAAGGTTGAAGAACCTTAAACTGTCTTGATAATTGTGTTTAAAGGAATTTTGCGTAAAACTAATACAGAAATTAGTAAAAAATTAAATTTAAAGAAGTAATATTCAATAACATTCTGAATGAATTGTAATCGTTTATTGAATTCAGTCCAGTCAAAATATTATAGTTATGAATTTCTATTGATGTTATTTAACAGATTACTTGTATTCCATACGTTAATGTAGAATGTAAATATCATATATAATATCCACTGAAATAAAATAAAAATTGCAATTGGCAGTCAATTCAAATTTAAACGTTAAACAGAAATAAAAAAGTAAACGTTTAGTTACGAAGTAGATACGAAAATCAATAGAACGCTACAATTTAAGCTCGCATAAATCGTTCAATACAAAATGAGGTTATTTTGAAAATCAATTTACTTGGAACAAGTGAATCATCATTGAAGAAAATATTTATTTATTGAAATATGCTGTATAGAACCTTTTAACGTTAATCTTTATTAACACAGCACGGTTTCTCTTCTTTGATAGATTTACGATTCGTAATGAGAGGCAACCGCGGGGTGCCGTTGTAAAAATCGATTGCAGATAAGATGTCACATGAATTCGATGACATAATTTTCACATGCATCATCGATATTCGCCTCCTGTAAACCGGTCTCTGTCAACGGTTTGCACAGCAGACCAGTCTGGAGCAACTGAAACGAATCGGGGCTCCGTCCTTGTAAGTTCAGATACACGCCGATTGTAGGACCCAGATTCGGTGTGTATGCCTTCCTAATGAATGCAACCATTCTTGGGAACGGCACAACCCGAAGAAAGTGTCCGAAAATAAACTGCGCTGATAGAGGTTCGCCTCTGTACGGTTTTAAATAATTACCGGTCATTTAACCGAATTAAAAACGGCGAGAGCGAAAAGTATACTCGTGTCGCGAAATCGTGGAATTATTTCTGTGTCGATATTAGACTGTGGATGTTTACAGAAATTATTGTATATAATTATTAGAAATATTGTGCATATATATATATGAATTTTATTAGTCTTGATTAATGAAAACTTATTATGAATGTGCAATTTTGTGTGAATCCCGTACGAAAATGTTGTTTTTAAAGTTTGAATTGACTTAGACCATTTTCAAAATTAACTGAATATAAATGACTTATAGCAATAAAAAACTATGAGTTTTTCAGTGATTAAAGTATTTATTAAAGTATAAAGATAATAAATATTCCAAACGTTTTCAATTATATGTTTCTTTTAACGTAGGAATGTCGTACATGTTCGAAATTAATTTATTGAATTATATAGAATGTAGTTCGTCGTTAATAAAGGAAAAATTACTTGTGTTTGTATATGTATAACAGTGAAGTTTGTAGCTTTATTTTTATAAAATAGAATGGCACTTTAAGGAGGATTGTATTTATTTTATTTATATGTTATAGTAGCGTGCAATTAACGGATGAATGAAATGAAATCTGCATTCCTGCAAATTCATTATTTGGAATAATCATAAGGAACATATAGCGTATATTATAATATTAAAAAGATTCAGCACTTAAATGTTAACTCCTTAATTACCTAGTTTTGTATAAAATGATAAATATCGCAAATTGAAATGTAATCTTATACATATATACATTAATCGGAATAATCTGTTTCAATCTAAGATGCATGACAGCGAAAATTAAAGCGCAATACATATGAAGCATCAATCATACCTGCAACAATTACAGATGACATGCAAGAATAACAACTGAAATTATCCTCTAACCACAGCAATTCGATCAAGTTTTTTATCATCGAAAAAAATCACTGACTACAATGTTAATTATATTTCAACGTATTTGCGAGATTTCGTTGATGCACAACGCTGGGAAACACGTAGTAGCTGTGTATTTACATATCGGCCCCTTGCTGAAATAGTCACAAATCCGAATCATCAATAAATATACTCTCGTGACTATTATAGAAAGACATAAAAATTCAACTCGAATATTCGGTAGTTTTAATATTAACACGCCCCGTGTCGAACCGTTTTTGAATAAGTGCCATTACCTGGCCGTGTGTTCCATTTTTGAGACACCGTATTAAGTTTGATAAATATACAAAAAAAATGTACTTATAGTTTTTCTTTTGAGTCGTAAATTTACTTACCAGTAGAATATTATTAACACGTTAAATACCACGAAAAACAACCATTTTTCTGTACAGTTATCTTTTTTAACAAAGAAAAGTAGCAACCATTATTCACTATTTGACGTTACAATCTTTGCATCACACTATTATCAACTTACGTTATGAAACATTTTGATTCGACATCGATTATTTTGCATGTTACGATTGTCTTCCGGTAATTTAGAAGCACCAGTCATCAGTATGTACACAGTGTAACAAAAGAACAAGTTCCTTCACATTCGAAATGTTCAAGAATAAAAACAAAGTAAAGATGACAGAGCAGTATTCGTGTAAACGTCACTTTGAAGTTAGGTCTAAACATGTCCCATTTTGGGGACACGCGGCACGGAACATGTTAATACCTATAAGCATTTACATTTTTATATGCGCACGACTGATTGTTTCTAAACAGTCTGTAGCTGGCGAATGCATGGGTGAAGAGTGGAGACGCCTTTTCGGGTGCAGTGGATCGGAGTTCTCCTGTACGAACCAAGTAGATCGCGTTACACGTGGAAACACGAGGGTATTATGTAATAGAAGGTCACATGTTTGCCAACTCGCGGAAGATCGGAGAGTTGAGGTCAGGCACGTGGAACACGTTTGTCTCTCCCGGGAGCGGCGGCGAACACGCGAACGGCCCCGTACACGTACGAGGAGATCCGCGCGAACACACGCGACCGATACGCGGCCTACGGCCGATTGTCTCGCCCGGCAAGCCCGTTTCGCGCATGCGAGCATTTCGCTCGCTCAACGTTTCACTTTTTTGTATGAGTCGATCGCGGGCCAAACCGATGAAATCCAGTTTTCGAATTTTTCTAAATTTCAGTGTCCGAAATCAATTTGCTTGATAACTGTTTTAACACCACGAAACGACAGTTTTGGAATTTTTCGGAATTTTAATGTTTGAAATCAATTTCTTTTAATTGGTTTAACATTAGGAAACGGTAGACATTTCTTTTGAACACGGAATGATACGAAATTTATTTCAAAAGTGGAAGTGATTGAACTCTATAGTTTCACTTTTTGTATGAGTCGATCGCGGACCAAATCGATTAAATCCAGTTTTGGAATATTTCATTAATGCAAACATTGAGGCAAAGAAAATAGAAAACAAGTGGTATAAAGTTAGATTAAGAAAATGGTGTAGGGAATTTCTATCAAAGTTATTAATTTATAAGCATTTGAAGGTTACAAGCTTGGTGTATAGGTACGTATAATTGTAACAATTGTTTTATAAATCTATTTACGGTTTTGTTCATGTTATTTGGTTAAATATAAGATAATAATTATAAGGCGGTGTAAATTTGTACTTGTAAACATTTCTTCGACAGCACAGTATCTGACCGATCTACTTAATCTGTTTTCGGTTCAATATCGCTTTATTAATTTTAATATTCGTTTCGCTTTTTTCTGTCATTTTTTAGTTATGATAAAAATTCGTACCCGAGAAATACCCAATCACGATGTCCTTGAACTCAGATTCGAAACGGATACGAGAAATAAAATAAGAAGAGAAGAAAGTGAACTCAAACGTTGGATCGCGACACGTGAAACTTAATATCCGATCTTTAATTTCATCGGTTTCGAATAGTCGCGGAACATTCTTGCAGCGAAATGTAGTTTAAGGCAAGATTTATGATCCTGAAATCTGAATTTATGAAAAAGTTACGCGGTTCGCTTTTCTTCTATTTCGGTGGGGATGACTTCATGGGCAAAATGTTTTCGGTTAATCCTGTGGAATACCAAAAGATGAGTGTTTTATGCGTAACTTTGATATTCTTAGCGGAGTTATGAATTTTTTGAGGATCGAGCTGAGTTTCTTTCCGAGTGAAATCTGTCGTTTTAATTTTAGAATTATAATATTAAGGAAAGAAACATTACAATTTCGAACACCAATTTCTATTTCATGATTGTTCTAAATTTATGAAAGATTCAAATTTCATACAATACGAAATCTTTCATTTTAATTTCGTAATTATAACATCGGAAAAGAATATTGTTTTAATCCACAATTTCAACTATTAATTTTTGTTTCATGATTGTTCTAAATTTGACAAATTAGAGATCAGTTTTCACGAAATCTTTCATTTAATTCCGGATTTGTAGTATCCAACAAAATATTGTCTTAAGCTATAATTCTTATTATGAATTTTTATTTGCGATTATTTTAAATTTGTCAACTTAAAAATACAGATTTCATACGGTACTTGATATTAGTTATTTTAAGACAAAATCAGCTAGTGAAATGCAACTTCACAATTCTTACGCACTTCCATCGCGTTCATCCACTTACGAACATCAAACTCCGAACCAAAGAAATTCCACGAAATCATGTTTACCGAATGCATATTTTAATGAAATTCTTGAACAAAAGAGTTCGCTGTCTTCGTCGAAGTCGATAAACTTGATCGCAATCTTCTCTGCAGATATCTTATCGTTCGCTTAGCACAATCCTTTCTGCCATGAAAGTTCGTCGAACCGGCAAGCGTTCTATTCTTTGTCAGCATAGAATATCGGTGACAATGGTCTTGTGATGCATCTGCACTGAACAATGGAATACAAATGAGGCCCTGAAAACCAGCAGGATCTAAGTGAAAATCTGCTGTTTTAAATGGGTAGTATTCAAAATTCAGATAATTATATATTAAGTCGTTCATATAAAGCATTAATTAGCTATACCTGTATCAAACATCGAAAGAGTATTCTTTGAATTTTAGTAGTATGTAATGTTGCGTATGACGAACTTAATTTTGCCATTGTCACAGAAAGGTAGTCCTGTTTTTTAATAGTTCAAACGTAAGAACAAAAAGAACATTTTTTCTAATACATATATAGCTCGTTATGGTTGTGTTATTTAGACAAACAGTATTAATACATAATAACATGATAATGTTGATATTTAATACAATGAGAACCCTACTTTATTATGTTTCAGTCTTCAATTTCCATTTTCATGAATATTCTTTGATAAAACGTCGACATAATATGAAAAACAGCCTTGAATAATTGATCTCGCATGAAACATTTATCGATACTCAATACACTGTAAACGTTATACAAGTTATTACAAAGAAACTATTTGCAACTAACCACCAGAATGAAAACATTGAAACTAATTATCGATGAAAACAGTAATTAGCATCAGTGTTTACCATCAAGAAACTATAAAAAAGATTGCGTGTATTATTAGTACATGCTTATGAAGGAAAGCAGAAACTTAATAACGTACTGCGTTATCGTCAGCGTTCTACATCTTTCCTAAAATGTTGAAATTTCATTATAGTTGGTCTAGAATTAACTAAAAAGCATTTAAAACGCACAAAAATTTGACTATCCGTTCTCCGAAATTTTATAACGTAAATTGATCATAATAATAATAGTCTACTATTTCTTCTGAAAAAAACTTTCTCAAAGAAACTAAATTGTATTACTTAAATACTAATATTAGTAATTAATAATAACCAATGCTATCAATAACACAAGCACCAACAATTAATAACAATCAATACCATCAATACTAATATCATCAATCAATAATCACCAGTATCATTAACAACATTGTCACATTACTTTTCAACCGATCCAGAAACATGCCGCAAAATCTTTTCTCCCCAACTCAGGGAAAGCAGTTAGACTATTATTCTGGGCTGTTGCATAATACTCGATAATGCGACTATGTTTACCTACACGAAACTTGATAATGCAACGGGATGCAAGTTGAACGGCGTTTATCGTGATCAGTGAAGGAGGTGATGTGGGCAAATCGTTTATCAGCGTTTAAGTAATTCTCTATGGAGTTTGCACAGAAAATCGGAAGACCGAGGCGATCGAGCGTTATCCGCGTTGGCTGAAATGATTCCGCAAAATCACACCAACCATGAAATTATGTAATTGATCATTATCGGTGTAGATAGCCGTCTCAGGCGAATTCTTGCACGAATACCGACTGGCCTTGCTCGGGTTGCGTTCTTGACGATCGAAGCTGTAATTTAAACATTCGTTGCTCCGTTGTCACCTGTGTTCTGCATTTTCATGCGAAATATCGATACTAATCGATAACCCATCCTTGGTCTCCTTTATCTTCTCTCTCACCGCCTCCCTTCACGCGCGGACAATTCTTTCACCGTTCTTTCTTCGAGCTTAATTTCCCTTTCTTTAGCCTGACACGTGTCATCCCACACTTTTTCTCTTTTCCAGGCGACACGTGGCAACACCCGCTGTCTGACGTAATTGTTTTGATATGGTTAATCACCGTTTCCGATGAATGGATCGCTGTGAACACGAAGGAATCAATTCGCAAACGTCGCTGAAGAAAATGGCCGAACCCCGGCTCAAAAACTTCGAGAAACATCTGGCCTGACGGGTACAGCGCACTGGCCACATGTTGATTCGCCGATTGTAGCGATCTAGCGTCACCCGGCGGAAATTCGGTTTGACGAAGTCACGGCAGGACCTCGATTAGGGCCATCGAGCGTTTAATATGATTAATATTAAATTATTCAGTGGTTTATTAATTGAATTGTTGATTATTCATTATTATATAAATGTGGTTAATATTAACCCTTTGCACTCCGCTGTCCCCTCTCGTGGGACATCGTAATTCTAGCATATCACTCGGATGTCCCCTCTCAGGGGACATTAAAGTTTATTAGTGATTACGGGGAATTAAGTTATTTCAGCGCAACTTTTTGAGACATGCATGTTTCCCTGAAGTTTTCTCTTGAAATGGCACAAGAAATCAAATCAAAATATAGTAAAATTACTGAGGTATATAAAAAAATTGTCAGCGGGTTTTGTGTCAGAAGAGAACGTGAGAAGCGTGCTCACGACGGTCCGAGCATTTCTCGGCGCCACTTGAAAAGGGCGATAAGGAGAGTTTGTAGAAGAAAAGTCGGTATGCGAGTATACCTCGCACTGTATAGTGAGATTTATAAATATAAATAAACAAATTTAAAACTGGAGGAAAAGATTTTCAAAGTTGAGCTCAGTCTGGTTTGAAGCGTCGAGCGGTATGGATAGATCTAACGAGTGAGAAAATCGGAAAAGTGATTCTTCTCTTTGTAAATAAATTCTTTTGGTAAAAGTTCTTTTGGTAAATATCATTTTGTGAGTTAGTAATAACAATTAGAAATTTTCAACCCACGTATTTATTCATTTCTTTTTATTAGAACAATGACAAAACGTTCAAACACGAATGAGTTTCATGACACAAGTAGTAGTGAAGATGAGCTCCAGATAGACGTTTATACAGATATGTTAGAAAGACTAAATGTAGAAGAAAACGATAGCAGTGATAGTGATATCGTCCAACCAACAAGGCGACGAAGAGATCGCATCGATAGCGATAGCGATGAAAGTGATACAGACGAACGGTTTATCACACTGTACAAAATTATAAAAAATAAAATATTGATTTTTTTGCAAATATACATTTCTTGATGTTAACCAATTCATATAAGTTCCATGTCATTATAATACGTTACTTGGTTCCAAAACTATATTAAATAATACGAGGGTCCGTAAATGCACGTTTCTGCCACAAAGTAGCGCTGAGTAGCTGGTAGCCAACGTCCAGAGTGGTTCGGAGTGCAAAGGATTAAATTTTTCATTGTTTCATTAATTATCGGTCATCACGTTGCACGCAACATCAAGTGCGATGGCACTTCGGCTATCGGCACGATGGCTATCCTAAGCTAATATTATATTTCACAAATTAATACTATTAATCATTAATTATTATTAAACTCAAACAAGTCTTTCTTCCTCTTCACTAAAAGACGATAAATCTTCTGGTATACCGACTGAAATTTGAGATTTGTTTTTAAGAAATAATACGTCGTAGAAACGTTCTTCGCGTCACACTCCATCTTTCTCTCGCAAGGAATCACTTTCAAAGAATTTGCAACAAAATTCCTTCTTCTAAACGCCATTCCTTTATCTAGGACCTAGATTCCAAATTAGTCGTTTAACTGGTTCGGACAATCCCAAGTTCCACTGTGCCCGGTTGAAGATACTTGGATCGTATCTTCGTCTGTGATCGGTGGTCAATAATGGACTTCGACATTACGTTAATGCGAATATTAAATGCTAACAGTAACGCAGTGGATCTTAGTAACGATGTAGCGGTCCTCCTTAACGATCGGATGCCTCGGTACGAACACGCGGAGTCAAAACGAGATTTTTTTAGGGATACACCGAATTGTTACAGTTGAAACGGAAAATAGAAACTTTCTCCCTGTGAAAGTGAACCGCGCAGTGGCTCCGGTCGCGCGTGATATAATCTTTGAACCGAAAAACGCAGCATTGACTGCACATGTTTACCTTCCGACGCATTCACGGAATATAATGTGAAAGTTTCGTCACGGTGATAAAAAGGAAGGAGCATTCACTGCATCTTCGATGATAAAGGTATCTTGCTACGAATTTGGAGCTCAGTTATGCAGGCGTCTTCGATACTTTTCTTGTGAATGAATGTCAACATCGTGGCTCTCGATTGAAACGCAATACTTCTGTGTTGGACGGATTGGTACTTCTTTGAATTAATTTGGCTGACGCCATTGTTGTTCGGGAAAATGGACCCGACTTTCTTGTGTCGTTCATCTGGAAATATTAAATTCGGCGGATTCCATTTGACAATTATCGTAAGAGCTGTACTACAGAAAATTTAACAACTCGTTAACGTTAATATATTCTTGTAATTTTTGAAATGTTATAAATTAATATTGTATAGTATTTTCATATTTTATTATATTCAATTTTAATAATTATGTACGATTTGTGTATTGTAGAGTAAGAATGAACTACTGTGCAAGAAGAATCAGTTGAATCCGTACACTTCTGTACTCGGCGAATTCTTGAAAATTAAACAAATCTTCATTGATACAGTTTGCGAAAACATTTGTATAATGAGGATTTCACGCGGCAGATAATCGTGACCGGTGAATCGGTCATTTTATTTTAATAAAGTTTTTGGAACGATTGAACTGACGTTTATCAAATAATTGGTACAAAATAATTCATTCACAAGCAACAATCACTTCCCCAAATCCGTTCCAAGGTAGAAATACTTTCGCATATTTGCAAACACGGGTAAACAGCACACCAATGTACCGATACAACGTGTTTGCCAGCGTCATTATCATCGTATCATTCGCCTAATCAGATTCAACACGTAAATATTGATTTGCGCGCGTGTACGACGTGGAACCAGCTGATACAGTTTCGATACATGCAGAAATCGCTTAATTTCAGTGCTAGTGAACTGATCAGTGAAGTGATTGTAACAGACATCGTTATTTAAAGTTACAAATTACGACGTTACAATTAGAAACTGAAAGACTCCCTTCAAACTCACTTTTATAGTACTTGATTCAGAAGATTCATCGGATTTCGCAGAACATCGCAAACACTGCCAACGAACTTGTCAACGTGAACCGAAGAGTATTCGTACATAGAACTGGTAGCAAGTGTCAAGCATCAAATTCTTCAAAATGAAGAGGAAAGTTGCATAACTTCGCATTAACGATGCATCGTTGCGTAATGATATTTTTCAGTACAGTCAGTGTTATCTGACAACTTACAAAGATTAGTATTAAATTGCACACTGCTGGATTTAAAAAAAAAAATAAGCGTCACAGTATTGCAGCGTTATGTCGTAATGATCTCACCTTTCAGTGTTGCTATTATTATTTGCCTATTCGCAAAAACGAAAATTGCTTTTAAAGCGTTCACTGGGGGTCAATGAAAAAATCAATTTTTCTAATTTCGGCACTCATAGTTTTGTTTCTAGTCTCCACTACAGAATAATAAAAAAGATCGGAATCTTCCAATTTTGACGCACAATTTTTCTCTCAAAATACCCACTACAGGATAATGAAGAAACAAATTTTTTAATTTCGACACTCACAGTTGGTTTTGAAGTTCCCATTATAAGACAATAATGAAACCGAAATTTTCAAATTTCAACGCTCATCATTCTGCGGTTAAAGCGTTTGCTACAGGACGACAAAAGAAACCAAAATTTTGCAACTTCAACGCTCCTAGTTTTACTTCTAAGTGCTCGCTAAAGGGCATTCGAAAGAAAACTGAAATTTCCCGATTCCGGCGATCGCAGCGTTTTTCAGGAAAGCGCGTTCAATTTTCCTCGTCCCGCGGAGAGACAAACGAGCCGGCACCTTTCGTACGGGCGCACGATCCGACACCTCTACACGCATGCAGAACGTCCCACGTGTTTGTTTCTATTGGTGGAAGAGTTAACCACTGGCCGTTGATGTAGTACACAGAGTATTCAGTAGTATATAAGGGAGACTGTTTCGTACGGGCACGCATAACCGAGGGAGTCATTCCATGACACGCGTTGCACACGACCGGGGCAACCTCTTTCCTCCACTTCTTCGGACTTCATCGGAGGCGCACCGCGACCGCCGCTCCGCGGACACCTAGTTAGTACGCCGAGCCGGACCTCAGGGGGTAACTCGACCCTCTCGACGCGATCTTCGAGGACACGGCCTCTTGCAGCCCGAGAAACGAAAGAAATCCCATTGAACCCGGCGAAACACCTCAGAAGTGCCAAGGAAATTGATCAGTTCATCGGTGATTGAACAGAGTGTACAAGACATTCTCAGTATTCCTCCTCGAAAAAGGAAAAGGATCGTTCTAATGAATAAAGTAGAATCGAATTTCCTTTAGAATTCGTTGACTGAGAAGGAGGAATCGGTATTTTTCACGCAAATATGCGAAAACGTTGATCGGATCGCAAGAAGCTTTTGTAGAGGAAATTGTTCGAAGATGTCCGCTATGAGTTTCGTTATGGGTGGATCATGGGTTACGCTGACCCTGTCAATGTGCCTGATGACGATCATCCTGCTGCTGGCGGTGCGACGAGGGAAGTTTCTGTATGCCCTGCGGAAAATGCCTTACCCTCCGGCGTTTCCTATCATCGGGAATGCTCATCAGTTGTGCTGCAGCCCGGCAGGTAAGTAAAAATGTCAGGCCCTGGCTCTACGAACACGAGGACGAATCGCTGACTTTTGCAAAAGTTTGAATGAATCATTCTTGTACATGTTTTGCTGATACCGTGTTCTTTCGTGGTATTTCTTTTTGGTGTTTTATAACAGTCAGATCGTTGTTTTATATTGACAGTCGAGTAGTTTAGGTTCTCTTGTTGCGAATTGTGACGGTGAGTTTATTGGTGTTTTGATTTTGATTTCGAACTTGGGATATGTTTTAGGATATTTGCGAGTAAATTTATTTAATAATTTGTTGGGAGAGATTCTTTATTTGTTCAATGGTTATGGAGGAAGATATTTGGATTGCATTATCTTGACTCGTTTGGTAGTTTTAGTGTTAATGATATCATAAATTGCGTGTTTCTTTGAAACAACTTATTCTTTAAATATAAATGATTGCTTGGTATGCTTTTTGTTAGAAAATTAAAGTAATAACTTTAATAGTATCAATGATGCACCCACGATCAGAAAACAAAACACTGTCAACCGCATCGATTAACAATTCGTATTAATGGATCTAATTGCACGAATTGTAAATGCGTGGTAATAACCTGGTTTCTTACATAAGTCTACTCTTATGTAAGAAATCAAGTTTTTTGCCTTAAGAGATCCTATGTTTACAAATGAAATTGAATTCTTTAATCGAATCGTCACGATCAATTATCTTATAAATGCATGTTGCGCGTGTTATACGTCACATAAAAGTGTTTTCAACAGAATTAGCCAGAGAAATTAACAAATTGAATTTCTAAAGAATCAATAGCTAAATGAAACGGAGTCGTTGAATTTACGCGATTAAATTAACGTTTCCACTGGAAAACGATCATCTGTTCAATTTTGGAATTTCAATGCTTCCAGAAATTCGCCAATCTGCCATTTCAAAATCTCTCGTGTATTACAAATCAGTTCGAAGTTTCTGTATATTGGATCATCAACGAACCGCAGTTTATCTCGCGCGCTGCATTGAAATATTATCCACACGTGCAAAAATTGCATTGAAAACGTGTGACTGGCGCGCGAGATGTTGTCCAGAATCTCGTCAGATCCAAACACGCCTGAAACTGATATCCGTATGAATACTTTTATTTTCAATTTGACGCGATACGCCGATAACCTCTCATCGAAAAACGTGGAAAGAGTAACCGTGCAAGGAGGTGTATCGATATTGACAATGAATACAGATGCACGCCCCGGCGTCGTATTTTCTGCGACCGAGGTACACGTATTTACTATATACGAGGTGCATATTGGTAAATATGACATATCGGTGAAAGTTAAATTGCGGATTGCACACGTGTAATACATATGCACCCGATACCTGGATAATACATTTTATACATTTTCCTCTGAACGCTTTTCAAATGAAAAAAAAGACATTCCAATCAAATGATAATATCTTACTGTAAATAAATATCAGTGTGTATAACATCCTGCACAAATACTTTTTCAGATAGTTATAATGAAAATATGGAGGTTTTTGTATAAATATTTCCTGGTTCTCGGTAAACAATATTTAAGCAAGTTTGAGAAAATGTTTATCTTTCCTAGGAAATCAGAGGAAGTTCTATTAACTGTATATACGTTAATTGTAAATATATAATATCTATTAATTCTATTAAGTGAGAAACTTTCAGTGGAAGACTACTCGCATGAACGAGTTAAATAAATATTGCCAACACGTGCGAGATAATAAAACTGTGTTAGCATCTATATTATACTGGTCATAAAAGCAGAAGCATTGAATGACATTCCTATCGTATTTCTCCTTATAGAATTTCCTGGTATATAGTCCGATTAACACATGTACAGATACAATGAAATCTGTGAACATATAATGTTATGTAAATTTTTAATTTATTATTTAAAATAAACGCATAATATAGTATGCATATGTATATTAATTGAAAGAAAGTATATTCAATGAAATTGAGTTTAGGGATAGTGCTTGTTTCTTTTGTAATAAACGTTTATTACACATAGTATGAAATTCCTTTTTGAAGAATTGTAGAAATGTAGAATCTCAAAATTAATATTAATATCAATATTATATATTATTTATGTAATATAAAATTCATAATATTAACATTACCGAGTACCTGTTTATTTATTTATTATACTATATTTACGTACTTGTTTACTTATTATATTATATCTACACACTTCTACACAAACCTTAAAGATTTATTGAACACTACACCGATTTACGTAAAAGAAAATTGGAGACTCATAAAATATCTAAACACATTATTTAATTGTATCGTAAGTGAGAAGTCAAAGTCCTTTTCGGAACGCACTCATTATCGCAAACATTAATAGAGTCGATGAACAAATCGGGCATTAATCGTCCGAGATAAAGTGTGTGTGTATTTTGGAAATATGTTGTCTGCTCTAAATATGGGAGGCAAGTGAATCGGTGGATCGAGTGCACGCGCGAAAGAATCGCTCGAGGGGCAGGAGGGGCGAGAGAGAAAGAGGGAAAAAAGAAAGATTTATCCACCTCGGTCATATTGAATACTGAAGATAATCGTTAGTCTCTTGCGCGCAACGAGACGAAAGAAGAAGCGGGTCGAGGTCGTTCGCGTCCTGAATAACGTTACTGTAGCGTATAATTGCACATAATTCCATGAAACTTCACATGTATATGTTGAAAAACGCGAACGCTGACCGTCGAAAAGAGAATTTTGAGGAACATCGGTTGGCTCGTGATCCAGATTAGAATCTTATTGTTCGTCGAGCTGGTCTAATCTCGCGCGGAACAACCGGAACAAAGTCGGAATGTTAACACTAGAACCACCAGATGGGTCAAAATGACCCATTCCTAAATTCATTTTTTACAATTATTGAAGAAATAATGATCCTCCTTTAAGAAATTTCTAAAGAAATTGTTTTAGTAATACGCAAACTAAGTTTTGAGTGATCGAAATCTCGATAGATGCACTCTTGGGGTTTCTATGGAAAAATTTTGAATAGTCACATTGACTGCTTGGTAGTCCTAGTGTTAAAGACAAGGAACTTTCTGAGGAATTCGAATTTCGAAATGTAATTCGAATTTTCAATTGTTACTTATTTAAGTTTGTAAAATCAGTAATAAGCTGTTATGTACTTAAGGAAATGACACTGTTGCAAGAAATTATTGTTTGACCTATTTTGTGCACATAGAGTCCGAGAATGTAATTTATATAAATATTTGAAATTAAGTCGAGAAAAACGTGAGAGCGTCAGGTGATTATTTATTGTGTGACTCAGAATCGATGTGGGTTACTGTAACTATTAAAATTATTAAAATTATGAAAATTAGTGAAATTATGAAAATTACGGAAATGGTTAAAATTATGAAAAATTGCAATATTATGAGACAAGTAATATCAGAATGCCATCGAATTTATTAAAATCTATTACAGTTTAAAGGATATTGACATTAACACTAAAACTACCAGGCGGGTCAAAATATCCCATTCCTGATGTCTTCTTTTTGCAATTATTAAGAAGATAACAGATGTTTCTCCGAGAAATTATTAAAATAACTGATTTAGCAATACGCAAACTGAATTGTAAATCAATTGAAGTCTCTTGGAATTTTTATAAAAATATGTCAAAAAGTCAATTTAACTGCTCGGTAGTTTTAGTGTTAATGTCAAGCATTATATTGATCCCCAAGGTATGGTAGACAGTCTCTGCTCGTTTTCGTTGAATTTTTATTGTTGGATGACTTCGGCCAGCAAACATGCAGGTTGACATTTTTACCGGTCAACGTCCGAACAGTCACCAGCCACACCTCGTTCCTTAAAGTTGCAACACGAGACATCTTTCTTTTTCGCCTTGGCCCCCGTTGATCTTTATCGACGGTTTAATTTCTCGGTTTAACAAGGAGCAATTCGCATTCCGGAAATCGAGGAAGCCTAGAGACACGGTAATGACGATTATTGCCTTTGGCTATGACCGGGGAAGGTCTGCTCTTGCACGCTGCCACGGGTCAATGATCGTTATCATTCGGGTGGAGGTACTGTAGATACCTAATAGCGTTCGATCACACTCGTGACCTTCGTTTCTGTTCAAGGACAAAATATTGCTCGAAAGTTCTGTTTCTTATGCGTCCTGCGAACTAGACAAATTTAAATGTCATTGTTCAGATACAATTATTGGGAAAAACGATCGACTGTTCTGTATTGTCTGCATTCGACAATAGGATGTTCACATATTTGTTAGTATTTTCAGTTGCTATTTAATATTTTATTATTAGAACGCGTTGATTCAGTAAATTGAAACTGAAATTCAGTAAATTTCGTCGTTACACTAAATTGTTATTGCAGGTATGAAATAGTATAACGTTTATACAAATATAATACCTAAATATGTAAAAAACATTGTTATGAAATTTCTTTGATCGAATATAGTACATTGAAAATAAGTATGTTAATTTGGCATGATTTCAGTTTTTAGATCTATGATCAATGAAGTTTGTAATTAAGTAAATCATCAAAGAATTTAGAAATATGAAACGTTCAGTGGAGAAAAATAGACATTTCCGACACTTGTTGCGCCTCGGGTTCACGAGTTTAGAGAGATCCATTTTTACGTCGATGACATTGAATTTTTACTTAATAATAAAAATCTGATAACACGATTTTATGGAAGAAGGAAATAGTATGTAACGTTTAACAGGAACATCAAAGGATTATACATAATGAAATTTTGTTGAAAATTGTTAGCAACTTATGATCGGTGCCAATAGGACGAAGTTCGAAACTTGCTACTCCCAGAGCAGTCTGGCTATTCTCTTGAGTTGTACTACCATTGAGAGAACACTGGACTGTAATCACGCTTTAATCCTTCCGTGACTATACGTAACAACTTCACTGAACTACACTAAGCACTAATAAATACTATACTCGCATTGCAAATGCTTCACATTACCATTATGGTATCGTCTTTACAACGACTAAAGTTTCTTCAGTGTCACAAGTTGAAATTAAATAATTCGAACAAGAATTACATTCTATAGGAAAATTCAATATAAAAGGTAAATCAATCACTTTATTCTTTAGGCTTTTAAGAGAAAATTATACAGAAAATTTCAGAGAAAAACTAAAAGTGATAAGTTTAAAGCGTTCATCTAGATCTTATTGCTCTTATATATAACGTGGCACGAGACAAGCTTTTATCCCAGGGTACATTGCAGCCACTTGACTTATTTGCTGTTGAATAAAGTATCATGTCAAAGGGGTTGAAACTAATCTATCCTAAGAAAAAACAAATAATGTACAACAAAAATTATATATACACTCAATGTTTTCATATTAATATGTTAAAGAATACTGATACAATGTAGATTTTCTGGGTCTGCATTCTTACACTACAATTTTTTATGCACTTATATTTTCAAAAATCTTCTAAAAGAAATAAAGAAACAAATATGATCTTTATATAATATTATTTTTAAGCCGCAGAAACGATTATTAACATTATTATAATAATTACAAGTACTATACAAATTTTAGTTTTCCTAAATATGCCCAGTCTGCTTATCAATTTTATAAAACAAAATACTTATGAAATATTATAAGGTACAAAGCGTATTCACTTCACTTTTACATATTTCCACTTCTCTATGAAAGTAATGTGAATTCATTTCTTTTACAGTTGCGTTCAGGAGGATGGTCAATTGGGGAAAAGAGTTGGGGAACATGTACATTATTTGGGTAGGCATGCGTCCCTTCATCACAATTTCCAGCATAGAATCGATCCAACCAATATTGACCAGCAGCGTTCACATTAACAAAAGTCTGGAATACGAGTATCTACAACCTTGGCTTGGCACTGGCCTGCTGACTAGCGCCGGTGAGTATAAAAAACAACCTGTGTAATTTTATTGTTTCCCCGATTACTTACAATTGCTAATTTTTTTCCATGAGATTTATGATTTTGTGCTTGAAACGCTTCCCACGCGACAGGAATAACAAGCACTTACGAACAACATTGTTGCATTTGAATTTCATTTCTGACATCGTCGTCACTCGTAAATTTCCAAGTCACGCAGTCATTGGTGTTAGTTTTACAGAAGACGCAAGACAAAATAATCATCAGTAACTAACCAGTGAACGCTATAAGAACAATATTTATACTAAATATTTTATAATGAAATATTTAATATTGAATATTGAATATTGAAATATTTTAACTTTATTAAATATTAAATATTAAATATTAAATATTAAATATTAAATATTAAATATTTATATAACCGTAACCGGTTAGTCATTAGTACAGTTACCTTACGTCAGTCGAATATTTGAACGGCATCGGATTACAGAAATCACGGAACGTAATCGGAGCTTTACCTGTCCGATAAAGACACAAGAAGAAAAAAAAAGAAATACTCACAAGAACCGGACAGAATTGGCTCGACATTTTTTTTCGCCTGTCATTTATTTCCGCTGACTATTTTCGTCCGTAGCATACCAGGATTTTTTTAGCATCAACTAGAAGCCGATAGTCACGGTAATGACTAGCGTTTAGATATTCCACTAATGCCGCGACATTCCTCGATGCCCTGAACGATCTGTATCAATTTTAAATTGTGCGCATAACGCACGACGCATACTGTGCTCATCCAACTAATTTATCCGCCCGTGTTGGCTTCTACGTTTACAGTATTTACGTATAAATTATCGTGCGCGAATGCAACTTGAATACAAAACGTTGCGGAATGATTACGAATCACTTCTAAGATTTGTAGCAATTTGTGAATGAAAAAGTATGCAAACGGAAAGTGTTTTTATTCAAATTCATGTTTGAACGCTGCTTGACTCATTGCTATTGCGTCGAAAGGAATGAGGTATTGTCATCTTTTATCTAGTATAATACGAGAACCTGTTTCCATGTTTTCTGATACTTTAAGGATTTTGTTAATTAATTAGACACGAGTCTATTGTGTATTTATATCGATAGTCACTCTTCTCGGCGTTTTGCAAATCTTTAGAGAAATATCGTAAATTTAACAATTGACGTTTGTAAATTTGTCTGTTTATATAATTAATATTGTGAATATGAAATCCTTGTATAGAAAGCTTGATTAATTTAAATATCGAGTTTCTTAATTAAGCGGTTAAGTCTATAAATGATAACTATGAATTTAAGGAATTAGATAATCTATGAAAGATATATTGCGATGTATCGCATTATGTTCTAGGTGAGAAATGGCACTCTCGAAGAAAATTATTGACAACTACGTTCCACAGTGGCCTCTTAGAAACGTACTTCAAAACAGTGGTCCAAGAAGCTAGAATATTGATATCCTGTATAAAACAAGAAATTGGCAAACCTTTTGATATTATACCATACGCAAAACGAGCAACTTTAGATATAATATGTGGTAAGTGCACTCACTTCTTAAACTACAGCAAACATAATAAATAGAAATACTGTGCAAATTACAGCAAATATCGTAAATAGAAATATTGTTCAAACTACAGCAAACATAGTAAATAGAAATATTCTTCAAACTACAGTAAACATAATATATAGAAATACTCTTCAAGCTACAGCAAACGTAATAAATAAAAATACTGTTCAAACTACAACAAACATAGAAAATGGTAATACTGTTGAAACTGCAGTAAAAATAGTAAATAGAAATACTCTTCAAACTACAGCAAACAAAATAAATAGAAATGTAAAATGACATTTTTTAAACTTCAGTTTAATGAACTGTTTGACTGTCAAGAGTTAAAATGTAAGAGTTTAAAGTTTGCTTTTAGAAACCCGCTTCACTGAAGTCCGATAAAGGAATATACGAAAATGACAGTCGTCGATTTTCATCAAACTTTGTTAGAAAGGCATTTCTTTTTATCGTACACATCGATGGGATGAAAACTTCCCTTAAAGTGGGGGAGGGGAGGGGGTAGAAACTGATTTGCTCGAATATCTTCAAAACTACATAATGGGACTAGAAGAAGTTCAATTGAAGCTTATATAAATCTTCGGAAAAAAATGCTGGTCATGTTTGCACATTAGTTCTGCTGGAAAGAACAAATCATGCCAGTACGCGTTTGCAATTACGAATTTACATTGACGACTTAACAAGTGTTATGTAATCTCATTCATTATCCATTTTGTCTTCGTCGCTAATCAGTAGTGAATCATAAAGCTCTCTAGTAATAATCAATGTGAATTTACAAGTGCATATGTTTACACAAACGTGGCATAATCATTGCAATACATTAACAACCGTATTACGTTTTATTTCCTGTTTCTATTACCTAAATTGCCATTTTATTTATGAACTTCCAACAGACAAAACAAATTAATGCAAATGATATGTAGAGTTTATACGTAAACATTATGCGTTAATAGACGATTAATTAATTTTAACTTTAGAAAGAGACAAATGTTTATTTCCATATTCAATACGGTACTATTACACAATACAGACTGTTTATATAGTGATATCGGCTTGTGAACTCGCGTGGATACCTTGTTACAATTTATAAATACAGTTCAGGTAAATGTTATATCGCTAACGAACTAGTTAAGATTATATACATGTTTAATATTAAACATTAATATTAATTTATTATAATGTTCAATATTAAACTGATATTAATATTAATAATAAAAATTATAATATTTATTATTTAATGTAAATATTTACTATAAAATATTTAATACTTAATGCAAATATTTAATACAGATATTTAATACTAATACACATTTATATATAGTCTTGACTAGTTAGTTATTGGTAAGCACATTTACCTTAACAGGCATGGCTCACTCCAACATGTTCCTTAATCTTTCACGATACACTTTTTGACTTATTTTTGGACTTTAAGTCGACTACGATGATAGTTCTGTCCGAATCTGACGTTTTCGGTAGACAACGTTTTTCTCTTGTTATTTTTCTCCTCTTCGTCCTCCGATAATTCCTTCCATTCTCGTGACTTTGCTTCTTCTTTGCATGTTTCGTGTAGAACCTATAGTAATACGATTTGTTTTTGGAAAAGACGGTTATCTGTTTAATCCGTTTATATGTGTATGTAAAATATTTGTGAAACTTTTAACCTTCTTTATATCATTTCTACGCAAAAAAAAATATGCAATGCCTATCAATATTCATTTGATATAAGTAGTAATTTTAAATGAAACCTTTGTAGAATAAAATTCATGAATTTCCCAAATTTTAAGTTTATATATGATCGAAAGACACAATTAAAATGAAATTGATGGTTGAACATGAATATTGTTTTGCACTTTAAAATATCATGGTTCTATAGTTTCAGATTGAAGATTGCTAACAGAATTTCTATTACTGATAAGGAGTTAATACAATGTCCACATAAGTGTTACACTTCTTGCACATCCTTTCATTTAATGGTGATAAAATTTGCTTCCATAAAATTATCATAATTACCGTGATTTGCTCCCATACAACTTCTTCCTTCTCTTGACCTTCACCTTCCGTTTCTTTTTTGGTCTTGATAACTCAATTATACGCCGGCTAGCTATAAAAATCATTGCTCTTTCAAATTATTCAGTTGTAAATGTTGACTAATCGTCATACAGAATTAATGAATTTTACTATTACTAGTTATCATTTAATCATTCACTCCTGTACATTATTATTCGCACATGCATATTAGTTGAACAGATTTCAACAACTGTAACACGTATTCTATTTGATTAATACAGTAATTTAAAATTATTCAAACATTATATACACCTGTGCTCATTTTCATCGTGAACATCTTACCAATCAATATATCAAACTTCCATAAAAATGGAGTAAAACATAAGGAAATTCTTAAAATACACGAATCATTGTTATATGAATATATTTACCTTTAACTATTAATGCCGTAATACAATTTACTGATTAAGGCTTGTAAAAATGAGGAATTTTCAATTATTTCAATATAATATCATTAAAAATTCCGAGAAATTATTGCATTACGTTTGAAGAAAGTGTAGGGAACAGTATATCGATTTTGAGATCTCGTCAACCCCTTGGCCTATCATTTCTTTCTCAACTCTGATCGATACGGCTACTTTGTCATTAATAATTTATTGGAAAAAGAAAAAAATTCTAACCACATGTCATGCCTATATTTCCTTTTAAGTATAAGAGTCTCACTCGTTATTGTAGGACAAGGGGTTAATAAGGGTTTCTTTACAGCAAAATGCGAACCAACTGCTTGAAGGGCACCAGGTGAAACGTATCCAATCGGTTTCGAGGGTTGTTGATACGTTAATCGAGGTTGCGAGAGCTTAATGACGCGCTGAGAAGCCTTCGGAATTTCCACTGCAGTCAAACGCGTTTGAAATTTCTTTTCGTCGACCGCACGAACACGTGGTTGAGCCAATTGATTAGTGCGTTCGGTTATTTCATACAGCAGTGCTGATAGTTTCACCTGATATAAAAATGAACAAGCAGTCTTAAGATTGCATAAAGATTTTTTCACGGGAAAAAGTAGACTACAGATTATAAATTATTACTATACGTTATCAGTCAGTGACGGCTCGTAGCGAAGAATAGTGGGGGTGCTGCTCCAGAAAATGTTTAGGCTTTGCTTTAAAATGTTTACATCTTTTTCATAAACTTGAAGATGGCTACTGACGTTAAGGATTATATATTATATGAGTATAAAGAAAGAATTAAAGAAAAAAGGACACATTATATTAAATGTTATCGATAATATTAAGTGGAAATTCGGGGTGCTGAAGTTTCACAGTGCCTATATACGAGCTGCCACTGCTATCAGTGTATGAATTATAAAAATATTATATATTATTCAGTATTATAAATCTATGATATTATAAATATGACATAAATTTAAGTAATATAAGAAGGAAGATAAATGATATGCATATTTTTTATCAGAGTTAATTAGTGTTGAAGAAAGTTAGGGAAACTAATATCCAAGAAAATGACAACTACAATAATTTCTGAAACACAAATATTCATTAACACGTTGAATATCATGGGAGTCACCGGTGACCCTCAACCAAATCGAATTACTATAGTTCACTCACTTAAACCATGATTGTTTGAAAAGATTTCTATATCATAAATAATGTTAGCTAATGTAGTGACGTTCAGCTAGGTGAACCTGCAATAATAACAATGCAATTCAATCAAAGGATTTAATATTATATTTTTTCCATTTCGAGTATTTTTTACTATGAAATCGTGCGGCATTCAACGTGTTAATGAAATTCGTGAATTTTTCTCTGGAAAAAAGTAGTCTCAAAAGGAGTGCAAGAAAATGTGAAAACGTATTGTAAAGAAAGTAACATAGGGAATTATAAATTCGAACAAAATGATCAGTAATTAACGTAAACTATTATAGAAGCAGAATTTATATTCATACGTGACTAGGTTCTACAAATATATCTTTGTGGTCTTTGATTAATTTCACATTTGCAGTTTTCGGTTGCATGTTCAGCGATCTTCTCTGCGACGAGTGTTTCGAAGATTGAATTGGACAATATTTTAAAGTTGGCTTATCGTTTGATTTCTCTACGAGTTTGACAGTCGAGGATAATTTTCGTTTAACTGAATCTGTTTTACCGGTGGCAATTACCGATTCGTCTGATTCCCAATGTTGAGTGATCAATAATTTAGCCATTAATCATTGAATCCCTATTACTCAAAGAATTTTTCAACTCGAAATAATATGAATTTTCTTTTTTTCTATTTTATTTGACCAGTCATTTTACATGACAATTTTTTTTTTGTAATCATAAAAAAGTAGAAAGTATTTCATTGCCTCCTAAGAGTATAAACGAGTTTAGACATAAAATATATATTTTTGTACATAGAGGAAATAATCAAGAATAATGAGCATAACCAATTTTTAAAAAGGTTACTCTTTCCAAAGACATTAGTAAATAATTCATAAACTATGTATAGATATAACATGCTTCAGACTAAAAAATTGTTATATGAAACATTGGTTTCTGTTTTTATAATAATTTGAAAATCTACATTACTGTAAACTATATTTAGTTCCCTTGTAAGTTACTATACACGAAATAAAATATTGTGTTGCGAAATATCATTACAAACGTTCTACAAATGTTTTCGTTATACTTTATTCAAATCAGAAATTTCATTGCAGAGAGCTCCATGGGATGCCGTGTCAACGCGCAAAGAGATTTGAACAACGAATACGTGGAAGCTGTGAATATGTAAGTGTATTTACGTTGAACGCTGCGTGATTTCATAGAGCAAAATATTGGAACTGAAAAAAATATAATATTAAATCATTTGATGAAATTGCATTGTTATTATTGCAAGTTCATCTAGCTGAATGTCACCACATTAACTAGCACTATTTATAATATAGAAATAATATTTATCTATAATATAGGTATATTATTATGTATAATATAAAAATATAGAAATGTGTTTTTCAACGTATTAATTGCTGTAGAAAATAAATAGTACTTAGTAGTAAAGATGTTTATTCAAACCATCTTATATTTTAGTTAGACGAAATAATATTTCAAACAAACAAATATTCATTACACAGGCAATACGATTTATTTTTAATATCCTATTCCTTCCACAGACTGGCAGAAATTTCGCAAAGAAGATTTTTAAATGTGTGGTTGGCTTTAGAGGCGATCTTCAAATTGACAGTTTGGGGGAAACAGCAGCAGCATGCGTTGCATATTATTCATAAATTTGTTAATAAAGTAAATATTTTCATTTCTTCCTATTTATTCCGATAAAATGCAAGTGAAGCAGCAAATAACGTAACGGGTAATTATTATACACATGACATTTTTACTTATAGATAATTGTAGAAAGAAAAGCCCAAAGGAAAATGCAGCAAGGAAACGTCGACGAAAAGTCTACTAAATATCAGGCTTTATTAGATCTGCTGTTAGACGTGTCGGAAGATGGCAAAGTGCTCACTGATAACGACATTCAGGATGAGGTGAATACGTTCATGTTTGCTGGCCACGATACAACAGCGACCAGCGTATCTTGGGTCCTTTATGCATTGGGGCGTTATCCGGAGTATCAGGTAACATAAACATGCATCGTATAAATTACTTTGAAGCCTGTTTAAAAATATAGAAGCATGTGTATTGGATTTGAACAATGAATTCTCAGAAGGAATTTAAATAGAAGATTTATTAAAAGAAATAGTAATATTAAGTTAATGAAATTATTTATGAAATTCGTGAAAAATTATTTAAATATTAATAGACTGAATTGACTGAAGAAAGATTTAACCAATCAATCAATTTATTAATATATTTATCATTGCAGGATAAGATTCTTGATGAGTATTATAACGTAGTCGGAACAAAAGAACCATCACTTGACGCAATAAACAGATTAATATGGTTGGGAGCGTGTGTCAAAGAAACTATGAGGTTATACCCAGCGGTGCCACTTATAGCGAGGCAAATCTGCAGCCCTATATCTCTGTGTAAATATCAATGCATTTATCAAAGCATATTACGTCTCGCATTTTTCATTGAAGTTTCTTGGTAATTCATTTATGCATGTGTCATGAATATGTTTTCCAGTAAAATTTACTATTTACATAAAATATAGCATAACATAATTTATTTACATAAGAAAACATAGCATAAAATAATTTATTTACCTCAAAAAATATAGCATAAAATAATTTATTTACACAAGAAAATGTAACAGAAATTTGTTATGTATATAGAACTGCTTTGTTTGTTTCTAGGTGGAAACGATATCCCAGTAGGCTCCACTATGCTCATCAACTTGTTTCTTCTCCATCGCGATCCACAATCTTTTTCGGAGCCTAACGCATACCAGCCGGAACGATTTCTTCCCGACGGGCCAAAATATCCTCCCTTCGCTTTCATCCCCTTCAGCGCAGGCTCACGGAATTGCATAGGATGGAAATATGCTACGATGATGGTAAAAACTATCGTTTTATTAGTATTAAGGGAGTTCCATGTGGAGGCATTGGACTCCGAAGATCAGCTTCATTTCACAAGCGAATTGGTGCTACAAACCACTAACGGACTGCGGCTGAAAATTACTCCGAGAATACAGAAAACTGTTGCTTAGAATGTTTAACGTGTCTCACTCGAACCACGTCTTTCATGTGCACCCATAGAAACGCACAGATACGGCATTCGTCGAGACTTTTGGTTTTCTGAATGCAGAGGTCAAAGTGCGTGCACATTACCGCGATTTTGTTTCATTCAATCTGCGTTTGATATCTTTGGCGTAACTGGATGAGGAAGTCCTAGTTGAATAATAACGAACAAAACGGTTATCATTACGATTACCAAGTACAGTTTAACACTAGAACTACACTAGAACATATTTGTGGCGACCGTAATTCTATATTTTACATAATGAAAATGAAATTAACCCTTTGCATTCGAGAGGTGACTCTCACTCACCGCTTGATTTCATACGGTAAAACTATAAAATTTGATATTTAATATTATACCACGTATAATGCATCAATTTGGGAAATATTGATATAAAATAGCTTTGTTCCTCGATGTACGTGTGATTTTTCTTCGAGTTAATTTCACAAAATGTCGTCTTTATTTCATCATCAACTGTTAAAGTATTTATAGTGAAAAACTGTCGAGTGCAAAGGATTAATTCTATAGATCTTGTTATTAGAAATTATAAACTACGACATTATATTTAGGAATTCAATGACTCGTTTCAGTTTCATTTTTCTAATATCGTTGTTTAGAAGGTTTATTGGATTGAAGAAAATATTATAATATTGAATATTCGAAATGATCTTAAAAATAAGTTGTTTCGTTTGAATACTATAATGAACACCTGAAGAAACTGAAAATAATCTACTATTACAATTTTTATAGGGATTACATATTAATCGTGTTAAATGCTCGGTAGTTCTAGTGTTAAAAGAGTTTAAATTGTTTCTTTTCTATAGAAATTCATGGAGCAGTAATTATTTACTTATTACACGAATATATTGAAGGTAACGCCTCGAACAACCTTTATGTCTATGCAAGTGTATACGTCTGCCTTTGTTTCTTCATATACTTTGTTTTTCTGAAAGTGATGCCGTAAGTAGTTAGCCTCAGTCGTTAAATATATTTACACGCAATGAATGAGTAAATGATCAACGACGTCAGATATCAGCAGTCGGTAATCGCAAGTCTTACAGTTTATTACTTTATCTTAATACGCAGTTCCCTACAAAGTAACTTCGTCTGTAACAATAGGCTTATTTCTACTTAATTATGTAATTATTTAAAACTGAGAAGCGAAGATACGTGTCGTTGAGTTAATAACAATTAATTCTTGTTAGCAACCGATTTGTAATAATTATTGTATTAAAAGGCTGACACTCTATGCATATCATTTGATGGTTTGAAATTAGGAACATCATAAGTTTTATAAGAATAATAATCGAATTATTCGTCATGTTCATTTAAAGCGAATCAATAGTTTTAGGATCAATAGTTTAATAAGATTAAAACAGTGATAACAATTACATATGTTGTTCCCGATATTATGTACAGACTTATTATTTTTTAATTGTATTATAGCATATTGTCTCATTAGTGAAAATTTAATACACGATATTATAGATAATTGTGTAGTGAAATGATTGTCTACAACGAAAAAGAACTATCTTCCACAGTTTACTCTGTTCGTGTGTATTTTATACCTTTCCCCAACTAAACTTCTAAATTTTCTTATAAAAGTTTAAAATTAAAAAAATTAAACATCATCGTCGATGCGTAACCTCCGAACTCGTGACAAAAATTTCCATTATTTGTTCAGTTTATGTTATCTCTCGTCGGTGCTTCAGATTTTCAATTCAGCCGGTATTAGTTTCTCAACTGACGATTTATAAAGAATCGAAGGGTGTTGAAAGTAATTTTATCATGTCATGGAAACATCGAGTTGTTACATTACGAACAAGCAATATTGTAGATATTACTACTTCATTATAATATTTGAAGTTTCATAATCAGTTATTATAATATTTTTTATACAAAAAATGAAAATAATACTTTTTATTATGATTTTTTCTTAATATTGCTTGTTGTGAATTGTTTTTTCTATTTAACTTGGAGATCCTTAATGTTATATAAATAATGATAATAGAGTTCATTAATTAAGTTGTTATAAAGCTGTCTAGTTTTAACTAATTTAAACACATTTAAATCTATATATGATCAAAATAGTGTATCAATACGATTTTGTTATGTGACGCGATAATAATCATTGCATTTGTTACACACAATCATTCAACAGTATTTACAATTTTGATTATGGCTTTCCACAATAAAAATTTTAAATATTTGCGTGACACATTAATTTACACATAGAATTTGAATTATTTTTCCACGTGGATCAGACTCGCAGTCATTCCATCTCTGAATCCTCTCGTAATATTTAATGTGATTTTCAAGCAGAGAAGTGTTAATGAGAAGAGAGGATTAGATGCGATGAAAAATGAAAGTCTTAATTGACATAAATCTATGCCAATCTTTGAAAGAATATGCAGGAAATTTGTTGAAAATGAAACTAAAATCATTATAAATCAATAGAAAAAATATCTTCATTCAAATATCCTTACTGCACCTTTAGTATTATTATTATTTATCAGCATACCATCTATTAGTAGTTATTTTCCTAATAATAATTATTTTTATGCAAAAACTACACGATGACATAAAACGTTCTTCAAAATTACAATCACGTAACATTTATTACAATTATTAAAATTATTATACCGAACATTTGCGAATATGTTTTCGATAATCGTTAATCGATCGTGAATTTCATGGAACCATAGCATCTCATATTTCATATATTATAAAATTCTATAAAATAAAATCTGGAATAATATTCAATTATTTATTTCCATTGAAATATGATGAGACTTTTAGTTTCATCTCATTTTTATTCCATTTTCGTTCCATCACCAGTTTCTAAATAAAAGTCCACAAAAATCGATAACCATAGAAATATTCTTAACGCATTCGTAAAAAACGAACACACTCTGTACCACTAACAGCATCTCTTCATTTTATCCTGTACTCATTTGCGTACAGTACACTCCTCTATAATGCGTTTAAAAAATTCCTTGTTATACAAATTTACAGATGTCCCGTTAAATCCCGCCGACGTCGCCTTTTGGATTCTGATTCTTCTTCCTTTGCTTGGATCGGCAAGAAAGTAATCTTGGTTTCTTTCAACTTAATTCTTAATTTTTTTTGTAAACAAAATTACACGAAATTTCTTTCTATAGTGACCTAAAAGTGTCGACTACCAAATTTCAAAACAAACAATTATTTCATTGACAGAAGAATAACGAAACGAATAACGCTATCTATTTGTGCAAACCGAAATTACTTGCTTGCCAACCTATTATCCTTCCGCTTTCATGGTTATTATTCAGCAACATTTAAACTGCTTTATAAGGGTACCTACTATAACGCAGTGTTCGGTTAACAGATTGCGTGCGGGTTATTTTGTTCATTTCAATTTGTATCAGTTACATTTAATTCATTTATTTATCATTGAATGTTTCCGAGAGTTTCCATTGCAAATAGAAATACTTGCAATCATTTGCGAAAGGAATCAACTATCTACTTTTATCAAAAATGTTAATGAAGTTGTACAAGTATTTATTTAACCAGTTAAGTGTGGAATTTAATTTGAAAAATCTTTCATTGTGCGCGCAATAAAATCAAATAATGAAGCGTGAACTCATTAAATGCAGGCCAAATGCACTTAAAATATATCCTAACGAAAAACTACAGCGAGACGAAGAGGAATTACATGTTTGTCTCAAAAAATAAATAATCCATCGTTGAAAAAGTTAGCATCATTAAGAGTTTTAAGATAACGTGTATACTCGTCAAACACAGTTAACTGGTTAATACTATTTGACGGTACATGGAAATAGTACTTTTACGTTTCTCGCATACAATGTGTTAACAGAAGTGAGAAACCTATCGCATCGCTGCTAAAGACAATGCAAAACGGATGAACAGATATTTCAGAAACGAAAGGCAAAGCCATATCGTCGCAATAGCTAAATACAAGGCAGTGATCATTCCACGGGTCAGCCAGCGTGAAGAAAGGAAAAATATCGCGGGGTCCGCGTTACGAGCTGTGAAATATCGATATAAAAAGGGAATGAAGTCCATTATATCCGGGGGCGACAATATAAGGGGTGACGTTACGACGGAAAGTTGTGAGCCAAGCAATTTCGTTCTTAGGACGCTGTATTACAGCGCTGAATAAATCTTGAGCTAGCTACCTTACTCCGCGGACCTACTTAGAGATTATTATCAGTTACGATACGTGACAAAGTGCAAACCGTATCCCGCTTTCCTGAGCTTCCCTTGGCGATAAACTGAACATGCAAGATTACATGCTCGCCAGGCGATCAATTAGGGAGCTGTTTTCTACGTATTGATATACTTTCTTTGTAATCTGTAACTTCTTATGGGATTTTAAGTAGGTAAAAGGATATTCATATTGGGAGGAAAGGTTTTCTTACTGTGAGACGATTGAAGTTTGTATGGAGAACATTGTGAGGGTATATTAACCCTTTGCACTTGAGGGGTGACTCCCATCATTTGATTTCAGGCAGTAAAACTATCAAATTTGATATTTAACCCTTTGCATTTGAAAAGCGACTCTCAGTCGCCACTTGAATGAACGAAGCAAAATTATAAAATAAAAGATTCAACATAAAATGTTGAATAAGGTATTAACACATGAAACAGATATAAAACAATTCTGCCTCACAATTTATGCAAGATGTTTCTTTATGTAAGTTGTAAATAATATTGTTAATAATCGTCAGAAAATCATGAATGTTTGTAATGAAGAATATTGTTGAGTGCAAAGGGTTAATATTATACTGTGTATAATGTATCAATTTGAGAAATATTGAAATAAAATAGATTTGTTCCTCAATGCACGTGTGATTTCTCTTTGAGTTAATTTCACAAAATATCGTCTTTACCTCGTCAGAAAAAGTTAAATATTTCTAGTGAGAAACTTCCGAGTGCAAAAGGTTAATATTACGTTACTTGTACGTTGGGAAATCATTTTTTCATTTGAAAAGTGATTGATTGTTTGGCGTGATTACATGCACCTACAGGAATCATTTTAAAAGGAAAATGTACTTTTGTACGAGTACAAAGTAATAATAGAAATAAAATGGCGAAGCTGTTTGTTAATTCATACAGGAGTATTATTCTTTTTCGTTGCCTCTTCTTTAGAATTTATGCATTCCTTCTAATAAATGGAAATATAAATAATTATATGACGATTAGCAGGAATTTAAAGTTTAAGTTTGATTTTTCAAAGGATGTTAATGAATAAAAGAAAAGAGAACGGAGTGTTATGAATTTCATTGGTATTCCGAGGATCCTTTTCCCAATGCCACCCTAAATTTTCTAAAGTGACGACTGGTCTCCAGGTGGCAATTGTAAACTTCAGAAATCACAGATTGCAATCATGCAGAAACTTCTCTAGTGATTATAATGTTGATATGAAAACCAGCTTTGCGCTTCGAAAGTTTTTATTGTTCTTCTCTCTTTCATTTCTGTTACTTGATTCTAGATGCAACTGGAAATTTTACCAAGAACGACGAAGCAAGCTTGAAATGAAAATTGCGATTTCAGACCGAACGCGCATGAAAAATTTACTTTCTTCTCATTCATTCGAAAGTGAGTATTAATGGAAATCTTGAATTGTAAAGAACTTTTTACTAGCGAGAGATCATTTTTAAATATCCCTCGGCGGCGTACTGTAATTTCCATTTAATCGTAAATGATGGATCAACGAGAGTAAATTTTAAGGTTACGAGCGAGCTATATTCGAAACAAATAATCTTACGATCAAGGCCACTGTTCCAGTTAGCAAGCCACTATCCCATTTCTCGTGTCTTAATTCTACTGACCTGTTCTCTGTATTTCTGTGAACAAAGTAAGTTAACAGAGCGAAAGAATGAGAGCCGCGCTTAATTATTGACATTTGACGGTCAATATACCGCTGAACGAGTATAATAAATTCATTAGCAAATCAAATATGAAGACAGAATTTGCAATTCACAATTACAACAAAATACTGTTTCACAAGAATTTAAACAAATTAATATTCTGTTGAAATATGAATTGTTCAATCATTCAGTTTAATATTGAATGTTAAGGATATAAAAGACTATTACCAAAGTTTATTATCAATACTCATTATTAGATGCTAAATATTAAAATTACGCTTAAAGTTTAATATTAATACAATACAGATTTATCGTTAATATCATTAAATTAAACATGACCAATATTTATTATTAAATATCAAAGTTATCATTAAACTTGAATAACAACATAACATAGATTCATTATCAGTACAATTACATTAAACATGACCAATATTTATTATTAAATATTAAACATTAAATCTCTTAAAACAATTTAAAGAAAAGAAAGAACAAAAGAAACAACAAATCATTGTAAATGTGCTCAAGTGAATTTTTCTTGACGAAGAAAAGGAAGAGGAAAGATCGAAAGAGAAAGATTCCGATAAAAGATCGACGTACATCGTAGGCGGCAAGTTGCTTACGTTATTTAAGATAGAGGGTCGCAAACCATGTCTCTCTTTCCCTCTACCAGCTTGTCGACAGTCGAGATACGATCTGCTGTTCGCCGGGCCGAAAGGTGGCCAGGTGGAATTCTTCAGTTTCGAAAAATCGTCGACGTGTGCGACTGCTGAGTCGACGTTACGAGGACGACGAAATGTAAGGGTGTCTCGAGGCCGCGAAGTAGGCTCGAGGACGAGGGCCAACCACGATCGAATCCCGACGATTTTCTCGCTTTCCGTTCGGCTTGCTGCTGATTTGTCACACCCCTCGCAACCACTTAAAGGAGATCTAAATATGGGCTAGTAGTTTCATTTTAGGGATCACTGCCAAATCTCTTCAATACTTTTACTTGAACACTTCGATGTATATCTGTCATATGCCTTTATTTTGGTAAAGTTTCATACGATTGTTTGGACAAATAAATAAATAGAATAATTTGTAATGATTGATATAAATCAATGCAACTTAGAAATTTTCAATGCTAGAAGAAATAGAATAATTTGTTATAATTGATATAAATCGATACAACTTAGAAATTTTCAATGCTAGAAGAAATAGAATAATTTGTAATGATTGTTATAAATCGATACAACTTAGAAATTTTCAATGCTAGAAGAAAAAAAATTAACTCAGTTCGAACTTAATTTACTTTAGTTCATATTCAGTTTATTTCATTTTAAGGATCATTGCCAAATTTCTTCAATACTTTTATAGGAACACTTTGATGTATATCTATCATATGTTTCTATTTCAGTAAATTTTTATATAATTATTTAGGCAAATAGATAAATAGAATAATTTGTAATGTTTGTAATGATTGTTCTAAACCGATACAACTTAAAAATCTTCAATGCTAGAAAAAAACAATTTACCCCAGTCCGAACATAATTTATTTTCGTGTATATTCAGTTTATTTCATTAGAATAACGCGACTGAATAAATATATCAGCAGACCAACTATTCTTCAATTAAATTACTGTTCACATTCTTCGATACTTAATCTTCATTTCGTTGTATAAAATCATCAGTTGCCTATAATGTTTATTATTTAGTATTATTCATTCTACAAAGAATTCATCGCATATTTTAATATAATTATCGACACGATTGCAATGAATACATACAGTAGTAAATAGATTAATCAGAAGATTTTTCATTTGCGTAGAACGTGCGATGGGAACGTCATTACAGAGGTGAGAGGGGAAGCCTTAATTAATAGGTGTGGTATTACACACGAGGATCCACCGATCGCAATTTATTCCTCTTATAAATCAAGTTAACCGACGTGCACGAAACCCATGAAATCCGCGCCGAAGGTGGTAGGTAAGTTGTGGTTTGATTGACGGAAGCCAGTAAATGGGAGCATCGCTACCCCCGAGATGTCATACAGAGGTGTTGGAAACCCCCGCCGTTCGGCGTCCCATCAACGAATGGTCGCGATAAGGGAGGCATTCCAGTATCCTTAACGGTAACATAAATTCGGATTTTCGAGACTTCGGTTCGGCCATTTTGGGGGACGCACGATTCTTTCGTAACCTTGACTAAATATTAGGGTGGATGGGAACTCGTTTCGTCTGAGCTTCGCTTTTACATCATCTTCTTAACTTTTATTTTCATTTCTTGTCCACTTATATATCATTGCTTCCCCTTTATCTTTTAATTAACACTATTAGTTTTAATACTATCCTCTTACATAACTATTCGATGTTATTAATTCGATTGGAAGTTAAGATCATTATCCTCACTTTCTTGTATTTCATTTGTTGTATACTTATATATCATTTCCTCCCCTTTATATTTTAATTAACACTAGTATTTTTAGTACTATTCGCTTATATAACTATTGGATTATCTCATAAATAATGAATCTTTTTATTCTTGGAAATTAGGATCATTATTCTCACATCTTTGTTTTTCATTTGTTGTATACTTATGTATTATTTCCTTCCCTTTTTTATCTTTTAGTTAACACTGTTATTTTTACTAATATCGTCCTATATAACTATAGCATTATCTCATAAATAAAAAATTCCTTTATCCTTTGAAATTAACATTACTATTTTCATTTGTTGTATACTTATATATCATTCCTCCTCTTTTTATCTTTTTACCAAGACTATCATTAAAGTTATGTAAGACTATTATAAAATTTAATAAGACTTATACAACTATTGATTTAGTGTTGTATTTACCGGTTATGTAGTAATCGGTGAGCACATCGCAAGGTGAATTCAATTTTTTTCATTTGTGTCTTGTATCGCCGTAGGTGCGCAAACTATCTGGGACTTTCGTTTCTGAGTTACGAACTGATAGTTCCGAGATGACAAAGCACATCGCTGACCGATGCAATTAACTTCGTTATTCCAAGTTTCCAGCTAAACACTTCGTGGTCGAATATCCGTCGAGTGTGAAGTTAATGCATGTCATCTAATACAAAGGGTGTAAATTACAGTAGTAGTTCATGGTTTAACTTTGATGTACACTGTTCGGTCGATAAATATTGAAGTTTCGATTTACGTTGAGAGAAGTGTAATTTGTCATAACGTATCGCTAAACGATATATTTTCATTATATTAATTACATAGATCGATATCATTATACTATTCACTACTATATAACATATACATTGACCAAAGAAAATATTCGAGCAACAGTATTACAAATCTCGATTATTATAATAAATTTTATCTTACTAATACTATAACTACATTGTAATGATCTTCGTCAATTCTTATAATAATTCGTGTACACGTTGATACATTTTTCGAGAAACTCGTTTGCGTTGTGTACTCTAACTAAAGCAAAATCAGCAGAATAATTTCGAAAAATATAAAAAAGAATTCATATGACATCACATATAAAACATACACGACGTAAAAATAAGGAAATTTTTGAAAAACGTTTCGAGAATAAGAAAAATGTTGGAAGAGGAACTTTCTTGATACCGAAAGCTGGGCAAATCCTTAACGAAGTTTTATTCTATTTTCGCGGGTAGAACATTCAGAAGGATCAGCTGTTATTTTCAAGAAAGGGGTAACAGAGAAGTATGATTAAAAGAGATAAAAAGAAAGAACTCATAAGACCCTCCTGGAACACACAACTTTTTTTCAATCTCTAACCAAACTCGAGTTATAACGCAGCCCCATTGCGTGACTCGCCCCGTACACTATTACTCAGTCCCAAAGCCAATGTCGCGCGATACGAGATCCAGGGTAAACGTTAGCCGCACGAAGGAGAGGGTTGAAGGTGTAAACCTGATTACACGCTTACAGCTTCGTGTGCCACTGCGTATCAGGCAATCGTAAAGGTGCAGATACACTGACAAAAAATTCGCGAGATTTTCTTCTAATGACGACTTGCGAAAGTCTTCACGTTTCTATTTCGATTGATTTACTTTTAAACGCTGAACGTTACGTATTTCAGAAGGAAGAGGAAAGTTGGTTGACACATTGAGTACCAAGAACGAAAAATCTTGGTTCAATATAAACACCTAAGCAACTGAGTAACTGTGCTAATTGCTGCACAATTTGAAAAATATCAAATTTCTTAAGAACTGATTATTTGATAAAAATATGTTAAATAATAATAAAATGAGTTTTTTTGGTATATATATAATGAAAATATATATATATATATATATATATTTGGTATATTTATATAATAATATAAATTGAAAATTGAAATTAAAAAAACATAAATTGTATGCATATAACGCAATTAGTCACGAAATATTGAAATAAAATAATTCTATCCATTAACTCATGATATTTCTATTTAATAGGATCAATGGTTTAGTCAATGCTTCATTAGAAAATAATGAATAATATGCAGAGAGCAAACTTTCGAGTACACGGGCTTAATCTTCACACATATTTGTTATAATAATGTAATTAGACACGGAATATAAAAATAAAATATTTTAATCTTTATTTTATTCGTATGTTTGTGCCCGATCTTCTGGTTTGGTTACTGAGTTACACACCCGGTGTGAAATTCGTCTCATCCATAATAGGTTAAGTTGTTCCTACGTCACGTTCGGTGACGAGAATGACACGGTCGCGTTGAAAAATTTTCGGACAATCGCCTGGTAACCGTTATGATACCAATTAGTTCGTTTAATTGACGTTACATTGTACGTCTCTCGGCGTATCAATCATTCCAATGCGGAACCAATTGATTCTGCATTTGGTTCCTCGTTGACTAGACACGGATTTCTGCCGCACAGATTGATCTTAGCAGTTATTCACATTCGATGACTTCTTCGCTTATCTGCAACATCCTTTTTATCGAATTTTCCGAAGCTTTTTAATTGTAGGATTTTTCTATGGCTGTACAGATTGTCTGATGCAACTGGGTGAAAAAACATTGTTGAATTAATCTTTTTCTCTTCTTGTACGCGACAAATTGGAATAAAATGAGGCCCCGTAGTTAAAATAACGCGCGAGGAAGCCAGTCGACTAAAAATTCGAATTACTGTTATATTCCCAACTTTCGTGACACAATGTAGCATTGTATTTTCATGAGCTTGGCGAGTGTATTGTCTTTGTATTATTACATACATTATGAAATTATTTATTCTTCATTTATTCTTCATACAATTATTTATTCTTTACTTATTCTTTATATAAGTATTTATTCTTCACTCATTCTTTATACAATTATTTATTTTTTAAATTATTTTATTCTTTGATAATCTATTACTTTAAGTATTTCATATTGATAATGACCGTTTATAGTTGATATAATAAGGTATCATTTTTTTAAGGAAAATAAGCTACTACTTTTTGCGAGAAATGTTTAATAGAACATACACTTTTGATCAGATTTTCATCTGTGCAATCTTGACTACTCTGGCCCGCAGCATTATCATTTATGACGGGACTTGTAATGTCTCGTGAATTATTTATTCCCCAAGCATTTTAACTGTGATACGTTCGTACGCGGAATATCCAGAGGAATCGATTTCCATTTGGTGTACCAATGAGAAATTCGTAATTTCTTGCAACTAAATGGTAACATGATTTGTCGTGGATAGTTACTAATATTGCTAAAAGGTTCATTTATTTATCTTAAATATTAGCATTTTTACGAAACGCCATTGCACTTTGCAGCGTACTCTCTATCTCTGTAAGAGAAACAACAGAACGCGAAGAATAATTTTATAACATCCTTTATATTCGATATTCCCGAAACATATTTCGCCAAGAATGTCGCTTTACGTAGCATACAGTATTACTTTTTTACGATTGCGGTTGGAGAAGTTTCATTTGAACGGATGACAATACGCCAAACTGAATTAAGTGTATCAATTTCTTATGAAATCAATTTCAATATGAAACATATGCACTTGACAAGGCTTGACGTGGACACGTGCATTAACCATGAATATATATCCGTCGAATTTGTTACTAACTGCGTTTACAATAATTTCGTAAAGTGTACATTGTAATTTAAATTACTTCATCGTTGCAACAGTAAGTCGATATTTCCAAACGTGCATACTGATTAATGAGAAATTTAGTCACATACATTAAAATATTCCTAATGTAAATATATAACATTATAAATATTACTATAAGCGAAAAACTAAATTTTCTTGTAGAATATTTAAATTGCAAATTCTTAAATTAATCTTATAGGTTCTCTTATTTGGCCATCAGCGTCGCAGTAAAAGCGAGATTTCGAAAGTGTTAATTTGTTTAAATGATTATCGTATTTACCCGTGAGTAACTTATACTTTCCTTTTTCAGATTTCAATTTTAGATATAGTCCTATATAAACCCTGCGATAAAACATTTTGACGAATTTTTCTCCTACCGGCTTAGATTTCGGTGTCACGTGAAATCGGTGAACGGTATTGGAATCCTCATCCCCATTTTGAAAGGCCGTAAATTCGGTTGGCTGTCAGCTACAGCACCAAATACAAAAATGATGTAGTTACGGTCATGACAATGCACTAATGACTGGCGAATGTTTAAAAATATACGCTCAGGGAGGAACATTATTCATCTATTCGCGTGATTGTCACTTCCTAAATGGAATTGTCTTCTCTAAAAGTAATAAAAAATATAAGACAAGATTGTTTTCAGTTTCTCCATTCATTGATTATAGTATTTAAGTGAAATTATTTATTTTCAAAATTATTTTGAATATTCAATGCTTTCAAGTTATTAATAATTGCAACGAAAGAAAACCGAAACCAGTCATTTCGACTTGTAAGGTAGTTCTAATGTTAATCATTATTTTTCATTCATTAACGTGCACTTCTCAGTTTTGCAAAAATTCCAGAAACAATTATTATTGACATCATGTGACGATTTTGATTTTTTAGTCACGAAACAGTAATAATTAAATTCGAATACCATAACCAGTCACTCAGATAAACAAACACATTCATGTGAACACGTAAACAACACATTGAATGAATGCAAGTAAAAAACAATTGATTTGAATTACTATAATTTTTTAGATTTACCAATAAACATTTCCAAACAAAACCTCCATACAAGGAGTACACTAAAGTATCCTCGGCAACTCATAAAACGTTTGAATACAAAAAGAAATCCAAAAAATTCCAACGCTCACAAGCACAATGTCCTCGACAGTCTTCGATCACCATAAGAAAGCAAAGAAACCAAAAAATAAAGCAAAAAGAAGAGGAATCGTTGCAACCCTAAATCTTCCATCTCGATGGAAAAAGAAATGCAAAAGCTGCCAAAGCTCGCAACTACGGTGTCCTCGGTAGTCTTCGATCACGAAAAAAAGCAAACAAACGGAAAAAAGAAAAAGAAGAGGAATTGCATGTTGCAGTCCTAAATCTTCCAACGGCGGCCGAGGAGAGCCGGCGAGAAGGCGTGAAAGATTAGATTTGAAATATGAAACGCGGAGCATCGATATGACGCGCGATCGGAGCACGTGGTTGGTTCCCGCCGTTCGCCGGACCAAGGAGCCCGGTGGACGCAGCTTAGGCGGCCGATCTGCGCAGGCACAGGTGCAAGTTCGAGGGTATAAAGAGGAGAAACCGGAGCCCGCTGCGCGCACTTTGTGCTTCATCTGTCCGTCATTCACGTCGCACGCTCGTTGTATCGCCAGTGATCCGTTCCGCTTCTGCGATTTAATCCGCCCCGAACGTGCTCCGCCGGAAGCATCAGCCCGCGGCACTACCCCCGACCGCACGGAAGAAAAAGGGAAACAGGAAGCTCGCAGGCTCAGCCAAGTAGGTGGAAACTCATTACCATGGCGGACACTTTAACACTAGAACTACCGAGCAGTTCAATTCACCTTTAAACATTTTTCTGTAGAAACCGTAGAAGTGCGTTTTGATTAACACATTCGCTATCAGCGTCACATATTTGACGGCAATAATGTTGTATTTTACACAAAGAAAATTAACCCTTCGCGGACGAATGTCGACATTTCGGAGCGATAAAGTGATCATGTTTCGAAGACTAAGTCGCAAACGAATGATTTAATTATTCGAATCGCAAGAGATCAGCACGTAGTTTCTGTTTTTTTTCTATTTGAGCACTTGGTATATATTTTAGCTTCATGTGTTGAAGGTTTTGTATATTCCAAAGAACCTCCGTTCGCAAAGGGTTAAATTATTCCTATAAACATTGTTATTTAACGTTATAAGCTACCGCATTATGTTTGGGGACTCGCTGACTCGTTTTAGTTTTATTTCTTCAGTATTTTGTTTAGATTTGTTGAATCGGATAGAATATTACAACGGCGGAGGTCGTCACCGAAACAAACGCTGGTAGCGTACGTGTTAAGATATCAGTTAAGTTATATTTGAATTTGTATATTAATCAATCAACTATTTTAATCATTTCTCGAAGAAGTATCTATATGTTTTCAATTATTGTGAAAGAATACATGAGGGATGGGTCATTTTGACCCATCTGGTGACTCTAGTATTAACCCCTTGCCCTACGATTTCTTCCACAACCGAGCTCGTTCTAATTATTCCGTTGTCAATGAATCGTCAGACATAAAAGGATCGCATACAGTTCTTAGGTCTTCGTTTGCTCCGATGATTAGGAATTAGGAAAATATTTCATTTGAACTCGATGGAATAGAATGAAATGTACTGTTTAACAGTAGATCTACCGAAAAATTGTAAATCGATTATTTTCAGTTTCCTTGGATATTTGTTATAGTATTCAAGTAAAACTATTTTCAAAATCACTTCGAATATTCAATGCTCTTAGATACGCATTAGGGAAGAATCCGAAGTCAGTCGTTTTGATTGGTACGGCAGTTCTAGTGTTAATTATTTCTAAATTGCTACAAATTAGTTGCTGACTTCCCTGGGAAATCTGCCTCACCTGTATGACACGATATTGCGGGCAAGGTGTTAATTAGCTGCTTTTCGATTGTGCGAATAAGATTGTGTGGGAACGTGTTAAATGTACTTTTATTTAGTACAACTTTTTGGTAACACTTATTTCAGATATAAGATAATAGAATGTTGGGAATGTGGGGAAAATATTGATATTTTTAATTTAATGAGATGGAGAACGTAGTTTTTTGTATTACTATGAAACATCTCGACTGTCAAAGGCTAGACCAGAATTACCAAATAATCGATTAGCTTTTATTTTTTTCTAGAAACTATGAAAGTGCGTTCAGATTTCGATTCTCTTGTACTTCAGTCTTATTACTATATAACTTCGTACAGGAATTTCTCAGAAAACCAGCTGTATCATTTCGATAATTACGAAAGAAGAAATTAGGAACGAGTCATTTTCAGCTTGTGTCAACTACGCATCCAACAATGTTTACATTTTATGAACACGATATCCTGCGTCGAGTGTTCCATTTTAGTATCCGAGTTTCATTTATACGAACAGTGCTGAAAGAAAAAGGGTGGCGTTGAAATTAGTAGATAAATTAAATATTATTGAACGCATGTGAAAGGGTGAAAGTATGTTTGAAAATTATTCAGTTTCTGGTTAACACATTCTACGAATTTGCTTTTCAAACGAATTATTCAAAAAGACACTTATGTTGACGAATTCCTCGAAGTAATTCAAGTAATCAATGTTCTATTATAATTTCATTGTTTGCACACTTTTAAATTGCTTTTAGCGTAATTTCTTAGAGACAGTTATATTGAAGCATAACGCTACATTTACAGCTGAGATGCGACAGAAGCTAGGAGCTATGTGTCGATCAGACCGACGATAAAATATCTTCCTCGGATAACGTTATAGCAGAGTTGCGATACTTACATGGTTTCAGTTAGTTAGAGTTTCACGAAGACGAATAAGTGATACGAGAGATTCTGAAGAATTATCATCTTCAAATTCGACGAAATAATATATTTTAAAAGATTACACTGTATACGTAAATGTTGTGCGTTTTATTATTCGAGTTGCTGATTGGTTAAATCAATTTAACTCCACCTTTGGAATTTCTTCAGATTTTGTCGTTAAAGTGTTTCACTGGCTCTTGACTTTCCATGTTTAAAATAAATTTTCTTATTATTGGCTGTGATATCATGAAATAACAAGAACTCCATTTCCAATGCAAAACTTGCAGTAATAATAAAAATGACTTGAATGTTATACTATTTTATACATTTTATATGTTCTTTAGGTTAAAGCTGCAGCTGTAATAATGAAATAAAATACGTTCTATAATGATTATTTAATTTTCTACTTAAACGGAAATTTCGAGTATTCATGTATAACTATTGCATTTTTCACTGTTTTTTTGTTTTGAGGAGTTAACCGATTGACTAATGAGTGGTTTATTTGTATCGTTGATCGATTATTAAACGCAGCTCTGTGCGTCGCTCTAACGTAAACGTTTTCATTGTGAAACAGAAGCATGTATTCCTACAGTTCGCTGTTATCGTCACTCTGATCGAAAATCGCAGCTTCATTGTAAATGTATCTTGCTGAAACATGTATATTCGTGACAATTGTTACGTTATTATAATTTTTCGAATGTTTAACATCGAAGAAAAAAACGTTTCTCAAACGATTAACCTCCGAAGGAAATTAATTCGCTGGTTTCTGTGAAACTTGAAAATCTTTGTAATTTTATACATTTATGAGTGGACTACGGATCTTTATGCATTCCTGAGTAATTTTGAAGACTAGTGCTTTTTATAATATGTTCAAGGAAAGACTGATTTGTTTCAATTTAGACGTGTTCGTGATTTATCAAAGACATTCTTAAACTTTCAGGATATTTAAAAAAAAATTGTCATTAGTAAAGGAACTTTAAGAACATCAAATTTCTAAGAGTACAATTAACAAAACAAGAAACTTCCTATTTCAACAAATATTACAGAAAGTATTGCACTTCAGATATTTTATACATTTCTGCGTCCTGTACAATTGTGCAACTTAAAATTCCCTCTGAACACATAGAGTCCACAGTCTAGGTTATTAGTCTATGCTCCTACTTTTCAATAATATTTCAAGTGAAACGTTGCAAAGCAGCTGAAAAAGACTTAACCAATTAACTGTGCGCACAATGAAATCAAATAATAAAGTGTATACTTGTCAGACGTGTGGCAAACGAACTTATAATATATTCTAACGAAAAACTACAACAAAAAGAAGAATAATTAAACGTTTATCTGAGAAGATAAAGAATTTATCATTGAAAAGATTCGTACCATTCGTTTTAACCCTTCGTACTCGATTAATTTTCAATGCTGTCGAGTGTAAACTTGTATTTATTTTTAGGGAAACAAATTAAAGTGATTCATATCGATAATATTTATTTTATTTATCATTATTATAATAAGATTTCATTTTCATACTCTATTAACACGTTTACTGCCACGGTGGTCACTGACGACCAGAGCTTCCAAATTGCTGAAGAACAATTACAATAAGAAACTTGATTTTAAATAAGAATATTTAGTAACATAAGTAGCTAGATCATAGCGTAATATGACTACTATGATACTAAATCATTAATAATTATTTTCAATATCATTTGCCTTCGTTATTAAAGAATAAGTATTACTATTCAAAACGCTAGAAATTCTCGTGGCAGTCAACGTGTTAAAGTGTATTACTTTCTCAAACAATTTCCAACGTTCTATAACTAATCTGTATTGTCATCTGCAGCATGACACACGAGTGCAAAGGGTTAAAATGACGTGTACACTCGTCGAACGCAGTTAACCTCTTGCTCTGGAAACGAATTCAAAGATTTGGCAAAGCCTTTACAAATAATTTTCTCCTTACCTATGTTACGCCGGTGTATGTTTACTAATTTTGTTTATTAACATGTTGAATGCCATGGGTATTACCGGTGACCCCAAACCGAATCAAATTTTTATAATTCACAAAAAACATTTTTATATTAGAAATAATCGAATGATTTAATATTATATTTCTTCCATGTCGTGTATTTTGCTCTATGAAATCGTGGCATTCAACGTGTTAATAATTTTCTATAGAGTGATACATTTGAAAAAAAAAGCTAATACGCATAATGCAACAAGACTCAATGTGTACAAGACGTCATTGGCAATTTTAGCATGTCTTCCCAGCACAAGAGGTTAACTGGTTCACTGAGGAGTTTTGTAAGGTGATTTACAGATAATGTCGCATACACGACCGCAGGGGTTGCGAGGGATTCGCAAAAATGTGCGGTCGCAGTGATCGGATTGTCCGCGGGGAATTAATTAGAGGAGAGACGACGCGATCCTCTCGTTACAAAGGTTTGTGATCGCGATGTAATTGTAGACAGTGGACGCCGGGATTAGTTGAACCGTCGATTTCGTATTATTTCGGAGCAACGAGGTGCCCGGAACAATGAGTGTTACGTATAGAGTGACCTAAAAAAAACAGGAGACTCGCTTTTCAGGGAAAAGTTTGAGGGTAATTGTTAACGAAGTATTTATTAAAGTGTACGAAAAATGCCGGGGAAATACAATTTTTCTGGGAAAACGAAGGTAATAAAGACAAGGCGCCGAAACAAAAGAATGTTTGCGGTTTTCCAAGTTTCGTATTTCATTCCGGGCTCCTACGAAAGTTCCTGCGAGACTTTTCTGCTACATTGTACATAAGATATCTACGAGACCCCGCAGTTTTATTTTACATTTGATATTCTATAGAATTCAAGTGTTAAATTGAATTATTCCAATTACTGCGTGTGATTTCGTATTATGCAGTTATTACGGACAGTTTGATGGACGTTCGTTTAACTGTTCATGTTACAATAATGTAGATGAATGAATAAATAGATAAGTAAATGGTCAGTTGCTAAATAAATAGACAAATAAAGAAGTTAAATGTGATTAATACTAAATAATGAATCAGCAGTTCCTTTTTCATTTTTAAAATCGTTCTACCAATATTTCATCGACAATTGAATATGTGTTTATGAAATTAAATATTGTAAAGACAAATTTCTGAAATCCAATGAAGGTAATTTAAATTATTATATGATGGGATTAAATTACGTTTCTTTTAAAGGAAGAACAAAGTTTTTCATTAATCCTCTGTGTTACTTTGGAAAATAGTAGAATGCCTGGAAGAAGAAAATCTTGGATAGTGAAATAGGGAAACTTTCCTTTTCCTTTCCAGAACTTTCCAAGCAATAGAAAATTCACTTTTAAATGATCGCTGGTGCTTCTAAGTTCTTTTTTAGAAGCCGAAGTAACTTTTCTTCGAACAATTTACCATGAGTATTATTTGTGCGGTTAAAACAAGCTTTCGTTACAAAGAACGATCGCTGGTACAGTGGCCTCTCGTCAAAGCGGATTTAAGAATGCGGTTGCGGTCATGCTCGTTTCATTTAATTTAACCGTGTAATTGGTTAATTGCAGTCTGCTTTATTAAGCCTAGAAATCATGTCCACTGCGCGTCAGTATAGATTATTCAAGAGTTATTATTTCTCGTCCTTTTTTTCTAAATGTAATGAAATTAATTTATAAATTATTTCGCGTTGAATATCATAAAAATATAAATGTTGATCTGTTGAACCGACAAATGAACAGGACTGATTAATCACATACATAATTCAAACGAAATAATTGTAAACTTTTTGGTTTTTAAATGAACAATCATTTAAATCGTGTGTCATAAATATACACAAATTCAAATGATATATACAGATCTTATTATCATACTTTTGCTGTCGTCACCAATATTTAACATTTATTAACTCGCATCCCAATTCAATTCCTCCTACTTCCTTGCACTCATTAATCCACGAGAAATTATATTTCCAACAATATTATTAAATCATTGAGTATTCATTGAGGTGCCTCTGTATATACAGTATGAGTTGCAATTGTATGAAGATTCTACATGAAAAAACGAGTTAAAAACATATAATGCTTCAATATTCTTTATTAAAAAAGGTATATAATTTATATTTTTTATTAATTACTTCGTATAGAATTATTCCCTCGACATTTGCAAAGAATTTTCATCGTTCTCTTTTAAATTCACCATGTTCCACTATATTTGGCAATTAGCATTAATCGATTGATGCCTAAATATTAATCAACATTGAAAATATAATGAAACATTGGAAGAAAGTTATATAATGAATTATAATAAATATTCTTCCCCCTTTTATATTTTCTCCGCTAGCACTAGTATTCAATAAATCTCAATTATAATAATGAAAGATATTTATCATCAAACTCAATAATTCACCAACTGTTAAAAGCCCGTAACACGACGAACTAAAATTTTAATATTCAACGAAAATTTGGCGTGGATTCCCGTTGCCGTTTCGTCCGCTCTTAACTCGTGATTGCACTTTACTCATCGAACGAGACGACCGTCTCTGCAGATGAGGAAATCCTCATACCACCCGTCACTTGTTGTTTTTCATAGCTTCAATTACACCGAGCATGCTGGTTCGACGTTTGTTTTAACACATCGCGGACAGACGATGAAGTATCTCGCCTTTTGTTCATTCTTGCTAAAATAAATTTCCGTGAGCAACATATATATTGATAATACAAGAAAATATTTCTTAAGATTTCTTAATTCTTTAAATATTTTTCATAACATTCATTAAGACATATTATTCTCTTTTATCGCTGTGCAGTTTTCCTAATTATATTCCTAACGATCAGAATTTACAAAAAATTATGTAGATTAAAATTATATCTCCGGTCTAAATTTCACTTTTTCTTTTTCCTATATATGTATACATATTATAATAAAATTCGACATTCAGTTACTATTATATTAATCCTTTTATAAAGTTCACAAATAGAAACAAAATAAATAACCTACAATTCACTACAATTCACGATAAAACAAAATACGCTCTACATTATAATTCTGCGTCTACAATCGATTACAATTCTCTATAAAAAAATACACTGTACATTATAATTCTGCGTCAAGTCTGAAAGGGTTAAGGTAGCGCTGTATCGGGGAAACTTAACGTGTTTGAAAATTCCGCATACTTTCGCGTAACGGAAACTTTTCCGCGAATTCCTGCGCGGCGGCTGCAGAGCGGTTCCTCCCGAAAGATTCACTTTTTTCTCCTCCTTTCGCCGGTTAATAGGAAACTTTGATCGATCAGGAACATCGTATTAAACGAAGCGTTAATTTCGTAATTCTCGGGGTCTCATCGTCTCAATCTCACGGACAGCCGCGCAGTTATTTATTAACTCGGTTATAGTTCCTCGGCTTTGGACATCGCGTTCGCTCGCCGCGCCGGACAGAATTTTCTTTAATTCATGAAATCGCCGGCGAGCTGCACGGCTCATTAATTACGCGACAATTTCGGAAGTTTCGCGGATGAACGCGCTAAGGAGAATCTTTAATCAACCGTGTTGACGAACGTGTTATGGTCCGTTTTAATTCTCTATCGATTACGAGCTTTCAAATTTCTGTCCTTCATCAAATTCGATTCGGTTATTACCGAATTCGACTGTTTCAGTTTCAAAGTTACATTTAAAGTTTCGTATTCGGTAATGTGAAATCGGAAAGTAATTTCAGAAATAAACTGTTGGCAAACTGTCAACCTGGATTTGAGTAATATTTTATAAATAACTTTGTTGAATGGTATAATTTGACAGATAATTATTCGCAACTGAAGATTTCTGTTATCGAGATTATTTTATGTTGATATGGACAGTTGTTTGTGAATATAATCAGTCAACGATATTTTCCATATTAATTCATATGTATTGGTAATTTGAATTTCTATGCAAGAAATATTAAAAATTTCGTGATGGATAAAGTTCTGGTATATATTGCTCGAGGGAATTGAATCTCGTTATTTTTATTGAGAATAAATTGGATAACAGTAATGACTATAAACTTTATGTAAGCAGTTGTAGTTTATTTTGAGAGATACTAATAAATTAGTATTCTAGAGGCAAATGTACTTTGTTTTACGAGTTTAGTAAAAAGGTTTTAATGTGTACGGATTTTAAAAACAATACGTTACTGGGGGTACATCAATCTTTATTTCAGTAACACTTTGTACTAAGTACGGACAATAGTCTCCATTGTAGACCACACGCGTACTGACATTACTGGGTCCCGATTGATTTCTGATAGTCCCGCATAATTGTGCTGTTCATAAAACACTGACATTGTTTCTATCCCTATTTCGAAATTGCAGATGATAATTGAACGTTATATCAGAAATTTTCGTCACAGAATGAAAAACTCCGAAAGTTCAATGCAATATTTCGCTCAGAAGCCGATGCGGCTAAACACAGTAAACAAAAATTAAGAAAATTAATGTTTCGGGTTCTGAAATGATTATACATCTTCAGAAGCTTTAAAAAGAAGGAAACTTTAATAACTAAAAAGAATATAATTTATTTCATAAAAATTTACAAAAATAAGAAAACACCCAACAATTCACTTAACGCATTAGCTTTTGATTGACTCGATTAGAGTTGTTATATACGCATAAGCTTCGATTACTTCGAAAACTGTTAACCGGTTTAGCTAATTACAGTTAAAAAATGGTCAGAATTTTCCAGTAAGCCATATATATTGAGTTACTACATTTTGTACTTCGATTTGCCACTAAAACCACCAGCAGCAGTTAAATTGACTTTTCGAAATTCCCCCATAAGAACTCCAAGAATACACCCATTGAGACTTTAATTAATTTACAATTCAGTTTGCGTATCACTAAATCAAATTCTTGAATAATATCTCAAAGAAACATCTATTTCATTTTTAATAATTGCAAAAAGAAGACATCATAAATGGGTCATTTTGATCCGTCCAGTAGTTTTAGTGTTAGCAAGATCTCGAACAAATCTGACAAAGACAATTGAGTCGCTGATTAGCCAATGCAATTAAGTCCAGAAATAAAAATTAAGAAAATCGATATTTTGGCTCCTGAAACGATTATACACCTTCAGAAGCTATAAAAAGAAGGAGAACTTTAATAACTAAAAAGAATATTATTTATTCCATAAAAATTTACAAAAATCAGAAAATACCTAATAATCGACTCGACCGCATTAGCTTCTGATCGACTCGATGCTTCCATACAGGTCCCAAAAATCTACAGTTTCGTAGACGTCGGAATTTTCGAGTTACCCGAGATTCTCTTGTAAGATAAATATATAATTCACAATAATATATTATTGTAGCCGGATCGTTGGCTTAAAAGCCAACCTTAGATTGTTCTGTCACCCGTCGCCTCTTTTCCTACCCGATGTTAACGATCACCGGGACACAAAAGTTTGATAAAGGAACGCCCCTTCCATGTTGCCCTCTATGCGGCCAATCAATTTAATTCTGCGTTCCTTATTTCCTGTTTTTTTCTCCCTTACTCTGCGTTCACGGTGAACCCCGTTGTATATCGTTCACGATATAAATAGTCGATGGTTGAATGTCACGTGCTGCCTTACCTTGCCCTTTTTTTTCCTTTTCTTTTTCACGGGGTTTTACAGATCCGAAGTTGCATTGACCGTGCACTTTACGGCCAGTGACGCGTTTATCGCATAGTTCCCGTGGAAACCGCCGCTGCAAAATAATAAGCATACCTCCCTGAGAATCCGAATTCGGAAGAATATAATTGGGAGAACGAAATTGCGACAGAATATTGTTTTTCATGATTAGAAATGTGAATAGCGTTACATATTGGATGTTTTATATGTAATTTCACATATTCTTCGGGAATTTTTAATTTTTTAATTTTATATAGATGTATAGGAAATTTGTGACGTGACTATAATGAACTCTTACGAAATTTATAAATGTTCGTTGTGAAGTAGTTATATGAAAAAGTAACATGTTTCTCTAAATTTCGTGAACGTTTCGTAGAAAATCGTGCTAATATAACATAATAAAAACTTTTTCGAAATGTTCAAAGTACTCGTTACAGAATAACACCAATGTGTATCATTTTTTAATAACCTTTTAAACATTAAGTAGAAAATAACATTACTGTGAAACGATCAGTTTTCCTAAATTCCTTAGATATTCACTAGAAAATTTCGCTAGTGTAAAATAATAATTTTTCCTATGTTTTCTGAACATTCGCTATAGACTAATATCAAAGATAGTAATTTTTTCCAAATTTTCTAAATACTCGCTAGAGTATGACACCGGTACGGAATAATAAGAAATTTTTCTAAATCTCCTGAACAGTAACTTTATCCCTTTCTTTCCCACGGTGTTCCGGAGTTCCGAAGTTGCATTGACCGCGCACTTTACGGGCCCAGACGCGTTTATCGCATAGTTCCCGCGGAAACCACCACTACGAAATAATAACTTAACTCCCGGACGTGGATGCGTCCGCGTCCTCGAATAAAAAGTCAAATTTGGTGGCGAGCCCTCCGGGGGAAAGAAGGGGAATTGCTTTGTGCCGAACAACATTCCGAGTTAGCGAAAGTTTTGATGTAGTAAATCAACTCTACTGCCCCTGGCGAAACACTATTTTTCACTGAATAAACAACAAATTAAAATACAACGGTTTCTTAATGTTGCGATATCATGATCGTCCGAGAAGTTAAGTAACTTTAGTTTCACAGATTTTCTTACATTTCTGATTTGATTAGAAACTATATGAACCGAATATTTTTCGAATAGAATTATTGGTATTATTTAGTTATATAGAATTTATGTTTGAATATTATTGTTATTCTTAGTATTGAATTGATTTGATTAGAAATTATATAAACCGAATATTTTTCAAATAGAATTATTGACATTGTGTAATTACATAGAATTTATGTTTGAATATTGTTTCCTTTCAATTCCGGAAAAATTGATCAGAAGTGACTTAGTCTGTGTCTCATCTCAATCATTCAATTAAACTGTGGTTCTTACACGAATGATCTCCAAACGCATGTGAATTGATCTATGGAAAGTGATATGTAAATAACTACAATCTGTCTGTAGCAGAGAACTTCGAAAATATTTTTGTGATGTTTTGTTGTGTATTGAGTGATGATGAATATAAACAATTATTGTTTATATTTGACAGGTGTATAAGAATATTAGTAATTGTTATTTATATTTGCCAATCTCAAGAAATACGTGGAATGAAGTGTTCAACAAAAATTTTGAGATAGAAAGATCGCCATTTTTCATCGTTCCCGACACGTTTGCATTCATATCAGTGAAATATGGGATAATCGTGTAAGAAGGAACAGGCGGTGCTCTTTAGGAACTTCCTCCAATAATTTCCTTCATCTTTGAACAATCATTTGTACGCGAAAATGAAATAAACATTATAGAATGTACTTTACTTTGTTATAATAGCTATATCCTTAATCTAACCGTGTAAAATGCATATAATAGTGAATCTTTCTACTAACTTTTATCATTATTATAATTAGATATGGCCAACAGAATTGTTGTAATTTCATGGAACTAAACCCAACAATAGAGAAATTTATTTCAACCAGAAAAATTTAGGAATCAATCGAACGCGTTGACGATAAATTTTAAAAACTTCGAAAATTGTTAATCTGTTTGGCCAATTTCAATTAATAAATGGGTAGAATTTTCCAGTAGACTACATATACTGTGTTATTACATTTTGTGATTCGACTTAACACTAAAACTGCCAGCAGCAGTTGAATTGACTTTTCGAAATTCCCCCATGAGAATAATTTCTCGAAAAAACATCTGTTACATTTTTAATAATTGCAAAAAGAAAATATCATAAATGGGTCATTTTTATCCGTCCAGTAGTTTTAGTGTTAACAAGATCTCGAACAAATCTGCACAAAAATTGAGAAAATCAATGTTTTGGCTTTTGAAGTCATTATACAACATATTTAGAATCTATAAAAAGAGCGGGAACTTTAACAATTAATAATTTACACAACTTCTGTTACCTTTTTAATAACTGTAAAAAGACGATGTCAGGAATGGTTCATTTTGATCCGATAGTTTTAGTGTTAAACACTGACGAAGTTAAGTCTTTGGATACATAATTAGATAACTTTTAAATGCCGTACTTCCTATGCAGCCGCGGTTTTTAAATGTTCCGCTTCTCCCATGGAATTTTCTATGCGCTTCGAATCAGATCTGACGGTGGAACAGTAAAGAATCAGTGCTGGTCGTTTGTGAATCTCAGAGAGCATAGTCTTGAATTTATATTGCTCCTTCATTATAGTTCCGAGTTTTTGGTATTTGGTGCAATTTTCTTTCAAATTGTTTATTGCTAAATACGGTTTTGTTTTCACCAGAAGAACAGAATAAACACTGAACTCGACATACTAAAATACAACGAAACAGTAAAGAATTAAATACCGAAGAATAAAAAATATATAAAATTTTTGTTTCGTTTTTTTTCTTTTTACTGTATAATGAATGTTCTTATCAAGTATAATTATCGATTGAAATTCTCGTGATTGTTAACGTCGTTCGAAGTATTCGAATATTCCGGATTTATATTTAGTTCGCATCGAAATGGATATCAATCATTTTCGAAATATCTCTTTTGCTCGTAAATGTACTTAATTGTACCTGTACGATTATCTACAAATTGAAGATATCATAGGACCAACGACACGGAACAAGCTCGCGTTTAAATGTCCACTAACGACAGTAACGACTATTTATTAATTAAGTAATTCAGTAATAAATGTTGAAGCTCGTATTCGAATGTACAACGGCCCGTAAATTGTCAGTTCCGCAGCTGCACGCGGACATTTTGATCTCTGGAGATATCATTCCCTTTGTCGGCCACATAAGCGTATGTAGAACCATTAACTAATAAATTAAACCATTAAACATATTGAAAAATTCTTTTCATTTTCGACGTTCTTCTAGAGTATTCTATTGAACAATCATGTTTCTACAGTTCAGAACATCCATAGTCAATACTTTTTATTCAATATTCTTAATAAAATAACTACAATTAAAAAACATCATAATATCTCCTTAATGTAAACAAAAATATAACCATCGTATACTTAGCTCTATGCCTTACAATTTTTGTTTACATTATGAAGATACGAAGTTTTTTAAGTAATTAAAAATCTTCATAATATCCCCAAAATGTAAACAAAAATATAACCATCGTATACTTAGCTCTATAACTTATAACCTTTGCCTGAATTACTTTTTACCATCGCTTTTCAAGTTATCGAGTTTCGTCCACAAAACGGCTGTTTGGCCGCACTGTGCGACGCCGACGTTTCGCGAGAGGATCCAAAGCGAGATTTCCACCGAGCATTTTCCGCCGTGCACGCGTACCAATCGTTGTATCTGGCTTAGCTAAACGATACACAGCGTCGTTCAATTAACTCCGAACGACGGAATCCAAAGGATTTAAGTGAGGCAAGGGAGGCGCGGCCGTGTGACGGCAATATTCAGACGCTCATTCCTCGGCGGCCATTGAGAATCAGGCTTACGTCGATATGACGCTCCGTCGAAATTGGCTCGACATTTCACGCCGACTAACAATAAGCACTCGGCTGCGTTTCTCTTCGAGTGCTTTGCGCGAAATGCATCTAACCCATTCCCGTCGCGCGTCGCGTCGGTTGCACGAGTATTTTTCTATTTTCCTTATCACCCGACGCTCGTAGATTTTATTGTAAATTTTACGGCGAGCCGTTCGGCACGTTTTGAAAACTCTTTTATTCGATATACTGTATACGAACGTAAACTGTTCTTTCCTGTTTTCATCTTTATGCATTGAAAGTGATAGAAATGAAATTCAATCAAGCCTTGACTGGCGAGAGGCTCCACTATGTGGCAGTGTGAACGATGTTTTTATTTATATTAACGCTTTGTTGACAATTTTACGCAGTTGTTCCATATGCCCGACTATTATGCCCTAAATAATATGAAAGTAAGACAATCTAAGTAAACTTTGATATACTTTATTTATATATAATGAAATGGAATGAAATTTTGACCTCAGCTCTTATATAATTTTGAATATTTTGCTTCTGTAGTATTCTATATTGTCTACGTTTCGAAAATTGGAATGACTGATATAAGTGCAAACACGTGTTAACTCATGACCGATCAACGATGTGTTAATTAGACTTGATGAAAGATTGAGAGGTGTCGTTTTGGTTTATTGTATTAGAAGTGGTATTGATGTTTTTTCTATGTTTAGATATTATGTTATTTTAGTTGAGGTATTACTGAAAATCATTGACGATTCAGGGTTAATAGAATTATAGAAATTGTAAAATTTATTGTTCAGACGGTGTAAATTAAATTTCTTCTCCCGAATGCGTTGGGAATTGCTTATTACTGGTTAGAAAGGTCGCAGGTTAATCGATCAGCCGCACGATAAAAACATGCTCTCGATTTTTGAATTATTAATGAGATCAAGCATTTATTTTATTGAATTTCTTATTGTTAAGTTTGGATGCGTACGCTGAATTAAGGCATTTTTTCTTTTTATTCTGTTCTTATTGGGAAAACGAAGTATTTTTAATTGGTTGTTTCAGTGTAGTTTTTTCTGAAATATTTTCTCCGTTCCCAGGTCTGTAATAAGGATGAATGAAAATGCTGCATGCTTATCTCGTGTCGCCCATATTTTACGAAAGGCAACAGTAGTATTAGAAATTGTAAAAAGTATGGAATAATAGACATATACGTTATCCAAGAATAATTAAAGCAATAAATTTCAGACTGTAATACGGCAATAAATAGCAAGTAATATTTACACAGTGGTACTACCGAATGTATTGTATAATATAACGATGCAGAGATTAACGCGACAAAAAATAAATAATAAATTAAAAGCCAAACAAGAGTAGTCCGTGAAAAAAGAAGTAATAAACGTACTCCCATTCCCGCGTTTCGTTTGAAAACGAAAAACAAAATTTTTATCATTCCTCTTTACACTCGTCGAATTAAAAGCAATTATTTCACAATTAACCCTTTGCACTCGAGAGGTGATTCTCGGTCGCCATTTGATTTGATCTAACGAAACCACAAAGTGTTATATATAATATTAAGTTTTGTATAATGCACCAATATGTGAAATATTTATATAGAATAGCTTTCTTTCTTAATTTGCGTATGTTTTCTCATTAGTTCGTTTCAAATAGTATCGTGTATGTTTAATCGAAAAGTGTCGAATGTTTGTAGTGAAAAGCTTTCGAGTGCAAAGGGTTAATAATAAGAATTATCGCAAAGTGTACCTATTTATTAAAATTATGGTTTGAAAACGTCTGGATGTGGGCTTCAGAAATATGAAATAGAAAATATGGGGTTCTATTTAAGAATTGTGACGCCACCTTTACAGAACGTTTCAAGGTCACGTCACGGTCAAATACCTTCCGCCATGGCACGTAGTATTTCATACCCTGCAACTTTTGTTTGACACGTTTGTTCGTATAACTAATTCTTTTCGAGATAATTCTGTATTTTTGATTCGATTCCCATACATTTTTTTAAATTCAATCTATTTTCGTCTCGGAAACTATTGAGTTTTGGACGCACGTTCACTAGGGTCTTCTTACTTAGTTGAGTGAATTATACACGCTCTATCATCAATTGTGCGCAATCATTTTGTTACACCCTGTATATTACGGTACCCTTTGCACTTGAGAGGTGACTCTTGCTCACCGCCTGATTTCATACGGTAAAACTACAAAATTTGATATTTAATATTATACCTTGTGCAAAGCATCAATTTGAAAAATACTGAAATAAAATAGCTTTGTTCCTCGATGTACGTGCGAGTTAAAGGGTTAATATATATACAAATATAAATATATATTTGCCTAAACGTATTAAATACGGTCTAATTAACTCTCAGTTACCAATTTTCTGTGTCCAAGCAGCTCAATTTGCCAACCAGCGCTAATACCGCCATACACCTGGCTCTCCCGCCAAATTCGATACGGCCCCCGTTTTTTTCCTCGTTGTTTTTTCTGTTTTGTTTCTTTTTCGTCAGTCTGCAAATCGGATTCCACGAAGGACGAGCAGGGAACAGCTAAAGTTTCCTTCGATTCGCCGAAACGGCGATTACACCTGGCCGGTGTGTCGTTTAGCTGGCGGGATCGGTTGAACTGCGCCCTAATTGCATGTACAAATATACAATTAAGGGTTCATTTGCGAGGCACCGGGCTAAGATATTCCAGTGAACATTTTGTTAATTGACTATTGGACGCGGTTGAACGGAGGGTTAACAGAAGGCCGAGGGAAAGTAGGTACGGGCGGAGCGAGGCTGGCGCGAATTCGATTGCGACGACCGACTAACAAATTCGATTTAACCCTTTCGTCCCGAATGGTACACACGGCTACCACGTACGTTTTAAATTACCGGAAAGCTAGGGAACGCCTTAACACTTTGACTACCAAACACTCATCACAACCCTTGTGCAGTCGAAACAATTGTCTTAATTAACCCCTTGGCTACTGTTGCCTAAAGCCGCTTGAAAAATTTGGTTACTGGCAATAAGAAGAATACTAATAAAAAAATAAGTAAAATGTATTCGTTTAAATGAAGAATATATCATGTAGTATACAAAATGATTTAAATGGTTGTCAATGATAATTTTGATGAAAGCTAATTAATGTAATATTGGAGTTCTCGGTATTTCAAGAGGAATAACACTAAAACCACCGAGCATTTAATACGATTAATATGTAATCTCTATAAGAATTGCAACAATCGATTATTTCCAGTTTCTGCAGACATTCATTATAGTATTCAAGCGAGACCATTTATTTGCAAGATCATTTCGGATATTCAATGCTTCGAAGATATCGATAATTGCGAAACAAACAAACCGAAACCAGTCATTTCGACTGGTATAGTAGTTCAGATTTGTTGAGACTGTTATTGTTTGTTTTACTGGCACGGAAAAGTTCAGGCATACAGTGAAGAATCATTTGTCAGTGTGCTAGTGTCACCGATGATGCAAAAAGCTCTTGAGGGAAGCAGGGTCTTCCTCGCTTCTTGGCAGTCTTCTATCCCTCGCTTATCGTGAACGCCGCACGTAACGAGAAAAGAAATTCTATGCCCCTCAAGCGGCACACTCCGCCGTCATTGATGATACTGACCTATCTAGCAATTTGAATTTTCAGCTCGGCGTGCACATTTCGCTTACGATACTCAGTTTGTATTGTTGCCAAAATTAGAATTAATAAGAAGAAATTCCGAATTTGCACTTGTTATTATGCTGGAGATGACTATACAAATTCGTTCTAGAACATTGGAAATTGTTTGAGAAAGTGGCATAATTTATAAGATTATAAAAATTAAATCTTATTATAATGATATTAAATAAAATAAATATAAAACGTTGAATTCCGATGTGAATTACTTCAATTCGTTTCCCTAAAATTAAATACAAGTTTACACCCAACAATATTGAAAGTAAATCGAGTGCAAAGGGTTAACGCAAGTTTGACAATATTGATGGACACTTAACAGAAATTTTTCTTGAAAATCATTTAACAAACTGTTGAAAGGAGAGTGTCCTCGAAAATAAAACTAACAAATGATTGAATTGAGACTGCTAGTATTTAATAAAGAATATACTGAAATAATAAAATCATGAATTCTGAATAATTAAAATTTATATAATTACAATAAAATATTATCTGATTTACCAAAATTTACCAACTTTCGCATCTCTATATTTTCTAAGTACATGATATATAAACAAAAATTTTAAATAATATGTAGCTTGTTATCTAACCTCCCCAGCAGTTATCCAAATAATTTTCAAAAAATTGCAAAACCATCAGATTCAGTATAGAAACGTTTTGCAGGTAGAACGGTTAATTTCGAATTATTTGATCTTATTCCCTATAAATTTCGAACATTTATGGGAAGGTAGCGTTTCATAATGGGAAGGATTATCGGTACCATTGCCATGTTATCGTCTACTACAATAAATCCGATTTACTCATACGGGGAAGCTTTTCCTTTGGGGTAAAATCGACGGTCCCGATGCCTACAGAAATGATTTTTTCCCTTTCCTTTGGGAAAGAGGTCCCTCGTGGTGGATATTTCGATAAGACGGATGGCTGAGTCGTTATCGGTATTGGATTACAATGAAGGAACGCTCGGTTTATAATGCAAATAAATCTCCGGCAATATAAATCACATTTTTCTTCCCGCGACGATCAGATTGGGCGTGTTCCCGTTTTAAGTTGGAAGCACTGGACTACTTTCGGAAGCACGATTCCTTTGAATTTCATGATTCCAAATCTGGGAAGCATATGTATATTCTACTCGTGTACAAATAATATAAATGGGGGGCTTCTTCTTGTGATCTTATCTAGCATTGATTTCTAAGTTATTGGATTGGATTAGTTCTTTAACTTTTAAGGGTTGACAGTTTTTTAGTGATACTCATTTCATGTATAGGCAATCGAATATTGGATAAACGTAGGGGAAATGGCGGTAGCACTACTAATATAATAAAATGGAAGGTATGTGTAAAACTGTAGTGAGTGTGATAAATAGAAATGTTATGAAAATATTTTAGTGTAGGGTTTTTGTTGTTTGAAAGGGTGAAGGAATTTTCGGTATTTAACGAAACATTTGGAAATATTTAAGAAAATATTTGAAAATGTTATGCATATTTGTAATGTTTTAATTTCTACTCTTTTAAAAACTGAAGCATGAAGTGTTATTATTGAAAGGGAATACTTTCTCCTCGAAAATTTTTAAACATTAGTATGCGAACGTCATTTGTATTAACGAGAAAAGTGAATTATGCTGAAACGGTAGTGTGACAGAGACTCTAAATTACCTTGTTATATATATGCCAGGTAAATCGTGACGCATGAGTAATTTCGGAATTGTGCAGAAGTTTTTTCAAAGGAATCGTCAAGATTCATAAATCTCGTAGCGGAACTGCGCGAAGTTTGCCTCCTAAATCTAAGGGAACAATCCTCGACTACGGATTTCCTTGATTGAGATCATTATTCCTTGAAATAATATCCACCATGTCGTCATTGACAACGTAATTTCGTTCATTTACTAATGTAACACATCATTCTTTTTGTAATCTTTATTTAACTGTTTCTTTTTATTTTACGTATCGAAACAATATTTCTATAACATTAAATTAGCCAAAAAGTCCTGTCGTATTCTTTCAAGAAATTTTCAAGATTTTCACACTGTTAAAAGTATAATCTAATCTAAATTGGAAACCGTAAAAAATAGTGAACCTAATTTAAATTGGAAACCGTTAAAAACAGTCAATCTAATTTAAATTAGAATTCATTAAACTATACGTTGCCGATGTTGCTCGATAAATTTCAACATTTCCCAATATTTTCATTTACAAAATTCACTCGCATATTATATAAAAGTCATATTGAAAAAGAAATCACTATTCGACCATTCTATTATTGAATATTCTGTTACTATTATTATTATTATTAATATTTAACATAATCTTATGTTACATTTATTTATATAATATAATATAATGAATGTTATTATATTATAATAAATGATGTTTAATAACATCAATTTTTAATCATAAAAGAAACTGAAAATCGAACACTTGAAGCAGATGGCACTTTGGAAAAATCGAGTTCCATGCGTTTTGACAAAGGCATTATAATAAAGTATTGTGTAACACAATTTCTCAGTTCCCGAGAAGAATAATTTGATGGGGAATAGGAGGATAAAAGGATCAGCGCTTGAAACTTTGATCCCAGACGAGAAACAGCAAATATTATAACTAACATTCCGCGAGGGAGGAGAAATCTGCCTCACTTTTCGCCCGTTTGCCCGGTGATATATTGCGAAGCCAACGTGAGATCGAACCCTCTATAAATTATCCGTGGTTTGCCCGCCGAGCTTTCCAACAGATGCAAGCTACTTGAGAAATCTTAAGGTTGTTCTTTACTGGTGACGACAGCTGTTTCTGTGTACTTGTCGGAGCTACTGACACTATTAGCGTGCGACGTGTAGGAAATTCTCAACATTCTCGTGAAAAGTGATGTTACTTTACTCGATATTTCTACGGTTAAAGGTTAATAACTTCCGCTACACAGAAGAAGACGGAGACCGAATATATTTCACTTAGTCGTCTTAATTTTTCAACAAAGAAATGTCCATCACAATTGTTGAAAAAAAATGAAGATGATTAACGATGTTCATTGATTATATTCAGATATAACCAACATTTTCGATGTAAGAATGGTTATGAATATAAAAAATGCTATGATGACAAGTGATAAGTTGTAAAGTGTAACAATGAAATATGGTAACATTTAATATCTTTGAATATAATATGTTACCTAATAGTTATAAAAATGGAATAAAGGAAAATGAAAGTGATCGTGAATATGTTGAAAAATGGAACACAATTTTGTACTAGAGTTAATCGTAAATAACTCAATGAAAAGGAACATATGTTATTACATATCACGCTATTGTATTTTATTTGTAATTCTCTACTAGAACCAATAGTAAACAACTCGACAAAAAAGAAAGAACCACGCCGCGGTATCACGGCATCACAATTTATTTACAGTTCTCTTCTGAAATCGACCGCAAATAGCTCAACAAAGAAACACATTTCACAGCATCACGCCAGCATATTTTATTTATAATTCTCGACTGGAACTGATCGTAAATAACTCGATGAAAAGAGAAAGACATAAGGTAACGGCGCCTAATATGTAACGCTACAGTATTTTGGAAAATAAATAGCTTAATGTGTCAGTTACCGTAGGAAATACTTGATTAGTAATAGAAAACAATTATATTAATAGGTGGGCATCAATTAAGAATTTCTCATTGAATGCGTCATTGTATTTGGTAGTACGTGAAATTTCCTGAAAGATGAGTCGAATAGTCAAATTGCTTAATATAGATAAGTCAACAAATTTTATTTTTCCATGATTGATCATTGAGCGTTCGTTTTTCGCTATTCAAAAGCAATTCGCTGCAAATTTGTTTTCTTTTTAGAACAGTTACTGTTTTTCTGTTGGAATACATGGGTTACATTCTTCGTTAACGTTACACTTTATTATGTTATATTTCTATTTTATATTGCCAATTACAAAGATAACAATAATGGTAAGATAATACGCAATCTACAAAACAAAGAAAAAAGGAAAAAAATTGACGTAATGTAAGTCCAAAAAACTGGAAAATTCGTTATTCGTCCTTTCTAATTTCATAAATATTCATCTCCTAAAGAAAGTGAGTTTCGTTTGTAAATTACTTAGCTGTCCCATAGCTGGTGCCACTTTTTCAGATCGCTGTTTTTATCTTTATTTCCATATTTTACCATAGATATTTAAATTCTTACATTCTTGTCAATCAGTGCACGTTAATTAATATCCCCGTGTCTCGATGCGAGTTTCATTGGAAAGAATCCATATCAGTCGTTTCGGCAAGCGTTTCATCAAATCAGGTGTTCGATATTAGACGCCGTTACCTTATGTGTCGATAGCCCCGAGGGCGTCGAACAACTGCTCGCTAAATATCTACTCGAGATTCGAATTGGTCTCACGGCGAACGAAGTGCATTCAGCGACGCCGTGAAGTGTCATTAAGACGCGCTTCAGTTTTAAACGTTGAAACGCCGCGCGCCGGGCTGCAGGTGGCCCCGCGTTGACCTGTGATTAGCGAAACGACGCGATTCCAGTCGACTCCCGTGGGTGCAAAAAAACAGAGGGAATAAAAATAGACGCATAATCGCGTTATTTTCTCGGCCGTCCCGCCTTTTTCCAGCCGCCCACGCCGCGAGAGCAGAACAAACGACGCTTTTAAGAAGCGCACGCCCTCCTCGCGCGGGATTCCCTTCTCCGAGTGGGAGAATATTGTTACTGCAGCCGCTTTGTGCCAATGGAAATTGTTTTGAAGCCGGTTACCCCGAAGTTGAACGAAGTTAATTGCTCCGCAGTTCGACGAGGAGCCGCGTTGCGCCCCGGGAAGGCCAACTTTAAGGAGCAACGGTGATTATTATTTTCGCGTTCGGAGCGGATGTATTAGCTTTCACTTTTCTTCCGACAAATTTGATGTGAACTCCGTCTGCGGTTTGATATTGCGATTGTCAAGAAGATTAACTCTTAGAGTGGCAACGTCGCTGCGAGCGACGCTAAATATTTCTCCAAAAACTGCCGGCGTCGCTCTTGGTGATTCTTTGTTTTTGACAGCAGTAAATGTAATTTATCAATGGAATTTTTCATATTTTCTGTTGTTCTCTCTTTATTTGTTGCTCAGATTATACATTATGATGTAACGTTTTTTTCATTTTCATTTAATTATAAATGGCACTCAAAGGGTTAAATATATTTTTTGAACGTTAACGCATTCGCGATCATTGACGTGAATTCACGTTTTGTTAGATTCTATTCCTGACTGCTGTCTGCGTGAATTCACGTTTCTTCGAATGTAATAACTTTCAAAATATTTGATTCCTCTGTTCTTTTCTCTTTTCTGCGTGTGTCTTTAACACATTCCGTGCCACGTGTGCCATTCGTCGCATACGCGCAATTTTGGTAAGGAAACATTTATTGTGAGACATGTGTCAAAGAATAGTGGTACACGTCGCGAAGCAGCGACAACGTAAGGAAATATTATTAAAATATATATACAAGTCACGAGAAACTTGAATGTAACTTAGTATTTCATTTAAGACATCAGTGCAATTCATCAGCAAAATATAACTGAAATTTCTAGTACGGAATGTGTTAACGGAAAGTTGTCCGTTTGAAGTAACAGATCTTTAAGACTAATATTTCAAAACGATGACAAAATTTCACTCTGTCGATCTCTTGGACTATGTTATTTTTGTCGAAGCTAAAGCATTGTTTCTTCAAAATAACAGTTAATAAATTACTAGAGAAAAAAAGATTTCCACGTTCATTCTGTGTATAGGTTCACTCTAAAGTACACGAAGTAACTCAGGAAAATAATATTAAACTCAAACTCAAAGAAACTGAATGATTTGTATTTAGCGAGCTAATTATGAAACAAGGAGTTGAATGAAGTTTCATTAAGTTGTATATTTTAGACGTCAGAAAAGTATTCTTTTACTTTAAATAACAATTCATTTTGTTCTCATATATTAAATACTAAATCAATGTATTATTACAAAATATATTTAAGAATACTTGAAAATCGATCTAATGTATCTTTCATTAAACTGATTATCATTCAGGCTCAACTTCGCCCATGTTAATTCCTTAATAGTTACTGGAGATGTTGCTTACATGAAAATGCTTGGGACAGGCTTATCCGGAATTACAGGAAATAGCGTCTGGGATGTTCCCAGTTCGTGCTTATGGACGGTTATCTCTGATTGGTCGAGTAAGCATTCACAATAATTTCCTTCAGCGACAGTTTTCTACCCTCGCAGACTAACGTGCGGAATTTTGCTTTCGCCCGTCGTCAATCTATATTCTCACGAATCATATTTCCGCAATGATTTCCCATGTTACACTATATTATGAAAATTTCCAAGATTGGACTTCTACTTTCCGAGTTATTTCGTTTTTATGGAAGATATCGAGTTTTTTGTTTGCAGGCAGATAAAGAAATGATTCTCTCGTTGAATTAATATTTCATCAAACATCTCAAATGTTGGTGTATGGAATTTGAACGTTGCATAAAACTTTGATCTTGTTTTTCCAGTGGATTATTCAAATAATGTTTCACAGAAATTAACCGTGTATAATTTTAGTTATCAAGTATATTACACTGCTTAATAATGAACGTATCGGAAAGATTTTCTTTCGCGATACTTACACACAGCTGCCAGCATTTCACAAGGTCCTTAAAGCAGTTTTGGATAGCACTTTCTGGAATGCTGCCCAACTGCACTGTCACAGGTGCTTGAATGGTTTCAATCTTAATATCACGGTGACCTTTTACTGCTGGTACAATTCGGAGATTAAAGAAAAGAGCGCGATATGATAAATAAATCGAATTAATTGATTAATTAATTAATTAATTAATTCTCGTTTATATAAATGCGAACAGAATGTACCATTTAACTTAATGAGAAACAAGAATAAAGCAAATAAGAATAAAAAAATATGTTATAAGGATGATATAAAAGGAAAAGCGAGAAAGATTTCGAAATGTAGCGCACGTTTCGTTTAAAATTTTTAAACAAAACCGTAAAACTTAATTTATCGGTGCATGGAAATGTTTACGATTCTGTTTTGTTAATACAGACGTATAGAAGGATTTACGAGCGTTCGTGGGTCACAATTTTAACAGACATTTTCCTTTCATTTTTAGGGTTATGTTCACACGAAGTGTTACTAAAAATGATATTCGTGTTTGGAGCACGAAATTTTAAACGAGTGGCACTATTTTACGGACACAAAGGAAACTAAGATGTTTGAGTAGGATTTGATCAGTGATTTTATAAAATTAATTATGATTTTTGTATCACATATCTATAAATTTTGTTCTTTTTAAAAGCTACGAATATGTAATTAAAATTTAATCAAAGTACATAGTTCTATACATATGAAATAAAATGCAGATCATATAATAAAGTACATTTTTTACATTTGTTCAATAGGTCGTTTGGGTACAAACGATTGTTCATTAATTATATTTATTTTAATTAATTAAGTATGCCACAATTAATAAATTATACATAACTAAAAGTAAGATGATGATGATAATAATTTTATATACCCATGTACCATCAATGACGTTGGACGGTAATTTTAGATGCACTATCCAATATTACCGCCATTTTATGTCTCTGTTTCATATTCCTGTTTCTGCATCTACCTAGAAATAAATAGATCCTCTTCGTCCTGAAAAATGTAATAAGAGCCAACAAAGTGCAAAAATAGTGCTTGTTTTTCGTGGAATTCGAAACTGTTACGATGCATTCGACAAACAACTGCCATTTGTATTCACTCGTAATTTATTCATTTAATCATTCGTAATTACCATAAAGTTAATTACTACTAAAGCCACCTTTAGCACGACAATCTTCAAACAATTACATTATTTAAACTGTTAAATTTCCATATTCGTAAATGTACCGATTAACAAAACAATTATGAACATTTCATTGTCTTCAGTATTAATTAATTAAATGAAATGTGCTCGTCTCCTGAATACTTGCAGCAAAGTGAAACTGTTTTTCGTTGAAATATATTTTTCGAGTAAATAGAAAATTCCAGAAAATTCAACTTCAGTCTGTTCAATTTCAAATAACGTAGAATTATAAACGAATATTTTTTTCAGTTGAATTTCAATTTTTATCGCTTTGCAACCGATGTTCTTTTTTATTTTTTCTTGTGGCGTGGCCGCATTCGATTGGAAGTGCTATTACCAGTTATTAACCTGGCTCTGTTGATTTGTGGTTTAAGACCTATCAACAGTTCGGCTGTACTTTATTTGGGGTCTGATAAGATAAAAACAACTAGCAACACATGTTCCATTATGTCCCTTTATACTTGACACGTGCATGAGCTTCCATATCAGATAAAGATCATCAGCCATTCGCAGCGAGTGCAATTCTAACAATAATTGAAACATATATTTTCATTCGTGATACGTTTAACAAACGTTAAATAGAAAGTGTTACACGTTAATGTTATCTAAAAAAGTCCCATGAACTAATTCACCTTTCCTGATTGACCATTTTCTAGTAATATTCACCTACAAAACTAACACAATATTGACTAATTGTAAAGAAAATATTGATAGGAGTTTTAATCTATAATTTAATACTGATAGCAATTTCCAAGTTGTTAAATTTGTGTTGAAAAAACGTTTCAGAAATAATTAGAAACAATCAACTTCAAAAGTAGTGTGAATAGAAGCACAATACCTGAATTAAGTAGAAACGGTCAATTATGGACAGACACGAGCACTGACCGTTATTTGGTGAAATTTGCGTTCGAAGTGTGGAACACAACTATCTCAGGAACAAAGTATAATGTGAACAAAATTTTTGTCACATTTTCAACTTAGTTTTCCTTGTAGAATAAGCTGCTCCAAAGGTTTAACATTATCTTGAAAATATTCAATATTATTCAATGTTAAAAGCAAGAAGAAATTTATTTGTATACAATGTTAAGCACAATTCGTGAAACTATCAAAAATGATTGCAGAAGTAAACAAAAATATAGTGTAAAGGATGTCTGTTGCAAAATAAAAAATGATTTTGAAAATACCTCGAACGCAACACGGTTATTGTGCCATTCTGTTAGATTTGAACCGTGTCACTGTCAATTTTTGGAACGCTTTGCCAGAAAGAAACAATCAATAACAGAAGTACACGGAACACGACAGACGTGAAATTAATTTTCATGAAAACGTGGTCTGTGCGGAAAAAAAACTAGGCGCAACGGAACCTCTATTACTTGCAAGCGGACCTCGTCGCTTGTGTTCTGTCAAGGCGTGTTAGTGATATCAACTTGATGGGAAATAATCAAAACAGAAAACAATAGTGGTAGACGATACATACATTGTGAGCTTTATTGCAACTTTTACAAATATTGAACAAACTATAAAACTTCGTAAAACAAGTAATTTTGAAAGCGTTTATAAATCTGTTCAATGTGTCGCTAACGTTATTATCGTTAAAATTAAATAAATAAAGACAGTAAAACTCTCCACCTTATTAAATTCATTAGTGATTGTCATTAATATTTGTATATCCTAAATCTATAATAATAATTTCTCTCTAAAAGGTTTCAATATTCTGCAATTGTCTAGGAAACAAATGTGAGACTGTAATAATGTTACAGAAATTAAGAGAGATGTGACTAAACTTCATTTCATATAAATGATTAATCTATCTATTAACTATAAATCAATTTATTATTTATAAACTATACACTTTACTATATACTATATTCAATAATACACTTAACGCCTATTTTTAATTTATTACTCATAAATTAACAAATGAAGATAATTAACTCATAATACTATATGGATCAAAAATATTTACGTTCCTTTCAAATGTCAGACACCAAGTTCTCCAAGATGAACGGTTTACTTACACTCGACCACCGTTGCGATTAATATAAAGTTGCCCTTCGCGACACACTCGGGTATCGTAATTAAACGTCACGATCGAGTTTACCAAATCAAAGTTCAAGTAACAGTTACTCGGGTGCAGGGACTGCGTAAGACGCGTCGAATGACGTCAGTAGAAGTTGCCGTTGTGATTTACCATGCTGCGCAGCAATCTCACAATTAGACCACCATAGTATCATAAACCCACCCTGAAATGGATGCGCTTATCTAATGAAGCTGTTGCTGCGCTGAATCGCGATTAGGTGCTTGATCATTCTTGTCACGATCTACCCCTGTTTTTGCGATGAATTAACACGTTTCCGCTGTAAATGTTTCCGGTGTACAACAATCAATCTTGTTTTTCGGTTTCAGCTACTCGAAGTTACCATATTTACGTGTCCATCTGTATAAACATTAATCATTAATCTGTACACGCGGCCATTCAGCAGCTGAATAGCTTTTCAGTTTAGTTTCATCTAAATGATTTCATCAGCATCTGCGACCTGTAACTTTAATGGCAATTAATAACTTACCAGGAAATAAATACGACTTTGTTTACCTTTCAACTAATAAACTTATTCACGAACATGAACTTCTGCTCGCGATTAATACCTCGTTTTATAGGTTAAATTGTAGTTTTGATTTTAAAGGTACTGATAGTTAATTAGAAATCTGGATACCAACAAAATTGATTGAATAATTTTCAAAAGGATTTAAATATGCGTACTTTATATTTAAAGTAATGTAAATGTTATTATAATATAATAGATACTAATATGGATGTTACCGTAAAGTAAATGTCAAATAATTAATGAAATAAGCGGAGAGTAAAATAATAAGCGATTTATGGTCAAACTAATTTTCATTAAATTATGCTGCAATTCACGTAAATGTTAATATAATAGATATTCACATTGATTATCACTATAAAATAAAAGTAACTATAATTAGTGAAATAAGTGAAGAATAATATACAAAGTAGTGATCTACGGATCAGCCTAATTTTCAGCTAGAAATAAAACAAAAAGAAATTGTCTTTTATTTATGTACTGAAATTAGATTCTCATGCACTCTCAAGATTTCCCTTTTTTATTCCGATTTTTTCAAACAATTTCCTTCCTCTTGATTCCAACTCGTTTTCTTCTCTGCCTGGGTGTCCTCTCTCTAAACCCTTTAGACGACCAATTACCAGTTTCTTGCTCGCGTGCATCACCGTTTCCTGGCACTTAATCATTCTTCTTTAGCAGGTCCGTTCTAATTCACACTCTGGTTCTCCACCGCCGCTGCATAATTTTATGTTCTCCCGTTGAATCGTAATTATCCACTTGATATATCTTCCCGTGATTCCGTCTAGCGTGACTCTAACCTTATGTTTCAATGCACGGTTTCCTCTCGATTCTGTTTAATGCTTCGAAACTCAATAACTTAAAAAGTACGAGTGATGCAAACAAATATCTCAGACAAAAGTTGTAAGGTATAAAGCTAAACATATTATTTTTGTAAATACTATTCTCTTATTATTACGATTTAAGATTAAACATATGAAAATATGTCACGATGTGAATGTATTAAATATTACTACACATCTATTTCGAGAAAATGAACCGTACACCTTTCAACATTTGCCTTTTTTTGTTTTCAAAGTGAACAGGGAAAATTGAAATCCTTCAATTCTAAATGTGTTCCTAATTGATTAAATGAAAAGGTAACGAACTAATTTCTACACCTAATATGTCCCAGGAACCTCGTTTCTTTCATCCCACGGAAAGTTTCCTCTCTCCGCCTGCAAACCTTAATTTTCTTTCATCCCTTTCCTTTCGCAAACACCATTATCTTCGATTTTCTATGGCTTAATATAAAGACCCTTTCTTCGTGACGAACTTTTTTAACTTTGTTATCGTCTCCTTTAATTTTGTCCCTCCCGCTCCCATCGAAACTCTGTTGCCTACATAGGTGATAGTCAAAATTGAGTCTTTCTCCATTACTGCCAATGTATATACATATACAGGGTGTTCTCATAGTTGTACTTGAACCGCGAGGAATTATATTATAGCTTAAAATATTGTATGACGAGAAATGTCGTAGAGAATTTAATTATAAATAATTTGTTTTGAATTTGTTAACATATGTGAATTTTTCTGAATATATATATATTTTTTTTTCTTTATATATATTATTATGTACTATCATATATAATTATTATCATTATTATATATATAATATATATCATTAATTATAAACATAATATTAAATGATAAAATTATAATTATTTAATTTCGGTCACTTTTATATTGAAATATTAATAGTTTCATATTAAAATAAATTATTAAGTAACAAAGGGTTCAGTAAACATCCCTAATTAATACTTTTTCAGTATAAAATTCATTGACTTCCTGCCATCAAACTTCACTGTACTTCCCACCTCGTTCAATATTCCTGTTAATTTTATCTGCACGTGACTTCGTATTTATATTTTCACCATCACTTCATTTAACTTCACCCTGTCTATTCTATCAAATACTCCATTCAGGCCTGCGTGGTTTGTGAAAACTCTTCCCCCCATTTTTTGCTGAGCTCTTTGTTTACTATATGTATAATTCAGTACGTAAACCACGTCTATCGCTCCCCTTCGCTTCCAGAAGCCAAACTTGTTCTTCCCGCAACCTTTCTTTCACTTCTTTTCCACCAGTTTTACGTTCGAAATTCTTGCACGTTTTTTATATACCGACCCCCGTATATTTTTTATACGATGCTCCATTTTCCTTCGATTTTTCACGTGACCCCTTTCTTCTTTTCCTCATATTCTACTGATAACGATAATATGGTTTTAGAAAAAGCGCAGACAATAATTTAGTACTGTATTATGGGATGCTTATATTTGTATTTTGTATCGCGCATATGATTATTTAACATTCAATACGGATGGAGTAGAGAAACTTTGATTTTATTTCAATTTCTGAGAAACAGTTGGTTATTGTGTATGTAATGAGCTACTGTTTAACAAGTTAGTATATTTCTATATTATTATATCATTATATTATATTTCATTTCATATCATAATATTATTATATTATTGTTTTACTATATTATTATATTATCATATTATAATACTATCATGTAACATTACTGTATTATTATATTATTATATTATTATATTATCATATTATAATACTATCATATTACGTTAGTATTTTATTATATTATTGTATTATTATATTACTATACTATCATATTGTTACATTACTAACACATTATCTAAAGAAATTTACCATCAACAACACACCATTCAACAAACCATCCAAAGATCGAAACTTCTTCCAGGTTCGAAGCAAGTTTACTTCAGAAATTGAAAAAAAAAACATTTTTCTCGCATCACCATCGCGAAATACCGATGAAATTACAAATATAATGAATTATAGAAAGCCACGTTAAACGCGAAAACATGCGCAAGACAGGTTTCGAAAGTTGACTGTTATAACACGCGGACAAGGACTAAGCGTTAACGCGTTTCCCGAAGGTGGATCCGCTATGTCTTCTCCTTGTTTAAGTGGTATCCGAGTGAGCATCATCAATTTACTTAGCTTTTTATAAATATTCGAAGCTAATTTTTTCGGATAAAAACAGGTTTCTGCACTACAAATGCCTGTCATTTCCATAATAATTAAAATTTCGAAAAAATCCATACACCGCATTTTAAATCTTTATCTTCGGATGCCACGGTTGTTTGCAATCGAGTCGGCCATTTTGTAACATGTTAGCTTAGGAAAAATACAAATGTACAGCAGAAGGTTACAGCTACGTACCCAGGAAAAATCAGAAATTTTCACTTAACCCTTTGCACTCGAGAATATTTTTCTCAGTAAATATTCATTATTTTTTGATGAAATGTGAATGATATTTTTTGTAATTAACATAAAGAAGTACCTTGCATAAATTCAGTGACAGAACTATTTTATTTCGATGTTCTATGTGTTAGTTTTAAAATTTAATATTGAATTTTCTATTTTACAATTTTCTTGGGTCAAATCAAATGGCGATTGAAAAACGCCTCTCGAGTGCAAAAGGTTAATTGTTATTAACGAAACAAATTCCTAAAGTTCACCTATATTCGGGACGTCTCCCGCTGGTGTCCCTTTTAGCCTTTTTTTTACGACGTATTGGGCACAATTAATTTCACTAATTGACGACGTCCGAACAAATTCGCCGGATACGCGATCCCGGTGATTTCGTTTCAAAACAATTACGCGCGATTATAGTCGTTATTGTACACGCGGAGTGACAGTTGTCCGCGTTGCACGACGAACTGTTTAATACACAATAAATTGTCCCCCGTACGATTTAATTGGAACACAAAAATTGCTCGAACGTGTTGTTCATCATTATATCGCAGAGTCTCTGTTTTTCTCGTTTCTCAAAGAAAACTTCGATTCGTGAAATTTTCCAATTAAAATTTCCAGTGAGCCCAGCACTCCGTTGGAACGTTGTTCTCGGTTCTGCTGAATGAAACGAAGGAACTTTTCATCAAACGTTGAAATCCGATCGCACGAAATATTTACAACGTGTATTTCGAAATAAAATTTCCACCTATCAGCCCGCGTTATTAATATTTACGTAAACAGCGAATGCTTCTGCTGGGCAATATTGAATTTTATGGAAAACTGATGACTGCCGTGGAGCTCGGACCGCGGGTTCCGCGAAATATCTTGCGTGTTTTTGTTTTCGAGGAAGTCCCGCCGCGGCATCGAATAGTTTGGAAGTTACGGAAAAACTACATTAATCCGCAGCTTACAGGTTCAACGCAAACACAAATATTTGAATTTCATTTCCGAGTGGAATGTGCTCCGAAACTAGCATAACTATATAGATAACAGCCATTCGACGGATATTACATACTGCAATATTTGTGTAAAGTGAAATGTAACACCGCGTGAAATTCTTTCTACTTCGATTTCAATTTCAGTTCTGTAATTCATAATTGATTTGATTTATAATTAACCGTGGATTACTGCAGGTTTCCAATTTCCATTTAAATTCCGTCCCTTTGTTTTTATATTAATAGCAAGGTGAACCTTATTAGTTTGTGTATGTTGAATAGAACAATAAATGATTAGTAAATAAGTTGAGATTATTAACACTAAAGCTACCAGACGGGTTAAAAACCCATTTCTGATATATCCTCTTTGCAATTATTAAAAAGATAAATTAGTTTCTCTCAGAAATGATTAAAGAAGTTGATTTAGTAATACACAAACTGAATTGTAAATCAATTAGAGTCTCAATGCATGCATTCTTGGAGTTTCTATAGAGGAATTTCGAAAAGTCATCATTCATTTTGAATTGATAGGATTAAAAACAGGGTTGCATAATGCAATAAAACGTAAAGAGCGATATTACGTTCCTCAATGCATTGCATAGTAGATTGAAGTTGAGTTGGTTGCCACAAGAGACTATAACGTTAACATCGTTAGATGCTACACAATTGTAATCCAATCTACCTAAGCCCTATGTCAAACGATCACGTCTGTGAATTGGTAATAAGCTTTTAAGCCCATTTAGTATTAGATTAATAGTAATCGAGGGATGGCGTAACTTGCATTGTGAATTTTTACTGCGCTTTATGTCTCCAATGAAAATCGCAGATTAGATAATCAGTGATACTTACGATGGTAATCGATTAATCTTGTTAATTATTCAATTTCTATCCGGTCGGTGAATAATCTATTAATTAAGACTTTCATTCGATCGAATATAGGGTAAAGTAAATTATGAATTGCCAGAAATAAGAAGGATAGTCAAATTTAGCATACCATTTGATTTAGTCTATCAAATAAAATTTTTCTAGCTGATCCATCTAGGTGGGAGCATTATTTTATAATATATAACGACTTGTAAAGTATAACGAAATGCTTATTTCACTTTTTATAATGAATTTTACGCTCTTTTTAGTGCATATTATAAAATTGATTAATATATATTAAAATGACTGTTATACAATGTTGTATTTTGGTGTAATCGTAAAAGTCTATTTAATTATATTCACAAACAGATGATTAATTGGAATGAATACGTCTACCTTTTCCGTTCAAGGAGTTAATTTGAATATATGAAAGCGATAACGTAAAATTAAGCAGTATTGAAAGTTCATCGAGCATGAGAATTCAAAAGATTGTAAAAACTGATAATAGACTATGTTCCATTCAAGATAAAGAAAATGATGAAGAGGAAAAGTCGAAGAAATAATTTAAATCCTATCTCTGCGCAGTCTGAAGCAATCGTCTCTTTGAAAGTTACCTCAACTTTCCGAAAATGAGTGAAATTTCGTTCGCAGTTGAATTTTGTTTAAACATAATTCGTCGGATACTTTTTTAGACTATCGCTAACGATAACGTTATCATAAAACGGATCAGCACTCTCGCGTTACTTCGCTGTAAACGTAAAAGCGATAGCGTTAACGTGTTCCCCCGCGATGATAGCTTTTAAGGGTTAAAAAAGGCGACTCGAGGTAAAAACATGCACATCACACCAAATAAGATTAACTCCTTCCGACCTAAATTTTATTTAAGCCGATTAAAAATATTTCGATGCAAATCTTGTTATTTCATGGCTGAGCCACAAGATTCGTGCCGAGAAAACACGCAAAATGAAGTTGTTAGAGCTAATTATAGAGAAACTGGTTCGCAACGTTGTATTTTCAGTTCGAAACGGTAAATCACTTAAGTCCATGATTTTTAATGAATAAGACTGATTGAAAGAAAAACGAGAATTGAGTATGTAGAAAATTGTTATTTACATTTTTACGTTGACGTGTTGTTATTTTCAATATCAAGGTTTATAAAACATTGAACGCCGCACGATATCACGTAGCCAAATGCACGAAATGAAAACAATGTAATATAAAATTATTCCATTGAATCGTTTTATTATTATTGCACGTTCATCTTGATGAATATCACTGCATTAGATAGCGTTATTTGTAATATAGAAATATTTGCAGATAATGATCGTTTAATTGACTGAATTATAATGATTCGATTTGATGTTACGTGTGTTCTTTTTCTACGGAAACAGAAGTAATTCAATGATTGAAACAGTGTATGTCTTGATTGTTTCGTAGAATTAAGGCTACACTGTAATAATACTGTTCCCTTCAATTGCAGTAATACTGTTTTACAAACAAACTCGGGGCGAACAATAATTGTTTGATTCGAGTGAACCCCTCTCAGTTACAAATTGCAAATCTATATTCTTCTTCCACCTTATTTTTCTGTTTATTTTTCGTGCATCGTGTTTGCTCCAACGGTGTCGTGTTAGTTTAACGCTATGTACAATATTGTCTTACAGGTGTGTACACAAGAACAGTATCTCACAAACCAACCAGGGCATATACGATTTGAAGTAGAAGGAAAAACACGCGTTTTACATTTATATGCGTTCAGACGAATTCTATAGAATATTTGAAAATGAAAATTCGACTGAATAAGAAAGAATGAAATGAAAAGTATCAAACGTGTTGATCGGGCTGACTAAAGTTATAACAATGAATCAGATAAAACAACGCGGTTTGATAACAAATATTTCTATACATTTTGAAGAGTTCGTTGAATCGAAAACAAATCCAAAACCGCACGAATCCCTGGAATAATACCGCTGCTTTAATGCGTAGAAGATCTGTTAAAACTGTAGGATGAGAAATTAATAAAACAATGGAAAAGTTGTTAATTTATAATTAAAAAAACTACTGAAGATAGACTGAAGTTTACCTCTATATTTATGAAATGGAGCAGCATACAAGAATTCCAAGTTTTTGATGCTGGCTTCAAAATATTGGATTCGTTTAACCAGAAAAAGGCAATTATTACGCATAGAGGTACAACGTTAATCAACGTCCCTTGAAAGCGGCGTATCCGACGAAAAACTGTTATTACGTGCTTTTAATATATCAGTCCGCGTGTAACGAAATTCATTTACACGCAGTATTAATATTAAACGCGTTCAGAATGTCGAGCGTTACGCTTTGTGAACCATTTCAGTGTATATCAGTAGCAAAATCAATATTGCGCGAAGCATAAAATACACTTTCGCAAACACGCGGAGTGTCATACGATTTTCTCGAAAGTGAGCGCGCCCCGGCGCGATTAAACTGCGATATCCTGGTAGCATCGCCTGGGACCACTTTTAAACGTTTTCAATGATCGCGTCATGAATCCATTGTACATTTTGTCCGACGCGCAGAATTTCAGAGGAGCGTTCTCGAAACAAAAACTACCCTGCCAATCGATACTGATTCGAAACTGGCACTGCAGAGAAGAATGAACGCTGTCAAGTGTCGGTGAATTGTTACTATTGCAGCTTCTTTCCATTCGCGGTAAAAATTATTTTTTTTGCACGGTACAGATAGCATCGGAAAATTCTATCGATTAGAGGTACTGGAAATAATCATTATGTCGCATTTAAATTGACGCGCTATTCACAGTTGCCGTAACAATGTAATTAATAAAATGAGTCTGACTTGTTTCGATCGAAAAATTCAGTGAGATACTTTTCCAATAAATGTTCGTTTTCGTTAACTTTGAAAAATTCATAATATTTAAATCATAAAATTCGAGTGATGAAGTATGTATGTACATGTATCTTTTAATGAGATTACGAAACTCTCCAAATTTTTTCGATTTTTCCTTTATTCAACTTCTAATAAAATTTAACCCTTTTCCTTCGTTTCAAGTTCTAATCAAACTTTTATTGCGTTCCTCCATTTTAAATTCTAATCAAATTTTTATTACATTCCTTCTCTTTAACTTCTAATCAAATCTTCACCCTGTTTCTTATCTTCAACTTCCAATCAAATATTCACCATTCTCTTTCTTTTCAACTTCTAATCGAATCTTCACCCTTTCCCTTTAATTCAACTTCCAATTAAATTTTCATCACATTCGTCTATTTCAACTTCTAATCACACGTTTACTACATTCCACCATTTCGACTTCCAATCAAATCTTCACCATTTTCCTTCTTTTCAACTTCTAACCAAACCTTCACCATTCCCTTTCTCTTCAATTTCCAATCAAATTTTTATTACATTCCTCTATTTCAACTTCCAATCAAACTTTTATCACATTCCTCTGTTTCAACTTCCAGTCAAACTTTTATCACATTCCTCTATATTAACTTCCAATCAAATCTCCACCATTCCCCTTCAACTTCTAATCAAATCTCTACCCTCTTCCGCATCTATTCAAATCCCAACCATTCCCTCCGCTTCAACATCCAGCAGAATTCCCACGATTTCCCGTCGCCCTTACGCCGAAAAAATCGCGCCCACAGCCCCCGGCAAGGACACTCGTATAATTATAAGCCGCTGGCACCGAGAAGCCCGGCAAAGGAATCGAAATGCTTCGCGTCTTTTCTTTTTTCGGTTCCTTTTTCCCAGTCCGTGCGACGGCTGGGAACACGTCAGTCCGCCATTGTGCCGGAGACACGGGTGCACCGTGGCCGGCGCTAGGTACAAAGGGCAAGGCAGTTAGTCTTTGAAGGTTGCCGACTAATTTAACGGTTGAACCTCGCCAAGATAGTACCACCTCGATCGATCATTAGGTGCGGAGACCAGCGGTTGTTGCGAGTGTGCCGCGGCTCGTTTGTACAACAATGTACATTGCGGAGAGCCGTTGTGGGTGGCTAGCCGCCCGTTCCAGCGGACACGGGCCAGCGCAGTTCCAATTGCTTAGAAATACCCGGCGGGATCCCAATTCAGCTGCACGGCCGCTTAGAAAGTTGTTTCGCGACACGCGCTCTGACGGCGTCGATAATTAATTTTCGGACGCGGAAACCGGCGACACATCTGCCACGCCACGCCGCGCGGCGCGGAACTTCGGGGCTCTGACATTTACGAGCTCCTCTCCTTTTTTCCGCGATTCTTTTTTGCCCGCGGCGCGCCAGCTTCGATAAAATTATCGGAAATTTTTATTTACCTCTGCTGGCTCTTCGGGGTGAGAACACCGCCTGAATGTTAATACCCGTTTCCTTGTTTTCACGTCTAGGGAACTAAGGAACCTGTGGAACATGTTGCTGGGAATGAATATTTGGTGCTCAGGGGTTCGAGGAATCTTAACATTGCGCCGGCCTCGCGATAATGCAAGATTTTTAGTCTATCGTTTAATTGCTAGTCGCATTAATGTAACATTTCAGATGTGTATGGCAGAAATCGAAAGTAAAATTACAAAATCGAATTCTTTATTCTTTTTCGTAAGATACAAATTTCGGTCTGATTGATGCATAACGCTAGAACTACCAAATAGGTCAGATTGACCAGCTCCTACGTTCTTCTTTTTCAATCATTGAAAGCATAACACATGCTCCTCTGCGGAATCACTAAAGAAATTGATTTAGTAATATTTAAAATGAATCATAAGTTAATTGAAATCTCAGTAGTTGCATTCTTAGAGGTCCTATAGACAAATTTCGAAATGCTGACTTGACTGCTCGGTAGTTCTAGTGTTAAAAATATATCAATATAATCACCGACGCTCGCGTTTCCAGTAGCTGAAATTTAGCTGGCGCACAATGTGTTAACCTATTTGAGGTCAAGGTTTTTAACACGTTACATACTGGCAACGAGAAATCTCGTTTTTATATGAAGACACTTAGCTATGTAATTTTATTAATTACTATAGTATTTAAAGGAATATTAAACTTGATTCGAACTGATTATCTATATAAAATATATTACGTAACAATATGATATCTGATTTTTTCTATATATAGTGGTATAAGTTGATTTCACTGAAAATAGTCATTCGCACAATTTCGCTTTCAAAAAATCAGCTGGCACGCAATATGTTAATAGGCTGACTGCCGCTCAATCTTATCGGAGTTTTGTTTGATGTTAACAAAATAATGAATTGTTCTGATAACTATGTAAAGGTGTTGAGTACTCCACTGCTGTATTATTTTTAACAGAACATATTCGGAAAGATAATGTTGGCACCTCAGCTAACGACTAAAAATATCACTGGCAGTCAAGATGTTAACACCAAACTATCGAGCAATTGGAGTGACTTAATTCTGTTATTATAAAAATTAAAAAAATATATTTCCTGAGATTTGATGGGTCTGTACAAATATACAAATTTATTTTGCAATTTTTCGCAAAAACCTTGTTATAATTTAAATATTTGCTAATTAAAAATTCTGAAATGGGTCAACTTGATTCGTCTGGTAGTGTTAGTGTTAAAAACAGTTTTCTGGAGTTAAGAGAAATTATCACTTTCGTCGTTGCTGATCAGTTTTTGTAATTCCACGGATCTTGATTTGGGATAGTTTTTGGGTCTTAGTTCGAAACTAATGCAAGTTTGAATTTTTGCATATCTTTGGCTTTTATTACTAAATAGTATGGTGAGCTAGTTTCTTGTTACTAATTAATAATGGGAATTCGTGATATTGCACTCAGTCATTGCGTTTTTGAGTTAGATATTGTATTACGTATCTGCTGTGTAATTCATCTTGAATGGATTACGGATCCAGGCATTAAATATAATATCTGTGCATTAAGAAAAATCTTAATCTTTTGTACATATTAATATTTATGTATAATATATTTCTAAAAGGCGACAGAAAATTTCAAAATTCTATGAAGTTTATTTTTCTACTAAGATTCGTTCAAAGTGCGTCGATATCTTTTAATCAATCTAACATTCTTTTAAATTAATGGTGAAGGAAAGGGTTAGAAGGAATAATTGAGAGCATATTTCACTTTTATTCAGCTGAAGGAAATCTTTGAGAGAAAACATTCAATAAACCCTGTTGCACGTTTATCACTGTAGATTACTCGAAGCAATGTAATTTTGTAGAGATGTCCGCAATCTAATAGCGAGCTAACGTCTTTACTGCGACACAATTAGAAATAGCGATCTGATATTGGTAAGCGGAAGTACCACGCTAAATGATTTAAAAGATCCAATTTCGTTAACACATTTAAATTGTCCATTTGAAAAGATCATCAATATACTTGGGAACTTATAAGATCATCATGTAATATTAAATTATTAACCGTTTAAATACAATGTATTTTAAAAGGTAAAATTAACTTTCACCTTCAACCTATTCCTGTTGTCATAAACATTCTTACAATACTTACGCTACACGCCTCGCATGTAAATGCTTCGCATAAATTTCCAGATAATATCATATTGAATATTCTTTTTAACCAACCAAGAAATCAAAAAGCATTGCTGTAATTTATATAACAAATTGTACAAAATGATTGTTATCAATACTTGAAAAATCTATCATTTAAAAGGATTGGAATGTATAAATTATTTTTCAAGCAGAAACGTATAAACTAATTTTCAAGCAGAATAGTTTATTAAATTATATTCACGAAATATTTAATTTTATAGTGTCTTAATGAACGAAATATTTTCCTCGGAAGTGTTCTTTTAATAATCTTACCAAACAAATTTTCTGAGTGTTTCGTGCTTTCTAATTTTCATATCTAACGAAACGCTACTTAATTCCCCTATATTACAGTTCCGTGAATCGTAGCTAATGGCGTTGACTGCTTTATCTCCATTATGGAGATTAGCATAATTATCAGCATGGCAGGCTATTCGTGCGTTACGTTTGGTGTAAACCTGATTGACGAAGAACGTCAATCAACCGTCTCCCTCGCATCCCAATTTCAGCCTTGCCCGATGGTCAGAATAATTATTTTATATTGCCGATCCCATCCAAGTTGTGCAACAGCAGATAAATATTACAATTATTCACATATTGACGCGAAAGAAGCAAGAAAATCTGTGTAAAATCCATTGTGTAACCATTTTGTATGTATAATAAATCATATAATTGTTAGATATCGTATTGTATATTTGTACAATTATTGTACTGTTTATAAGAAAAATAAATAATAAATAGGTTGAAGTTATTACTCGCACTCGTTACGAGTTACAACATTTTGACGCGTACATCGAAATGAATGATTTAATCAGAAATTTTAATATTAGCAATATTTAAAATTCTATTGTTCCTTTATTCGCTGGCTGACTCGCAGCTGTTCATTTTGCATTCATCTAATTGATCATTGACCATGAATAACAAGCTGTCGCGTAATTATATAGACGAAACATTTACTGCCATTTCGATTCAGATATGAACTTTTGATATAAACCTGGAAAATTCATTGTTCTGTTTATTGGATTTGAAATCTTCGCTTCATAGGAATTTTTACAAAATATCATTTTTAAATATTCAAATAAAATCATTATTATAGTGATACATATTTGTGTAAAATTCCCTTTAAATATCTACGGCTGAGGGAATCTGACACATTTACACCTGCATTAATATTAATTTAATTAAGGGGTACGGCAAAAATCGATATTATTTGAGTATTATTACTTGTGGACGTATGTATGTAATATATGGAACCCCACAGGATTATTATGCGGTTATTAGCAGTTGATAATGGAAGTAACTGTAATCCTATTGAAGTTACGCTGACAAAAGCTTACTCTACATAGAAAATAATATCGCTATATTCCTGTCTTAATTAATACTATATACGTGAATTATGATTTTTATGAGACTAATTTTGGTTAGCTTCAATGATGTGATCTACGATAAATTATTCAATTGATTTGTGATAACATTGAGTTAATAATTTAATATAAAAACAGATGATCAGTATAATTTGTAACGTTTCATTATTGCAAATCTGTAGTGAATAATTGCTTTATAAAAAATATTTCAAATTTACAGAATACATATGCAGAAAAATTAATAATGTAACTTAATTAAAAGAAATACTATAATTAGTTCAACTAGATTTACAAAAACGATTATTATGCAAAAGATTTCGACGCTTTGTCAAAGATTTTACTTTAACGTTTTCTTCAAAGATAACACGTAGTTAGGTTAAATGGGTTCCAACGAAAAAAAAGTTATAAATGGAATACAGAACCAGCAAACAATACATGAAATAATTGGTGGCTAAAAATATAGTCCAAATAAACTTACTATCGACTACATCCGCTTACTGACATTCGACGGAAAAATGCTGTTAAGTATTCGAAGTTATAAATATTTCTCTGAAGTACTTCAAGAAGGGTCATACGTTATCTAAATGACTAATGCAACCAGTCATTGGTCTTCAAACATAGCTCCTTTGAAGTGACTCTTTGTTTGAATTACGTTTGAAGCTGTGTTTTGAAGGGTTGATTTGATGTCTTTACGTTTACGATGACGACTTGCTTTTCGTTATGGTAATCCCAACCTCGAAATTAGCCTATGTTCCCATCAGTACTAATTATGGATATCTGAAATGAATTTCAGCGAAAAAATAATATTCTTCAAATTACTTTCAATGAATATTCTGTACAAATCAATTAATTTTGTTAACTACCATTCGTATTTGAGAAGTATCATAATATCTGAAACTTATTTTATTATATTAATTCCTCTGTATCTAAAAAATTTAAAGTAATTGTAATATTATATATACTTCTACTTATAAATCTACATTTGCTTTTCATTTCCTATATTTTATGCTATAATGAGCAGAGGAAAATATTTAAAATATTCTTATACACCGTTTATAAAATTACTAAATGTTTGCACATATACACAGTAGAAGTTCCGTTATTATTCACAAAACTATGTGGCGGAAAGGAATTAAAATGAACACGGTGCACGGAAGTTCTGTAGAATTTATTCCATAATTGTTTTTGCATAATTATACTATATTATTATACCTTGCTTTTAGTTTGTTCCGTTATTTTTCTGTTGCCCGGTATTTTTACATGTTCCTCCTGTTTTTTCTGTCCGTTCAAACTTTACGGATTTATTCAGGAGTCATTACACAGAATGAAAAAGAATAAAACTCTTTTATGTCAAACGCGATCTTTAAAAAATGCACGACACAATTCCACGTGCTTCGGTTTTTTGTTACACATATTTTGCACCGTTTACTGAGCTTTCGCGTCGATCGACAGATCCTCGCAGAATGTCGATTCACGAACGTGGCGTTGAATACATTTCAAAGGATAATCAAAAAGGATTGAATGTTAAATTACGGATTCCACGCGGCTAATTATGTTTTATCCTTTCCTTGAATTCTCCTTAAAATGTGTAGTAATATTTTTAGAATATGCAATTTCAAATATTGAAGTGCCTTTCATATTTGAAAAATATAGAAATATTAAAATGAAAACTCATTTTTTAATAAATATATCGTGTACCATTGTTACTGCGGTATTACGATTAAAAAAGATTATCAAATGGTATACTTTTGTAATTTCCATATATCGAGCTGAGAGATTGATAAAAATTAATAAAATCTTTTAAATAATTCTCCTTCCCAGTGTATAAGTATTCCTGTATAATAAAATATTGAATATAAAATAAATTCATTTATAGTACAAACAGCAAGAAGGTTAGAGAAACGAGGGCAATTTATAATTTATATAGGTTTAATTCCATTAAGGGGGTGGTTTTAGCCCTATCGACATTCATCTACTTAATTGTTCGTCTACCTAAAGTATAAAGTGTCTACAACCGTCACGTATTCTCGATTTCTTATTAATTAATCTCAAGCTTCATTCGACATTATTTTATACATTTATAATTTATAAAGACCGACTTCCGTTTACGTATAAAAGACGATTGAAGATGAACAATGTAAATTCATATTCATGGTAAATTTATAAAATTAAAATTAAACACTCGTATTAATAATTAATAATGAATAGTACAATGTCATTAATAATATTAATTTCTAACATGAATATAAATTACAAATTAATATTGGTACAACTATTATAGCGTTATTAACGATATTAATCATCATTAACCATTGATATTAATCAAGTGAACGAATCTTGGCGGAAGCGTTCGATAAAGTGTCGATATCCTTGAGTTTCTCTGCACAGACTTGATTGAAGCGCAGGGCGCTTAGTGAAAAATAAGTCTGAAGAAGTAACAGAACCGGGCGCACAGATGTGCTTCATTAACTACGTGGATGGAACTGCCACTTTTTAATATTTTCTAAGACCAGCACTCTCGAAGTAATAATACCAATATCGACCAGGGAAAGAGAATAGCACGGGCAAATTAGAAAATTGAAGTGAAGCAGCCAGCCTGCTTGGCAGAACAAGTTTACAAGGAGTGGCTAATGTAATTCAACGGACCCTGGATAAAGTTAAATTATATTTAAAGGGTTCGCATGAGATTCCGTGGGTAATTAGCGATTTATGGCTCCAGTTAAACATACGAGTTCTTCGTGTAGAGTGTTAGTGTACACGGTTACCAGCATTTGTATTATATATAATTATATAACTTTCTTAATCATTTTTAATATTTCAAATTTCTTAAGTATTAAATAAATTATTTTTCCATTTACTTTCATGCTTCTACAAGCAGGTGAAACTGTAGCCAAAGTAGAACTGAAATTTAAAATTAATCCTCGTATCAAAGATTTTATAAAATGCAAATCCAATGAAATCTTTATTAAGCTTCATATTTATTTGATATAAATCCTTATTTCTCCGTGATTTATATTCGAGCATTCGTCATAAATACGTAAAAATCTATATTGTGAAAATAAATATATGATATTTTATGTTAAAGTATAATATTTTGAAACGTAACACGATACCTTCGCCGTAATTGATGTATCTTACTTATTTAATGTTAAACAAATATTTTCGTACTTCCTCGGCTATTTCACACGAGTAATTAAACTCCATGCGCACCAATCATTTCCTTCCGCGATGATTTGTTAAGTTTTCGAAAAGTTAGATTGCGAGTACGAAATTGAAAGTATATCGGCTAGCGCGGCGAAGGCGGAACGCAATCGAGCAAGATAATTAAGTAAGCCAGTCTTCGCACAGAACGGAACTCCAGTAGATTTGGATAGTTAATTTCTTTCGCGGTGTCAACGGGATGTAATTACAATTGCACCTTGTGTTAATTATTCGGCTTTCCTCGTGGAACTTTATTATACAATTTTCATCGTTCTTTCACTTCTTACATCTAATGACCTGGCCTATTTTGCTTTAAATTATTGAACAGGATCATCCTGTTCGTTGCAATCGAACTATTTTTATACGAAAAATTTAATCAGTCGAATGGAAAGCTTCAATTAAAAAACTGTAATAACTCAAATATAAAAGATAAATCAATTAGTGTGTATATACAAATTTTCTTATTTTTTCGACTAACAAATTTTTATAGGGTATAAAAATAAGAAAGAATCCCCTTTTTAAATTCATCATTGACATAATGAGAAACTGTTATGTGATATTTTTCTTTTCTAGTGTTTAAAACTTCGATACTTACACTTTATTAGGAAAGAAGTTTTTAGAAGCTTAACAAATTTTGCTCTGGAAAGGATTAACACTTTGCACTCAAAAGTTTTCCACTAGAAATGTTCAACGTTTCCTAATGACGCGTAAATTATAGTTTTTTATAAAGCTATTTTATTTTAGTGTTTCACATTTTATCGATATTACAACATTTCAATATTTCACGTTATAAATATATCAATATTCCAATATTTCAATATTACAGCATTACAGTATTACAATATTACAATATTACAATATTGCAATATTACAATATTACAATATTACAATATTACAATATTACAATATTACAGTATTACAGTATTACAATATTACAATATTACAGTATTACAGTATTACAGTATTACAGTATTATAATATTACAATATTACAATATTACAATATTACAGTATTACAATATTACAATATTACAATATTACAATATTACAATATTACAATATTACAATATTACAATATTACAATATTACAATATTACAATATTACAATATTACAATATTACAATATTACAATATTACAATATTACAATATTACAATATTACAATATTACAATATTACAATATTACAATATTACAATATTACAATATTACAATATTACAGTATTACAATATTACAATATTACAATATTACAATATTACAATATTACAATATTACAATATTACAATATTACAGTATTACAATATTACAGTATTACAGTATTACAATATTACAATATTACAATATTACAATATTACAATATTACAATATTACAACATTACAATATTACAATATTACAATATTACAATATTACAATATTACAATATTACAATATTACAATATTACAATATTACAATATTACAATATTTCAATATTTCAATATTCCAATGCCCCAATAAATCAATACTTATATCTTCTAATTATGCTATATCAATGGAGTGCAAAGGGTTAAAAGATTACGAAGAACAGAACAAACGGATACACCAGACCAGCCGCCGCGAGTTTGCGACGATTCTTGACCCTGGTAGAATAGGCACTAATTCAATTATCCAGCGCTGCGAGCGACAAAGTGACCGACAAATTTTCCAAGGTGTTCTCGCAACTGCCGACAAAACAGCTAAAATCGTTAGTCCTCGTTTGCACGTAAATCTCCTCCAGCTGTCGCCGGGCCGACAGTGGAAAGAGATTTCATAGCGCAGCTTCACGGTGTCCTTCGACGTTTCACGATGCCGTCGCGACGACAAGACATCGTTGCCACGGGATAAATACTGCGAATCATGAGCCATAATTCAGTAAAGCTCCTTAGGCGAACGAAGGAGCGGAGTGCACGTGCGCCTTATTCACCAGTTGCCAGCCGGGCTGGTGACCGATAAACGTGGCACAATGCAAATGAAACTTCCGGCTTTGTTTGTGCGAACCAATAACGATTCTGATCGTGCTCTCTTGCGCCATCTTTCTTTCTGTCCTCTTTTTTCTTTCAATTCTCCTGTTCAACCCTAGTAACCGAGCACCCATTTTGAAACCTTCTACAAAATGTTCTTCTATTTCCACGAAAATTTGACGAAATTCATTTGGATCTCGATTTCTTGAACCCTTCGCGTCAATCTTTGCTTGGAAAATAAAGAATTTACGTAGAAATATTATAATATTAGAATTTGGGTACATACAGATATTTCGGGAACATAATTGTCACGTCTATTGCTTCGAAAATAAAGAATTTACGTAAAAATTCTATAATACTAGAATTTGGGTAAACATCTTGTGAACGTAATTGTTACGTCTATTGTTGCTTTGAAAATAAAGAATTTACACAAATACGTAGGCTCAACTTCTGCTACCCTAGTTCCTTTTACTTTTCAGGATAACACGTGGCCAAACATATATCTTTAGGAATTTTTATAGGCGCAAAGGGTTAAAAGCAAAACGTCTGGCCCGGAATTCGTTAACGCATTCCGATCCGCGAACGAGATAGTACGGATCCGTTCGTTTGTTTTATTCGTGAGCATCAACCGACCGCCATGATTTATTCGGCATTTCATAAAATCCAATTCCTGTGTCTCCGGGGCGCACGGGGCGGGTTTATGAAATATCTTTCGAGAGAAAGGAACCCGCGAAACACGCGGAAAGGAAGTGTTTTATTAACGGCGGGCATTCCACTGAAGAATGCAACTCCGCGATTTAAATGCACCGTTATAATCAAACTGCGCGGGGAGGATACTGATTTTTTATTATCTGCCAAGGATGCAATTTAATTTGGACTCTCATTCCTTCGCGGCCGTTAGCAAGAATAAGAGGCTTTTGAGTTCGCCGTTTTTCAGAGGACCCCGCGAACGTGAAAATAATTTTGAACGAAGACTTATACGTTATATAGATTTCGTCGGGAGATATTCAAAACGCCATCTCTCTTGGTCTGTCTAATTACCATTAGGGACACTGAGAGCCTAAAAGCATTGAAATCAAAGAATTCAATGGTTGTTTTAGTCGATGTTATTTGAAATAAATTATTCGTATTTCGGGGAACAATAGAGTTGTTTAAAAAAGATTTGTTTGAGGACAATATTATGGTAACGTCTTTTGTAATGTGACTTGTGCTGATTTTTTTACATTCTGTGAATACGAGATAGGAATAAGCGCTGTAGAAAGAAGTTATGTAAATCACTGTATCTTTAAAGATTTATATTGGAGCTTGGAAATTGATTAAATCAGATAAATTAAAAATAATATATCTAAAATAAGCAATACTGTTTGTTTAATAGATAAATGCCCGCATTGGTTAAATTATAATTTGGAATAACAGTTAGACTTTGTTTATATCGTTAGGAATATCTGGAAATCTATTTGAATTTTACTTCCTTCGATGTTTTCCAAAAAACAGCCTGAGATTTCACCAATTTTTAAAAATTCTGTTTCGAGTCTATGTATCCTCGAAAAAGTATACTCCAGGCAAAATTTTTCACAGATGCTTCCCCGTTAAGTGGTTTTCATCGACGTTAATCGTAAAAGCAGGTCGCGAGACTAATTTCGGAATAAAAATGTTAACCAGCTCGTATCAAATGCAGATGACATTTTACTGAAAATGTGCTGCGTGGAATACATATGAAACGCAGGAACAAATATGATACGATCCTCATATCTAGCCGTCATTCGAAATTTAATTGAGATCAAAGGGAGAAAAGATAAATACTAATATATGCGAAGCCGGTATTTTATATGACGTGTTCCAGATATCGGAAAATAAATTGTTAATTTCTCTGAAATTTAAACCGTGATTATATACGATATTTCAAATAATTATATATAATACTTCAATATTCATTTAATACTCTTTTCTATATTTAACACATATAAGCAGTCAGTAACTAAATATCCCCACTTTATAAATCTGGTTTTTAATTTAGAACCATTTTCTATATTATACGAATCTTCAAACTTTACGTATTAATAATAATCATTTAAATACTTCAAATATATCACAGAATGAATTTAACTTCTACAACTCTCGCATTGAGTTGAATTAAATTATTTCTATTAACAGTTTCCTATTTACAACAGCATATTGTATTTTTTATTATATTCTTAATTTTACCTTTTATCCATTTCTTATAATTTCTTCTATAAGAGAACAAGTAAGAACAGATCAAATTTGCATTGAGATATTCTTTACATACAAATCTAAAATATACTATTACAATTTATTCTATTGTGATTATTGATCGATAATTAATATTCAATCAGCGGGGCAAAGTATCACAAGAAATCACGATCGCGTTGAATCACTTTTTATTCTCATAGCACCCGAGCAATACAGTCTGATTGACGTTACAAGGCACTCGCATTAGCGTTTCCTTCCTTTCTCGTTTCTTTCACCTTTCAAGTTTCACTACGCACCGTACTTCGGTTTTAACCCTTTGCGATCGGTGCCGCCATTTAACATTTGTTTTCGAAATCGGCGTCGCCAATATGGCGGCATGTTCTTTCTTTCTGTTGAATTTCTATTCAACAATACACATTAACTTCAACAAATGGTCAATATCCATACATTTCTTATAAACCACCTATAGAAAAATAACTTTGAAAATGTATATATTTGCATTGACTAGTTGGTACTATCATCAGAAAAATGTGCTGATCGTAAAGGGTTAAATCTATTCAGTTGACTTGCTCATGGAAAAGTGCGTCACGCGGGTAAATCATTTAATAATTTTTGATCGGTGACATTTTACTTTACCGCAACACGTTACGAATCTCCGTGAGATCTTGTTTCAACCCGTATTTACTAGTTCTTTTACAAATATTAAACCAATCACGAGAAATGAAGCACCCATGAGACGCCCTTAAAGAACATCAGCTTTAAAATTTAAATCGAAATTTCTACATAAATTTGTTCACATGATAAAATTAAATTTTTGTGGTATACAGAAAGCTTTCAAAATATTTGAATATCTCCGTTATACACAGCCACACTGAAGAAACTTTCTAGATCGAAGTGCCATTGTAAAATGGTAATGGAAATTTTCTCTGAAACTTAACGTTTAGTGAGATTTCAAAGTTACAGATTTTCTCTTAAGTTCCTCGTTCATGTATCTTAATCTATACACGGTGTTCCCGATATCGTGGTATGAACTCGAAGAGAGTTATTCTATACAAAAATCTAAATAGAAAATGTAGAACATCGTTTTTGTATATTTAGGAATGAAGTCTGCTACAAGAAAATTATAGTCTGCGTTTTCGACTTGCATTTTTTACGTGGTTTCACTTTCTACCAGGCTGTAAATTATTATATTGTAAAGCTGGAGAAAGTTAATATTATTATAAAGCTACAGGATTTAAATTATAATTTATTATAATTGCTACATTATAATATAACTATATTAAAATATATTGAACACTATACTATATTACCGGCGTGCCGCAAAGTCCGTGAATTAGCCAGTTTTGGCATAACACAAGCGAAAGGAGAACACTAAAACAATGAAGGCTTATTGTTAGTGTATTCAACGAGTTGGCCCGAGGAAACTGTCCGTGGCAAACTACGAAAACGCGACGGACACGACACACATTTCTAACAACGCGAACACACGTGAAACACAATACACCAACGGAATAATAAGACAAATGCAAATAGCGCGCGTGTGCACTTAAACTATATGAAACTGGCGAAGCGTGCATGGCATTGATTAAATATCAGCTTCCTTTATAAAGTCAGCAGTTGAATTTTTTCAGTTAAAGTCTTTAATCCTGCAAGTGCTATGGACGCATATGTATATACAGGTTTTTCGGTCTTTTTGATCTCATACGTGTGGAGGTGACAATTATAAGTGTAGGACATTAATATGCAAGTTTCTTAGCAATCTTCTTATTCAATTTGGTGAAACTGAGGAATTACAATTACAACTTAATTACGTTTTGTATGAATTAACATAGTTTATAGACCTTCAGACGACAAACTAAGCAAAGTATTCCGTCCACGCGGAACGCTACAACTATTCCACACTCAAACGGTTAACAGGTTGACTGCCACGGTGGTCATCGGTGATTAAAGCTTTCAAATTGCTTTTAAGTAAAAATATTTGATAACATATTTATGTAGCTACTCAGAATAGTATAATGTACGTATTGTGATACCAAATCATTAATAATTATTTCGAATAATATTTGCCTTCGTTATGAAAGAATAAGCATTACAATATAAAACGCTCGAAATTCTCGTGGTAGTCAACGTGTTAAACAGAGACATGTCTGTGCGCAGTACGCGTTGTAAATATTAAAATACATTCGTAATATTTTGCAATGCTGAATTAAATTTGAAACACTCGTCGAAGAATCAATATTTATGCCTCTCCCGCGTCGCCATTTTGTTCCATGCGTTCTGCCGCGTATCATTTTTACGCGACGAATGGAGCGAAACGCGACGCCATTTTGTTTTGAGTATTTCTTTAAGAATAATCCTGCTACGGCCGTTTTTCTTTATGAATTTCTTTTAAATACGAACTACTTTGTAGGATAGAACGTAAAATGTTCCTAAGTAATTTGAAACTTTTTTGTTTTGATTACCAAGAGCGGTGCCACCCGGCTATGTATGAAAAAATATACTTTTTCATGTTTCTCTTGAAACTTTATTAAGCATACTTAAATGCCACGGGTCATTTTACGAATTCAATTAAAAATAACCAAGCGCACTCGCTTTTGCTTCGTTTCACGTCGAAAAATACTACGATCGTGCTTCTTTCAGTTTATTTTATATCAACAAGTCACACAATTCAATCGTATTACTTTTTATGTTCACGACAATAATTACAGTTTCAATAAATTGGTAAGATTTGCAGTCTTGATGCAGAAGTATTGTTTTCGTGAATACGAAAGTAAATTAATTTACTATGGTGTTATTCTTTCATTTAATCGATTAGAAAGGGTGTTTCACATAGATTTACGTACAACTTTAGTCAATATCCTTTAAAGATAAAAATAAAACTGGAATACCATGCAACAAATAATCCATAAACGTTTTATTACGAAGCTGTAAAAAAAATATGGAACATAAAGGAAATACTGTATCGGTCTGTATTTCAAAGTGTCACCTGCTTTTATCGATACAAGTCTAACATCCACGTAATATTGAATTTATCCTATTTCGAATATTACCTCCGTGAAGAAATAAAATACATAAAGCATTTTCTTGTAATTATCAAGAACTTCCGTTTAAACGGGTTACAATATTTTATATCGTTCAATGTGTACAATTATTTACTAATGCATGTTATTTAAGAGACTGCTCCATTTAAGAATTGAATTTATCACGATCCTTGATTTACAGTTTCTAACGCCTCACCAATATAGTAACTGCCGTGAAGAACAAAAGTTATGGTTTAATTAAATTTGCAGATTATTCATAATGCAGATGTCGCGTTGCGGTTGAATTCCGTCGGCCAACACTTTTCATTGTGGAATGACAGTAGCGCAACACGAGAATGGTTAATAATAAACTTCTTTTTACACAGAAATCCCTTAATAATTTGGGGATGAATTTTGAGGAAAGGATCACGGGATAAAACAAACGTCGACTTCTCATGAATATGCATGAATGACTCTTGTTTTGACTTTTTCGGGAGAAGCTTCTCGCGTTTTAAATTTCAAATTTTGAACTACGCTTGCATTAACGTTTTTACAATAGATACTGCAACGAACGTTGCTTATAACTATAAACATATACTGAATGTAAAAGTAAATTCAGATAAACATTTATATTTGAAACACTAAGTTACAATGGAAATATTTAAATATTTATACGTTGTTAAGATAAATATTCATAGAGTGTAGGACAATAAATTACGCCGTTAGCTGCCGTTACTTCACAAATTATAGCTATAGAATCATCATTCAAACAAAAATATTCTTTTCCAAAACAATTATTTAGTGATAGCTAACAACTTTAAAATTACTAAGCCAATAGCACATTTAATACTCCACTATTACAGTCTTATCATTTTTAATGAAGTTCACCCGAAAGAGATCGAATTTAACTGAATTATTAGCAACGCAGCCTTTACTCGGTAATAATAGAGTTTATAGGTTAGGAACGAAAAAAAGGGAAAGAAAGAGTGATATAAAATGAATTAAGAACCTTTTCTATTCGCCAACGACGTTACACAGTGTAATTTATATATCGCAGCACACCGCAACGAATAAAGATGCGCGTTACAACGTGGGAATCGTTATGTGAATTTCGTTAATTCATTAAGCGTTATTGTTCTAATGTAGACAACAAACAGTAGTCTTCGGTACAAGTGTAGTTTTAATCAGAAAAGTATGCTGAACATTTCAAGACCAAAACGAAGCAAAAATATTTGATAAAATCATCATAGGATCATGTAGAAGAGAAACAGTTTCTTCTGTGAGAAATGGTACTTTTAAAATCTCTAACTTTTCAGGTTTATTACAACTGTAATTTTCGTTTCCGAGGTTTATAGGCATGTAAGAACCAAAGTACATTCGGTAGTAGATACCAATTCGAGAAAATTGACTTTTTTACAAAATGTCATCTGTCCTGCCGTTCTAGCTCACCGTGCGACGGTTAGATCTTGTTGCTCGAATTCAAGTACACACCGCGTGCCTCGTACTATGTTGGAACAGTTAAAATGCCATAAAAACAGATATTAACTCATTTTCCGGTGTTATAATTAAAAGCAGCAAATAAATGGGAAAAGGGGAACGGGGCGTTCCGGTGTTCTGTTTCTCGCGCCTTTTCAAGGAACTGTTCTACGAAAGTAGAATTCGCTCAGCGGCGGAACTGCGCGTAAAATTTTAAGCACAGGCCAAGCTGTTTCACTTTCTGCAAATCACTCCGGCCGAAACATGAAATTTCGAGAGACGAAAGAACGAAACTTCAATACTTAATTTACGGAGACCGGTTTACGCTTGAAACTATTCGTCGTGCTCGCCTTTCGATCTCGCGCTCCTCGATACGTCTTAGATTTAAGTTTATTGTCGTCGGAATGAAAATTTTATGCTTCGACAGATTACACAGCAGACGTTTCCTTGCCAATCTTGCTTAAAATCCGTCTATTCCTTTCGCTTGAACTATTCCTTAGTTGAGAGAATTGAAAGTTACTGTCGTGTTAAATGCGGAATCTTCGAGGAACGTTTTTAAATTATATAGATTTTTTAAAGGTGTATTATTTTAGAAATGACACACATTCTTTAGAAATGTGTCGTTTAAAGGTATGTGCATTCACTTGTTAAAGTTACACACAAGATCCAAATTATCTTGTCGTCTGTCCGCAATTTATTAACACGTTCACTGCCATGAGAATTTATTAGAAATGGTATTAGAATTAATTAGCTATGATTAATCTAAATAAGTTATAATATTATGAATTACTCATGTTACTAAACATTTTAGTTCGATGTCAGTGTTATTCTTGTAATTGTTTTCAAGTAATTTGGACGACGAATTCAACAGGAGAGGAATTAAAAATCAAATCGATTAAAGATATTCGTTGAATCTTTAAATCTGTGGAATTATCTGTAAATTCTTGTACTTCAATATTTTGTTATCCACACATCATATAATGAATGGTATCGCTGTACGTTTACAAGTGGAGCTCTACCAAGGATTCTACCTTGAGATCCATATCGAGACCTATTGTATACCAAACATTTGTCTGATAAAAGAATTCATTAATGATAGAAACAAAGATTATTAATTTAACACTGAAATGGTGTTGAAATTGACGAACATCAATTTGTATATTAGTTTCATTTTAATCGTTCAAATGTTTTTCAGTGAAATTAACGTTGACAAAGTTAACACAATACCCACGAAATTTCAGTGAAATTGATGTTTATTGATGCAACGTACACCTAAAATATCTAGACCTACTTCTTGGGCTTTAACCATAATTTTCTCCGGTACTTTAATGAAAAATGTACGAATGGCTCGAGTCACGATAACGCGATGCTAATGCATTTTTCCTTTATTCTTAATCTTCATTAACCTTTATGTACCTACACTTTGTTTCCCATAAATAATACAGTACAAACTGGAACATTATACATAAAGGTGAAAATACTTCAAAATGAAAAAAATGCGATGTTGAAGATTTGGTCAGATACCGGTCAAAGAACTGTAATGAATCCAAACTACTGAACATTAAACGTGTGGATGAAAAACATAACGACGTTGTTACCGCGATTATAATTCATAAATGTCATGATTATTTTTAAAATCACATATAATTAATAAGAATGTGATAAATTTCTTACATTAAAATGTTTTATTTGAAGTTTTTCTTTGTTCCTCTTTAACTTGGAACAAAATATTGTCTTTAATATAACCTTTTTCCAAAGTTAAAAATCTTCTCTTCTGGGCTTAAATTAATACATTTTGGATTTCGTTCCATAACCAGATCTATGTATAAATATAATTATAATCATCTTTTATGCATTTATTTTTTCTATGTACAGAACAATGCACATGGAAATAAAAACTTTTAAATATAGGCCGAAGTTTTATTGTACCGTTATTACGAGACGTATAACCCAAAAAATTCGGAACATTTAATACATCCTTTTCTCTGATACGAAGAATAGAATTTATGAAAAGAAACTTTAATTGCTAGCCTTCCCGATAATCTAAGTTTCTAGTTGAAAAATAATAGCAGCTTGTAATCCACGATCAGCAACATCCGATGGATGAAAACGTGATTAGTCTGCTTATAGCATGCAAAATTATTATCTACACTTGCCGTTATCGTAATTAACTCGGCTTATCTTTTCTGCCCGTTCCTGAAGTGGCGATACCACTTGCACCATTTTTATGTTATCTTGCGATCTCTCGGCTAATATAATTCAATGCAGAGTGGTTTAAAAATAAAGTGCGTCCATGATCTTTCATAATCGAATCTTCATTCATATTTTCAGATTTAGAGTTTGATTTCCGTATCTAATATCTCTAAATACATCATCTAGTACATCAATTATTTTGTTGTAATTTTTATATTATTTATTTCTAATTCGCGATATACCTACGCATACTACAATAAGTAAAAATTAATTTTGCTATACTCTTTCGTTAAGTTTCATTTAGGTTAGCGGAAGGATAGCTTTTTACTTTGGAAATACTATATCCTGAGAAATATACAAAATGGAGATGAATATTTTTTAGTACATTCTTTTTTAATAAACATCTATATTTTCTATGTAATTCGTGTTACTCTTAAACTTCGGAATTATTTGTAAGATTTTTCGATTATTCTTTTTGTTCTTCTTGATTCTACCAATTAATTACTATGTAACAATTCTATAAGTATTAGTAACTGTGTCCAATAGCTCCTTTGAGAATAAATTTATAATGCATTATAATTACTACTTTACATCTTATTTCATTTTCTCTTTCTTACATTCATGTTCTTTATTAAAACGTTTTCGTTCTTCTTTGTAATGCTATTTGTACTCTAACGAATGGTAATTCCTATGACATCTAAAGAAATAAATATATTACCGTATAAGTACTTACAAACGAGATTATTCGTTCTGCTGTTTATTCTAATTCGTTATCTGATGCGGGAATATAATGAAATGGAGGTATCTCCGTTTGCGAATGGTTTGAAGTTCAGCATGGTGGTGAGCAAACAGGGTCGACCTGAAGTTTGCGTGTCAGTACGACTTTCACGACTGTCGTGTCGCGAAGGAGAACATGTCAACAATCACGACTTCACTCTGTTATACTGACACATAGTTCACTATTTATCTTTCGCAGTTACCCCAAGTTCCAACCAAAACAAGGTGATATCACGCACAAAAATGTTCATCACTACCCTTACGCAAACAATGAAAACAGCTCGATACATTAAGCTACGATCTCAACGTAGACGAGCCATTAATTTCACAGAAAAAAAACACAGACAAATCGAAATTACAATAATTTAACGGAGATGACTAGACGAAACAAGAACTCATTTCTGCCAGTAACTCTACAATGCTTAATTCACGATGAAAGTATTTACTGAAAAATAATGATCTTCTACGTGAAAGTTTTAATACATTTGCCACTATTCAAGCGAAGGCGTAGAAGCAATATCTATTTAAACGAAACACTCCATTACACCAATAATTAAAGCAACCCTCCAGTAGCATGGCTCAACCTCGATTCGCTTTAACCTAAATCTCCACTTAAAATAAAAAAATTCGATAACAGGGCCTCCTACAGGAAGGAAACGGCTATCGGGTAATATGTGTATAACGCTAGACGCGAATACAATGGCAACTTGAAAAAAGAGAATTCCAAAAGGAAAGAGACTCGCCGCAAACTTATAAGAGAAGCTAATAAAACAACAGCATCGTCGGTATGCCTTTTATCCCCTGGTAACCTGGCAAAGGAACCGTTGTCGCAATAAGGGTAGGCGTTGCCGGAACAAGCTTTCTAATCGAACTCCGCAAGATCGCGAACTCCCGTCGACCGTTGCGTCGCCGGCCTTTAAAATACTATCGCGGCCGTCCTCAAAAGAGGAGCCGAGCTGGCGCGACGGCCTCGTCTATTCGAGAGAACGTGATCTATCAAGCAAACACAGAACTACCCCCGAATTCGAGCCAAGACGGCCAGAACAGCTGGAAGTGTTATAGCAAACGTAATAAGTTACGTCACTGCAAAGGTGCAGATGCACTATTAATTTGCGACATATTTTGTTTGATAGGATTTCTAGAAGTATTTTATATTAGTTTTCTTTAGTTCTATTTTTAGTTCTATTTCCTTACAAGAATTTTAACTTTCTATTTAATAATACAGGTAAGCATATTAGAACGATAGAAATATATTCCTTGCATAATTATTTGTATTGCAACAATTGATGATTCGTTGATATAAGTTTCATCAGAAAGAAGTTCATCTGATAAAAATGGTAATGTTTGTGGTAGTTTTAAAAATAACTATTATAAAGTCTCTATTGACTTATGTTTTAGTTTGCGCGTTACTAAATCAACTGTTCTTTAATCGTTTCTCAAAAAAGCGTCTGTATCTCTCCGACGATCGTAAAAGAAGCAATCGGAAATGGGTCACTTTGACCCAAATGGTAGATCTACCGTTAATCGCGTTGAGAAAGTGGAGAGACTCTTTCCTACTGCCTTGGAAAATAAAGGATTTTACAGCCTGTCGATCGCGTCATCTATTTCCGTTGCACATTTTTCTGATATCAAGTTCGTTTCTCAAGAACGATGAAAAGCACTGACACTCGAGGTGATCGACAGCTGATTCGTGGCTCACAATGCTTGGGCTCACCTTGGACGTCAGCGTTCTTTAGATAGGGACCCGGAGTGATGACACTCCACGCGATGCGTCGAGTTCGCTGCCACTATGTCACGTTTACTCAAATTAAAGGCGAACGCTTGTCACGCGATACATCGGAATCAATACACTTACTATTAAACGATCTTTTTTTCATGTAACTTTTCGCCCTCAGAAATCTAGATCAAAGCTATAAAAGCTCAAGCAGAAAACCTACACGAGTATCATAACCAACATATCGTTGCGAAACGAAAAACTATGCTTAAGTTTATACTTTGCCAAAATATTATTGGAAAGTTGCTTTCAGTAGTTCTATTTGCACTTATATATAATTAAGTATATTATTTTGCAAATACCTAATGTCCTCTTTTTGCAATTATTAAAAAGATAACGAACTTTTCTCTGAGAAATTATTAAAGAAATGGATTCAGCACCACGCAAACTGAATTATAAATCAAGTAAAGTCTCAACAGATGCATTCTTCAAGTTTCTATAGAGACATTTCAAAAAGTCAATTTATCTGCTCGGTAGTATTAATATTAAAAGATATTTAAACATATTTTATAACTTACCATTTACTGAATCAGCTCTCAGAAAACAAGAATTCATCAAACGTCTAAAACTCTTTCCATGAGAAAAATTAAATCATACACCAAAGCTGTAGAAACTAAAACAAAAAAGTTACTTATTAACTCTGTCCGAAGTAAAGCTACTAAATCTCGAAGTCATTACAGGGTCGTTCTACCGCGGAGGGTTAATAATCCGCAACAGCCGACGGTACGAGCGTCGATAACTAATAAAAACGAAATAAAAGGAAATGAATATCGAAGTACAAAGATAAAAAACGAATATATCGAACGAGCGGGGATGAGATCTATAAAGTTCCCAACTTACAGGCGCATTTGCCGCGACACTTGTTGCAAGCGTCTCGTTTCTTTGCCGGGTATAGATACACGTCCCGACGAAATCTATACAACATTTAACGTATTGTCAGTTTGATATATTGGCAGTAGAAGATAACAAGGCTCCAAGGCAGATGCTCGCATCTCACGTGCATTTTACGCCGCGAGTGAATCGAGGTCGTTCATAGTGCTCGCGGAGACAATGGACTTGAAGCTTTACTTCGGATCGTTGCGTTGTGCCGCCATTTTGAGTTGTCTCGCAAACGCCGCCGAATTTCCCCGCGCCATAATTCGTCGTCCACTATTTTACCATCGCGTTTCATTTTTCTCCACGTCTACGAAAGCTTTTATCTGTTTGCGATAACCGTTATATACAAGCTTTTAGCAAAATATTCGTACTGCGAAACTTTTCCGACGTGGGAAATATTTTTTTTCGGCTAATCAAGCATGTACGATATTGATTAGTGTATGCTAGGGGTATGTAATAGAGAATGTATCGTATTTTTTATTTACAAAGTAGGAAGTTTAAGAATGAGATAAAGGTTATATAGTTGTTAGCATATTGAATATCGCACGATTTCATGGAGCAACATATACAAAATAGGAAAATATAATATTAAATTGTTCCGTTGAATTGCGGTATTATTATTGCACTTGCATTACTGAAGATCACTTTAGGTTAAGGCTACAGATAGTATTATTTATAATATACAAATGTTTGTGAATCATCCATTTTTTATTGAGCATGGTAAATGGAAATTATTATCTTATGTTTAATGAATCAACTGAAAATGAGAGATGACACGGTTTGAAAATACGGGATCGACGCATTGTTACACTTTTATTTATTAATTCGTGATAATAAATATTTTTGTTTCTATTTGTATAAGATTTGGGAGTATCTTTTCAAATTCGTAATACTTATATTTACTTCCATTATAAAGAATGCATGTAGAAATTTTTCATATTTTTATCACTTTTTGAAAATTGATTACGTTGAATGATAAAGTTTGTGCGAAAAAGAGATTTTAAATAAATGTGTAGAAAATTAAAGCAGTTTATTATCTAAAGGAAAAGTTCATACGTTAATGTGTAATCTCCGGATAAGATAAGTTGTAAAGCTGATTAATGTTGTAGAAAGGTATGATAGAACAACCCATTTGCAAGCATCAAGGCGCAAACACGTTACACTGTTTACAACAGGTTGTAATAGGATTTATGAAGCTTTGCATGCAGGAATTATGGGTGATACGTTTATCGATCGAGAAATACTTGTAACATGTAAAAGAAAATCCATATTCTTTTTACGTATTTTACATTAATGCATTTTAAAATTCATTTAGCGTCCATTAAAGTTGAAAATTTTTCTAAAGTTCAATACATGTTAAAAGTAGTTAGTGTATTGACAATATAATTTTTGTCTTGAATCACTTAAAAGATCCCAGGCCCATGTATTTAAATCGAATCATTGCAATTTAATAATATGATTGAAAGAGTGTGCATTATTTTTCACAACTAGAAGAAAGTTTTAATATAGCACATCCTAAATAAAAAAAAAACTGATAAACGGACTGTAAAATGTAGGACAGTAAAGTCAGCTTTAACCCGCTCGCGGGAGTCCCCACGGAGATAAACTTCCCTAATACGGGAAATTAGGATTTAGTTTCTAGTTTCAAGTTCTCTGAAGTTATGCTTTACTTTCGGAACCAATAAGGCTAAGAAAATATAAGCCTTATGAAAAAACTTTCTTCCTTTGGATCAAAATTCTTCGTTATGACGGAAACATGGAACATCACTTGTTGTTACTTGTTTTCCTCTCGTAAAAAGTAAGGAATGAAACAGATAATTGATCATTTTTTAATGGACAACAATTAATTATGAAATAGAATACATTTTTTTAATCTATCAATTTCGTATCGGAATTAATAAAGTTTGTTTTTTCATTGTTATCAAAACTCATTACTTGCTTTTGGGTTAGTATGTTTGAATCGGGTCAAACTAAAATTTTTTCACATGATTAATAAATATCAGATTATCATTTCTACATACATTTAAGTGCATAATCAATGGGACAGCTTTCTTTATCTTTTATTATTTCTGCTTACTAGTTATTAAATGATTTGTTTTGCATAAAAAATGTTTAAAGTCAAAATAATATTGTGTAATTGTTGTCGTTATTGACATTATTATAATATTCAAATTTTTTTCCATTTAGGTGATTCTGCAAAGGTCTGAATAAAGGATCAGATGACTCCGTCGGATCCATTTGTTAGCATTTAGATAGAATTTGCTTCACAATAAAACTGAATGGAATGCAGCAAGATTGCATATTAAATTGTATGAGTAAACTATTGATGTTTATGCAAATTTATATTTTCATAATTTACTTCGTGACGTTGGAAAATAAAGAAAAATTGAATTTTTAGAGGATTTGGGAGTATGCGAAATATTTGATAGAGTTAATTGAGGATATTATTTTCATTCATTATTTCAAACAGGATTCAATATTTGTTGTTGAGAAAATTAAAACCAAACCATGTCACCTATGCCAATTACAATACAACAGTTTATTCATTTAACAATTAACATCTCCTGTTCAGTTTTTAATCAAGAAATTCATGCTATTCGGTGCACACAATTTCAGTCAAAAGGAAATTTAATTGAAGCTTATAAAGCTTAATTAATCATGACGCTATTGTACAATCATTGTTCATGACAGGAATAATCAATAAAATAGGAATTAAACGATTTTAATTAAATTATCGAGATCAACAGGAACTCGGCATATGAAACTACTGATTAATTGTTAATAAAAACGTCCACTTTTTAAAGAAAAAGAAATAAAGAAAAAATGTTTCAAACATTGTGTATCTTGCCATTTTATATAAAAGTTATCGATCTACCAAACGAACGAGAAAGTAACAAATCAACTGGAGATGAAACGAAATAATCATGACAGGTTGAATAATCTTCAATAAAGAAACAAACACATTCGATAAGGCTTCTTTGTAGTCACATTTAGAGTCAGTCAACTGCGACACTCATAACAAAAGATTGACGAAGCTTCCAAATTGCTTGAAAACAATTGTAATACGAAAACTAACATTGAATAATAATATATAATAACCTAAGTAACTAGATAATAGTGTAACTTAAGAACTACGGTAAATACCAAATTGTTAATAATTATTAATTGTTCTTACCTAAAGTATAATGGTTGCAACGCCTCGGCAGCGCAACCCGCTTATCACGGCATAGAATTCGCCGCGTCCGCGAGATGGCCGCGGGGTCGAATAATTGTGGCTGTCTACCACATTTGAATCGATTGTCAATTTTATAAATTGAACGCTCGTTCTCAACAACAATTCTTCACTTTAACGCGTTGAATGCCATGGGGGTCACCGGTGATTCAACCAAATCGAATTAGTGTAGTTGATTCAATTAAACGACGATTATTTGTTAACATTTCTATATCATAAACAATGCTACCCAATGCTATAATATTCAACTAGATGAACGTGCAATAACAGTAACTCAATTCAATCAAATAACTTATTATATTTTTTCATTTTGTATATTTTGCTCTATGAAATCGTGCGGCATTCAACGTGCTAATGAAGTCTATCATTGAAATCAGACATGATGTTAAACAGTTCATTTAATATAAATTCTAATCGACATAATTAGTCGAATTAATAGATACCTTATGTCGAATAAGAATGTTTAACAGCATAAATAACCAGATGACAGTCTGACGTAAGCATTTCGATACCAACTAATAAATAACTGTTGTTCTTTATCTTTGCTACAAAAGAAGCGATATACAAAACTGAAGGTTTCCGTGACAGCAAACGTGTTAACCATATAACATCGCCGATAATTCCCGCCATCAGAAGTGTATGCCTTAGCTCAAAAATATTACCCGATGACGCGACACCTAGGAGAGCTTGATAACGCTTCAGTGGTGTTTCGCATTCAAGACACTGCACCTTGCTCTATTCGACGCCTTCATTTCAAAAATGTGATCTGTAAACACAACAGCCAAAAAACGGCCTATTAAGGCTCATAATGAAGCATTTCGAATTCTGTCCAGCACGTGTTTGCTCTACGGTGTGCCGAACAAATTTTGCAATGGTCACGAAGGAATTTCGGGCATAGGGTACAGGGCAATTGAATTGAAAAGATTTTCGTGCTTGAAATCAGTCGAGTTCTTAGGACTATTTTACTCATCATAGACCCACACTCGTAGAAAAGAATCCGTGATTTTTGTCATTATCTGCTTAGAAATGGAAAAACAGAATGATCGCACTTATTTCGAATTCTTTTTTATGTGAAAATCGAAAAGCTTAAGCTTCTGAGATGAAACGGAAGAAGCGTGATCTGTACGCTTGACATCTTCGACAGGTTTTTGGGAAGATCCGTGGCACTCAAACGATTAACACGTTGACTACCACAAGAAACGTCAACGTTTTATGTATTGCTCATTCTTTCTGTAGCAAAGATTAAAAAGGAAGAATTATTAGCTATTTGGTATCAGCATTCTTACATTACACTAGTGTCTAATTATTTACATTACTGAACATTTGTATTTGACATTAGTTGATCTTATAAGTTATAATTATCTTCTATTTGGATGATCCGGTCATCAGTAACCCCCATGGCAGTCAACGTGTTAACTACTGTTTAATGTTATATTATATTACTATTACTGTGAAAATATCGTTTAACATGTTACCGTGTAACACATCTATGATTTATATTTATTTATTTATTACCAACTGAGAGTTACGACTAATTGGATAACCCACTCTCGGAGTGCTCCGACCGGAAAGGGCTGTCGCCTGTGGACAGTACTTGCACGAGTGATTGGGATTCCGGGATCTGGTTGTCCGATCCGGTAGACTTGGGAATTAACTTTGCTTATTATTGAATTACACGACAATGCGGTGTCCCGGTGATCACGGTGCCGGATCGTATCGGTTTCACGCCACGATCAGCAGACTCGTTAGAGCCCGATAACGCGGTTAGACGTTTCACGAGAGTCGTTCCACGCACGCCCCGATCCGTCAACGGTGGAATCAAGGAACAAAAGATTACGGCACGGCGGAAGATTAGTTCGGTTGAACCGATCAGGAGATTGACGTCAACGTTCACCTTGACGCGTAACGGTGCCGTGGACGATTGCAACGTCGCCGGTGACTTTCCCGAAAGTAGCTCCGCCCCGATCGATCGTTATCAGCGCTGATTACGCGTTATTACTTCTTATTTATCGTAGATTAAGGAAGGATTAACCGCCACACATTGTGGCCCACGACACTTTCTGCTCGCGGTGGTCACTGTAAAAATAGAAATGGCGATTATGTCACTCGTTGCTTCGAGAGTAGACAACGAAGTTCTATTAGCACATTGTTAACTGGCAATTTTACGCGGAAGCTATCCTATGTCACTGGCTATTATTCCGTAATTGAATATGAAAGTGAAACAATCTAAATAAACTTCAATGCACTTTATTTGTACATGATGAACCGAAATTGGATTCATTTTGGTTATTCACTTTGGACTTATGGTTTATGTAACTTTGAGTATTTTGTTTTTGCAATATTCTACATTGCCCTGCATTTCGAAAATTGAAATGGCTAATGCAAGCGCAAACACGAGTTAACAATGTGTTAAACTTCAATTCAAATTCAATTATTGAAGCTACGTAATGCGATGACGTTTAGCAAGGGAACCTGTTGTAATAACAACGCAATTCGATTTAATAATTTAATATTGTACTTTTCCATTTTGCATATTTCGCAGCTTAAAACTGAGCGACAGTCAACGTGTTAATCGTTGTGGTTGGGTTGGTTTCTATGCTATTATTGTTCATTTTTATACTATTCTGTTAGTAATATACAATCCTGTGCCATTATTTTCTATATTATTATAGTCTGTTATATTGTACAATAATACTGAACTAATTAATTTTAGTATGTATATTTACTGAATGATGCTATTTGTCTAGAATATATTTGTGACTTTAAATAGTTACTTCTTCAGAAGTAGAAGGATAATATGGAAACCGGTTTGAATTTTCCTGTTTTCCTTCTATAGGCGCACGTTAACGTTATTTTTCTTAAGATTTTGTGACGATCATTAAGGGTGCAGAATATAATTTATACTTTTGGAGTAGCTTTTACAAGGATCAAACAAATTAAGAGCAACTGAGGGCAAGGAACAGTTTCAACCACTTTTGATTAATTGAAATTAATGATTCCAAATTGCTAAACAGACACACAGCAAACTATTTTCAATCTATGAAATTATTTTAAAAATAAGCAAACGAGTAATATAAGTGTTGGGTGAAATTTACATATCGCCAGCGTAATTTCGTTTACCATTCATTACCATAATCACGTAATTCATCGATTTCTTGGGAACATTCAGCGAACAATGGAACATCATTCTCAGCAATAAAAGAATACTGCGAAGAATAAAAGCTTAAACGAATTATTAATTTTCCCATGAGTCAGTTACTCGAATCGACGTCATGCATCGCGTGCAACAATCTTAACTTGATGTTTGTGTATATCTTAAATTACATCTACTGTACAACACTGGATTACAGCGAAATGTGCGTCATTGCACTCAAATATACATGTTATCTCGAGTTAGAAAATCTTATTATATAAATGGTTTCCTCTCTCGTGCATTTCAGTCGTTTCGATCCGAAGCGAACGGAAGGATACCGATTAAGCTTTTGGTTATTTCTCCGACGAAGAACAAAAACGTAAGGCTATAATAAAATATGAATTCAATCACTTTGCAGGTGTTTGCCATTTTTGGGATGACTTCAAAATTAGAATTCTTTTTTTCTTAGCAATTAACAATATCACACTACTAATGTTCACGACAATCAAATATAATTATATTATCCAATAAATTACTGAAAACTCTGCGATACAATTAAGATATGAAATGTACGTATAACATCTAATTTCAATGTCGAGGAAGATTAACAGTAACATAGAAATGATAAACCAAAAACATGAATTTTAATAAGCAAAGGTAATAAGTATTTGAATATTGTTGTTATTGTTAAAATTTATTAATTTCTTCGATGTTTAACCGAATCTCGTTAAATAATAGAGAATCGTGTTTGAAGGCAACCTAAAGAAAAGTTTCGTAACTAAATGTTTTGCTCTTTATGCGTGGTTATAAGAAAAGGAACCGGAAGTTTGTTCGATAATTTACATATAAACAAAAAGCGGGCATTTAATATCGAACACGTGCCGACATATTTGAATTAAACCAAGTTTGTGTCTTCACGGCGGCCTTGTAAATATCGAGGCTACGTACAAAGCAGCTCGATAAAGGCAACCCGCGATTACTTTTTACTGGCGAGATAAAATAAGGGTCGGTCGCTCGAGACAATCGACCCTGATCGCCACTCAATGGAAAATGAGTATTAACATGTTACACACGTATATGGACATACACTTAACAACCCCCCTATTTCTCTCTGTTGCAGATCGACAAAATGCCACTCTCGGAGTTCCGCAAGAAGAAGCTCCTCTACATTTTCAACACCTTCTTCGGTGAGTACGTAATACGTCACCGATCCGAACAGAGCGCAAAAGTGATCTTGTTAACGGATATCAGAATTTCACCTAAAGTAGGGACAACAATTTTTCAACAACCTTATACTCCAGTAGAAAGGAAACTTTTGATTATTAAGTAATTCAAACGAAATAACTATATTCGTGGCGAAGATTTAAAAAAATCCAACAGAATACCACTGTGCTTCAATTTCTTTGCAATTCGAATTAAATATTATTTTGTCGTCCTATAAATAATGTTTCTTTATAGGCACTTCTTTTATTTTCCAAAATTAAGATAAAAATCTGTCTATAATTGTTAAGGGAAACTATATTTTGTATTAATACATGTTTTATCTTAATCTTTAGAAATAAAACAACTCCCTATGGATATAACTACATTGTTTATTGGAATGACCCAATAATATTTAATATGAACTGCAATAAACTGGAACAGTTGTATTTAAATTTTGAAGGTGACCTAAATCTTCTTTCTTTTTATTCTTCCAATAAATGAATAACGACAACCTAATTTTAATCCAAGCAAAATTTTACACACAGTGCCGTTCTGTACCATCATACCCCGTCTGATAAGCCAAAATTTCGCCGACAGTCAGTCAATAATTTTCTCCCGGTGTCCCGCGATTCGTTCATCCGGTAACGAAATGGCGAAGGCCGATTGTTCTCCCAGGATCCTGATGGGTTCCCCGTATCGTTCACGGATCGGGGAACCCCCGGTAACGATCTTATATCACTCATCGCCTCTTAAGCCTCCTACACACGTTGGAACGTGCATCGACTCTTGGGTGTCATGAGACCTATATCAACGTCAGTCTGCCTTTACAGCTTGTCACGAGACGCAAACAATGAAACACGTGCTTCAAAATGTCAGATTGTTTTCTGACTCTAATATTATCATCATTAATAGAAAATGTTGTTTTTTATTATTATTATATAGTATACGATTTAAGAGTAATTTTCATTTTTGCGAGTAATCGATGATAATGACACTACTGTGACGTCAGTATGATATAACGATACATTCGATGTTATTTGCTACGAATACTCTTTAATCGTCAATAATGACTTGCTACCTTTGCTGCATTATCTATCTTATCTATTTGCTACCTAGTCGATTTTCTACCTTTACTGCGAATATTCTTTAATCATCAATAATGACTTGCTACCTTTGCTGCATTATCTATCTTATCTATTTGCTACCTAGTCGATTTGCTACCTTTGCTACGAATACTCTTTAATCGTCAATAAAGAAGAATTCAAGGATAAAAAATAATGGGTATAAAGATGGTTGATTCGTACCTGCGTTCTAGCGTTAGAGGATAGCAAATTAGCATCGCAAATGAAATGGGAACAGATAGAAGTCGACCAATCAAGCCTGTATTCCCAGATCTAGCCTTTTAGCGATCGCCCGAAGTTGGATTGTAACGTTTATCGCAAAACCTGGGGATCGATTCGATGCATCGCAACATGTTCCAATGTGTGTAGGGGGATTTACGAAGCTATCGCGGTCTGGCAACGGTAGCCGGGCCACTGCTACTTCCAGGAGAATGAAATACGGGTCCAGCGAGTTGAAGTGGTGCCCGGCAACCGACATCATCTCGAAGGTATTTTCGGGGCAAAAGGGGAGGGGTCTGGGAGAGGAGGAATGAAGGTTATACGGGGACATTCAGTTCAGTCTCTCTATGACACCTATGTGTTGGCCATTCGAGCAAAAGTGAGCCAGGCCGGACGGGCGCCTATTTATGGTACGAACAGGAGGAGATAAACAATGGACGCGGTTAAGGGGATGCCTCGGCCCCGCTGAAATTACACGTCTGCCTCTCTCTGTGCGCATATCTTCGGAACACGTAATGGCGCGCGCGCAACGGGGCAATCATTCATACAAGTTGGACGCACTCCTGCGTGCGTGTACTTTAGAGAGACTCACACGGACGACCGCGTCTTCTGCGTACGGTTTGAGAAGTACTCCACGGAGATGAGAAGTTGGACGAATAGAATTGACCCTTTGTTCTATGGATTCTTTCGTAAGCTCAATGAAATTTGTGTGTGTAATTTAGTGGAAACACAGTTCTATGTTGTATATATATTTACAGTTATTTTAAAGGATAACGATTGCTGATTTAAATAATAGTTCGGGTTTAAAATATTACGGTTGTATTTCATTTTGGTTATTTTTGATTGAGATCTCGAGCCTGACGCGCTATTGCGCGGCAAGGGGTTGAAACTAGAGACTAGAATTTCTTAGAATGTTAAGAACTTTTTCTATAGAAAAGGAATTTATGTATCAATGTATTAAATATAAGGAATGGAGATATGTACTGATCTTTTAATGGGGCCAATATGGCGACAGTCTTTCTTAAAGGGTTAATATATTGACTAACTTGGTAGGTGACCAGCGCTTTCGAATTATTTGAAAAAAGTTACAAGAGAATTATTATCGACAGACATGTTTAATACTACAGGTAACTACATAATAGTGTAACGTAAATACTGTGATACCACATAATTAATAATTGTTGCTAATACCAATAATTAGGAATTACCTTTGTGTTGTATACCGAATGAAAATATCGACAGTCGAAAATATTCTATGATATAAATATATTTCAATAAGTCACTCAAATATTACGATACATTTTAGATAGTGAAGATGTCGCGAATACAAGATTTGCTGAGTAGCGAGTTTGCCAGAGTTTCGGTACTGAAATTTGAATTCGAATCTTCATGTTCTTTTCAATTCGGGTATTTATATACTGAAATATGGAGTGAAAAGGACGAGGATGACCAAGCGTTAGAAATGAGCCCTGAACGTCGTGATTAATGGATTGAGAGTGGCTCTGTAGAAGATGCCCAAAAATACTGAGTCATTAGGACAACGTAGACTGAATCATTAGGGTAACGCAGCGCGTTGCAGATAACGTGGATTGGTCATCCAATATTTGTTACGATAAACTAAGAATAAGTGATATACATAAAAAGCGCTCGACACTCTTGTAGCAACAAACACATTAAAACTCTAGACTGCTCGCTTAGCTTACAACCCTCTCAGAAGACTCAAACTTCTTCATCATGCAATATGTTTAACGAGAAATTAAATTTTCTGGGTTTCTTCACTGGCAACTTCAATTAACCAGCGAAATTTCTACTTTGTAATTAAATTCTTACTTTATCGTTCAGAAACATCAACTGCTGCGCGTGAATGCATGTCACGCGCGAAAGTATCTGGAACAACACCCGGAAGTGGATATCACGCGCAATTAGCAAGCGAAACTTGCGAACGGAACTTGAGGTTGAGTCACGCGTGCACGTAGGGATGTTCCGACCCAAGTAAATACGATTAACGTGTCAATACTTTTATTTCTATACCGGACACTGTTAGTATCTATGCTTTTGTATCGAAAAATGCATTCGTATCGAATGAAGAAAGCATCAAAACGAACGTTTAGCTGAACAAGTATTAGGAAAACTAATATTTACCACTTTCCTAACAACCAAAGTACCTTCCCCTTTAATCTAGAGAAACCATCTATCAGAACTTTAAGTTTTCCAATTATTATAATACATTCCTAGTACACATCAACTAAATTGTAATACATGCATTAAGTATATGCTAATTTTGATTAAATACAAGTATTATATCGTATAATACAAAACACCGAATTTATCAGTCCCAAATTGATCATTCAACTGATTAATAATTACATATTTAAGAGGCCTAAGTTGTTTCGTGTTTGTTAACAAAACTGCGTACGAGAAAATGATGTAATTTTGATAAATGTTGGCTTGAATGAAAGAACTGATTGAATAATCCAACAGTTCGTATTAGAAAATACTGATGTTACTTCCGATACTGAGCTGATATCGATACTTTTCTTTCAATATTGATCTGATATTGACATTTCCCTTCGATAAGAGTAATACCTATCATCGTGATACCTTCACGATATCGGAACATCCCTACGTACACGCAAATCGAGAACTGAGCTCAGTGTTCAGTGTTCACATCGCATCATCGTTCACACCGTGTCGTTTCTCCGCCGTGTGTGCAGCGTGGAGGTCACAGGCGTGTACACGCTTCGAGGCGCTCATTAGCCCCTTACTTTCTTCCCTTCTTTGGCCGTCGATCGACTGCTAAACATATCCTACGAGGCTGTTCTTCGTCGTCGATATAGTATTTCACCGTGACCCAGAGAACCCAGGGATGATGGGACGAATCACGTATCTTCATGTGTTTTCTGGACATTGCAAAAGTATCTTTCCATGGTTACGGGACTATCGATACGGGGTTGATAGTGAATTATTTGTTGTGTCGATGGTAGCTTGCTTAATAAAAATTTGACCACAATTTTCTTTTTAAGTGAAAATACAAAATGCGGTGGTGTCTAATGTATCTTTATTTCTAGTGTATCTAATTGTAAATAGAGTACAATTCTATTGAATTTTTATCTCCAAGTACTACAAAAAATAAAATTACACGAAGTCCGAGTGGTTATATTCTTGTTTGGGAATAAATCTATTCTTTTGGTTTTAGAGAAAGTTTCTAGATTTTTAAATGTGTAATTTTATACTTTTGTTAAAAGAATTTTACGAAATAGAAATTTAATGTATGATTAGGTGAATTAGGTACGTTGGGATAAAATAATATTAGGTATCATTGCAATTTTGTGTTTCATAAATTCTTAAAGATTTTCGTAATTTTAAGGTACAAAAGGAAGGTAGTCGAGCTTGGATTTATGATAGAAAACTAACATTGTTTCTTTAATTGATTAACGAAGAATTTTTAGTGTACGCAAATCAAGTTTTTGGATAATTTTTTTTCAAGTAACAGCGTGCTTGCAGCTTGTTTGAGAAAGTTTGAAATAATTATAAAATTTTGTTGAGTATGGGTAGACTTTGCTCAACGAATAAATATCGAAGTCAACTTTGTTCTTATAAAGTCACGCACAGGTGAGCTCGACTTTTTGGAGCATAATAGTGTACGTGGTCATCCGCTGTTAATAAACGTGGTAAAAATAAGTCAAAAAGCGTGGACTGAAATTTTTTCATACGTACTTCCGTTTTAGGAGAATGGACTTCGTGTATTTATTAAATGCGCGTGCTGTTTAATAAAACTCAACTAATGTATCCTTTTATTGCACGCTGTTTCCGTGTATTGCAAACATGAACACGTGTATGTTAAACAACACTATTTACTAAATAATCTCTCGAGACGTTATTTTTTCTTTTAGATCTTTTAGAAAGATATGTGCACAGGTACACCATTGAAATTATTTCTAAAATTGTTTTCTTTATCTCTGTGGATTATTTGTATTAATAATAAATATAACTTTAAATAATATGAAGAGGTAGAAAATTACGAACAATTGATTACAATAGTAGAATTAGCAGTTGTCAATTTTGTACAATATTTAAAAATGAAACTGAGTTATTTACCTTTTAAACATAGATATAGAATAAGCTTAATATTTATTTAAAAAATCACGGGACAAGGGGTTAACATGGTAACTGCCACGGTAGTCACTGACGACTTCGAAATTGCCTGAAAACAATTACAATATTTACAAGAATCAACATAGAGCATTTAATATCATAACTAGATAATAGTGCAACCTAAGAGTTATAACGCCAAATAATTAACAATTGCTTCTACGTATCTTCGTTACAAATCAATAAGCGACTCACAAAACGCCCAAAATTCTCGTGGTCAACGTGATAACCTGTTAACTGTGGAATTTACTTTGAAAAATCTCTCATTCGATCGCAATAAAATCAAAAAATGAATTGTGTACTCATCAAACGCAGGACGAACATACCTAGGGTATATTTGAATGAAAAGCCATAGCAAAACAAAGAAGAATTACATGTTCGTCTGAAGAAGTGAAGAATTCATCGTCGAAAGAATTAGTATCTCTTCAAGCTTTAACACTAGAACTACCGAGCACTTGAACCATCTTTTGAACATTTCTTTATGACAGCTATAAGCATGAATGTATTAACATTTCAGTAGTTGGCTTATATTTCAGTTTAGGTATTGCTAAATCAGCTTCTTTAATTGTTTCTTAAAGAAGTGTCTTTACCTTTGCAGTAATTCTAAAAAAAGAAATTAGGAACTGGTCATTTTGACCCATTTGATAATTCTAATATTAAGATGATGTGTATATTCGTCAAGCGCAGTCAACGTGTTAATAGAATTAACGAAAAACAGTGTGAGTATGCGGATCTCGTAGGGTGGAAAGATGGCTGACACCTGAAAGAAGCCGAGAAGCTGTGCCACCGAGCACGAAATTGGGGCAGCTTGCGCAAACTAATGACGTCCAATTCAAATGGCGACAGTCACGTCGCGAACGATGAATAGCACGATCGACGGATACTCGTCTTTTCCGCGGGTTCTGCCGTGAGATCTTGCACAGGTCTCCCTTTGGACGGAGGCCAAAATTTCGTTCCCCTGTCCGCGCTGCGCACATGCATCGCGGCCATATTTCATTACATCGATTCCTTGTCACGTGTTTTGCCTATGTGCTATCGAATCCTCTTGACGCGGCGGCTCTGCAGCAAAACGCGGCTCTGGTCTACGCACTGAAGAGTTTTGTTCCGATGATCGAGCCCCGTGAAACGGATAGCTCGGCGAAACTAATAGCCTCGGATGGGATCAAGTTCGACGAGCACTCGCGAGTCAATTTCAATCCACAAATTTCGTCCTGTTATTGCCCGGGTTTCGCTTCGGTATTGTTACACTGACTCTGAACAAGTTTCGATAAACAAAAGCAATATTATTCGACAGATTGACCTGCTTTATGATGATCCCCAAAGCTGCGTTGATTAAATCGAATGATGAAAGTTTGAAAATATACCAAAAAAAGAAAACGTGGATTGGAAGTCAGTATTTTGTATTGAGTGTATCTGTATTTATTAGAAAGCTGAAAGCTTTTATCTAATTACCTTTTATTGTTAGATTCGAGTATACTTCATTGATCAGAATTCGTTAGGAAAAGGAAACATTACATTATCGTTCTATGTCTACGTTTGCTTTGCAGAGCTATAACTGATAATAGAAGAATAACATTTAATTTAGACTTGATGGGATTAAGTGACATTAATATTTGTTGAAGTCTAATTGAAATTTTCGTCACGAATCTGACACGGTATTGCAGGGCAAGAGGTTAAAGTATATTCTTATATATTGCTTTTGAAAATACTCATACTTGGATTCGAACCTATTTACAATAGACTGCATCCCATCTCAGCTAATAACCCAGGGAACCTGGTATAAATGCTAACTCGATGGCACCGTGAACTTAATGCGATGATGGACCTGACACCTGGGTTGATGTAATGTTAAACGCTCCACGCTTTATCTCCGGTTCCTTTGGTCCTGTGCCAAACTCCACCCACCTCTTTCTCACCTAGCATTGTCTCTTCAATTTCTGAGTAGGCGAAGATATCCTGGTGATGTTATGCTGTTTTTATTATATTCGCGGGAAATAGATACAGGTCTGGTTAACGAATAATTGATATTTATTTTATTTATTTTGTATTCCTTTCTGCGGTTTTATTGCGCAGATGTTTTCGAAATTACTTTTAGTTACTATACTATAGATCATTATGGGTTTTTGTTTGTTTGGATTTACCTGTTTCGTATTTGGCAACGAAAATGGACATTTGCGTCATATTCTGTGCTATTTTTCAGATTGCAATCAAAGCGGCGCGATCGATAAGAAGGATTTAGACCTCGCCGTGCAAGTAAGTAGTTCGTTTAATTATTATTTATGAAGCTGTCACTTAATTAAGATATTGAATCAAGACACTATTCTGGTTATAATATTTGTATGAAACAGTATTCATTAATCTGGAAGTATTAGACGTTGACGATAACGAAGTAGAAGATTTTTTTGTTAGAAATGAGGTTAAACTGAAGATCTTGTAAATATGATGTTCATAAAGTAGATTTTACTGGCGGAGATTCTAATCTCATTTTCAATTTTTAGCGAATCAGCGAGTGTAGAGGCTGGACTGCTGACAATCCCAAAGTTCAAAGCACAAAGGACAATTTGCTCAAAATGTGGGATGGTTTGAGGCAAAGAGCCGATGCGGATCAAGATGGCCAGGTAAGAAATTATGTACTTATATTTTTTATTGACATCAGTATTAGTAGTTTAAAAATCACAATTTTTAAACGATTAAATATTTCTTCGCGTCAATTAAAATAAAAACTTTTAATCGAAATTTGTGAAAGTGATTTATAACGTATAATTCAAGATACCTTCGTTTTAATTTTTTAATTTCATATCTATTATATGAAAACAATAACGGAATAAAATAGAAAAAATGTCTGAGTTACATATATTCTTAGTTATTTCATTTTTTAAATAATATTTCACAGGTCAGTCGAGAAGAGTGGTATTCATTGTGGGAAGAATATGCGAACGATCCGTCGAATCCATCCGAATGGCAGGAAACATACATGACTTTGATGTTCCAGTTGTTTGACGCATCTGGTAAGTTTGTTTCATTTCCGATTCTTCGAAAGGAAGAAACAATATTGCCGCGTTCTTTTTCGTAACGCTTGAAGGTTACGTTATACATTTTCATGGTAACGTAATATTTGCACATCGACGTTCGTATCTGAAAAATGTCTAAAAATTTCAAAATAACGACCACTCGACCGATTCAAAAGTATTTAAGTAGTAACTGCAAATAATAGACACTGAAATTTCAAGCAAAGAGTCAAATAAAAGACCGACAATAATTTTTAGTTTTTGAACAAAATAAAATTATAAAAATATTTAAAAATGTTATATCTGCAACATAAAACACTACGTCCAAATAATTAAGTTTATTTTACAACGTACATTGGGGAGTGTTACCAAATGTGTACCTCGTCGATTTCTTTTTCCTCGCTGTCCGTATACGAGATCCATCAAAAATAGGTAATAAAATACCTATAAAATAAAAAGACTCACGAAAAATCCTATGAACGATGTTCCAAGTACTAATAACTTACCAGACGTGGGCGATTTAAAAGGCTATCCAGAATGAACGATGGAAAGGCAAGAACCGAGCAATAAATTCCTCAGTTTCAGAAGCAAACGGCAATCGTGTGTCAATAAACCAAACCGAATCGTAAAAACGTGTTGAACGGTACGATTCCAGTAACTCTCCCATATTTCGAAGCGAATGGCGAATAAAGGAATTGATGTTGAGAAAATAAAATTAATCGTAAAAGAATTCAAAAGCTGTATGACCCGAAAATCCGCAGTGCTTGAACGCCGATTAAACAGATCTGTCGCAAATGTTCATTAGGTGACAAATCCATCGACGAGAACGAGTTCTGCAACGTCTGCAGATACCACGGGGTCACGGAATCCGAGGCCAGGGAGGCGTTCAAAAAATTAGGAGTCGTAAGTGGACAAAATCGCGTCGACGGCGATGCGTTTATACCTTCAGACTTGATTTTCGTACAGAATTACATGCACTTACCTAACAACAAAGTGTTGCCACTTAACACACCACTAGTAACGACATTTATTTAAAATAAAATGTGGTATACTACTTTTTGGAGAGAAATAGGTTCAAGGGTGTATATATAGCTGCCTGTCATAGTTTCAATATTTTATTAGGTACTGAATATAGTAAAATAGTGCACATTATAACATGCATCAGGTCTGAAGGCATTAACACTTTGAGTGCCAAGTTTATTTCGATTACAATCTACAGATTCTTTAATTTTGCGCAATAGTGTATATTCATTGCAGTAGAACCTCGATTATCTAATTTAATTCAATGTCTAGCAATCTAGACAAATATAAACTTAAAAAAATGTTTTAAATACTTACAAAATTCAATCGTATATAACCTGAGATATAAAATTCAAATTACAGTGTTAATAAATAACCAAAACACTGACTGAACCGGATCGTAAGAAATATTCAACTAACCATGATTCTACTGCACATTTAAAAAATGTCTTGCCACTATTTCATTGAACATTCAAACAAGAAAAATACAAAAATGGTCACTGCTTCACTAAACGAAATCTCATTTTCGAGAACACACCGCGAAAAGTCTCGCGATTCTCCCATATTAATGGTACTCAGCGCTCAAAGTGTTAAACGATAACCCGACTAATCCTACCGCACGATTTCTATTTGCATAGGGTCAGGAAATAACATGGGAGAAATTCACCAACCTCTGGAAGCAATATTTCTCCTCGGACGAGCCGACCACACCCGGAAACTTTATTTTCGGGAAAACTTCCTTCTAACTCGTTGTCCCCGCGGAACCGAGAGACGTATATTACCGTTTCCTTGCGTCGCATTGTATCGTCCATGTCTCTGATTTCTCGTGGTCAATTCGCCCGCCTCGTAAAACGGCCCAGTCGGATGTTCTTCTTGTTTGACAACGAAACAGAACGGGGGGGAAATGGAATAGAACTAGCAGACGGTTAATTTGAGTCCCATCAGAAGAAGCGGCCGCTACGGTTCATTTGACGCGGCGCCATTTCCGTTACTCTCGGCGTGTAAATAATCGTCCACGTGGACGATCAAATGGATAACCATCGTGGATCCTGGGATCCACGACGAGCGACCGGTGTTCGTTCGAGCAAAGTCGTTTCCCGCGAAAATCGTTTCCTGCGCAAAATTCCGTGCGCGCCGCACTTGGACAGCTGGCGGCTGACAAACCGTATTCTTCGCTGTGTAATGTTTGTATCCACAATTTAAATGTAAGAGAACGAAACTGTAATTGAACGTTGACCCAGTCTCTCTCCCACCAGTCACCGTTCGCTACCTTCGATCGGAAATTATCCGGACGATGAGTTCAATTAGCGAATCGCGTTTCCCTCCAGGTCTGCGGCCCGCCAGGCGGTATTTTCAGGGATTAAAGTAAACTTGTTCAGGGTGAAGAGCATCATACGCAACCGTATAGATTCAGAATTGTTGTGTCGCGTCGAACGGCGGACGTGAAAAGAATATTAGAAAGGAAAGAGTGATCAATGTTGGACGGTACTGCGAATGGTAACCTCGTGTAATCATCGGCACGGTGTCCGATTCAAAGCTTCAGGCGAGTCGTCGGCTTAATTAATTCCGCGCGAGCCATCACGGTCGGGGTGTTATCATATTTTAAACGAGTTGTCGGTATTGCCCTAAATGTGTCTTGCGTAGACATTCTATATGCTGTTATACTGAGAAGTAAAAGGAACATACGTATATATAAATATATATACCTACAGGAGTATAAATATAAATATAAATACAAATATAAATAAAGATATAAATAAAAGTATAAATATAAATATAAAAAATAACAGAGTTTACAAGAAATTACAATTACAGAAGTTTATAAATCCTTAATCGGTGTTGACTCGGAAAGCCAGTCGAAGGATTAAGTGCCAGTTACGTATTTGAATTTTAATCCGTTTAGCTGTCTGTTACTCGACTTTTCAATGAGATTCTTAGAGACGATACGTATTCGAAATGCAACAGGGAATGTGTCTTAAATAAAAAATATGTGGTTGGACGACTTTACGGGCAATGTACGTTTTGATCAAGAGAAAATGAAGGAGATGAGGAGAGGAGGAGCTTCTTGGATAGCACGCCATGTTGAATTCTAAATTATGTTTAATTTACCGTTTAGTCGATATTCAATTCTTGTTTATGTTTTGCGTAAAAGAAAGCGTTTCCTGTCTTGTTGTCGATGTTCTGTTTACTATTTGTTTGCTCGGTGCGATCATTAAGAATTTAAGAAATATGGCCGCCGCATGTTTAAATACGAAAGAGAGGAAGATTTATTTCTACCATTCGGAACTTCATTCTGCTTCGAGGTATCGAACAATAACGTCGTTGTCGCGATTTAACATAGTGTGTCATGTAACTCTGAGTGTACAATAAAAGGAAATTGAAAGCATTAACGAGGGAATTGATTTCTTCGATTTTCCGTTGTCATTCTACGTGAATGCAAATCGAGATACGGAAAATAACCGTTAAATGTAAAACATCTACCATTTCATTCGTGTACTGTTTCTTTTGGGAAACTTCTTTGGTCCTTAATTACAATTCACAGGTACGTATATTTACTTAAAAATCAAAAATCAAAAAAAGGTGACATTTTTTATACCAATATAAAAATGAAATATGAAAACGAATTTTTTTTGATAGAATTTTCTTTCTTACATATATTAAGTCCATAAAAACTATATAATACACTATTATTACGAACTACTCGGTTCTCAGTTAGTAAAAAGTTGGATAAAATTTAGCTCATCAAAGAAAAAGATAAGAATATATTACAATCATGTATCACATAATCTTTACGAATTTTTTGTTCGCATTAAAGAGAAATTACGTTCATAAAACTGCTATTGAAAATAATTACAAAAGTATTCAATATTTTCAAGAATATTCTCAAACAATACATCTAACTGAAATTACACAAATACAAATATAATTAAGTTCCAGTTGTATCAACGTTTTTAAACATTTAATAATCGATTAATTCATTCCCACTCACAATTCTAATTTCAATTTCATCACATTTCTATGCTACATGGAAACACGATTTTGTTACATTGAACATTATACTCGGCCAAACAGAAATAAGCTATTGCAAAATTTAATTAAATCATGTTATCAATGAGTCAGATATTTAATTTGCTTTGCTATTCACTTACATTATTAATCACAGTCCGCGAAGATACATGAAGAAATGCATACGACCGAAGCATTGAAACACGTAAATAATGCCAGACACGGTCTGTTAGAAGCGACTATACAAAGTGCGATGATAAAAGTGATCTGTTGTTTATTATATCGGTTGTTTTAACGAAGAAAACGTATTGATACGTTATAGAAAGAAAAAGATCGATACGGTAAACGAAAGGGTATAAATTGTTCTGAGAACTCTTTATCGGAGGAAAAACAATTGTGTAAGTACTTAAATTTTTTGCCACTTTTCTTTTCGTGTTCAAAATATGTATTAATGATGTTATGGTACTTTGACTGCTTGCGAAACATGTCAAAAATGGCAGAAGCGAAAATTGCATGTAAAAGTCAAATACACGTTGCTTCAAAAATAAAGGCATCTATTAATTAAACTCTGTGGTTCTTAAATTTTTTCACATTATATATATAGAATGTCTATATAACGCTTATATATAGAAAATTAATGCGAATTATAAAAAGAACTTTTTTTTATAAAACATAACTTTTGGGATTATTTTAATAAACCTGAAAATTTACAGTAAATATTACAAATACTACAGTTTAAATATTTATTTTACATTCTATCTTCTTATTATATTGCGATCCGGATTAAAAATATTTTTCTTTCCGTTGCATTTTATTAACATAAAAAAGTTGTAAGAAGGAATAAAAAAAATTAAAAATAATTCTCAGAGAAGAGAATTTATTTATAATACAATACCATTAAATGAGAATTTAATATTATTGTATAACATACAATTATAGTTCTATTTTTGACTTTATCAATTTTTCACTTTCATTAATACGAAACTATAGCAAAAATACAGTACAAATTTAATTACATAATTCTTAGCGTTTTATGTTACAAAATAAAGAATAATAAATCAACAAACATTCTTAAGCTTTAAATTTAAAAAAATTTACAGCGATTAAGTCAATATATAGTTCGACAATTGAATTGACTGTCAATAAAGTATGTGACAGGCTTTAAACTAGCAGCACCATCTCACTACAAGAGCACAAAATGTTTGTCGTCTCGTAATCTAGTCTGTCAGAAGATTTGAAAACAAGATATGCAGGAAAATTCGGTAAGTACTGGAAATTCTTCACGTAAATTCGTCTTTTCTTCATCAATTAATACCGTTAATATTATTTTAATGCCCCAAATTTATCAACTGTCACTTTACCATTATATAAGGCTACTATTCTAACCTCAAATTGTTCCGTTTGCGTTCAGAACTTTTATAATTTAAATAGTGTTTGCCATTCGAATCCGTTATGTTCATATCTTATCGGCAATTACTATCATCAGATAACTGATAAAGTTAACTTGCTACCTTCTCGTTTCTAAAATGCTCAGTATCAATCAAACCTCAGGAAGACTCACTATGGTTGACCCAATCTCTATATGCAGTATTGCATATTATACTGAAGCCTTACAAGTTCTTCTATTTACGCAATATTATCTGTCAATGCAAGCTGTAGCTTTAGCCGATGTTAGGGTGAATGATACTGATAAATGTAGAGAGTGAAAAGTGTATTGCATGATTCTAACGCGTTGATTATTCGTTAAAAGTTACTGCCCCTTAAGGTGATACGAGTAGCAGCATAATGTAAGTATTATTAAGTATGTTTTTTCAAACATTGGATTTTCATAAATTAATAGTATTTATTTCCATATTTTATGTTTGAAAAGTTATGAATAAATTCATTATATATATTAAGAAAATTTTAAATAAACTAACTGTATATGTAATAATTATTAATAATGATCTGCATTAATAAGACATCATTCGTCAAATATTTTTACTCTAATAATATCAAATCTATTTTATAAAAGTAGGTACATATTTTTGATTTATATTAAAAATCAAAAAATACAGTATAAATCATTCACCTTAATGAAAATGTTCTAAAATTTATAATCTGAGGTAGTGTATTATATACACTACTGTAACATCACATATGTACAATAACATTTTTACAGGTTGGATTACAGTGATGAATTAGAGTTACAAAAAGAAGCTGACGAGGTGGATCAACTTGCCATGACTTCTTTAGGGAAACTAATATTTGTAGATATTCATTGTAGACATTCAAAGTCTTTGTCTACAGATAACACATCTGTAGATATTATTGATTCTTTATCACTTGCCTTTGAGCAATTGTTTTACATGCCATTTGACATGATTGAAAATTATGCTAATACAGTACATACTTTGGATATTAGTCATAATAAGTTTAGTAGGTAGGTATATATTATTTAGACTTTGCAGTAGATATTAAAGTAGCAAATAAGTAGAAAGGAAAGCAGTCTAATGAGACAAATATGTTTTATTTTGTTGTTCTTCTTTTTAGAAACTTACAATTTTTGGCTGAATTTGAAAATCTAACGTCTTTAAATTTAGATCATAATAACATAGACGAGTACACTGTATTCCCATATATGCCAAAACTTCAACTTCTATGGATAAATCATAATAATATAGAGGAGTTATATCCGTTCATCAAGAATCTCTATGAGAGTGTACCCAACCTCAGATATTTATGTCTTATGGGTAATAAGGCAGCACCGAGTTACTTGAATGGCGGAACCTTTTATGACTATCTTCAGTACAGGTACGAAAAGAAGAAACATGTATGACAATATTAAAATTAAGAATGGTGAAGTGACAAATATCTTTTTAAAACAAGGTTGTATGTCATATCTTGGTTCCCTCATTTGGTACATTTGGATGACAGAACTGTGACGACAGAACAACAAGAAGAAGCTAAGAGACTCTTTAAACGACCATTTTTAGAAAATTTCACTGAACACACTCCTCTTCCAGAATGCATTAAATATCTGCACAATAAAATAACAAATATATTTACAAAACCAACACTGCCATGCAAGCTAAAGACAAAGGGAACAAACTATATTATTTAATACAGTATTAAAATGTTACTTTTATTGTACTTGAAAGCTACTTACACAGTTACTAACATAGAATAACTTTTGTAGAAAAACATACTTTTTTGTCACTCAAAGATGGGTAACACTCAAAACTAACCATATGGGGCAGTAACAAATCAACAAGAATTTTATAATATGATATACTATGTATACTGAAGTATATGATTATATTAATCATTTTTATACTTCAGCATAAGCAGCATAGAGTATTAATTTACATATAATAAATTAAGGAAAATTATTACAATGAACGTAGAGCAATAACAGATTTAATTATACAACGTTTTGTATTATTTAATACTAATTAACAACATTTCAGAGGGTACTCAATTATTAATTAACTTCGAAAATATTATATACCGAACATCTGTTACATAATATATAGATACATATGTGTCAGCTCAGATATATTTTATACTAATGGCAATAATAAACTAGAAATAAACATTTATTTAATAAAATCATGTGCTCTTACTTTTAAACTGTTCAACTACACAGTCCCAAACTTTATAATAATTTTCATTGTTTCCATTATTTTCACAATAATATTCCAATTTTTAATCATTTTTTTTAATCATATACCATTCACATAACAACTTTTTAAATATTTCTTTATATTATTTGTTTAATTTCATGACGTTTATTATTTTTAGCGAAATAATAAAACAATTTCAGAACAAGTACTTTTAAATTGTATTAAAATTTATATTCCTTCGTAGCATTGTACAATTATTATATTATTACATAACTTACGTACATTTTTATTACACTTCTGACGTCAATGATTCAATGACGATTACTATATAGTACTTTACATTGATAAACTTGAATCTACGCGCAATGTCTATACAGAAACACGTTTTATCTATTAAAAATTTTTCAATTGATTAAAATTTTTCTTAAAAAAGAAAGCTATAGCGAATAAATATTATAGCTTTCATTGATATTAACATGTTTTCTTCATCCTACTACTTTCATCTTAATGACACAATTAAAAATATTTTACGATTGTATTTCATTTCGAACACGAGTGTTTTTTCGTGGATCGTTTAAAATAATTGGTATCATATGTAAACAAGTAAAGTCACAATACTATCGCGAATTATGTTTTCCATGCAGCAGATATGGTAATCGGACTTCATTGTATGATTCACACACCTTTCTCAATGATAAAATAATAATTTGTTTGCAGTTATAGTGTTATGCGTATGCAATAGTTCCTTTTTTCCTTCTTTTTCTCAAATTATTATTTTTCTTCGCGTGTCATCGAAATTTTGCTATGTTCGAAAGAACCCGGTAAGATAAGAACTCTGTTCTAGAATTGTTGATTGTGAACACGTTCCGATTGACCCGATACTTGTTTCTCGGCAGAAAATATTTCTCAGACGGTGGCAATCGTGTGTGAGATAAGAAAGTTTATTGAACGAGTTAGAATAAGTCGTAAATACCATTTTACGACGGAATATATTGCACATAAACAATGACTCGATAAACCACAAAGAATCATAATATGTCGAATTAATGGATTGCTGCGTCAGTAAATCAGAGTTCGATCATTTTATATAATTCTGTAGCTTCGTTATGGAAATCTTCGAATTTTCAGATAATTAATCGTAATAATTCAGATAATTAAGTTTCTAAACGTTCGGTACTTTATCAAATTATTAAACTACATAAATGTCTTCCGGTGACATGTTTTCGATAAATTTCGTCAGATCGTCGGATACGAAACGTGTTCAGATAAACCTATCAATTTTTTTTGAAAAGCTGATTTCATTTATTACAAAATGCAGGTTTAAAACATTTCATACATAGTTGTTTATTATTTCACTTTCGAACCGTGTATTGCCTAAAAATCAATTTTCCAAGTTAGTTTTAAACAAGTCACTTAAAAAAAATTGCGAAATTATTAAAAGTTTATAAAAGAATTCCCACTTTGATTAAAGAGTAATACTTTGTAGAGATACTGATTTTATAGATTAATTTAGAGAGGTGCGAGAATCATGGAAATTTCATTTTATTGCACAGAATTTTATCCAATAGAATTTGAAATAAAGATATATAGATATAATCTTCAATGAATTTCGTATTAACTTCATAGTTAAATTATCTACATTGATTTAATGAAATATGTAATAAGTTTTCCAAAAATCGCTCTGAACTATGTCAAGAATATATTCTTCTACAGTTATTTTCATCTAAAGTTTAATCTTATCGAGCGGTGTGTTGTGCGTATCGATATTTGTACGATAACGTCAACTGTTTCAACGATTACGAATGGGAGCCACTCATTTCACCGTGCCAATTCATTATTTGTGATAACACTTGAAAAGTGTGTACAATACGTTCACTCAGATGAGGATTCCAACAAATAAGGCTGCTGTCACGTGTTGTTCAATTCGCATTCACGTGTCACATATTTGTTTGTTATCTGTTGCTCTGGACTGTAGATGGTTCAAAGGATGTTAGAGATCCACGAGGTATTATCCCTCGTATGGTTTCATTTATCTCAAATGATTAAAATTCAACGAAATATTAAAATTTTGTTCTAACTGAGAAATGACATTACAATGAAATATTTTTCAGTTACAGATCTCTCATTTCAACGTGTAAATTTCTTTACTTAGAAATCTAATCTTGCCAAACAAATATTAATGGTCGTTCGTGGAATAATTATAAAAAAGTAAGGATAGAAAAGAATGTAGATAGACGAAAGTTAATATTTGGATTAAACAGCAGCAATTTGAAAAAATAATGCATTTTATTAATACTACTAGAGACATACAATTTGCACAGCAAACTCGTAGCGACTGTTAATAATACTTCTCGTAATCGTATTAATCGTATGTATAGTTACACCTACATTTAATTATACTTCAAATATTTTTCTAATAACTTAAACATTTCTCTTAAGTTTTGGTAATTAAGTGTTTTTACTTTTTGTATTGCGGGAAATATATATTATCCCGATGGCTTGCTATTTCCGGCTCGTAGTCTCGCCATAACGAAAGATCTATTGACGGAATATCGGCGCAACTCCTGATGGGGTTTCTGAAATTAGCAAAAACTCATAATTATATCACTTGTAATTATATGAATTAGAATGTTTGTCACGGAACAGGATGATTGAAACTTACTTGCGGGATACTTGCTCGAATCCTCTGAGCTGCATTTCAGTAATATGGTCTCCATTATCACAGAACAATCTGGATATACTGGCCTTTCGTATCTCGTTTAATTGTTCTGGAAAATTGTGTAATAGAAATTGAATTATGATAAATTTAATTTTAAGTTTACCATGACTAAGCATAGTGTTTAATTTAAATCACGTCGCCTCTCAGTTCGTAAAATTTTGATAGAAATTCGAAACCTAAATTTAAATGCATTGGTATTGTTTTTTCTCACGTTTATATTTGTACTTTGTGTTATATTTTTATATTTGCATAGTATTTGTTATTTATTTTATTACTCGTTACAAGAAGCCACGAAAATTTGATTATCAAGGGATTTGACACTTAATGTACCTTATTGAGTTAGAAAAAGAACAAGGAAAAGGAAATAATTACCTATAGTAAACGCTACTTTCTGGTCACCCCTTTCGTACCAATACCGATCGCCCACACGAGTCTGATAAAATTGTTTAATGAGAATACATAAGAACGTTGGTCCAGAAAGCGTCCCGGGCACGTGTGCCTCTAACGATCCACCAACTGTTAATTCAACATCATCAGGACTGGCGTATAACTGTGATAACTGTTGTATATTCTGCGCATAGAGAAAGACACAATCTTTAACGACGTCAATTGCTACGTTACATAATATAATTCTCAAGTATTTATTAAAAAAAAATTTCTCGGCCCGATATTATATGGTTCAATGAAGCGATTTTTTAGAATTTATCGCGACATTTAAACAGACTGCTTGTCAATCATCATTCGATTATGCAACGGGAAAATGTAGATAAATAGCTTCCTTGCACCATGAAATATTCAATTATATAATTCAATTCATATTCACGTAACACGTTTTATTTAAAAAATGGTTTGTAGATCAGTTAATGGTATTTTGGAGGTAATGAATAATTTTAAATGATATTAATGTCTCAATTACCTCACTTTATCCAATAAATGCATAAGAATTAAAAATAATTATTCTTTGAAAAATATTAATATTGGCTATTAATATGAAACAAAATTTATGAAAAATGTTCAGATATTTATTGCAAAACCTGTTTTCACCTACCGAGAGAGAAATATAGTCAGCAAAATCTACGAAGGTCTTCGCTCTGGGCAAACCGCAATACTCGCGGAAATTATTGTACGATGCGAGGCCGTGATCGCGATTCCGTTGAATATCTATCGCTCGAAGATCTGACCCTAACGGTCGGTTGTTTCTAAATAAATATTGCGTGATCTGAAAGTAAAATGGAAATGTTCCATGATTTTTCTTTATCTTCTGTTGAACTGTTATTAAGTGTTTCACGTACCTCTTCGTCGAAGTACTGATCACTAGCTTTTTGTGGCTGATAGGACATGCCTCTCGTCAGCCCGTCCATGTTGTTGTATTCTTCGATGATGCCGGGCCTATTGAAGTAATTGCTCAGCCTCAGAGCACCATTCGAAAGACGATGTTTGTTCACTAAACTGAAACATTCGCACGAAACGAAGGGTTATAGCTTATCATAATAATTGAACATTTTATTCGTGTGCCTGTACTATGATTAGACTGCAAAGTAGAAAAATTAATGAAATTTGGTAATATTTGATTTTATCCTTGAATAAAACCCTTAGTGCAGATTCCAAATTGCTAAGTTCTAAATTTTCCTTTCTGTAAATTAGTCTCCGATATGAATTTGTATGAATATATTTATATTTCTCATTTTTGTATTACTGACTGATAATGATTTCGATTTTTTTCAGAATAATTATAAAAATCATTGAACAAATTAGACCGTAAGATTCTCTGATGATTAGAAATATAATCATGATATTCTACTTTTTGTGTCCGTTCTTTATAATTACATTTTGCATAAGCATTTAAAATAATGACTGCTGTTCTTATATATTCTACAATTGATAAAATAGTAAATTTTACTTACCTAAGAAAACCGGCGATAAGGGAATGGAAATATCTAAAAGCTGCGTTCGAATGTTCATTCAGAACGTCTGGCTTTATGTTTGGATCGTAATCATTCACATAGTCGTTTGTTTGGTATAGTATTTTGTTTCCATAAGTACCTTCAGCGCCTAAAGGGATAGAAATAATAAAATAAAACATCAAAATAAATTTTAATATCAATTATATCTATCAATTATATTGTGCACACATTTTCATTTTTAAATAGAACTTTCAAGTTTACTACTAATTTATCTAACGTTTGTTTAAATTCTGTTGAACGTAGCTTATACCTAAAAATATTGGCAGCCATTCGTAGTATGAAATATGTTGATGTTCTGCGATTAGTATGCGTCGTGTCTCTTGGAAAATCGTCTCGTCCGTCCAATGCCGATTTAAATGAGCTAAAGTATCGGCCACACGATTGTGCTCCCTGAGCAGTAGTATTTGTAATACAGTAAGCTGGGGATTCTGGTTAACTCGTACATCGCCTGAGGAAAATTAAACATTAAACAATTTGTTATTCAGAAAATCTGTATCGTATATATACGGTAGTTAAATATTTAAAATCGTTCGTATTTTACTTATAAAAAAAAATAAATCAATAAAATCTTTCCTTTAATAAAATGATCATTGATCTGGAAGTATAATATAAAATTTTATTAAACAGCATATTTTTCGGGAAATTTGTCTCACGTGTAAAGGGTAATTAAATATTTAAAATCGATCGTATTTCACTTATAAAAGCAGAAATAAATGAATAATAGTTTTTCTTTAATAAAACCATGACTGATCTGAAAACAGAATATTCTTTATTTTATATTGAAAGGTGCAACACGTGTAACATAGTTTTATCCAGTAGTTTATCTCTGCGATAAATCAGACCTCGCGCCGGACTAGTGAATGTAAAGAAATCGGAATTCCATAGATACAAGGTAATTCAGTTAATTTCAACGATTAAATATATTGAAATAATTAAATCTGACGATATTAAATATACCAATATAAGGACATTCTTCCTCAAAGGGTTATGCCACTTTTTGTGCAGTTAAAAATTTTGCAAATAATTTCAAGTTTCCAAGTTGAATGAGCTTTGTGGTACATGTGTCTTACGATACTTTTTATCACGTTATCGTAACAATTTCTTCGAATCTTACCAGCTTGATAGCAAACTTCGTTAGGATCCACAGTATCGCAGGTTCCACTCTTATTAGTTGCTGCAGGTGGCCATTCTCTATTGTTTCGAACATCTACATTCAGGCGACCACCAACACCTGCTCTCAGATTTGCTGCTGTCCGATCATTGGATCCGTATACCAAAGAAAGATCCAAGAAGTGTGTTACCACATTCAACTGAAAATTTTGTTTGTTAATTAATTAAGCGAACGAATGATTTAATTAAACGAGTGGAAACAGAATTACATTTCCTAACAAATATTGTAGAGTATACAATAAACAACTGACAGACGTAAATAATAAATGAATAACATGTTAATTATATTTTATATACGATAGATACGGTTATTGTCTTAACTCCTTTATATTTTTAATATCAAAGATTGAAATAAAGACTATATATTTCTAAAACAAACATTTGAAATATTCATTATGTAACAATAAGTTTAATCTTCGTTTTTTTAATAAAATAGTTCATACTTTTCTATTAATTAATATTTAATAGAAAAATACTCCGTGGTTTCTCCGATTTTCTTTTTTCCATTAGATTGTGATCAACATGAATGGACAAAATATTTTCACACAATAGCGGATGTTTGACCCTTTCTATTTCGAATCCTTTCATAAGTGATTTTCCTTAAAGCTATATTATCATTATTAATTTGCTGACAAAAATTCTAGATCACTTATAAATATACACTTATTTTAATGATTACGCACATAAAAACGGAGAAATATTATTTCACCTCTATCTAAACATTACGGATGACTTTTACACTTATTAAATTCAGTTTAAAGTCTTCTCCACGGGTCAGTCTCGATATCGTAACTATCTTTAGTTACGGCTTCTGCTTTAGACATGTTTTATAGCCTATTAATAATACGCTTTTGATGGCCAATGCCATAAACTTTTCCGTAATATTTTATGAATTAATTTCCAGTGATTCTGTGATTTAATGGATGACTCTTTGAACCATGAGTACAACATTTTTTACGATAAAAACTGTATTCATCAAGAAAGTCTGTGTTAAAGATAATGTAACCAGAATTAAGTAAAACAAATGTTATATTAAAGTACAATAAATATAGTATTGATGTAATGTAATTTTTGACATTGGTAAAAAATTCGTGTTACTTGCACATTAATTGTATATGCATCGAAAAATGAAATAGTGCAATCTGGCATGCATCTAGTATGTATCCTATCTTTTGTATTTATACATCATTGCAAGACAATTTTTCAGCGTGCAACGATAGTTCGGACGATAAGGATGCCACTAATGTCACCCAACATCAATTTCACAGCTGTGGACTTTCCCCATGCTTCGTCCATGTTGGTTCTTCCACTCTGTTTCCGTTAGCTCCCCCCTCTTTGTATCCATTAGGTCCCCTGCTCTATATTTATTACTTTCCCCTTACTGTGTCTGTTGTTCAATTTTACCACCGTAATTTCCACTACTCTGTCTTTGTTATTCTAGCTAGAGCATACGGGACATTCTATCAGCGTTCGAAAAATCACGAAATTTCCAAAATTTCAAGCACTTAACATTGGATCTTTCAAACATTTGAACAGAAGCGAATTCTTCTCGTATCAGGAATCGTTTTTTAAACGACGTACATTCTTTTGCTAATTCCATCAATAAAATTTCGACAATTATGAATAAACAGACGAAATTAAAGGGATTTCATCCCATATTCTCATGAGTAAGGATTAACACTAGAATTACCCAGTATTTATTATAATTGACATGTAATGCCTCTAAAAATTATAAGAAAAAATTATTTCCAGTTTCTTCAGACATTGATTATAGCATTTAAGTGAAACTGTTTATTTTCAAAATTATTTCGAATATTCAATGTTTTTAAGATATTAATAATTGCGATCTATGAGAACCGAAACCAGTCATTCCAACCTGTACGGTAGTTCTAGTGTCAAAGCACTAAAATAATGTATTATCATGGAACGAAAGCAGAATCGTTCCGAATACACGTCTATACTTGTATTTTTTCAGTTTCGTTTGAAATAACCTTTATAATTATATTTTTCATTCGACAGTTTCTTTTCGAGTGTACATCTATAACTATTTTATTTTTCATTCAAACAGTTATAGATCTGTATTCGAAACTCTGGCTTCAGTGCGTAATAATTAATCCATTTGCCTCATAAGCGCATATATGCACACCACCGTTGTGTAATTTGTATATAGCAAAAAAAAGGAAAGATACATTTTATGAGTGCAATAATTACCGTGTGTCTATACAAGTTTTTACTTTCTTATACGTTTTAAACCAGTTTTATCTTGATGCAATTGAAACATTGGTGGTGGCGAGGACAAATTTTCCACTTTTTCGTATGATGCAAGTGGGTTAATTTATTACTTCGTTGCTTTACATAGTCACCTTCTTTGGACAAGTGAGTGACAAGATATCCTTTACATTGACACGTGGAATGGTAATCGTGACGCAATCAGGAAGTATGCAAGAGAATGTTCGCGTAATGTAACTTTCATTCGCGGATGTTTAAGCGAATCTTTAAAGGCTTAATTGACGGTTGCGAACCCTGCACTTACTCCTGATCCTGGTGCATGGGTACATTCTCGGCGTCTACCGGCGAGGTGAGGTAACAAACGAGAGAGCAAAGTAATTCAATATAAGGAATAACAAACCTGTTCCGCTGGTTTGTACTGCGAGGAGCAACCACGGTCAAGGTCAGTCGTACTACGAACGAAGTTCAGGCATCTTATGTTGGCCTTGCTGAAGGTGGGATCATTGTATGGAATAAGTATGGGGTAACATGTACCGTGAAGCAGCTGGGGGTCCACTAATTGCCCGTCGTCGGTACAGCATTTCGTCGCGTGTGGTTCTGTTTGCATAAATATTGAGGATAACGCATGAAATTGAATTTTCGATTAAAAATTCGTTAATCACTGTTACGTGATTCTATTACATAAAAATTAGAAATAATAAATGAAATTGAATTTACAATTAAATATTCGTTAATAGTTGTTGCGTTGTTCTATTACATAAGAATTGATTATGATATATGACATTGAATTTGGAATTTAAAATTCGTTAATAATTGTATGATTGCATTATAATCTTTACGAATGTTCAATTGAAAATTTATTAATAATGCCTGTGCGACTCTTTTATATAGAAATTGGAAATGATAAATAACATTTGATTTGCCATTGAAAACCAAAGAAATCTTCGAAACATTCTATTGAATATTTATACTAGTATTCAAGTATTTCAAAGTATCACCAAATTTTCGAAGTATAAAAGATTAAAATGCAAAGAGTCATTCATTACGCTCATTTAGAATTGATAAGCGTAAATGTTGGTTGAATCGACCGCACAACCTGTTGAACACACCAGTCTCTATGAAGGACGTTTATTTCTAGAGGTGTGATACAGCGTTATATTTTTCATTGGAATAAAAAATGTGCATTCATTCATTTATTTCTATGTACATTAATTTCCTAAATAAAACTTTGCATATGTAATTGTTCTTGTATTAATATCCTACAGAACATCATTATTTTTCTGTAACAGAAAGAGAATTGTTGTAACCACCATCAATGATTGTAAAAACTGAGATTTACTTGATTGAGCAGATCCGTCGATCATAGCCATGTCATGGGTTATAATTTGTCCCCATTGCATCGCCGCCAATGTCCAAATGGGATCGTTGATATCCGCGTGGGGAAATAAAACGGTGCTGACCAATCGGGAAAGGGGTAAACTTGCTCCAGTAATTGAAGTCGTGGGAGATCGAATTCCTGTATAAATGAAACAAATAAATATACACACATTAATAGACATTAAAATGAATAGCAAACAAAATTTTACCTATTTATAAAATATTTGTTGCTATCTGATTGTTTAATTAAAGCTGCAGACATGAATATCAATAATTTATCAATTTATATAATAGAATTTTTATTCGTAATAAGTATTTACTTATTAGTAATAAATTATGGAATCTATAAATAAAAATAAATTGCGAAATTATTTATAAATACAAAGCAAATGAAATCTATCATGAATAAAAATAAATTATGAATTTTCATGTAAGCTTCGAACCTTGATAAAAAAGCATCGGAGAAATATCGAATTTTATAAATTGGCAAAGTTTTAATCAATGGAAATAAATAAATATTTATTTAAATATAAACAACGTTTGATAACGCAGAATACCCCGTTTGTGTATTATTAATATTTTACCATCGGAATTCTTTAAATTGGAGCTTTCACCGCGGAAACGTGAAATGTTTATGTAAACATAAAAAATTAGAGCACAGAATAAGATACGAAATCGAATATTAAAATCCTCAGTATTGCTTGCAGTCCAATAGCGTTAAGATTTACAATGACGGTTTTAACATTCCCAAGCCATAAACGAGGTAAACAACCACGTAACGAACTATCGCATCGCGAAGAGTAGGAAATACCAATGAATGACTATTGCCTTCGTACATTCTTATACAACGCCTTATAGATATTTCATGATAAACTGGTTTTACACTTGTCCAACTTTCCCGAAACGAATGTGGACTCTTTCACAACTGTACTTGACAAAACTACTTTGTTGTCAACAGTTCATTAGAACAAGCAAAAATTCGACAATTCTAAAATAAATAATAGGAAAATAATATTCAATTTGGGCTTGAAAAAATTCAGTGGCATTTATATTTGTTAAATCCTACTTGAAATCCTCGTCACTTCGACACGATATTGTAGAACAAGGAGCTAAATCAACTGATTAATCTATTCAAGGCTTATATATGAAAAACATGATTTCATACCTCAGGTTGCAACATTGTTTAAACTGTGACGTGAAGTTACGTGTCCATTTTTGCCATTTTAGTTGCGTCATGTGTATTGGTGATTTTTTCTGATTGCACGTTGAAACCTACTTTATGGATTTTAATAACAGTTTCCTATAAAGGGGATTTCAACGTTCAATCAGAAAAAAAATCACCAATACACATGACGCAACTAAAATGGCAGAAATGGACACGTAACTCACGTCACAGTTTAAACAATGTTGCAATTTGATGTATGGAATCGTGTTTACTCGAACCACGGTGTCAATTTATTAATATTTGCGAGATTATCAAGATTGTCTAGAACATTGAACAGCTTAAACTTAGAATCAACAATGAAAGTTGCTCTTAGTACAATTGACTCATCATTCTTTCCGTTTGCTGAATTACTTAACGTTTAAAGATTCAGATCTCTAGCAATTCTAAAGTTAATCATTCCTATTTCAATATAAAATTCTTTGTTTATAAACCGCGCTCCACCGGTTTTACAATCTCCGGATGTTAAAATTCAAACGTGCTCTGATTCACCTTGAACCGATAAGAAAAAGGTAGCAACATTGCTGCCGCGGCGTGATGTTCTTTTTTCCGCTTCTGGTGAGGCAACTTCGTCACGCACAACGAAACATTATAATTAAATTAGTTCGCACTCTTTAACATTGTAGACGTAGTCAAGATCGTGTATCGGATTTCCGACCGATCGTTTGAAAGTTTATGACGGGGAACACATAAATTATTTGCTAGCGCGCTTTGTTCCGAGAATGAGGCACGGCCAACGAAACATAACCTAGAACTCGTTCGCAACAATATTCTCTTGTTGCTTCTTGTTTCGTTTTGCGTCATATTTCGGTGAGGAAACGAAAAAGAATTCTCGATTCCTTGGATTTCGATTCGAATACAAGAAGCTCGTGTTTCCCCGTGATTGCAGTTATTAATTGAGACACGATCGTTGACTTGCTGAAACGCTAATACCTTTATTACGCAAATAAAATTATTATTTATAGTGCATTGCGTTACGAGGCTAGCGTTTGAGACCTTGGAAGGTGCAGGAGTGTACCTAATTACCCGTATTTCAAATCTTTTTTTATAACACAGTACTCAATCATTTATTATCTGTTAACCGAACGATTTCAGTCTTACGAAATGCTCGGATAAAAAGTTTTAAACGGAGGTTCGGATTAAGAGGAAACCTTTATTAGCAGACGCGCGATTTTACTAGGAGCCCACGTGCAAAGTTCGAAATGAATTATGTGGCCGAACGTAGTCCAAGGATTCGCAACCGGAGAGGATTCAACATTTTAGTCGACGAGTTACCTGCCTCATTTACTTTCAACGGTTATAACTACCTCGTTTCTTCGAATCTTTTTATTGGAAACTTTGAAAGAACTCTGTTTCATCTAGAGTATACAACAGAACGTTGATTCTTCAACTTCCAATTAGTTGTGGCTTAATATCAGCTAGACAATTTCGAAAATCGAGACTATCGACGCGACAATTTCTGTCAGATCAGAAACTTATGTTTTAGAATAATCGATTTATCATTTTAGTGTTAATAATCATTTAGAGTTTACAGTGCTAAAAGTATTAACTGTCTATCAGTTTCTGTGTTTAAAACAAATTCTAAATTTTCGTACGAAAGGACTAAGTTTTCATCAGTTTCGTTGAGATAATAAACTTAAATTATTGATGTATCATAAAAAGTGCTTATCTTGAAAGAATACTTATTAGAAACTAAATTGATATTAGCGTGTAACGAATTATAATTATTAACTTCAACTCTTTTACTTATCCGTTACGGTGGACACAGTCCAAAAAATGTTTAATCGCCTTTCACTGGGCCTATTTTAATGATACAAAGAGTTTGCCAATGAATGTTTCTCTCTTTGAATGTATTTCAGGTGTATCGCATTACTCGCTACAACATGAAATTGGTAATTTCACATCGAGATCCGCCTACAATACTTCCAATCAAGAACGCGCGTTCCGTTGACTAGAATCAAGCGGAGCGTGACATTCCGAATGAGTTATTTATAGTAGTGCAGGGGAAAAAGTTAACAAAACAATTCATTTGACATTGACAGCGTTACGTGGTTTCGGCGTTGTAACCGCGGTTACGAACATAGTGTTGTTTCGATTGCATCATCTGTCCGAAAAACCGTGATTCTTATAACGTCGAGTGTTCGATCGCCTATCGGAACGATCAATCGGATGGACTGGTCGCGAATAGGTGCTCGAACGTGTATACGAGAAAAATATAATGCATCGAAAACAAATTAGATAAAGAATTCGGTGGAACGTACAACGCAACGTTAGTATAAAAACTAGTGAGTAGACGTGATTTGTAAGGAAAGATTGTTAAATTTCGTATAACAAATAATCTAACAAGCAACAAAAGTATTCGAACGTTATGTATGCTTAGACACAATAATGTTCGATAAGATGTTGGCATATTAAATAGTTTTTCAATTATGTTACATGTACTATTTTGTAATGTCCTTTTTTTTGTAATATGAAATATCGGATTTTACGAAAAAAAGGAAACATTATTTAGGCTATTAACTGTAGAACTTAATTTCAAAAATCTCCGATAATGCTCGCAATAAAATGAAATAATGTGTATGTGTACTCAAACGCAGGCCAAATGCACCTATAATATATTTTAACGAAACGTTAAGGCAAAACGCAGAAGAGTTACATATTTATCTGAAGAAACAAATAATTGACCGTTGAAGGAATTAGTATCATTTTGATTTTAAGACTGTTGACGGATCAATGTTCTAAAAGATATTTATTCGGTCAAAATATGCTCTGTTCGATTCGATACACTTCTAATAATAAATAGCAATATATGGGGTACAATTCTTTGAATGATAATTTATTTCTTACCATGCGGTTTAAATGCTTTCGTTGTTGACTGCATATGTGCATAGCAAAAAATTAATGGAACGTAATTGTTATATACGGCAGATATGTGACGTTAAATGTAGATATTGTCTGAGGACCGAGAAAAAAGTTCGAGGAAATAGTTTCATAAATTGTGCGAAGGAAAGTAAATGAACGGCGTAATACATCGGGTGTAACAGCAGAATAAGAACTGCTCGTTCCAGAAGAGATGTTTATCCATGGCAATTCGACAAGAGAAATCGACCGATCGATCGATCGCTGGAAAAAGCTCGTCGCACTGTAATAAACGGACGGTTCTGCATAATTGTTTACGACGGTTAAACAAAACATTGACCGGCGAGTTTATTTCCGAATGAACGGATCGCAGTCGGCTAGAGTGAGAGTCGATCGATATTTTTCTATTGCTCGCGGAAGTGGATTGTGCGTTGCGAACCGAGGAAACCGTAACAAAAATGATCAATGTCGTTTTAGTTTGTCGTTTGCCGTAGAACGGTTCAATGAACCGTGCGACTGCGAATTTACTTACAATCAGTATTTCTTCAGCGTAATTTGTACAGTTTCTACAGTCGTTTACGTTGCGCCCATGTTTTAGCGAGCATACAATATGGCTGTGCTTCGTATGAGCAGCTTATTTTAACGTTCTTCGTATTTTGTTTAATTTCTTTGCTGACTCTTAGTCAGGTTTTAGAAAATATTTACTTCTTTTTCTTTCAGGTTGTTACTTATTTCTGTTTTCATTTGTTTTGATTGAAGTAATTATTATTTATTGCATTTTGATCGAGGTAAATATTATTTACTCTATTTATTTATTATTAAAGTAAATACTATAGGTGTAGTTTTTGTATTTATAAAAACCATAATTAAAGAGAAACATAATCCATGATTAATTTAATATAGTAATTTGACAATTCATTTAAATTAGAAAGTTTAAACCAGGTAGTTCTTTTATTAATAATTCAAAATTAATGTTTACTGTTCTCGTTATTGAGTTTATTCTTCAAGTTTTCAAAGATTGCATGACATTGAGAAACTTACCGTCACCGTAATTTGAACGTAAAAGACGTCCGTATCTTGTGTTCGCCATGCCCCACGTGGGATGGTAAAGATTATTACATGACCCGTCGTACGATCTGTATCTCGAGTCCTCACAGCCTCGTGGATATGTGTCACCGCACATGATTTCTTGATGAATGTTACTTGACACGTTTTGGTTGAAACCAAAAGTGTACCTAAGAAATATTCAAGGCGTATGAAAATATAAACAGTACAATGCCAAGTGACTATTTCAGATATAAATGCAGTTTACAGATATCATAAATATATTAACTAATAAAGTAATAAAATTTGATAATAAATTAATGACCTAATAAAAACTTAATTATTACTAACAGTAAAATGTATTTAACCCCTTGCCCTATGATTCATTTCTTAATTATGATCGGAACAACTACTTTATCGTTAATGATTTATTAAGAACACAACAAATTTTAATGCTTATTCTATGTCTATGTTTACTCCAAAGGTTAACGATTGATAATAGAAAAGTAATATTTCATTTATATTTCAAAAGAATTAATAACACTTATATTTTTTCAATTCAATTGAAAATTTCAATCACGAGTCTGACACGATATTGTAGATGAAAGGGTTAAATACACTTCAGATTTGTATTTTACAACAATTCATGATATTCGATATTCTACATGTGTGTGAACTTAAAAATTCTTTAGCAACTAAGTTTCTATTATACATACCCATTGCTCACGAAATTTCGGACATATGTAGTGAATGGCGCCGAGGAGGAATAAGGTTGGTACACGTTCTGTACAAATGGGAAACTGTGCGACGTCTCTGATGCTTCCAGATCGAAAAGATTCTCGTTATTTCCTAAACAACAATGCAATAACAATTTATTACGGATTTAATAGAATCCGAAATATTGTAAATTTAAAGTCTCACACTTCCTCCAAATATTACTGTCATTCACCTTCGACTGTTTATCATTTTACCAAAATTATTTCTTTTAAATAATTATATAAATTAGAATACTATATTTTTAAAACTTTCATTCATAGTCCACGACGTAAAGGATACATTTATCATCTATTCATTTTTTATCATTCAGTCTACCAGATAAATCAACCAAGCCAATTAATTTCCCTGCAACCAGTTTCCATATTCATACGCCCGAACAATTTCTCCTTGCAATTAGAACACCTGTTATCAGCAATAATATCGATTATTAATTCTTTGAAAGGTTCACGCGTGGACTCGCTTACTCATTAATAATGAATGAGTCATTCCTTTCTACATTAGCTAAGAGACGACCGGTACCAGTGTTGAACAAAAGTTTCTCAAACTAATGAATACATTCAATTTGATCATCATTCGCGAATAACGCATAATTAACCCTTTGCGGACGGATGTCGACATTTCGACGAGCTGAAATTTTCATATTTGGAAGACTAAGTCGTAAACAGATGATTTAATTACTCGAATAGCAAGAGATCAGCACGTAGTTTCCTATTTTTCTATTGTTCAAGTAATTGATATATAATTTAGCTTCATCTGTTCAGGATTTTGTATATTTCAGAGAATCTTCGTCCGCAAAGGGTTAATATATTCGATATTTACATATAATTCAGAAATTGAATCTATTTGTTATTTTGAATAACTTTCGCATATGGTAACATGAGAAACGTTAATAGCATTATCTTGCTACTAACCGAATATGATAATTCCGAAGACATGGTCAGTTCGACTTTTTTGCGTAAACAATTGATAAAATTGCCATTGATGGTTTTTCATTTGCAATTTCAATTCATGTCAATCATTCCGTAAGAAAGTAATTACAGTTTATCCACAAATCGAATCTGGTATTCTAATTCCTTCAGTTTCTATCTGACCTATTTCCATTGTATTATATAACAGAATGAGTATTCCATTATCTCTAAGTAACGCTACCTAATGCGGTGACATTTAGCAAGAGAACCTGCGATAATAACAGCGTGATTCAATTGAATAATTTTATACTATTCTTTTTCCATTTCACATATTCCGCAGCGTAAAACCGTGCGGCATTTAGCGTGTTAATAATTGCAAAATGAAGAAATCGGGAGTAGGTCATTTTGCCCGGTCTGGTAGTTTCAGTATTGAATACGTTCAAAGAAAATACATCCCTCCCCCAAAATTACCTGAAAATTTCATTCAAACAATTCCCAACATTTACCTAGAACCAGAATACTCCATACATAAGTGAGATCACTGTAATCAAGGCAAAGTCACCGGTTTAACACGTTGAACACGATTTCGCGCAGGAAAATACACGAATTGAAGAAAGATACAATATTGAATCATTAAATTGAATAGCGTTATTGTTATTGCACGTTTATCTTGTCACTGCAGTAGATAGTATTACTTATAATACAGAAATGTTTTCGAACAGTCACTGTTTAACCCCTTGTGAACAACAAGTGAGACTCGCGGTGAAGATTTTCAACATGATTCAACAAATATATATATTACTCAGTTCATTCGTATTCAAAGTAAATATTATTCCTCTGTAATCAACTATTACACTTAAAATGAAATATAGGCACAACATATGCTCAGAATTTTTCTCTTTTCCAATAAGTTATTAATGACAAAGTAGCCGTATCGATCAGAGTTGAGAAAGAAATCATAGGTAAAGGGGTTAAATGACGGAATTATGGTGATTTGATTTGGTTAAGAGTCACCGGTGACCTCCATGGCATTCAACGTGTTAATGCCACGCATATGGCATTGTGTTCCCGGAACCTGAGTATAGGACACAAGGATTTTCCCACGACAAAGGGCTGAACACTCGTTCGCAATTGATACGAATCGGCGACGAGCACCGATGCGGTCTGCTCGATTAATATTTTCTTCCTCTTTATCATGCATACCATCGGCTCGAGCACGTTCACCAAACATGACCGCTCGTCGTAGATCCAATGTCGACGTAATAGATCGTGAAACAGGCTCGTTCCACCGTGCCGATGCCTTTCACTGCTTTCGGTCGGAACGGTAAATGTTACACCAACGACAGATCTTATCGATGCAACTCCGGTAACTCGGTAAACGAACGACGTGTGCTTTCGCCCATACCGGAAAATCCTCGGAAACGAATTTCAATCAGGCCTGGGCGCATCGGTTGGCCCGTTGCCAAATTACCCCTTTTAATGTTGAACTTGAGGGGCTCGACACTGGAACCATCGACCAGCCAAAATGTTTGGATTGTAGCTTTTTCTGTTTTTTTTTTTTAGAGGAATCGTGAAAGTGTATTTCTTGATTTTGCATAATGTAGCGTAATTTCAGCGCGCCGATTTATTGCATTATTTCTTAGGATTTAGTGTCTTTGATGTTTGGTAGTTGTGGAATGAGAAGTTTGATGGTAATAGTTTGTGTGTTTATAATTTCTGCGTCGCGATTCTAATTTTGCAAGCTTGGTATTGTATAATTATAAAAATAAGTAAATCTTGGAGAAATTGTATGGGGCTAAGCATTCGTAGACATTATTATTCTCGAAAGAAAAGAAAATTTAGTTATTACAGTAAAATAAGTATTAGGTTACACTTCGATTAAGGATTAATTAATCGTCAATAATATATGATAATACTTCAACAAATTTTAATTTTTAAAAAAGCTTAAATTCTTCAAGGCTGCAGATAAATAACGATTTCAGTGATGCGAGAATAGAACAAGCCAGAAATTTGTAACCACAATTAAACAGTTACCGGTGAGAATACATTTCTGTTCGGTGCAATATATTACATTCGAGCAACGAAATAGTTGCTGAAATAAAGTTGCAAATATGTACGCGCGGCTTTAACTACCAAAGTAGGTCACTAAATGAAAGTTAATATGTCCTTTTTTCGGTTTTATTTGACTAGCAGCGCTGCAGACGTTGAATTTAACTCGAAAGGTCAGTAATAAATTTGTGAAACCTGTCCACAGGAAATTTTTGGTCTAGTCACCCCTGAAACTAGTTCCGTATTTCTGCGTCGCGGGTAGAAAACTTCTCTGGGACACGTAACTCGAATTCCGTCGTGTTACACGGACAAACCATTTTCTAACTGGCGAACTGTACCCTGTTATTAACTTCCACTTGTTGCACAAGGAACCTATTGCCTTAGTTTCTTTCGCTCCGTGCGTCTGCACTTCGTTTTAATTATTAACAATGTGACCGTTGAGTGCGCCCATATACGTGCACCGATTTACACGGATTTTAATAGTAGCATTAGATTCTAATTATGCAAACTGCAAAATGGAACGAATGTTTGATATTCTCCGAAATCAAATAGAATAGTTGCAGTGTGTTAAATATATTGATTATATTAAATAAAAATAATAATTTATGTTAAGGTATAAAATAATACTTGAGTTACTAATAATATTAAAATATATAAGTTGTTTTGAATTACACATTAAAGTATAAATAAAAATTGAATCATTTTTATTATTAATTTAGTGCTTATAATGGTGAGACAATATCAGCTTGATTTATTGGTTAACAATTGATCAAGTTGCAGACAAATCCTAGATATCATTACAATTACATAATTAGAATGATTGTTTCTTATCGTGTTTTACAAATTTGTATATGCCGTAAGTGCACAAAATCCACTCTACTGATAAAGTTTACTTCCTTATTACACGAATTAATTAATTCCATGCTAATGTACGTTTCTTTTAGATCACATTAAAGTGATATCCACGAACACGTTACCTCATACCTAATAATTCGGCTGCAAATTTTTATGCAAATCTGTATTTCTAAAGACGAGTTGGTAAAGGCAAAAATTTAATGTAAATTTATTACACTGAATAAATGTTTTTTGATGTTCATGTTAGCTGGCTTTTTTGGTCGTGTTTACGTAGAGAAGTTTACTCGTAACTTTTTTTTTAAAAACGTACAACGATCTCCCAAAGCTATGTTAATAAAACATTTATTTCGTAGGTATAATGAGACAACGGTAAACATTTTCTCACGTTCGACAGCGTACAGATAAACCCCGTTTAAATGATTTGAAAGTGACAATAAAGTAGTAGGCTAACTTATTAGAACACGGTTGCAACAGCATTATCCGTTTTACGATCCGAAGCTACATTCCTTTCCCTCGCACAAGAATGTGAGTTCTTAACTCAAACTGGAGCGAAGGTTAGAACAAGAAATATGCAAATTTTTCACGTTGCCAATTTATATCGAGTCCGTCAATTTATTTCGATTCCACGGTTACCACTTTTGCTTTGACAGTCGCAACATCAATGAATTACGACAGGCACGATGAAGAATAAGCTTCACAGAAATGAATTTTCCCGCATTATTAATTGGCATTAATCAATCATCGTTCTTCAAACCATTAATTAAACCAGTAGGCACAACATTTTCATCGAAATATCTGTTTCATTAGCTGTTTTCTTACTCGAATTCGTTTCCCCTGCGATTGACGTAAACTGTGCAGCTAATTAAAAGTGTGCATACATAACATGTCTAATAAGTCGTGAATTCTCCGAACGAAGACTGGTCGATATTAGATATTATAATTGTATGGGAATTTTCTTGAGAAGTGTTTGTTACAAATACAGAATAATTCATAATTTCTGGCATAAATCATGATTTCTGTTTACTTTGAATTTTAATTTTTAAACTACTCGCCAAATATTGAATAACAAGAAGAAAAAATGTATGTGTAAATAATAAAATTGGTTGAATGCTGTAATTAACACGTTGACTGTCACGAGAATTTCGTGCGTTTTGTTTATAGTAAGATTAATTTCTTTATAATAGAGGAAAATGTTTTGGTATTACGGTATTTATATTACGCTATTATCTAACTTCTTGTGTTACTAAATATTTTGATTTAATATTAATTTTCTTATCGTAATTGTTTTCAAGCAATTTGGAAGTTCTGATTATCGGTGAACACCGTAGCAGTTAACATGTTAAATATGTAACATTGCCGAGTGTACGACACTTAATCTATGCCCAAACTTATAATAATCCGTCAAATAAATTTGCTTTTTTACCTGTAGCTTTGGTGACTTTTCCATCTTCTGAAGTAACCTTCTTGCCGCTCACTAAAACTGCGTGTTTTAGTACTAAAGTGGCAAAAAGTATCGCCACGATCCTATCCATTGTGCATTTCGTCATGTTTCTGAAACGGAAATGAGAAATATTATTTACCGAAATAAAAATATACTTTTTCAGTTTTTTTTTAAGTCTTGCACCAATTTTCCATATTTTAAAGCTTATCTACAAATATAAATATAAAGGATACGAATTCTATGCTAAACATTTTATAAGTGTAACAGTGCCTCCAAGAGATTGATCGCAATACAATTTTTACAAAATATTAACTATTAATTGAATATTCACGAAATGATACGTATGATCGTATAAGGCAGATAAAAGAAATAATTCGAAGAATAACACGAAATATATAGATGAAAATAAAAATTCAAATTAATTGCTACAATTAGTAGCGAGTTTCTTCTTTTCCTACTGGCTGGCAAATTATGTAAATTGCGACAGGTTGCATTATTAAAATCACAATGAAGATATAAAAGAAAAGCATTGCTCGAGCTTTTACATAATCCCATTGTAATGTCGAGCGTCCACTTCTCTTTATCGCGTTCCTTTTTTCCCGTCTTCCTCGAAAAATTGCTCTCGTTTCTAGGATAATAACCCAAAACGCGTTTCCCTTCCAAACCCGCGTAACATTAATGTTCCAGTTGCGTTTCGCGCTTTCCAAATGAACGAGAGAAACTCCCACACCTAATTTACCGTTCTAAGATCGCATCGTAGGATAAATACATTCGAATTTGAATTTATTCGATAGTGTTCTTTGTGTTATTAGTTTTGTGAAGCAGTGGAATGTTATGACAATAATTTACATTGATCAGAAGTTACTTTTCGTTTATTAGTTATGCACATTTACAATGTGGACCATTGATCTTTTGCCTTAGAATATCGTGTTACACTCACGATGAAAATTATGAACAACGTTCAACAAATTTAAATTCATTTACTTTAATTAAATTCATATTAAATTAATTTAATACTGCTTTTCTATTATCAATCGTTAATCTTTGGAGCAAGCGTAGACATATATTAAAAGTACCAAATCCTTTGTTTACTTTTTTAATAAAATCATTTATGATAAAGTAGTTTTGTCAAATACAATTTATAAGACAATGAATTAAAGACCTGTCGAAAACCCTATTCCTTCACTACGATTCTTCATTTTCGTTGCAAACTAATATGAAGATTTGACTAAAGTGCCATTTCTATATTATATTATGGATTATAATAAGTGTCTCAGAATTATTTAACATTCTCACAGAACTTATAACAATAAAAAATCAAAGCCTAGCCATAGAAGCTACAATCCTTTCTTATCAGTTTATTATTCTTTATTTATTACATTCAATATTCTTGATTAGTTTATAACTAGTTGCACCTAACCTGCAAGCACATTAATAAATTTTTAAAGCAATGAAATAGGTATAGGATGTTCTTAGCCTCTAGATAATTATAGTTCTTAATTCTTGAGTAGTAGTTGAACTGGTCAATTCAAAATTGATGGCAATTAACGTCATATTAGAACGATAAAACACCTGGTCTACGATGATCGATTTTCTTTGAGACTGTAGTGGCGAACGGGTCAAATTCTTAAAATTAGAACGTGCCTATACGTGCAACCGAAAGTATTTATGTTACTACCTAACGTTTCGCTGCGGTCGAGCGTGTAACAAAGTCTGTCGAGACATATTAAGAGTATTCGTTGTCTCAGGGGAACATAATTTCCTCATATGTGACTTTATTTCCTCAATAATGCGCAGCGCGCTAATTTCAAATGACACGCGACAAAAACGAGCTTGACATTATAGAACTGCCAGGGAATTCACCATGACGTTCGAAACGTGCAATCTTCGTTCACGTGATTGAAACACGACATTCTACGATAATTGACGTCACTCTGATTTCAAAGCAGTCGTTTATCAGTTAATAAATGTAGAATGTAAGCCTGACTCGTTGCAACATAGTAGAATGTCGCATTCGACATGCTGTAGATCAGTGGTCACGTTTGATTTAGTGTGAAATTTATTTGAAACTGGGAAATGTTTCAAATATCTTGTGTAAGTGTATACCGTGGAATTTTGTTGGCTACTGTTATGAACGCATCATTGTAATTACGTACAAGTTACAGAATAGCAAGTGAACGAAATAGTTTAGGTTAATATTTCGACGATCGTGATTTTTCGGACATGTAAACTATTTGTTCAAGTATTAATATAACTATCATAGTTTCATATACTACAACATGTGTTAATATTAAAATAATATCAGTACATTTTGTTTTAACATTAGACAATTTTATTGGTCAGTGACAAAGTATTACGAATAAATATTTTGATCATGTATGAATTAATTATTTATTTTATTATTATATTATATTACATTATATTATAGATTAGATTATTAAATTATTATATTATACTAATTACAAAATAATGAATTAATCAATATCAAGAAAGTATCTCAAAACACAATAGAAATCAGGTTTGCGCCAATACTAGAATATAATCGTTGACTAAGAGAAATAATTAGTGATGAAGTTAGCTGTCTTCGAAGTGTTGAAATTCATAGTTTATCACTGTCATGATAAATTTCGTCGAAACGGGACGGTGTTACATGACACGCCGATTTTATAGTAACAGAGCACGAGAAACTCGGCAGGTGCAACTGGTGTGCAATCTACAACGGCTCACGATTGCCTTCCGGTTACATTTCACGAATTTCTTTCGATAACAGTCGAGGGCACACGTACGCGGGTAAAAAGCTGCATATCTAATAAACTGTATATCTAAAATATCCGCGAACGTTCGTGTCTGGCTTGATTTTTGTTAGAGTATCGCACGGAAACGGAAAAATAAAAATATTCAAGTATAAAGTCATTTCACTTCCCTTTTCTATTAACGGTACGATCTTTCAAATCGTTTATATAACATTTTATTCCATTGAATTTATATCATTTCAATAAAGCAACAAAAAATAATCCAATCGTTAGACTTAAGCTTAATGTTTTATTTTTAATGACTTTTAACGTAATACATCACTAGGAAAAGTCATTCTTCATTTATCACTCGAGTACTGAACAATACCAACAAAATTGAATGAATTGGAATTGCCAAACACATCATCCAATTTTGTTGATTTTGTTCAATACTTGAGTGATAAATTAAGAATGACTTTTCCTAGTCATATAAAAATACTAAAACTAAATTAGTTTTAGTATTTGCTTCTTTATTCGTTAAAACGTTCGTTATGTATTTTGAAAGTGAGGTATATAATTGTATAATATATTCGCGGTAGATTCCTGCGTATTTGTTTAACTCTACTGGACTTGTTTTTTCACTTATTACTCTTACGCAGTTTAACCGTACGTGGTCTTATTGGAACATAAAATTTCTATAAGCGACAACTGTTACGGAGCGCAAATTCCATTTCCAATAACTAGACCGCGGATCTTGTGCATTTATGGTGCCAGCGAATGTGTAGAATGCAGTGGAATAAAGAGTTTCATGGAACTCCATAAAACTTTGAATATGCTTATGACACAACAAAAATGTTCCCGGAGGAAATAAAATTTTGTTCGGTTTGACTTTGCTTCCGTAAATCACCGCTTAAATATCCAAGCTCGAAAAACTGTCCGCGATTTAATAACTGTTTACCATAAAAGCGAGAACACGAGTACTGTTCGTTTACAGCTCTGTTAAATAACTTTTTTTACCGACTGTTTTTCATCGGGTGCCTTGTCATTACGTTTAACACCGAAAGAAAAACATTTATAATCCAGAAACAAGCTCGGATCTTAGAGTATTATAAACGTTGAGCCACAAGATTAATCACCGATTAGAAAGTGGTTATAATATTCTAGAAGTAATTAAATTGATTTTTTCTTCTTAATCAATTTTAAGATTGCCGATATTAAGAATGTTTGGAAAACAAATACCAAAGTCGCTTCTCATATTTTTGATTGGTTAATGGTAATGATGGTATATAGATTGTATAATAATAATATTAATATATTACTATAATAATACTCTTAACATAATCATAATAACGCATATCACATAACATGTGAAGTAAAAATACTTCAATACTGATATATGTATAGAAAATAATAATTACCCAAGTAAATTATACTTCCTACTTTAACATCGTAAACGAATCAATGAACCTCAACTTCAACAACGATCTAGTTAATTACATTCAACATTATTTCTACCGAAGGTGTCAAAAGATACCTTTTTAAATTTTCACTTAAACTTATTTGCCAAATTTAGTCGTATATTCTGAATTGACCTTTCGACCTTTCCTGTAACAACTATAAAATTAACTATAGGAAATGTCCAGAATTCAATCGAGCAAAAATAATTAAACCAAGAAAATAATTTTAAATGAAAATTTCATAAGGTGTCTTCCTACACCTTCGGTAGAAATAATGTTATTAGTAATGTTACCGCCTACTTTATTCAATACTGTACTCTTTTCAAAACGTTAATTTTCATTTAATTGAATCAATACTTTAATGTAATTAATTCTATAAAAATTTAATCAATTTGAGCGTACTATTCCTATTTCTTATCAGCAACACCTAAAAGCAAATATTGCAAGCGTAGCATTATTTTCAATGTCAACAATCCAGCGAACCACACTAATCGTTAAGCGTCATTAACAATCGGACGATTAAAACGAGAGATCACTTTCTTCGGCTACTTTCCAACGAGGAAGTTTAAACGTACGTGTTCCCGTGCTAATTGGATATGCAATTGCCGAACGAATTCATGCTGTGCAATCGTGAGATTGCACAAACCCTCTTTCCACTTGCGTGAAGGTTACGCGATTTTAGCGCCAGTTATCAGGCCAACTCAATCAGAACAGTTTAACGCGATACACCGACGTCGTTGAAAGATGCTCCGCCGATACTTCACGAAATTGCTTCAAGTTGCCCTCGAACTGCGCAAACATCAGCTATTAATTAGCGGAATCGTGGCGCGCAATCAAGCAGGAAAGGGGAACCGCGAAAGCCGATCGTTGGTTCATATATTCCGCAATAACCCTATCGATATTCCCGTAACCCGTTCGAGGACCGTCGAACATTCGGTTCTTCCGCTGATGCGATCGGTCCGCGAAAATAATCCTTTCGGTCAGAAATGAAGACTATTGGGAAAAACACATTTGTTTTCACAATATACGTTCACCGAGTTATTACTTTTAACAGAAATAGATATTCTTTTGAAAAATACGATTTTAATTGTGAAAATAACGAAGTTTTGAAATTGAGGTTAATTCTTTAGGTCGTAAATAAAGGCTTTTAGGAAAAATATATTTGTTTTCGTAATATACGTTTACCGAGTTATTATTTTTAACAGAAATAGATATTTTTATGAAAAATACTGTTTTAATTGTGAAATCAAGGAATATTCATCACTTTCTGAAGAAATATTAACGTGTTGATCGCCACGCCAATCTTGAGGGTTTTGTGTAATATTAATTATCTTTTTCTAATAAAAGCAAATAGTATTAGAATTCATTATTAATGATGTGATATCATAGCTTCTAAGTTACACTATTATTTAGTTATTCTTTAAAATTATGACTGTTTTTCAAGTGAATTCAATACTATGAGAAACTTTTTATATTTAAGTGCAAATATAGTTGACGTTTCTAAAGAATTAAAAGGGTTAAGTACCTAATATGTGTAATTATACACTCTATATATTACTCCATAACTATCTCCCTCTTAAGAAGAAAGTATTATCAGATTTTTCGTATTAAAAAGAAGATTGAAGTTAAACGTTTTGAAAAAGTGGAATATCAAGTGAAAAGAAGTGGATAGTTCCAACACTTGTTGCTCTTCGCGTTCTATGGAGCCTCAACCGCTACTGAAGTCGCTGTAAATATTCGAGCGGTCTATTGAAAAGATTCTCTTACCGATTCAATGATTCGAAAGTGATCTGCGATTTTAACAGTAGACAATTTTGACGTCGATAATTAATAATTCTATTATTGAGAAGAAAATTTTTAAAAATAGACATAGGTAAAATAAAAAAAAGGAAAATTTTCTATGGGTGGCTTATACTTTATCGAAACGTTTCAATAAAAAAAGTATTACATAGCATAGACACTGTTTTTTATCCTCCCAACGTTTTGAAATATTTGAAAATAAAATTTTTATTTGAAAAATAAAATGAAATATTCGTTTGAAATAGAATTCGAAAAGAGATTGAAATAGATTCAAACAACTGTTAGCGCGTATTCGTTCCCACGAGAAACGTCAACATTAATAAAAAAAAAGAACTTTTATACCTAGGAAGCGAAACTACTATTGCGTACATCAATAAAAAAGGATATTCCTATTCTATCTGTTAATTCGTTGTTCGAAAATACTGTATGTACTCTATATATTTGTATGCTTGACACGTGAAATAGCAATTAAAACAAAGTCCGTATTAAACACGTGTTTCGCATCGTGAGAATACCGGAATGTATAATAGGCAACTTCTACCATTGCTGGACACTTTAGAGCATTCGGTACATTTCACTTAATGAAATTGATACAATTTTGCGGTAAGTACTAAGTAGAGTTTCCACCGGCATCTGCCTCATCCTTATTGCCTGCAGTGATTTCAAGGGATTGAGTCGACCAATTACATTCCATTAAGAGATTTTTAGATACCTCCAACGATCCTCTTAATCAACCAAAGCTTGTTGACCATGAATTTCGAAGATGCCATTCAGGTTTACATTTAGAAAGTTAAAAATGAAGGTTTTAAGGTTAAAAAACTTCAATTAGAAAATTCAAAGTTTGAAGTTTAACAATTTAAAGTTCAACGATTAAGCATTTCAAATTTAAATTCTAAAGTCTAAAACTGGAAGGTATGAAATCTAAAATTTTAGAATGTTAAGATTCAACGATCAGTTGCCTAAGACATATAACTTCCATCAATTCTCATTTGAAAACATGTCCTTCTTACATATTATAGATGCAACTAACTAAAACAACAGTGAATAAAATTAATGACATTGTGAACGTGACAAATATTTACACTTGAAGCACGTATTATTTAAATAAGTAAAATGTTCAAAACACAGTTAGCACAGACTAACAAAAACCACTTCAATCAAGATACAAAGACTCAAAATATAAGTCGAATACAAAAATATGTTCCACAAGTATAAATTACACTCCACTCACAACCGATTCCTTATTGCCTCAAACAAATACTCAACGTTAACCTACACGACAAATTTCGTTCTCGATGTCACAACCGTCAAACCCGCACCTCTTGCCATCCGAATCTATACTGTAAAATTCTTTAAACGAACCGTTCCAGTGATCGCAGGAATCGTCGACGTATCGTCACCAGCCGAGAACCATTTTCCCGATTACCAACCGCAAAAAATGCGTCGGCCAGTTGCCCAATCGTTCAACGAAACGTCGTTCCCACTATTGTCGATACAAGATTCGTTCTTTCCGCGAATGTAACGATACCCACGACGTCAGAAACCACCGGACACGTTCGGCAGAAACGAAGGAAGAAGACGAAAAAGAACAGGAACGAGATTTCAACACGATTTTCTGCCGGGCACACAGTCGCGCGACATTGTCCTCAATTTGTAGCACGTAATTCGTTCCAAGAAACATCTTTTTCCTATTCCTGCATGCCCATCGGGACTCTGTCAGCGACGCTTTTATGGATTTCACGGCAAAAGCGTGGTGGTCGAATCGATTATCACCTGGAGGAACAATGTTGAGATCCGGCTAATGAGCAGCAACGATTATTTTTCAATGGTAGAACGATTTTCACGTTCGCCGGATGATAGACACGGTTAATTAACGAGCATCGCAGGTTTCCTTATTCACTGTCGCAGCAAGGCAATCTATAATTAGTCTCCTCATCGCCGAGTGCTGTATGCAGGGGTAAGAAGTGCTATTATCGAGGTAAACAAGCTCTCGTCGGTGTTAATCTTGTTGAGAGAACATAATTACAACTTATAATAGCATATTATTACTGAATTGTGTTGCGATTAGTGGGGGACAATAATAATTACACGTCGGACGCTGTCTGTTTAGTTTTAATCTCTGTAATGAACACGGTACTCTGCCACCATGTCTTTTAACCCTTTATAATGACGAGTAAGACTCTTAGATGTTCTATTCAATTGAAGAAGAATCAACGTTACTCGCTGTACATAAATCGAAGTCAGAAATTATTTTCTTATTGATACTATTTTCTTATTGATTTCTTCGCGTTCTCTCGAATTATCAATAACAAAATGAAGAAAGTCATACTGCAAGGGGTTGCCAGCTTTCAATTTTCTCTTTTCGCATTATGTTCACTTCGTTCGTTTATAATAGCAAAAGCTTCCCATTGTGCATAATTTGTGTAAAAGATCACTCTGAACAATTCACAGAGACAGTACGAATTTTGCATTTTCTCTTCCGCCCCACAAATAGAAGAATCTATTCTTGACACATAGCCCAGCAGTCGCGCACAACACGCTATCCGCTTTAAGACTCAGTTTCACACCTTCGGAGTAAATTTTCACTGAGAAATGTTTCTCGTACAGTCTGCGAGGCCTCATAAACTTTCATCAACTTGCGTCTGTCTTAAATTAGAAACCGATTTATCTGAAATCGATATGCGTCAGTCGTTCTACAAGAAATTATACATGAAACGTGCGAATTGAAATATCAACTGGAGCCCGTTTTCAAGGAAAAGACTGCGCTCGAATTTTGCCTGTTATTAAGGCACCTGTCTACTTTTTACCATTTCCAGTTATCGTCGCCGTAAACGCACTCGTGCACGATAAATGCGTACAGTCGATTTTGCGTAAATACCGAGGCCTTCAAAAAAAAAAAAGAATTATGCACCCTGTTATCGCCACACGCTTGAATCTAATAACGGCTTCAGTTTGCGTTGGTCACGAGATAGATTACGCACGTGATCGGCATGGTTTCTCCGAACATGTTAATACAGACATCAACGCGAATTCTGGTTTACCAGTACAACGATGAACGAACGAGGAACATCCAAGGTAGGAATTGTTATGAGAAATAATCCGTCATCGAAATCTGTTTGCGCCGTGCAGTTTACCATTGCGCAACCGAGCTTATAATCATAAATTTCGCGCTGACCACTTTCACGATCGATGACGTGTCCCCCATTCGTAGAACGTAGGATTTGTTGACGTAAAATTGGTCGTGCTGTGGCATAAAAGAATCCACGTTACGGGATCGTGTTTTCTCACGATTCGTTGCGCGACAAAATGCCCAAGTATCATGTCATCCGTTCGTCTATTCCAGTTAACCCCTTGCCGTGCCATTTTACTCGCGCCACCTTTGTCTACCGAATAAATATTCCAGTAACAATGCCAATCCTGATTCGACAAATTATTCTGGGTAACGTTATCTGATCACTTTTCTTTGGGACCGTTATTCAGAGAAAGTGTTTTAGTTGCTTTTTGATATAAAACAGCTAGTAAAAAGCTTATTAATAGTCGTTCGGTGAATGATTTGATTCTTATCACTTTATTTAGCGAACAACTATTAACACCAGAACTATCGATCATTTAATGATTGATATGTAATCCCTATAAAAATTGCAACGATAGATTATTTTCAGTTTCTTCGGACTTCGTTGTAGCATTCGAGGAAAACTACTTTTGAAATCATTTCGAATATTCAATGCTTCTAAAGTATTAATCATTGCGAAACAAGGAAACCGAAACTCGTCATTCTGACTGGTACGGTAGTTTTTTTTAGTGTTAATAGGCTTTTAATAACTGTTTCATATCAGAAAACAACTAAATTATTTTCTTTGAATAATGGCCTCAGAGAGAAGTGCTTACGTTATGGTATCCAGAATGATTTGTCGAATTAGGATATCAATTGTTATTGCTATCGAAATGTTTATTAAGAAACTTTCACGCATCAATTATGAATCTTTCATAAATTGTTCGATATCTACCGGTAGATAACGTGCTAATAGTTTGAAACAACTCACTGGAATTTTCTGTTTATCATAAGTATACACTTACTTCGAAGGTAAAATGTTTACGATAACGAAATTGCTTTCTGCTTCGACTTGCACGTAATAAATAATATTAATGAAATTTATTCACGATGAATCTCACTTGTCATTATACAACAAGGAGTTAACATTTTAACTTATATATTATCAAACTACATACCCTTCGAAGACTTCTATTCGAAACATTTTTCGTTAATATCTCCAATACACTTTGTAATTGGTCCAGGACAAACATGTAGTAAATTGTTTTACCAGTGTTCAAAACATTCGTGCTTAACTCTCAACGATAAACGTTATTAATACCTGATAATATGTAAACTTGTATCACTTTTAATCTGTTTCGACAAGTTCATTATAGAAAGTTCGACGGTTGTATAACGTTTCTGACTGTAAACTGTCTCATTACTAGCCCATTGATATTTATGCACTTATGTGGAACATAAACGTGAAAGTCACTTCGAAACGTGAGCTACTATTAAATTTAATGTTTACTTTCGTGTTAAGCTGTCAAACCGATTGATACGAGAACTATATTTCTATTTCTCTTCTACATTCGAACAAAACGAAGACATTTTGTTTTACACGAATAACCTCGCTTCACTCGTTACAGTTCATTGATTTAACTCTCATCGTTTTGATGTAACAAGCGATAAGCCGAGCAACAAACGAACGCTGCGTCACAGAAATATTCGAACGCTAAACGAAGTTGAATATAATTTTCTACAAAACCCGAAATTATAGTCATTTCACGCAGAAAGTAGAAACGAGCTTCGCGTGAAGCATATGTTGCATAAATGATTTGATCAAGGACGTTGAATTTCCGCAATGATAGCCGTATTATCGTGCGTGGATCAAAGAACTGAAAATTCACGGGCATAATGGACGGAGAAAGTATACAAGTAAGTCGTACGTGGCGTACACGCGCGTTTAGCTCGAACCCGTCCGCGGAAAGTCGATTATTATCTCCTGAATGCGGATAATTAAGCGAGCTCTTTTTTGCGACACGACGGTTGCAGAAACGCACGCGCCGGAAATGAATTAACCCGAGGGAAATGCGTTGAGTGTTATTGAATGATTGATCTATAATTATTTCCTAAATTCGATTAATTGCCCCCGCGAGCAATCCCTACGTCCCGACAGCGATCGAACTTGCTTTAATTGTAAACTGTAATGAATTTTAATGAGTTAGATTTCACTTTAAACGACGCAATTAAAACGGTTACGTAACTTACGAAATTATTCGATGTATTCGCTCCTCGAACAATTTTGATAATGTCTTCTTAGTACGAGCTACTGTCGCCGGTGCATCAGTTTCTCGGCCTGTTTAAATTTATTTAGAATACGGTTTCCTTTGGTAGATGTAAAATTAATTTTAATGATTACTCTTCAAACATCGCCGTGTAAAGGTTTGCTTAATCAATAGTTGTGTTTGTACTTTGGTATTTAGACTTCAACAACGACCTTGCGGTGTTGCAAGTTGAATTATAATACTCTAATAGCATGTACCGTAATGGTTGCTTCGTCTTTATGTTAAACCTTTGCACTCGGAAGTCTTTCATTAGAAACATTTGACAGTTCCCGGTGAGATATAGATGACATTATTTGAAACGAACCAATGAGGAAACATAGTAAATTAAGAAACAAAGCTATTTTATGCAAACATTTCACATATCGATGCATTATACAAAACTTAATGTTATATGTAACACTTCGTAATTTTTTTATATCGAATCTAATGGTGATTCTCAGTCACCACTTGATTTGACGCAGTAAAACTATCAAATTTGATATTTAATATTGAATTGTGTATAATGCATCGGTGTGTGAAATATTGGGATAAGAAAGCTTTGTTTCTCAATTTACTTGTGACTTTTCTGTGAGTTAATTTCAAGAAATATCGTCTTTGTCTAGATAGAAAATTTTAAATATTTCCAGTGAAATACTTCCGAATTTAAAGGGTTAACTGATCGATCTTTAGAATTACGGATTTTTGTTTTCTATATTTTTATACAAATAATATCTTCAAAACTGTGAATTTCTGTTCCTCATATTTCTATATAAATAATATCTTTTTATATGAATGTAACGTTTCACGCGAGCAACATTTAAAATTATATATATAATTTATATATATATATATATATATATATTAGTTATATTAATATATATGTACTTTTTTATAGCAACGACATATATTATTTTATTAATTTCCTTATCAAATTGACATCGAAACAATTCACGGTTGTACTATTTGTATCGAATTAATGTTAAACAATTGTTTCGAAATTGATCCAAGCGTACAACTGTTTAATTAAATAATAATGAGTAAGCTTGTACTTGTGTCACAGGCATCTGCTTCTATTTAATAAATCACCATTAGAACGTTCTTGATTTATCGAATATTAATTGCTTGCATTCGTTGATACTACACTGCGAACCGTGGAACAATAATTTAAGCAGTTGTAGCATTTCAGCCAGCAAAGAATGTTTAATTCGTTCACATGCCAATGTTTGATCAAATCACCTACAGAACTGTGACATCGAGAACGTATTCTTCTTTTTGTGCACTGTATTAAGCTGATTACTAACCGGAAAAGAGTACTGAAAGTGAAAGTTTAAGGAGCTATCGATAATTGTAGTAAAATATCCATTGTATCTCTACGACCGAGCACACATTACATTTCCAGATTATCGCCGTAACTAAGGCGTGACGGTACACGTGAAATGTACGGGTTGTTAAAATTCGCTTTTTTTTAAAGAATCTTATCTAATATCTAATATCACTGATCTAATATCCAATATAACAGTAATAATAAAATATTAATCAACAGTAATAACTTCATTTCGAACACATGTTTTGCGTGTGATGTAATTAACCAGTTGTGACATGCGCCAATTATACCTACATAATAATTATATGATTACTGTCCCACGGATTTAAAGTGAAACGAAATTCATTCTCTAATCATTTAGGTGTCTCCTGTATCTATTACATTTGACAATACTGTTTTGTTTCTCTTTTAACAGTTATCTTCCCGTTCTGTTGCAATCAATTGAGTCTCATTAAAGCCACGAATCTTGGGATAAATCAGTGTTGCAATTTATCCGTGGAAAGATGACATAGATACACGGAGCAACGAATCGTGATTCTTATAAATTATTCACGAAGCTCAATTATAACTAAATCGTAGATTTATTTTATTGATTAATTCACCGAAACTTGTTCGCTCTAATAAGAATTACATTAATAGTAAACAACGTGGTAGAACTCGTTTGATCGATGATATCTTTTATCTCATCGAAGTTTCCTACATTTCTTTCTTTTTTTTTTGTCGAAGTCTTTGTACGACGACCCGTGTGTGGGAATTTTTTAAAAAGTGTTACGTGGAGACTCAGACAACTTCGAGATAAACGTCTGTCTTTCGCACGATGCGTCACTGACCGCTCTCCCACTGACCTTACTCGCGCACTATTATTGACAGCTTGTCACAATAACAGGAAACCTTGTTGAAAGTACAACTGAAGCTTTCACCACTTTCGATTTTCGATTTTAATTGTATATATTCGTAAGAATACGTGTTCAACACTTGTTAAAGTGTAATTTCAGAAGAAATTAAAAAGAAGTATATTTAACCTTCTGCCCTCCAATGGCCACTCTCGATGTCCAACTGATTTAATAGATACAAAATAATAAAATTCGATATTTCATAATAATCTTCGTATAATGCATCAATACGTGAGATATTAAAATAAAATAGCTTTGTTCCTTAACTTATGTGTGATTTTTCGTTAAATTAATTTTAAGAAGTGTCACTTGTATCTCATGAGAAAATCTTCGGTATTTCTAATGAAAAACTTTTCGAGCACAAAGGGTTAAGCAGACGTTGAACTGCAAAAAGTTAGTTTTAGAAAGAAATATCGTGAAACAATCGAAAGTAAGAAATTGTTTTTATATTTCATTATTTACAATTTGACGGTTAAAGTCTGAAATAAATAATTCTTTAGTAATAAAAAAGCTAGAAGAATTATTATTCGACTGTACGATTAAGATCTTCGAGGAATCTTTCAAATATATTTTCCTAAATAAAAAATTTTCTTTCTAACTGTTTCAACGACCGTGAAATTGAAGGATAGAGTATTGATTCGACGCTGAGAAAATCTTCTTGGGAAGCGAGAACGACGACATGTTCACCAAAGTGCACTAATAGCTCAGCTTAGGCATTATTTAACCTTTAATCGTCGGTTCACATGGTAAACGTTTAAATGGCAAGTCCAAGGTATTTTCTCTACTTCATGTTACATTGAGGACATTTTTAAGTCAGCTCGAGGATATTGTTTAAAAGAAAAAAATCTTTCTAGAAAATATAATAAATACTTTAAATTTCAACAACGAATGGAAATATTTTATTTCTAAATTTTTGGAATGTTAATAATAATAATAAAAGGAAGAATGGAAAAAATATAAATAAAACAAGAGTGCATTAAATTAAATTAATAAGATTGGACACAAATAAATTTAATAATGAATTACGATACAATCGAATGCACTCAGCTATCGTGTCTCTCCATTGCTCGTCACTTCTACTGGCTACACGCACAATTTATATTACTATTATTCTCTCAGAGTTTGTTGCAAAAAATCTTGTTCTACATTTTCAACTTATTCTTTTTGCCACGTAGAATAAACGCCGTGCGATTATATCCTTTAAAAAATGTTATTGTGACGTTAATTGTAAAACACGAAAGTCAGTGTGTTGAAATATACTCAGACAATTAGTCATGTAGAGTAAATAAATTTAATTTGTTTGTCGGATTCAACACGTAGTACGCGCTTTAACCCACTAAAACTGTATATATTGAATCACGTAAAAAGTGAAAAAGAAATGAACAGGATAAGCACGAAGAATTTTTAAACATTCGACAAGACAACGTGCGAAAACGTGGTCGCAGATTTTTTTTAATTTATTTCTCACTCTGCTGTTCTTCTTTGAACACCTACAAGCTACAAGATCTACTGAATAATTCAGAACACATTACTTGTCAAGCAGAGGAAAAGTTCCTAAGCAATTAATTTTGAATTTGTGATTTAAGAAATTCACGTCTGATAAATTATTCCATTTTACGGGAGAATCTGACCGAAGCTAACAAACTTTTCCAATATTCTTCGATGTAACTCTACGAAATTCAGTGTAATGCGAAATTTGCATTTAAATGAGAGATAAACATATACAAGGCGTAACGATAATATATTTAGCAGCAATGGATTCAGCACAAAGAAGTAATTAACAAATTTTTAGTGTGTATACATTTTATTATTAAAAAAGCCCTGAATCCCCGAAAAAACTTGAAGTTAAATGAAAGGATTTCTAATAGTAGTTCAATGAAATTGGTGCTTTAAAGTATCTTCACAAAGTAAAAGGTTAAGTTAATCATAAGTAGTAGATATTTTGTGCAGTGCATAATGCAGCCTGACACAAAGTTACCGACCACTTAAAAATTTCCTCGGGTTTGTGTACTAAGGCAAATGAAGCAAGAAATTTTTTTACGTGAATACATTATTTTTAAGGTGCGTTTGAAAAAGATTAGAATACAAGTATAAATAGTATGTGAAACTTCAATGGTTGTTGTTCAACACAATTGGCCAACATTTTCCAATATTTTAAGCAGTAGTTTAATAAAATCTATTGAATTAATATAATCCAATAAATAACTGAGTATAATCTAATATTAACATATAGTTACTGCAAAATTAAATTTATAGTAATTATAAAAAAAGTAAAACAATGTCAATGGAACAAAAATGATTGAACTTGAAAGAGGTTTTGCTAAAAATTCTAAAACGTACCTTCGAACATCTTGACTAAAACTAGCGTTAAAAAAATTAACTCTAAATTAACCTCACAAACCAATTCACTTTTCTCTATTCATTGCCTTGATACGACTGCAAGAATCCGTTATGGAACATATTTTTGCATTCGACAGACAACTCACAATTGCATGTTGGCATAAAACACCAATAAATAAAACATCGAAGTAAAATAGCCTTGCTCTATATTTCTATACTAAATACTAAATATTTCTATTGAAAATTTCTCGAGTGCAGTGGATTAAATACAATTAACACGTTCGCTACCAGCGTCACATATTTATAGTGGCCGTAGTGCTATATTTTACATAATGAAAATTAAATTAATCCTATAGATATTGTTATTATATACTATAAACTACATTACATTTAGAAACTCAATGACTCGTTTCAATTTCATTTTTCAAATATTTTTAGAAGATTCATTAGATCGGAGAAAATATTATAGGGAACCGAAATAAGCGCTGGCAGCGAACGTGTCAAACAATTCTTTATGCAGAGCCAAGTACGTGGCAGACAACGCGTTAAAAAGACAAAGGAGGGAAGCAGTGGCATAGAAGCTTCCGTCAGCGGTGCACCGGATGCAGCACTGATGTGAGGCGAACAGCTCTGTCGTTCCGCAGGAAGTCGTCTTCCAGAGCACTCAGCGGGGGCCAAGAAACAACGAAATTAGCCGTTCAGTACTCACATCGGGCAACTAGACGGAACTGTTGCTGCGCCCGGAAACGGATTTCGTGGCCACCGGAAGGATTCGCTGACTGACACGTGATCGCCGGACTACTCCTGGCCCAGCTCTTCTCGACACAAAACTCGGAAGTGGGTTCACTTCATACGCGCTTAGGAGGCGGCGTGCCGTTTTCCTCCGCGGTACAATATTCCAAACACGTGATACTAGGACGACTGAGCGAGTGCAAGATACGAACCGAACTTTATAAATGGTGGGAGAAAGTACAGAAGCAACTATCGTTGATCGGGGGGCCCCACGCTGCCAAAAGCTTGCCCGGGTACCTGGATTTTTAACGGACGCGACTTCGGCTGCCTACACAATGACCAGGATTATTACGCCGCTTTAGAAAGGATCACGGGGCTGGTCGTTCCATTTTTCGTTTTTTTCTCGCGTTTTTTTCCGGTGCCTCCGGCTTCTTGCCTCCCTTTGTCGGCCGATGTTGCGAGAGCCTCTCTACCCGTTGGGCTGCTCGGGACGTCAGCCTTTTGATCTTCTGCGGTGGGGACACGTCGCAATTTTATTGGTAACACTTTCTCTAATCAGAGTTTCTTTTTCTTATGGTTCTTTTTCGTTTGCGTTGCTCTGCGAGGACAATTCTTTGTTGGATTAAAGGGGTTCGCTGAACTTTTCGGGTGTCTTGATAGATTAGCGTAAAAGTGTGTTTGTTGGATGATACATGTTTTTATTAGCTTGTTCGTTGGATGATACATGTTTTTATTAGCTTGTTTTTTTTTATGATACAGAGTTTTATTAGCTTGTTTTTTTGATGATATAGAGTTTTATTAGCTTGTTTGTTGGATGATACATGTTTTTATTAGCTTGTTCGTTGGGTGGTACATGTATTTATTAGCTTGTTTGTTGGATAATACATATTTTGATTAGCTTGCTTGTTTGTTTTTGGGTTGTTCGTGATAGTTTTCTGTACACATTTTTCATCAGATCGTTCCAGTGATTATCTAACTATTTTTGCGGATTGTTATATTAAGAGAGATTATATCTATATCTTGTCTTTAGTACAGTATAATCAAATTTGTATATGTTTTTCATGCATATCTACCTCGTGAGAAATAAATAATGTGATATATGGCAAGAAGAGTGTTAATTTTCTCAGAAAATTCTTGAAATAATTTGTTTAAAAAGAAATTGTGGGAATTGTGGAAATACAGTAAAGAATTGTCTCTGATCATATCTATTTTATTGTTAATAAATAATAACTCATCTTTGATTAGTGTATATAGGGTATTGACACTTTTCTCCATACCAATAAGCATCAAGCAATTTCCAGTTAAATGACGAACAGATTACGGGGATATACTCTGTTGTTGAACAGCAATCATTCAATCCGTTGGCAGTAGTAATATGCAGCTACCTTAAATAGCAAATTGTAGGGCACTTCCATAGGAATACCCAATACGGAGGAATGTACGATTAAGAACCCGGTTACCGATTTGAGCACTGGCGGTGTTCCCTTCCGACCCAATTATAGGATACGAGATTGATGTTCAATTACACTTGGTCTTTCTGTCAACCTCAAGGATAAGCGAACTGTAAGGTGGGTATTAGATCTAATGTATTAAACATTCTAAATAAACTAATCGAATTTCCTTACATTACTTATTACTAAAATTAATAATTGCGAAAGCTTATGCGAAGTTGCATTTCTGTAAATAAATTAAAGAAATTGAAATGAAAGGAAATTTCACCTTTCCTTCTCATTGCTTTTAATAAATCAAACAAAATTATAAATGCAAGCTAGTACAGTTTCATGATGCCAATTAATTTTCATTTCAATGTATTTCCGAACATGTTTATTAGAGACAAGGATATTTTCCGAAATCAATTCAAATTAGATACCATAATATCTGCAAAATATCAGACAGAATTTCTGAGAATCTAAAACAAAAATAGATCCGGGTGTCATGGTCTAACAGTCGAATTACAAGGACACGAATAGCTTCTACCGGGAATCCCTATTCCGAATTGGATTTCCCAATTCTTAACACTAGATTTACAGACATTTATTGTACAGTTTATTCTATTGTTCCCAGAAAGAAGTTCGCCCTCTAATAAAACATTATTAGGAACCATAATCACGTAATTGCATCAATCAAAATCGACCCGAACATTTACCAAACAATGTTTATAACATTCAATATCAGTCAAATTGGCTCGTTCCGTAAATCTAGTGTTAACTGCGAGGTGAATCTCGCTACTAGTCAATCCATAAAGTATCTCAATCGGTTAGTAAATAAATTACCTTTCATCTATTCTAAAAAAGTAGATTAGTAAAGCATTGCTCGTTTATGAGATTGCTTTCGCTCGAGTTTACCGTCGTTATCGTTTATCGAGATCAGAGAGAAGGGACCAAAGGAGCAATGATGAAGGCAACGATTACGATAAAGGTTGGCAAGGATTAGTAAACAATGAATCCTGGCAGTTTCATATAACGAGTTTATCTTTGATTAGAAGTCGCTGTTTTGTCTCAGGGCTGGAAGCTGATGATGTCCATGGATTTCGGCCGCAATGTTTGTAGGTTTGTCAGCTGACGTCGTCCGTTAGTCGCTGGAAAATGACATCTTTGGCAAAATATGCTTCTCGGCTTCCTCGATGATATTCCCTTCGGCGTGACAATGGAATTCAAATCTCGAATCGTTCTGCTATACGTATTGCAATCCCAAGGTTCCGTTTACAACGTCACTCTTGTTCGAAAGCGCTTCTTCGAATGTGTCCACCGGCGCTCTTGCACTTTTGAAGTGTAGCGGCGACAAGATGGCGCCACGTCTTCGCCACGTGTTCAGTTTTAACATTATATTTACTGACATTCACTGTACAGTTTGTTTTATCGTTCTTAGAAAAATTGTTATCCGTTCATTTAGATTTTAGAAATTGGAGGTTAGAGTAGACAGTTAGCATACATATTTACATAACTTCGTTAATAAAAATCACCCAAATATTTACTAAATAATGCTTATAAAATTCAATGAATCAAATTGACTCGTTCCGTAAATCTAGTGTTAAGTCACAAGTTTAGATGATTGGGTCGAGTGTCTAGGGTGAGCGTGGTTAGTTTAGAGTGAAAGCGAACTCTGAGAATGAAGAGAGAATTTTCGTAGGGATAAATCAGCGAGCGAATGGAGTTTGAAAGAGAGTACTGGTTGAGAAGCCATCGAGAGTCACGGGAGCTACGCGGATTGTTCCGACCGTCTCTACGAAAAAGTCTAGTCTTAACTACGAACTTTGCCTTCTTTCGTACCCTCTGACATCCCCGATTCCAATTCCGCCATTAGAGGTAACGAATGTTACCCCCTGCGCACTGAGTGGAAGAAGAACGACCGTGGGTGTGAGTGCAAGAGGCAGATGAGCTTTCTTGAGCGTGTGGACTTGTTAACGGCGGAAAGTTTCGTTGCCTCAGTTGACGTGTGAGTCACACTGCGAGAGGACCCCGCCGCTACCTGGAAATTGCATAGCTGCACCACGATAAGCTGCAGGCCCCGGTTTACCGCTCCCAACGTTCGAGCGTCCTCTCCCCCGTCGTAAACCCAGGCGAAACTGTTACCATTCTTTCAGGGATCACCCGTCTCGCTTTGTTTCACGACGGAACAACTAACATGTAATAACATTCATTATTTTTCTACGTAGTTACTAAATGTTTATTAATGTTTAATGTAAGATGATCTTAGTGAAGGGAAAACCGAACGCTGTCGTGTGCGTTTCATCAATCGATCCCTTCTTAACCCATTAAGTCCCAGTGATCTATTAATAGATCACTCACTCTAAATTGTTATAGGCAATGTATATGTTAATAAATAATGTATCTAATAATTAGGATAAATATGAGTTAGTATTTAGAATGAATAAATTGAATTAGACGTTATTTCCAGATAAAATTTATACTTCATTTAAAGTTTTGAAAATTTACAAAATGGTTTATGATTGCACTGCCGCGAGAAATTATTTATAAAATTTGAAATAACGAAGTTAAAATATTTGCAACTTGGAATTACAAAATAAATGTTTCCAGAATAAATGTTCCACTATTTTTCCAAGATAGTGTGGACACTCATTACTTGAAATACAGAGTTTCATCTAAAAATTCAAAAAAAGAATTTCATAGGACTTAATTATTTAACCTTCTGCCTTATGATTTATTTCGTAACAATGATAGATACAATTATTTCATCATTAATAATTGAGTTGAAAATGAAAACAATTTTATACTTATTCTACGTCTACGTTTGCTCCGAAGCTTAACCATTCATAAGAGAAAAGTAATATGCAATTTATTTTCAGTAACAATAAATAACAGTTAGATTTCTCAAATTCAGTTTAAAATATTCTTCACGAATCTGACACGACATTGTAGGTGAAAGGGTTAACCCATTGCCGCATACTTTTACTTTTAAAATCGTGTCCAGAAACCCGGTTTTTTTTAATTGTTTGTTTTAACTTGTTCAAGTCATGAAAAATCATACACAAAATCAACAGTGTTATCTAGGCTGTTACGGAATTTTTGTTCAATGTATTACTAAAGAATAAATAAATGCATTAATAGTCCGTAAAATGGACGACTGTAGCCGTGGTTTGCGGCAATGGGTTAACCCTTTGCACTCGAAAGTTTTTCACGTGTAATATTTTATACTTTCTAATTAGGCGTAGACAAGATTGTTTAAAATAAATTTAAAGAGAAATCTTCAAGCTCATATTTCACGTATTGATACAGTATACAAAGGTTAATGGTAAATATTGTAGTATCGAGAATATTTATTGCAGGATGAATGGTTTGTTGTGCGTGCGTGAGGGCGACCAGGTCATATTGCGACGGACCGGCGCCGGGATGTTTGGGAAATAGTGTGACTGCGTTTAGACAATTTCGAGTGGCTGAAAGAATGCGAGGAAGAGTATCTGGAACTGAGCGACTGAACCGTGAGAAAAGTGTGTACGTGACTGCGTGAGTTTTGACTATGGACGGAAGATGCGAGTGAGAAGGGTGCAAGGGTGAGAAAGATAGAGCGAATGGGGGTGTGTGATAAAAGCGAGTGGAAATGCGTGCAGGAGGACACATTTTGGTGAGCGACAGCGGAGTAGAACATTTTTGGTGCGAGAGTCGTGTGTTGTATATTTTACGTGTTGTCCGTATTATTTCCTTTATCTTATTAAATATATTATTGTTTTCCTAATTCTCTTTTTACTAAAGATCCACATTTTCAAATATCATCTAATAGTAAACCACCACCGATATACTATAATATCAAAGTTTATAATTTCGCTGGATTAAATCATCTGGCGAATGGGAGTCGCAGAAGAGTAATATTTAAACCAAGTTTTTACCATTTCATTATTCAACCCATAAAATCCTGCCTTACGTTATTGTGACAAAACAAAATTCCATAGTTGCAAAAAGTTTCTCTTCGATTTACCGACGCCATTTAAGTAACTTAACTAAACAACGACGAACTATAAGATAATAGTTTTTTGTGAATATTCTAAACATCGGCAATTTTCAATGGTATTTTATAATTTGCTGTCAGGAAAATGAATTGAATAAAGAAAATATTCTCGAAAATGTGCCTGTGCATGCGACACAAATGAAATGAAACTTCATTAGGATCAATTACTCGGCAGAATGTTTAAACGATTGATTTTATTCGGGTCTCATTCGTTTGTCCAGATACCGGGTCATTAGTTATCCTGTTTACGGTACACACAGCTTCGGAAACTTGTGAATACGGTCACCGCTGCAAAGTGCATATTCAACGTGGCGTTCTATTGGCGTTTCGGTTCAGCGGGAACGCCGCTGAGGCCGCAAAAATATTTGTTCCGTTTTCGGTATGAATATCGATAGCTCTTCCGAACGGAATCGTTTTAATCCTGTCGTGACAGTATTTGTTTTTCTATAATTCGATTTATTTCTATCGCTGCAATAAAACAACTTCGACAACTTGGAATTAGTGGCACATCGTTAGTTGCAAAGGAAATTGTATGAAACAAAAACTTTTATTACGAAAGCTGAACGAATTGTTGATTACTACTGCAATCATCTAGTCGTTTCACCAATGCCACTTATTTTCTAATGTATAACTGTTACGAACTTCCGTTAGAGACTATTTAAATAAACATGAATTTTAAATTTATCTTAATCTGCGAAGGTTTATATACTCTTCATTTCTGTTGACAGAAAATATTCAATACTCCTTTGACCAGTTAGTTGTATTGTCCTTTTTTAAAAGTGTGTACCTAAATTGCTTATTGCGCTTATTGCCAGGATTTTTCATTATAATCAATATATATATATATATAAATATTGTTATAAATTGTTATAAATTGTTATAAATTATATATATATACAATTTATAAGTATTTTTATATTTTTCATTTATATAAATATGTAAATATTGTTAGATTCTTGAAATTTACAAATATACCTCAGTTTTCATTCAAACGTTCCGTTGAAAATTGTAATAGTAAATGTCAACTACTTTCTACGCATAGCGCAAAAAATGGCCATTTTTTCATGTCGAGCATACTCGCCATAAACAGAAAATTCGTTAAGAAGAAATATCACGGAAGATACCGAACTGCTGAACTTTTCAAAACACTTCCCAGAACTTTGTATCCGCAGGTCGTTAATCTCGTCTTAAGCCATTCCCGTTTAGATGACGAAACCATCCCAATTAAGTGTTTATATATTCCAGTACAAGTACGCAACAGGCTGATGGGGAATCCCGCCTTTGAAATGCGTGACGCACCATGGGAAAAATGAATAGAATTATACGCAACGGTCTTTCGATCGAACGTTTCCTAGAAATGCTCGTGAGAGTGGATTACGTAAGGGTGCGTTACGATTCTAATGTGTCCCCAGCGTGAAGAAACGAATGCTCGAACCGTATTCTCACGAAATTGAACCGCGTCTGGCTTCGATCGATTGCATCGTCGCGACTCGAGCAAACGAACCGTGGAAGCGTTTGTAGGCTTAACGTCGAAAGTGCATTATAAATTAACCGTGTGTCCTTTCAATGGGCCTTGGTACTTTCCTATCGCGTAAAGAACAGGGCGATATAAAGAGTGGGTTAGCAACATGTGACGAGGCTAAGAGAACCGGCGCTTATTAAAGATATACAAAGAAATTACAATATTCCGTGTTTCATACAGTAGACCATTTACCTGTTAACGACTATACGAAATTGAAATTCAATGAAATTCGAAGCCATGCCTAGCATTTATTCTTTATGAAAAGTAAATGACGACTAATAGATTTCAATCGGATAAGTGGGAGAGGAATAGTCCACTTTTTCTAAAAGAACCATTAAGGCAAAGGCAGTAATTGACCTGGCACCAACAGTTGACCACTTGTCAGAAAAACGTGGAAAATAAGGTTCTTAAAAGTAATATCTTTCCATAAAGGCGCTCAAAAATGTAGTTTCTCATATTAATAAACCTACCAGATCAAGAAAAAGTCGAAACATTTTCTGTTCCTGAATTAGATTTTATACGGAATTAACTTTTCACTCGTATGAAATTAAATTAAATTAATCACCTTTAGTGTTTTTGGTTTCACTATAGGTGGTCGACTGCTAACCAACATAGGTCAGTTACTAGTTTTCTCGTTTTCAAGGATGGTCAACTTCCGACGCAAGCATCGAATGTTCAAAAATGTCTCTAAAATTTGTATAACACAACTATTTCAAAAAGTTCGCTTTGCTACATAATGTAACAAGCTCAAACAGCATTTCCACGTATAGAGTCTCTCTATTTAATAGAGTATCAAGCGTTTGCTATTATTCATGGAGGCAATTTTTCTTATCTGACCAACTACTTGATTTTACCTTACATCATAAGTATCATTGATAACAAAAAAATATATATTCATGAAAGTAAATACATATAGAAACAGAAAATACAAATATTTGACAATTCAAATGAGATCCAACCATCTCACTCCAAATTACCCTACTTTTCATCCATTTTTATACATTGTAGTCGATTATATTCTTCTTACTGAATCTACAAAGCTGCCTCAATGATCAGACCGCCGAAGGAAACCAGGTTGGATGACTTTAATAATCTCGTTACAAAGAAACCAGCATGTACTCTTTCCGAGGAACGTGGACCAGCAACAGGTCCACGAAGTGAAACGTTGAACTATGCTGCGCCAAGAGCGCATACTAATTCACTTTTACTCGAAAATTTACAATGCCGGTGGAGAAGCTGCGGCGCAGCCTAGGGTAGCCGCGGGAGAACAGGAAACGCGCGTGCTCCGCAAAAGAAAGACACGTGTTCCGACAGATCGTATCAGGAACTGTTGGAGCCGCTCCGCGTTGCGTACCCGAAACCGCAAGAAACGCAAAATTGGACCCAAACGCGTGCAATTTCTTTTCCCGCGTTCTCGTAATTGCGAGTGTTTTGCGATCGGGTCGAGCGTACTTGACACTGATTATACCGGTCCGCTCTCGCAGTTCTCCGCGGAAGCACAAAAAAATATTTCTTTTGTGTTGCGCCGGGGATCAACAAACCAGAGCCCGCCTTCTTCTCGTTGAGATATACCTCGCAGCGGTGACACAGATCGCGCGTGCCCTCTAACTAATTTCCGGTGACGGGATGAGATTTCACTTATGCTAATCGTGATGTACCGTTTACGCATACGTGAATAATATTTAATATTCGGTCCGGGGATTTAAATGTAATTATTCGTTTCTCTTATTTTCAGAGTGTATAAAGCATCTGTTTGTATTTACACTTCTCTTTTTCTTGATATCGCACGTGTTGTTTATCATTTGAGATCTGTTAGATGATACAAGATGAAACGGATTGAGACGGATTGTTGTTTGAAGGATTGAATCATGGAGTTGGGAACAATGAACTATTGCGGCGGAAGATATATTGAATTGGTAGGATCAAAATCGAATAGAATTGTTAAACGTAATTTGTTGTTGTTATTATTATTTAGGCATACTTGTAGCAGTTTTCTGGTTTGGTTGTTCAACAATTCATTGCTAAAAAACAGGAATTTATTCATAGTTACTTGTTTTCATTCGATATGTCGTATATTGTACCACACTATTTATATGTAGATTTTAAAGTAAGCAAAACGAAAATTATGTAAAGTCTATTATGATCAGAATTTCGAAGCTTTCTCCATCCGGAATCACAGAATATTGACTACTCAGACTTTCGAATATAAACCGTGTCCTTATCCACAAATTACCTTAACTTTTTACTAGTATTACTATTTTCACCGGAAGATCGATACTTTAATATTTTTTAATTATATGGTTGAATAATTAAAATGTTTGATTAATTACCGTCGATCTTGAATATGTAAAGATTACATATTTATTTATGATTACTGGATTATTATCACTTTTGTGATAAAGCAGATACGTTTTGAAATATTATAATAAAATATTTTAATTTTTGAACTATTAATACTGAAAGTACTTATGCAAGTAATATTGCCGTATCATTTTCCTTTCATTTGTACCTATCGATAACTATACCTCGAAGACTACAGTTGTTAGTTTACACTGTTACCGTTAATAATCATAAAAAATCAATGTGATAATTACTTTCTACAGAAATCACGAAAATAACTGTTATCATTCGAATTCAATAAAAAATCAACGCCATCTACTTCAAATGTTTGAATTCAGAAGTAAATACTTCAATTCCAAGTGAATTTAATATAATCTTTATAAATAACAATTCGGAAACAGATTTTCGTGATTTGAAACAAATGGACCAAAAAAGAAAGCCATTTATTCTTTCACTTCCGTTTCTGCAAAGAGAAAACAACAGTTCTCCGAATTTTAAAATTCATTTCGTATATCATTCAAGATGGTTATGAAACATTTATAATATTATTCAAGATACTATGATTCGCAAAATCATTCCTCTCACAATTGGATCGAATGTGGCAGAAACAACGTTCAGTATTCGAATTGTCAAAAAATTAACGACTGACAGTAAAAAATTGCCGATCAAAGGTAAGAGAAAGTTGTGATAATAATGGTCTACTGTCTGTACACGCGATCGTTAAATAATGTTAACTGTTACAAGTTCATTCGCCAAATTGCACGTTGGTGATATTCAGAGAGAGGTAGGCGTGATCGTAGAAAGTGTTGAGCAAGACGTTGATGTTCATTCAAAATCGAAACAGGATGTCCATGGCTTAATTGTTACCATTCTGAAAGTATATTGTCTCAAAAGGAAGGTTCAGGACTTAGCGTTGAAAATAATGATTAATACGAATAAATTAGAAAATAAATAAAAGAGTGATAAATATCAATAAATTACTTAACTATATAATAACTAATTAAAATTAATGAAGAAAAGTTCCAGTATTATTTATAACTATAATTAATAATGTTTCTACATTGTTTTTAACTCTTACAAAATAGAGTTTATATTAAAAGTCCTATAAAATGAGTAATTTAAAAGAAATAATTTAGTTAATCCTTACCCTTAAAAAATACCTCTATCTAACTTTCTGAAGGAATTTTCAGAGATCTAAATATAAGTTCAGTCTCATAAGAATATAAGTTTCTTGATTGGATTTGGTACCAAAAATAAAAAAAAACTTTTCTTAAAAAGTACGACCACTTTATTTTAATTACATTAGTTGATATTTTTGTTACATAAGAAAATTAAAAAATATATCGTTTGTGTATTACACTTTCTCTCTTAGAGTGTTTTTACGGAAAGATTACTTAATGAATTCCTGATACCTTTCAACGACCTCCAAAAAGTAATCAAGAAACCGAAAGAAAACTAAAAAAGGCTACGAGGATTATGTGAACAATAAAATTCACGTAATACTGTGATTAAATAATACATTTCTGGCAGTGTGCTAACCGCGCGTTTTTAATTAATACAAAAAAGTGAACTACATAATAAAAAATTAACTCCAATAAAGTACTGAATACATAATACCAAACGAATTGGTAATAATAATTTAAGCTATAATATTTAGTGTAACAATATTATACTTATATATTTTATGTCTTATATTTATTCTTTTTTTATAACAAATTATCAAAATATAAACATCTTTCCAAATAACAATGTAAACAAGCCTTTAATATCAATAATATAAGTTACTTTCTAAAATTATCAATATGTCAATAATTTCAAAATAGCATAAAATATAATTTCATAATTAAGTATGTATATTAACATTATTATTGTAGGAGTTATTTATGTAGATTTTCCACTGCCTTTTCCAAAAGGAGGAAAATTCTTATTTGTTGCAACTTTTTTATTCATCATAATACCTCGTCCTCCAATTGGAGGAAAATCAGCCTTATTAAAAATATCATTATTGTTGTCTGATTCGCTCATTGCTCGTGCCATAGTCTTAGGTGGTCGTAGAGGTCGTCCAGGTAAACTTAGATTACCAATTGAATTATGTTTACTATGATCAATTATTTCTAATGTTTTACTTTGGTTGCGCCGTCGCTGCTCATCCTTACAAGTTCTTTCAGATACCTTTTGTCTATGGTCTTCACTTACTCCAGTCATAGAGACAAAGCTACTCTCATCATTTAAAGTTAAGTTACACATATGAAAATCAATAGTGTTATTGGTAACTTCAAAGTTTGGTCGGATGAGAGGACAATGAATCCCTTCAATCATTGGTATGTGCAAATGTTCACAACAGTAGTCGCATATTGTGAAACACCATTGTTTTACTTTAGACATACTACAGTACACAGCTGCATCTGTGCTTTTATGAAATTCACACTCAAGACCGCCAACAAAAGCAAAAAGTTCTTTTTTGAACTCATGCTCTGCTACTACAAGAGGAATACTGCAGCTGTCTTCATTTTGTGCAGCAGCATTTCGCAGTCCTGCAAATAGAGCTTCCAAAGAATATATTACAAAGTCATCTGTACTCTTACGAGAAGCATTACACATTCTATTCAACAAAGATTCAACTGCAGGAGCCATATCTTTAATAGTAAATAATGGTGGATACTTGTCTCCAGTCATATTTGATCTTAATAATTTTACAAAATTGTCATACATATACGCAAAGTCACTTTGCCCATCTGGATGCTCTATTGTAATTTTGTGTGTTTCGTGACTAATTTTTAATGCATCTCCTTTCCACCCCAATGGTATTTTAATATTGATTATCTCATGGTACATGTTCTCAACACCATGGCCTAAACTAAATTCTCCTACAGCAAATTCAGCAGGACCAAAATCAAACTTATTGATTCCTATTTCTTTTCTATAAAACCAATTTACATGTATCAATATAAATTTTAACTTCTCCAAACTATTGTGTTGAGTGCCCATGGAGATTACAGAATCTATATACTGTAACATATTTTCTTGGAATTCTTGTTCATTCTTTTCAGCAAGAAGGATTTCATCTATATTTTCTCCTAATGTTGTTTTTTTAGACAATGATCCTTGAGCTTGAATTTTGCTATCCTTTGCTTTCGACTTATAATATGCTTTTTGCTCATGTGACAGACTTGCCCAATCTTCATTTAATTGGGGATCCCTTTGTACGTCCTTCAAACCATGAGGAAATTTTTTTCCACGTTTTTCTTGTTCTAATTTCCAGTCAACCATAAAGCAGAAGAATGCATTCATTCCTTTATTGTTCTTCGGCATTTTTTTTTATTGAAATCTTTCCTTAGTGATGTTACCAACTATTAAACATCCCAGTCCAGTGAGATACAAACAGCTGTGCCTGTTTAATATAATAACTTATATATACAAATATTATTTATTAAAAGGTGTAATGGAAATTAAATTATTTATTATTGAATTAATTATGGAATTATAATTTTCTTTATTCAAAATAATAAATAATAATATAAATTTATTAAAAATTAGATACAAACCTCCAGAATTTACTTCTGTATAAGCTTTTGTTTGAAATATAGATACTCAGCACATTGTTGATACGTGTAACCTGCTAGTATGAATAAACGTAATACAATAATTAAACAATAAGCAATTGAGGTTTTTTAGATAATACAAAAATACTAGTAATTGAGTTCTATTTTTACTGATCCTTGATTTTCAACAATGTATACTTTTATTACCGGTTAAAAATTTCTTTCACTAAGGTAAACCGTCAACACAACGTAAATGAGAGAGGTCAGGACGAACACAACTGGATACAACAGTGGTACATATACCGGCGTATCAGTCACATTTAACCCAGGCACACTGCTATTGGTGAATTTGCATCGTTGATGTAAACAAAATTAAGATTACTATCTTATTATTCTCGACTTTCATTTCAGTTTAGTTTTGAAAATAATCTAATAAAATATCATGCCATGTCTTACATATTAATCAATTTAAACAAAAATTAATAATATTTACATGCCATCGTTGAAAACCGTAAAGTAAAAGATATAAAACAATACCACTTGAGTCATTTAATAGTCCTCGGATATATCAAATTAAGTCTTATGCTTACTTAACGTTTCATTTAATGTGTAACTTCAATGTTTCAAAATAGTGAGTACGCAGCAGTAGGTAAGTATGCACCGTAATCAATACACAATGACTTATAGTTAATAATGTGACTGTAGGTACAGTAATCACGTGACATAATCCTCTAGAGGATTTGAAATTTGAATCAGAATTTGTGAATTGAACATATACAGTGAGTCACAGCCAAAATCATACATCACATATACGAATACGTTTCATCTCGTGAAAAAGTTCAGGAAAGATATGGGGGAAAAAATATCATGAATCTATATTGTAAATGTATCTATATTTATTATATAGTAGTATCAAAGGGAACAAAGTTGTCTAAATATAAAAAAAAACTAAGTTACTATGATTCAGTCTGGAAGACGTCTCACAGCTAAAATCGTACAGTATATATATTTTGTAATATTCCCCAAGGGGAATCCCTGAAAACAAATGAAAATTATGGAACAAATGAAAGATTACATTGTTTGGCGTATTCGCAGTTGTCATTTAGCGTCGTAAGGTTCGTAGTTGAAAAAAAAGAGAAAGATAGTAATAATGAAGCAAGCAACGATAGAAGAGCGACAAATAGTTATAAGAAATTTTCAAAGTGGAAAAAGCTATCGTGAAATTGCGAAGATTATTGGTAGAAGTGCCAGTACTGTTCAGTATATTGTAAAACGGTACCAAAACGAAAATAGAATAAGTAATGCGTCAAAAAAAGCTCCAAAGAAAAAGTTCAACGCGTATGACGAAAGATGGATAGTACGAAAAATTAAAGAGAATCCGAAGATCAGTGCACCTAAACTTACTAATGAAGTAGAAACATATTTAGGGAAAAGTGTAAATCCAGAAACAATAAGAAGAGTACTCAGAAAACATCATTTTCACAGTCGTACAGCTCGGAATAAGCCTCTTATAAACGAGAAGAATAGAAGAAAGAGACTAGATTTCGCAAGAGAATATATATACAAAGATTTTGATTTTTGGAAAGAAACTATATTTACGGACGAAAGTAAATTTAACATATTTCATTCAGATGGAAAAATTACGGTGTGGCGTCGACCAAATGAGGAGTTTAAAATACAAAATTTAAACAGTACCGTGAAACATGGAGGGCAATCAGTAATGGTCTGGGGCTGCATGTCCGCTGCCGGAGTGGGTAACTTAGCATTTATCGAAGGTAACATGAATAAATATGATTACATAAATATTTTGAAAAACAATTTGAGGGACAGTGCCGAAAAATTAGGGATTTTGAATTCATTTAAGTTTTATAGCGACAATGATCCCAAAAACACATCGCATGTAGCCAAAATGTGGGTACTGTATAATTGCCCTAAAGTACTAAACGCACCTCCACAATCACCTGATTTGAACGTGATAGAGCACGTCTGGAATGAATTAGAGATTAGAATCCGGAAACATACTATTAAAAATAAAAATGATTTAAAAAGGGTATTAATGGAGGAATGGAGAAAAATTGAACCCAGTTTTACTGAAAAATTGGTAAAATCTATGCCAAACAGATTGCGTGCGGTAGAATGTAGTCGTGGGCACCCAACAAAATATTAATTTTTAATTTAAACAAATTGTTGGTCACTTTTCTACAAATGTACGATTTTAGCTATGAGACGTTTTCCAGGCTGAATTATAGTAACTTTGTTTTTTTTATATTTAGACAACTTTGTTCCTTTTGATACTACTACATAATAAATATAGATACATTTACAATATAGATTCATGATATTTTTTCCCCCATATCCTTCCTGAACTTTTTCACGAGACGAAACGTATTCGTATATGTGATGTACGATTTTGGCTGTGACTCACTGTATATCATTGTAGTATATTATCTATCAGAAAATACTTCTCCTTCGGAATTAATTAAATGAAATAGTCTAAAAGCTTCAAATAAGTATGAATGTAGTTAATTTTTTGATAGTCTAGGCCAATATATTTATACATATTAAATTGAATTTATCAAATCAGGCGAAATTTCTCATCCTTGACACTATCCAATTTACGTCACGATTGGGTCTTTTTTCTGCATATTCCTGTCAATCAAGTAAATAATTATTTAGGATATAAAATTAATAAAAATAATAATTATTCATACAGTGCTTCGTTTCTAGGATAATCGGATTTAAACATTTTTATTTAATAAAAATCGTTTACCGTGTAGGACAGTTCATTGAATGGATTACAAAAAGAATAGTGTTATAATCAATAAAATCTATGTTCTTGTAAATTTTACTTTTTATTTCATTAAGAAGTATATATCTAGGGGAAAAGGATTAATAATATTTGAAGAATGGTAGAATAACGTTAACATTTTTATATTTGCTGTTCGACATTTTCTTTATTTTCTAAGTGCACAATACGATTGAACCCCTTTTTAATCAAATTCGATGAAAAAGAGACCGTACTGAACGCCATAAGTACAATTAATTTTGATCATGTACAAAACGTTCATCTGTATTTTACCTCTTCTTAAAATCTAATCAGTCATACTTCATATTCTAACAATAGATCACTCGTAATCATGTGAGACAACCTAAACGCCGAGTAGAATTTAACTAAAACTATATTTCGAGCCAGAACGAACAAAAAAATGAGTTTTTCTTCGAGCGAGTTAAATAAATAGGAGCCTGTCGTCAAAAACAATAACATCTATGCACATTGTTTGCTTTTTTAACAATCGATATTTAACAACTCTGGTGTACCAGCTATAATGAAGAATTGCATGTTTCAAATTGTTACTAAAACTAGCGAAACATAAAACATATATTTATAATGATTAAGGATTAATGTAGTATATATTACAAAACATGAAAACAGTGCAATATAAATTACTTCAATATAGATGCTTTGTTACGGCATCAAATTACGATCATAACTTTTCCGTTACTATTTTTATGAACTTCTTACGATGTCTCTACGTCGTTCACTGAGAATAAATTTCTTTTTACAGTAATACAAAAATATTTTACTCATATGTATTGCTTCTTTTCAAAATTGCAAAAATAATCTTGTAACTCCGTAGAACTTTTGCTCTCCGCGTAATGTGTTTCTTCATTCGACATATCGTTACGAGATATTACAATACCGATTATTTTTCTAGAAGTTATTGCTTGTTAGGCGCTTCTCTCCTTTAGATTTAATCCCTCGGACTCACTCAAGTAATTTTGCTTGCATTCTACTTTCATGCCTTCGTGTGTTGTTTTAAATCGTTCAATTAAATCAGCCTGATTCATTTCATAAAATTGAATAATTGAGTTTCAAGTATATTCTATTCAACCATCGATGTTATGTTTTATTTCTTCTTTGCAATTTAACGCATTAAGAAGTATTTTTAATAGTATTACGATCAATAATAAATTATAAGGTAATTGAAACGTACTTGTTAAAATAAGTTCGCTTATTTCCTCTCGTAAAAGGAAAGAAATAAAAAAAAATCAAATATTCTTTTCCATTTGTTACAACGAAGAATGAAGCAAGAAATGAACCAACAAACAAATCCTTTCAAGCAACGTGATCTGATAGAAGGCTCGTCTACGATACGAACTAAGCGTATGAAATTCAAAGATAGCTACATCTACAATCTCCAATTTCTGTCTTGTCTCACTCTGTTTCTACGCTACTCTAAAATAAAACCCTCTGAATATAATAGTCTTTCTGGAGCTCTTTTTAATACCTGCATTTATTCTTCCTTTCTGCAAACTCCTGTGCGCAGCACGCGCAGTCCCGTCGCGTGTTCATTTAATCGACTAGTCACTTTGTGGATGCACCTTATCGTTTTCTTTCTTGACTGCTTTTGGTGCATGCCGTTTTTCATTGAATTCCCCTTCATCGTGCCCGTTCGTCATGCGCGCTGGTACACGTGGCTTTAACAAATACCTCTTTTTTTATTTACTTCTGATTACATGACGACGTTGAGACCCAATCGTCAACATTCTTCAACTATCGGTATCCGATCGTCAGACCGCAGTCTCCATCACGCCCGTTGTGCAGCTCGGGTAAATCGATGCGGCAATGTGACCAGCCAATTAAGGGGGGAGTTCAACGATACGCTTTAGCTCTTTCTGCCCAGGCAAAAAGATCTACACTCGGGATGGCTTCAAAGTCTGTGCAAGATCTCAGCTCATTCCTACAAGATATAATGATTGATTTGTTTATGAAAATCTGTGTAACTTCCAAATATATAAATAAGTTTAGATATTAATATTTACTGAATTCAGAAAAGTACTTTATGAAATTACTAAAAATAAGAGACTAAAATATTGAATTAAGAAATAATTAAACTTACCCTGGTTGCGGTTTCATGAAAACATTCGATTGCATGAGTGTGATGTTGTTACCATTATCACAAAATACTCTTGCTAATGTCACGTTACGTATTTCTGCCAGTTGTTCTGCAACAAATATTAATAGGTATTAACATCAAAACAAATTACTCGGTTATACGTGACACATTCTGTTATAACCAAGAAATGTAAAAACTTGTATGCGTAGTAAATTAAATAAGAACTATTAACTGTTGATATTACTTACCGAGAGTGAAAGGATATGGTTGATGTGCAGAATCATAAAAGTATCTGTCGGTGCGACGAGTTCTTGAAAACTGTTCAAAGATCAAGCAGCTGAATGTAGGGCCTAACAAGCCATCTGATGTTACTGGTCTTTCAAGCATGCCACCAACAATGAGATCAACGTCGTCAGGGCTTGCATAAATTGTGCGCAATTTCTTGAGCATCTATTTGTAAAAATACAATATGTTATAGTATATGTCATATTTTTCATTATATACGTAATATTCAATTACCAAAAATACTATCAAAATTATAAAGAAAGATATTTACATAATATCTAAAAGTCTGTATATTTAAAATATGTACCTCCATCGGAATATGATCTAAGAAGTCATCAAAATTCTTTGCAGATGGAAGTCCACAGTATTTACGATACTGGTTGTAGCCAGGTAAGGCATGGTCGCGACCACGCTGTATGTCCAAACTGACAGCGTCTAAACCTAGGCTATTTTGATTTTCAGCGTAGAATTTGCTTGTTACCTGTAAATATACGTATAATTATTTCATCACGTTAAAAATTTGTTACTTGATTACATGTTGCTTGCTATATACTTACGTCCGAAATGATGTTCATGTCCATTTTCTGACTAGTCTGAGTGACCATACCTCGGAGGAGACCGTCAAACACTTCATCCGACTCGATTATACTAGGCTTGTAAAAGTACTCCACTAATGAAAGCGTGTGATTGACGCGACGCGTGTTATCTGTCAAGCTAGAAAACAAAAATAAGGGTGTCAGATGATCGACTCTAGGTGAAGTAATTATATGTCCTCGAACAATAATATATATCATACTTATTGAAATAAAATAAGTAACGTCACACACCTCAGAGTTCCTTGCATCAAGGAAGTCAAAAATCGTAGAGCTGCCGTTGCAACTTCGTTACTGACCGCTGGATCATCTTCAGAATTGTAGACACGACTGTAACTATTTCCAAGCGAAATCCCAACAGCTCGAGTGTACTTCCTGCCCAGTAAAATGGGCAACCACTCTTTGTACGTGATATGCTGAATTTCAGCAATCACTATTCGCCTGGCTTCTTGAAACAATGTTTCATCTGACCAATAAGGATTCAATTCCGCAAGTTTTTCAGCAATTCTATTGTGTTCACGGTGCCAAATGGTATGCATCACAGCCAATTGTGGATGCGTGTTTACGCGATGATCACCTGTAACAATAAATCATTCATAGATATAGTTACAAAAATAATGGATAAGTTTACATATTTTATAAACATTTGAAAAATAAAACAATTTTCAACATTGTAATTCTATAATTACTTTCTAAAGGTAGAACTTTTTATTATGAGTGATATAATATATTTAAGAAATTACATTTCGAAAGATATTCAATTATTAGCAGAAATATCGAAAAATGTTAAAAGGTATTAAGTATTACCAGAATCGTAACAGCCTTCTCTACACGCAGACCCGACTTCTACGGTGCCAATAGGTAGAAACTCGTGGTTATTGTCTACATGAACCCGTAAACGACCTCCATCAAACTCGCGTAATTCGCGGGACTTCTTCAACGTAGAACCATAGATCATTGAACCATCCAGAAAATGACTGGCTTGGTTCATCTGTAAATGAAAAGTAACAATCAGTTTGTTTAAACGAACATTCCATTGAAAATATTGCAGACATGTTTAATTACCTGTTCCACTGGTCCAAATGTGCATTCTGGTTTAAGAACAGGCAACGATCGCACGTAATTTATGCATCGAACGTAATGCTGGCCATAAACGGGATCTCCATCAGGTACTGTAATTGCAGCACAATCGGGATGAACATGACGTGGAGATAAGCTGCTTCCATCAGATTGACAGCATGAAATTGGCTTTCCCGATGATACTGAAAATCACAATGTAACGAATTAAATTATATTTATTACGTTCGTATTGCCTCGATGTAAATAATTCGTTGTATCAGACAAATATCGACATGAAGTATAAAATAAATTTTTTAGTAGAATTTGGAGAAAGATTTCCAATAAAATGTAATCTATAAATAAACTATACCCAACATATATACTCAATAAACTATAAATTATTTCAAATATTTTCAAATAAAGGAAAACCCTCTTATCTTAAGAAACAATAAGTAGTTAACCCTTTGTACTCCAAAAGTTTTTCATTAAAAATAGGCAATATCATTTGGCGAGATATAAAACGACATTCTTTGAAATTGACTGACGAAGAAATCACATATAAATTAAGGAACATTGTGTAAAGCTTAATATTCAATATTAAATTTAATAATTTTGATCTATCAAATCGTATGGTGACTGAGAGGCGCCTCTGGAGTGCAAACAGTTCAAGTACCAGAAATCTAATAACATTTATTATAAAATTCACGATCAAGACACTTACCCATTTTACGTACTGGCGTATAAGAAATGTCATTAGCAATGAACTGACTCCATTGCATTACCGTCAACGTTCTACTGACATCTGACTGATCATTAGAAGTCGACAAAGCCACGCTCACGGTCCTAGCACCTGGTAGCGGTTTTCTCGCTTCTCCCGTATGCCTCGGCTCTTGAATTCCTGGTCGCCAAACGAAGCATTAGAAACTGATACCTCAGACAACTCTACGCCGTGGAATCGGAGTAAATCAGTACTACGTTCAAGAAGAGGGATGCACTTAATCGTACACCCGACCAATCAACCGCAATGGACAATTTAAATATGTTCAAACAAGTTTTCTGTCTAGCTCTCACTCAATCCTCCATCCCCTAACTATACCATTACCATCGAAAACTCCAAAGAATTTTAAACAATTCCCCATTTTTAATTTCAAAACGAAAAATTCAATTTCTTATAAAAAAAGAACAAACTATTAACAATATCAACTTTGACTCATTTGTAAATAAAAAGGAGACAATCTTAGAATATAGAAAAAGTAGTCAGTTAATGTTTCTTAACTTCTAATTGATAACATTCAATGAAAGATAAAGGTACATAAAATAATTTTGTTCATCTCTCAAATACTTTGTCTCATAAAAGGTTGAGTGAGGTGTCGCATTTGGGAACACTGTCGCTTACGCTTCAATTCCCAAGGTTTCCGTCGAACAGAAAGAAATTTTGCATGTTACTCCGACTCCGACGAACTTTGGGTTTGTGTGCGAGTAAACATTGTTCGTGCAGCGCGAGAGCGAGCAACGATTTGCGCGTCTCGTTAGGAATTGAGGGACACCTCTGCGCGGATCGCGGGCCTAACTGCGCCTAAAACCTGCATTCGAACGCGAGCTAACGGTCCCTGGGTTTTCCGAATCGTCCGTAACGCTGACCGGACCCAGCAAGATCGACGACATCGGCAAACGGTGGCTCTCGCGCTGCATCGCAAAGGTATAAAAGTACTTTGTTCTACTTCGACATGGTGTTCTGATGCGTTATCGACGAAACGACGCGCTGAGAACGCGTCCTCGTTGGCGGTTCTCATCGGTTTCATGAAATATGCATTCGGCAATACTGATGGTAACTTAAACGAACACGTCGAGAACGCTCGCAGAAAGAATCGATCAAGTGACTTATCTAGATGGCTGATGAAGGTGCCCGAGCGAGAGGATCAAACTGGGAGATGATCACCGTAACACTCTGAGTGCAACGAATTTCATTTCCCGGTGGATAATCGAACATTAAGTTTCCAGCATTCGAATTAGAAAAAGACTTTGAATCGTTAAGGGTATGGTTCAGGACACCCTCTACGGCTCCCAATTTCTATTCGTCTGTCTCGGACACCTTTAACGAGACCCGTATACCGCAATCAACAGAAAATATTTCAACTAGTGTTACAATAATAAATATGATACATTATTAGGTATATCCGAATTAGTTTACATACACATTCTACTGCTGGATAGAATCTCCCGACCGGGGCACCCTATTGTAGGCAGTATTATTCACTGCTACACTCAGGCATTTTATGCTCTATGTGCCTTATCGTACAACAACTGTAATGCAAATCACAGAATATATTTTGTTAACCCAATCGACGAACGATCTTTCTCATTTTATCCATTAGCGCCCAGGGATCAAAGAGTGTGTTCGTTTTCTACGTTTTCGCTTTTACGTATCATTTTTTTTTCTACTTCGTTTTCATCGTGTGCGGTGCGGTGCGGTGTGTGTGTGTGTGTGTGTGTGTGTGTGTGTGTGTGTGTGTGTGTGTGTGTGTGTGTGTGTGTGTGTGTGTGTGTGTGTGTGTGTGTTCTGCGTGTGTGTTCTGCGTGTGTGTTCTGCGTGTGTGTATGAGAGATCAAATGCTTTCAAAGGTATCGAGATGTGAGCGGATTAGGTGGGTTAGTAGGTCGAGGTTTGTAGCTCGCGTGCAAGCGCACATAGAAACGGTTTCGAGTTGCGATCGTGGAAACGGCAGAATCTCTGTAGTAACTGAACCTCTAGAGATTTAACAATGAGAATGGCCGACGAGAAGGAGTCTACGAAGAGAATCAGAATAACAATTGAATGGCTGAGCGAATTACATAGAGATACTTTTCCAAGACGAGAGCAAAGGAGAATGATCCTCGAAGTACTTGAAAATTGATGTTTCTGGCATGCCGAGAGTTACGTAAAGTGATTCGAGTGAAATGTACAAGGTGTCCTTGAATACTGCAATCTTCTTACGATGATGCTCGTAGAAATTTCAGTTGAATTAAAAGCAAACTATTAACGGGTTAAATACTTTGATAGAGACAATTTTCTTAGAGGACTGGACATTAAGTATATACATGCAAAAATATGCTTCACACGTCAGAATTGCCGTTAAACAATAGTCTCTCGAAAGCTATTTTTACTCGTCTATCTCGACAGAACTTACAGCAAGATAAGTACTCTGTAATCTGTTATGTAAATTCATTCAACCTTCGGTTGAGTAAAGAAGTATGTACTCTAAGAATACTTTGCACGACGGTTATTGTCATATCCTTAACAGATAAGCTCTGCAACATGTATACACGTTAAAATATATTTTTAAAAAGCGAATCCCACTGAAAGTACTCCAAAAGAGTATTTTAAATGGACTTTATAAAATTATCTTCGAAAGTGATTTTGAGAACGACGAAAGCTGGGTACAACTCTTCAAAATTTTTAATCGAGAAAGTAACACTGATAGAGACTAGTGTGAAACAGACATAAGAATCTACTGAAGATAGAAAATTAATCTCTCTCAATTCCCAACAACGAACGATCAAAGAAAAGGAGTTCATATCCACGAAATATAAACTTAACATAGTTCTTTAGTCAATAAGAAATCATCAAGCCATATTTCCAGGATACCTTGCACACGTGTCAGAGTCTCAGCTAAAGTCACAGTCCCAGACCCTCAAAATCCCATCAAGAAGGCAGTATAAAATCCAAATGATATATTTACAATCAAGCAACGTGTATCCAAAGTACACCTAATATAAATTTAGACTATTGACCAGCGGTCAGTAACAAAGTGGCAACAGCAGCTCTACGATTTTTGACTTCCTTGATGCAAGGAACTCTGAGGTATGTGACGTTACTTATTTCATTTCAATAAGTATAATATATATTATTGTTCACCTAGAGTCAATCATTTGATACCCCTATTTTTGTTTTCTAGCTTGACAGATAACACACGTCGCGTCAATTGCACGCTTTCATTAGTAGAGCACTTTTTCAAGCCGTACAATCAGATAAAATATTTGATGGTCTCCATCAGAATATGATCACTGAGACTAATCAGAAAATCATCTAGGAACTTCAGATGTTTCCAGGATTTCGCAACATCGACAAGGAAGCCCTCAAGTTGCGATCAGATTCACGTAACCACGCGATAACCGTGTCCTTGATGAAAGCGGAATCACGATGCGCGAGGAAGAAAGACAGAAAAGTAGAAGAAGACCCAGTGCGAGATAACAGAAGAACCAGGATGGAAGAAGACGAGGGAAAGAGGAGAAAGGGAAGCGCCAAAGTGTTGCTCAAAGGCTGCAAATAATTGTAACGATTATTATTCCACACAAATAACGGTAGCACGGTGCGCGGTTAGGTTGAGTACATCTCGAGTTCTTTTCCACGCTTCCGTCAATTCGAAACCGAGGGTAGCCGGTTGTTAGCCGTGGTCGCGGGATAATTGCAGCCGTCACGAGTGAACCCGACTTCGCGATTCATTCGAAAAGTTTCTTCTTCTTTTTTGTCACATACGTAGCGTGCCCGGGGAGAAACGGTCTAAATGGACGAGTACCGGATGAACAACGCGGGTTCACGGAACACGGGGCCAGGGTGAAATGTCATCATCTTTTTTGCCTTTTGGCTTTGGTGACGATCACGCGGCAGGCTGAATCCTTACCGTCAAAATACTGGGGGAAGAGGATTCTGGTGTACGCGGTCATCGCACTACCCCAGCTCGGGTTTTTCACGTTATTGCAACTGCCGTCGATGCTCCGGTACTTCGCCTTGGAATTGCAGACACCAGCCTGCGACGAGGAACAGGCGGAGCTCAACTGCGTACCCTGCAGCGGCAGCGTGGATATGAACCGCGCGCAATCATCCTTCTCCAAACCGAACCTGCAAGGATAATTATCACTTTGTATATTTCTTTCTTTCTTTTGTTTGCTTTGCGATATGGTATCGAGTAGATTGGCTAAGAATGTCCTCGCTTGGGGTAGACGCGTTTTGGGTTAGGCTGGATGCGAGTTTTGGGTTAGACTCAGAACTCTGCCGAAATATTTACCAATATTTTCTTATTTATTTATCCTGAATCAAGTTTTCCAAACTTTGTTACAAAGATGTGATACACGGCAAGCACTACCATCTCCCAAGGAAATACATAATGAAACCAATCACTCGAAGGTAAATGCTGATATCTACGAATCCCTTAAAGATTCTCACCTGCTTCTAATGAACCAACAAAAGAAAACATCAAAATCATCAAAATAGCAACGTTCGAAACATTCGAAACAATTTTAACTTGTACTTTGAATAAAACTGAAGGGATGAAGCTAGTTTCGTGCTCTTTTGCACGACACTCGAACCCTCGTCAAATCGACGAACATTCGAACATATAGTTCCGCGAACGTGTTCTACAAGGTATGCATATTTAAACAACGCGAACAGATTCGATTTACCGAATTCCCTAAAGTAGGAAGACCGCCTATGGTCCATTATTAGGACAACGAGAATTGTACCTTCTGGCCTGAGTGGCGTATTACCTGCGACAGCTCTGGTGAAGGAGATAGGACGAAGCTTTCATCGCCACAATGGCGTCGAGGCCTCTCTCAAAAGCATCCTCGGAAGGATAAGAATCAAGGAATTGCTTTTCCGCCGGCGTGTGTGCCTGCAATTCGACGCCAGCGTTCACGATATTCCTTTCGAGGGTGCTCATACGATCGACCGAGTTTTGCGCGAAACTGATCGAGTTGTTCAAGACTGCCTTGTCAATGTGAGGGTAACGTCGATTTTGGAAATGACCGGTGTCTACGACGACCTCATAAGGGTAGTTCGACATCGGCAAACCTGAAAGGATACCTTTAAAAACGTCGGTAAAATGCATCCGGTGAATCGCACGGGTCGTGTCGCGTCGGTCGGAGGAATTTTGAGTAATGCTCGAAACATCGCAGAGATAGAGGAAAACAGAGAGGGCAGAGCGTGCGTTTGTTACGTCTGCTTGTTCTTGCCATCCATTATCTCGGACATTTTCGTTTAGCTAATCAATGAAATTGACCCGTGTTTATATATGCTCAAGGTATTCTATTCATGCTTTGACAATGTTTCCACCTGGAAAGCACCCTTTATGTGTCATGTGATTGCTAAGGGTTGATTTAAACACATGTAAAACAAGTACTAGTTGATTATATCGAATATATTTGTATCGGTCCAAAAGAAGTTTAAAGGATGTTCGAGTTATTGGCATTGTTTCGTGTGAAGTTAACATTTTTGAAAAAAGACGGGTAAAGGAGTTTAATGGAAAGCTAGTCTGGTGTTTATTATAAAATAAGCTAATATCTTTTATCGTAGTGTTTTACAATAGAAAAGCGTAATAAATTGGCAATAACGTGTTTTCTATGTTATTTCAATCGTTATTGTGTAGATTTCTAATTTTAAAAATTATAATTTGTGTGAATTATCTTGAAGTAATCCAGAAATATTGACCTGAAAATATCTAAACATTTAATTTTTATAAATCTGATAGAAGTAATAAAGCATTTTTTAAATAGAAATATAGATGCCATTTTTAAACTTTTTTTGGCCATTGTTATTGATGTGAACACGTTATAATATATACATCATTAATGAGAAAAATAATAGCACACACGTTTCATTTTTATAGTTACCGTGTATTGAACAGTTTAAAAAGATGGAGTACGTATTTTTCACTTGAGTGTAAATATAAGTACTCCACTGAACAAGTTGTTTAATCAAGAATGCTGATATACTTAAAATACTTTGAGTTCTAGTTATTAAACGGCTTTTACAAATTCTCTTTATCTTTATAGCTGAGTTAACAAATTATTAAACTTCGTCATGTGCAGAGTAACAATATCTCTAATCCATTACGATCCAGACTGCTTAACTATTAAATCTGGCGCTTTATGTATCCGTTTTCTTATCGTGTTTATTCACCTTTATCATTATTACGCCAATAACAATAAAGGTTTACAGCTTTTAGTTAACATTTTCTACGTGGAAAAATAAATTCCAGACAAAAAGACTGCAAACTAGATGAGAAATTTGTTGTACACTCCATAAGTTAAATTGCAACGTATTAACGGTCAATTTTTCGTTAAAAATTCTGAACTATGTATTCTTCAAAAATATATATATATTCATGTAAAGTAGTGAAAATCAATTGCAAATAATACTTAACATGATCAGTGATTGATCAATGTAAATAAAAGATGATTAGTATCCAGAGCCAAAATTGTCAGAGCAAATATTGCGGATCAAGTATTCGTTTAAAGAAAAGAAATATTTATAGAACAAAAAAACATACAGTAACGATCATAAATTTAAGTCTGATCTTTTAACACGTTGACCGCCATCTAATTACACACAAACAACAAAATTCCTTATAAAAAAGAAAGTTAACCTTTACAGTACCTTATTCGTTTAACTAAATTCAGTTGCGATCGAACAATTCAACAACAAAGAATGTCAAAAATTCTAACTATCAGTTTTCCATTTCATTAAACAAGTTACTTTGATTTTATGAACGATAGCTTGACAGTGAACGTGTTAATAAAATGAAATCAATTAGCGGTAGCCTGAACTCAAACTTATCGTCTGAAACGTTGCCAACCATAATCGGGTTATTTGCTTTTTAAGAAAAAAAAAGACTAGTGAAAAAGAAGGTGTGACAATGACCCACTTACCTGTATAACTGGCGAGGTAGTTCTGCAAGGTCATCGGCAACTTATAGGCGCCAATGGAATGAGAATTCCCAAGGAACCCCATAGTTTGCAGGGAGATCCAGAGGATCGTCAGAGTAGCCACGGAACCCGCCATTAGGCCGCCGGCTGCGCAAAAAACGCATGCATTATTCCTCATTTGTCGTCCACGAAAATATACTTCGCGATTACTTCATCATCTCATTCGTTTATGTTAACTAAATCAATCGCCAGATTAGCCCTTTGTACTCGACAATATTTGTGATTACAAATGTTCATTATTTTCCGATGAAATATCAATAATCTTAGTTGCAACATAAAGAAAAATCTTACATAAAATAAGAGGGCTATTTTATTTGTATGTTCGAAATATTAATACTTTATATAAAGTCTAATATTGAATTTTAAACTTTATAATTTTTCTCTGATGAATCAAACGGCGACTGAGAATCGTCTCTCGAGTGTAAAGGGTTAATTTCACGGTTTCTTTATCGTAAAAACGCTAAGTCGGAATATTAAGCTTCATTCGCTAGTCGAAAACGTTCCCAACGACTATCAAACGATCCGCAGCAAATTTTTCTGGTGTGTAGCTTAATCTGATCTGTAATGACAGATGCGTTTCACGGACGCAATGAATCATCGCTGTAGTTAACGCTACCATCGCTTTGTTTTTACTTATTGCGACTAGTTTCAATCCGTGACGGTTCTGCGTTCACTGGGTTCAATGTTAACATTAAAACTACCGAGCAGTTAAATTGACTTTTTGAAATTATTAAACTGACTTAACACATTCAACTCAGTGAACGTAGAACGGTCACGAATTGAAACTCGTCGAAAGTAAAGACAAAGTGATGGTAACGTTACTATTGAGACATATGAATTCTCGAATGGGAAATCTCTTAATTGTTTCATTGACGGCAGGCCCATTGCCGGCAATTGTCGAGACCACACATCAGCTGGTCGCTAAATGGTCCCTAAAAATCAAGCTTCTTAAAAATAGTCGAGCTGACAAATCATGCGCGGAATGCATCGACTCACTACCAGCTGTTTTTATCTATAAGCTTGTACACCCCCTTAGGAATTAGATTTTTGTCCACGTCGAGGACGCAAGGCTATATTAATTTTATATCATTTTCATATTTTTTATCATATCAAGTCCAAGCGTACGTAACAGGTACTTTTACATTGAATTGTTGTTGAAGATAATAGGAATAAACAAATTAGAAAATTATTGTAGTTCAATATTTTTAGTTTTATAGTTTAATACGGTTAGTTATACTTAGAATGCGGATTTTATGTTATGATTGTATGGAATTCTCGTTATTATAAAATAACGTAAAAATGTCATGTTTACGAATTACATTTCTATTAATTCGGATTTAGATTGATTAAAAAGCATGCAATCGGCAGCTTAATGAAAAGGTAATTCGAGATTGATTTTGATAATATATTAAAACGAAAAATTGTCGGAGATCGTAAAGGACAAAACTGAAACGATCAATATTGACTATTTTGATTCCCGAGACAGCTTGAAAATCAAATATTTTCATCGACGTAATCGTGGCATTTGTAACACACGGCTCGACACGTGCCTACTGCATCAGTATCGTCGATATCCTCTCTAATCATCGTAAGCGTCATTGAATTCATAACATAAATAAACAACAATTTTATTTTTCACGGAAGTATAAACACACTTCAGAAGTCGCTGATTTGGTAAAGTATTAAAAATTCAATCACCGAGTTAAACACTAACAATCCTCGCGAAAAGATAAACACAAAATACGTTTACTCGTCGATGCTTCGAAAATTTACATATCTCAAACCCCCCAATTAAAGGAAGAAAAGAAATTAAAATCACTTTGTCGAGGTGATTAAAATTTCATCAATTTCGAAAGATTTCATTGATTTTCGATATCCTACATTCCTTCGAACATTGATATTTGCCTTTTAACCCCTTGCCCTATGATTCCCTACTGAACTGTAATCGATCTAACTACTTTGTCATTAATGATTTATTGAAAACAAGAGAAAACTCCAGTCTTATTCCGTATCAACGTGTGCTCTAAGGTATAATCATTGATAACAGAGGAATAATATGTAATTTGCATTTAAACAAAATGAATAATATTTATGTTCGTTAAATTTTAGTTGAAATCCTCACCGCGAGTCTGACACGATATTCTAAGACAAGGGGTTAATTTATCATCAAGGACGTACACTTACGATATTTCGTTTCGCAAATCCGTTTCGGTCAATTCAGATCCTTTAAATTCAAAGAGCACTGCTAGTACATAGTTGAGAACGTTGGAGAAGTTTCAATGGAAGCGCAAATGATTTTTACGCGAATAATCGCGGAGACAAGAAAAAGTGTATTTTTCCGTCTATTTATATTACGGATACGTCCTCGAAGAGCGCACGATGGAAAAGGCTGTTATCGGAGCAGCCGCGGTATCAACGAACGTGTTCGTTCGAAGCCTGCTAGATAACTGGCGTTTGTTTTCCTCCGGTGCATTCCATTCCACGTGATTCCTATAGGAGCGTTCGTCTCATCGTTGTTTACATTTCTGCACGCTTAACCCCTCCACAGTCCCAATTTGGCGTATTAATTCGAATTTCCATGCTCGCTAATTTATGGCTTCTTTATTTGCGTGGAAACCCGTTGCTCCGCGATCACGAGCCGCGCTCGTGAGACATGGCGTTGCGTACGACGCCATACTGTTTTGGAGTTAGCACGCGGCATTAGCAGGAAGTCGTGTGACGTGGAACGTAAACAATTTATACTGTGCATTGATACATTTTAGTAGAGACCTAACGTTAAAGGAGTACAAATATTTGGATCTTTATTGATCAATTAAGGATTTTTAAGTAGTCACACGATTTTGGAGTTTCCTATATTCGAGTTACGTCTTCATAAGATAATCCAATTTTTGTTTTATTTCAGCTTTATTTCCTTTTCGAACTCGGGTGTAAAGGCAACAATATCTGCAGTCAACTTATGCATTCTTAAGAAACAATGAAATATAGTTTAATAGAATACAATACGGATTTAAGATACTTGTGATCTAATTGTTAACGAAGAAAATCGAAGTCTACTTAGTTACATTGCCTTTAAAATTAGCTATCAAGATGGGAGTTTTCATAAAGACTCACAGTGTTGAGACGTACAGATTATTTTTGAAATTTAATGTAACACTTTCTTGTCCTAAGTAGTATGATGAACGATCAAAAATGAATTGTACATGACGATAGGCGATGGAAAATTTGATTTGCAACTTGCCAGCCACGTTGACGCCCCCTTTGGTTATTTTTATTAAGAGATATGGAAGCAACACATTGGTAATGAGATAAGATACGCACACGAAACAAGCTTCACTCAAATTTGTACGCACACAATGGAAGTCCAACGTGAAATGACGTTAAATTAGACAAATATAACAATTGCTTAATCATTTCAGCTAAATGTGCATTTTATCAGGAGCCAACGCGCTGTCTAATCGTTAACCTTCATTGCTGTTGAACAGTAAATGTATTTGCCCATTGCAAAATCGTGTTATTAATCAATATGTGCATAGTCCATTTGACTCCTGTTTTTTTTATCCATTTATACATATAGGATCATACGAACAGAAGATTCTACTATACTGCGAATTTTGATTGGCTGAATGTGATAGCGCATTATATCAATAAGAAACATAATAACTTGACTAGAGTTATCAACGAATCTTGCAAGTAAGATTATATTAAGTAGCATTGTATGAATTCAGAAGGCTGTATTCAGACAGAAATAAATTATTTCTTCTTATATTTCTATTATACTTGTTCATCGAAAAACTGAGATTTCAGATAGTGTTCTCAAAAATAAAAGAAATAATAGTAATATTTTTTATTTGACATTTTTTAAAATAAAAATATGCCATTTAATTGTAATAAAAATAGAATAGTTTTCAGTAACAGTGAAATTTCAACGATTTCCACTCCATGAAGCTTGCAAATATTTACGGAATGTAAATATTTCCAGTTGTCTCCAATATAGATTTTATTCGCAGAAAACATATTTCATCTAAAAATAAGATTGTAACTGTGTGTTTCACGAAAAAATTACGCACATTCTCATCTTACTAAAAATCTATTTCCGTTCAATCTGTTATGTCTTTCCGAAAGCTATTCCATTAAAGCTATTTACAGTTAATAATATCTCAATATTCAAATAACGTCAAATTTTGAGTCACCAAATTATACAATATTTTTATTAATAACTCCAATACGCACATTATTCATAAAACCAGCGACTGATTAATCAGCAGAAAACCATGAATCACATCAAATCAAAATATCCCCATTACAAGAAACCGATCTTTTACTCACTTAAAAAGCCAGCAAGCTAGAATAACTCACGGCACCAATAAATTATAAATAAATAAATATACAAAAAAGAAAACGAAAATTTTATTGACATTTTTACCAAAATATATATCTTATTTAGAAGATTATTGTATAAATAAATCAATAAGTCGTGTTAGGGAACAATGATTCATCACTGGTTTCACGTCTCGTAAGCTGAATATCCTCGCAAGTACCAAAATAGCGTCGCAAGTGTCATCAACGACAGATTATATTCGAGACACCCCCGCGTTTCGAAACAGACAACGAAATTAAAAGAAGAAAAAGGTGCAAAATACACGTGCCAGACGCGATTATGCAGAATCTCGCAGAATGCAGGCTTCTTTCCGACCTTTCCGAACATTCACCGAGTTATTTATAAAGCGTGGCATACTAATTCCCGTAAAATGCACCTACACAATGCCCACGCCCGTTCTGATGGAACATTGTAGCTAAAGTTTCAATGCAAGCGTTACGTCATGGTAGCTAACAGTGCTCTATTTAATTCTTAGTGGCTACCATTGGATAAAATTTCGCTAGTCTAACTCTGCTATATTCTTCAAGTGTTCTTTGATCAAATTACGTTTTCATGTTGTCCTTCCAAAATTATTATTTCAAACTTAACATTAAACTCACGCAGTATCATTTCGTTTGTTTACTTTTTCTCGATTTTGCCTTGTTCCCATTTTACCAGGAATGCTTTTAAATTCGAGAATTGTTATTACATAGACTGTAATGCGTGTTCTTAATCAAGTTTGTAGTTAAATCGAGGACTATAGCAGAGTTAATATTATTTCCAAAAAAAAGAAAGAAAAACGTGACATTTGGTAACACTAATTTCGTGTGTATTTATTTGGAATATCAGTGGTGATAACGTTATCGCGGGAGAGATCAATTCGCTGGCATACTTATGCTATAAATGTAACAGCGATAGCATTAACGTGTTTTCTTTTGATGATAGTGTGTAAGGGTTAAAAATGTTACACGATATGAATGATTTTTTAAGAAAATTGATACGTGTCGTTAAAATTTTTAAGAATCTTCAAGAAGTTTCTTGCGGTATTTCTGATATTCATCTTCGATTTCATACAATTATTATAGCTACTGATTTAAATAAAACTATACCGAAGCATTATTTTCAAATCTTTCTGAGTTTCTGAGAGAAATCTGAGTTCGAATAAAAACAAATGTATTTTATTTACTCCCGCTGTTCTAAATATAACTGCCGTATATCGTAAGTTGTTATTGTTGGGACGAAACACGTAATTATATATATCTACTATTACTTCTTTTTTGCTTCCTACACTGAAATCATCATTCTACAAAGAAGATAAAATGCTAAGTAACACAAGCACACGTTTCGTGTGCGAATAATTCATACGGTTGAATACCAACGAACGTTTGATACATTGACTTATAAGAGTAATTACTCCTTAAACACTTTGCATTTTCTCAGTTTTGTTGCAATGCAAATTCGTTTGATTTATTTGTTTTTCACCCGACAAGTTGTTTTTCTGCAACTCCCCGGAACATTCCATTGGAATATCATTTTTTAATGTCTTCGATGTCCTTTTTCTTATACTGTTCAAACAGAGCTGACTCATTCACTTATAACTGAAATTTATAGTGACAGTATGAAAGAAAGAAAATAACATGTTTATCAACGTTTCAGATAAATGCATATTTTTCATTGCTACTCAATAACGGTGATCGAGAATAAATCATTTTCAATATTTTTCGTTATTAGTGTATCAATTTCAGAAACTATAGTATTCAAAATAATTCAAGGATCTCATAGTCGCATTATCATTAGTGAAATTCCAAGTAGAATCCGAACGGGAAGTACATAGTTTAGGCAAATAAGAAATTAAGTTCCACACCTTTAACCTCTCTACACGTTCGCAAAAAAACAATGTCACGAACGGCTGAATAAAGCGGCAGTAATTCACTAGGAAGTCAAAGCTCAATGCGGTCGTTACCTGGACTGAATTGCACGTTACGAGAAAAGAAATCATATCGTTCGAATTATACTACCATCGACACAACTTCGCATTCTAGGTGTACAAGACTGTGATTGCGTAATTGTTTAACACTCGACAATTTTGCCCATTAAGTAATCAGAAACGACGTCTTGAATTACTCGCATTGCCCTCAATGTATTCAGACTTTAAACTTAGTTTACGTGCTTCGAATCGCTTGGATTCAAAAATCAAATCGATAACCGAATTTCCTGCTGTCATCCCTGAAAAAAATGTTGCCATTATATTTTGTCTTTCTCGTAACTGTACAACATTTGTAGGTAATGTTTTAAGTGATTCTATAAGAAAGAATAATTCGAAAATGTACAGTAAAGTTTGTTCATTCAAAGTCTAATAATCTGAAATTTTTTGTTTATATGTGGTTGATTTAATTGATCATTAATGCTATCGAAAATTAATTTACACAGAAACTAAGTAAAAAATACAGAATAAAATATTTTTGTTTCAACCCTTGTTTTCAGTCGAAGCAAATTCGGTTTTCTCAAAAACGAAGTCCCAAATGGAAAAATGGCATCCTATGCTTTGTGTATAAAATCACGTGGGTTCAAATAAACTGCAAGTTAAAAATTACTTTCAGATGAAAAAGCGTTAACGCGTTGTCAGGTGAACATTTTACTTTGAAGTGAAGTTCCGTCCGACAACTGTGCTAGACAATATGCTCGTAAAAATAGGGACTTCAATAACAAACGATGGCGAGTTGGAATAACAAGTTAAAAATTTAAAAAACACATTCGAAATTATATAATTGCACTGGAATAGTACAGGAGCATAACGTCGCAGACGAATCTTGAATTATGTATCGTGTTATTTGCACATGTACCTTGTGCAGTCATTATTTTACATATTCCCGGCGCTTCGAAAACAAGTCACGATCTTTTAAGGTTACTGAATCCTGCAAACAGACCAATTTTCTGGTAGAATATAGGCACGTGTATGGTTCGCATAAACAATTTGTGTTTACAACGTGATGTGCTTCGACTCAGATACTTATCGACAGTACATACTTCGAGTATGTTACTGATATTAAGCAATATGATATGAGACAATTAATCAATTTTTGCGTAAAAAATATCGATATGTAATAAATATGTGAATTCCCTGTATGAGTAAACAAAAGACATCAAAACATTCGCTTAGAAGATGAATATTTTGTTTTTGTAATTCTTCCACTCTTTGGTATGAGAATATAAAATTCTTCTATTCTCATCTGGTATGAGAATAGAGATTCTACTATTTTTATACTTTTATTGTAATGAGGGAACACAATTATCAATTGTTTTAATCGACAATGCTGATTACGTGCGATTCATTTGAAGAACCGTTCTGGATAACATTCCAGACATGAATCATCAATATTACTCGCTTATTGTCATCCAGTATATTTCCTATCTAACATCTGTTAATCTTCGAATTTCGCCGAATTTCTACGTTAGTTCCTGATAAAGTATTGATTTATCATTCCGTGCAATCTAAAAGTGAAATTATTGAATTTAAATATGAAAAAATGATATTCATTTAATTACAAAATGCTATCATATCATTCGTAGAACAAATAAATCTCGATTTTATGGAAATTTCATAGAATTTCAAAATAAAAGGCGGGAGATTTATTAACCCAATCGCATCATATGACGGAGCTGTACTCCCATTAAGTTTTTTTACTATATAAATCATATAATCGGATAAAAAGGTTTACGGTTGATTTTACGTGATTGTTTAAAAATTGTATGAAGCTGCTAACTGCACTACAACACTACAAGGTATTTAAATCAGATTCCACTGACAATGGCATGGTTATTTAAACATGATGCGAATGGATTAACCCATTCGCTACCAGCATTTCTTTCAGTAACAGACTAGATGGTTGCAATATTTTTTTAAATAAAATATATCGTCTTCACAAAGTACAAATAACATCCAAAACAAGAAATCTTCGCGATTTCCTGCACATTATACCGTGCGTTACAATATTATATAAAAACAAATGTAAATATAATTTACTGTTCTTTGCACAAAATATGAAATACCGATCGTCATAAATATGTAACGCTGGTAGCGAACGTGTTAGGCGTCCCGACTTGAAAGTTTTGGACACCTTATATGCAATTGGACTGCTAAACTAAATATAGATGATATTCATAAACATGGAGCTAGGGTACAGCTTTGAAGTAAAAGGGGAAACCCTACTGTACAGTTCACAGTTTAACAACGTCTTCACGTCGAAAATATTTTACTTCACTTGCTCACGCAACTTACCTAAACAAACCGGTGTATAGACAGTAGACATGTATTTAATATGTATGTATAATGAAACTTTATAATTTTTATATGAAATGAAATTAAACTAAACTGAACCCAGAAGAGTACTACAACATTATTTTTACTAATCTTGGCTTACCTTTTTTTTAATAAAATGGTTTAATACATTTTCATTGTAAAATTATTGATTAATTTAAGCAGTTAAATTTTTCTCTCACGATACATGCAGTAAATTTTGATTATTCTAATATGGCTGTTGCGAACCACGGCATCCTTAAGGCGAGTTTTCAGGAGTATCACAGTGAATTATAGATTCAAATTTCGATAAATATTACAATTTTACGGATTTTATAAACATTATCATTCCTTATGAAAACGGAAATTATTGCAGGTAGATTGATAGGATGAATTTCATTACCTTTCGATCAGCTCATTTAGCTACGGTACTATGAATTACACTTTACTTTCCCGTTACTTTCAACTGTCAGTTGAATGGATTTGCGAACACATTACGAACTTATCGGATGTACTTAAGTAGGTAAAATGACTCAATTACCATCAGGAATAATTCTCTATTTCATGGCTGTAGCTGTATACATTAATACTCCCCGGATGTGCCTGGTTTCTCACCTCATTTGCTTTGCAATTTTGAAGATACGAAAGTGTGCATTGTAGTGAAACGATGGAAAAATGGTAATTTTTATGAATTCACTTTTATTACATCTCATACTGTTTCTCAAAACTTTGTTGGTATCTCCATAGTTAAATCAATTTAGCAGAATTTTATACGTATGTCTGGATATTAAATGCTCGAAGTCAGAGTATATACATTTAATATTGACAAAATGAATAACTAAGGATTACCGGACACGTGATCCATAGGCTTTTCCAGTCCGTGCATCGTATAAGCCCAGCGATTGTTGTCGACCGGTGCTACAAGGAACATTCTCCACACGTAGAGGCGAAACAGCTGCGTTCGCAGTGAAACGATACTCCGTGTTTACGGGCTCATCCAAAGCGGATCTCAATCGGTCTTGAAATGAACACGGCTATCCGTAGATTGTTCGAGAAGCTAAAACTAGTCTATAACGGACCGGCTTTCAGTTAAAAAAGTTCAGTAGACCCGGAAAATTGTTTGTTTATTAGCTTGTGGTGTATACGGGAACTTGGAATTGTCACGAGATCACCTCTAGCAACACGTACGCGAGAAAAGGTGTTCACGGGCAAACCGATGTTGGGAAAACTGGCTGCTCGGACAAACCGGGAGAGCGCGTTCAAAGCAGCAGAAACGACTGAATGCAAGCACTGTGCCATGGACTGCTGAACTCTCTCTCTTGCGTGTCTCTTTTCTTCTATCGCCCTCTTTCACTCGCACGCCCGAGAAGACTACCACAAGCTCACCGAACGCTCTATCTTTGTTTTCTATTTGCTCCACGCGTCTCCCTCTCTTACTCAAAATTCTGATACTTTGGTCTGTGTTTTTCCTTTGAAACGGACATCGTTTTATTCTCCTCGAGCCTTTTGTATTCTGTGCCCGCACGCATATGTAATTGAATTAATTTTATTTCTTTCTACCAAGTTCAAATTTTAGCTCTGATAATAAGTACATACTGTATTTTTTCCCTTCAATGTTTAAAACTGAACAATATGCATTATGCTGTGTACACACTGGAAAGTAGTTTCATCAATTGAGTTTCTTTGCCTTTAAAGCTACTCATATGTACAAATAGTTTTTCACTTGTTCGTTGTAAACATTCAACTATAATTCCGAAGATAGGTCATTGTACCCAGATAGAATCCATTGTCTGTCAATGAACCCATCTAGTCATTTTTAGAATAAATCTTATACTTCTTTCAGGACCAGAATTCATTAAAAAGTTTGACTGCATATCTATGATGTTTGATAGATTGCATTTTAATAGATTTTTCTTTGAAAACCCACATGTAGCAGTTCAAATTTTCTTCTTGATCTTCAAACTTTACTTCCATTAAAAATTACAGAATATAGTGACATACGGTGCAATATTACTCATTATAGGTTGCGCTTAACATTGCACCCTTATTGTGTCCCAAGTGTGGACGCAGTTTTACCAACTCTAGCTATCCTCTTCCTTCGTCTTTAACGCTCACGTATCTTTTTATCTTTTCCACGATATATTTCACACGTATGTGTGTTTGAATTTTCTTGTTCGGTTCTCGAATCTTTTCATATCACCTTTGGCTTACGTGGTCCATGCATGTACTCATGCATGCATAAAAATCAGTTGTATTCTTCTCTTTCTTTACCAACAGTCATTGATGTACATCAAATATGTATTTCTTTCTCCAATAGATCATATCTATGCCAACTCCTCTTCTTTCCATTCAAACGTTTGTCTTCGTTCAGCTTTTGTAAAAATGTTGATACTTTAAAACATGCTATCTCACTTGCTTTTGCGACTATATGTAAACCGCCACAGTCATAATAGTTGTCCTCCCCACTCAAATCGCTCCTGACTCATAACATTGGGCGCTCGGAGTGGGATGGTCAAGTATTCTGACCGTCAGAGTGGTATATACCTGTCTCGCTTCCACAGCGCATACAAAGTATGCTCGTTCTCATACTCGGGGACTCCCCACTACCAGCGACGCGCATTACGTTTGCTCTTTTTTTGAGCGACGGCCTCCTTTTCCTCTCTTTCTCGTTTCCATTCTGTTTCCAGTCAAAGCGTGAATTCTTCGTCCCTCTCGCACTGTAGTAGCGCCAGCAATTCTTTGGATTTTGCGCGTTGCTCGCTCGCTCGCGCGCACGCACACGGGGCCCCACTATCAGTGTAGGGTCACCTTATTCGGCCGAGGAAAAAACGACGTTCTATCACTCGGTGAGCACGTGCTCGTCCAGACCTCTTGCCTCGCAGCCCCCTCTGCACGCTTGCCTACCGAACAGCGTTCCAGGTTAACGTCGATCGATTCGTCGCGTGTTTTCTGTTTACCAGTCAGGGATGCCACAACATTGAACACTTGTTTGCGTCACCATAAATTAAAAACTTTAGTGTTTTTTAGATGTTTTTTTTATAAGATATTATAAACTAGACATACAATGGCGTCTCAGACTCGTGATGAAAATATTAAACTGAATTTCAGAAATATATTTTTGTAAAATATATATTAAATATTACTTTTCTATTATCAATTTTTAATCTTTGGAGTAAACGTAGACAGAATAAGCAACATTTTTCTTTTCCTAATAAATAATAAACGATGAAGTAGTTGTATTGACCACAATTGAAAAATAAATCATAGGGCAAGGGGTCATTTCGTATTTAGGTTAATACGTTGACTGCTATGGTGGTTACTGGTAACCGAAGATTTAAAATGACTTGAAAATGATTGTAATTCGTAAGACAACTGACGTCGAATAAAAATATTCAATAACGTAAATAAGTAGATAATATTGTAACGCAAGGATTGTAGTAGCAAATAATTAATAATTATTCCTATTTATCTTTGTTACGAAGGTGTAAGTGCTACATAAAACGCTGATGTTTTTAAAATGGCTTTATAAATGGCTATACTGAGCCTTTACAGTACTTTATTTACTAATGTTTAAAGGTATATGCATTTAAAAAGCGAAATAACTACATTGTTGTTATAATTGTTATTTTCAATTAAAACTGAGAATCGTTTCATTAATCGAAGTACTTTCAAAGCATTTTTATATTATTTCATTTTTGAAAATTATATATCAACCAAAATATACAACACACTGGATATTTGGATTTAACTACATATTTCATTTCTTAGTAGAATCATGAATTATATCAATGTTCATTTTTAACCAATATTTTTAATTAAAAAAATATGTCTCGCTGCATAATAATATTACGTATATAAGTATCAGATACATCAAGAAATCTACAGCATTTAATTGTAAACCGGTGTATTATCGATTTATTCTGAAATATCTACCAATCTGATAGGAGATTGTCAAAGAATTTTTATAACGTGTATATATTTCTCTAAATTTTAATCTTATATAAATATTATCAGTAAATAATAGAAGCGTTACTTCCTTACTATTTTTTACATTTATCTAATCGAATAAAGTAAGAACCCAAAGAGTCCACTGTAAGAACAGAAACAGTTCTCTAGGTAGATTAAACAACTTTTAAAAATCAAATTCAGTTCCTCTTTATTTTGTATAAAAATCTCTAGAAAGTAAAATTCTAGCTTTCTAAGGGCTATTCAAAGTCTCAGGTATCCTGTTGCATTCGCCCCAAAAGAATTCAGGATAAAGACTGTTCTAGAATCTCCTGTATCCACAACAAATCCCTAGCACTTCTACCGGTACCCTACAAAACCCCTAGTAATGCCATATAATAGCTCGTGGCACCCTCCCGGTATTCCAGTACTTTTCCACTGCTTTCACTCTGGCATCTCAGTCCTGCGCAGTGTTCATTTACACGGGGGTACAAAACAACAGACTACGCCAACGCGCAAACTCCATATTAAATCGATTTTAACATAGCAGTCCAGTACAATAAATAATATCATTACCACAATCAATACTAGTTGATATATACTTCATTGTTACTTATAATCTTGTCTGACAATGACTTGCAAAATTTTATCTATACAAATATTCAATAAGAAGCAACCACGTAACAATAAGTTAAACAACCACGAAATTATTATACGAAAGACTTCAAGAAGAAAACATTTATTCAAGTGCATTAGTGAGACAAATATTTACTTTACAAGTTGACTTATAAAAAATTGCTCGCTTTTCTTTGAGTATTTGAATCATGATGGTTTATGGGCACTTTCTATAAATAAATTTGAAACTAAACGCGGAATAATAACATTCCGTTTCCGGTTCTCAGAAACAAACGGTCTGTTGAAGTTCTCTTTGAAGCAATAATCTCGACGAATTCAATTACGTAACCGGGCTAAATGGAGGGTCTTCAAATATTGTTGCCCATCCCCTATATAACAAACTGAGCATGCAAATCATGTCACTAGCACAGAGTATTCTTGACACGAGCACAGATATAGGTGAAAGGGTGTTAAGTCAATTGAAGTTAAATCGAACAATAAGAATGAGCGAAATCGATCAAGTCGGTTCTTCGTATTGAAGACTGCATCATTGACGTCACGGTAGCCTTGATAATAGTAAAGATATAAGGGCATTAGTATCGATCGTATTGCAAGTAAATGAAATAAAGTTAAACGACTGCAATTTATTTTAAACTATTAAATCAATTTGATAGTATTATATTTAATATAATTATAATAAGTAATACTTTTTCTATTTCATAGAACATCATATTCTGCAAGATTATTTTCAAGTGATTATTGTCAACTTCATTTGCAACTCTTATGCAGATATGTTGAATTTCTTTGCACTAAAAATAAGTAGTTCGATATTTACGTAAAATATTTTCCAAAGGACTTCAAAAGATCGAAGATTTGCGTCCGCGCATGACTGTTACGTAATCATTGCAAAGATTTACATTCTCAATTGTATTTGCAGAAAATATTCCAGTAATTTTCGTACCGTCGATGACGCGTCGACCTTTTCAATAACCCATTAGAATGTTGACGAGGTAGATCTAGTAAAAGGAAATTATTAAGATAATATATGAGCGTTTACAGTTGGAAATTTTTAAAGAACTTACTTTTTTTTGAGATAAAATAAATAAGGAATAATTTATTCCTTAAATTTTAAGTCGAACGTAGTTCAACGATTAAATGTTATTTTAATGGTTAGGTGCTGTTGTTTTTTCCAAATTATCTAATCCTTGTACATTTCCATGATACAAGGACTTCGAGAACGAATAGGAAAAAAACTGTGTTAACAGTCGAGAAAAACGTTTTCGCGATTTGTTATTTAAATAAGTGATGGCGCCTGTATTATATTTTCGCATCAAAATCCTGAATACATCAACTTAGTACAATCAACGGATATAAAAGTGTTTACAGCTTTACGTAATTAACATTCCTGTAATTTAATGCATGCGACACATTCCGTTTTATCTTTGAGACTGTGTTATATAAATATGTTTCAGTATGTATGTCCTTATACAGCCAATCTATTTTTATCTATCCAGTTACCTCGTTTTTGCTTGATACCAATACACTTAAATTTAAAATTGACAATTAAAAATACTGATAATGTTGCAGTTTAATTAATTGTACGTGAGAACAGGTATTTAATTAACCTCGACAGACTGTTTAACCTTCTCCTTGATTTTACATCATGACGTCGTTTAAATATCGCCACACTATCGATTAGGAATTTGAAGTGACAATAGATGAAGTATTTGTAGACAGTAATTGGAAATTTTTTAACAATATCAAATTATTGAATCGAATTTTCAAACAATTATTTGTAACGAAAAAAATTCAACATTGTGTTAATATTGTAGAAACGTTTATTTCATATATTGGAATAGTAAAATTATATTTTATTTCTAATATCCAAATAATATACTTGGACAAATATTGTGATTAAATACCTTTTTAGGAAGATTAACATTAGCAAATCTAATAGTTATATTAAAATATGTGATGTGACTCGTATAATATATAAATTCAGATGTTATCTTCAATCTTGGTGAACATAGCACTTGATAATTTATTCCATAAATATTATTAAAAACATTAAAACTCTCATCCTATTTTCTTCATAAAGAACCTTTAATATTTTCTGGATATAAAGCTTGAAAATCAACCCTAAACTTGTTACCTAGATAATCCAATTAATGTTTAACAACATTAAGAAAAGTAACAAAGAGACATTAGTTGAAGGTATGAATGTACTAGATAAAAATTAATTCTTATTTTTTGCTCCCAATAAATCATTATATATTACAGTAAATATATATTATATTTATATTAAAGTACAGAAAAATCAAACGCAATTATCGAACTCCCCGCATTAAATTACCGTATCAATAATTAATAAAAAAATTCAACTAATCGATTCCCCCATTTGTTATAATTTTCAACAAGTTGTCAACTAATTGATTTCTCCATTTATTCTAATTTTCACAATGCATATCGAAATTCTGAAACCCGCGTTGCAATGTTTACGTTTTCATAAAGTGACGGAAGTGACATCTACTCGAAATCATTCGTCGACCTCTTCCGACCTCCCGAACCAAACAACTCTTAACTTTCCTTTCGTCAAACGAGACAAGTTAATTAATTGTTAACCCCTTGCCATACAATATTAATCCAGACTCGTGAGGAGCTTCTGAAATAGATGTTACAAAACTTGTCACTCAATTATGTATTTTGGGTCCAAATTAAACACTACATTCTTATTATTAATCGACGATTAATTGTCCTAAAGTGAAAGTGCATATAAATGAATTGGGATTTTTTATGAACGAACATGTTATGAAAGTTATGTTAGAAATCGTAGGACAAGGGGTTAAAAATTAACAGTTATCTTCGCCGTTCTCCCTCGAACCTCTAAGAAACATTTATGTCAGCGAATTGTTGCATTTCACAGGTACAATTCACGACTTCAAAAATCCATTATTAAGCATTACATGTGCGAACCATTACCCTCAATTCAAGTGTGCTCGATTTAACATACATTCTTTAACGCGGCAAATATAACATTCTTTACACTTAGTAATCTTTAACCCTTTGTCTTACAACAACGTGTGAGACTCGGGGTGAACATTTTAAATAGAATTTAACAAACATAAATAGTACTCAATTCCTTTGAATTCAAATTAAATATTAATCTTCTGTTATTAATTACTATATTCTAAGGCAAACATAGACGTAAAATATGCATAGAATTCGTATCTTTTTTCAATAAATTATTACTGACAAAGCTGTTGTATCGATCACAATTGAAAAATAAACCATAGGGCAAGGGGTTAAAGTTGGTTACAGTACTGTAACCGAATTCAGTGAGACAGAATAAAATTAACCTTTGTTTTTTAAAATGTCATTCCATTATTCTTTCGTTAAGCTACGCTAAATAAATACGTATTTACGCCAGCTTTCCTTTACAATATTTTTTCTTTTAACAAACTCTATATTCGCGATTTTCATTCGCAACGAACGTGGAACGAACACTCCACGCAAATGGAAGGGCGGCCGTAGCGCCTACGCCAATGTGCATAAATTGTTTCTTACCCAAGTACGACTTTTTGAAGCGTTCGACTTGAAGATTCTCGTAAAGGAACGCGAACACGCCCACGCCCATTTTTCTGCCGCAAGATCGACCGGGGCTGTTGGAACCCTGAACGTCGGCGGGCCCAATTTTCCAAAAGAGCGATGAACAAGATGTCCCTGTCGTTCTGAGAATCGATAACGCTTTTTCACTTGCGTCTCAACAATTTCCGAGCACTCTCGTCGCGTTCCCGCGGTCCGGTTCCCGATTAATCAGATAAATAGATACGAACAATGATTCAACGGGAGAATTGATCAGTGGCCAACGGTTCAACGAAACGCCGTTACCGACGAGTTACCAAGCAAATTGTGGAACGATTACTCGGAAACTATACTGTACTTGTTACACCATCGACAACCCGAATTCGACTCTCCCGGTGAAACCCTCTTCGTCCTCCCCTCCGGGACACTTCCGGTAGAGCGCATGCGCGCATCCCTATGGAATCTCGGTGTTCGCGCCCATGCGTACCAATAACGAAGTACACCTGACCCTCGATTTACGCGAAGATCCGCTCCACGTGGGTTCGTTTTACGCGAACGAAAATCGCGCAAATAGAGAGCCTGTCGGTACAAGAGAAAACAAAATATTGAAGAGAAAAGCTGGTGTAACTTTTAGTAATACATATTTATTTCACATAGCTTAATAAAAGAAATGATAATAACGACGTTTTAGAAAACAAACGTATATTTTATTCGTTGTTACTAAATTCAGGTCGCGTAAATTGAGGTCGCGCGTAAAAACTACCGCGTAAATAGTGGTGTGATTTACCGTGTAAAGAAGGGGACCACGTGAAAGAGGACCGCGTAAATCGAGGGTCAGGTGTATATACGTATTTTGGAAGATATTCAATTTTCTTTACTTTGATCTTTTCAAATAGTCTTTTTACATTGTGTTAAAGTAATCGCGGCAATGTATGCTTTGTTCTTGATTATTAGAGGGAATTGTTATTCGCATCGTTGTAAGTACGAATATAATTTATACTATAAACATCCATTGTTGTGAAAGATTTTGGAATTAAAAGTTGAGTATTTTCAATTTTTTTTTTTATTTTGACACTTTTTGAAAGTTTTAATACTATTTTGAGGTAAACGTCAAAGAAACGTAATACAATTTTTTATGTTTAATTTAAAATTGTAATGTTTCTGAAGCTTTGTATTGTTTGAATTGTTTGAAACTTCGTGTACATTTATTATTAATTATGCAATACCAGTTTTCCCAAGATAAAAATACTTTTGGTAATAGGGGTGATCATTCCTCAAAATTTTTACGGTGTTTGTTCTAAAATAAAATTTTATAACGGTACAAAATAGACTTTAGATGTACACGGTAAATGAGGGTTGAAAATATTGTTAGTTCGTTGAAATATATATAATGGTTAGTAAATAAAAAGAAATAATTATAATGGAAACGGAGAACTTGTTCTACGTGCATCTGTTCCTATTATTTTGTCACGAAAGTCAGTAAAAATCGAATAGTAGAGGACAGAACGGCTAAACCAGCTGAAACTCTGCCATTCTAGCAGTGGGGAAAGGGACGAGGCGAGCCATGGGATGATTGTACATGCGGAATGCTTATCCGTCACGCGTGAATCACGTGCTCGCTCGACCGGCCGGCATTTTACCGTTTCTTACGCTCCTCGGAAAACATTGCACTTCTTTCCCAATTAAATAATACGCCCTGAAGTTTATTATATAACCGAAATGAAACCAAAATATGTAGCATTTATCAATTAAATAAACGATTCACAACATTCTTGAATTTAATGTTTCAACATCTACGTAACATTTCTGTAAAGAACAATTAAAACCGTAACACTATTAAACAGTTCAACTAACTAATATTAATTTTTATTACGATCTCTACCAAAATATAAATTGTTTTGTAGAGTAGAATATTTTAATCAGTTTAATAATTGCGCCACACGTCTGTGTAATTATTTCAAAGAAAGTTTTTGTAAATTTGAAATAGATGATATATATGCATTTACTATAAAAACCATAAATAAACGTTAAAAATATTAGTATTTAGTTTTGTTCATTTGTTACAGTTCTTTGTTATCAATGTGTATTAAATTGTTTGTATTATATAATATATGTATATGTGTTTATATGTTTATGGACGTTCGTCGTCTGCGCTGTTTTATTTTCAACCGTGTAATTTTAGTAAGAGGGACAGTTCAAAGATTACTAGTTTGAATATAGTCGTTTCTTTTTACGTATACGAGACAGCGAACTTTACCAAAAATAATCTGTATTGCTACATATTTTGCTATTAGTAATATGGATCGACAGAATTAGACTTTCGTGGAATTTTAATTAGTTAAATTACAGTTCTATGCATTGGTTCATTTGTAGATTGTAATTTACGATATAAACACTACGAATTAATTTAGATATATCTTTATTGTTGTTAAAAAGTATTAAGTTAATTAAGACTACAAAAATAAAAAAATTTTCATTTAATAACAAATTTAACATTAAAAGTCAATTAGATTGTTATATGTAAAAATAAATAGTTACAAATAAACAGACTTTATTCATTAAATAATTTTACAACGTGAAATAAATAATATAAACATTATGTGATGGTTATAGTAAATGCATATTAAGCCATAAAGACTGATAAGAAAATTTACGACTATTGAAATTATATAAGTTTAAAATCAGACGAACTAATTAATTAGTAAATTATTTATAAATATTTTTCAAATGCCCTTAATATGTGACTGCGCCATCTATTAATGACGGTGTGTAACTGTGGAAACATTTACTCCTTCGGTAACAATGAGCATCATACTTCTGGCGGGAAATTTTGAATTTTGAATTTTGAATTCAGTATACAAATACGAGAAATAAACAAAATTTTTAATATGTGCCGAATATTTATTCCCTATCGAAGTTCTAGAATTAATTTTTACGTTATTCATATTTGAACGGTGAGACTCAAAAAACTACAGTATACGTAACAAACATTTAATTACATCGATAATTTATTTGTAACATTTTAAGAAAATAATGATATCTTTAATTCTTTTTTTACAAAATGCTGTAGAAAAGTAGTTTAACTTGCATACTAAAAGCATCAAACACAAATAGCACACAGAAATGTTTCGAAATCCTCGAGCGATACGTGACATACGCGTTTTTTCGAAACCTTCGAATACCATTCCGCTGATAATTACTAATCTCATTGTAAAAGATAAAAACCGTATTTTGTTCAATTACAACTAATTATAATTTACGCACGCGAAATGTCACCGATGATAAAGTTTCATTCATGAAAATGTCACGCAGTGATATCTGTGTTATCAGTGTTGCATACCATTTTGGTGACATAAACGTAACTATGCAATCTAGGTCACCCTACTGCCAGTGCAAAACTTATAGTCGTATCCTCATTGTCATTCGCTCATCGAATACTATTTACCTTTAAACTACAACAATCCCTCAAAATAAAATAAACAAAGAAACCCATATCACTCACTTATCTCCCATAAAACCCTTAATCCTAAAATTCTCAAAACCCTTCGTATAAAATCCTCAAAAAACATGATCACACTTTAACCAGATCACGTTATGCAACACGAAAATCCCTCACGTCATGACGAATGAAAACAAAATCCTGTTTGCAATATATCTCCATCCATCCTACACCCTTCATCCAGAAAACAAATATACCAAACCCGGACTAAACGAATATTCTCCTGTTCCAGCGCGAAAGAAACAGGCGCGCAACGCAAAGACACGAAAATATACGTGACCCGTTTACAAAGTGTCTTCCAAAGTGATTTCTAGCGATGTCTACGCTTTCTCGGACAAAGGGGATCGAACTTTAAAGAAGCCCGATTATGAAGCCACAAGTTCGCTCGAATAACACGAACGGCAAGATGAAAAGTTGGATCAATGACTCGCGATTGTTGTTAACGGTTATCGTCGAAGGAGCCGTGAACTCAGAACAGTTTCGGTTTCATTGTTGCCGACCGCTTTTCATGGACCTGGTGTGCGCGTGCAAGTAGTGGTGCCCGAGATTGTCGGGGCAAAATCGACACGAAGAGAGGAAATCGGAAACGCGATCAGATTCATGAGACGGGGCGGGAGCTAAGTACTTACGGTTACGTGCCCGCTGGGATGAGAACTGATTCGCGCGTGGATGCGTTGAACCGCTCACTGATTTAAGGCACCTTGGCCAGTTTATATTAGACTACAGCTCGTATTCGTGCCACTTCGTCTGTGTCTCTGGCTGATCCCCGCTTTTCGACTGCAACTATATACGAAGTCGAGCTCTATCGGCTACCAAGTGATAGCGGGGACCCTGCCTGACACTCTCACCGATCACTCGATCATGCGCCCGTCTTTTACGCGGAATCGGTTGGGGTCGTTCCGGGTCGATCTTCGTGGCGGATAACAACTCATCCCGCTGAGACACGCGCCGCCACGATGTAGCGTAACTGAAACTTCTACTGCTAAATGACTTGATGGCTAAGCTAAGGAATTCAGTTAATTGATCAGTTTCCATTTCTTCTCACCCAATTTCCTATTGGTTTTATTTCCTGATTCCTGATATTTTCGATCACTAATTTACTCGTCAATACACGTAACTAATCAAAACTATAAAACTGTGAAGTAGAAAGGCAGCTTCTGCTCCCTTGCGGTTCTGCTAGACATCAAGTCATCCCTTGACTGTACCTTAACCCTTTGGCCTATAATTTCTTTCTCAACTCTGATCGATACGGCTACTTTGTCATTAATAATTTATTGGAAAAAAAGTCTAAGCATATGTTATGCCTATATTTCCTTTCAAGTATAATAGTTGATTACAGAGGAATAATATTTACTTTGCATTCGAATGAACCGAGTAATATATATATTTGTTGAATCATGTTGAAAATCTTCACCACGAGTCTCACTCGTTGCTGTAGGACAAGGGGTTAAATCCAAATGCATACGGTTTGCAGAAAAATATTGCAGATTGTTTTGAAGTAACAGAAAAATATAGATCTTCCGTCTCAGTGCAAGAAGGATAATAGAAGTTTTTATCTCTATTCTTCCAAAACAGTCGCAGCTGCCTTACGCCGGATGCACTCGAGCTGTTTGCAGGAAAATGTCCAGTTTCGATTGTTTTAGGTGACAGAGAAATAAAGTTCTTCTGTTTCATGGAGAGAAGGATAAAAGAACTTCACGTCTCTATTCTTCCTAAACAATCGCAGCTAAGATATTTCCCTGTAAGTCGTTTAAATGCATTTGGTCTGAGGCAGCTGCGATTGTTTTGGAAGAATAGGGACGCGAAGTTCTCTTATCCTTCTTCTTGTGAGAAAGAAGAACTTTCCTTCTTTATTATTCTAGAAGATGTGATGTTTTCCTGTGAATCGTAGATAGGGTAGAATTATAGGGTGATTCGAATTGAAATAAGAATTGGAATATCGGAAATTATATTTCACTTTCACTTTCTGGTTTGTGAAAGGACAATTTGAAAATTGTTCTTCAACTTTTATTATTATCGCTCGAGTATTCTTATTACTTGAAACTTATTACTTGAACTGTGAAATAGAACGCGGTTCGATTCATCTCGGTCTACTCTAGTACTAATTGATGTTGTAGGATCTGGGACCGGGTCAAAGGTACTGGTCATAGTTCCAAGTTCCAAGGAGATTATATTTGTGTCAATCCATTTGTCACTCGGAACATGTTTACTTTGATGTTGCCTCAATTTTATGACCACATTATGTGTATCTCGACAGCGGCTATGAACGAGTCTGGATTCTGCGGTTTTTGAAATGTTTTCGTCATCTGCAGGAACAAAATGGGCAAACATCGATTTTTGTGAGCGCCGTAACGTCCCGATTAACGATCAAGATATGTTTCTAGAAGAAAAATTGTTAAACGAAATAGTTAGCTATAATATATAACCGATAACAGGACAGTAGTACTTGATGTTTACATAAAAGTAATTAGAGCTTGAAATAAAGAAGTCGAGAAAATGACCTGTCAATTGAACATTCATTGGACTGCACCCAAAATTGTGCATATGACACATTATATCTTTGTTTCTCTATAAGACTCGATTATTGAAAATCGCACGTATCTTTCCTTAGTGATACAGGCAGTATTTCATTAATTTCTTCCTTTACTTGTAAATAACATACATTCCATTTATACTAATTGACCAAATAGAGATATCACATGGTTTAGTTTAGAGAGGAATCTCCCTGTCGACATCTAACAAGCGACATTTTCTTAGAATTTTTCTGATGCAATCCGATTGTAAGTATTAATACCCGTTGTTTACTAGCTTTGCAATAAAGATAATTTGTTGTGTAAATGGACATTTACACGCAGAAGCGGATCAGAGGGTTGATCTGATTTGAATTAATCAGTCGATCGTCGACGCGTGCCAACTTTTCGTCTTGCCAACGATTTATCGTTGTATATCCGTTGTATCAATTATATACGCGCATCGAATTGCATTTATAATAAATCGAATGCTTAATTCGTTTGGAATTCATCATGTGATACTGTCTACCGAAACAGGTTGAGCAGAAATAAAATTATCACTTGATTGCTGGGGCAATGAGCTGCTTCGGTATGGACAATATTAATTGTAATTCGCTAATAGTCACGCCATTTGGTCCACGTAAGTCAATAATAGAGAGCGATAGATAAAATTCAGCGATCGTTTCATTGGCTGGCTGTTTGCTTCTGGTTTGTCACGACGGCGACGAAGAGGGGCAGGATGAATGCGATGGCGGTAGCCATGTCAATATAAACAGATCGTCGTAAATACCGCGATTTTAAACGGGTAAATACTTATTTAAAAAGAGATAAACACCTCGAATAGTTTAAAAGAGTGTAAAGGGCAAAGTTCAACGAAAAACATGTTATTTTATACGCAATTACGACGTTGTTGCAAATCGGATGAAATAGAACATCGGAAGCTGCACAGATAGGCAAAGAATGAATGTTAATACATTGCATCAAATATTTTTGAATTACTCCTGGCCTGATAGGAACAACAATAATATGAGAAATATTAAAATATTAATGTTGAATGCTTAATCTTAAGAAATTGTAAGTTTAATGTCTGTACAATGATACTTATGTTGTCTATTAATCTTTAGTACTTTACTCATTCTAATAGTAAGATATTTCGAGTGTCCCTAAACAATTTTCGTTTTTGTTAAAAAATCAGTGTTTAAAATGAATTCGCTCTTAGAAATGAAATCTGAATTTTTCTTTATAGATTGGGAACATTAAATGAAAACAAGAAATTATAGTCGCACGTGTTTTTGTTGGGAAACTGTTTAAATCCATTCTTATTATGCTTACTCTTTTATTATTTCGTATTCTGTTATTCTGTTTGTTCTATTCGATAGATACCGTTTCGATAAATTAACCATTATCACAGAACGTTTACCATTTTTTAAGCTACACTTCCTCCTGCTATTGCGTTCATTCTTTAGACAGTCATTGGAGATATCGCGAGGTCTTTAAAGGGAGTATACTTTAAGTATTTCTGACGCGACGTCCGGTAATATGTTTTCTTCGTTAATATCTCGGCAGTTACGCGGCAAGTCGTCATTTGTTTTCAGAAACTAAGCGATATCGATAGTGCTCTGGGGCGTCTTACTTATGTGGGAACAAAGACTGTTGCGTATCTTTTATGTACTACATAGTTTCGGTGAGCTACCCACTCAATGGAAGAAATGAAAAATGCACAGTTAGTTATGAGGTTACTGTGTTTGCTTTTATATATTATAATTTATATTTCCTGTTATTTTCTATTGAGATATATGATGTACTTCTATATACTGTTCATTTTTCCTATTCCTTTTCATTAATGCTTTTCTTATTTTTGACGCGACAGATATGTCTGAATTTGATTTTACTAGGTAATTATGAAAACTTAAATAACAAAGGATTTTTATCGAAGTTACCGATACAGTATTGTTAAAAGTAATTCGAGCTCCGGAAATCATATATTTTGTTCCGTTTTAAGGTAAATAAAATAATATTTTCAGTTTCGATAAACTTTGGTAAATAATGAATACTAGCCTTATTGCAATTTGAATGTAACTGTATGCATTCCGAAATATAGTCCTTTGCAGTTTGAATAAAACCAATGTGTTCTCTAATTGAATAAAATCATTTCAATGATCAACATAATTACATACCTCTAAGATGATTAAAGGCCACAGATATTGTTTATAACTGTCGAATGAATAGACTCCCACATTACTTGATTGCGTTCTTTATGATTTGTATTTGCGTGTAAACGTTATTTATCACCACTGTGAGAAGTTTCTGAATAATTCAGTGGGGGTATTTGAATAACAGTTTCTAAGTATTCGATACTGTAAACGTTGAATCGATTAGAGTCACGGATAATTGTGTTAGCACTGGCCATTGATTAAAAAATTATAAATTTATGTGAACCCACCGAAGCTTTTTCTATTTCGCTGAACGTGATCGCGCTCGTATAAACAACAGCGAATTCAGATTCCGCGAGGTTGTATAAGGTTCCCTATATTTCCCGAGATTCGATCGCAAGTTAAACTTGAATAGTTCGACCTACTTGGCGAAGTGCCTGTGAAACGAATCCCTGTCATGCCAGTGCGTTCCATTAACATCCACTTGATTCTATTCGTAGAAATTAGTCGTTTTACAGGATTAGGCTTGACAATAAAGCACAGCTGTGACACTATTCATTGAAATGCAACTTTTGCCATAGATTTATTCAACTACCGATATTTTGTGAAATCATATGGAAAAAGAAAATATAAAGTATCAATTTCCATTTCCTAAACAGTTGTACGTTACTTTTAATTTCATTAGAATCGGATGGAGAATGTGCTAGCAATGCCAACACACTGATATACTTGAAATAGATCTATTAAAAAGTCTGTTTTTTTAAATATTTTTACATTATTATTGTTATTTTTATTATTAACGTACTATTATATTGAAATATCACGGATGTTCGTAAAACTACAGTTGAATGTGTAGGAGAGTAGTTAAAGCCGTAAATTTCGATTAATATTCTTCGCTGGAAGTTAAGTCGTGAATTAAAAATGAAGTAGAGTTCATAAACGTAAGAAAATTTATGATCTCATCAATAATAATTCTGTTCGTTGTATAAGGAATATTATCTAAGAAATTCTATCGGTAGTTAACCATCTAGTATAGGACAATGACTCAAGTTACTTCATTTTTGTTTCAAAGTCAATGTTTGGTATTGATATTGTTAGTTTTTCTGCTTTGGAATTGAAAACTATTTTTAATAGACTCCATTAAACGACACGCTATTTTTAATGAAATGAAGAATCTAAATGAAGAATCTGAAATACAACGAATTTAAGACTATCTACAGAATCTGAATCATGCAGCTGAAACTGGTTACACGTGTTTTATTTTTTGCAAAACTGAAAAAAATAGAAACAGAAAAAGCTGAGTACTTGTCATTATACACACGCTATTATGGTTTTATCTATTTTATCGATACGACGAGGTAAAACACAGTTTTATTTGCTACATACTCATTAACTGTTCCAGTTAATTATGCAGTGTGAATTAAGTTAATTATTGTTGTTCATGGGTCAGTCGAGATTTTAAGATGATTATAGTACATTTGTTTACTTTTCTTTTTACAAGAAAGAAACAAATGTACTATAATCATCTTTTTACATATTTCTCACAACAACATAAATTGGAAATCTTCAATGATTCCATCAGTGCTAAGCTGCCAGAATTTTGAGACTCTGATGATTCTACAAAAATGATCTTCACTTTTCCATGCATGGAATCTGGACACCGTAATCTGGACCCGTCTAGATCATTATTGTCTTTTCTAAAGGATCCTTTGGTTAAATAATATAAAAATGTAGTTAGATAGATAAAGTCTGAAAACAAAAATATGATGTTTATAATTTACTCTCAGATTAACGATTTCAGAGCTTGACACATGTTAAAACTTTTCTTGAATAAATAACCTACGAAAGATTTTTTATCTAAGATCTGGTAGTCATAATTTTTATATAATTTTAGTTTAAGATTCTTTAATAATATTTTATTAACTGGAAAAGTCAGTGCATTATGTAACTGTTTCTTTGACTGCATGTACTAAATTTGCGTACAATAAAAATCATGTTCATTGAGCATGATTCGAATTTGTTGAAAAAATATTTAAATAGGATTTATAATTATTAATTTTAAGTAATAACATTATATTGTAAGAGTATATGGGATTACTATGAAAGAACTTTCTAAGGGTGACTCAAACGTGAGTCGCCTTGGGAATTTGCATTCTTAACAAATGCAAACAGTCTGATTTTTCAAACTATATGCATCTTCTTACGACTTTTTGCTGTATTTTTTTTTAGAAGTGGAAATTGCCATTAGTCTGCGGGTTGCTGCAAACGATACAAAATGTTACATCACTTTGGCAAACTTAACTTTTACATAAAGTACCAGACAGATCGTACTCAGAAAGAGAATTCAGTTCGAGGTTTTAGCATGATTCAAATTTTATAGAGCTCTCCATTAAAAAATGAAATATATAGTTATGAAATTCTGATATCATTCTTATATTTTACTTCTGAATTTACCATAAATTTTCCTAAAATATTCCAAAGTAAAACTAATTATTTAGTTAACTTCAAAAGAACTTCAAAAATAAAACCAGATGCTTAGTGTATTTGTTGAACTGAAAAATCCTATTTGAAGAATCTCCATGTTCCGGAATCTTGTAACTATAGAAAAAATATCTGCAGGAACTTTATGTTCTATGTTCCTTATTATTTAATAATATTTCATTAACTTATAAATCACTTGAAGGCAGTTTTCTATTCAATTTTTTGCGATCGACTGTGGAAAGGGTCGAAGTTCCTGTAATTGACCACGATCAAATCAGTAATTAATCAATTTGCTCTTTTTCCATGGGAAATAGATCATTAATTACTCATGATTGGCAGAGAAGGTTAGAAATAAACGTACGTTAATACACGTTTCCCCACAATTCTCCGTATTTTTATCAAAACATGAATGAACCGGTCTAGCCATGTCGTCATTCCACATAAATGAAAACGTCACCCATAAACGTTATCACGTGCTCTCCAGATCACTTTTTATTCATAAATATCTTTGAATGTTATATATTGACATTCTTTTAATGCTATTCCGTACAGTTCGTGCGATAATTAAACATGCATATTCATTCGAGATTTTAATCTATCTCGCTTTGATCCATTTCCGGATATAGCTGCGGTTATTACATATACATATACCAAGGCAATTTCATTTCCAATACAAGATCGATAATAGCTGAATATTGTAATGTAAACGGTTGAAAATAGTATTTTAGTAGTTTCTCCGCTATAATAAGAAAATACGCGACAAGAAATTAATTGAAAAGCTGCACGGTATTTTTAAACGTATCCTGATATTTATATATAAATTTACAATTTACAATTTTCCATGTTCCGTTATATAATACGGTGATAAAATAGTTATTGTTTCAATACCATTAATTGTTGGCGATATTAGTTTGAAAAGGTAACTTCAAACTCATGTCGTTATTAAATTTAATGTACGTTTATTTAAATACTTGCGAACAAATGACAATTGGTAATAAAGGAAACGTGTAATTATGCAATGCTTTCGTGAGATCGATGTAAACTGGTTGATTATAAAACTGGGTCTGAACAACTTAAAGATTTTCATTCGTTAAGAAATTCCTCCAGCAGGATGTTTCATAATGTCTGAGAAGAGTTGATTTTTTGAGGAGGACTAATATTTTGACACAGAAATGCGTGTCCAATGTGCCATCGTTTATCATTGTTACAATCTATTTTGTGTTGAGCACATTTCTTGGTCACAAATCTAATTTTGGTCCACTGTTTCAAGAGTTCTCGTCAAATCCAGATCATGACAATCACAACAGTGAATTGCACTCAATTATGGAATATTCCCAAGTGCAAAACAAATTAAAATTGTAACTTCGAGTTTAATCATGTTTTTATAGCGTCTACTTTTTCGTTACGTGAAATGTTTCGTCATTAGTAAAAGTTAGATTATTTTATTTAGGTATTTTACGATATCTCATTTTATTAGATGTTAGAGTAAACCAATTACAAAACGGAGGTAAAATGCTGTATACTTTGAAAATGCTACACTGTAATTGAGACAGAGAAAGTTGACTTGCCATGATTACTTCCTCGATTGTAAATCATGTTGAAGACAACTATCGCCTTTACGACTACCACTTTTACCAGATACATGTATTAACTTTTACATGCATGATATTCCTATACCTTCTCCATTTCTTTAAACCAACTGATAAATGGAATAAATGATAACGAACACGAACATAATTAATAAACCTTGATTGCAACCTTGACAAATGTTCTGTTAAATAATATTCATTCTTTTTTATTGATCGAAATTCTTTGCAGTTGTAATTTATACGAGATGAAAGGAATGTTATTTACACACATGTAATTTTAAGTTCTCTAAAATTTCAATTCACTTTGCTTAAAAAAGCTTATGAATTTTTTGAACGATATATGTTAAATATATAATGTTTATTTATGTATGCACACAAAATTAATAAAAATTGTATTACTTTTCTACATCTTTTCTCTAGTCAATTTTTTTTATTAATACAATAACAGTGAATTTAAAAGTATCTAAAATTTTTAAGTTTCTCGTGTATGATACAGTCTTTCCCGATAAGAACACTTCAATTATAAAATTGAAATACTGTCTGCGTGTATGTTTGTTTAGTAGTTATTCAATCGTGTGAATATCAGTCGACGGATCAAGCATTCTGTTTTTCCACTATGTGCTCGAGGGAAAAATGAAGTAATTGCTCAGACAGAATTGCTTCAGTTCTGCACAGGCTCAGAGACTCGGATGAAATTAACATTTGTCATCCATCTTACATTTTAATCAGCTTAAAAGTGTGCAAGAAAATATATATCTGAATCCCCCGTGACGCAAAAATTTGAGAACCTCTGTTTTCTTGTTTCTCAATAACCGCAGACATTTAATTATCCAATTATCATAATAACCCGATAATAGCCCGATAACTCTATTTCCTCGAACATTTGAAACTTGCTTTGATTTTCAAATTGTATCTATGTGAAAAATGTTCAAATATTTCACAAATATCAGTATCAGATAAAAATACAAATTTAACACTAGTAATTTCTCGACTGCTCGTTTTATAATTCTCTCTAATATCATTACTAGACTGAACGTCATTGTAAAAATTCACATTTTGAAAAACATAACTAGAAAAAATTTTTTCCCAATAAACACTATGATCAGCGTTCCACTTTTTATATATTCCTTAATATCGTATGGATTTTATAAAATATAAAAATTCACAGTCTAATAACTACAATACAACCTTCATAATCAAAGAATCTCATTTGCCTGCTTTTACATTGATATATTCGTTACCTTCGCAGTGATCAAAGACATCTGAAATCGTTTGCAAGAAAACACACGCTTTTACGTTGACTTATTGCTTCCGTCATCATCAGAGCCATTTGAAATCGTTTACAAGAAAATACAAGGTGCACGCATGCTTCAAACCTGGGAAACGACAGAATTCTACAGGAGACCGATGCATCACATACTCGGATGATTAACCCTTAACACTATATTTCTCATTTTTACAGAGTCTCTAATGAAAATAAAAAAACCTTATACTTTGAGATTTCTGAGATTTTGTAGTTGCCTTCTTATAAATCCAATAAACATAACACTAAATCTATCGAGCAGTTAAATTGACATTTAGAAATTTGTCTATAGAAACTCCAAGACTACATCTATTGAAACTTTAATTGATTTACAATTCAGTTCGCGCATTGCTAAGATTCTTCGATTATTTCTCAGAGAAGCAGTTATCTTTTTAATAACTGCAAGAAGAAAGAATCAGTTGTTTACTAAAATATTTCATACTATAAACAGTGCTTCAAAATTGAAAAAAATTGTTATTTACATTAGCGTCGGAGATGCAAGTAGTAATCCGAAGGCCTTGCAGTCTTTTTTTGCTTTTTTTTCTACCAATGATGATCTCGTAGTTCATAGCTCAGCTTCTATTAACCCAATATTGTCACTTTAAGTGTTTTATCACATCCTTTAGAGTGCAAAGGGTTAGTACAGCGATTCTTTGATCAGGTAGCCGGACACGAGTAACATAATTGCGGCTTTTTATCACGTGGGTGTGGGTGGAGGTAAGTTTTTCACCTGTCGGTGCCGCGATTTACTTCAACAACCTGTTCTGCCCCACCAGGGGCGAGATTTACATAGACGGCACGGCTTTTGCGTACGCGTGTGATTTCAATGCGAATTGTAGTTTCGCGGCGGGCGTGTGTGGCGGGTGCAGTTGAAATTGCGCTCGGTTTGCTGTCATTTCACGGTGCATGTTGCACTTTAACCGCCGCGTAACCGCCGCCTTTTTTCATTTGACGTTCCGTCCTCGCTTCGGCATCTCGCACGTTCCTCTTATTTTTTTTCCTTCTTTTCTTTCCCTTTCGGATCCGCATTTTGTGCATGAATTATTCTTCTCAAGTGGAATCTGCTACTGACAACCGACCGCAGCAGAGGCAGATAAGAAGATATTTAATGAATTCTTTAGTAAAACGGACAGGCAAGTTTTTGTGTTGTGAATTCGTAATATTGTGATAGTTGAGCCTGTTTGGCAAATGTAACGCGCCTTGCTGAAGAATGCTGCAATATCGTTTCGAACAACACTTTGAAGCGTTCGTTTCGAGGATACCGAGTTGAATCGAATCCTTCTTAGTTTCCTTTGGTAGACGTTAGGTAAAGCTTGGACTAGAAGATGAATGTTGGATCCTGAATCATCGTACAATTGAAAGGAATGTTTCTAGTGTAGAGTTGGGAAGTGTATATCGAGAAAGTTTTATATCGTTTGATTCAGGAATAAAACAGTTTCAATGCTTGTTAAATTTATTTCTTGAGGTACGAATTATTCTATGTAGTTTCATTTGTATGATGATTTCGTGTATACTGGCTTTAACGAGATCTCATCATGGGTAAAGATTTTTATTATGTTAACAGTATCATAAGCATGAATATATTTTATTTATTTTATATGATACTTACGATAAAATAATGCTACATTCTGTTTATACTGGTCAATAATGAACGTAGACTGTTCTTCCTTAAACAAAGACATTTGATAAGTAGAAAATTCCTTTTAATATGGAAATGATACAGATATCACAATATCCTCAATTATTCGATCGAAGCGAATTTTATAATCGCGATTCACGATATGACGAAATCGATCTACGAAATGTGCATAATTGTATCACAACATTGCTTGTTTGATACAATTTTCGTGACGAAATTATCATATCGGCTAAGGTGTAAAACCGTTGAAAAATGCGTTGTAAAGTTTGACATTGAACACGTGGACAGACTCGCGATTCAGGGCATTTTATATTTGAAATTTTGAACTATACCAATACTACAGCTACTAAAGATAAGATGCTACGGAGTTAACTCTCGAACATTGTTTTTACTTCCGGTTATCGGTAACGCCATAGCAGAATCGAAAAGCCAGAAAATCACGTATTCTGGAATTCTTTCGTATATGTCACGTAAATTCTGTTGAACATGCGTTTATGCTTTGCGATGCACTTTCTTCGGCCGATCTTCCGCAACGCTGTAAACAGTACGGCAAGAATGTAATTTCAAATGTTGAAATGCTGCGAAATCTGGGCTGTGTGGACTGGTCGGTTGAGAAACTGGTCGAATATCCGAATTTTTACAATGATTCAACTGGAAAGAATAAGCGATGCATCATTATAATTATAAAAGTAATTCCATGTTATAATTTTTCATAAGTTCAGCGGGAAATGTTTTACTACTCTTTCGCGTGAATTATATTTTGTATCGTAACATTCGTAAATTCATAAATGCTTCATGGGTTTCATGAATGTAGCATAGAATCGAGCACTATAAGAACCATGTTGATTATTTCACTTAATGGAAATTCATGGAGTAAGAAAAAAGTAGACGATTTATTACCCGCATAAGAGGTTTTAGTCTGTCATTGCTAAAAATACAATGAAAATCTAATTAAATATTCACTGGGTTCATTATAGCACTGTTGTTTAACACCCGTATACAGTTTACGTTCGTAAAGACGAGAGATACTAGTCGTTGCTAAATGGCATTAAAATTGTTTTTAATTACCTTGGCTTTTGATGTCTTCTACTAGTTCCCGTATTATTTCTGTAAAACTATTTCATGATGTTAGCCGACATCTGAGTAAAAAATCTGTGGTTTTATTTATTTTAGTAATTGAACAATATTAAACTGATAAAAAGTGATCAATAATGTTTGAAAGTGGTAACAGTCTTTAGGATTTATCTAATAAAGATGGGAAACCTGGGATAATTTAAATAGTTCGATGCGATAATGGTAAAAGGGTGATCTTTTAAGTTCATTACGTACGCATTAGAAGTAACTGAAATAATCTGCTCTGATGAGTGTCAATTAATTATATTGGGAATGCGTTTATCTTACGTAATAACTGGATCTTCCTGACATAAAAAATCACTATCTACGTTTAATCAATTACCGGCAGGAATCTACCAAGCATTATATCCAATGAAAAGTAACAATGTAACTGTTTTATCAGTGGAAAATAAGAAACGTATTTAAGTGGGATGATTAGTTTCGCGATGAAACACGTGTAACTGGTAACGGAACATGTGGAGATTATAATATAAGCATAATGTTTATTACGTACATCATAACTAGATGAATCGACTGAATTCCATCATCAAAACTTATATTATTTAAATGCTAGAATACCTTTTGTTAACTCTGAAAATTGTTATCCTTTATTCTTTTCCGTTTGTTTTATTTCTATCTTGTATTTTGTACAAAGAAACTGTTAAAATGCTATTTTTTTATTTTGAATCTTCTAAAACCTTAAGAAAGTAAATAAAATAAAAAATGAATTATTTATATTTTTCAATGATATCCACTTTTGCATCGATAAATATTACAAAGGGTTTTTTTAGTACAACAATAGTAAATTCTAATTTGATTATGTGAGCATCGTTTATTTTAACGTTCGATTATCCAGTCAGTGACGTATAATAACAGTTATTTAAATTGCATAATATAGATTGTATTTATTACAAAGGGTCTTTGTAAATTTATAGAAAACCAGTTATGCTTTCATCCCTATTTCGACGTCAGGTACTGAATCTAAAACTCAAGTTCTAACGTATTCATCGTATTTGAATTCAGAAATTTTTTAATTTGTTCATGATATTTAAATTTACAAATTTATTAATTTGTTCACTACCGATTGATGAGAGACTAGCCTCACATACACGTGTGACTTTACTAACGTGTTAAGTAAGTTCTCCACGTGAGAAAGGTAAATAGAAAGTATGCAACAAATTTTTACTTGGACAAACGTTGTATAACAGTCTCATCATTAAATTGCAAATGTTTATGCAAATTCTTGCCTTCAGAGAGCCACTTGAGAAAAAAGGAAGTAAAATATAATTTTATTTCCTGGACTAAAGATGTTATACCTAAACACAGAATTATTCTCAATTCATGCACTAATATCCTCAAATCTTCTTGAATTTTTATAATTCGATTACATGTATTAATTATTTATATCAATTTAGCTGAGACATAATAAAAACGTTGTTATGTGATCATTATTAGTACTATTATTACTAAGAATGTTACAGAAAATAAGAGCATTAAGAATGTTAATGTTTAACGAGTATTAACATTATTCTTTTGTGTAACATTAATTTTAAATCATCTTTTTTTTCTGCTTCTGTGTGAGTAAATACATACCTTATTCTTCACGATCAGTCTCAAACAATAAGGCAGGACATACGACGTTACATGAGAGTTTTCCGGAAGCGTCTAAAAGATTTAAATAATACCGATTATGACGTCTAAGGAGAATATATCGATTAGTCAAAGATATGTAATCACTCGAATACGATAATCAGCCACGAGGCCGGCAGTGATACTGGGATGGTGGGTTTATTAATATTTATTTCCACCGATGCTTGGATATTATTGGTTTAAAGCATATTATGGAATATTCCATAATATGTCATTTTCTAGCAGTTTGATGAGGGTAATTAAATCGTTGTTAAATCAACTTGTATAACATTGATTCCTCCATACATAAAAATATAGAAATTTTTCAATGAAAAGCCTTTGTCAAGATAGAATGACATTTTTAGGTAATGCAAAAATTTTATGTTTTCTTTTGTTATATTAGACTGAATAGATTCTATTAAATTTCCATCAAGTTTGAAGTGTCTTTATCCTCAAGCAATAACAATTTTATCACTTTTTTAATACATACTGTACTCTCATAGAGTACAGTTAAACTTATGAATGGGTGTGTACATTGCAAATAAATCGAACAAATGAAAATGAGTTGTTACAGTACATTTTTCATCGAATTAATTTACACTTTCTCTTTACATCACGGTATCACGACGAAACACGTATAACTGGTAACGTAACGTGTGGAGACTATTCCTTTTATTCTGAGCATAGTACCCATTATATAAACCATAATTAGATTGATCGATTTAATTATTAAGATCCAATTACAATATCAGTAGTTAAGTTTATTGCCTGCCGATAAATTTAAAATTTTTCTTTTATTGATCACAATTGGCAATAAAACACAGAACTCAGATTATTATTATTATTATTATTATTATTATTTGTCATCAATTTCGTAGTGTATATAAGTTACATAATTTTAAACTTATAAAACTGAAGTATCATAATCAGCTATAAAACATTAGGTATTAAAAATATCTACGTTACAAATTACAAAATTCAGTATAATTCAAACGTCTTTTATTGAAAACTTTTGTCGCACCCAGTATTAAATTTGATGTGTACAGACAAGCGTAAACAGTAAGCTACACATGTAAACAATTACTCAGTTTGGAATTCTGTTGTGCTCGTCAGTCAAGTTTCGTTCACCACCACCTTGCCATTCGAATTAATTACAGCTGAAATCGTTACGTTAAATTTAATCAGAAATTGTTCAATTATCAATACTATCAGTTCCTTCATTGATTTATATATATATATTTATATATATATATATATATGCACATATAAATATGCATAAAGCTACTTTTATACTTTAAAAAGTAAAATAAAAGTTTTTGAAATTTACAAAATTTGTTAATGTTGAAGATTGTAAAATCTTTTACTTGTTACTTCCTTCTGTTGTTTATTTATCAATTTATTCGACGTATCAATTTTTGAATTAATTAATTTCAAAAGGAACTGATAGTACATGAAATACTTAAAATCGTAAATAGCATCGTGGATGAAACGATCAATTAAGAAATTTTTACTTCATAATGTTTTTCTGTTAATGACACGTGCAAGGAAAGAAAACTAAGCTTTATCAACAGTAAATGAAACGTTAATAATAATAAACGTCACAGAAACTTCGTTACGCGCTATCGTTTGCAAGTTGGTGATTCATTCACGAGGTATCGAATGTGGGGAAAGTGATACAGTTTATAAAAATCGATAAACAAGAATATACAATTAATCCAATCATCCAGAAGCAACATTTGAACGTTTAATAGAAAGTGTTTTTACACAAGACGAACAAGAATTAGGAGTGCTGGCTTTTATTGATTGTTTGATTTTTTAATAATTTTAATTAGTTCTCCCAAATAAAATATATGAATGATGTTGTTTCAAAGAATCGCTGATATAATTTCCATGATGAGCTACAGTCGTATGCGGTGTATGTTGTTCATAATTTCTTTCCACTTCAATTTGTATTATAATCATTTTTATTACGTCCTAAACTAATTTCTTTCAGTGTGGAAAACAATCTAGCATAAATAATTAACTACATTCACATACTTCTTTAATTGCAGGTAAAGACGTAACGTCTGATGATCCTGGGCCAGCAAATTTTGAACGGGCAATAATAAACTCTGGTAAGTATACACAATCAACTGTGTACCAACTACAATAATTATTTAACATCATTCTTGTAGACACGTAACAGTAATGGTTCACAAACATTTTGCTTTAAGAATAAATCGAGTATACAGAACAAAATTTCGAATCTTGGTATTTTCCTATACTCTTTCACTTGCCAAAGTGATTAACACCTCAAAACGAAATGTAGTTAATACATACATAATGAATCAATTAAGTATTTCAGCACTGAAGCTTGAAAATATTTAAAAAATGGAGTTAGTCACTTTGACTCGTGTACGACTTAAATAATGATGGTCCTATTATACATAGGGTGCTTGAAAAGATCCAAGAAAATTTACATAAGAAGACACCAAATTGAATTGAACAATTGTTTTTAAGATATTATACTAATATCTTATAAAATAATTTTATTTATCAAGATATTAGATTTATTTTATAAGAAATGAGTATATAACTTAATCTCGCAGACTTCCTCTATAACTGATTGATGATATATAAATATTTATTCATATATTGTATTCATAACTAACGTTCATATATAAATATTCTATTTACGAATAATAATCAGTTCTCGATAACATTTTGAACACCTCCTATACATGCCACAATTCTACAATCCATCATTTAATATTCCACAAATGAATTCTTCGCAAATAATTAATTATTTCAATAAAACGTTCCACAATTTCCCGGCAGGTTATGGAAAATTCAACTATTTATTATTGCTGGCCATATTGCCCGCGAGTTTCTCCAGCATCTTCTCGTCATCGGCGGTATCGTACGTGTTGCCGTCAGCGGAATGCGATCTGAACCTCACCATGTTCGACAAGGGTCTCCTGAATTCAATGACATTCGCAGGTGGTATTCATTTATCGGTAATCACGTAACCGCGGCTGTACTTACAGATTGACCTTTAACCTGTCAAGGGAGTCGGTCAAAGCACATTCGAGTTTGGTTAGAACACGGTGGTACACTACCGGGTCAATTAGGGAGTGTATTTGTAGGAATACGAACACGGTAAATAAAGACGTTCTTGTAATTCTTCCGTAACTATTCTCGTTGAAACCACGGGAGCTTTCAAGCAGGTCGATCTCGACATGAAACCTTTCGAGTCATCGAGTCCGAATCATCACCTCACGATGAAACAGTGGGAACTAATTACACGATAAGAAAATTTCGAAGCGTTTATATACTGTGACAACGACAAATTTGTTGGCATTAATCTAACGGAAATGAGACTGTAACCGGAAACACAATGATTCTTCGTCAAAATCATATCATGATGGAATTTCTTACATTCTATAACAAAAAGTTAACGTCCTAATTATTTAGAATAGTTTTCTTTCATTATAGAGACAATAGTTTTGTATATTTCGAGGGTGTTTATAGGATCTATTTTAACACAAGAACTACCGTACCCGTCAAAATTACGGGTTTCAGTTTTCTTTTATTTCACGATTATTGATACCTTGAAAACGTTAAATATCCAATATAATTTTAAAAATAAATATCACTATAATGAATGCATGAAGAAACTAAAATAAATCTATTGCTACAATTTTTATAAGGATTATATATTGATCACATTAAACGATCGGTATTCTAGTGTTAATCTAATATTACCATTATCATTGCGAGCTTCAAATTTCTGCAAGAGCAATTCATTTTCTCCTTCCGCATTGTCACATAGTGATATTTAACACGACAGCTGTTACTGAAGACACGATTGATTTCAGGAATGATCAGCACGTCGTTTTTCTGGGGATTTATGACCGACACGTACGGTCGTAAGAAGATCATGTTTTACGGTTACATGGTCACTGGCATCTTGAGTCTGGCGTCATGCTTTTCGCATACATCTTGGCTTTTAATTTTTTTCAAATTTCTCGACGGTGTAACGTAAGTTGACGCAATACTTCCAGTATCGTGGTAACGAGCATTGAAGTTTTTCGAAAATTCGGAATTGCAGTAAGCTAGATGTATCTAGCACGTATTTTCGTCGTGCGATTTAGAATGCTTTACAATTAATATTTAAATGTTAAAAACTTATAGATTTCATATACGTAACATTACTGATTTTCTCTGTGATCGATAGTCATATTACAAATTCTTCTATCTTGTACTTACTTACGTAAAATATTATTGTAATTGGAATTCTGTGAAGTGTTAAATTATGCTTACTTTAAAAAATGCAATGAGCACAGACCTCCCGTGTGCCCGGAACTATTATCTTAATTATTTCGAGGCCATTAGCCTACTCAACGGTAAAGCTTGTTTCGGTATTGCCAAGAATAATTTAAATGCGGTATTATTGGATATAATTCGTATTGAATATTGATTTGTAGGAGTTGTTTACCCTGATGAAATCGATTCAAGTAAAAATATAGTCTTTAATATCCATGCACAGTTATAAGCACTTGGAATTTATATCTGACTTATTTTAATAGAATATTTCCAAATTTTCAGCATATCCGGCCCCTATGCCGCTTTAATGTCGTATTTGGCAGAAGTACATAATGAAGCGCATCGATCTCGAACTTACATGTGGCTAGGTGTATTCTTCTCGCTTGGTAATATTTCATTGCCTTGTAAGTGTTATTTCTTCTTACATCTAACAGTTTTTAGTATTGATTATTCGACAATTGCTTTTGAAAAGGATATTATTATGTGTCTTCAAAATGGCGGAAGATTAATGAAATCTTTCAGGCGTCAAAACGCTTGGATCCAAAGTTAAAACACCTTGACTTCCTTTTATATATTTTTCTATAATTTGAACAAGACAAAACAGTCACAAGAAATTTTAAAAAATTACTTATTGTTTACAGTAAAACATTTTTCAACCTTCACTATTTCCATCATTTTGAAAAGATGCTTTTAAGATCTGCATGACTGCTATCAGCGTATTTTTTCAGAAAAAATCATTTATGTAGTATTTTCATTTTTCATTCAATATAATTTAGTTTATTCGTCTAATTAAATTGTAGTCTCCATTTTCTTATTTCACTGCAAAAGTATGAAATTATTACATACAGGTCTCGCGTGGCTCATCATACCTCAAAAATGGAACATCAATTTAATGAGCAAAACCATAGAGATTAGCTCCTGGAGAGTGTTTTTAGCAATTTGCTCGTTGCCAGAATTCCTTGCCTGCATAGCAATGTTCGCGTTTCCTGAAAGTCCTCGTTTTCTCCTTTTGAAAGGGCGAAGGGAAGAGGCTCTTGAAGTTTTCAAGAAAATATATGCGGTCAATACCGGAAATAATCCAGATACATATCCGGTAAAAAATATTACATTCTTCTTTTAAACAGAATTACTTAATTTTCTTTTAAGTAGAATTACTGTTCCAGTGACTTGTTAATTTAATGATGATCTTCATTTGTAGATAAAAGATCTCGAGGAGGAGTATGACACCGTTGAACTATCAAGCAATACTGTAAAAGACAAGGTGCGTGTGTGCTTGCAGCAAATCAAACCTCTCTTCGTGCCACCAAACATTTACAAACTCATTGCAATAGGTTTGATTCAGCTTGGTGCCACAATAGGGTAAGAATGAATTCATTTTTCTACTTAAATAATGACTTTACTGCCATTGACTCTTAAAAGACGGATATTTTTAAAGGTTTTACCGTGAGCAATTCAAGAAATTAATTCGAATTACCAGGAACACAATATAAAAATGTGTGTTGATATTTGAAAGCACAATCAATTTGATTCAGATATTTTCGATTACTTCAGTATAATAAGATCAGAATAATTTTATCCCTTTAAGAATACACAAGTAATTAAGCAACTTTTAATTCGTAGATCGAACTCGATTAGACTGTGGATGCCTCAGTTGTTTTCCATGATGGAACATTTCAAAAACAATTACACGAAAAACAACTATTCGAGTTCGCAACCACGCTTCTGTTATATGCTAGGCCAACAGCCAACGAATAATAGTTCCTCGACAAGTTTCGTGAATGAAACATTAAACGTTGCGCACGTGTGCATTCCGGTATTACAACATTCACCATTTAATAGTCTTTTGAAATAAATATATTTCCATTTAATTTAATTAAATAGAACGTTTGTACTGCCACTTTCTCTTATACGTAATTTAAAAAAAGGATGTAACGTCAACTTTTACAACTATACTTACACTGTTCATAAAATCTTTAAGGAAAATTTCCATAAACATAGGTTAGAGCAAGACTCTACAATAAAGAACGTGATTTTACACTTGTGAACCTCTATTTGTCTCATTTCAGACTGTCTTGAACGCAAGGGTCTTCATTAATTCCATCGTAATCGCTACAACCGGAGTTGTAGGATATACTTTGGCTGGCTCGTTGATTACAGTAGTAGGGAAAAAGAAACTCATAGGTAAATCTACTAAACATTATATAAACACATTTGTCGTAACAAAGTTTAACGTAAACTAATCGTAAGTGGTGATGTCGAAAATTCTCGTTTAAATTAAATGTTGCCCATGTTGCATTACACTGCATATGCTACACTTATAGTCATTCTTTAATGTTCAACAGCATACATATTTTTAATTGTAAGTTTCGAACAGCATTAGCAGTAATTTACAATTTTTCTCTTTCAGCGACCTGTTTCGTGGTAGCCGCAGCTTGCTGCGGTTCTCTTTATTGGGCAGAAAGCACTAACAGTATTCTCGGTTTGTGTTCAGTATTCGTGGCAATGTCGAGCATAGGCGGTGCTTGCGTTGTTAACATTATCGTGGATAATTTCCCAACGTGTTTAAGGTACAACAGTGAAAATAGAATAAACGTTTTCTTTACTATAATGAATGATTTTCTTTTAGAACCATGGCCGTCAGTCTAACGATGATGGTCGGCAGAATCGGAGCGGTCATAGGCAACTTATTATTCCCAGTTTTATTCAACTTATCATGTATAGGACCCTTCATTCTAATAGGTTCTGCTTCTCTAGGTAAACTATTATATAGTACCATAAATATAATACAATTTTGAGGTATCTTAGTATTCGTTAACGTGGATAATTGAAGAGCTTTGCAGATATAGATAATACTTAGCGTTTGTGCAAAAATTAAAATATTTTAGTGGTGACATGATAAGTCATATGAGATTCTTTATCAAGTAATTAGAGTAAAAATTTATTTAAAAATGTTTCGTTCAGTACGCGATGCAGCTAACGTGAAACTATTTGTGAATAGAATTGTTATTGTTTCCTTTCATCGATTTTTCAGTGTCAGCCTTACTAGTGAGCCTTCTACCTCGAAAGCATTCGGAAACGGACAAATCGAAGAACGTTATTTGACGACAGTATTCTGTGAATGTTAATTTTCAATCTAGGTGTTTGAAATTCTACAAGTTAACTAACTGCAACTAAGAATATCACGTGTAAATAAATTATATCGTTGTTTTCTCATCGATGTGTTATTCAGGTGCATGATTTTCCATCATGTAAATATGTAAATACAGTACGGTTACGCTCATACACCATAAGATCCCTTCGCGTTTTCTATGTACACGTGAAGCTACATAAACGATTCGTAGAACGAGTGCGTGTTATAGGTGAAATTTTTAAAAAGAATGTCGTGTCTACGTCGCGTGGTATCATTTAAGAATGATTCCGACGTTGTCTGTAATCACTTAATCAGTGAGTGAATCATCAGGTAGCGCATTAAATAACTAGTAAGTTTTTGAAGTAATTTATTAAAGTAATTTTTTTTTGTACAAACGTGTACAATAAAGTTGTTTTATTATTGATTTAAAGCAAATGCGACTTTCTTCTCATTCTTTCCTCTTGAAGAATATAAAAAATATTATATAATCGGAATTGATATTCCTTAATTGTAATTTGATTCATATTAATGTACTGTATAAGAATACATTTTAATTATTTTCAAGTGTTTGAAAAATTAAAAATTGCATGTAGTTTTAATTAATAAGGTACATAGACACTCTTTGATGTGAGTTGTATAATTGTAATTATTATACTTATATTTATCAGAAATTATGAATCTAATCATTCATTTTGTCTTTGAAATACTACTTCAGTGTAGTATTTAAAGTAGCGTAGTATTCAATGTAGTATTTAATTAATCACTTGCTATAGTAAGTCGGTAGTTTAGAACTGCAAACAAAAAATGTCAATCTGTGAAGCATTTCTCAGATTTTCAAATCTGTGGCGCTACATCAGCACGGAACTAAAAGTCCCTAGATAATATTTACATCTTCATAAATCAGAATTATACGGAAAAGGATTCCATGTGTAGTTTAAATTATATATATATGAAATTATTTATAAAAATTGTAATAACTAGAATGAGTTTTTTCGATAAAAAACGTTCAAGAAAGAGTTAGTGATAAACAAATCTTGTTATCGGTCAGCTCAAAGGGAATTTAGTTCTGTTCAAACAGCGCTCATTGTCAGTCGAATCGAGCGGCTTTGACAGTAATGGAGAAAGTGTACGTGATGTGAAAGATTTCAAAGTTCTCTTGTCATTCGTAGATTGTTAGACTGGTCTGAAATCATGGAAGAGGTATTTCAAAACGGGAATTATCAAAGAGAGGCAAATGCGAACATGACCACTACGGAATTGCAGAAAGAGGTAAGTAACGCTTCGGTACTCTTCCTGTTTTAATTCGTCCGCCAAATCGATATACATCGTTGGGTTCTGTATTCCAAAACAATTGTTTCCAAACAGTTTTACGAATGTTTCGATTATTATTCTATTCTCGTGAACGATGAAAGTCAATGTTGTTTAGGAAAAAAAGACGCTCAATAATCTGAAACCGTACGTAAGTATATTGCAAAAGAATCGAAACGACGCTCAGTGTTTCTCATGTTCTGTTATTGTTGATGTTCTGTAGACAATCGAAGACCCATGTCTTTCTATGTTTGCTATTTACTTAGGGATATGTTTTTATTAAACTATAATTACGATTTTATTATTATTAATTCATTTGTACGATCGTTTATTTATTAAATATAAATAATACATCACAGTTTTTTGTGATGGTTAATGGATATTATTTTAATATTAAACGTTTCTAATAAAGAACATATACATTTATGCGTATTATTGAAGGAAATGATTTATATTCAAAAATTTGAAAATTATAACTGTTTAGTCTCTTCGGAAATACGTTGTGGAAGTAGGTCATAGATTCATGATTGAGCACCATTGCACAGGTGTTGGCGGTAGTTACAGTAGATAGTAAGTATTTACCCGCGCAAGTGTTATGAGATATATATTTTACAAACATGTGTGTAATTACTCAGGTTGAAATGAAATTAGCAATTCTATATTTTTATTCATACTTTTATAACAGGTTTTTTTTTACAGTATTTAGAAATGTTCAATTCCTTAAATAATTGGAACTTCTGCTTATTTAATTCAATGTCATATAATTTTGACTATTTTCTTTGTTATATTATTTGAATTTGAATTTGAATTTTATAACTTTTAAATATCGCACAATATTTACATAATATTAATGTATGATGTATGATGTTTAATGATGTAAATATTTATACATACTATGATCTACTTTTTATATTATACATTAGGATTCATTACTTGAGCATATGGAGATTTCAATAGTCGAAGCTGAGAAACGAGCAAATGGAGCATTAAATTTAAGAGAATTTTATATAGTTTACCTCATTGAGACTAAGTGAGTAATATAATAAAAGTAACAGAATTTATGATATTTATTGTTAATTATATGGAAAATTTTGGTATGTTCTTATAGAGTTACTGATCCAGACTTCAAAGGGGCGCTTAACAAAATAAGTTCTCTATGGCGTCGATATACAGAATTCGAACTGCTTAGAGCTTATTTAGAGATTTCATATCCCTATATTGTACTGCCTCCATTACCAGAAAAAAAAGTTCTTTATCCTTGGCAAAAGGTTACCACAGATACATTTGATCCAGATTTTGTTGATCGACGTAGAGCAGGTCTTGAGGTACATTCATCTTGTTCTTTTACTTTGTCAGTTTACTTATCAAAGTATTTAACATAACATATTCATTTGAAATTTTGGCACAAATTTTTCTTAAGAATTTCCTTCTGAGGGTAGCATCACATCCAATATTATCTCGTGATGAGCATTTCATGGGGTTTCTACAACAGAAGGATGGCTGGAGAGAAAGTGTTAAAGAGACTGGTAAATTATATAGTTTGTTAAATAAATGTTTTATATAAGTCATGTAGTACACTTATAGAATATTCTAATTTTGTATTCTTTGACAGGATACTTACAATTAGCAGAATCAAAATTAAAAGCATTGAGTGTAGCTGTAAGATTAAGGAAACCAGATAAAAGGTTTGAAACAATAAAGAATTATGGAATTGAACTTCAGGTACATTAATAATTTATTTGACTGTTAGAAAATAATTAAATTTTGGATATTTATAAAGTTTTGTTAATGTTTTCCTTAGAGTAACTTATGCAATCTTCTACGAGTGCGTGCGCGTTTAGTGGAGAAACAGTACAGTTTGTACAAACTACATGCAAATTATGGTCGTGTATTTAGTGAATGGAGTGCCATAGAAAGGGAAATGGGTGACGGCTTACAGGTACTTTAAGTTTTAAGTAGTTTTCAAATTTTTCAATGTCTCTGTATAAATCAATTAAAATGTGAAATATTTCTGTAAGTTATAAATAATTTTTATAAATAACGAAGTATAATTAAGGTACGCTCTAAGTATATGTATTGCAAGACACACTGCATTACAGCCTCTTTTCTTAGAAATCGGGCCATTATTTGGATTCATTAGCTGCAATGATAGATACAACTCTTGAAGAAGAAGAATTGATAGCAGATCAATTAAAGGAATGGTTATTTGGTGCTTCTGCATTACAAGCAGTTGTCAGGCGAAGAGAAGCTTTACAGTTAACTAAAGATGAAACTCATGATGCCTTGACCACTGCATTGGAGCAAAAAGAGAAAGTTATGCAAGGTCTTGTACTATAGATAATATTATAACAATTTTAATTAGAAGTATGAACTTAATAATAGAATGATTTTTGCTATTACAGGAAAGTCAGGATTAATGTCACGGTTGTTTGGTTCAGTAGACACAGAGGAGGTACGCGAATTAAAGATATTGCAGTTAGACCAAAGAATTGCACAGCATGAAGAAGCTGTCAAAAGGGTAGATGAGGATTTAAAGTTAGTTTAATTAATTGTATATCATTTAGTTGTTGGAATCAAGTAAACATTATTTACAATAAATAAATAATTAATATCAATATTCTACTTAAATACTATATCTACTTATATAATATTTTTAGGTCTTTTTCTATTAAAGCAATGATGGATATAGAAAGATTTCAACGTCAGAAGGTATTAGATTTAAAAGAAATATTAGCAGCATACTGCATCTTACAGTTCAAACTCGCTAGAAAGGTAAATATTTATTATAGTTTCAATTTTATAGACCTACCTGAATAGATATATTTGATTATGAATAATTGCAGGGGCTGCAAGCTTGGCAACACATTAAAAATTGCCTCGAGAGTATGCCATAAAAGTCGTTTCTTATTTCAGCTGACAAAGAACAATAACTGTTCTACACCTCTCGCGCGATCTACATTCCTATATTTGTAAGCTCACTCATAATATACGCTTATTATTACATGAATGTACAAGATTGTTTCTATTATTTAATGTTACATTAGACGATATTACTTATATACGTATATATGTGCATATATGTATATGTGCATAATTAATGTTGGATATATAGATATGTGAAGCATTATTTAATATTTATATGTATTTAGTACGTCTTTGTTGTATATGTAAGATACGGTTAATCAGTAATATGGATGTTCAAGCGGTACTTAAGGGTCGTCGTAAAAAAAAAATATGGTTTATATGTAATATGAACCATTCAATGAAGTTTCTTGAATCTCATCGATGAAAGTTCAAAGTAATGTTGCTGTAACTTTTTATACATCGTATCCACTGTCTGCTCAATCAACTTTTCAATTTCGTCGTTGTCGATCAAATGTCCAAATTGTATCTCACTTACCGATACAATTGTTGCATTTATTTTTCGTAATGATAGATGCCTTAGTGATATCATTAGATGATAAAATTTAAGAGTTTAAATGGTATTTTCTACGTGTAAAACTATGGTTTTCTACGTATACACCTATTTCAGTACAATTTAGTAGTTTGAGATGTATGCGAACTTTTCTCTCCCGATGTGGATTTATTTATATTTACGGGTTTTACAACGTACTGCAGTTAACTACAGCTGATGGATGTCTAGTATACGAATGTTACGGTCTTACAATATCTCCTGTATAATAATAATAATAATTTAAATTATTATTCTGAAGTTATTTATTTACTTTTCACACAAAAAGATTTGTATGTGTGATACTATAATACGAGATAATATATTACATTATCAGCCAACATTGCGTACTGTATTATTTAAATTAATAAATATAATTTTTTAAACGTACTCTATTCGGTAAATTATCTCGTTTTCTTAACGTATCTTATGTAGGTCTATAATTCGCCTCCTTTAGTTTGAGGATTTTGTCGCTAGATGGCATTACAATTTACCTTTTTGCATTATATCATGAAGGATTAATTATTGAGCCATTCCAATTAGCAATACATAAAATGGGACAAATAAACTCGACGGATAATATGAAACTTCAATATATTTTTTATTTGCAAATTAACGAAATTTTTCATACTTTTTCTGTTACGCTTCGGTTGTGACATTTTAAATCAAGTTTTGAACTGGAAAAGATTTCTCTCCGTCATGCACAAAATATAAAATTCAAGGCATATAGAATAAGCTTCAATAATCATTAGTTAAAAAATTCTTAAGACTATATTTAAAATAACTCAGCTAAACACATTTATAGAACCTCTATTGAGGGATCACAGGTAAATCGATTTGTGGGGGAATTCCCCGACAAACGTACTACATACTTGTTAAGCATAATGATGCCGTTATAAAAATGTAGATTACGTCAGAACAGTTTTTAATCAAGAAAAACTACTCTAATCAAACTTATACTTGATCTTCCACTCAAACTTACACTTGATTTCAAATTTTTAATTGGCATTATCTTAATGTGGATCTAAATTATTATAAATGTTAATTTTTTACCATAAATACCTTACGTCTCTGTAAAAATCAAAAAAACTTACTTTTTATAAATAATTCAGATAGAAACCAATTGTTTTCTTTACACCATTAAAAGTGAAAAATAAAGTAATTTAAAGAGTGAAACACCAGACCATTAACTCGTTGCCCTATAATTTCTTTTCCAATTACGTTCAACGGAGATATCTTGTTGTTCATAATTCATTAGAAAAAGAGAAAAATTCTACATTTATTTTATGTTTACGTTTACTCAGAAGCATTACAATTAATAATAGGAAAATAATATTCAATTCGAACTTGGAAGAATAAAGTCATATTTATATTTGTTAAATTCTTTATGAAATCGTCACCACTGGTCGGACACGATATTGCAGGACAAAGGGTTAAAAATAAAAAATATTAATTATTAATCACTTATTTCTCTAGTATTTATTTTGTGTTACACGTATTCAGTACCAAACAAACCTGTAGAAAATATTCTATGAAATCAGGTGGTCCAGAAAGGGTGCGAAAGATAGAAACAGTAATGAATACAAAATGACCAGTAGAGAAGGAGTGTTGTTGGAAAATTAATCGATAAACTAGTGCTCTTTAATTGGACAATTTATTACGTGTGCGCCGGTATAGAAATATCATACAAATCCGAAGACGATCCGAATAGATTACGAAAACGTTAGGTTTACGATGTTCTCCCTTTCATACAAGTTACATTACAAGAGGAGCGGTGTGGAACGATTCTATACAAACACCGAAACGAATCACCACTAAAACGATTCGCTAATGTAACGACAATGAAAAATAAGAGGGAACGGCAGGGGATGGAATCATTATTTACAATTCAGTGCGTTACTGTTTTCACATGAAGCTCCGCACACTTTGGTATTAATCGAATTTATATACATGTTTGCGTTTACATTACAACTTACAACGTAAATCGAGAATAACGTGCTATCGTCGATATTAACTTCTTTTCTGTTTATACGTGACTCGGCTATTTATGTATCGATATTATGAATTAGATAAAATGGGCCTTTCTTTTATCCTCTGTGACACAGTCTGACGATCAGAGTTGGATGCTGTACATTCTTCATTTCGTTATATTGTAATTTGTAATTAATTCTGTCACTCGCAGAATTACTTTTATTGAAAATTAACTAAACTTCTTAAAAGGTCTTTCAATATGAGTGAATCTGAAAGGAATATAGAATTTCGATTTGTATTTGAAGTATTTATATTTCGATAATATTTTTAACGGTTTGTTAATGAAATAGTAGACGTCGATTGGTCTTAAAGTGAAATTATAAGTGATAGGTTTCGTTGCATGCAAAGTAGGTTTGATATTAGGTCAAATGTAAATAATTTCGTGTTTGATTTATAATGTACACATTGTTTTCCATCTCTCTGATATTGTACAATTGCATTATTGTGTTTTTACAAGTTAGATATCACGTTCCCATGAGTAATGGAAATTTCTTCTAATAAACACGAATTGTTAATTCGTATGAAATTTCCTCTAACGAAACCGTAGGCTTCTGATATAATTCAATTCTCCTAACACAAAAAATTCATACATACCTGCAATAAATATGGTACATGATCCCTTTACTATTTTACTACTTTCAGAAATAAAATACTTATAACTCTTCTAGAAAACAACACCTAATTTCCAACAGTTCGTTAAAACAAAAACACAAAAGTAGCTTATTTACAATTGCAACATTATAATTGAATCTATGTAACATATTGTCAGCGTTTCAATACAGTATACATAAAAACTTTTAATATCATAAAAGTGGCATTTAATTTTTACTATCCATAGATTACATAAAAACAAAAGAATAAATTAATGTAACTATCCTAGTTGTATATGTTCAGTGATGTATTTTTTCAATATGGATAAGAAATTGGATGAAATAACTGGAAGACAAAGACAGGACCATTCAAATAACGAAAATGTCTGATTTTTTAAATAAATTTCAATCGTAATAGAAAGGTTGTCCTTCTTCTATAAATAAAATTTTCTTCAAATAAATATTTTATTTATCACGAACAAACACACATTACTTCCACTTTGATTTCTTTAGTCTTTTATACAACAAGTTTGCCCAACTCTGTCGACGATACTGCGTCGTTCTCCCATTTTATATCCTTTCTCTCTCGCTCTCGCTCTCTCTCTCCCTTCCTCTTTCTCTCTCTCTTTCTCTCTCTCCCTCCCTCGCACTCTCGTTCTCTCTCTCTCTCTCTCTCTCTCTCTCTCTCTCTCGTTCTCTCTCGTTCTCTCTCGTTCTCTCTCGCTCTCTCTCTCTCTTTTACTCGCTCATTCACCCTCCCAGCGATAAAAACGCTCTTTGGTCATTTATACGAGCTAACAGAAACTGGAGAACAAACAAAAATCAGCCAAAGCGCAAAGAATACAACATCATGTCACTAACTTTCAACATAATCACTAGATTTTTCGTCGCAGAACAGAAGTTCAGATACAATTCATTCTAAATCCCTTTCGATGCGAATCGTTCAACTGAAGACGCGTTCAATGTCCATTACCCGGCGAGCTTCGTTACCAAGAAAACGTCGTGTCTTCGAACAGAATAATTGGAAAACTTAATTATATAACCGTGTCAATACACGTTGCCGAGTGTCGATCTAACGAAATCCTTCGCTACGCTTATTGCACCGCGTCGCTTGGAGCTCACTGAAAAGAATAGTTAATAAATATCGAACAATCGAATCTCCAATGTTCCACTAAAGTTTATTAATCAATCACCAGTCACGCAATTAATAGCTTAACCGTCGGAGCAATTTTTTCGTTCTACTCGTACCGGAGGTATATTCGATCATTCGCGTTAATTTGTTTCACAAGTTTTTGGTGCACCGGTGTGCAAGCTTCGGTAGCAAATCAATCTTACAAATTATACGAATTATCGTTTCCGCTGTTTCCGTTTATTTTATTTTTCTTTCATTTGACTAAGCACACTTAGCAAATTATGCAAATCCTGTATCCCGTTTCCTTCAATGTCAACGTTAGTTCACAATTCATTTGATTATTCGGCATTTCTTCTCTTTCCTTTCTTACTTTTCTTTTTGTGCTTTTACTAAATGTAACTCAGCGGGTATTCCGTTTGAAAAATATTACAATGATTTACACCGTTTTTCTCGTTTCTTTCCTTAATAGACGATCATCGTCACGTTAATGAACGATCAATATAGTTGACACGCGTCGAGAAAGTCGACCGTCGAATACTCTTTGATGGTTCGTTTACACACGTTCTACCTGAGATTTCTCCTGAACAGAACTATTCGTGATTAATCGGATTCCACGTGGTCGCCGTACAAACAGTTTTAATATCGTGAAACATTGAGCGCGACGTTTACGTTATTTCTGGCAAAAATAATCCGTTCGAATAACCGCCGACCCGAATCGTTCCGAAATACGATCGAAGCGCTTCGGACGCGTAAGATTTCATGACATGCGTATCTTACAATAATTTCTAGTTATTTTTCCTTTTTTTTTCGTTCACTTTCGCTTCAATCCACCGTTATATAAGCTCATGTTCCTACAAATTATTTGTTTTAGTTCGTTACAGTTTCCTTTCCTTTGTCGTCCGAGAAATTGATTTTCTCAACCCTTTCGCGCGGGAAGTGATTTTGCCCGCCTATTTTTGTGCAGCGAACGAACAAGCGCGAAATAAAATTTGAGAAAAAAATTGAGTACTTCTACTTTGACCTTTACCATTTATTTCAAGTAAGTTTATAAAAGATATATTCCAATGTTTCAATAGTTAAATATTAAATGACCGCTTTAAGAATATTGAAATATATCAAATGTTTATTGTCAAGATAATGAATAACTTTTTCGATCACTTTGAAGTGTTCTCTGATTGACTAAAAGATCCTAAAAGGTCACTCCGTTATTAAAAAAACAGCGACGAATGGTTAAAATGAAAAAGGACTCAGAATATCTAAGTAACCTTTGAATTATTCATTGTAAATAAACACGAAAATATCCTTCCTGAAATAGTCAGTTCAATCACGTGATTTTTTATGCATAAACTATTTCTTACAGGATAAAAACACATAGTACCTCAATTTGAATACAATATTAAACATTATTCCAGTTCTCCCTAAAAGACAACAGACAAAACGTGTTCCATTTATAAATATATTAATCATTCATAAACATAAAGTTTGAAATTACACGTATCAATGTATGGCGTACAAAATCGATGATATACAATCATAGAATTTCATTTCCGAAAGCTGAAAGTTAGAAAAGATCAGAGTTCGTCGAATGGAGTTAAGAAACTTCGTTAATTCTGACAACTTAATTTTATTCCTACGTTTAAAATTCGCATCCGTATCACCAGTTTATTAAAACGTACTTTTCTTTTCCAAACGGTTGGTCTGTCATGTTCCGATGGAAATCATTTGATAATAAAAAAATAACACAGACATTTCCCCGGTCAAGCGCTATCTCGTTTACCGTCCATTTCCAAAATAGCTGCGGGCGCGAAAGGGTTAAGCTGTTTTCCAGAGAAGCCTACAGATTTCGAGACAACATCCGTCGTTCGAGCCCGTTTGTGCATGTTCACCCTATTTGTTCTCGCAGACTACAATTCTCTTCAAGCACTTATTAAAAGAAGACCACGAAGAAAGCGGACACTTTCGTTCTGGCCACACTGCACAACACTATGGACTTCCTGTATCGTGGTGAAGGGAGTCACTGTCACTTTCGAGGTAAGTTACGTAGCTGTCGGTACTGTCGGGGTGCTGTCCCATGTCTGGACCGCCACTGCCTGGATGATGGGGCCCAGGGGGTGGCAGAGGACCCCCGCCCCCACCACCTCCGCCGTCGTTCATAGGCCCACCGAGCATCCCTGGTGGTGGCAACTGTGGTGGCCCGCTATGAAGATCGTAACCGTGCATCTGGAAAAGATATCATCGAAATTGTAACAAACTTTGACCATTTTTGGTAAATTGTACAATGTACGGTATCTACGATTGCCAAGAAATTATATATTGAACAATCTGTTTCAATTTTTACATTGACAACTGAAATGTCTGCAGTTGTCCAAATTTTAGTATCACAATGTGTTTATGTTCTTTATTTTTAAAGCAAAAATTCATGTAAAAATGTTCAAGCAATGGAGATCCAAAGCTTTTGTCAAACTTTTACGGGAACAGAACAGAATTATATAAAAAAGAAGTTCATCGGAGAGGATTCGAATGAACTTATGTATTTTGGAATTTAATTTATTTGCAAGTAAAAAGTGTACTTTTGAATCTCTATCTCGAAAATTATTTATCGGACTGAGTTTTCGAATTATTAATTGAAAGTTTAGTTTTATGATAATAAAGGTTTTAAATAAATCTTTATTTAAAAAATTTCACGTTAGAGGCCGATTGTTTGAATGTTTGTTTCGAATATGGCATAATTACTTTTGGCAATATACAAATTCTAAAGTGGATATAATTACCTGTGATACCAAATGGTGGAAAGATGGTGTGTTGGGGTCTAGCCTGTCTAAATCAGTATGGAGAGCGAAGTCCGAAAGTGCTTTCCACGGTGGTTGATAAGCTTGCACCTCGAGTGGCGTCATTCCTATGGAACTCTCGTGTCTCACGGGACTACTGGCCACCATAGGTATGCCGTGCATTCCACCGAAGCCTAATTTACGACCATCCTACAATAAAAAGCACCACCGGTTCATTAAATTGTTGCTCGGAATGCGAAGTACTATAAAGTCCCTAAGAAATTTTTCTTGCTCCCTATGTTCGCTGTTCAACAGCGTTCTAATACAATAGTTTTCTCTAATAAAATTCCTCCAAATACTCCTTGTAGAACGAATCCGGTGCAATATAGATTACAATGAACCAAAGAAATCATACTTAGCACTAGAACTACTTATCAAAATAACTGGTTTCAGTTTTCCTATTTAGCAATGACTAATATTTTAAAATTACTAAATATTCAGAAATGTGAAAAATGTACCAAAAATCTGCTGTTACAATTTTTATAAGTCTTACGCATTGATTATGTGAAATGCTTGGTAGCTTTAGTGTTAATTTCATACGACCTTCGTCGTTGACTTATCATTGATTCTTGGAGCTATCGATAATTTCAAGGTGACGAGTTCGTTTTAAACACGTAAAGGTAAAAGAAACAGAAAAATGTTCTCCAAGGCTTAAAGACCGTTCGCCAGGAAACGTTGAACATATCGAAAGCCGTGTATTCACCTTCTCCTGCATTTGCTGCTTCATCGCGATGGTCTTTTTCTTGTCCTTGCAACGCTTGTTCTGGAACCATACCCTAATTACTCGCGGACTGAGTCCCGTCATTTCCACCAACTGTTCCTTCATTAATGCGTCCGGCCGCGGATTCGCCGCGTAGCAAGTCCTCAAAGTGTGAAGCTGCTTCTCGTTCAGTACCGTGCGTACTCTGGTTGGCTTTCCATCGGAACCGCCGCTGCTTTTATGGCTGCCTGATCCTCGGGTACCACCCACGCTCGCTTTGTGTGATCCGCTCTCCGACCCGGAATCTGCGAACAACATTAGCGACGATTAAATCACCGATAGCTTAAGTCAATCTTGCGCGAGCTACTTCGTTTCAGACAATTTTAACCTTTTGCGGTCCGATGTCGTGTCTAACTCGACATAACATTTCCTTGCAGCAGGTTCAACGTCGGGTGTTGCTCGACATAGTTTTGGAATTTAAGAATTATAATTACTTTAATTATCTCTGAACGTCAATTCATTAATTTATATTAAAAGCAATCAATAAAGGTATTCGATTGCTTTTTAGCTTATTTTATACTTCATCCTGCATAACTTTATTAAAACCAAGACAAAGTCGAAAATTCATTCGGACCGCAAACGGTTAATCCGTTCTTTCTTCTGATATAACGTCACGAAGCGACTGCTTTCGTGAATTTTAACCAGTTAAATGCGTTTGACGAGTATACACGTCATCTTAAAGCTTATGATATAATTCTTTCAACGATGAATTATCCATTTCGTCAGATAAACGTGTAATTCTCCTTTGTTTTACTTCGGTTTTCCATTCAAATATATCCTAGATGCATTCGTCCCGCTTGATGAGTGCACACTTCATTTTTTCGTTTTATTGCACGTTAAACGGGAGATTTTTCAAACTAAATTTTACAGTTAATGGGTTAATACGTCGCGACCACGCGTTACATATATGTGACACAGCGATTCGTTTAGAGAGCTCAGCATCATATATAGTAGATCCCCGTATAACGCGATTAAAAAATTCCGTGTTTTTGATGCTGTCCCAACTTCTTTCTCTGCTTGCATTACTTTCTTATGAAGCATTTCATTTTTATAGTTATTTTTCGACGATTTTTAACCACTTGCCCTGTAATCTCTTTCTCAACTCTGATTCTAGATTTTATGTCTATGTTTGCTCTGAAGTATAATAATTGATCAGGGATGAATAATATTCACTTCGAACTCGAATGAATCGACATATCAGTTTTTCGTTGAATAATTAAATCATTCTTTTGTAGTTTTCGATTTTGGATATCGAAGCTCGAAGTCGCCATTACAGCGACATTCAACCGAAAAAGCTTAACATATATTTGTATATGATATACTCTATTGTCTATTGGACTACACAAAAATATCACACATATATGATATTTATGTAAAATGCTTCGTTCGCTTTATTTACTATGTTTTAAATGTGTGAAAATTATATGAATAACGTATCACGCGAAGCAATTGCAAAAAACGTGCAGTCCACATTAAGGATATTTCAAATTTGACCGCGTGTTAAACTTGCACATCATTGCTGTGCTGATATGATGCGACGTGCTACAAACGTGGAGGTGTTTTGATTCCAAAATTGCCAACCACGTGTTACGAGTCGACAATTGCGTTGCATTACGTATTCCAGATTGTTACTTACGAAATTATTGATAAGCAGAGTTCAGTGTGAGTAGGTGTTTGCATTGGTTGCAAGTGTAAAGTGTTAGTACAATGAAGAAAAAGAAGCTAGCTAAACATTAAGTGGATAATAATTAGTAACAGAGTCATCATAAAAGTCTGAATAAAAGACAATTTCATTTTACCAATTAAAGCGTTTGCAGACTTGAAAATCATTAAAAATGTAAAAATTCTAAACATAAAATTAGGTATATTTTTTAGATTCTACCGACTAGCAAAGAGAACGTCAAACTAATGAGTAGGGTTAAGGAAATTTCGTAAATATATGCGGGGATACATGAAAAACATACGGCGAGAATTTATTTCAATTTCACGATGTAAACGATAAACAGCAGCTATTCGAGTATTCGCAGAAGACTGCCGTTAAAAGAACAGCAAGAATTAATCTGTTACTTCGAGGAACAGAGATGTAAAAAAAGGGATCGCATCATTCAAAAACGTCCGAGAACTTTTTCGCGAGAATAAATGATTCGTGCAATTCTACGCTGCAGTGATATCAAATTTATGTATCTCTTGAAAATGACCTTCTATAATACCTCAGTTTCTGTTTCAGCAGTAGTTACAATTCCCGATGAGGATCATAAAACATGCAAACAAGTTTTACAAGCAAATTGGTTCGATAAGGTTTTATGTCAGGCGTCAGGCTCTACTAAACTCCTCTCCTCTCCAGACATTACTCCCGAATTCCAGATTTTTCGTTGAACTAGAACGTTTACTTATCTCGCTGCTCGGGAACAAAGAAAAAAGAATGGGAAAAAGAAGAAGAGGAAGAAGGAGAAACCGGAGGAACGGACGGTGGCTCAACGGGAACACTGCACAAATTGCAAGTCCGCTGTTTTCATCGGCGCCGATGGTTTGCCCGGTCTGATACGCCGCTTATTTGGAAGAGAGCCGACTCCTCGGGGAAGAGCAACGCGACTAAATCAGGAGAATGCAGAGTAGAATCCTAACCGGTCTTGCGAAACCTTCTTTCGACCAGCTAATGGGAGATCCGGATAGTAGTTCAACATGGCGGATCGGGAACGCGAAGACAAACGCCTGCTCCGTATTCGAGCGACAATGTCACCGATGAGCAAACTTTGACTGCGACCGACGTAAAATAGAAACACGGAATTGTTGTGTATCAAGGTTCCATCCTGAAAATTTCATTAATTTTTCTATATCAGGTACCAGAGAACATTCGTGCGGGTTCTTACATTGAAATTTAAAAACAGGGTACAATACAGTTGTTATAAAATAATTTAATTTGATTTGATACAAACGAAATTAACATAATTTGTTGCTAATGCCATTTTCATTTATTAAACTGCATAGTGAGATATTGATTGAAATCGGACCTCGTTGCTAACAAGGAAACCGCGTCAACTTTTTTCGGTACATACTAAGTATTAGATTTATTACAATTATACAGGCGAATAAATGTTATTGAAAAAAAGACAATTTGAATAATTCCTTTTATTTAGATGGACGATAGAAGAGAACTTGCAGTTTCGTTTTAGGAATTACTATCAAATCTGTGGGAGATTATTCAAGTCCACTTGAATGTAATACGTATGAAATATTTATTTTATGATGTAGAGTTCAAAGAGGTTGATAAAGGTTTACGTTAAAATTATAATATTTAAAATGAAATACGAATATTTATCTTTTATGGGCATTCTTTTTATATTAAAGGGGTGGAAACGATATTGGGGATGAAAGATATATTTGATACCTTGGGAACTGTCAGATCAATTTGTTCAAGTATTCCGAACTAGTTTCTTAAAATATTAAGGAAAAAAAAGTTCCCGTAAAAACTTTCTAATCTTTCGGTATTCGTACACTTGAAACGAAACGTTGAGATCGCGTAGCTCTAAGGTCACTTTTCCCGAAGTAAACAGGAACGTTCTATTTCGATTGTAGATGACGATAATGATAATGTACATTTTAAGTGTACTTCGATAGCAAATGGCGACGTGCAAAACGTTCTGTACGAGTCGAAAATCATAAAATGGAGAAACGTATGGCAATGTGATTTTTCTCATTCCACGAAAAATTTAGAAATACTCCCATACCGAGCAAAGTCGAACAATTTCTCCTGCAGTCGATTTGAATATAATTTCTCCCGTTGATCGTTTATTTTGCACGGACATATTTTCTCCTTTAAAGGAATTCTGCGGGACCCTATGCTGTCCCACATCGCTCGTTAATTACCAACGCAGAAATAAGTAAAAATCGCGAGATATTTGTGTCGAACCTACCTACGAATCAGGAAAGTTTCAAAAGGAATAAAAATGTTCAAGTTCAGCTCCCTTGTTAGTCGCATCGATCAGCGAAGGACTGCGCGAACGAGCGGGAACGATGAAAAAAAAAATGGGGAATCACAAACCTTTCGGGCAGATTTTAGCTCGCCAAACAGCGAAACCTGTTGAGAGTCGAATTTCATTAACTCCCAATTAACGAGTAATAAGTAACTCGTGCTGCGATAAGGATCCAGTTTCCTCGGCAGTGTCCTTCGAAAGGATTTGGTCGCCACACGAAATCGAGTGTTCGCGGATGACGAGAGGCGAGGAGGTCGATAGAACGAACGGAATCCGACATTGATTATTTTTCCAAACGTATTCAAAAGGTTGATGGAAAAAACGAACGACGAATACGAAATACTTCGCTACTGGTCATTGTTATCTTGTTCTTTGATATAAATAATAATCGACACACAAAATACGCTACTGTTCAAAAGTATTAGAATCAGCTCCGATAGTGTACGATTTACGAAGTGCAAAATAAGAGTTTAATATTTTTTAATGAGATCCAAAGAAGCTAATGAACTCACTAGAAGAAAATTAGAAGAAACTCTTATATCATTAACCCTTTGCACTCGAGAAGTGACTCTCGCCACTTGATTTCATACAGTAAAACTATAAAATTTGATATTTAATATTATACTTTGTATAATACATCAGTTCGAGAAATATTGAAATAAAATAGCTTTTCCTCGATGTACGAGTGATTTCTCTCCGAGTTAGTTTCGCAAAATATTGTTTTTATCTCATCAGAAAATGTTGAAATATTTCCAGTGGAAAATTTCCTAGTGCAACGGGTTAAAGACGGTTTTATTTCTTCATACCTGGAAACTTTTCATCAAATAATTAAATACACCTGTCCTCGAATTGTTTCATTACGAAACACGTAAATCACCTATCAATACAATAGAACACATTAACTATTGTTGTCAACGCAAGAAATGAAAGATGATCGAAACTCTGTATTTCACGAACCAGTAATTCACCAAGCATCCTAAAGGAACATTTCGCTTCTCCGATGAAGAAGAATAAACTATTATAAGAAAGGGTTTCCAGGAGGCACGAACGACCACCGAAATTACAAGCAATAGAGCAGGAAAACAATTTGTACGGTGAAACCTCAGCACGTGGAGCGGCTTATACGTGAATTCGTAGCAGGTCCTCCCATTAACTCGCGTAAAGGGGGACACAGATTCCCAAGATGGAGGGGGGGAGAATTGAATAAACTTTCATGAAAGAAAAAAAAAGAGAGAAGGAAGGATGGAAAGGAAATGATAGAGATCGTGCGTAGTTATGTGCCACGGTAGTTGGCAGAGAGGTGCTACATTTGACACCTCGGCACCTCTGTAAAGAGTTGTCAAACCACTGCCGTCACCGGTCCCGTGGTCCACGGGTTTCGTGCATCGGGGAAAGATGTTTAGGCGCAACAATTTCCATGAGGAAGTCAAGTGACAAACACCATAGAATATGTGCCGGTCGCGCGCGACACTAGGAAATTGTTTACGCGGGAATTAGGAACTACGCTCCAGGTAGCCCCTGGTGTCACACGTACCACACAACCTTCAATTATCATCGATTAAGCAACCTGGTGCCACGTTGTTAGACCATCCGTCTAAATATACGGTGAATAAGAAAAATTGCTCGATCATTGGCTGCGTGATTTAACCCTTACCTTACCAGTGATTCTAACTACTCGTGGCTCCTCCTGGACTCATAATCAGACCGTTGGCACAAACGTTTTGAACGTGTATTTGGTTATTTTGTTGGTCTCTTTAACCCTTTGCCTTACGATAACGCGTGAGAGTCACGGTGAAGATTTCCAATAGGATTTAACAAACATAGATATTACTCGATTCATTTCAATTCGAATGAAATATTTTTCTTCTGTTATCGATTACTATATTGTATTGTATTGTTGTGCGTTGATTACTCTTTCTTCAATAAATTATTAATAGCGAAGTTGTTGCATCGATCATCGTTGAGAAATAAATCGAAGGGTAGAGGGTTAACTAAGGAATTGAATAATTCAGAGATTGTAAAAAAGAAATGATACTCATTGAGTCGGGTTTTGAACTTAGAATTTAGACTTCAACCGTCGGGTCACTTTTGACCCGTCGGTTATGTACATATTATGTGCAGCAACGTAATTGATTCTGCTGATGTTGACGCGATTTTGATTAATTTACTTATTTAACTTGTAAAACTACTTTGTAATCAGTTTATTTTCCTCTTTTTTTCTGAATGTCTGCATTAACTGGAAGGTCACTTGTAAAACAGGTTATAAATTATACACAGTTCACGCAAATAAGTCAAATAAATTGCGTGTGCCTCAGTGTTTCATTGTAAATCAGCATCTATTGACAGGCAACACTTTATCTTTACGAATGTCGAATGTTTCTTTAAAAATTCATATATCATACTATCAAGTTTTACATTTCCATATTAAAAAAAAAGAAAAAACATTTTACTGTTTTCTATGACCAACAAAACGGATAACAAACAACATTTTTATCGCGTTCCTTCACGACCTTCAATTTTGTAAACAACACACTTCATACTTATCAGCCAATAGACCGATCAATAAATCATATGTACACCCTGTACATTACGTTCCCGGGTCTAGAAAGACCCTCCTTGGGACGACGAAAGTGTTAAAAACCGACGTGTACCCGTTCAAATTGAGACGCGACACATAAATTCGGTAAACAAATATTAACACAACGATTTAACTTAAGTTAATTAAAACGGCAAACAACAAACACCGAATTGTCCTAGGGTGTCCGCGCGGTGGAACGATGTTATCAGCCTGTTATATATTGTTCATCAATTCTAGCGATCCGCGTGATGTGATATACCGATATAACTTCCCGTGTAATTAGCTCGTGATTAACGCGAACCTCATTGGACGTTTAATCCGACCGATGTGCGCGCACATATTAGAACACGGCCGCCGCGCGGAACACTAATCCCGTGTAATCCGGCCGCGTAGGAGGGAAATGGTCAAGCCTTCCAGGTCTTAACGGCTTCAATTATCAACACCTAATTATGACCCCGAGGATCCTAACACAATACCGTTACACCGGGGGTGGTCCTTTTGTGCTTCCCCTCGGGAAGCGGGATACCCTTTTGCAAATTTGCCCTTTGTGCCACGATAGTCCGTGTCCAGACAATTTAATCCGCAAATAAGTTACGCTCGTTTGCCTTGCGTGATAGAAGTTATGATACTGTCATTCAATCTTGATCCATTTTGGGACACTGCGCGAGCCGCTGCCCTTGCATTTTTCATCAGTGAGCGTATATAGGGGATGAATATGAAATGTCCATTATGTTATTGTCATCAGCAGACTGCGGGTTTCTATGCAATTACGGGAAATTTGAAAGAGAACATTGCACAGAATGCACCGATACGAAAGTGTACATGAAATATTCGAAGTGCTTTTTATATTTTCTCGGAAAATATTTCTATTCTAATTAGGTGTTCGAATATTTGAATTTTCGTATAAATCTGCTGGTTAATGGTAAAACTACCGTAAAAATGACTGGTTTCGAACCAATCGAAACTATATATGGAACACAATAAAACCCTTCTTGCCTTTATACTAGCCCAAGTGCCAACTCTGGTGCAACGGAGAATTTTTGAAACAAGGAATACTTCCATTACCTGATATCGAGCCGTCGTTGGGATGCAGATGGTGATTATTATTCATAAGGGATGCGTTGTTATTATTCTCGCTTCCAGGAACGCCGCCGGGCCCGGAGCACAGCTTCCCGCCCTCGAGGACGTCGTGATCGTGTCTACAGAAAAGACCGTCCTGTCTCAAAGCAAATTCGTCACCAGGTACTAGCTGCCTCATGCACGCCGAACATCGGAAGCACTTTATATGATAAATCTTGCTCTTTGCCCTCATCACGTAGTCGTCCTTGCTAAAGCACTCACTGCACTTGTCGCATTTCGTGCCAAACAATCTGGAACAAATCGCATCGCCGGTTATTCGATCTGCACGTTTTGCATTTTTCATTGTTCTTAATATATTATCGGGTCGAGTTACATTGTCCATTCAAGCACAGATCATTTTGACAAATATTTTTATGGATTACTTGATACAGATGTCTATATTTAACGTATCGATATGTTTCGACACGTTACGTTTTAGCAATGAAACTACCAAAGTGGTCAAATTGACCCATTCCTACATTTTTCTTTGCCAATTCCTAACAGCATAACAGATGATTCTCTGTGGAATTATTATAGAAATTGATTTAGTAATGTACGAATTGAATCGTAAGTCAATTGAAGTGTCAATAGCTGTATGCTTAGAGTTCTTACAGAAAAATTTGAGAAAATCTATTTGACTACTTAATTAACCGTAGTTTTAGTATAAAACATGCGACGGCTGACATTTTGGAGAATATTTTAATTGAAACGATTCGCGTTTGGAACAATGGAAATTGTTCAATTAATAATAATGCTGTGTAAGACATATCTTGTAAAAATAAATGTAAAAGCATTTTTGAAAAATGTCTCTGATGCGTGACGAAAATGAATTTGATGAATTTTAAATAAATTTATTAATTGTTGAAAAGTATTGCGAAAGAAATTTTTTGATTTTACAAAATTAAAAATAAATGTTATGCTCGTCTGATGATATAAGTAGACTTTAATCCGTTTGCATTACGACTGTAATTGTATGAAATTGTATGGGAAATTCTATGTAACTGTATGAATTTGTATCAGAGCATGACCGATTGCACGCACTGAAATTATCGAGGTGTTTATAGTTTATTGTGGTAAAAATATTTGTTATTCCCCTTGATTGCTCATTAATTGTAGTAAGGGTTCAAAACGCAAGGTATATTATACGTTAATGTGTACAAAATTTGAAATAATATTTAATTCGGATTTGGAATATTCCGATTAGCGATGCAAATTTTTATGCAAAAAGCAACTGTTTCAACGTTGATTTTATATAGTAATGGATTTGTTAATAAAGTTAGTAGGATTTAAGTGAGGATTATACGGGTGTCCGTAATTTAATCATGAATGATCGTAAGCTGACTGCGAAATTGATCAGATTACGTGTCAATTATATGATTTATTAAATCACATGAAATTAAATTCCATCTTGTCACTATTTATATCTTGAGCTTACGTGTTTTTATTCGATGCTACGCGTACACGGGAAATTTACGGTACATGTCTACTCGATTAATCAATTACCGTTCCGTTAGCACACTTTCGATACGACCGAAAGAGACAAATTCCATTAAATACCAAATGATACTGAAATTGCTAAATTTTATTAAAAAATCTTCCGTGGACCACGTAATTGAATCCCGTAGCCGTCAGTCAATTATCAAATCCCAACTCGATCAATCGAATTCGTTTAATTATATCACGACGTTCCAACGACGTTGATCGAAGATTTAATTTCTCTCAGTTTAGAGTTTCAATATTATATACCATGTTCTCGTGTAACTTTTTGTTTATTCAGCGAGCGCAGTACATTAGTATACCAAGAGAAAAAACGAGTAATAAAATATAACTATAATTATAATTATATTATTTATATCTGTAATAAAAGTAAGAAAATGTAATTTATATTTCTACTTTGTGTCATCTAAGATGATATTTCGGTTATTTCTAGCTCGCAAGAAAACATTGACGATATTCAATCAAACGATCTAATTAAACATCAATATCGAATACCTTTTTCCCATATTTTTCAGAAATATTCAAACAATTACACATCTAGGTCGTTAGTACCATTTTCAACTAATCACCAACAAATAACACCAATAATTTAACAACCGATCACATTCTTAATTGCCAATCTAATATAATAACATTATTCATAATATTTTCTTGTACCTGATAATATTAGATCATCCCAAGCGCAATGTCATTTCTTATCTTACATTATGCGATACTTTTCAACGCTATTTAAAAAATGGCATCAAAAGATTAATCGAAGTCATCAATACGTCGACAATTAAAAGAAAAGAAAAACGTATCTAAGTATTTTTTAATATTACAAACTTTTATTATTATTATTATTATTATTATTGAATTTTTAAAATAAAAAGTTACCTTTAAAAATGCGACATTACTCACGAGACCATCTAATATAAACGTCATATTGTACTATATAGTTAATCATCGAGTATTGATCAAGATCACCGGAAACTTCGTTCGGCCGAACGTAAGAAATAAGATCACGCAATCAGACAAATTTACTCGTGGGAGGGGCGGTCGAGGAACACCCAGACGGGAACGTTTTACCACGGTTGTTTCGACTTTTCGAACAAGGCGATAGAAACAACAAACACGCGTCATCGATGTCTCTCCGGGTCTGGCAAATCCGTGTCGACCGGATACGCCAGTCTCCTTCGTCGTCTTCGCAGGCATTTCGACGTCCGATGGATCAATGCAAATAAACCGCCTGTTCCCGAAGGAAAAATATTTGGCGCAGGTTGCCAGGAGATCGTCCCTCGATCGATGCTGCCGGTTTAAAAAGTTCCCTCCACCCCTTTTTTTTCCTCTCGTTTTCCTCCTCCCTGAAGACACCACTCGTTTCGGATTACGTTGGAAACGGAGCGACGTTTCGGTCCTACGAATCCGTTGCTGTTTCTTTTCACCGTTTCCTTTCGCGGTAGCTCCTTAGTTTGTAAACCCTAGTTTCATTCGTTTGTTACTCGACTTTGGATCTTTATCCAAATTTCAGTTGTTAGCACATTGCGTACCGGCTGATTTTCAGAAAACTGAATTGTGCGGTTGGCGATTTTCAGTGAAATCATCGCTATACATGGAACAACTCAAATATGATATTGCTATGTAATATATTTTAAATAGATAATCATTCCAATAAAATTTAATATTATTTTTAGTGCTGTCATAATTAGCGAAGTTACATAGCTATGTGTCTTTATATAAAAACAAGATTTCTCGTTACCAGTGTGCAATGTGTTAAGAATGCAATTAAGAAAAGACTTATGATAGAAAATGATTCTTCCTAAAGAATATAATAAATATCATTAGAATTCGGTTCGCGCAGTTGTATATCATTATACTTTCCTCTAATGAATACAAATTCAAGTTTATTTATTGCAGTAATTAAACTAGGAGCTTAACGGTATGTTATTAACCCTTTGCACTCGGTAATATTTTTTATTACAAATGCTCATTACTTCCTGATGAAATACTGATAATACTATTCGAAATTTGCACGAGGGAAACTCGTGCATAAATTAAAGAAATTAATTATTCTATTTCTGTTTCATATTTTGTACCATTCCTTTCACCAATTATGCATTTAACGTTGTATAAGCATGCTATTACTGTACACATTATTTATAATTCTTAATTATAATATTGGAAAATAGAAAATTAAAAATATTTTTATGCAAACTTTTTATGGATATTTTCAATAATCTAATAGATACGCGTTTTGGATGCATTTTAATGCATCCACAGTCCGTTGCCCATGTTAATTAATCCATCGATTTATCAAACTACTAGTTTATCCAATCTTTCCAAATATACGAACGTTTTCCGGAAGTGTGAAATGAATATTCGGTTCCTTTTATCGCTACAAAGTAGCAAGAACACTTAATTCTGCATTCCATTTCACAGGTTCGACGCAACCACGTGTGAATCGCATTTGTTTTGCCACGGATGCATTTCCCCGTACGGAACGGACCGGACGGCAACTTCTGCACGGCATATCTCGGACAGAAATACTCCGAAGAAATGCTCTGTCAGTTCTTACTTTCTTCGTTTCCTCCCTCTTTGCGCCGCTAGCGCGCCCTTTTTTTCTCTTGCTCCCCTGGAATCCCACCGTTCGCAAATGCGCACCAAAAAGACCGTATCGCGTGTCGTCCGAGAATGCTGCCAGCTTTGCATTAATTACCATAATGCACTCGATCGCACCGAGTTCTTACCCTTCAACGAGATTTCACGGATGCGTTTCTACTTCGAAAAATGTCGTAGCTGTTAATTATCATCAGATAAACGTACAGTTATTTAGTACAAAGTCAGGAAACGTTTTCCTCCTCTTCTTTCCGTCTATCGTGGAAATTAATACACGGTATCCCGATACGCGCGCGAAAAGCGAAACGTATTTATTTAAATTAACGATTAACGGTTAGTCGATTTCTCGTTTATAAGTATATGAGTTTATCATTCTCTGTGAGGATTACGGTTAGAAAATAATTTTTTGTTCTCGAAAAATATATATAACGCTAGACATATTTTCCTTTTAGTGTTGTTAAAAATAGTTTCGTTATTTTCAATTTTATTTTATTTACTACTATTTACAGGCTAAATAAACCCTTTGGTATACAAGAAAATGCACGGAAGTATACAGAAGAAAAGAAAATGAAATTTTGATAATTTATCGTTCGTTAATTGAATTAGCTAACAGGTTGTTAAATTTATGTTAAATTTCTTTGAATGAAATAGTCTAAATATCTCGATGTCTATGGAAGAGAAAATTATATTTGTGATTAATATAGATCTATAACAACATTCTCGTTGTTTGTAGAGAACTATCATTGCTACATTGATTTCGTAACAACGCCATTGTTACATAGATCTCATTGTAAACTGTACCATGACGGTGTTTTCAACCGCGCGCCGCAAGATGCGGTTTTTATCTGAAAAATTCACCATTTTGTAGACAGTTTACACGAAAACCCCATTTACACGTGGTGACTAGTATTCTAGATGGTTTTTCATTAGTTTCCGCGTGTCGAAGTCGATTAAAAACTTTCAGCTTTCATTCTTTCGATTCATTTATCTTTATCTAGCCTGCCCAAAGGATCTTTCACAAAGAATCGTTACTATAACGAACTAAATACGATTTTCGTGTTGGTCCTTGAGAACTGTATTTTTTCCGTAGTTCATATTGGTTTATGTTGAAATCATTGACACGAGTTTCATCGATATTTTTTCGACAAAGAATCACTGGAAGCAAGCTCGACTGACATCAATAGTATGATTTATCTTTGAAATACAACCATTCATTTTTACTATAAAACTTTAACTAAACTTTAGATCTAACAATGAATCACTTTCTTTAGCTCTGATCAGAGTAAGTTAGTAGTTCGACCACATTTGCGTAAAGTTTTAATTATAATTAGAATACACCTCGGTCTATCCTACACGTTTGTCTAAAAAAAATAAATAGTCTATTGTTAATACGTTTTGTCGAGAAAAATATACAAAATGAAAATAATCTAATATCAAATTATGTGATTGAAATGCGTTATTATTATTGCAAGTTTATCTTATTGAATGTCACTATATTAGGTAGTGCTAGTAGTAACACACAAAAGTTTCCAAATAATCATCGTTTAATTGAATAAATCGTAGTAATTCGATTTGGTTGAGGTCACCAGTGACTCCCACGGTATCCAACACGTTAAAAAAGTTAGCATCATTTAGAGTTCTAAGATGACGCGTATACTCGTTTAACGAAATAAGCCTTTTAACTGGTTAAACCAGCAGATTCTTTAGAATACGATGATGAAACGTTAGCGCAACGGAAGATGAAGAATTACAGATAAAATAATTGTATTATCTGAAACGTCATTACAGATTAGCCCGTTACCTGACGTAATCCCGTTTACAGTAGGTTTTTCCGTCCCGTACGAAACAGGTGCAATGCTCGTCCAAAAATTGCTGGCACTCCGCGCATTTCAAACAAGCGGCGTGCCATTCCAAGTTCGGCGCAACTCTCAGGATCCATTGGTCGTGGATTCGCCCGCCGCAGCCCACGCAATGTGAACTCGTGCTTTCTGAAAAAAGAGAAAAATTTCGATCAGATTCAATGCTCATTCTATATATATGTATATACATATACACTGTGACTTGCGAAATGGCGGACGGTCTTGCGGACGCGCGAAGCGGACATTGAGTTCAAACAGGTTTACACAGAAATCTCGCTGTATGTGTTTTCGAATGAAAAATACACATTGAGAGTTTATTTTATTGGCAGATTGTTGATATTGATGTGTTTATGGAACACTTGATCCCGCAAAATGTAACAAATTGCCCGTAATAAGGGAATTTTTCCTAATTTTTCTGTTGCGCCGGATATATCGGAATTCTGCGTGAAAAGGGATGTTTTTATTTGATGTTGAGTTTGTGAAATTTATTTTTGAATATTGGAAACTGTGTGAACTTATTCAGTTTACTTATCAGATAGGCTTTTTTGGGTAGATGACATTATTAATGTGAAACAAGAAACTGTAATGAAGAGTTCATAGGTTGAAATTAGTGATAACCAGTGATTACGTTTCTTCAAGTGGCAATGTAAACAGGGATTTCCTGTAAGTTAATAATTTTCATAGAAATGGAAATAAATAAAACTGATCGGTGATGTTAATTTACGCTTTCTTTAGCATTACATATATTTGTTTAAAATTTCGATGAAATTTAATTAATGTTTCACAACAACGTCGCGAAAATATCGCTGAACTTCAATACAATCAAAATTTGATTATCCTGTGAATGTTAAACCGACGTCCTGATTTGTTATTCATCCTGGCATTTAGCCACATGATTAACAATGATCTCTTCGATAATATATGGCTAATAGGCGTTTAATGGATGGCTTATTATCGCTCATGTGCATAGTCAATCACTGATTCAGGCATGAACAATTGTAAAATACAGGTACAATTTGCATAAACCATTACTCTATGAAACAACGTTTCTCCTCAGAATTCTCAAAAGTAATTTATCTCTTTTCATTCCAAGAATCTATGTGCAATCTTGCTTACAACAAAAATACAAATGTTACTTTAATATTTAATACGATAGAGAATGATTTATAGTACATTGATATTATGTGCTACTATAAGTAAGTAATAAACACATATTTTAAACTATTTAATGCCACAAAGAATTTTTTCAAAGTTACATGAATAATTCTCGAGTGTTGAAGATCGCACATGTTCAGTCTTTTGAAGTGAATATCGATATGAAACGACTTTTTTCGAGATTGACGCCGCGCCCTAAGTGCCGCCACTACAGACACATTTCGCGATAATTACAGTCATCGACTTTTGTTTCAAGAGTGAGATTCGTACGAAAAAAGGGGGGAGCATTGAAATTCAAGTGAGACGATGTGATTCAATGAGGCTTCACACGTTGCGGGAAACAAAAGCTACCAAGTGCTTGTCTGCCAAGCAAGCTGTATATTCCTTACGTTCTTGCAAATGTATTATATAAAAACCATCAATCGAAAAGAGAATTTTTATTATTTCATTCTATAAATCCATAAAATCAATATAAATTCCAATGAAAGCACTTTCATAATATTTGCAATGTAAAACAATAAATCTGATATCTGCCATTTAGACGGATTCAATTGTTCTACGTAGTTTAACATGATGACTGTCATGGCGGTCGCCGGTGACAGAATCTCTTCGAATTGTTTGAAAACATTTGTAATAAAAAGATTAAGGTCAAGAAAAAGTAGGTATTCATTAGTATTTATTAGTAGAATCATTAATAACCATTTCCAATACGACTTACCTTTCCAATGAAAGGATGAATTATATCATACACAATCTTCAAAATTCCAGTAATAGACAACGTATTAATCGATTGTTTCCTAACACTTTTCAATTCAGCTCGTTTGTTTCCATAGTTTGTAGTCTTCGCCAACGAAACAAAACCGTGAACGTGACCAAAAATATACGACAGCTAATTCAGACATTCTGTCCACTGGCCCTAGCGTACGCGACAAAATGACGGTTGCCGTACGCTTCAGTGCTGCAACCAATGTAAACCAATGCGAGCGCTATGCTAGTGGACAAAGGTCCATTGATCTACATTAGTTGTAGCGCTGACAATTTTCATTTTGCCGCCATAACTAGTATTCAGAGTACCTAAATGAGCTACCATTAACACGTTGACTGCCACTAGAATTTCGAGCGTTTCGTTATGGTAAGATTTATTCCTTTATAATAAAGGCTAATTTATAATAAAGGTATTTGAAATAATTATTAATGTTTTGGTATTACAGTACTTATACTACACTATTACCTAGCTCCTTGTGTTACTAAATATTTTGATTCAATATCAATTTTCTCGACTTTCAACGTGCTAATCTTTATTTACATCCATTCTTTCGTCTCATTCTCTAGTCTACGGAAGAGGATTAGCTAGATTAAGCGATGCTAAGAAGCAGCCGATTAACACGTTGATTAACTACTACCAGTGAACAGAGCAGGGTGCAACTGAGACAACCCTATCTGTCAGCATATCGTGCTTACCTTCGAATATTTTCTTTATGCTACTGCCTAGTAGACAAACCACATGATCAAGAAAACTCTTCCACTATGAGTATTTTATAGTTCCTCCTTATACCTAACCCAATCAACGAATAGCAAAACATCATAAATGAAATGGGACCTAACCAATCAGTCCCGCATTCTACGGGATGCGTAGCCATCAAATGATCCCTCAACTATAACTTCGCTGAAAAGACGTAACAAAGGACATGCCATCGCAGGGACAGGGGGCATCGACGTTAGCCGCGGCCGGAACGGTGGCTGCACCACTGTCGGCGCGTTATTCCGAAATTATAGCCGGCGCGTCGAGGCGCGTTTGCGCGACGCAAACGCGCCGCGAAAGAAATCCTCTGACAAGGGTGGGAAGATCGGAAGAGGGGAAAACGGTGAACACAGAAGGACGAACAGGAGACGAAGCTGGGCGGCGCGCGGTTTAGCTCGGTAGCACGAAACTCCGCCCAGATTTTCGAGGCTGAAACCATCGGAGTCGGCGCAGAGATTCCAACCGTTCTCTCTTTCTCTTTCTGTTCTCACTCTCTCTCTCTCTCTCTTTCTCTCTCTCCTTCTGTCTCTCCCTCTCTCTCTCTTTCTTTCTTTCTCTCCCGTCCCGTTTTCACGAATGCAATTTCTGCGCGGCGTCCGAGAACCCCCGGACGCCTTATCGGCGAACCCGGCCGGAGATGTTCGATAAATTTCGGCGCACCATCCGCGTCAGTCCTTTCTGCCCGCTCCTAAATCTGACGGCTGTCGCAATATTGTTCCCCCGACCCGCCGCGCTCTTTTTTTCCGTTCGCAGTTTATTTATTTCGACGGTTCACCTTTTTATCCCGCAACAATATTACCCCGTGCACCACGGTGGATCTTGACATTTTATTTGGAATATTGTCCCCGCGGCTTTTTTTCTGTGTATTTAATGCTAATGATCCGTGATATCGAAGGCCACATTTGCGGCTGAATTTTTATTCATATTGTTTTTGTGTGTCTTGCATGTAATGCATGAATTTGTAGATTTTTTGTTGAGGAATTGGGGATGAGACGATAGGGGTTGACGGTCGTATTGGATATGTGAGGTTTGTGCTTTGGTAAGTGTTTTCTTTGATTCTGTGTAAGTCGAGATGTACGATAGTGGTTTCGGTATGTGAGGTTTATAGTTGTAACAAGTGTTGTTTATGTGGAAGTATTGATGTATGTACGATAATATCGGTTGAATGGATCGATAAGTAATTTACTACTTTCTTTTTAATATAGTTGCGACGTAGTTTGAATTTAAATGCCTTACCTGTCTACTGATCTATTGTAATTGTACACTACATGAATCACAAAGGTTTTGCAGTAAGTCATACATAAATACGATTGCGAAACTCTTTTTCACTTTATATAATCGCAAGTCTGAAATACTGATTAGCTAACAATGCTGTGAAAACATGCGTTACATTGAAATACTGAGAACAATAAGGATTAAGGTAGAAATCAGTGTCAACTATATAAATATTGTTAATATGATAAAAAAATGCCAAGCTGATAAACTTGTATTAGTTAATTGACTAATTCATTATTTTTTTATAAATTCACTTTTACTTTTAGAAAAGTGGTAACCACGTGTTGTTGCAAAGAGTTTCATTGTCAGCTGCCATTTTAAATACGCATTGGCGGGGAGATGTCCCGCGTTCAAACAACGCTTATAAAAATTTGTTATAATCATTAGTCATATTTTCAGAATATTCTGAACAATGTATAGAATAGAAATACATGATGAAGTCGTTTCTTAGATGTAATTCGAAGGAGCAGAATTACATGGCCGGCATAAATCCCTTAGAGGCTTCTTAAAGAGAGCAATAAACGTCAGAAATGAAATACGAGCAGCAATGAAGATTATTTAGGGGTTTATGTAAAGAGAGATCAACTGTGGCTCGTGATTTTAGGCGGTGTATTTAAATCTCGAACGATTATATAAATTTCATAGTTGTGGTCTATCCAATAAGCGCAGCTGTGACCGTGGTTACAATCGCGAATTGCATAAACCTATCTCTTTTTGAGTTTTTGTTTACATTTCTAATAAATCCTGATTAAATCGAATGAAGTAAAGCATTTGATTGAAGTTCGAGATAGCTTTCATGCTTTTTTCGCCGTCGTGAAAGTTTCGATAAAGCAATCAAATTCCTGTTTGGTTATTGTCTTCATAAAATCGTCGAAGCAGAAATTTACTTTTACTATTCCATTTGATTTATAGTCACTTCTTACAATGTTGGAGCTCTTTATCTTCCATTTACATATGCTGCGAGATTAAGGACAAGATTAAACACCGTGTCTGTACGTTTCGAATCTTTTTGATACTTTATTGCACAGTATGAACATTTTAATATAACTATTTGGAAGAGTCTACAAATGAAACATCAAAATAATAGATAGGAAATATGTCATGAAATAAATTTTCTTCAAATCGATTTTGCAGGTTTTAACATTTCGAGGCTGTGTCGAGGAAAAATGTTACACATTAGTGATCCAAATATAAATATTCATACAAGTGTCATTTACTTAATCGTATATACAACTAATTATATAAGTAAGAGGATCGCCCGTGAGGCAGTTGAGAAAACATTGCATTTTCGCGTAGCAAGTTGAACTTTCGAGCAAAGTTTACGTCAATCTTCTCGAGTTCCTTTAAATGACCAAAAAACGTGGCCGACTATACCGTAATGTACATTATCATTCGATAAGTGTAACCGTACTATGCTATCCAACATGTGACGGTATATTCACGATAAAAAATCGTACTTGCGGCAATGCGATATGAACCGTATCTTCTAATAACTGGTTTAAGTAGTATAAATATAGAAGTTCGCGCCTCGATTAACAGAACTCCCAGCGCTCGTAAAAAGTTTCAGGTAACATTGCGTTTATTCCTGATTTTTACATTTTACAAATGTAAAAGATTACTTTATCTATGTGTTATCGGTGAAGTGGGCTGTGAACTTTTATGCAAATTCCCTTCTTCGTCAGGATCAGGAGAAAGAAAATGGATTTCATCCATTAGACGGTGAATTAAAAATCACTAGAGTCTTAGAAATGAGTTAAAAATTAAATATAGGGGTGATCAAGTTTGATTTGTGCTTGGTCAAAGGTTTTACGTTCACTTCCATGCCATGAATGTATAATGTTATTATTGCGTAGTTCAGAATTTATGTTATTCATGACACTTACGAATATTAACACTTAGCCGATCGAATAAGGAGATCTCCCACTGTTCACTTATTAAGTCTTCAACTGGGGTTATTTGTAATTCATCAGACACGTTTCTTGTTTTTATCAAAACAAAGTTTTTAACCTAATTAACCCTTAAATAATATTAACCCTTTGCACTCGAAAGGCGACTACCAGTCGCCAGATGATTTGATACAGCAAAATCATAAACTTTGTTATTTACCATCAACCTTTGTATACTGCATCAATACGTGAAATATTGAAAGAAAATAGCTTTGTTAATTTATGTGTGATCTTTCGATACATTCATTTTAAAGAATCTTGTCTACATCTAATTAGAAAGTATACCGTATTTCAAGTGAAAACTTTCGGGTGCAAAGGGTTAAAGACAAATCCTTGTAATCTCCAAATTCAAACCTTACAAAGGAAATAAAAATAAAATTATAAAAAGATACGGCTGATTTTAAACGTTGCTATCTCCATTAATTGGTAAAGACTCTAATTTGATAATAGTCAACAGCCGTTTTTACTCCAACTTAGGAAATAAAAGAACGAAATAAAATCATCTTATGTCAACTATAAAATGACTCTTAATACGTGTACAGTCGATTAAAATGAATTAATAGAGTATCGATCAATATAAACATTAAAATCGTCGATAACTATATTATTCCTTATCGCAATAGTTCAACACATAACGATCAATTAGAGTGACAAACGAATTATCAAAATATTAACACACGAAAAAAGTATGAAACACATTTCGCTACAAAAATGGGAGGGGGACAATTGAGACGTGAAAAATTATTTGCCGCGATGTTATAATTTTACGGGAAGAGGGGAACGTAACAAGGTGTCTCCGCCGGCTTCCGACTTCTAGAAATTTTACCTCGGAACCGGTAAAAAACACGGGACCCCTGAAACGTTTCCCAACCGGTTGGAAAATAAGAAGAACATCTACGGGCGTACACGATAGCGCGGATAAGCTTACAGATGAGCTTTCCTTTTTTCATTTTGTTTTGTCCCCGCGCGCGTACAGCCAGATGTAAATGCGCGTGGAAAAGGGTTGAGATTTACGGCCACCCTGAAAGGTTTCAACTGTGCACGGATAAGATTTAAGAAGAGAGAAAAGGAGCAGCGCAGGGGAGAGACAGAGAAACGCGTAAGGGAACGCGCACATGTGGTAAGGAAGGCTGAGAATTTGACCTGGATCAAAATCACGGGATTAAACAGTAAATTCGACTCTAATTCGTTTTAATGGGCCGGACTGTGAACCCTTACGCGTCCGTAGAGAATGTTGTTTGGTAGAGGTTCGTTAAATTAAACATTTCCATTGGATATCTCAGCGGATCTATCGAAGAGAATTGAGAATCTTCTGAAATTTCAGAAGTTCGCTGTGATACTTTCTGTTTAAGTTCTATTTAAATATTTGTACGCATTCTCTGGTTTAAGTATGGACTGAATTACAGGATTTAATATTCTTTTTTAACAAGGAGTGAGTTTTGGAAATGGTTTCAGGAATTTATATTTTTGTTTTCATTGCAGTTGAATTAGATTTTGAAATTTTGATTCTGAACTTTGGAATTAGGTATATTTTTTGCGATGTGAAGCTGCAATGAAAGGTTATAAGGTTAATAGGTTTGTGAATTGAACTTTAACATGTATATTAGCAATTTATAATGTAATCAAAGGAAAAATATACTATTTCCTGTCTTCTGTTTAGATAGGTTTGATAAATAAAGTTAAATTGTTTTCCAGATTCTTGACAATTTGATAGAAACTAATTTAATCGCTTCTCGTTTAATTATAAATTACAAATAGAACAAGTTACCGTGTTCTAGACAATGATTTCGCCCGTCTATAAATACAAATCCGATCAGTACACGTCCATTAACAATATAATTAAAATAAAAAATATTAATTCAGATCCCTCACTTCACAATCAATTTTCTTTCCATCTCTACGCTAACCATAAACAAAATTTCCTGTATTCATTGGACCATAAATCCACCAGTGTTTCAAGTTCGATCAAAGCAAATTAAAAAAAAATAAATGTCTAAGCACATTCAGCTCATAATAAAATTTTAATGAACGTAGCTTGCTTTAACCCTTTGCAGCCAACGATTATTTAACCCTTTGCCCTCGAGGGCTCCGGCGCGGAATCATTAGAAACTGTAAAGTTTTGTCATTAAATGTGTTATAACATTTGTATCTGTAAGCTATTGGTTAGTTTTACTTAACAGTTTTAATTAAAAAAAATCATTTATTTGATTGAATCTGCTTCGAATGCAATGAGTCACAATATCCAAAATCTCCAGCAGAGAAAGCTAAATTAAACATCGAACTGCTAACACTTATCTCTTGTTACCCGAATAATTCAATTATACACAACATGATATTCTAACTATGAAAGTACAGCGCCAAAATAACGACGTTATACACTACAACTTCTTAAACTTCTAACCCCTCTTTCAACCAAACACACCCCCACGCCCCATTCTTAAATATCAAAAAATGAACAAACAGCCACCAATTCCCAGTTACTCGAACAACGAAATCATTCACCCACTTTCTCTGTTACACATCAACCCCCGTCGCCATTATGCCCGCATGCAACCCTAAAGAGTAATACCAGCTCCAAGCCCATAAAAACCGAAAAGAGACAACACGAGCGAACGTCGGGAACAAAAACCGCAAACAGCCAGAGCAAAAAGGAAAACAATTATCACAACGCCCCCAAGGTTCAGGATAACGATGCAAAAGTTCCAAGTAAAGTTGACAAATGACCGGGCTTCCAGGCGACGCAAAAATTGATCATTTTCTACCGGATCGTCCGCCGACAAGACCAAACTCGCATGAGACTCGCGACCACCATGAAGATCCCGGGAGAGGAGGCTGCGGATAAGGTCAAGACGTGGAATCAGGAACAAGGAGGGGCGAGGTGGGAGCAAGAAGGAGGACAGGAGTCGCGAAGGCAAGAGGCAAGGGCAAGTTCGGTCAGGATCAAAGAGATTCGAAAGAGAGGAGAGTGTCGGCGGCGTCCCATTAGCTCCCAGAGACGACAACCACCTCGGGATCTTCGAGTGCTGGTCGTGCACCGATACACACCGATGCGACCGGTGCGGCGCGGTGCAACCGATGCGCCGATGCAGCGGCGAGAGTATCCTGGCCGCTCTCTGCCTCTTATAAATATGGAACGTTCGGATTTATGATGTTTGCTCGCGGTGACGAATCCGCGCCGCGGTTACGCCAGATTGTTTGTCGTACCATCGAACTTCGCGTCGCTTTATTTATTTACAATCGAACTTCCCGTTGCCGGGGTTACGGCCGACCGCTCGCAATTTCCATTGTCCGAGTTTGTACCGGCGAAACGAACAACGGCAAACATTACGTTATTTGCACCGCGCGTTTCGGGTAGAATTAAAGGCGCCTCGATCGTATCGTTCGCTAAATCTTCCTTTAACGCTATTTCTACCGAAGGCGTCAAAAGATTCTTGCGGAATTTTTAAATTCAAATTATTTTCCGAGTTTAGTCGTACATTCTGAATTGAATATTCGACTTTTTCAGTAACGATTATAAAATTAACTCTTTGCGCTCGAAAGGTGACCTGATGTCACAATTTGATTCGATATAACAAAATTACAAAGTGTTATATATATAATATTAAGTTTCTTATAATGCATCCATATGTGAAGTATTTATGTAAAACAACTTTGTTCCTCAATTTACGTATGTTTTTTCATTAGTTCGTTTCAAATAATGTCGTTTACGTCTCATAGGAAAGTGTCAAATGTTTCTAGTGGAAAGCTTCCGAGTGCACAGGGTTAATTATAGGAAATGTCGAAAATTCAATCGGAGACAAATGATTTAACTGGGAAAATAATTTTAAGTGAGAATTTCGGAATTACCACTGATCGGAGCTTCCAAATTGCTGAAGAACAATTACGATAAAAAACTTGATTTTAAATAAAAATATTTAGTAACATGAGTAGCTACATAATACCATGATATTACTACTGTGATACTCAACTATTAATAATTATTTTCAATATCATTCACCTTTGTTATTAAAGAATAAGTATTATTATTCAAAATGCTAGAAATTCCCGTGGCAGTCAACGTATAAACCTTAAATGTTATTCACACGTCAAATACCGCGCGATTTCATAGAGTAAAATGTACAAAATGGAAAAAATACAATATTCAATCATTTGATCGAATTGCGTTGTTATTGCATGTTCATCTAATTGAATGTCACCGCATTAAGTAGCATTATTTATAATATAGAAATGTCTTCGAATAATCGTCGTTTAATTGAGTAAACTATAGGAATTCCATTTGGTTGAGGGTCAACGTGTTAAAATTCACTTAGCCGAATTGAAAACAGAACATTTTCCGTTATCGTTGCACTTAATCTTCCAATCCAATGCCGATTAACACTGCGAACTGTCGGACGCGTGAAATTGACTCATTTGAGAATCTTTACGTCGCTAGTATTTCAATTATATTATATTTAAAAGGTGTTCTTGCCAGAGATTCTCAATTAAATTCGTGTATTTGTGCAGATAGAAGACTAGGGGCCCTAATTCTAATTTTTATAAAAGAATAGATCTAAGTCACTCTAACTGCTCGGTAGTTTTAGTGTTAATCTGTTAACTGTGGAATTCAGTTTGAAATCTCTCGTTTTGCGCGCAGTAAAACCAAACAACGCAACGTGTACTCTTCAAACGCAGGACGAATGGACCCAGGGTATATTCGAATAAAAGCAAAACACAGAAGAATTGCATGTTTATCCGAAGAAATAAAGAATTCACCGTTGAAAGAATCAGTATCATTTCAAGTTTTAAGATGACGTGTATACTCGTGAAACTTAGTTGACTGGTTAATATGTTTCGATCCTATACAGTTTGTACGTTTCGACGGATGCTGATTTGACTTTCTCATGCGAAAAATTCACGGCAAGTGTCAACACGTTCATCAACCGTAATATATTGAGAAATATGTAAAACGCATGCAAAGCGTATGGTAAATCTATGCGGAATACAAATATATTGTATTTTCGGGGATAAAATATTAATGGTGTTGCTGGTTCGATTTTTATATTCCAGGAGAGACTATTATTGAGTCCCCGCGGTTAATTTTTTGGCATCTCGGTATTAAAGTGGATTTACAGTCGTGTTTCCCTGGTGTTTCGTAATTATAACGTTCGTACGAAGTGCTTTCGTGTTTATTAAATAAATGTCGGACGCGAATGTTCGTGTTTATTGAATCGAATGGGATAAATCTCTTATTCGTTTCAATGACATAGTTCGATTAATCGCTCTACGTCTTTCATTGCGCAGTTTTTCAACCGGAACAGAGTAGACTGACATGTTACGCGGACAGCATAGATACTCGACCGATATTCTTCTGTTATGCAGAAACTTCCAGCCAGCAATTAATCACGGCAGAGCGCCGCGCGGGTATTTATTGCAAATCGTAATGCAATTAATTTGCGGCTCTTCGGATTCGAATGAAGCGACCTTCGGCGACGATTTGCGGAAACGCGCGGCGCAACTTGGAAATTCCCCGCGTGTTTATAGAATCTTATCGGTCGGCTCGTTAATAACATAAATAAAGGGTTCGCCGATTATTTTGCGGCGCGAGAAGTGCATAGGAAAATTGGCATTTCGAACAGGTTTATGATACGAGCAGAAATCGTGGATATACAATATAATAAAATTCCCCGTCGCTTCGCCGAGGTTGTACGATTTCTGGAAACTATGAATAATGCATACAACTCTATCTACATAAACATTGATTTTTTTTTGTTTCTTCAACAGCTGATTTACACGTATCGCAAAATGCTCGGGAGAAATTAGAACGGCGCGAGTGAGTGTAACGCGCTCACGTCAGTACCGTTTAATTTATTAATAACTTTCAGTCGTGTACGTAGTTTGTCGAATCCGAGATAACGGGGATCGAAACTAGTATTTTGCAGGGAGTTTCATTAAATTCGATATTTGATCATCTTGGTTTCATCGTGTTCTTTGATTTCTGCATCGTGTTCGCGTTAATCGTAATTTATGAAGAACTTATTGATATAATTGCACGCACTGGGAATCAAAGCCGCAATCCATTCTGATCTATAGACAATTTGTTAGTATAATTGTTCGCATTGAATATTAAAATTTTACGGGAACTCTATGTCCGTGACTACTAAAATTTATATTCGTGTTTCAAAGAGATCACTAAGAAATGTGTATTCTGTATAAAGAATATTAATCCTCGTGCAAACCTCTTCGTGGCACTAACGTGTGAATTAAGTTTTATTGGCTACTATATAACGCTGCCTCTATGGCAGTGATTCATCAGTGAAAGTTGACGTAACCGTACTTTCATCGTGCACTCTCGAACAATTGAATTCTGAAGACATTCTTTTCGCAAGGTAAAAATCGAAAATTGCACGCTACATATTGCAGAGCAAGAACAAAAAATCGCACGACAGATGCTGGTATCGGCAAGAATCTGGGAGATAATTGTCTCTTGCGTCGGTGTGTCATCCTTCTTTCCATTCATCGACGTCCTTTACTCCGAAATTCGACGTTTCGGCGTTGAAAGAAAAATAGAGAAAGGAAAAAGAACGTTCCCAGTAGACGCGTAGTAATTTATAAATGACACGTTATCTTTCATTCGACGATAATAAAACATTTTGGTAGACCTTCGTCCTCGGCTGTGGACGGATCGGTCGAGCCAGACGCGATTGAGACGCGTTCCACCTTATAATCCGCACTTCCAAGAACCGCGTATTCATGTAAAACGACGGATAACCCTTGACGGTAGGACGATGGGAGCCGCATAAAAAAATCCTGAATTTAGAGCAGGCAGATAAGAAGGTGAAGGGGTGGTGTATAAAAATAAGAAAAGAACGGGGACATAAATAGAGCAAGAAGACGTGACAAGAGGGAAGCCGAAGAAGTTACAGACGGAAAAAGGAAGAGGCAAGGATCTTAGGGTAGCGTGTTGCTGTAAAAGAGCAAAGAAAAAAAGAGAGAAAAGAGAGAGGGAAAGAGAGGGGGGGGGGGAGGAAGAGAGAGAGAGAGAAAGGTAAGATTAAGATTGTTTGATTAGCAGGTCGAAAACCAAATATCGAGTATCATAATTTACATATTTTCCCTCTGCCTCGCGCACCGAATTTTTCAAATGCAAAGAAGCTGATACGCTTGCTTCCTGTATATTATTATAAAGGACTAAAAGATGGAATCGTAATATTAAACATACGTATCATTCGATTCACTTGAATTTAAAAGTAATTTAATATTATTTATTATTCTTTTATGTTTATTGATTTTTTTTTTGAGAATATATTGTTTAAGAAACTTATTAAGATGTTACTAATATTATATAATCTTGAAATCTCTGGAGAAAGAAACATTAAACATTGTTTTGCCATTTCATGTTTTTTATTTTTATATGGATGCATTAATCATCTAAACTCATTCGATGATTAACACCGAAGTTATTTGCGATGAATACGGTTTCCTGGACTGTACGTTCTAGGAAGGATGGAGGAAAGGGCGGTAATAAACGTAAATTCGAATGTGATGATAACTGTCAAGGAATATGTTAGTAATAAAATATATTAATTCCTATATTGTCTGATTAATCGGTTTCTCAATTTTCGTTTTTCCGTCTGTTTCCGTTTCCAATAAGAAAATCTCGTTTAACTTGTTCACCTTCATTTGACAACCAATTATTCGTGAAACAATCAATTAAAATGCGTTGATAGAATATTCATCAATGTAATCATTAAAATCATCCACAACTGTATTATCTTACTGTATTACAAATTGGAGTGACAAACATTAAAATATCTTCTAACACACCAAAAATATTCACCTGAACTTCCATTCACGTGAAAATCCGTTTCACATGCCTTCGTTTTATGCAAATTGCGAAATATAGAAAAGAAGCCAAGTTTCAGAAATACATATTTCACACAGCCAACCAAAAGAAATAATGACAATGACACTTCAGAACGCAAAAGCACATTTTACTCGATATTACTAAATTCAGATCGCGTAAATTCACCTGTTAACCATGGAATTTCAATTCAGAAATTCTGATAATGCTCGCAATGAAATCAAATAATGAAGTGTATGCTCGTCAAACGCAGGCCAAATGCATCTATAATTACCTGAAAAAATAAATAATTGGTCGTCAAAAGAATTAATATTATTTTGATTTTAACCCTTTGCATTCGTATATCATTTCGATGACGACAATACAAATTCGTTATAGAACGCTAGAAACTGTCTGAAAAAGTACCACACTTTAAAACATAACAAAAATTAAATCTTATTATAAGAATAATAAATAAAACAAATATAAAATATTGAATTCGATCGCAAATTATTTTAATTCATTCTCCTAAAAATAAATACAAGTTTACACCCAACAACATTGGAAAGAAATCAAGAGTAAAGGGTTAAGATAACGTATACTCGTCGGATGCAGTTAACCGGTTAAGATCGCTCATAAGCCAATGCAGTTAAGTTCATTTCTCGATATTTTCTGATTTTTCTACACTTTAATGGAATAAATAATATTTTCCTTAATTATTCAAGAATTCACTAATTTCCTCGTTTTTTATAGATTACAGAGCCCCCCTTTTCATAGCTTCCGAACATGTAGCATCATAATTCCAGAAGCCAAAACATGAACTTTCTCAAGTTTCCTTTTCTTAACTTAACATATTGTATGCGAGAAACGTAAAAGTACTATTTTCATGTACCGTAGTACTAAAGTACTAAATAAATACTTCTGCGTATAATACTTCTACGTATAACTTCTGCGTATTTCTACTTGCAAATGAAAACTCTTGAAAATCTGTTGAATAATAAATAAATGAATCGAATCTAACCGGTATAAGTTGAAATGAACAAAATGGCACCCATGCAATGTGTTAACCGCGCTAGCTTCTGAGCGGCTCGTTTTCTAATTTACCGCGTAAACAAAGAGACTCGCGTAAACTGAGGATACAAGTGAAAATCTCGGTGTCTCATATTTCTACCCTGTCCCGTCTCCGTACCTTCTCTGTAAAACGTGACGCGGGCGAAACGGAAACGCGGGACGGGGCGGAGAGGGTGGGCAAGGAGCACGGGGACAAGGAGATATGTTAAAGTAGCGGTTGCAGCGTTACAGAAGGACGAGGAAAAGAAAACGGCGCCGTGGACTGTGTCGAGGATGTCTGGTTGGCAGTTCAGAGGCGCCGACCCGGTGTCCCACGGCGTTCGTTTGGTATTTCATTAACACCTCTGCTAATTATTTCCCTTTTTTTGTGTGGCCCGGCCGGTTTCGTAGCTGGATCGGGAATGCACCTTACAAGTTGCGAGTCCGGGCTCTCCGGGTACCTTCGAGGCCTGGGCCCCGCGGATACTGTGTCTACTCGCGCTGCTGTGGATGTAAAATGCGTCCGTTGGATATCATTTATAAGACCGCCTATCGTTTCTGACTGCTTCCCGCGACACCGCCGCCGACTCGTGAACTGTGGGATTCTTCGGGTTTTACTTCAAATCCGCCGGATATGCAGACGCGTTCCTGCGTTATTGGTGTTAGGGGCTGCGCGGCTGTTAAGGGACAGTCCCTGATCAAACATTAAGGCCACCCATAGTTTTCTGGAGACAATCGTCGGAGTGAACGGTCGAAATGTAATTGGTATTCATTTTTATTTGGTATTCAAGAGAATTTCTTGCGTTTTGAATAGTAATACTTATTCTTTAATAAGAAACGCGAATGATATTGAAAATAATTGTTAATGATTTAGTATTACACTAGTTATGTTATTAAATAGTTTGATTTAAAATCAAGGTATCTATTGCAATTGTAAATAGTAAACGTACCCGCACTGTATATATGATTACTACCGTAACTGGCCAAATAACTGGTTATAAAATAAAGGTGAACAAATTGAATAGGTTTTTCTTAGCGAAAATAGAACAAAAGGGAAGACAAGAATGATAAAACTGATTAATCTGATTATATAAGAATTGATATGAAGGTAAATGAGTAAAAGAAAATACAGAATTTTTAATCAAATTTGAAAAGCATTTGACTGGTCGCGGTACGTTTAGTGTTATATACTTAATAGTAAAACTACCGAGCAGTTACATTGACTTTTTGAAATTTCTCCGTAGAAACTTCGAGGGTGTATCTATTCAGACTTTAATTGATTTATAATTTAGTTTGAGTATTAATAAATTGATTTCTTTAATATCTCAGAGGAAGTATGTGGAAGTCAGGAATGAGCCATTTTGAGAAGGCAGTAAAATTTTTGTAATGATAATAATTGGTAATAATTTAACTAATGTTAACTCCTTGTTCTACAATATTGTGTTGAACTTGTAACGAAGATGTCAAATAGAATTTAACAGATATCAATGTTACTCAATTCTTTTAAATTAAAATGAAATATTATTTTTCTATTATCAATTATACTATATATTGGAGAGACAGGAATGCCATTTATTATTTTTAGTTGTAACACTAGATTTATGGAAGTTTATTGTGTAGTTTATTTTATTGTTTCCAGAAAAATTGATGTTTATTTATTTGAATCTTGGAAATTGGGGGTTTGCAGATTCACAATTAGGATACGTATTCAGTAATTGCATTGATCAAAATCTAATGTTAATAAATCTAATGCTAATAAAAGGCATTACTGAATTGGACTAGTTTCTGCTTTGAAAGAAATTGTGTTGTTAAATTGGATGTGAAAAATGACTTGAATGAATCTGGTGGTATTCATGATGTGCAAAAGGTTTTTCAATCAAATAAATTTTCTACGTCTAGTGCAATTAAGAACTATCTGTCCTGTGAATTATGTAAAAATCCTTGACGTTATTACTATTTCTAACTGTTGACAGTTGTTAATGAGTTTACAGCGAATGATAAAAAAGTCACAGGAAACACAATCAACGTTCATTAAATTGATACTCATCGCAGTTAATTAGTCGCTTAACTTTCCTGTATTTCATATATCCAATTAAATTCGATTTACCGGATATGTCACCGAGAAAGTTAATTTTTAGATCTGTACAAATAGTGATGTCACTTACATTCGAGTAACGTAATGGTCAAATAACTATTAATAAGCTTCCTACTGTCCAAACTCATCGAAACGAGAAGTTCTGAATTATTTAACCCGTTTGGCGAATAATGAAGTCTGATAGACGTCATTTGTTTTGTCATTTTAAACAGTGCCGTCTCAGAGATTCGTCTGTTCACATTTAAATGCCGACAACTGTCTCGCAACCTCGTATCAATATGCCAACAATATAATATTCATTCCTCGAACAAGAATATCATAAAAATTGTCCATATAAGCAACGAAATTTGCCTTATTTGTCTATTTTCAATCTAAAAATACCACTAAAATAATACCCCATAGTAATGATAATACTATAATAATGATTCAATTAGATTTCCTTACACTCTCACCTCTCGTCACAAGTACCCTAATCAGTTCACCCAATTTCACAGAAAAATTCGAAGCAACTTAACACGTCGAACCACCTTACAGCGTTAACATGAACTATACTGTGTTATTCTTCCAACCATTTCTTTCTCATCGAAATCCATAGTTAACACGTTCACTGCCACGAGAATTCCTACCGTTCTAAACGGTAATACTTATTCATTAATAACAAAGGCAAATGATATTGAAAATAATTATTAATCATTTCGTATTACAGTAGTCACATCACGCTATGATCTAGCTGCTTATATTACTAAATGTTTTGATCTAAAATCAAGTTTTTCACCGTAACTATTCTCCAGCAATTTGGAAGCTCCGGTCATCACTGACCACCGTGGCAATCAACGAGTTAACCACAGAAAAAGGCACAGCAGCCTGACAGTCGACTGACGAATGAAATTTCAAAGAGAAAATGGGAAACTGTAGTAGCCACGCCGCCATCCTCGATTTTTCGGCCGCACGGAATTCCGTTTGCCCTGTGTGTCAAGGGGTTAGACTAGTTCCCGTCATCTGCACCCTTTCCGAGAACCGAGCGGTCGCCGGACAATTCCCCTGGATAATAAGTCCCGGCCCGATAAGGCGAAGCCGGGGCGTCGCGTCGCGAGCTGCTGCACGCAAAACGGCCGCCTCCCGTATCCGTGGAGGCCCGATACAGCACTATGACCAGCACTAAATTTAGGATGTATGCTTAAATGAACGAAAGGTCGTCCTTAGATATCCCCGGCCGAAATTTATGTAGGTGTTGGCCCGTTGGCTTTTATCAGTCCGGCTGGCATTCCTTTGCGTCCACCCGGCGCCCCGGTGTCGCCCGAGAGCAGGTTCTAATTCGTGAGAGCGCGACCACGGGTTCCCCGAATATCGGCACGTCTCTTCGGCCCGGAGCCGATCGCGAAAAAGGTCGCGCCGTGCCACGGGGACCACGTATTTATACTTTGACACGCGAACCGCCGGAATTATTCACCGGTTATGCGAGAGGCCCCGGTCCCAGGGCTACATATTCCTCGATTTGTTCGTGAAACTGCGACCGATATCGGCCGAGTTTAGGGCCTTTGGGTATCGGAGACCCCGCTTGACCCTTTGCTACGTAGTGTATAGTGGGAAACGGGAGGAAGTTTTGAAATTGAGGTGAAGTCTTTAGGCCCCTTTCGATTGCAATGGGTTTGTTAGGGGAAATTCATTTATTTTTCGAGTATTTGTGAACTAAGTGTCAAGAGAAACGGGGTTTTAAGATTGAGTTTAAGTGTTTAGATCTTCAGGACATTTTTTTTTGTAATATATGTTAATTAACTGTCAAAAGAAAAAGATTTTAGAATTGAGTTTTACCTCTTAGATCGAATAAGAACCTTTAGGAAAAATACATTTTTGTAATATACGCTAAGTAACTCGTCATTTTTAACAAACGTAAATATTTTTGTGAAATTTATTATTTTAAGTGGAAATGAGATAGAAATATGTGGTTTCTAGGCAATACCACCGGAAATTATGGTATTGCTAAGAAACTTCTCCATTAGGGAAATGCTGTGGTATTGTTAATAGGAGTATCTTCGTTAGATTTTCAATGTATCTGAATCAAAATCGAAATAAATTGAAAATACGAAAAAAATCATTTATTTGATACTGACAGCGAATGCGTTCGAATGAGATTCGTCACTGTTACGAAAGAATAATAATATTGTGTAGAACGCCAAATATTCTCATAGCAGTGAACATGTCAACGGATGTATTACTTTTTCTTTCAATTAGGAGTTAACCCTTTGCTCTCAAGAAGTGGCTCACATTCGCCATTTGGTTTGATACAGCAAAATTGCAAAGTTTGATGTTCAATATTAAAGTTCATTTGACTTAACTATCCATGAAAGGTTTAAATAGAATAGTAATCTTTAAATTCAGAATTCCAATGAATTCAGAAATCTTTTTTCTCGAATTAATCGTCAAGGATGATACCTCAACCTTAACCCTTTTCTCTTGGTAATCTTTAATACTTCTAGTTGGAATACCTTCACTATTAAACAGTTCCATTAACAAGTTTACAGGCAATTTTCGTTCATTAACGTAGGACGATAAAAATTACAAACAAGAACGGATAAAAATATATTTCTGAACGATTCGTAGGAATCCCTCGAATTTCGAAAGGGATCGCCGAGGGATTTCTTCTAATTCTAAAATCTTCTTAAAATTCTTCTACAGAAATAAAACACGCTTGAAATATTTGTTTTCGGAGCAACCTCGTCGCGATCGAGTCAAACATTTTCAAACAAGCCGATCGAAACGGAAATAAATTACACCTTGGGGGTTCGTAAATTTTTTACGAAATTCACTGCCTCTCTCTTTCTTCTCGCCTAAAATAAGGATGCAGAAACACCGATACAAATTTTCTTTTTAATATTTATAAGCGTGACGTGGGTGGACCTACGCGAATCTTTTTGCCCGAGCCGATTCTAATCGATTCTTGTTCCGCATGCGATTTATTCCTACTCCTGCTCGCCATATATCGCTGCTTTAACAATGTAAAATGGCGCACCTGACTTGTTTATCAGGAAAACGGGAAATCTATAGTTTCTCGTTCAACGGTTTCCTAAGATCGCTGAGTTCTAGAGTAACGTTGCTTTTGAAGCTGAATTCGATTTATTGCTAGGCGTTTCTTGCATAATAAAGTATAAACTTGTAATATAGGTGATAGTATCTCAATAAGTAAAAGTTACCAGGTCATTTCAAAAGATTCTGTCCATTTTGTAGAGTAACAGTTATTCATAGACTATAAACTTGTAAAAACGAATGGAACAGAAAATTTCATAGAATTTCGTTCCTTTCTTCTTAACTCATAGAATATATTAATATAGAAAAAGAAATGTTATCTCCTTTATAATCTTCATTATAATTGGCTTTGTACATATATCTTATAATTTTCATGAGAATTTCACATTGATTCTTTATATCTTCCTTGGCACAATATCAAAGGCATTCGAAAATTTCTGAAATGACTTAACAGTTTCTAAACTATTTCCTTCTAATGTCCATTAAAATCATCATATTAATTATTATGCGAATGCGCAAATGAAAAACGATCCGATCGTGTCCCGTGATTCTGCTGCGTCGCTTAAGAACAATTGCCTTAAATCGTTCGTTCGCGCCGCTTCGTAATTGTGTGTTTGTTAACTGAAATCTAATTCCAAATATAATTATTTTACGATCCGTATAACTGGCTGAAAGCCACAGCTGCGGAGGCGAGGGGAAAATCGCGCGGTATGGCTCGAATATTTTGAATACGCGACTTTTCAAGTACCTACCCGGAGCTTTTCCATAACAATTAACGGTTGCTATGTCTCATTACGACTCTCATCAATGCAGGAATAGTTTCGCGTAATATTGTCCCCTATCTATTCCCGAATAAGCAGAAAATGTAAGTATTTATTAAACGCGCATCTCCGTGTTTAATAGTACGCGATTATCGTTCACGCGGATTATGATATTTTAATGACAACATTTTCGAGGTATTATACGGCGCATAAAACGAAAATATTTAAGTGGTTTCAATTTTACGGAAGGGTAAAAACACTTTTGCAATAATAAAATTATGGCCGATTCAAAGTTCCTCTGGGCTATAATTCGGCACTCGAGGCAACGAGGCATACCTAAGGAAACTAACGGAATATAAATACGCGCCGCTGAAGAGGCTGATGTAAGACATAACCTTTTAATCGATTATTATATATACAATCGAGTATCGCTTGATCGCTGACCTTTTATAATTTAATTAATTACGCGTGTCGGTCATTACGCTATTACTTTTATTGGAATATTTCATTAAGAGATTCGACCGTTTCCTTCTTTATAGATTCTCGACTTACCGTTCAAATAATCATTTATTGTTGGTTCCATTCCATGCGCTGCGTAATCGAGTGTCAAACATGAAGTCGCTTCGGTTGACGTTAATTGTAATGTGGATTTATATTATCGTATTCTATTGTATATTGTATTATACAATGATGAATTATATTATATTACTAACTGTTACAAAATATAGGGTTAAAATATCGAGTTAGTTAAGAAATCTCGTGTTTTCCAAGATAGTACTTGAACTATGACACACAAATAAGATTTTCTTTTTAATTACTGATCTTTCATCTTTCATTGTTTAATTATCTAACGCGTAATAAAGTTTAATTCAACGAAACTGTTGTTTTGAATATTCGTCAAATTTTCTTTAACACTATTTCTACCGAAAGTATCGAAATGAAATTTCAACTTAAAATTATTTTCCAAGCTTAGTCATATATTCTGAATTGACTTTTCCACTTTTTTAATAAGGTTTATAAAATTAACTGTAAGAAATGTCCAAATTCAATCGAGGAAAAATGATTAAACTGTGTTAACATATTTATCCTTCATGAATAATCTTTTAAGGAAATTTTTTAAGAAAGAATTTCATTATTTGATGTTATCCTGTAACAGTTAGTGAAGCTTTCATTCAAACGACTCACTGCCGAAAACGGTCATTTATCCTTAGAGGACCGTTAGGGTGTTGAATGATCCCATAAACTTTTGGGTCATTTACAACACCTTCGGTTTTTTAAAATGATGTTTATTGTCATCCTGCGAGAATGAGGATATGCTGTTTATAACATAGAATTCAGTAAGTTATACAAATATTAATGATACTTGTCATTAATAATTTCATTGTCTGCAAGTTTCATTTCATTGTTCAGTAAATATCGTTTCAAAAAATTCTCTTCACATAATGTTAAGAAATCAATTATATTTCTTATCATTCTACTTACTGTACAACAATCATCCACCTATCACAAACTGTTTGCAATTAAAAAAGCTAAAATATCTTCCCACTTCTATTGATTATATTTGCTATACTTTGACATATATTTTCTATTTTATTATATTAAAAGCTCTATCAATATTTCCTCAACCTTTAATCACTATACATTTTATAGTCGAGGTGAATATTACCTAAACAAAATCGTCAACTGTTAAGGGTCAATGTATACAAGCATTCCTCCGATTACAAACAACGGTGCTTTCTTCTGTATAAAACCAAATTTATAAAAACAGGTTTTCTACAAAAACGTCGAGAGGGATGTAATTCTCCTAAAAGAACTTCCGACAAAGAGAAAACAGGCGTCCGCATAAAGAAACCGCGGTCGACGGTTCCGCCGTCCGGCGGCCGCGGGTGAATTTTCCGAGTCCGCCATCATGCTCGGTTCGTCGTCAAGTGGAAACATTCGGTCATTTCCGCGTAAAAGTCAAAGAACTTTTGATAGAATTAAGGTACAGTGATGAATCTTCTTTGAAATGAAAGCTGAAACGTTGTAGAATAAGAGAAAAATAAGCAAAAAGCATGATGACTAAGTTTTGACCTTGAGAAGATTGATCGAAAGTTTTCTACGTTTAGTACCTGCTAATATTGATTCGACACATGTAGACATCGATACTATCCTTTCAATTTTGAACTAATATCGATACTTCCCTTCGATACAAAACTAATATTGACATTTCCTTTACATATGAGTAACGGGTAACAGTACCTTCATGCTATCGAAACATCCCTGGAACTCCACATTGCCCACGAAAAAGACATAATTAATTGCCATTCCTACTCTTCTCAAAACTGACATCAATCCTAACCACAGAACACAAAGAATCTCTATCTTTCACTTTAAACACTGCAAATTAATGCTACAAACGAAAATATCAAAACTCAAGAGATTCGTTTCGAAGAGTAACGAACATCTTAGAAAAGAACTCGATGTCTACTAAAACGATAGATTCAACAAATGCCCCAATCCGTCAAATGTTTCATACTTTTGGTCCACTGCATCTAACATTCCAGATTGTTTACAGCAAATTAATATCGAAAATGCAACGAGCAAAAACGAAGACTGACCAAGGTCCGCATTCCTAACAGCTTCTCTAGGGGACCAACGCGTACACGCACGGGTGCCGAGACTAAATTGCATTTCGCGTCAGGTAATCGTCGTTGCATCGCGTTTCGTGTTATTACATGGTAATGTCCCTCGAATAAGGGGTCCGGCTTCCTAATTCTTCTACAAAATTAGCGCCAATGACAAAAAGCAGACCTTGGCGATGGCTCATCGACCAGTATTCCGACACGGTTTTACAGCTTACGGTTATCGTGGCAGTGGAGCACGAGGAAAAGGGAGGGAGGGAGCAGAGAGGGAGGGAGGGGGGCCATTTGGTTGGTTTTGAGGGAACGATGTCCAGAAGGCCCCACGAGACTCCCGTCAGCCGCGACGACCTTCTTTGCTCGGATTGTAAACCGAGCTTTCCGGGCCCTAACGCCGGCGCCAGGCTCCGGGGTTTACGACACGGAATCGATATGGTCCCATCATTAGTTCGGTTTAACGAGCGCGGACCACTGTCCTTCCATTTCATAACGTTGTCCGTCTCCGTAGACCGTCCTGTGTCCCCGAGCCCTAGCCACCGAACTCCTTTAAGTCCCCTACACACGTTGAAACATGTTGCGATGTATCGACTCCTAGGTTTCATGGGGCACGTTGCAATGTGCTGGGAGGTTACTATGCTAGGCTGAGGAATGTGGGTATGATTGGTTAGTTTTCATTATTTCCATAGTTTTTGATACTAATTTGCTATTTGTTGATATGGTTGCACGTTATTAACACGTTGCCATGTCGGTCACTGACGCTCCTGAATGACTAGAAAGCAATCGTAACATACAAGATAACCGACGTGAAATGGAAATGTTTAATAACGTAACTAAGTTAATAATAGCGTAATGCAAACATTGTAACGTCAAATAATTAATTCTTTGCACTCGGGCGTTTCTTAATAGAAATGGTTAACATCTTTTTGACGAGACGAAGGCAATATTTCTTGTAACTAACTTGAAGGAAAATCACAAATACATTGAGGAACAAAGCTATTGTATTCCAGTATTTCACGTATCAAGGCATTATGCAGAGTTCAATATTACATATCAGATTTTATAGTTTTACCGCGTCAAATCAAGTGGTGACTGAGAGTCGCCTTGCGAGTGCAAAGGGTTAATAATTGTTCCCGCTCTTCTTTGTTACAGAAGAAAAACTCCACGGGAAAACGCTTAAGATTTTCGTGGCGTTTAACGTGTTAACCTGTTAACTGTCGAATTTTATTTGAAAAATCTCTCGTTTCGCATGCGGTAGAATGATCAAATGAAATGTGTACTTGTCAAACGCAGGACGAATGTACCTATGGTATATTTTAATGGAAAGCCAAGGCAAAACGAAGGAGAATTACATGTTTATTTGAAGAAATAAAGAATTCCTTTGTTGAAAGAATTCGTATCGTTTCAAGCTTTAAGATGACGTGTACTTTCGTCAAACGCAGTTAACTGGTTGATCAAAATTATGAAGAAAATGCTTAGCGAAAGACACGTCTTGCTTCTGTCGTCCCAATAGACATCAAGTCATCTACTAACGATAGAGTCGCTGATCAGAAAGTTGAAGCTATCATTTTCAGCAGATTTTCCTTTATAGTATTATGTATTTACAGTTTTTAACATGAAACTTTTTCGGGTTTTGTCGTTGGGATTGGTTGTCATCTTTGGAAAAACCTTTTGCCTATGTGACACGTCCGATTACTTCTCTGTATTAGTTTTTTATTATAGTTGATAAATATTTTTTTAAATTCCTTGCTTGACTTTACATCTTAAATCTTCGAAGATTCAAAAACAGCGTTCACTCAATCACGTACCTTCTACTGGTTCCCTAACATAAACATTAATATACGGAAGTTTTATCAGTTGAACAATAAATTCCCAATAATAAGACGTTATGTATAATATTAGAATTTTAGACATTCCGTAGTAGTTAATCAAAATTACCATTGATATACCTTCTACTCTTCCAATTCTATAACCGTCATGAAAAATATTGAAAACTAGGATATTATCTAACATCTTAAACGAATATGACTATTCAACTTTACACAACGGCTATGACATCATTTTAATCATCGATACAGACTCTAGTAAAGACGCGCTCAAAAAATTGTATATCGTTACACAACGCAGTTAACTAAATTATTTTTAATTAGTTCCACTAAGAGGTGTTGTTCAACGAGAGTTAAATTATTACTTAATTATTCGCGCAAAAAAATTTATTCGAATTCAGACTTGGTCATTTAAAGCGGCGGTATGGTTAATTGCGAGTAAACAAGAAGAAATAGCAGTTAAAACGATTAGTCTCATAATTCTCGGACGGAACGTTCGAGGTTACGAGAAAGAGATTTCAACGGAAGTCGGCATCGAATGATCGATAGTGGGAACGGTGAAATGAAACGTTTCGTTCGGCCGGCCGAAATGTCGAGAAAAATACCACATTCTTCAATTCATAATGTGTAATCGCTCGGCACACAACGTTATCAACGATCAATGACATCCTTCGCGTATTACCAAAACCGAACAGAAATCAGTGCTTTTCACAGATCAAAGGCGCGCCGCAACGAAGGAAAAAAGTGTTTCCAATATCGGACGCTTGATAACATCGTTGTTATCAGGCTGTCGAACTGACTAACTGGCCGATAAGTGGTTGGGGAATCTCGTCATCGATGCTGATACGTCACGATCAATTTTTTTCCATGATTCGTGCGTTTCAGAAGTTTTCCAATGCGAAGGGTCAGGTGTCGTAATAGCAACTCGTTTCGAACGCGAATGACATTGTGTGAATGCAATTAAAATATCAATGTAATTGAATAATTTCGTATCGATATGTAATCGTATTCTGATGTATGTACATCTGATAGTTGTGTAGGTAGGTTAAACTGATTACAGTATAGTTTTATTATTATCGTTTATTGTATGTTATAAGGAATATGATAAAAGTGTAAGGATTTTTATAAAAGATACAGCGAACATTTCATTTTTACAGTAAGAGTATAGCGAATTTTTAATTGACTTGTATAAATGTATTATTAATTTAGGTTAATTATACTTTCATGTGTATATATGCTGTAATTAATTGATCATTGAGTATTGTGCTTTCTAAAAAAAGATTGTACGTTAAATATTTATATTTCATAGTTTCCAAGATATCGTTTATGGTGCTGTGTAACGTATTTGCTTTAATGCGACCGCTTTTGGTATAAATTCAAATTAGATATCGAAAGAATAAATTCAACATTTGGAGAAAGTTGCGTTTGTAGACATGTTCAACATCGGTTTTCGAAACGCAGGCCGGCGTTATGGTACGCAAAAAATCATATACATGGCGATCGAAGAATTTCTCTCGAATTTCTTTTAAATTGATGCAATAAACAGGAGAATCATATAAAATTTAGCAATTAGTTTTTAATCGTTGAAAAAGTAGTTATTTATAATTGATAAAAACGCCAAGGAAGTTGGCCCGTTACTCTGACATCAGTGAAACTTCTTAAAATCTTATCGATAAGTTTTCCAATCGATTGAGTATGCTGTAACGTGGTTTGATTTATTTGGATTATTTGGAAACTAATCTTTCATTATTAGGAACCAATATATATATATATTAAAATGTGTTTATATTGGTACGAACGTAATTAGTAAATCCTATAATCTATATAATATGACAATATTTGTTTTTTTTTTAAATGAATCGATTATCCTGTATAAAATAATGTTCATGAGAATACCATAAAATTTCCGTAGGAAAGTGAAAATTGATCGATCTTAATTGCGCTCGATCTGTCAAATTGCACGAAGAAAATTCGATTTCCACCAGATGCTAATGGCTTTCGAAATCGCACGATAGAGACAAATTATCGAGCTGTTCGGCGAGTTGCATCACTCAGGTAGACGATTTAATTCAATAACAGAACCAATGGTATCCGAAAAAAGATTCGATTACGTGGATCATCATTCCACCGGAATAGCAGACTTTCTAAAAAAAAACAGTCCCACGAATTCTTCTTCCAATTAGCAGACCATTAACGTACTTGTTCTATTAAAATTGCACGTGTAAGTTTGTACAGCCAGTTCCTGAATATTTCAAACGACGAAAATTGCCAGACTTAGGTACTTAAATTCCTTTTAAATATTACTGGTACGGTTACTGGTAAATCCAACAAGAACGTGCATTATTCCTTGTAAATTAGCTTACTCCTTAACGATTAACCCCTTAACATACTTTCATTATGCAAGACACAAAACGTTCAGCATCACAAATGTTACGCTAGTCGCGAACGCTTTAACGCTAAATGTACCGTGACCGGTCAAATGATCGGTTTCAAAATTTAATTAAAAATTCTGCATTTTCCTTCGTTAATTTCACTTTGGATCAGTTCTTATACTGTCCAATTAATACATGTTCCAGTTTCTGTCATTGCTTGTATTTCTGTTTCCGCTTTACTTTTATTTCATAAACAATTATTAGGCGGTAGGAATAAATGCATATAAAGTCCTACATTAATACTGGAACTACCGAGTGCTTAAACCGTTTTCTTAAAATTTCTTTATAAAAGCTAGAAGCGTGAATTCATTAAGATTCATTAAGATAATTGTAAAAGAAAATGTAAAATAAATAAATAATGTAAAATAAACAATTGCTAAAACGTCCTATTGCATTTTACAAATGAATAACAAAAGTATATCGGTTCCGAATGACAAATCACCAATTGAAATTTTCATAGACAGCCGCATGATTTGCTATCGAAGGGTGCAGCGTTTATCCTGGGGACATTTAGGATAGTTAGAAAAGGAGAGTAAGAGAGAGAGAGAGAGAGAGAGAGAGAGAGAGAGAGACAGAGAGAAAGGAAGAGAGAGAGTGCTCTAGGTGGAAATCATCAGCCGATTAGAGTGCAGATGTTCTCGTACGGAGATTATAAGCTGTTTCCACCCTCCGCAATGCTCCTACGGGATTCTTGGTCGGATGGGGCCGCCTCCGAGGGAGGAATGGGTATAACTCGATGGGGTGAGCTTGATTGAATTATCATGAGTGTTTGCGGAACGGCGGCCTGCAATTGAATTAGACCCGGGTCCTTTTTCTATCGGCGCACGTAGACATCTATCAGTGTCTCCGTAGGAGCCCCTGCTTTTAATGTTAATCAATGCCTTCGCCTCGTTTCACGAAACGACTACGATTATTAGGAGGACATCCCGAAGGGAAGTTTGAATTTCTCGACAATTTAACCTTTAAGTGTTGGAAGTCTGGAAATTAACGATTAATGTTAAATATTCTTGCTTGCAGTGAATAATAAAGAAATGTGTTTGGTATCTATTTGTTTTTACTTGCTTAAGTGTGTGTACATAACAATAGTATCGACTAAATGGAAATTTCACTGGTTTTAAAATCTGCAATATTTTATTTAGAGGTCTGTGAGATCACACGTCCATAGTTCAAGGTTAAATGTTCACTTTTATTCTCAATTACAATATTTGCTTAACCCCTTGTTCTATGATTTATCTCTCAGCTGTGATCGATAGATTTAAGTTAGTAATTAATAATATATTGCTAAGTAGAATAATTGATAACAGAAGAATAACGTTTAGTTTGAATACAAAAGAATTAATTTATTTTTTAAGATTTATTATTTGACACGTTATTGTAAAGCAAGGGGATAAGTACTATGTAGAAATAATTCTCGCATGTTTCTTTTGTATCTTGTACTAATTGTTATTGTATGTATTTTATATTAATATACATATATATTTTATATCATTTGCTTCTTCCTTTTACGAAATTATAAATATTTGAAGGACTGAATTGTTTTGGTCAGGAAGACTTGTTGTTTTACATTCATGCATTTGAAACATTGGATTTTTCTAATTCAATTGTTTTGTTCATAAGAAATTATTATAGGTTCCTATAATAGAAGGCCGCGACTGTTTCGAAAACTTTCTTTGATTCCACAATACTTTGTAATGCTGATTTTATAACGTTGTCTGAAGGGGAAGCGAAATGAAGTTGCGATCGTGACTCGATGTGATCTACTGAAGCAAGTTCAGAATATGTTTTGGCACGGTGCCTCCACGGAGAGAATTGATCTCAACAGACAAAGGTGCGGACGTTAAATAATTACAATGAAAGTATGTGGGTGCACATGCAAACCTGACTAAAAATATAATCCAGATTAAACGTAAATTTACCGTACAGAAGCCATACAGACCTAAGAGGCATCAACTACAAATTTTTATGTGCATGCAACTATTGAATTAAAAATCAACGCGAGTTCTAATATAATTTGCGAACATTTCAAAAACATCGAAGCCTGAATTCAAATCGTTTTCAACGTGGAATTATTTAACTATTCTTTTAAGACGCTAACATTTTGAAGCTATATTCTCATTTCTCAATGTCTTGCTGGGTTAGCGGTAAAACGAGGTTATAAATCGATTGAAAATTAAAAAAAGAGATTGTTTACATTTTTAAACGCTTTTAAGTTTATCAGAATCTATAAGGACGTTCGAAGTACTCAGTATTCTGCAAACCAATTTATTTAAATCTCTGCATTATGTCTTCAAAAGCCGCTAAATGTAAAGATAGTTGTCTTAATTTGTAAGTCAATAATTTATTGCAATGAAGGTTGAATTTTTTACAGAAAATATTCGACGTATTATATACCTATTACAATTATTATATTTCCTTTTCTTTTTAATTTATATCTAGGCTCGATGTTAACACATTGCGTATCGGCAACGAGAAATCTCGTTTTTATATAAAGACACTTAGCTATGCAACTTTGCTAATTACCGCAGTATTTAAAAACTTTTTAAATAGATTATCTATTTAAAATATATTATATAACAATATGATATCTAAGTTTTTCTATATATAATGATATAAGTTGAGCTCACTGAAAATCGCCATCGTCGTATTAAGGGATCGATTTTCTATTGAAAAAGTATTATAAAATAATGTGCAAGTTATTTTATGCATTTACAATATCTCTCTGTATATGGAACATAATATAAAGCTCTCGCAAACTCTGATAAAATGTTTGATTAAGACATAATAGACACATAATAGAGTCGTTAACACTAGAACTACCGAGCAGTCAAATTGACATTTTCAAATTTTTGTATAGGAACTCTAAGAATGCAGCTATTGAGATTTCAATTGACTGATGATTCAATTTGCGTATTACTAGATCAATTTCTTTCGTAATTTCCCAGAGAAGTATCTGTTATCTTTTTAATAATTGGGAAAGAATAATTTAGAAATGGGTCAATTTGATCCATTTGGTAGTTCTAGCATTAATATAAGATACACAATGTTTCAAAAGTCTTGTTACTATTATCTAGTTTAAATAAATACAACTATGTGCTAACGTTCCAGCTAACAATGAGTGAATGCATTTACAATCTATTTATGCATTATTATCGAAGAGTAATCCCTGACTATATGACTCATTAGGAAAAGTTACGGTTTACTTCATTAACTCCTTGTCATACCATTTAACCATAATTATGGCGACCGATATCTCACTCGTATTGTCACCTCAACTCAGACTCGTGATATTTATGTTTGGTCCAAAATTTGTGTCGCGAGTCGAACTCGTTAAAGTACGGCAAGCGGTTAATACAATTAAGCGAGAACATTTCGTTGAAGACATCGCCGTGAAAAAAGTGACAAGTGTAAGCATTGCAGATGGCGCGGTGTATACTTTGCGAGTTATTTTTACCGCGGCAACAATAATGCTATTGCATTATACGGTCACTTCACGTGCATCTATTTTTATTATACGCTAACATAGACGTGTCGTTTGAACATTGAATTTTTTAAATTCCAACACACTGAATTTCGTTCTAAACATATTATATCGACATCATCAACGGAGTAACGTTGTTTTAATAATATTTTCAATATTTTATTCCATATCATAATGTTGCAAAAATATATTTTAAGCGGGATACATTAGAAACTAGTTGTCTACAAATCAAACCGTTATAAAGTATGACTTTAAAGTAAGTTAACAAATGGGAACACCTGTGTTCAGAATAACTTTCTATGTAAATAATTTACGTATCCATGTTTTAAATTATTTTACTAATAGCGTATGACTACTTTGTCCTTCTCAGTTTATCGAAATATGTAAAGTCTCTTAGCCGATGCAAATTATGCAGGAAAATTTTTTTCTTTACCTGCAAAGCGAATCAACCAGCGAGATAACGTCAATAAATATTCCTTGAAACATTAATTATTATAACGCCTTTGCTAGCATTCAAAAATCCATTTGTAATTTTAAAAAGGTCTATGAATAGTGTATGATGAATTATTGAACATGAAAGTAAATTATTGTTTTATGAATTATGGAAATGAGCTACATAGCTTATATAATGTAAATACTGTAAGATCGTTGTATTATTTCATTATATTGTTGTTTTACTACACAGTAATGCTATACACAAATTATTGAATTGCAGATTAAACCATTATTTATCTAGTTTTGCCAACGTTTATCTGTATTTACACGTGATTTACGTAGTAGCTTATCCAGTACATTATTTATAAATCTATATTTCAACACCTGTTCTATCCATAAGAAAACAATGTTAAATAAGGATTTTAATAAAACTTCATATCATATATTGTTTTTCGACAAAGTTGTGAACTGTTCAACGTAAGATTCAGAAAAGATTGAAAGAATCACTGAAGATAAATTGAATTAAAATGATCGAAATTAAAGAATTATTAAATGACTCACTTAATTGTAAGTTAATGAAAATTCTGAACTCTATAAAATCTCTAATACTAGAACTATCTTATAAAAATTTTAATTTCGAGATCATTTTCCACGACACGAATATTTTTGTACGTTTTTTTACCATTTTCCATATATCCGAGATTAAATTCTGGTCGTTAGAAGCGAAAATGAAAACAGATAAAGGGCGAATAAAGGCAGACATTTAAATATTTGAAGCCTACGTTAGGCAAAATTATATACGTTGGTGTATGGCGGAGGGATAAAACGAATGAGTGAGAACGAGTGAAAGAGAGAGATCCTACCATTAATGTCGTGGTTGTCTTCGATGCACGGAATGCTGATACCGCGTAACTTTCAGGGTCTAATCATGCAAATGTATGAGTCGTTAATTAAAACCAACGCAAACTGCATTTTGTCTGGTGAAAACATTCTTTACTTTTACCGCTACCGTGAGTAACGAAATTGGACATTTATTAAAATTCAAATTGGACATGTTGAAATTCGACATTTTTCATCCAATTTATCGGACCATTTTCATTGCTTCTGTAAAAATTAAGCCAGATAATTATTCGAGGACTCGATAAAAATGATTTCTTAATCCTTTCAAGAAAACGACGATATGCAATACAGTTGAGAACTTTCGCTGTCAATTACTAACAAACAAAAGCTCTCACGTATATGGAATACTTCATTGAAACAGGCCCAAACAAAAAGCACATTAATAAATATTAATGGCTTTACCTAGCAGACTTCTTAACCGATTAACGAAGCCTTATATTATTATTAATGATAATTCCTGATATTAATGATAATTCCCTGCAAATTCCGACGCAAACTGTACTAAAGGAAAGACACTAATGCACAATACTAATCATAATTTCTTTTTGTTTTTAACACATTACAACTTCTAACGCAGGGAATAATCTTTACTTCGATTCTCTCGAATGCGTGTGATAAGAATAAGAATTTGCATAGTCACCCGTGGCAATCCAAGTTATCAGAACCGTATCCTAGTTACAAGCCAAGAATCCGATCCGATGCTGTAGTTTGCCATTTTAATAGGCAACGGTATGGTTCCATTGAATGTTGCCTCAAATTTTCGTTCCGCTCGGTTTCGATCACAAGGAAATGCAATTTTCACCGTGGAAAATATTTAATCTGTAAATTAGTAACGCGCGGTATCTTATTTTAACGACGTTCCCTTTTCTTTGTTCGCCTCGTTGCTCGGTGTACCTGAACGTGTAAACAACCAAGGCTGACTGCTACACAAACGCATCTTTTTCTTTTCCCTTCTGCGCGATGGCGCATCGATGCGACGAGAAAATAAAAATTGAAAATGTACCGTTTCTTGCGTGGTGTTCCGCGAGTCTTCTTTTTATTCTCCATCGGACCGACGAGGGACGCGTGGAAGATGCAACTCCGGATTTTAATCGCACGAGATCGGGACCATTAAATTGGCATCCGCGCAGACGCGCGGTAAATTTGCAGTTGCTGGAATATTTATAACCCTGCAGTTGCGCGGACATGACCGTTTGATTCTGTTGACTTTGAATTTTTAACAAGTTACCGTTCGACTATTGCCTACTGCACGGTTTTTAAAGAAAACCTGTTTAACGTACCATAACGAGATTAAAACAGAGTCGTAGCTACATATGTAAGTTACGTATGCGCGAGAGTTAATTTATTTTTCTGCTTTCAATTAGATGCTAAATAAAATTCGATATTTAACGGCAATAGTTCGGGTTGGAATTATTAACAAACGTATCGAGGATTTAATTCTTGCACGCGAACCTCGGCTCGGATCGATTTAACCCAAATCAAAGATTTAATTCGAGCGAGCGTTCTTTCATTTATTTTGTGAATAATGAATTTCCTTAATTGCACTTCAATACTAAACGCGATTCGGGGAATACGGAAGTATCAAATGGTTCAATTGAATCGTATACAAGGAACTCAATATCACCGATGAAAAGGATTTCAATTCGATTCAAGACGATTAATCAAAATTACCTAACCAGTGTAAATAGAATATCAAGAGAAAAAGGAAGGAATACATTACAGAAGAAATAGTGTATAAATGAATCTTCGAAGCAAAACAAACGTTGACTATTTGTAATTGAAACTTACATAATTAAAGATCTATCTCGTAGTTCTCTCGCCTGACGAGGTTATTTGGAGCACACGATTTTTGCAATTAATAGTATGGTTAGGTTAAGATTTCGAGAAAGATGAATTGAGGAAACAGACAGATTCAACGTTGGATAATCGAGACGAGAGTCGTGATGCTCCCATTGGTCGGCTAAAACTGAGCGAGACAGAGGAGAATAAAACGAGATAGGGTCGATCGTCGGTCGCGTTTGATTTCGAAAAACTATTTAGAGCAGCCCCGAAGACCGTGGTCTTAGTTCGAATTCTTCGAATTCGCTTCATTTGTTTCTACTTAAACGTCGAATAGCCGACCGCCGAATCGGTCCTTGAGTGTAATCAAAAATAAACTCACGCGAATCCGGCTCGCCACCTCGACCGATCCCGATACCGACACGTTTTTCGAAATGCTGGAAACTGCCGGGCCTACCGTCGCATACGAATGTTCGTACAATGAAAATTCATCGATTGATTGATTTAATAACACAATATTGACTGGCAATTTTACGCAGAAGCTATCCCGTGTCATCGGTTATTATTCCGTAATTAAATATGAAAGTGAAACAATGTAAATGAACTTCAATACACTTTATTTCTATATAATGAATTGAAATGAAACTTTCATTTCTTTTCATTTCTTTTTATTATTTTCATTATTTTTGTTGCTACGAGAATTTTTAGTGTTTCGTATAATATTATTTAATTGTTCATAACAAAGGCAAATGGTATGATACTGGACTATATTATTAACGATTCGGTACCGTAGTTCTCTAGTTACACTATTATTTAGTTACTCGTGTTACTAAATATTTTGTTCCGATGTCAGGTTTCTTGTGATTCTTCTCAAGTAATTTCAAGGCTCCGGTAATTGGTCACCATTTCAATCAACGTGTTAAAGGCTGACGAACACTATTTTACAACATAGATTCATGCGAAAATTATGGAAAATAAATGAAAAAATTTGAATATGAAATGTATTTGCGTAATATCAGTATGAGAATGTATATTTTGAAGTTGAATAAGACAAAATTTCAATACAAAAACTACTCGCATCATGCAGATTGTTTAATTACTATTCAAACACGTATATACGATGGTAAATTTGCTTTTATTTTCATTTATTATAAGTTTAACCAACTGTTCATTAAATCAACAGGATGATTAAATCAATTGAAGTAATTAATAAATAAACTGAGGTTACGTGGTGTACTTATTTTGTTATTGGATTATTAAACTCCTGTCTTATGGTTTATTTCGCGATTAAGTCGTAGGAATTACTTTGTTATTAACAGCTTTGGACACCGATAATATGAAAATATCGTTTATCAGGTTATTTTGTATGTTTCTATAATGAATACGATATTCGAAAATTGCTTTCGCAAATTTTATTAAAAGAACTCCGCGACGTTCTTGTTTCGAGATGCAGTGTCAATCTAGATCGTGATAACGTTCGCAAAGAAAAAGCGCAATGTTCTACGTGGGAATTACTAAATTAGACTTTCATAAACCATTGCCGACAATGCAAGAAGATGTGTAGCGGTGTATTATCGCAGCTTGTATCGCTATTACACGAGATATTATCAATACAACTCGCCAATTGCTTATTAAGTGACTGAGAAAACGTGCATAGATGTGGTTGGACATCTGTTCGAACACTCTATTCAGATTCCGCAAGATCGTCGGCTATAACTTTATCCAGGTATTGTTGCGGAATTGTTTAAATGCGAGCTCGAAAATGTAAATATGCTTTTGCCGCGAAGAAAAACGTAATTACAGAGGTTCGAGAAAGAACTGTAAAACTGAATGAGTCAGTAGAATTCACAAATGTATACATATTTTTATATAACGCGTTAAAGAAAATAGAAGAAATTTATTCATAGGTCACCTTATTCTTCACAGAATCTTTTCTCGTTCTAAAAAAACACAATAATGTTTGAAAGCCACTTTTTTCCAGGCAAAAGAAAAATGATATAAGTTTTCGTTGAATTATTTAATGATTCACTGTAACTAAAGAAATTAGTTTTTGTATTGGGCGAAGTGCTAAGAAATTTCATTAAAATTCAATGAAATTTTAATGAAACCGATCTCAAACATCGTGTGTCTGTTTACAACGGCGTTTTTTGCTTTCGAATAAAACGCACTGACGTATGAGATTGCGAGCACAAAGAAAGATACGTGTGATTGCAAACTAATCAGAGATAAATTTGAGTCCGATCTTGTGCAATGCCATTATTAAGAAAATGGCGATTGGAACGCACTGCTCGCTCAGTTGATACGTAGAGTTTACATCTCTGATTTGTATCGGTGAAATTCAGGTTTTCGTGCTTTACGAATTCAAACTTGGAAATACAGTAAAGGCAGAACGCATTTGCGAGGAAGGTAATCTTGTGGCGAAAGGACAGCACCGACAAGATTCAAACGATTTAAGGTCACGTTTGAAATGTTCATCTGTACTCAAAGGTGAGGAATTGCGTGAATACAGAGATTGCACCCTACGCAGAAGATGTCACGTCATGGCTGCGATCCTTCGTCCTGATAAATTTATGATGAAAACGCAGATTCCTGTGTTGAATTTTCGGAATTTACTCGAAGTTACACACTCTCAGACAATAACACTGAATATTCAATAAAACACCTTCTTAAATGAATAACATCTTCAAATACAATTTTGTTTTTATCATTTCCAGATGCAACAGTTCCTTAGAAACGTAGGGTTTCAGAAATCAAATGAATTTCGATGCAACGAAATGTACGAATTCCTGAATGCAATCTTCTTTCATCGTTTCCAACTGAATCAATGAATCACTCAAAAATTCCTATTAGAATCACATAATTTCTAACAATAACATTGAATATCTAATCAAGTACCTTCACAAATGAACAAACATTCTCAAATATAATCCTTTCTCCATTGTCTCCAAATACAACGACTCTTAGAAAAGCAGGGTTTTAGGAAGGAAATGAATTTCGAGTCAATAAAATGAGACCCTACAATCCTTTTTCATCGAGATGCAACAACCCCTAAGAAACGCAGGATCTGAGAAGTGAAATGAATTTCGAAGCAGCGACGCATTCTTCCGAAAGAAGCAGCCCGTTCGCTCACGTGCGGCGATTTTCGCGTCGTAAATGGCGCGAACAAATTGCAGTCGGATTTGCACCGTTACGCTGCTTTATTCATAAACGACGCGGCGACTTAATAATTACGCGAGATAAACACATGGATGTTGGTGTTTCCGCCAGCGTAATCATGATCGACGTACGGGATCCGCGATCGCTCGTGGGACACGGGAAATACGTGTTAAAGTAGTCGTCGTAACGTGGTGTAACGTTCGACGATAGAAAGTTTATCGTTAGGTCGTATTATACGCTACTGAATATTCCATATTCAGCAACGGCAGAAAGAGAAAGACATGGCGTCAGCGAATTATCTGATTCCCGAATGCACGTGCGGGCGCCAGATCGTCGACAATGAACGGTCCCTGTTGTCATTAACCCTTTGCCGCACAACGAGGCTCGCGGTGAAGATTTTTAGAACAATTTAATGAAAATCAATGGTATTCATCGTATACAATGGTGTGACAGATTATTTTGCTGTTCTCAATGTCTTTATCTTCGAAGTAAAGCACTTGCGATGAATAAAACATTTCTTTGCTTTTCCGAGGAATTATTAATAGTAAGTACGGCGTGGTCGCGAAGGAAATTCTGCGGCAAGGGGTTAAAGAAGTAATAAAGAAATAAAAGGTGAAAATGATAATGTTAATAACAAAGACATTGTTATTATACTTCAATGTGTTCTGATAAAATATGTGAGCTTTGATTATTGCGAATCATTGTGTTTCACTTCTTTCGGTTTTGTCTGTATTCTTTCAAAAATGTTCTACGCATTGTTGGTTTTAACATTTTGTCAAGTTTCGAATTGTATTTCAAGTTTTGGAAGTTTGAAATCTCCGGAAGTTTGCTATTGGTTCAACCCCTTATGGGGGTGTAATCATTCGGACACTTTGAACACATTTCAATAATTTGTTCACACTGAAATATGATTTGGTGAATATTTATCATTTTTTATTTTATGTTATTGGTTATATTGAGGTAATATTAGGAAATACTCAAATAAAGAATAATAATTAAATTGATAATTCATTTTGTACGGGTATACGGAGTGCGATTTTCATTTTACAATGAAGATACTGGATCGGATTATAATTTACTTCTGTCCTGGACACTTCAGAAATTAAGATAATAATAGAAAATATATATTCCTAAGAACTTTCTGACGTCAACTTGAACCGTGAAATTGGAAGATATATTTGTCTCGATGGAATATTATTAAATTTTCTATTAGACACTTCAATCTCAATGGAATATAATATTGTGATTTCTCATCAACGTTAGCATACAGTGTCCGTATTTCACGAAAATGTAAAGTTTTACTTGGAAGTTAATAGATCATTTTCTATTCAATTGCTTATGGTGCAAAATTGCGGGAAAAGGTAACGGAAGAAATTTAGGACGGTGTTCATATTTTATAATAGCCTATACATCGACGTAAAAATAACAAAATTTGATTCGAAAGATATTCAGCTTACGCTCCCCTTAAAATTTTCGGTAAATGTCCTAATTGGTGGATTCACGGACATCCAACGTCGCGATACACATCGCTGAAGAAATTAACTAATACAATGCATTCCAATAAAACGTGTAAATATCGATCACTATGAATGATCGTTTTTTAGTGCATTCGTTATTGTCTGCCTCTTTTTTCGAGAACGCTTTCCACATTCTTTTTCTCGTTAATCATTGATAACGGTTGATAACTGCAAAGGAAATTGGCACACGAGCCAGTGAATCAGAGATTCGAGTCTTCGACTTTGTCACTCGGTGTAATGAACATTTGCGTTCTCCTCTAATTTCTGATGTTCAGTGACTTCATAGTTTTAAAAGTTTTCATTTATTGCACAACATTGAATTGCAATTCGAATTCTTGGATTGTTGTCACACGAAATTTCGGTTTTTTTGAAAAACTTTGCAGGTTTATATTGAATACAGATCCAAATAGAGGTAGGAGAAAAGTTTCGTTATCAGTTTTTGATTCATCAGGGTGAAAACGTTACTTAGATGATAATCTGTGATTTTATACTTCTTTGAAGACATTAATTTCGGTTAATTTTGAAGTGCAACTTACGAAAAGGGAAATTAGGTTAATACCTATTTATTTTCTGTATTAGTAATTTCATTACGTTTATAATAACAGGCATGTGTACATTATAAAATTTTCCTACAATTTTTATTTTACTGCATTCTGTGGCAGGTATGAATGTATAAATATTCACAATACAGGTAGGCAATTTTTTTACAGGATTTGAAGTTTAAAAATTTGTGCACATCAGACAGGTAATTATTGAAAAAGTACTAATTGGTTTTGCATTTGGATGCATCAGTTGATTGTGATTGCAAAAATTGTAACCGACGGCTGTTGCGACCCATTCTATTCGATCAGATGATGAAATAATAAATTGGAACCGACGTTTCTCTAATTTTTACCTATTACTAATGCAGAAATTAACCAAACTGTATCAGATCACAATTTTGGTAGAGAATTTATTAATAGCTCCATAATTTCTTCATAATTATCAGACTAACGATTTTATACACAATACAGCACGTTTCTATTAAATCCCAACGTTTGCAAATAAATTCTGAAAAACTTAAATTTGTACGAGAAACCCTAATCTAATGGTAATTATTTGAAATTACTAGCTTTCTCGTTTATTCATAAATATTAGAAAAATTTATATTCATGAGCATTGGTATGAAAATCGGCACGAGTTTATAACTTTCACGAATAATTCACAAATGGGGTTGAATCATGGTTAGCCATGTACCAAGCGTATAAAAATGTATTATCTAAAAAAATATAAATGTGAAAAATTCCAGATGTATGAAAATATGATATGCTGTTATAATTTCACACTTTTCTCCGTCTCCGTTTTATAATAAAAGATACTCAAAGGTTTTTAATCATCGTACAACGAATGCAACATTATTTCAACTCAGCTGTAGCTGAAATATGTGCATATTTACATAATTAAACTTTATCTATTTATGCAATTATATACATATGTAATTACATGTAAACGTAATATATTCATCTGAAAGTCTGTGTATTCCGTTCGCGGAAAAGTAACGTCGATTTCGCGCATCCGGCAGTAATTTTACGCCGTCAGTTTATTTAATCAAACCAGCAAAATAATCATGAAATTGAAATAATTATCCTTCTGTTATGAATATTTAACCCTTAAGGTAAAGATAGACCCATAATGAACATTTTGAACATTGATGTACAATTGTATTGCACATCAGTGATTACTTAAAATTATTAGAGAAGTTAAAGTTCATAGTTTCAATATTGATACAAAAATCGCTATGAAATTATAGCCTATATTTAGTCTGTTTAATTATAATTACAATCTATCTTTGACCATTATATTTTCTCTAACAAATTACTCAAACTAATACAACTCCGTTGAAATCCCAAAGCAACCGGTTAACAAACGAGTAATTAGAAAATTTCCTGCCTAATTCCTTCCTGGCAACGGAAATTTTACCGAGGGTTAAAGTGACCCAGCGTTCGCCCGCCACGTCTCAGACCATCCGTCGTTCGAGAATCAAAGCGAGTGAAAAAAACAGTTACACTAGGAAGAATGAACGGACATTATACGTACTTTGGGAAGTGAGGTCACCGGGCTCGTCCTGTATGTTAACGGGTGAGATTTTCACTGACCTTGGAGGGCCCTGAAGGCTGAGGGGCCCGGGCCCCCCGGCAGTGCCCATCCTCTGCATCGCCGCACCCCCGATTTCCATCGCTCTTCCAGCCCTTCGCACCTCCTTCGACGATTTTCGAGCAATCTTGAGGCCTTCGCGCCAAGTACGACCGCCGGTCGTACTTACTTCTCTCTCGGTAACTTGACAAGACCCCGATCTCGAAGGTCGGAGTTACACACCTCGAGTCCCTCTTCTTCTACGCAAATTTCACGGGGACAAGATCGAACAGGATCGAGCAACAACCACAATTTATGCAGCTTCTGATACTTTCTCGTTAAGTTTCATATAAAATTTAGTGAACAATGAGTAGAGTTCGAAGTTGCAAACAGATTCATCGGAGTTTCTTTTCGAGACACAATCGTTCACCAGTCTCACTCTCCTACAGGCAATTGGGCAAAGGAGTTTATCAATTTTACGAATTTTAGCTCACCGATAATTGCTTCTCGAATTGTGGAAGCAATTACGGTCCCTGTTTTCGAAGGTTTGACGAAAGATACCCTAAGACTCGTGTATCCCGAGCTCAAGCCCCGCACCCAGAAGCTCCTGTGAGTCGGCTGCGGTTCACGGCTCCGTGGATCCTGTGATTTCACGCCGTTCGAGGCTCGTGAACATCGCTCGCCGCACGAATTTCGTTCTATTCACGTTCATCGCAGGTTGCCAGGATTGCACGCATGCGTTCGCACTGAAATATGTACGTACAGCGTCAGCGGGTTTTGCACATAAAACGATAGTTCACCGGAACCCACGCCATTTTGCGGTCTTCCGGGCGGCCGTCGTCCTCCGCGGGCAGTTTTCCTCACTCAACTTTCGCGCACTTTGCTCCCAGAAACAGTTAAAACTGCCGAGTTTTATACTCCGCGCAATCGTATCAACTTCCTACCAAGATCCTTGCCAGCGATCGTAAATCCGACTCCTCGCGCAGCAACTGTCACTTCAACTTCCGTTAATCCAGCGACTGACAGTTAGGGTATCCTCGCACAACACTAATGTCTTCGACTATAGAAACAAGTAAACAAACAGACAAACCGTCTGTTATTCCTCAAAAGTACCCAAACGAGCAGTCCACCAAGCTAATCGATCTTCATTCCTGCCAGGTCTCTGCGCAGACCTCTAATCCCAGCGATCTTCTATTCCTCAGTCCAACTTAGCTCCTTATCGATCTCGATCTCCACGGAATACAATATACCCTATCAGCTCCGATTTTTCCGAGACCAGTTCTCGCTCAGTCCGATCAGGATCCGCGACCCTAGTCCCGGACCCCAGGACACGCACCATCCGTCACCAAAAAGGATCGCCGACGAGCCGCGCGCGCGCGCGATTGTGTGCGTACGATTATTCCCTTATCACTGTTGGTACGGGAGCAGCGTTGATCGTGGCGGCGAAACCAAAAAAAATATACAATATATATACACACATATAGATGTATGCATATATATATACATATATGTATGTACCAGGAGAAAAGGGGGTGGAAGAGGACAGAAAGGAGAGGGTTGAGGAGTAAAGAGAGAGAGAGAGAAAGAGAGAGAGAAGAAGAAAGAGAGAAAAAAGAGAGAAAGAGAGGACACGTTACACGACACAACACCAACGAAACTGACGGCGCGGGGCCCTGGGAGGCACTGACTGCCGGTCAGGCTCCTATAGTACCCAACCTAACCGCCCGTGGTCCCCCACCAACCCAGGTCGACCTCTTCGACCCCACTCCGAGGTAGATTCCCCCACCAGGTGGTCGGGACGCTGTCCTATCCGATGGCGAGAAAGCGAGGCCCGTTTCCACGCCGACGTCGAACCATTCGTTCTCCCGGTGGAGTCGACTCTGTCGCTTCCACGCCTCCTGGGGGCAGCCGTGGGACACTTGGCCGGCTCGAGCCGCCAACAAAATGGCCGACGGACACCTAATCGATTCGTACCCTCGCTCCGTCTCTCTCTATTCGTTACGCTACTCTCCTACCGTTTCTCTTTCTCTTGCGCCTCACGTTCCGTCTCCTCTGCCGCGTATCACCTCTTCTTTCATCTCGCCCTCTTTCGCCAGTCCGTCGATTCTCTCTCTAGCCGCTCTCTCCTGGCGTCGTCTGCCAGCCGATCCCTCCAGCCCCGCGCGATCAACCTCCTTGACTCCTCCGCGCGTCTACCACTCAATACCCGATGGGAACAGCCACCGAAAGATGTTACGCGCTCCACGCCGCCTAAATCAGTTTCCGACTTCCACGTCCATCCCATTCGCGATCCTCCTGCTTCTTCTTTTCCTCTTTTTCTGTCGGATATTTTGTACCGCGCCGAAACTCTGCCTCCTCCGGCCACGAGAACCTGTTGTCAGGCTAGCCGATGGTTTGACGAGTTTTTTTTTTAATTTTGATGTTTCTTTTTCTTTGGTTCGACGCGCTCGTTGTTTTGCTTCTTGGCCAGTTTCGACTGGACGGTGTGCAAGGTTTTTGTCTCGATGGATTTTTCGTGATTTTTCGTGTCTTCCTTTTTTTTTTGGACTTTGGGCTCGGATTTTGAATACTTTAAGGGACATCGGGTTTTGGTTAATGCGTTCGGTGGGTTTTTTGAAAGGGAGTTCGGCGTGCGTGCTGTGTCGTTGCGTTTTCTTTGAATCGTCGAAGCTTTTGATTGTATCGCCGAAAATAGATCTGAGAGTTTTCCTTTTTAGTTTAGGATTTGTTTGTTCCGCTTGTGATCAAAAAGTTGTTCGATTAATTGATAAATGCTTTTGTCTGTTAATGTAAGGAATCTTTTCTTAGGTAGTACGAAGGATGCCTGAAGTTACGGTTGCGATTGCGATTGATAAATTTGGAATTACGCTCGGAGTTATGCTCAGAGATAAAAAATCTTTGAAAATTTTCAATGACACTTCGTACACCTTAAAGAAGAATGCAAATTGATTAACTGATACCCATCATATTACGAATATAGCTACATTTTCATAAAAATGAGACATATTTTCAGGTAAGATTAATTGTTCATGTTTTGAGTATTTTATTGAACGAATTCCTTGTTCTCGAACTTCCGTTTATTTAAACAGAAGACTTTCTGAACATCCGAATTCAATTTTCAAGTCAATTTTAATCTAAATTTCATCTAACTACCACAAGAACTTCGCTAATTTGAAACATTCGATGTTTTGAAACTTTGACGGAGTGCTCCATTTTAACATTAAGCTTATTTGTATCTTAATCCCGATCTTTTTAGTTATTCATTTTATTGAACGCTTATACAGTTATTTCGAGTACCTATAAGAAGCCTGTTAATATGTTCTTTAATATTCATTTTCCGGCTCTCGATCAACCACCTTGACGCCCCACGTCTGCCATTACGGTACCGTACAGGAATAGCTACCGAAAGATATTACATTCCACGTGATATAATTTTTATTCGCGATTTATTTATATTTTATTCTACGCAAAATTTACCCTCTTTCATTCCGAGGAACCTGTTGACAGGTTAGTCTATGATTTAACTCCTTACTTTCAATTGCCTTTTGTTGTTTTAAGTGCTCGAGATTGATGACGCGTCATAGTGTTCGTTTTACTGCCGGTTTTTTGCGCACAATAAGTCGAGATATGTCACTGTTTTATCGATTCCCCGCGCTTCCAGTCATGGTGAACTTTGTCTCTTGGGCTCTTGAACACGTCGTGTCTGTATATGCTTGTGCGTTCGTTATAGGACTTTATGGATTGAATTCACTGATGTCTGCTGGTCCTGTCAAGTTTCTTTGTTGGCCGAGCGTCTTTCTTTGTCTTCTCCTAAAAACGATTCTTGGCGATTCGAGCGGGTACAGCAAATTGATTTTTGCAATCGTTTTGGAAGAACCCTTCCTTTTTCAGTTTTCTGATACTTTGATTCACATTTTTCATTGTTTGACTGTGGGTCGCCTACTTTTGCGATGGGATGCAAACGTTTATTTTCCTTTGAACCTTTTATGTCACACCATTTTCTTTACTAACTGTCCTACTAGATTTGTTCGTTGATTCTTTATATTATCTTGTATTTGTACTAAGTGTTAAATTTTAAATGAAATTTGAGATTTTGGAAATTTACGGAGAGACATAGAAGACTTTATAACTACCATAATGGCAGTGTAATAAATATTTATTTTTGTGCGCAGCATTACGTGGTAAAACCCATATTCAAAAATAACTTCGCATCATAGAAAAAGCAAAACGATTTAAATGAATTACAGCTGATATATTTCAGTCGTACATGTCAATAATCCGTGTTTTCGTGGAAAGCATTTTAATCGACATTGATATCAGAAGAGAATATTTCTTAACACTAAAACCACCAGACGATTCAAAATGACCCATTCCTGATTTCTTCTTTTTGCAATTATTAAACAGGTGTTGGATGCTTCTTCCACAAATGATTAAAGTAACTGATTGAGCAATGCGCAAACTGAATTTTAAATCAATTAAAGTCTCAATACATGCATTCTTTGAGTTTTTATAGAGGAATTTCAAACATTTAACTGCTCGATAGATATAGTGGTCATAACGATAGGTAGAGTAGACCGAGGCGAATCGGATCAGTTTAGATTTAACAGCGAAAAACCAATAATTAAAACTTAGAATGAACATTTTTTAAAAATTTGTTATTAATGCACATTCAGCTTCAATAAAAGTAAAAAAGAATGTTAAAAACTTTAAAAATCTTTGTTTTATAAGTGAGAAACTGAAACATTTGAAATATCCGATTCACTTCGGTCTACCCTACTGTATCTTCTTCATTTTTTTGTCGGATTAAGAGAATCTAATGTAATATCTAATTATTAATTGAATAGGCAATACGATATAAGTATTTTAACTATCTTTCTATATAAAAAATAATACCCACAAAGTAATTAAAAAGTAACGCAATTCGTATCAATTTGAAATCATAAATATCTTCAATAAATAACATAACGTATCTTCATAATTGTCAGTATTTCTGTACTCTACAATTTTCGTTGTGATTTTCATAGGAAAATTGCGTAAGGTACCATTGTGCAAATAAAGTGATGAGATACTTCATGACTGTGTTTAAATAATGATCAGTAATCACCTTTTTTGTATATTAATTCACAAGTTCAACTGTTTGATGGTCACTTTATGAATAATATTTGTAATAATTCGTCTTTCTTCTATTTAAATTCAGACCCTCGATAGTTATACAAATTTTAACACGATTGTTCACGATAGAACAACCGGAATGTGATTTTGTTTGACAACAATGGCCACCGCACCTCGTATTTAAGCGTGGCATTTGATGCAATGCAGATCAGGCCGCAGTTGAAGCAGAAATTTCCCCGGGAAAATAACGTGAAAGAAAGTTACGCTAAAAGAGCAGCCCCGAAGTGGTCAAGCGTGATTCGCAGGCTGAAAAAGGACAATCTCTTGCGGTTCGCCGATCGTGCATTAGCTAATCCACGTTGCTCTAAAAGACGCTCAACCGTAAGTAAATCTCCGTGCGTTGAATTCGTTCATTGTCGGGAAACTGCTCACTTCTTTCACGTCGTTTTACGTTCACTTGTCAACGCACACCTTTTGCAATTTATTTCTACACGCGAGGTCACATAAAAACACGGCGACTCAACATCAAAGGCTCGTTGAATTGTTATACCATAAAATTAGGCGTTTTGAAGAAACTGTGAAATTATTTTATGGTATGTGTTTCAGAAAATGGATCATTGACTTCGTTATCCACTGCAATTTATGAAATTAGTCTTTTAAACATAACATGTAACTATCATTAGCTACAATTAAAATGTTCCAGAACTACTGTGTATTGTTATCATTAAAAACGAGTGTTTGCACCGGTGAAGCTAAAAAATGGGAGCATTATGAAAATTATGTAGCATGAAAAAAATATTGATGTTCTGTGTGCATTAAAACTTTTCTATTTTTGTTTATAAATTTTAAACCTCGATCGTCGCAAATAATCTGCGATAACTTTATAATACAGTTATTCAAATAAATGAATACTCTGTATCAAGCGAGTTTCCAGATTCAAATTTCAACTAACGAAGATTATACCAACATCGAAGTCTAAACCCAAGGTGTAATTAAACTTACAAAGTCCTATACAATATAATCAACATAACTTAACACGTCTACAACTGTTAGACCCATATCTTATTAATGTAATGCGTCTAATAATGAGTTTCATGTAATACCAAATTAAAAATGTTACAAGTATAATTAATCTGGAAGCCAGTTGCAAACTACAGTGAACATCAGATAATAGTAACACTCAATGGGACCGGAGGATTGCAATTATGAAGACGTAGAATCGAATCCACCCCAAGAAACAGAGGTTTTAGCATGACGAACGTAGAAAAGGACAACGCAAGTGAAGAAGAAAGACTGAGAGTCGAGTTCGGCAACATTAAAGGCCCGCGATTAGCTTGAGACGTTATGTTTTTCTGGTTAAAATGACACCAAACACGATGGAATTACGATCATAATTACTTGTACAATTAGCGATTGAAATTTCGGATGAAGGTCTGCGAATAACACGGGAAGAGACATTGAAATCGTCGAGTTTGACAATAGTCGGAGCATGTTACTCACATATGTACACAGATGCACTTTACTTTTGTACTATACTCAAAATGTTAATAATTAAAAGCTTGTGATACATGTAAATTTAAAGAAAAAAAGTGTGCTTGAAGATTAAGTTATTAAACACATACAATTATTTCGATATATAATTTGAAAAGTATGAAAGTAGATGTTTCATTTGTCATAAGTATAATTACTGATTAATTAGTAAAATTCTTCAAAATATTTCATCGAAGAATTAACACAAATATTGAGGTGTAGAATTTAATAATTTTATATTATTACAAACTGTAAATGTTGCAGAAACTACACAAACAGTTAATTTAAAGATATCACACAAATTATATATCTAGGTTTAACAACTAAATCTATCAGACGAGTCAAAATGACACATTCCCGATTTCTTCATTTTGCAATTATTAAAAAGATAACAGATGTTTCGAATAAATTATTAAAGAAATTCATTTAGCAATACGCAAACTAGATTGTAAACAATGAAATCTCGATAGATGCACTCTTGAAGTTTCTATAGAGGAATTTCGAAAAGTCAATTTAATTGGTAGTTTTAGTGCTAATAAGACTGATATGTAATCTTCATAAAAATTGTGACAATAGACTATTTGTCAGTTTCTTCAGACATTCATTATTCAAGCGAAACTATTCACTTTCAAAATCATTTCGTATACTCAATGCACATAAGAGATCGATAATCGCGAAACAAAACAACCGAAATCAGCCATTTAGCCTGGTAGTTCTAGTGTTAAATATATAAGCTATTAAGTAAGGTACTTACACCCTTCAACTGCGGTCGATTGTCAAATGATATGACGTGTTAAAAGGAACCTGGTAGAGATGTGGTGGTAATGACGGCGTTGCAATTATGAAGAGGTCCCCGATGTTGTAATTAACCGATGTTCGCAGTATTACAAGTATAATTAATCTGGAAACCAGTTTCAAACTAGCGAAACGACTTGTTTGTTATTGGCAGTCCTTGGACAGTCGTTCCTTGTTATTATTGAAAAAAATACGCATCACTTTTTTCCCTGGAAATTCAAACTTGGACGTAATGATTGTAAAAGTAAGTGCAGCGGGTTACTCGCGTGAGCCAAACCGACCTGTAGTTTAAAAGTGAAGATAGACTCGGTCTGATAGTAATGGCGGAATTAATTTCAACACGTATTCGTTACGTGCGAGCCGAGTCCCCTTGATCTTCTTCGTTTTTGAGTTACAGTCCGGCTTGGCTCACGTGAGTAACGCACCGTGCTTTATCATAAATTTACACATGTAGGTAATTACGCTTCGCAGCGGTAAGAAATCTGTGTCAAGCGTAACAAATATAAATAAAACATAATAACGACACCGATCACGGATTAATGGGAAACGTGTGGAACACGTTCAGACCGCGTGCAAAACGTTAATCCAAGCAATGTCACGCTGCAAACCCGAGGAACGTGTCACGCCCCTCTCGCGAAATTTCGCTTGAAAAGAAGTCCGACGACATGTCGCCGGGTACGGAAGTTCGCTTCAATATTTGGACGTAATTTCAATTCTGAATTTAACCTTCGATGCGGGGTCTTACAAATCTCTACATGAAATATCGTGAATGTTGAAACCAGCGGAATGTTCATTGTAGAGTGGTCACTATTGCTGTGTAGAGATATTTAACCCTTTGCACTCGAAAGATGACTCCCACTCACCACATAATTTCATACAGAAAAACTATAAAATTTGATATTTAATATTATACTACGTATACTGCATCAATTTGAGAAATATTGAAATAAAATAGCTTTGTTCCTGGATATACAGTTTGATTTAATTTTGCAAAATGTCGTCTTTATCTCATCATCAAATGTTTAAATATTTATAGTGGAAAACTGCCGAGTGCAAAGGGTTAACACCATAGGTTTAGGGAAAGATGGTGCTTTTTAATTATCTGGTTTTAATAGATTGCGATTGGATATATTTAAATATTTACTAATGTACCAATTATGTTTAGATATTCCTTAACGTAATCTCGTTTAAAATCATTTAGAGGAACTATATGTTCTATTGCGCTTTAACGATTGTAAAAAATATGTAAATTTAGCCTGCGCGTTATTTGAACAATCTCGACGTGATAGCAATGGAATAGGAACGACATAATGCAAGACACGTAGAGTGGAATCGGGGATGTTCAAAGTTTTGAAGTTTAGGCTCTTTTCCCTGCCCATCGACGGAGCTACGAGGATTCTGCGCGCATCGTTGCGCGTGAAACGATAACCGCCGAATATAAACATTTCTTTCGTAAAGTAACGAATTCATAAATTTGTAACTCCTAAATGAGTTGAAGATTTCGATACGAATCAAGATGTTTAGTTTAAACCGAAATAACACTTGGAATTGAGAATTTGAAAATAAAATCAATGTTTTATCAAACTTTCATTAATCATTTACTTATTATTATTATTATTATGTAATTACAAATTTTAATATGACCTGTTATAAATGTAAATGATTAATGAAGGTTTGATAACACATTGATTTTATTTTCGAGTTCTCAATTCTAAGTATTATTTCGGTTTAAACTAAACATCTGGATTCGTATGAAAATCTTCAACTCATTTAGAAATTACAATAATGATAACAATAATAGTAATAATAATAATAATAATAATATTCTAATTGTAATTTCCGTAAGAATGTATAATTTATTACATATTTATAAATGTTATTATTGATTATAATATAAATTATAATTAAATATTATTATCGAAGTTTACAAACACATTTAATAAAATTCAAATTCTCACGGAAATTACGATACCCCGCGTCAACGAGCAAATCTCAAGTAAAAAGAAAAAGGGTCCATCAGCCAGCACAGCATTCCCCGCAATAAAAGTAGATTTCTAATTAACACATCTTCCCATATGAACCGTAAATACCAGCTCCCGGCGAATACACGAATATCCGCACTCCGTTTACAAGATTCCTCATCTATTTCGATCAGTAATTTCTACCAACCGATTTATACACACCCTGTACACCCGCGAGTGTGCACACGCTTCGGCCATATATGTATAATGCGCCTTTGTGAAGTGTTGCCAACGGAGACGAAGGAGGAAGAGGATGAAGAGGAGGCCTCTTAAGCGGCTCAGCGCGTAGGAGCGTGTACGAGCGAGAAGCCGACAAAGCTATCAGCGCCGAATGCATCCCTGGCAGATGCTGCCTTCGCTGTGCGTCTCTGTCCCTTTTTCTCCGACCGCCGCCGCCTCCACGGATCTCGCTCCTTCTTTGCCCACACTTTTTCCGGCCGTTTCGAGTGTCGAAGCCATGTGAACCCTGCGCAATAATTCACCGGTCCTTCGAGCTACATGTAAACTCCGGGACGTTAGAACTGGTAGACCGGTCATTTCAGCGGCTCCGTTCGATGGAGTAATTTTCGGCGCGGTGAAAAACGCGAGGAGCTCGTTCCCCTCCGATCGCGGTTTCAGCGAGAGAACTTTCGCTGTTAACCCCTTGCCCTAGGATTTATTTGTTAATCGTGAACGGTACACCTGAGAACTCCGGCGTTTGATTTATTGATAAAAGGGGAATTATTCTGGGCATGTTCTGTATCTGTTTTGGCTGTACAGTGAAATAATTGATAACGGACGAAGAATATTTCAGTTGGATTCGGAAGGATTGGGTAATTTTGATGCTTGTTAGATTCTGTTTAGAATATTCTCTGTGAGTTTGTCTCGTTGTTGTGAGGCAAGTTAATACTTTCGTGTGTGCGAGTAAGATTTCTGACGAAGATTTCTGGTGGTTTTAATGGAAATTAATGTTGTCCGTTATGCGTGGATTTAAGCAAAACACTGTTTTGTTATTATTCATTTATTATCATCAGATTAGATTGGGAATTGTATCGAAGCGGAAAACTTCATGCGTTCTGTGCGAATTATTGATGGTAGAACGGCAAGGAGTTAACATTTCGAGTGCCGCGACTGTCAAAAACAAATGAAACACAATGAATTTTTATCGAGAGATGTTGAATCTTTGTAGAGAATTCTTTGAACCACGATTTTGTTGTTCTTCGTTCGTTGAAGCATTTTTGTAGAGAAATCGGTCTTATTGAATTTTTAGAGCCTACGATTCGCAATTGTAGTGATAATGAAAGATAATATAATTGTGGAATCTTTCAAATTGTATTATAACCAGGATTAAGTAATTTCTTAGCATTTTTTATTACTAGTTTACCAAAATGCTTATTGATTAAAAATATACGTTACAGAATGTTAAGATTAGCATATTTCCACCGTCACAAAAGAAATTGGTTTCATGTTTGCTATCGTTCCGAAACGAGCAAGCCCGTTGAAAGTAAAGCACGTCGGAATTATAAGGATGCGAGTGTATTTAGAGTTTCATGATTTCCTCGCATGCGACTGTACGAACGGCAGCACGGTTCTTTACAATTTATTGGCACGCGATACGAATAACCAAACTTTCACTAAAGATTAATCGTCGAATTTAATTGTTCGAGATGATTATCGTTCCTTGCGAGCTTGCAAAAGATAAATCTCGATGAGAGATAAAAAGTACAACTATAAGTTAACTTACATTGTTACAAATATTACGGTATAACTTCACGGAACAGTCTCCGGATAAATAAATTCAAGGAAACAGAAAATCAGCTGTAGGTAACGATGAATACAAAGGACAACCGTAACTTCGTTCTCAATTACAAATGAAAAGTCTCTTAACCCTCACGATGCACCTATTATTTATGTCATTATACATACAGCTTTCTTACGTTTAAATAAAAATTACAGCTGCCTTGTCAATATTTGCAACAGTTAGTCTGTTATGTATGTTACAATTATTAAACAAATTTCTTTTTCGAATGAAAAGAACGTTAACCCCTTGCCTTACGATAACGTGTTAGGCTCTGTTATCAATTAATATATGTTGCAGCACAGATTGATATACAATATGCCTATCATTTTTTCTTCTCAATCAATTATTAATGACACAGTATTTGCATCGATCATACTTGAGAAATAAATCGTAAGGAGTTAGTAAGTACCTTTAATTGGCCATTTCCAAATATTCTATTATTCACTAAACAATCATGCATTTCAGGATTAAACCATAAAACTTACATATATTCCCTTTTTCGGAATTTTCGACCATAGTTGTACCAATTTCTAATGTTCTCAATTCTAAACGATCAATCGAAAGTTCTCACCGTGGACGATGAGCTCGAAGCAGGACAGTGCAACCGTCAAGCGATTATGCGTGCGAGAAAACAAGAAAAAACACCGGGTGGCGCCTTGTGTCCTCACAAAAGAGCTCACCGACACGTCCATCGCTCCGGGAAACCAAATCTTACCTACTTAAGCGGCTCAGAGCGGCTCCTGGTTCAGGCAGTCGGGAATATGGAGGTCAATCGGTTGCTCCAGGCGCCTCGGCGCGGAAGAAAGCCTTAATCCGTCATAGGTTTTGCGCCTTCTTTGCCTCCTCTCGCTCTCCTCTCTTCCCAGACACTCCATTTCTCTTTCTTCTACCTCTTCTCACCCCCGTCACGTGAATTTCGTTGTGTCGCATCGACTCCTCCACTTGTTGGTCAGCAAAATGGACGCCGACAAAGTTTACGTGAATTCCTCCTGAGATTGTAAACATCAAAGGATTTCGCGATTGTAATTACCTAGTAGACTAGGATCTTGATACGAATTCAAACGTTAGGTTTACGGAACGCGTCAATTTGACGCACATTGAATTTTGTAAACATTATCTGGTAAATGTTTACGTTGGTTTTGATCGATGCAATTGCACGAATATGTATCCTAATTGTATACTTTTAAACCTCTGATATCTAATATTCAAATGAACAAACATCAACCATCCTAGGAACAGTAGAATAAATTGTACAATAAATGTCCGTAAACCTAGGGTTATGAATGCTATTAGAAAAATTATTGTAATCATCTATTTACTCGTTATTAAAGATGCGTTCAAACGTATTTCGGAGAGATGGTTGTTACGTACATTGTTCCGACGGTTACATTTATAAATAAGAAAACTAAATGTTATGCTTTCAATTGTTTTCGACGGTAAGGTGAGAGAGATGGCGACGTAGAACAATTCTATAAATATTTATTAAATAAACATTAATTATTTCCTTACAAAATAGTCAATAAAGATTAGCACGTTACCAGTGTTACATATATTTTACACAATGAAAATGAAACTAATCCTATATATATTGTTATTAGAAATTATAAACTATTTTATTTTTCTAATATTTTCTTTAGATTTATTAGCTTGAAGAAAATATAATCAAGAAGACCGTCACTGAAATAAGCGCTGGCAGCGAACATATTAAATCACAAATGGAAAAACATCAGCTGTTTTTATAATTGTATCTATTGTTTCTCAATGATAACTGAAGCTATGTTCACTAGAATTAACCTACTAGCTTCCATAAATATCCTCCTTTCTGTTAAATATCAATGATATTTACGATATAAGAATTCTTTTAAAATTCTGCTTGTCTTATCTCTCCCCGACTTATCCTACTTACGCAAGTGCAGCGGAGGAGAATGCGTATCTCGGATCCTTCAACACCGGAAACCGTCTCGGTGGTCGAGGAACGGCCAGCAGCCTGAAACGGGAAGGGGATTGTGTATCGTGGAAAAATCATCGATAAATCCGGACTAATGAGGGTAACCGTGGCAGGGCTGAGGTCAGGTAGCATTGTAAATTCCCGGCTGCCTTAAAGCGTACCCGCAATGTTGTGATTTTCGGTAACCCCGCTGGCTACGAATAATCGCGCGTATCCCGTCCGCGGACCGGCAAGGTATCGCGTACACCCGGCCACGTTTCGATTTTCCGTTCAAATAATAAAGTTTGCGGTGTTAATAATGTCGCGGCAAACAAACTTAATCGCTGGGCAAATTTAATAATTATCGGCGCGCGGCTGTTTATTTCCGCCGTCGCTTCCAGCTGCCTTCGGCATTCATTCGGTTTATTTGACGAATCGATTATTTTCTATGTTTCCCGGCGAAAGTCTGCTACCGTGAAAGGATGGCGGCAATGTTTGTTCGCGTTTAATAGCGGGATCGCTACTCGACCGTACTTGCATTTTTATTTATCCGATTTTAAATGATGCAAATTAGATGGGAGTTCTTTGATAACGAAGGAGGAGCGACCGTTTGTTTGCGGGAATGACGCGACTCTCAAAGGGTTTTCAATTTTCACGTGATTTTCGTAGTTTCTTTCTTTTGTGGCGAGTTTGTGTAGTTTTAGTATTTTGAGTTGAGTAATATTAGCGTATATTTAGCTATTGCGTAGCATATGAAGTTTTTATTATAGGCAATTATTGTATTGATAACGTTAAATAGTCACCGATGACGCGGGGCTCCAAAATTCTGGGAAACAATTGGAATAAAAGAACTGATATTGAATGAAAACATTTAATAACGCGAGCAACTAGATAACAGTACAGTGTAAGATCTATGATACCAATCCATTAATAATTAATTCTACTACTATTTATCTGCGTGTTACGTATAAAAGAATAACATTGTACAAAGCTTACAAAATTCCCGTGTTAGTCAACGTGTTAATCATAGAAATGTATATATCCATTCGTTCGATAAAGTGATTGATTTTGCAAAATGAGAAGCCGAAAAATTTGATGAAATTATAAAGAACTAATTAAATGTTTTAATATTAATATTTGTAGACGTTCAACAAATTGAGCTAATTACATATGTATATAGAATAAGTGTGTAATTAATATCTTAGATATTTTTTTAATATATATAAAGAAAATAATGGAGTTTGGCATTATGTGGAGATTTTCTTCTTTACTGGGTAAAATTGGATAGCCTTGGACAAAATAATGGCATTTTTTATCCCCTGTGTATCTACCATTTATTTACATTTTTTCATGTTTGTAGGTAATTGCTATTTTAATACTAAAAGTTGGAGAATAATTACAGGTTATCTAAAAGAGTAATCGCAATCAGTGACTATGTTGCATCTCGCTATACTTTCCGCGTCACTTCCACTCATGTAATATTTATAGATCTCGTATAAAAGTGTCCAACGCCGAACATAATTTCAGTTTTTATCAAACCGCGTACCGCACGTTTACATTTTTTATGAACACACGCTACGTACTGATTACATACATAGTCGCTAATGACTTTAATTAACACCACTCACAAGAATTCTCTCTTAATTTGATAATCATTCGTTTTCCGTCAGTACTGTTTAACTCTAGTTTTTCATTCTTTTTCTCATTCTTCACCATAATTTCGAACAGTGACATTTTTACATAATTAACTATTGACATACGAACATCCATTAATTTTCGCATGTTTTAACCTTCATAATTTCTTTGAAAAAAAAGACACACCTCTAAAATAGCAATAGATGCTGAGAAAATAACTTTCTCTTCTGTTTTCGGGTTTAGTAGAGCACTTCTCGCACTGTAACAATATTTTTCTCATACCAGATTTATAATCAACAAGCTACAAGCTCCAATTCGCATAAACATTCTAAGAACCATTACAAGCGTCAGCAATAAAACCTTTAATACTCAATTATAATGTAATATTAAATAATTTTCAATGTACTAAAAACAACCGAATATTAAAAACCTCATACAATTACCTTCTTCAGTTTCCCGAAAAAGAAAATCTAGTTACACACTATACAGACCTTCGTTTCCTAATTGAAAGCTGATCAGTCGTTAGAGCTACTATTTATTTAATGTTATAACACATTACTAATATTTTATTATTATTACCATCGTTATTAATACGTTATTAACACGTCAGTCATACAAGATGTGATTATTTCCTTTAGCGCCACGTAACATACAAGTTAACTCTCTGCACTCGAGAGGTAACTCTCTTTGATATTTAATATTCTACTTTGCATAATGCATCAATTTGAGAAATATTGAAATAAAATAGCTTTGTTCCTCAATGTACGTGTGATTTCTCTTCAAGCTACTTTCACAAAATATCATCGTCGTCTCATCAGAAAATGTTCAAATATTTCTACTGAAAAACTTCCGAGTGCAAAGGCTCAATAACGTAACCAAGATGATAATAATATAACGCAAACACTGTAACGCCAAATAATTCATAACTGTTCCTGCTTTTTTCGCCACAAAAGAAAAGCTCTACGGGAAAACGCTTAAAATTTCCATGGCGCTTAATGTGTTAATATCTTACTTCTTAAAAGCAAAGGTACGCAGCCCGTATAATACGCAAGCACCGAAAATCCAAAGGAATTGCCTTTTACGAGCTGTCTAGACCGGAACCCCCCATTAAGGGTAGAAATCAGACGTTCCATATTAGGTACAGTTACCCTCTCCGGAAAGAGTTGATCCTTTTATCAGTTTCGCAGTCACCGAAGATCTTTACCCGAGCCACTTCCGTTAGCGCGAGGCCGGCGAAAACGTAGACAAGACCGAGAAATCGTGACCTTGTTTACGATTGACATTCCGTGTGCCGGAGGTCCCTCCCGCGTCGGAGAGATAGCCGGCTACCTGAGGGTTCAAGACGAACAGGATACGCGTCATAAAGCATGGCGCCAGGCGCAACGACGCGCACTTAAACGTTTACCGGGCGTGCGGGGTCCGGTAGCCAGGCATCGGCACTTATTGCTCAGGGTCTGGCTTAGGGTCCCTCGCCCGGGACCCTCTCCGCAATTTTCCATCGCCTAATATCGCAATGAACAACGAGGAGAAAGGAGACTCTCACAGTCAATCGATAGCGTATTTTTTTACCCTACCCTCTTCTTTATGGTTCTCCTTTATTTTTTTTGTCTCTCGAAACGGCTGCCGGGGTCCCTTATTGCCGTAAATCTGCATTGACCGCAATAAACTGCGGCTAATGAGATAGACTTTCGGCGGACACGAGTTAGACAGCTTTCTGTAATCAACGGCGCGCGATTCGGGGTAAACGACCCCTTTGTTGACCGTGTACCTATGCGATTGTCTTATTCGAATTATTGATTATTGAAATACAGGGTATTCTCGGCGGTTATTAACTATTAAGGTGCACCATCTATTTTCGTGGTTTAGTCAGTCTTGGTGTTTAACGTAGCATTTTTGAGGTATTTCGGGAAGATGTTTTTCATTGGAAATGCTTCGGTATATTTTTATGTTTTTCCTGGGATTTTTAGGAGAATCGTTTAGTCTGATTTTTCTTTGGGTTCTTTTAATTGTCGATTAACGTTGATTGGGGTAATGGAGGGGAAATTTGTGTTTAAGTGAAATCAGAACCTAAGTGGTTAACAGAAATAGAAGAGCGATTTATTCGGATCAGTGTAATTGGAGCTATAGTGAGTGGAAAAGTGTTTGAATATTTCATGATAATTGATACATAGTCTTTAGTTATTTTCAGGTATTTCGTTGATTGCTGTAAAGTATTAAATTACAGTCGATTATTAAATGTCGAAAGTTTAAGGAAGATAAAATGTACATGTCTAGATTAAGTAGAATGCATTTACTAAACAATAGTTGAAAAATTGCGAATAATATTATTGAATAAATCGTGCATACGACACTCCATTAGTATTGGAAAGTAATTAACACGTTTGATGTCGTGGGGGTCACCGGTGACCTCAACTAAATCGAATTACTATAATTCATTCGATTAAATGATGATTATTTGAAAACTTTTCTATATTATAAGTAATACCACTTAATGCACTGGCATTCTACAATTCAAACCTGCAACAATAACAACATAATTCAATTACATATGTTGATATTATATTATTTTCATTTTCTATATTTATCTCGGCAAAATCGTGCGAAACTCAACGTGTTAAGATACTTTTATTTAAAATCCATTGTCTTCGTATTTAAGTAATATCCCAGCTCATGAGCAATGGTCAACGCAGAAGAAAATCGTTAGTATTAACCCTGTAAAAGAATGACAGGTCGGATTTTGGAGATCTAAAGATAATATGGACTTGATCTATTCCGAGAATATAATTAGGGCGGAACGGTTGCGAATCGCTAGCTTAGAGAGGTGAAGCGGTCAAGAAGCTTAAGAGCTTAGGAAAATCGCTCTAATAACAGTTCGAATTCGAATAGACGACCAAATATTTTCTCAAAAATTTACAATAATTTGTCAACTCCGTCTCACGTAAATAAAACGCAAAGCACATTTTCGCTTATAACTCAAAGAGTCTAAACATTTCGAAATATACAAACTAACCGAAACAAATCATTTCTCCTTTAATTTCCTAAAATCAGTTACCGATACACTAAAACAAAAACAATACTTTGATCAACTATTTTGCCAATCTTCCCCATGAAAATACAAATTCTAAAATTTGTCCCCTCGACATTCCTTTTCCTCAAGTTCAATAACAGTTGAATAATAAATTATAATGCAACAATTAACAGTAACACTTCAATCTTTGTTCGATTTCCTCCATGAAAACCCAGATTCTTACAAAACACCTTCTCAATACCCATATTCCCCAATTACACTAACAATTCAACACAAAATCCTAGCTTAACGCGTTAAGCATCATGCTAGTCATTGGTGACTGACGCTTCTGAATGACTAGAAAACAATCGTAACATACAAGATGACCGATGTGAAATGAAAATGTTTAACACTAAAACTACCGAGCATTTAATACGATTAATATGCAATTCCTATAAAAATTGTAACAATAGATTATTTTCAGTTTCTTTAGACATTCATTATAGTACTTTAGTAAAACTATTTATTTTCAAAATCATTTCGAGTATTCAATGCTTCGAAGATATCAATAATTGCTAAACAAAAAAATCGAAACCAGCCATTTTGACTGGTACGGTAGTTCTAGTGTTAACCCTTTGCACTCGAGAGGTGACTCTCACTCACCATTTCATTTCATACAGTAAAATTATAAAGTTTGATATTTAATATTATACCTTGTATACTGCATCAATTTGAGAAATATTGAAATAAAATAGCTTTGTTCCTCAATGTACGTGTGATTTCTCTTCAAGCTACTTTCACAAAATATCATCTTCATGTCATCAGAAAATGTTCAAATATTTCTACTGAAAAACTTCCAAGAGCAAAGGCTCAATAACGTAATTAAGATGATACTAGCGCAATGCAAACATTGTAATTAATAATTAACAATTATTCCTGCTTTTCTTTGCTACAAAAGAAAAACTCTGTGGGAAAACGCTTAACACGTTCGCGGACGTGAATTCCATAGCATTCATTTTCATTGCGATGCAAAATGACATGAATGCTATAACATTGAAATTTACAAGCCTTATTGTCATGAATTTAATTCTATGTAACCTTAACTTTTTCAAATTATTCTACACTTTAACCCTCGGAGTACATGTACATTTTATGTACATCTATTTTCGCTCATAAAAATTTGCACCGTCCGCGAACGCGTTAAGATTTAACGCGTGAACAATCAACATTAACACTTTAATCGTTTCTCCAAGCTCCTCGACGAAACTACAAATCCCCGCGAAATCCGTGCCCAACACCCCCTAAATTATACCGAGTATCAAGCCGAACTCCGTTCCAAGAACATCCATTGTCATTCACCAACGAATCCCCGAAAATTCGCCGCAGCGTCCGAGGAGCGTTGCTCCGGTCTCTCGGAAGCTCGCATTCCATCCGATCGCAGCTGACCTCGGCAGCCAGGTTATTGTCAAAATTATAACAGACGTGGTACCGAACCGCGCTCAAAGTGGAGTAATATCGTGGACCCTGTCTCCGTGTGAGGCGCGCGCGCGCGGCCGCGTGAACGCGAAACGCACACCGATTCAGCCGCGTAAGTGTAGGACGAGTGGTAAAGCAGCGGCGCACTCTACACTTCGCCGCGCCGTTATCTCGGCACCATCTAGCCGGGCTAAAAGCTTCTCCCCATCAACTCCCTTCTTCGATTCTCTTCCTACGGTTCCCTGTGCCCACCTTCCTCTCTCTTTCTCGCCCGTTCTCTCCCCCTGCCGTTCCGTCGCCCTTCGGCTCGCCGTCGTCGGCCGTGTGTCCCAATTTTTTTACAGCCCGCCCCGGACGAACTTCCCGAAAAACGCCGCGAAGAACTGCTTAACATCTTGTTACCCGTGTCCTCCGGCATTTTATAGAAATTCCTACGGCGTCACCTATCCGCCTCCTCCCTGACGATCGATCCTTCGCGCCGGCTACGCGCCGTCTTCGTTCGTCCTTTTTTCCCTTTTCGTTTATTTTCGCGTTAATTCCCCCTTTTTTTCTCGCGGCAATCGATGTTCTCGCGGTTGGGGATGAACAGGGGGGAGGGGAATGGAACTGACGGTGAGACGATTAGGCGGATCTCCGCGCGAAACGAAGGTACGGCGAAGAGATGCGGAGAGACAGGGGTTAACCCTTGATTCCTGTCGTGATAGTTTGCCTTTTGATGGTGGGCTTCGTGGGTTAGCCCTTGCGTTAGCTACTGGGTACCTGGCTGCTTGTTTTTATTTTCTTTTATGGAATTTGGTAGGTCTTCGCGAATGCTTGATGGAACTTTATTGGTGATCCGAGGTTCAAGAATAGTTCTGTGGGGATTTGTGCTTTGAGAGTATGAAGTGTGGATATTGTAATGCTAGAGGTCGAAGAGGTGCAACTGTTTTAGTTGCTAATGTGAAGGTTGAAGAATGAAATATAGGAGGAAGGAAGTAGCAAATGGACATTCCCATTCGAGGCATGACTAAGTGTATCGAATGTAATAATAGGCTACGTATCAATATTTCTTTTAAAAAGTGAGCATCCAAGCTAAAAATTGGGAACAGTGAAAATGGTCCTTTTGCATTGCAGACAATACACTGTAAGTAGGAGTAATTTAATATGAGTGTCGTCCTGGGAGATAATTTTGATTTCCTAGCAGATGCAGAATTTACTGTGGTGTTTAAAACACGCTGAGTTATATAACAAATTGGAAATTTATAGAGTTGTTAATAACTTAAGTATGCAGTTGATGCGACGGGAAAAGAACGAGACGAAGCGAAAACGAAGATTAAGTAGAAATTAATTTTTTTTCTTATAGGAGTCAACATTTTCTGTTTCACGGTAAGAAAATCAAATCATTTTTATGTATTCCATTCTTACTTATTATTGCTTGAAGTTATATTATCGTATTACTCTATTTTAACATTCCACAAAGCAGGTGTATAACACGAATAGAATAAAAGATTTTAAATGTGAAAGCTATTACAGTTTATTTACAGTTGAATAATGTTTTTCGAATAGCAAGAGAGGCGAGCAACATTCTTCTATGGAATGGCAAGATTAATTAGCTTCTGCAAACTGGTCCCATTTCCTTAAAATATTCTTGTCCAGCGCGTTTCGAAGATAACCTGATACAATAATAGTGAAGAATTTCAAGTCCCAAGCATAGTCGTTCTGTTTCACGATTTATATAATAATATTGTGATATTTTACTGGATGAAAGTGGAGTGATGGTTTGAAGTACAGTTTAACTTTAACCAGTCGCACGAACGTCACAATGGAAAATAAATATTTGAAAAAATCTTGTGTTATCTTATTAAAAATTATTTCGAAATTATTAGTGTTAATATTTAAGTAATTCATCAGTAACATTGTGACAATCTTATCTTCGTTAAATCTATGAATTAATATAATCAAAGCAGTCATTTTTGTCATTGAAATAAGAATAAATATGCTAGCAATTCTCCTCAGGCTGGAGTTGATGTAATCATCTTTCCAAACATATTAAAATATGGTTTTTACAGCTATTGTGCTGTTTGTTTTTCCGTTAAGCTCGTGCGTCATTATGACACACAAATGAAACCTGTCAGTACTAATTCCCAATCATATTTTGGAACAATGCAGCTCACTTAATTTCTGACACACAAATGAAACCTGCCCATACTAACTTCCGATTATATTTTGGAACAGTGCAGCCCACTTAGTTAAGCTAATTTCTATTCTAAACGACAATTGACAACAGCGTCAATTCCACTGTTTACTGAAAATATGTCGAAACTTTAGCACCCACGCAATACATACATTTAGAACGAGCGTCCGTTGAACTTCGTTGTGTACATTTACTACTTTGAATCATTGATACACAAATATGCAGTAAAAACTATTCACAATCATTTTTAAATGTTCACAGACAACCCTATAACTAGAAATCTGAAACTGCAGAATCAAACGGAATACACGCGACAACAAAACATCCAAAGTGTACTTTTCCACAATATTCACATATTCCCTATCATAGGCCAATTTGTCCAATCACCTTCTTCAAAATTCGAATTCCTATAAAGGTCAACTCATAAGCATCCCATCTAAAGTCTATTGAAATTCATGAAATTCCTGCGAAGGGGCCGTTCATGAAGACTCCATTGTTAGCTCCTTCGTTCCATCATGGTGAGCCAGTCTACGTATCAACACGCTGAAAGAAAAATGAGGAAAAAAGAGCCGAGCGAAAACACTCTTTCCCTTTTCTTGCGCGTGCAAAATGAAGGATTCACGGCGGAAGGCGGTCGCAGTGAAAGACGATCAGTCGAAGGACCCTGGCCGGATCGAATCCTGTGGCCACGGGGGATGGGCCTCCCCTGAAGTTGCCAAGAACCCCGGTGGTGCAGGTATGTACAGAGGTGCACGCGTGTACACGCGTGCGTACTTCGATATTCCACGGGGGTGGATTGGAGGGTGGCTGGGAAGGGGGTGGACTGGTATTTACTGTATAAGCGACAGACTTGCGCAGACGGGGCTTATCGATCGGCCGCTTCTAGGGCCGCTTAAACCAGCGACTCACGCCCGAGGATAATAATTCATGGCTCCAATGGCGATCGTCAAAAGGGAATTCCGACGGAAACGTTATGATTTCTTATGGGCAACCATGGCTACTTCTATACGTGCCGGTAATTAATTCTGCCCATTCAACCGGAATAACGAGCTTGACTGTTGATGCACGAGTTGGGCCAACACGCGTAATTGTTGGATTGGTCGGCTACAATACAGAAGATAATATGTCTATCATTTCGTACAGGATTATCTTGTTGAATTCATTTAAGTTGTACGCTGTAATAGATTAAATATCGTTTGTCTATGCGATCTGCAAAACAAACGGCTGAATGGATTAAGCTGGTTTGAAATCATTTCTGTGATCTTGGGAATGGGCTTCTGATTGTTTAGGGGTTAATGTGAAATGGACTGGTTTAGAGTGCCCTGTAGTTTTTGTTGAACGATTGTTTAGGAATATTGGAGCGTATGTGTGTAGATATACAATAGATTTTTAAGTTTGGAAGTTGGATCTTTAACACTAAAACTACCGAGCAGTTAAATTGGCTTTTTGGAATTTCTTTATAGAAACTCTGACTCATCTATCGAGAGTTCAATTGATTTACAATTTAGTTTGCGTATTGCTAAATCAATTTCTTTAATATTTTGTCAAAGGAACATCTGTTATCTTTTTAATAATTACAAAAAGAAGACATCAGGAATGGATCATTTTGACCTGTCTGGTAGCTTTAGTGTTAACTGTGTCAGACTCGTAAAAAGTCAGTACCGAATTGAAATAATAAATGATCACCAATATATCAATGATTCCTGTTTCTCGTTATTAAATTCATTTTAATATTCGACGATTGTAGAATATAAATATAATCATTATATTTCTAGGGAAGGTAAATCGAACTTTCAACTGTTCACTTCCACTAGAAATATTTTTCATTTTCGCTAATGCTTTTTCGCTTCTGAGGCACACCCATGCTTGCTAATTTATTAGCATTTCAAGGGTTTTCTCATTCGAAAGAGCTAAAAATTAACAGAAAAAACTTTGCCTAATATCATCGACAGCGGCAAATGTAAAAAGAGACCAAATTCTCAGGCTATCACAGATTCTTGATGTTAGTTACAGAACGAAGTTACTTTCCAGCGAAAAAGTCATCGCACAACTCCATCGATCGCAAAGGAAATTAATACAAGTATTTCATGGTACAATTTACACTCTGAGTGTTCAACAAATCCCATAAGAAATATTTTTAAAACTTAACTTCTGAATATTAATATTCATGCAGATATATTAATATTTGTTTTGAACCACATGTGATCTTCAAAGTGTTAATCACATCTTTTTTTAGATGATATACTCTTCCTGTGATAACATTATATCTTATGTTATCACGTGAACACGTATATACATTGAATTTGACGGTAAAAAATGATTCTATCAAAATAAGATTCGTTTGAATAATGCAACGGTTAGTCGCTAAAGAATTCGTACGACGAAAGTTCGCGTACCAGAGGTACAGCTTATAATATTTCAAGCTAAGAATTTCATCAGCAGGATTGTTTTGACTCTGCCAAAGGATTTCTGACTTGGTTTGCTTACTTTGGAGCATCCCCTAGCCGGCCGCTATCCAGGTCAGCTGTTTGCAGCCACTGAGTGACTGTCTACGAATTTCATCGGGGTTCACAAGTCGCGTAACCCTATCTCAGTATTCTTCGCATAAATTCATTGTACGATCGTGTATTTCAATTACGATCTGAGTTTTATTAGCTATACCAATGAATGATTCATGGCATTCGCTTCGAAGGAAGTAAAAGAAATGTACAATCATAATATTCTGGACTGTTTTCATGAAGTTACGACCAAGAAGATAAGTATATAGAATTCAAATAGTGCTCTCGCTTTGTGAAAGAAATAATTAATTACAAATTAGAGTTCTAAATCATTATTCTTCTTTCGATTTGCTTAAAAAAGGACAATTAGATACGTAAACTGTAACTAATCTTGGTAACTCTTTTCAATACTTCTTATACGTGATATTACTTTAACAAAGTAGCATCGATAACGATGCAATACAGTGTCTCTTTACAATTTCTAATGTAATACAAACTTGGAACCACTATACCTAGGACAATTTCAATGAAACGTCTGTACCTATTAGTATATTATAATATAGCAAATTTCTGTCTAACAAGTTCATTGAAACAAAAACTGAGACAAGATAATACAAAGAAACCGGTAGAATTTTTCCTTTCATTACAAATAAAACTACCCGCCACTAACAATAATATTCTCTTAAATATTATACTTCCTTAAACGCGTCATATCTTTATAAATTATTTACAAAATTAAAGAAAAAACCATTCCGTCAATTTCCTACCTTGGTCGTAAGTACGACTCATTCAAAGTTAATAACTCCTAAAAATAAAGAGTATAAAATCTTTATACAAATTACACACGTAAAAGCACAATTTAGTTTTTTCTAATATCAATACTATATTCCAGTATTAACATTAGAAAAAAGCAAAATCAAAAAGTAAAGTTAGTCATTTGACCTGCGAACGTCTCGTACGTGGCGCTGGTAGCGGGCATTTTAGACAATTCCGTGAACAGTCGCCATCACAAGGGTTGAATAGAAAAGAATGATCCCTTGCCAGTGAACCTGGGTCAGAGGTCAATAGATAGGACGAGCGATTTCGAGATGACTGCAGGAAGCACGGCGTTACCCGGTATATAACGGCACACTCGTGGAGGCTGGCTGCTTGGCAGATGAATGGGGCAGCGGCGTCGATCTTTGATGTAGGGTAGGATGCCACTCTACTCGAGGATCTCTAGTCCTGTCTAGCGAAGGTAACACCTGCATTCTGCGGAAATAATAGCTTAACGCCGCACGGATCGCCCCGTGAGAAGGGTGTTTCTATTTTTGATTGTGTACGCGATCGCGCCTCTTAAATTTACCTAGTGAAATCTCTGGTTCGATCTGCAGCCCCTTTGCCTCTGTGGGAAGAATTTGGTAGTGATGTCGCGTCAATATCGATTATGCTGTGTTACGATATAGATGTTTGCTATTTACTATTTGCCTATTTATTGATTTACAGTTTATGTCATATGTTAATATCGTTACTTGTTCGTTTATTATTATGTGAAACGTTGAAAGCCTGCAGTAGATGAGATTATTAAATTTTTGAATTTAATTGGCATTGCAGTGAGTGTTGCGCAGAGTATTGTAGTAAGGATTTTATACGTATATTATTGATAGGTTGATTACGCAGGAAAATAGTAATTTTATTTTGACAAAAAATGGGATTGTAAATTGTATTAGAGAAGTGGTGATTATATCAATGTTTTTATCAGATAATTGGAAAGGAATAATTAGAGAGCATGGTTTAATCGAAGAAACTGTTAAAGAAGTAGAGAAAAGATCATTACAAGGTGAGAAAGTATGTGAATGTACAAATGGCGAAAGTGCAAATAAAGTTTTTCTTTTTGAATTGGAATTTAATTATCTGCTAGAAAGGATTCCATTAAATATCAGTGTGAAGTAAAAGTGCTTTTCTACTACATAAAAGATAAATGATAACAAATGGGAGTAGGTATAGGAGGCAGCACTGGTCAATGTAATAAAAATATGTTTGAGTTACAGTCACGGACGATTTTAATTTTATTTTGGTGATTAAACTCTCTCGCCCTTAGCATTAAAACATTGTAATTAAGAAGATCCATTAACCGGTGATAAATTAATGAGATAAATTGAAACGCGTCGAGGTAATCTTCCGAGAATGTCAGCCAAAAAGTAAATAATACACGCGCGGTGATAACAGCATGAAATTAAGTTTCTGATCAGAAATATGGAATCAAAAACCACATCAGATTACGCTGCGCAAAAAGTCGTAAGTGGTAAGTTCTCAGAAAAGGTAATTAAACACCTGATAAACTAAAAGCTTTTAGTTATGAAGACTCGGGGACAATAATTAAAGGTTGTCGTTATGACAAAGAATGTAAAAGACGTTCGAATGAAATACTGAAAAAGACTTTGGTATTGGAAATTACTTAAAACATATATTTGTATGTTCCTTTATTCAAGATTTTCCTCGAATTAATTATTCAAACTAAAATGACACGAAAATATTACAATTTTTTGTCTTGTTAAATTATAATTCCTCTCAGATATTAAAAAAAGACATGAAATTTGTTTAAAAAGAAATATTGCGAAAGGACTTTTCTCGATACTATATTTTCTATAACTACAAAGTGATCGGTATTTTTTAAAATAAAATTATACAATTTAGAAATCGAATTGATTTGATTTGATTGATCTAATTAGTTCAATTAATGCGGCTTGTTACGTTTCGTTAAAAAGTATTATCTTGTAACCTATATCCAAAAGCTATTAAGCTAATTCACAACCACAAAAGTTGAATAGATGTTCATGTTTGCTTTCATCAATACTGCATTGTAAATAATTCTAAGCTTAATTGCAGTTTGTATTGTATTGCCACCCTCACGTTCCCATCAGACATAAATGCATAATCTGCATTTTCGCATCTTTGGTAATGAGTAGACTGCGGGCCTTTATGCAAATTCAAATATTTAAGAATATAATTAGAAAAACAGACACGATGGAAAATGTTTTTTCTACAAATTACGTGCAAGAAATGCAATTTTGCACTTTCAAATTTCCCATGAATGCATAAAAATCCGCAGTTTAGTAACGAGTCTCAACAATTATGGAATCAATGAACGAAAGGAAATTCGGGCTCAGAAGATTTCAGCTTTTTAAATCGACCAGCTTAATCTAGCGCGAGAGAAGATAACGCGTGATGTAAAACTCCATGGGGGTTAATATGTGTTTGGACGCGTGACCTCGTACGTAATGGATCTCTAATGCGGGTCGGCGATTATTTTCCTTTTTCTCACTTTACCAGCCATAATCGGCCGGTGACAAATTTACCAGCGATTCGAAAGCTTTTAGTGGCGAAACTTTCGCGTCGATCGAGCTTATATCGTTATCTCCTTGTTACGCGTGCCGCGGACATTTTATCAGAACCGAAGTTCGGGATCGATTGTTAGGACATATCGATAGGACTTTCAAGAATGAAACAACCATGGACTACTGTGAACAGCTCGAAACTACCATGCTAGTCATGTCATTTTTAATTATTAAGAGAATAACTTTACTATTGATTCAATTTAATTTCATTTAATCTAATAATTTTACTACTGATTCAATTTAATTTCATTTAATCTTAAATCATTTTACTGTTGAATTATAAACAATAACTTACTATAATATACATATTACCCTATGTAACTTGCTTTTTACATTCAATGTAGTAAATAATTTGTATAGGAATGTTACTAATCTACTTAAACAAACTGAAAAGTCAAGAATTACAATCTCTAATTTCTCTTTTAATTTACGACACGATACATTTAATTTGTTATAATAAATCGTTTACTAAAATTACCCACTGGAAATACGAATGTTTTATGGTCAAGCTTGATTGTTCATTATCGTAAGTTCTTCAAAAATCTGGAGAAAATTTTACTTATCATAGTTCCTAATTTAACACGTTAAATGCCGTGTCGGTCACCAATGACTGACGCTTCTGATTTGCTCGATAAAAATTACAATATGCAAGATGACTGCTGTCAACTAAAAATATTTAATAATTGCCGACTAAAAATATTTAGTAACTTAACGTGTTAATACGATGACTGCCACGAAGAACTTTAGCGTTTTATATATCACTTATTCTTTTATAGCAAAAATATAAAGGAATAATTACCAATTATTACAATTATTACATTACATTATGATCCAGTTACTTGCGTTATTAAACATTTTCATTTGTCGTCAGTTGTTTGAAAGATCCGGTCATCGGTGACCATCGTGATAGTCAACCTGTTAATAATACAATTAACACTTTAACTAAATCTTCATATCACTTGACAATTAAAAACGGGAAGCTATAACGAACTCGCGAAGAAATGAGATTTCGAACAGTCCTTTAATGGTCCATATTGCCGGAGGAGGGTTAAATTTAAAACAGACCGAGCCGAGGAGAGTTTTGACAAGGAGCCGCGTAGAAGTCGAAAAATACTTTCCCAGAAAGTGGATAAAAATGCGCGGTGCTTCCTAAATACGGGATCCGCCTCGGACACAACGATGTCTGACGGGGACTCTCTCACAATATTGACTCTTGACCGTGAGTATTTATCCTTTTTTATAGTTACATATTTATCTGTGGCTGCCCTTTTGTCGGCCGGATAGAGAGAAAGCCACAGCCCGCGTCTCGAAATACGACATATAGACATAACTGCTTTATCTATATAGATGCGGCCATCCTACCAGCTGCATCTGCAGCCGCATCTCCGAAGTGAACCAGTAAAACTGGCTTCCCTTTCTTGCTCAGATTCATAATCATCGCTCGTAGACAAAAACCGCGCCAAGAATCTTCGGAGTTTTATTTCATTTCCTCTCTCCTTTTCCTTTTTCATTCGTCGAGGACATTGATTCGTTCATTGTCTTCTGTTAAGATTCTACCTAATTAACAATTCCTCTTAAGCTTATATAATGATACAAAACTTTTAATATTTACTATGAATATATGGATTTCCGTGTAATATAATTAAATAATTCCATAATTAAAACCCTGAATTCGCTATTATGAAATTAATTCGTATTATACTCATTTGTTAATTCAATGTCATTCTAGACTTGGAAACAAGGTTTTAGTACGTTATATTCAATTAACCTGAATATTATTATGACTGTTGTACGTGTGTTCCGTGTTACTGCTAAATTATGTTTAAAGAAATGTTTGTATTTTGTTTTATACTTGAACTCACGTGAGTATTCTATAAATTTACGTTAACAGTGTTATTCTTGCAAACGTTAATATATTAATTTGATAATTTGACGTTCAAACGTAATACTTTCTAATTCAAGAGAACATGTGAGTATTTTCTATTTCAATTCATTGAAATTTAGTCATCGCTGTCCGCGTCATTCGAATCGTCAAAGCGCCGTAGAATTTTTTAATCCATTAACACGTTCTGTACTACCACACGTTTCACTAGTAATTCCCTCAGTTACAATATTTCATCATAAGCGACGTATCACGTTTACAAATCAAATTAACTAAACATCTCGTCCATTTCTCTGAAAATAATCTTTTCTCTAAATAAGAAATCCACGTGAAACCTGGTTGACTTTCTTCATCCTTTTCTTACTTTCTTATCTTTCTTTACCTGTACTTAACACTGAACCTAACAGACGGGTCAAAATGATTCCTGACGTCCTCTCCCTGCAATTACTAAAAAGATAACAGACGTTTCTCTGAGAAATTATTAAAGAAATTGATTCAGGAATACTCAAACTGAATTGTAAATCAATTGCAGTCTCGATAGATGTACTGTATATATAAAGAAATTTCAGAAAGCCAATATAACTGCTCGGTAGTTTTAGTGTTAAAAATCCAACTTCGAAGTCTGAAATACTATGTCTACACATGTACACTCCAATATTCGTAAACAATCGTACAACAAAAACTACAGTGAACTCTAAACTAGTCCATTTCACACTTATCCTTAAACAATCAGAAGCCCATCTCCCCAAGATCTCTTAGAATTTCTACAGAGAAATTTCAGAAAGTCAATGTATGCTCGGTAGTTTGAGTTGAGAATGCAACAATATCATTAAATTTCAATCGAGAACAGATGGAAAATGACAGTGAAATGAAATTGGAATGAAACGATACGAAAAATGAGGAACTGCATAGAAGTCGGGCAATAAATATGAAGATCAATGTCGCTCGAGCGGAGAATCAAATGCGTGCATCGCGTGCGAGGAACTGACTAACTGACTAACTGACTGACCACAGGGTGGCAGAGGGGTTGAACAAACAGTTAAGGGATGCCGGGATAGTTAGGTGCGCCAGGATGGAACCGTAGATGAGCGCGTAACACGCAACTCCGTATAATCGTTACATGCTTTTCCACATTTGCGCGTTGCACAACCCCCGCCCCTCCACCGATTCCCTTCCCCAACCAGAGGCCAGGAGTTGCCGGAGCGAGCGTGTCGGCCATTTACGATCGCGACCCAAGGTGATTTTCTTTTAATTACGATGCGCACGTGCACACGCGGTCACGTCCGACTGTCGTAAGTTATTTCCGCTTCTTATTGCCCGGCTGAACTTTACCGCGTTCTTCTTCTCCCGGAAAATTTTAATCAATTCCAACGAGGACCTAACCCCCTCCTCGTAAAATGCGCCGTATAAAAATCTACTCGTGACGTTGAAATCTTGTTGCGACGAGACAAAATGAGCTTCTTCTGGTTGATTCGTCGCTGACGTAATATGGATCATTTGCACTCGGGAATATTTTTCTCGGCAAGTATTCATTATTTTCTGAAGAAATATCAATGATACCTTTTACAACATTAAGAAACACCTTGTGTAAATGAAGTGACAGTACTATTTTATTCCAATGTTCCATGTGTTGGTACGTTATATAAAGTTTAATATTGAATTTTAAATTTTATAATTTTGTTTGATTAAATCAAATGGCGATTGAGAGGCTTCTCGAGTGCAAAGGGTTAATTTCGGTTCTTGAGATTTGAGTGTTTGTAGTAATGTTGTGTGTGATATCGGCATTGAGGTATGAGTTTGATATATAGGTATTGTAGGAAATTAATATTTAAGTGTATTTGTTAATAGGAATTGGTGAGGGATTTTGGAAAGTCTCTACGATATATGAGTAGAATGAGAGATGAATGTTTGGATATAATTGTTAATAGGAACTGGAAAAATTATGAAAAGTCTCGAATGATATATGAATTACATATATGACTATAATGAGAGAAATATTAGAATACATTTATTAACAGAAATTGTAAAGAAATTTTAAAAAGTCCCAAACATCCTCCATTGTCTCTTATACAAGTTGTAAGGTAAGAAAGCAAATGTGGTTTTCCAGATGTTTGTTTTGTAATTAATGAAAAAGTTAACAGTTTCACGCAGAAATGAAATAACTCCACGGAAAATGGTGCACGTGGCGAAAGATAGCTTTTAAAATACCGCACTTTTCGAATCACCTGTTTGCAAAGCTCTGCAACCGCATCGGGAATGGATTTGTTTGCCATCATAAAAGGGATCAAAGGATTATCTGGACAAACAGGGTGCCCGTTATATTTTATCTTCCTCGTACTCATATTTTTATGCACGCGACCGTTTGTTATCGCTTTTATCGACTCCGCGCAACTGTTAATATTTTCGTAAGCTTTTCAAACGCTTTTATCTTGCCCACTTCCCTGAGAACCGGGACTCGATCGGACGTGTCGGCGCTCCCCGAATTTTTCCCGCGCGTGTGCGTCCCACTGTGCAAAAATGCTGACCGATTAGAGCTCTGAGCCATTGATGCCTTAGAAAAACGTCCTGTGCACCGGAAACCAATATTCACGATATCAGCCTTTTTCGAAGCCATCGTTCAATGAATTACCATAGATTTACGATGTTCTTCGAATTATTTTTAATTAAAACCGATGAAAAATCCAATGAGTGACACGTCTAAATCAATGACGTCGATTTTCAATAAATTTTAGCTGTTCTATAGGAATTTATTTTAATTATCTACCCTATTCTATGTATTTGTAACGTTGGTAAACATTAAAAAAACAACAATAAGACTTCACTGGAGTTCAAAGAATAATAATTCTCACATCTTAATAACGGAACCTACAATGAAGGTAGTAAATTTCAATTAAATCTCTGCATTTATATATTCGATCACAAAAATGTGAAAACAGAAGCGAGCAACAATCTGTTAAGAACAATAATTACCAATAAACGATATTTTCAAAAACCATATTACAAAAATCCACAGCCAGCCAATTTCATCTCAACTGCCGCATCTTTCCACCTAACAAAGAAACCTTTTCAATCAGCACACGCCGATTTTAATGAAACTTATTCGAGATATAGTTCTCAAGAAAATCCTTGACACGTATTTTTTCTTATCGCCCAACATTCACTTTTAGGGAGTGAAAACATCCCTCAAAAATTGAAATTATATCTCCTTCACAATGTTTACGAAAGAAATATAAATTATTCATTTCGATGCGAACAATTTAAAAGAATATTCTTTTCTACACCCAAGTTTCAGAAATATTGTAAACAATATACTCCTAACACTGAACTTTTACACTAGAACTACCAGACAGGTCAAAATGGGACATTCTGGATCTCTTCTTTCGCAATTATAGGAAAATTACAGCCGATTTTCTCAGAAATTATTCAAGAACTTGATTTAGATAAATACAAACTAGAATATAACGAAATTGAAAACTCAGTAAATGTATTTTTATAAGTTTTACAATAAAATGCAGAACAATCAATTTTTGTCGATAGTTCTAATACTAAGAGGTGTTTTCACCCCGCCGAACTGTATCTTATCCGATAAGAAAAAAACACGTGTCAAATAATTTCTTGAGAACTATGTTTCACATGTTTCATCAAAATCAGCGTGTGCTGGTTGCAAAGGTTGCAAGATCGACGGTGTCCGTGAATTATTCCCATCGATTGAACCCCAGCGAAAACAGTTGAAGCCGTCACGACGGAATTCCAGCCGGAAACCAGAAATCGTTGCGTCATCCTCCCACGCGCGAGCACATAGAAATTGTGCCATCTGCAAATCAAGTAGAAACGCGTTGCATGAGCTGGCTAGGGCTAGCAGCGATGATGAGCCTGCGATTCAATCAACAGCTGCCTCTCTCTGCGGCCATATGGCTGTGCACCGAGCGTGCGCCACGCTCTGGCCTGTCCTCTTCCGTGCCGGGAGCCACCCTCGCGCGTGGACATCTGATAAGAAGATCGCGCCGCTGATAAGAAAGTGGGGGACCGTCTAGCCCATGCCTAAATCCACTGGACACGGGCCCCGTGAAAGGAACACGGCCACGCCGACACGATTTCACGGTGAACGCGGCGACATCGTCGTCCTTGGGAATCGATGGACGACGGAAGTGACGGTTGCCCATTGTCAAACGCACTTTTCCTTCTTTGTTCTTCCGGTTACACGGTGCGAGCTTCGTGATTGATTAGTTCGCGATGATTGCAGCGGGAATTGCGACGCTCGTTTCGCGAAGTTTCGGCGATTAACGTTTGCGACGTTGGAATCATTTTGGGTGGCTTTGAGCTGGTTAGACGGTGACTGAGTTGGATAAGGATATGCGTTATTTTAAGGTCTGAAATAATAGTGATTTGTTTGTATATTTTGTGATGGGTTTGATTATCGTATTGTTATAGGTTTTATTGTATAATCGTGTCAGAATCGCGACGAAAACTTTAAAGTGCGTTTGGCGAATAAGTGTTATTTATTTTTTTAATATGGATTGAATATTACTTTTGTATTGACAATTATTAACATTTCGTAAACATAGATATAGAATGAGCATCATGATCTTTTCGGTTTTAATAAATTATGAAGGAAAATTGTATCGATCGTAGTTCAGGAATAAATCATAAAGGTAATGCAGAGGTACTATATTCGGTATATAGAATATTTAGAAAATAATGGAAGTCTAGACAATTGCTATAATATTCTTGTAAACATGGAAGCAATTTCACTTCGTTTCAAGTATTGATCTATATTTGAAAGAGCTTTCTAGTCAAAATTGACAGACATAATGATTCTCCTTGCTGTATAATTCTGAAACGTCGTAGGAGATTAGAAAGTTTTATAAATACACCAAGCACTCTTTGACAAGGCTGCTGTGCTATTATTCTAGTAAAAGTGCAAACACGATCGTGTAAATATGTACCACGAGCGACGAATATATTCATTCCGATATCAGAGTAAAACGCTCTGAACATATCTATCAGTATTTGGTTAGAAATTAAGAAGTCAGAAGAAATTAATTAATACCTCCATGATAATTCTATTACCTAAAGATTCCATGAAATTCACTGTACTTCGAAATGATTAAACTCCTTAAAACAAATAGATTAATATAAATAAACATGTATCATACACCCTTATCACTTATAAACAATCTGCTAATCAGTTTAAAACTTGTTAAATGTAAGAAGCATATTTGCTTCTGAAATCTCAGTTAAACTATATAACTTTAATAAATCATACCAGAAGTACCTAGTGTAAAAGATACAATCGTTAAGAGCTATGATATTATCTTTAGGCATGCTCGTGTTTACTAATTCATTCGTTTTTATTAAACTTTCACGTTTCTTCGTTACAGATATAATTCTGATGTTTCATAGCTGATTTATGTAATTGCAGTTGCACGCATCATATTATTCTTTCGCAGTGAGTTGACCATGCGGCAGTAATAACATACTATCATCGACAACGTCGAGAATTTATAGAGGGTGGGGCATCGGAAGCGAAAGGATTCGAAGAAATCAAGCTTCGTACTGTTCGTACCCTTCGACATCGGACACAATAAATATTTTCCAGGACAATAAGCGTTGTTCAAGCTTCGTCCTCCTTTCTAACGTTCTTGTGGTTTTCGATCGGGACCACGAAGGGGGAGGAAGAATCACAGCGACCGGAACACGGGGACGATCGGCTGCGCATCCGGCCACGCGTCGGCATAAGCCAATTAATTCATTACCACTATCTGTTCTTCTCCCTTTCCTGTTGTTTATAAACTTTTCTGTACCCCTCTTCAATTTAATAATATTATTTTTATACATTTTTCGGAACGTTTTGTAGTGTTTCCGATTATTATTTGCAAAATGTAGATTAATCGCGTGTGATCGATTAATTAATATTAAGAAACTGTAGTGTTCTAAAATTATTATTATTACTCATGACTGAATAATCCTTACAACCGTACAAACATTTAAGTGACTCTTAATGCTAATAGTTGATAACTATGAGCAGTTACAGTTTTATTGTTACGCGTCCAGAACGTAAATTACTCGAACTAATATCTAATAAATATAAATATTACATTGATTGAAGTTGAAACACAATATCCTTTGAAAAACAACATAAGCTTACGATACAAATCTAATACGAATCATAAATAATATTTCTAATTATACTCAACTATCCATTAATCTATTTCCTACTACAATTAAATCCGAACTGAAAACTCTAACCGAACATAACTTCTTACTTTACATTTATAATTTCAAGCAGTATTTCTCTTGCAGTTAATAACTTACCCAAGATGATTCTACCCTGACAGAACTGAATTATAAAGTAACGAATCAAAAGAAACACGTTCACTTTAATCACTGAAACTGCTTTAAAAGTCCAAACACTGTCCTCGTCGCGAAATAGCCGTATAAAGAGACGCGGGAACGGACAGGAAGATGAAATCAAGCATGTTGCTATCTTGGCTTGATCACGGAAGCGGTCTACTCCTCCTCGAAGCCGCGCGGAATGAAAAGGGGCTGCGTTTTGGGGTTGGGCAACCCGGGGGGCGACAGGAGGACCCTGACTTCTGGCTACGTCGTTCACGGAAACGCGGCCTGACACGTGACCTCAATATTCGAATTCATTGCCACCGGCACGTGACTTCCAATCAACCGACATTGTGCTGCGACTTGCATTCGCTGCTGCAAAATTTGTCGGTCGTCCCCGTAGCAGGAACACGCTGTATCAAAAATTAATCGGTCATTTGAGAAAACCTCTTAACCCGTGTTCTCGCCCCGAATGTTTCCTTCGGCCTCCATCTTGTCGGCCTCCTGAGCAGCTGGCGTCCATTTGCTAACCCTTTACGAACGGGGATTTTTAACAATATTACAACCGTTTCCTATAGAAATTTAAATTGTACATCAAATTCATAAGTTATTAGAAAAGAAGGGAACTGTATAACGGTCTTCTATTATTTAGGTAATTAAGTTCTTTGCCTAGAATGTCGAATTTTAGATAGGCTTGAAACTAATATAACAAACGATTGAGGATTCATTGGATGGGTTGTATTAACGACATTGAAAATGAAATTGTATTTGATTGGAACGGTGACTGGGAAATTGAAGAATGCGAGTTATTTGCATTGTTGCTTAGGTAACTTGTTCGAGTAAATAAATAGAATCATCTGTTGCGGAGGAAAGTAAAAGAATTATCGATGCATATAGAAAAGTAGTGAAAGGATAAGTAAGAGAAAAATAGAATTAGAATCATAGATTATCTTTTTCAAGATAGAACTACGAAAAATAGTAACTTACTACTATTAACATAAATAGTCCATATTAACCTTAATTACTACTTTCTATATGGATACATTAACTTATTAGCGCTTACACAATATCAAGTTACATAATGAACAAGTGAACGATATATAAAATCACAACAGAAACTGGTTGCCAGCGACCAACAAATCAATTAACGAATTAATTCATTGCGAACAACGAATTGCTATCCGGATGATACATTCGACTAACAGAAATCCATTCGACTAATTGTCCTATTGATAGATGACCATTGATTGGAAACAATTCAAGTGACGCCGAATTCTGATAAGCGTCAGCGATAGAGGAAAGGAAGTGGGTTGGTCAAAAGTGACCCGGAAACGTTTCCCCGTTTCTCAGTGATACAGCTACTCCCACAGGAGAAGGTTGAAATTTTGCGTTACATGCCCGCCGGGGATTGCTCGCTCGCTTTCTCGCGGGGACGCTGACAAATGGCGCGTGGCGACGCGTCGTTCGGCCACGTGACGCCTAATTGACGGTACCGTGACGTCACGTGCCGCGGATCCGCACGTTCGCCAGCCAGCTACCGCCCTAATGCCGTCCGATACGCGTGCCCGCAGCTTCGCGCGTTCTCCACTGTTCCGGTCCTTGAGAATTTCTGGGTGGGGAGACAGGCTGAATTCTCATGAAGCGATCGGTGGACACCTTGCTGATTGTTTGTGTACGATACACGCATCAAAACCAATTTGAGTCCATTATATTACGCTCTGAATGCTGGCGAGATGGGAGGAAGCAAGATGATTTCGATTGGTTACTTGTAAGGGATTGAAAACAATTGTGATATCGATTCCAGGACTTCAAACAATTATGGGGAATAGAGTTAGAGCTATTATTACATAAGTTGTGAACCGGGACCGGAATAATATCGCATACTATTGGTTCTATGACTGTTAGTTTTCGGTTCTGGAAGAAATGCAAAAATGTATTGGTGAATAGTAGATTGGTATCGAAAATAAAATAGGAACAGCTGAATTCTCGATAGAAAATTCTTATTTGAAATGCATGATAGGTATAACAGACTCAGAACCACGCAAGTCTTGGTTCAAGATGAAAGTGCATAGAAGTTCTACTTGCCCTAAATCTAAACCTAATTATTGAGGCTGCGAATAATGAAAACTTTGAATATTGCACATCACGAGAAATACTCGGTTAACCTCTTGCACTATGATTTCTTTCGTAACCTTGCTCGATAGAACTACTACGTTCTTGTGTCTACGTTTACTCTAAAGTACCATCATTGATAATAGGAAGGTAATATTCAATTTAGAATTGAAAGACTTAAGTGACACTTATATTTATTAAATTCTACTGGATATTCTGTAGAGCAGTCTTGCTCAACTACGTGCAACCTAAATGACACACTGTTTATTAGTTCAATGATTGATGATAATGATTTAAAAGTAACAAGTAGTTCATCATTTTTATCCCAAGATTATCTAGCTAGATCAAGATACGCGACACTGTGGCCAATAGATTAACTTTCACAAAGATTCCCACAGGGCCAGTGCACTTACTTTAATTAATTGGAAATTCTGCGGAAATGATAACTCCCATGCCAAACACTGTGTCACCTGTATATACGTGACACGATCAAGAATTATTCACGGGAAAATGTAATTATATCAACATATAACACTTGTTCCTTTGTATTCCCTCATCACATTTCTATTATTATCTAAAAATTCATTATTCTAATTTCAAAACAAATAATATATATCGACGATAAGAAAATATAAAAGTCCAACAGAATCCTTTCAAGTTTCAACAAAATTCATCAAGAATCAGGATATCTACAAACATACTTTCCAGAATTCCTCGATTCCCTAAATTAACGTTCGCTCGAATAAATCACGCGTTCATGCAAATTTCCCCTGTCTCCCAGACTCCCAATCCTAACAAAAGGGAAACGAGGAATATAAATGGACCCGTATCGAAACGTTCCAAAGAACCGCCGGGACACCTTCGGGATCCTCTGTCCAGGGTAGACGACTGTCATCAACCGGGTGATACCATTAATCTGGCGAAACTCTCGGCAGCGACGCGACGCGCGGTTTTTCTCTTCTGGCAGGAGCTATTCTCCGCAAAACGGGATCCTCGAGCGGCGTCCACGTTGCGTGATGTCGCCCTCTCCATAACGTCCGAAGGATATCACTTAGCCGGCGTCGCCCACCCTTAGCAGCCGTGACACGCGCAAAAAAAAGGGAGGAAGGGAACCGCAGGGGTCGCCTTCGACCTCCTGCCCCTCTTTTTCGCTTCACGGGGGTCGGCTCGCAATAAAAATATTGATGGTTCGGTTCCGGCCACGGACGGGACAATCGACTAATTATTCAGTAACCACGCGACCGTGGCCGGATATTCGGATGTCCACGTGTTTTCGCCGCCCTTGCGAACGATTCTTTGCGGTATAGATGTAAAGCAAGGAAGCGTTACTGTGTTAGGTGAATGTAGGTGTGTACTTTTCTTCTGTGATTTACTGGAGTATTTGTTTTTAATCTTGCGAAGGATTAAACAGTTAACCTCAAAGCTTGAAATGGTATCTATTCTTTCAACGATGAATTTATTTCTTCCGATGAACATGTAATTCTTCTTTGTTTCGCTTTGGTTCTTCATTCTAATATAACCTAGGTGCATTCATTTTGCGTTTGTCGACTCATACTTGATTTTGTCATTTTATTCGCAAAACAAGAGATTTTTCAAACTAAATTCCACGGGTAACAGGTTAAACTACTTAAAAGATTGTCGCAAATGTATACACTGCGATGAATAGAATTTGGTTATAGGGTTTTGAAGATTTCTGACTTTTCGGTGGGATTTCTAATATTTGGCAGTTATTTTGTTATTAAACCACTGCTTCGTTTTGAAAGTTTCTTCGTAATTAATACAATTCTGAGTTGCGGTTTTTTAATTTTTGTTTTATGTTTGTTTATTAAGTGTTATGTGATGACTCAGATTTCTTTGGAAGAATTTATTTTATTCTGTTCTTGTCTATTATTGGGTGGTCATTGACGATAGCAATCAGTGTTAACTGAAAATAAAAGCGATTTTTAACAGATAATGCTAGAGTTAAATTTGAGCTGAAGGTAAGTAACAACCTTTCCACATTTCCTCTACCCTTCTGTGATTCTTTGGAGAATTCCGCTTGAACGGAAACGGTTCTACCGGAAGGAAAACTCGGCGGGGATAGGGATAGATTAATGGAAAGCGTAGCAACACTCATCATTCAAGACGAAGTGGAATATCATGGGAGCTTTGTTCAACAAACGCTTTACAAACTAATGGTGAATTGTAAATCGTTATTCTTTCTTTCAATATCGCCAGTCTAATCACATCAAATTTCCTACCAAGAATTGAATTTTATAATTCTTCAAAGGATTAAAACAAATTTTAATCTAATGGTAATTTCACAGAATATCATAGACATATATCTATTGAAAAATGTATTAAAAAATGTAATCTATTTGTTTTCGAAAAGTTACTTTTACTTGTTCACCGAACGTTCCAAACTACCCTTGTAAATAAATGTCGAAACACGGAAGAAAAGATTTATAGATTGTTTAAAATAATTTCGTGCAACGGTGGAATTCTTAAAAATGTTGGCGTTACAACAAAATAAGCGATAAAAGATTCATACGGTCTCACGATGCTCGTCGTCGACGATTAACGACGCGCGGAATATGATCCACATTATACAGCATAATGTCGCGTTATTACTGCACCCTTTGTAAATACTCCCCCGCGTCCCATATAGCAATCATTTGGGCTCGCTTTCCCACCGTATCGCCCCACACTTGAAATCGAGACCGTCGAGAGAACGAGTGCTTCGTTGCGGTCATCCATTATCTGCCGGGAGATACGTGGCAGGAAAATTCGAACGGGACACGTCGCATCGACGTCGTCTCGTCTGATAAATATATTTTTCTGGAATCCGTGTGTCTGCCTTGAATGTACAGGGTGTCCAGTTTCAATGGTTAAATCGTACGGAAAATTCGAAAAGAATGAGGGTGGTACAGTGCCACGTGGTGAACTTGTGAATTAGTGCATCGATAACCAAGTAGGTGAATTTATTCCTTTTAAGACGCATCGAAAAATCATTGTAATTGCGTTACGCTGCTTGATACTCTTAATAATCTCTTCAACAGTTAGAGCTCTTTAAGCTCTTCTTAGTTGCAGAGAAAAAGTTCGTTTCGAGAGTTCAATTTTAACAAAGTTCTAATAACTCAATTGTACGATATTTCAATGGTGACACTTAACAATATTTTTGTACTCAAATTTTATAACACTCAACCGTAAAATTTACCAATACTTCAATGACGAAACTTTGCATTATTTCAATGTTAAAATTTAACAATGATTCTATACTCAAATTATATAATATCTCAATCTCAAATTGTATCAAATTGTTCAACGACCGAATTTCGCATTACTTCAATATGCAAATCAAACAATATACCAACCTTAAATCCAACAATCCTCGAATCGCTCAATTTTCCAATATTCCACTATTCCAACTCAACAATGCTCAACATCAAAACTCACCGACACCTCAACGTTGAAACCCTGCAGAACGTTTACCCTGCAGAAAGTTTCTGGATCAACGATAACCAAATAAACCATCGAACGGCTCGCGATAGGCATGAAAGATTCATTGGAGAACGGGTTAAAAGCAGGTGAAGATGCGGGGGATCAATGCCACGAGTGACTCAACAGCTTCCGGCCGATTCGACGTCGGGAATCTTTCTCTATGTCCCTCCCTCCTCCTATCCGCAGCCTTTCGGATCTCTAATGGAGCAGCTGATGCGCCGCGCATCCCGTGGAAGACTACCGCATGTTTGTCAAGAGATTCGCCACGGCGTGGTTCCCGTGGCGAAACGCTAAGTGCATCCCTCTATTATGCAAGACGCGTCTTCCACGAAACTTGTGTCATGGGAGCGCATGATCGCGGACCTCTAATGAAAACTGATGCGCGCCACCGGATAAAATTGATTTATGCTTTCCCTGGTAAACTTCGCGCTGGTGCCGCTCCGTTCTACCGGTGGCGGACAATTGATAATGATTCGTGAATTTTTGTCGCGCGAACATTGCTGCCGGATTTCGCGCACTGGACGATTTTCCGTTGAAGACATTGGTACTTGTTCACGAGACGAGCCTCAAGACGCAGGGGCAAAGGAGGTTTCTCGCTAGGGAGTTTGTTTGGGGTTTTGATTGATTATGCGTAACCATACTGGCGAATAGGAAATTATTATCGAAAATGAGATGAACGATGAAAGCTGACCAATGAGATTCCTTTCAGAGCTCTTCCCGTGAAGAAGTATTTAGGGGTTGAGAAAGGGGGGGTGGGGTATTAAGACACTTCTGTGATTTGGAATTTTATTCTTATGAGGGAATAAGATAATTGATACTGTGCTCTAATTTGATTGGTAGTTGATAAAGTTTGTAACCATTCTTTTAGAATAGCTTTTTCAATTTCTAATGAAACTTTGAAGTTACTATAGTCAGATAATCCTAATTCAGTGATAAAACAATAGAATATTATAGCTATCGTATTAACCCTTTCTCCTACAATGTCCAGCAAACTCGCGATGAATATTTTTAACCGATTCGATAAAACTAAATGTTATTTATTTATTTTTCATATAAATGAAATATTATTTGGCTATTATCAATCTTTAACCTTTAAAAGACACATACACGCAGAATAAACAACGAATTCTTTTTTTTCTTTACTAAATTATTAACGATAACGTAGATTCATCAGGCAGAGTTGTGAACAAAATCATACGACAAGGGGTTAATCGTAAATGTTAAAGATATCTGTCCTCAAACTTCTTTTACCCTATTCAACTTCAAACACTCGTACACAGGTATCAAGCTCAACTCCTTAAGAACGATTAACACTGAAACTACCGAGCAGTCGAATTGACTTTATTTAATTTTCCTGTTAAACTCTAAGAGTGCATCTATTGAAATTTCGAATCACTTGTAATTCAGTCTGCGCGTAACTGGATCAATTTGCTTAGTAACTTCCGAGAGAAGCATTGATTACCTTTCAATAATTGTAGAAAAAGGAATCAGAAATCGGTGACTTTGATCCTCCTGGTAGGTTCAGTGTTAACACGTTGACTCCCACAAGAGTTTCGAGCGTTTTGTTTTAGTAAGATTTATTCCTTTATGGTACAGGAAATTAGTATTAGAAGTAATTATTAATGTTTTGGTATTACAGTACTCACATTACACTATTATCTAACCTCTGGTGTTACTAAATATTTCAATGCAATATCAATTTTCTTATTGTCATTGTTTTCAAGCAATTTGGAAGCTCCGGTGATAGATGATCACGGTGGCAGTCAACGTGTTAAATTGAAAACAATTAGAAATGGAATTCGAATAAACTACAGAATGCACGCGATGCAATGCAAGTTGGTGTTCCCAGATTCAGGTGGAAGTGTCAGAAACGATGGGCCCGTCATCAGCGGATGACACAGGGACAGCCGAAGCCGGCCGCGTCGAGAGACGTTCCTCTTAGCACCCCTCGCGGCCCTTTTGTTTTCAAAATCTGCTCGCTTTCGCCGGGGGGACATGCCGTATGACATCAGCCACGTCCGCTCGGACGGACAGGCCTTTAGTGGCAGTTCCGAGAAGAAGACGAGGGTAATCCCGTATCGAGCAGTTGCATCTGCCGCGTCACTGACCCAGCCACTCTTTTTCTCGCATTCACTAGCCGCGTTTTCTTGTCAAGGCCTCTCACCTCTTAGCTCCACCGCCTTCCACCTTTTCCGTTAATCTACTCGGCCATCTACATCCCCGTTATCTTGCATCGCAGCTCGATGGCTACTAATTCGGGGATTTATAGCGAAAGTAAGACCTTAACCGCTTAACGATCGTGCCCGTCGCGTATACTGGCTCGACGGATTTACAGAGGACAGTATCAACCCCTTGCGCTTCCAAAGATTTCTCGCTAGATACGATGGCCGTTTTGCAATGGAATATTCATGGTACCTTTTACAACTAATGTAAATGTACATAATATGGGAATGGAGAGATTCGATTATTTTATTTCAATATTTTATTCGTAACTAGATTATGCAAAGTCTGATATTGAATATCGAATTTTATAATTCTGCTGAATTTCAGAGTTCGATGTATTGATATACGAGATATTGAAATAAAATAGTTTTATCCCTCAATCTACAAATTCCTTGGTAAGTTAGTTTCAGAAGTGTCTGTAGCTTATTAGAAAATGTTGAGTATCTCTAGTGAAAAACTTGTAGAGTGAAGGGGTGAACTTCACTGATTTATTAGATAACGTGTATTAACGCGTTCTGTGCCACGGAAATTTCGGTCATATTTTGCTTATAAACTGTATTGATTTTTCAAGTAAAATATTAAGTTATATTCAAGTTTTAGGTAATTTTTATATATTTGATGTGTCCCTTAAGAGTATTTTCTTACAAAAATTCGCGTGTACCATATGTGGTACGCGTGGCACTGTGTTAAATAATTTTGGTTGCGAGTATACGTATTCTAATCTTGATTATTCCATTGTAACTTCTTGAAAACGCGTGCGACTAATGAATAAGAAGTCGATATTGGTTAATTTAAATCCAGTATTATTATTGTTACAGCGAAAAGTACTTTTCAATTTTTCAGTAGAATCAATGCTTTCGATTTAATTTAGTTCTTTGGGTATAGTTCCTCTTCAGTGATTCGATTTCATCGAGTACCTGCTACGAATTCCGTGCCCAATGACGCATTTTAATACATTCAGTATGCCCCGCAGACTGTCCCCGGTAAAAGTAACGAGTCCAGTTCGATTATTGTCTAGCTGAATTCGATTAAGACCCTACAAACACGTTCCCCGCCGCACACCCTTCGTGCCGGGTAATAAATTCGATTTCGCTGTCTCGCAAAAGCGCAACGGGCCCGGACGTAAAATCGTCACGTCGACTGCTCGACGCCTCTTACCGGTCGACTTCCCGAAGGGGGCACGGAATTCATGAAAGAATCCCCGTGAAACCAAAATGATAGCTTGCAGGACATGTTCTGTGTTGTCTGTATTGCCACGGGTTGATTAACAATAAACGTGCCGTGCTTTTCAGTCAAGTAACTAGATTTAACCCTTTGCGGACGAATGTCGACATTCCGGCGAGATGAAATTTTTATATTTCGAAGACTAAGTCATAAAAAAATGATTTAATTACTTGAACAGCAAGAAATCAGCACGTAGTTTCCTTTTGTTCTAACAATTATACAATTGATATATAATTTAACTTCATCTGTTGAAGGTTTTGTACATTTCAAAGAATCTTCGTCCGCAAACGGTTAAAATTCGTTCATTCAACCTCATGTTTAACTTGATTCTTATATTGTCTACTCAGTCTGTTTCTCAATTTTTGTCTCGGTTTTTATTTTTGTTTTAATGCAAAAGATGTACTGCCTGATTTGATATCTTCGTTTTATAATTAATCAGTTAAGGAAAGCAGTAAATTTTTATGTAACTGTTCACTGGAGAATACTAACTAATATTTATAAATCATAGAAATATTTGTAATTCAAGGGGATTGAGTATAATTTAATATTATTCTTAAAAGGGAAAGGAAATTTTAAAGAAATTATTATAATGTTTATCAAATGTATTAATCTGAAATTGAATGTAACATATTATAAACAAATGTTTTCCGCATCCAATAAATTATTCATTAATAAACGTTGTTACAGTTATTAATTATATTGTGTTGACTTCGTTCAATTGACTGAATGAAGTAAAACCAATCTGAAATACATTGAATGCGATACATAAGTGATTGCTACGTCGTTTTATTAAATGAGCAATTACTAAATTAAATGCGCTATTTAATTTTCGTAGTAGTAATTAATTTTGGTCTGTACCGGCTTCGTTATCTGTGTTACTATGGTTTCAAAAGTTTCGACATAAACTTAATAAATCACTGAAACTGTGCGGAACGAAAACATTTCATGAAGAATATGCATTCAATAGAATATAATTAAAAAATGACTAATACCAATCGACTGTTTTTTATTATTTTGTCCAAGATAAAAAATTATTATCGTGAGTGATATTAGTATTTATTTCATTCACTAAAAATACTAACTAAATTATCATATTATTCTACTCGTTTAGACATCGAAGATTCTATTTCACTTTTCAATAACTTTTTACAAGCCTGGAGATCTACGTTACGCGATGCATCGTCGGTGATTGGTAACTGCATCACCGTCCCTACTGATTATTATTCTTTGACCTACATGGCTAATGCAATAATCGGCATGTATGCCGACCATATGGCTCGAACGCATCCCCTGTGCTCGCTTGCATCCCTCTGTAGCGTAGGCTAACACATTCGCGGAGACTTGCTTACGTACTCAAATTTCGGGAAGTCAAATCTCTGAATATTTTATTTTTCATATTTTAATATATGAAAGAACCTATTAAATTACAATGCACAAATACTTATTATTAATATTTGATAGCATAATAATAACAAAGAATCAATACATTTAATCATATTTCTTCAATAAATTATTAAAATAAAACTACAAATTTATTCGAATTAATATTTTTGAAGAAACTAGTTATGTATATAATTAAGTACGTATTCCATTACTTATTATTTCTCGAACCATCAAATAAACTAATAACTAGAAGTATAATCATTCGTATGGAATAAAATGCTTTGTTTTAAACTTAGTGTAAAACATGAAGTAAATATAGCAGAAAATATTGCGATTAAGTGTTGATCTAGGATTCGAGCATTTTCATAGCACTGATCGTAGGAAAGTTATAAAATCCTCTCTTTGGACGGCCGAAAAGCATCGGAATAAAAGAAAGGGAGACCAGAAGGGGTGGTCGAAGAAAGAAACAAGCGAGATTACAAGTATAGCCCCGCTATAAATCCATGCCAGGCCTGAGGGAGGAGCTAGGATTCTGATTAAATCAGCATTAGAGCAGTTGCACCGCCGTTGCACCCTTGTGTCGCCTCACGACAATGACACCAAATGTTGAATCGGAGGTTGGACCCCATGATACTTGGCTATGGCACGCCGTGATCCAAGGGACAAGGGGTCAGAGAGGTTTAATCACGATCCTCTAGAAGCACCGTGTGCCCCCGGCGACTGCGCTGCTCGGAAACAGGTGCCCCACAATGCACCCTTAGCTCCGATTTCCATCTGGGACATGTTGCACTTTGCACTCGATCGCGACGCGATCGGCTTTTCATCTCTACCAAGCATCCCGATTCGGTATTCTTTGCGAAACCTGCTTGGAAATCAATGGCTGACCTATATGAAACTTACATCCCAGCTACCGGAGTTTCGACAATTGTTCTCTGCACATGGGAATGGAATTTCATATATTTACGAGGACTTGGCAGTTGTTAATTGAAGGAAAAATATTGTTCGTTAAGGACTGTTTTAAAAGTGGATAGCACCGAGTGATAGCGATAACTGTATAGAATATAGGTAACTTTAGGTATAAATTTCTGAGGCACACTCTGCTTTTGTATGTTGAATATGAATTAAACTTCCAGTCTCATTCAAGTATTTATATTAATTACCTAACAAAGCATCATTTGAAATATAAATAAATTTCCATGTAGGACACTACTTGTGCTGTTCTTAGACGTATGAACCTGTTTATTTTGAATACTGAAGATTTAAGAGTTTGAAGTCGAAAGTTTCATTAGAATCCTTCTATAAATCAATCACTCTTATCGCGGAGTCTGATGAAGTTGCGGAGTGTCCTGTTTTATCAGGAATTCTTGAATAATTTCCGACAAAAGAGCATGAGACGTTGCCCAAGCAACTAGATACCGTTATCTAATGAAGACTGGCGAGCCCCTGCCGCAATGGCCGTTTATTAACTCTTGCCATACCTGTGTCCATTAGTACCCTCAGCTAATGACCATTATTTCTTCTTCAATCCTAGTACTGTCCAATTGTTCACTTAACATAACATTTCTTAGTAATAACAAAATACTATAGAACAACAAAATATAAGCTCGAACGTAAACATATATTATCCGTGACAGTCCTCTTAGAAACAAAGATTTAGGGTAACTCCAGAAAAAATGACCACTGTAGTTATCCTGTACAAACAATTGATATATTACAATTACTGATGCTTTTTCATTTGTACTTCGTAAGAGATTAATTAAAGTGTCTTTAGAAATCAAACATGGTGTTCCAATTCTTCCAATGTACATCGAAATGCTTTAACCCTAATCGTACCACGTGTTTTTATAACGAATCATACCACGATGTGACTCTCAGTCACTTATGAGAATAAAGGGAATGAATAAAATGTTATTGTTTTTGTTTATAGGACCCAAATTTTAAAAGCCGAAAATAGCTTTTGGTAATGCAATATGAAATAATCAAAAAATTTAAGTGAAAAGTTCAAATGTGACTCAAAGTCACATCGTGGTCCGATTAGGGTTAAATATGACTCGCCGGAATTACCCCAAACGAAAGTTGAGTACTTTCTAGACATCCGTAGCATATGTAACACAGTTCATTTTTCATATAAAAATCTTTACTAGCGATGGTTCCCCCGAAATCAGCGGGTGGCTGTAGTTTTTCAGGTGTCGAAGTACTCGGCGCAAGTAGAGTAGCAACCCCTATATGGCCAGCGACACGGGACTTTCCCTTCTTGGCCCTCGGATCTCCCTCGGCGCGGTTGGTGAGAGCCGGTCGCGTTGTCGCCTTAATGCGAGGCGGGCCGATCCTCAGTGTGCGTCGTCAGCTCGTGCACGCACATAGGCAGCCGGAAGACGCGTGCGCTCGGAAACGCACCGTATCCACCCCCCGGCTCCCGCTAAAAGCATATCTGTGTCGTCTTGCAAGTACATATGGGAGGGTACAAGGAGCCAGGGAAAGGGTCCGTCGGTATATAAAACATTTACTAGTTTAGCAACAAAAGGGTATCGAAAGTGAACGCATTAAAGAAGATGTATGAGTGCACGCGAGTGGCCTAAACTGGGGAAAGGGAAAGTTGAAGGTTACCAAGGATCTTTGCTGAGAGTAGGCCAACAGATTGGATATATCTTTTTGTGAATTTATTATTAGGTGGCTCATTGGAACACTCGCGAGGAGAATCTTGAACGAAGGCAGAAATTGAGAAGAATCTTGTAATGTAGCGTTGAAGATAATATTATCGGACGATAGCATTAATAATAACAGTATAACGATAGTCTTGACTGATACTATCTTAGTAATAATAAATAAAATGATAGTGTTAATATTATATAATACAGTAATATATAACATAGTGCTAACTGAATCGCAATGACCAATTGGTCAATCGTTATCCCTTAACCTATCCTATTTCTCTCGCAACTGCGATCGCTCGAACTATTTCGTAATTGATGACTTTCTATAAAGAATACGATTTCTACTCTACATTTCTCCTCCATCTACATTCACTCCGAAGATTAACCTTTTAGCCACGGCGGGATTAGCCGCCGAGCTATACCTCTCTACGGCAAGGTTTAACGCGGTCTGCATATTATAAATGTAGCATTGCTATTTGAGACTAATCGAATTTTCCACTGTGCAATTGCGTTGGATTACACTATAATGTGCACAACTATCGATGACAGAGAAAGAATTGTGCTGTTACACTGACGTGCCGTTTAAAAAGATGATACGCACGGAAGCTAGGACGCGAATCGGATCAGTTCAGATTTAACAGCGAACTAACAGCTAGAACTTAGAATCAACATATTTTGTCATAAATTCCTCATTAATAGACTTTCGGCTACAATATCAAAAAAATGTTTGAAAAACTTAGAAATCTTTCTTTTATACGAAAAAAGACTGAAAAATCAGGAATATCCGATTCATCCCAGAGTTTGGAGCACTAACCAAGACCTATACTAATTAAAAGGTGAACTGTTACCAGAAAAATAGCATTCAATGCCAGCTCAATTCCAAGCAAACTACATTCGCTAACCTCCATCCGAGTTTCTGTCCGCCGTCGCGATGTCGCGAGTCGAGGGGTTAAAAGAACCCGGAACAATGCGTTATCGTCGGCCGACTCGTCATCCCCGTCGAGGCCTGCGTGAAAACGCGGCTCCTTGCGAACCGGCGCTGCGCGACGCCCCTCCCACGGGGGATCGTTAGATTGCGCGCGTTACACAGAGTTGACATACAAACAGACGGGCAGTGTTGTAATTAACCGCAATCATCGACGGCAAACACAACGCTCCGCATCCCCGTGGGACATTATTGACCGAGCCGGCCTCGGATACCGTGCCTCTCGCGCCGGTAAGGAGTGCACGCCGACTGATCAATATTTATGACCGAAATCCAAGGGTGGATCCTGGCCCGTTCCGCCAGCGCGCGTATGCCTCGGAGGATAAACCGGGAGCCGCGGTCAATATTTATGATAGGAGCCGACGAGCGCGGAGAAGACCCGATCCGCGAGAACCGCTGACCGGATTTGTTTGGCCTCCGCTTCTGCCGGGTCCTCCTTTTCGCTGATTGATTCGGCTCGCCGCGGCAGCGGGACCGATCCTCGGGTCACGTGACACTGGCCGCGCGGACGTTGGAACCGGTTCGGGGATGCTGGAGATGATTCCGTGCGCGGAGATGAGTTTATAGACAAACCGACGCGATGTATTTCTCGGGGGAATGGATTCTCGAAGCTAGGGTTACGGTGCAGGAGGTCGATTGGAAATTTTGTGTATGGAGGATACTCTAAGTGTTCTTGCGAAGGGCTTTGTGGTTTTAATGACTTGTTTGAAGTGGTGTATGTAGTGAAATAGAAACTGGAAATTTAGGGTATATAGTAGTGAGTATTCTATTCAGTTTCTAGAGTTCCACAAGTGAATATATTAATTATTTAAAACGGTATAGAATGAATGGTTGAAGGATTAACCCCTTGCCCTATGATTTCTCTCTTTGAACTGTGGTCGATCTATGTTGTCATTAATAGTTTATTGAGGAAGTATAATTAATAGTTATAAGAGGAAGTTATAGTATTACTCTATTCCAACGTATGCTCTAAGGTATAATCATTGATAGCAGAGGAATAATATAATTTGCATTCAAACAAATTGGGTAATATTTATGTTCGATTTGAAATCTTCACCACGAGTCTAACAGGATGTTGTAGAACAAGAGGTTAAGTAGCAGAAAGTTCATAAAACAGATGTCCAGACTACACAGTAGCAAAGACTAGCGCCTCTCCAGGCGAGCGCGCCAGCAGCGTCATTCGAAACATGAATTTCAGGAACAACATAATTCCCGGGACATCCGATACCCCAATCGCGGGTCCCACGCTGCGTGACAAATCAACGAATCCACCTACCTGCATCCGTTCCCGGTGGCGGGCCCGGTAGAGGAGGAACGGATCGATGACCGACGATGAACCGTCGAAAATCGCAGATGCGCCTCGTGCATTCATTGCCGCGTGTTATTTTATTTCATACGGTCTCTCGCGCCCTTCACGGTGTCCGTGACGTCCATTCGACGACCTGGCATGTTGCGCACTAACGCGCCAAAAAAGACAGAGAGAAATTGAATGAGAGACAGGACCCTTCACGCCCATTATTGGAACCAGGGGAAAGGAATAGCGTGTGCGCGGAAAAGAGAGAGAGAGAGGGAGGAAAGGAGTGCAGAAAGCGCAATGTGGACACAGTCAAGGTCCAGTGATCAGCTGATTGATTGTCTCCGCGGGGGTTGCTATTTAGGGGTATCTACGCGAGTGGGATGACAGCCGCTCTACTGGAGACAGCATTACTGGAGGATGGATTCGAAGCGGTACTCGCGCAACGAGAGCACCAATCAACCGATCTCGAGTGGCTTTTACCTATACCTGTCTCATTATCCATGAGTTTACTGTATTATATTGAATAAATCGTTGAAAGTTTCGGTATTTTAGTTAGAGTGTTGAAACTTGGGAGATCTTTAACGGAATATCAATGTTGAGTACGTCTTTGGATACTTGGACTCAGTTCTTCAGCGTAAATGATAGATATTTCAATTTAGGAAAGTAACAAAAAATAACGAGAGATTTTTTATGAAGCAACTCAAAGCTTATCACGTGAAAATGACGCCAAGAATTTTAGTCACTCTCTTTCTAATTAACAAAACATGAGTGTTCTTAAATGTCACTATCCTTTTCTATGTGTCGTTGTCTTCTGGACCGCATGCCTTTAAAGCTGTCCCCGATACATAATTTGATAATTTTATTATTCGTCTTTCAATGATATTTACTGTGACTTTGCTATCAATAATTTGGAGGAAATCTAACAAAACTTTCAGTCCTACTTTCAGTGGAAATTTCATTTGAAGATAATACACTGATAATAGAAGAATACACCTGACCCTCGATTTACGCGGACTTTTTTCACGCAAGCCTCTTTTTTACACGGTGAATTGGAACACTATTTACACGGCAGTTTTTACGCGCGATTTCAATTTACGCGATCTGAATTTAGTAATAGCGAATAAAATATACTTTTGTTTTCTAAAATATCATTATCGTTATTTCTTTTGTTAAGCTATGCGAAATAAATATGTATTTTTAAAACTTACTTACTCTTGTACCGACAGGCTCCATTTTCGAACCCACGAGGAACCCACGAGGAACGGATTTTCGCGTAAATTGGGAGTCAGGGGTAGTTTTTTGATTTTCATCCGTGGGGAATGAAGAACATTGAGTTTTGTTGAATAAATCTAAAAATCTTAATTACGAGTTTCATTCGTCATTGCATTGCAAGGGTTTAAGGACATAATTGGATAAATGGAATTAGGATGGAAAATGGTTCTGACAAATGTTCATCGGTTGTGCGTTTTTGTACCATGTGGATGTTTCGAAATTTTGCAATTTGAAATTCATGATAATTGTTGAAACATTTGGAGTCTAGTGATTAGGAGTGTTAGTGGTCATTGTGAAAGTAAAATAGATAAAATAGTAAGATAAATTGCTAGAACACAGAAGTTTGAATTAATTTTATTCCCTTGTGATCGAATTGTTTGGCTAGATTGTGTAGTATTCCCTTTAATTGACATAAATGTAATTGAGTGTATGTATATATAATTATTGAATATCGATACAGATTTTCATAGATTTGAGTGTGTTGATATTTGCCCGATAGTTTGAATGTTTTAGATAAGTTGTCTTTCAATGGTTTTTAAAGGCTCTTATTATTGATGTCTATCCATATTGATGTCTGACCATACTTCTTTAACTATTTTTTGCTAGTTGAGTGGCAAAAGTATTTGATATAGTAGTTCTTCATTAAGATGAACGTTTCAAAGCGAGTTTTTAATTGAAATTAGAACGAACGTAATATAAACGAATAATGGAAACCAGGCTTCGCAAAGTTCCACACCTTGACATGCTTTCTATAAATTGTATAACATCTCAAATTTTATGATTTATCAACTTCGTCATAGGAAATGCAGTTTTCCCTAAATAATAATGAACAACCTCATTAATACACCACTATTCTCAAATTAATCATATTAATCATCGGTTCAAAACATTCCTCATAACTCATTACAATTTTTCAAATGTTATGTTAAAAGTCTCAACAAAATTTAAATTTAAAAAATTTTATATAGCTACCATCTACTAAAAAATGGACATAGTGTATATAATACTATTATCATACGGACACTGGGAAATTAAACAATTTTAAAAAGCTTATTTTCCTCTAATTAATTTTTCCAGAAAGGAATCGAATAAGAATACAGAATAACGAAGCTCCGATCCTTCGAAACTCGAAATAGTCACCTAGTTATCGATCAAGGGACTGTTGGGGAAAAGAGAATGAACCTCTTCGACGTTTAAATCGAAGCATCGGATATGTAGCCGAAGAAGTCTCTTATAATGGAGATGGAACGCCGAAGAACGAGATCGCGAAGAGTGAGGGGGTGATTTCTCGCTGCGACGAGGGTGACCGGAGGAACGGGGGCGAACACTCCGTTAGAAATTAACGCAAGGGTGACACAGGCTGCCATCTCCATTGTCCTTCCGCCCTACCCCCTTCGAATGGGACGTCTGGTGAAAAAAAATTCAGATGTGAAATTTTCATTTCCGTCCCGAACCCACCGACTCGGAAGAAATACTTCCTGCGCGGGGGGTGGGTTCTCGAAACGCGAAGGCTTTGCGCTTGAGACGTTCCTTTGTTGCTCGGCTGCCACCATTGCTACACCTGATTGCCTGACAATGATAATTTACTTTTTAATGGCGCAGTATTTATCGTGTCAGAGGTTCATCTTTGTTCCTGCGGTGGTGCCTCTGTCACCTGCATTACGAATGTTTCCATGGAATAAATTATTTACTGTGTCCAGAAATGTATTTTCTTTGGGGACGTTTAAATTATGTAGAAAGTGTAGAGTATACATTTATGTGTGTTAAATAGGGAAGATTTGAAAACAGAAGATTATGCTGTTGTGTTTTCTTTCGTTTTGGAATAAGTAAATTTAATATTTGTGTGATTATTGAAAATTGTACACAGAATCAAAGTTATAAGAGAGTTTCTTTAATTCCTTTCCGATCAGTTCATGAAATAATAATAAATGCCTTTCGGATATTCATATCAGTGGTACGGATTAAATGAAGAAGGTCGAAGAAATTTTAATCAACGATGAATACTTCCATGAATATCCATGCATGCGATATTTTCGTCATAAAACCGGGGAAGCGAAAAAACATGAGGGTGTTCGCGACCCTTCTTTTACCTCTCACCCCGTCCAGGAAGTATTTCTTCCGAGTCAGTGGACCACGACGACACCGAACAGGTCACATCTGAATTTTTTCACTCTCCTCGTTCTCATTCTACTGAATGATCTACAATGAGGCACGGCCACGAATTTCTGCTCGATAGGGGCTATTCGTTCGGTTCAGTGGTTCGCTTTATTACGACCTAAAATAATTTCGCTGTCCAATACGGTCTGCTAGTTGAGTAAAGTGTTGCACACTTATGTAAAACGTGGTTATTATATTTCTTCACTCGAAACTGTTGGAACCCTTAAATATTCTCAATCTTTATTCTCCTCAAGAACATCATTATCGTCATTTTATTTCAATATAAAACATAATATAAATAAAATGAAATATTACTTTTCTGTTATTAATCATTAACCTTTGAAGTAAACGTAGACATAGAATAAGTCTGTAATAATAGTGTCTATTCCTAGTAAATTATTAACGATAGAGTAGTTACATCGATCATAGCTAAGAAATAAATCGTAAGATAAGGGGTTAATTTGCATTACAATTTATTTCTATTTTAATATCAATAACAATATAAGAAAATTATATAATGAAAGTAAACGTTAGGAAATTTTTCATAATTTCAACAAAGAAAATTAATCGATAACAGGGTTTATACTTCCAGTTCTTCTAATCTATTCAAATATTTTTATTTTTACCTTGTTTCCAAACTATTCAAACTAGAAATATCGAGCTAAGAATTTAACAATTCCCCGTGGAAAAACAAGCGAACCTAGAAACTTGAGGGGAAATGTGTGGGTCCGTCGATTGTACCTTTCCGACCGCCCCTCGAAATTGGATCGCTTTTGGTAACTGCAAAGGACACCCTTTCTTCGAGCGAACCGGATACAGGACGTACACCGCCGGAGAAAGACAAGGTCGAAGAGGAAACCCAATCGTTGTTTACCCAGTGCGTCGTTCTCTGCGTAAGCAAAGCGTCCGTCCATCCATCGGGGTGGGTAAACACGACTCACCCTCGATTTCCCCGCTACAACAGTTCCGTAAAATCTTCGTTTAGCTCCCAAACCGTTCTTCCTTCCATTTCGTCCTACGCGAGGAAAGACAGTCCTGTATTTTCGTTACAGACTCTTGTTTCGACACGATTCTTTGTTTTGGCGAGATTCACGCCTTCGAAAGCGGATCAGAAGTGTTCCCTGATCAAACGGGAATTAATGTTTCACGTGGAGAAGTACTGAAGGAAATAATCAATTTTCTAGCATGAAATAATATAATTTGTTCGTCTTTGCATTTTGTGTTGAACTAAGTTCTAAACCAAGTTCTTGACAGCAGTTAACTTCATCAACCAGATTTACCATAACAAACAACTACTAATATTACTTCTAGTAACAAATAACTTCGCGAATCACATTCTTAACCAAACCTCACCAAAATCTCCTCCCACCCCACTCTAATACTTAAAAAGAAACTCCAATCTTCAGAAACATGCCACCGAAAATCATCACAATTCATTCGAATAGAAACCGAACAAAAATGTCTCTCCCAAGTTAAAGGAATCCAAAGAATCCCCACATTCATCCTTCATCCCGCAATTAACATATCCCAAAACGACCGCAGCTCCCAGTCCACTCTAGACAATCACTTACCTACTCCATCTCCAGAGCACGCAGTCACGCAAAAGCCAACAAACGGAAAGAAAGTGAAACATTCCGACCGCGACAGACACCATACCGGCCGAATCGAGCATGAGACGGCCGACGTCTCCGCGATTCCCAAATATTTCTCATCATCCATCTATCGTCCGGTCTCCTCGAGCAATCTCTTATCCCCGCATTGACTCGTGAAATCACCGGCTCCTGCTGCGAGCCAGAGAGAAAGAGGGAATCGTTCTTATCTGCTCCCCCCTCCCGCCCCTCGTCTGTCCCATTGAGCAACGTGTTCCATGGTCTCCGAATGAAAAAAAAGGGAAATAAAGGAAAAAAGGTGGGCAAGAGGAGCCAGAGAAAGATGGAACGGTCGAAAGGCGGGCTGGCCGGAGAGAGACACAGGGAGCCCGCTGACAGGGGCGCGACTCCTGATTGCTGTCGCATTGTGTATCGCCTCGTCCCGCGACGAGGACGACGTATTGTCGCGTACCGGGGACTGAATACTGCCGATGACGTGGGAGGAACCGAAACCCAGGAGGGAGACGCGTGTACGCCACGTAGAGGAGACCCTCGCGGGGGCCAAAAAATTAAACCTCTGAGACAATAGGTCAAGCGTCCATAGAAACGGAAACACTAAACACGCCCCTTGCCTTTATTTCCTACGCGGGACAAACGGGACGCAACGGGAATCGATCACGGATGCTCGTCGCGGGACGTGCTGCGATTGCCGCGAGCTACGGGTCGCTGAAATCTGTATGCTGAATGGTTAGGTACGGTTAGACGCTTTACAGGCCGTATAGGAAACGGTGTTTGTATTAGCGGATGTATGCTTTGAAATTTGATTTACCGTTGGATTTGGGATTTAGGTGTTTGGAGAGAATTGAAGAATTTAGCGATGGGTTTTCATTGTAGTATAGTGGAGTGTCGAAATTAGGCAAATAGGAAATGAGAATATTTGTGTTTTGGTTAGATTATTCCTTTCTGGTTGTGGATTTTGAGAAAGTTTGGTAGATTAGAATTTTGTAATTAGTGGTGTAGTGTGTATAGTGGTAGGAATAATTGTATTAAGTGTGGTTGTAAGAATAACCCAGATTTGACTAAAGAATATTTGTTTCTTTCCGAACGCGAAGGTGAAAATACAACCCTTTGCACTCGAGGGTTGACTCAGTGACTTGGTTTGATAGAAAATTATAAAGTCTTATATATAACATTATATAATAATATAATAACATTATATAATAACATTAAGCTTCATTTATGTTTATTTTCTTATTAGTTTCAAAGAGTATCTATCTCATCAAGAGGTGAAAAATTGTTCAGTGCAAAGGGTTAACATTCAAACCGTCGACTGACAATATAAACATACAAAGGAATAATTCTGCCACTAGCAACATAAATTCTTCATTGTCTTCGTCTTGATTCCTTCGTTCAAGCTACCATCAAGAACAAGTTTCCTTTTTAATTCCCCTTCAGAACACTTCGTCGGACATTCCTCCCCAAACTTTATTTCCACCGTCGCGAACATCAAGTCTCGTTCGACGCGCATCGAGAAGTTTCTTTCAAGGGCATCAATCTCGCGGCCATTTTGGGGATGGAGTCTTTACGACCGGTTGATCGGATGACAAAGTGGTCATTCCTGATAACCGGGGACAACCAACCAAGACGAGTCCCGGCGTCTTTCGCGGCCAATCGAATCACCGGCGGGGTCGGCCGGCCCCGTCGCGGTAAACTTGTAAAACAATAAAAGCTTCCGGTGACCCAGCGGACCGGCACATCGAGTTAGCCAACTCGAACTTTTCACCGGAAACCGCGGCTCGTCCGAAGTGTGTAAAGCTAAAGGACGGCCAATCGCGGGCTCCTCCACTTCTTGTCAGCTCATCGAGAAAACCAGGATGCGCGCGTCACGTCCGAAGGAAGCCTGCGAATACTTGAAAATTCAGAGAGGTTTGAAACTGTTCCCTGGTTACAGAGATTAGATTACCGTGGACAGCAAATTTCTACGCTTTGAAATCGAAGCCGCTCGCTTCCTTTGATTTCTTTTGCCCGGTTTCCTTTTCCTCGGTTGCTCAGACTTTCGCGCGACGCAGAAACGTAAGGAGTTGAACACTTAACTATTCTTGTGGATAGGATAGTTGTGAAGATTATAGAAAATTTTTAGGCTGAGGAAACTGCGTTCTAAGTTTCGAAATTGAAGCATTAAAGAATGAAATTTTGAATCGAGCAAAGGAATAATTGTAATCGACTATGGTTATAAGTAACTATAGCCTGTATTCTATATTTGTATTGTTTCGTGTAGATATACTAGTTCACAGAAATTTTGCTTGGAACTTCCGAGGAAATATCAATTTCATTTGACAAGCTTTTACTAGATTTCTAGTAATACTTCTTAACGACAATTCGAATTGAAACTATTTCCATCGTTTGCGACCTATAAACGACTATCTATAAAAATAATGACTTTCTATAAGTACAAAACGTTTCTTTGTCGAGCAATAAAGAATCACGCCAAAAATCCCGCTCTTTACACAAATCACCAGCAAAGATCCAACAAAAATTCAACAAAATCCTCCATTCCCATTGAACCCGCAATAAACAAATACAACCTCTATTTTCACAAATCACCGAAAGACGATTCCACATGAAATTACCTTACGAACAAAATTTTGTTCAATCTCGTCTTGAATCATTGTCCACGGTCAGCCCGTTCGTCGAAACCACGCGATACGATAAATCCACCCCGGCGAGCGGTATGTGCGCGAGCCACGTGTCCTTTTTTCCTTTTCTTTTTTATTTCGCCGTGTATCATCGGATCGAAATAAAACGGGAGGCATAATGAAAGTAACGCCGTCGCTGGACAGCAAAAGAAATAAACCGGAGAGCCGGGACACGAGGTGGAAGGGCGGTAGGCGTTCTCACGATTATACGAAGCAACCCTTTGCTGCGTGAACACGCCGCCGGCCGGCTCGTCGCGAGACGGGGGCATGCGTGCAGGCCCGCTATATCCATTACGCTTATTACAACCCCGACCGCCGCCACTATCCTTTAACCATCCGGCTCCCTCGTACCGCCACCCACCCTTTTACGTGGATGAACATCGATCGACACCCGACCTGGAACAGTCCGGCCGTCAGGTAACCAAATTGCCCCCGTTCGAAGGGGGCGAGGAGGATCCTCTCTCTTTAGGAACTGGCTGACAGCCGCTCCTCGTTTTGTCCTCGATTTTGCCCACCGCGGAATGTTTCTAGACCGATTCCTCTTTCCTCCAACGAACGATCGTGTCTCGATTCCGCGCTTCTTTGGGACGTTCCTTTGATGCTTTTGTTGCCGGCGGTGCTTGCGTCGCGCTCCAAGGACTCCTTTCGCAATGTTTGCAGTTGAACTGTTGCCTTTCTGTTTTTTAACCCCTTGGCGATTATGAGGATCGGCGGCGGAGGTTTGCGACTCGATTTACTGTAATGTAGCTTTGTGCGGCTATGTTCTTATCGTAACTCAGGAGGAAAATAATTAATACTAAAGCTACCAGACGAGGCAAAATGAGATATTCATGATTTCTTCATTTTGTAATTATTAAGCAGGTAACAGATGTTTCTCTGGGAAATTATTGAAGTAATTGATTTAGCAATACGCAAACTGAATTATAAATCAATTAAAGTCTCTTGAAGTTCCTATAGAGGATTTTCAAAAAGGCAATTTAACTACTCGGTAGGTTTAGCGTTAACGAAAGTCAATGTTCTTCGTGTATAGCTCGAAGCGACAGACAGTTTTGCTACTTCAGTATTTTAGCTTGAAAGTTCATATGGACTTACAATAAATGAAACATTTCTTCATGTTTTTTGCAAGTTATTCATAGTAAAATTTATTCGGTTTAGACGCAAAGAAAATTGTATAGGAAGGGGTTAGTATTAGATCCTGAATTCAATAATGTATTATACCTTTTGAAAATGTCTAGAAACAATCTCGGAATATTACGTGAGGTATCTCAGATAAAGCGCATAATAAAAACTGAAAAGCGAGTAAAAACAGAAGCACGTCACGAGGCGAATCATCGGGCAAAACTAAGAATTATCAGCCTGTACCCCAGTAAAAACTCGAACACTCACTAACGCGTCGAACGCCGCATGATTTCATAGAGCAAAATACTCGAAATGGAAAAAATATAATATTAAATCATTTGATCGAATTGCATTGTTATTATTGCAAGTTCATCCAGGTAAATGTCACCACATTAGCTAGCATTATTTATAATATAGAAATGTTTTCCAATAATCATCGTTTAATTGATTGAACTATAGTAATTCGATTTGATTAGTCGCCGGTGATCCCCATGGCACTCGATGTGACAAAACCCAAAAGAACGGTACCATCGAAAACCTGCCGCATGCTTCGAACACTGAATTTCGACGTTTCGCCGAACGGCACCAGCGTGGATCCTCGCAAACAAAAGCAGGAACGCGCCAGCGCGGTGTCGGTGTGCACGTGGCCGTCTATGGGCGCGCGCGAAACGCGAGTCTACAATTCACGGGGTAAAAGCAACCGCGCGTGATATATTGTACGGTCCCGCTAAGTGGAAGCCGACGGATTCTCCTCCCGGCCGAGAGACAGAGGCGTCGAAGGAAGCGCGGCCGGTAAGGAGGAAAAAAGGGGAGGGTTTCACTCGGACGACCAAGCAGCTGTATTAAGTGCGCCTATAGATTACGAGCCCCGGGAAAAAGTGGTGTGTCCCTGGCGCGCTAAAACGCCCCGGAAAAAAGATTACCCTATGCACTCCATACGTCATCCGCGCGCGGCCCGTTCGAACGCACACGCGTTGAACCCTGTGTCTGTTCGCCGCGTTTCCGAGTGCCGACACCGATTTTTCCTCTTTTTCGTTTTTTTCCGCCCGGTCGTCTGTACGGAAACGTACGTGGGAGTGGAAGACGCCGGCGCCTTCGATTGACGAGATGCCTGGCGTCCATCTTCCATTTTCTTCGTTCCGATTGGTGTTCGGTTTTTGTAGAGTTTGTCGGGGTTATTCTCTTTTTTTGATGGGGTACGAGACGTCTGGGTGGTTTTACCATCATTTTAAATTACCGGTAAGCTAAGATAGAATGTTTATTGTTATGGATAATAAGTTTATTATTCAAGAAACGATAGATATTTTGTTGAGCGTTTCGATATTGTAAAATAAAATCGCGGTTGTTTCTTCTCGTTTTGATTAGTTCGTCGTAAGTTTATAGAAGTTCTTCTTTTTCTAATGATGCTAGAGTTGTTTAGGTAATTTTATGTTGGAAAAGTCCCATATTTTAAAATGTTAGATCTACTTAATATTGTGCTGTAACAAAAATAACATGACGTCCGGCTTCCCTTTTCTGTTTAGTTTTATCGCAAACTTGTAGCCTTCCTCTTCACCGCTGACGCTAGAATGATCTACGTAATTTCATATTTCAAGAAACATACCAATAAAGCGAAAACGAAGTAGAATATCAAGTCCTCTATCAATGCTCGCGCCACGGTAAAAGTGAAATGCAAATGTCTCTAAACGCCCACGAAAAAGTGTTATTTTATTATATTCCTGTTCCGTGAATTCGCATGTATTATGCACGCGTAAGATTTGCAGTATGGTAATTACTAGACAATGACGTAAATGAAGAATAACGGTATCGTCGTAAACAAGAAAATGTCAGCTCACCATAGATCACGGAAACAATTGTGGGAGGGCGTCGCCAAAGTACATGAATGAGATTTGCATTTTAAATATACTTTCCCGGCGCCGCTAGGAACACGCCTACGAGCGTATTCGATCGCGAGCAGCGTTCGTTTCTCGCCGTTTCGTTTTATCTGCTCGTCGAGCTTGGTTTCATCCCGCTTAATGGCAAAACAAGACGACTTCCGTGGGCTTTCCTAGACAGCTGGCGCTCTCGCCGAGTGACAGCACGGCATTACGCTTTGACAGCCCGATCGGGACCGCACGATATGTCACGCGGAAAATCGAATATTCACGTGTGTATTTTAATATCGCTACATGTGCACCGTGTAATGCACGGCTCCCCTCTTATTATGACCCATTTAGACGCCTCTATAGAGTTACGTGGAGGTTTCGCGTGCTCGATGATTTTATTAAACGTTTAAGGGTTACGTATCAATAGAAATGATTGATTTTAGAACCTGGCGTTTCACGTGCAATACCATTTCAAACTTGACGCTTATTCGAGAATTCTGTTCTTGTATGGAATTATCATTCATTGGGAATTATTGTTAGATTTAATGTTATGTAGTTTGAATAGCCTGGTTTGAAATGGAGGGATGAAATGTTTAGGTGGTACGGATTTATGAGAGTTTGTTCAATTTCTACGTGAACAAGGGAAGAAAATACTTCTTTGAAGTAGACGAATGATATTGATGTAAGTTCGAATGTACCGACTTTACAGAACATGGCAGTTCTTTGAATTGAAGAGTGTAGTCTTTTCTGGGGTGAAAAGTAACTTTCGATTTAACCGAATTTCCTTACCATTAGAATATTCGAAACTGCAATATTTAAATTGCAACAAAAATCGAGGAGAAGAGAGTGGAGCAACTGGGCAGGCGAGTGAAAATGGACTGGGGTGAGATTCAAAGATACCAATCAGTAGAAAAGAAATTACCTTTAATGTACCTTATAGAATGTACAATTTCCCTGGAACATACGATAACACATTTACGTTAAGTGTCCAAACGTTCACGTGCCCTTTATATGGAAGAAGAAGGGAGCGCTAGAATAATATTACAAGATCGTTTCATCAAAATTTATTAATATCAAGTTTCGACTCATTACTACTTCCTGCGAAACGTATAAAGCATACGGCCGATTTTCATTTCCACGATCGACCGGCGTGATAACAGAGATTCCTAGGGGTGAACAAGGTGGAAATACGATCGTGGAAAAGTAATCGCAAAAGTGCTGAACACGTGAGATGCGAATGTACTTACACCCGTTTACGCTGTGTTTCATATTCCGCGAAAAACCTGATTAAGGCTTTTCCCCGCGTCGAAGCGTCGAAGCATGATTTTACAGAGATTGAAATGCTAACGAGAGAATTGCGCGTAACAATCGACCGCTGAGGTTCATCTAAAAAATAAATCGATCGTGATTCCTTCCGATTCGAATATTTTACGTTTCACTCTTAACCGCTAGTGTTCGGCAATGATAAAATAACTCTTTCTCGTATATATTATTGCGACGCGCGGCGACTATGCTAGCGACGTGTCGAGGGAAATAAATAATTGATGCGCAGCAGAAGACAGTGAACGGTTGCTTTTCCAATTTTTCGAAAAATATGATAGTTTAACTGTGATTTATCGTCGCATGTTCGGAAATGAACATATACGTGTTACCTTCAATTTTGAAGGACAAACATTGTTGTTATAATAAATGATTAATGTAAAACCTCGGATTTGATACTTCTTTAATTTGCAAGTGAAAGGAAAACTGGTGATCGGAGTAAATTAGAAACAATGATATAATGTTCCAATTAGTGTTTAATTTTTAATCGAAGCTCTGCAGATTTTCACTACCTTTCTACCACGAATACAATATTTATTCACCCTCGATCGCAGTGACCAAAAAGTGGTCCTAACACTAACTTTCCAAGCTTTACAATTTACTGATTGATTATTTATTGTTCCTACGTCGAATCGATTGTAAAATTTTTGTCGTTTTCGAGCGAACACGTTAGGTGAGGTTCTGTAATCGAATTATATTTTTGATCGATATTATCAATCAAATCGTATAATATCATTCAGGTAAACTTAATCGTTTATCGAATTCAAAATTCATCGAAACATATAATTGGAAGAGATGAAACTTTAATGTTGTATGCTTCTTGCATTTGATTAATTCGATTAATCAAAAGTAAAGAAATTTCATTATCAAGTTTATTTATCCTCGAGTGAGCCGCGGGCGAATGACAGAAATTTTACAAGGAATATTATATTGTTAAAATTAGTCTACGCGATCCTCAGTTCGAATTTTTTTCGATACGCCGTTGAATATTTACTAAATATAGTTATGTATACATATATGTGTATAATACTTGAATATTAATTGCATTGGCAGGACATTGCACGAGTGCGCTCGCTGCAGCCACGAAAACCTGTACCTTATAAGTACTTGCATTCGTTCATTCTTTCGATTTTCAATAAATAGTAATACACGGTGATACAACTGAACACGCAGCTCCTGTGAATAAATGTCCATTTGTGTAACGTTTCCGTTCTAGAATTCGATAAATATTTAGTATCGATGCATAAAGCACCACAATTGATATTAAACGGCGCGTTTACATTTAGCGATCCATTAAATTGTATTGCTCACGTTAATATTGCAATTTGAAGTCAAAATTATATCGTACATAATAATTCTGGATGACAATCTTTCTCTATAATAATTTCATGAATTATCGTAATAAGTAATGACATTCAAGTATTCCCAATTACGTGACACAACCTAAAACAAATCTTACGAAAAATTCAACGTTAAATCTTAATTATCACAGTATTAAGAATTTTCATCAGAAATACTGTAAAGACTGTGGCGCTTTACTCGTCGTTGATTCAAATTAAAATAAACTCTCAATTTCCTACAAAATAAACACTTATTATTCCCTCCGACGGAAATGTTTATAAGTAATACACATACAAGGATAAACAAAAAAGAAGTTGCCGTTAAACAACCAAATGGCAGAATAGATATCTACCGTCTTCGATCGAGAAAATAGTGCTCAACTTCTAAATCAGTGTTTCGAATCAATCAATTCTAATATCATCAATTCTATACGCATCATCGATTAAGATATTTAAACAAAAATATATTCACCGAGAAAACTGGGGAAGCTCGAGAAGCTTCGAGATTCCCAGAAAATAAAATAAAAAAGGTAAAGGTGTACTGATATTAACCGTTTCGTCCCTGACTATGAATTTTCTGGGAAAAAAATCTTACGGGTGCATTAATCGACAGAAACACATTTACCGACAATTGATTAGCACTTAAGCTGTCAGCCGTAAGCGAAGATCCCCGTGTGGTACCATTTTCCTTTGTCCAAGCGTTTTCTAGCTTTCCGGTAATCTCAAACGCTCGTGGTACCTGTGTATACCATTCGGGACGAAAGGGTTAAAATGTAATCGGTCGTTAAATTCGATTGAATTTCTCGATCGATGTCAATTCGCCATGCTCCTGGCATTTTTTCGTTCGCCACACTTTACATTCGCAGAAGAAAAAAAGGGAATAGAGATTGGCATACCGTTTCGGCACGGTTGACGTGGTTCCATACACGCGCAGCAAATATCATTCTAATCTAATGTCAGATCCGCACATGTAGTATTGACGTCAATTTAAAGTACTGCCGTAGACGCGAATGCGGTTAACGCTAAAACTACCGATCAGTTAAGTTGACTTTTCGAAATTCCTTTATAGAAACTCTAGGAGTGCATCTATTGAGGCTTTAATTGATTTACAATACGGTTCTCGTATTGCTAAATCAATTTTTTAATGATTTTCCAGAGAAACATATAGAGAAGGACGTTGGTTCAATTTGACTAGCGAAGTAATACTCCGTTTACCTCGAAAAAATTTTCGACGAGTGGCTGACTTGTTCTACCTACATACACATACACATATGTGGCTGGATTGTTATTATTCAAACGCGGTGCGCACCATGCGTAACAGTCGTACAAGTTTCTGTTGTTACGTTATAATCATTTATGTCCTGGACGTACTTTGAAGTGCCGTTTTCATTATGGCAGTGCCACGAAACAGATGTACTTAGATTTTTCTTTGAAACTTCATTTAATTGAATTTAAAGTATCGCATTTTATGCGCCAAGTGTTCGAAGAAGACTGTGAAGAAAATTTAAATTTAACATCTGTGTACTTTATCTTGAATAAGGGTACCGTTGAAAAATAAGAAAGTATAATTGCGTATTAAACGTTAAGACGGAGTGATAAGGGTAGATTGGTGCAGATAGTACGTACTAAGTTATCTAGAAAGTGTTTAATAATTATGAATAAAAAGCATTGTTGTGCATATATTCATTATGTTTTAATGGGCCTGATAGGTCAGATCAATTAAAGCTTTCAACTAATGGTTTTAGAAAGATAGACATGATTGTGGTTTTGATAAAAACACGTGAGAGGGATGATGGAAATTTAGAAATTTAAGTGTATTAAGCAATAGATGTGAATTTGAAATTTTCTATTATTGTGAGTTTGAAAAATTTTGATATCTTCTTGTTTTACAATAAATTACTATTCTGTTGTTTTAACCTTGTTTCAATCTCTAAGGATAAGCAATATATTAATAAAACAGTATAGAACAGTTAAAACTTCTGTTTATGTTTCTTACGTCTATAGAAATGTTTAAAGAAAAAGATTTGTCGAATAAGACACGTTTAAGTGAACAGATAATTACTACAGGGTTTTGATTTTAAAAATGAAGAAAAAAAGCATAAAAATCATACGTATTATTAACACTGAAAATTATTTGAAAGTCTGACACAGTTAATTTGTAGGTTAATTATACACTTTCTACTTAGATTAGAAAGTATTGAGATTATCACGAGCCCTGAATCTTTTCTTATGAAAATCTTACATGAACATCTCCCTACGTTAAGAACAGATGATTATCCAAAAAAAAGCAGAAACTATACTGAAGTTTTTATTACTCAAATGAATGATCATCGGTGAAAGAGAAAATCACTGCACTTTCATTATTAGACTATGATTATAAAGCACTTCTTAAATATTTTACTATAAAAACCGCAATAAAGCAAGTGTTAAAATAATCTTCCATCAAATTTCACATTATCTTTAAATCAGTTCACATCTAACGAACCTTCTCACCAACAACTTAATGTCTACCAGACATCAGTCATCAGCAATCTAATACTAAAAATTGAAAATTACAGAAACATTCGAAATCCATCCACTATCCACAATATCTCCCAACATCTTTACGTAAACGGAGTTTTAACATTTCCAATTTTTAATTTCATCTTACCAGAATCAAAGCTAAAAACATTGAAGACAGTGGCTGAGATTTGACAGCTAATGTCAAAGCCAATGTGCAGATCCGACTTAAAACAATGCTGTCCAACAGAAGCTCCAGAGTTCAAAGATTGTCTTCTTACTCCAGTATTTGAATAAACAAAATACGATATCCACGTAACGATGAAAAATTGTAAGGCGTTCCTGTTCGTGGACAGCATGGTTTTAAATACTTCGCAACTCGCTCATTGCACGACAGCTACAAACGTTTGAAGGCCCGTCCTAAAGACACGTTCTTTGCATAAATTATTGGCACGCGTGAACACGAGAGAAACGGGTACGCTAAGAAATGTATAGATAATAGAAGAACGATTGAAATCGTTAACGCAAGACAGCGTTGTTGTTGCCTTAACAAACAGCATTTGCGAATAGCAGCTGGAAAGTTTATTTACGCTCGCTAAAAAACATGGTGTTTCCAATGTCCGCGAAAATTGTATTTTACGTGCGTCCATCACAAGATTGAAAGGGAACCGAAGAGTTTTTGTACAGAAACAAATGAATCCGTCGGTAGCAGTTACTCGAACAAAAAAGTTAATTACTTGCACGAGTTACTTACGCATCGTTTCACTACACTTCACGAATCACTCAACATTTACGATCCTAAATTATATGAAAACTGTGTTACCCCATATTTTTTCCATTTTAATTTATACAAAATATATTAGTAAGGTCTAAATACGAACTTCTACAAGGTTACGAGTCTCTCGATGGATTTTCTTTTTCTGTTATTTAAAGGCTGAAGACAGTCATCATCACAGGATTATCAATACATCTCAGATAAAGCGGTATGCCTGTTGCATACGAATATCTGTTTTCTATGTTGTATCGTGATAACCTTTCTAATTACTTTGCTAATTTTTTCATGGAACTAATATAGTTTTCTAAAATACATTAATTTCTTAATACGCGTTACATGACTTATTTCATTACTCTGTGTGACGTGGAGAAATTTAGATAGCATCGAGACATTTAGGATACAATATTTTATTAATTTCTAATTTATGTCTAGTCATATTTTATCTTGTATATTGAAAATTAAATGGTATTCACTACAATTTTCTACAATTCTATAGTATTAAAATAAAGGTCGGAAAGTTTCAATATTCATTTGAGCCATTTACGTTTCGAAAATCTAAAAAATATGTTTAGACTGCAGTATCTTTTTATAATTGTTAATTACAAACTGTTAGAAATGATTGCCTCAAAACTAATTCGATTGAATAATAAATACGTGAAGCTCGAGTATAATTAATTTCGTGTAGAAAATAGTTAATATATTATGTACAAAAAGATAATATATTATTCTCCAATTATTAAATGGTTAAATTAGGGTATAGGTTACTTACTCGCAATTATATCATTATCGATAGATCAATTGTATTGATTGTATCGTTTAAAAAGGTGCCATTCTTGAATGACTAGAAAAGCAAAATGGCCTGAAAAGAATCGCCCAGATTTATGGGAACTGAAGGCCAATCTGCAAAAGCAGAGAAAGTAATTACACAGATAAATATAATATCGTATTCATTATATCGATAGAAAAATATTTTGAAGTCCTTATAGCTCTTAAAATACCGTGTAATTTATTAAATCTGTTGCTTAAGTAACAGATTTATCAGTGGCATCGTTGAAATATCGATAAAGTGAATATATATATGTATATTATAGAAGTATGACATACAAAATAACTGAAACAATTTATAATTTCAAATATAAAATTGTTATATATTAATATGACTTGATAAATATAAGAGAATCACTAAATAAAATAATAATAATCATAACAAGATTATTAATTCCAATTATAACGATTAATCTGGATATATTGAACATAAACTTAAAAAATGGAAGAAACAGTTACATATAATGTACAACTACACAAGAAACTGAAATAACAAGATAAAAAAGAAAATAGAGTAGACAAATAAAGACGAAGTGAAGAGCCAGAATATAAAAAGGAAAAGATGATAATTCATGGAGATGATTATGGAAGGACGTAAGGCACGTTTGAAGGCAGAGAAAGACGACGAAGGGTTGACAATATGTTTGTTAAAAGGAATGGAATTATAATAATAGAAAGCTGTACAGAGTAAAGTATAGGAATTGTAATTATGATAAGTAGATCAAGCTTATCCTGAGTATACAGAATGATTACCACGAAGTAAAGCATTTGAATACATTATATCCCGTAACCAGCTGATCAAGAAAGAATGAAATTTTACATGAAAAAGATAAAGTTGATTCGTTTGAGATCTCAATTTCAAGAAAATGAAGTTTGAACATTTATCGAATTGTGAGTGGAGATTATAAAACAAACGAACTGTAGAAGAAGACAAGAATTTAACAGAATATAATAAAAAAAGAAAATCAACAGTTGACACAACAATAATTCAGTATGAACGTACAAAATTTGAAATGAATAGAACAGTACAAGGCAACATGAAAATCGGAGCACAAATTAAGACTTACACCAATAATCTGTAGGACCAACTGATTAATTGGACTCGATGATGTCAATGTCTCAATTAGTTACTACTTATCATGTTCCTAGATGACACTTATACAAAGAAAACAAGAAAAGAACAAATCCCGTTATTTCATTCAACCAACACAACAGCCCAAGAAAACATTTTACATTTGTTTTTTTATATTAGAATTTTGCTTGTCATGACAAAACGCTTGTTCATTAAAGTCCTACGAATACAAGGATAAAAGAACTCATTCGAATATTGCATTCGAAGTGTTCACAGGTTTGAATTTCTACTCCGAAAGACCATGAGAATGACAATTTCGTTTTTATCATTTACCAGTGCTCAATTGTTGTTACGCACGGAATTTCCTATGCTATCGATATCTGAACGATGCTAGCGATCATTTACATCAGTAATATCCTCGAGTCTTGCGACGAGCGCTCATTCAAGCATTTCCAGCGCTTATCTCTTGCTGCAAAAAAACCCTTCGATTGACAAATTCTCAACGCGGACACAACAAGACAGAAGTCCCTTCGTACCGAGTGTTCTCCACCAATTTCGTTTTCGTGTCGATCGTGTGCACGTTAGATCCAAGGACACACGCTCGATATAAATAATGCGCCGTCAAGTGCCAGCCCCAAGGCGCGCAGCTTTTCAATTATCGATGGACGTACCTAATAACAATTTTCCCCTTCATACGTTCGTCGACTCGACGAACAGAATGTAAGTAATGGTCCTGTGGTTCAACGACGTCCACGAAATTACGTGCAATGAAGAAACTCGAAGAAACTTAACCCGGACCTAACCCAGCTACGGCTGGCACGCTTACGGACTAGGCGAGTCCTTCAGCAAACGCACCAAAGGATTCAGCTTACCGTCGTCCGAATTCTTGTACTCCTCGAGAAGCTGTAAAATAGACAGTTGTTCCTCTTTATTTCTGAAATTAACATTAAACGCGCCAGTACTCTATATTCGTGATTATTCATTGAAACGAGCGTGGTTGGTTTAGTGTTACCGTGTTCCTTGTATTGGTGAAGTATTGGGAATGTCTGAAAATAATTAGTGAACATTTGGGATCGAGGAATACAAGATTGCTAGGTTTATGGATTGTCGAACGAAACGTGAAGACGCAAATGTTACGGTTATTACTGATTACTAGTATAAGATTGATGAGAAATGTATGAAGACAGTGAATACAAGTCGAAATTAGAGATACCTTCGGATTTAAAAGATATTCATAACAAAATATTGCCTTTTACGGACAAAAATGAATTTTATGAAATTATCTGTTTAAGAGTTATTTGGGATGCTTGTCGGATATTTCATGTGACATGTATTTTTAAATAGATGGGTATATGGAAGAAGGTTATTTTTGAAGTACAGAAGAATTGATTAACCCTTTGCATTCGAGGGGTGACTCTCACTCACCACTTGATTTCATACAGTAAAACTATAAAATTTGATATTTAATATTATACCTTGTATAATGCATCAATTTCAGAAGTATTGAGATAAAATAGCTTTGTTCCTCAACGTACGTGAGATTTCTCTTCAAGTTGGTTTCATAAAATATTGTTTTTATCCTATTAGAAAATGTTAAAATATTTGTAGTGATAAACTTTCGAATGCAAAGGGTTAAAATAGAAAATGCTGTCTCTGGAAATAATGAAATGTTTTTTTAGATATTCCCATACAAATTTGTTATTTCAATAATTAGTTGAGGCTGATTACCTGATATTATGCGCTACGCATTTTTTACTTATACTTGTAAATAAATATTAATTGCGTGAAAGACAAAGTGTAAGTAAGATATACCTATAAAATGATTCATTTGTATTACCTGGTAAGACATTTCACAAGAGAGAATCGCCCTGGCCTCTGGATTTTGGTGCGTGGCTGCCAAAAGAGTGGGGAAAATGTACGACGTTAATCCTGGTGCCCCATAAAACGGGAAGGGCAAAGTACACAGCTGCTGGAGAACACTTGGTCCAGCCCCAGCTGATTGGAGGGTCAACTAAAACCAATTAACAAACACATCTCAAGCTTTGATTACTTTTTAACATCATTTTAAACTCTCTGAAACTATTTATAGCAAGAATAAATAAAATTGTATTTTATCTCTGTTTCCTGGTCCTCGTCCATCAACCTGTGAATTTACATAAAACATTGATTTATTAAGGAATTCCAGATATGGCGCTTGAAGTATAGGATTTGAAAACATCTATTTTTCGAAAACAATTTTTACTTGAGAATTGTTGTATATGTAACTTTATATTTAACTAATATATATTGCGTTCTTCAGTTTTTTTAGATGTAAGATACATATTTTATATATATTTTTATTTTATTTTAAAAATCGAAAAAAAGCTGAAGAACAATATATATATATCATTTCTAACATGTCTCATCAAACATCCAAGCGTTCTCAAAGTTTCGACCGGCAAGGGCAATTTTAAGAAAACAGTTTTATGCCAGAACCTTCACAAAAGCAAGAAATGTTTTCAATTGCAAATAACCCACATGAAGGAGCTGAGAGAAAAGTTAACGATCATCGGTCACGGAAGATAATTAGCTATAAGGAGTCTGTGTATGTTTAATTTCTTTAAATACCGTGGGAAACGATATATCCACAGCCCAGGTGACGGAAACTGTCTAGTCGAAGACAAGAAAACGTCCTAGGACACCTGCGATTCGACAAGTGTTCGCAACCAGGCTCATGCACCTGTGGAACAACCTCTTGCAGGAAGTACCCACATTATATGTTTTTCTTTCCCCACCATCTACTATTTGGTGATCAGGGTAAAATGGAATCTAGATATCGATCGATATTCTCCAGTGAGCGAAAAACGTCAATTGCTTTCAACGTATAATTGTTAGTTTCCAATAAAAAAAAAGTTAGAACACTTCATAGAACTAAGAACGTACCAGTAAAAGAAACTTGACTTTCTTGTTCGTTAATGTTAAAACGACGAATAAAAAAGATTTCCATATTCCTTCCATCAACATTCGCTGTAAAATATTTCATCGGAAACCATTTTCTTTATGTACCATTTTGTTGCGTTATTTTAGGACCGTTTTTACACCGCGTAAAACCGCCCGTTAGATTTACGAGAATCACTGGCACGTTCCCTAGTATTTTTATCGTGCTTGAAACGTTTTTGAGCTGATTAACTATTTCGCTGATGTTTACAGAAAATGTTCCCTGACGAAATCATGTTTCCGTTAGGAAATAAGGCCGGAGACATTTTCAATTAACGAACAGGAACTTAAACACCACTGTAAATAACATTTACCTTCCTCAAATTCAGTTTAAAATTTTCGTCACGAGTCTGACACGATATTGTAGAGGTTAACGTGTTAACACGTTGACTATAAAATATTTAGTAACATAAGCAGCTAGATAATAGCGTAATATGAATACTGTAACAGCAAATCATTAACACATTGACTGCCACGAGAATTTCTGGCATTTTGAATAGTAATACTTATTCGTTAATAACAGGAGCAAATGATATTGAAAATAATTATTAATGATTTACTATCACAGTAGTCATATTACGCTATGATCTAACTACTTATGTTACTAAATATTTTTATTTAAAATCAGATTCTTTATTATAATTGTTCTTCATCAATTTCGAAGCTCCGGTCATCGGTGACCACTGTGGCAGTCAACATGTTAATAATTTTTTCTAATACCATTTGTCTTTATTGCGAAACAATAAATATTACTATAATAAAACGAAATTATCGTAGCAGCGAACGTTAAATAAACAATATTACCGAAACAACCGTTTCATCTTCAGGGAACCATCTTCATCCCTAATTATCCCCTCGCTTATTTGACCAATAAAAGTCACAGGACCGGGAAACTGTCTTATATCAGGTGAAATGAGACATTTTTACCTGAGCCCGTGTTATCTCGCTGGAGAGAACAAAAAATAAAGCGAGGGCCCATAAGCAGAAGAATTAGGCTCGCGGTGGACAAGGGTTGTATCAGGGGTCGTTCTGTACCCTGTCTAATCTCGGCTGGCCATTTTTTCTTAATATACCCCGGGGCATAGATCGAATGCCAGAGTAATTCCTGAAGGTTCGATATCTCGAAAAAATGGGACACGATAGACGCGGAGAGGAAGAAAAGACGTGGCGACGTTCCCGAAGGCGCCAGGCCGCCAGATATTTTCACGTGCCAGTCTGCCCTGCGACTATCTCGGTGAACCGGAGAGGAACGCGTTTACCTTGCTATCTCCGCGTCAGCATACTATCGGTCAAAAATACCAAATTGATGCTCGTCGAGTGCCGTTACTCACGCTTTCTTCTTCTAATGTTTGTTTTTAGGCGTTTTTCAGCCGGCGAACGCCGCTTCGTATAAACACCCCGCGCATTTCGAAAAGTGAATTCAATTTAATGCGACGACTGACACGCGAATTTTGTTTGCGTTTGAAGTATCGTTTGTCTTGTTCCACGTAGAAGTGAATTTATTGATAATTGTTCGTATCGAAACTTTTGTATTTTATAGTGTGCCATGTGTTTGGTTATTTTACTAAATTTTGTTCGATGCTGTTCACCTCGATGCGATTAGTTGAAAACGATTAGATAATTATGGCAGTCAACGTGTTAATAATTCTATCTTTTAATGTAAGTTTAGTATATACGAGATTCACAGTAAAAGAGTTATTTATTGTATAAACGAACTTGGCACGAACTTTGTTTTGCTAAAAATACAGTTTTCATAGTGTAATAATTGTAAGAACGAAACAGTTATTACAGAAATGTAAAAAGTTATGGGGATATTGAGAGGAAATGTTCTTCGAGGCAGTGTTTCATCATCGTATCACGTTTATATAAAAAGTTTATATAAAAGGTTTTATATTTAAACTAGAATACTGGGTATTCTTATAAAAACATTGCAAGGAAATAATAACTGCTACAATTATCTGCTCATTGTTTACAACTCGTCTCCTTTCAAATTTGCCCCACAAATGTTTAATTCCCCCGATATTGCTTTCCCAAATAAAATATCGATACTCCTCTACAACAGATTAAGCGCCGAATGAAACGGTACACGCGACCAATGTTTGCTCTCGCGGAAAAGCTCATCTATATGCAAAGTCTGATATCGATGACAGGGGTTCGCCGAATACAATTAAAGAACAACAACTTTTGTTTTAAAAACACAATGGCCCGTCGAAGTTTGTATACCTTTTTTCACGCTCGATCGGAGGCTCCAACGTTTCATTGGTGGACAAGATTATTTTCCACTCAAATGGAAAATTATTAATAAATTTCGGATTTTATATTTATGAAAAATTTGGAAAATACAACATCGAACAACAGTATATACACAATATGAAGAAATAGATAAATTATCCAACGTATAATGTCTTTTATAATATATACCAGGAAAAATCATTTTCTACAATTTTCCTATTTTCCTAATTATGCGTTTGAACAGCTGAATTTACGTAAAAATCCGCAGTCTAATTATTAACCCCTTGCCCTATGATTTCCTTCTGAACGGTGATCGATCTAACTACTTTGTTATTAATAATTTTTTGAAAATAAGAGAAAATTCCAGTCGTATTCTATGTCAACGTGTACTCGAAGGTACAATCATTGATAACAGAGAAATAATATGTAACTTGCATTCAAACAAATAGAATAATGTTTACGTTTGTTAAATTCTATTTGAAATCTTCCCTACGAGTCTGACACGACATTGTAGGGCAAGGGGTTAATGTAGAAGCAATGCAGTGCCGTTGAACTATGTTTTGCCTGTCGTTTTCGAAAGGAAACGCGAATAAAACTGTTCGGGACGGTCTTGAAAGTTACATACGCCTGTTTGTCGTATGCCAGTAAACTCGGCGATAAAGCGGCCGTGGCTACTGAAATAGGTAGGGATAAATTGCACCGACTGCGAGAATATTCGTGAGGAATTTAGTGAGGAACCGATTAGCAGTTCCACTGCCCCGAGTAAAACTTTCAAGCAGTCTGCACATTTAATGAAACGCCCGACGATTGAACCGCGATTTCGGGACAATTCCGTCGGAACTTTGGCGAAGCGGTTCAACGGTCACGTAGCAACCCCCGATTTCGCTTAACCGACCTCTCCCTTGTCAGTAGTTTTCTGTTTATAAATATTGTACGCATTATTCATTTTTATGAATATATACTTAAAGTTTCTCTTGATATTTTAACGTGAGAATTGTTCTACTTTGTACATATTACCGACCCATTAGAAGAAAGCTTCTTTAAGACCAGTAATTTTTAAGAACGTTAATTACTCATTATTTTATATCAATTATTAGAGATAAAGTCATTCCGATGATTGATGTCCCTCTTGAAATCTGAGTCGATACTATTTATATGTATAATCAAGGACAGGATAGTCAAATTTCATAAAAAGCAGCAGACAAGTGTTTTGGTACTAAAATGCGAACACATTCGGAGTGTAGTTAATTCGATCAAACATTTCAGACCCTCCAATGAAACATTTATGTTTTAAAGCTAACGCATTCACGTAAAAATATCTTCGAGAAATCGATTTTATCTTTCGTCATCTACGCCATACTTAACCCTTTCGTTCTCAAATTGTTTGAACAATCCAAACAACGTATCTTTTCATCTTTGTAAGGTGGTATATATGTACAATGAAATAAATTCGTCACAGCTTCGATTACTACGTCCCACTACAATAACTAAAATAAAATATTATTCCACTAATTTTTATCTCAATCTTTCGATCGTTATCAATAACAAATTCGATTAACTAAAAAATTCAATATTCCCGTGTCCTCCACTACTATCGAAGTTTCAAGTGAACAGTAAATCCTGTGTTACACCATATAAATAAGGTAAAAGGAAACTTCTACATCATTTTTAAATATAAACAAAACATGAAACGGTATTTAACACTAGAACTACCGTACCAGTCAAAATGACTAGTTTTCAGTTTATGTATTTCGCAATTATTGATATCTTTGAAGCATTGTATATTCAAAATGATTTTAAAGATAGTTCCACTTGAATACTACAACGAATACCCAAAGAAATTGAAAATAATCTATTTTTACAATTTTTATATAGATTATATATCAATCGTATTAAATGCTCGCTTAGTGTTAATTTCACTGGAACTCTATTTTACAATAGAAGAATAATTTATAACAACAAAAATATCTCCTAGAATAGTAACTCACACTGTACAAATAAGAAAAACCGAACCATTTACGCACCCCTGATCGCAAATAAACACAAAATGGTATTTAACCCTTAACGCTCATACGTCACGCTGGGGATGACATATATTCGTTTTAAAACATCAGAAATTGCTTGAAAAGGTACCACACTTTAAGAGATGATAAAAATTCAATATTCTTACAACAATACTAAACAAAATAAATATAAAACCTTGAATTCTACCGCTGTGAATTACTTTAATCCACTTCCCTGAGAATAACTACTAATTTACACCCGACAACATTGAAAATAAATCGAGTGCAAAGAGTTAATCTAACTGCTACTCTATTTTATAATGTTATATACGTAGCCCTTTGTTTACGTTGAGAACGGAAGGGTTAAAGAGCCATCATACACGCCAAACAAGCCGTCCGTCAGTGGTCGCGCGGCGGACGGTCGATCCACCCGGTAGATTCGCGGCGGCAGCGCGCGCGGGCGAAGAAGGAAGAAGAAACTGTTAGACACAACACACTCAGCGGACCTCCCATCAATATACGGCCGAATGCAGTTAAGATATATTTACTCGGTTCCATTCCATACGTCAGACCGCGTGCACGCGCGCGATGCTCCGTCGGGAAGGGTGCATCAATCCAGCGAGCCTCTCGCATCGGGGGAATATGTACCGCTGAGTGCACCGGCGACGTCGCGCATTCGTCTTTCGTCGCCTTTTTTAAGGAGGCCCGCTGCTGCTGTCCCGAAAGTGCATCCGATACAGGCCGGGGAAACTGGAGGAAAAACGCTTTTAACCTTTAACTGCCGGCCGCTGATTCAACCGGTGAATTGTGAGGGAGCAAGGGGGCAGAGGGACAAGGGAGTGATGCTTGTTGCACGATTTATGCGTGTAACCGGACGGTGTTTTTAGTGGCAGGGAGGAAGGGAGCAGAAGGAAGGATCCAGGAACTGATTTCGGGAACCGACTTAAGCCCGTTACACACGTTCGAACGTGTTGCGATGCAGCGATCGGCTACTGCTAGATCGTTTGATGGCTAACCTGAGGAATTCGGTTGATTAATCAGTTTTCATTATTGTCTTATCTAATGCTAAAACTACCGAGCAGTTGAATTAACTTTTTGAAAATCTCGTAGAAACTCCTACAGTGCATCTATTGAAAGTTTAATTGATTTCAGTTTATGTATTGCTAAATTAGTTTCTTGAATAATTTCTTAGAGGAACATCTGTTGTCTTTTTAATAATTAAAGAAAGAGAAAATGAGAAATGGGTCGTTTTGACCCATCTGGTAGTTTTAGCGTTAATTTTCTGTTGGTTTTATTTCTTGATTCTTGATATTTGAAATTAGTAGTTTACTGTTCGTCGATGTGGTTACATGTAAGTAATGAAAATGATAAGATTGTGAACTAGGAAGGCATGTTTCTTCGCTGTGGCGTCCTGTTAGACATCAGGTCATCTCCTAACTATATCAAGAAAAGTTTTGCTATGAGTCTGTGATTTTGATATAGTTGAATTTACTTGAGGATGGAATTATAGAAATTTTAGGTGAGGGTTGACCTTCTGGGGATGAAAATTTTGGGAAGCGTTAAGAACCTTTTGTGTAGGATACTGAGTTAGATTAGCCGAAGAGTTGAACTTTGAAATATTAGAGAAAGGTAGAGAAAGGTAGATGAAAGGTAGATGTGGAATGCTTAAATACTAGCAAATTAGAAAACTAGATATGGAATTTTTTAATGTCAGGAAAATAAAGAAACTAGGTTTGGAATTATTAAACACTAGAAAATAAAAAAATTAGGTTTGGAACTTTTACATACTAGAAAATAAGAAATCTATATGTGAAGCCTTTGAATACTATAAAATTAGAAAACTAAATATGCAACTCTGAAACAGTAGAAAATAAGGAAACCAAATATACATATTCTATTCTATATGTGTAATATTACATCACCCTACGTGTAGAATCTACTGTCAATTACACGGCACATTCATAACCAATGTTTCCACTATTTTGTCCAACCCCTGCAGTTCAGCATCCCAAATCAGCATCAGAGGTAACTGATGACACACGACAAACTGAGAAGAATCGGTAGCGTGGAGGTAAATTGACGCTGATGGAGGCTTCATGAAATCTAGGAATCGATGATGCATCGCAACATGTTTCAATGTGTGTAGAGGGCTTTACGGGATTATGCTGATGGATCTCGGAGGTTATCTGAAATGCTGTTTCTTCGGCCGGGGCGATTCATTCGTTGTTTAGCGTTTCGGTGAGATACGTGACTGCTCTCGAAGCACCGATATCGGATTTCTTTGTTGTGCGCAATATTTAAGGCGCTGGTCGGCTGTATGCAAAATACGTCGCTGTTTGGGCCAGCTTGAAATGATGTCTCAATCTTTTTTGTTCGATAGGAGCTTTAATAGTGGGACGGTATCTTGCATTTGCAATGAATGTGTGTGTACGAATTTTGGAGTTTCGCACACACACATATATATATAACACATAAAATGCTTAAAATTAAGTATTTAACAACCTAAAAATATACAACCAAAAAGTAAATGGTTATTTTCTTGGCAGATAGAAAAATTGTTAATAAAAGACTTTAATTGTATTTAAAAATATTATAAAATTTGTTTAATGTATGAATTATCGATTTTATAAAAAAGGTAAACAAAAGTAGTAAAAGTTTCTTTATAGGATCGAATATATCTTTGATCTTAAGGTGGGGACCAAGATGATTCATAAGAATTAAATTGATTCAAGAAAGTTACATTGATTGCTGAAAGTGTCAGTGAATTATTTTTAGAGAATATAAACTCTTTTACAGAACCATATAAATATTTCTTCACAAGAACGAAGACGAGACATGATTAATACAAACACCTAAAACCCGAGGGAAATTTCAAATTTTCTATCTACATAAAAATAAAAATGCTACAATTTATTTTGACAGTGCTGTTAGAAAATCATCTAATGCCATTACATAAATATTATACGGTACTAAATATTCAAAATTTAAAAGCAACACAACTAACAATTTGGCCATGATCCATACCTTTGCGCGGCACTATTACGCTTGATACCACGGAATATTAAATTTAGAATAAAATTATGATGACTTTGATTTAAACATCAAATGAAAATATTTCGTGCATTTGTGTAAAGCATAATCCAACACCGCAAATAAACAACAACAAACACGGCAAACATAACGAGTGCACGCACCATATGGCGTTTATCCTCTAGCAAAGACATCTAAAGGTTACGCTTACCTGATTTTCCGGGTTGTTAACTGCAAAATAGCCCAGAACCTGGAACAGTTCTGACAGGATGTAAGTACCACTAGTGTTCTGCGCACATCCAATTTCCGGCTTGTGCGATATTGGATCTCGTGATAATCTGGTTATCACATGACTAGCTATCAGTCGCCATTGTAAGCTGGTGCCCTCGGCTCCCAACAGATTCTGAAGTGAGAATATTTTGATTTTGAGATATGAAATGACCTGAAGTAATAATTTCAAGTAAGTACAAATTAATAATTGTAATCTCCTAATATTTCATTCGTTATATTATAATATTAATAATAATGTTATTATTCATATATATTTTTCTAATATTCATATGCATTTCCCCTTGGAAAATCTACATTCTTTTTTGATCAAATGATCTGAAACTTTCGAATAGTAGAGGGAGGTTACATCTTTCTTTTGGGCAAAAAAGTGGCAGCAATCTTTGCAGTAGCGGTGAATATTATACATATTTAAAATCGTTAGTTCTGTTTGTAATACTATAATATAATGAAAGACAGATTTCTGTGCAGACTGACGAACGGCTTAGTTCCAGTCAGAACGTCGCCAATAAGTCAAAGAGAATAGATAATGGTTGGTTTCGGAGCAAACGGCGACTGCTGTGTTCACTAGAATAACCGGGGAACAATCCCATGAGACTCAGTATGCTTTCCTATGGGACACAGGATAGCCCTTATAGTTTTTATAGATGGGGGCGCGAGGTTTCGATTCAATTCGTGGTTTGATCATTGCAGACTTCACGGGAGGGCTTTCTATCCTGACAGGCTGGCCCCCCAGGACACATGATGTCTCCATTGCACTTTCCACGGTACTCGATCTAACGAAGAGCACTGTTCGCGGTTGCTTTGACCACAATTTTTTTCAATCGAGCTAGCTGCTGTAGGAGGAAAACTTTGCAAACCCTCGAGAGCATAGTCTGATATATTGTTTCTTAACAATGTAAGAATAAAAGTCATTTTTGACAGTGATTGTCTACTTAATGTTTAAGTTCTACGTTTTGTTTATTCAATATTTTTGGCGAAATAAAGTTATTCATTTTACAACAAATGTAACTAAAACATTACCATTGCATATTCATCGAAAACGACAAATCATAAATAAATAATAATCGAAATTTATAAATAGAAAAGTAATACTTGCAGGTAACACTAAATGTGTGATCAAAATTAAACTTCTTTGTTTGAAACATATAGCCACTACTGTATTCTCTAGCTTAATTACTTTTAAATTATACAAATTTAAATAATATTAAGGAAATAATAAGAATTACTATTTTTAACAATTAGAAGCTCACCTGCAATCTTTGAAGATTCAATTCAGCGATCGCCTTCAGCAGCCTCAGGCAACGAACAACTAAAACTCTCGTTGATTGGGTCATCGTGATCTGATTAGGAGTTGGCGATGATCCTTTCTGATTCTGTGGGACCAGTGCGACGGCTGCATAGAGTGCACCGATCGCACCTGCAGCTCCGGTAGAGGACAAAGTAGAAAGCAGATGGGATTCGACGCTCGTCTGTTCTACATTGTTGTTATTGTTATTGTTCTCAGTAATGCTACTGATCTCTTGATCCGTTGTCTTCTTCAGATGACAACAGACGCGGCAGAGAAGATCGTAGGCGGATATCAACAACGGTGAATCGTGATCCTGATCCACAAAGAAATCGGTCTCAACCAGGGCGCGACTGTGCCGAGACACACGATCCACTAAGCCACCTGCTACCAGATATCTACAATAGAAAAAATAGAGATTTGTTACTGAAGTTAAAACAAGACATGAAAAGAATGTCAGTTATCGTGTCCTTTAAGATTAAAATTCGTAAATGCTTCTGTTATCTGCTATTTAATGAAACAATTCGTTCATTTATTCACACTATTGAATCCCATATTCTAAAACTCATTGTATTTACCAGAAAGTCCTTCTGCATTCAACAAAACTTAAACCAGTTTTCCTATATCAAATCAATAACTTCGATCAATACTAACATTACAGAACAACGAAATCTTACGAATAAACAAACAGTTACCAGCAAACAGAATGAACTTCTGCTCAAACTCTACTTTCTCCACAAACAAACAATAAAACCCTATCAAACGCCTCCAAACCAACAGCAACCCCTCAGCTCCTCAGTCCCTCATCAAATTCCCTCGCAACAAAGATCTCACCTCCACTACGCAACACCATAGTCGATTTCTCAATTCCAAGCATCCCTCGATCCTACAGACTCGCGTCCGGAGAAATCCACTGGTGTCTGGTCCGCGGCAACGAAGTGTGCATATGGGTACCGATAGATCCGGCGTCGTGAAACGTCAGGGGGATGGAACGGGGCAACGGCGGGGCGAGGAGAAGGAGGAAGAGAGAGGAAAAACAATGTATTGCTTGCAGGACAGCATGTGCGACGGCGTAACACGAGAGGATTATAACATCAGTGGGTAATTCTCCGGCGGCGCGGGGCCATGGCGAAGAGGGTAGGTACAAGCGTCGGCGCATGCGATGCTCATTCTATCGGGTTGTTGTATATGTTTTTCTTCTCTCCTGCCCTACCCGGGCTTTCCTTTCACTCGCGTCACCCCCTGTCGAGGGGTGCGCGGCTGTCAGTGCGTATTATCGCCGCCCCTTCCCGCCGAAACGCTGACATGGCCGGGCCCACGCTCGGCTACCGCCGATGAGTATTGGAATATGGAGTAGCACGGTGGAGGGCCAACTGTCTCCTCTAATCATAACTAGCTGGAAGCTAATCCAACACCACTGAACCCGACACGCACGCACGCTCGCTACCGATCGCGGCCTAGGGGAGAAGAGGAAGGGGTACTTTGGAGAGCGTAACCCTTACCGGACAGGATAATAGGACGTTCTCGGGGCACCGCCGCGTCGCTCCCCTCAGATTGATACGTTGCGAAACGGGGCAAAGCTATTAATTACGAGCGATTGAAAGAGCGACCGGTTAAAACGACGGTCAATGAGGCGGACGAGGCGACGGTGTGACTTTGCGCCGGTGAGGACGGTTTCATGGAATCTTCGTTTGGGGTTGTTGCTTTTTTCGGGTGATTCGGGGTTTTTAGGGTTATAAGGGTTTGATATTCAAATGACAGACAATGTTGCTTTGTGAAATCTTGTTGCAGTTGTTTGACATTAGGTTTGCGGATGTTTATTGCACGGTTTATTTTACGGTTTTTACTGCTCCTAGAAGAGTTCATGTTCGTTTTTTCGAATTTTGGAAGTTGGAGGTTTAAAAATAGATAATTGAAGTATATATTAAGTAAGTAAATATACTAAATAGTGTTTATAATATTCGATACGCGTCAAACTGACGCGCTCCGTAAGCCTAGTATTAAAAAAGAGGATCTTGATGATGCAGACTTGATATATTCGCGCTGATTCGCTCAATTCCCTTACGTAAAAGAAGATTAATGCATCTTCTTAATTAATTGATATTTCTCAAGTATTCTCGACTATTCTAACTCACAAGTTATTTGTTATTAGATCTCTGAAAAGGAATTAACAGCGTACCTACATAGAGAATGTATACGACGCATACAATTTGCCCGAGAATCCGAAATAAATGTTAAGACTGTCTAAGTTATTGGTCGCGGGAAATTTCATTTGTGTTACAATTTTGAGCAATTCGCGTAGAAAGTAGTCATAACGCGGGAGCTTAGCGAGAACGAGAAGCTGCAAGGAATACTGATTCGTCGCGGTGGCGTTGCATAATTCATCGATACGTATACAGCGGCAAAGACGCTTAAGCTCTGTCACTCCGATGATGGAGGCGGCGAGCACAATGGGCGAACACGAACAGACGATAATACCGATACTTTCGTTACTATTCCGAGGGATTCGGTAAATACGCTAATAAAATGCAACGGGATGCGCGGTCGGATTAGAATTGCTCGAGTCGTTGGTACACTTCTCAGCCTATAATAACATGAATGATCGCCGAACGGGGGAACCGTGTCCTTTCTCGATGTAATAATTCTGGTCGGGAGAGTTGATCCGCCTACGATTCGATACGCCTAGGATCCGAACAGTCAATAGAGTTGGCGAGTGGATCCGATCCCTTAATCCAAGCGTTCCGTTGCTTAGTTTTTCAAGGGTTCCCTAATGATCGAGCAATATAGCAGAATCTCAAAAATAGGTGAACTTTGATTAATACACTGTGAACCAAACATTTCTCCGCAGCTAATATTCTCACGTTCGAATACCTATATTTCGAAGAATCAGAATTAATATAAGTATAATTTTTTATATAAGTATAATTTGTTGATACAAAATGATTCAGAGATTTGATTTGAAACATTTCTCAGTTACATGAGAAATCATAGAGATTGCTGATTATTAAAACATATAGGAACTAGTAATGGTTTTCTTATACCACTTTCAAATTTAAAGTATTCTGAACGAAATCAGAACACTAAGTCGAGAAGGATTAAACCGATTCAACGGGTCTAAAGAAATGAAGATATAATTGATCCAAAAGGCCTGAAAGACATAAAATTAAGCAATTCGAGAGATCATCGGCGACATTAAATTGACTTTATTCAATGTTCTTGTAGAAACTCTAAGAGTCCGTCCACTGAGATTTCCAATCATTCTCAATTCAGCTTGCCCATCCAATCAATTTCAGTAACCAGTTAACTGCGTTTGGCGAGTACACTCTTCGTTTTATCATTTTACTGCAAGCGAAACGAGAGATTTTCCTAATTAAATTCCACAGTTAACAGGTTAATAACTTCTTAAGCAAGCATTTGCCAGCTCTTCAATAATTCCAAAAAAGGAAATCAGGAATCAGTAATTTTGACCCATCTGGTAGTTCCACCGATAAATACTAACAATTGCCCGCCAAACATGCAAACATATCAAACGTATCGCAGAACGCAATCCGCCATATGCATGATGTAATTGTGTGTATCAGCGGGTGACGGCCACGCAGCAATTCGGAGGAACCAGGGAAAGATCCGATCGTCCGATCTTCACGCACGTCTGGCCAAGATAACGGGGATCCGCCTATGCATCATCGCCCTCTCCCTTCCCCCCTAAGTAAGATTCCGATCTATCATTGAATGTTTGCGGGGGGTTCGAGCAAATACATTGAATTTATTTATTATTCTCCCCGGCGAAGGCCGCAGCAGCCCGAGCAATCGCTACCCCAGTGGTCCGCCATTAGCTAACCATATGATTATTTCATAGCTAGAGGACAGGGGTGCATATCTTTAGGGCTGGTGCGCCGTTGCAGTAGCTCGCCGCGGATTTCGACGGTGCAGCGCGAGCGCATGAACTTTCACGGACCTCGAGGAGGGTAATCGGACAAATTAATTTACATATTCATAGAGAAGTCGTGCGAGCAGCAATTTCACCAATAACTGCGACAATCGCCGGGGTACGTATTAGTCGGATGAGTTTTCGTTGCAGACAAATAATGCGACACAGCCACATTTCGGACTCGGATTGCTGCTTTGTGTGCACGGGAGCGTGGGGATTGTTGTAAGGGCGATGCCGCAAATGGACCGTTCTTTGTACATGAGAATGTTCTTGCTTGAGAATTTTTAGCTGCGGCAATGTTTAATGTGAAGAATTTATGTTTAATTTTTAAGTTTTATTAGTACTGGAGAATAAGCTGTTGGGAACTTTTTTAAAGTGGGCAATAGGTTAATGAGATTTTGCTGATTTGTTTATTAATCTTTGAATAATCTATGGGGATCATTTGATGTGTAATTAATGTAAAAGTTATAACGGTTCTATTAGGATCATCTGTGAATGTATGAATAAATAATATGCGTATATATTATTTCAAAATTACTCAAAAATATAGAGCTTGAATTTGATATACTCATTGTTAGTATAGTATTATTGTTCAATCAGGAGATTTTTAAGTATTATTGTCCAAGCAGTAGATTTTTAAGGCTAACTACTTTAACACTAAAACTACCAGGTCAATCATCTTTATTAAAAATATAACTGTTTCTCTGAGAAATTATTAAAGAATTTGATTTACACAAACTGAATTGTAATATAATTCTCAATAGATATATTCTTAGAGTTTCTATAGAGAAATTTCAGAAAGTCAATTTAATTGCTCGATAGTTTTAGTATCAAAGCTGAAAAGAAGTGCAAATTATTATTCAATTGTTCAAATTATTTGATTTCGTTAATCCTGGTATTGTGCAATATTGCCGTATTAGGATCGTAATATATTAATACTAATTTACAAGCTTTCAATGAAACAATTCCACAGTAATGTTCCACGGAACGTTTATTTGACTTGCCAAAGAATTTGCGGTTCAATATCAAGGATCCTCTCGGGCCGGGATCCTTCTCGAGCGGCGGCAAATGTGTCTGGCAGAAGTATCATCCACCGCGTTCACAATGGACGATGTTTGCGCAACGGAATGGCGAAAGTGTGAAAACGACAGCGGAGTATCAACGAGTTGGGGACAGGAAGAGACACACCAAAGAATGGCCACTTAGCCGCGAGTTACGTTCGCAATTGTGCGCGAAAGCAAATGCGCGTGTCGTGACGAGTTGTTGTCCACCAATTTTATGCGGGAACTGATTTCTCCTGTTGGTTAGTTTTCAAACGTAGGCTAGGATTAAGAGACACTCGTCTGCATTGCGGTTCAAACGTTCCGGGTCGCTCTACGAATCAAAGAAAATGGAAATGGCGCAATGATGAAAATATAGGAAATGTAGATTGTTAAGCTGGCTTTAGATACTAACAATAGTTGCAATGGCTTTTAAAGTGACGATCAATTTAAACAAACAAATACTTTACGAATTAACTGAAACTGATTCAGATTTTACCGGTAGACGCAGCTGATAATAATCTCACGATGTGTGTAGTTTTAGTGTGAATTTATATATTTTTGTAATGCTACCATTTAAGAAACTGTTCAATTTTATTCCACGTGAAAATTTTATTTCATGATAATACGATAAAATATATACCCGTCTTTTCGTTTATTTAATATATATGTGCACGATTTTTCATGCGGATATTTGGAACACGGTTTAATTTCTTTCGTCGATCATTGAAGATTAGTATAGCTCTTTCAGTTAGCGTTTATTAATTATGAAATATTGAACGTGTAACGATATAGATTAAATATCAACCTGCAATTTTCGATATGAACTGAGTAACTAATTCTTTGCTAGCCAATAGAAAATTATTTTAATGGAGTGAGTTCGGTATGGTTCTACAATTTTGATGAGAAATTCATTTTTTCAGAAATATAAATCAACGAGTATTTCTTATGATTTCTTTGGACGAATGCGCATGTAAAATGTACACCTCGATATTTTCTATGTATTACATAGATTGGATCGGTCCTAGGGAGTGAAAGGTAAAGAGCGGATAGGGGATGCTGAAATTCGGTAGCGGGAGACACTTGTCAACGGCAGGCAGGGGGTCGGTTTCAGGGGTAGATCTAGACGACGACTCTGTAAATATTGTAACAAGTGTGCCACCGTGGTCTCGCGTAGCGTTGCTCATGTGCTCGGCTAATCGATCGAAAGGCGGAACATTTTATTTTCAGTCACTGAATTCAACCACCTCTACCAACATTCATAATTACAAACGGAATGGACTCAACTTTATTTTTGGTTAAGACAAAACTACGAAAAGGCACAAAAAACTGACATCTAAATGCAGCTCCAAGAGCACTAGCAATATTTTCGACGAAAAGTAATTTCAGCTATCATTACTATCACTCGACAATCAATGAAAATATACTATGTACAATGTACAATTATTTCAAACAGTCCGAATAATTCAGAGTTCACAGCAATTCTACTAGCATCAATATTAAAATTACCTGAGTCAAAATTACCCATTCCTGAGTTCTTTATTTTGCAATTATTAAAACAATAACAGATATTTCTCTGAGAAATTATTAAAGAAATCTCGATAAATACACTCTTGGAGTTTTTATAGAGAAATTTCAAAAAGACCATTTAAATGCTCGGCAGTTTTGGTGTTAAAACTCTGGATAGAAGAATATAATTGTATTTAGCTTCGCTTGTTTAGGTGCGTTTAACCCTTTGCGGACGAATGCCGACGTTTCGGTGAGATGGAATTTTTATATTTAGAATACTAAGTTGCAAACGAATGATTTAATTACTCGAATAACACGAGATCAATACGTAGTTTCTCTTTTTTTTCGAATCATCGTCCGCAGAAGGTTAATAAAAAGAAGCGCATCTCTTTATGCACCGTTGGACAGTAAAGTACTCGAAGACCAACGAACGAAGCCGACACGGGAAATAAAGACTGATACAAGGTCAAATGGCCGGAGACGTTCGTCGAATTGGTAATGTATTATAATCCCCATACTCTAACATCCAGCGACTCAGGATATTGCTACTCCGGGTTCGTTGACGCGTAATGCATTCACGCCGGGATTTCGGTAGCCCGGGGGTTGGAGGTGAATCCTGGTACTCTATACACACAACCGACGACTGCCATAGCTGACAGTCAGAAGGACGCAAATGTACAGGGTGCACCAAAAGTTCATCATTGACCCTCCCAATCTGACTTAACCCTTTGCACTCGAGAGGTGACTCTCACACACCACCTGATTTCATACAGTGAAACTATAAAATTTGATATTTAATACTGTACCTTGCGTAACTCATCGATTTGAAAAATATTGAAATAAAATTAATTTGTTCCTCAATGTACGTATGATTTCTTTCCGAGTTAGTTTCACAAAATATCATCTTTATCTCATCAGAAAGTATTAAAATATTTCTAGTGAAAAATTTCTGAGTGCAAAGGGTTAATCCTTCAGTGGTAGAACCAGTATGCCAAGCCACTCAAAATTATTATTTATCTGCATTTCTTTTTATGTATTACTTGCAATGTTGAAACTCCATGTACCTTTTATTGGCATTATAATGTTCAATCATAGAGATTATCGATAGTTTTTGTTTCTATTTATGTTTTATCATTGATTCATCGCGGAGACTATCTTATTGGCAAGTTCTGTTAGATCGTTGAACCCTTTGTTAACCTATTCGATTAAACATTTACTCTTACGATTCCTTTGAAAGTTTAATATTTTCAAGTGAAACATACCGAGCACGGGATAAATCTGCAGCAGCGCACGTTAATGCAATCTCATTTCATGTAGAATTAATGCAGCCATGAGAACTATCGTAATTAAAAGCGAAATATATTTGCACGGTTAATTCTTTTCTCTGGTGCCTGTGGTTTAATAAACGAAAGCTTCCAAAGCGCGATGCTTCCCGCGGTATCGTAATGGCAGGAACGTTTCAACAATTTCAATGCGAGTTCGTTAAACACAGGAATACGCAAAAACTCGTCGCCGAATGTACCTGGAAGAGCAGGGAAAAGATACACTACCGCCCACGAAAATGTCCCACGCTTTTAACCAAACATTATCCGACGCATGAAAAAATGTCAGCTAGCATTAATTTTAAATAACAAAACTGAGATTCGCGCGCGTACCGGGATATTGAAAATGTTTTGTAAATGAACTCTCTGCGCGTCTCTCTCTCTCTCTCTCTTTTTCTTCTTTCTTTTTTTACGTCATTTGAAGCTGCCTCTGTCAACAAAGAACATAATAGGAGCATAATAGACAGCAGTAAAATTTGGCACTTAGCAGAATGGGAACGGGAACAGCCGCGCTGCCTATTTCTATTCACGACCCTATCCAGCCTGATCAAATACCGCTCCAATCCCGCGCTTCCCATTACTGTTGCCACTACTGTCGTTGACTATTATCACAGGATCAACCCCGGCTCGTTCGGGATTTTCGGTTGCCAATTATTTAACACATTCACGCCGGGACCTGTTTTTATATGTTTAACCCTTTGCGGAGGATCGGAGCATATACGTGTTCGACAGAAACTGATAGAGTTGAATGATACACATATGATATTTATCTGTAAAGTATATTCCTTATACGATGTTCTTTCTTATGAATTTTTTAATGGAAAACACCTGAACTTAGAAAATGGTAGTATACAGTTAATCTAAAAATGGAAGGTCATACACGAAAATAGTAAATATGACAATAGTAGAAAATGCAAGTATAATTTCTTACATTTGATATTAGCATAAAAGAATGTTGAAGATGTGGTTTGGTACTAATAACTTAAATATCTAATAAAAACTAGGTTTTGTTCGAAATAGTAAATAAAGAATGGCGAATAAATTCAGGTCGATTTTCATTTGCGAATCACGAACAGTTAATAAATTCGTCATTCACAGATAGCAAATAAAATTGTATTTATTCATTATTTTCGATAATTTTTGCTTAATGCTATATATGAGAACATAAGAAGCGTAAATGACATTGCCTTAGTATTTACAAAATTTGTAAATACAAGAAAAAAATGACGAGTGAAGAATAATGAATAAAGGTTCTACACACGAATAACGAGTATTACAAATGCTATTAATTAAAAAGGAACAAGTGCTGAGTCCTATAACTATAATATACACACCTGCATATGTTAATAAAATATGAATACCACATTAACGTGGAAAAAGTTCTAGGCATTTGTCTCTTTATAGCTTGAAATTAATTATACCAGTTTAAAAGCGGGTATGTTGAAAATTCTACTAATTAACAGGACGTCTCGCGAAGCGAATTAATTTGATAATTACTTAGGCTTTCTACGCGGGTCTTCGAACATATTCAATTCCTCACTATACGCATGCGCATTACGATAGGAGTTTATGAAGTCTTTTATTTAATTTTAAACATCTTAAAGTCTTTGATGATAATTACAAGCATTTTCAACGTATTTTGCTCATCGAATTAACGACATTTCTTCATTTTCAAGATGTGCAAAACTTCTCACATGATAATTTATTGAAAAACTTATTATTAGCATAGCCTCACTCGATCTATTTCAATAAAACTTTTTTTCAACATAAAAAAACATATATATTGGAACAAAAGAAGGATACATTATATTAATGTTATTCAGTATGAACAACATATGTACAATAAAATATAGTATTATAAAAAATGTGAAATCAATAATTCATTCTTAACACTGTATTAAGTTTCTTACAAAAAGAAAAAGAGAACATTATTGATCGTATACTGTTATTCACCAAAAATAATTATTAGAATAATAAATTGTTCTTAGTTGACATGCACAGAAATAAAATCAATATAGATTTACGATTCTGTTGCACATAGGTTCAGGGCGATGAAATTTGAGAAACGATCCCAAGACAGTTGGCAATTGACGAAAGTGAATCAGAAACACCGGGCTGCACTAGGCCAGCTGATAGTTCAAGTACATCTGCTGCCTAATTTCTGACCAAACCGTTCAAACTTCTGTCTACCATAAAATCATCTGATAATAAACTTCAGTAGATACTTTACCAGAAGCGTCGAAGTATTTTTCTTCATAACTGTTGATTCTTTTTAAACAAAATTTAAAGCAAACCTACTATTTATAATTAAGAGTCATTCAGATGAAAATTCATTTATAAGAAGAGTTTTTAAGAAAATGAGATATACAAATACTATCATCGCATATTTTCGAAACTTAATCAAAATCGATAAAATGACGACTTAAACATCCTTTCCATTGTCGCGAAGACCTGAACATATTTCAATTCCATCAGTATCCACGATGCTGGCCGTAAAAACTGATCGATTTGGCGTGGAATGACTCTATATATCAAATCCAACGAGTTTTTCTACGGGAGCTTGCGTGCATCTCTTTCCGAATGTTGGCGAACGAGCGACAAAGCTTTTAACTCCAGAGCATATTTGGCCGAAATTGAAAATATACTGGGGCTGCGAACCGAGCCAAAAGTAAGCGTGGATTTTGTTTCGAAAATGGTTTCCGTAACAGCATAAAATAATAGCTTTCAATGGAAGATAATATAAATACAACTGATATTATAAACTGATAATAATTGATTTCTCAAAGACAAATAAAATACATCGTTCCCACATAAATATCATCGAAATGTGATATTACAATTGAAAGAAAACTGAGCTCTAATTAAATTGTACGAAAAACATTATTTCAAAGATCAACATTTAAAATTGACCTGAAGCCGATCGTAACCATGAAAAGATCCTACTAAACATATCAAAATAATACACCCATCTTACATTAATCATTCACGCCGAAAATAAAACAATAAATTACACCTTCCCTCCTCGAAACTTTAAATAATAGGAACTTACAAAATCGATTGATCGTACTTCAACAGAAATAACAAGCACAAATTCACCGAAAACTATTTCATCCCCAAACGAAATTCGTCGAACAGAAGGTTCACAAATCGTCCGGGGGCCGAACGGAATTTTTCTATTCCTTGATGAAACCGTGGATTTGCATGAACCAAAAAGCAACCTAGAACCGAGCCAACGTGAAACTACTCCGAACTAAACCGAACCGAAAGTAAACGTTCTTTTTGCCGGGTGCGCGTAAAAGTCAACTTTCTGAGAGTCCCGTGGAACGGTACCGACGGGGCGGCAGCGGTGGGCCACGTGAAAATTGAAATTTCACATTTTATAATTGCGACCGCGGTACATTCCCTCGAATAAGATCCTGTCCAGTTCTGGGCATGTAGCCGCACGCAAGGAAAACAGAGGGAAAAAAGCAGAGAATCAGAGAATGAATCGAGTCGAGTCGGCGGCTCTAGGAGGGTCGAAGGAGAGTTAGAGGGAACCGTGCGCCGAATGAGGGTGAATTTGGACGAGGAGAGAGAGGGAGAGGAAGCAAAGGAGAGAGAGTCCATTAGCAGATTACGTACCCAACCCGCCTCGCTCATTCACCCCCTGCCACCCCCGCCAACCCCCGCCAACTACGGCTCGCGATATTTTTTCTTCTTCCCCCTTTCTCCTTCGACCGCTAACGATTTCCCTCTCTTCCATCTCACTTTTAGATTCGCCCCGCCTAAACTTCTAAGCTTTTCTCTATAGCAGGTGTGCCACGTTGCCGCTTGGACCCTATCCAGAAAGGATTATTCGATTCCTCGTGCATAGGATGATGATTCTTCGATGAAACAAAGATGCCTTCGTGAATGTTTGATCTTGGTTCTGAAGATTTCTTGTTGGACGTGTTTTACTGTTGCTTTTCTATCAATCAAATTCTATTCGTTGCAGGTGTTCTATCTGATCTCATAATTACTTTGTGTGCTTTTAACCCCTTGCCCTATGGTTTATTTTTCAGCGGTGATCGGTAACAGCTTCGTCAATAAATTTGTTGAGGACAAAATTTTATGTATATTCTATATCTAGATTTGCTCTACAAAGTAATTAATAATAGAAGAATAATATTTAATTACAATTCAAAGTAATTGAGTGATATTTATGTTTGTTAGATTCTATTTAAAGCTTTCACCATAAGTTTTATACGTTATTGTAAAACAAGTGGTTGTGGGAAAGTGAAGGAATTTTGCGTATTATTGTTTATTGGACGTTCATTGTTAGGTGCTTTAGTTTTCGTTTGCTTGAAGTATGCTTGAATATATTTACTTTGGATATTTAGGAGTAATCTATCAAACAATTATTTGCGGAGTGTTAATTACACTGCAGATGCTAATTGAAATTCATATCTGTTTATAAATTAATCTATAAGAGAAGGTTTCTATAAGTTTATTGTAAATTAGGAGATATTATTAAACTTGATTCGAATCACGTATGTATCTTAATTAATTCTTCATTAATTCTAGATTTGTTCCTTCCGGAAGTGTACAATTGCTGAATGATTCTAATCATGAACTGTCGCGTAGCAGGTACAGCGCGTACTAAATTTTCATTAGATCAATAATCGTCAAAGAAGACTAAGAGGAATTACCGCTTTGAAACTGCCCACGGGAAAATGGCTTACAAAGGGGGTCCTTCCCGTGGCAAGCACGGGAAAAAGCGGAGGTGCTCTTTAGAACGGCCAAACGAAGTTATCAGATCAAACAGCAGCGCTGTTATATTAATAAAATAGATTTGCCTCGGCGTTCAAAGAAGAAGGAACACCGTCGTCTCCGGCGTAATTCTGTTTCGCGCGGCTCTCCTGGTTTAATCGTGTCGCACTGAAGTGCAAGTTTTTCTTTTCCGCGATAAAGCGGACACCATTACTAATATTTCGTTACGTTATTCCGATCCCAACTACTCCTGGTAGAAGAAAATTGTATTTTTATTCCATCAAACTGCCAATCCTTGTTCTATCATTCGTGGAGTTATTCTTTTTAATTATTATCACCCATGAGTAGTCAAAAGTTGAACATTATATTATCTATAGAATATATTATAATTAACATAATGTAGATAATATAATTTTATAGATATATAAATAATGTATTAATTATATAAAGTTAAAATTATATTATCGACTGTGTAGATGTTGGATAGTAAATGTTTATTATTCTATTTTCTATTTTATCATTCTTATATAAGACTTTAGTGCAAATTGCCGTTAACATAACGCAGAAAATATTATATCTTTTTGTTACAACAATATATTGTGTTGTAAAAATTCTCTCATATTATGCATTTTTAATTTTTATTCCTTGATTATTGTACCACGCAACGAATAAAAATGAGCTTTATGAGTCTTTCGAAAGGTGAAATATTTTGTTAACTTAGAATCAAAAAATATTTTTTCCATTTATTATACTTCAAAGACACTATACTTCACAAATTTTCTTTATGATTCATATTACAAACTAAATATGATAAATACAATTATTTATTTATTCATTTATTCTAATCATACGTATGATTCAATTAATTTTATTACATGATAGACATTTCGCGTTTTCATTAATTCAAAATTGCAACGACAAAAACTACAAGAGCCGTGCGCGTGTCAAACATAAATACAAGTTTGCAGATATTACAATTGTTTGGCTGGGACCCGTGCCGTATTTGCATTAGCATATTAACAGTAACAATTATCGGCGAAGATAATTGAATGTAACAACGTAACGCGGAAAGGTACATTGACGCAAACGAGTAATATTTACTCCAAACATTGTATTTATATTTAATTTATGGCAACCGGGAACACATTTGCAGACGCAAATGCCGATAAGCTGATCGAAAGCTCAGTTAATTCTATTTCAAAGGGAAACGAAAACCGAAAACGTTTCGCGTTCCTTTCGCTGCCGTTCCAATTAACCAAAGTAAACTGTGATTTACACCGGGGGAGAGATCGACTCGTGTAACGAGGGTAACGGTTTTACAAATTGACACAGTTTCGTTGCCTATGGTAAAATTGCACGAAACTTTACAATTCTGTCGAACTAAACCGCTATCATATCATACAAAGATCAATCTCTAAAGATATCTTTATTTAAACACCCTGCTCTTAAGTGTCTTAAATTTTTTAATAAAATATATTCACCGTAACTCGAAAGTTCAAAGAACATTTTATTTTATACACAAATATCATATTTTAATGAATTTTTTGCATATATGCAATTTTATTCTCAAGCGATTCCATTTCGAAGCACTTAAAATATTCTTTAGAAATTCTCTTTAAACTTTCAATATACATTCTTAATTTCTTTATTCAATTAGTATCATCAAGATTTCATTGTACTTTAGTAAGGTTGTTTAAAAATAATTCTAGAAGGTACTCGATAACTGAAAAATATTCAACCAAGCATCAAGAGATTTATGACTGATAGGACGTACGTTTCAAGTTCAAAAATAAATTGCGAAGTATAAGGTGACAAAACAAATTGATTCTGACGAGAATTTAGTCACTTAATCAGTCAACTGTATTTGACGAGTATACCCATCACCCTGAAACCCAAAATAATACTAACTTTTTCAACAATGAATTAACTATTCTTTCAAATAAACTTGTAATTCTTCTTTGTTTCGCTTTAGTTTTTTATTTTAATACATTTGTTGTCGTGTATACTCGTCGATGGTTGACTATACATACGTCATAAGAGATTTTTAAAACAAACTGCCACAGTTAATTGGTTAAAACAAACATAAAATGGAGTCAAAGTAAACATTCGCAAACTTTTATGAACTAAGCCGAGTCTTACGATGCACGTTATTTTTCTCGAGACAAATTGGAAAATTGGAAAAACCAACACGGCAGAGAGCTTCAGAAATAATAACAGGGCATGTTATCAATTTCGTAAGCAAGGGGAATGCGAAAAGATGTCCGCGGATCGACCTCACGCGCCTCATAAGTAAATTACCAGCTGCCCCGTTGATCCTACTTCGATTAACGCAGTATCAACATCTCGGAAAGCGAAAGGAAATAAGCTCGGAGATCGTTCTTTCTATCAACTCATCGGGATTAATAATAAGAGTGTTTGACGACTGATTTTTCTAGACCTGATCTAGCAATTACCTCGTCGATTGCCGCTTAAGCCTCGATTGCCGTCGTCTTCGAGAGTTCTCGATTGTGCTCTGATGAGAATTCAACGTTTTGATCAATCCTATGCAACAGTGATTGCTACTATTCTCTGAAAAGTTTCATGCAGGTTCCAAGACGATCATAAGAAACACATTTACTTATTGATATTCAAGAGAAAGCATTCAAGTACAAATTCGTGTTTACTTTACGAAGGAAAATATTAAAAGATTTTGTTATCGTTATAATGAAGGGTTTGCTTTGTTTAATATAGTTGGCACATTTTTAGCAGATGGGAATCAAGTTAAAATTTAAATTATTTAATTGGAAAATACAATTAGTATGTGGTATGTGGTATTATTTTCGATAGATTAAATTAATTTACTAGATTTAACTTATTATATTGAAATAACGTATCACTGGTAGTAATAAATATATAGAAATGAAAGAATGAAAGAATAAACACATTATTAGTTATTAATTGTTGATAACAAGAATTATTGAATAAACAGTTCCATTTATCGTGAAGAAAGGTTTATGTTCACATGTTTTCACCGCTATTTAAATAAACAACGATCATCTTCCTGGGAAACAAAGTCACGTGTACCAGAGGCAACTTCGTTGAAACATTTAAGATGCACTCCTTTTGTGCAATAATATATTCAAAATTCGTTGCAGCTTTGAGTGCATTGCGGCCTGGGTACATATCAGTGAAAGAGGAAACAAAAGGAAAATAATGGCACACGTTATACGAAGCTTTCGGCTTTGTGGCACCAGTTTACGACAAAAAGGCCATTTACCGTTCGTGCCGGAGAGCAAAAAATAATACCAGAGGTGTATTTACCAGTGCGCACAACTCTTTAATCATAGATCATGTGGGCAAAAGATATACGTTGATATCCGAACCTGAAAACTTTTCAGGTTTTATCTAAAGGATTAATGAAAAAGGTAACGTCAAACCTCAGTAGTGTGACATTAATTGTTATGTTTATATATTCTATATTACATATTGTTATATTATGAATATTATTATATATTCATTACCCAAGGAAAGATTTCGTTCAAAACTTTTATCAATTCATAGATTAAAAAGCAATTAGCCGGTGTTTTATACATTACAATTAAAAAAGTCTAAAGAACTTAATTCGTCATTATTCTACTATTATTTCTATATAAAATGTTAATTCGTCGATGATTAAATCATCGTTTACTTCTTGATTTTATTGGTTCTTATTAAAAGTTCTCAATATAAAATATCTCTAACATATATCTACTTAATTTTCATCTTCCTAAATAAATCTATAAAAATCAGAATATATATATATATATATATATATATATATATATATATATATATATATATATATTCATATTGGTTCAAATAACGATAAAACGAATTTACGCGTAGTATTTATATCAGTTTCCCCCTCACCGAATTATTTATATTATTTAAAACTTGACAATTATTATGCTAAGTGTCGGATCATGACACACGATGAGACCACGCGTGAGCAACGTATATTTTTTCTGGGTGGAGCTACGGTGAATGCACTTAACTATTCTCAAATACGTATTACGAGGTACGAAATGATCGATCGCCCTTAGACATCTGCGCACTTTAAAGGTACCAGCGAAAAGCAATCTCGGCTCTGAGTAAAAATCGTGACTAGGCCATTCTCGCATCGGCAGGAAATTAATCATAATAATTCGACTACCGGCGGCCGACCGGCAATCATTCTGATCGCGCCTTCGTCGTTCATTATTCAGAGTTGGACGTGTTACAGTCAGTAAACTTGAAATTTGCAGATTCACGGGCCGATAAAATATGACCGGCAATTCGTTCGGAACTAATTGTTGATAAACAAACTCACGAGCGATCGATAGAATATTTTTTCTTCTTCTTTATATTCAGTTCTCTGACAATAAAAAATAATCAGTTCACGTATTCATTGTTATAACGTTTCTTGCGATTGCTTCATTAGCATGAATATGATATATAATATATATAATAATATATATAATATATATAATATAACATAATGTTTCTTTATTGTATGAATGTTATATTAAAGGTAATTATATAACGATAAAAGTTACGAAATCTACTGTTAGATAAACATTAAATTTCATTACTGTGTAATACAATATTGAATGTGAAGCTTGAAAATTAAATGACAAGTCCAACAATTATTTTGCAATTCGTTAATTATAAACACTCAAACTTCTAGATTAAGGAGTTATACAAGACATTTTAACTTTCAACAGTCGAAAGATTCCGTTACACAAAAAACTATGTAACAAATTTTTATTTAAATCTATTACATGTACATTAATATTTTAATTAATATTAAAAGTCCTAACAATATTTTCTCTATATTTAGACAATATTATGTTGTCTCATACATGAGATGAGCATTACTAAAAAATTGTCGACCGTTAAGGGTTGAAGAACGCGTTACGCAAAAGTTCTAATATTTCGTTTCAAGTGGTGCGAAAATATCCAAACAAAGAAGAAAAACAATGAGAAAAGAAGAAAATAATTCGATGCAAGTACGAAAGGATTAATAGTCATGTTGGGGGGTCCCGATGGAGGAAGTTGACCCAGGTGCGACGCGTCTTCCAGCCGAAGGTCGGATATCTCGGTGGATGTAAAGAAAACAGCTTGCAACTTGTCACTTTCCCGTGACTCGTGTATTAAGTTCAGCTAACGCGACAGAGTCGTCATGTTTTTCTACGGGGGTGGTCCGCGCGCGTCAAAGTGTTGAAGTTCTTCCCGTTGTCCGTTCCAAGGGAAAAAAAATTCGCGTCCGGTGTTGCTTGGGCAACAAGCGAACGTAAGTGATGAGCGATAAAATTTTTCACGTTGAAATTGAAATGGACAATTAAATAGTCGGGAAATAACATCCACCTATACCACTATAACTGTATACCAATAATGGACGATAAAACGGTGGACAATTAAGAATTTCCTTTATTGAAAAGAAATGATGGTCATTTATGACCAGGTGGATACGCCAATTAAGGACATGTAACAATTAACACTTTACGACCTTATGTCCACTGTGATTGGACATTAAGCTTATTCAATTATTTAGTTATTCGTTCGTTCGAGAATCCTTTCTAATTTCACCAAATCCTAAATATTATAACTAATATAATAAATTTATTAAAAGAAAGAAAACAGAATATCGTACTTGTGTACGCGATGTTATCTACAAACAGTGAATAAGCAACTTTTCTTTATATATCTTCAATTATTTTGAATATTAATAAGCGACGAAAGTATTTTTAGAATTTGATTATGAAGATATACAATATGTGACATCAAAAACTTGCAGTCCACTGCACTCAAAGATGTCATAATAAAAGGGTATCCAATGGTAACAAAAATATCAGATACCTTTACAAAGAGAAGACTATGTGATAACTTTGCAGAAATATATAAAAACGTTAATTTGATCAAGATTGAAACGTTACAAAAAGTAGACGTCGTGTCTGAGGAATTTTTCGTTATAAAGGGTGAATAAGTAGAAACTTAGCAGGCATCGAATAATAAATAGATAAGCTTCACCGGAGTGTCGTTCCCGTTTTATGCAGCACTACTGCTATCTTAATTTAGGAGAAACATTTATGACATCTGTCCCTTTACACGAACCACTACTTTAAATAACTCCGCCGACCGAGAAAAGGAATTGCATTGATGCGTAAAGTATGATTGATACTAAAGGCAGACACTGAATTTTTATGATCTCGTAACACGGAAACATCGAGATCTATCAGACGCTGTATGTGTACTCACCCGGCGATATCTTGGACCCGCGTCTGCAATAGCGATTTTTCAAAAGGTTCCTCCGGGAGCAGACTGCACAGCAATTGCACCAAGCTATTCGCTACGATTCCGCTACCAGTCGAATTACTGGACACCTCCTGGGCCTGTAGCTGGTCGTCGAGTTTTGTCAGGGACTACAAGCAAAAGTAGTTCATTATTCTTACATTTTATTTCATATACAAAATCATTACAGAAATACACCATATACTGGATATCTTATGACCAGTGACTCAACTGAGGAACGCGAAATTCGATATAAAAAAAGTCCATCAAAGATATAAAGCAATATACATTCAAGTTTAAATACGTTGATACTTCATGTCGACAGTTAACTAAATGCTTAGCGAATGTTCAAGCTAGATTTGTTCGAAAGTAAGGTCTCAAATAAAAAACTTGATTTTCATATTTTCAACTGATCTTTTTTTCATATAGAGTCGCCTATGAATTTAAATACGAATTACGACTTTTCTATATTTATGTACTGACATTTGTCAATTTCGTCGCTAATAACCGCAAGGTGGATGTGAGCTTTAGCGATAAATTAGAATATAAATGTCCTGTAGACAGTGAACATTTGCGTGGTTCCGTCGAAAATCCTACATCGTTTTTTCTGAAAGCTGTCAAACTGATTCTTCCGAAATCCGACACGAATAAACAGCTACCAGTCGGGTGGTCGCATACTTTCAAGCCTAAATATCACTCCGGCGCTGGGGAAGACGAATTCCTGGCATGTTGAGTCATTGATACCAGTCTCCGGAGCTGGACGATCAACGGTGCATGCATACAGGCGACATTTAAAATGCTAAATTAAAGGTAACGAGTCGGAAGGTCCCGATAAGAACTCTGAAGAATATGGCCCCTAAGCGTCCAGACTTTCGATAGGTCCTTCGAGGAACACTTAACCGTTCACGGTTTCTCCGTATTCGTTTAAGTTTTAGGACAAAAATGGCTCCTCGGGACCGTTGGCTCCGACACGAAATTTGTTGCTCGTTTCGCTTGATTTAGCTATTAACGCGAAACTTTTGCTGCTCGACGGATTTTCGACTTGTTTATTCTTACAACGAGACTGAATCAAGAGAACTTTGATTAAGAAAGACAACTTTTATATAACGTGCTGCTTGAGTTTTCTATTTTTGCGAGTACCGTTTATTATAAATTAATGTTTCTATTATTATGCGTTGATGTCTTTGTACCTTCTGTCGATAATAAAAGTAGCAGTAAAAATAAAATATAAAAGATTATACAGAGTGATAAATTATTAAGAAAAATAAATAAGAAGAAATGTAACTTTAAACTCATTTACATGTCAGTAGAAAATAAGTTTCTTTGGAAGTATTTTAGTACACGCATCTGCATCACCAGTTTTCGACCCTTTATATTCCAAATCCCTGAGATTAACCGAGAGAATTTTTCCCTTTCTTTACGAGCGATCAAGTCCGGAATCATTGAATTTGTCTATACCTCCGAAGGAACCATACAAATGCACTAGCACAAAACTGCGCGAAAGGGGCAAAACCGTTAGGGGGACCAGCGGTCTCGAACGATTTACGGGAAACTGTAAATTTGTTTCGCCAGATTTCGGACGAGATTGAAAAGCATTGCACCGTGGACCCTACAGGACAATTGATTCCTCTGTGCAATGGCCCAAATTCTAATTCCTTCTAGATTATATAATAAAAGAAGTCGTGTTCTCTTGAAACATTGACTTTCGACCCTGTGACTGATGCTAATTCGACGTTTCGCGTGAGTGATTCAAACAGACTGAAATTAAACATAAAAATGAATGATAAAAACCATCGATTGAGAATGAAACTATATTTCCCAAATCTATGGAATCTCGAACAACTCTTCCATAAATGAATATTTAAAATATAACGAAGAACCACTTCAACACTTACTTTAAATACTTATGAATTAAGTATCCCTCCGAACTGAGAATCATTAATCTGTTAAAACACATGTCTATTTACTTAAAATGAATTATGCAACCATCAAGTTTACATCCTCGCAAAAAGAACATAATTTCTCAAATACGTTATTCTACAGTTCACCTTTCGATCTTTCGTTTCTAATTACCTATAAAAGAGAACTGTAATTTGCAACAGTTGCATGAATCATTCTGTACGACGAAAAGTTGGTTAAAAAAATCGTTTAAAAACGGGAACCGTGAGGTGGGGGTCTAAAATGAAGTTTCGATCGGGACGGTGTAAACTTGTACAGGTGGAAAAATCTGGTGGCGTGGCTAAAATATGAGAAACAGCCGAATTCTGGAAGCTGCGGGGAGGTCGTCGAAAAAGCGCCGATAAGAGGACGAGACAAAAGATTAGGTCGGGTCCTCGAAACGGAGCTTGATGGAAGCGGCAACAGAAGTACCCACGCACATTCTGCATGGAACACACGCTCCTTTCACCGTATAACCCGATTCCCGTGTGCACGTGTGCGGGTGTCGGCTTGTACATGTGGGTACGCGTGTGTGCGTGTCGTGTGTGTATGTGTGCATGTGCGTGGGTGACGTCACTAAAAGCTCTCTCGCCGCTAATGCATTTGTGGAGGGAGATTCCCGGGGGAGGAACAGGAGAAGGAACGGCGCCAGTGCTGTATCTACGAAGCGTGAAAAATCGATCCTGAAATCATACCGTTGAATTCGCGAACCGATTACGACGGATCATCGAGCGAAACGATTGACTTCGAGAGTATTGCCGACTGTCTGAGCACGTTTTGCACAGCTACCGTGACTACTTTCAGAATTACTTGAGAATCGTTTCGAGAACGATTCGCGCGAGGAAACGGTGTTTTAAAGATATTTTCGCGATAAGACGTGAAAAATGATTTGAGGTATGTAGTTTTAGGTGGATGAGAGAATAAACGTAAGAGGATTAATCGAAAGAAGGAAGGAAATGTTGGTTGAGCGATGATAATGAGGTGCGAGGAAAATGATCATGAGAAAGAGAATTTGTAATTAAAGTAGAACTGATTTTCGTGGAAAAGATGAGCGACATGGTAAGGGAAAATTGATATAGAGTATTTATGAGGAGTTTCATGGGTTTTAATTGATTATATCTGTTTAATCGATTCAAACGAATATTTTATGATAATATGACAAATCGTATTATCTAAATAGTAAAGTAAATACTCTTGAATTTTACCAGGTATTATTGAAATATAGATGTTAACTAGTGAATTTTTGATTAGAGAAATATCCCGCTTTAGGGAACAGAGATAATATCGTGAAAAAGGCTAAAAGTATTTATATTTAAAACTAATTGTTTTAATAATATTTTGATACTATTGTGGATCGTTGGTTCTACAAGCTTTTTAATTGCGAAAAAAGAAGTCATTTCTGAGATGATGAGATTTAATTAGAAATTATTGAAAATTTGTGAAAATATTTAGAACGCATACTATCAAGAATTATTTAATTATATGTTTTCATTATCTTAGATTATTTGAAAATATTAATTCCACAAAAATGTGTTATATTAAATGGAAGTAAGCATTAAATCCGAACATTTATAACAATTTAACTCATAACTCAAAGATATCCTGAGACAGTATAAAATTATTTCACCGGAACAGTGTCAATTTTATGAAATGCGCTTTGACACTATATATAATAAATTCAGAGTAATATTCCACGAGGTTATATGAAAATTTAGGTTCTATCGATACGTCAGTGAGAACACGTGCGTTTCAACCTCGCTTTTCTACTTTCATCCACGGTCTCTCCGTGTGCACTTCACTTATCCATTAGAGTTATACCGCAACAATAGTATTTTTACTGTCAGTCTGAAGAAATGGTATCCATAAAAAAATTCAGAGTTCTAACTTCTATACTGACGGAATAATAAAACAGATTATGCAGAGAAATATTCTCTATCGTTAATAGCAAAGCTTAAAAAATCATATGAAATATTAGTTACCTAAAGCATAAATCATTACGTATTTCACTTTATTCATTGACTTTTACATTGAAATTTTCAAATTTACTTCAAGAAAATATTATTCCACTTGTATACCAATTAGAAATACAAAAAGAATTACAATCAAAATTACAACGTTCATAGACAACAAAATGATTCTGTTATTCTTTATAAATTAACCAAAAAAATAAAACCAGAGATGAAATAGGAACTTAATAAAAAAAAATATATTATAGTACATAAAAGTGATCTGCAAAAATTAAATCATTAGGATAATACATTGTCATTATATAAAAATGAGGATTTTTAAGAAACGATATTTCACAATCCCTCATGTTTATAAACATTAAAATGTTTATTTAATTTCATAATTATGAATTTTCCTGTCGATTTTAAAAATAAAGATTGATTATCGTGTCTGCTCATAGCGTACTATTTCTACTTGTAAATCTATGCCTATTAGATAAACCTTTGAAATCGACTTTTTCCGAAAAAAAGCATTGTATATATACTTTGCATATTTTATTTTTTTAACATTCTGTCGTGAACATTACTTTGCAATCGAAAATGAAATATAATTTGTACCAGTTATGTGCTCCACACTGTATATATATAGTATAGTATTTACAACCGAAATTCTTTGATGGATTCTTGCAACCAGCTTATGGTCTCGTGCTTCGAGGACGAGTTAAATACTCGAAGAGAGCCGGCTTCAGAGTAAAAGATTCAACCCGAAGCCAACCCTAAGACTCTTAATCCTTATTTTGACAAGTCGGACAGGACAGGTATGATGGTCTTTGCCTTCGTTTATTTACCATCCTCGAAATCAGCTCGAAAAAAGGACAAACCAACAAGGGATCCGCTCATGCGTCACTAGTGCGTGAATTTCCAGTTTATTAGTGGTAGCATAATGTTAATCATTAAGTTTTTGCACATGAAATATCGTTTTTTTCTTTTTTTTATTAAATTTCGAACATTCATAACTCTTTATAAGCACTTCAAATTGTTTATCTTCATATACGTAATTATACTCACCTCAACTATTATTTCCTGTTTCATACTTTTTCGTTCGTTATTCAGTTCATATTTTTAGACATACAAATGAATAAATATATTACTCTATGTAAGAAATGTACATACATATTTTTTATAAAAATTTACTTATAAGGACCATAAATAAAAATACCTACATACTTTTATAATATTCAACATTTCTCCTGCTAAGAATATTACATTTCTTAAACTTTCCGTTTCTATCAGAACCAATGTTAATGTCATTTGAAAATCTACTTAAAAATGTGTACATTTTTTAGAGAATGAAAACATTTTTCCTAATTAAAATAGTAAAATGGTTGTGAACAATAATTAAACATAGATATTAATAAACATACCTCTAAATGTTGTAGCAGAAGATCCAAGATGATCAGAATTTTATTACTGGATAAAACTTCTTCAATATTAGTATCATTCCCACTAACACTGAGCTTGTACACACGGCACACAGAAATGATGCTTCTAGAATATATAAGATAGAATTTATTGAAATTTCTATCTAAGAAAATCAATTCTTATAATAGTAAAACATAATACAAAGTAAAATAAAAGTTTTTATTTAAGGGAATAATGTTAAGAGTAAAATTGAAATCTAATTTAATATTTAACTTCTTTTTAATATTTTCCTTAAGATATTTATTCAATCATAGAAACAATAAATTTTACACTTACTTATTTGGCAAATTATGAGATGCATTTTGCATTTGTAATCCCAAATTTAGCAGACTTGTCAAAACATCAAATCCATTCAAACCTCTAAATGCATTTTGGTCTAATTGACACTGGAACATTATATTAAAAAAAACATTTATTAACACATAAATATTTAATTATACAAATAATTTTATTTTCGTAAAAATTAATGACTCACTGATTTTGAAAATGCCCTTGTCATTTCTCCTAAACATCGTTCCAAGGCAGAAATAGCGACACTCGACCATGCAGTTTTCGAATGATTATTGTATAACCGATCTAATTCCTTTAAATTTCGACGGAACTTTGCTTTATTTGTTGAATCAGTCGATTGATTTACATCATTTTTATGATCATCCTCCCACTCTTTGCCACGTAAAATCATACGCTGCTTCATTTTCCTACATCGCCGTTTTATAGCTTTCTGTTTTTCTTTTGCAGCTTTCATTTCATTTGAATTGTTATTATCGATGACCGAAATCGGTAAATCACGTATTTGTGATATATTAAACCGCTGTAATTCATCTCGGGATGGTTCACGACCATCATGCGTATTTCTCACTGCTTCAACGTGCATCTTTCCTTTCAAATGACTTAACAAGTATACTTCATTCGGTATCTGTAAAGAATACAATCATTAACATAAATGAATGACATAATTAAAGTACTAATCACGTGACAGTATGTAATACAGTATACTTACAACTGTTCCACATAAAGAACATTGTTTCTGAGCAGGATATGACTTCAGGGTTGGTGGAACTTCTTCTGCTCTTAAAATCGAAGATTCAACTGCTCTTTGTCGAATCTGTTCTATATTTTCAACATGTCTCCTAGCTGATTCTTGTTGTTTATGAGCTATTTTCTTTTGCAGTTCTTCTTGGTTCGCTAATTGAGCTGCATGAAGTGCCGATAAACGTTCTTCTCGATCTCTGGCTTTTTCTCTCGCGAGTTCCTATACGTTTAATATTAATTGCTATCAATTTCGTATAACAACAAATATGTAAATGATTTGCAATGTGAATAAAGATTTATAAATTCATGATACATATATTTTTAATATATTTATAACATATTCTTACAATATAATATATATATTTCATTTAAATTGCTCATATTTATTTAAAGTATTCGTACACACTTATCGAACAAAATTTATTTATTCATACTCAACTTTTTCCGTATTAAAATGACAATAATTGAAATCTTTTGATAATAAAATATTACCTGCCGTTCTTTTTCTCTTTCTAGCTGCATTTTACCAACTCTTTCCTCACGTTCGCGACGAGCTTGCTTCATTTTCTGAATACGTAATTGCCTCTCTGCCTCTAAAGCTCGTCTGCGCTCTTCAGCTGCAGCTTCTTTGGCAGCCTTTTCTTCTTGTCGGCGTTGACGTTCTTCTTGAATCCCCTAAAAATCATATTATTATAAAAGTATCCATCATTTTTTTTATTGGAAATACAATTTTATGCCATTTACTTGTAATCTCTCTTCTTGTTCTTGACACAATGCCATGAAATCGTGTCTTTTGTTCTGTGCTTCAAGTTCGTTAATAAATGCAATTTCTTTCAATTTGGAATCTTCATCATGAGCTTTTCTCACGATTTCTAACAGATGCTGTGTTCTATTTTCTTCTGCCCTTTTTAATTTCATTTCCATTCTCAATCTCTTGTCTTCTATCAATTGAGTTTTGGCACTCTTAACATCTTTTACTTTATTTAACAGTTCACGCAGTCTCTGCGATTTTTCCATCAACAACTTTTGACGCTTATGTTGCGCACAAGCTTGTTTTACTTGATATCTTCGTAGTGTCTCAGGCAATGACCTTTTCCGTGATGGAGACGAAAGCTTTTGATGTAGTTCTAAAGCTCTACCGGGATGACGAGCTACTAGCGCACGTAATTGTGCGAGTGTATCTACACATTCAGCCCAAGACATCCCTTCTAACATATTTTCATATCTACAAACATTTATGCTAAATTCAATTTAAAACAACAGATAAAATAAAAACCTTAACCTAACACACACCTGTCTTCTAAACTGATGTCATCAGACACTGCGGTTGGAGATGTTGCTGGTTCATCTTCTATTTCAAGAACCATTTCACCATCCGTTTCATCAGTTTCTGTATCAATATCAGTTTCTGTACATTCTAATTCTAAAATTTGCCTATGCAAGGATGCTTCTTCATCAGATAACTGCTGTGATCTTTGAGAATCAGCTTCTTCTGTCTTTCTCTCCTCTTCTAAAATTATTCTTTCTCTCTCTGCTTGTGCTGCCATAAATTGCTGTATACGTTTTTCAAGTAATTCTGCATCGCTTTTAAAAATAGCTGCAATCATTGATGTAGAATTGATTTCATTCAAATTAACCGTGTTTTTGAAAACCTCTTCTACCTTATCTTTAATAGTAAGGCTTGCAGCTGACTCCCCTTTCACCTTTTCTACCTCATTACTTATATTTTTTCCTTCTTTTTCTGCAATACATTTCTTTTTCTGTTTACCATTCCCATCTGGGGTCAAGCATTTCTTTTTACTTTTTTCTGATGGACTTTCAATAGATAAGGCTGGCAATGATGTAGCAGTACTTGGTTTGTGAAATCTTGTAGACATATTTAAATTATGAGTACTTCCTCTTCTACAACGTCCTCTAACTGTTTGCCAACCATCATTTTCTTCTTTTGGTTTTACACTAACTGTTTGTTTTGTTAAGACTTCTACTGAACCATTTATATCTTTACTACTTTGATCTTTCTTTAATGAACTTTGTTCTGAAATCTAATAAAAATACACATAAATAATATAAATTGCATTTTAACTGAAAATATTTTATAATTCTATAAGTGTTAATAAAGAGGAAAATATGTATGAATACCTTATTATCGAAGGACTGAAATCGTTGTCTTACAATGACAGATGTTCCAGGTTTTATTTTATTTGAAGTTGATATATTTTTATCGCTTAATGTTGTTTTACTTCGAAAAAATTTAGGAGTTTCTGGCAGACTCGACTGTTTTGTTCTGGTAATCTTCATTTGTGATACCGTAGAATATGCTGGCTTATTAATATTGACAGTTCCTTTATTTGAATTATTACATGATACATCTGACATAGTTTTTGTAACGATTTTATTACTCACATTATCGGTCACACTAGATTGTGTTTTTAGTTTTTGAGTAACTTTATTTGGAATTTTTGTGATACTTTGTAAACTTTTATTTGTTGTTATAGCATTATTATTTTCTTTTGTCATAGTATTAGATTCTATTAATTTATTTTCAGTTGTTACATTTTCTATGCCAATAACTTTAATATTCTTTCCTATGCTTTGTTTCTTCATTTTAGCATTGATTTCGTTTTTTCCTAGTCCTATATCATTTTTAGGGCCTAAAGGTTTTACTTGCAAATTATTTTGAGCATTCAATTTATTATCCATGCCAACAGATTTAGAAAGTTCTTTTTCCATTGACGTGAAAGTAATTAATTGTATATTTTTATCATTCTGAATTACTTGTTCATTTTTTTCTACCATTACATTAGAATCTGTTATTTTAGTGGAATTATTGTGTAATGTATTTTTAACTGGTTTCGAAACACTTTTGGTATCTAGTTTACTTTTTAAATCTCGAGGTGAACTCTCATTTGATTTTTGTTCTGTTGTAACACCATTGCTTGCTTTTGCACTTATTACATGTTTTACAAAAGTTTTATTTGCTTTCATTGAAGTTAGTTTGTCCTTAATCAATGACTGGCTTGTTCCTTTATCTATTGGACTTTTACATTTTTCGCTTAAATTTGAATTATTTCTGGTAACATTAGTTTTATTATCTTTTATCAATTTGTGTACCGGCTCTGCTTTCATTTGACTTATTTTATTATCTATAGAAATAGTCTTGTTTTCTGAAATTACATGATCTACAGGGCTTCGACATATAGATTCTGTAGGGCTCATTCTTTGCAAGGGACTAGTGGATTTTGGAATCATTGTTGAATTCCACATACGGCAAGGGGATGTTTTCCTAACTTCCCATGCTAATGGAGTACGTCTCAGTGGTGGAGGAGAACTTTCATAAGCCCACTTCACTTTAAACCATTCGATCAAATTATGAAAATCTCTGGTATAGTTTTCTAAAACTAGTATCACCTCTTTACATTCTGAAATATTTTCATCTTCCTCGCATGTTTGGTAAATACCATCAACAGCTCTTTGCAGATTACCAAATAAAAATGCCCAATATCTTGCCTGTAACTCTAATATACAAAAGGTATATATTGTATGTTAAAAATCTAATAAAATTTAAGTACATATGTTCTCGAAATGATAACATTGATTTTCATTAAATATTCAACATAAAAATTTGTTTTAATAATTGTTTGTTGTTACCAACATAAGCAGTATTTATCTTATTCGTGAATTCATTTACATGTTAACATACATTTATATATACGTAAATAAAAATTTTGTATTGTAAACTATCATAATTTTGAAATATTATTCAATTAAAATATCTTTACAATCAGTTGACAAAAATATTAAACATATATTTGGTATATTTAACATATTGTATTCTCTTATAAATTTAACTTACCAGATTTTTTGTCTCGACCAGTAGAAGCAGATCTTACTCTTGTTGTTGGTTTCATTGATCTCTTAGTTGTACTTGATTGTGATACTCTTGGCACACTAGGTGGTTTCTTAGTAACCTTCTCACTATTATTTGTTCCAACTGGTACATTAAAAGCTATCAAATTTCTAGCTGCTCTACCTTCTTCTTGTATAAGTAATCGCACATCAGCCATTTTTAATAGCTTTCTACAAAATACAACAATTCAATTGCATCTTTATCTAAACTGATTTATTTAAAATATTAGACTTTAAAAGCATAACAGTACAATCTCCTCAATAATGCACTAATAATTAAAGCTTTTAACAAGTCATTGTCTTCGTACATAATATTACAAACACAAGTGTCTTAAATACGATTAATTTTTTATAAAAAATAAAGAATCAGAGAAATAATATTTATAAGTGAATAAATCATAAATCGCATATGATATTGGTACTTTAATTTTATTTTAATAAAATACAAATGCAGTATTTATGTAGTATATATTACGTATTCGAGGTTATATGAATGTTATTAAATTATTGAATACTATAAAATAAAAAACAGTAATCATTACATTAAATATATGAACAGTACCATATTAATAATATTATCTACACCAATAATTGATAAAATAATATATGAATAAATTTGTGTACACGTTCTATATTGTCAGTCCCTAAGTTTGAAATACAAACAACAATGGTAATATAGTTAAAACACAACTTACTTTTATCGTAACAGTAATTACAAAATATCAAATAACGTTTGCTTGCAAATACTTTTTAAATAGAGTAAACTTTGAACTGACATTTCAATAGCAATACAAGACATTTTATGACAAATAGCGTCTAAGTTTCGCGGCAATTTGTTGGTTGCACTGACACTGCTGCATCGAAAAATGTAACCATACTATTAAACACTACATATAGCGGTGAAAATAAATTAATCATTATATTTTACTGCAATTACTTTACAAACCATTGAATTTTAATATGAATCTTGAAAATTATTCCTTATAATAAAAGTTGTTTCCTTTTTTAATAAATTTATATAATTTATTTTATATTACCTTTTAAACTAAAAATGTTTTAAGTAGTTTAATATTTTATTTTTATTTTTTTGAACTTATATTGCGCACACTACAATTAAACTACGTAAATATGTACATATTGAATAAAGCTCATATTTTTTTTCTTGATATGCATTTTATGAAGATAAAATTTATTATAACTATGCGATTATTTATGTTTACTCATTTATAAACATTTCAAAGCTCTGAAAGGTACAATTCATATAAATAAAGAAGATATTCAATTTACGTTTTTAATGAAACAGCAATACAGTATTAAACTGGTTTAAGATGTTTCTTTTCAATTTCAGAGCGTCGTTGGTTACATAAACGACATTAAACGAAAAACTATAACCGCAATAAAATTAATCCGATTTTTACATAAGAATGTTTCCGATCATAAGCGCATATAATTAAATTGAGTTTAAAAGTCATCTAATTCCTTGTATGACGACTATAAGATGAGTTTCTTGAAGAAACTGTTAAATTGGTTTACGCAGTGAATTCACGTCCAGCGCCATCAACGCATGATAAGATGAATCGCGAGAAGCGGTTGCGAGGACTGTAACACACATCTACGTGTGGAAATTTAATTAACACTTTGTTAAAGTGTCTCTTTGGGGTTGCACCATAGATTCTAAACAGTTTTTTGAAGTCGGCTGGGAAGCCGATTATTATAAGACGGTGACGGACAGCGAAAATAGGATTAAAAATCGATTTGGAGGTTTCTAGAAGAAAAGGCCACTAGAGAGGCGGACGATCTGCCAGTCTTTGCGGGGTGACGCGGGGATATTTTCAGATAATCGTACGTATTTTACGGCTACACATAAACCAATCTTATTTTCAACCTTCTTACACAACTGAGATTCTCTGAACAGTTTAGTTTTACACAATACGTGACTTGGTGCACAAATTCATTGTTTACGCATATGTAGAAGTCTTTAAGCAGCTTTGGAGGTTGGCAGAGATATTGAAGGAGAAATATCGAATATTAAACTTATATTATTTTTTCATTCGATGCATTTAGTGTTGCTTTCTTGATTATAATAATTCGTGGGAGAATTCATATTTAAACGTTCGTTTTGTTGTGTATGGCAATATAAATTTCTTATTTCAGTAGAGCTTTACATAGCGTGACAAACTGTCAATTAACGGTGCACACATTGCCGGTCGTGTTGAAGACTTGTAGTATAAAAGTTTAGAAAATTTCATAGTGTATACTATGTTTATAAAAATAAAGTAAACCATTTTCTTATAACCTACATTTACTTTTGTTGGTCATTTATTAATTCATGCCTGTATCTGTGTGTTTCATAGTATTTTATGGTATGCTACATATTTATTAATAATACGAGTACATTAATACAATTTTATACATGTATACACATATCGTGGAGTTTATACATATACCTTTCTCATTGTTCGTACATCCTTTACATATGTAATAACTTATTCCTTATATTGTGCATAAGTTTGTAAAAATTAATAAATTGTGTTTTATGATTTGATATGTATACTTAATAAATTAGAAAATATTTAATTTCATCAGTAATCTATAACATTAGTTTAGTATTCTCTCCATTTTAATGTGGTCTATATTTGTGAGAGGTAGATATGTAATATATTCTTCCGAATAATATAATAATGCATATTTGTAGTGTAAATGTAAATTATATTTTAATATGGTATTTTTTTTTGGATAACATATATCGGTTAAAAAACAAATTAGAGAAAGCGTAGAAACTTTCTTTTAGGGGCGTTCCATCAAACATGGCTGCTTTACCACGAAGGATTATCAAAGAAACACAGAGATTAATGCAAGAACCAGTTCCTGGTATCAGTGCTGTTCCAGATGATACAAATGCTAGGTATTTTCATGTAATTGTAACTGGACCTGAAGATTCACCATTTGAAGGTGGACTTTTTAAACTTGAGTTGTTCCTACCAGAAGACTATCCAATGTCTGCTCCTAAAGTTAGATTCATTACAAAAATTTATCATCCAAATATAGACAGGTATTTACCTACATGTTTATTTTTGATTAATTTATTTTTCATGCGATAAAAAATATTATTTATACATTTTATTGCTTTAATATTATAAAATGTAAACAACACTCAGATAAAAGACAACACAATTTGGTTTACTATATTATTTTAAAAGATGAAATAAAAATTTTTATTCTTTTTGTCATATATGCTTGTGTTTGTTGTATAGATTGGGCAGGATTTGTTTGGATATTCTCAAAGAAAAGTGGAGTCCTGCTCTTCAAATTAGAACAGTTTTACTGTCGATACAAGCATTATTAAGCGCACCAAACCCAGATGATCCTTTGGCAAATGATGTTGCTGAATTATGGAAAGTAAATGAAATTGAAGCAATACGTAATGCCAAAGAGTGGACTCGGAGATATGCTATGGATAACTGATCTAAGATCATCCATGATGCAAAGTGACATTACCCCTATCTTTCCGAGTTTACTGATCACATTACCCGCACCAGCTGCGTACCCTGCACCTATGTCCACAATTTTGCTATAAAAATAATAAAAGTTTTGTAAGAGTAAACAGAATGAAACTGTATTTTCTATATTGCGGGGAATACAAAGATGTTGTTTAGATTTCTTCACTGGTTCATCAGACAGATATGTAAAGAATCTTCTAACAATAAAATACATCAATTGTGAGAAGATTTCAACTTCAGCAAAAAGGTATAATTTTAATGGATAATTAGTTTTTACTTAAAAATATACGTTTATAGTAAAAGTAAGTGAATGTAGTATCTTGCTAAAGATTCTTTTCTAATATTCAATTACAAAATGGCTTGTGCAATGAGTAATGTATGGCCCTGATTTTGGTACCTTTAATGTATCCCTGATGCAAAAAAAAAAGTACTGAGTTAATCTTTATGTTATACGGACATTAAATTTTGTGTATGTCATTATGTCTACTAACTAATTATCTAAATAATCCTGACTTATTTATCATTGTCGTAATTATAAAGTATCATATTAAAAAAATACTACAATAATTGAATTAGATTATAAACATAATAACATTTATTTACAATTATACATTTTAAATAATAAGCGAACAAACGTATTGATATCTTCTAAATATGTAAAGTTCCATTTTTAAAATGTATAACTATTTTAATAATATTTATGTGTTGAAATGCTTTATTTATTAGTTTACTACAAGATAAAATTGTTTCCATATTTACAGTAACATTTAATTAACTTGATAATACAAAAGTCTTTTTTCCCTACAATTATGTTAATTAACATCTTTATTGTATAAATATAAACTATTAAGTCAGAATTTGTAGCTTTTTATTTAATTTTTTTTTATCGAACTAATATAAATATCGATACCAAAACATGTGCCGAAAATACACATAACTGTTTTTGGAAAACTGTTTCCGTAGTATTTACATTACATATATAGTTTACAGCATTTCCAAACATGTACTTATATGGCTTGAAAAGAGGAAGTTAAACAAGAAAAAGATACGTATTCTAAAAAATTGCATAGTTCATAAAAGTATTGCTTATTGTATTGAAATACTTTTGTCATTGCTAATTTACTCATACTTAAAAAGAAAATTTAATGGATAAGATGATATAAAATATGAAATAGACAATACATTCAAAACTCACTTGTACTAGTAATGCTACAGATATTTAATTCAATCGTGCTTAAGTAACTTAATATTTCTGTACAATTTGTTTATTTTTTTGGAAAATGTTACTGATAAATAAAATATAAAACTGCGGTATATTTTCTGGAAGGAAAATTTATATAAAGTAAATAGTTGCAAAAGATCAATGAATTGAAGTGCCTCATTAAATGGGCATTTGTTAATATATTTAGTTGATAATAAAGAAATTGCTGTATAAAAATTAGAATTTAATATTTTTCTTTCATTTATTTATACACGGTAATATAATATTTTATCTCTTCATGAAAATACATTTATATTCAAAAATATTACCATTAGATAATATAATTTGTCATTTATTTTAATTTATTAATATTTCCGTAAAAAAATTTAACAAGCTTCTTAGTATAAAGAATTTTCATTTTTAATATAAAAATTTCTCATCCTAATATAAGTAATTAAATTCAAATGTTACAAACGTTTTCTCGAATTAGTTATCTACGCAAAAAAAACTATAAATAACTGTAGATAAGTTGCTGTAATAAAGATGTTATTATGAATGTGTTACAGAATAATATTGAATCTCCAATGTATTTACTGTCTATTGTTAAACAGATAAACGAAAAGAGCTGTCAACTTGAAAAACGAAATATATAAAAAGCTTAAACTTTCATTCACTTCTGGAAGTTAATGATTTAATGAAAAAAGTGTTGAAATAACTTACCGAGCTTAGAAATATATATTGGAAAATTTGTTAGTATCATAATACAATTTTCTAATCTAATCTAGCATATTTTTTCAAAATAAAAGGAGAATTATTAATCGTGTAAGTATTTAGTATAAATATTTTAATTCTGTAACTTAACAAAATAATTGGTAATTTCTTGAAAATGACTTAAGAAATTCCTGCATTTTTTCGTGTTCCAATAATCTTATTTTCTTAATTTACAAGGAAGGTAATATGTAACATTGCACTTGTACGTTTTGACATTCTAAGTGAGAAAATAATTTCTTTAGTTAAAAGATATTATTTTAGAATAAATGATTTTGAAAGTATTGTTATTTATATCGATTGAAACCCTTAATATTGTAATAAATAAATATTTTACATTTATTTCTTCAACAATTTGAATTATTTATGTTGATTTTGCCAATTTTGATCATCGGTTCGAATGTAATTAAACTCGCTACTTTTAATCGTAAAGAGTATATCAAAGTATCCGCTCTTTTTACACAATCGGTATTTCAGACTACTGGTCACGAACTCCCATACATACCTACATATTCGAAGTCTGTGCTCATAAGGTGTCCAGTTTATCTCGTTTTTCGTTAACAGTGTCATCATAGAATCGCCAGATGGTAAACTAAATCTCTTCCTGTAATGGTTTATCAATGATTGTCTTAAATTTTATAAAAATGAAGTTTCTACTGAGAAAAGTTAAGTAAAAGATTCAATAAAGCATTGAATGTCTTAATTTATTTATAGTATTATCCAGTTTCTAATAAACAAAATAGAATATTTCATATATTGCCATTGGATGGCAGTTTGTCGACGGATCATTACCAACACCAATCTATTCTACTAATTTATACATTATCTAATAATTTATAGATTGATATCCTTAATAAGTGACTTTTTACTTAAAATTAGTGACTCTCTGTTTTTAATTCGGCAAATTTCAAAAATTTATAATGAACATGTTTAAACACAATTCGCGTTTAATATTTTTCATTATGTCTTTGAACATTGTAACTTTATTAGTGACTTTTATATCGTATTTATGATATATTTCATTAAATTTTAAATATTAAAATCATATTGTAGGTATATGTGAAGTATAGATAATAATATGGTTTTGACTATTTTGGAATAAGGGTCGTGGAGGCAATAGAATTCGCAGCCTGTCTCTTTGATAATGTTAAAGGGTGAATTGTATCTCAATAGCTTTGATATCATCTTGCAGAAATGAGGGGTTTGAAAAGTGATTCCATTTGACCAGTAATACAGGTATGGATTCCACAGTGTTACATTCGACTTGGTGGTTCAGGTTTCGGATATGGATACATTAATTGGATGTATTCAAGTCCCGCGTCCATAGATGCCGAACAGGTAAACCCTTTGAATAGATATTCTATATAAAGCTTTACGGTAATTTGGTTGTAAAATCCATATTGTTTTGCAACTTTTATGTTTGTCGTTGAAAACTAGTACGGTTGTATAAAATTATAAAGTTATGTATTTATTCGTGCAAAGTAATTTTATTTCTATTTGATGTAAAATAACCATGTTAATCTTTCATCTTCTATTTCTTATTCGAAAATCCATATTTAGATAATGATATACGCGTTTTCATCTTGCTGTTAATTGTCTAAATGGCTGGTTGATCAATAGCAGGTGAATAATTAATAAGTACAAATTATTGTGTAAATGATTGTACACGAACAGTAACGCCATTCATTTAGAGCTGTAGCAACGTTCCAGTATTGATATTCGATGTTACGTACAGCTTTCTATTTATAGGGCGTCAATTGAAATTTTGTACACATTGATCGAGGATACCATTTGCCTACATCAAATTTGAAAAATCCTGCTTCACGTAGAATTTTCGTTGGAAATGCATATTAATTAAATTCATGTCTGCCGTAACTGTTTGAATTTATACGTATGAAATTATGTACAGAAAGCAATATAGAATTGTTTCACACGATAATGATTTGCTTGAACTATGGAAAGTCAACATATTACATGATTACTGCAACTGTAATTAGCGAACATTAGATGTCCGTATCGAATGAGAAAGTTTAGACGAAGATAAACATTTACCACTAACTTCGGCAGATCATCAAAACTATTATCATCGCTTTATGAACAAGTTTCTCAATGAATATTTAAACCACTTGAGAATTTCCGGTAAATATTGGTGTTTCGTGGTAAATATATTCCCCGAATGCAATCGTTATGGTTGCATTATTTTTTAACTACTGCCTTTCAAATAAGTTATTTTAAATCCAAATTTAGTTACGAATTTTTGTAGAGAATTTTTTATTCATTGCATTCAAATGAGAAAATGTGTTTCATCGAAAATTATATAGCAATATATACTTATTGGTATATATAATATATTATCAAAAATAGAATAAGGAATTTATTTTAAGTAACGATACATGTTAATTAAAATTTTGTGAACAATGTGAAGATTTATATGTCGAATTTGTTTCTTACACATGTATTCAAGAATGTTTCACGTAACTATTAGATAGTTGACTTTTTCATGATTAATTTATTAACTACCTATTGCAAAGACGATGTCTAAGGAAATGTTTATATACACTGTTTTAATTATAGAATCCGTTGAGATGAAGATGATATTTTTATCGTCGTTATTTCAAGGTCCCTTAAAGGTCAACTTGCTTTTTCAGCGCGTTAACTGTGGCAGTTCCTTTTTTGGACTTTTATATTCAGCGGTACCGATAAATTGGGTCACGTATTAAAATCTCATGCACAGAGACAGGGAGCAAATCTAAACTCGACGCATTGTTCTCTCATAAAATTGAACAATATTAAGGGAACGATAGATTTCATCATTTGTTGATAAAAACACGCAATGTCCATAACATTGTAACAGCAACAATATTTCCATATTTCCTTGTACATTTCAACAAACCACACTGAAAATAATATTTATGCTTGTGTATATTATGTAATCAAAAGTATTGCCCGTCTTATTACTTCTAGTTCCAAAGTTTAACATGTATGCAGTGTGTTATTAGTAAATACACGCGTATAGGTAAATACAAATTGACTGATAATTTGATTAAATTATTCAATAGAGTTATTGGTTTCACGTAATTATATAATTGGATAACGTTTATTCTGCCTGAATTAATTATTGTATTTTAGACCAATATCATCTGGCACGATTATCGACTGTTAAATACCAATTTGCGACCATGTTGTCGAATGAATGTCCGCGGACACAGTGTACTTTCGAATACTATAGCGCACAATGACGCACCGATTTTTCTCTTGTGATGCCAACAATGACCGCATCGAATGGTTGCATCGGAGGGTTCACTGAAGATCCTTTAATGGTCGCGTTGCTGGAATCTCGAATACGGCTGTTTGATTGGCTGGGAGCGGATTTCTGCCTCAGGCTGGAATTGAGAGTATCTCCGGGCAACCGTACTTTCACAATATTGGCTATCGAAATTGCACAAGATGCATGTAATGGTGGTACCCTAAAATATATCCTTTCAGAGAATTTCATTATAGACTTGTACTTACTCTACATCATTTGTTTGTTTTCACTCTACATTACTTAAATATATATTATTTATAATATCATACTTTCTAACTGTTACTTGAAAAGAACAAATTTCTTTCATAACATTTTTTGGTCACAACGACTGACGCAAAGAACCAGCAACTCGAAGTTGAACTTTCGTTGAACCATTCCTGAACATTATAAGTTCATGCTTCACTAAACTTCTCTGCTTAAGTTGTAAAGAATTCTTAGTTCTGTTAGTATTGTGACTAAGTTTCCACTACAGAAATTCTTAATGGAACATTTGAGTTCATTGGTATGTACATTATCGATAGAAACTTCCGCAGTTATTCTGTTCAAAAGTAACATTTTTCTTTTCCGAACATCTGGAACGGAACTTAAAAGGTCATTCAGGGAAATACTGGGAGCATTATGTCATTCTATAATTATTCTGTTCTCGCGTTCGAATATTTTGCCTTTCGATTTGTTGAATTTTAGCTTTCTTTTATATTATCATCTTGTTAGTTTGGTGAAGAATATCAGGCGAATGCGACTATTAAAAAGGGATTTCTCGCTTGAATTGATCGTCTGCAATGTCTCATTCATATTCAGCAATCAAATCGTCGAAGATTTTTCAAATAATACTCGAACTTCTTTCAGCACTAACAATTTGAAAAATATCAATTTAGTAGAACATTGGATAGCATCTAATGCTTATTGATGTTGAAATCCTTTCTAACAATTAGACATGTATAAATTTATATTTCAGGGGGTGTTCAAATTTTCATGGGAGTTTGTATACTGATTCCTGCTGTTTAACACAGATTACACACTCTAATCAATACTTCGACCGTGATGTTCTAAAATTAATGGGTTTCCCTTGATTAAGATCCTTTAGTGAAATCCTTCCATGCACGTCTCCGTGTTCTCGTTGCAGTAGGTCTTTACCGGACGGTGTGTACAGCATTAGAGACCACGAGTACCTATTATATAATACAAAGTCTATCTACTAAAACAATGATCACGAGCTGTTGATGGCATTGCAATAGAAAATAAAGTAGCTATTAGAATACCCTAGGTGTTCGTGTATTATAAAACTATGGAAAATAGACAATTTTGCTTGAATTTAACACATTCAATTTATTATTCATTTTAATACAATGAATTTCATAAATATTTACTATATGTTTACGTCGATTTTGACTGACGTAGTTACTTGATTATGTAATTGTCTATTTTTCAACCCCTAATTTCTAAAGTCTAAATGAACGGATATCCATTTTGCTTGGAATAGCAGTATAGATTGTATAATAAACGTCGGTAAATCTAGCGTTAACAATTAGTAATACAGAAGACGGAAGCAAGTGAAAAATGTGCAATTAAATCTCTTCTTATACAGATGTTCGTATATAGAAGTCGTAAAAGTTGTGCTCCATCTCTAGAGAAATTGAATTTAAAAATTTATTGAGCTCACGAACTGCTCGAGATAACTGGCTAAAGTGTTCGACTATGATTTACTGTTACTACTTGTAATAAAGCTGACTATGCTGCACAGTATTGCCTATTTGTTATTAATCTAATTACTTCACGTTGCATCGATCGATCTCAGATTATCATGAGAAACGAATGATACATACGAAGGATGTAGCGCGCGAGTAGCGGTAGATACAATGTTTCGAGGTAGAATATATGTATCAAAAAGACGAACGACGTCAACGTGAGGGTAGAGAGAGTCAGTCGTGTTGTAACATTGTCAGGAAGAACACTTTGTATCTTTTAGCGCTATTGTAAAATTTATTGATTAAATTTAGCGATTATACGTTACTAGGGGGGGGGGGTGTCAGTTCAGTGCAACCCCGATCCTACATATGTTAACATTTATCGCTGTCAACGTGATAGGTTAACAGTATATGTCAATATACAAATGTTTGTTTTGCCATGTAACAGTTTTGTATACAGTATCAAATAAAAAAATAACAGAGGGGACCGTTAAATAATGTATGTCGGCCGTAAATTTGCTGCGGTATCGTTTCGCACGCCATCCGTCTATTAGTGGTATAATCGCACTCTCAGTAGTGCGGGCATGAGAGAAATGGTTCCGAACAAAGAACGAAATATTGCTTTGAGGTATGGTAACAAATAATTGAATTCTCTCCAAATAGTTTCCATCGCTGAGTAATATAAAATTACTTAAAAAATTAAGAATAATTAATTATATTTCCTGAAAATTTAGCATGCACTTCTCAGCTGGTTTAATTCTTCTAATTCTTCAAATGGACAGTTTTTCAGATGATTTTTATTCAGTTCCTAAAAATCTTCGTTTAATATAATTTTTCATTTAACTATACCGAGTCTGATGAAAGCTTCTAAAATATATTTAACAAACGGCAAGTAAAATTCTATGTGGACTTAGACATCGAACTACGAAATAATAAAAAACGCCCGTCTTCTGTGAATTAATATACTCGTTAACAGTTTCGAACTTTCCCAAGGATCGTTTTAAGTGGCATCTTTTAATTATTTTAAACAACGTGAACCATTAGTAGAAGGGAATAACGACGAAACTTTTTGACCGACTTATTAAGTGGGCGACGAAGACTTTACGTTCTTCGATGACAGCGGTTTTCTTTAATATATTTATGGCGTTCCTTCTTCGCCTTCGTGAAACACTTATTTCATGAGACTTTAATTGGAAATTGTATCAACTTAATGTTTTATTGATATACGACAAGTATTAATTTATTTTTTAAATGATTAAATTTAGAAAAGTATATGAAATGTACGAATCGCTATCGTTTACTTAATGTTAACGTTAAAGAAATGAAACTGTTTACTAAACATAAAGATTTATAAAATTTGTTTACTTGTTACACAGTACACATTAAGTTAAAAATTAAATATTTAGTAAAAAAGTAACAAGTAACGTATTTCCAGTTGGCAACATTTATTTAAGTAATAAATTTGTTTGCGCTACGTTGTTAAGCATGACTAACTAAAAATGCGACACGCTTTTCGATGTGCCAACGAAATATTAAGCTGTAGCTTTGAATAATACAAGTAACCTCAATTTTGTGAAACGTTGTTTGCATCGATATACTACACATGAAAATAACTTAATCGATAGATTCCCGGTTTGCATATATTTGTTTACTTGTAACAAGCCGAAATATTTTTAGATAGCGCGCAGCGGCCATCGACGAGAAATGGATATCATATGTCAACAGCATAAAATAACAAAAGAATACAGCGATATCTGAACAGCGATGTACACATCGATGAATATAAATATTTACATGTACTAACATTTCTCTTTTCCCAATTACATTCATTTCCATTTATATACTTCCAAGTTGCAAATTATTTAGCAGCAGATGACAGCTATTTCTCCGCAGCTTCTTCAGTTAATTTTCAAGATATTCGAAATAATGGGAATAGTAATTAGACCGATCGCTTCAAATTTTACTGCCAACTGCGACTTCAAGAGAATAACAAGTAGATACTTAGAGAAAACACGAAAGGACGATAAAAGAATCTTAAAATAGATTTAGAGTCGCTCGAAAAGAAGCTCATTAAGTTTTAAATGGCATCTACGAGATAGAAACAGATCTACATATAAAATACAAAATTACTATATAAAGAAACAAATTGAAAATATTGATTCAAGTTATAGTTATAGACTTTCAATGAATAAAATGCATTCACAATTCTTATTTTAGTGAAATTTTCACTTGGAGAAAGAGAATCAAAAACGAAGTTCACCAGAAAACGAACTACACTCTTAAATTATCATTTACACACAATAACTGATAAAATGGAAATTTCCTTGTACAAAATTTAAGTCGGAGCTAAATAAAAATCAACGTTCTGGATCAACAACTTCAACCCTTTGCAATCGTATATCGTCAAAATAGCAAATGAATAATTTAACCATTGAAATAACGAAAAAATAATATGTAATTTCTCTTCTTTCTAGAATTTAAACCTATAATGCGTAATTCACATTTCTACAAAACAGTATCGACTCTAATTGCACCGTACATTTCGTTCCGCTCAGCCCAACCCAGAACAGCGCAGACGCTCAATTTTTGAACAAAGCTGCACTGCCGGGATCGCTAAAATCGCAGTGGACCGCACAATAGTCGATTTTCGGGCAAACTGGGACAAAAGTATAAAAGAAATTTTTTTGAAAATGAGAAATTTGTATGTACTTTGATTCATTATAGTCTATCACATGCAATCGATGCAGTTTTTAAGTTAATCTTATCTATAACCGGAAAAATGGAAGCATTTAGAAATTACTCGAATTTTAATTTTAAGTCATTTTCTCACCCGTTAGAATAAATATGTTCTAGATTATTAGAGAAATTGGAAACGGCTTAAAAGTGTTACAATAGTAAATTAATTGTCTAAATAACGGATGTAATTTTCTATACAGACCAAAATTTGCGTGTTGTTAAGTAACATTTTTGGAATCTATTGGAATCAGTTTTTTCTTGTTGGACACATTCCAGTACCCATTACTACAATTGCTAAACCTGGATTTTGGGTTACTTGTAGTTTACTGAGTTATGTGGTTTGAAAGCCATAACCAAGGAGATACTCTCATTTGGAACGGCAGTTTTCAAGCTACCTTGGGAATTTTCTTTCTTAACCTGGACGCTACTTTCAACGTATTTTCTGCACATATATTTACTAATATTCAAACTGCATTACTCATTTTCTCTAACCCAAAATATATAAATCTTCAGGACTTACACATTGTTAAAACGTTAAGCGCCATGTCAGTGACTGATCACCGATGCTTCCAAATTACTTGAACACAAACGTAACAAGTAAGATAAGCGATGTCGAATGAAAATGTTTAATAACGTAACTAATCTGATAATAATGTAATGCAAGACTAGTGACGCTAAATAATTCATAATTTTTCCTTCTTTTCTTACAAAAGAATAATTACGTAAAAATGGTCAAGATTCTGTCACTTAACCTGTTAACGAAAGTAATTTCCAAAGATCACGCCCTGATTACCACGATACCCTTTTACAGCGAACGGAAAACAACATGAATTCCCTGCTCTCAGTATTCACATGTTATTTTGCAATTGACCAAAAGAAAAATTCTTCGGGAACATTGATTTTTGTCCGACTGTTTAGATTAATCGACTGTGGCGCAGCGGCGGGCGGTCCCGTGCATCGATTCACGGATTCGGCCACGAGTATTGAACTTGATCCCGTTCCCCCCGTAGCCCAATTAGCCCACATATAGATCCGCCCATGGGTGATATCGGTGTGGGGTGGTTTTCGCTGGGAGTGTGCGCAGTGACAGGTAGGGGAGCTACCGGGGGTTGGAGGAAAGACAGAGAGGCAGAGAAGTCAGCCCCGTCAGCCTGTGGCGACGCGTCGAGTAGGCACGTCGCGCGATTCCCGACTGCCGCAAAGCATCCCCCGAATCATGAGACGGTCGGGCGCCGGCAACGGGCCACCAGTTTCGTCCCTCTCGGCCGTACCGTGCTCGCCGGTGTCCTCCTTGCCCAGCGACCGATTAACCGCCGCTTAATCGGACACCCCGCCTAGGCCGGGACCCGTTTTGCGATCCTCCTGATAGTCAGCGCACTTAAACGTCTGCGAACGGTAGCGGCTGCCGCGGTGTTGGGGGCGGGAGGGTGGGGGGCAGAGAGAATCTGGAGCACAAACAGGTGGTGCGGCATCAGTCCAGCGCTGGGGAGAGATATATCGGGCGAAGTAACAGGTACTGTGACGAAAATTTCTCTTTCACCGATACCCTGACGCTTTTCACACCTCGCGCACTCGGATTCTGTTTTACGTGATCATTGTACAGCCGCGTGCATCCCCCGAAATGCGTAACCTCGTTCGGTGCGGTATTTTGTGCTGAATTCTAGGGTATGAAGAGGGTTGACAGGGATTCGTAAAGGGACTTTGTTTCAAGTTGTATTTTTTACTATTTGTTGGCGCATGATTGATATGGTTTTATTATGTTTGGAATATGCAGTCTTTTGTTTGTCTGGGAGAGATAGTTGTTTGAGGAGATTTTGTTTGTGGAACGAAGTATGGGGATTGTTGAATTTTATGGTCAGTTTGATTGAGCAGTTTGGTTGAAGTTTGTGTTTTGGTTTGAATTTTGAGTAGTTTGTTGGCGTGCGAAAGGTTTGGGGTTGTTTAGTTTGTCTGGTTGGTGAAGAAATTGTTGGTAGATATCATTGGAATTGAGATTGGTTGAATTGTCATGTGAATGATGGTGGTTGTTAAGAAATTTACTGTCTAAGGATATAGTCAGTCGTTTTTTCGGATTAGTTAGTTTTTGTTATGTAGTTTGTAAAGAATGTGACTCGCAGTTAAAACGTTTGTCGAATTTCGTGAAAAACGAATGGTAATTTCGAATCGTTTGGATTTGTTGCAGTTGGGATGAAAAATTGATTAAGAAGTTTTTTTTAAAAAAATGTGTTTGGACGAATTTTGTACGTTATTTCCTTTTTTGAATTTTTATCAGGTTTTCGGTAAACGTAAATGTATTTAAATGTACATCGTGTAAGATCTTATGTGACTTCATATTCTTTTGTGTGAATTCATTGTGCATTCGTTAGCAAACATTGTGCAAGATATGGTAGTCTTGAATATGCGACGCTTCTTTCGTTTTCATTACGATGTTCATGCGCTATAATCTGATATTTCATTCATTCTGTACGTACGACGTCTCTGATTTACTCTCCGTGGTATGTTAAAACTTTAATACACGCAGTTGGTTGTGAAGATTCGAAAAAACACGTTGACATACCGAAATAATGACTTCTCGAGGACTTTATGCATTCATACAGTGATAATTATTTAAAATTTAATATAGAGCTGTAAAGATGTTAAAATTTTAATTAATACTTCCTTTAATATTCGTTCATTTTTCATTTCATTTTCTATCTATGTGTCTCATCCAACAATATTTTCAAACGTTTATTTATAAAATCAAAAGGTTATCTAAAACACATCAACGACACTTTTAAATATTAACATTTTCAATATTTCAAGTACCAACAAAACACTACTTTTACATAAAATAATCTACTTTGTTACACAAAAATTGTAAGTTATAATTCAATTTAAAATTTCCTGTGTAAAAGGTCTATCCATTATTTAATCCCTATGATTTCTTTCACTAAAACTAAAATAATTCAATAATTATGCAATGTGTACGTTTATTCCAAATGTTAAAAATTAAGAATATACAAATAATGCTTAATTTATATCAAAATTAAATAAATAGCATCAAGATTTGATAAATTCAGTTAAACGTTTCACGAGCCTGACGCGATATTATAGGAAAAGAGGTTAAACACAATTACAAAATTTCTCGACGTCCTTTCGACCGCGACACTAATTGGAAACAACTTATAGTGCACCGGACACTCGAATACTGGCTAACATGGTCCACCCTTCCGTCCTTTCCTCTCGTGTTTCAACCCTCGACTTTACCCGATCTCGTATCAGTATTTTTATCGTTCACTGCTCAATTTTCCTCTTCGTTGCCATTTGATGTCGCGTGTTCATTGCGTGGTCCTGGTGGTTGTTCCTTGTTCCCGAAGGACGAACCGTTGATTTATTATTCAGCCCCGGGGTCGAAAGGTACGAATTATGCGGGCGCGGTTCATCTTTTTCTCTTAACATTAGGTTCACGAACATTTATTATACAATTTATCCTACTGTCTCTAGAAAAATTGATGTTCGTTCATTTGGAAATTAGGAAATTAGGAATTTAAAAATAAACAATTAACACTAAACTACCGAGCAATTAGAGTGACACATTTCTAATTATTTTATAAAAATTACAATACGTTTCATGACATTCGAAGGTTCTCTTGGTCTTGTATCTGTAGAAATGCACGAATTTAATTAAAATTCTCGCAAAAACCCTTTCATAATTGTAAAACTAGAAAAGATTAGGAGAGAGTGAGCAAGGCGTTTTGTCCGGAGTCTACCAGAGGATTCGTCAGTAAGGCATTCTTTTACCAAAAATAACTTTTATTTACAGTAATTAATTTTTACAAAAAGTATAGATAACGATATATTCTTATGCTACATTTTGTACCACATATTTCCGTGTCTTGGTTAGGTCCATTTTGGTAGATCCGTGTCTTAGACGCCGGGGTGAGTGAAAGGAGGTTTAACGGACAATTTTGTGGTAAAGGGCTAGTAGCGGGAAAGGCATACTAGGGCGTGTTGGCTCTCTATTGGCGGACGAGCTGTAGGTTGGTCGCCAGAAAATACTTGAAACTTGAGAATTCTGAAGTGGGTCAATTTGACTCCGTCGGTTCTTGCGTTAAGGTACATACATATTCTGCATACACCGCATCAATCGAAATTGATATAAACATTTACCCGGTATTGTTTATAAAATTCAATATGCGTCAAACTTACGCGTTGCGTAAATCTAGCGCTAACGGACTCCGGATTGCTTCTCTCGAACCAGTCACGTTTCCTCGTTTATTTGCGCGTTTACTTAGCGAGACGTTTTTCTCCTTAATAAATGTACACCGGAGCTGCGGAAAATCTAATCTGTCGCATTCTGGACTTAATAAGCACGCGACACGCGAGTTTAAACAGGCACGCGCAATCCTATGCCCGAGTTTTCGATTAAACTTCCTTCTCTCGCTTGTAGATCAGATTGTGTGTGTTTTTGTTCGATTAACTCTTAACTACCGCGGTAGAAAAAACTTATGAAAATTTACAGTACTCTGAGATGCAGTAAAAGCATGGTTTTAAAAATGTTTCAATCTTCTTTTGACGTATTTGCCTTAATAATTGGAGCAGAATGAAATTCAACGATGTTTATTCTACTCAGACTTACTTGTTAATTTTGACATTACGTTTTGGTTCCTTGGATCAATGAAAATGGGAATTGAAGAAACATTTATTCCCTTCCTTGTTATGATAATAATGTAAGAGTTATTTTAAATACTTATCAAAATGTATTATTGTTTACTATAAATTTATAAAACTCTTAGTTTATCGACAAGTGATTTAGAGCTGTTAGTGTTATGTTTCTTGTGAGGTGGGAAATTTTTGCACATAGTATAGATATTATCATGTGCGAATTGAAAATGTTGATTAAAGTTCTGTTCACAGTGAAATGAAAACATTTTTTGTGTTGTTACGACACCATATTTCTTTGAAAGAATTGTTATGGAGTTTGTAAAACTTAAAAGTAAACTTTATTACTAGCGAAAGGTTTCCTCTTATTCCATTTCCGGTCAGTGTCGGAAAGTAAATGGGATATTGGAGATGGAAGAGATCTGTATCTATTTAATGTAGTAATGTTGCACTGAATGTTTAATTTATTAGAATACAGAACTTTTAAAATATCGGTCACTGTATCAATTGTATTAATATGCGACAGATGTTGCGCAAACACTCAAATTTATAATTTTTTTCAGTAATTTTAAACAATGCATTTGTTTAACCTTTTTACATCGTTATAGAACAATGTGCTTATTTACAAATATTTTGTAGCTAATGTAGATTGCAATGAAATCATGAATGTTGTTTGTTTCTCTTAATTACCCACGATATCAAGCACAACGTTGACTTGTGTAATTTATGTAAACGTATTCTATTCGTGTAAAGCTAATAGAACTAATCTCCAGAAATTCATGTAGTTATCATGGATGACATGAAATTAATTTAATGCGCTTTGATCGGTAACAAAATCGAGATAATGGAAGATATAATTAAATCATATCACGGAACATTCAATTTTAATGAATCTTATATGTAAATATTAATATTTGTATTTTCTAGATGTCCTATTGTACATGTTCTTTCTTCAAACTATTATTATATAATGAAATTGTACAGAAAATAAAAAAAAACTTTTCACAATATTTTTTCATTACACGAGCGCAGACAAATATTTTTAATGAATAATTTTCTATAATTAATTACGCATTGATTTTGAACGAAACAGAGGGATCGTTCTAACGAGTAACTAAGAGTAATAAAAAATTGATTACTCGGAACGTTGAGCAAAATTTTGTACGCAATTCTTATCGGCAGAATAATTTGTTACATCTTATGTGATTGATTCTCTATATTACTCTCCGATTGGTCAGCTATGTGGGTTCCACAATCTCTTTGTAAGGAATGGGCGGAGGAAATTCAGAAAGGTAATTTACTAAGCCTGAAGAGAAGCTCAATAACGTTAATAAATTACAAGCATCAATTTCACTTTGCACGAGAGTATTTCACCAAGATTAAACCGGGTATATCGCTAATTTACACTTCAGAGGTGCTTTTATGTAAATTGTATGCTATGTAAAAATCTATCTTAAGAAAAAATTACTCGTTTCAAAAGTCAACTATTTACTATAGCTAAATAATATTTTATTTGTATTTCACAGATCGTTTTTAATGGTTGACTTCGTCTTTGACTTGAAACTGAATCTTTATCATTGCATATCGAATGAAAAGAACATTTGTCAACATATATAAAATGGAAGAAGTTTAAAAGAGTAATCGCTGTGATGAAATTTGGTTTCATAGATTCTGTTTTATCATATACATGAAGAGACATTTTTCATTTTCCATTGTACTTTTAAGATACACAAGATTGAAAGAGTAATTGCTATTATACTCACTAATTTTTCAGTTTTTACTTCGTTAAATGTTTCGAATGAACCACATCTTACTAGGATCGATAAGATGCGTGCATTTTCCGGTTTCTGCTTTATTAAATAAATTATTTCTATTTCAAAGATGTCCGTGAGCACTTTTTCCAGAGTTTCGTGTTGGAATAGTATTGTTTCTTTTATTTCCGTACTGCTATTTCGTTTTCTCACTAAAACATGAATTTTTCCGAAGGATTTCATGACATTCCTTGCATTCGCATTTAATGGAAAGCGAGGATGATTGAAACGCAGAGATTTTCAGGAATCGCGACAATACCCATACATGTCAGTCTACGATAAGATCGTTGATGTTCCAAAGTGTTCCGCATATGTTGCCTAGAATTTTCGTGTAGACGTTTTCATGGAAACCACGATTTCATTGCAGGAAACATAAAATAAAATAGAACCTTCAAAATATAATAGAATATTGCTTACAAAAATTTATATGCATTTATTGAAGGAATAATTAATTTTTTTCTAATATAATATACACATACAATATATATTTTAAATTTTCCAGTGATTATTTCGCGGATTTTTGATAGAAACTCTTCGCGTATATGCAAATACTGTATTGAATATTTATTTTCCTTTGGCAAATATGGTACGAAGAGCTTTGACATTCTCGTATGCATTTCATATTTTACTATTTACAATTTACTACATTACAGTCTACTTATATTTCTTTTTAAAATTTCATAAAATGTTACGAAAGCGTTGAGCGAAACTTTCGACATACATGTATTTCGCGATTCGAATTTCTAATTTGATTTGTTTACGGTCACTGTAGATTTTTCTCTTTGAGCTGTTCTATACGAATGATGAATTCGCTCTTTCGCGGAGTTCTAATCTCAATTTTTAAACGCTTGGAACTAAAAAAAAAACGGTGAATACCTCAGGCAATATTGTTATTGATTTTTCGTTGGTTTTTTTACGTAGAATCTTCTTTCAAATGTTAACCACCCACCTGTTGTCGGACACACTGCGCCCAGACAACTGTGGAAGAAGGGTAAACAATACTGCATACACTGTTGCTTGTGTCTGATAGTTTGTATACTCAGCAATGTTTCGAATTTAATCTTCTTCCAAACGAAACGTTATTATAGTTGAATAAAAAAAAGCGTTATTAAGTCAAACGTTATTTAAACGTTATTGCACTAATAGTTACCGCACAACTATATAATTATAGTATATTCTGGTGTATTATTATATAATCCATAATCACAACCATAATTTATTCTAGGAAACAATTGACGAACATAAGTATAACTTATTCCAATGAATTATTATATAATTAATATCTGTGTCAAAAATTATTTAACACTAAAATCTTTTACAAAAACTAGAACAGTACTCGTATCTGTGCAAATACACAAATTTAATTAACAACTTCTGCACCTTTATCATTTAGATGCTCGAAGAATAAGGATTCTGAAGTAGGTCAATTTGTTAATGTTAAACAGCTGCAACAAAATTCCTTCTTCTAATTATCTTTCGTTTCATGTTCTCCCCGTATTTTTCGACCTTCTTTCATCGTGAGCTTTTCCTATAATTCCTGTGTTTTCCACGTTTTCAAGGTTCTGCCGTTTAAATCGGGTTCCTCGGGAATGGTTTTACGATTCGCGAGTCGCGCGGACGCTTGAACGTGGATTCCTTTTTTTATCTCCGCGCATAACCGAAGAGGATGGAGATTTAACGTCTCGTGTTTACAGTTGAATTTTATTTCGCTTTGCGCCACGCGTACACCACTCGAGGATATTGATGTACAGTTAAGGACCATCTTGTATGAACGCTTCAACGAATGCGCAACTACGTGCAGTTACATTATGAAGCACTGGCGTCGCTTTAACAGATTTTAGCGGGGCATTACTGTTCGCGGAGCACCCGGATTTGCAGGACATTGTACCAGTTACTTGCATTTGACGAGTAATCTTAAGGCTTGAAACGATACTAATTCTTTCAACGATGAATTCTTTATTTTTTTCAGATAAACATATAATTCTTCTTTATTTTGCTTTGGTTTTTTATTCAAATATACCTTAGGTGCATCCGTCCTGCGTTTGATGAGTACACACTTTATTATTTTATCGTTTTATTGCATGTAGAACAAGATTTTTCAAATTAAATTCCACAGTTAACAGGTTATTGTTTCATCGGGTATCTCGAGCGGGCACGATGAACTGTATCAAGAATCTATTATAATATATCCTACATGAAACGGCGATCCCTCCTTTATTTTCACTCTACACGCGCTGCTTTATTTTAGTCCTAATCCGAGTGGCACGCTGCATTACACTTGACCCTCGATTCACGCGGAAATCCGTTCCACGTGGATTCGTTCCACGCCAATGAAAATCGTGTAAATAGAGTCTGCTGGTACAAGAGGAAGCAAAATATTGGACAGAAAAGCTGGGATAAGTTTCAGAAATACATATTTCATTTAGCCAAAGAAAAGAAATAATAATAATGAGGTTTCAGAAAACAAAAGTACATTTTATTCGATCTAACTAAATTTAGATCGCATAAATAAAGCCTGCCAGTACAAGAGAAAACAAAATATTGGACAGAAAAGTGGGATAAGCTTCAGAAATACATATTTCACTTAGCCAAAGAAAAGAAATAATAATAATGAGATATCAAAAAACAAAAGTATATTTTACTAGATGTTACTAAATTCAAATATTGCATAAAAATTACCTAGTAAATAGTCTTCTAATTTACCGTGTAAAAAAGTACCGTGTGAATCGAGAGTCAGGTGTACGTGATTTAGATCCTATATATACCAGCGACGCGATCTCGTCGCCGCAGCGGTGACGCTGTGCGATTTTGGAAGGACGAAGACGTACAGTCCTTTTCTTCTTCTTTTGTGAGACAAAAGAACTTTGTTTCTCTGTTACTCGAAAACAATTGCTGCAGCACAGCAACGGGTTCGCGTCACTCGCGTGCATAGGCTCTTCCAGCTATCAAACCTAATTTACACTAGCGGTCTGGATTAGGACCAAGTCAAATCATGGCCGATCATGATCATTGCCAATGAAATAACATGTAATTCAATGGAAGCTCTCACAGTTGGCACGATCAAATCAAATTGAAATTGATCGTCGAGCTGGTTCACTGTCGATTGAACATTGCGATGCGATTTCACGTGATCGGCGTTTCTGCATGGCTGACAAAAAGGATCATGGGTGACGAGCAATTAATAGGATTTGTTAGAGGAAATAATAAATTGTGCGAATTTAGTCGCAATGAATTGTATTCGAAACGGTTTTATCGGATTTATTTAAAACTGTCTTCTTGACCTTAATGCAATTGCCTCCTTATTGAAATTAACGTGATTTTTATGAAGGTACGCTTAGAAGGGATTCATTTTTTTCGAATGAACAGGAATGAAAGATATATTGATGGGATTCGATTGTTTTTGATCGTTGAATGTGAATGCCTTGATAAAATCCTTGATCGTGATCTGTTCGCACCGTTGATTGTCAGTGTGAATCAAGCTTAAATCGATGCCGGTGCCCCTTTATTGTTAGGGTCGGACATTGATTGGCCATTGTCCACTGGCTGCCGCGATAAAGCGGGGTATATTTCTGGTGATCAAACCTTAATTGGTCCAACATTCTTGGGCATTTACGCTTCGATTAAAGTATGTGAGAAGATGAATTCCTTTCGTGTCGGTATTTCGTTCGTTGAACGTCACAGTTGACCATTAGATGATTAATACCTTTTACTTCGTTTTTCGAACGGAAATTTTATTACGTTATATGTATATTACATTACGAGAATGTTACAAGCATTACGCATTTCAAAGTTTTAGTAATTCTTAATCAGACTCGTTAACAGTGTCATTATATTATACTCCTATTTTTATTAGATAAATTTACTGTAATATATAGTGTCTTTAAGTTAATTAAAACGTGCATTACTGGCATATCAACGTTGCATGATGTTACAAGCTCGTAGAAAAGGAGAAACAATTTTGAAATACTAATATTTTAGTTTCAGTTTATATAAAAAAATTTGAAATCTGTTTCTGGAAACTTTAGTGTATATTCAAGAAAAAGTTATAAAAGTATTTTGCTAACTTGTTAAATGTCAGAGTAATAAATGTGAATCTAGAAAATGACGAATACCGTTTTATCGGGCTTGACGGAATTTCTGCCCCTGGAATTGAAAATAAAAGTTCGTCGTGGAGAGTGAAAAATAAGAGCCTTCCGCTATCTACTGATAAATATGAATATTCTGATAAAAGTCCATCAATTTCACGGAATACCTGGAAATACCCTGCCAAGCTGCGGGTGCATTTTATTCGTTTTGAACACTCTGCAACGATCAACAGTGATACAGATCAAGCTGGCGATTCAGAAAAATTAATTGAGTTTCAGCAAACAATACGAAATTTGCTTCTATTGGAATAATTCCTTTCGCTCTGTCCATTAATTGGCATTCGATTTAAAAATTGGTGACACTCTGCACGTCGAAAATATGCAATCGTTTCTAGTAACAACAAACGTGATCTAATAAAAAATAACTCATTCATGGTGATTACAAATTTCTAGAAGAATCGTAGGAATTGTTAAAAATTTGTAAATCCATTAAAATTTTATTTAGACAAATTCAATAGTAGGCCACTTATATTCTAATCGTCTCACTATATATTCCAATTTTTCATATAATTTATTGTTAGAAAATCGGAACGTTACTTTGAAAAATTATTATTTTCTATCTTTGAATGTATTTACACGATATAAAATGAAAATGAAACTGTAATATTTACGGTGAAAAACGATTGTCAAAGTTTTGGCATTTTATCAGAAAATCTGTCAAAAATATCCCTTGAAATTATGTTGAAAATGTGATTAAAAGTGAACGGTATCCGTGGATCATCGCATAACATATTCATAACGGTGGAATGGCGAACAAATCTATTCAGTAAGGATCTATGTGCAATCTTCGTGTCTAAAGAAGTTTAACCGTCATTTTCTACCTGTCTTATTAGGTTCGTGGAACGACTTTGTTGAAGAACCTCAAGAAATTGGAGTTCCCGAGGTACTTACGCCACGATAAACGTCCGTGCGCGATATACACGACGGAACGGGGTTATTTTCTACGCTATCGCATCTCATGTAAGGAGCACGGGACAATCAGTATTTATTACGGGATTCGTTGAGAGGAACCGCCTATTGACAACATTCTACGAATATGCTGAGCCCAAAAATGCAGAGGACTGGTGAGTTGTTAATCCTGTTATAGTATCGCAAATAAATACACAAACATATACCGACGAATATATTTTCTAATTGTATAGCTTTAGTTTTTGTTAGTATTATATCAGTTTCATATGATTTTCGACTAATTTTTTTTAAGATAATATGGTTTATATTTAGAAGACTAAATTTAAATTATACCTTTATGACAGATAGTACTAATGTTTAACATTTGTATATGTCTGCCTGTTTACTGATCCTTTTTAAGTATTTAATTTCATCTATACCACTTTGTCTTACAAGAAATTGTTCATGGGTTTAATGTTATTTTTATATCTATATTTTAATGCAATTATAAATTATCGAATTGTGTGAATTCTTTGAAAAAGATTCGTAATAGTAGAAATAATCTTATTTAATAGGAAATTTATGGAATTGGTTATATTATTCTGTTTTGATGAATTTTACGTAATTCTACGCTTTCATGTACGAAAATATGTTTTCTTGTGCTTTTAAACTCACGGATCAAGAATTATTTAATTGTTGCTTGTTACATAAAAGAAAATTCCTTGACAACGGAAGTGAAGTGGGGGAAGCTCTATATACTCGCGAGTAAAGCTTGAACAACACGGCCTTAGGATATATATTTATATATGCACATATTTATAGATCCTATGAACCGCGCGGTCAAATGAGCATCTGCATTATGAACCGTGGAAATTGAAATTGTGCTAATTAACATAAATATATCGGATAATAAAATATTCAAACGAGCAGGTGTTATATATTACTACGCAATCGATAGTTCGCATAGATAATTATTCATAATTTTAGAAATTATTTGATAAGTTGCAAAATCTCTTTTTGATTTATAAATTTTAAAGAAATAAATATAACTTTTGTCCTTAATACTTTATCTCAATGAAAAGTGTTCGATGAACAGTTGAAAGTTTCAGTAGTTTTTAATTTTACGAAAAGAATTTGTTGAAAATACATTCTTTCATTTAATATCTTATATTTTTGTCTATAATCACAAATTGTATTTGTTACTTTGTAGATGCATACATTCAATAAGACTTCTTATGATTTGTTTATTCCACATTTGTATGTATTCATGTTATAGAAAATTACATATTTGGCGTAGCAGAAGATGATAAAAGATTTTCTATACTTTCTTTGAGTCCACATGTAATACTCAATAGATATCGTACGCTGTACTCAGTGTTCTTGTTTGTGTTTCCATTTCTGCCCTATCCAACCGTACGAGAAAGCAGAACGTTCTCTAAACTGCAGTAAATCAAAGTTCAACTATTTCTCTCGTTAAAATACTAAAAAACTATTGAAAATACAATTTCTCTTTTCGTTAAATTGTTTTGAAATCTCATATGCAGTTAAGAAAGCATAATGCAATCCTTAAGAACGTTTAAATTCCTAAATTTCCCCTCGATTTAAATAATTTATTGTTTGTAAGTATTTCTTGTATCGATGACGTATTTTATCGATAAAGAATATTACAGACTTTATTTTTAACGAGAAAGGAAATAATATCAGGGAGCTTATAATTTAATTGAATATAATTTCACTTCAAATTTCGATTATTCTACATCAGAATTGTTTTTATTAAATTTTCTAAGTAAAAATGTGAAGTGTAAACAAGAATAATGAGAAGAATACATTATTTTTATATAGACCTTCCGTTACAAATAAACTGAACCATTCGGCCAAAAGTCCAATTAAATTTCTAAAAGTACCAATGTTGCTTTTAATCGAGCGCAACACCTGTCACGGTGAAATTTCGCAGCTACATTTTAAAAGTACATTCCCAGGATGTTAAGCTTTATGAAAATGTAAAAGGCAAAAAATCGATTTCTTTAAAGGCGTCATCATGGCTCTGAACCTTTAAGGGGATGTTCTCGTTTAGAAGGATCCAAAGTCATTTTTTTCACACAGCCTGTTCAAAATACCTGAGACAGAAAGCGTGCAAGCGTGAAGCTCCCTGGCATGTTATTCCAGAGAGTCTATTGATCGCTGAATTTTTATGTTCCCATAGTAATCAGTGTCGTGGCAGTTCACCTAAAATTTACATAACAATGCAAACTTTAATGACGCAAAATTTCCAAGTTCAACGTTAAATTTCACGATAATATAATCATTCTAACTTCATGTGAATTCCGGAATAGCGTCGAGTAAAATCAACGATCGAATTTGTTTAAAAAAATAAATGTTAATCAAACAAACACCGAACTCGCATTGTTGATTTCGCTGTGGCACGTGTAATTCCTTTTTCACCGAGATTCCTGTAAACACAGCGGGATTGCTAACGAACTGATATAATTGAATTTAATTAAGCGAGATGAGAATAGAGGAACTTTCAGTTCGGAATGCCTGACAACTGTGCAGTCGCGTGACTAATGCGTCGAATGTATTCCGCTTCGGGACAATGATGCGCGGCTAGTTAGCACGACACGTCTCGGGAACATTGATACCGAACGTTTTGATTCGGTTTGCGGGATCGGCTATGTCACGACTAAACACCAGGCGCGTTCATTGTGTTTGTTTCAGTGAGAGTGAACGACTCGCAGCTCGTCATGCTGTCCGAGAAAGCGCACGACGATCACTCGATGCGGGGATATTTGCATAAGCGGACCGCGGACTCTGCCAGGTGGCAATTACGTTGGTTCGTTTTATATCAGGTGAGCCAGCGATCTTCCGCCAGTTTTTAACCTCTTGCACTGAAGAAACCCATATACGTCGAGATGTTTTTGTTGGAAAATTGCCAATCACGTCTTATACCGTCAGTTGTTCGGAACCTGGCACTCGTGACGTTAAAGGGGCGGATACAGTCGCTCCGAGAAATCCAATTGCGAGTCCGGAAACGACTCTCTCCACTCTTTGTCGCGCGATCCGATTAGTGTGCCTGAGCGTTTTAGCCTATCATATACCAGAATAGAACATTTGTGTGAGGAAGGCGTGTGCTTTCGGATCTGACCACTCAGACGAAAGTGCCAGGTCCGGTGCAACGAGCGGTATACATCGATAGTCTCGCTGTAGTACAGCGAGATTGTTTTGAAATGTATCACTGTGTACAACACGATTAACCCTAATCGGACCACGATGTGAGTTTGAGTCACATTTGAACTTTTTACTTAAATCTTTTGATCATTTCGTATTGAATTTCCAAATGTTTTTTGGGCTTTTAAAATTTGGGCCCTATAAACAAGAACAATAACATTTTAATCGTTCCTTTTATTCTGATAAGTGACTGAAAGTCACATTGTGGTATGGTAAAAAAATTAAAATAAATGGTAGGAAGACGAATAAATAAATTTCATTGGATTCTACGAAGTGACAGATTAGCAGTTTTAGGAAGTATACTGGAGAAGCGCTGTCGCGTTGCTTCGCACTGAAACGGTTAAATGAATTTTAATCGTCACCGATTTCCTTTGAGGAACACGCGTTTTAAACGGTTTTTTAATTAGCGGTTCTACGCTACGTCGAATATTCGTTCGGAATGAACATTCGACCATCGTTTTAGCCGCCTGTAATTAAATTTGTTCATTTTCTGTATGAAGAGATTCAAACGAAAGTGATGTGGTGGATATAAAAAATATTCGTTTACTTTTCATTAACGCAACGCAATTAGTATTGCCATTATAAAGAATCTAATATTTTAATTTCAAAGAATTTTATTTCATATTGCAACAAAGGTTTACGCTGTTAGTTTGATTTTTCTGTAGATAGCAAACATCGTTTAATCAGTTAGCCGTGATTATTGAGTATCCTCGTTCTGTAGAAATGACAATATTTAAAATAGTTGTTACATAAATCGCAATTTTAACGAATACCAAACTATATTCGTAAATTTCAAGATGTTCAAAGTATTCATAGGACAAGACGAAATGAAACGAGCAAATAAAAAAATATATAGAAAACGGTATACAATTCGAATTTAGGTGAATACTTTTCACAAAGGTCGCCACAGGTAATAGGTTAATCGGTTAATTGTGAAAATCGCTTATGGTTTTCATGAAATCGGTTCACCCGGGAAACGAGGATTGCTAAGGGCAGCGGTGTTTCAAGATTAAAGTTTCCCTTTTGTTCCACCTGTGACGTTCCATCTCAACTTGATACCTTCTGTTTTGAACGTACTGAACTGCCGGTGTGTAACAATAAGTTACTGAACCGTGAAGCTCCTTTTACATTGCCGTTTCTATGGACAGCAGGAAACTTCGAGTGCTTTCTAGGTCAGCATACGACACGACACTATCAGCTTCTTTATTTCTGCGATTAGAAGCTTCATTGCATAGTGAATGTTCTTTTTACATATTCTAAATCATTTAGATAACCGTTGAATTGATAATATAGCTAACGAGCATTTCTATTGAGTAAAAACTGACGTATTGATTAAACTCTTGTGTGTTGATTAGTAGAATTCTCGTCACATTTTTAACATTCGTTTAACAATCGAATTTTCGATTAAATTAGAATCAAATTTATGTTATGATAAAATACAATTCAACTTTATTGATTCATATTATTCATTACTATTGTCATTAAAAAGCTGAAGGGAGGGGGGGCTCATGAAGTCTCAGAAAATATAGAAGTGAGGCAAAATCGAATAACGCAGCATGCGGCTTTCATCGAGCCATGCTTCATCTATGAGAGCGAATTTTCGCTAAAGTCATTGCTTACGGCATTATTGAGGTGGTTATAGTTACATGCCTCATCCTGTGTTCGGTAAACATGTGGCGGTATATGGCTGCGTTAGACAACTTTTGCATGTTTGTTAACGCCACGCAACCTATATTATTCAAACACCAATTACACGGGTATTGTATTATCCAAAGGCTTCGTTATTTCAGTGAGTAGTTATTGAAATTATTTAACAGTTCTAGAATTACTGATTTTAACATGTCCCATCTAGGAAAATCGTGATTGTTCAGTGAAGTCCTTCACATTTTTTTACTGTTATTTTGATCTTCTATTGAAAATTTTCCTGTTAACATGAAAATGAGGGTAAAAAAGATACTTCAATAAAGGTTAATGATAGTCTCACTCACATTTTTAATACATGAATTTCATACGACCTTTATATCATTATGTTTATTAATCCATATATATATATTTAAAAATAGCAATAAAAATTGTGCTACAATCAAAGACACGATAATGATTTTCCAATAAAAAGTAAACTTATTCGTTGAATCGGAAACGGTACTCGGCTTTTAAAAGATACTGGTGAGTTTGTGTTTTCCTTAACACAGGCGAAAGTTCCTTGGAAATGCGTTCTAGATACAAGATAAAATTGTCGAAGCTTCAGACAACTTTGAATATTTTCGCAAGTCGTCCGCGAAAGTAGTAGACGAAAGTTTTTTTGTTACCAGAATCGTGTAACCGTTTTTGCTTGACATTTCTCGACTCTCTATCTGAGTTCCTGTCGGTTCAAACTTTCACGGTAATCCTTTGTTACGGGGATAAATTTCTTTCGAAACATTCATTATCCTCCATTTATTTAGCATCCTTATCGCGATCGGCGCTCTTAAGTTTTATATCTCTCTCAAATAAATTAAGGTGCCATTTATTGTCACTGTGTTCAAGATGTTGTTTATCCTTTAGACTTCAACAGTGCTCGAATGTCTTCTTATAATGAAACTTTCAGCTTTATTGTATTTAATCCTAATATATACTTAATTTTCCATTTTATGCAGTGAATAACGCGTAATCTTAATATTCGTTTAATTAAATATTCAATTAATTACAAGACGATTTTAATTCCCGAAGTTTTATTTAGTGTGGAATATTTCAGTTTGTAATATTAATTATATTACGAGTAAAGTATTTTCCTAGAAATAAATAATTTTCATACAAGGTTTTACTTTTCTTTCCCAATATTCCTGAATAATAAACCTTTAAATTGAGTGATCAGATCATGTTTTATTCCTTATACACGTATTCACAATGTGGTCAGAGTAAAGAGATAAAAATCAAATCTGTCAAGCTAAGAAGCAAATGTTAATTTCACTTTTTTCTTCGAACAATTGATCATTACTCTGGTGTTTGTTTCAGAATTTGCTCTTCTACTACGAGAACGAACACTGTTCCAGGCCCAATGGCGTTGTTTTGTTAGAAGGTTGCTACTGTGATCGCCTCATCACCGCCAATGGCAAACATCCAGATAAACAGGTAGATGTACACAACTTTTAGTTTTTGTGTTGTGTCGGGCTTGTGTGCGAGAGATACACTATGCCCAGTAACGATGCTGTAAATGTTTCTTAACGATAAGGAAAGGAAAATTGAGTTCCTTGTCTGAGAGACAATCAAAGGTTTGTCAGAGAGCTACTTATGGTCATTAATTAAATTCATAATATATAATTAATTATGACTGAATAAGTGAAAGGAATGATATAGCAGAATCTGATGTAGAATTTCAAAAAAATAAAGAAACTAAATAATGTGTTGAAAAATTAAAATGTCTTCACTAGTTCTCAAAATATTCAATTAAATATCTATACTTTTCACTTCAAACTTCGAGAGTTATTATAACAGAAAAGTGGGAAATATTTTTGTAAAAAATAACTTGCTTTATAAGAAAATAATTAATATTAAAATGTTAATGAATAATATAGTAGTTCAAATGATATTTATGGTATAATATATCAGAACTTTGTTTATGAACATCGCATGCGTTCGTATAACTAGATCCACCGTTGTCTCTCAATTCATATAATAACAGATCAGGTCTGAGTTTAAGTACTTGAACTCACTACGAGCCTGTTCAAATAAATGAAGTACAGCTAAATAGAATTCTACTATACTGTAGGGTCCTCGATGTCGATTATAACAAGCTGAAAGTGTACAGAACAGTGGGAAATGTCCTCTCGCGATGTTCGGATTTCGTTATTGACCAAAATATCGAAATGTGACAAAGCGAGATATGATAAAGAAGACATCGATGCTCATATTCATTCTCTATCGTTATATCTCGCATTGCCGCATTTTGTATCGTTTACGTTCTTCGTTTCGCCATTCGACCGATAAAAAAATGAGTTCTAAGCATGAAAGAAATAACTGAATAAGTATTAAGTAAAAGTAAAAGCAAATGCTATGTAGATTTCTCATGTAGAATTTTTAGATAAATCGCACTCACATTGTCAAATATCTATATCTTCAATTGCTTTTAGTAGTATATTAAACCTTCCACACCAGACCAATTTAACTATTCTTCTTATACCTATCTATTTTCATAAATATATTTTCCTTTTATTTCCTTTCATTACATCTGAATACTAAGCGTTATACATACAAACTTTAAGTGTTTACCGGAAAATTCAATAACTCAATGAGTTATTATTTAAAAATAAATAAACTTCATATCGTGACGTAACAGTACAATTTCAGTGAAGTAATCTTTATTTCGTAATAAAATTATTATTTAACACTCTGTGAGCCCATGTAACTTTGAAGTCACATATCAGTATATTGGCATCTTGTTGATTTATTTTATTTTGCACTCAAAGTGGTGAATAGAATGAAGTAATCGAAAGAAGCAATGAAATTAATAAAAGTAATTAACTGCAACTTTTATACGTTCAGGCGTGAAAGTTTAACGTCATTGTAACTTGAAATTGACGAAATATATTCGTTTGATGAAATTATGGAAACTATTGAATATATTGTTAATTCGTATTCATATGTAGATATTTATTAATTTTGTACTGCATAGACTTTGTTATACTCGCGGACAAAAATTCGGCCCATAGAGGGTTAAAATGTGTCTATATTATTATATCTATCAAAAGATAGGGAGAAGCGGAAAAAAGAATTTTTTTAGGGAGGTGTAGTAGCATAAAGGTTGGGAACCGCTGCTCTATAAACTAATACAGTACTCACAATATCCCTAGTAAAAGCTACATCCTTCCACGCACACGACGCAAAGTGTCAAAACCGAACATCACGAATGGACGTTTCTCCCACCTTTAGCTAGTTGTTACTTGGTACAAACGCAAGAGGCGAACTACTTTCAAAACGAACACGAATCATAATTCTCATGAAACGGCGGAAACCGTGCCAGAAATAATTGCGTTCGCCTTCGGTGGATTACAGAGGGTGACTATCGTTATCGGCGAAATTGCTCGTCCCGCGTACTCGTAGGTATCTGCCGTGTGTACCTATACACATGCACACGTCGCAGTCGGGTCAAGTGTTGTCATGGGAAACGTGTCGCATGAAAGTCGGCTAACGTTACATGAAAAACTCGCGGACACGAGCCCCGGAGCGTAGAATACACCGTCCGCGTCCCTTTGTTTCCGTGTTAATACAACAAGTTCTCGATGCGCGCGGATTACACACAGAGACTGAGGTGCTGGGACGACTCGTTCTGACGGAGTCAGCGCCGACAAAATAGGTTCGTGAATTATTCGCGGTAAACTACAGACATCACGTACAGAAGTTGAACCTCTTGCGCTGAAAGACCTGCCATGATGAAACGTTCTTCCAAAATTGCTAATGACGTTGCTACGTCGTAACAACATAGCTATGCACATTTTCGGTGTACACGTTTCAAACAGATAGAAACGATCTTTAGGTATAGGTATAAGGCAAGAGGAGATTTCTTAATCCTTTGTACTCTAGAAGTTTTTCACTGGAAATATTCAATATTCTCTTATGCAGATGACATTTTCTGAAATTGACTTGACGAGAAATCGCGCAAAATGACTACGAAACTACGTTTAACTTTTACGAAAAAACCGATGGTATAAATTATCGCGAACACTCTGTATATATGGGCAATGATGTTAAAATTAAAACTATGCTATAGGTTAATAAATAAACTTAGTATACACGTCTGCGCGAAATAGGCGAGATCAAAATTATTCGCACAAGATTTTGCCGAATCTTTGTGTTAATTGCAGGAGGTTAATAGCTGGAGGAATTGTGTCTTTACAGAGGGAAACGCTTCAAAGGATGTAGTAAGATGTTTGAATCTTGTCACGTCATTGGATTAACATCGCGATACGTGACGGGTCTGCAAATTGCCGGCGGGATCTAATTCCCCTTCGCGCGATGGCAAATGGCACTGCGAGAAAGAGACGTTATATTAGGTCGGTGCCGTTCCTCTTGTAAAAATATTAATTATGAAGGTCAATTCATTCTTTCCAATTTGTTAGCGTAATTTGATTACAGTAGTTTTCAGTGCTTGCGAAATTTTTGATCATTTACATTTGGACGAAGTTTCGGAAGAAATATTTTTAAATTGTTTTTTAAGATATTCTTTATATTTTTATATCTTCCTTAATATATTTCTCTAAAATACGTATGTTAGGATATATTCTGAGTTTTCATATGTTTTTTTCGTATCACGTGCAACCCGTGGAATTTTATACTTTCAGATTTCTCAGAGATGTACAGGGAATCGCGGTTTAATATTTATTTTCGTGTTTCTTGGTGCTCGAAATGGAAATAGTTCGTGAATATTAATCCTGACATCCACCGTTTCTGTAAAAATTTATTGGGGTACAAATTTTGACGGTTTCGTTCACGTCACAGACAGTTTTATAACAGTCTTTCAAATGAAAACAATATTTCGCGTTTATTAGTTAAATTTGTTAAATTATAGATTTCGCTTTGTACCAGTGATGTCTGCACTGACCTTTTTGAATTAAAAAATTCCTTTTTTAATTTTTTTTATATAATAAAAATGGCAGGAACGTCAACGTTTAATAATAAAATACTAAAAGTCACAGCAGATGTTTCATATGAAAAATGATTGAATACGAAAGAAGAAATAAAAATGATTTTTTTTAAATTATACATGTAAATGATATTTTATATTAAACTCAGAAATGTAACTCATAATAATTGGGCAAAGTAACAGATCAAAAATATCCCTCAGCTTCCAATTTCTTTTGAGCAGCTATGTGGCAGGATAATCGGATACTCTTCTATAATATTCGTAACACGATACATTACACTGGGGACGTTTTAATTGACAAAGTATAGAGAATTATGCTCCTCGTCAAATATGTATTCAAGTCGTGGTGTTTGAGGAAGAAATTCCGTTGAATTACCAAACTTTTCTGCTGCTCTTTATTCCGCGTTGATTTCGTTTCAACCGCATGCGTATCAGGTTCGAAACATTCCGAGATGTTTCACTGGATAAAAGTGAATGAAATTATGGCTCTTTATACCGCATTTCCTTCGCAATAGCCTCATTGCGGAGTGATACACTTGTACCAACAATTTTCTGAAATTAGCGAGTCTTAGGTCTCGACGAACACGTTAAAACATTTTCACTTTTGACATTCATCGGGCTAAGTATGATAAACCTTGCTCTTCCATCCCCGTTTTCATTAAATAAATTGCTTCTAGTTTGTAGGACTTTCGATGAATATCAACTACGTCAATCAACGGGCTAATCGTTCAAAGTGTTTCCTATATTTCACGCCGGAATTCGCGTCGATATCATTTAACCCGAGTATATTTCAATACATCGTTTTACGCGATGTTTTTCAAACAGTTTGATAAGTATTCATATTTTATTTGCATATAATATGCCCGTGGCATTGTAAATAAATGTAATACGAATCAGTAGAAATATGCTTAACGAGTGGTCCGATTTTACTCATGCAGGTAGGTTGCATTTGTGGTATTGCAAATAAATGTAACGTAAAAGAATCAAATGTGTAGTAATGGAAATAAAATAGGATATCGAGTCTATATCTCTGTAGAAATGGGATTGTGAAAGGTTGACAGTGAAACACACTCTGCATCTGCAAGAAGCGTCACGTTGAAGATATTAGATTGACTGAAAAGCCTTGACTTACTTTTCAATGCAGCATTTATACTATAGTGCTCTAATGAATATTACCAATAAGCAAACTAAAATACAACAGAAAGCTTTCGAATAAAATGCGCCATAGTTTAATGAAATCTAATTTAACGTAGCACAATTCTTCTTTAACCCTTTACAGTCGAGAAGTGACTCTCAATTTCCATTTGATTCAACGCAGTGTAATTATAAAACTGCAAAAATTTGGTAAAACTGATAATATATGTATATTTTAAGATTGACTCTCATGAATTGAAAAGGCGTAAAAATGTCCCATAAAGCCGCAATGTTTAATTCGACACGAACTCATTGTAAGTGGAAAAAGTAAAATTATAAAAATTCAGTAAAAATGATAATATATATTCCAAATTGACTTTTCGACCTTTCCAATAGCGATTATAAAATTAACTATAAGAAATGTCGAAAATCCAAACGAGGAATGATTAAACTGAGAAAACACTTTAAAGCTTCAAAACGTGTCTTTTGATAAACTCTTGAATCACGTGTGGTCGTTGCCTGCGCCGCAGCGTGTTTGCCATTCCTACATACTGTGGAGGTCCCGCGTTAGCCAAGCCGACCTTTGGTTCAAGAGTGAAGAGGGGCAAAGGGATTCTTCCACTCACGACGCTCGGACCTCGGCGTACACCAATAATGACCATGTGTCGTAAAGCCGAGCGCTGCGAGTAGCAGAGTCCCCTTGCCTCTCTTCACGTTTGAACCAAAGCTCGACTAACGTGGGACCTCCAGTCCATAATATACACATACACGCTATTATCGCTTGAAAGTGAACGCAGTAGACAAAACAACGCGCAGCGCCGTTGCCGGTGAATATTTGCTGTTGGTTAGAGGTATTGATTTTAATCAGCACCGACGTTAATGGACTAAGTGCAGTGTTTGATAGGAGGTGACACGCCGAATCGGCCACGAGTTGGAAAAGTCGCGGGCGCGGGATCCCTCTGATGCACTCGGTGCATTTGTTTGCCGGGCGCGGCGCCCTCTTTGTTCCCATGCTGACTCCGCACAAACGCGACCGGGTCGGCGCGTTCACGCGAAGAAATGAGCGTTCACGCGAGGGATATTTGCATGCTACGGCAAACGCGTAGCTTGTTATTCCCAAAGTAACGTACGCGTCACGCGAACGCGTTCCACTGAAAAATTGCATTTCGAATTGATCGATGCACGCCCTCCCGACGTGGGCATTTATTTTGCAGCAGTCCCACTGTCGATGCATTTAGGGGATGACGCGCGGGACAGGTAAAAGAGATACGATCGGAAGCAAATAATTTTGTACATTGTAAGTTAGACGTACTCGGAACCGAGCAACTTTCGATACAAGAGAAAACAGTTGTATCTATGGGAGTGTTAAAAGAAATGTGATTTTATTATTTATTGTACGAACTGTGTGCGGTTAATTGAACTGTATAGGAATTAATGAGATCTATGAAATTGTAATGTTACTATTAATATGGTATTATTACTATTAATAATAATGTAATTCTTCGTAGATCATTAACCCTTAGCAGATGATTTTTAATCTATGAGCAACTCCAACCAATTTTTATAATACCCAGCGAAAATGAAAAATGTCAAAACATTTCTCAGCTTTTTTATTTTCCTTCTCAGCACATTTCAGTCTTAGCTCTTTTATTTTCCTTCTCAACACAAAATGTGGATGGATGGAAGATCTAATGAACTTAGGGTAGTTTCCCTAAGATTCATTAAAACATTTAACATTATAACTACTACAATATTGGAGCGTACAGAGTGCAGAGGGTTAACCTCTGAAATTGCAACTTTCAAACGGTTCATGGAATTTTATAGAATTAATAGGAAAGAAAACTTTCTTTTGTCTAACATAGGAACATTAGTGAATATAATATACAATAGTGCTGTGTAAAGATCAATTCACTCCTATTTCGTATTTACTACTTATTTTTTTAAACAAACACACAACTCTTCGTCGTTTCGCTTTAGCTTTTCGTTAGAATATATTGTAAGTGCACTTGGTCTGCATTTGACGAGTATACACCTCATTATTTCATTTTATTGCGCGCACACTAGAAATTGTTACAACTATATTCCACAATTTTTAGTTGAATAAATTTCGGAAGTCTTACAGTGCCGGTGCAAGTACTTTATTCGCAGCGTGAAAAATTCAATGATGTTTGCAAAATCTCGATGCAGAAGGGAATTAATATTTCCTGCAGCGGTATGCTTCATGTTATAAACTAATCGCACGCGGCGTATTAACGCGTGAAGCTATACATACTATCGATTTCTTCAAAGGTCGCTCGACAGGTCAGCTCCTCTTTTACCTCTTTTTTTCGCAACACGCCCCCCGCGTGGATCTTTTTCATCTCCAAAAGACGATTATAAATCGTTTAAGCGTTGTGGAAATGTGTCACAGTTCGGGAGCCACTTGCAGGCACCGCGATTTCTCTTTCTCCCGGTTTTTTCTCCGTGAAACTTCGTCTTTTTAAAATTCATACCGCACTTTTTCAACGTCGCCGGCAATATCCGGCTTCATTAGACATGCAAACATTTTGCGTGTAATGTATCAAGCGTAAATGCACGTTTTTACGGTTGACCGTGTCCCAGAGAATCGCAATGAACCGGGCCAGCGACGGCATTCATTCAAACTGAATTATTTCAGGCGTTGATTATTTAACAAAATGAATATCAATTCGTGCCGCAATGTTTCAAGTCGAACCGATGAACCCGGAAATACATATCGTATGATATACGGGTCGAATTCGAAATTTCTGTTCTCGAAATCCGATTTTATCTGGAATAACGATTACCATTATTTCCCTGCAATTAATAGGCAGGTGATTAAGATTCATGTTATATTGATATTTTATAAATTTCTATTTTTACTGGTTTCTTTGACTACTTTATAAGTTGCTGCATTGTCGTTTTCCAATAGTCGACGCTGAAACGTGCCACGCACGGTGGTTCCAGCAAGAGTAATTATTTTCCTGAATACTGAGAAAATACTAACTTTTTTATCAAACGTTCTATTACGTTTACATTTGCATTCAATTACGTTAAAAGGACTGCGACTGTGAGAATGAACGGATACAGTATTAGCTCTGAAAAGTTTTCAGTCCCTTGGAAAAAGAGCCATTGTTTTATTGGACGGAACAATGGACATATTCTGACGAGCAATATAATGTATTTAGTAGATATTGTAAATTATGAAATTAGAACATTGAGTTTGTCGTTGTTTATCTTGTTTACTAAAACACAGTATTTAAAAGAACAATATTTAATATTTCATCAAAATTCTATTGTAATAATTGTTTAGACAGTGTTCGAAAACTTATCAATGCACGCCACATATACAATTTTTATTTTTTCAGCAATTACCAGAATGGTAATGACGTTTTTAAAACTCGCCTACCACACTCTCAATCGGTCTGAATATTTTACTGTTCCATTAGTTTCATTATATTCAAGACTTTAAATAACCTAAACACACTGCTGTTTTCGAAATTTTATTGGTTCAATGAACATTTCCGTGGAACAGGCAATATTCTTTGTTATTTTCATTTATGCTATTTACCAAAATGAAAACATCCACTGCGTGCGTTTTCATTTACATATTCAACATTGTGGTAATTGTAAACAATTGACCAAAATACAAACTGAATGATTTTATACAGTAAAAACGACTGTTAAGTGAAGATATTAAATTTGATTGTGCAAAGAACTATTTGCCACTAGTTTTATCGGGATAATGTGGTTTACAGGATTCAGCATTCGGATGTACGCAGAATTTCGTTGTAAATATGACGATAAGACTATTTCGATGATTTTAAAGAGTACGAATATTCTAGAACTTTATTGTTTCCCTGCCAACGTTGCTGTGTTCAGTTTATACATTGTGAATGATACTGATAAATTTCAATCGAACGATTCTTGTAATATTATGTCATTAACACGTTCGCTAGCAGCGCTTATTTCGATGACAGTCTCCTCAATTATAATATTTTCTTCAATCCAATAAATGTTCAAAACAGAAACGAGTGATTCAGTTCCAAAATATAATACCGTAGTTTATTATTTCTAATAACAATATCTACAGAATTCATTTCATTTTCATTATATAAAATATAGGATTACGGTCGTCACAAATGACGCTGGTAGCGAACTTCTTAATCGGCCTTTAAAAATAACATGAATATAAAATACATCAATTAAAACGAACGAAATCTACAATGAATGAATAATTCTCTTCACTGTAAATTATCAACTATTCGCTTGTAGAATGTAAGTACGATCAACATAAATGAATATTTATGAAAGTATGTAATAGAATTGTGCGTGATCAAAATTGTCGAATGAAATGTATGTGTATATGCATCTTGATCTACAGTAAATGTATTCAGTTCATATATTATAAATTCTCCTCCTGATAACGAAGCGAATAGTCTACTTCGCAGGCTGTCTTTAACTCCATTTATTACATCGTGATGATTAAATTAGTTTTAATGAGCCGCTGGTAACGTAAAACTTCTGGAAATCGACTGACGCTAATAATAAAGTTTGTTTGCGGGAGAGAATGTTGGTAAGCTTCATTTAGAATTCATATTTCACGGAGTGAAAGTCTTCTTTATGGCAGCTACCGCTATCTTCGTGAATTTTCTTACTGACCTCGAGATCCGGAAAAAGAGCATCGAAAAATTACTTATATTCCTACGCTGCTTATCGTGTCTTATTTATTTCGAGAAAAATTTCGTATAATAATACAATTGTTACTATTTTCTATTTCATTATATTATTTCGGATTAATTTGATTAGCCGATTCTTCATTTTAATCGATGGGATTGCGTTTTAAAAGTCACTTATATACATTCACTTCCGAAATGTAATTTTAAAGGTCAAAAATGAAGATATTACTCATTAATCAATATTTAATTTGATTCCAACCTTTTTTAAAGTTTAATAAAATAACATTCTTTTTAGTGTAAAATGGATGCAATAGTTTGAAGTAAATATTTTATATCGATTATTCTTCTTATTTATTCTGCATTAAACATCAGTTTCAGTTTTACAAGTGTTACTAACAAATTACCTGTAATCTTTATATTTTCTCAATATGTCCAATGCTCTTGCGCATTTCCTGCTTGTGTGAAGCCTGTTACGACTTTAAAGAATTTCGAGACTTCCACGTCTATTTCTGGAGGCTTGACCTTCCAAGGTGTAGTTTTACAAGAGAGAAATCCACCATTTCCGCTCGCTTACTTCTTAAGAGATCTTCAGAAATTTCTTAATACGAAGCACCGTGGTTTTCGACGTTTCCCCTTGAATTTGATGCATGTTTCAGTGAAACCATCAGGAATTTAATTCTCCACTCACGTTACAGGAAAGTTATGTCACCGGGATAATGTACTAACTGTTTGAATTCCAGAGGTGTTTATCGCTAATTGACATGACACAGAAAAACTGTAAAGTTTGGTATTCAATGTTAAACTTTGTATAATGTATCAATATGTGAAATATTGAAATAAAATAATATTTATTTCTGGTTAAGTCAATTTCAAAAATTATCGGTATATCATTATAAAATCTTGAGTATTCCCAGTGAAACACTTCTGGATTGCAAAGGGTTTAATCTCTTGACATTCAATCAAAGACAACGTGACTTGTATGGAATTATTGTCTTGCATGTAATTTTAGGCATCTCCAAGACGCCAAGAACTGTTTTTGATTAATTTCATTCTATTGCATTATTTTTTAGTTGAACCAAATTAAATAGTACTTTTAGGTCGCATGCTATTTCGTTTTAGTCGTATGTCAAGGGGTCATATGGTTCGAGTATACTATAAACGTACTTAATTCATTTTAGTGATTAACTTAGACATCGTCCACAGTTTAATCTCGGTATGGTCGAATCGTCTTCGTCTAATAGCCTTCCAAAGGCTATCTCCTAAAGAAAGGAACTGCATCCTCAAGAAATCGATTGCATCTGTCAGCCTTGACGCGGGTCGAGTTCGCGAAACAATGACTGCGGCGAACATCGGCGTTCTTCTTACATCGAGGCATTTGTTCTGCTTTACCGCGCCATTGTCTTACTCCTGGCATTGTCCCTGCCTTACGTAGTCCGAGGGAAATAGGGAGAATTTGCTGCAACCTTCGTGACTTCGAACTTTTCTGCTTTGAGCATCCAGAAGCTAACAATTTAGATAGGTATCTGTAGCTGAAAATTGAATACAGCTCGATATTTGTGAGTGGCATTCCTCGTTTAGGACCTAGACACTGAAAGTTTTCGAGAAATATATTGATTTCTCTAGTTAGTAGTTAATTAACCAACATATTTATCGGATATTTCGGGTACAATGTGTATAATCTACTCGAACTTTCTATTTTCTACTCAATTCTTCATGTTCCTTCACGTAAATACTTTAAATTTATTAAGCAATTTCGTGGATTTCTTTACTTTATCTTATTCAAATAATATGCAAGAAGAATTGAATTTTATTTCTAGTCGTTTATTTTTTAGTCGTCAATCGTAGAGTTCTCGAGACTTGGATGTCACAGTCTGGACCTGGTTAGAAGGAAAAGTTGCCTGAAATTCCTACTTGGAAACTTTATCTCGATGAGACTTCGATCTTGGGTACTATCGACTTTTCTGCTCTTGAGATCTGGATGCTTAAGCTTCCTTAGCCTGCTTTTGTCTTTCAATAAAGACCTATACAAAATTCCTTTGACTTCGTTTCCTTTACGACGCTGATGGCATGTTAATTATTTGCCTGACTAAGATTTATCTCATGTACGTCAGTGTTATAAGTATCTTTCAAAAGAAGAATTATGAAAATGCGGTTTAGTCTAGGTATTACTATAAATTATGATGCATAGTACGTCCCAATTATAAGAACGAATAAAAAATGTTTCAGAAATCAAGAAGGAAAATGACATTTAGAAATGAAAATTCCTTTAGTTTCGTGGAAAAGAGAAGTAATTGGAAGTAATTAGAAGAGAAGTAACTAGAGAATAATTAAGGCTATGGTTCCTCTTGTCTCCTCTCGCTTTAACCACCTTTCGCTTTACCTGGTCATTCTTCCGCGAATCAGATTGTTCACGTTAGGAAGGAATACAGTGCACTGTGGCGGTCGTACAACCTTTGTCACTTTATAGCACTAATTTACGATCTATAAATGGTACTTTGCAGGTGTAATTGGATTATCCGGTCATTTGTCTATTCAGATTGAGACGGGTCCTCTAAGGATTGGTTTAATCGAGAGTCTATTGTGTTGGAAATATACAAGGCGGGTTGTTTAACTTGATTACCGTGAATATTGTTGAAAGCATTGATTTTTAAGAAACATACTTCTCCATATTTCCCTTGTTGGTTCATTTATGCCAAACAAATACTTCGTCAGGTATTTACTTTTGGCATAATACTTCTTCATAGGAAATACTGAGTTGCATTGATTGACGTTTCAATAAAAAGAAAATTTCAATAATGGCGAGCAAATATTATTTATCTTTACAAACATTTACTATTCCAGTTACAAAGAAAACCATTTAATGTACAATCGTATTCAAGTTTAGTTTAAATAATTTGGTAGTATTAGTATCACTAATTTTGTGGTCAATTGATTATGCACACCAATGAATCCTCCATGATTCTGTCAACATCTTCAGGGTCGTGCGTTTCAGCTGTAACCTATAGCTAGAAGGCATTCGCAGTTCGTAAAGAAAACAGTAGTTGATTGCTGTAGAATTTTGATATTACGATGTCGATCCAAGTCAAGGAAAATATTGTTCAATAACCACGAACGTGTGATTATAACACGATCTGGCTCCCTATAAATATAAAGTAACGCGATATTATCGATTTTAAAATGAAGAAAAATTACGTCGGCGGCAATCGTTGGCGTTGGCGGCAATCAGTTATAGTTTTCACGTAAAAATTACGTCAACTGCGAATATGTCAATAAGACGTGAGATAATTTATTATATGTTCGCACTTCAGTGCTTTGCAAGATGGCACAGGACATTGGTAAACAACAAGGGATGATATTAAGGAATTGCATTTATACAATTTTTTCGAATTCTTCGTTTGACAAAACATAATTAACCCCATGCCTTACGATTTATTTTGACTCAAACACTCCTGTTTACATTATTTAATTTCGTTGCAACTCTGTGGACATAATTATTATAAAAAAAAGACTGGAATATTATAGGGTCTATAGAATGTATTTTTGTAAGACAATTATTTTGGTTATCATAAGGTGGATTTATAAAATAATTTATAGCATCAAGTTTCCCACGGAGACCATGTGCGGACGAGACTCGTCGACATTTTCATTTAAGGGGTTAACAAGTAATTGAAATTTCATACGGAATGTAATTTTACTGTACACAGTAGAATATGTGGAAGAAATCTATCTCTTTTCCTAAGTTTTCTGGAAAAGAAAGCTAATGTTATTAAACATATTCATTATTAATATTCATAATAGTGACGTTACTATTTAATTAATCCAAGAACTTCTCACAAAAAGTCTGTTTCTCAAGAACCTACAAGTAGGGGTTAGACTACTATTATTCTAAACAATTCAATCGTTAAAAGTGTTCATTAAAGACATTGGTAAGCACTATTAATTATTAACATACATAGTACCCACATTTAAATTGAAAAATAACGCTTAAGAATACTAGAATATTTTCAATTCTCTATGCACGAACCTGATGCGATGCTGTAAATTGTAGTTGTTCCGTCTAGCGACTGCTATTTGTGCGTCAAGCGCGAGTTAATTAAAAAACCGGTCTAAAGCAGCGTGCACAAGATACAAGGGCCTCGGGGGAAAAATCGCAGGAAAAATGGAGAAGTTACGGTGTTGAACCTCAGGCCGTACGGCTTTCCTTTTTTTCGCGTTCCGCTGCGACTCTTATTAGCAGCTTGTTTTCCGTTTTGTATACGGAACTTGAAACCGACGTTCTATTGAACTTCATTTGAGACCTTCAGTTTCGTTACATTATACGCACTATGTATCTAAACTCACATATATATATATGCTTTGTTCATGCTTGTTGACGAAGTAATTAATTTATCCTTAAAATCAACATTTTTCTGTTATGACGAATACAAACACTCGTACCTAGAATTAGCAAATTATAAACGAAACAGCCATTACCGATAAACAAGTAACATTATTTCAATGAATTTTTGTACAATATTTACATCAATATTCGGTTGAAACAAATATTAAAAAATTAAATTTATGTCCTGTACATGAATGAATGCATTGAATAAAAATTAATTTATAAAGGAAATTTTATTGTCGATATGAAATTCCTTGTTATTCCGTTTCGTTTGTTGTATTTAGTATTTATTGTGTGTTTGTACTCGTTTGAAATATTACAATGTTACGAATTTTTATGTAAATTGGTAATATGTTATCTTAATTACTCGTTTATGAACAACGATCATTTTCGAATGCGAGATTTCGCAACGTTTATATCGCTATTGGAATTACCGTCGAATAATTAATTCTCAGCTTCGTAAAGGGCGAACTTAATTTATTACGAAGGACGTGACTTCATTACAGACTGATGTATCGTGGAATACTCTAGCTTCGTTTTAATCTGATTTATGAAGCTTCAAGATGTTCACTGCGCGCTGCAACGACGTGTTGACTGATAAAGAGTTTGATTAATGTTATCACGCATGAATTTTAAGGTTCATGCAATATTCTTTTTGGTAGTACGTTAATGGTATTATAATGCAAAGTTCAGTGTTGCGCGATTCATTGAATTAATCAGGAACTTAATTTATTACGAAGAAAGTGACTTCATTACAGACTGATGTATCGTGGAGTACTCTAGCTTCGTTTTAATCTGATTTATGAAGCATCAAGATGTTCACTGCACGCTGCAACGACGTGCTGACTGATAAAGAGTTTAATTAATGTTATCACGCATGAATCATAAGGTTCATGCAACAAATTCAAGATTGCGCGATTCATTAAATTAATCACGGCGCAAGCAGAAATGAAATTATTCAACATATAACTTGAACTCTACAGATTAGATATTATAATATAATATTTCTTAGTTTTGAAGTATATAAAAAACAATGAGTCTTAAAATCAAAGTAAAAAATTCGTGAACAGTGTGTTGGTTCAGAAACTAATATTGCATTCAACAATTTTTTATCGTATGAATATTAATCAAAGAAAAATGCTATCTTTTACTCGTGTTCTACGTTACATTTAGTTACATTTTATTCGTGTAACTTATGTAATAAAATTAATCCTGAAATAAATATCTATCTTTTTATCAATTCTAAAATAATACTTCTCGTGTTGATTTTCTGAATAACTGTTATCGACTGCAATGTTATACATCGTATTCCCCGTTTCTACAAACTTACCGCAAACAATATTAATGGTGCGATATTAATTAATAAACTTCATGAAGGCACTCCGGTGAACAACCACCTGGATCCGAGATTAAATGTGAGAAGGGATCTTCAAAGCATGGATTCCAGAGAAATTCCACGAAGAAAACCATTTGTCACCGGACAGTGTTTCCGGCAATACCAAGAATAATTCTTAATAAATTCCTGTGAAATCTCCATTGAAAACAAAAGCACGTACCTAATGTAAACGCGAACCGATTTGTTTGCTTCTACTTATCATGCCGTGGAAACGTGGAATCACTGTTTTGCTTCTATCGTCCGATGATCCTACGCATACTCGAACTGTTTGCCTCCTGCTATGTATCGTGCATCACTGAACGTTACTAACCAGAACAGTGGCAAATTGGAAACATTCCCGCTTGAATGATCGATCTATCGAAGTAATTTTCACACAAAATGCTGGCGTTGAATATTATTTAACTAAACACAGAGATTTGTTTCTATCAGTGATCTCAATATTAGTGTATTGCCAAGGAGCAGAAGACAAACGGTTAATAAGAAGATCATTGAGAAGAGAATTTACTGCAAACTTTGAGAATAAAGTTCTGCTAAAAGGAAAGCTCAATTGAAAGAAATGAAATCGTATTAAAAGTAAATTTAACCGGAAAGTATTCCACGTGAATCCCTTTTACTGACAATTACTCGAAGGGATGAAAATTATTTTCCATATCGACGATGATTGTATTTCGTCGAATATCTTAGGAATATTGTAATAATATTACAAACAAAACTGTCTAGTCCCATTTATAAGGATAAAAGTAATTCTGAAATCTTTTAAGAAATGAACTCTAAAAAGATATTATCGTGACACAAGAATGTCGATAATAATAAAATAATCTCTGTTACAGGGCACGCAAATTTTACTCGTAATTTGAATTGTTTATTATTCGTTTGAGAATCCAATTATTTCTTTGTTCGACCGAAAATAATGGAAATACGTGACGTGGTCAAAAGCAATGGGATATCGTATGATATACGATTGTTTATGCTCGGTCCAGGTTACACGATTTATCAAACCGTCAGGAATTCATCGCTAATGATGTAAACCCGCGCTGAAACTTCGCCGATTAGGAATGCTGGAAATGTTGTTACAACGACAGGAAACGTTATCCTGAAACTTTTGAACTGTTCAGGAACGAGCGACTGAAATTGCGTTAATGTTGATAAATGGGTTAACTCTATGAAAAAGAATTTCCTCTGCGGGCTCTATGATCGTTCGCGAAATAGAGTTCTCTCATTCCTCTGTCCGAAATTAGGTATAATAATACACGATGATCAATCGAATACGAGCTCAGTATTATTACTGTGTGGATGTATTGTAGAAAATCGTGTAATATATAATTTTCAAAAGAAGTTGAATTAATTAGCGAACAGCTGACAATTTCATATTCTTAAATAGCTTCGATTCGTCATTGTATGTACATCTATGTTATTAAATTTTCATTAGTACATATTTTTACAACACTGAAAATTTTTACTAATATTAACTCGATTAAGTAAATACATTTACAACTGTTACTCGTAGATTGTCTAATTGAACATAACTTTAAGCTGCCTACAGACGAGGAGAGTTTTAATTAAATCCATTGTGGTGCTTGTGTAATTCGTTTTCTGCAGGAATTCTTTGAATACAAAGAATTTGAATAATAGTAGAATTTTCGTTTTTACGTTGGAAATGTGAGGGGTTCAAAGTTAGTCGAGTATTAGTTTATAGTAAACGTATTAACGCGTAGGTGAAGCGTAAAATTCAATTTTGAAAGCTGTTTTAAGAGAATGGAAATTAATTTAGTTTAGAAAGGAGGGTTTTCACGTTGTACACGCTTCGCGCGATGCGGCACCGCGTGCGGAGAATGCGTCAGTCGGGTTCCGAGTTTGAACTGCGTGCGCGGCTCGATAACTATGCGCCACTGGGCGAAAAGTGATCATTTCGTAATGAGTTAAAGACTTCGATATTTCTTGGGTTAATCAATAAACGAATATTTCTGTGAATATAGATTTTTATTAGTTACATAAAAATATAATGAAATATGTGTAATGCTCAGAAAGAATAATCGGATGACGTTCTTTTTTTAATTTGAACAATCGTTCTTTAATAAAAAGAATGTAAGTTCAGGAAAGACATTCTATTATAGCTTCTGGTGTTAGTTAATGTAATTAAAAATTTGTTAATAAAATAGTTAGAAGCAGTTGGAAATGAAAAGTAGAAAAATGGTTATAAAATAATAAATAGTAAAATAGTTATACAATAGTAAATAGTAAATAGCTAGAAACAAAAAGTTTCGAAATAGTTGCAATGTAGTAAATATCAAATAGTTAGAAGCAAAAGATAGAACAATAGCTATGAAATAGTGAATGATAAATAGTTAGAAACAACAAGATTTTACGAGCCGATTGACGCATTTATTAAACCAGAAATTGGACCAGGTACTGGCAGCTTTAAGAGAAGGTTAAACAGACAGGAAGAATGGTTGACCGGAAAAATAAGCGAAAAATTTCTATTGCCTGCGAATTTCTGTCTGCACCAATCTTTAGCGCAATATTGTGTGAAATGTATGAAAAGCCGCAACTAAAGGTTTTCACTGGGAAAACCACTGGAAAGTTTTTTGTTTCGATCCTTTCTATTATCATATTCTTTATTATAGTTTATACTTTAATGCGCACACTTCTATTCGCTATAAATAATATTCACTTTATTAAAACCTTTCGGTCTTCTTTGATACAATTACATTTTCATTTTTTTGAATCCTACTGATATCTCAATTTCCTTTATAGTTTAATTGCGCTATCATTTCTTTGTCATTACCAATAAGAAGTAACATAACTGTTCCCCCTTTTCCATGTCTACGTTCTATATATAGTGAAACATACTTAACGTCATCATTTGGAGCACGAACATATTTTTGTACAGTCCCCAAATATAGGGGTGGAAAAATAACGTGACTAAATATTTTGAAAACTCTTAGAATCGAATACAATATTGAAATTACAATATTTATTGAACAATGAATCTATACATGCAAATGATCTTCAGAGAACTTTATTTATTTAAAACATTAACCGAAGCTACTAAATTTGACACAATGTCCTAGATTCTCAGGTAAAAAGAAATAAGTTACGTTTCAAGGTAATGAGGAAGGATCAAAACGAAATATGTCAGATTTTTCAGCACAGAAATTATTATACGGTGCCACGTGCGCCAGCTAATTATTTCGTAATATTTATTCCGCTGAGAATAATAAGCTACAAGCTCGTCGCTATGCACGAATTGAATTACCCTACGACGAATGCTACGCATCCAGTTAGGATACGCAATACACTATGGAAGGAAAATATTTGCGTACGTAGAATTTCGAAATACTCTATCTATATTTTCGCATATGGTAAACATGAAATGTTAAGGCGTCTATTTGCATTTCTCTACAGTAAATACGCACGTGTTTTTAAATACTTTCCCCGGGTTCCTCAATTTTCATAGATTCCTATATTTTTCAGAAGTGCAGTAAAACTGCGGAAAATTGTATCGAAATCTAAAAGACTTTTTGTATTAACGTTAGATTTATAAATATTTATTGTACAGTTTATTCTATCATCAGAGAAATTGATATTCGTTCATTTAAATTTTGGAAATTATATGTTTAAAAGTAGACAATTAAGACACGTATTTGCGTATCTATATCAATCAAAATCGACCGAAACATTTGCCAATGTTTATAAACGTCAATATGAATGAAATTGTTGAATGTCTAACTTGTCAGATGAATTAAGGCAAATATGTAAGCAATTTTGTAATGTATTTTCATTGGAAAGAGTATATGTATATACGTAGGTGAGAACAACGTTCCGCTTTGAAGCGGAATGAATAATTTTCTTCAGCTTTTGTCGCGTAAAGAACTTTTCGCTTTAATTCCGCGTATTCCAGATGCAAGGAACATCACAAGAAAATTAGCATGGCAGAATTTTCTTTTTTCTTTATAATCATTGTAAAGAATGTTTGCGGGACAAAGAGACTGTAGAACGTCCTTTGTCGGTGCACATATGATTAAAAAGATTTTTCTATCTTTTTAATGCAAAATTTGCATTCGAAGCGTTGATATTACAGTTTTATACTTACAGGCTGCAACTCTTTTACTCTGTTCTGTTTTATATTGGCTTTGACATTACTTCACTTTTCATAATTTCCGTGAATACTAATTGGAGATTTATCTTTTTGCACGTATTAAGTAGTCCCAGGAAGTTTTTTATTATCATTAGAATATTACAGATAAAGTCGAAAAGAATTTAAGGCATTCATTTTATGAAATTTCAATGAAAAGGTGTTTTAATTTTTTATTAAGAATAACTATTTATTATAACTAATTAAATTATGTATACGTTTAGAAACTTTTAACCTTTAATATAAGATGTATTTGATTAGGTATGTTTAACGAGAAATTAATGACTTTTATAATTATATGTAAAGTTTCATCTGAAGTTTTAATTTGTAATTTGTATAAACTGGAATGTATCGATTAAACTAAATACATCAAGCTAAATTTGAAGTCATGTTGGTATAACAGGATTTATTTACGCATTGGTCTATTAATTTATACCAGTATAAATTAATGAGAACGATGATGATGATGATAGACAACAGTTCAGATTAGGATTGATCATGAGCTACACGAATTGTTTCGAATAAATGTTCATGTATTAAAGTTAATCAGCCGAACAAATTGTTGTTAGCGGAATACTTTATTCGGATAATAATGATTCTTCACTTATAATAAATGATTCTATCTGTTCCTCTTGAATAATTCATTAATGTTTATTCGAATAACAATGCAAATAATTTTGAACGATCGTCCACAGGAAAGATTATTCAATTGTTATAATGATATCATTTTAATATTGTATTATACATTACTGTAAAAGTTTAGTAAACTACTGACTTATTGTATTAATACGTCCATATCAGTTTATTGTCCATTATCCTGTTGTCTCGCCTAAGGTTATTGGCACGTGTACCGTAGGGAACTATGTAGAGCTGTCTTACGAACTATACATACACCTCTCAATTAATTGATAGCTTGTTTTGTTATTTCAAAGTCACTCAAATTTTATGTTCATTAATATATAGCAGGAGTTTGAGAAATCATTTATTCACACTGTATCCTATGAAACTATTCAATTATTGCTCCATTCAACGAACAGAGAAAATGCATTTAAGACATTCTTTAATTAAAGAATAGTCTCGGAAATAATAGTATTCGTACCTTAAAATGGGACATCACGTAATCGAGTTTTGCAATATTTATTCGTTCGTTGATTCAATTCTCATTCGATTTATATCTTCAGGTGCATCGCGTTTTACCATTCAATACGAAATGGACGCAAGTTGCGGATTGCATTATGAATTGTGATTTCGCCGTCTGTTAATCTGATTTGTGCCTATAATGAGACCGATATTTCGCAGAAATCGGGTCAGCTGTATTTATTAGCGACATATATACGAGGTAGTTGCATCCCCTTTGTACACCTGTTATCAGATTTCACGTTGAAATACTAAGACAGACGCTATTATGCGAAATACCTGAATCGAAAACCTTGACATGCCTGCCAATGATACCGAATGAAATCCATGTACATGAAATTATTAATAATTAGCAATCAACGACATGGTCCTAGGTAGACAATATTTTAACCCTCCGCTAGCCGTATAGTTTTTCACCTGACCAGCAATATGGACCTGTCATAGGCAAGCTTAATTTCTTATTAATGCGAGTTCTGTACAAGCTAGAAAATATTCTGAGACACTTAGTATGGTCTCTAATTTAATATATAAATGACACTTCAGCTAAATTTTCATTTCATTTGGTAATAGAAATTTAAAATCCCAGTGAAGTTACGAAGAGAGATTTTCGACAGGCCTTCAACCCTTTGTCATGATTTTTGTCGCAACTGTGCTTAACAGAAGTACTTCACCTTTAACCCTTTGTACTCGAGAGGTGACTCTCGGTCACCATTTCATTCGATATAATAAAATTACAAAGTGCTACATATAATATTATGTTTCGTATGATGCATCAACATGTGAAACATTTATATAAAATAGTTTTGTTTCTTAATTTACGTATGATTTCTCATAACTTCGTTTTAAATAGTGTCGTCTATGTCTCTTCAGAAAATGTCGAATATTTCTAGTGAAAAGCTTTCGAGTGCGAAGGGTTAATAGCATAATGAAAGAGAACAGAATTTGATGCTTCTGAGTCTAATCAAAATTCTGTAATATTTCGTTTAGATGAAAAATAAACAACATTTAGATTCGTCGAATTCGGTTGATAATTTTCATCGCGAATTTGACTTGATATCATAAGAGAAGGGGTTAATGGTTTATATTGTCGGCAATGGGTTAAAACGCGCGATTAACATTCGAAGCAAAATGGTACATAAAATAAAAATTCTATATTCAGTTTTCATTCGGGTACTATACACAAAAAGAACTTCGTGAACGAAAGCATCATCTTTGTTATGCGAATATCTTTACATACTTCTTACTGGGAAAGTTACTTGAGATCTACATTTTCATAGGTGGCTCTCGCGAAGCAAAAACCAAGCGAAACTTTATTCGTTTTTCAATCGGGTGAAGCATGAATAAAATGAAACTTTACTGAGCATCATCGAACTTTATGTCTCTCGAACTTTTGAATATTGCTGCGGCTTCTAGACACGTACGTCGAACTATTGGCGAATATTGGTTTTCAACAAATATAAAACATTTTGAAAGTAAGGAAAAATATTCTTATAGCATGGTGACAGGAACTTGATACTTTCATCGAGTATTCGTAACAATTATTTACAGAACAAACGCACACCAAACACTTTGAACTTACACTTCCTTATTTCATTTCTTTTTCTTGCTAAGGAATATTTTATTTGCAATTGAACAATGAAAAGATTGTGAAAGAAGAATAACAGTCATCAATTTAAGCTCTGAACGGACCCAGGAACCATATAGCGAAGGTTTAAGTGTAGTGTACCGCCATTTTATATTCACAGGGAGATACGCACATTTAATATTCATTAGAATTTTATTATTCAGATTTTTGATGACTACGCGTATTTCATGATAAATTAACACATTAATCATATGTTTGCTAATAATCTTCTTAACGAATTTCGTAATAACGCTAATAATTTGATCATTCGTTTAATAATTTATACGAGTTATCGAACAAATAATCATTTAATAATTCATTTAACAATTTATTCGATAACTCGAGGAATTTGTCAAGATCTCAGGGTCTAAACGGACCCAGGAGTACAGCAAGTATTCGATAAAAAAACATAAATCACGCACACATCGGCCGCGATAATAATTTATGTGCATCTCCTCCATTTCGTTCGTTTTTCCTCGTTATTTTTCGATTTACCGTTGGCGTTTCATCGTTTTGCGTTTTTCTCGTCGGTTTTCCTCGTATTCCATCGTATGGTACTCCGTTTCCTCTCTTTCCTTCTCCGTTCTTTTCCCTCCTCCGGCGCAACAATGACTCGAGAGGACGCGGTGATGCAGCATCAGCCGGCATACCGAAAGGATAAATCGATTCGAGTTTGAGCTAAGAATAAGCTTCTCATGGGAGCTTATGTCGCGGAAGCGGCACAGTTTTTTCCGTAGTCGCTTATCTCTTATCAGCGCAGGTACCCGATGGAGTCAGCAATCGTTAAGGGTGCTGTAAGACAGCTAGTAATTCCTACTCGCGGGATAAAGTCGGTCGGCCCATCGTAAAGAAAAATCACGGTACAACGAGTCCACCGATTTCTCCGGGGATTTCAGTTAATAATGATGGATTAAAGGGGGAAGCCTTTGCTTGGAGCTTTTAATTAACCGCTGTGCTAACATTCCCCGCCGATTCCGGGAAGTATTATTAATTCGGCCGGGTTACGCTTTCCGGTCTTCCGTTATGGTTCTACTGGTGATTTTGAATTTGTAACAATATACTGTGTCTGATTAACAACAACCCTATTTGCATATTTCTTATCGTAATCAGTTAAATAACTGATTAATAAAGGTGAACAAGTTGGATGATACATTGTTCTTAGTGGAAACGGGATGGGAAGAAAAGACGAAAATTGAAAGACTGATTAATTACACGATATAGGAATTGATAGAAGCTATCTTTGATTAAAGTGATGTAAATATAAGTAATTGATAGAAGTTAAATGAACGAAAGATAACGCAGAATTTTAAATTTGATTATTTGACGGTACAGTTAGTGTTAACACGTTGTGTAAAATCAGAGAATTGATGTTGAGTAAAAATATTTGGTAACATAAGTAACTATATAATAGTGTAAAATTAGCACTGTGATACTAAGTTGATAATGATTGTTTCTAGTACCATTTGTTATTGTTACGAAAGAATAAGTATTAATATGCAAAACGATTACAATTCTGGTGGCAGTAAGCGTGTTAAATCATTGAATGTCCCTATTCCTGGGTTCTCGAGGAAACGTTGTAATATTGGTTTTAATTAACCCGAGAACTTTTCACAAAAGCTTCTTCTTTTTGAGCGCTCAGGAGGTAGACCACTATTATTCCGAGCCATTCAATTGTTCCTCCACCTCTTTTAAAAGAGTTCGACGAATACGTACGGTTATTTTCTGTGTTAATGTGTACTTAGACTCGTTTACTAATTTGGCGTATTGTCAGCCAAAATTTTGGAAATGTTTACTGTGAACAGAAATGTTTTATTGCTTGCTTCAGTATGTGTTGCTACTTTAACAGTTGATTCTTTTTTATCATTTTTCATGTGTTTCTCTGTTGTACTGACTGCATTTTATATTGTGTTTATCATATTGTTATATTATTTTACTTATTATATTTATTATTATATTCTTATACCTATTATACTTATTATAATTGTTGGCCTTATACTCATTGTTTGTGCGCTTTTCAGTTATCATTTTTTAAATTAAAGATTCATTCATTCATACATTCAACGCTATCTATTATCTTCCTTTCTGTATTTGTTTACAATATGGCTGGTACTGCTTCGCGTATAGACATGTATAATATTATCGCAGACTATGAAGAAGGTTAACGGTTGAAAATAATGTATTTTTTCTCATGGAAGGAACTTTGAAAAAGTCTCATAACAGGCAAGAAGATATTTTTAGTTCTCGTAAAGGCTGTTTTAAAGAAAAAAGGTGGCATAACACCGTGGTATGTTATTAGATATCGATTTACCTTGATAACCGATACGTTGATATACATACAGAGAGAGAGAGAGAGAGAGAGAGAGAGAGAGAGAGAGAGGGAGGGCACGAGGGTGATTTCGTTACGACTAACAGAATGTGAATTCATTATCGCCAGGTTAATTAATTTTAGTTACGAATATAATTGGTTTCATCTAAATCGAGTTTTGCAACTTACTCTGAAACTGTCTATCAGTTCGTAGATTCCACTTAAACGAAGTCAGCATTGACTCGATAAAATTACAGTGGAAACATTCAATAGTCCGGAAAACATCGTTTCAAATAAACGTACTGATTAAATTTGCATGACATTAATGCAACGACGTTCGCAATCTAAATGAAAATATTTTGAGAATATAAATGAAATGATTATTTCCATATATATTTGCACGATTGTTATTACTTTAATGAAAATTCTATTTACGAGCCTGTAACTTCCACTGCGGATCATTAAATAATGTATAATGCTTTCAACGGACGCGTATTATTTAACAGCTGCGTTATTCCATTCACTGTTCTCTAGAATTGCGTTAATATCTATAAATCGCGTGATCATTATTTAATCCGAATACACGGTTATTTCTGCAAAATGAATCTATCAGTCGACATAAGATGGTAATTAAAGATATCGAAATCGCAATGGATTTCTTGTTTTCAAGTTATAAGCAATTAGAATTTTCTCTGATCATTAACGACTCACTAACGACTCACTAACAACTGAAACACAAACTAGAAAGCATCACACGACTAATTATTATTTGATTCGTCGAAATTGGTGCACATTATCAACTCAAAATTCATAGTTAAATTTACTTAATTATAATCTATATTTATTTACAATGATATAGAACTAATTTTCTAAAATTTATAGTTAACTAACAGTGATAATGGTCTTGTCATTTTATCCTTATAAAAAATATTTTTAACTAAGCGTTTATTCTTTAATATCGATATTCACTTCCAAAAACGATCTATAGATAAATATACGCGTTCCCAATATCACTAGTCCCTACATTTCATTACTATTCCGATTTATTTACTCTGCTACTTAAAGCAACACTAAAAATTCTTCAAACGGTTACTTTTTTAATTTCAATTAATTACTTAATTTTATACTACGTAAAAAGCCAGTTGCAATATAGGAAGAATTACCGTATACACGGAACAAAATGTCCATTTTGAATTGACAAACATTTTACTCTATAACTTACTAAACAATGACGCTACCAATAAAAGAAAACAGCATAAACATAGATCACGATGCTTGCATTTTTCAAAATTTAAGAAAATACATCTCCAGGTAGTAATTACTAAATTCTACGATGATTCATAGGAAAAACGGCACTTTCATCCCCTACAGGAAGAAAATGTCCTCGACGATCCCACATCGTCCCACTCAACGCAACGAAATATTCGGGATCTATTTCCCAGTGATCGGTACCCATTGAATTTCCGTGTTTATTAAAGTGGAATCGGACGAAATGAAACTCGCGGAAGAATCAATATAAGCTTTGTGCCGGTAGAGGTTTCATTAATACCGGCGGTTCGTTTGATTCCTTTTTCATCGAGTCGCGCCTTTAACATCTTCTCGGTGCTGTAATATTTCGAGCACGTCGCGAGTCGAACAATATTCAATGATATATTGAAAGCCCCGGGAAATAAACTGTTGCGGAAGTCTCGCGGAGATAGTTTACAACCGCCGCGCGACGACGCGTTCAATATCGAGGCTGCCAATTATTAAATCAGCGGCTTTTAGGATCGCGCCACCGCTGTTCGCTTATTTTCCGTCAAGAACGTCGCCGGAAGATGGGAAATCGAAAATGAATTTGCACGAACTTCGACTGAAAACTTTCGACGACCTATTTTCTTCATTGACGTCGCGTACTGCTGTTATCGGAGCGACGTGCTCGAAGTTCGTCCCGTTATTGGTCACTGTCGAAATTATTGGCTTACGTTCTGATCGAGTGAAATTAACTCTGTCGAGAAGGAACGTTTATGTTGGTAACGTTTATCATAAAATTCGCGTATACGATACCTTTTCGTACCAAAATATTTGAGTTACCGTTTCAGTTGATTGGAAGATACTGACGTGGTTGGAAAAACAAATACTCTTAAGCATAATTAAATTTTATATGACTAAAATAATTCATTTCATTGTATATAATGCAATTCTATATAAGTAAAGAATGTATTCCTTCATATATAATTAAATTTGAATCAATTTGTATTCATTCTAACAAATAAAACTGATTGACTTGCATGACTGAAAAATCTATATTAAAATCGAATTGCTTTAATTATATTTTCTAACCTCTAATTAAACGTTCGAATAATCAATATTCAATTCTCAATCAAGATAAAGTTATTAAAGTTATTTGAATCACAATGAAGAATAACATTGTGCTCGGCGATGATTGAACGGTCGTTCCATGTTTGCAAATTCGTTCAATATTTAAAACGTATCAAAGACACCAACGAAAGATTCCAAGCGACTCGTTGAATTAATGTTCCGTGGCGGTGGAGCAGAGGCTTGTGGAAAAACATTTTAAACCAATTGACAAAGGTTCGATAAGCACGTCCAATTTGCCGGCGGAGTGTTGCCGTTCGAGCGAAGCGCACGCTTCAGCTGCATCGCTTTGTTGCACAGAAAGCAGGAATTCTTACCCCGAAGCACAGTGACCGTGGCGTTTATTGCCAATGCACGCTGTTCCAATTCTCTTTGCGTGTTAATGTTAGGTGGATTACAGCTGCGCGCGCCGCTAAGCTAGCATTCAGATTCGGTAATGATGAGTGGCAGCCGTGATCCTCCATTGAACGCGAATATCACTGTGTTAACATTGCTCCGGCAGCGCCCATTAACTTATTCTCTTAAACATTCATCGGGTTTGCGCAATAATGGACGGAGTATAAGTGTCTCCTTTGTCCGGGGATTGACAAGTATTTTTCGTCCACAATAGTGGAGCTATTACACTTGTATTTACAAATCGTTTGACGACGTTGATGACGTTGTCGCTACGAGGTTTGCTTAATGATTCCAACGAGTTGAATAGCAACTAGTGGACTGTAGGTTTCTACGAGCATTTATTGAGTTATTCGATAAATATTATTCCATGAGTATTTTTAAATATTCTTCTTTTTAAAAATTGTGGTATCTGTTACTATGAATATTTAATTTTCTTGTCGTTATTTTATTATTCTACATACATTTTATTATTATTACCTTTAGAAATTAATTTATTGCGTGTAGATAATGAGGGAGAATGTATTCTAGATTGGATGTTTTGTTTAATCGAAAATTGAACAATCGAGATTGATCTCAATGAAAATTTTAATTTCAATCAAAAGGTTGCATTCATTTTACGATTGTTATCGATATCTGATTCATTGACATAATAGATATTCGATACACAAATATATTTATATACTTGTTTATAAATACCGATGTATAATGTATTATTTGTATGACATTTTTTTACATTATTTTATGCCTGTCATACCTTGGATGTTGTCAATGGCAAAATTTATAGGTTGATCTTTTGTGAAACCATATATCAGTCTTAACAGCTCTCCTACAGTGAAATTTAAATTAGAACCAAATATATTAACCCTTTTCACTCGAAAGTTTTTCACTGGAAATATTCAACATTTTCAACGATATATAGACGACATTGTTTGAAATTAATTTAACGATAATTCACAGATAAATTAAGCGACAGAGTTATTTCATTTAAACATTTCACATGTCAATACAAAGTTTCATTTAGAATACTAAATAATATTCAACTTCATAATTCTGCTGTATCAAATCAATGTTGTGACTGAGAGTCACCTCTCGAGTGGAAAGATATAGACACGTGTCATTTTTAAATTTGTTACTTGAATGTGAACGATTCGAAGACATTCGTCTAATCAAAGGAATATTCTCAAATGTCACCTCTTGAAACGTAATATAATGAAGTGGTATACTTTTCAAAATATAGGACGCGTTTACGTGACTTCGGTACAGAGCGCAACAAAGAAATGGTAAACGTATAAAAGGCTTAACAGGATTTTATGAAAATTTATGCAGCGGCACGTCCCGCAAAACGGCGTGTCTCGCAAAAACTGGTTATCGCCGTCCCTTGACAGCCCATCTTTCCTTTTTACACAAACATTTCTATTCATAAGTACTACCGTGACACCTACAGACCTCATAAAAGGAAGTGATATTTCATCTATTCATTCAGCGACGTAACCCTTGTTAAATCTTTAGTATTACTCTGGCGAAATATGTATTTATATACATATACATGTACGTACGAGTATTATTTACATGATTATGGTGTTCAATAAAAAGCAATTGTATGACCAACGAGAAATCGTAATACTGATCAATTGAACACAATAATTCTAAATTTTTGTTGTTTCAGTAAAGATTTTCGTTCGGAAATAAAATTGTTAGTAGAATTAGTAAAGAGAACAGCATATTAACACTTTGCGTACCGGTCAATTTGAGAAAATTGAATTCTGCGGATGGTAATTTTCAATGAGGTAAATTTATATCACTATAGGAAAACTCAGATATCATATTGTTATGTAATATATTTTAAATGGATAATCAATTGGAATCAAATTTAATATTTTTTTCTAATGCTGTGGTAATTAGCAAAGTCTTTATATAAAAACGAGATTTCTCGTTTCCAGTGCGCAATGTGTTAATATTAACACGTTGATTGCCGCATAGAGCAAAATAGCCAAATTGAAAAAGTGCAATATTAAATCAATGATTGAATTGCATTATTATTATTGCATGTTCATCTAGCTGAATGTCACCGCATTAGGCAGCATTATATATAATATAGAAATCTTTTCAAATAATCATAATTTAACTGACTGAATTATAGTAATCCGATTCGATTGGGGGTCACCGATGACCCCCGCGGCATTCAACGTGTTACTATAGGAAAACACAGGTATAATATATAAATTATATATTCATATGAAATAATAAAATATTTGTTAAAAGTATGCATTTCATGTTACGTAACATCGACACAGGCGTGCACAGGTTTTTTGAAAAATCCTCTAGGCGGTATTCATCTAACTTTCTTAGTGGAAACACGAATCCCTTCTTCCTTTTATAACTTAGCACATACGCAACCGTGGACAGGACCGTTGTTTTTCCGGCGGAACGGAAAATACGGATAGAAAAATATTTCAAGGAAGAAAACACTTTTCATTCTCCATGCACGCTCCAGTTTAGTTATTTTAACGGACACACTGGATAGTCTGGGAGAGTGAAAAATTAATGAAAAGGAAGCAACCCGAAACGAAAATGAAGCGTCGAAATTTATCGTTATTTAATCAGTTTAACGTGGAAATTTTAATTATTCTTATTCCTGTATGATGAAACCTATAATTATTGTCGAAATGATGAATATCTATTATCTCAACGTAGATTTCTGCATTCGAAATTAAACACATCGTATTCGTCCAAGCAGCAACAAACAACATCATTGGTAACTTAATGAATTATTGAATTATTAATGAAGAAAGTAAAAACTAATGGTAGAAGTAATAATATAACGGAACGTGATACGTTAATTGGAAGTAACGATTATTAATATTGTTGTCTTCAGTAAAAGATTTGAATTATTATTACAATGTGCACATGAGTACGTTCGATATACCTGTAGCTTAACTTTTTAAATAAATAGTTACAGATCATTCAACGACTAAAAGAAGTGTATTCGAACGTGTCAAAGGTAGTCCGGAAACCTTAAAATTTGACTAAAGTTTGTGTTATATTTTTCGAAAAATCTTCATAAGCTACATGAAGACATAAAGACTTCAATTTAAATACATTATTTTATTATAATTTACCATCTGTATCTTTCCTAACATTTTCTACATTTTGTTAAAACTCTTATGATAGCGATCAGTACCTACACATTCATTTTTAAATTTTTGTTCGCACAATTTCTTTCACTTTCGTGAAGATCTGACAGGATCTCTTTGAATCTCAGTATTTTAAATATTTCTCTTTCGATTTCGTGCTTCGAAAATGCAAAATTTACGTAAAAATAGTGTACCACTATATTTAAGAAAGAACACAAACATTTCAGTCGCTAATGTAAATAATAGAATTTTCCCAATTGCATGCACTGTATTTTTCATTATAGACAAGCGAGGGATGACAGAGACATTTAAAAGTCTACCAGAAGAATGAAAGAACATTGTGGATAATGCAGTGGAATAAATTTCGATTAAAACAGATTCTATTTACCTTAATTTCGAAAAAGGAAAGTAGTACGAAGAAATCGCATTATTTATGAGACGACCCAACAGTTTCGAAGTGAATTACTAGAATTCTGTTTGTTTTATCGGTGCCGCGGCATCATTGGGGTATAACCCATCCATGGTCATCTATTCTTTATCTCGTCGACATCAACAATGTCCCTAGGAGACTGTTTCCCACCAGCCAGAGAGTTGCTTCCTTTCTGGTCACTGTTAAATATTTACGCTTAACATCCGCTCCAATTTCCACCGTTCCGGCGGTTTCTGGATTGATGTGATCCACTTCCTTTATTTGTTCACAGGGATTCCCTAGCTAAAACTTCTTGATAAGTCTATCTGCTCTGAAAGATATTCATTCTACTTGAAATGTCCAATTTTTATTGATTTACGCAAATTGCCGATGTAATTAACGAAATTGTAAAATAGATCTGACCGTCTTAATAAAATTAGTTCTTGAATGGCTGAATACTATATTAGACACCCCGAAATTCTTTAACATGTACTTTCAATTGTTAGGTCGTAGGTTTTCTACTAATTGTGTTTTAACGTACTATTAGTACGTTTGTTAAGTAATCCTGAATATTCTATACTCGGAGAAAACGGAACTGTGTTTCTAAAAAATAGGTAGTCACTCTTTATCTGCCATCTACGACGTTGGTGTATTCAAATATTAATGTTTTTATTAATATTAAATATTAATACATATTTTAATTTTCGAGGAGCAGATATTTTCGACGACTTTGTGGACAGTGACATTTCGGATTACTCAGTTCTGTAATAATTAATCTTTTTAGAAATTTTTGAACTGCATAACATACTTACGGTGATCTTAATATTAAATTTAATATACGCAACCGACAATTTAAGTTAAATGTTAAAAAGATAAGAGAAGTTGAAACCTTTGATAGTCTTACACGATTTAACATGGAAATATTTCATTTAGAAATAGAAATGGTCACTATAAAAATGACAGGAAAATTCTACCTATCATTGAATTGAATTTTCATGCTTGTTTCTACTGTTTTATAACTCGTGCAATAATAACAAGTATTTCAATTCTAATTTGTAACAGTTCATGGTACAAGCAGAACACAGCTGCTATTGTTTACGTTCAAATCTCATCATTTATAGTTATTATTAAAATATACAGACCAAACAGTATAGCTAAAGAATGTTAAACACAAAATTCCATCAAATATGAGTGTTACACTTCGAATAAAATTCAATATTTACCAACAATTTGTAAATACACCACGTATATCACAAAGATACGTCACCGTAACTCGACGTTTGAATATTTTATCCAATTGATTTCGAGCATTTGAACATTATTGTTTCCATCGGCAGCAAACATGTTCATGAAGTTCCATTCACGTGTCTCGCCCTGTATAGAACAATCGCTGCATGCAGAGGGGAATGCAACCCTGCATTGTAAATTTGCATGTCCCATAAAACAACTGGGCGTGGCGCCCATGTAAAATTCAGGGAACCACCGAAAACGTCTTCATTCGTATTCTCCCCCCTCATCTCTACTCGAGCCTCATAAATATCTCGGAATCGGGAATTGGAATTACGATCAAATTAAGGAACACTCTTTCTAAATAGATTCATGAATGGATTCTTCAATGGATACGTATTTCCCGAACTGTTTCTCTGTACATATTTACATCTACACACTGCGCTCTAAATACTACAGTCGGTCCTTTTTATTCTTATCAGTTTCATAATACCGATTCAACATCGATATCGCGAGAACTGGAAATTCCAAAACGTTTCGATAACCTCCACGAATGTATCAATAAATGGTGGACTATCGTCAACCCTGACAATTTCTACGATAGAACGATAGAGAGAGAAAGAGAGAGAGCGAGAGAGAGAAAGAGAAATGTTTGTTACACGTTTTCAATTTTATCCAGTGCAACATGGTAGACGCTTAACTAAAAATGAACAATCTTTCTTGCAGCATGAAATGAAGGTCACTTACGAAGATTCACAATCTGAAATGTCCCAAGCTACAATGCTGAAGGTATGAATGATGATCATGTCGATTGACGCATTCATCAATCGATATTATCTTGATCTGCGTAGAGCAATACTACTGTGTATTAGCGTTGACTTGAAGCCAATCAGCAACTTAATTAGTCGTAGTGACAAGATTGTTAATTGTGTAGTGAGTGTTAATCTTAAGTTTCCCCCGTTCCATTTTAGTTGTGCAATATAATTCGCACTGTAACGATACACGTTGTGCACAAGATATTCTGAATGATAACGTCAATAGTATCGATGATCTAGCGACCGCACCATGTGTTACAGTTTGTTGTTTTCTTTACCATTTTCGTTTCCCTCTTTCTTTTAATTATAGAGATTTATCACGTCCTGACAGCACAATACCCTTTTGCAATAGTATCCACACCTTACTCGGTCTGTTTATAAGTTAATCTCAGCTTTGGAGAAATGAAACGCGACGGAAGTAATTACTTTCCCTCGCGGAACGGACGGGGCCGTTTCAGGAGACCATTTCTGATATTAAATTTCATTCAACACGATACGATCCGTGAGATCTTCATGAAATATGACTTCGCGCTTGAAGAACACTCTTCCTGTTAAGATGTTCGTTCACTGTTTAACATTGGAAAGCCGTGCTGCTTTCGCTGTCGAGGTGCAACGCGACGTTTCGAGAAGTTTCTGAAACGAAGCTGATTGACGTAACGAATTCGAACTTCGTGGATTTCGTGATCGATTCTTGAAAGATACACGGGAATCCTTTTTGCCTGAATAATGGGTTTGCTCGAAGTTGTGGCAGTTCTGTTTGGACGCCCAATGACATGGTTATCATTCGAATTGGGATAAGTAACAAATAAATGCAATAAAGTAATGGTAGTATTTGAAGAATAACATGATGACGTTTATGAAATGGTTGATCTCTTTTATAATTTGCAAAATTGAAATTTGTGAACGTCGATTCATCTGAATATTAACACGCTGACTACCACGAGAATTTCTAGCATTTTAAATAGTAATACTTATTCTTTAATAACAAAGGTATATGATATTGAAAATAAAAATTAATGATTTAGTATTACAGTAGTCATATTACACTATGATCTAGCTACTTATGTTACTAAATATTTTTCTTTAAAATTAAGTTTTTTTTATTGTAATTGTTCTTCAGCAATTTCCCAATTACTCGAGAACAATTATAACTCGTAAGATAACTGATTTCGAGTAAAAATGTTCAATAACGTAAATAAGTAGATAATAGTGTAACCTTAGAATTGTGTTTCTCTTTATCTTCGCTACAAAAGAATAAATGATACATAAAACGCTGAAGTCTTCCGTGGAAGCCAACGTATTAAGGAAGTTCTATTGGAGGTGTCTGCTAAGTTTGAGCTGAATTCGATGATTGGCTTACGAGACATACTGTCTGTCAATTTGAAAAATATCATTTTAAGAAAAACTTGCAAAAAGTTAAAATTTCACTATTTCAGAGAATATAAGAGAAGTACGAAACAGAAAGAATTCAACTTTATGAAACTGATAGAAATGACAGATTCTTTAGGACGTTTTATGTAACTTCGTCCGAATAATTTTCCATGGAATTGCAACAGGCATTGTTAAAGAAATTCAGCGACCACGAAATAAATCAACGGATATACAGAATTTCATTTTTAATCACCTGGAAAACAAGCATGCATGAATTGATATATGATTGGCGAGCATGGGATAATTGTTTCATGTTAATACTACGGATTTTGTGCATTTATAGTCAATATTATTGAGTTTAACAATTCAATCACAGCAGCAACGTAGACTGCGAATGTGTTTAACACGTTGAATGCCATGGGGCTCACCAATCAAGTCGAATTACTATGGTTCATTCAATGAAACGACGACTATTTTTAAAACATTTCTATATTTTAAATAATATTACCTAATACGGTGACGTTCAGCTAGATGAACGCGCAATAATAACACTGCAATTCAATCAAACGATTCAATATTCTGTTTCTTCCATTTTGTATATTTTGCTCTATGAAATTGCGGCATACAACGTGTCAAAATTTGTTTTTGTAAAAATAGAAAAGCGTAATGCAGTTTCTGAATTAGCCGCGATCGCGCCGCTATTTTTCGACCGGGCCTTTGCAAAAACTGGCGGAACTCAAACAGTTAATATTTTACTTTGATACCTTAAGTTTCATCAATCTCCTATTACGCATACCTATTCAGTTTTCTAATGATTTTGTTCAATTCCATTGAAACCAGACAGCATTAACCTACTGCACCGGCTTACGAAACACTGCCCTGTCCTGTTTGTATCCGATGGCATTGACCTATTTCACTTGTTCATCGAGCAGTGATATGTTCTACTTGCCCGACGCGTGTATTTCTGCATATGTACAGAAAGGGAAGATCTCAAAATAAACCGCGAATGTAAAAAACATTTAAGAAGGATTTATTTTTTGCACGCTGCAATGTGAAAGAACTGAGTTTTGTAGTAGGTCAGAGAATCAATTGGTGGTGTATTTCGGGAAAAGATGATTCCACAATTAATTATATTTTATGATTACTTATAATATATATATATCATCTATATATAAATTATTATATATATTTTTATTATTTAATAATAAAATAACTCGTCTATATTTTGTTACGTGTCATTTATTCAATTTTACAATATAAATTAAGAATGTTGAATAACATTTTCTCATGCTAATCCTCGTTCATGTTCCTTTTATTAACAATGATAATAAACGATGTATTTTGTCAATAGAATATTTGTGAAAAATAATACATCATCATCAAATAATCAAATTTCGAATAGAACATTCGAATTGATCAATTCGTTTGTAGCATAAAATGAAACAATTGCAAATAAAGTAAATTACAGATTTCAATCTCAGTGCGATCATGAAATAATACTTCCTCCATATCCTGTCAGTAGGTGTACAGGTTAAATGAATACACGCGCGCCGCTATTATAAATGTCATTTTGCCGGGCCGACAAATTTTCAAACGAAATGAACCAAATAAAATGCACCGTCGAAAGTCGATTTCATCGTGATCGATATAGCCGCGTTACACGCGGATTTATCGACGTGTCAGAGATCAAACTGGTAACCGAGTTTTCGCAGTCCAATTTTCCATAATATTCTGGAATACCTGCGCGTGTTCAATGTTGCGCGGCTCGTGTAATGGTTTCGGAAACGGAACGATTGGCAATTCTCATTCCTCCCTTAACATTAAAAATCTCATTTCCGGCGAATACGTTCTACACGCCGGTGCAACAGTGGTGTTTGCTTTGAGGTTTTCTATTGCAACGGAAGTACGCTACGTAGAATGCAGCGTAATTCGTACTACGACCGAAAAGGTAACGTTTATTTGCGCAACAACAAGCGAAAAAACGGAATTTGTTCGCGCAACATTTCACTTTGAAAGAAATCTATGTTGAAAAAATTGGGAACACATCAACGTATACGTTTCGTTTTGATGCGCTGTGTAATCTTTTCATTTCGTTACTGTTATTTACGTTTCGTTTTGATGCGCTGTGTAATCTTTTCATTTCGTTACTGTTATTTACGTTTCGTTTTTAAATATTCTGTTTTATTTAGAATACTCAATGTGGTTTTACTTTGTCTTTGGTTTGTTGAAGAGATTTATAAAGGAAAGGACTGTTTAACATAAAGTTTCTTAGGTTTCCTAGTTAACGATGTTTATTTGTATGAATTATCGTCATTAAGAAGTTGCTTCTATAAGTGGAATTCGATTAATTTGATAGGTGTTTTAGTTCAAGAAGCATTGTGAATTATATTGTTATAGAATTCTCTGGACCTTAAGAAGTAATACAGTGTTCGATTTCTTGGGATGTTTCTGTAGAACAGAATCTTTCCGACTAGTTGGATTTTCTTCGTTGTGTCTATTCCTCTATTCGTGGACGACGTTACGATACGGAACATGTCACGTATTTGAATATAATTGTGTTACCTGTTAAAAAAGTAGAGGAATGTGACTGGAAGAATGTTTGTAATATTGTATATCGTACCTTTAAAAAAAAAAAGAATTTTGTGTACCTTTTTGTGACTTCAGTTGCTTCACATTGCATAAAATACTATGAACTTTTTCCTATACGAAATTGTGTACTGTTTTCTGGCATTTTATAAATTTCGTATGAATAAAATTGAATTTTATACTCACACAATAAGCTTCAGGTTTTGAGAACAAGTTACGAAGAAGTTTTCAAATTTCCAAAATTCTAATTCACAATTTTTTCCAGTTTATTATGATCCTTTCTGAGATTTAAAATTATTAGAAAATATAGCACAATGTCTTAGCATATGTATTGCGTTAACCTCACGAAGCACAATGCAGCGTTGTCTGCAGAATCTAATTAAGACTTCGTATAATCGACTGACGAAGTTTTGATGCAGGAAAAAGTATATCTCATACAATTTTCATGAATGAGAACGTAATTACACTCCTCACCTTCCATTCTGTTCTTGCAATCTTTTCGCTTCACTCGTGAAACAGCCTAAAAATCTTCTTTCAAAATGAAATTATAAGCTCTCATGTAAATTTCAATTTCCTATAATTATAAGTCACGAAACTCTGATGAACCAGAATTTCATTTCTCGCATTAATAAGGAATAAGTTAAAATTCACGTAAGAAGGATACAATTTTATGCAATTCTTTATCCTATTCTTCTTCGAAAAATTTCATTAAAGACAAGCATAATAACATATTGCCTAATAATAACATTGCATAAAATTCTTACAAAATTATCGTCTCTGGCATACAATAATTTACGTAACAGTTTAATCACCGAAATTCTAAAAAAAGAAAAGATGCAAGCAAAAGTTACCCTCTTTGGAGTATATTATGCTACAGGGATCTATCTGAAACTTGTATTAATAGCTTGTTCCGCGTAAAAACGGAGTGACCTTTCGCATAATCTCTGTCCACCGAGGATCTCGTCTGCCACGATAAGATTTGCGGTGAAGTGAAAGATTTACAAGCGATTGAAATGCGACCTTGTTGGAGGCTTACACTCAGTTTCCCTGGCGAGGCCTGAGTTTCCTAATTATCCCCATGGGAGTTAATTAACTGGTTCCTGTTGCATTCGACCATTCGAAATATAAAACGTAGAGTTGTTACGTGTTGGGCATGTTCTGCTTTAACCCATTTGTATTATACGGAAAAGTGGAAAATTCATCTATATCAGCAATAATGCATTTCATCGCATCAAAATAAAATTGGTTTACGTATAGAAAATAAAGAACAAAGTGGCGTAAACAGAATTCATAATTTTATTTAGCGCAATAAAGTTAATACACACGTTCGAATTGTTTTGAACGTTTGGGAATTTGTAAAAATAATATTTTATTATATTTATTTTCACGAATCTAATTTATTAGGTATCAATGCCATTTACGATGTAATAGTCTTTTAACACTGGAACTGCCAAGCACTTAAACTGATTTTTCCAAATTTCTTGATAAAACTTTCTGACTGTGTATTTATTAAGATTTCAATTAGCTTATATTTCAGTATAAGTATCACTAAATCAACTTCTTTAATGATTTCTCGCAGAAGCATTTATATCTTTTCAGTTATTGTAACAGAAGAAATTAGGAATGGGTTATTTTGACCCACCTGCTAGTTAAAGTAGTATAGTATTGAACAATTGTGCCACGTTTCCTCGCCTCACCCTACTTCTTTTTATGCATACGATCCATAATTTGTGTGCAACGCTGGGTGTACGTCTCAGAAAACGCCGTTTAGCGAACAGATGAGTTACCGCGGTTGTGTAACCGCGTTGATAACCAGAACGTCTGGTTGCGATACTTTTTGCCCTTACGCCGGCAACACTTGCCACGGAGATTTATTAACCCTTTCTTTCTTCCGCGCCCTGTTCTAACGCGTTAATCGATGCGATTAATCTGCTGACACAGCCCGGAAGTTTTCCTTTTTCGTAAATTCGTGCTTCATACTTTGACAAATAAATATTCATCCAACAATGAACGTTGTTCAATCTTTTATACATCGGTTTCCATGGGTTTTCAGGATAATGTAACACTCGAAGAAGGCATTCGACGCGTACTCGTCTTATCGGAATATTACACTTTCGAGTATTTTCAAAATGATTGGTTGTAGATACGATATTTGAAACCAGTTCGCGTGAATTCAATGGGAAGTGTTTTTACGCAAGATTTTTGGTAAAATGATTTATTTTTGGTACATTCGAATGATCAGATGTTTGGAGAAACCTGCGTTTGATATATTTATGTACATTTGAGAATTCAGAACACGTGTCAGAGCGTGGTTATGAATAAATCAAAGAAGGCTTGTTTGTTAATATTCATATAACTTCACTAATCTCCGAATCTTGTTGAAAATGAGTTTGGATCACGAGTTACTCGACGTAGATTGTTAATTTATCATTTTATTCGTAGAAAATATTGAATTATTTCAAATACAGTTTATATTGTGAATAACTTTGCCCCGTAAATTTTGATTGTTCGATAAATTCAGATGTAAAATTGCTATTTAAGAAACTGGAAGGCAGAGTACGGTGCTAAACGATACTAACGAGCGGAAAGCGAAATACGTGTCAAGCGCCGCTCGAAATGAAAACGACCGCCATAAAATTCCTGACCGAGTGGCGCGCCATGTTAAAGGTTCGAGGATTAAAGCGTGATAAATGTTGAATAGGGGAAATATTTAACAAGAACCCATTGAAGCTTGTCGCTGCCGGGTAAAAACATTTTATTCACTTTGCTGATTCTGTGAAGTATGTTTTTACCGTTGTATTTTTGCGCGACGTAACGATGGATTACGTTTACTGCTTTAAAATACAGCAGGCACTACGGGTTATTCAATAATATCTTAAAAATTGTTTCTCATTCAGTGTTTATTCAGGTATAAACCCTTTTTAATCGTTTCTTCTTGGTCCCGGTACTTATGTGTTCATTGTAAAATACGATGCAATTATTTAGATCAGTTTTTTAGAATTGTTACATTAGTAGATTAACTTTCGGTAATTTTATAGAAGATACCCTGTACATTGTGAAAATTAAAATTAAAGTCGACGGTCAGACAATTCGTAATGATATTAACTCACATGCAAAGGGTACATATATAATTTATATTTTTTATTATAGATACATGTTACGTATCATTACACTTTTGAATTCAAATTCATGAGAATGTACATGATTCGTGGTATAGAGATTGGAAAAAGTGTTATTCTTGTTCGGGAGAAGAAAATGATTTCCTTCATAAGTGCAAGCTTTTTATGTAAGCGCAAATATAGAAGGTAGAAGGAATGTGTTCGTTCGTTCTCAAGAGAATCGTGTAAATTAAACCGGATTATCTTTTAATTTTATGGAAAGTCATTCAGGAATGCCTGGCAACTTCTTCAACTAATTAAGGTGCAAGTGACTCTTAATCGTATAACACTCGAGTACTGTTGTAGCTACTTCAGTAGACTCATGTTCCTATTCTATCTTGACATTCTATTTTAATTTCACATTATTCCATAATTTCCAATTATGAAAATGAAAAATAAATTTCTCGTGAGAGCAACGGTAAACGTTTACATTCAATTATCATCGTTAGTATATGTGTAAATTCGAAGTATTATATTTCTTTACCATTCTTACCATTTCTCACCATTAGTGATTTTAAATCTTTAACACTTTAATTCACATTTCAAATATTTTGAAGAATGAAGGTTCAGCTGTAAACATTCGTTTCGTTGTTAAAACGATTATTTTCTTGATTTCTACGCGAGAACGATTAGTTTCCTTTATTTACCGTGCACCGCTGAACGTTTATCTTCACGAGAGTATTATTAATTTTCTTAGTACACCTTTAAATATTTATTTCTACCCGAGAATCATTAATTTCCTTGATACACCTTTAAATATTCATTTCTACTCGAGAATTATTCATTTGCTTGCTATACCTTTAAATATTCATTTCTACCGAAAGAAATTATTAATTTCCTTAAAACAACTATAAATATTTGTTCCTTCTCAAGAATCATTCATTTCTTTCGTACTGTTCTGAATATTTATTTCCAGTCGAGAGTCATTAATCTTCTTCATTTACCGGCCAGATAATTGATATGTTACGCTGGCTAGATTATTTATTAGTTTCCGCTGAAGTAGCTGAAATCAGTACTTTCCATAGCAATTTTTTTTTTGCCACGTCACGTCCGTCTCCGAAGAATATCTTGCGAGGCGGAAGAGGATTTACGTCGACGAGGGATCGTTAATACTCTTTCAGGGGCAGGGAAAAGAAATCTAAGGAGAGTCACATCCATTGATTATCTTCTTTAGGTTTTTGTAAGGCGTTCGTGAGAGAGACGTATTACTTTCGGACCCCTCCATTTCCGGCAGCGTGACTTGCCACGTTCTTTGCGTATTCCCTGATCAGGTTCTATGGTAACCTGATCACCCACCGTGCCAGGGGTGCCGAAAGTTTGACTGATAAAATTTACTTGATCGCTGTGACGTCTTTTAACGTCAGTTTAATGGTCCTCGTGTACCTTTATTACGATCCACCCTGTAGTTATTTAGATGAAAATTTTGGACATGGTTAGAATTAAATTTCTTCCACCCACGTATTTTTTTAGACTTCTTAGATTTCTTGATTGGTAGATTGATTTTTTTTTAATTTTATAGTAGACTGATTCTTTTTAATTTTATAGTAGATTGAACTTAATAATTTATTACGATCAACTCTGAAGTTATTTAGATGAAAATTTTGGACATGGTTAGAGTAAAAACTATTTAGCTGACGAATTTTTTTAGACTTCTTAGATTTGTTGATTAGTAGATTGATTCTTTTTAATTTTATAGTAAATTGAATTTAATAATTTATTACGATCCACCCGGAAGTTATTTAGATGAAAATTTTGTACATGGTTAGAATTAAAACTATTTAGCTGACGAATTTTTTTAGATCTTTTAGATCTGCTGAATTAGTAGATTGAATTTAATAATAAGCATTTTAATAAATAAGTATGTACACATGCTAGTTTTGATAAAGCTAATGACATTTTAGATTTTTTAAATTAGTAGATGATCTTTTAATAATTGTTTAGTAGATTAAATTTGATCATTAATATCTTAACAAATAAGTATATGTGAATACCGGTTTTGAATGTATGGATTATTTATTTAATTTATGAAATAATTAATCATGTATTACTTACCAGTGTCAATAAATTGAAATAGCTTTAGCACAAGTTGAGTACTTGTTTATTAATAATATGATTATCTCTAAGCAGTAATGCTAGTTCATAATTAAGTACCGTATAATGTTTACTCACACGCTTCAAACGTTTGCTGGGTATAAATTGAATATTGATACATGTTTATCGCTAAATGTTCCCAATAATTCCTGATATTACACTAATAATTAATGTTGCAAGAAGTACTGTAAGTTGGAATTATTGTCTCTCCCAGAAGTTTCTGTTGCATTTTCCAGCGCAGCAAATTAATTGGCAAAATTGTTAACTCTATAAAACCATCCTCGTTTGCGTGACCTAAATAGCTAAATCAGTTTAACTTAGGTTGTTGCACGGGATGCTGGAACTTTCACTATGTTCGAGTTCAGAACACTAGCTTAACACTATTTCACGTTGTTCCTACGTGCTTGTGCATGCGTCATATTCTGTAGCATCGTAGAATCACGTACGGAATTATTACATTTAAACATTTACCCAATGAACATAATTGACATTAATTATCATTTGTGTTAAATATCGTTATCCATAAATCGTTCAATAATTTTCACTTAAATATCATTCGTCAATACCTTTATTCAGTCAATTAGAATCACCTATAAAGTGCTGAAAACTTTAACTATTCAAACTTTAATTATTCAATTAAGTATCAATCACAATGATTATTAAGAATTATTAAGCAAAAATGGAATGGAAGAGTAAAATTCTCTGTCGTTTAATGTCTTTTCTTAATATATTCTTAACGTTCTTTATGATTGATGCTTATAGAACAAAACTATTAGTAAATTTTAATTATGAGTCTATTTAGTCTGTATTTTTCAATGGCATTTTCAGACTCCAAGAATATTTTCACACAAATTCCTTCATAAAACGAATTACTGTCAAATAAGTCACATAAAACTGTTCGACGATTGTTCGACAAACCAGAACTAGTAATGAAGCTGTTCAATAACCGTATTATAAACGAAATTTTGCACAACCAACGCCAAACTCACTGAATATTCAATAATTTCTATTTCAAAAGAATAAAAGATTCTTCAACGTAAATTGCTTCCTTTGAAAATGTGTTCAATCGAATTCAATGAAATTCAAAACTCCGAAAATTCATTACGAATCTCGGCAGAATGCAATGAAAGAATTGCACTGCAATTACCGATATTATCTCACTCGGAAAGCATCTATATTAATAAATTCCGTTTACATCACAAGCCTTGACACAATTCTGTCCTTCCCGCTGAGAAAACTGAGGTAAATAGAGGGGCGAAATATATGACTGCATTAACTATTTTCATTTATTTCAGCACTGTTTCGCAATATCCTACAGACGGGAGAATGAACGGAAATACGAGCTGAAAGCGGCCGGCGAGCTGGAATGCAAAACATGGATCGATGCAATAAGGGACGCCAGGTAACTGTTCTCTACGTAATTCCGTGCTCGGAAGTGGAATAATTAAAATGATAGGACCGCGAATGAATGACAGAGAATGCAGTGAGATCGATTCGAAGCAGCAGCGAACGGACTTTTCGACGGAACAGAGATCGCCAAGGAAGTTAACCGCGCGAAGTTTGCAAATCGAGATCAAAGATCACCGGTGAAAATCTTACGGGGCTTCCCTGCCATGAAATTAAAATTTCCTCGGCAAATAAGATTGTTCTTCTTCTTTATGAAATAATTCGATCTTATATTCCGTGTAAAGAATTTTCTACATCACGCACTTCCTTTTCGCTTCGAATAAGAATAAATTCTTCATTTAAGTTTTTATTACATTTCCGACTATAAGCTTGATTGAACATAGTCGAAGGAATGAGGTGAGAAAGTGAATTTGCGAATTTAATTTTCATTTAAGAATTGTATGCGGTGGAAGGATGTACCGATGAAAATGATCGACAGATGTTTTTATTTTTGAATGTAGAATATTTGTATTTTTGTGAGATGTGTAAGGTTATCGTTGATTTATCGGATTAGATCGTTTGGGAATTTTAGGAAATCCAGGTTTCGAAATCTGTTTATATAGATAGATGTTTTAGAAATCTTGCGAATGAAGTTCCACATGGAAATTCGGAGAGAAGTTCGAATGTTTTAAGTTGAATAATCTAGCGAGCTCATCCACTCACTGGGAATTTTAAATGTGTTTCTCCGAGAACTACTTCTCTCCTTATGGTGGGCGTTTGTTAACAGAGTCTTCTTTTAATCCGAGTCGCTATCTTTTTTATCGCCTCGTTAAACGTACCGTCGAATTTCTACTTTCCAAGTTTTTAAAAAAGGTTTGAATAACAGATAGCTAGTGTATAAACAAAATGAACCTGATTATTCTTGCATGTACATACACAAGTTGAAGAAACTATAAATAAATGTACAACTTCGAAAAGAACTTTCCAAAAGGCAGTGTATATTTTTAAGTCACTAATATTTATAAGAGTAGCAGGATTAAATCGTATAAATTTAAATATTCAAGATTTACGAATATATGGAATAATTTATACAAATTCAATAAAACATACATGTTTTCCAAGATTTTGAACAAGATTTCGAATGAAATTACATGAAAAAAATTCCAATTAACAGAAGTATTCAGTTAACGAGCCATGTCTTTGTTTAACCACTTTGGCCTATGATTTCTTTCTCAACTCTGATCGATAAGGCTACTTTGTCATTAATAATTTAATGGAAAAAAGGAAAATTCTAAGCACATGTTATACCTATATTTCCTTTTAAGTGTAATAGTTGATTACAGAGGAATAATATTTCCTTTGAATTCGAATGTACTGAATAACATACATATTTGTTGAATCATGTTGAAAATCTTCACTACGAGTCTCACTCGCTGTTGTAGGACAAGGGGTTAAGTATTCATCCATGATCATTTCAGAGCTTATTCTTGCCAGATGGTAAGAATTATCACCTTGAGATATTGAGTTAAATTGAAGTGTACTGTCTTGTGGGAACCGGAACGTAAAAGACGGAAGGCAATGATAGGAACGAAGTAGATAATTGGAACCTTCAGAGCGATACATCGTTAGATCCTGAAAAATGAGGAGAGAGGAACTTGCTGCCTATGGTATTTGTACACCACGCGCGCGGAGAATAAATTTCTAAGTTGTGGCTGGCCGCCCTCTTTTTTCACGTTGCTTCTTTAATGGTTTCGCCTGTCTGGCAAACGTGATCACCCTGGCAATGCCTCCAGGTGCTCGGAACGGGCACATTGTTTCTACGTGCGTCAGTGGCATGTTCTTCATCAAACTACCTTCACCTTTCGCTGAAGCTGATGTTAACAGTTATACTGTACTAACCCTTAACACTCCAGATAGTTTTATAATCTATCAGCAACTGCAACTAATTTTTATAGTATCCCTAAAGGAAATGAAAAATGCTATAATATTTCTTCGATTTTTTATTTTCCTTCTCGGTACAAAATTTGAACGTGTGGATAATCTAATTTTAGTTTCTTTAAGATTCATTGAAATATTTAATATTATAACTGGTGCAATATCGGAGCCTACAGATTTCAAAGGGTTAACTCTTTAGGTCCTCGATAAAAAGTTTGACGAAAAACTTAAAGCTTATCATTCTTATATAATACAATTAATTGCAATCATTGAAATAATTGATATTGAACGGAAGTTAACGGTTATACTGTATTAACTCTTTAGGTAATTGATAAATGATTTACGAAAAACTTAAAACTTATCATTCTTATGTGATAAAATAAATTGAGATCATTGAAATAATTGGTATTCAACGGAGGGTGAAGGTAACGGTTACACTAAATTAACCCTTTAAGTCTCAGATAAAAACTTTTAGGAAAAATTAATTTACTTTCGCAATGCATGTTGATTTGTCGTTTTTAACAAAACTATATATTTGTATAAAAACTACTGGTAATGCTATTAGTACATCACATAAATTCGTCTCTTATATCCAATTACCTAAATTTAACATAAAATATGAAACTTTAAATTATTTATTTATTATTGAAATATTACGAATGCTTCACTTTTCTTGGCTACGTATCATAATTTCAAATTTCTCGTATAAAATTGAAGCTATCGTTTTTAATGTATTATCTCTGAGCGGAGATACTTGTTGAAAATAAAATCGAGGAAATCAAATGAGTGGTTAGCCCTTTGCAGTCCGAAGTGCTCTTGATTTTTCACTTTGAGGTTCATGTCGACGTTAGTTCATTCAATTACAGCTTAATATGACGCTCTATTTATTTATTCAAAAATATTTGGGAGTCATTGAAATGTTACCTTTAAATGGTACAATTGTGACACTACAAATAAATATAGAAAAAATTGTTGAAACAGGTAGAGGTTGCAATAAAATAGAATGCCGAGTCTGACTCGACATAGGACTGCTAAGGGTTAAGAAGTGGCAAGTAGAAATGAAAAAAATCTTCGAGTTAAAAGAGTTGGTAGTAAAGTTTACAATACAGAGTACGGCTTTTAAAGACTTTTAAGACAAATATTTTGCTGCGGTGTTCTTAAGATGGTTGCCGAGGGTTTTGCAACATAGAACATGTTTCACTGCGGAGGATAACGAAGTTCCAGGAAGATCAGCTAGCATTATTGCCTCGAGGCGTTCATTATGGATAAGTTCTACGCGGAGCTCATTTTTTGACCGCGCATTAGGGTTCAGGATATCTATGTTAATGCAACATTTCCAATGTTCTCGAATGTTTTTCAATAACTTCTTAAATATCACTTTCAGCTTAATATTAACAAAGTTGAAAATTACCGCATTCGTAACACTGAATTTTCAGCTAAGCATTAACATACACGAAAATCACTACAAATAAGGAAACTTCAAATAATAAATTTATAAAAATCGTTTATAGCTCAGAGTTACCAAAAGGTATCACTAAATTATTCTTAATTGTTTATGTGGAAATTCTAGTTACAGAAAAATGAAAAATGTTAAGAAATTCGGTGGAATAAGGATTTCTTATTGAAATACAAAAGTGTCGTCATTTATATTTTTACAATGTCGATTGAATATCAGTTGAAACAGCTAACTATAAAGTATCCAATGTTGAATGTAACGATATGTTCAATTTAAAGCTCAATTGTTTCATTGGTTAAAAGAATTTAAACTGAAAGAAAGTTACATATAGAAGTTCTCAGAGTTCGAATCTCATCTATATATACTTGGGAAGTAGAAGTTAAAGTTTATAGAGTGTGGAGAAGGTTTAATGACCTTTCAATTTTAAATGCATTAGAGAATTGAAGGTTCAGGACCAACGAAGACGTGTGTAGTACACATATGCGAACCTTTTAGGGAATTTCTTGAATTTTACATGAGAGATGCGTGGGTGTACATTGGGGGAACATTTTATACGTTTTTAATGTGGGATCAGGTAATGCAGGATATTCTCGTTTCTCTGGGCACTCCATGTGGACTTCTAAAGATTTTCTTTAATAAATCTAAAGATTTATAAATGTGTCGAGCGAGATTGTTATTGGAAAAGCACGTGAAATAGTCGAGCATCAAGATTGTAATGTAAATTCCATTCCGTCGAGTGCAATTCGATGCTAAACGGAGCTATTCGTTGACGTACCCTATTTTTTTTTAACCGTTGCTACACAATCCGGAATGCATCAAGTGATTGGCGTTGGCTCTGAAAAGTATTAACGTCACTTCGCGATTGGTTCGTCAAATAATGGTGATCGTTTAACGGTTCCCAACCGCAAAGAAATTGCTGCGGTTCACTTTGGAATTCGCTGGCAACCTATTTCCAAGTTTGAACACTTCGCTGTACCACAGTTGAAACGTATAACGATTTAAACCGCAAAATGTCGTCAGTGAATTTAATTAAAATCTGCGTGAAAGTATGTGTAACGGAAATTCATCGGAATTATAATTTTTAATTGAATCATTTTATTGAGTTTATCAAGTCTATTAAATAATTCTGGTATAAATAGGATATTCTTTGTTTCGAATGATTCGGTAACGCGATATTCATGTGAAAATCCGTAATTCTATGAACCGATAAAAATGATACGCTTAATCGAGTTTCATCGTACTAATGAATAAGATGATTTTCTACTGTACTCATTTGCGAAATCAAATAAATGTGAAATCGTCCGAAATAGGGTAATCGTGAAATTAAACGGGAAAACTGTGGTCCATTTATTAATCATTTTTTGCAAACGAGCACAGATTCTCCTTGATTGCTACGATCCATATTTCATCGCGTTTTAAATTGGCCTTTGTCGAATAAATATGGCTCGGATTTCATGCTATCCGCGAAACACGTGAGAGTGTCTTTTTTTTTTATAATCGCGTTCGATTGCCATCGATTTCGTTGATTGAACAGGCGACATGATATTTACAATGTGGAACAATTATCGACGGACCAGTATCGTATCTTGGATTCGTATCGTTTTTCTGCTAGTCTACGTATTTACGTGCATGCGAAAGTACACATGTGAACGATATACATGTTACTTGTATTGTATGCAACGTGTCCTCAATTAATTTATTAAGTAACAAAACTTTTATTCTAAGCCACTTTACAATTAAACCATGTATGACTGAGTCATCGAATTATTTTAACGATAATGTTAATTATAAAAATGTCGACAGGAAGCTCGAGAAATATATTCTATCAGAGATGTTTATTAAATATTAGATATTAGGATTAATTAAGGAGTACAGAGTTAATTATAAATTGTAACAGTTTTTGTACATCGTTATCAGTAATTAACACGTTGAATGTCATGGAGGGCACCGGTGACCTCCAACCAAATCGAATGACTATATTTCACTTAATTAAACGATGATTATTTGAAAACATTTCTATATTATAAATAATGTTACCTAACGTGGTGACATTCAGCTAGAGAAACATGCAATAATAATAATGTGATTCAATCAAATGATTTAATATTATATTTTTTCTATTTTATATATTTTGTTCTATGAAATCGTGCAGCATTCAGCGTGTTGATATTTTAATAGTAGACGAAAGAAGGAAACGAAATGTGTACGGTTACTAAATAATTGAAAAGAATATTTCTGGTTAAGATCGCTATTCTTCTGCAAATTCTCAATTTCTAATGCGACAATTTCAAACAGCTGTTCACGATAGAAACGGTGTTCAACGATTGTTAACGTTTTACAGTTCGAAAGATCGAATACTTTCGCAATTGACTTTCGTAGCTTTTCAACATGAACCAGATGGCATATTCAGTTTACCATCAACCTGGTCATTGCTTACAGTTTCAACAAATTACTGCTGCAGAAGGAGAAGCTCGAGCAGAAGTATTTGCACTTGTTGCGCATCGTAGAAAGTGAAAAGACAGACAAGTCTCAGTATGTAAGTCGGTGCGAGGATCTTGCGTTGGAAGTACACAAACTTCGGATCGAGGTGAGTTCAAAATGTCTATATGTTTCTTACGGATTTAGTCTCACTTCATTTAGATGTTGAAATACAATTTAAATCTCGCGACAGATACATATCTAAGAAACACAAAATTCAGTGAAAATGATTGATAAGAATTTTCTGTTCTGAACATTTGGAACAAAGAAAAATGTATTAACTTCAAATATTCCCATAATTCTCATCGACGTTTACCAAGTACAGTAACTTCCTTGTTCCACGTGCGCGATAAGATAGTTCGAAATAAGTTCTTTGTTATACTATCATAAAACAAGTGTCCGTATCCTTTTCAATTATCTAACATTCTGTATTATTTACTACTTTCCTCTAAATACATTTTCGTACAAATTAATGAATTTCTGTTAATGACGATAATAGCTAGATTGTACCAGGCAGTTTATCAAGAGAATTAAATAACATTCAGAGAAACGTAACTTTTTTAGAACATATAGTTTCATAAGATAGAACAGCAACGAAACAGTACGAAGTATCGAATCATCAGATCATCAAACTATGTAGAAATTAATGAATTACAAAGTCATTGAAAAGATTTCAAACATATTAATAATGTTTCTATATGACTAACTATTGTACATCTACGGAACATTCCTTCGCTTTTGTTGGAGGGAACGCATGTATGCGTATTCCCAGAACACGAACAACGAAAATTTCCTTTCGAGTTTGATCATTCGCAAGACTAGTTCGATATCCCATGAATTCCGATTCATTGTGTTCACAGTTGAATGCCGCGAGGAAGAAGCTGAGAGCTTCCTCCCAGTGTCACGGTGCAAGTTCACATGGCGGTGCATTATTCGGCAGCGGAGCAGATAGTTCCGGAGTTTCAGGAGCTGGATTGTTGGGCATCACCGAGGGCTCGTTGGAAATGCAAAAAATTAAGAAGGTTCAGAGTTTCTTCAGAGGCTGGCTGTGCCGGAGACGGTGGAAGCAAATCGTGGAACAGTACATCAAAAGCCCTCACGCGGAAAGTATGCGGAAACGGAACAGGTGAGACTGGTCAAATTTAACCCATTACGTCCCAATGATCTATTAATAGATCACTCACTCTATATTGTTATAGTATGTTCCCAGTGATCTGTCTATAGATCATGCTATATATAGTATATTAAATGTGTCAGATTTTTTTCATTATTTTTCCAAGATAGTATGGACACTCATTACTCGAAATACAAACTTTCATCTAAAAATTCAAAAACAAATTTCATGGGACTTAATGCGTTAAGTGTAACACGTTGAATATCGCACGGTTTCATTGGCGCAAAATACAGAAAATGGAAAGAATCAAATATTAAATCATTCGATTGAATTGCACTATAATTGCACGTCTATCTAGCTGAACGTCACCGCATTAGGTAGCATTATTTATAATATAGAAATATTTTCGAATAATCATCGTTTAACTGAGCGAACTAAAGGCATTCGTGCCCTCATGGCATTCGTGTTAACACGTTCGCTAGTAGCGTCGCATATGTGTGACGGCCGTAATCCTATATTTTGCATAATGAAAATGAAATTAATCCTATGGATATTGTTATTAGAAATTATAAACGACGACATTACATTTAGGAACTCAATGACTAGTTTCAGTTTCGTTTTCTAATATTTTGTTTAGAAGGTTTAGTGGATCGAAGAAAATATAATTGAGGAGACCGTCACAGAAATAAGCGCTGGTAGCGAACGTGTTAACTTGTTAACTGTGGAATAACTTGGTCAAGCATAAAGCCGAATGAGAGTCGATTATTCAACGATCTCGGTGTAGAGTTTGTTTCACAACAGCATACCCTAAAGCTGCAGACTAAAACCTGCCTCTGTAAAATTGGACGGGCTTGTAATATTGATGTATTACTTACTGATAACTGATTGATAGACTTCACAGCGACGTTTAACTTGTTAACTGTGGAATTTTGTTTGAAGAATCTCTCGTTTTGCGCGTGGTAAAATCAAAAAATGAATTGTGTACTGGTCAAACGTAGGGCGAATGCACTTAGAATATATTTGAATGAAATACCAAAGCAAGACATAGAAGAATTACATGTTTATCTGAGAAAATAAGAAATTCATCAATGAAAGGATCGGTATCATTTCAAACTTTAAGATGACGTGTATACTCGTCGAACACAGTTAACTAGTTAACACTTTGATGATTAATGTACTTTCCATGAACTGAAGTTATAATTGCTCGATGCTGTATTTCCCTGAAATCTTCAAAAAATATTCAAATAAACAACTACAAATTTTGATATAAATTCATAACAAGTAACACTTAACAAGAATATAAATTCATTACCAGCAAACTCCAGATTAATTTATAAAGTAGTCTATTTAAAATCATTTTAATGTTATAATGACATACGTTGATGAACTGACCTAGATATTAACTTCAAGGTAGAATTGTGAAGAAATTCTGATACATAAAAAAACATTGCCTTAAGAGTAACTTTAAGGAAGACGTTTAAACAAATTTTGTCCAAGAATCAGACGGTTATTAGAAAATGTTCATAACTTTCAAATTGTGAACATTTCTGGTAGTTACATTCCGCCAGCATTTAGCTCGAGCAGAAGTCGGCGAGGTATAATGAAGGAATCAACGACGAACATATTAGTTAATTAACAGAGATACGACTAGACGTTAAACTCATTCAACTCGACGGGGAAGCATCCGCGGCAGCGTAACCAGTTTAATTTTACGCAGGACATGAAAGTTCCAAATAATCTCCTTGTCATTTCACTTGAAGCGTAAGTGTATCGACTGCCCGAAGCGCAAACTCATTACCTTCGGCTGCGCGATCGTTTTGCTAATTATACTGTGTTCCCAGGCTGCGCAAAGGTTAATTACTTTCACGAGTACTTCGGTTTCTAACAGTATTAATTTTTTCGCGACATGATACTTCCAGCTGCAAACAGGATACTCGATAAAATAATTTCGTCTCTATCTTTCTGAATGTCCGCCACTTTTCTGTTGTATGAGCACATTTTATAAACAATGTAATATATTTCTCAGGTATGAAAAAAGAAATGATACTCTTAAAATAAAACAGAAAATACAAGAGGTATCATTGGATTTTATTAAAATTAAATTCGTTTCTTCTGAAACAACTCGAAGCCATTCATTTATTTAATAACTTCATTTTTGTGTAACTTTGGCCATTCCATTTGTATTTACTAATACAATGTTCTAATCAATTTATGGGAATGTGATTTCTGATTATGACTTTTATCGTATTGAAGTAGTTCATTTTGAGCGAAGATATCGCCAATTTAATTAGTCACGAACAGCTTCAAGAGCAATAATAAGGAACAATGATTATATAAAACGTTTCTGAATTGGGAACATCTGTATTTTAGTTTGGTATTCAATATGGTGGAGGCTGAGGAGGACTATACGAGACAGATGGAGATTTTAGTAAGCTGTTTCTTGAGGCCTTTTAAAATGGCTGCGAGTTCGAAGAAACCTCCTTGTTGCCACGAGGACGTGAATAGTATATTCTTGAACAGCGAAACGTTATTGTTTCTTCATCAAATCTTCCTAAAGGGTCTCACGTCTCGTATGGAGAGCTGGCCCACTTTAGTTTTAGGTACGTTGAAAAATAATTTATCAATCCTATTATCCAACACTAAATTGTAATTTAACACATTTAACACACAATTCAAAATAATCCTGTCAACCATAATAATTTCAATGAAAAATATAAATTAAAGATATTTGATCATATTATAATAATCATAGGGAAATCTAATTTAATTCTATCATTCATTTGATCGTGAACTTTATATTTGTCTACGTTTTTCAAATATTCCATTATGTTAAACATTTATTATTCCCATGGTTGTTTCATTTGTAATAAGGAGTACACGCTATCAATGATTAAATCGATGTTTATATGGAAAATTAGTTTAATAATTGAATAATTTTAAATTATTACACACAGGCGATACTTTTAAGGTACAAACGTATAAATTTCCTCGCCTAATCGATGACCTATAAATATAAAATTACTTCAAAAATAAATACGATGGAGACTGAAGCCTACTTCTCCTAACTTTATTTTAGGCGACCTGTTCGACATGTTGCTACCTATGTTATCAATTTACCAAGAGTACGTCCGAAATCATCATTACAGTCTGCAAGTGTTGACACATTGCAAACAGTCATCGCCGTCATTCGCGGCATTGCTCACTAGACTGGAGAACAAGCCTGCTTGCGGAGGACGTACTTTGGAGACGTTTTTAACATATCCTATGGATCACGTACGTTTCTTGGAACTACTTAACTCTATAGAAAAAGAAAAGTACCAAAATATAGGTACATTAACACTAGAACTACCGAGCAGTAAAATTGATTATTCTGTATTTCCTTATAAATTTTATAAAAATACATTTATTGAGTGTTCAATTTCCTTATACAGTAGCACCCCCTATAATGCGATTAACATATTCCATGTGACAGGGTTTCACGTTTACGAATTTCACATAAAATTCCCGATTTCGATACTGATCTGATTTGTGTTAAGTTGATCCTCTGATTGTATCAGTTTCTTATGGAAAATCTTACTTTCATCCTTGTTTTTCGACGATTTTTTAATCTCGTTATAGGCGGTTCTACTGTATAAGGAAATCGAACACTCAAGAAATATGTTTTATAATTTAGTATTCTAGTTTGTGTTTATCGAAATCAATTTATTGAATAATTTCTCAGAAAGTCGCCTGTGCCTTTTCCATAATTGCAAAAGAAGTGACACTACCGCCTGGTAGTTTTAATGTTAAATACATAAGCGTATGTGTCACAATTTAGAAACTACAGGTATACACAACGATTTTTCAAAAGTTATGAAATCGATGGAATAGCAAATTTAATAACAAAGTAATGAAGTGTTTTATCAGTGAAATTAAAGAGTGCATACTAGTGGTGATTTTTTAAATTTAAATTTGATCGTTCATATATCGATTGATAGTTGGTTGCAGAGTGGAGTAAGTTTATTACTTTTAGAGGGTATTGTTGTAACTTGAAATTAAGCGCGGTAATATTGACTTTCCATTATGATCAACGGTAAAAGGGTTATTTTATCAAATGAATAGTGTACCCATTGCTAAGTCAGCAATGCTGTGACCTCGAATATTCTCATTCTCTTTTTTGTCGATTTATATATTTACAATTGTAGTGAGAATATGTTAAATAAATATTGTCAGAGAAGTTACATAAGTATTAGTAAATTAGTTGGTAGTCAGTTAAGAATTATACAGAATTTACATAAAATCCTTGAAATTAAAGAAACTTCTTTGGTGGAAATTAATTAAAAGTGTAGAATTTATGTATTTATTTTATTTATGTAGTTCTTATACCAAGCATTCAAATCCTTATAAAGATTAAATTTGAAGTTTGTTACGAATTATTTTATAGAATAATGATGTTGAAAGTTTTTAACGTCAGTAGAAATAATGTGTAATAGACAGGCATCGTGGCCAATAATATTTGTTCAATGCCTATCTTATAGACGAGGATATTAACATATATAGTACTAATTTACATTACAGTTTCCAAAATATATTGTTACACTGAATGAGTTGTTGGCGCATACACCGTTCGATCACGTGGAACGTAAAAGCCTCGAAAATGCGAAGCAACAATTAGAAGACTTATCGAGGCAAATGCGCGACGAGGTATGCATGAAAAATATTTTAATCTTTAACGGTCGATAATTTTTTTAATAATACACACTTCATCTACGAAACAACAGAATATTTACTTAATTTGTAAACAAAGTAATGGTAGGACTTTTATAGTAATAAAACAGACAGTTTATTATATAAAAATTCTAGTTTTCAATTTAAAAATGCCTAAGCTACAACAAGTATAATAAATATAAATGAAAACGACATTTTTTTACATTTTGACTGTTAAGGGTTAAATTCATATGAATATTAAACTGTTTATTTCATTCGCATACATACATATTTTGTATCATATCATCAAGAAAAGTAATTGTAAATATGATACTGATCGATGTATGTATACGTATCTTTGTAGGTCAGCGAAACCGAGAATTTAAGAAAGAATTTGTCAGTGGAACGAATGATTGTCGAGGGTTGCGACATTTTACTCGATGTTAACCAAGTATTCGTCAGACAGGGTAAGCAATATTATTCTTATGATATTTATAAAACTAATTCTTTCAGGGAAAATTTAATGTTTCATGTTCTATCAAACTGTTCAACGAAACTGTTAAAACTGTCAAAATTAAATGTTAATTTCCCACATGGTTCGTTCGAATAAAATCTCATATAATTTTATTGTGTATAAATAGACGTTAAGAGATTTTCTTAATGTTTAGAAATATTTAGAAAAGTCATAAAACGTTGCAATATTTGGTTGAAGTAAAATTTTTTCCGAAAATAATGAAAATATCAATTCTAGTCAAATAATTGTTAATTCTAACAGTCATAGAACGTTAAATGTTTTGTACACTTGTTTCGCCAAATTTACAATCTTTCTTCAAGTTAAAGAACATTGTTCATAAATTTACATTAAGTCAAGTCTAGATAAAATTAACACCCTTTTCGTCGCCTGCGCCGCGTTCTAACAATGTGCTAAGTAAAACGTGATTAGCGTAATCAATGCGGAAAGTTCCGGTGCAGCTAGTAAATTCTCACAAAGAAGAGGAAAGAACTTTGCAAATGGATAAAGTACACAAAGTTCGTTACAAATTATTCGTTGCTGTCTAAATTATGGTATTCTGAACACATAGGGAATCTTTTAACAAAAGAAAAGGTTTTCTATGTCATCTTTATCAATTTAAAATCAAATAATTGAATCTTTAAATGACAATAGTGAGGTGAATACATCACTCTTATTTTATCTAATACACGCGATAATTAACAAACTAATTATTCTTTTAGTTTCATTAATAAAATCAAAATGTAGGATCAATGAATATTATATCAGACGAAATATAATTCCGATTCAATTAAACTGAATTAATTTGAAAATCATAAAAGTTAATAATCTTAATGTTCAATATATATTTCAAACAATTTTAGATAGAAAATGAATATCTGCTTTTCAGAATCTAACAACAACAATAAAATATTTTCCGACGTATTTATACAGTCTCACAGCTTAAGTAAACATTCGTCAAAGTACATATTTATTTTTCGTTATAGGTTTCTGTATACATTAATGTTTGCGTTAAAAAGAAAAATTATTCCATTTTTATACAAGTGACCAGATAGTTGAAATATTTCATGTTCTTCCTTCTGAACACAAATTTCCGTCGTTTCTAATAAATTGTCTAACGTTGGTAACAAAATACCAACGATTGCCTCGTTAACTATTTACCTTGTACCGAGAGAAACGACGCGAAACTTTTCGGCGCAGTCGATAAATTTCTCGGTCGGACTTGTCGCGAGGGAGTTCTTCCTCGAATATTCGACAGGGGAATCCCCGAGACGCTGAAATTCGCAATGGACCGCGCTTGCGCGTCTTCATACTTCCCGGAATCGATGGGGTTGCGTTTAGGGGTGAAAATAATCGTTTGACTATGCGCAAGAACAATTGTCAGGGGTGTCTTAACAGAAATTCCGAAATCCTTAGTTTCAGACTAGCAGTGTCAAAAATTCCCTAAACAATTTGTTGAAATTATAAATACCGATTCATCGGATGGAATTCATAAGATGGGATAAGAAGACAAATAATATGAACTTGGAAATGAAGCTTTTACTTGCGTTGTATTGTCTTTCTTGCCTGCAATTAATAGCGAGGAACATTGAAATAAGATGCTTGTTTAAAACATATAGACTGTAAAATATAAAATGTAAAACTATTTGATGTTCGATTGAAATTAATGGAAACGGATTGTCAAAAATTGTTCCGTGACACGGCCCTGGTCCCTCGTGTTTGGTATTATATCACATGGCTGCCATGCAAAGATTCACTGAATAGAAAAAGCTCAGGTCGTGAGAAGTTTCTCTATAATCTATCGATGAACATCGTGAAGATTCGATATTTTTAATGTTCGCTGATTATGAGATGTAGATTTGAATATTTTTCGAGATTTTCGTTGAACCATCGATTTATTTGAGTATAAGGTTGAGAGGACGAAGTACAAACAAAAACGTGCGAGCTCCATCTTGCATTTCTATTCGTGTAAACAGTAAATGTAACGAGGAATATTTTAATTCGAGGTAGATTACGTTTGACAGAAGATTTGTCGTGTGAAACGAGGACCGAATAACGTGTACAAACGGAACTGTTAGCGATCAAAGATATCAGGTACACGAATATGTTATTGTTGTTGTTGTGATCTTGGTGTATGAAAACAATCTGTTGCATTACTTGCTGTATCGATGTATTGTATTTTATATTATAAAACGTATGCTATACAAACTGTTTATACAACGAAATGTTAACGGACGAATAAAATATTTGTACGAAACATTCAATAATAAATGTTCTAAAACAGGTTTGTTAATTTACAACATGAATGACATGCATATTTAATGATTTGTAGTTTACCACTTTTAGGTTTTTCGTATTCTAGTTTTCTGAGAAGGGCATATTAACATTAAATAGAGGAATGTGGATGCAATAAAACTTAGTTTACTTATTATAAAATTTATTATAAAACTAAACACAACGATTAAACACAGTCGGTTGTTTAAAATTTTTAACTGCATTATACAAGACCTTCTTATATTTAAATCCTTAGAAAATTTATTATAAACTATTTTTCCACGAACTTTCATTTTACAGTTACATATCTAAAATCTAATACTTCAACGAACATTTTATACCGCATTCGTTGCTTTAATATAATAAAAAACCTGTAATAAAAAGAAATCTAGATATATAAACCTATTACATGTAACAAACATTCAATTTTATTAAAAAATATCTATTACTCGGATCGAAACATTTAGTTAACATTAAAATTTCTTAATATCCATGCAAAAATTTCTGAAAATTTCGGAGAAGTGACATGTGTTTAGACATTAAGAATATTAATACACATTATAATTAGATATTAAGAATACCAATTTTCTAATATTAATTTCTGGTACTCTAAGCTTAACGTGCATCCATACATTAACAATAATATGTTATCATTTGTTTTAGGTACGCTCATCCAAATTTTAGATAAGCCGAAAGGAGCACGAAGTAGATTCACTGCGCCTTTTGGTGGTAAAGGCGGCGACAAGGAAGCAGTCAGACAATGTTTCCTCTTCTCTAATCATTTGTTACTGACGACGCGTCAATCGGACGACGACGGTCGGTTAAATTTGGTTCCGCAAGTTGGCAAAATACCGCTCTCGGATGCTATACTAGTGGAGGATCCAAGTGATCAAGGAACCGCGGATGATGACGGTACTTTGATGACATTATTGTTAATATAACGCTTGTAAATTGCAGCTAGGCCAACTATACGCATTCTTCGCCGCTATTGCAGCCTTCATCGTCACAGTTTTTCCTCTCAACACATGCAAAAGAATACTTTAACCCTTTGATGACGAGGATTTTTCAAAATACTAAAAGTCATTTCTACTTCCAATTTCATTTTTAAACTACTAAGAACTCTTGAACACTAGAACCTAATCTCTCGATTATGCATTGACCTTCTGGCATTTAAACAGTAAAATTACTTGCTTGCAATCTTTTATTTTAAACACTGAAATTTGATGACGCCAATGCGACATTCGTCTTCTAAGGGTCAACCCTTTGTATTTGAAATTGCGATTCTGGTTTGTCGTTTTGTTCGATGCAGCAAAAATTAGGAAATTTGATATTTAATATTAAATTTTGTATAATTTATTGGTACATAATATTGCAATGAAATTTGTTTTTTTTATTAACGACGAATATTTATAGTATATAGAATGTCAAGTGCAAAGGGTTGATATTGTAAATAGCCCACAATGTAAAATATTGGAGATAACATTTCATTAGTTATCAGTGACGTTAATAGTTACAATTATTGTCATGTTGAAACTGCTGATTATGTTATTCGATATTTATTTGCGATGCATCTAGCTTATTTTAGTTTCAAACTGCACCAGCTTCAACGCTTTGGCTGATCTATCGTGTGGAGAGGAGTATTTAAAATTTTATATATAATTAACCTATCGTTCCCATGACTGCGAACTGATTATAGAACTCTCAGTATGTTCGATGTCCAGCGGCATCAGCGAGAGCAGCGGAAGTGGTGGCGAAAATACCATGAATCATCTTCAGAACCGTGACTTTAAGATTATAGTCGATTTGAAGCTTGGCGGGCCTCAAGTGGTGGTACACCTTATAGCTGCTACTATACAGGTACAGCTCGAATCCATTTTTCGCCATAAACATTCACCGAGTAGCCCTGTTCAAAAAAGTATCTTTAACACAAGTATCATCTTAATATTTAATATTAATCATAAAAATTATCGTGAATAGACGTAACTAGTCCCCATTTTGTTTTTCCAATTTTCATAAAAAATTTCTCGAAATTCCTTCTGTCTATTTGGTAAATTTAAAAATATTTCCTACAAATTATTATTCAAATCTTCGAATTTTTCAGTTTCAACAGTACCATAAATTTTATGAGATGAAAAACAAAAATATTAGATTGCTCAAAGAATCTAATCACATTTTTCAATGAGATTCAAAGAAAAATTTCTTTACCTTATATTAAAGCTTAGTGAACTGTCGTCTCACTATTGTCCTTTAGTATACTTATTCGTAATATTGTTCCCTATATTATAATATAACACAGTGATCTCCTAACAGTACTCGTCGATTCTCATGAACGATTTAAAATTAATGGAAAATCTGACGTGTGTAGGAAAAGGCTGCCTGGATCAGCGACATCATCCAGTGCAAGGACAACGTTTATTTCAGTGATCATTTATTTCGCGGCTCGTTGTCGGACACCAGCTCCGCCGCGATGCCGCAGTCGTATAAAAACGATCCGAGCCTATTCAAGGATGACGTGGACATCAGGTTCAGCAGGAAATTGAATTCCTGCAAGGTCCCTCACATTCGTTCCGCCACACCCGAACGGTTGCTTCAGCAACTTACCGATCTACGATTCCTCAGCGTAGACTTTCTTAATACGTTCCTGCTAACCTACCGGGTGTTCACCGACGGAGTGACCGTGCTCGAAGCTCTGAAGAAAGTGTTTTACGAGGCCGAACCACCGGGCGCTGATCTGCCAACGGGTTCTTTTGAGTAAGTACACAAGCATCGACAAGATTAACAGTGCGTGTCAGATCTTTTTAATAATAAAGTAATGGTAAAATATTATGTGATTCTTATTTGAATTAAAGAGTCTTAAATCTTAAGAAACAGTTAAGGCTAACGTACAGAGGAACACGAAGCTTGTTGCTCTCATCAAAGTCTATGATCACCACATGATCGAATTAATTAATTTAGTTATCCAAAGTTTACATGTAGATTCTTGATCTTTTACTTTTATAAATTTGATGAAGAATTACTTATCAATGCATTGTTGTATAGACTTTTTGGTGTTTACCTTTATCCTTTTTTAAGTTTTTAAATGTTGTGAAATTTGTAATTATTTCTATAAAATATAATGCAGGATGCTGCATTATATGAAGAAATGATATATAAATTTATAAAATTTGAAATATATATATAGATTAAGACACGATATTTCATCAAAACGAATCTCTTTAAATTATTGCTTATCCGAATATTGTTTCCGATACGTTATCATTATTTTATATTTCTAGATCTTTGGATGTATTAGGGACTAACGCAGACACGCAGTCGCAAATGGACGACCGAAGGAGGAGCATCGTTTCACCTCGAAGGACTAGCGCAACTAGTTCTGTTTCCGGTATAATATTTTTCAATTTCTATTACCTCTCACTGACTCGTGGATTGAATTTTTCTTTTCCAAAACAGTGTTCGTTGAAGTAGGAAAATTGGACTCTATTTTCACGAAACAGACCCACCCTGTACATTTATTACACTGGTCTGCCTTTCATGAATTATGAGGAATTATTTCAAGGCTATATCATTTTCTACCAATCTTTGTTTCTCCTAAGTTCACTCTAACTATAGGGTTCTTAAAATTCTATAAAATATTCTCAGACAAAGGTATACTACCTACAGGAAATTTATTCGTTTAAACAAAAGATCCTTGATCATTTCTAAACCTTATGCTGAGCTATTCAATTTGAATTCTAACATTGTTTGTTTATACTGTGATTTATACGATGTACAGGAAAGTAGGAACACACGTATTTTAGGGATGTTCTTGTCCTGAAGAAACAAAAAGTAGCAAAGGCAAATTACCTGATACTTTCAGGATAAATCGAATGTCAGGAGCCTTCTAGTGTCGAGTGTAGGAGACGCTGTCACGCACGTTGTTAATGCACAAAAATCATCACGTACACCGTTCTTTTGGAAAAAGAGGAAACGAAAAACGAACGTTTTTAATCAGATTCAAATCGAGCACTTAGTTCTTTATTTACCTTTTGTCGAATTTTTAAATGGAATATTCTGGTGTCTCTCGTTTATCCTTGCTATTATTGTGTCACACGTTTATTTCGAAATTTTATATACCGTTAATATTGAGTTCTGCAAATAGTAATCGAATTATAATATTTCCGCATATTTAGGATACGGATCAGAAATAAGCGAAATAAAAAGTCACGGTTCCTGTGATTTCTCTGGAGGATATACAGTCAGTCCGAAAGGTTACAACAAAGGTGGATATAAGAAGGGTAAATTTCTTGTCATTACAAAACTAAATGCGAATAGGATACTACATTATATATAAGCACGCCAATGGGATTACGCAAAGGGAATTGAATGAATCAGAGTTCGCTAACATCTTCCTTTCACGTTACATTACCAATGGATTCTTTTATTCTTCATGGATTTATATTTATATTATGTTTTTTCTTTACATGTTCCGACACATTAATCAATCTCAAGTATGTGTTACAGAGGTGGAAATACTTGTGTAGATTCGTCAAATAGTGGAAGAAATTTTTGTTGATATGGATCGAAAAGAATGAATTTCCAGGAAAATTGTTTAACAATTCAATGATCGACATACAGGGCGTTCGACTGCAGATGATCTTTTTAGGAGTTGCGATCGTACATGTCAAAGTAAAACGAAAATTAAGAGACTTGCTTATCTTCCGTTTAACGTAATTAACTGATTCATTGTTTAAAATTGTTAATATTTCCGTTTTATTTTGACAGGACAGTCAGATTTAGGTCAAAGTTACGTCCGATTGAACCCGTAAAGAAATGGCCATTTGCGGTGGAACACTCTGTACAGTACACGAAACATGATTAAACTACGATTGATATCGATGTTCAATCATTAAGATGATTTTTGTTATTAATTTTTACAGAGTTTACCGCATCCTACAATGTATTATACTTTTATATAAATGTCTTTTTGTATATTGTCAAGAGTGTACATATATACTATTCGACATTTCCATTTGCTTGAAGCTACATTCTATTAATTGGTCTTTTAATAGAAGACGAAAAACAACAATCGCAACACCACCAGCAACAACAACAACCACAAGAACAACAGCAGCAACAACAGCCGCAGCAACCTGTGATCTCGGAAACGCCATCTATTATGAAACGCAGCCCAACTATACAATCGTCCGCTGCATCCGCTGGAACTCAATCTCCCGCCTTGCCCCGTAAAAATGGCGCTCAGACGGATCAAGATAAGAAAGAAGAAAACGATGGTTATCATTTGACGATACCGAAAGTGATTGCTGTCTCGTCGAGTTCTGAAACGCTTACGGGTAATAACGCTTAGATGTTTAATTAAAAATTATAAATAACTATAAATATTGATTAGAATTTTTTAAACTAATTATAAATACTTTTATCTTACTCTTAATCGATATAATAGAATTTACATAGAGTGTATAACATAATATTATATTTATTAGTAATAGTATCTAATATTTGTAATAGATAATATTTATTATATTTATTTTATATTTGAATACAAGGCTCAGCAATTGTGGTTACACTTATTTACACATTTTTATATTTACGTTTATAAGCGTTACATACTTGATTTACTGATAGTAATTGTAGCATTCTCTGTGATTTCAGATAACACTGTAGTAAGCGCCCCTTCGTCACCCAGCAATTTAAGTTCTGTTACTTTAGTCGGGTCCACTGGGTCTGGATCCGGTTCTGGATCAAGTCCACAGGATGGAGGCACCTATTCTCGTGGTGCCTCGGAAGACACTGACACTCCTGTAGCAACGGAAGAATCGAAAGAAGGTACAGTTAATACGATGATATTTGAATTAGGTAGTGTTAATAAATGTCAATGAAATTAAATTTAATAATGTTGCAAGTCTGTTTCTTTTTGTTCTGAGGTATCAAAATGTTTACGTTTCTATCGATTAAAAAATTATTTAGTTCGCTGACAATTCTACGTATTTAACTAAACATCAATTGATTATAAAAAAAATTTGAAATGCTGTTGAAAAATCGTGAACTCATGAAAATTAACCTGTTAAACGAAAAAATATTATTAATTATTAAACGAATGATGAACGTTCTAAACTTTGCCACGTGTTTCGAATATTTTTAGCGCAATGGTTATATCCCTTAACACAAAAATATGGTTTTTCATATGAATATCTTTCGATCATCGATTGAATATTTATAATCATACTTTCAGAGGTGCAATTCACGTACGAGGACTCGGAACCCGACACCCGTAAAGCAGCGAAACAAGACACACCTACGCAAACTCCTCCAACCCCGAAAACGAAATCTGTTTCAACGATAACTGAGAAAGAGTTGATTGGACAAGACAGAGACAGGCCAATGGCAGTCGAGAGTGAAACCACTGGCTCGTCTACACGGCCTCAATCGCCGGAAAAACTTCCACAAAGATTTTTACCACATTACTGTCAACACAGAGCATCGATTGCTTCCGCTCCAGCTGCTACAGCGAGAAGCGGCTCTATATCTACGACTACTGGTGTACGTAAACTGAAATTGCATTTTACTCATTCAATTTTCATTGGAGCGTGTACAATTATATAATAATAATATAGATTTATTATTCATGTATGGAATTACTTAGCATAAAATATTTCCAATATGGAAGATAAGAACAATGAATCTGATTCGATAGAAATTTCAATTTTTAACTGATAAAGATTAGAGGATAGAATAATCTTAACGAATATCTGAATGTTCCGGTATAACAACTCTATTCCTCTTAAGTTTCATTCAAATAATCCATCGAAATGTACTTTAGTCTTCGTCTGACTTTTGTAATTTCTTAGTTAAATACTTTAAATTCAAATAATTTTTTTATTAACGCGTATAGTAGAAATTTTAATGAGCTGCGAAACTAGAAAATGCGAATGTAGTACTCCAAGGTATGAAGTGCATAATCATTCAAAAGATTAAGAGTATACAGAATTAAATGATCAAAATGACCCGTTCCTGATTCCTTCTTTTTGCAATTATTAAAAAGATAACAGATGTTTCTCTGAGAAATTCTTAAAGAAATTGGTTTAGCGATGAAACTGAATTGTAGATCAATTAAAGTTTCAATAGATGTACTCTTGGAGTTTTTAGAGACAACTTTCAAAATAGCAATTTAGCTGCTCGGTAGTTTTAGTGTTAAGCTTATAAGTTTGAATGTTACAGCATTCGTGTCATTTCGCGTCACCATGAAAATCAATGCTATAACATTCACGTCCACGAACGTGTTTTAATTAACATTCATACGAAAATACAATTGCGTTCTACTTCGTTTTTGCAGAATCACTGGCTCAACAGACGTTCGATTCAAGAAACGGAAATATCGTTCCAGTCAGGGTGCTTCCAGCACGACAAAGTGTCCGGTAAAGTTGGAGTAGTGGTAACCAGCTCTCGGCAAAGTCATCGAAGGTTCGTTCGAGCATACCTGACGTGTTTCAATGTTCACATCGATGTATCGGTACACATTCGAGGTTTTTCGTTCCCTGAGATTACAAAATGGCACTGCCGCACGAGCAAAATTTCGAACTCTTTAGTATGTTCGCTTGGAAACGATGAAAACCGCGAGGCGTCGTCTTTAAGGAAACTAGAAATAGCGACCAACGAACATTATAATGAAACAACGATTAACGCCGTCGTTGAACGCGTGCCTCGAATACCCATTAAGGAATCACCATTGTACAGGCTTTTGTATTTTCGAAACCGAAGGAAATTATCTCTATTTCGTTTCTCGGTATTGCTACTGAATGTTTATCGCAATAAAGGTATTTTTCACTTTTTTACGCATGAGTGCTTTGTCTCGATGATTTACTTACGTGTTTTCTTCCGCCTATTGTCTTCCTTTATTTTCTAGACAGAGGAGACCGAATACTTTACTGGGCGCACAATCGTTTTGTACATAAAACTTTGATGATTCTCTGTGTATTTTTACTTTGATTCTTGAGTATATATTTCTCTTCGGATCAACACTATGTTTGCATATATCTTTCTTCACCTTTATAATCCACTTGTTTGTTATATGTACGTTAAGATGCATATAGAATTTGTTTTATAATGAAATTTATGTATCTATTTGTTAATTACGTTATCTAGAAGTGAGACAAACATTTGTCTGTTTTGTTGAAGAAAGATACCTATAAGATTTATATTGCTTGGGTAAAATTTAATGTATGGGGTGTATGCTGTAACAATCGCCACGATTTTTCATGGACTTATGGTCGACGAATAAAATGTTTCGAATAGAAACTAATCTGACTTAGGAGCTTGAAACTGCAATATAAAAATCAAGATTCCCTTGACTTTTTCGAATTGCACTATATATTTCTCCTTTACTTTGTCATAGTTGATGTCGATACGAATACAGTGACTCTAGACTATAACCTTGAAGTGGCCTTAAATTTAGAAATTTTTATATAACAATTAATAATAATATCGTAGTACAAAAACACGATTTCGTCGATTGACAATTCTAATTCGTCGCAAATGAAACAATTTACCACAATAGCATTTCCTTTCATTGGATCTAAATAAAAGGAAACATGTCAAGGTGACTTTTTGTCGAAAAGAATCTTTCTCTGAAATTTGTTCAATTGCATTTTAAAGCTCCCGAAAATTGGTTTTTCCGAAACGGCTTCCTTCGAAACATTTTTCAGCGTACGCTCTGTATCGTATAAAATATTTTGTTATGCTATTAGTAATGTAAGTGTGACGTGAAGTTGAAAGCAGCGAACGTGTTAAAACTTGTAGATCGGAACGCTTTATACGAACGTTGGCGATTAGTTAATTAGATAATTTCGAAGCAGTTCACGATGCTCATCACTTTAGCCGAAATAACGTTTTAGTTGTTTTTAACGCAACTGTATTTCATATGTCGTTTTGTGTCACTCATAGCATTGGACCTGAACCTCTCTGGTAAGTGTTATCCTTTCAGTTTTTGGCAAGATGTTGTTCCCATTTTTTATGTTGCCGCATGACGAGCTGTTCACTGCAAAATCACTTGTACCCCCCCTTACTCGTTAATTGTTTATGCTCAACGAACGTGCACCGTAAGTGTTAAAATAGAGGAATACTAATTCTTTATTGAATTTTCCCTGCTATCCTCTATATTCATTGTTCAATACTATCTGAACGATTAACCCCTTTATCTGTGACTTCTTTTACAAGTACATTGACATCACCATTTTAACAATTCACTAAAAGTTGATAATTTACTGGGACAACAAAAAATTCATGCTTCCTTCATATATACATTTATTTCAACACGTCGAAAATTACGATAACATAATTATTTAAACTTAAAAGGGTAGAAGTGTGTTTTGTGTTTGTTAAATTCTGTTTAAAATCTTTGCATCGAATTTGTCACGATATTGGAGGGAGGGTTAATTACTTTAATGTTCAGTCACGATGACGTTCATTTTTTAACGATTTTATTATTTACATTGAAATATAATAATTTGAAATGATAATAATTTATTTAAGAAGAAACAACCTCGATCATTTCTCACATAAACATTCTGAAAAGGTGCATCATACGTCTATTTTGTATTCATTAATGCTCCTATTGTACTAATAATTATTAATTTTTTATTTACACAATTATATGTTAATTACATATGACACATTTTATATTAATTTTCTTTTTCATGTTAAAACGTTTGCTTCGTAGATATTGCGAAGTTTCATGACCAACCAATGCATAATCTGTAATTCTATTATATTACAAATTACACTGCACTGATATGACATGAATTGATAAGCGAACTAAACGAAATAGAAATAGTTTAAACCTATTAGACGCCTTCCGTTACTTGATGTTCGCGATCGTTATGTCTACACCTCAAAACTCGTATGAAACAACGATCGAATGCATAACGTGGACTGCCGATATGTATTAGTTACTTAATCGCTAATATGTGTCTTAGTGCACACTAGATTTCGTAACGGAATTATTCGAAATATGTCCGTTCGTCTATTCTACTCACCCAGATTGTGTATATCTGTAATATTTTTCCATTATTTGATTGAAGTATAGATTGGTCAACATATAAACATGTGTTTCTTCAATTAACCCTTTGCACTCGAAAGTTTTTCACTTGAAATACTCAATACTTTCCGGTTAGATGTAGACAACATTCTTTAAAATTAAATTATGAAGAAATCACACATAAATTAGGGAACAAAGCTATTTTCTTCCAATACTTCACGTATTGAAGTAGTATACAAAGTTAAATGGTAAATACAAAAGTTCATAATTTTACGGTATCAAATCATCTGGTGACTGGGAATCGCCTCTCGAGTGCAAAGGTTTAAGCGTTTCAGAATAGCAAGAATATCATAAAAACCATATGTCTCGATTGGATCATTTAACATTCAAAGTTTAACATAATTCGAATGGTTCTTAGAAAATAGACTGTCTCTAGAAGTAGGATTTGTAGACAATGGAAGTGATATTACACTGCATCGTTCCTGATTGTATTCAATTCATACATTCAATTCAACGAAGAATAATTTGAATTTGTAAACTGATGAGAAATAATACTGATTCGGGGAGTTTCAAGATTCACAGATACGAAATACTAATATACGTTAACCGTTTAGAAAAACATTATTTGAAATGTGAATCCATTAAACGAGTTATAATCAATTATTCTAATAAATGAATGCTCCGCCATATCATGAAATTATATTAATAATGTATTAATAATTATACTGATAATATAGAAATAACAGTGAAGTTATATTCATAGCTCAAAAATAATATGCACATAAAACTGTACGGATACTTACGATATTACATACATGTATAAGTAGCGTTCAAAAGTTCTCGGTCGGATCATTTTTGGAGCTTCTTTTACAGAATAAAGACTTTAAGGACTTTTCGTTATTATGACACATAAAGGACATATTGCGTGAGAAGATATTATAAAAAATCAACACCATCTATTCTTCATGCATACTTTTTTAGAAATAAATAATAAATAATAATAAACTTCTGAACACGAAAATTTAATTATTCTTTAAATACACAACTACGAAAACAAAATAGTACGGTTTCTTTATGATATTCGTCCATGTAAATATGTGCTTATTTATTATATTAACAAAAATTCTTTGAAACTCATCCTATCGTAGAAAAATTCCAGAAACGACCTACCTGAAAACTTTCGAACGCCACTGCACTTATTATATTAAATTATTGTACATACAGAAAATCGACGACTAATTCAATATTACTGATCAAACCTTTAGGATTAGCAGAGCGAAAGCATTTACCGCATTCGCCGTTGCAACGTCTGCAGCCAGCAACTCCATAGACAAAGACTTCGATGGAAGCAATCGCAGTGGATCTTACAAGCTGAAACGGAAGGAATCGCTGCTGTCAACTGCGGCCACGATGCGAGTACTCAACGTTCTGAGACATTGGATCTCGAAACACGCTCAAGACTTCGAAACTGATCAGAAATTGAAAAGTTTAACGATTAGGTTCCTGGAAGACATCATGTACTGTCCACATCTGTTACCTGCTGAACACAAAGCCGCGAACCAACTTCTTCGATTAATCATCAAAGAGGAACAAGAGAGCAGCAAAGTAGATCTTAAGAAGCTCTTGGCTCCACCAACTGTATGTACTTTGAAATTAACAGTAATTCAATATTAACCCCTTGTCATACAATGACGAGTGAGACTCGCGATGAAGGTTTCTAGATTAATTTAACAAAAAACAATGTTGTTCGTTACCCCACAAACTAATTTGCTTTTATCAATGCATTAGCTTCAAATTAAATTTCCGCTTAAAGTAGAATGAAAGGATCTGTTGCTTTTCTTCCAAATTGTCGATAGCAAAATGTTACACGAGCATTGTAGAGAAAGTGAATAATACGTCAAGGGGTTAATGGTGTTAATGTTTGTCTTTATGTTATGTAATGTGTTATGCAATATTGTATTGGCAGCCTGTTAACCAGTTTGAAATTTTCTTATTCGCAGTGTTTTCTGTTCTTGTGAAATAAAATTGCTTTGAATTTGTTTTGAACAGTTCTGTGAATTGTAGTTGACAAATAAAATATTTACGTGGGAATGTTGTCATATGAAAATGTGAATAAATGGGCATTTTGGTTGCCAATGTAAGAGTGAAATTGCTACTGCTTTGGAAATCTCGATTTTTAAATTTCTCCCTATGAAAACCGTCGTTCGGACGAAAGAAATTAAAAATTGATTGCAATACACTGTTTGTTTTCCTATGAATGTGGAAACATATTTAAGTTATTGATATATTTATCTCATGTCGTTTCAGACTCCAAGCAAGGAGACGATTGAAACACTCTCAGCGTTAGAAATTGCAGAGCAAATGACATATTTGGACCATAAAATATTCATATCCATTTCGAATGAGTAAGTAATAGATGTTTATGTAACTCTTAGCTTTTTTCATTTAACGAATATCGAATGAGAAATATTTTGGGTATAATGATAAATATTTTCTTCATTTCTCACTGACGAGCATAAACATCTCAACTGAAACTTGAAGAAGTACATTTTGAAAAATTGTGTTTATAAAATACAGAATGAATTTCTGAAGCGAAAACATATTTTGTATAAATATTGATTACATTTAAATATTAAGAAGATATTAATTCGAATTATTATAAAACCCGCGCAGAGAATTCCTTGGACAAGCATGGATGAAAGAAGATAAAGCCACCCGCGCCCCCAATATCCTCCTAATGACAAAAAGATTCAACGAGGTCTCTCAGCTGGTTGTTTCGGAAATCATTCGGCGCTCCAATATGTCGGCAAGAGTCGCGGCGATTGAAAAATGGGCGGCAGTAGCGGACATCAGCAGAGTTTTACATAATTACAACGGAGTGCTACAAATCTGTGCAGCCTTCAGGAATAGTAGCGTTTACAGATTGAAAAAAACCTGGGAAAAGGTTCCGAAACCGGTAAAGAATTCAGTGCAATATTAAATTTTAAGTTGCAATTAAATATTATTGCGAATGTAACATTTATGTGCTACGCAAACGAGATTTAAAAAAAAGAATAAAGAATAGTTATTTAAGTAAAGTTACTTTTTCATAAGTTAGTCTGTATTCTTCCATTTTAATTAGTATTGATTAATATAAAATTCTAATAATAACTTGGAAGGAAATAGTTATGTGATGTAGGATTTAATTAATGAATCAATTTACAGACAAGGCAGACTATAGACAAACTTCAAAACATTGTCTCCTCGGATGGACGCTTTAAAAACCTGAGAAATGCTTTACACCGATGTGATCCTCCCTGCATTCCATACTTAGGACTCTACTTAACCGATCTCTCCTTCATAAATGAGGGGACACCAACTATGACCGAAGACGGCCTTTTGAATTTTTCGAAAATGCGAATGGTATATAATTCAATTCTGTGTACAATAATATTTTCGTGTATATTTGATTTAAAACGATAAAACGACTTTAAATGATTCAAGATTTAGCTAAATATAGAATATTTTCATATTCCTTTGTCTGCAGGAGTGCAATCGGCACATAAAAATAATAACAAAATATTACAATGATATTCAATCGTTGACTGTTATTTTTAAGATCTTCTGCATTTTTAAATAATCGATAGATTGTGGTTTACTATGTATCACTATGGTAAATTCGAAAATTCAAAATTGCATAGATGCATGACAACAGAATATACGAAATATCCAAAGTTCAGTGATTTTTATAATATGTTTCAGGAGAAACGATTATCCATCGTAATTCTACTTTTTTAATCGTGATCTGAAAAATTTGAAATTTTCGTAGAAAGATGCAAGATTATACTAACGGTTTTCAATGTTCTTTCTCCAGATTGCTAATGTGATTCGTGAGATACGACAGTTCCAACAGACACCGTACAAGATCGAGCTAATAACGAAAGTGACGAACTACCTGTTGGATCCGTCATTGCTTTTGGATGACAAGGATCTGTACAGCATGTCTTTGGAGATCGAGCCAAGAACATCCAGGCTAAGTAGTTCAACCGTAATTAATCTGCCACCCTCTGTGAGCAATACGCCCACGAAGTAAAATCTAAGTGTCAAGTTACTCGAAATGATTATCAATACGTAATTACTTCTTATACTCAAGCTGTTTTTTTTTTAGAATAAGCGATATATAAAGGGGAGGTCCATATTAAATGTTGAACTTCAATCATCGCGAAACGGGCGAAACTTTATAAAGCTTTTGTCATTAAAGATTTAAATCTTCTTACGAGTATTAGTAGTAGAGAGAGAGAGAGAAAGAGCGAGAGAGAGCGAGAGAGAGAGCGAGAGAGAGAGAGAGAGAGAGAGAGAGAGAGAGAGAGAAACTGTGAAACTGTGAAACTGTGAAACTTGTCTCGCTTACGTGTGGTACCACGAGACGAAAAAAAAAACATACGAACGTCATAATTTAGCACGATCGTCACGATCGTCATAAGATGGCGGGTTAACCTTAAACGATAATGGAAATCCAGAGCCTAACCTGCAAGCGTATCTGGCTCCCCGAATTTATTTTACGATAGATATCGAATATTTCTTGCGAGGATGTATAAACAACGTCGATTTGTGCCGGACACGAGCTAAATATGTTTCCACCCCGTCCATTTCTGTCCATTTTTGCTTATCGTCGATGTGACGAGCGTTTTCTCTGTACTTTGATTCGGGTATTTTGATGAATTTATTCTCTGTGGAACGATTCCTGAACTTGAACTAACTAGCTACTTGAATTTTAATATTCGAATGTACGCATTACCTGAAATATTCGAGTTTCGACTAAAAATAACGAAGCGATACGTACGATGTATGCGATAAAAGCAAGGGTTAGAATTATTCAGAATAAAAGTTTCACAGGCTCTTAAAATTGATTAAAAGTCTAGGCTAAGTAGGAAAAATGGTTTCAACTAAAATGCACTAACCATACGATTCAAAAAAGAGTAGAAAACCTTTTAATAAGAAAAATATAAATTCGGCTATTTCTAACGACTTTATACATTCATTTATATATTTCAGTCGTGTCTTTCATTTTTCATTTTTATCCAGAACACTTCAAGACTATTCAAACAATACGTACAGTAAATATAAATATATTTTACAATTATCAAAACACAGATGTATCTGGTAATAGTTAGGTGAAATAAAGTTTAAAATAAAAACAAGGAACTTCGAGTTCATAGGAGCATTTTGATGAAAAGTGCTAAAAGCTTAGACAAGTTGGTTCGAATTGTTCCACCGAGAATTAGTCGAATTCAAGGGACACAATATAATTTTATTACGAACTAGAGAAGAGGAGAGAAGATTCGCGAACCTATCAATGAAATAGACTATACTATTTATCATCGATGCGTGATTGATCGAAGCTCGAAGAGTTTTAGTTGGAACGCAGGATCGTTCTGATGTACCTGCACGGACGAATGTGTACAAACACGATATAATCTTATTTATTTTCTTATACTACAATTATTATCTACTATTACTCGGATGTATACAGTTTCATCGAGAGGCGACGTTGAACGAACGGACACCGTTGACGACACTGTTTGATAGTTCACTTTGACGGGATCGCAGATTAGAGGGTCCGAAGCTCAAGTGGTTTCAGTCAATCACTTTTAGTTTAGCGTTCATTCAATCGATCAGTATTACGCTTTGAACGACCGGTTCAAGGAAGAATTGATATTAACAAGTGCAGCAGCGGAATTTGACTAGAAATTGAAAATTGTATTTGACAATCAGTAGCGTAATGAAGTAATGTCTTCAGTCAGGCTGTATCTGAGAAGCGATTTGTAAATACTTACTTGCTGCTTGCAATTGTCTCTGAAATGTTCATTTCGTTTAATATCGTTATTTATAAACTTTTTTGTCATTATATCATTGTGTTTTTGAGTAAGTATTTTATTAGTAATTAATTAATTGGTTAGTTAATTAATTCATCAATAATGATGCGTGTGTTGTACTTGTTATATGAAACTAAACTTTTTTGGAAATATGCATATCAATGAGAATTCAGTTAATGTAATTTAAAATTATTAAGACAATTGTTCGGCCTTTAAAAAATGATACATTATACACGTACGTACGAGTGAAGCAACACAAAAGACGTATTTGTTCATATAATTTGATTGAATTTCAATATGATCATTCGTATTTGCTCGCGGGGAAAAGTATTAGAGCTGTGCAAATTGAGATGCAAAAATATAATGAAAAGAATTATTATAGTTTCGAGTTTCTCTGTGTACAGTCGCGAGTTTAATGAACTATTTGCCCAATGAAGATATATACAGTATTCACATAAATAAAAGCGGAAGATAGTATACTATAAAGAGAAGTCATACCAGAACTGCAACACGTTGTTTGTTAAAAACGTTCTCCTTTTTAAAGATACAATTGCTTTCAGGAATATTCAAACTATCTCCTTGATTCTGAAATAGATTTCAGTCGAATTTGAACGAAAGTTAATTACTTTTATCTTTGTTAAATTGCTATTTTGTCTTTATGATCACATTGTAGTGCGAAGAACGCGATATGTGGACCATGCAAAGCATGTTTCGATGTATGTATACAATTTACATATATTTTATGTAAATAACTATTCAACTGTATTCTCTAACAAATCAGTTTTTAGTTATCGTAGAATCTCCAGTTATTGTCGACTGACAATATCGAGATTCATTTCGAAAATGATTACGTACAAAACTCTGTGATTAGAGAAACACATTTATTACAAAGTTTAACATAAATGTAAAGTCCAATCGTTGTTTACGATCGAACAGACAACAATGAAGTCCGCAAACTATACGTGGATTTTAGTACCATTAATTTCATTATGACAAACTGAATTATTTATAACACGAAGAGGTTACGACGAAACGGGACGCAGACATTTTTGGCAGAGTACACAGACAGACTGTTATCCGTATATATACATAACTGTGTATCTATGTTAAATTGAAATCAATAGTATATTATAATCGTACAGTAACACGTTACCTGCGAATGTTTATATGAACACGTTACAAAGAGACTAACAGAGCAACGGAAATGATCCGAAAATTGATTTCAGCGTTATTGAAAGTTGATATTAATTAAATTTTATAAACGTTGTGTCATATTATAAATATATAAAATCTGCAGATTATTCAAAGAGTATTGATATATCATGAGAAATGTATAATACTATATGTATTAAATTTGTCGGTCTCATTATCAATTAAAACAAAAATGGTAACAATGGTTCAATAATGACAATCAATATCGATTACTTATATTGTGTTGATACGATTTCATTTATTGCGATAGGTTGCCCATGTAATTTGATTAATATCATTTTCTAATAAATCTTCTTTAACATTTTTCATCTTTTCACTTATGCTACGCATGACGAAACTTGTGTATTTCCATCGTACAGCATTCTTTTCTCACGGTTTAAATGTTAACACTATTTCTACCGAAACTATCAAAAGACACCTTTCGAATTTTTAACTTAAAATTATTTTCCGAGTTTAGTCGTATACGCTGAATTGACTTCTCGACTTTTTCAGTGATTATCAAATTAACCATAGGAAATACCCAGAATTCAATTGAGGACAAGCGATTAAACTGAGAAAATAATTTTCAGTGAAAATTTCAAAAGTTGTCTTTTGACAGCTTCGGTAAAAATAGTGTTAAACTGAAAGATTCATTGATGTCAGGAATAACGTACCTGAATATAAATTTCCGATTTTATAATTAATACTGGAAATATTCGAGTAATGAATCTTTATGGACATAGTGTACCGTGTATACAAGGGATGATAATGTAAGAATATAAACTATCACAATCGATTCATTTGAAAAAGTATTCTCGTTTAACGAATGTTTGAATTCGAATAGGAGTTACTATACCGACGAATCGACAGTGTGACGAAGGTAAAGGAATAAAATATTTAATCGGGACTAACGACTAAGAAAAATGATTTTTCGGAGTATATCGTTATCGTAGTCAATCGACTCAATGAAAAGTTTTCAGAAATGATCATTTATCGACTGCGTGTCTGGTAGTTGCTTTGAAAAAATCCAAGAATCGTAGGTGTTTCTCATAACGATATTAAAAAGAACTCTATCTAAAAAGTCTGCTTATAGTCGACGTTATTTTTCTAAGGCTACAAATGTCTGGCAATCACGGTTAATCAAAGATTTTTTATCTCTCCGATTACTCCTGCCATTTATATCAAGGACAATCTATTTCCGAAGATTATCCTCGTTAACGTTTAAGAGAATGTGCCAATTTGTTTTGAAGATTTCGATTGGAAACTGTGGAAGACTTTAGGATCTCGCATATCTCGAAACGTATCAATTTATGGTAAGACTCGTATAGCATCGTAGAAGAATATTTTCTATTGCAACGTGTATAGATGCAAACCTTGAGAATAAGACAACTCTTTCTGTTCTACCTATCAAATCTATCTATATACAGAATTATTTATCACGAGTCAGACTTCAGTGAATTCTCCAATAAACATTAATTACTAATATTCATTTCATTTTTCAACAAATTCAAGGAAAATCTTTGCACGTAAATTTGTACTCAAAATTATTATACCTATAAATTTCTGTATCATTTGGATAATGTATACTGTAGATAATAAAAACATTTTATGATCTTGTTCTTAAACATTTCAAATGTCTTTCGGTAGTGTTCTTTTTACAAGACAAGTAGAGCAGATCAGCGTACCGCAAAAACATGAACTTCTCTGTTCAAAGAGCTGTATCAGGAACAATGGAGAAATTTGCGGTTTCCTTCGCGGAATATTCTATATAAAACGTTATACAATCCTGTAGTCTAACATTTCTAACTTATTAGTTAGTTATTGTTGTTGTTAAGAAATTTATATGCGCGCGGAGCATAAAGATAAAGTGTAAATGCGTAATTGTAAATGTTATACATGTGCACGTGTAATATTCCATTGGAACGTATAGGCATGTAAATTTCAAGAGTTTATTCCTACTATCACGGAATCACAAGATGTTTATCTACATCTTTTCTGAGGCTTTGCAACGGGTGACAGATATGTACTTACAAACCAGTAAAACAATATATGGAAATATATCATTTAAAATTTATTTACATTCGCTTGTAAGAATTCGCGTGACTCGTTATAGACTTACTAACATTATTTCTATCGAAGATGTCAAAAGACACCATTTGAAATTTCAACTTAAAATTACTTTCCAACTTTAGCCGTACATTCTGAATTGATTTTTCTACGTTTCCAATCACGATTATAAAATTAACTATAGAACTGGAACATTATTTCTATCGAAGATGTCAAAAGACACCATTTGAAATTTCAACTTAAAATTACTTTCCAAGTTTAGCCGTACATTTTGAATTAATTTTTCAACGTTTCCAGTAACGATTAGGAAATTAATTATAGAAAATGTCCAAAACTCAATTGAGGTAAATGATTAAACTGAGGATACAATTTTAAGTTAAACTTTCAAAAGATGTCTATTGACAGCATCGGTAGAAACAGTGTTAACAAACAGAAGAAACTCGTTCGCTTGGAATGGTGGAGAATATATAATAGATTTATATACGTTGATTGTACATTATATTATTGTTAAGTAATGAATATAAAGAAAAGACGATTTATTTAGAATTCCATATAAAAGATAAAATAATTCGGGGCTGTCTATTTTGTTCTTATTTAATAATCGAATAGAAATCCGTCGAGACAAATGACGTAGTCCTTAACCAATAATTTTCCATTTCGTGACGTTCCTTTTATTATATGATAAATGCTGTTTCAAAATGTAATCTTCTTGAAATAGTAAAATTAGTCTTACAGTTATATAAAGGGGAAATAATGTAATAGAATATTTTGTTATTTTTTCATTATTATTAGTTTCTTTGAGAACCTAATGTTTAAGTGAAATATGTTATTATACGATAACATTAGAAACAAAATTTAATTTTTCCTCTGTATATATGCAAATATAAGTTATTTTAGTATATATATAATTAAATGATTGCGCCGTGCTTCTCATATATAACTATATTAGACCTTATAATGGTAAATTATTTTAAAAGTCACAGCATTTGAGTATTACACTTCGCTACGAAGGTAATAAACATTTATCATTTGAATTTATTTTCTTTTACATTTATTTATACAATAAATTAGGGGCAGTTACATACGCTCCGCTATTGTTAATATTGGTATTTTAATTAATTATTTATATTATCTGGATTTGTGTTGACAATAATATTATTTCTGTTTCACAAATCGTCGTTTGCAATTGCATTCATCATTTTTTGATGTATGCACTTTATATCCTTTTAAAACTTTAACTATGCGTAAAACAATAAATGATTTGAAGAATTTTAATGTTATGAATCTAGCTTTTGTTTAAAGTTTCTCGATTTAATAGCTCAACTAGTCTCTCCCATCTTCCGCACAGTTTTAAAGAATTATTAAACTACTAAATTATATTAAAATATTAGGACACCATATAATAATAATAATAACAATACTACTACTACTAGTAATAATACTATAAATAAGAATAAAGATAGTAATAAACACATCACTGTAATAAATGAAAATTCTGAATATTCAATGTTCAGCATATTCATTTTCCAATGTACCGTTAAAATGTATTTATTTCCTGTGTACTGGAAACAGCATAGAAATTACTCGAATGTTGTATAAACTATAATAACTACCATCAGGATAAGGTTCACAATCTGTGTGTGTTCGTGTGTATCTATGAACATATGAGCTTGCGCGTAATTGTAAGTTTTGTGGTGCGTAATGACGTTCCTTTTAAAATAATCACCTTAAGGAGAATAATATCAATCACAAATCATCAGCTGGTTGTGAGTAAATGTTAATCAAGTATCTACCACTAATATGAGCAATTAGTTGTACGATACTCGAAATAAAATTAAAAACTATTTACTTCAGCTAACGAAGCGTTTAAAAAGTTGTCACTTGAGAAATTCCAAAAATGGTAGGAGAACGTTATTAAACGAAATTGGGAGAACATTGTATCGATTGTAATCGTAGCCTACGAGAAATATCTGTATCGTTTCAATATTATTTTTCACAATTGCATGATGATCAGTCGATCGTAAGTTGACACTACTATTCGAAAGCATTTGATCTCTACGTCAGGTTTAACAAATTTATTATTAAAATAGATAAGTAATATAATTAGCGATCGAAGTAGCGAAATTGCTCAGATAATAAGGAGAAACATATAGCAGTTTAATAAAGATCAAAATTGTTCGATTATATTTTCATTCATCTTGCTCGTTACTGATCAAGTAACAATTTTTCGATTGGATATTTCTGATTACTGGTATAATATTAAGTTTACTGTGTTACGAAGGAGAAATTAAATAGATTAATCTTATATTTTACTTAACAGTGTGTACAATATAAGTTGCAGTTACGACGAGCAATTTTACAAGGATATAGTTAATATTTCAATGTTTCTGCTACTGACATAATCTTTTATACAAGATGTAGACAGAAAATATGTTTCATAATTAATTTGATTTTCATCTGAAAGCTACTAGAATATTACAAGACTAATACGAAATTCTATCAGTCAACAATCTGCATTTAAATTCTTCGAATGATATACAGGGTGTCCGGAGTGAAGGAGAACGTCTAAATATCTTCTCAGCTTCCAATGACACGGGAAACGTTTAAAGTTCAATTTTCAACTGGGAAACATTGATGTCTAAAAAATATCGAAGTATGAGAAATACGTCAAAGGCTTCAGAAATAATTGAAACGAAATTAACATTGAAAATAATTTTTATTCATAGTATTCGGCTTTTAAAAGTGTTTGTGTTGTACTTTGAACATTGCTCGTGACATTTGTGCGTTCTCCTTCAGCTAAGACATGTACTTGAGATATTAAATACAACGTGTGATGTAATTAAAGGCATCTGTGTTAACTATCTAAAAGTGTAATGTAATATTTTTTACAGTTATCGTACGCCACAGGTTATCCGAAAGCATATTCCCGAACTATAGAGGAATCTGTGTGTAAATTACATAAAATAATCTCCTTCTTTCACGCGTTCGAAGTAAATGTTGACGATTATTGCAACCACAATGAGTGGTTCGTGGAATTGAACTAAGGTGTGAAAAATGCGACATTACATATCTTCTTGAACATATAAATCTTATAAGCACCTGTTACATTGAATGTTAGCATTTATTTAACCAAGAGTTTTAGTGTTGCATACGTTTATAAGCTGATAAAGTGAGAACAGAGTCAATCGCAGGATATATTTCTCCAAGAATAACAGAACGATGTGAATGCGCGGTGAAATCGCGAATTTAAATAATATACTTGAACGTTAATGCTGTCTATTGTCTATTAAACATTTTATATCTCCGATCTGTATACATTAAATAGAAAATATTCTTCTGTAATTTGTTCCTGTATTATTAACAGTACTACCTATTATCCCTTGTACTCCATAAATTAAACATTTCATTAATATCGCAAATTTATTGGAATTAATTATATAGTAGTTATTAAATTCATTTTTATTTTAGTTTTCATTGTTCTTACTTGTCATCATTGAAACATATTATAGTTAAATGAATAATTAACACGTAGAATTTGTCTTTGGTTCAGTTGTACAACTGAATATTCGGATTGAACATCATTTAAGATCATCGTCCTAATCCGTAGAGGACATATTAGCTCTTTGCACTCTTTGATTTGGCTCAACAAAATGATAAAATTTAAAATTCAATATTAAATTTGATATAATGTATCAATACATGGAACATCGAAATAAAATGATTCTGTTACTTAATTTGCAAGGTATTTCTTTATGTCAGTTGTAAAAAATATCATTGATATTTTATCAGAAAATAATGAATATTTATTGAGAAAAATAGTCTCGAGTGCAAAGGTTTAAAAGGTCCATTATTTTTACACCGTCGGTCTTTCAGACCATTGAACAAGTACCAAGTTCCATATGATGTCCAATCTATTTTGTCCCTTGTCGGTGAATCTATCCTTTTTGTTGCTGGTAAGTCCACTGATAAGAGACTTTGTCGTGGAGAAAGCAAGATCCGATATCTTGCCGGTGGTAAAAATTGTTTTGGCTGGACAAAGTTTTCGTGCTGCAGTTCTACGAAGTTCACTAGATTGTACCAATACAAGCAGAGTTCGCTAGTGTACTTGTGCGGTTCCAACGTTATCGGCAATTCAGAACCGTTGATAAAAACAGCTCACTGCAAATGATGTCTGCTGGATTGTACTTTTTTAGAATATGCAATACTTTTAATTTTAATTTAATCCTGATTAAATTTCAATATTATATAAGGCTTTTGATATGTTTGTTACCATTCCTTGTTCCTTTTTTATTTTATTTGAAGAAAAGGAATAAAAATTAAATGTTTCAAAATATATATTGACAGGATTTTCGTTTTATATATTTTTCTGATATGTTTATAGTTACTGCAATTATTATGACAATTTTTGATGCAGAGATTGGTGATCAGTATCTTATCTACGTGTTTTTAAAAGAACATTTGCTGCTTGTTTCAGTTTTCTACGTTAATTTTCTATAGATCCTACTTAGATGTTTGTATAGGTTTAAATAATTGCTTAGTTAAAGAAATGTAATACAGTATTTTAAAATATTTTGATCAATAGATTTGAGATTATTTAATACACGGAAATAAACAGAAATAAAGTAACAAACCATATCATTCTGAATATATCGTCGAACATTATGAGTACCCTGAAACTGTTTGTAAAATGAATCGTTTGCAACTTTTGTCCTCGAAATTAATAACTTTTTGTGTTGTGTTGTATTGTGCATGTATTAATAAAATATTGTACATTTTTTAAAAATGGAGAACAAAGAAAATAGGAAGAATTTACCAAGCTGTATGGTGAAGGGTAAATATGCATTAAAAAATTAGTTGAAATTTTATATAAATTATAACTGAAAGTATCAATCTTAAAATTATCTAAATTATATAGAGTGAATAATAAATTGAAGTATGAATGACGTTTTGCGAGTTTTATTCAATATTTTTGAAATATGCTTGATGAGACATTTATAAGGGTATTTAATTTAATGACTATCTTTTATGCAGGTCCTGGACCAGTATATGAATTACGGACATTAGTTGGATATGAAGGTCATTGTTTGTCTCGACATAGAGGTCCAGCATATAGCATGCGATTTGGTACTAAACTAGTCGTACCAAGTGTTGGTCCTGGACCGCAATATAATGTTGCAAAACTAACAAATTATGGAGTGGATAATGCACCTGCATATACAATATCTGGCAGAAAACCATTTAAAGGTAAATATATTGCTAATTATTCCAACTTGCATGTAACTATGTTTCTTTTAATATTTAAAAATAGTATTATCCAATAATAGAATTACACAATATTCGTAATACTGTCACCAATTCTTTCTACATTTTCATTTTCCAAATTCTAATCGTACTTTTAAGATTCTAGTTAATCAAAATCTTAATTAATAATCGTAATCGTAATTTAAAATCTTAGTCAATAGTTAGGTTGCTTAAATAGAAATAAAATATTATTTCTACTTTTCCCTTTTAAAGATATGAAAGTTTTACTGTTTCTTTAATAGTGTTTCATATCGTATCATAAAAAATGTGAAACTTTACTATTTCTACTTTTACTTTTTAAAAATATGAAACTATGAAAAATATGAAAGTTTCACTGTTCTTCTAAAAGTAGCTATTAAATTCACATATCTGATATAATTATTTCTAGTAAGAGATTCCGGGCCAGGACCAGGAGCACATTATCCAGAGTTATGCCCACCCATGAATCACAACGTCAGAGCACCCGCTTATAGCATTAAAGCTAGAGGTAAAACGAAAATTAGCGACAGTGGTCCTGGCCCAAATGCATACAGTTTGCCAACGTGCATAGGTCCCAAAATTCCAGATAAAACAGCACAAGGTGCTTTTACTATGTACGTATACAAAGTCCCGATTTATTTTGCAAAGGGTAACCATAAAACTAAATTTCAATATGCTTTCTCGTTCAATGTTTTTATGCACGGAATTTAAAACAGCACAAAGAAATGCGCATAAATATAATAGTAGCTAGAAATATAAATTCTTTATATCAAATTCTTAAAAGTAAATCAATTTTATTAGTCTTCGATGTTCCTTAATTATCACGAATAAAATGGCAAAACAGAATTAAAAACTTATCTTACAAGAAAATTAAAATTAATCAGTAATCTTGATCATGTTTTCATTTATTACAGAGGTGATTATCATAAAGTGAAACAAGAAAACGTCAGTCCTGGCCCAGCAAATTATGGGAACTTAAAACTAGACCTCATAAAGCGTAGTTCTCCAGCGTTCAGTTTGAAGTGGCGAAATCAATTAACAGAACTAGATTTTAGCCCAGGGCCAGGGTATTATCCTCAATATAATACTGGCAGACATCCGCCAATGTACACCTTTGGTATCAGACACAGTGAATGCGCAGGAGTCCCCGTCACAGATTTAGACGAAGATTAACACGTGTGCTTCAAGTCTCCTAGATAATTGAAAAACTATGAAAAAAATTAGAAAGATTTATGAAACCTCGTTTTATATACTTTTAAAATGTTTTTATATGTATCTTTATAAAACATTTGTAATATATTTACAATATTTGTATCTTGTTTTGCATACGTAAAATATAAGTTCGTTGTTGTACTCATAACTATTAAAATCTATTTACATCCACAGAAACTCTGCTATATTGTTTCTATATTACTGTTATATATTATTATACATTATCAATCGTGATTTTACTGTACGAATTTGCGTATTAAAACTGTTAAATATATATCCGAACACTGATGCGTTCGCGACTATTAATATTCGCACCAATCAATTGTTTACTTCCAAAATGATTCGGTTTACATAACATTATGAATATATCCCATCCCTTTCGATTTTAAAGAAATGTAAATTATCAAGTAAAAATAATGCCACCGAAACCGGACTCCAACGAATCAGAACCAAAACCAGCGAAAAAAACTGCAACTGCCATATGCGGCGTTAGAAGTATGAAACAGAAATATGCAAAATTCTCATTTCTTAGTGAATATGTCTTATTAATTCGTTTATTGATATTGTACTGTCGTATTAATATTATCAATATTAACACGTTGAATGCCACACGATTCCATAGAGCAAAATACACAGAACGGAAAGACTTTAATATTAAATCATTCGAGTGAATTGGATTATTATTATTGCATATTCATCGAGCTGAATGTCACCGCATTAGCTAGCATTATTTGTAACATAGAAATGTTTCTAAATAATTATCGTTTAACCTCTTGCTCTATAATTTTCTCAACTGTGATCGATACGGCTACCTCGTCATTAATAATTTATATCTATGTTTGCTCTTAAGTATGATAATTGATTACAGAAAATTAATATTTACTTCGAATGGGAATGAGTAATAATTCGAATTGAGTAATATTTATGTTAAATCACGTCGAAAATTTTCACCACGAGTCTGACACGTTGTTATAGGGTAAAAGGTTAATTGAATGAACTATAGTAATTCGATTTGGTTGCGGGTCGCCGGTGACCCCATGGCATTCAACGTGTTAAATACGACAGAAATTTATTTATTTTCTAGGTCCTGGACCGAAGTATCCGCTTAAAACTCTTGTGGGTTATAAAGAACATTGTTTGTCCAAATATCGAAATCCAGCATATTCGTTTGGTGCACAATTAATCAGTTTACGTGCGTGCGAAGGACCTGGACCGAAATATTTATTGCCAGATCCAAAACGTGGCGGTTTCTCTTTTGGATTAGTTGGACGAAGTGTCGGTAATTTAATTATATTGAGACACCATTATTAGAATGAGAATCACAATTACTTGGCTCTTTGAACGAATTATTTCGCTAAACGAATGTTGGGTCTTCCTTTAATTTTTTATCGAAACATACATCGACATATGTTTTTCCCAAAACTGCGATTCATGCTCATTGTATTTGTAAAGCACTTTTATAATTCAACACATAACGTGTGTGTTTTACTGTGTTTGAACTTGGTAGGATATATTTAGATCGTCATAAAAGCTGGAATGCTAGAATATACGGTTGGCAGGCATGTTTTATAACGCTCAGAATTTCAACAGTCACGTGTAACTAATTTTGTAATCCTTGATTCATGGAGATCGCTGATTTACTTTTTATCCGTACAATGAAATTCTGCTGTAATCGTTACCCTTTACGTTTAGATAAGAAACCTAAAATTAACTTAACGAATTGTAGTCCGAGACGGTTATCTGAGGCAATTACGCAATATTTACTATTTTTTGTAATGCTTCGACGTGAATCATAAAATTGTTTTAAAGTGTTCGTCTATTATGTTTAAATAAAAGAACACAAATAAAAGAACATATTTCCCGAAATTTCTATTTGTAAATAAACACTACTTCTACGTAGATTTTTTTTATAGTTACACAAGAATCCATTAATTTTTTCCCGAGTTCCCTGTCATCAAATTTATATTTTCACTTACCCTACAACAGTGCGACAATTTTCTACTATTCCATATTTTTTTATAATTCTCCTTTACTTTTTAATTTTTTTATAATCTCATTTTACTCCTTATTTTCTTTATTACTCATAACTCTTACACACGGATTACAAGAATTCTATTCCATTAGACACTTTCTGTGGCCCTGGTCCAAAATATGTTTTACCAACGCCAAAGACTCCAGCATTTTCCCTAAAATCTAGAATCAAACTCAGAGACGGTTGCACAACGCCTGGTCCGTACTACGTGAAATTCCCCAGAGAGGGCCCAGCTTTTTCCTTGTGAGTATTATTCCTTTTATTTTATCACTTCTTTTCTGTTGCACGAACGATAGCGATAATTTACGTTTTCCCGTTAAGCTGGTTACACTTCGAGTCCGACTGATATTTTAGAGCATAAGATGCTAGTTGTTTTATGGTTATCAAATCTAGCTTGCGCTTAAATATAGAAACGAAGAACGTGCAAATATAGGGGCAAGTAAGATTTATTGCGACACGTTAAAATAAGTCAGATAAAATGTCGGACGACTCCTGTGCTACCATATTTCTTGTATAGTTCTTGATTTATGAAAGCGTGCCACATGTCCTATTCGTATCTTAATTTTTGATTCAACAAATTTTTACAAACACCTACCGACAGTGATAAAGATAAGTTCAAAAATGTTACACGTACAATCTATTTTCAGTTATTCATAGACTCATAGATAGAACTGGTTTGACTTATTACTGTGTACTGATTATTACACGAAAATGACACGTATTTCGCTCTTAACGAGAAATAAATTTTATATAGAATTACGTTCGCTATTTTGCTTGAAATCGTTCACCGGTTTCCACTACAACTTTCACTCTGTGAAACGATATAATCATGTTTCGTGAAACTTTGCGTATAAACTTATACAATTTATATTATTTGCATCAAACACTGATGCAAAATGTTAATACATATATAATCATATAATTAATAATAACAATAAAATTACGAGACGATTATTGCAGCCGTTTATTTTTAAAGAGGCTAAAGTCCATTTAAGAAAACAAAAAACACTGTTAAAAAGTAAAAAGATAATATAGAATTGAAACTGTTATAATCTGTTATAAAAACTGTTTAGTTGATTCTTTGTGGAAAATGGATTTAAACCATTTTGAAAATAAACTATTCATTTAACAGTACAACTACCGAACCAGTCAAAATGACTAGTTTTAATTTTCTTATTTTGCAATCATTGATATCGCGGAAGTATTAAATATCCAAAATTATTTTACAAATCAATAGCTGAACATGCATACTACAATGAACGTTTCTAGAAATTTAAAAAAATCTATTGCTCTAATTTTATTATAAAAGTCACTTTTAATGTAATTCTTATGAATTACATGCCAACCGCATTAAATACTCGGTAGTTCTAGTGTCAATAATAATATTAAGAATAATACATTTACTTGGGAACAATTGATATTTAATATTTCGTACAATTTCCAGAGCAATTCGTACTCCTGGTGTGAAATGTATTGCCACACCGGCTCCTTACAGTTACCAGGATAAAACATGTTCGCCGAAGTTCTCCATAACGGGCAGACCAGTTGATAAAGAGATTTGTCGTTCACCAGGACCTAAGTATCACGTCAAGCCAATGAAACCGACACCCGCTTATTCTTTCGGAACCAAGCATAGCGAGTGTGCTCCTCCATATATTCTTGAATGTGACGAAATATGTTAGAACACCAAAGAACAACACGTTTGCTACCAGCGTTACATATACGTGACGATAACCATAACGTAATAACTCGAACGATTTACGTAAACAAATGTAAATGATTTTTACGTGAATTTTTATAGAGAATCGTAACACACGATGTGAAATACGCGAAATTGATAAAGATCCTTTCTTAACACTAGAACTATCAGATGGGTCGGAATGACTTGTTTCTCACTTCCTCTTTTACAATTACTGAGAAGTTACAGATAATTCAGAACTAATTCAGTAATAGCGAAACTGAAATGCAACTGAATTGAACTCACAATAAACACGAGCTTCTGGTTCTTATAAAGAAATTTTTAAAAGTCAGTTTCAGTGATCGGTAGTTCGTTAAATTTGATTTAGATTTCATAAAGATGACAAGTCGCATTTGGTGAAATATTGTAACTCAAGTATGGTAGCGGACGTGTTAACACGTTGAACGCCATGGGGGTCACCGGTGACCGGTGATCAAATCGAATACCATAGTTCACTCAATTAGACGACGATTATTTAAAGATACTTCTGTATGATAAATAATGCTACGTAATGCGACGACATTCGACTAGATATGCGTGCAATGATAACGCAATTCGATCGAATGATTTGGTATTGCATTTTTCCCATTTTCTGTATTTCACTCTATGAAATCACGCGGCGTTCAACGTGTTAAATAAGAGAATTTACTATATTGGTTAGCTTGTTGTTCTAATTCTGACAGGACACTTAATGATCCAATTATAGTTTAATTAAAAACAGGTAGTCTTTCTGATCTATAATCTTTCACTGATTTCGAGGAACTTGTAATTACATTAGATAACAGACTAATGATTGAAATCTTTATGGGTGATTTTATCAAATGATCTATCAGTCGACTGTAACACAACGATTAAGTGTAAATGATTCCCAATAAATCATGTACGAACCAAAATAAAATGATTTGTCTCTCTTGAAAATAGATGTCTTAGGGAAATTGATTATATTTTACTTTATTTACATGATGTTAATGGCAATTATTATATAGCTGTAGATAAAATATATAACATTTGAAAACACGAGATGACTAGTTTTCAATACAGCTAGAATCATGAAAGGTTATTCCGATAAATTGTTCATTTGAAATTAATATGTTTTCCATTTAAATACTTTTCGTTTGAAGTGGCAGAGTCAGATCAAATATCTGTTTGCAGCAAAAGGGTTCCTCGTAGTAGTATATTACGCAACGTGTATTAACATGGAGGAAGCTTTGGAAAGTCGCAGTTTTGAAAGTATAATGTCTGGGTTAAAAAGTTTTACTGCCACCAAATGAAACTGATGATATCGATTGAATTTCTGTCGAATTAACATGTCATAGTACATGTAATTCGAAATAATATTCTTTCCTTTAGTGTCACATAAATTAGTACTGTAGTCGTACATCAAGATCACTCAAAAGACGATGATAAAGTATTTTCTTTCGCCCTGCCTCTGTATGCACGTGATTAATCATTCGGAACTATGATAGAGTAATATAAAATATCAGGAAGCAAAATAATTCCGTTCAAAGAAAGAGCTCGTATTCTCGAGATATAAACAATGAATTGCAACTTGCAGAGAATGATTATGTTTGTGAATGATTTATCTATATTTATAAATATGGTAAATCAAAGGATAGAATGTTATCTCGAAAATTCATATTACTTGTGAACACGTAATGTCGTCATGTTATATGAGGTTGAAACGGTTCCAAAAACATCAGTAACTGTTACATAAGGGTAGAGTCCAAAGTGTTCACGATGAAACGAAGTGATATTATTAATGTCACTAATATTAAGGAAGATAGCCTAGGCTTCATATTAAGTAAACTAAATAATTTTCATTAATTTACCCTTTCATTGTTATACACCAATAATAAAATGTCTTTAGATAAAAGAACTATTTCAAAATGTCTATTAACCTTCAAAAGCTTCCCTGTAAATTGATGATACAAAAACTTAAAATTTAAAGATGTAAAAAACAACGTAGTTTATAACGTATTAAAAACTTTACTAGTTTGCCCATGACATTCTTAGTCCTCCAATAACCGCACTTCACAAAGATCGTAACACATTGAAACATTCAGCGAAAAACTGTTTCAAAGAAAATTAAATTTCAAATAAAAACGTTAATTTAAAATTGAAAAAAGAAAAACGAGAACTAAATTACTATTATAGCAATAATCCGAATAATTTGGTAATTTCGTAGTCACTGGACGAAATGAATTGTGTCAGTTCTAATTGATTAATGGCTTCTGCGCGAAGAATCGATTGAAAGAAGCTAAACGGAAATAAATACTTCGAAATAAAACCAGAACTATCATCGATATCCTTCGAGTAAACTATCATTTTCAAACGATATTCGAATATGTACTGGAACAAATAAGATATTTTATGTTCAAAGTTATACGGATTATTTAAAGTGTGATGGGCCATTAATTCGTTACTGCTTCAAATAATATTTCAACCGACACTGTTTACGACGTACCGTGCAACTACCTACAGACGCTTTCTGGTTACTTGAATTTTATCACGCGGACATAAAGACTCACGCGTGTTATGTCTTACGGATTTCAACTCTGGTGCGCCGGGTCTCGTAGCCGAACTTGGGCGCCGATTTAAACGCAATTCACACCGTCGTATCGTTGAATACAAACACCTCCCCTCGTTCTGGCAAAGCCAGCGCTATAAACGCCGATAAGTGGAGGGGCGCGGTACTAAGTATGTGGAGCATTGAAAAAAGTAAATAAATAGGTAATAAGAGTTGGAAAACACTCCTCGCATACGTAAGATACGATAATCGGATTTATAATTTGTTCAATTTCAACGTTTAACGTAGAGATTTAATTAACACGTTGCGTACCGGCTAATTTTCAGAAAACTGAATTGTGCGGATGACGATCTTCGGTGAGATCAACTTATATCACTATATATAGAAATATCTAAATATCATATTGTTATGTAATATGTTTTCAATAAATAACCAATTCCAATCAAATTTAATATACTTTTTAATGCTGTGGTGATTAGCAAAGTCGCATAGCTAAGTGTCTTTATATAAAAACGAGATCTCTCGAAACCAGCAATGTGTTTACGTTAGAATTTATTCCATTATATTTAGATAATACAGTTTTTTGTTTGTGCAATTATTTTACTGGGTATTATTTACACTAGCAACACGCGTTCTAACTCTTTGAAATTACTGTTTGTAAAATAAATATATAATATAGGTATTTATAATTATATTAGCAGTTTGTGCTGCAGTATTAATTCATTGGGATATTAATATTAGAACAACGAGTGAAATTATAATGGTTCCATGTTAAATGCGAAATGAATAAATGACGTTGATTTATATATTAGTAATGACGATTGAAATATATACATTTGATTGATATTTATAGATGTCACTTCAGTAGCTAATTTTCAGTTCGAAGTGTACAACGAATAGTAGTAGCAGTTATTGCTTGTCTATGATACAGTAAGCCCATAGAAGACGTTCTATGGATTACACGATTTAATCTTGCTGAACGTTGTTTACACGAGTTATATCCAACGTAATGTGAGAATTACACAATGATAATACTATGCAAGAGAACTGTACGAGATAAAAGAATGATTCACATTTTTGAAAGCATGATTTCGAAGCAGTATTTTGAAATAAGAAAACATTCAATAAAAAATATAAAGCTTGTTGTACATTTTCTTTGCGTGTAATAGGAAAAGAAGTCTTCATTCAAAGCACTGTTCTGGTAAACTTTATTTATAATGTGTCAAAGTAATTTATAATTAGTGACGACTCGTCCCTTGTTTCTTATCAATATACAGACAAATATTTGACGATCGAGATACATAGGAAGAAACGAATCTGTTAGGACGGATAGTTGTATCTCTTGTTTGTGTGCCTATAGTATTATAAATTACACGATAAGTAACTTCTACATTCACTTTGTGTATTCTGATATCAAGTTGTTATCTTGACACATTGGTCAAATAGAACTGTAGACCAAGTTGACTTGCTTTTGTTCAGTTGCAGATTGACATTCGTTTAATAATCTCTGTTGGAAGTGTATGGAAAAAGTGTCGCACGAGCATGGATTCCAAAAAAGGAACCTACGCCTCACCTGATGGTTCAAGGACATGGGAGTATTTGGCTATCGCGACTTGTACGTAAAGCATTGTTTATTTTATAATTAATTTCTCCTTGCAACAAAAACTTTACGATTTTAATCCCTGTTCGTTGTTAAGATAAGTTTACTACGAGGTACAGAGTCACTTTTTCATTATAAAAACTTTGTAAATACATTTTACGCATTTAACGTAACGTGCATGAGTACTTAATTGAATACTGTTTATTCTATTCTTAATTTCACTTTATCACAAAGATTATATGATTTTAACTGTCGTTCGTTTGGACAAATTCACTAAAAATTAAAACTTCACTTTGAACCATTTTATTTTATTATAAAAGTTTGCACACAAATTTCACATAGTTTAGACAAGTTATTGTATGCTGCTAACGATAATTCATTTCTATTATTTAATTCGAACGTTAGTTTAACTCGAGCAAAAAAATTGTTTTAAAACTACAGACAGATGTCAAAGCAAACTTTACTAAAGATTGACGTGCAAAAGAACTTAGATTATTACTAAACTGTTCGGGTTTCTGAAGGAACAGAAGTCGGATAATTTTTTTCTGCAACTTTTTCATTCTCATGGGTAAAGAAAATATCGCCGAAAATGTATTCGTGAGGTGTAGCATAGCAGTGGATTTAGGATATAAAAATAATTATGTGCACACAGTGCCTGGTAAAAGGATAATACACCATGCACTTTGTATATTATAAGAACTAATAAAAAAGATGTATAATTTATAGAGAAGATGCGTACTACATATTAACTGTACGTTTCAAAAAACTTACAGAGAGAAACATAAACGGTGAATAACATTAAACGAAATATGATAATACATTTATACGATAAACGTGAATTTCAGTAGGAACAGTTTGAAATTTAAACATTAACCCTTTGCACTCGGAAGTTTTTCAATAAGAATATTCTAATATTTTCTGATGAGGTAACGACGATATTTCGTGAAACTAACTCGAAGAGAAATCACACGTGCGCTAAGGGACAAAGCTATTTTATTTCAATATTTCTCAAATTGATACAATATATTGAGTATAATGTTAAATATCAAATTTTATGCAAAGGGTTAATATTTAGTATCACATTATTCTCATCAAATATTTCCAAGGGAATGTTTAAGTAATAACTCTTACAGCGTATGATAAATTTGCTACAAACTATTTCTATTTCTTCCACGAAGCACACTGTTAATTCATTTACGTTAAATTCTTTATTCTCGTATATTAATATATTGTTCATATTTGTTTCCTTAAAGCACGTCTGTCACGAACGATTTTTACAAAAATGTTATCAAAAGAATATATGTGTGAGTACAAGCTGTAACGTTTACCTGGCTTCGTTAATTTTCAAATGAAACCGTAAGGTGTACTATTCTTTTGCTATACTCTCTGCACACTTTGCAGTTGGAAATTGGTCTAGACCGTACCAACTGTGCTGAAACATTTCGTCGGCGCGTCGAACAAAATTGCCAGAAAATCTGTGCAATGGTCGGCCTTTCTGAACGGGTCACAGAGTCCACGGTGAGACGCGTTTACACCTGTATCGCAGCTAGAGGTAGTCACTTCGAGTAATTGCAGCGATGACGGGCGAACAACTGGTGCAACACAAAAACGCCTGTGACTTGGAAACAGGATCATGTCGAACATAACTTTAAACGAACTTCTTTCGTTGTATTCGCGCTTTAAATCCTTTATGCTGCGCACAGAAGAAAAAGACTAAAAAATCCACATCTCAAGGACAATATCGGTAACAAGAGGGTTCGTGGCCTGATTGCGTTCATCGCAAGATTTTAAATAATCAAGAAAAATTTCGATGATACTCATGAATCATCTTTCAGTGATAAGCTCAGTAATTTAGGTTGATGTCAGAATATTTAAGAATATTTACATTGAAAGGATATTATTTTTTAAAGGATTACAGAGAAAAATAATGCAGAAAATCAGTAGCGTCTAAGAAACCTTTATATGTCTTCTTGTTATTATTTCTTTTCATTTGGTTCATTAGTTTATTCTACGCGTTTAATATATAACGTTGCTTTTTTTTAGTGTATGCGTTGGCAAATGATGATTTTGGTGGATAGGTAGAACTGTGGATATAAATGTCAAAATCGGTCCAGTAGACCCCTTTCATTTATTAAGGGTTAAATCTCTGTTGGAGGAAAAACATATGTGAATATTGTTAATGTTAAAATTGCGTTTTTTATCTTCATGTTTATGTCAACCTGTTTTAATGGATGAACGGCTAGGGGCTATTCAGTCTTCGAAGAATTTATGATAGGGGCTTAGGTCGCGTATGGTCTCGGAAGGGGGTGCACAACACTAACAAGAGAAGTTCGCCAGATGTTAAATTAGTTTTCAAACAATAATGGTTAGAAGTTATAAGACCTGACTTTATAAGAAATAAAATAAGTGTCATTCGCGTTCGCAGAAGTCAATACCGGCCAGAAAACTGGAATTAAATTTTATCGTAAACAGCTTTGAAAATGCTTTTGATGAAGTTCCGTGTTATCGTTTCTTCGGTTTTACGATTAATCTCACGAAGTCATTACGATTCTCGTTATCAAAACCTGTTAATTAGTGTTCTTTTTTTATGTTGAGGAACTAGATAGAAATGTTTTCTTTCTATAAATGGCGAATTACTTATTAAAAATATATCATGATGAGTCACACATTGGACCTTTAAACATGACGTTATCATATGGGAAACTATGTGTTGTATGTATCGCAAGAGAAGATCGGAAATTAGTTGATTTTGATTTCTATATAAGAAAAATTTCTATATAAGTATTTGTTCATTATTTCCTTTTTTCTTACATTTACTAAATATAAACATCCTTTTTCGTTAGAAAGCTAATTATGTTGTACACAAAAATAAATAAACTCAAGGGAAAAAAGAATTAAATCGAAGCGTGTTAATTTGCAAACAATCTTGGGAAAATCTCCGCGTTGCAGTGTTGACTCACGCGGAAGAATTCCGCGGTCAAGGGGTTAAGGTCAACTGATCGAAGCTAGAAAAACAAATATATCGTTGGAAAGTTGTACATCGTTTACAAAAAAATGTAATCGAATTGGTTCTACATTGAAGAATGGATAAAAAAATTTATTGAAATTGTCGAACACTTCTATGGGAACATTTCATAAACCTACATAATTCTACAAATTAATAATTAATATTTGAAATTTAAACATTCACTTGTTTTCTGAGAATTCAATGCTCATCATTTTTTTCTATTGTTTAATTACTGATTTTTTCTAATTCGACGGATTTTGTTGAAAAATGTGTATTACATTAATTATTCTTTTTCTTTGTACAGCTGCTGTGATGGCTGGTTGCCTTGGCTTCGTTATGGGTTGGAATTCTCCAAGCATTGTAATACTAATGGCGGATGACTCACCTATTGCAGTTACAGCATCAGCTGCTTCAACATTGGTAGCTGTTGTAGCCCTAGGTCATCTGGTAGGACCGCCGTTGAATATTTTCCTAGCTGACAAGCTTGGAAGGAAAGTCACTATACTGATAAGTTTCTCACCCCTCATAGTTAGTTGGGGTTTAATCACAATAGCCACTTCTATTTGGGTAAGGTTGAGTTCCTTTTTTTACTACAACATCATTTTCCTAATATAATATAATATAATATATTCTTTTTCTTATTACATTCCCATCACACGCCTACATATGTATTACTGACCACTTAATAATGATAGCAAAATTCTCTCGCTTCCTTATCGCCATTCTTATCTGTGCTAAACAGACTTAGATTACAGGTCAATGAAATGACCTTAAATTCATATAAACTACTTTTCCTTCGAATTAATTAAACTGATTGACATGTTCACATGGCAATGAACATTGCACTATAAGGATTACGGTTGTATCTATTCTATATATAATTAGTACTTTCAAAGATCATTGTAAACAGAGCAAGTTTTATATGATATCGGCTATCAGAGATTTATTCCCAAAAATTGGAAGCCGTATAAACATTTGTTTTCTACAATATTCAGCCCATAAATACACGTATATCGACTATGAGATATTCATTTTCAGAAATCAAAATTGTACTGCTGTTTGAGTGCCAGGCAGTACGATCGTTTTTCCCCAGTTTAATAAAAGCGGTAGTTTATCGATACATACCGTCGAGTAGAGTTTATTTATTTATTTCCATTTTTCTTTACTACCTGGTTATAAGTGGACAAATATATATCGTGCTGCTTGATATTTTTTAATACGAAAATTAATATTTTGAGCGCCGTATCATCCAAATTTGGCTGATTTACCTTTCCATAGATTTAAACTTCAATTTTCTCAGTGATACATTGAATAACCGAATTTTCTTGGATCTACGAGATGAAAGAAGATTAATCTCATTAAAAAATCTTGACTTTCATAAGGAAAATCCTTTTGATTGTATTAGTAATTTCATGCAAACTGATTGGACGACCAAGATCGTCAAGTTAAAAGAAAATCACTGAAGTTTTGCAGAGTCGCATGGTTAAACATCAAACCCCTACGTAAAATAAAATTTCTAGGAACACAATCACAAATCCAGAATTTCGACGAACAATAACTTTCTCTAACAAACTCAATAAAAATTGTCAACTTCTATAGTTCGTACTAAATAAAACAATGAAACTTACATAATCAAATTACTTGATTCATAGTTACTACTAACTTCTCGACAAACACCACAAAAAACTTCGTGCATTCCCCGTATGTCACGCATTCCGTTCAATATCCTACTCACAAATTCCCCATAGACACCTAAACATCCACAATCCACGATACTCAAAAAAAAAAAACTACTCATCACCGTGTTACCACGCACGTTTCTTTTTCGCAGGAGCTGTATGTGGCAAGGTTCATAGCAGGATTCGCCACGGGATTATTCGTGTGCGTGGCGCCGATGTACATCGGCGAAATTTCGTCGCCGAGTACGCGGGGTGCCGCGAACTCGCTGATCGGGATCGTGTATAACACCGGCATCCTGGTTACATTCATCGTTGCTCCTTACCTGACTTTATCATTCACGGCCCGCGTGTTCTTCGTGTTCAACGTAGCCGCTGTCGTCGCTTTCTGGTTCATGCCGGAGTCGCCTTACTTCCTGGTGCTGAGGAACAGAATGGAAGACGCGGAGGGCGTGCTGGAGAAGCTGCGTGGCAAGACCGACGTCTCCGAGGAGCTGCAAACGGTCATCGACAGTTTGTCGAGGGAAGAGAAAGGAGCTGCGAAAACTGGAAGCATGAGCGAGGTGTTCACGTCGCGTGGCAACTTCATGGCTTTCCTCTCGATCCTGTTGTTCTCGGTAACACACCATTTCGGCGGCTTCTTCACTCTAATCATATACGGCCAGCTGATCCTCAAGACGACCAGCACCGCCATCACCGACTACACTATGAACGTGATCATCGGCGTGACTCAAGTGGTCGCCTCGTTCGTAACGATAATCCTGGTCGACAAGCTTGGCCGCAAACCGCTGATCCTTGTGTCGGGTGTCCTAGCTGCTCTGTCGAACCTCGTCATAGGTGTTTTCTTCTACGCAAAAGACTACACCAGCTTGGATCTGCAGGCGTACTCCTTGGCGCCCTTCATTGCTTCCATTGTACTGGTTTTCACGTTCAGCTGCGGCCTGGTATGCTTACAGATCATCCTGATGTCGGAGATATTCGCTACGGAAGTCAAGGCTGTCAGCACCTGTCTTGTCGGAGTGTTAGGCGGTGTGCAGGGTGTCGTTGGCTGCAAGCTTTACATATGGGTTGCTATAACGTTAGGGTATGGCCACTCGCTACCGTTTCTGGGATACTTTGTCGTAGTGGCGATTTGTACTGCGGTTATTTATCGCATCACGCCGGAAACGAAGGGCAAAACTTTCGTGGAGATTCAGAAGAAATTGAATAAATCGTCTTGATGCGCGAGGATTTGTGGGCAGACGGGTGTATGGTTGGTAAAGGAGAGGGTAGGTTTGTGGTGTCTTCTTGTGAATAGGAATCTGTGTGTTGAGAGTACACTTGAAAGAATTTCCTAGTTTTATTTGGTAGTCGAAAGGAATTGTTTTTTTTTATAATTTGCTATGCTGATTGATGATTTTTTTTGGTGAATTATACTTTACGTAATGAAAACTTTTAGAATGCTTGAAGATTATTAGGAGAATTAGTATCTTTACATTTTTGTGCCTTCAATGATCTTCCTATGTTTGAGAGTGTACACTAAACAAAGTATTCTTAATTATTTTTAATTTGATAAACTGTGTTTAATTTGTTTAGTGTGTACAATGTATATATCAGTATAAGAAAAATGAGTATCTTATTCGTTTGTAATTTGTAAATAGAAACGATGCGAAGACTGTATTCGTGTAGATTAGATTGACAGAACCTCCCACGCGTTAGACATCAATTTTCAAAGATACCACAACTATGCTCTTATGATAAACTGTACAAATATACTGATACTTATGAGAATTCACCCTTTGATTTCGTACGTGCAACTTCTTTCAGAAAATGTTAACTACATAATGACATTAATACTTACAAAGCCGTTACAAATCATTTTTTAGGTTGCATTCTGATACAACAGTAGTCGATTGAAACATTTTAAGATTTTGAAAAAAGCTTTGAAGAAAAATGTTATATTGTTACATCATTTGATAAATAATTAATTGTTAATTGATCCCCAAAAGGATATTAATGTGCCATTCTGAATTAATTGTACATAATTGAATCGTTTAGAAATGAAACATAGAATTTCCATTATTTAATGGAATAGTGTCATACGTCATAGTACAATATGCAGTATTCTACATGAAATAAGGATGAATATTGTAAAATGAATGAATCATTATAAGTATATATAATGTATTTATCATATTATATTTACCTATTTTCTATATTTTTTATACTTTGAAAATAGAACGAAGCATATCAACGTTTGATATGCCAGAGTTTGGAAGAAATGCTTTATTCAATGAATAAAGTATAAATATACTTACACGAAGCACTTACACTAACTACTTCATAATTGTATCGTTGAAATTATCAATGAATAAATAATAAAATGAAAAAATAGTAAAATCAGAAAATCGAAACTTCCTTTTTCCCATTATTATTAATAGAAATATTAAAACAAATATATTCCAGATATAAATATATAGCTTATAAAACTGAAATACAAAATTTTCTTATTAGTAAAACATTTTTAATGTAAACACTTCGTGTTTACCTATTCCTAGCGTAACCAGTCAAATAATTGATTACAAAATACAGGTAAGCAAATTAGACGGTAACTTCTTTTTAATGGGAACAGAAACAAAAGCAAAAGCAAACATCGAAGAACTAATTAATCAGTCACCATAAGAACCGATATAAAGTTAAATAGACGAAAGAAAATGTAGAATTGTGCAGAAAGAAATAGTGTCAACCAATTAACCGCGTTCGACGAGTACACACGTCATCTTAAAACAAAATAACGCTAATTCTTCTAACGACAAATAATTTATTATTTCAAATAAACATGTAATCCTCCTCCATTTACCTTTAGTCTTTACTTACAATATATTCCACACGAACTTGCCCCGCGTTTAATGACAATACAGTTCATTCTTTCATTCTATTAAATAAGAGACTTTTTAAACCAAGTTACAAAATTAACAGGTCAATCAGACAGACAGCAGCTATTAGTAACATCCCTTCTACCGAGCCGCTGCTGGTCGATTTCCCAATAAATATGTTTCCCAGTATTCCGAGCCGGAATTCTCGACTAACGAAAGATGTAACGAAGCGCCATGTAAAATAATTCCGAAGGACGAGTTTACGCGGCACAATCAAAAAGTCGCGGCAAGCGAAACGCGTTCGCAACGGGAATGAACCTGGTTGGCTGAATAACGGCCGTTCGTTACGCAACGACGCTCGACGTCGCGTGACGGAAGGAGCGGCAGGCAAACAGCGTGGCGCTTAAACGTTTTAAAAGTTAAATCGTGTGCCGTCGTCGGCCGGCCAGGCTTGCCAGGCTGAACGCGCGGAATTCAATATCTGACCGTACCAAATACGCCGTTCGAATTGAATGCCATCGTTTTTCGATGCATTGCAAATGCGGCCATGAATCTGTTAAACCGTTTGGTAGCCGCGGACAGCGTGCATGTAGCGAGGCGCATCGCGCCGGTGTCCGGCGGTGCGTCCACCGAAAAAAGACAGAAACTTGGTATCTCGGTTTGTTGGACAATCATGGCCAGCTCTTTGAATAAACAACAACAGCGGACGGAGACTCCAATCCATCATGATACTCGTTTTATCGCACACTACCTTAATTCTATGCACTCGAACGCTGTTGCGTTCTACGTATACAGGAATGTCAACGAGTTTTTCGGTTGGAGATCTATTGTCTGGTCTGGTTTTTCCTGAGTTATGGATTAGAAGGTTCATTTGTTAATAAGACGAGATAGATCTGTAGAATGATGTATTGCAATTTGTGTTTAACACTATTTCTGCCTGAGGTGCCAACAGACACCTTTTGAAATGTAATAATTGTTTTGTTATAACTAATAACTTATAATTGTTTTCTCAGTGTAATAATTTTTCCTCGGTAGAAAATCCGTTTCACGTGGGTTCGTTTTACGCGAACGGAAATCACGTAAATAGAGCCTGTCGGTACAAGAGAAAACAAAATGCTGAAGAGAAAAGCTGGTATAAGTTCTAGAAGTACGTATTTATTTCACATATCTTAAGAAAAGAAATAATGATAATAATAATGACATTTTAGAAAACAGAAGTATATTTTATTCGCTTTTACTAAATTCAGATCGCGTAAATTGAAATCGCGCATAAAAACTACCGCGTAAATAGTGTTCCAATTTATCGCGTGAGAAAAGTCTGCGTAAATCGAGAGTTAGGTGTAGATCATTTTCTAATCGTTATTGGAAAATTCGGAAAGTCAGTTCAAAATATATGATTAAACTAAGAAGATAATTTGAAGTTAAAGTTTTGGAGGTGTCGCCTTCGGTAGAAATAGTGTTAATACCTCTGTTAATGTGCATCAAAATTGTTATTTGGATCTTGTTACTCGTCTTTGAAATATACGAGTACGTATGGGAAATTCTTTGAGTTCTTTTTTTATTTTTGCATTGATATTAATTCGGGTTTTCTCGGGAGATTTCGAAAAGAATTATGAAAATATTATTGTGTTTTAATTGGTGATTACTTATAGTATTGGATGTTAATGAGATATCGAGGTAGCCATGTGAAATAAAATTTACCGTTAGTATTTGATACCTTTGTTGATATGCATCGAAATTGTATACGAACCTTTCTGTATGCTCTTGAAATGAATACTTATACAAAATTCTGAGTCTCCAATGGTTCTAGTTCGAAATCTAATCATTATTTAGATTCTTCCCACCCAAAGATAAATAATATCAAAGAACCTAGTGACAAAGTACTGCAGATTCAACAAAATCAGAGAAATATCGCCCTGTAATCACGATAATTATAAATGATGTACTGCGTTACCGTACAAATTTCACATTGAAATGACACATCTGACACTGCGTCACGAGTATATTTCTAACAAGTATTGTCCCGGTAAGACTGGGACGCGGCAGAGATGTCGTTCCGCAATAATGAAACTCTCTTCTAGGATTGCGTCGTTTAAACTTGCATGCAATAAATTAACTATGAAACTAAAGTAGGAAATACTATGCGCGCTGCAATCGCATAGCTTCCCGCAGCTAACTTTGATAGGAGTGCAACAGTCGTTACGGTTGTAGACGAGCAACGTAGTATCCAGCATGCTGCGGAATCATCAGCGCACGTGGCGAACGACACACGTACTATACGAACTTTTAATTGGACTTTGCCGGACTTTCGGCCTAATGTTTCGCAGGTCCCGCGATTTTCATTTCGCACGCTTCGCCGCACTTGCATCTTACGAGGGAACCTTTTCAGCCAGCACACGCCGATTTTGATGAAACTTATGCGAGACATAGTTCGCAAGAATGTATTTCACAGGTATTTCCTCTTATCGGCCAACATCTACTTTGAACAGGTGAAAACAACTCTTGACACTAGAACTACCATACCAGTAGAAATGACTAGTTTCGGTTCCCTCGTTTCGAAATTATCTCGAAAATAAATAGTTTCCCTTGAATACTATAACGAATGTCTAAAGAAACTGACAATAATTATTGGTACCTTAAAAGCATTGAATATTCGAAATTATCTTCAAAATAAATAGTTTCCCTTGAATGCTATAACGAATATCTAAAGAAACTGAAAATAATCTGTTGTTACAATTTTTATAGGGATTACATACTAATCATATTAAATGCTGGGTGGTTCTAGTGTTAAGGTTGTACTTTTGTTGTTTAGCGTGTACTTTTTACAATATCTCTGAAATTGAGGGGTGTAGAAAAGAATTTTTTTAAATTGTTTGCTTCGAAATGAACAATTTAGATTTCTTTTCTACGTCCCTCAATTTTAAAGATATTGTCAGAAATATACTTTCAACTCTCAACTTTAAGGGGTGTTTTTACACGTTCAAAGTGGATATTTATTGAAAAGAAAAAATGCGTGTCAAATATTTTCTTGAGAACTTTGTCTTGCATAAGTTTTATCAAAATGTGTGCTGGTTGAAAAGGAACCTTCATTTTTAAATGAACGTAAACATCGAATATTTGGTACCGACTTTATTTCTATTGTAAGTAGTTTCGTAACACTTTTGTCAGACGATACGTTGGACAACCTTTGAACTCTGACTCGGGGGATTAGCAATTACATATGAGAAATTTTAAATGAGCTGTACATTTTCTGAAGTCATTAATTCCATTAAAGTGGAAGACAGAAGGGTTTGATTAAATTATATAAAAATGAATTTTACAGACTTAAACTTGGTAACATTCGAAAAATATAGTTAGTCGCGTAGTTTAATCTTTGATTGAAGAAGAATTTTCAGAGAATGCTGATTCAATGTTTATTTTTTTAGACTCTATTTAAATTACGTTGGTTAGCATGTCTGGCCATTATTTCATTTCTCCACTGATTCTGTTATCAAATAATAAGTGTTTTTTAATTTATTATTTTAGAGAGTAAATTTTACAATTAGTATAATAAAATTGCACATTTCTCGCTCAGTTTTGCATGTAAATTACATTGTCCATTAGTCCATTGTCCATTAGTTTATAGATGTAATTCAAACATTAATGAATTGAAATCTTTCCAAAATCACAGCGACGATTTATTTAAATAATTTATACCAACTATTTTGGTAAAATGGAAAATCACACGTAAGGAAAACGTTTGTTAACAGGATTTAACGATTACCAATTACCATTGAAACGACGCAGCAATTCCAAAACACTGTTAGATGTGTTCGACAATAGCTGATAATGGGAATGTCAGCCACCAACTGTTTGATTGCGCATTGTTGTTTGTATTATGCGTTCTAGTCTCGCCTTCCCCCGCGATTCACTCACTTTCGTGGATCGTACACGTACGTGATAACGAAGAAGCTTCCCTAAATACAATTATTATTTTAACACTAGATTTACGGGTATTTATTGTACAGTTTATTCTATTGTTCTCAGAACGATCGATGTTCGTCTGTTTAGATTTAGAGAATCAAATGTTTAAAAATTGGGAATCATAATCACGTAATTGAATCAATCCAAATCGACCCAAACATTTACCAAATAATGTTTATAAAATTCAATATAAATCAAATTGTCAAATCTATTCGCAATGAAAAATGTAAAACTTGCATAGGTTTTTATAATTTTTGAAACATTTGAGTGCAATGTGTTAACCCCTTGCTTTATGATGGAGCAGGATATTCCGAGAGCAAAATATTCGATATAATACAAAACATATGTCCAAAGTTTCATTTCAATTCATCATGCACAAACAAAGTATATCGAAGTTGATTCAGACAATCTCACATTTATATTTGATGACGGAGTAACAACTGATGACATGGGATAGCTTGTGTAAAACTGCCGGCCGTTAACTCTTTGCACTCGATTTATCTTCAATGTTGTTCGATGTAATAAGATTCAATTTTCATAATCCTTCGAAGTATGGTACTTTCTAACATTATTTTTACCGATATCAAAAGACACTTTGAAACTTTAACTTAAAATTATTCCAAGTTTAATCGTACATTCTGAACCCACTTTTCGACTTTTCCAATAACGATTCTGAAATTAAATGTATGAAATATCCAAAATTCGATCGAGTAAAACCGATGAAACTCAAAGAACAATTATAAGCTAAAATTTCAAAAGGTGACACCTCCGTTAGAAGTACTGTTAGCCTTACAATAACGCGTCAGACTCGTGATAAAAGTTTTCAATTGAACTCGACAAATGTAAATGTGATTTATTTATTTTTAACAAAATTAAATATTATTCGTCTGTTATCAATCTTTAACAGTTGTAGTAAACGTAGACACAGAATGAGTAGAAAGTTCTTGTCTTTTCGTACTAAATGTTGAACGATAAAGTTGTTTCGACAAGTACAGTTGAGAAATAAATCATAGGGCAAGGGGTTAACACGTTGAATGCCGTGGGGGTCACCGGTGACCCCCAACCGAATCGGATTACTATAGTTCACTCAGTTAAACTATGATTATTTGAAAAGATTTCTATATTATAAATAATGCTGCCTAATGCGGCGGCATTCAGCTAGATGAACATGCAATAATAATAATGCAAACCAATCGAATGATTTAATATCATATTTTTTCGATTTGGGTATTTTTCTCTATGAAATCGTGCGGCATTCAACGTGTTAAACTACCACGAACAAAGTACAAAGAATATCTATTGTCACCTCCATCACGACACACGAGCGCAAAGGTTTAATATCTATTCCGTAAATAAAGTGTAAACGAATATCAGCGGACCCAGTGAAACGTTGTTACGATGTTTATCAAAGTTTGTTTCCGTTCTTACGCGGTTTCTTTAACCAGCGAGCGTCGCGGACGCTGGTCGGAGCGTCTATCTCCATCGTCTATCCACCTGAAGATGATCCGGCTTGGCAAACCCTCTGTGTAAGCCGCGCGTACACACCCTCGAGGGCGTCGGGAACTTCCCATTATACCCGGCGTCGTCATTTTCTTTCGCGCGAGTCCTGGCTTCTTTATCTCGTCTTGCTACCGCGGCCCCGACAATCGCAAAGGGAAAATAGAGAGGGGGACACCCGGCAGCTGCTAAGATGAAAAGAGACTCGGACCCGTGTAAACATATAGACAGGAGTGGATGGCTGGCGAGCGAGGTGACACGGATCAAGGAGGACGCGGCTGCTGCCGGCGAGAAGAGAACGGGATCGAGGGAAAATATGCTGGGAAAAGAGAAGGACACCTTGAAATAAGAATACGAAATGAGAGGAGGACGGGGAGAACTTTCTACAGCTCCTTTTCCTCCCTTTCTTTTTCTCCTCGAGCCGGAATTCCCTCCGGCGAAGACCGAATCTTGAATGATGGCGCGGACGATCCCGCGGCGTACTATTTCGATGGGAATCCCGGAGAGCCGGGTAATGGAGATTCAGTAATAACGCGTGCAGATTAACGGAACCCGGGAATTCCGCGGGGGATTTCTCGAGATGGAACACGTCTGGACGGATCGCACTCTTACGTCGGTTATCGCGACGGAATTACCGTTTATTGTTGTTCGAATTGGAATGTCTCGGTGAAATGTTCTTCGAATAGTTGATTGAGGATTCTAGGGAGGTTAAGGTTTCAACATTTTGCTCTCGATTTGTTTCTAATGTTGTTGGGTGTGAGCTTGTATTTGTTTCTAGGGGAGTGAAAGTCATTTGCAGAGGTAGAATTCAACGTTTTATATTTACTATATTTATTGTTATAAGATTGAACTTTTATAATGTTTAGGAGCATGGTACTTTTTAGAGTAATATGAATAAAGTATAACAAGTTTGTAACGTCATCTCCTGGATGACATACCAGTGCACATGGTTAAGTTTAAGTACAATTCTAAGAACTAGAGGAACAGAAAAATTGAATTATAGGAATTGATTTTTTTTTTAGTGAACATTGTGGGGAAGGTTGTATTTTGGATAGGTTGTATAGGTTACCGTGTTGAGTGTGTTTTGTGAGACTTTGTATTTTTGTAATGAGTGCGTGAAATTTGTAATCTATTGATTGCAGTGTCCTAGCACTTGGGTTGTAAATTCCGTTTACGCGGATCCCGACGGTGAATCAGACGCTGGCTGGATCGAACTTAATTGATTCCACTCGGGTTCGGTTGGGTGAATGAACTGGCACTCACAGTTGTTCGGGTGAAAAATTATGTATTTCAAATGCTATCGGAGCTGGTGCTTGTAGTGTGTTTGAGAACTGCTTGAAGTGTGTTTTTTAACTGATTGTCGCGACCGGCTGTGTCGATCACGAAGTCTCGGTTTTTGTTGTTGATCGCTGAATGGTTTTGTCTAATTTCTAACATTACCAATCAGCGAGCCTGCCTAAGAGTTCCGACACACCTCTTTGCGCCTTCAGCGCGCTCCCTTGGGGAGGGGTGTTGCGGAGATTGTGGGGGTGCCAACCTTGGCAACGCTGCGGAAATTTCTCCAGGTGGTTGACTGTTTGGTATCTTTACCGTTACAAACACATGTCGAACTACCCTTCAGAACTTCCCGGTTTACGATACGGCCACGGTTATTGAGAGGCGAAAGAAGCGAACCTCGAATCTTCATCGATCCTGAGTAATAATTCGCTTTCTCCCGCCAGGACATATTCTAACACTAAAAACATGCTAATTGTAAGCTAAAGTCCTTAATCTCAAAAATAACCATTTGCGCACGTCCGTGCCATAAATCTCGTTGGCGATGGTCGTCGAAGGCCTTCGAATTTCCGTCGGTCTTGGGACGCAACATTGATCATATGTTAGGATTGATGATTAAAATAAAAGTTTCAATGTGATAATAGGGTTAATTGCTATGTTTGTTTTGGCTTTTAAATTAATTATTATATTTGTTAGTACTTAAACTCGTAATTAGATTGAATTATGTTGTTCTGATTAGTGCTAGAATTAGTCTAATTAAATAGACTGTTAAGATGTTTAGATAACATTACATAACATCGCTTGTTGGAATATTCTGTAGCAAATCGTTCGTTTCGCGGACAGTGAGAAACGTGTGCTCCGTTAAATACGGAAATCAATTGAACCACTCTGGACATGGGACAGCTTGATTTTGATTAACTCTTTGATGCACCGGTTTCGGCTTTACAGAATTTCCGTTACGTTAGGCATCTATCTTTTAATGAATCAGATAGTGGTAATTCAACTCCGCAAGGTCTTTCACTTTGACGAACGGGAACTTCAAGCCCGCTTCAATTCCAATAATTTCGAAATTTAAAAAAAATATCGTTCAAAACGCTGAATTGCCAAAAGAACTTTTGTTCCTATGCTTCGGTTAATTTTATAATTGTGATAATAATTGATTTACTTAATACCAAACGATTACTCGTAATTCACTGGTCGAATCTCTAAATAATAATAAACTGACCCTTCTGGCAATCAACTTCATTTATTTAAATGAATTTTCTTTCACAATAATTAAAATCAAGTAATTCGATACATTAATCTTCGCAGAAGTATTACTATATAAACTTATAAATTAAATAAAAGTTATTCAGGTACATATTTGCATTGTTCTCGAATATTCAATACATTTATTCATTTTTTTATTGATTACTGATACTTAAATTATATCTTTCATTTTTATATTATACACTTCTTTCGGTTCGGACCCGAAGATAGGATGTCCAATTATTACGCTCTTATTAGACGCGATATAGAGAGGGAAACTTCATAGCCACCTCGCTAGGGGAATCGAAGCTTTTCAAGACCTTTGGTGTCTAAGCGGAGCACCACGAGAGCTTTGATAACCACAGCAGAGACTTCTACCGTGCGATGAGAGGTCTCCACTATTGCCAGCGTAATAGTCTTAACCATAGATCGAAGACGGAACAAGTACCTTGAACATATACTCTCTCTGGTATGAGCCCATCTGCTGGTGAAATATTCGACAACCTTTCGAATTGAATCTAAATTACTGACGTTTACAACAGTTAGATTCCTCGAGTTAAATCTATTTGGATGCTCAAGGCAATTTCAATGATGTCTTATCTTATTATCACTATAAAGTGAAAAATAATAATAAAAAGAATATTACCTTCATTAACGCCACATTATTTCGTATAATTTTTAACACACTATGTAAAGGATGAAAGTATTATTAACCCTTTGCGGACGAATATCGACGTTTCGGCGAGATCAAATTGTCACATTTGGAACAGTAAATAGCAAACAGATAATTCGAAGTAATGACATTTATCTTCAATAAAATATGGTTTAGTAGTTTTCTGATGAAAATAGGCTCAAAGCATGGGCGCAAACGCAGTTGTGTGTTACTATTTCAATATTTTATTATATATTTAAACTAGTAAAACAGTGTACATTAAAATCTGCCTCAGGTTTCAAGGGATTAACCCTTTGCACTGAATATCTTTTACATTCTTTCCTTGATATGTATTATTACATATTATATTATTTATTATTTTCTATTTGAAATGCATTTTGAAATATAGATAATTTGTAAAGAGCAGTGTAAACGATTCTTCTAATAATATTGAAAATAACATAACAATATAACCTATTTTAAAAATATCTTGATAAAGAAGCACACCTGCGAATAAAACTGATGTCGAGTCACGCGCGACATACGAGCGCAAAGGGTTAATATTTATAAACCTTTACTGTTCTTATGCACACGACCCTTTGATTCTGAGAATACAATAACGCTGTCAGCGGACTTCTAATAATTCGCGAAATGCAGACGAATATTTGAATCTTTGTCTATGGTTCGAGATCGGCGAACCCTTCATTAAACGCCAAAGGGAATTATTTACCGGTTTGTCCTTCGATAGGTTGCGAACGGACCGAGTTTCGCGCGTGCGTCGGCACAATCCGTTGATACCCTTTACGCTCTGTCCTCGACAAAGAGGTAAGGGAGACCGTTCATACACAGCTATCTGATATTGTATATCGAATCCGCGTTCCGTTTCTCATTGGTCACACTTACATACATGAATAAGTATCTGACGCTTCCGTGACGTAAATACGTGGTATCGCTGGACTGATTTCTCAAGGGATTAATTCCCTTTAACATTGGTAACGTTGACGCAGAACGGAAACGAGCCAAATAGGACATCTATGTTACTGTTTAACACTATTCCTACCACGACCGGTCAAATGATCGTTTTTAAAATTTCGATTACAGTTTCCTATATACAACGTAATTGAATAGTTTTTAAACTTCGCGACTTTTCCTCAAATGTACGTATAAAACATTTTTCAATATTCACTCCGTTTTTTATTGTTTATTTTCTGAGAAAAATTTGTAGTCCGTCTTACCTACCACGACCTGCCATTTGACCGGTAGAACGATTTATATCTTTTTGTAATAGTATTCTCTCAAAGACTCAATTCCGAAACTATAATGTCGTTACAAACGAAAGGTAATGCAGTTGTGGTATGATTTTTGCCGAAAAGTGAAGCCTATCGGCCTCCGTAAAATTGGTAAAATCTAAATGTCAAAGATGGTCTTTACAGGTATTTTTCAATATCCTAGACTTAGCTGGGATAAATGCTTGGGTTTTATATAGAGAAACCACGAGTGAGGAAATTTCGAGACAAGAATTTTTATCTCAATTGGCAGAAGAACTTGCCATGGAATATCAAAAAGTGCTATAGCTAGGCAAAGAAGATCAACCAATACCCGTCACAAATGCAAGTACGGGTTCACGTGAACGGAAGTCGTGCCAGATAAGATATTGCAAAGACAATAAGACTAACAAAATTTGTCTAAAATGTAAAAAGTACGTATGAGGAAAATGTACAATCGAGAAGCTTATTTGTAAAAAATACGGTGAAAACGAATAAAATGTACATTGTATACTTCTGAATAAAAAAAATTATATTTTTATACTGTCAAATTGGCTATTATCTTCATTCTATATTAAAAGCTATAAGTTGTGCTACAGATCGGTCATTTGACCGGTCGCGGTAGGAACAGATATACATAAAGTGTCAGTAGGAATAATATTAATGCAGAGAATCCGATTTGTCTGTGAATTTACTTTCTGTATTTAACACGTTCACTGCCACGAGGATTTAAAGCGTTTTTTGTCAAGCAAAAGAAAATATTAACCCTTTGCACTCGAAAGGTGACTTTTATTCACCACTTGATTTGATATAACAAAATTATAAAATTTTATGTACAATATTAAATTTTGTATAATGAATATGTGAAACGTTGAAATAATATAACTTGTTAATTTAGGTGTGTTTTCTCATTATTTATTTCCAAAGACTATCACCTATGTTTCATTGGAAAATGTTGAATACGTTTATATAGTAAAAAACTTTCGAGTGTAGAGGGTTAATTAAATAATTATTAACCCTTGAAGTTTTGCTTTAAAAAGGAATTTATTGAATAAATTCGTCTAATAACTTTAGAGTCGGTAATGAACTTGATCATTGTCATCCCGTTGATTGATTTCGCGTAATGCACAAGAATTTGTTGTATTGTTTAACAAACGAAAACGATCGATAAGGAAAGGACACGAGAGCCGAATGTTATTCAACAGCACGCTGTGTTTGATGAATTGCCGAAATCAATTTCGCTGGGAACGAAGCCCCGTTGAATTTTATACCATATTTTTCGTTTGTTTATTTTTTTCGTCGAAAATAAATATTCCCTCTTCCGTTGTACCTTGAATTACACACAATTCTTGAATAATGCAATTCACTGGTCCTGTATTATTGAAAACCATGTTATTCGACACTTAGTAACCATACAATTTTAGAGATTACGTTTCAAGCTATCGATGACGCAGCATTCGAGTATTCGGCTTCAGGTTTCAAACATGGACTTTTAAAAACACCATTATTATACAAGTATATTTTTAGTTTTATGAAAAGCACGTTGATCGGAGAGAACAATATAAACAAAAGCTCGATAAATATGAAAATGAATCGTAAAATATTTACAATACTGGGTGTGTAAGCTAACAATTTTTCGTGTTCGTTCTACACATTTCGAATTGTCTTCTCTTTTTTCTTCTCCATTATTGATAACACTTTGGTAATGCTTTAAATATGAAAAATTCATATCAGAAGTATCATTGGAGAGTTCAAAGTCATAACTTCTTGCTAATTCTACATTCCAACCATCGATCGCACAAAATGCGTTCTGCGTAATACGAGAAATGAGGGCGAAGTAAAAATTCAAGCATTCAACATGTTGATGGAACGTAGTAATCTCGTCTTCTAAAAACATTTACAAGCCGTTTGGAGGTGAAACCATCACTCAGAATAGTTAACAATGTTCATTTGAAGCGTTTACTAAAAATAGATTTAAGAAAACAAATCTAAAAATAGATTTAAAAACAAATCTAAAAATAGACTTAAGAACAAATCTATTAAAAATAATAGATTTAAAAAAATCTAAAAATAGATTTAAAAACAAATCTAAAAATAGACTTAAGAACAAATCTATAAAAAAAAATAGATTTAAAAAAAATCTAAAAATAAATTTAAAAACAAATCTATGAAAAAAATAGATTGAAAAAAGAACAAATCTAAAAATAGATTTACGAACAGATCTATTAAAAAAAATAGATTAAAAACACAAATCTAGAAATAGATTTAAAAACAAATCTAAAAATAAATTTAAACGCAAATGTATCTAAGAAAAGAATAGATTTGTTTTCCTAGGAACACTAAAAATGTACATGTTATACCGTTTACACAATCTAATTTCCATAATGAGCATCTGTAATGGGAAGAAGGTGGGTGTGCAGGATAATCTAAGTGGTTTTCGCGTGTACGTACTTCATGGAGTGTCCCTATTACTAGCACGTTTATAACAGCGAAGGCGGACTGAGTGGATGACGAGTTGCGGTTATTGTTGTCAAGAGTAGACGGTGATCCACAATCCTCTTAGTAGGCCGCAATCGCTTTTCCCATGAAATGTCACTATTCGATATCGCACGGTTACCTTTTCATTGAAAGATTATGAACCCCATTGGCGGGGTGAGTACATTTACTCTTTGTGGTTTCTCACTTGGACTAAGTCCAGGATGGTTGGTTTGCATACAGTTTTACAGGGAACTTTGAACTTGACACTGGATTCATTGACGACTATTGTGCACTTTATTGTATTGTTCCTAGAGCAACAGATGGTTATTTATTTTGGAATTTGGGGATCTTCATCAATGGTTTGGTAATTTTAGATATGTGAAATGAGTATTCACGGTTTGAGAAGTGTTAATTGCAAATGATAGCATTAGAATTAGGTATTAAGGGTAATTCAATTATAGAAATTGTACGATTTGGGACGATAAGATTAATTTAATTCTGAACTTTAATTATTGGTTAAAGTTTCATCTTCTTGGATGTTTGGTAATATTGGGTCACCCCGTATATAAGGGGGTACTTCCAATGGCAAGCACTGTGTATTTCGCGGTGAATTTTACAGAAGAAGCATTAAAAGTCTATCAGAAAGGTGGAAGAGGATTGTAAATAATGAAGGATATATTTTACATGAAGAAAAGTCTCCTTTATCTTCATTTCTAAAAGAAACCACATGATTTATAAGTTGACCCAGAATTTTACCACATGTTGAACCGACTTGATGGCAACTATAGGAAGATGTACCATGAAAATAGCAATGACAGGTCGTTGTAAAGTGTCACAGACGAAAGGCACGCGTAGTAATGAGTGGGAGGTAGGGGGCACTATAAAGCACGGAAGACAATAGCTGCTTCGGTAATAGAATAACGCGAGACCACGGCACGACCGATAGCGATTCAATTAATGTCGTTATCTAGGGCGATCCTGCACGCGCAGCTTTTGATCGTCAACCATCATCCACTCCTCTCGGGTCAACCTTTGCCCTGGACACTCCGTTGTTCAATGAAGCAGGTTTGTTGGATATTCGATCCGATAGATTGCCGTTATTGTTCAATATCCTAGACAACCGACAACAATAAAGGCTATATTCGCTGGTCGATATCCAGCGCCATGTTGTTTTCGATATTCAATTATTACGGCGTATTCGGTGACCACGGAAAAATAGACGGGAAGCTTTCGCGAAATATTCAATTTGTCATCTCTGCAACTGAAATGTTAATATAACTAGCTTGTCGGCTATTTCTTTCTAATAATATCAGATATAAGAAACATTAGATAAAGTATATAGTCTGGCTGACTTAGATTGATCGAGGAATTAGTTTCTACGATTAAACGATATTAGAATCCTCAAACTTAAGTTCAACCTTTCTTATTTAATCCTTTATCCGATGATCCCTTTATCAACTGAGCATAATCAACCTACATCTTTAATAATTGATTAGAAAAAGAAAAGAATTTGATAGTTATCTTACGTTTCCTCTAAAGATTAACAATTGACAGTAGAAAAGTACCATTTAATTGATATTTAAACAGCCAAACAGCATTTAGACTTAATTTTCAAATTGAATTCAAAATTCTCGTCACGACCCTAATGTTACAGGACAACGGGTTTAGCATAGCGGAATACGATACCAAAGTTCGATCAGCTATTTTATTCACACCTTGCGTAACATGCATGAAACTCGGAACGATGCGAAAATGGAGGCCACGGTCGGACGAGGGAGTTTTAAGTTATCTGGGTAGTCATTTCGCGCTGTCAGCGGCGTCATTTTTGATCTACGCTGTATTATTTGACCAAACTGGTGTCGCTTAAATTATGACGGGGGCCATTCGATCTCGGATTACAGTTCATTTGGCCGATTTCCAATTACAATTAAACTGATTACCAGCCCGAGCGAACGGTGGACTAACAAAAAGCGCGCAATATCCCCGACGTTATCGGCATCGTTCCAGAATGTGGTTGTGCGCGAACATGCACCGGACTTTATTATCTGGTGTGCATCAACGATGTACGATGCGTGTGGATTTCCGCGATTTTCACAATGTCCACGCGGCCATGGCTAATTTCCTCCGACGCGAATTAACTGGTCAACTAACAAGTTTTAAACTTCGTTCCGGATTTCCATTGCGTTTTTCATCGCCGCGCGCGCCATTGTTGTTTTTGCTTTCACCGCAGTTCAGTTTTCAAGAAACGTTTCCTGGTTAGCCTATCGTACGATAGGCATAGCAAATCTTTTGCAACGTCGAAAGTAAATCGTTTAGGATCGATTTCAGCGGTATTTTGTTCTAAATTTTTTAATACGTTCGTTGGTAGCGTCGCATATTTGTGACGGCCGTAATCCTATATTTCAGATAATGAAAATAAAATTACAATTTCTAATAACAATATCTATAGGATTAATTTTGAAATATTAGAGGAATAAAACTGAAATGAGTCATTGAGTTCCTAAATATAGTGTCGTAGTTTATAGTTTCTAATAACAATATCTGTAGGATTAAACTACGACATTATATTTAGGCACTCAATGACTCGTTTCAATTTCATTTTTCTAATATTTGGTTCAGAAGATTTATTGGATTGAAGAAAATATAATTGAGGAGACCTTCATTGAAATAAGTGTTGGTAGCGAATGTGTTAAGCAGTTAAACTTATCACTATTCCTTGTATTTTTTGTTGTTGTAGCATGCTTTATAGAAAATATTCGATTAACGTCAAACACGAGATTATTATTAATGTACGGTAATATCTAGTTTTCAATTAATATTACACGTGTTGATATATTACAATAATCTATTAAAATTTTATTTTTATATATTATTAAGAAAATAAGCTGAATGAGTTGACAATACATATTTGAAAAGAATATTAACAAAACAATAAATATTACTGACTTCGTGTCAATTATAAAGTAACTAATTGAAGGAATACTATTAGAATTTCCTTGCAATCGAAATATTAAGTACTGGAAAAGGTTCGTGCAAGTTCTTAACACTAGAACTATCGAGGATTTAATACGATTGATACGTAATCCCTATGAAAATTGTAACAGTAAATTATTTTCGGTTTCTTCAGAGATTCGTTACAATATTGAGTGAAAGTGAAATTATTTCTTTTCAAAATCATTTCGAATATTCCTTTTAAGGTATCAATAATTGCGAGATGAAGGAAACCAGTCACTTGAATGGAAATGTAAAAAGGTTTTCATGATTATCTCGAAAGCTAAAACCTTCCGTTGACAACATATAAAGGAAAAAGTTGTTCAAGATCATGTCCCCAACAATATATTTGAAAATCATCAAAATCTGTGTTAAACATAGACATCTTCATCAAACTGAATATTACTTTTCCTGTACCTTACATAAAGAAAATGAAATTAATGCTATTGATACTATCATTTAAGATCATAAGATACAGCACTGTATTTAAAAGCTCAATGGACATCTTTCAGCTGCAATTGTTAGAATATTTCATTTAGAAGATTTGTCGGATCTAATAGTTAACGATTTTTTAATAAATGTTTTAATAATTATAATATTATAATATTTTGGTCGTGGAGCAGCAAGTCATTTTGTGTGACTTTATATAAGAATTTTTCAGGATTATTATATAGAAGAAAATAATTCATCTCTTTTTTTATATAATGTAGTTATTAGGGAGTCTATTAATAGACTTTGAGTAGGTAAAGTGTTGTGTCCAGAATGGTGTGGGCATAGCATTCTTGCGCCGTTCCCCAATAAGTAGCAAAAACAGTAAAGGCTTGTGCTTTCAAGCGTATCGTTTTTCTATTAAAGCCTCTGTAAAGTGAAGTGGTCATTCTTTTGTTACCCTGCCGGAGGTAACAAATTCTATATTCATTCTCAAAGGTGATCCTCCCTATTTAAAAGATTAAAACCTGTGAAAAGGTCTTGCGATTACAGGTGTCCTTGAGTATATCATTTGAATAAAAAAAAGGAAATCCACTACTGAGCTAGTTGGTATCGTTATTGAGGTACAAGCTGAAGTATTACCTCACTTCACGTATTGAGGTTGTATCCACTCATACAATGACTGTTGAATAATGAATTCCTTTCGATGAGTTATCCACCCATCTATTTCACGAACGTACGCATCTGGCAACCGTTCGTATTTGTTTATTGATCTTTGAATATTTATTACTGGGTATCGATGAACACTAATAAAAAGAAACGAAAAGTGATACAATAACTGTGTCTTCATTAATGTATGAGTATTAAAATATTCGGACTCGTTAGAGGGAAATTTAGTAATACAAAACGATTCAATAAAACATTCGCGAAATTCTAGAATACAATATAAAATACACGTTGATTAGTTATGTACATTGTTCGACTATGATTAGTAAATAATTTGAGGCATGATTCTATTTGTTTAAAATCCATAAAGCATAGAAGGCACTTAAAACAATAAACTATGGTTTAATATTGTAAACAATGAATTTTCGTTCTATATGACCTTGTAAAAACATCCAAGAAAAGGGAAAAAAGAAAGTGAAGAGGTCAAAAGACAATGCATTGCTAAGACTTGCATTGCAACTTGATCATAAAGAAAGTAGAAAAAAAAAGAAAAAATAAGTAAACAACTCAGAAGACACCACATTGTTAAAAGAAATGAGAAATCTACCTCATCGATCAACAATGTGTCAAGTAGCTTTATGCTTGACTTATTTCTAATTCCTTCTCCGGGAAATCGTTAAAGGAGCTGATTTAGTAATACCTACACTGAAATATAAGACAATCGAAATTAACCCTTTGCACTCGAGAGGCGTCTTTCAGTTGCCATTTAATTTGACCCAATAAAATTATAAAATTGGAAATTCAATATTAAATTTTATATGACATATCAACACATAGAATATCCAAATGAAATAGTTCTGTCACTTAATTAATGCAAGGTATTTCTTTATGTTGTAAAAAATATCATTGATATTTCATCAGAAAATAATGAATACTCGTTGAAAAAAATATCACTCACGTTGACCCTCGAAATACGAAGTGATGTAACTTTACGCTAGAAGTACAACGAGTCGGCGAATAAATGTAAGATGATTATACACGCATATGCAATTTTTCTTGGCGAGCGGTAACTCGATAAATTTATAATCCGCGGTTGCCTTCCGACAGTGCTGCTACGGCCCATTCATAATGGGAGCATCGCACGCGAATCATGTATCATTCTAATTGATTCTAAGTACAGACTCGGACAGGACGAACAGATACAGGTGTGCTTAGAACGAATGAATATTCATCGTACAAAATCGCGGAGGAATGTTTCCGGGGTGTTCCACATCTGTTCTTGATAAACGAACATTGCTAAACGTTTGTTTCGCCCAGCAGCGTGGAACACGATTTCGAAAGACTTTTTGGGACAGGGCTGGGGTTTTTGGAATTTATGAGCTAACTACTGCACCGTTCTTTTAAATTATATATTCCTTTTTTGACGTACGACACTGAATGGATCTGATACTTGGAAACTAAGAATTGCACAGACCCTGTTCTCGACTCACTATCTTATTTTAGGAATAAATGTTTCGAAATTGCTTCGAAGTATTATTTTTCATTTATACGAAACAAACGAAGAGTTGATAATTATAGGAACAAAAGTTTTTGAATGTAACACTGTGTATAGGGGTGTTGCATAGAAGGTGGATGAGAATTTAAAAAGTTATGTTCCATGGTAATGTAAGACGATAATCAAGTGTACAGAAATTAGTGCACTCTCACAAGTGATTCAATAATTATTAATGGTTTGGAGTATATGTGAACTGTGAATAAAAATTGTATTGTTTTACTGGTATTTTATTTTGTGTTTTTGTCACTTGTCTTGTTTAGTTGTTTATTAGAGATCGTAGAAACCAGTAAACCAAGTAAAGAATTTAAGAGGTCAGTTGTTTAGTTTACGAGAAGGCGATACAACAGAATCGAGACACGAGGAGTCTAACTCCATGGAATTGCCCTAACTGGATCAGGTGTAGTGGTCCACCAGGACCAAATGTTCGACCAATCTCTCTTAGAGGTGTAGGATGTTCAACAACCGAAGTAACGATTTTACGCGGTGAATCTATACCACAGAATCAATCGGCAATCAGGTTCAAGAGAATCGAATGCTTTTAAGTAGTTAACAATGAGAAACATTTTTGAATTATTCAAGAGAGATGAAACTTTATTTCAAATATCATAATTGCGTTAATTACAGTGTTAGTATATTAATTACATTAAATCGAATCAAATCTTATACTTACAATTTTAATAATCTATTAAATTTTCGAACGAAATTTACTGAATATACAGTACATGAATCTTATTCATAATTAATTTATTATTATTACATTTTTCGAAGTAGGAATGACTTTGTATTGCAACTCTGCGAAAAAAGTTGAACAAAATGATAATAAAATGTAATTTTCCTGTTTCTCAATATTATTAACCCTTCGCACTTGAGACGTGATTCTCACTCACCACCTAATTTCAAACTGTAAAACTATAAAATTTGATATTTAATATTATATCTTATGTAACGCATCAATTTGAGAAATATTGTAACAAAATGATATCATCAGAAAATGTTAAAATATTTCTAGTGGAAAACTTCTGAGTGTGAAGGGTTAACAATAAATCGTAATATTTATAATATGCAGACATTAGTTATTAGAAAATATTTTTAACAGTCTATTAGCATTAGATCATAGTTTCTAGCAAAGCGAGCTCCCTCGGGAAAGATTTCTTCGAATACCTTTTCTTATCGTCCTGTCACAGATCAGGCCGCGTTTTACACCTTCCTCAGACTTTTTCTGAGGGTAGGAATATCCGTGTGTGTTGGAGTGCTCCGCGTATCGGAAAGCGTTCCATTTGATATACGACCGAACTAATGGTACATATACAAGGTGTTCTCTTAGAAATAGACCACTTAACCCTTAACGATCAATAATTTTTTAGTAATACTTACCACGCGTATGAAACAACATAGTATTCGTTCGATCTAGATTAAACATTTATAGGACTTTTAATATAATAATATAGAAAGTACATCTAAAACTACAGGGAGTATAATAAATACAAATGAAAATAAAATCTTTCACACTTTGTTCTCAGCTTTCTCAGAATTTTGACTGTGAAATAAATGTCCGCAATTGAGTACGCTATCAATGAAGGAACAGTTTAGCCAATCAAACAGATAATTACACAAAATTAATTTTTTTCTGAGAATTTAGTTGAGAATGAAATGATGTAATCATAATATCTACAAGATCACCATATACAAGTTAATATCTTTTATCGATATTTGAAAGGTACATATTTATTTTTATATTATAATAGAAACTATAAATATGATTATATTTGATAATATTAACAATAATTAAACCACCATGGTACAACAGAAGTATACGAGAAATACGAATAAATATTCGAAACAGTATATATCAAATATTTATCTGAACACTTCGAAATTTTTAGAGGAAGAACTTTGTTTCATTGTTCCTGCCAGCTGAGTACTAATTTCTCGAACTGTATTTAATCAGCAATGTAATAATCGTAATTAAACTACCATTTTTGTAATTCATAATTGATAATAAGAAAACAGCAGTGACAGTGATGTTTGCTACATAGTTAACGGCGTATATTAGATATTAATGCGCATTAAATTCTCAGTAGTGAAGTTTATGATAAATGAATCATACTCTCTCGTGGAGGCCGGAATGTCGGTTTAGCGTAGGGTTTGTGGTTGGCTAATCCCTTTACTAAGATTTGCTATCAGCCAGTACAATTATGCATGTAGATTCCAGTGCCATAGCTAATAAATAGAAAGAACATTAAGAATATATTTTTTATTATTCTTTAATGATACAGTTCACGCTAGCAGCAAATACAGAAATTTATTCTTTTAAATATACATTCCACAAAATCTTGTAAAATTTTGACCAATAATGAAAGCTCCATGACAACGGTTTCATATTATTACCAATATTCTATTTTCACAAAATAACTGTTGGTGTTGGTTGGTGTTGTGTTGGTACTCGAAATTGAAAAGTAACTTGACACCATGTAAAGAGAGATAAAATAATATTAAAGTTTACTTAACATATCTCGCTAATAATAAACTCGGAATTCATTTTGAAGCGTTACATTCCGGCTAAGTGATGAATATGAAATTTAAATGTAGCGGAAGAGTTATCTATAAGAGAAACAGTAATCTAGTTATGGCTATGGGAAGTAATAAAGATTGAGAAGGGATCGATATACATCGAACTAAACGGCCTGTAGTGGCACGAAATCAATTTACATTTTTGTCAGAGGGTATCACTGAAAATGAATTTGCATTTCTGGTTCGTGCGACCCTCGAAACTTTATTCGCATCTGAAAGTATAATTCCTTCTGAAATATTAAATTCTTCGCAAACATATATTCGCGGTTGTTGAGGCGGCGACACAAAACGCCCTTTTTTGTACTAGAGTGTAATATTATATATTCGACAATTTATGTCACGTCCTTTATTATACCTTAATTTTTTTCGCGTGAAGATTTATTGGTTTCCGTTTAACGGATAATCGCTCGTCACGGAATATACCTCCCTTTATCAATTATTTTACGATGAACGTGTGTATATGTATGTATATATACGTATATATGCGTACATTAGAGATATTTATATCACTCGCCAAATTTTATTTAATCTCGTATTTAATCATCGTAACTTTTAATCCCTGTCAATTCAGTAATCAAAGCATTCAAGGATTTTATTGGATCAGATTCATTGGATGTAAAGTTGACTTTTGAAAAAGGTGAAATATGATATTTGAAATTTCGTTAGAAAACAGTTATCGACAGCAATAATTTATATCCTGATAGAATAACGATTGCTATTCTGAAAATATATCGTTTTTCCCCGATCTACATAAACAACAATTTTATAGGGTAGAATTTAATAAATAAATATCATATATTTCAGTGTTATATGAACAACATAAAGGTCAGAATTTATAAAATCTTCAGAGCTTAAAACATGCTTTTATTAAGCAAATCAAAATATTAGAGCATGATTTGAATTTTCCATGTAAAAAGTCTGTAATATAGGAACTTGGATATACTATTAATTTGAATTTTATCACCGGGAAAAATCACTTTCAAGAGAATCTTTGGAATTCACAAATCCTAGAACTGTTGGTACAGAATCGTAATTTAACGCGTTGACTGCCACGAGAATTTCCAGCGTTTTGTTATAGTAAGGTGTATTCCTTTATAATAGAGGAGAATACATAGTATTAGAAATACTAAAAGTTTAAGCATTTTAGAGACTTCGGTCACCGGTGATCACCGTGACAGTCCACATGTCAAGGGGTTAAAAACGTATAAGCTATGTAAATAGCTGTGACCATATAGAATTCAAAGGTTCGTATTTAACTGCAGACGCTAGCATTTGCAGCAGGAATTTGTGTTGCATTTTTTATTTAGTAGCAGTGGGTACAGGAAGCGATGAAGTTGAATAAATAAATCCAGAAGGAAACAACGTTCACCATCGGTCTGTATGTATTCCCATTCCAAAAGTGGTTTTGAACTTTTACGTACAATAAAAAGTTAAAAGCAGAAACAAGAACCGTGAGTAAATCCTTTCCTAATAAATGAATCTCGAGAGCTTGAGAAAAATATTGTCTTCCGTTCTATGTATCCGTACGTCTCGACTGCACTCAGAAATACATTCAGATTGTAGGGTTACAAAATTGCACGCCATCGGAAAAATTACGTAAGGCTGTTTGGCAGAATGTAGATATCGAAGACGTCGTATATAAAAATTTTAGAAACTGCGGAAAGAAGGCAATTCGCCTCGAGAATCTCGTCTGTTATAAAGTTCTATTCGCTCTCGGAAAACTCCGCAACTAAAACAGTGCGCGAAGTATACTGTAGTATGTTATCGTGCATTGTTGAGGAATATTTATAACAATGATTTCGCCGAGAGTCGTTCGAAATTGGTTTCGAAATTGGACATCGAGAAATGGATGAAAATAAATTTTTGAATTGTACGCGAATTATTTAACACGCTGGCTACCAGGAGGATCTTGAGAGTTTTATATGTTGCTTATCCTTTCGTAGCAAACATAAATAGAAAGAATTATTGATCATTTGATATCACAATTTTTAATTAACACTATTATCTAATTATTCACGCTATTAAACATTTTTAGTTGGCATCAATCATCTTACATTGCGATTGTTCACGAGCAATTCTCGAGCAATCACTATAATGTGACTTTTAATCTAATCCCTTAAATATATAATTCTGATTTAAAGCTATAAATAAAGTTTGTATTCTAACGTAGGTAACGCAATTATTGTAAAATAAGTAGATCATTCCTCGCTGACGTAAATATAACTTGACTATGTGCTATATCTCAATTTTTTATAATACCGAAGACGGGGAACAAAAGAATTATTGCTGCCGAAAGACAAATGTTCTAATAACAATAAATAAACATTTCCCCTCGGTTGCGTTTCTCGTGGTTTCAAAGTTATCGATGTAACTTCGAAACAACGGAATGTACGTTTCATATAAAATTTTGCATTGCTTTTGCGTTATTAATATCTGGAAATATTGTTTAATCATTCTCTTTAGGTTTTCATAATATCAATCCGTATCTAAATATTAAAAACTGTTCAAATTTATCATTCTTAAATCGCTTAATTCGCAAAATGAACTTACAATTAATAATATTTTAAGTAATCAGGATCTTCTCTCCACCAGTGTATTAATTATAATTAAAACGAACTTAAAATATTTTAGTATTATATTATCACGATACTCAAACGGAAATTATAAAAGAATATAATAAAGAAGAGTTGTATAAAATGAACTATATATATAACTATATTATAATATATATATATATTGAATAATTGAATCTCGTGAGAAATATATCCAACAGCGTAATATATATATATATATATATATATATATATATATATATATATATATATATATATATATATATATATATATATATATATTACGCTGTCGGATATATTTCTCACGAGATTCAATTTCATAAAAAAAAGATCACAGTAATCGTACGAAGGGATTATTTGTCCGCTAAAAGAAGATTCGAATGGAATTGAGAGTACTTCTTACAGTCATACACCCTTAAAATTTATTGGGTGACCAACGTCTCCTACGTTGTACTTAAGTCTCGGTCCTCGGGCATTTATGTTATCTACGCGAGACACGACTATCTGGGAAGCCCTCTATTTCTGCGACCGATTGGACATTCGTTTTCAGCCGGTTTCGTTTAAATTTGTTTCCGTTAGCAGGTACAGCGAGTGTCACTAATATTTATTCGAAACCAATGACAATACGAGAGTTTAATTACATTTACAACATGTGATCAATTCTAAATTCCATTCTACAAATAACGTCGAATGAATAAACGTACAACTGCATTCAAGTATGTAATATATTGTTTACTGTGTGTTGTACATTGTTCTTATAAAATAAGACATTTTTCTTCTAAGTGAACCAAATATATTTCTATAATATAACGTGCCTTTGAAAACTTGATAAACTATAAAACATTAAATTAAAGGAGAAACTTTATTTCACTAACCGCCACCCTTAACCTCTTACGCTGGAAAGACGCACCGCGCATGTCGAAACATTTTTGTCTCTAAATTGCCATTGACGTCTTATAAACATCGATGGTCTTATTGTATTACATATACTGGGTTATTCTGAAATGTATCATTCTATATAAAATGATTAATAAACAAAATTAGTGTTCATATTTGGGTGAAATCGGTAAAAAATTCTTCACGCAACACTTTGCTAAATCTTTAAATTAATTTCCAGCGCAAGAGGTTAAAACCGAAATACGTTTTGCGTGAACCTAAAGCTTTCTATAGCTCGCGGATGACTGATATCTAACGATATATTTACTCGTGCTAATAGGGGACCATTTCCAAGCGACGATCATCGATTTCCATGGAATCACACGGGAAAGTGGAACACTGAAATATAGACACGCGACGCATATTTATTCGTTGGTCCACGCTGAGAAACGAAAATAACTATGAAAGTTGTAGGTGGAACAAAAACATTTCGCCCGAATACGTTGGAAATGCTAGACGAAAAATTTGAATCGTCAAATTGTGCGCTTTCGAACACTTGATCCATTTACGCGAAATTATTTCCCGAAATCTGCGCGTTCTCCACTTGAAAATTTAGGCACGGTTTCCGGCTTCTGGATCGAAACGTCGAGCAACAAAAGAGATGTGTGTCAAGTATTTTTCAGCGTTCAATTGGTATATTGCGTTTCATAAAAATCGATGGCTATGAAAATGAAAACTTACGCTGATCCGTTCACACATGCGAACCCTACGCGATTTTTCATCAATTTTAAGCACACGCGTGAATATAATTTCCCTATATATTCGAAGATTAAAAACTCTCTGTGAAGGGTAGTAAAAATATATGGGGGCACCCCAGGGTCATCAATACTAAAACTCTCTATTAAAAATTGATGAAAAACTTTCGCAGCCGGTAGTAAAATCGACATTCATTTTTGAGCGTGAAAATAATTTCACGATACCTCCGTTTTTTGGCAACTCACCATCGATCCAAGTCGCAGGTTCATCCCCTAAAACAATGACCTTTTTATTCCTCCATCCTGTTCATTGTATTCGTTCCACGCGTTCGTCACACGGGAAGCGCTCAATTTGCGTACATTTTATTCCAGAAGAGTAACAAAACTGTCCCGTGACGGGTAAGTGGAGCATGCAGTGAGATAATGCGCAGGTAATGCGCCTCGGAAACTATAAATATATGAACAGTGGCAGAAAGGAACGTCGGAAGAACGACGACCAGTTTATCTGTTGGCAGTGAGCAGCGGACAGATCGTTTTAATCGCGAAGCCACTGATAACCGAAACGCTAAAAGCGGCAGAAGTGAAGTTCCTCGAGTACCGTGGCGAACGTCGAAATTATCTCCAGCGGAAGAATGTTTAAAATTCTAGTGATCATTGAAATATTTGGCTCCATCTTTTGCGGTGCATTAACGAACGCCTCTTACATGGCGAATAATTTCGACACGCAGAAACTTTATCCGGTTGCTGCTAGAACTGTACGTAGTGTGCTTTAAAAGAAGAATTTTATAAACGAGGGATTGGTAAACTTTTCCTTTAAAACACTGGATACTAGATGTTTTTAAGGCGTTCACTGTCACGAGAATTTCGAACGTTTTGTATATCAATACGTATTCTCTTATAACAAAAGCGAATGGCATTAAAACTAATTATTAATGATTCGCTATCACAATACTAGTATTACGCTATCATCTAGCTATTTATGTTACTACATATTTTTACTCCACAGTTCTCTTATTGTAATTGTATTTAAATAATTTCGAAGCTTCGGTGACCACCGTGGCAGTTGACGTGTTAATGTGATTTTATTTGATTAAATTATGTTTCTTAGTTTTATCTTTTGCGGGTTACGAGGTAAAATTGATGTAAATGTTTATGGGAATATATTTTTTGATTGACCTTTTCTTATGGAAATTTATAGCGATGCAGTTTAAATTAAAATTAATAGGAAATAATAGAATTATATGCAATGTAATACTGGTAACAGTGAAAATAGAATATCATGAAAATTTACTAGTAATAATAAATGTAGAATATGTTTAACTTGAAAATAGAACATTGCTTAGACGAAAGTAGAATGATATAAAAATGGAAATGTAATATAAAAATTCACTAATAAGAGTAAAAATAGATTATTTTTAAACGGCAGTAGAGTATTATAAAAACGTATTAATAATAGTAAAAATAGAATATTTTTTATTGAAAATAAAATATTATAAAAATCTACTAATAACAGTAAAAATACAATACACATTTGCAATACTATATTTGCTGAAGAGAAGAATGACATTATTTCCATTCGATGGTTCGCCAATCCCACTATCAAACTATAAAATTGACTATAAATGAGAATCTCTTTATTGTTTGTTCTTCATTCCGAAGATTCCTGGATTCAATGATATATTCACTGATATTCAAAGAAAAAGTTATTACACCGGGCATGCAACAGCAATGACGCCGACTTATTATCCGTAAGTACGTCTTAAACGAAACAATGTTAAATCATATTCAGTGTTTATCTCGTTTCAGTCTTTTTGATCCTCTGAGCGTGCTAGCGTCACTGGCATTCTTAGCTTTCTTGTTGCAATCCATCGCATCGTTGTTCGATCATTCGAGATCAATGGCTTCGACAAGGGTCACATCCAGGCAGTTCATGGAACTGAAAATGTTGACGTTAGTCACGCAAATGCTTCACGCTTTAGAAAAATACGTAAGTAATGAAACATCAATAAGTTTGCCTTTTGATTCATTATTTTTATAACTGACTTTTAACCAGTTAACTGTGTTTGACGAGTATACACGTCATCGTAAAGCTTGACATGATACTAATTCTTTCAGCGATGAATTCTTTATTTTTTCACGTAAACATATAATTCTTCTTTGTTTCGCTTTGATCTTTCGTTAAAATATACTCTACGTGCATTCGTCCTGCGTTCGAGTACACGCTCCATTTTTTGATTTCATTGCGCGTAGAACCAGAGGTTTTTCCAACTAAATTCCACAGTGAACTGGTTAATGAGTCTCTTATTCATCTAGAATATTTATTCGATGATTCCGATTATACTCCGCATTGGAATATTAATATTTCCGAATTTATTTAATTGTAGGACAAGCATCATAAAGGAAAATTATCTGCGAGCACGAAACGTAAGATGGTATAATTATCGGAGAACTTCAGAATTCAATGTTAACTGTGAATATAAAATTCGTATCCTGCAATAATATCATTTCGTTTGCCATATTACGCATCCCGATGAAATTTTGATATATTTACCGTACTCCAGTTGCAACGTACACACGTGGGTTACTGCAAGTTTCGGGAAAATATGGGACAAGTCACAAATGAGTTTCAGCTAATGCTTCTAATGTTTCGCCAAATATTCTCCTTCAACAGTAACACATTTTCCATTGCGTTGTTTCAGCAGTTTCTAACCTTAAAAATGTGAAACTTTACGAAAGTAACATAAACTGAATGTCGTGGACTCCCGAAAATTTTGCATTAACCTACGTATTAATTGTCTATGGGCCAACTTTCTTTTCGTGATAACAAAATTTGTGCAGTAGGAAATTAATAAATATCAACCTATAAATACAAATTAACGATGTATTCCATGGATTTAATAATTTCATTAAAACGAATATATCTTGTAACTCTAAAGTTACAATGACGTTGAACTTTTACTGTGTGTTTAAAAGTTTAAGTTGATTAATTACTCAATTTCATTCGGTATTTTTCAGTAGTCACCATGGGTCTATAGATGATTAAGGTGGAATTTAACACTAGAACTACCAGACGAGTCAAAATGACTTATTCCTGACTTCTTTCCGCAATTATTAAAAAGATAACAAATGTTTCTCTGTAAAATTATTAAAGAATATGATTTACGCCAACTGAATTGTATGATAATTCTCAATAGATACATTCTTGGAGTTTCTATGAAGAAATTTCAAACAGTTTAACTGCTCGGTAGTTTTTGTGTTAAATGATTCCACTGTACGTATACGATGTACTATAGAAAGCGTCTGCTGCGTTAAAAGATTCAACAGAGACCGCAAATAATTGATAAGATTATTATTCCACTAGCTCTCACGTTTCGTTGATGTCCATGTAATTTCAGTTTATGTAGTCCCGTTTATATATCGTCTTATACAAGGATATTAAGTTCCCCATTCAGCGATCATCTTTACGTTATATCTCTACGATATCCCTTCATGGACATTTAAAAACGATTAGAAGGTTATTATACGGAGCCATTACCTAACATTCGAAATACAAACTTTATCTGTGCTATTAATAAATTCCAATTAATTTGTAACTACCCTATACATGTAAATAAAATATTGATCTTAAAAATTCATTGATATTCTTACGAGTAATCAATGGTATTTCAAGCATATGCGAAGTATTACCTTTATGACTGATAATGAAGCAAAGGTGATTATAAAAAGCTGTTACATCAGAATTTGAAATACTAATGTTATTTATGCAATCAACATATTATATTTAGTTATAATTACCTTATAAGTAGAAATAAAAGATTAATCTTAAAAATTCACTGATATCTTTGTCAGTAATCAATACACTGTCAGTCTTTTGTGCGTTTATGGGAAATTTGAAAATGCAAAGTTGTAAATAACAAATGCAATACTTGTAAAAAAATTAATGTTCTATCGTAAGTCTGATTTTCTAAAATTATATTCTTGATGAATTGATTTTGTCATTGGTTTATTTAAAAAGTAATTAATAATTTCTCCAAACGTACATGAAACGTCGCTTCCGCTTGAATTAACAATTAATCGCCGAACGCTTTCCCATATAAAGTGCTGATTGATATTGGAGTTAACTCAACTTGACCTCGATAGTAGCGGAGATAAGTGGGCTGATGATGGAACAAGGGGTGAGACATATAGCGCAGTGTTTCTCAAACTTTCTTGACTCATGATCCACTTTAATGTCTTAAAGAACTTCATGCCTTTTTGAAAAATATAATCATAAATCAAGGCGAGAAGAAAATTTAATATTAATATATGCGATTACAGTGTAAATATTTATACACCTCAGAATATTACAATTACAGTATTAATAGTTCCTTGCTAATAAATGTACATTTTTGTTAAAGAAAATTTTATTATTTTTTCAAATATTATACCAAAACATACCTTTCGTCTATGCAGAATTCAATGCATTGCGTGAAAGTAATTAACGCCTAAAACATAAATTAAAATCCGAAAGTCAAATTTTACATCTGTGATCCTTTCTCCACTCTGCGGTAATTACTTATTGCAGTACGTAATTATAATGATTACTTGTAATTATTCTGCAAGTATACATAAAATAATAACATTAAGAATCCATTAATATCTTTGCAAGCAATCAATGTTTCCAAAAACGTACGTAAATCTCTTCATTCGATCAACAATCTAACAAAAGTGATTACAAGTCACTACATAAAATTCAAAATAATAGTTATATCTACACTTTGATCACTCATCATTACAAACAACGATCATAATTAATAATTATAAAAGTTCGATTATGCTAGAAAACAGTTCCCCCCAGCGAATATTGTAAAAAGCACAACATTTTCCAAATTTTATATATTCTCTCAAACTGTACGTATTCCGTGGCATTTTGCACTTTCATATCCATAAACGTCCAACCCCATTCTTGACTATGACAGCTTCAAACAAACCACTTTTTTCTCTTCCCTCAAAATTTCATGTTGATCCGCGGGATGTGCTTCTCGAGGCTACCAGCGTTTTTTCCAACTGCCACGTAAAATATTCAAATTGTCCCTCGGTGTCAGTTTGAGAAACACTGGTCCAGCGTTTGCAGCAAACTCCTGTAAGATACGGTGTTAGCTTCTTCCTGTCCGTCCCCACACCGCCACGTCTTATAAAACCTCGTCATTCAAGTCAAGTGAATGCGTCCTGGTGCATAGTTTAACAACTATGGCATTTGTGTTTGCGCACGGAAGACAGTGTCGAGTTATTTGCGTTCCTGCGTCGGCTCCGAAGTTTCGAGGATCCCCGATATGCAAAAAGACAATAGTTTCCGAAAGTTCTGCACCGCATCATGAAGTTCCGCGCCACTTCTAAACATGCTTGGCTGACCAACCGCGGATATGACGTACATCCCCGGGACAAACGGCTGCTCAGATAAACTAAACATCGGAGCCTGACGGATGTCTGTTCGCTGTGAAATGGGCGAATCGCGTTTAGCTTAGTTCCAGTTGTTTCTTTGCCTCTATGGAAGCAGCAAAATTGATTTGTTCCAACTAGCTTCATCGGAAACTGGGCAAACACGAGGAGATCGATAAGTGAACTGCTCATTGAAACTTCACTTATAGCGTGCGAAGATCTTGAGGAACAAGGAAATGACCATTTTGATCGAACACGGGTTTACTGTAGTCCCGAGTCAAATGAACAATTCTAAAATTGTGTATTTGGACAAATATTCCTAGTCCATTGATAAAACTGAAAATATTTTTGACGCGATCTCTTCAATTCGATGACCTTTTCTCATAATATGTCGAAGATAGATGCAGTAGAAATGAAGAATTTCGTAATTCTCGTGCGCAATAATGAAATTCTTATACTTAATATTACACTTAATACATTGAATATTTTAATAACCTGCTAATATTGTTTTTTCTATACAAAATTTTAATATATTTTGCGCGGTTAACACGTGCGATCATTTAGAGAATCAAGTCAAACACCACTGATGCCAATACAATTCATCACGAAATCTTCAAATCTCAAACTTCTAATTTTTTACTTCGTATAATACAGCTGGCGCATTGAAATCTTGTTATCCTCGCGATCGTTATTCTCGTTCGGCGAAGTTAAAAAGATAGGAATCGCCTCGTCACCTATTAACTCAAAAATTTCCCTGTTAATTTTCGTGTGATCTTCCGGTATCGCTCCGTCCTTTCAAACTTCAAACGGGTGTAATCTGTTCATCAGCTGCCGGCGGAGAAATCTCCAAGAGTCATTTCGGTCGCGGCATATCTTGAAAGAAACGCACGTTAGTTAGGGGCTGCGTTTGATGTTTTTTTTCGTGTCGTTTATTCTCTTGCTCGTCCCTTCTATTTTTCGTTAAGGATTTGTAGTCCCTCCGAGGATTCATCGGTGTGTACACCTGCCTGCAATAAATTAGAGCAAAAAATTGGCCGATCGAGTGCCAGACAGGGAATTGAGCGTAGGATCTTTTGCTTCCGTGGTAGCAGCCTTTGACCACTAAGCCGCTTTCCCACGGCGCGTAAACACGCCGAACAAACCGATGCATGGTGTATTGTCTGTGTAATAAAAATAGGAAAAACTGTTTGTTCTGTCGATACTAACGCGGCGGTCTTCTTGCATTCGTTTTGAATTTATCTCTCGTTGCAACTGGAAGAAATGGCTGATAAACGAATTGCCGAGACCTTCATCATGATGGTTGCTTGTGGACTTTTAACCCTTTGCTTTATAATATTGAATCAGACTTGTGAAATGTTCACATTGTATTCAGTGAATATTAATGTTATTCATTTCTTAATATATAAAATTCCACTTTCTTCTGATTAATATTTAATAATAGAGGAGGAGCGTGAAGAATTTTATTTTTACAATGTACAATAACAATATTGTATTTATCGAACGTGATATTTGTAATAGAATAATATCCCACAACACTATAATTTAATTCATTAATTAGTGGAAGATACTGTCAGATATTTGGCAATAATCTACGACAATGGCAATTACGTTTATTGTAATTTCTGTACTATGGTTACTATTATATCAACTTGTTATTAATTATCTATTATAGTCATGCGTATTATATTGACTATAATTATTGTTACTACTACATCGATATGTCGCTACTATACTTTTGAAATGAATATCCAAATAAAAAGAATTGTTGAGCATTATTTAAACGAGATAGCTTGCATCTTTCAACCAGAGACCGTCCCTTTTCGTTGAATTTGTGGAAGCACTGGCAACAGAGAAAACCGTGAAGATTCATTAAAAGATAAATATCTTGTCACGATGCACTACCATTCTTTTTGAAGGCGGATTCTGCTTCCTTCACGAAAAGAATGCTAGTGTGCCGGTACTTGCTGTCTTTTTGTCCAGTCCCTTATCGAAACTCTTTATATAGTCAAAATGCATTACCGTAAGTCTCTGTTCTACTGTTTTAAGAGGATTAATCTGAATAATATTCACAAAGGAAACTCCAGCACCAGGAAGGTAGCTACGTTAACACAGCTATCCCACGGAGAAGAATAATGCCATTATGTAAAATACAGCTTCCTATCGTGAAATAAACACGGTTGGAAGAGCACGAGTTTCAATCTCTTTTCTTTGCCAAGGTAATGCAGGATAACTGATATTTAGTTCTCCCGATGAACGAGGAATAATATAAGCGGAACAATTATTTTGATCGGACGTGGCTCACTACGAGAAACTATGAAATAAAGTTAAACGTAAACTTTGTCGACGTTCTTATATTAAGGAGACAGGTGAGAATAAGGTATTAAATGCAGTTGAACATGGTTTTAGTACAGGAAACCATGAATTTAGTATGTCTGTATTAAATAAATCTCCCAATGTTTTAGAATTTTTATTTGCACGTATTAACGTATAGATTTCAATTAGTTCTTCCGAGTAATATTAATGATTAATCATTGGTTTGCATGTTTTGACTAGAAATAATTCCTTTTGTATGTTTTGATTAGAAATAATTGAGAGAATGAGTTGGTTTGCATCTTTTAATTAGAAATAGTCGAGAGAAATAGTTGGTTTGTATGTCTCGATTGGAAATAGTTTAGAACAGCAATTGAAATGCATATGAAATATAAATGATATTCCGTTAATATTGAAACTGTCATTTAACAAAGATATTATTACAGCTAATGTAAAACGTTGTATCAAGTGATTGTGAATTAATTGTAATAAATCGAGCAAAATCATTTGAGTATATTAAACATTTTGGAAATAGCATAGAGTACTTGTAAGGTTTCAATTTAAATGATACGAGACCATATTTAAGGAATAAGACTCATTATTGGATTTAATAATTATTTACATGCCTTTCCTAATTTCGAAGAAGTCACGCAATAATTTCATGACATTAGTAGACATCAATTGTTCAATGTAACTTATGACAATTTCTATCGCATACTTTTTTGCAATGAGAAATAATGGATTTATTATACATTGACTATGTGAAATAAGTATACCGTTACTTATCGATTTACTAATGAATTCCGTGCATGTGACACCTGCATATCAGGATCGATTTTAAGTTGTCGCATAAACACTGACCAGGCTCACGCGAGGTTCACAGCAATTTGCTAATTTGCATTCCCTTAACTACGAAAAAATTTCTCTTGTCCTCCCTGTTGCAAAAGAAAAAGTACATTATTATTTGCTGAGGTCTGTATGCATCAAATCATGCACTATGTGTTAAACAATGTATTTTTACTTAACCCATTCGAATAAAATAATTAAACCATTCTTTTTATAGGAAATTCTCGGATAAATCAATGAATACGTTCAAAATTATATAGTTTCGTTAAAAATGAAGTTGTCCTTGAAGTCTAATAAAAAAAAAAGATAATTTACGTATCATCGTAACATCGTACTTTCCTTCGAGCCAAACAACTTTTATACAAACATTTTTTGGTAACTTCAATCCTCTGTGAGATATTTTACCCGATCCAGTTGAAGAGAACACCCTGTAGATATCTGATCAATATCTGTAATAAACATAGGTCTCAGCCCTTAATCTGTATAAACCACATTTTCGGTTTACACAGTTTTAAAATGTTTCCATCGTTAAAACTCTGAGTTGACAAAGCAATTGGGGCACTACCTGCGGAATTAAGTATTAAGTACGAAGGTACCAGCGAAATTGCATTATTAACCGAAAGTTTTAATAATAGAAACTCTCGTTGAATATTCAAAATGAAAATGTGATTTACACTGTTTCGCTTCTGTGCTCTCTAAATGTTATTACCCGTAATCAGAGTGCGGGTTTTTGTGCATTCATAAGGAATTTTGAAAATGCTAAATTCCATGAAATGATTATAGTGTAATGGAATATATAAAATACTCAAAGTATACTGCTTCTTATAATATTTCTTAGGAAACACCATTTTCCACCGTAATTCTGTTTTTATATTCTTGAAAACTTGAATTTGCATAAAGATCCGTAGTTTAGTTACAATACTGAAAATAATATAATATTTTTATTACTTTGTATCGTTTAACCTGTTAACTGTTGAATTTAATTTCAGAAATCTCTGTTGATGCTCGTGATAAAATCAAATAATGAAGTGTATACTGTAACTGAAACCAAATTCACTTATAATTTATTTAACGAAAAGGTAAAACTAAACGAAGAAGAATAACATGTTTATCTGAAAAAATAAGTAATTTATCGTTGAAAGAATTAGTATCGTTTTGATTTTAAGGTGACGTGTATACTCGTCGGACGCAGTTAACCGGTTAAACTCTCAGATTCAAACTATACATTATACCGTTTCACTGATGCGCTCGTACAAATTAAATGACATATTTCGTCCACATCAGATATAACACAAATATCAACAGAGTAGGTTAAATCTGGATCCCTTGATAACGCATAAGAGAATGTTTTAATCTCTTACGTCACGAGTGGCAAGAAAATATTTATTCTGCATTTGCAGCTAGTACCGATAGGATCGTGGGATCGCTTTGAAGCCGAGAAGCGTCAGTTGTCGTTATTCTATTGTATTTCAATCACTCTCGACGCGTTTTGACCCTTTTCTTTGTCACGCGAAGCTTATTCTGTTCCGCTGACACAACCATTCGCAGCCAATAGTGGAAATTGAATCGGGTTCGCAGTAGTGTAAAGAAATGTGGACTGCAGTAACGCGATTACGTTAACTTTGACTAACTGTACTTAGAATTCCTTCAATTGGGAAGCTTCTAATTAGACAAAATGTTTATATAACTTTACGAATCTTACGAAACTAGTACGTTGTTTATTTGTCACATTTCGCAAGATAGTTAATGAATACTTCAATATAAATGTATAACTAAATTATGAATTTTAAGCAACGACAGTAGCTTTAGTTTCGAAATAAAATGCATATTTGTAGGATTTCCATTGTGTTTTATATTTTTAATACTCGTCTAGAATTTCACGTGTTCTATTAGTTTATTATTTAATCAAACGAATTTTCATTAGCAAACAGAAATATTAGTTACTTTAATACAATTTTAAGTAGAAATATTTTTATTACTTTTCCTTGAATTGCGGAAATGATCCTTTTTTTTTAAAGAAAACCACTCACGAAGATTGAGGAATTTTATGATGACGTTCAGTTTATGACCTCCTGTTGCAGTTTGAATTTTTGAGGAAGAGAACCTACTAGAAAATGATATTGTTTCATGGGAAGGACACGTAACGTAATAATTTTCTAATCAATTGCAAACATGAACTTTCCGGACACACGAAAAGCAACAGATACACAGAGGAACGTTCACTGAATAATAATGATTACGTATAAAGTTTCAGAACTTAGTTAGTAACCAGACATTTGTTCTATGTGATACAAATATGGAATTTAGGAACTCACTGTGCAAACGACGTAAAAGATCGACGCATTGAACAGATATTCGGTAGCAAACTTCTGATGGAAACTTTTCTGAAGTCTGAAAGTTGTCTTTATCTTTTTGAAATGTTTCGCTGAAATCAAAATTTTATTTTCCCGAAATTGTTTGCGAAATAGTGTAACTACCCGTGAATTTTTATGCTTCTTAAAAGTTTCAGTGTCAGTATATAGTATAATTATATCAATACTGATTTCATTAATATTACATCGAAGCAAAACCATTTATTATCAAATTATTATATCTCACATTTTATTGAACAATCGTATTCAGAAATTTACAGTAAATGTTCTATAATGATTCCTATAGGTAATATGAAATTGAAGACTATTATTAAGCACGATATTATTCGTATCTTTTTAATCACGAATAACGCCTGGTTCAAACCAAAAAGACAATCTTAATAATAAAACATTGAATATTATTTCCTTTTATACTAACATTTTCCAGTTTTCTCATTTTCCTTTATAGTAATCAATAATTAATTTCTTATCCATAGTATCCAGTCTACGGGAAAAATTCTTACTGAGTGACCCACCAATCTCTTGTGTCTTTCCCCCTTAATTTAGAAACTTTATACTCCTTTTATCATTTTTATGGATACTAAAGATATTATTAAAGCCAAAACTTGTATTAAGACAGTAATGTTTGATAGTTTATGAAACTGCCGTTTGAATACATAATAATCTAGTAATCCAGAGTTAATCCATATTAATCCATAGCCGTATAATTAAAAACTTGTATCTGACATATAGTACTCGTATTGAACAACGAATTTCGTACCGTAGCTCGGCGCATTACCAATGTCTGGCCAGAGAAATATTTTTCTTGGTGGTCATGACCCGAAGGGAGACCGCTACTTTCTTTCATTCATATTTCAAAGTTCTCCGGGCAAAAAGGATTACGATCCAGAATGCCGGGGATAAACGTTTCCCGCTCCACTGACCCGTTTGTTACTGTCGATCGCTAGCAAAGCGAACGACCGTTAGGTTAGAGCTGCTCGCAACCCTCGTCTCCAACCCCCGCGTGAACCCGCAGACCGACCACACTTCGTACTCTGTGTCTGCAACCCAACACCGGCTGCCTTTGCATCCACCGGAAAATATGTCTCTTCTGTGCTAGAATCGGAAATGTTTTGGGGTTTGATAGAACCGGCCTTTTCTTCCTCGCTCCGGAAACTTGCCACGATTTTATTCGTCGCACGGTGGCAGGAGGACATATACATTGACTCGTGTGTAGAAAAAATAGCAGACGATTACTAGTGTTCACCCCTCGAGTGGAGATGACGAGACTCGTCCGCGCGACAATTGAGTTTGTACATTATGTATCATCCGTATCGTAAGCAAAATTATTTTCTTATTTTTATAAGTAAATTGCATTGAACGTATCGTGGAACATTTGAGATAAATCATGAGGCGAAGGGTTAACTATGTGAACTAGATGTTTTTTCCAACGGTTGTGGATCATTTTGAATCTAATAAGTATAGGGTATTTTCTTTAAGATTCATTCAAATATCTAATATTATTCCTGGTGCAATATCGGAGCCTACAGAGTTCAAAGGGTTAAATAACAGCCATTGTCTTTCGAAGCTTTTTCACATCTATAAACAAGCGTTTCGTTAGATATTATAGTAAATTTGAAAAACTACAAAATTAAACAATCGTAGGATAGAAAGGAAAGAATACATAAGATTCGGTAATAACTTCAAAGTGCATACAGAAACAACGTACGACTAAACAGCCAACAACAATAAAATCCTAATTTAATACATTACAACCAAAACACAGTAAAACTCAAATCAAGTACAAAGTGCACCATTAAATCACAATTCTCCTGTCACCAAGCAAGAAAACACCAATTTTTAATGTCCCTTCAAATAACACTGACCTGCGATTCCATTCAAACATAATTATTCCCCATAATTTGTCTTCCCCTTCGTAATTGCACTCTCCTCTATCATCCTACCCGAGAATTTCTGATACACACGTCCCAATATTCTTACCTCCTTGTACAAAGGGTAAAAGTGTTTCCGTTCGTCGCAATTATACACTCTTAAAATCCCTTTACGCGTTGGAGGTTCCGTGGAATTAAAAGAACGTCACTTTTGCTGGAAGAAGGAAATTATTGTTAATAGCGGGTCGTCGGATGACGGGCCCTTGCGATTACTAGGAAACACAATGAGGTCGCAACGAGGAGGGGGGAGGAAGAGAAGTCAGACGTGATACGGAGAAAGAGCGCGGGCGCGAGTCTCATTCGAAGTTGTTACAGAATAATTAATTTGGGGCCCTCCGTCCGAACAGGCAGTCTTATATATGTTCCACGGTCGTAGCGTATGGTAATGCGCTTCAGCCTGCGTGACATTTTATCCCCCCACCCCGCTCCTTTTCACGGGGGTAGCGGCGCAGCCGAGCGTTTTCATGTTCCAGCAGTTTGGTCCGCGATCCGTGCAAATTACGGTCGAGGACGAATTTCCGCTCTACGTTACGTCCTAGAGCGGTCGTGATTTAGGGACACCTCCGAAAATGAAAAGTATTTAGGTCCTTTCCCTCGGCTCGAATAAAAGATCGTGGTAACAATGAAACCCGGCTAAAAACTTTTTTATCGACAGATCGTTCGAGATTAACCACTTGGCTTACAATAACGTGTGAAACACGCGATGAAGATTGTAAATAGAATTTAGCAAAAATAAATATTACTCGAGTCTTGTGAATGCAAATGAAATATCATGTTTCCGTTATCAATTAGTGTATTTTAGAGCAAAGACGGACATAGAATGTGCATACAATTTTTCTCTTTTTCCAATACATTATTAATGACAAAGTTATTGTATTGATCCCAGTTGAGAAATAAATCGTAAGGCAAGGGGTTAACACGTTCGCTGCCAGCGTTTATTTCGGCGAGGACCTTATCAATTGTATTCTATTCAATTCAAATCTTCTAAACAAAATATCGAAGAAATGGAACTGGAACGGGTTATTGAGTTCCTAAATATAATGCCGTAGTTTATAAGTTTAAATGACAATATCTATAAGATTAACTTCATTCGCTTTATGTAAAATATAATTGATTTGATTTTAACATTTGATTTTAGTTTAACATTAACATCCATCGGATACTTGTTCTTTTTCGAATGTTTCTCGTAAGTACCCCTGTCCGTCTTCGTATCGTTCGTGTCAATTTGAACAAAATAATCTGCAATTAAACGGAAGCTAAGATCATCTTTGTCTCAAAAAGAATTCGGTTCTGAAGAGGTTCACTCTTTCAGACCGGATTTTATACAGATTATATTCGCTTATCTAACAATGAACGAAGTTCAATAGCACTATTAGTGACATTATTTCGAATGAAAAGTGGTATACTATTTTTCTGATAGAAATAAGCTCACAGTGAAGGTGTATACACGCTTGCCGGTGACAGCTTCAATATTTTGTCAGCTATTAAAGTAGTGAGCTAGTGCTCTAGGTTTGAAGGGGTTAAATTGCGAGGATATTGTACGTGAACATGAACCCTTTGCACTCGAAAGTTTTTCAGCGGAAATATTCAACATTTTCTAGTATAGACATTTTTTGGAAATAACTAAGTAAACGATTACACGTAAATTGGGGGACAAAGCTATTTTATTTCGATGCTTTATAGAAAGTTTGTTAAATATCGAACTATATGATTTTGCTGCATCAAATCGAGTAACGACTATAAATTGTGTACGAAACATTTGTGAAGACTCTGAAACTGAATTATGTATCGAAGTCCGAAATATTAGGGGAAAGGAGAACGTATGTAAGCCTTTTGTTACTCGAGCAATTGAATTATTCATTTGCTACGTTCATTACGGTGGCATTCGTAATTTCTGTTTCGTAATTCATGCTGTACATTTCTGAATTTTGTTCCTTCCCACAGAGAAATTAAGCTCTGAAAATTTACATGCTACATTATATTGAAATTACGTACGTTGTAACATAGACTTCTGCGCGTTTAATTTGCGCTATGTGGGATTACCGTTTGAGGACGCAGTAGCTGGAGTTGCTGTAATTACAGCATTTTTTAGTCGATGTCGCGATGCACGTTTATGTATATTAGCTTATGCGCACTGGCTTAAGGGAAAATCACACGACCGGATGTTAACATGTATCCAGCTGGATGATAAAAACACATCATTTCACGGATAGTCATCACCAACTAACTGCCGAGACATTTCTAATCCAAATAAATCAAAATGGAATATTTATCAAACAGAAATGTTTTTATAGAAAACAACTGTATGGAGTACTCAAAAATTTCAGTTCGAATTTATCATTCAGATTTTCTTCAGTAGAAAATCCTCAAAATCAGAAGACTAGTACACGATGTTTCTAAAAAAATAACAAGAAATTCAAAATTATGTTGTGGATAATCCAATAAAACATTGACATCTTTTTCCGATAAAATCATTCTTTCCAATACATTTCACATACCCTTGCAACCTATTCAATGTACCAAAGCAAATCATTTCCCTCATCCCCAAAATACAACTCATCTTATAATCATTCGAAACACTTTTACAAAATCAAACCACTCTTCGATAAAAAATCAGTATCATTAATCTCATTCCACTCAACGCACGCAAATGGAAATTCTTATAAATTAACTAGAAAACATCATCGAATAAAAATGTATTCTTTCCATTACGAGTTACCTTGTTCCAGTGTTAACGTGAAAACTACTTTAACTAGTTAACTGTGGAATTTAGTTGGATAAACCTATCGTTCTGCGCTCAATAAAATCGAAAAATGAAGCGTGTACTCGTCGAACGCAGGATGAATGCATGTAGAGTGTATTTTAATGAAAGATCAAAGCGAAACAAAGAATTACATGTTTATGTGAAAAAATAAAGAATTCATCGTTGAAAGAATTAATATCATGTTAAGCTTTACGATGACGTGTATACTCGCCAAACACAGTTAACTGGTTAAACTCCTTTAATACGTTCATTCTGTTTGAATACATCTATCTACACTACGGATAAATAAAATCAATCCTTATGTCTACGTTCCGAGAACGCGAGGCCATAGATTGGAATGATATTGACATTGCCATTAGAATTAATTCCCGTTCCGCGTGTCATCCCATACGTTTTTAATTGGAAGGATATTAAGTCACAGGAAGAAGGTGGGAGAAGAATAATGATGGCAATTCCACAGAATCCCGTTTTGTAGCCTGGCCGAGGGCTGCGCAGACGGCAAATTTCAGTGGATAGAGGTTGCTCTTCGGGGGTGGCTGGGGATTTGATGACGTCATCATCTGCTCTAATGTTCAGACATTACCTGGTTTAATTATACGCTGCTCCCCCGCCTTCTCGCCCCAACCTCCGTGACCTTTCGCCATGCCTCTATGCCGCTCCGACAGTAATCGCTTGTGCCTCAACGTTTCTCCCTTGCGCAACGGGGGCGGGGGATGGTGAACAAGCGAGCATACCGAGCTCCCCATTCACGAGAGATGAACACGGACGCTAAGAGTTGGAAAAGGAAGACCCGCGAATGAATAGTGCGCGAGAAAACGAGGAGTTAACGCGTAATTGAAGTACAAAAGAAAATAACAGCTGCGGATGCAGCGGCGAGAAAAAGGCGGATGATGTTTCGCGTCGAACAGCGGAAAAATGAATGTTAACGCTTTGATTGCGGCGGTTGCCGCGGGTGGATGATAATATTTTCTGGCTGGAAGTAGGAATTTTCACGACCGTTCATCGGGCGAATTTTATTTCGAATCTAGGGCAAGAGTGTTCTAAGAGTTTGTATGTGCTTTTCGCTTCTGATCGTTTCTTTGATTCGATAAATTGTAGTTTCTGTGAGGTTTCTGTGGTTGCTCGTGTATTAGTTTTTAATGTTTACTGAATTAGTCGATAATTGAATTTTGGAATATGTTTAATGTAAAGGGATTGATTTACTTTTAATTGAATCTATGTGTTTGGTATATAGAAAGGAATGTAATTGATTTGATTTAATCGATTTTGAAATTTCAATGGGAGATTGTTAATGTGCCTAGGTAAATAGATTGCAATGAGTAAACGAGTTTCAAGCGCATGCTGTTGTTTATGTACGTATTTTCTGCGCACCTACTGTTCTGACTTACTGTTAACTCATTGTTAACAGATTGCTGTACTTCGTGGATAGTTGCAATTCTTAATAACTTGGAAACGAAGTTTCCATCGTAATTTCGTTATTCCCGGTTTTTGTCTTCTTTTGTCGCATGGAATCGCCACTTAAAGCCTGTCCCACCTGTTGCCGAACATTCTGTATACATATATTGCTTGTTTACCTCGGAGTTCTGGCTCCTTAACACGGACTGCTCGTCTATCAGGCGTGTATACGTTTAACGGTTGGGAATTTTGAATCGTTCTGTGTCTTACCACTTCGTCCATCGATTATCATTTGATATTCCTTGGAGACTAAAAATTTGCAATTGAGGATGTTTTAGTCAATTCTTTTATATCAGTAATAATTCGAATTACGAACGAATAAGTTATCTGGAGTAACAGAAGTTTTGTTGAAATAATTAATAAAAAATTGTCAGTAGCTGACAAACTGAACTACCTTGTCAAATAAAGAAAGTAAACTGAAGTGAAATTTTCAATAAAAATTGAAGAACGAAGTGATGAAATTTATTAACTACATATCTCGATTCGAACGAGAAGATAATGTAACACGAAAATTAGGGTATAATCCGAAATATTTGATTGATATTATCAGTTATTATTTGATTAATTTAGTATTGATGTTATCACCCATTATTATTCCATCGGGTCGAATTATTATTCAGATAATAATTTTCATCAAATTATTGTCGCATCCAATCGTCGTGATTTATCAACGTTAACGAGGCAACAGATAATCGTATCGCAGTGGATCATTATACTTAATATAACGCATTATGTTCTTCCGAAAAACACTGAAGTGAATAGTTACTTAGTGATCACTATTTAATTTCACTGGCGAGTGCGAAAACGTTTCCGAGATTGCGGCGCTTTAGAAATGGCGGCGATGCTCCTCGAATCGTTGGGAAATTACAGGAAGGAATTTAGAAAACGTTGACTGATGGAATGCATTCAATTAAAGCAATAATGATTAACACAGAACGCCGAGCGTTCCGCTTGTCCGCGGTGACGAGGAAATATTAAATATGAATCTGTTATAATTAACTTTAACTGCGCGGAATTACCTTAATTATCTGTCCAGCGACAGGCTCGTATAATAAATTCCGAAATCGATTGAATTTTCCGTATAATTCACTTCGTTAACGTATAATTTCGTCATAATCAATGACTTCGGCAATACGTATTAACTGTACGGTTGTTAAATGCGATGACCAAGTGTCCTTATAACGATCGATGTGCATCAAATCGGCGATGCAGGCTCGCGTGCAGTTTGACGTTTAATATTATACGTATTCTCTCTTCGTGGTCATTAATCCTTACGCGCTAGAACCTTTAATAGAACACACAAATGCTTCCAGTGAAATCGAGACAATAGGAATAGTAACGAGATATAAATATTTGGAATGCATGTTTATTTAATTCGATTTGGTAGAAGTATTAAAAAACGAAGTTATATAATATTTACTTTATCCGAAAACCGATGGAAACCTTAAAGCAGAAAACATATTTTCACTGAATTTCACAGAAAGTTGGGTTCATCTAAATATACAAAGAAATGTATAACTCTATTTTCGTGTCTTATCATAAAATAATCGTGATTCGTCGATAATCTGTGCAATTATTGTCGTTTAATTTCAAACAACGCGAAACGCACGACTGTAATTTTAAGCTAAACGTGCATACAGTACACTTTCGCGATTCTTGCACAGTGAGTGTTTTTATTTTTGTTTTTTTACAGGATGCGGGTAAAATTCATGGTACAAGTGTGCTCGTGGTGATTCAACACACGAAAATAACCTGAAATTCCAGAATAAATTTTTTTCATGCCGGGTTTTGGCATTGGACAAATTTAATTAGAATATTTGCCTGGCATGCGTGCCTTTAAATGCCACTCGCTAATATACATATGCGCCTACAACCCGTAGGTAGAAAGTTTCGAACAAAACCCGAAGATACGAAGGCAACGTGGAACAGAAAGTTTTTTGTGTTAAGTGCAAAGGCAAATATATGAAACTCGTGATATCATTAACCTTTTGCGCCCCAATTGCTAGACTCAGTGGCCATTTGATTCAGCATGTAGAAAATTATAAAATCTAATATTCTAAGCTTTGTATAATGCATCAATACGTGAAACATTGAATAAAAAAACTGTGCTCCTTAATCTATGTACACTGTCTCGTTAAGTTGCTTCCAAAACATGTCTCTCATCAGAAAATGAATATTTCTAACGAAATACTTTCGCAGTGCAAAGGGATAGGCCCACTTTGAATTAAAACTAAAGAAGAGTAGCTCACAGTTTCATTTATTGTATAATAAAAAATACTGAAGGAACAATTATTATCGCTCACACAGATGAACAATAGTATAAATACAAGTATAAATAAACTGAACTTCATCATAGGTTTTGAACAAAATGACACTTTAGACGAAGTTTTTTTGAAGGCACATGTTTAATATTTCCTCTTACAGACAGCGACATCTTTCTTTTTCATGTTTCTTGGGTTTCTTGGAATAAGTAGGACGAAGATAAAGATGGTATGATGCACCTTCATTATCAAATGTCATACATATCTTTAAGTGTTCCGTGTGTTCTCTGCTGCCTGTTTAAATATTCATATGTTTCTGTCTAGACATCTAAAACTGGAGTTTCGGTCGACTGGTCCTAATATTTTACAAAGTGTTCGTATTCCATACATGAAACGTCCGTCGACGCTGTTTCATTTAATGCTTAACCCTTTCGCTATGATGGGCCTCGCCGCGGAGTCCCGTAAAATGAAACGTCGTGCCAAAGGTGGAAACATTACGCGCGCGCAGTCTTCAGCATTCGAAGCCAAGAATTTCGTCTTAAAAACGCCGTTGTAACACTGTTTTTAGAGGCAAAATGATTTGTATTCATAGGAATGCGTTTGTAATTTGTCCATGAACGTGTTTTTTATTAAACAATACAATTAATATGTTTACACTGCTGAACAAAATAGTAATTATAATCATATAATATTGAGCAAGAACTTTTTAATAATAATATTCTGCATGAAACTTTTTAAAATGCGGATACACGCATAATCCAACATCGCAGTTCTCACACTGATATCGCGTTTTGTCTGCTTTTGTCGTTCTTTACGCGTACCACATGTTTTCTTGGATTTTTCCTTTTCGTTTTGTTATTTATATAAATTGTTGGAAAATGCCTTGCAGCGAGAGGCGTTGGATTAATATGACCAGATATAGTACAATTTTTCGTGATTTTCGATAGACGATAGCGTTTTAAAATTTGTCGGATTAATTCGAAGAAGAATTTTGCCATCGATATATATTTCCCAGTTTTTAACTTATGTAAATAGTAGGCGTACCATACGAATATATCCAATAGATGAAAAAAATATTTCTTAAATCATTTGAAATTTTTTCTTTGGGAATGAATGGCAGTTATGATCATATCAGTTTTATCCATTTTAAATCAGGGTTAAGGGTACGTGTACTGAAGTTGACAACTCTTATAATGTATCGAATCCAGCAAATATGGCACAAGACTTAAATACTGTAATATTAACACGTTAAGCGCCACGAGAACCTTGAATATTTTATACGTGATTTGTTCGTTCGTAGCAAAGGTAAATAGAAATAATTATTAACCTTTTTCACTCGGAAGTTTTTCGTTAGAAATACTTAACATTTTCGAACTAGACAAAGACGACATTTGCTTAAATGGACTCAGCAAGGAATCACAAGTAAACTGAGAAACAAAGCTATTTTATCCGAAGGTTACACACACCAATGCATTATATACAGTTCAATATTAAATATCAAATTTTATAGTTTCACTGCATCAAATCAAATGGTGGAGAGTCACCTATCGAGTGCAAAGAGTTAATTACTTGGCATCAGAATTCTTACACTGACTCTTGTTAACTTATTTATGTTATCAAATATTTGTAGTCTCCTCAATCATTCCTTCCAAGCAATCCAGAAGCGCCATCAGTGACCGACGCGGCATTTGACGTATTAACAAACATAAATATCACTCAATCCTTGTGAATTCAAATGAAATTTTATTTCCCCGTTATCAATTGTTATATTTCAGAATAGAATCTTTTCCTTTTTCCAATAAATTATTATTGACAAAATTGGTGTATCGATCACAGGTGATAAATAAATTGAGGAGTTAATATATCTTGTTCTGTGCATTTCTACATTGCATTTTTCAGTGTAATAATTAAGATTGCGATAAGATGTGTTGAATAGGAACTAATTGATTACAGATAGCTGAATTTGATTTGCTGACTTTTCATGGTGTTTGTTGTACACAGATATGTCATGCAGTCAATGTCAACATTGTGTAGACGAGTGTCAGAATCGAAAGTACAGAACGTTGAAAGGATTGGCTGGTTTGACAGCCAGAGAAGTGAAATAATTTACCATCTGGCATTTCACGGAGCATCTCATATCCTGAGACGGCCGATAACAACGGGCGATCGTCCTGTCGGCGTAGACGACGACGTCGCCGCGAAATATTATAGACCCGCATCATTTCCGCGTGTTGATTGGAAATTGTCAGCCAGCAGAATCATCTCTGCTCCATTGGTTACGCGGATATTAGTCGGAAACGTGGCCCTACAGCTGTGGAAACTTTTTGATTGTGTTCCAGGCAACTAGGAAAATCGACGGTTACATATTTCGGGCATTGTTACTCGGCGTTAAGCATTTGTTTGCCTGACCACTTATTAAATTGCTGAAACCTCGTTCGATCTCTTGGCGATATGAAGGTCATTTATAAATAGATCGCGAAACCTCGTGCATTTGTGGGAAACTTATAAAATTGTAAAGTGTACAATTTTGTAAAATCATAAGACGAAATATACAAAATATAAAGTATAGTGCTTTTTATAATATTTCTTAGGTAACACCATGTTTCTTCGTAATTCTATTATTGTAATTGTCTTCTTCTTCTGAAGCTTTGAGTTTGTGTAAAGATTCCAAGTCTATTACAAAGGATAAATTATGGAAATATTATTTGAAAGATGAAGTGGGAAGAATAAAAGTTCCTTTTATGAAGTTGGTTAAACGAAATTTTTCTGTTGACAGTATTCGCTGAAAAACGTTATGGTAACGAGATAATATACGAAATGATGAGAAAATGTGTTTCACTTCAATATTTTAACGTCTTGATAAATCTACAGATTCATTCTTAATTTACAGTAGATAAATAAATGGTCGTTAATGCTAATTGTTTACCTTAATTGCGGTTTATAATATTTGAAGTTATTATAGGTGCTAATAATAAATGTAATACCAGATATTTCGCTAAAAAATAACGATCCTCGAAAAATTCGCTAACAGTATCCACGGAACGACAGTTTTAATTAACTGCATATCTCGCTGCGTCAAAAAGTAATAATTGCGTAATTTGAGATTTCTGATTGACGGACGTGCCATTCCAGTAAAACCAGACACGGTTAGGGAAATTTCGTTATACGAGTGGAACAGTTTGCATTTCGCGCTCGGCATCGCTGAAAAGTTTACGTACTTCTGCGCTAACATTAAAATATACGTTCTACAATGCTCAGGTGTAACACACCAATTTTTATGATACATGTAGGGAAACTACGGCGCCATTACTGGCCAGCACTCTTCTCTTGAGTGTTAAGTGCATGGAAAAATGGACGAGGAAAACGTTTCACAGTACTTTTTGTATATTTAACGTATACTTCTTATTTCTACAATTGATATTGGTGTTTAATTAATAAAGGTGATCTTTTAAATATAGAATAATATCTGTTTTTATGCTATTTTATTAATATACTTTATTAATGATTTTATTGGTGATACTGAGAATCTTGTAAGATGCAAAACGAGGAAAATAATTTGCGTTTATTAATTATGAATTATAAGTTTGAAAATGGTAACTTCATGGAACTGAAAATCTGTTAGAAATTATTGTAAAATTTCTTTTAAAGTAATAATATTATGCAGTGAAAATTGATTGTTTCAAAATATAGAATGATATTGAAGGAATATTAGATATTAAGAAGAAACATGGGGTAATAATGTTTAAGTTAATTTATAAAGTATTTCTTCTCAACTTCTTGGTTTTTTATAAAAATGCATAATCTTATGTCATCGACTAGTCATATATATGTGGCGTGGACTGGACGAAAATCGTAAAAGGGCGAGCGAAAATCAAATTTCCGACTTCGATGTTGATGGACTAAATTTCTAGTCTACATTTTTGTAGATATGGATCAAATTCTGACAAACTTATAAACTTTCATAAATCATCCATAATTTTTCGAGGAAATGGAATGCCCTTTTCGAACGAAGTTTTTCCTATAATTTAAAAAAGGATATTCCATCCAAATAAATTTAATTTATTATAAAAATGCTTCAAGAAAACATATTTTAATTGTTTGAAAGATTTACTTTGCTAACTCAATTCCAATAAATTGATTGCAGACTTTGCAACATAACATATTTTCACACTTATTTATTTTTAATATCAATATGTGAATATGATCTAAAAAGTTATAGTTTATAAACTTATTATTTATGTTCGTTTCGAGGTTTCATTGGTCTGAAACGCACAGTATTATTTGAAAAGTAATTTAGAAACTAATTTAGAACCTAATTAAAATAACTAATATGCAGTTGCCACAAATTAAAAGTAACTTGTTGCTCGCAATATAAAATCTGTTAACATTTTACGATACGAAGGACCCGAATAAATGCCTTTACTATTTAATGCGACAAAATAAGGGATGTTTGAAGTGAAGTAATTGAAATTTAAATGCAGATAAAGTGGTCTTCAAAGAAAATCCAAGAGCTTAATTGCTAGCGACATTCCATTGTTGCTTGTCAAGTTGACTCTTTAGATTACACGCTGCATTCTTCTACATTCTTGGGCACAACATTTTCATTACTTTGTGTCGCCTTCAGAAAGAGGTCGGAGATGACCTCTGAAACCTGACTAACGCTTTTAACGATGTCGTAACTTCGTAGGAGTCTATCATCTATATCGCGTTGCAAACGAGGACATGGGACAGAACGCTCTACTTTATCGATGAATATTTATTTTATCAATTTTTGTTGTATAAAGTACACACAAACGTTCAAACGTTTGCTACTTACATATTAAAATTATAATATATGTAATTAGCTCTGATACTTCAACTAATAGATTTGTACTAATTTTGAGGATTCTATATAATCCTTTTTGTTGTGTTTATAATATAAATGATTCGTAGACACGAAACTTAATTATTATAATTAATTATGATGAATAATCATTGGAAAACAATAATATATAATAAGTAATAATCAAAGGGGAAACGAAATAGTTTATGATTACAATACTACAAGAACTATGTATAGGATTCATACATAATTACTACGAAATATGGACGAAACAATAGCAAAACAATCATTAACTTCTATAATATCAATTGATATCGTAAAACGCAAGATGACTAATAACTTTTTAGTCGGAATTGTTGAAAGATGAAAAGATAGATTTAACGAAGACATTTCCCTTCACTCGCCGCTATTGTACTTCACATCCCTTTCGAAATACAGTGCAGCCAACTTCCTCGAAATATCTGGTATACCGTAATTATCATCGTAAAAGAAGAGGCGACGCCACATAAACTTTGCACCACAATGCACCATAGAATTAGGCGAGAACTTCCACATTTGAACGTAGAAATTCAGAGTCCATAAATAACAGCTATGGCATCTGCGGGTACCGCGGATAATTTATTGCCACGGAGATATTCATAGCTCGTTGATAACTTTATTACCCATAAGTTTTATCAAAGTACGCAGCGAGCCGGGTGCCGCCGTGGGAGGAGCAAGCGTGTAACGTAAAGGGCTGGCTCGTGTAAGGGCCCGACAAATACAGTGGGACTTCCTATAACACGAGAAATATGTATGTCACACGTTATAAGAATTTAACGTTATAATCACACACTGAATCTTTATGAAAATTTACATGTTCAAGAACATAATAAAAAAATGGAATTACGGTAGATAAAGGTTGTTCTGAATAAATATTGTGAAAAGCACTGTACTCTGTATATTTTACATATTTCTGCTAATTCAATGAAATGTTGCGTCCTTAAGCTTGCCATAAATGTTTTAAAATGAAAGTGATGCAAAATGGTAATAAACACCTTTTAATGTTCATCGTACCATTATCATATTTGGATAATAAGTGTACTCGACTAAAAACACGTTATATGTGATAATATTAAATAGACACAAGTTGAAAATGATACTTCCAGATAAGTTTGTTGGTTGATTCACTAAAAATGACAAATATTAAAAAGATGTTATTTGGTTCAAATTTAATTCATTTAGACGGTGTTTGTTGACATTTAATAATATGCTTCGCGTATTTATTCAATGAATTTTCTCTCACATTTTTTAGTACCTCTGGTTCAGAGAAGTGTTTCACTCCTTTATGAGGATCAGAGTGCAAAGGTTGGGATTTTATGCAGGTGCTGAACTTTAATTATCTTCTTTTTCGCGGTAGTATACATGTTTAGCGCTATATTATTCTAACAACTGGATTTAGAACATGGAGTTAATCACTCTAGTTTCGTAATTAAATTACATATTACTTGAGTACTATAAAAATGTTCGTATCCGTATTCGCTTACAGATATCAGTTAAATATGAAGAATTAGATATTAAGTATTTCTTTAAGGACAAAAAGGTGAAAGATTGGAGTTGGTTATCAATTAATTATCTGATAAAGAATAAAGATAAATATTATAATTCCGTAAGGCATTACAATAATTTCAAACGCTAAAAATCCGAAAGAAGATACATTCTACTATATACTTCAATATTTTATTCTCTAAATCTCATATAAACCAGAAACATGTAAATCAAAATAATTCTCTGACGGCGGAGCACGCTTTCGATTCAAGAAATAAAACAGTAAAAACTGTAACGCGAGTCCGACATAAAACTTATATAAAACCGACATAAATCCGGTTCGATTATTTCACAAATGTTGAAAAAAAGAATCGGATATCCAATTGGAAATCTTTCGCCCGCCGGCTAGGCTGATCGTTTCGATCACCGAAGTGCTCCAGCAGTTGGCGACTTTACTAAAATCCGCGTAACATAAAATCCGTGTAGCAGTTGCATTAATTTCAAACATTGAAGAATTCCTTCGTACCTTGGATCACATTTCTCTAAGTTCTGCTCCTTTTAACTCTCCTTGGTCATTAACCCGTTAAACGCCAGAAGAAAATTCTTGGAAAACGTTGTGCAGTCAAAGAGATCTTGCTTACTTCATCTATAATTAACGTAAGTATTGCCGAGAAATCAGTGATTATGTGTTATCTTTATTTATTTTTATTTGTCTTTTATGTTTGTATTTACATATAAACAAGCGCCGGTGTGACGCCATGGGAGACTGTGGTAGCGCTCTCCAGGGACCGCCATGACAATTAACGCGTTAAGAGTCCGCATTCGAAAAATACGCAGATAAATACGATTATTGAGTAAAACTCTAGTATTTTACATATACTTCAGATAGAATTACGCAGTGTAATGTGAATTATTTTATAAACAATCATACAGATACACGAATTGACGGATTATCAGAAGAATAACATACGACATTCAACGATGCATCGAAAAATATAAAAACACAAATCATGTGTTACTATCTTGTGCTGTACGTTCGGAATATCCTAGAGTATCGATTCCATAAAACATTGACTGTACATCGCGTCAAACATTCCTAGAATACCTCAAACGTCTCTAACATTTATGCTACCCTCATACCTATATCAGTAACATTTATTACAAGAATGAATATTCACACAAACTACCTGAGCAGTGAAATTGAATTTTTCAAATTCCTTTATAGAAACTAAGAGTGCTTCTATGGAGACTTCAATTGATTTATAATTCAGTTTGCGTACTGGTAAATCAATTTTTTAAATAATTTCTCAGAGAAACATCTGTTGTCTTTTTAATAATTACAAGAAGAAGACATCAGGAATGAGTCATTTTAACCCCTCTGGTAGTGTTAGTGTTAACCATCATAAAACATTGAACACTTAAGATGTAGGTCGCCCATTTACATGCGACCGGTCGTTAACCAGTTAACTGCATTTGACGAGTGTACACGACACCTTAAAGCTTGAAATAATACTAACTCCTTCGACGATGAATTATTTATGTTTTCACATAAACATGTCATTCTTCTTTCTATGTCATTATAACATTAAAAATATTTTAAATAGACTACTTTATAAATTAATCTTAACTTTGCTGGTAATGAATTTATATTCTTGTTAAGTGTTACTTATTATGAATTTATATCAAAATTTGTAATTGTTCATTTGAATATTTTTTGCAGATTTTAGGCAAATATAGCTTCGAGCAATTATAACTGTTCAAGTCGTGGAGAGTACACTAATTATCAAAGTGTACTAGTTAACTGCGTTCGACGAGTATACACGTCATTCTAAAGCTTGAAATCATACCAATTCTTTCAACGATGAATTTCTTATTTTCTCAGATAAACATGTAACTCTTCTTTGTCTTGCTTTGGTGTATCATTCAAATATACTCAAGGTGATTGTTCAAAGTTCCATAGTTAATAAGTTAAACGTCGCTGTGATTATCGATCAGTTATCAGCAAGAAATACATCAATATTACATTTCTCACAAGCCTGTCCAATTTTACAGAGGCAGGCTTTGGTCTACAGCTTTAGGGTATGCTCTTGTGAAACAGACTCTGCACCGAGATCGAGATCGTTGAATAATCGACTCTCATTCCGCTTTATGCTTGACTAAGTTATTCCACAGTTAACTGGTTAACACGTTCGCTACCAGCGCTTATTTCTGTGACGGTTTCCTTAATTATATTTTCTTCGATAGAATAAATCTTTTAAACAAAATATTAGAAAATGAAACTGAAACTAGTCATTGAGTTCCTAAATATAATGTAATATCAGTTACCAGTAAGTAATACATCAATATTACATTTTTCACGAGCCCGTCCAGTTTTACAGAGGCAGAGTTTAGTCTACAGCTTTAGGGTATGCTCTTGTGAGACAGACTCCACACCGCGGTGGATCGAGATCGCCGTTGAATAATCGACTCTCATTCGACTTTATGCTTGACTAAGAATTCTGGGCATCCTGATAGCGCGAAGGTAAAGCGTATAGGGGCACGGTAATAAATCGGCGGTTCCCAAGTACCCTGGGGGAATGAGCTGACGAAAATATAGCGGCGGCCCGCAAACTAGGAATTGTTAGTTACTGCAGCCCGCCGTAAAATATATGACTCGGACGTCCATGAAGCGAATGCCCCGCAAACCGCTCTGTTCACCTTTCTCTCTCGCTCTCTCTCCCTCTCTCCCTCTTTCTCCTCGTTTGCCGCGCGCGAAGCGGTAGGCTAGATCGAAAATTCGACACTCTAAATTCGGCTCCGGTTTGAAGGAGAGCGTCGCCCCATTGTGCGCACCATAATTGATCGACGCGTTCGGCACTGTGAAATAAATCCAGGTTACGTTCGTTACCTGTTACTACTTTCGTGTCGGTGTACGTGTTTAACTGAGCCGACCCGGCCGCGTGTTTCACGTGCTCGCAAGCGTAAAACGTTGCAATCTCGGCCACGGAATCGGAATTGACACTAATAACCGGCTGAAGAACTAACGAGCTGTGCTCTATCTCCGATTTTGACGAAACGCGCATCGGATTGCGGGGGTGTTGACAGCAAAGGGTGGAAATTACAAGTTTGCGGAGACTTTGGAGATAAAGAGCGAAGCTGGTTCGTGGAGCGGGTTGTAGCTGTAGTGAATAGAGAGGAATGGCTGGTGGTTCGTAGAATGTCAGGAATGAAGAGTAAGAGTTTACCTGTAAAATCGAGATTTTTCCTTTGTTGAGACACGGTTAAGACCTTGTTCTATGGTTCTTTTACGACTATGCTTGGTACAAATAATTTATCGTTGATAATTTAGTAGAAAAGAAAAGAATTTGATGGTTATTCTGCGTCTACGTTTATTGTAAACGTTGAAGATTAATAACAGGGATGTAATATCTCATTTATATGAGAAATAAAGAAATGAAATATAGATTTGTCGAATTCGTTTGAGAATCTTTATCATAAGTTTATTCTCCCGGAGAGAGAGCTTGAAATAAGGAAATGTCGTTACATATTTGTTTCTCAGCTTTTCACGAGGAATCGATTCGTGCTCGCTAGTACGCGCTACTTCGACGGGGCCCGTGAAAAGATAGCTAAACGCGGTTAGCTGCGCTAGCCGATTACCGAAAGGAGCAACGAAAACGGAGAACCGCGTCTGTGAATCGCGCGAGAGGAAGAAAGGCAAGATGGAAAACTAGACGACGAAGGAATAGAGCGAAACGAGGACCGAGCATTGTTAAGGCGCTGAAATTGGCGGACAAAGGTGGAACGTCCTCTTTCTGTTCTGGGCCGTAATTGTTTCGGTTATGAATTTCAAGCTTCTGATGTATACGGACGATCACAATGGACGCCGGCCATGTCTACATCAATCGCCCGGGGCTCGAAATGTGCGGATGACTGAAACGAGATGAAACGCTCACGATTGTTGGAGTATTGTTATCGGAATGCGAGTGCTCGGAGAAATTTTGTAAACGTAAAGTAGAATTCAATTCTATTGGACCTTGTGCTTTATTTGTTTAGAGAGACTAACGGGCTGTAAATGTATAAACGATTCGCATAAAACACAAAGAATCGTTTTATAAGAAAAATAACAGTAGATTGATGGAGATCTAGAATGATTTGTTATAATAAATGAATATTCAACTTCCTGTGTAGAGATGATTGCGAGAGTACCTAAGTGATGAATGTTTATAGTAATTTGATACTTTAACCCGTTGCCGTGCAATGACGAGTGAGACTCGTGATGAAGATTTCTAGACTAATTTAACAACAATCGATCTTATTCATTACAAAATGAAATTTCCACTTGAAGTCGGATGAACAATTTTGTTGCATTTCTTCCAAATTGTCGATAGTAAAATGGTACATGAGCTTAGTGGCGAAAGTAAATAGTACGCCAAGGGGTTAATGCAATGAATAATGAAAGTTTAAAGTATATTCTAATTGGATAAATTCTCTATACGTCGAAGATATTGAGCATAGTTTTATAATGCTTTGTACGTATTACTTTACGCATTAGGGAATAAACAAAAAAATGTTGCTGTAAATCGAATAAATTTTGAAATAATGTTAAAGTATAATTATATAAGAATAATAAATGAAAAATGAAATTTCTCGCGTAACAGGGAATGTTATATACTAATTGACAGTCTCATATATAAGAACTGAACTAACGCAGTGTTTATATTTGAATTTTTTTGGCTCATCAATAAAGAAACGAAAGCATTGGAATAATCGGTGTTGGTGCCAATCATGTGTCCATAATTTAATGGAATTGACCAACGGGCATCTGGCCTGGGAAGTTGGCCATGCTCATGAGAATTCGAACGTGGCACAATTGTACGAATCATCCATGAATCGTGTTCCGCAGCATTTCACGATTTACCTAATAGCACGTCCCGAGAATTCTGATAACCATTCTCATCCCGCGAGGCGGCCTTGCCACTCACCACGTGCACGCGTTGAGTGCTGAATATGTATCCGCGCAATAATTAGCAACTTCATTAATAGGATATCAAAGTGTGTATCGTATCATGATCGAAGAAGCGATGGGCTAGTAACATTTCACGAAGAAAATAATTACGGAAGATAAAGTAAATCTGAATTCTTGCACTGATAACATTTTTCTAGTGAAATAGTACACGAATCAAAAGATAGAGTTATTTTATTTCAATATTGCAGTAATTAATATTGAGATAAAATAGGAATTTTAGACAAATTAATAAGACAGTTTTAAATATAAATAATACACGAATCAATTGATAGAACTATGTTTTAATATTTCATTAATTAATATTGAGGTAAAATAGAAATTATACAAACATTAATAGATAAAATAGTAATAAATAAATAGTAATTATTAAATAGTATTAAATAGAAGTAATGCACGAATCAGGAGATAGAACTGCTCTGTTCCAGCATTTCGTGTCTATTCGATATTTAAAATCGAACTTCATAATTTTATTATATTAAATCAAATGACGATTGCGAGTCACTTCTCTACTATAAAGAATTAAACATTCTCGCAAGCTGAATAGCGTTCTTAAAAAATTGATTCTAGCACATCTTATCAACGTAAGACAATAAACACGCGAGTGGAAGCAAAATCGAATAAAAATAAACGTTTTACAGACCCTCGAAGATTCTAATTGCTTGAACACATTTCTTTAAAATCTAATAAACACGTTCGAATACTCAGTCCGGTACTCAATGGTATATATTAATTGCGTTCGACACAAAAACTCCGACGACCCAAACACTTGATTAATGAAATTTTCTATGATGCGTTTATCGGCGAATCAGTGAAAGCTATTCCATTATCGGTGTATGACAACTGGGAATAAAAGGCACGGAAAAATGTGTCTCTCGCGCCGATCGATTTTCGATTAACGACTCTTGACGCGTAGAAGTGGAAAATAACAATGTGATTCATTATTCCGGCTAACACAATTGTCGAGCTATATACGACAGCTGTTACATTCGGTACCGTACGGCCAAGGTATCGAATTCACAGTGACTTATCCTCGCATCAGCTATGCACAATACGAGCACGGCTTTAAATTGCTTTTAGTTTTAACGGTGCAGCGAGATTATTAAATTTCAATGGAATCGAATGCACGATTCTTCAATTTTTCTGCTGTTTGCCGATGCACAATGAGAAACGGGGAGTCCGTTGCGTCCTGCGCTGCGTCGCCGGAGATAATTGGTGCAGAGAGATGCGCTTTTGCCTCCGGCAAACCGTCACGTAGAAACGGTTTAATCTCTTTCATTGTCGGACATTTGTACGCTGAGTCGATGCTCGTTATTGTACCTGCGTTCCCCTGCTTCGCTAAAACTGCAATTATTGTGTCAATAAAAATACACAGTCCACGGGAACTTTGACGCGTCGGTTTCGAATAATTCATAAGATCGCAAGGCTTTGCGGACATTGAAATTTAAAGTCGGTGGGTTCGTAACGGTTTTAGTGTTTTGAAATAAGTTGATGAGTTTTTTACTGAAATGTTTAAGGAAGATTGGAAGTGAATATAATTATTTCGATTTTATATTGTTTTAGGTGTAAATGGTCGCGCGTGTGTTTATACGAAATCATTTGTTGTTATTAACGTTTTTACAATATAACTTGAATTTCCGTTACTACTAGTAAGGAAGTTTTATTTAATTTGTAAAATTGTTGAAAATAATGTCAGTGTGACGAAGTTTTGGATGTACTAAATTCTATTTCTGACAAATTTGCGAAATGCAAGAAATATGCACGTACGCGGGCGTATTTTTCGCAATGTTTTTATAGAAAATTATTACTCTGACCAACTTAAGTAATTTATGCATTTAAACATTCATTTCTATGACACATTCTTTCCAAGCTACTCAACTGCATGTATTTCGAGTTGTTAACTTTAAAGACTAGTTACACTCTTCAACTCAATATTATACAAAATAAATATAAATGCCTGATAGTGCCAAATATATTGAATAACCATAAAATATATCAAACGCCACGAATAAATAAATTTCATTTCATATTTTATTCTTACCTCTTCCTCGATGAATCACTCTATAAAATCTCATTACATCTACAAAGTATCACTTTTATCAAAACTGACTATTCTTATAAAACATATTAACTAATATGTTATAATATATTATGTTGTATAAAACATACTAAATAACACGTATGTAAAACATATTACCAAATATTCTCCTCAAACATCACGAATAAAGAAATTCCATACCGTATTCTTATCTTTTTCTTAAGGAATCACTTCGTTGTAGATGTTATTCAAATACACCCTGTACATGATCCAGCGCGGACCATGGCTGCAGGAACAACACGGCCAACAAGCGGGACCCGACATTCGACGAAAGTTAGGGCGGCCAATTTTCTGTTATTGTTTTGTTGGTCGGCTCTGTGCGCGCGCGGTCAGCCATACGCGAATCAAAGGCCGTGGTTCGGGTCGCTTCCGTTTCCGACGATTTCGGATTCAGAGCCGGTGGCTCGGGACACCGCGCCGCGCCGCGGAAACCAGCCGGGCGATGTCTTCGGGCGAAATGAAGGCTGAACTTAAGTTCTAACTAGATTTCTGGCTCAAACTGATTTAACGCTCGCGGTAAATAGCACGTTGACACGCGCGTTTGTTGCCCTTTTGCCTTGATTTTCCCTTAATTAGCACTAAAACTATCTGATGGGTCAAATTTACTCACTCCAGAATGCTTATTTTGCAAGTATTTAAATCATTAAGGCGTTCTTGCGAAAGGTTTTGAATTAAATTCGCGCATTTGCTTAGCTGCAGGACTAGGACACCCTTCGAATCTCAAGAAATCTATTGTTCTAAGTTTTACAAAAAATTCTAAATAAATACTGAGCAATCAAAGTGTAATAAAATCTCATTCTGATTCCTTTTGCTTTAAAGCAGAATGATTTTAATAGATCATACATTGTTAACACGTCAACTGTGTAATTTAATTCCGGAATTCTTCGATGACGCTCGGAATAAAATCAAACAATGAAGTGTATATAATATAATATATTCTAACGAAAAACTAAAGCAAAACGAAGAAGAATCACACGTCCACCTGAAAAAAATAAGTAATTGATCGTTGAAAGATTATTTTCATTTCAAGCTTTAAAATTACGTGTATACTCGTCGAAAGCAGTTAACTAGTTAAGCATCTGTACTGTAAAACAGATTAACACGTTAACCGCTACGAAACTCTTAAACATTGTATACATAATTTATCCCTTCGTAGCAAAGGTAAACAGGAACAATTATTAATTTTTCATCAGAATTCTTATATTACACTGTTGTTAACTAATTTATGTTATTAAATATTTTTAATCGACAGCAGTCATCTTGCATATTGTAACTCTTTTCAAGCAATTCAGAAGAGTCATCGGTGACCGTCACGGCATTTAACCTGTTAAAAACACCGCGCATCGAAATCTTCGTTCAAATCCCAAACACACCATTTCTCTGATATCCAGATTTCTATCCGTTCCGAATTGTTTCCCCAAACAGGATAGCTTCTCATGAGAATAGAGGATAAGAGACCTAGACTATCTTCGCAGCAGCGGCGAATAAAAAGTCTACCGGTGTCGCGCGGATTATAATGGAGCGCGTGTGTCCGTCATGTTTCGAAAGTAATTGCTTTTTGGATCGGACCAACGAAGAAACGTGTCGGCCACTGAAATCTACAATCTGCTTCCCAGATTGCTTTTCGCGTGCACGGCTGGCCGTGTATGCCGGACAACGCGGACGCCACGCGATACAATGAAAGTGCCGATCCCCGGCCGATACGCGTGCTGAAATGAAATAGCCCCGACGAGAGACACTACGTATCAGCGGCCGCGAAGGTATAGGATCCAAACTTGACCGAAGCAAATTTCTTTCAGGGGTGGACCTTGTTCCCCCGACGATCGATATTTCTGGTTTCTGTTTGCGAATACGGTCACGGAGATCTCTTCCACTTATCACCACTGAGTATCGCACAGTGCGGGCACGTGTGGGCAAAATCACAAAATTACTTACATAACGAAGATTGAAGGTTACCGATGTGTTAAGGTTACAATTGCTAAGTAGTTCTTGCTATACAAAATGATTTTCATTTCAAAAACTGCAATCTTGTGCAAATGAATTCTGGTTGTATATTTATATAACGTTGGGATCGAAACATATATTTCGTTGTTATTGAAAGAACTTCATAATATTCACGTAATGTAAAGAAAAATATAAGCACCATATGTTTAGCTCTATACTGTACAACTTGATAGAAATATTCATCCAACAAAAGGCTGAATATTAATTTATTTTATTTATGCTGAGAAGAAAATGAATGTTATCTTCCGATTACCATTTTAGTAATCTAAATTAAGATTTTACATTCAACCATAATTTCTGAGTCCCAGTAATTTATTCAGAGAAATTTTAGTTTTTAGTTCAACGGTGAAATATTGTCAACACAAACGTAACATTCCATTTCAAATCGCATTTCAAGCTTTATTTCGGATTGACTCGAAAATGAGTGGTTGGTTTTCCAATTACTTCATAAATAAAACATAATGAAGCATTATTACAGTTATAACTGACGTAAGTTGTGCATAGCGTGCCGTATGAATTTTATCGAAAATGAAAATGATATTTTTCATTTTTACTTAGGTTTAACGTTAATAGCTGTCGTATTTTTAACGACGTCGGCAACATTACGGACTGAATCTACAAGTAGATGGCACTTGTGATTTATATGCACCGCGATGAGAAAAGCAGAATCATCCTGCACTGCGTTATTCCATGATATTGGGAACTTTTGAAATCCGCGGTCAGAATTTCTGACGGCATTTACGTCGATGGACACAATGGATGATCTTGTTAGCGAGCTTCAACGTCAGTGCTATCTTATTACAAGGATAACATCATTTTTCAACGATATTCACTTAATAATGGATGAAACCTTCACGCATGGATATTTTTAACAATTTTATATTGTCCACAATATAATCGTATTGTTTCCTTTCTATGCACGTGTGCATGATATAATATATTTATCTAATATTCCATTTGCTTGATACATTTCTTCATAGTTGATTTAATCAAATTGTTTTCGCTGCTGAAGCGCATATAATTATAATAAACGTTTCTAACAAGTGTAATGAAACATAAACACGATTTCTTAGTGCTTTATAATAAAAATCTTAATAAAATCACATAATGTTTTTATCACGTTATCATCATTACTACGGTACCCTTAATAATAATAAACTGAAACTTGAATAATTGTCTTTAATGTGACAACCTATCCTGTTATATTTATCTTGTCGGATAAGTCTTCATATTTATTCATTTTTTCCCTTTATTTCGAATCATTTTGAAAATTATTTGAACGTCGCGTTATGTATGATTTTCTAATGTTGTACACATTAAATACGTTGCAGCGTGTCGAATTTAAATGTATTATGGTAGGTCGGAATTCATAGTATTTTACTGGCAATTTTCGATTCCACAGCTGTGTTGTTAGCGTCAGGTTCGACGTGAAGTAGCCTGCCGAGTTTATACCGCGTCCATTCTTCGGTCGGTCTGCCAGCAACATCGAACCCCAGCCCTGAAGTAGATTTATCGTAGTTACTGCAACATCGGTTGCATTTGCCACCTACTCGCGGAGGCTCCAAATGTGTTTACGGTTCCTGCGCGATGCAAACCGGTCTGCACATACGTGTCCTTCCATACATTTTCGTTAGACGTGTGCGAAAATCCAAAAATATTGAGTCTGATCGGGTGCCCGGAATTTCTGAAATGATAAACGATGAAATATGCAGCAAAGATAATAAGCGAATCATATTTTTGTAGGCGGAACATTGAAGTGTAATTTAAATTATATTTTCCTTCTATAATTCGGAAAATTTAAATTACATTTTCCGTCTATAAGCCGCAAAATTTAAATTAAATATGCAAATATACAAAAGAATATATAAAAATACGTCGGCAATAAATATCTTTCATCCTACTGTTTATCTTTTAATTATTATTTTCTATCTCGATCATCGGGTTCTTGCGTACCTCTAATTTTTTAGGTTCCACTCATTTTTAAGACACCTTTTGATATTTAATTTCAGAAAGCAAGAGGATGCTGAAAAATGAGATTACTAGCCATGCAAAACAATATACATGATTTGGAAAACAGGAGATATCCTCGTGGTACAAGTGTGCTGCTTATCATAAATTCATATTAATGAGATGCTGTTCAGATTTAGAAGCTTGTGAACTATAATAAATTCAGTGCCAGCTAATCCTTTGAATTAACAATGCAATATTCAAATTTCGAGAAATTATACGGTGAGAATGTTTTTGAAAGTAAAACAGTGATTTGAAGATTATCATTAAACTTTATTATTGATTACAATGTATGTAGTATTTTAACTCATAAATCTATTTACGTATTTTACTCGGATATTTGAACTTTTAACGATAATTAAGGAATGAAACGTTGATAGTCCCCCAACCATTTTGGAATCCTCATTATAGTAATCATGATTAGACTTGTATAACTGTAGCACACAAATTGATGTAACGAACTGAAGATATGACAATGATTTATGGACAGCCTCCACAAATATTGCACAGGTAATTATCATAACTATTTATACTGTTAAAATTATAATAAAATTATATTACATAATATAAGTAAAATATTAATAAAATAATGTACTAAAATATTAATTTTAAAATATAAACACAATTTCCTGAGCACGAATTTCACTCTCAACTATTATGGAACTCACATCGATCATTCAAACCGATCCAGTGGGACTAGCCCATTGCAAATACTATATTTACCGTTGTTTAAAACTGGACACTGAACTATAAAGTATTCCCAGCTTTCATCTATACCTTCATGGTAAAATAAGAAGCGCGCAAACCACTAGCAGGGGGTTACGAGCTGGATAAATTGCACCGTCGCCGTAATCTGGTTCATGCGGCGAAGCTGAATTGAAGGTAGCTTGACTCTTCTGACCGTATGATGTTTACTCTCGGCCACTTTTTCGCTATTACGTGTACCGCGTAATACAGTATCGTTTCTGCAACGTAATTAACTGTTTTCGAAGTTAATTCAAGCTGAAAAGTATCTTACATTTGTTCTAAAATTATTTAAACCCAGGATTCATGTTCATCGAAATTTATTTCAATTTCTTAGTGCTGATTTCGTACGAACTTGGATCTGAACGGATTAATCCTTTCTATGATTTCTCTTACAACCGTGCTCGATAAAATGACTTAATCGTTCAGAATTTAATAGGAAACGAAAAGAATAACTTCAAAGGTTAAAGATCGACAATAATCAAGTAACACTTTATATATTTCAAAAATAAGTAAATAACATTCGGACTTCTCGAATTCGGATGAAAACTTCGCGAGACTGACTCAATATAATATGAGTCGGATTAACAAGTTTTTCATGAAAAATAAATAAATAACATTCAGATTTGTCGAATTCCGTTGAAAATGTTCACCGTGAGACACTTAATATAAGAGAAGCAGGGGTTAACACGTTGAGCGCCACGAAAATCTTGGTTTTTTCGTAGAGTGATTCTTTTGCAGTGAAGAAATGTATGGACAATTATTAATTATTTCGCGTTGAACTCCTTGTAGTGCACTATTATCACCTTCGTTGCATTATTAAACATCTTCATTCGACATCGGTCATCTTGCGTGATACGATTGTTTTCAAATAACTCGGAAGCGTCAGTGACCGTCATCGGTGACTGACATGGCGCTTAACGTGTTAAAGGGATTTCACTCAATAGCGTTTCATTTTGTATCGATTAACACTGCTTGCGAGCAGCCGTCTAATGGCACGTATGGCACGGTAAGAAGTGCTCAGACTCATTGAGAGGATTGTTAAATCCATTGCGGCGAGGACATTGCCCGGGGAGTCTAGCTTGTGGCCGGCCGATCCATGGGAACCGTAGCCAGTACTTACGCCAGCTCGGCCCGTGGTGTTCGTCCGTTGTCGGTAAATGTAGCGTGAGTCAAAGGAACGCGAGCTAAGCTCGGCCCAGGGAACGGGGCTTTACGCGCTCTACCGCGTTTAAAGCTAACCGAGAAGAGGAAATCATCTTTTGCCTAAAGTGCGGCTGTCAACCACGAAAAGGTCGGCCGCTATCAGGAATAGGGGAGATACAGGCCAAACTAACCTGTCCGAGCGCGAAAGCATAGCAAAGGAGAGGCGGATTGCTAACCTTTGATTCCGATAAATGCATTTATACGGGAACGAAATAAACGTCGAATTATTATGTTATCCTATAAGTGTGTTAACACTAAACTTACCGAGCAGTTAACTCTTTGCACTCGACAATATTTTTCACTATAAACGTGCATCATTTTCTGGCGGAATGTTAATTACTTGGAGCTTACGTGAAAAAACATCTTGCCTAAATTCGGCAGAATTCTTTTATGTCTATGTTTCACGTGCTGATATTCATCCTTCCATGTTGTATTATCAATTTCAGAATTTTGCTGCGTTCAATCAAACGCTTGAGAGTCGCCTCTCGAGTGCAAAGGGTTAAATTGAATTATTGAACATCCTCTGTAGAAACTTCAAGAGTGCACCTATCGAGACTTCAATTGATTTATAATTCAGTTTGCGTATTGCTAAATCAATTTTTTGAATAATTTTTTAGAGAAGCATCTGTTATCTGTTTAATAATTGGAAAACGAAGAAATCATGGGTCATTTGGACTCGTTTAGTAGTTTTAGTGTTGATAGTTCTCGCGTTAGGTTTTATGATAGAGTTCGAACTGCTCCAGTTTAGTTAATAGAAGGTATTCGAGAGTTATAGGTCGTGGTATTATGAAAATTGTATATTTAACCCTTTAAATAGAATTTAATAAATATCGATGTTATTCAATTTGTTTGAATTGAAATTACGTATTATTTTTCTAGTACTAATGATTATAGAGCAGACGTTGGCATGGAATAAGACTGAAAATTTCTTTTACTTTTAATAAATTATTAAGAAAGTAGTTAGGTCGATCAGGGTTTAGAAAGAAATTATAGGGAGAACCGATACAAGGTTTTTGTAGTTTTATAGATGGAAATAGGAAATCTCTTTAACGTGCACGTGGATTTTGTAGTTTTGTAATGTTCTTCGTAGCACGCGCGTTCTAGAGTGACTTGTAGGAAAAAATCAATATCTTGTATAGCATGCGTTGTTAGGTTCTAATGAACGGTTAACAAAACCATAGATCGATTTTTAATGAATATAAACACGAAAGATATTCTCTTGAGTACATATGTCGAATTTAGATTCAATTATAGAACACCATCTTTTATGGATAAAAAAGAAAAAAGCAGACAAAGAGTAAGAGAATTAAGAAAGAAAGATCATCAGTTTTAGAGACGAAAATTATCCTATTTCTGGAGATTTGTTTACTGATGCCAATATCATCGTTAACGAGTTAATTAGCAGTACAACTGAAAGGGAGACGATAACTCAAAGCCTATCCTTATAAATAGGTCAAATTGACTAGTCTCAGTTTTTAAATGTTTTCAAATTTTAATTTCGAAACGCTTGATTAGTTTTATATGCATGCCATTTTACCAAATTTGTCTATCTTTCGAAAAACGTATGGAGCAAAACGATAATTAGTTGTTTTCTCACGAACAGGGTGTCAAATGAACCGATTTTATTCTGTGCTTCTCACTTATCTTTTTTACGCAAAATGGTTTTCTCTATTGGACTAATAGTTATAACACCCTCGTGTAATTTTTTTTGATTTGTTGTACGTTGATAAAAATAAACGGGGCAAAATCAAAGCTACACAGTTTTATTTCCTGTCTCCTTTGCGAACTGCTATGACCGCATGTGGACGCATCGAATTTATCGTTGAGCACACATACCGCGACAATGTGGCGACGATGAATAGCAGGACAATGGCGACGACGAATCGCACATTCACGCGTATACGTGTATACATATATATATATTTCATATCTGGCATTTTTGACCCGTGAAACAAGGGCAACTGTACCGGAAACCCACGCACCAAACAAAAGTTCATCAAATATTATTTTTGTTTCATCGATCATATAGCAATTTCAGTGAACAAAATATTGTATTCTATAACTTCTTTTATATCTTTTAGTTATAAGTATAATACTCACAGTTTTATAAGTTTTTGAATTATTTCTGAATCTCTTAATTATGATTTATAGTTTACTTATATATTATAATATATTATATATTATGACACATAAATATTACTTACTTGTGTACTTCGTTAAAAAATATTATATTAAATCTATTCGCTGTAAGTTCCTATGTACTATCACAACAAACTTCAGTACTGACCCAGTTCCATCATCCAAGTTAGAGATCACGGAAACATCGTGCTAACATAGCTCTTAAATCCAATCGGCAGTTTCCAGATTTAATTTTGACTTCTTGAAAGTTTTTCAGCGATCGTAATCCAAATTTTGCGAGTTCAGATAGAAATTTAATATTGGTTCTCCCGTGTAAGCCACTTCAGTCTCGTGTCGTCGTGCTTGCTTCCCCGATCCGTCAACAGCTTAAAAATTGTTCCCTGTAGGATTTCAATGAAATTTTTAGTATTCATATAGATCGGGAGATTACTTAGGCACTAGCGTCATGATTTTCGACAGGAAGGGTTGATTTTACGTCGTCGATAAGCGGAGGAAGGAAATTGACTATCATATTAAAATTCATATCAAACCTCCGTTGAACGATAATGAATAATGAAAGTATATTGACCTGATAAATGGCCAGTTTGGGAAGCATGAATTATTTAACTCCACGGGCTCGAGTACTTTATACACAGTCATATAAAATTCATTATTACGCAAAACAGTGAAAAAATGGCTTTATGCAATATTTCCGTTAATTTCGATATAGATAGATGTTGAAATTTTCTTTACTTCAATTAAAACATGCGAGCAAATTCATTTAATAACATATTGCTAATATTTCTTCTAAATTAAATACACAAAGTTCTGCTTCGGTATATTTAAACTTGATAATTTTTATTAAGATTAATTTTGATAATCTATACAGAAGCTGATATTAAGATAATAAGTATATATTCGTAATATAGAGTTTTGGATTATTTTTTAACTATAAGGTTTGCAGACATTTGTTGTACAGTTTTTTCTATTGTTCCTAGAGAAGTTCATTTAATTTAGATCTTAGAAAGTAGGGGTTCAAACGTTGACAATTAGTGTATGCACCAATCAAAACCGATGCAAATATGTACCGAACAATGTTTATAAAATTCAATAACCGCCGTGTTGACGCGTTCCATAAACCAATATAGTGTTAAACACAGTTAACAAGCGTGTCGTTTTTACGTGGAATTGAGTGCTTAGTAGAAATACAGCGCTATAAAAACAAATGTTCCGTCATCCAGGTTGAATCGTTTCGCCTTCGGTTAAAGGTGGAGAGGGCTATAGATAAAAGAATCTGCGTTTCATTCTTGGTTGCCTGTTCACTCGCCACGGAAACGTTTTCCGCGCCCTTCCCTCTGGGTCTTCCGGGTGCAAAACAAAGTCGACGCTCGTAAAATATTATGTAGGATAAGGAGGTCTTGGCTCTGGGCCACAATCAATGGCGATGCAGGAGTCTGGAAAGTTTATCCGGCTAAAGAGCTTAACGTAGCCACCGTTGTCCCAAACTTCCGCTTTATAAATAAACTTCGACCTCCATTCCAGCATGTCCAGCTTAAGCATCTAATACCGCTGCAACGCTTATTACAAGTGGCTAATATATCTGTTCGCTATTTGCTACGTGTCTTCGACGTACTGTTGGCAGATCACTTGATGTCTAGCGGAACAGCAAAGTGGCAAGATTAAGCTAAGAGATGTCCTTCTAGTCTACAATTTTACAGTTTTGATCGGTTATGTATAATTGTATAGACGAATAGAAAATTAGTGAACGAAAATATCAGAAATTAGGAAATAACACTAACAGGAAATTGGGTGAATGATCTAGCAGTACTTTAGAGATTTGATGTCTAACAGGATGGCACATGGACAAGTAGACTCTTAAACTATGTGTTCTATTTATAGTTTTTATCGATCATGTATAACTGTATCGACGAATAGGAAATTAGTGGTCGAAAATATCAGGAATTAGGAAATAAAATCAACAGATGATTAGAATTTGTTTTTTATACTTTTTAACTGGTTGCAAATGTTAGTAAAAACTGTTAGTGGAATCAAGTTAGATATTGTTTCGTGTTCTGTATCGACGTTAGATTAAAGCTGGCGAAAAAAGAAAATTCTGCCAGGTCCAGCAGGGAGCGACGTATACGATGTCCTATGTCGCTGTGAATCGAGCCAACGTAAATTCAATTTTGGTCAGTGCGAAAGGTCCCGAAGTCGCGTTGTTTTTGCAAGCACGTCAGTTCACGGCGGAAGGGACACGCTGCGTGAATTTCACTGCACCGTTGACTGTTACGGGCATTATTGTTTTAGCATGTTAACGGAATACTTCCTTTTTTCGTAAAAATATATAGACACTTTTGCAAAAAGTATTTCTCTAAAAAAAAAAATTTGATAACATGCATTGTTCAGATTGCGTTATATTACATCGTCGAGTGTACCTGTGCGAGGCAAATATTTTGGTTTCAATATTTTTTTTTAAACAATAAAAATACTGATCTGAAAATATTCTATTAAATAACAAGAATATTAATCTATAAATATTATATTAACATTCTAGTACTGATAAGGAAACATCGAATAAAGTATTAAAAAGTATTAGTAATGATTTAAAAATATATATTGAAGTATTACGTATTTTTATACAGCTAGTTCAATCGTCGAATCACTTTTTAGATAAATTATTTATTATTATTATATTTTATTTGTATACTTTGGTCAATATACTTTTGTATATGAAATAAAGATCATACACATTTCTTGAATTGACGCAACAAATTCCATGCGAAATTAAAATACGTTAATAATACGATACTGTACATAGTCACGTGATTCTGAGTGAGAAATCGGATAAATACTGGTATCGTAACATCACGTTTATGAACAAGTATAGTAAAGACCAGATTAATGAAAGTCTACGAGCCAGGGAAAAAACGGCAGTGGTGAGAGAATGAGAGAAAATGGCGGGAATAACTCCACTGGGACTAATCCTGGATATAATAATTGCATTAATCCAAAGCTCAGCGTGTATTAAGTTTTAATGTTGAATACGCGATGCGATAATCTTGAATTCTACGCTATAGAGTAATTTAATAAAATTACTGTCGTTTCTTCTATGCACATGGAAGCCTTGATGATACAGGAATGTTTTCTAAGAAAATACTTAATTCTTTCTCCTTGTACGTTTGCAGTTTATTTAACTGATTTAGTTTTACAATTTTAATAGAATTTTCTTATTTATACAGAACGGGGATTATGAAATTGATAGTATGGACATTGGTAATATTCTAAATAAATAATCAAGAAGGAAATATTCTATTTTGATGTCGAACTATGAAAATCTTTGTACCAGATAAATGATTTTTATATAAAAATTATTTATTGTTTAACAAGAAATTTATTCGCGACGCAATTTCCTCCAAAAGTAATAAATAACACGTGCCGAGTACATAAAAATTTGCATTGAAAATTAATAATTCCACACCTGTTTCAGTAAAACAATATACGAATAACAGTCAAGAGTATGTTGTTCCAAAATACTGAGTTTCAGATTTCCAATAAAAATCGTAATCATTATGTCATTCCGAAAAATTTCATGTTTCGTACTTACATGAAACTTCGCCCGTTCCTTACTCGCCTCACCGTAGCAACTGGAAATGGGAACGAGTTCATTATAGCGGCCATTATTTTCTTTAGAAGCTAGCAAACAACGTTTTCACAACGTTCATGTCTTCCGTCTCACTTTCAAGTTGTACGTAGCTAAACTTTGGAGAAAAAATACACGTGACACATTAAATATAACGGACATTAATTCGAGTATTAACCCTTTTCATTCAAGAGGCGACTCACAGTTGCCATTTTATTTGACAAAATTATTTTCATTATTTTTGGTAAAAAAATTATAATGTTCGATATTCGATATCAAAGTTTATCGAGTCTAATTACAAACGAAACGTTGAAACAGAATAATCCTTTCCCTTGCATTCTTATGTTGCTTGTATTTATTTTAATCGAAATAAGTACCATTAATATCTCGTTAGAAATCGATAAATAAATCTAGCGAAAAATCATTCGAGTGCAATGGGTTAAGATAAAATGAAATTGATATGCAAATTGTGTGCTCGATGTTCGAAACTGTGCAGTTCATTATTATGTGTGTAACGAGAACATTTCCGTAGTTTATTTAACTTTTCCTCGTTTAATGGTAATCGTTCTTTCGTCTCTTTTTTCTTTTTTATTTCATTAAACACAGGGAGGATCCACCTTCGCGCAGAGAACAGTTTGTGGAAGGATAACGATGGCCTATCTCACATTTCAAGGGTTTTTCGCAGTACACTGTTGAAATAACCTATTTTTTGTCGTACATCATTATTCTCTTCAGCGACGGCTTTAGTCCGTCACGTTTGTACAGTGAACAGCCAATGGAGATGTCATCCATTAAATTCCTTTTGGCCAGACCGCGTGGCACTCATGCATCGGACTGATTTGCATGTACAATGAGTATCGAGAATCTTCGGAATGAAGTGGTTCTATTGCTCGGAATAGACGCGACGGAAATAAACTATTATTACTGCTAGTATTATTCATGACAAAATGACAATTGTTTGGCATATTAGAGATAGAAGTGCATATTAGAAATTATTTTCCTTTGCTCTTGTATAAGAGAACTTTGAACATTATTGATAATTCTTTTACTTGACAATGGAATAACTAATTAATATATAATTGATGTATATATTTTGAATTTAAGAATACGAACTGTTTTCGCAAGATAATACAATTATATATTAACAAGATTTTCTTGTACAAATAAAGTTTGATATTTATTTATAAGATTTAATTATTCTCTATGAATATAGCTGGAGTTTTCATTTACAGTTATCTTCGAAAGGAATAATTTATCTGTATATGTTTTGACATGGAAAGTTAAATAAATAATTGTGTAAATCGTGAATGTGTGAAGAATTTGAATCTACTCTAATTATAATTTTGTAATTTTGATATCCTCATCGAATTTTAGCTTTTTCCTATAAAATTTCGTATAATCGAGCTTTATCGATACAATTTATTAATCTAATACGAACAGTCCGCCACGAACAATTTTTCATACCCAATGTGTCAGATTTTGTTTATTAATTCAGAATGTTTCTCGTACATTCGATTTAACAATAATCCTAGCGATCACAGCTGCTAATCGATCGCTTTCAAATGCGATTAAGCACGATACGTATTAAACCAATAGCCGTGTGTCGCTCTGAGAAAGGCGTAGCGCGAGATTAAATGTCACAATGCGTGGGTGACAGTTCGTTAACTAACTTGCGACGAACAAGACCGCCTTGCTGGTGGCAAGATAATAGAGTTAAATCGAGAAATCTACCAGCCCGTGGGTATGTACCGGGTGGTCTGCAAATTAGTTGCCGAAATGCCTCAATTGCATCTAACAATTCAATAAAAATACTGCTCGTAAGATATATTCGTTCGTTCACTGAAGAAGAATAAAGAAAAGTTGTAGATACGTGATTAATAACGCCAGAAAAATGAAATTTAGAATTAAAATGTGATCATTCTATTATTAAAAAATGTCAATACTAGATTTAAATACAGGATATTCTATTGTAATAATTAAATAGTTTGTAAACTATTAGTAAAATTGAGTACAAAATAGAATATCAAAAGAAGTTTTGAGATTAACATAGATTAACCTTTTTAGAGTATCACAAAGATATTCAATAATTAAATAACATAGTATCAAGCAGAGTGGATTTTTAGTTTACCAAACTTTCTCGCATTCGTTAAAGTTTAATTAGAACGTGGAAAGTTCAACAGTTATCAGAGGAATATCATTAATCGGAGATTTCCAATGTTTTTGCTTTGCAGATTCGTACGAAACTGATCAATGAGAAACTATCAATGAATTGTTCATTTCTCCATTTAAATCTTCAAGATGAAGATTATCGCTTTAGCAGAACTTGCCATAATTATTCAACAATTAAAATTCTTAATTAATAATTCTAACGTTATATTTTCTTATGTTACTACATATTTTTATTACCACGTAATGTTGCGTCAACAAAACGATTAAAGAATGCAACGATTCTAACGGAAAACTGTTTAACGTTTAATACGTAATGTGCGACTGGACAGTGTGACTTTTCGTCCGGCACTAATAAACCGTCGATGCACAACGCACACAAAACCTCGGCTGCACCTGATGCATTCTCTGCACAGAATACCGCATTTCCTCGCGCGTCAGGCGTGCGACGCACATCCACATCGTTAGCTTTTACGCTACGACTGAGCTAGACGTGAAACTAGTGTACACACAGAGTTCTGCCGCAGCGGATGAACGATCGATTAAATACATCGCCTTTCGATTACACAAATCCTGTCAAAAACATGTGAAGATTTGTCCATAGTGACAACCAGGAATGCAGTTTTCCACGTGAAGCAAAAAACGGAGTTTTCTATAGCGTTTTGTTTGAAAACTCGACTTCGAATTGTACAAGTCTTGTCGTCAATTATTTCCACTGTATAGAGGAAGAATATATACTGTCATGAATTAAATAGAACGAATTTCAAATGTATTTCGTCTGTTTTAACGCCAGTAATTTTATTATTTATTATTTTATGTTTACTATTAAATAAATATTCTTACGAATTTCGAATTTTCTATTCGTGTACTTCAAATGCTCTTAACATTTAAGTAATTCGATACCAACTATAGTAATTCGATTTGGTTCACCGGTGACCCCCATGACATTCAACATGTTAAAAATCTACTGAATTTTTAATAACACTACCACATTCATGGTAGCGTAACATAACTACTAAACTTAACCCGTTATCATAAAATATCATATTCTCAATTCTTTCGAATTCATAACAGAAAAATAATACTTATGATATTGAAGTAAACATAAAATCCTTCTTTCCATTATTACTAACAATTCCAGCGAAGGTTGCAAGGGAACTCTCATAAATATTCTAGAAAAATGTTCCAATAGTGAACAATCGACGGACGCGTTCGGGAAGAGCATTTATCGTTTAATTTCATTATGATGTTCGCGTCAGCAGCGACGTTCCAAACTGTTTTCCGTATTGTTTGAGGAAAGTTCTCGTATATGAGGAATCTATATAAGAAGGACAAAGCGGGGTCGTAGAGTGCGAGGGTGGAACAAGATGAAGAGCCTGGTTATTGGTACGTCACGATTAATCGCTTCGGTTGACCCCGGGTATAATTGAATGAAACTTCTCAAGAATTTCACTTAACTCCAAAGACGACGATCCAATGTGTTACCGATTCCTGCAACGAGAGTTTGCCTGCCTAAAGGAACTTTGGACGTTTATCAAGTGAACCACTTGTGTCGCCATGAAATCATCCGGCTCTTCCTCGTTCTGCGCCTCTTTCTATCTCTGCGAGCGAGCCAGCTCTCTCACCTTCTTTCCTCTTCTTACGTCTCCGTCGAGTCCCGGCAGACGGGAATATTAATAGACTCGAGATGAAATACCAAGGAGATCGGCTAGTCGTCACTTGGTAATAAAGAACAGGGCGATTAAGAATAAGGGACGACATTACTTACCAGAATGTCATCCGTTGCCATTCGATTCTAATAATTGTCGGTGTAATTAATTTCCATATAACCATTTTTGACGTTTCTATGTCATCTATTGTATTTTCTCAGAACTGTACCATTCGCCTTCTCCTTAATGTTCTTGTGTTTGGTCACGTTTTTACGTGGTTGTTTATATTTTAAGACAATCTTATTTTACTTGAGACATCTGACGTTTTATAACGCAGCGTAACAACAACTGTTCCATTAAAAGATTGCAATCAGTGAAACGATTTCATTTCGTCGAGTTACTTTTCTGAACGTGCATCAGACTCGCGCAGATTTTTTTTCGTCGAATTTTACTGTTTTATTTGTAGAATAAAGCTAACAACTCTCACAATTACTGAGAATCACTAGAATTTGAAGCATAAAGCCACGGATTAATCCGATCCAAAATATTTCGTTGTTCTTGATATTTCGCGATCAGAGTTTCAAAAGGATCTAACATCCTTTGCGGATGAGCGTCATTTCGACGAGATGAAATATTCATATTTGGAAGACTAAGTCGCAGACAAATGATTTAATTACTTGAACAGCAAGAGATCAGTAGTTTCCCTTTTTTTCTATTAATTAAGCTATTGATATATTGATCTTTATCTCTTGGTTTTGTACATTTCAAAGAATCTTCGTCCGCAAAGGGTTAATGTACACCATTAGAAAATATTCATCTCACCGTGCATAATTCTAAATTGAATAATCGTGTGCGGTGCACAACGTTTCTCAATGATTCAATATTTTTAAACAAATGCACAAGATAAACGCGATAAACATTCGCCGTGATATTTGTTTATTCCGAACGAATGTTACTCCCTTGCAGTGAAGCGTCAAATAAAGTTCTTAACGTTTTTCCGCCGCATTGTTATTGCATTAAATTTCCTGCAGCTATTCCCAAGCAGTTTTCACATCATTAACGGCCCCGCTTATCCCTGTTGCTTCGTCGGCTAACGCCTCTATAGCTTACACGGCAAGAAACAGCAGCGAAGGAAATCACCGCGTTTTATAACAGACAGTATCCTTTCCTTATGTTTTTCCATCGGTGTCGGCCCCTTTAGTTCCACGTCGCGCTCCATTTGAGCCATCATTGCAGCCCATAACGCCGTGACAGATGCACTTTAATCGTTACCCGCTTTCTCAGCAGAAATACACACAGCCGTACTCCCTTCGGAACGACTTCGCGAGGAATCGCTAAGAACTTGCCACGTAGACAGCGACTCTTTCTTTTCAAACTTACGTTGTTCGCCGAAAAACTATTTCTCTGGAACTTGCTTCAAATAGACAAGCAACGACACTGTGTGATGAAATGGTAACGTTAGGTTAACCCTTCGCGCTCCTATGTCGAGTGCGAATCGAAGTTTTATTCATAGGTGTGTTTCTTTGTAGAGATATTTTTAAAATACATTATATTATTATGTTATTTTCAATATTATTAGTAGAAACGATTGTTTACGCTGCTTTCTACAAACTAACCATTTTTCAAAATTTCAAATCAAACGTTACAATAATAGTCATTCCTTAGAATTGGATGTAAACGAATGATACATGAAACCAGAAACGATTGTAATTTTATTATAAATTATGAAGTTGAATGTTTAATATTTTAAATTAAACTTTGCATTGCTATGTGAAATATTTAAATAAAATAGCTTTGTTGCTTAATTTATCTGTGAAATATCGTTAAATTAGTTTCAAACAATGTCGTCTACATCACGTCGGAAAATGTTGAATATTTCTAGTGAAAAACTTTCGAGCGCTAAAGGTTAATACAGATTGAGTAGGAGAAAGTAATGTTTACAATTGTGCAAACACAATCTTATCTGAGTAAGGAAATCATAACTATTGTAAAAGATAATAATTGTTCTGGTATTTATAGAAAACCAAGTTTCTCACAAATTATAGAGCAACAGTTGCTGATTAAATTTCACCCCAATTACTGCAACAGCCTTTAAAGCATCTCGAGAGCTACATTTTTAAAATGATCGTACCGACTGTCGTGGTGTGCAAGTTGACTGGAAACGGTGGAGCCTATTTAACAAAGAGGCAAGTGAAGTTGGAATATTTTATTGGAAATCGATCATGCATTTACATAAAAGTATCTGTCTATTTTGTTAAACACTGAAGATACAAGGCGTTCGCCGGATACGATACATTTTCGACAGCGCTTTAACCGCATGCATTACCATCGCGTAGGTGTGTACTAACCACATATTATTTTGCACATAAACTGTGGCTGCTTACATTATTACAAATACTTCTAATATTTCACCAATGCAAATTAAACGTTTTTCATCTGTTTTTCTGTGGTTCAATTATTTCAGCCGTTTATTTTGAAAACAGCTTAAGTACATTTAAAAAAGAAGAAAAAAACTGCTAAAAAAAATATTGAATTAGAACTGTTATTTTTAAAATAAATGATTCAATTAAGAATAGTTTTCAGTTATTGCGAAACAAAACTAATTATCAATTATTTATCATAAAACAATAAATTAGCAATATAACACTTTTATTGAGTTAAACGTAGGATTTTTGTAATTTCAGGAGAACTTGAATCAAATTTTAAAAGCGATGATTCTCGATGTATTCGCCTGTATAACACGAAATTGTTGCTAGTACGTTAGACGCATCATGGGCGCGACGAATAAGCGTACTTGCGAATTTTAATACAACGAACGCAATTTATTAGTTTAATACCTTCATCTCGACAAGCATCTAATGCATGATGCATCCTGCCTATTATATTCTCTAATTAGATCGCTCTTCGCTGAGGGAATGTTTCGGCTACCTATTGTTCGACTGGTTGGCGCAGCGGTTGTTTCAGTGCGGCGAGCGATTCGCCGGCAAAATTGGCGCGGAAATCGGTTCAGCGGTCGGAACGGTAGCGTTTGGGACAGCACAGTGGTCCAGATTGTCGGATTAGGAGGAAAAAAGTTTTAAAATTATTCTTTTATTCATTCCGACAATATTTTCTATGCATTCGTGAATTCTAAATCGAATGTGGGGCAAAATCAAATGGATAGGATTCCTGTTTTTTGAAACACGGCGGATAAAATCAAAATTAATTAATATATGTGTTATAAGCTTTTGAAACATAGTGGATTAGTTCAAAATTCATTAATATATGTATTGTTATCTTTTGAAACATGGTGAACAAAATCAATTGTATTAAAACATGGATTATTAGTTGTTAAAATATGGCATACTTCAGATTTAGAAAATTCGTTACTCACTAATACACTCATAATTTTCCTGATTTATTTAATGTCGGTTCATTTAATACCAGATATCACAATGCATTTATATAATCCACCAAACATTTACTTGTACTTATATTCTTTTACCTTAGCTCTTTTAGATCTCATGCACATTATAATGTATAGACTTTTTTACTACTTCAGTATTTAATAACATGTTAAAACTGTGACAGGCAATATAAAGCTCGAGCTTACTTTATTGAGTTTGCTTCTATTGGAAAAGTAGTATACAACCATTTCATTCGAAATATATGTCCTTACTGGCTGTCCTTATTGTTAAATAAGTTAACATAACTGTATGCAAAAATCAGATTTGAGAGACTTAAATTTTCAACTTTTCTCCTCCTCATTGTGCGATCTGGATTGTTAGACAAGTGAACATAATTTTGTACAAACATAAGGTTTGAGAGGCTGAAATTTTCAACTTTTCTCCTCCTCATTGTGCGATCTGGATTGTTAGACAAGTGAACATAATTTTGTACAAACATAAGGTTTGAGAGGCTGAAATTTTCAACTTTTCTCCTCCTCATTGTGCGATCTGGATTGTTAGATAAGTGAACATAATTTTGTACAAACATAAGGTTTGAGATCCTTAAATTTGAACTTTTCTCCTCCTCATTGTGCGATCTGGATTGCTAGACAAGTGAACATAATTTTGTACAAACATAAGGTTTGAGAGGCTGAAATTTTCGACGTTTTTCCTCTCCATTGTACGATCTGGACCAGTGTGCAGCATGGTGGGCAGACTTTTGGCTAACTGTGCCGGTCGGTCAGCACCCTGCCCATTGACCAGGCCCAGGGGATCTTTTGTCTGTGCGTCATCGGTCAGCACCCTGGTTACGGTACAGATATCATAGTTGCCTGCAGGGACGTGGTTTCGCTGGATTCAACGATGGAATTACCGAATTCATCAAATTACGGATTAGCCATTGTGGATTATTTCTTTTGTAACTATCGTACTCGCCAGAGTGATTTTGTTAGATACTATTAAATAAATGAATTGTTCAATAGCTTTTTTGAGTATTCGTGCGGATTTATTTTTTCATATCACAGGTCGTTTTAGATACCAATTTTTTTATAAGGTACGAATATTCGTGAGTTTAATATTAAATTAGAACGTGACATGTAAATTTGTTGTAATTTTAACTACAGCGGATAATTTGTGATTGACAAGGAATCACTTGTAGTTACATGTTTTGAACCTAGTATTTATGTTCACAATTCAAGTTTAGGGATTGAAGCTTTAAAATATAACTGAATTGGTTCATAAATGAATAATTTATAATAATAATTGATTGCTAAATTAATGTTGCATTGGCAATTGTTCCAACGCGATAGAATAAGTAGTTTCATACTACGAAATCGTATGACAGTGTATTCTTTCCTTGAAATGCAATGGGAAGAGGTATGTACCTTTTTTAAATAATTTAAATCATTCTGTTGAGTCAGCGTTATCTATCGCAGCCATAAAAATCACGAGAAGCGCGTGATTCTCTGGTTGTCGCGTAGTTCCGCGTAAGAAATGATAATGAGCGTTACGAAGTCAGGCGGAAAGCACGCGGTCTATGAACCGTCCTTAAACGTAGTAGTTTCAGCTTCGTAAAAGTTTAACGAAGATCGTCGAGATAGGACAATATAAGGAATTAGATCCACTTATTACTGACACTTGAAGAAAAAATATTTAGACTTCACTTAAAATACATTATTAATATTTCAATAAAAAGTACGTATTAATATTCCAAATTAACTTCATTTCACAATAATTAAAATATTTAAGTTAATTTATTTCATTTAGATATTCAGTAATATTTTTTGCATATTTTGGCTTGAGTATCTTATTTCAATAGAAATTTCTTTTCATATGTAAGGAATAAATTATTTAAAAATTCTCTATAAAATGTGAAACAAGAGAAATTCATAGTCTTGTGAATGTATATGAATATTCGCATGTAATAGCAATTAATTAATAATGGTAATACTAAAACATTAAATTCGTGGATACGTAATATACCTTTCGTAAGGCTTTATTATCCTTCGTGTCTCTAATTCGAATAATTACTCACTTAAAGTTGATAAATAACTAAATTAGGATAGAGTTCTGGGTATCTCTGAATACATTTGCCAGGTGCACATAGGCATACAGTATATATATGTGGTATCCAAGATGCTGTTTGTGCATTACACATGCAGTTCATGCACATTCCACAAAGCTCATGTTGCATAACAATCCACATTCTAGAATTGAATATAACTTTTCCAAACACTAGTATATGTGTATATAAATAGTTTTCATATGTACAGAACACATCGTCTCGATTATGAAAGAAAATATTTATTTATATACTTCTAAATCTTGAATAGTACATTTTACTGTTGAAGGGAGTATTATCAGAGCAGTTAAGTATTTTGCACAACGAAAAGAAAATAGGAAGAATGTGATTATAAAAAAGAAGAGAAATAATAATAGACTTAGAACAACAGTATTTGGAAAAATTGTGAAATGACATATTGATCACGTATTAAATATTTGAGGTATTGATGTTTTGTTTTTATGCACTGAATCCTTTCTTGTTGAACGGGTTTTCCGTCGGTTAATCGTACAGCATTGGGTATCGGGGAACCGTAGCCGTATTTTTCATAAAGCGGATCGCTACCCACGCATTCATGCAACGGAGTAAACAGATATTATCGATTACCTCGTAGAAGTCAAGCGCCAAGAAGTATTGCTTATGAAAGGTAAAGTACTTATGTGTATATTATAAGACGTGTTACCGTGGGAAGCGGAGAAATTTGAAATATTAGTTCATTTTCTGTGGAATATTATTATTAAAATATTATTAGAATATTAGAATATTGTTATTATTAGAATATTATATTATTATTATTAGAATATTATAATATTATTATTATTAGAATATTATTATTATAGTGTTAGAATATTACTATAAAAATATGATTAGAATATTATTAGAATACAACATTGGTGGCACGATCTATTTTACAAATTACAACTTTCGAATAGATACAGATTAGACGAAAGATTTTTTCATTGCAAGTTCAGAACTTAAACTTATAATCAAACTGCACATCTCTATGTAAATTTCCATTAGCATAGATTATGTTATTAAAAGCGGAATACTGTAACACTCATTATATGTATATAAGACGTGACTCATTTTTGTTCAAATAACTTTTCGTAGACCATAAAGACAAAAAATCATATACAGTAAAAGGATAAAACTGTACAAATGACAACGTTGCCTGCTGACTCGGCATCCGTTCAAATTCCATAAATTCAAAGCTATTTATCAAATAAAAAAACTAAACAAAAATAAGATTGATCACAGCGATCTTTCAACCTTCTTGCATTTCACGAAAGACATACGACGAACAATAGAATTTAATTCACTAAATGCATCATCGTAAAAATCAGTTTCTAAAATCATGTAAAAATGTCTATGCTTGCTTTTCTGTGTCACGATACTATGCCTGTATTTCAAATTCCTCTAAATAAAATTGTACGGACCGTACCAGTAGATTTACAACGATCGAGAAATGAAAATGGCAAGATCCAGGGCTCATGAAAAATTTGAATAATGTTCCCACTACTTAGCGTTCACGCTACGAGAGTTGCGTGACACAAACAGCCGCGAAAGTACTGCAGAAACAACTGTCTGTACGAGTAAACCGCTTCGAAGAACAAATTAAAAACGACAATGCTCCCTTTCGACCACATCACAGACTCAGACACATGTTTCTAACAGCTTCATTCCGTAAAGGCAAGTTTGAACATTCGCCAGAGTTGCCAGCACGGTCAGCAAGCTAGTTAATGTGTCTGATCATTGTTGACTGCTTCTACTTGCCGCGAGTACGCAAGGTAGGATGTTGTTGCCTGTTTTCCGGTGATTTTATCGTCTCTTACTTATCTGCTTATTTATTCAAACTTCGCGGGAGATAGTACTCATTACAAACTATGATACAAGGAAAGAATAGAACAGAAACAAATTTTTTTAGAAATTTTGAAATACAATAGAACAAAAATGTTTAATATAAAAATTCTTAATGTAAGAAAAATTTAGAAGAACTTCTTAGTGCGGACTGTAATTTTATTTGTACGTTATAAAAGATATAATTTCATTTATGAATTTTTATTAAATTATTGTTGAAAGATGATGATAGTATGCTTATGGTAACATTAAGGCGAAAGTGTTGAAACATTTTTCTAAATCAAAAGAAATATTAAATTATCTGAGAATAATAAATAATGAATTGAAGATTTCTTAATTAAACAAGGATATTAAACTCGTGTATAGGTTTGTTAATGTTTTCATGTTTCTAAACATTATAGTATAAATACGTAATCTAAATACATTCAGACATGTTTTATGTTTATTATATGTTTTACATTATTAAAGAAGAGAAAATCCATTGAAAAATTATTTATTGTTACGTATGTTCTTATTTCTATATAAAAAAATCAATCCAACCGTTATCATCCTAGATTACAGCATAAGATGGGAATGGAAACATTGTAACCGACGTTTTAGGGAAGTATATGGCAGCAACGTGAGATGCAGCGTACGAAAAGGACGCGATGATCGATATTTGCGGAACGCCGGAAGAGAAGAACAAAATCAAAACACTGGATTGACGTATCGACAACTTTGCGGCCTCACAAAATATTCTAATATAATGCAAACCTATGAAAACGTGACTTAAAATGTTAAATCTTCAATGTCACGATTGTAGTAGTCGAAATGTGGGAGCTAGACAGACGCGTCACATAATTTTTCCCTATAATTTCATGGGAAAACACTGATTTTACACACCAAACATTCTAAAATGTGCAAAACAGGCTGTTTAATTAAAATCTTCACTATAACATTGAAATATTCAATCGTCAAGGTATAAATGGCCGAATATTTCATTAATAATGCGCCTCCGTTAACGTAAATCACATTATGTTCCGTTTTCGATACATCATCTGACGTGTGCACTTTTCATGCACGTTTTAAACATTATTTTCAATGTAATAATTATCCATATTATACAGAGTATCTTACCAAGTAAACATGGAAACGTACCGCTCCATTGAAATCAAACACTTTATTCGAAAACCGTCAAAATGACAAAGTTCATAATGAATATTCAAATGAATTATTCCACTTTTTTGTTTGTTCGCGACGTCACATTTATAGTGCATATTTTCCGGGTAACATTTCGATACGTCTGCGTATAATAACGAGCGCATTATTCATATTATATTATTATCCCTTACAATGCGTGTCCTATAATGATAAAAAAAGATTGAATTTCGGTGCAACGGTTTCCTTTGTTTATAAAGCCGCCGTTGTATAATTATTTCGGTGTGTACGACGCGTCGAGGAGTTCGTTGACGTAAAACGTTTTTCATTAGTCGGCGGTACTTCATGAACCATCGATCTGTATTTACCTATGCAGCGGGTACATTTTAACCGAGCAGTCTTTAATAACGGAATCGTTAAAATAGCCAATTAGCGAGTGGAAATATTGGAACGTGAAATATTGAGAATTGGATGCGGCACGGCAACCACGCCAAGTATAAATACGCCTCGCGCCTTTCATGCGAGCAGCAATTAAACTCTAGCCGATCACGGTGTAATCGCTGAACTTTCCTTCGTTTCGTGTCAAGAATAAACATATTTGATTGTTCTTCTCATTTGTGAAGTGTAATTACTGTTCCATAGGGACGGGTTGAAAAAGATACTTGCTACTTAACTCTTTGCGCTCGTACGTACGAATATTACTCGACAGTAGACTTATTCGAAAGTGTGACATCTTTTAACCCTTTGAACTCTGTAAGCTCCAATATTGCAACAGGAATAATATTAGATATTTTAATGAATCTTAAAGAAACTACCTCACAATTATTAGATTTTTCACGCATCCAAATTTTGCACTAAGAAGGAAAATAAAAGATCTAAGAAATGTTATAGCATTTTTCATTTTCGCCAGGAATACTATAAAAATTAGTTGCAGTTGCTGATAGATTACAAAACAACCTGGAGTGATAAGGGTTTATTGTATTATGTTATCATACTGTCTTTAATAATATTGGTGAAAAGAATTGTTCGTGTTGTTTAATATTAACTAATCGTCTTTCGAAATACATTTCAAGTAAATCATTCAAAATAATACAGAATCATGGAAAAGTAAATGTGAAAGGATAGTTAAACTATGATTATTTGAAAAGATTTCTGCATTATAAATAATACCTAATGCGGTGACATTCAGCTAGACGAACGTGCAATAATAATAATGCTATTCAATCGAGTTATTTAATATTATATTTTTTCCATTTTATGTGTTTCGCTGTATGAAATGGTGCGACGTTCAACGTATTGAAAAAGAAACGACTCAATGAAAAAGATATTTTTATATGTTTGTATTTTGAAAACATCTTTTTCGATGATAGTTATTTTACAAGATGTTCCGATTATTGTTTAAAGTTTTATAGGAGAGTATGTTAGATGAATTAGATAAAGTAAATAAATTAGGAACTGGAGAATAAATTTTATAATTAGGGACAGTGAAGGTTTTCGAGGTCAATAATTAATATTTATTTATTAATACCTCTTTTCTGAATTACCTTATGTTTCTCAAACATTTTTATTAACCATGAATGTTCAAAACTTTCGTTAGAATTCAAAACAATTATTAGGAAGAAAGAGAGGCTCTTCAAACTACAATATATACAGGAAATGAATTTGTTATTATGCACTGCGGTCAAAGTTTCATTAATACGCATTTAATTATTTAACATTCTCTGCCGAGTTTCTGCAAGGAGAGCGCATAATGGAGAGTTATCCAAGTTCTGCAAGATGGACATTGTGTTACCACGGCCTTAATACGTACATAATTGCAACTAAACCTTTTACTGTAATACTATATTATTATTACATAAATATCTTCCCTTAGTAAGGGAATGAACTACGACAAAGTATGGAATAATTTACAAATTGGATCTGTTCCGGCACGGTTTATTTGGTTAAGGTACATATCATAAAAAAACGGCAGCTCAACGACCAAAACCCCGAGCGCACAGCGACCGGTACCTTTGCTGGTCAGAAGGGACACCGTACCCCCTACCTCCACTACTAGTAATGTGGGCGTAGGTTAAAAAACTATAACTAACAACACCCCGAGCGTTTTAGCCTTCTGATTTGTCACTAAGAACACCGCCCTATCTCAGTATTTTTATATATATAGAGAGACACTGAGAGACATGACGCTGTACTCACTGGACAACACACACACTTTAACTTTGTAACCACATACACATTCCTTTTACTCAATACTAAACAAATACAGTCCACTTTCGAACGAGAAAAGGAGAAGCCTTTTTTCATCACATCTATTTCACACAAGGTTAATTCGGCGTGTGAAAGTGTTACGCCACGTCCACTATTACTGCCTGGAGAGTGTGCACGAACAGGCTCCTTCATTTCAAAATGGTTTAATGTAACAATTAAAAACTTAAAATAAATCTATGTCAATGTGTGCGTTAAATGAAATTTAATGAAATGATTATTCTATGAAATTACTTGAATTATGAATTTATATATTGTAGAGTGTTTTAAAATATTCTTTTGAATATATCATGTACATCCATTCATTATCATTCCGCGCTATTAATTACTGCTTACTTTGAAAGATTTACTCGGAATAAATTCTGTGTGTTTGCGATAAATCGAACTGTGATCAAATGCTTACGAACATTGCTGAATATTTGAGACAGAGTTACTATTGGATAGTCCAAGGGAGTGATTCGAATGCATACAATTTCACTAACGATGAGTTCGCAGCCGCTGTTGCAGTAACTCCGGGACACGTTACACGGTGGAAGCAATTATCTTCGTTTAATTAATAAGTCGGTTTTGTTTTCGATAATCCTGCGGTGACTCATTAAACCTGGCCAGTGCACAGAAGGTGTTGCACGCAATACTGGAGCGTGACATTCAGCTTGCGCCATTGGTCTAGAATCCATTAAATTAGAGGAAGGATATAGAGCTAAAATCTCTGTTACATTTCAAAATCCAAAAATAAAGTTTATTCATAAATTATTTATTAATTCATATTTAGAGATAAACTTCATTGACAAAACTCCATTTAGAATTCTGGTAATTGCTCGAATACGGACGTTGTACGAAAACCATAGAATCTTCCACCAAAATTGAAGAAAAAGTGAATTCCTATCGCAAACAGTTAATCCATTAACCAAATTTTTTTTATTAAAATATTATTATTAGGATATTAGAATATTATTATTAGAATATTAGAATATTATTATTAAGGTATAAGAATATTGTTATTACTTACCAACTCAGCGGTTAAACAATAATCACCGGAATTATCATTACACGAGTACGAGGCGTTTTTCCGAAAACCATAGACTCCTCCATCAAAATTAAAGAAAAATTAAATTTCTATTCATCGCGAACACTTAATCGATTAACTCAATCTTTACCGCCCTTTCGTACGCACTCATTTTTACCAACAGATGGTTTAATAAAATCTATTATTTACTATTACAGATTAATAAAATCTACTATAACGAATATTTTAAAGCAATCTAATAAAAGCATATCTCATTAAATGAATTTTACAATAATCATAAGGAAACTCGGAAAATTAACTTAGGAAACATGATCGAATTTAAAAAATAATTTAAATTAAATAAAAAAGTTTGTTAAGCCGGGAGCAAGAGGTTTATTTAAAAATGTGAAAGAAACTTTCTTTGTATGCCCCGCTCTACTCGCTGAGTTAACGGCCAGTGGGTATTGAAATCTTTAAGATGGATGATTAAGAATTGCTTCTTGATAGCGAATACTTTAATTTATTGTAAAAATGTGAACAGTATGTTTAATGTGTAATGTGTGTGTAAGGACCGACGTCCTTTTCAATATGACTTGACTGCCTCACTGAATCGTGAGAAGTGACGAAGTGTCTTCTCGTCTCCGACGTCGACACCTCGTGTTGGATTGAGTATGAGTTGTCTTTTTGCTTTTACACTAATCGGCGCATCTTTGCTATGGTTTGGCTAACGCTCTTTAGCCAGCCCTTTTCCGAGCGGGGGTGAGAGCAATGTGTGTGTGTGTGTGGAGGGGGTTTCTCGAAGTTTCACTAGCTTGCGAAGATTTCCTGCAGGTTGAAACCTGTCTCTAAAGACCCGTGTACATATGTTTGGCCGACCCTTCGAAAATCCCGATTTTATGACCTGGTTGGTTATTAAGACGATAGAGACAAAATTCTATGCCTATTGTATGCATCTAAATTGACTAAAAATAAATGCTATCGCGATGGTAAATATGTCGATTATAGTAACTAAAACTCAAAAGTATTAAAAAAGAATGAACACTAAATTTAACTCTCTGTCCGAACCATGTCATAAACGAAACTTCGAGAATCTTTTATAAGGGTCTTCTGTATCGGACGGAACAAAGTTTCTTTTATCGTCATTCACATTTGAACGACAAAGTCTCTGAATAAAATATTTAGACAGTTTTATATATAAATCCATATCATTCATAATGAATAGAACGCCAATCAATGTGATATTTATTATGTATTTATCAAATTCTATTTAAAATCTTCACCGCGAGTCTGGCACGACGTTGTAAAGGATGAACGGTTAATTAACAGAAAATTGAGTCGGTGTGCCAGCTGTTTTCGCTATGGTTTAACGTAATTCTATGTGGCATCGGATAAAACCTGCCGACTACTACTAATAGCATCCATTAGTTTGAGGTCGCGCCACCTATTCTGAGGTTGTCATTACGGCTGACCATTGCAGGTTTACACTACTTCGCCCAAGTCGAACTATTAGCGGACAGCTATCGTTGTGCCAATACTTGCCCCGCGATTCTATACAGTCGGTAACGGCCAGTAAACTTTGCCCGATAATCTGTAATACTGCATTACACGACTCCCGAGAAATAATGATTCGTTTAATCCCCATTGGGAAGCATTCGAGAGCGGAACTCTATCGGGATGAATGCGATTTCGAGATCGTCCGGATTATCGAGTTACGTATGATATTAGTTATCGTCAAATTTAACCGTTTATTTGTCTGACGATAGTCTCAATCGAGGAATAATTTTTTTTATAATTTTTTATATCGTGAAGGATCCTTTAAGGATTTTCAGGAGATTTCTTTATATAAAATAATTCTGTATTAACAAGCAATTCATTTGAATGCAGTTTATTATTTTGTTTTATTCTTTTGAAATCTTGAACTATTTTAACGAGAGAAAGTTTAGAACGATACTTCACACGGATGTTCACTTTATATCAGTTATTAAGATAGTATAATTAAGTATAATATAAAACAAGAGGTTTTACTTTCGGAAATTAGTGAAACGAGGAGAATAGAATTAGGTTTAAGTAAAATTGCATTTTTTAGAAGTTTTCCAATATTATCCGAGCACACGAGTTTCTTTATAATTGATTGTTAATATCTATCTAATTATTGTCTAATATTCCTATTTACAATAAACAACTAATATTACGTTGCAATCGTTATAATTACGTTGTATTATGATTATTCTTCGCGAATTTTCTCATATCAATCTCTATAAAATTATACTGACGAAATTAATATAATTACTATGAATGTTTCTACATTTTACAAAAACTAGATGCAACGAGTTATTATTTCCGTCAGAACGAATGACCGTTATTTACTGCAGTCGACAAATTAATTATGGAATTAGAGCTGCGGAACAGGCTTTATTATTAAATGGTTCGGTGAACACGTACGACTCGTGTTGTTCCGAGCTAAATAATGATCGCGCGTCATAAACTTCAAGATGGGATGCTGCGGTTAGCGGATTCGCTAAACACGCGATCTCCTTGGATTTGGTCGATTTGCGTGTCAAGACGTTGCAATATGAATATCAACTTTCGAGTACAAATATCAGAAGCAGACTATGTTTCAGTATATTTTATAAAAAAAAAGAATTTTTCACAGTAACAATCGATTAATGGTCTCTTCGATTTATAATTTTGTTCTATGTTTGACTATTCGACAAAAGAAATGAATTCTTCATTGGACATTTTGTATTGTAATTGTTTCTCATAGTAAATCCACGATTACTTTAGAAGCTGTCTTTTGACACTTTCGTTAAGAATTGTGTTAGGACTTAAAGTTGTCCTATATTTTATTTATAAAATTATAATAAGTGATCGTATCAGTTTTCGTATGTCACTTCAGACTGACGTTGCTAGCAAGAACCCAGAATTTTAGAATAAGTCACATTTAAATACACGGTACGTTGGATATCATGCAACGACAGAAATGGAGGCAATTACTAAAATCTTTCAAAATTTTTATATTCAACATTTACATAATTTTATACATCAAACTTATGATTTCATTAATATTGAACATGAAACTTAAACTCGTTGGTAGCGATTCATTAATTCATCTTAAATACAAACGTGAGAAACACGTTAAATATTATATTTAACACATTAAATATAATATTTTTATTTCAATCTGAATATACTAATGCCATTAACAAAAGAAATTCACTTTTATTTAATTTCGATCTTTGTAAATTCTATCGAGGTAATTTTTACGGATTGTACTAATGCATTATTTGTTTATTCTTCAGTAGTACATCGAACAAAAATGATGTAACAGTTTAGATAACATGTAACTTGATTTTGTATACGATTTTTCATGACCTGCACAAGTCAAAACAAAGAATTACCAAAAACCTGCGTTCCTGGGCAAGATTTTAAAACTAAAAGTGTGCTGCAATGGGTTAAGTATGGGATAACAGATGTGAGGTCTGTGAGATTATGGATTGGTGAACTGTTTTACTGTGATACTGTCACCTTGATGCCTGAAAAGTGAGTGCCCTAGGGAAGGCAGTGTCTAGTCTTAGAAACACCCTTGTCAACGTGGCTCTCGCTGAGCTTAACACTTTGTTCACCGACAATTTTACGCAGAAGCTATCCTATGTCACCGGTTATTACTAATGCGAGTGCAAACACGAGTTGACTCGTAACCGGTCAAGAATGCGTTAACCATTTGCGGACGAAGACTTTTTAAAGTACAGAAAGCTTGCAACATATGAAGCTAAATCATACATCGAATGCTTAAACAATAATAAAAAAGGGAACTATACACTGATCATTTGCTAATCAAGTAATTAAATCATTAGTTTGCAACTTAATGTTCCAATTTATCCGTAAAAGGCGTTCAAACATTTCTCTTCGTTTGGATTTTTTTACGCGTGTTTTTCTTTCTTCGATTATTAGGTTGTACCATAAATTCGTGGCGTTTATCTTTCTACCATAGGAAATAGTGTTTTGTTAAATACAGAAAATTTTTAGAACTTGTTGCACAGTAATACCTTCCTCTGACTGAACTGAAGTATAGAGGTTTAGCCACCCAAGTCATCGTATCGTTCTATGATTACAAAACGTAACCACCACAATGCAGTAACTAGAGACATATATTCTATACACCAACCTCGTAGTCTTAGAAGGAAACATCCTTGGGACATATCACCGTAATATATTTCTTGACCATACTAAGTCAAGTTACTGAATGTGCTACTGGACAAATCGTAAAGATTCTTGGAAAATAGAAAAGAAACGTGACGCGAGTATGAACATAAGGATAAACACTAACTTACGTAACGACCTAATATTTTCTTATTCTTCTTCATCGTTCTTTGACACTAGGTAGAAGAAACGAGTCGATTTGATGAATATTGAATTTTATAAATGTTAGTTAATTACGTGAACATGTATTCGAATTGTCTATGTTCAACCCTTTGCGTTTGAGACTCTCGGTTACTCCATTTGACAGCAAATTTAAGTTTGATATATTATATTGATATTTGTATAATGCATCAATATGTGAAAGGTAAACAAAATAGCTTTGATTTTTCATTTATGTATGTTTCATTTGGTTTTGAAAACTGTCGTCCATATCTTATCAGAAAATGTTAAATATTTTTAAAAAATCACAATTCTGAGGATATCAAGACTTTCTAGTGCAAAAGGTTAATATAACTCGATTCTGACCTTACGAGAATCAATGAATTGACCAGGGTGAATAGGAACTGATGCTAATAAAATAATGGGAAACATAGAGAAATAGGACACTTACTTTCTTCGATGCTTACGACGCTGTTTCCTTTCACCTTTGAACGCGAACTGCCAGTCTTCTGTCACGTGTTTCGCACCCCTTATGTCTTCGCGTTATGAGTTATCGATTGGGAAAACGTTTTTTGCTGGTTTTCAATAACTCGGGTTATAAATCAGTTACAACGACGTATGTCTCGTAACATGCGAGACACACCTCTACGGTGATCGTGGAACCCACGAAAAATGCATCAATATGTGAGTTTCCAATGCGATTGTGATTTCAACTTATGGTGGTTGTCAATTTTATTTCAACAAGATGAGAAATAATACTATTTACAAATAAAATTGCATTCTTAACACGTTGAATGCCGTGGTCAGCGGTGACACCTAATCAAGTTGAATTATTATACTTCATTCAATGAAACGATTATTTGAAAATATTTCTATATTGTACATAATGTTACCTGATGCGCTGACATTCAGCTGGATGATGCAATAATAATAATGCAATTGAAAAAAATGAAATCGTGCGGTATTCAACGTGTTAATAATGAAGACACTACCAAGAGAATTTCAATTAATTCGAATAATTCATTCATTCGTTTTTTCGATATTTCAATTGGAAATAATTATACATAAGTTTTGTGCATTTTTAGTATCAAGTTTCTATGTGTGATCGCGCAAACTTTTTTATATAGACTTTATTATTGTTTTAGAATTTCGAATGTAGAAATTTAATTATTAATTGTTAATTATTCACTATGATTTTCGAATCATTATACTTTGTACTTATTTATACATTAAACTCTTCACTATAATGTCGCCCTGAAATACTTAGCAGCACTTCGTGAAGTTCGACATCTTACAGAAGTTCGAAGTCCTGAAATGTTCGTAGTTTGAATACCTTGTCCCTTGTCAGACTCGAACGTTTGCTGGTCTAAGAGATTTATCGACTAACAACATCGTCCCTTCTCTGCCATGTTCGAGGTTAAGGGAATCGTGATTTGGACTGTAATGTAAATAAACAGAATCAGAATCTTTTTTTAGAATATTATACTAAGATCATAGTACCCTATGAAAAAATCTTGAAATATAAAGAAATATAACTTCAAGAGTGATTTCGATTATTTCAATTACTCCCGAACATTTGTTCTATTGTCAATAACGAGTAAGATACTTGAAACTTCGATTCGATCAATTTCATAGAAAATCTTCGTGCACCTAAATCTGAATGAAATATGTTTCTAAAAAATTAAATATATTACATACAAATTACAAATTTATAAAAACTAAATTTATTAACACTAGAATTACCAAAAATACAAATACTTCTTTAACCCTAATCGTACCACATGTTTTTATAACGAATCATACCACAATGTGACTCTCAGTCACTCATCAGAATAAAACGAATGATTAAAATGTTATTGTTTTTGTTTATATGGCCGAAATTTTAAAAGCCCCCAAAAAACTGTTGGAAACGCTGTATAAAATAATCAAAAAATTTAAGTAAAAATTTCAAATGCGACTAAAAGTCACATCGTGGTCCGATTAGGGTTAAGAAACGATTCAAGAAGCTGATTTAGCAACATCTAAACTGAAATATAAGCCACGTTTATAGCTTTCATAAAGAACTGTTCAGAAGACGGTTCAAGTGCTCGGTAGTTCTAGTGTTAATACTTCATATACGTTTCACATAAATTTCTATTTGGTTTCCTAAAAGATGTGTCATTTCTTAGGGCGTCAGAATTGGAAATATTCATTGCTCTATATGGAAATAGACAGTAAAATAAACTTCCATTTACTTCATTCCTTTTTCCATGTACCTAATTAAAAAACTTACTGCTGAACAACGCTGACAACCTGTTTAACAAATTGTTCACCAGCATACGAGTCTGAATTAATTTACAGTTGTAAAATGCCGCCGCCGTTGCGGCGCTTATCGCATCCAACCCAGACGTTTTTCCTTCCGCATTTCCCTTCCCGAACTTCTTCCTTATCAAGAGTACAATGTCAGAGTTACTGGACGAACTCTTAATTAGGATCCAAATAAGAAAGACTGAAAAGTCAGGAAATTGAACGGCCTGGCCAGACTGATCGGTAAAAACGTGGGGACCGAAAAGTCGTTGGCAAAAGAAGAAAGGGGGAACGTCGTCGACCTGAAGCAAGTCTGCCACTCAAAGCATTTAAATTATATAATTTATCGTTTGCGCGAGTTAACCCCTTGCCCTACGATTTTTTTCACAATCGTGCTTGGTGAAATTATTTCATCGTTACTAATTCATTGAGAAAAGAAGAAAATTTCATACAATTTTCTTTGTCTACGTTTATACTCGAAAAAGGTTAACGATGAATGATAGAAAGTCAATATTTAATTTCTATTTTGAAAAGTAAGCAACGCTTGGATTTGTTAAATAGAGTTAAAAGTTTTCACGAGCCTGAAATGATGTGATAAGGCAAAGGATTAGCATAGTCTTGTAAGCTAATAAACGAAAAGTTTGTAATGTTTTCCTTATAATTTTTGAAAGACGTTCAATTTATTTTTGTGAGTTTATAGAAAATATTGATGAAGTATTTCCTGTGTTATTAATTGTTGTTACAAGAAATTAATGCAGAAGAAGAAACGAACACCTCGATTAATTATCATTTTTATCACGTTAATATCATTCTTTGATTATCATTTTTTCCCAAATATTTTTCTAAGTTAATTAAAAAATTAATTTAATTCTCTTCAAAGTATAGTATAATTCAGTAATAATTGATGTTCGTATCAGATTGGTAAAAATACACTGTCGTTTCTCTATAGCAGTGTAACAATATTAATTATTATAAATAGAAAAATAGTATGTTGTCGGACAAAATAGGCAATACGATTAACGGTGTTCAATTGAACAAACCCAGACGTTCCTGAATTTTTCATGAAAGATTATCTTACAATTTCTCTTCTCGAAGGGAAGCAGACACATTTAGGTTAATGAAACGTTTAAAGGTTAGTTCCCATCAGATTTCTCCCATTATAGAGTCTTCCTTTTGAAACGCGTCAGTGGCGAAATATTAGGGAAAAGGTTCATTTATTTCACTCAAAATAATATGGTAATTATATCGCGAGAGTATATCGTGACTCTGTTGGAATTTTCAATTTGGAGAACATCAAGTTCAATCCCTTAATTACTGGGCCGTTTAGACAATTGCTACGACGCGGAAATACCTTAAGGGAGTGCATTTCAGAAAAGCTCGCTTACTACAAATTTTTTAATTACATTTGCCGGTAATTGAAAAATTCCTCCGCGGGGAGTGACAAAAGCATCTGTCTTCAAGGCTAATCAACCAATCAGCGGGCGTCCCGCGGTCCGATCAGAATGTAAATTACATTGCTTCGGCGACTGCATTGCGCCAGGCCATCGCAAAGAAAAGGTTTCGCGAGCAGCGATAAAACGAACCATCGTATCCTATTCACCCGAATGTACGTTGGATTTTAAGACTGCTTTTGACATCGGAATCCTTTTGCCAACTCCACAAATAAGAATTTCAGACTTTCCTTTTTGCGAGACACTGTGGAACGCGTTGTACACAGCGTGCTCTGACGAAAGTAACGCAAACCATTTTCTACGGTACTATTAAAAGCGAAGATGAATTCTTTTTATGACTCATTACCGTTAGCGACGATCCTTTGTATCGCTAATAAGTACTTCCAGTGAACTTTTCCAAAAAAAAGCTGTAATTTCTGTCCTTTTGATTGCGCCATTGTGTAAGTATAAAGACTTCTAAGTTGTTTTTCTAATAACGTTTCATTGATACAATTATTTTATGGTGTGTTAGGAAAGATTTGAATGAATAATTAGATTGTTTAATTGATTTCTTATTACATATCGTTATATTTCATTGTATACATGTATTAATAATAATTAGATTGTCTGTGTCGAAAGTAATTTCTATTTTTTTGGAAACGAATTTTGAGGTACAATTAAGCACAGTTTTATTAAGTACTTAATAGAATCAAGATAAAGTGTCTTTTCGCTTCAAATTTATCATTTACTGTTTTCCTAACATTTTTATTCGCATGTAGATGCCCAAAGTTCCGCAGTTTGCCTTTAATATCTTTCTACTAGTGCGATTTATGGCTAAAGAAGTCTTACGTTTTAAGCGCTACATATCATTTTTAGGTCCGCTTGCCACTGTACACTGGGTGTCCCGATTACCTTCACTGTTCCGAGCATTCCCATTATTTTGTGTGCCGCGACAGAATAGTTCAAAATAAAATTCGAATATTTTAACAAACAAAACTTCACATCAACGGACATTTCTCTAATAACGAAATTATTCGAATTCCAAGATAATTGCGTTTCTCTAAACATAATCATTTTTTTTCGAAATTTAATCGAAATTTTCAATTGTTCGTATCCCAAGTTCCAATTACATCGATCTTTCGCGAGACGAGTTTGATACGAAGTCCATGAAGACACACGAAAAAAAAATAACAAAAATTCAGACAATGAAACGGAGGAAAATGAAATTGTCCGTGGAACATCACCGACAAATAAATTCTGGTAGAATGCGTTAAGAGAGCAGCGTTAAATAACTCACGCCGATACTCGTCGTATGAAACGCTTCTGCTTTTACTTCAACTGTCTATATATACAATCAGCAACAAAAGTATTCGAGCGTTATGCATGCTTAGAGTAAATGTTCCATAATTACTAAATATTTTTAAAATTGTATTGTATATATACCATGAATGCAACTTGTTCCAATGAATAGTACAATTTTGTGTAGAATTTTCTTCATAATCTATCACTATTAATAATCACAATTATCTAAATTTATTTTATATACAATTTTCTCAATAATCTATCATTATTAACAATCTCAATAATCTAAATGTATTTCTTCCCATCTGTTACCAATATTGCCATTTTTAAAAATTTTTATTTTTAAATTTACATTAACTTAAATACTTTCGTTGCTGATTGTATATATATGTGTATCTGTCGGTGATCCGTGTCCTCAAACATATATATCATGAATGCAGCATATTTCAATAACCAGTATTATACGGTGTACAATTTTCTTAATAATCTATCATTATTAACAATCTCAATAATCTAAATGTATTTTTTCCCATCTATTATCAATATTAGTATTTTTTTTAAATTTAATTTTTAAACTTACGTTAACCCAAATACTTTCGTCGCTGACTGTACATACGTGTATCTTTCGGCGATCCTGTCCTCAAACTTGCCGCGCTGAACGTTTTTCGTCGGCGGGGGTTGTTGATTTCTGTAAATGGCCCCGGCTGCGCGACGCAACGTAAGTACCTAGTACACGTTTGCTACCGATTTCGGAGTAAATTCCCCGTAATATTCAGTGCCGCGTGCAACGTGCCATCGTTCGTACCGACGTTTAATGCCGCAGTACAGAATCTAGGCGCTGCTACCCGTGAGATCAATAACCCATAAAGGGGTAGTTTCCCGGGAGGCAGTGTGTTTTCATTCCATCGGATCAGGAGTATTTTGGATGCCAATATAGGATCCCCGCTATTCGTATGTTAAACCTGCAATCGACTGCTACGTTAAACAAACTGTTATTCTCAGATGAACCAGCCATTTCTTTTAACCCGCCCCTCAGTCAAAGCGCGTCGGTTTTCCCTCAGCGAGCCTGCGGGAAAGAATATCAGCATTCAATCGTCTTTTTCGGTTACGAGTACGTTGCCATTAGAAAATCGAGCTGTGGATTATAAGTAACTATTTAGAGCGCTTTTTAATCTCTTCTCTTATAATGTGATTCTGGGTTAGATGGCTTAATCATATTTAGATCATCAAGTAACTGTGTTTTTAATTGTTTTTTGTGGTATACTGAATCTTCCACAGAAGCCCATTTAAATGTTATTTATAGTTGTAATATTTATAATATAATTGTATAATAAAATTTATATAATATATATATATATATATATATATATATATATATATATATAATAATATTAAATAATATTATGTTACCAATTATACCACTTTATTTGATAAATAAATATATTTACTTTCATAAAGATTTATTTCCTCTAAGATGTAATAATCTTTTTAAAAAATGTAGGCCATCTCTCCCGGATTCACCCTAATATCAAGTGAGACTCGCAATGAAAATTTTGAACCGAATTCGATAAATCTGATTGTTATTTAGTTGCTTTTCGTGTAAATGAAATGTTACTTGTATATTATCAGGTGTTAAACTTAAATAAGTAAGTAAATGTAGACATAGAATAAGCATCGAATTCTATTCTGTTTCTATTACACTGTTAACAATAAAATAGTTTTATCAAACATATTTTATTTCAAACTACTATTCCAATTAATTTACTATATCTATTTATTAAATATTTTTACTAGAAAAATGTTAAATATCAATTAGATGTATAATGCGACATATAATGTATAATTTAAATATATGAAGTGTAATATAACTAATATTAAATTTGGAGTATAGAGTAAATGTCAGGTTACGATTCATCAATTTTGCATTACCACCGGCGATTTCATTTGTAAATGTATCGATATATACATGAAATCCTGTGTTCAACGAACCTAATATAGAAATCTGTTCCAATATTGTCTTCGCAAATAGAAATACTGAAATTTGTCTTGAGAAACATGAAATTCAAATACGTTTTCGTTGCAAATGTAGATATACTTCTAATATACACTCATTAACATATTGCAGGAATATTCACCTCAGAAGGTTCCCAATTACTTTGTGGCGTGCAAGTTCGTCCATAAAATTAAGATTCTGAGGGCGTGAAACCAAAAGGAATATAGTGCGTAAGATCAGTTCCGCAGTAACTTTCTGGTCCACTGCGTTTCAATTTAGCCCGTGTAATGAAACTTCCTTGTAAGTTGAAGTGGTCTGAATGATTTTGAGCATTTATTCTGTAAGTTTTCAGTTCTTTATGTCATTTCCTCTCAAATTTTTGATGAGCCCTTTGGAGACAACGGAAATGTTACGAGAAGTGAAACTTATTTCACTTTAATGACGTTTGATTATAGTATTACATCGTTTACTTGTAACTTATATCGTAAAATATTAAGTTATTTTATTCTTATCATTAATTAAATGTTTGTTCGTAAGTGGAATATTGATTGAAAAGTGAAATTATTTTTTGTGAGTTGCTCGTCAAAGAATCGTTTTCATTTATAATAAATGACTCATTCACAATACAACGATTGTAATCATTCGTTTGTAACATAATTATAATAAATTTATTACAATTATTATTTGTTTGTATTAATATAATTATAACAAATTTATTATAGAACAACATTTATACAACGATAAGAAATTAATTTGTTACTATTGTTCGCTTCTGAAAGTTTTTATTCATTCGATAAGAAAACTAAAATATATGATACCTTTTAAAGGACATATTACAATTTCATTTTTATTTCTTTACTTTCGCAGTTCATCATATCCTTCAATACTTAATCTACTTCATTTTCCGTTGGTATTTTAAATTTCCTCTATCGGTCTTAATGGCCGCTAGCGAACGTCTAAGAACACATACTGGCTAAGTGTTTGTAAACTATCGAAGCATGAGCTTTAATTTGCCCCTCTGATAATTGGTAACTTTTTATAGAGCAGCATTTAAGTTTGATCTTTGCGTTAGCTAATCCTAGAACTCTATTTACGAATCATTAAAAAATTCTACAGGTTTCTTACCTTCGTGTACCCAAGCGTTATCTTGTTGGAAGGTAAAATTCTTGATCAATATTCTTTCTCTACATAAAATCCCGCGAATTTCCATTTATAAAGTCAACATATCGATCAGCAGTAGTGTTTCCGCTGACTAACACTACACATCTAACTCTGAACATAGAAAAAAACTTAATTGTTCATCAAATTTGTTTGAAAATATTTCTACTATAATGATACATAATGAAAAGAAAAAAAGTCAATTACTGAATATTGTTAAATTATAATCCTTTTTAACTAATACAGAATTATTATATTGAAAATATGTTTCCAGTATCGTGCCTAGATATCATTTATGAGTACACATCAGTTTGTTTTGTATAATGGCAACGAGAAAGCAGTGTTGATGGCTGTCAGATACTCCGTATCGCCGTGTAAACAGTTTGAATAGTTGAAATCTGTTTTGGGTGGCATGTATCTCATTGCCACGCGACTGACAATGAGTATCACGTGCGAAAGTCATTTTCAGATTCACCGATTTGTCAGTTGAATTTCACTTCGTCACTCTGTGCTTAATATATCCGTAAACGATACGTTCTGTTTAAGATGTGTTTAAGTTATTTGAATTAAAATTTTCTTTAAGTTCTATTTAAACTGTTTTCATTAAAACATTAATGAAATTTTGCTAGAGTTCTTTGAAGCGTTAATTAATTACATGAGCTTTAATATTTACTACAAGACAATATCTAAGAAATGAATTTTGAGAAATCTGGCATGTTTCAGGAAGCAACGGTGAAAAAGAAATTAAATATTTCGTATCGAAATAAAATTCTTCTGGAGATACCGTTTCTTGCACGTTAAATATTCATATTCTCCGACAATTCTATTTTCATTCTAGTGAACGTTCAGATGAAATTCTTTAAAATAATCATAAAATATCAAGCACGAAAGACTATGGTACCCGCTATTTCTTGCTCTTCAGGTTCAATCAAAGTAAAAACGTTATTAAAAACACGTTAAAAGTACACGATCCGTCTATAAAGAAGATTCCATTAGCGACACGGCAGGCCGAAAGTGGTGCTTCTTCAAAGCTAACAATTTTCATCTTAATGACCTAAAATTTCTAATTAAAATGAAACATCTAATAACCAGATCATCCCGCAGTAGAAACGAGTTACGAACAAAAAGCGAACGTTAAATTTTCAAAAACGTTAGACATTCAAATCAATATTCAACATGACGAAACTCGAATAATCAATATAATAAATATATAATCACAATATTATTACAAAGATATAGAATTCTACAAACCGTTAATCACAAAAGAAAAGAATTCTATCATCCAATCAACGATTCGCTTTCATTACCCAATCTCTGTCCCAGAATTAAACGCACATGCTTTCAATCGGCACGTCGGATTGCATCATTTGTTTAGATTGGAAATCAAATGAAATGCCGTGTGATTCGCTGAGACCGAAAAACAGTTCGAGCCGAAGAAAAACGCTGGATGCCACGGAAGACCTCCGTCGTTCAAAAGGCGTGCAATTACCACGCTGACGTCGTCAAACCAATAGTTTCCCCGTGTCCGTCATTGGAGGTTCCGCCATACCGGTTAAGAAAAGAGCGTCTTCGTTCCAGCGGGAGATTGATTTTGGGACGACAAGTACATCTGGATCGTTTGCACTGGTTTTCCATCATACCTTCTTCCTGTCTGCTTTTCTTCCTATTCGAGGATACCGAACAGCGAAGGTAGACGAACAAATCAAGACCTCGAACTGTTCGAGCGTGCGAACGAATAGAAATTGTCAAGTTGGACCACATCTCCTGAGAAAAAGTCAGGGAAAATCGATTTGTCCGATCGAATGGGGGATACAACGGTCTCCGCCGGAGGGGGTGGGCGACGGTGAAACCCATCCGTAAAATTGATTTTGGTCAATGTTATGCGACCCTACTGATACCGTTCGAGTATATACAACGAAATCTGCAGCTACATTCGTTAGTTCTTTTAGCGAATTAAACGAAGAGCAACGAGAGTGAAATATGGAATATTGTAACGAATAAGGAAATTGAGTAGATTGATTGGAACCTATTTTTTGAGATGTGGAAGGATGTGCTTTTTCAGAAATTGTTTGAAAATGAATTTTCCTTAATATCGCAACATGCTTTTTACAGTTGTGTTAACTGAGAAATATTAAAGAGATTGATTCACCAATACGCAAACTAAGTGGAAATCAATTGACACTATTCCTACCGAAGGTATCGAAAGATCCTTAAATTTAAATTATTTTCCAAGCTTAGTCTATTCTATATTGACTTCACGATTTTTCCAATGAAGATTACAAATTTAACTACAGGGAAAGTCCAAAATCGAAGAGAAACGATTAAACTGAGAAACTAATTGTGAAAATTTCAAAAGCTCCTTCGACAACTTCGGCAGAAATAGTATTAACACGTTGAATACTATGGGGGTCACCGGTGACCTCAACCAAATCGAATTGCTATAATTCATTCGATTAAACGATGATTATTTGAAAACTTTCCTATATTATAAGTAATACCACTTAATGTACTGACATTCAACAATTCAAACCTGCAATAATAACAACCTAATTCAATTATATAAGTTGATATTACATTATCTTCATATTGTACATTTTTCTCGGCAAAATCGTGCGGCACTCAACGAGTTAAACTCCGAATAGATACACTCTTAGAGTCTCTATACAGGAATTTCAAAAAGTCAATTTAACTGTTGCGTAGTTTTACTGTTAACATTGGACGCGGAACCGTCACAAATTGAAGGTGGTCGCAATAAGTAAAAACAAAGCGACGCTAGCGTTGACTGCAACGATGATTCATTGTATTCCTTTCCCATGACTGCTCGGTAGGTTTAGTGTCAAAATATATTTGTCGACCACTGCAGTCTTCAATCGTTTCACGTATCCGCGACCTGTTAATTCTTTCTGGCTCGAACACGCGCACCAGCGAATACGCGCGTGCGTGCGTGCGTGCGTGCGTGCGTTTCAGGTTGGAGCAGCCACTCGACGAATGAAATCGACGAGAGAGTTAGTCGCGCGGCTCAAGGATGCGGAAACAGCGACTACGTACCCGCTTGTCGAACCGTGACGTCGCGAGGCCTCCCGCTATTCCCGCGGGAGTACCGTGAATTTTCTCCACCCTTCTTCACCCTTTTTCGCTCCACCCCCTTCTACGGGCGCCGTCTAAAAACCAGAGAGCAGAAGGAGGACTGACGTGCTCGAGGATGCTCTGAGAACCATACACGCGTTCGATGTTCCGCGGCTTTGCGTTTTTCTTCCGCTAACGTTCCACCGACAGCTTAAGTGGGGCTGCCGCCACAGTCGCGCGTATAAATACCCGCGGAATTCATCTCGTAGACTTCGGTCTGGGAGTTCGTTGTTCAGTCCTTTTTTCCACTTTTTATTTTCCCTCTGTGTTTTTTCCCTTTTCGTTTGCGCTGATGATGTTGTAGGTTCACGTGGGGCGAGAAACGAGATGTTTTTTTTTTAGCGTTTGGGAATGGCGAATTTCAACTCTCCGCGGTGATTTTTTGGTAGCTCGATTGTAATGTGAATTTTGGGTTTCGTTGCGGGGGATGTATCGCGATTGTGGTTTAGAGGGTAATACAATGTTCGATGAACTTTGTTTGTGGAATAACTGGGTGTCGGGGGTAAAAGAGAAACGGTAGAGTAAATTTTAGTAAAAGGGAATTTTTAATGTAATGAAAATTTTAATATAAGGGAAATTTTAATATGCTGAAAATTTTAGTAGAATGGAATTCTTAATATGAATTTTTAATACAGCAAAAATTTTAATATAACACAATATAATATGATACAATATAATATGATACAATATAATATAATATAATATAATATAATATAATATAATATAGTATAATATAACATAATATAATATAATATAATATAGTATAATATAACATAATATAATATAATATAATATAATATAAAATATTAAAATATATATAACGTAATAGAAATAATTAGAATATAATACAATAAAATATAATAAAATATTCAGAATTATATTTTTTATTCTTCATTTTCGTTCTGGGTTTAGAATAATCTCACTGTTCTGCGGTTTTCGCCATGCACTCTAGATCCGATGATAAATTGAAGTGCTACCTAATATCGAGATAGAACCGAATAAAAAATAAGCAAACACTCAAGTAATCGAAGATCAAATTTTCGAGATAAATTTATATAACAGAGACAATGCGCGTGCAAACTGAAATATTCCAATATTTTACGCATTGCATTCTTTTCACCGAAATTCTTTGAAAGTTTTTCAATGGGGCCGAATACGCGTACGTGCTCAACAGCGGGTGGCATGCGTTGAATAGAAGCGGAAAAAGATTTTGTACAGTGCGTGCCGCAGATATTTATGGATCACACGCAACCGAATTCGTTGAAAGTCTGAGCGCAGAAAAATAAAAAATGCATATGATTGTTCACTGTGATCTAACTATTCGATACTACGCTATCATCTCGAATGTTGCTTATCGATACTCCGTACAAAAACGTGCGCATACTACGAAGTGTACAAATAGAAAAATATTTTTTTACAAATATTTTCTTTAAATATTTTCGAATGTTTCGGAAACGGAATTTTTAAGTTAACAATGCCCTCGTGAGCTATGTTTCTCTTGGAGCATTTGCACAGAGTACCGTGCAATCCTCGAAAAACGTTTTCTATTCCACTTCAGATTTTTGTACGTTTGTTATAATAATAAAAAATCTGGTAAAAGTAGAGACTAGTAGTGAAGAAAGAATTTAACGATAGAATGATGCAATGATGTACTACTACGTAGATATAAAGCAATTGCGTGCATTGTGTAATTATGCAGATGTAAATATATTCTCTGAACAGCAAGAGAATATAAGAATACTGTATAATTTTTAAATATGATGTTAAAGTATACGGAAATACAGCTCAAATTTCATGAAAATTTATAATTCTACTACTAGAACGTGAATTCTTCATGAATGTTCATACCCTTCACATTGCTGAGACTTTAATTCGCGAATTGTGTATTCTTCTTTTCTATAGAAAAATTTCCTCATATTATGGAGTGTCGTACCCAACTTATGATTAATTACCGTCGCTACGTCATTTGATACACGTAGTTATCCTTAGATAAAGTTGGAATCCTTCAACTAGAAGATCATGGCGTATTAATATTCTAATTATAAGAACATGTTCCTCTAATGAACATGGCGTGCACTCAAGGGTAAAAGCGTTTGATACAATTTATAAATTTCTTAACTCCAAGTGTGCAACGCGTTAAAAAGGCAATTTTTTCATTAACGATAATGAAATTTACGTCTGCAAATATTTATTGCTATCCGATTCAAGGGACCTACTCAAACTGGTCGATCGTTAGGTTTTGAATAAATAAACACCTACAGTTGAGAAATTAATATTTAATATTTCGATTTACTAGTTAAGTAATTAAAATTTCAGGGACGTACACAGATTGCGTTGAAATATAAATGAATACAAAGTTCGTTTCAACGGAGATTATCTTTGCCACGACGGATGTTTCATTCATTTTACAACAAAGAGTCCGCTTTTATACGATACGGTGTAGGAGACGCACAGAAACCGGGCGTCTAAGCTGGAAAATAAACCACACGTGTTTTTCTCTGATGGATACATTCGTTGCGAGCATCAGCGTTCAGTCAGCGTGTTGTAAAAGAAAATGTAACCATGTTCGTATGCAGAAGTCAGAAACCCACTGGTTACTCTTATTGCAGGAGGTTATTCATTTATCTTGGAACTAGCATGCGCGAGAACAGGTTTCAACGGCAACAATAAGCACGAGACTTATCAGCATTATAACTCCGATAATCTCGTAATATTACCGAATTAAAATGAAAAATCACTATTACAATTCCACAGATTTTCACGTAAAATGTCGCTGTAATTCGCTAATGTTCCGATGTCTTTGAATTTTCAATTTACAACGTGATTCAATAAGTTTATGAATTTGCACTTGTACGTTCATTCTATTTCGCTAGTACCATAAACATGCAAATTAATTTACGTTGCAATTCATCAATATGACGAGTCTGCATTCAAACGTGCATTATAATTTGTCAGTGCAATAAGAACATAATAAGTTGTATAATTAATTGCAGATATGTTTTAGCTAGCTACTATTATGATTTGGTAATTAAAGTTACGTTGTAATCTATTAATAGGACTGTTATTTTATTTTCCGAATAAATATTCAATTAAATTTGATTTCATTCAGTTCGAAATTCAAAAATTCAAAATTAATGTTATGCAACAATCAATTGTTTTATATTTGTTGCTACTTTATTTGTGCATCAGTAAAGGATTATTTATAAGAATTTGATTTTTAACATTAATGATTATTTTACTTATATTAAGATCTTGTTCCAACTATTTCTTCTGTACAGTTATTTCGATTCTGTTAATATGTTTCATAGGTTTCCAAGCTTCACAGCAATTGTTCACTGAATCTTCGAACCTCTCGATGTGCTGCCGCACAATTTAACCCCTTAAGCGACGAAAGTGGATCTATATCCATCCTGGATAGCCTATTGCACGATAGGCTGAGCAAATCCTCTACAACGTCGAAAGTAAATCATTCGAGATCGGTTTCATCGGTACGGTCTTTGTTGCGAACCTTTTACATAATTCAACTAATTATTAGTCTTTGTATTCTTTGTCGTTGCACTGTGCATCTTGCAAATGTTCGATTAAAATCAAAAACAGAAATTATCATCACTATACGTTAACACTAGAACTACCGTACCAGTCAAAATTGCTGATTTCAATTTTTTTGTTTCGCAATTATTAATATCTTCGAAGCATTGAATATTCGAAATGATCTTGAAAATTCAGTTTCACTTGAATATTATAATGAATGTCCGAAGAAACTGAAAATAGTCTCTTGTTATAATTCTTATAGGGATTACATACTAATCGTATTAAATACTCGGTAGTTCTACTGTTACTGTCTAGTATCCAATTAATATTGTATATATTATATACATTATAATATTAACAATAGAAAATTGTGTAATATAGAATAGACATTTAACAGATAAGCTGCACGAATTACAATACATATCTAAAACGAATATTGACAAAATAATAAATGTTGCTGGCTTCGTGTTAAATATAAAGTAACTAATGGTACAAAAAATACCATTATAATTTCCTTGTAATCGAAATATTACGTACTGAAGAAGGTTCGTGCAGGTTTTTAACATTAGATACTACCGAGCATTTAATATCATTCATCTGTAGTTCCTATGGAAATTGTAACAGTATATTATTTTCAATTTCTTCGGACATTCATTGTAGTATACAAGTGAAACTGAATTTTCAAGATCATTTCGAATATTCAATGCTTCGAGGATATTGATAATTGCGAAACAAAAAATTTGAAATCAGCCATTTTGACTGGTACAGTGGTTGTAATGTTAAATTCTATTAAGTATTAACAACGACAGTTATCTCTGAATTCTGTGGATAAACTACACTAAATTAATTTAAAAGAAAGTTACGATGTAAATGAAACAAGCTAATGTATTATTTATTTCGTCTTCAAGAATTTGTATCGTAAACACGTGTTTCTTATTATGTACTATAGTTTAGACGGTTCTAGCGTTAAATCATAATTAAAACGCAGAGAACGTTCTCGTAAAATAATTTTCTTTTATTCAACGGCAACGGCATAAACAAAACTTGCTGCTAATATCAATTTCGTCTATTAAATTACTGAAATACTAATTGGAATTGGAGCAAAATTCATTGCTATCTAGAAAACCTCACGAACTTTTTCCGGTACCTAATAATAACTCCAGGCTCGAATGATCTTTCCCGACTACTTCAACGAAACTTGAATTCCATAGCGGAAAAATACGGGTCCATTGAACGCGAGGTATTTATCGATCCAGTTTCTCATTTCATCGAGACTTTTAAAATACTGTCCTTTTCGAATACGTTGTGTCGCGCGGAAAGTGACAGTTTAAAGGTACAGCGTCTGAAAAAATAGATAGATCGCGAAAGAATCTCTGATCCTAACCTCGACATAGTTTCGGCTACGGCGTGAACAGTGATTTACGAACCGAAATGGAGGATACATATTTTTCGAAATCGTTGTTTTTCAACAATACTGTATATCTCCATTGTTTTCTCTCATTTCGTGCGGGGAGAGTTATACGGGCATGTATTCTACGCGCTAACATAAACCTATAATATATTTTAAAAGTATCTGTCGAATATTTTTCCAGGATTATCTTTTATATAAATATGAAAATAGGTTTGTACGTTTTCAGTATAGATGTTTGATAATTAATTTTCAAATATCGTTACATATATTGAAACAGGTGGTTCTTATAGCTGCTGTTCTTATACATTAGTAATTATAATTATTACTGCACGACTTATAATAATTATATTTATGTTTAGTAGTGTCATTGTTATCAGAATAGTAATAGCAGTAGTAATTATAAAATCTTCTTGAGTTCCAATTAAATATTATTTTTGTTATGAATGATTATGCTTTAAGGTATAGGTAAACATCAAATGCACATAGAATTTCTTCCTTTTTCTAGTGAATTATTAATTATAGAGTAGTCCTGCATTGTTGGGAGAAATAATAGGGCAAGGGGTTAATAATTTTATAATGCGTTTGATGCTACATTTGATATTACATTTGATATTACATTTAACATATTGGGTACCGACTAATTTTCAGAGAACTGAATTATCTGGATGGCAATTTTCAATAAGATCAAATTATATCACTATACATACAAGAATTCTAATGTCATATTGTCATGTAATATATTTTAAATAGATAATCAATTCGAATCAAATTTAATATTTTTTTTAAATACTGTAGTAATTAGTGAAGTTGCATAGCTAAGTGTCTTTATATAAAAACGAGATTTCTCGTTACCAGTACGCAATGTATTAACATTACATTTAATAGTACATTTAATATTACATTTGATAATATATTTAACATTATATTTAATGGTACATTTAATATTACATTATAACATTTGATACTACATTAGATACCACATTAGATATTACATTTGATAATTAAGTTTGATGCTACATTTGATATTACATTTAATAGTACATTACTACATACTTTGTGCATACGTTGCTTCGTGAGAACTCCTGCACATTGTGCGCACCATACGAAAATCGTCCAACATTCAGCGTGTCAAGAGGTTAACAGTATACTTGTTGGGGTGGACGGCAATTTGGCAACACCATGGACCTTCCTTCATGCTCCAAATTCGTGACTCTCCGTTGGCCTCGGATCAGACGGGGCCAAATCTCGTTACCCTTCAGAAAATCCAGGTTTATGACCCGACATTTTGCTATTCGAGTCGGAAACGCGCGAGCCTAAAAATATTTGGAAAGAGGAAAACTTCTCACGGCGTGCTCATTTCGTGTGCTAATGCACGGGACGAATTTCGGCGAACTTTTATCCTGCCGTGAAACTATGTTAGCGCCTCTCGCTGCCGGGTAATGGTTTTAGAGTACACTATTTTTCATAGCACGCTATTCCGTGACACTGTATTAATTAACGCTTTACCTTACGACTTTTTCGCGACTATTTTCTTTTTAGCATTAGATCCATTAATAGGTCGAATCAACTGTTCTGAACTTTCCTGTATAAATTTCAAAATCAATTATGAAATTTCGACTCATTTATGTTTTAATTTACTTGTTTTAGATTCAAAATAAGGCTGGAAAATCATCTTAGCGATCTAGCAAAAATTTATACTCAGAAGATTTTCCTAGAAGACTTCGAAGAAAACATTCAAATGACCTCACCACACATAAGCAGCAATTGCATACAGATGCATACTGTCGAGGAAACATCTATGTAATATATACACACGCACTGATAAGATATCTTGCCACATATAAAAAAAAGAAACAAATTTCAGTTTACGCATTAATAATAAGTAATAATAAGAGGAAAAACCTGAAATCGATTATTCCAAGCTATCCGTTAATAAACCTGCTACAGTTAATAATTAGCCAGGAAGAAGGAAATTTTACGTTCATTACAAATGTATGTTTACCATAATGGTTTAAGATTCACGAAAGAAAGGCAATGTTTCTTGAATTGACGATAGAGAAATAATATTTATATTTAGAAAATTTAATTTCAATCTTATTCGATGTTACAAAGCAAGAGGTTAAATGTCACTGTTTCAACGAACTTCGCAAGAAGAATTAAGATTAAAATTATATTAAAAAGACAACGAAGTTATATATATATATATAGAATTTAGAGAAGAAAGCTAAATAAAGTTTGACAGACATTCGGGCAGAATTGTCAGAGCCGAATGGCCGAGTGGAAAGCGTGATTCACACGCGCGTAACGCAACTTCGACTCGTAACTTCGTCACGTAACCGCTTCGCTATCCGAAGTGGAGTAATGATACGTATGTATCACAAACTGTGAAGAGCTGCTGTCGAACTGAGTTTCGTTCCATCGTAACGAACGCGTTTGTCCTATTCCAACTTATTTGGAGAGCTAACGAATTGTTCATCACGACTTTGATGAACTTTAATATAGTTGTTACTTGTATGGATTTTCATGTTTTACCTGAGCTATTATTCAACGATGATACAAATCTATTGTTTCATTAAAATAATAATAATAATAATAATAAATAATAATCTACCGATTATCATAATGATAAATAATAATCGGTAGACTATTATTTATTAAAATTTTCTTCCACGTGGAAATTGATAGATTTACGAATCATGAAATTAGATAATAGCATTTTATCTGAAATTGTTAATAAAGTTATTGAATATTTTGACAATTAGTAGAAAATGATAAAACGTATAAACAGATATAAATAAGAGTTGCAATTTCTTAAAAATTATCATTTAGAACGTTAGGAGGATATATTGTATGAACTATACTATATTTTAATATTTATCTAGTTCGTTTTTTCGTTTGTTTTTCGTTTTTCAACTAGTTTTAGGTTTATTAAGTTTCTTCTTGTTTATGGAGGTTCAGAACGCGAGAAGATAAACACTTTATTTGAAGGATCATACATTGTGTTGATGCATAAGATATTACAACTATCAAGACACTTGATAGACTTAATGCAAACGTCCAACGTAAACCGCCTGAGCTTGTCATACGAAGCCAATCGTAAATGCTAATTATGTGGATAACGTCACTAGAAAGCACTGCGTCAAACTGTTAGAATCTCTATGACCTCTCGCGGACTTCCCCGTCTAAATAGTAATTCCTATCGATTAAATAATAACAAATACAATAAGAATACTAGATAGTAGAGATGCAGTAGAATGTAATGTTCTCAGAACAAAATTAAATAGACGGTGATTCCAAACATTTGTTAATAAATTCTATGAAAATCAGGATATTCTATTAAAATAAACAAACGCTATTAAAATCAGAAAATTCTATTGAAATAAAAAAATGCTATTAAAATCAGACAATTGTAAGTCCTAAATAGCTTCGAGCAAAGTTACAGTAATATAACAGTGTTTTTAAAGTTATATTGATTTTGTTAAAATACAATGTAATTATATATGGGTTGGCACATTGAAATCACATTTTTACAATGATGGAATAAATAAGCATACAGAAAGATGGGAGGTAATGGCAACTAATGTAAATCATATAATAGACTAAATTAATAAAAATATCTCAACAACTTTTCTTTTCACTTCATACAAAAAAACGTTGATACTTTTGCATCGATCCAATACATATGTTTCTTTTCATAATAAAATATAAATTTCATAATTTTGCATTTAAATGAATTTGGAATGAAACACAAATAATTGGTGTATACGTTTCTAAGAGACGCATTTACGATGAAATCATGCCCCGCAAATATATTTATTCAGTATTTTATATGGTAGTTATGTGGATATCAATTTCCCGATTTCACGAGGTCGATTGACGATATGAACCGTGAATATACATCATTGTTTGCGATAAAAGTTACGCCGAACACGTAATAACCTGCATGATTTTTAATTCATTTGATTGATATTCACGACACCAGGAAAGCGTTGATTATCATGGGGAGTCAGCGCATGTACATTATTCATAGCTGACTGCCCTTCTCGGCTGAATCGGCCCGCGATCGAGGCGTCGAGGAATAATTACGGGAAGCAACAATGTAAATGCGCAAACTGAATAATTCAATAACCGAAGCAAAAAGTTTTCGTCATTAGTTCATAGAATCATTATCAATCCGAAAAATGAGATCTCACAATAAAAGCATAAAAACTACATTTACCGTTGGTCACTGATAATAAATCATCTACCTATCATTAATTTCGAAATTTATCTCTTGTGATTAAACATAGAATTTCATGCTTAAACATATTCGAAACAGATTGTACAAATGAAAAATTGTATTTATAACAATAACTATATTTTACGAGATTATTCAAAGGAACAAACGGTAACAATTTTTCTTTCATAATCGTATACAAATTACATCATTTAAACAACACCTTTATTTTACGACTATCACTCATTAGTACTGTCATTCTCTATCAACACTTCATTTTGTACCCCCTATAATCATAAGAAAACAAAAATGGATTTAATTGTAAGATCGTTAAACGGCAATAAAAATTTAGTGTCTTTATATTAATAATACTGTACGTTAGATTAACCGACCGTGATCGACGAGTATACTCGACATAAAAATAGTATTTACCTAAAAGTAGACACTACCTAAATTGCAATTTTAGTAAATACCAAACTATATTCATAAACATCAAGGTGTTTAAGATATTCAGAGAATAATACGAAGTAAAACGGACGAATAAAAAAATATATTACAAAAGAACGATATATAGTGCGAATTTAGGCGAATTTAACAAACTTTTCACAGACGCCGCCACAGCTAACTGGTTAATATACATTAACACGTTGAATGTCATAGGGGACACCGGTGATCCCCAACCAAACCGAATTACTATAGTTCATTCGATGAAACGACGATTATTTGAGAACATTTCTATGTGGTAACATTTCATTACCTAATGTGGTGGCATTCAGCTAGATGAACGTGCAATAATAATAATGCAATTCAATCGAATGATGAATATTATATTTCTTTCATTTTGCATATTTTGCTCTATGAAATCGTCCAACATTCGTCATGCTAAAGGAAGAAATAAATTCCTGTTAACACCTTGTATGTGGGAAACGTAAAAATATTATCTTCATGTACCGTAGTACGAAAGTACTAAACAAATACTTGTATAAATTCATTAACATTTTTTACTAAAGTAGATAGTTCATTCCTTTTGCGTATGGTTGAAAGTGTTTCTATCTGCAATGGAAACTCTCGAAAATATGTTGAATAATAAATAAATGAATTGAATGTAACTGATATAAGTCGAAATAAATAAAATGGCCGCCACGCAATGTGTTAATGTAAATCTTGCGCCGAATTCTATTTAGTTTCCAAAGATTCGGGAAGTCCGAAATGTGCGAACGTTCGGGCGCGTTGATATTTTTAACCGAGCCGTGCGTCACCAATAAATCGCTCCCGATTGTCAGCAGCGTGCACTTCCTAAGCCCATGCTGGCTACCCAGGGTGGAATTGCAACCCGTGTTGGTCAGCGGAAGCGAAATCAGCAGGTCGTGTCGAAAGTTCAGCAAACCTGTGCCCCGGAGGCATAGTCGAGTGTCTGATACCGCAGCCGTAATTTCTCCCTGCCGTGTAGTGCATGTGCGTGTATTGTGGTGGGCGAGAGCTCATCATTCCTATCTCGAACTTGGAACAATTCGATTCGGCCTTGGATTGTTTAATCTTGATGCCCAATTGTCGAGTCACGCGACACATCGCGGCCAATTGTCACATCGCCGGCAAGTCGATGTGTTTTGCCATATTTTTGTTAGTTTTAAATTTGGTGAATTGATTGGTTAAATAATAATCTGGGAAATTTACTGATTCGATGGAAATTTGGTGAATTGATTGATTAAATAAGATTTTGGTAAATTTACTGATTAAATGAAAATGTGGTAAATTGAAAATTTGGTGAACTGATCTACTAAAATAGATAAATAATATCGAACGAATGAAAGTTAGATGATCTTTACAGATTTCTTAAGTAAAATTGTTTGTTTATAAGATTTTAATAGTTTACTTGGTAAAATACGTTTTATGTTTACAAGTTACTCATACTTTCGTGAGATGAAGTTCTGAAGCACGTATTCAACTAAGAACGTCGTATTCTCGTAACACTTGAGGTGACTACATCAAGCTCTAGGCCATTACACGTTTGTTGAGTACTGATAATGAAGACTTGGGGATATAACTGGCATGAAGATGCTGTTTCCTTTATAGAGGATACTTGGCAGTATTATTGTTATAACAGATACTCTGGGGAACGAATGAATTAAGCTCATGCATAAATGTTTACAGTGAGCTGTTTCTATTATAAGTTAATATATAAATTATTTTTTACATATGGAAAGGTCATGTATTTACAGTATGACAGAAATTATTGTCAGCAAATCTTTATGAAGCCACTAAATCAGAGGAAACACAATAAAAATAGTAAAAATGGTAGTTATTATCCATTTTATTTAATTATTTCAATATTCATTTCTTAATATTAAAACTCTTAATTCACATAATAAAGAAACTTTCGATTTAATTAGGAAAAATATTTTTTAAATATATGTATTTCAAATCTCAAATACTTTTAGAACATCCTACAGATTTCGAAAAAGAGTATATCCTCTGCGAAACTATCGTAGACATAAATTTTTAAAACAGGATTTCCACGTTCAAAGGAAACATTCGAATGGAACTGCAGCATGAAAGTTGGCAACGGATTTTCCAAATTCCCATCGTGAAGAAAATGTGATTAACAATTTACACTTCCTTAATTTTCCGAATGAAACTGCTGCCTTAAACGCATACCCGAGGAAAGTACAATGAAATTTTAGATCTCGTTATCTTAATACGATCTTTCTGCTCGTCATAATTAAAGTAGGCCGAAAATAATTGGAACGGCTGAACGTTCTGACGCAAGGCTAATAAAAGTATTTTAATTGCGGAAAGAAAACGTCCACGTGATTCGACAGAGTAAAAGTCATTAGGACAGTAATCGCGGCATGCTAATAGCGGAACGATAAGCATCGCGCTCTGCCTAGCCGCGATTTTCATTTTCTAGGACGTGCATATTGTTCGGGTCATTAGAGTTTTATTGTCCCCCGCGAGCGTGACATATATTGTCGAAGTCGACTGGCACTAATTCAAATAAATTATTATTGTGAAATATATGATTCCGATTTAACGGACGGAAAAACTTTATGTCGCGCTTTTATTGAATTTCATGGTTATCACCGGTCTCGAGATTTTTGTTATTCCCATTTCCCGAGCAATTAAAATGAAAATATAATGGATGATAATTAAGTCGACTTTCACTCTTCGAAACGGAACGTTTGTACGATTTACAAGGTGTTCCCGATTTTTTCGACCGATTAAATATAACAGGATGTCAATGTTATAATATACAACAATTCAATTATTTATTAGCCTTTTAATTAGCTTTGTGGAATATGTTTTAAAATCAACATGTACCTTTTCAAGATGGATTCGTAGGATACATCTCAAAATTGATATATAATTTTTTTTATATGTTTTGGAAATTATAGTGTTTTATTTGTGATTTTTCTGTTTATTTTATTCTGACTTTTATTCTGAAGAACTTTGTTTCCGAATTACAGAATTAGCTGTTTGAAGCTCTTCATCATCATAAAAGCACTCGTTTTCCAATAATCAGCAGATACGAAGAGTCAATCGAGTTCTTTTTTATTTCTAAAACTTTGACTGCGTTTTGTAAGAGTTGCTTGTTTTTTTTAAATAAAAGTATACACATTTATTATTGGATAATCGACGAAAAAGACTCGCATTTTATCTTCTAAAAATTCGACGCAAATATTACGTTATTCAACGTGTAGTAGACAGCTTTTGAGATTCTCGAAATTTTACATTTTTCGTCGGTATCAGCGTGTCATTTACATAACACTTTTTCCTTAGTTTTACTTATAAAACGTGTCAGCACCGTTCTGTGGGAAAACTCTTACACACCATGTGTATAATTTACATAATAGGAATCGTGTTGTCTTCAGAACATCTGTAAATTGGGCAACGAATTTTTATTCATCTCTATTTTATAACAATCTGTCTCAGCGTTTCCTCATTTTTCAAATTATTTTTAACTTTTAACATTTTTAACTGAAACTATTCGTTCCGGGGTTAAAATTCTATTTTATTACAGATTCGTGATTCTCGACAATGAAACTCTACATTTAAATGAAGGTCCAAAGTATAATGATTATAGTTGAGAGTAAAATTTGAACGTAACATTTCAATTGAAAAAACATTAAATTTTGTTCCTATTATTTCAACTCTCTGCACTACTACATTGAAATGAAATGAAAAGAAATTCATTAGATATACATGATACTGTTCATAACGAATTTATAATCCAAAATTACATCTTCCCTTGAGTTGGAAAAAAACAAAAATTTACGCTTAATATAGAACAGGGATTGCGAGGATTAAAAGTCAGTATTAATGAATTGTCAATCCTAATTATTTTTTTCTTTCCATTCACTACCCTTTAAAAAATTTTAAAATACCACTTCAAGAAGTAGCACAAAAATAATGAATATGTCACCTCGTAAATCTATTTCCATCAAACGATAAAATGAAATATATTCCCTTATCTCCAAAAGTTTGTCTTCGCTATATTCGTATTATTGAAAAGTAGAAATAACTGCACAGACAATAACGTAAAATCATCAAAATACACAAAACAACGATAACATAACAGTATGTCAATATCGACTAACTACTCATTAACAATTTAATCCTAGTATTCACACATTAATGACACAAATGAGTTAATCTCTCTAACAAATTTAAAAACCGTAACACAAACAGTGATAACTATGTATACCTTCATACAACTACCATTTCCAACAATACAACTATAAAATAATAAGTATTATTTATATATTTCACAAAATCCCTCAAACGTTAACACTAGAACTACCGAGCAGCTGAATTGATTTTTGAACATTTTTGTTATAGAAATCATAGAAGTGCGTAGATTACGATATCAGTTAAGTTATATATCAATTTATATGTCAATAACTCAACTATTTTAATGATTTCTTGAAAAAACATTTATATGCTTTCAATTACCGTGAAAAAATAAATGAGGAACGGGTCATTTTGACCCATCTGGTAGTTCTAGCGTCAAGCAAATGCATAAAAACTCGCAGTCCACTTATCACAGACCAAGGATATAAACTGTAGCAATAAATCCCATCGGACATTAAGTTCCGAATATGAAGGGGACCATGTTCGATAGATTTTTAGCTTGAAATACAACCCGATTACACCCGGCGCCCGAGTTCAACGGAGCTTCCATAATAAGCTACGGAATATCGTGCGCCTTATTCATCGAGCCGTAAGATCGGTCTATATTTCCGGCGATTTCTAGGCAATTTCCGAGCGTGGAATGCCTGGTCGCCCAATTACCGCGGTAGTCGGGTATTATTGAGATTTTCATATGGACCCGTACCTTACAACGTAGCGTTTAAGACGAACGAGCCGCTCCTCTCCGACCGTATTTCACGGTCTAACGAACGCTCTTGTTCCTCCTTCCGTCACCGTTCTCCCTTTCTGTCAGCCTTCGTCCTTCCTGTTGAGAGGAGGGGGGGGGGGGAGGAAAAAGAAAACGAAGAGGTTGAAGGGAAGGTGAAAGCCACGACTTTATGCTCCCCAGCGTCGCGGCCCTCGAACCAGGCTGCTTCTTCTTAGGCTTTCATTCCATTACAAAGACGTTACTCGGTAAATTACATTAACTTCTTGACGTCGCTCTATATTTCGAAAACAAAAGGGGAGAAGGTCCAGGAAGGAAGACCTCGAATGGATAAAGAGACCGCGGATGAGCGGGACCGCGTTCGGAAAATTAATTCGTAGGTCACTGGAATCTTGACTCCTCCGGCTTTCTGGCTGACCTTTGATGCTCCTTTTTCGATTATCCTTTTGTTCGTTCTTGTCTTTTGTGGACCGCCCCCGCGCGCGCTAAATAGATGATAAATCAGGGGAGTGTATTATTCGGTATAATTATATGCAGGTTGCCGCGCGCAAATGTGACAACGGGATTTACGGATTCGCGAATTTATGGTTTTGAATCTCAGTGTTTTGGGAAACGTGAAGGTCTTTATTTGTTTTCCCGTGGAAGCGTGATGGCACGAGTTCAATTGTTTTATTGGGTACCAGTGTTCTATTTTTATGTACGTTTGCCTGTGATTTTAAATGAAGTGTTTGCGAAGGCTATCGCATGTATTTTCTAGAGCGATATAGTCTAGAAATACTCTAGGTCTTTATTGTAACAATATTAAAATCTAGATTAATATTCCATCTAATAAAGCAGATAAGTTTTATCTCGTTTTCCTTTTTTAACACGTTGACGGCCACGAGAATTTGGAGCGTTTCGTATTAAAATTAATTAACTATAATTTGCTATCATAGCTCTTAGGTTACATTATTATTCAACTACCTACGTAACTAAATATTTTGATACGTCAGTTTTCTTCTTGCAATTGTTTTCAAGTAATTTAGACGCTCCGGTCACTGGTGATCTCCGTTGCGGTCAACGCGTTAATAATTAATATGTAATCCCTGTAAGAATTGTAACGATAGATTATCTTCAGTTTCTTCAGACATTCATTATAACATTCAAGTGAAACTATTTTCAAGATCATTTCGAATATTCAATGCTCTTAAGATATCAACAATTTCGAAAACAAAAACATCGAAACCAGTCATCTTAGTAGTTCTAGTAATTACTCAGAAATTTCAAGTGTAATATTACCTATAATTTTATTGCCCCGAAATAGTCTCCACTGTTCCTCGTAAATTTCAATAATTCATAAGTCCCATTCCGAAGAAGTCGCGTGTATTTTATTGGCTCTCGTCGCAATCATTTGTAAAACGCCTATTTCGTAACGAATGCACCATTGTCACGGACAAATGATATTCCGCGGGTGCCAAAAGTCTTCGGACGAGTCGCGTGAAGTAGAACATCCCAAGTTTATGATTCCTTCTTTTATCCTTTTGTCCGGAGCAAAGTTTCCTCCTCGGACGATCCACTTTATTTTATCAACTGTTCGCTATAAAGGTCCCAACTGTTCGAATGGAAAATGAAATACTCATAAGTGGAACGTCACTCTGCTTGATCATTCGAGCGTAACCGACACTGCTAATTATAGGGTGCATTCGTGGCTCATATGAATCTGTGCTTACCTGTGACTACCGATCTCCGTACAGATGTACTCTCTCGGCTTTCTAAACCTATGTAGTTCAGGTAACTAAACTCGATACTCCAGGGTTTAGAAGTTACTTCGACTGTTGCGGATTCGTTACGAACCTCTGTGAAGCTAGTTCGCTTTTCTAAGTGGCTAACATAGATCGTACGCGTCGCGGTAATAATGTTATTGGGAGATCGGGATAGCATCAAACTTGAGAAACAAGGAAGTTTCTTATTGCAGCCGTTATTACGAAAGTTTCTTGACCTCGATATTAAAATCTAAATCGCTAGTGGCGAGTCTAGAAGATGTTTAGAAGAGTTACTTGTTGGCTTTCAGTTGTATAATCTGTCATAGATCTGACATGCTGAATTTATTTTCCAGATGTTGTGCAGGAATACAAGTGTTTCGAGTTACGTTTTTTTATATTTTGTTTCAATAGTTATTTGTATGTTTTATGTCATGCATATTTCATTGAGATGATTGACTTGAATTGTGACTTCTGGCGGTAAGAGTATTTAAAATTCCTCGGATTCATACTTAGATTTTAATTATTAATTCGCGCTAAATTATTCTAGAGAATCATTAATGATACGCTATTGATATACAGATCGTACATGGGCATTTAAGCAGCTTAAATAATGGATACGTTAGCAAAATGGAGTGAAATCGACTACTTCGGTATTCTAGTGTCTCGTTAGAACTAAAATTCACGTGTTGAGCTGTGTGTCGAAATGGAGAGAGTTTTAAGGCAACTGCATCATTGTTTGAAAAAGTTCAATTCTCGAAGCTGGCAGATCTAACAATTTTTAATGGCAGATTAATAGATATTTAGTGCTTCTATCAGAAAAGGTTTCTCGAATGCATTATACTTTTGCAGTTGAGAAAAACTTCTTAATTCTGTTTCACTCGACCCTGTGACAAAGGCTAAAATTAGAAGAATGATTCATAATACTCTATAAACTGGAAATCTTGGATAACTATAGATCGCATACAATCTGGACTCAATCGTGGGAAGATATTAGTAGATAACCGATGTTCAGCAATCCCAGACTATAATACTGCGGTAACTGCATCAGAGAATTCCTGTACAGTACCAACATTTCAATTGTTACCAACTACAAACGCCAATAGGAATCTAAACAATATGGACAAGCAAAAAGTTCATGCACATATGAACCGACAGCGCGAATAACAACTGGAATGTTTATATCTGCGTGCATAATTGCTTGAAATAATGAGCGAGGAAAGTATCGAGTGCTAATACAAATTGAATGAATAATTTAGTTTAACCATATAACAGTGCAACTTAATAAATATATATATATATTTCTCACAATCAAATACTGGCATACATAAATTTCACTAAATTACCCATTCCTCGATATAAATACGTGACCACTAATGATTCCATTATCAATCCTTCCCATTGAATTCAAATGAAATATGTTTTATCTCATATCAATTATTATACATTAGAGTACACGTAAACATAATAATATTAATTATCTGTATCCTTTCAGGTATTTTTTCTTCTTTTAATAAATCATTAACCTTTGCACTTGGGAGGTGACTCTCAGTAAGCACTTGATTTAACGCAGTAGAACTATAAAATCTAATATTTAATGTTGAACTTTGTACAGTGTCTCGATACGTGAAATACTGGAATAAAATAGTTAGTTCCAAAGAATATGCTCGTCAAAACATGTTACATATTTTTAGTGAGAAACTTCCGAGTGCAAAAGGGTTAATAATGAACCAGTTCTATCGAGTGAAACTGTAACATAACTCTCAAACAGTTAAAGCGATCATAAATAAATGAAGTAATGAAATAAAGTTAAAATATTCGCTTCGACATTACATTAAGAATTTATCTACAATTTAACGACTTTTAAATCAATCGTCGATTTTGTAGAAACGTGCGACCTTTATGAATTTCGATCGTTCTGTGTAATCTGCGGTTACAGTGAAATGTGATATCGTATGAACACTATACGCGACACGCTGTTATTCGCGTGCCACAAATCTTCTAAGGTTGCCCGGTCATAAATAAAATGGAGACAAACCGGTCACTGGTAATAAGCTGCTCGAATTATTTCCAGATAAGCTTGACCAACCGTTCCAAACTCATTTATTCATTCGCGCAAGACTTATCTGTATACCGAAGCAAGATTTGCGAATATCCAGGTTAATAAACGAGCGAGCCTTATATTTTCAGCTGAACAGTATTTACCGAAGAGCATTTTAATATTCACTTCCACATAACTAAGTAACTTAATCTGAATTCATTCCTATTATTTATTTTACTTTTCCATTCTGCTTCATTATTAAGAGGACTCCATTTAAAAGCGCACGGATTAATATGCAACGCACGGAAGTAATATTCTACGTTACACCTGCCGGTATATTTTATCGATCTTGGAATGGAAATGTGAAATATTGCTACGTACAAGTTTCTTTATTTCTAATAACCTTTCGACTTCGAATTTTGCAATAAATATTGTATACGTATGATGATTGTACCGCGGTTTTTTTCTCAATAAAATTACCTCAACGGAATTTGCGAAGATCGAAGTTAATCAAAAGTGAATTTCTTTTGTTAGTGGTATTAATATATTCAAACTGAAATAAAAATAATATTATATTTAATAGTATCTGATACTTCATTGTGTTTCTCACGTTTGCATTTAAGATGAATTAATAAATTGCTACTAACAGGTTTCAGTTTCATGTTCAATGTTAATGAAATCATAAGTTTGATGTTTAAAATTATGTAAATGTTGAATATAAGAATTTTGAGAGATTTTAGTATTTATCTTCATTTCTGTCGTGGCATGATATCGAACGTACTGTGTATTCAAATTGTGATTTATTCTGAAATCCTGGCTTATTGCTAGCAACGTCAATCTGAAGTGACCTATATGAAAACTAATAGGGGCAACTTTAAATATTAATACTGTTTCTACCGAAAATGTCAAAAGACACCTTTAGAAATTTCAACATAAAATCAGTTTCTCCGTTTAACCAGTTTTCCTCAATGGAATCTTGAACATTGCCTATAGTTGAAAAGTCAATTCAGAATATACGACTAAATTCTGAAAATAATTTTCTTTAAAAATCTTTTGACACTTTCAGTAGATATAGCGTTAATATTTAAAGTTGACTATAGGAAATGTTCAAATTTCAATCGAGGAAAAATGGTTGAACTAAGAAACTTCTTTTTGGCACTTATCTTCTGACAAAATGTCTTTTGAAATTTTCATTAGAAATGGTGTTAGTAGCTAACACTAAGGTTGTCTTATATTCTATTTCCAGAGTTATAATAAACGACCATATCAGTTTTCTTATGTCACTGCAGACTGACGTTGTTAACAAGAATCCAGATTTTTAGAAGTCACATTTAAACACACAGTACGGTATCAAAAAGGTACAAAAAAGTATTATTCGATACCTTCGGTAAAAATAGTGTTAAAGAATAATTCCTGTAATATTTTCAGTATCTACTGGACTTGAAATTTGAAACGCAACTCCTGTGCCTGAAAAGAAATATGAAAGGTGACATTCTTTACCGACCGACGATACCGTGCTATGCGTGTGGCGGAGTATTTGAACATACTTCACCAATGAGTTAATAATTTTTTAAACATTTTATAGTGAATTTTACAGTGAAGGATTGACGAAATTGATTAAATGAATACTTCATCAAAAGGTGAATAATTTTTTAAACATTTTATGTTGAATTTTATACTGAAGTATTTGCGAAAATAATTAACTGAAGATATTAATTATTGACATACTAATATTGTTCCAACGTGGTATATAATAAAAATTATCAAGTTTTCATATTGCAGAAGTAAATAAGACAAAGGAGCATACATACTAAATTGAATACATTAAAAATATCTGAACAATCCTTGAATAACTCAAACTAAAAGGAGAAACCTTTCTCTTCTAGATAGAAAGGAGAAGTTCTAATTACAACTGATCAACCATTCGTTGAAGTTCTAATATATTTATAAACATTATTCTTCCATATTTTTATATTAGTTTCAATCCCCAACAAAGGCTAATTAAAATAATATTCCTAACTTACATTTTAATTATATTAGCACTTTAATATATAATATATCGGAAAATACAAATTAGATCAATACATAATAAAGACAATTGCACAAAAATTACAATATTTCAAAACATTATGAAACATCTATACAAAATTGTAGAGCCCTTGATTCACACGATCTAATAATCTTTATTTCACAGATTATCTAAACCTGTCCAACTCATATTAAATTTATTATCTAAATTTCGATATTCAAATAAAATTTAATATCTATTAAATAAAAATTTGTATAACTCTTAATATCCTTCAAATCAAAATGTTTACAAAATCCAATACCCCTCAAATTAAAATCCTTACAAAATTTATCATCCAAATAGAACTATTTACAAAATTCAACGCTCCTCGATTAACCCCTTGTCGTACAATGACGAATGAGTAATACAAATTTCTAGAGCCATTTTGACAAAAATCAATTTTGTTCATTACCCATGGATAATAGCAAACAACTATTTGGCTATGATCAATTTATTACCTTCAAATGAAATTTCCACTTCAAGTAGAATGGAAAATTTTGTTGCATTTCTTTCAAATTGTCGATAGTAAAATGTTACACGAGCTTAGTAACTAACTAAACGTAACTAATCAGAGTGTCTTATTTCCAACTATCCATAAAAATTAGAACACACTTTTTGAGACTCGAAGGAACCCCTACTCTTGTATCTACTTAGATACACGGATGTAATTGAAAATCTCTCGCAAAAACGCGTTCACGATTTAAATTCTTGCAGAATCAAAATTCTGAAATAGATCAATTTAACCCCTCCGGTAATTTCAATGTGAAAAATCCTTACAAAATTTACCATTCACAAATCTAATGCTGAAACTCAAAGGCACAGCAACATTCATAAATATTAACAATTTCATCCGACCCTTGGTTCCGAAGGATCTGCCCCATTTTGACTTCGAAAGCCAGCCAATTCGATACACTCCGTCTAATACATTCCATGTACAGACCGCTGGGGATTCCCGAGGGAAGTCCAGCAGCGCGCGTTCGAGAGGGGTGTAAAAGGGAAACACCGAAAAATGTATCGTAGGTCACGGGGCGACGTGTTTTCCGGCGGCAGGACAGGCACTTGTCCGCCTGAGCCGGAGTCAGAGGCCGATGTGGGACGTTCGGGAGGGCCTGCGCGGTTCGCCAGTCTGCGGGATCAGTCGGCATTCGAAGCGGCACTCACGTCCCGCGACCGTGCCGCCCGCGCGCCTTTATCTTGCCACACTAAATCGTCCTTTTGGAGTCTGCCCGATCGAACCGCGGTGTTATTCATTGCTGCGATAAACGTCGCGAATATCGAGCATCGTCCCGTTGTTCCTGGCCAAGGAGTTCGGAGTTCGGTGGCCCCGATCATCGATCCGGGATCATCATCTCAGCGAATCAATTTATCGATCAACTACAGTCTCATCGTCAAGTGACACGGTTGATTGTATTTTTACGTTGATCGTATTTGTATCGCTTTCGCGAGGCAGAGGAGCTAATTAACGTGGACTAATAGAGGATCGTCTTGGTTGTTTATCGATTCTTCATCGATTCTTCATCGATTCTTCATCGATCTGGTAACTTACTGACATTCTTCGTATACTGGTTGGTGAACTGATTGTTGCTAGTGATTGATTAATACCGAGGTTCGCAGGGTTCGCGATTTAAAGGACGGATTTAAGGATTGGTCGGCTGATCGGTTGATGATCTGGATCAAAGGAGTACGTCTGTGATGTTTCGGCTGATGAGACTTGTTCCGTTAGGGTACACGTGTGCGTAAGGAGTGATTAGTGTGTTAAAATCGTCGGTTGTCGTGTCTCTTGTGCGTGTTTGTGTTTGTTCGGCTCAGCCGGGGCTGCTGTTTCCACGTGCTCTTCCTGGACGACGGTGAGTAAGGCGTTCCGCTAGCGGCTCGTCAGTGTTTTTTCGCGTGGCGGGCCTTCATGAGGCTGGATATTAGCGTTTCCCGTTGGCCTGCGAACAAGCCGTTCCGCGGGAACGATTTTCGCATAAATTCTGTTGAAATTGTGCTGCGTCCGTTTAAACGGGACGCTTTTTCCCCGCGAGTCCCGTGTCGGGTTGAAGAAATCAATAACGATTATAGCAGCGGCGAAGGAAGTGACACGTCGTCGCCGATGAAATAGTAGCTTTCGCTGGCCCGCCGGGGAATTATTTTTATGTTGAATTATTAATTCCGAGCGACGCGGTTGTTGACGCGATGTTATTCGCGCGATAACGAACTGTTGATGGAAGCTTGCCGGGTTGCGGGAATATTTCTGAAACGCGTGCTCGGCCGAGGTGTGTTGTTAACCAGATATTTTCGTGTAATGAAAAATTAACAGGTAATTTGAATAAAAGTACTGCGCTCCGTGGATATTTACTGGACAATGGCACGTTTGAATAATCTGAAAATAAGGTTTTATTCGTAATCTCTGATAAATAACTCGAACTGCTTTTTTTTCTGGCGTCAGGTTTATCACTCGTGAATAATGAATCATTCATTAAACTAATGTATATCGCTTTATCTCTTTCTCGAGTGGCTTCGTTACAGTTGTTAATAATTTTCTGGTAGAAAAGGAAATTCTATTTAGTTACATATAAATGGTAAATATTCATAAGCTGTAAATAACGTTCTTCGATTGATGGGAACTGAATGTTCGTAATTATTAAATTCAATGGAAGATGTCCGATACGAGTTAAACTCGATGATACGAGATAAGGGGTTAACAAGTTATTCACCCCTTCATGAAGGCAGGCGAGATATGTGTGCGACATAAATCGCAGTCAACCGTTTATTTGGTTCTTTGTATGCACAGAACGAAGCGAAGACGACGAAAGCGTTATTTATTGGCTGCGACTGTGATCGAGGCTGAAGTAATAGTATAAAGGGTGTCTTAAAAAAACACAGCCACCAAAATATCATTTGCAATTGCATCAGTACAGAAATTGATTACTTTAGATATACATTCTCAATTCCAAATCTTTTATAAATAAAATCTTCATAGTAAAAATGTCAACTCAAAGGAAACACTTTTCGAGATAGATGTTCTTAAATACATCTTTACACAGAAACAGAGAAATATTGTAAAGTTGCATAATTGTTGAACAATTAACACTAGAACTACCAGAAGGATCAAAATGTCCTATTTCCGAATTCTTCTTTTCACAACTATTGAAAAGAACAGATGTTTCTCTAAGGAATTACCAAAGAAATTCACTTAGCAATATGCAAACTGATTTCTAGGTCAATCTGAATCTGAACAAATGCACCCTTAGAGTTTCCGCAGAAAAAATGAAAAAAATTGGTTCAACTGCTCGGTAGTTTTAGCGTCAAGGAGACCAAAAGGATAACAAAATTATACGAGAACGGTATGAATTTGATTGACTACTTAATATTTTCGAGTGAATTTCCTTCTGGTAGTATTTAAGAGGTTTCGAAGGCAGGACAGATCGTATTACCATAAGACCTGTTACCGGGGATACGCAATCAAAGGTAGCTCATGCGTGATGAAGTCCCTGCACGTTTTCGTACTGCTTAAGAGCTTTTTTCTGGTACCAATTACACCGATCAGTGAGTTGGCAGATGAGAACCAATTATGTGGCTTGCGCGTCCTCCTCCTACTTTCGGATCCTCTGCATTACTTTTTTAAAAGATCCATCTCGAGTCTTATTTCAGATATTTCCAGTTATTCCGCTCAAACTCCTCGAAATTAAATGTTCCTCGGTAACTATCGTATTTCGTGAAACGACCATACTCGAGAAATACTAGTTAAGAATTGGAAGAAATGTTCAAAAATATTTTCGGACAAATAAATAATGGCGAAGTATTTATATTTCTGAAAATAAAGAGATTCTATTTGTTTCTTGGCGTATTTATGCTATAAATAAAAAATGAAAGGCTAAAGGAAAAAGGTTCCGGATGTCACAGTCGAATTCGTCGCTGACAAGATAAATATTTGTACACGACACACGCATCATTATGTTAATGGAGACCTGGAGTTGCAGCCCCTGAAAAGGAGAAGTTGAGTTGATGTAATGCATATGTATTTGAAAACACAAGTAGTTTATTTGCCAGGGATAGTAACTGGAGTTGGTTTGAATAATGTACAAAGTGAAGGAAAGTTGCGGGGCATACCGTGTAAAAAGCAAAGGCAACTATTCGTTTCAAGTTGCTCGCAAAATCTCGTCGTTCGAATAGTGACCTATATCCTAGAAATTAAAACTGAAGGTGAAATACAGATAATACCTGGTTTGCAACGCTTAGTGCTTTATTTTCATGGCACTACACAGATAAGAGTATATTGAAATGCAAGTGTCATCAAAGTAGAACATTGGTAGTTGAGTCTTCGCTTTCTATAATAATTAGTAACCTTGGTTGATTACAAGATTAAACCTATTATCAATTTTTAATAGATATTAAATAAAATTTATAGAAATTAACCGGAGGATAAAAATTGAAGACATTCAGGGACAATAGTTTACAAATTTTCAAATATTTAAGTTCAGTGTATAAATGATCTTCTTGTAGTATTTTATTGGTAAGTAAAAAATAATGCAATATGCAGATATGGATTGTATAATCTTGACGAGTACTTTAATGCTTGTCATAAAGAATATCAATGCAGCTTTCTTTTCTTCTAGAATGTGAGCGCGATGTATCACAATCGATCACACCTTGTCAATTTGTAGAAACAGAAATTCTTTATTCCTTTCTGCAATGAACTGATATCCATGACCGATGTGAAAGCCAGGAATTCCAATATTTGGAAAAATAATTTTCCATTAGAAATCAACAGGTCTAATGTAAAATATTTGTAACCATAAAGTCGTGATTTTCTGAAATGATTAATCTGATACTATAATCTTTCGCAAGAAATAGAGAAAAATGTCTCAGCATAAAAGCATATTCTTTTAAACAACATTTTTCCTCATCATCATTTTTAACATCAAGTTTACGAACATACATTGTATGGTCTATTCTATTGTTCCTAAAAAAATTGATATTCATTTATTTATACCTTAAAAATCAGAGATTTAAAAATAAACTATTAAGATATATATTCGCGTAATTTTATCAACCAAAATTAACATGAATATTTGCAAAATAATGTTTATAAAATTCAATATGCGTCAAACTGACGCGTGAACCCAGTGTCAGTTATATAATTATTCATAATAAATAATGAGAAAAAGTCGCATGACAAGTCGTTGCAAAAAATGCAATCAATATTATGATCAGAGGAAAATCATTTCAGCAAGAAGTATTAAACAGTATTTTCGGTCTGAGTCTGTTGGAATAAGGAGACAAGATGTTTTTAAGCATTTCAAGGTGCCGCTGAAGTAGGTAGAGAATGGGTGACTATTAATAATGAGAAAGAACCCTTCGTTCGCCTTTATCCTCGAACACCTCTTTGCATCACGAACCGTGGGGCTGCCATTCCAGCTCGCCAACACTGCTCTAACAAGTGATCAATTCTGCAACTGTGGAAACCTTTGAAAATGCCTGTCCTTTGTTAGGATACTGCAAGAAAGTACAGTCCTTTTTATCTTGTTTCATCTTCCTTCCTGTCGGAGAAATATGTGTCACGTAATTTGATTAAAACGAGTTCCATGCTTAACGGCATAATGCTGTGATATTAAATTTTCTGCGAGGAAATTTCGTGTTTAAACGGAAGCTTAGGTGTAACCTAATTATATTTCTTTTCATTAGTGAAAGGAAGACATTTTAAAAATGATCCAATACTCCCTGTCCTTATGTAACTGCTTAAAACTACTTCAATGATTGTTGTTTGCAGGCGTCTGATGTTTCTATGCGAACGCTACGAATTCTTCACATTACATTAATTATTGCAGAATATTTTTCTGTAAAGTCTTGTTGAAGCAAGATGTAGTGAAAATGATTAATAACGAAACAACAGGTATGCGAGTGGTTAGAGAAAATGGTTAGTAAAGAAATTAAAGAGGCAGAATTGTTTCATTCTTTAACATTTTTTCTGCGCTTGTTTACATAAAGTAATAAGAAGAAACGGGTTGAGAAGGCAACAAATATCCACTAAACATTTTATAACGCGTTACGTTTATTAACGTGAGTTAGTTGAGTTCTTAACTTTATTTCAACCATAATCTGCTACTCATGCTTTTAACTCCAATGTTTTTAGGTTAGAGGAATGTTCCTTCTCATTTCCACGAAGCAATGTGTGGAATTTCGAAAGGTAACTTTTTTATTTTCGAATATCGCGAACAATGTCAGACTGGCCGAATTATGCTCGCGATATTCAAAGTTTAAATATGTCAAAGACAATGGAGCGAAAACTGATTGACATGTTTCCACGCATCGGGGATCCAACTAATTTGTTCTCGCTTTCAACTATCCACTACTTCTCTTGCTAATTTTTTCTCAAAGTGTTCGCTGCACGTTGCCGCATTGGTAATTCAATTTGACGAGAAACAACAAAACAGGGATCAATGACTCGTGATGGTTTTCGTGCTTTGAGTGAAATATCAGCGTGTCGTAGTTTCAGGTAATTATCGTGCAGTTTCAGCTTTGATGCATTTTGGTATCCGATACACACGAGGCATCGGCGAAGTTGAAGGATCATTAAAATTATAGAAAGCTTGTTAACCAAATTTGCGCGATCCGTTCGCGCACCGATTGTTGTGAACACACTCGGTGCATCGTAAAACGTTACATAAGAATAAATATACCGCTTTGTAGGGTCCTTCAGGTTACCTACGTGTGTGCTTCTTATTGAAGTAATTCAATTTTCCATGATGACGTACCTTTAAATTGTGAACAATGACTGCTTGAAATTACGGTTATCAAAGGTACCTATATGGACATTATGTAACATTAATAACAATAATAAAGAGAATTTGATAAATCAGAGTCTTTGATGTCTTTAAAATATTTTACTGTTTGGTTGCTTAATTAATTGTTCTCTGTATGAAATTATATAAAATATACTGAACAGAATGTAGAGATGGATAAGATGCACGATGAATTTATTTGAGTAAAAGAATGTTCAGAAGTAGTTTCTTGTATGTTTAAAGTTTTACAGTTGAAAATAGAAGTTTCACAGTTTAAATGAGATGAAATAATTCGAATCCAAGCATCGTTCAAGTTGATTTGTCACGCAACGCAACTAAATCTCAGGAAGGACGACATCTCACGTACGCGAACTCGGGATTTTACGTTGAAAAATCGTTCCGTTCAACTGATCTCGCCTCCCAGCTTCTTTTCATCCCTTCGCCTGTGTATCCACGATGATGAAATCTTCGACGCTGCGAACTACATAAAAGTGAAATGAATCTACCGATTTTTTTTTACTCGCTCGCCAAGTGCACATTCGGAGGGATGCACCTGCTACCTGCAATTCAATCTTACGAGCGGGCTTTGGTGCCTTTTAGAAACCCTGACATCGTAAGAATACCTTTCCTTCAAAGTGTTAAATGCGTTCTAGAAGTTATTGAATTCGTATATGCGCAATATAATTTTCGTTTACCGAATTTCCTCTTTTCTAGGTATACTTACGTTATTTATCACGAATAATTTTAATATTTCTTAATATTATATCTCTATTATATCCATTCTTATTTTTACAATACATTTTTCTTGCACACTTTACGTAAGAAGAAACAAATTTTCCTCAGCAATTAATAAATGAAACATTTTAAAACAATCCATAAATTATTATTACTATCGTATTTAAATGTAAATGCAACTCATTAAACCCTTTCATCCTAAATCAATTCCTACAAAGTCGAAATCGAAACGCAAGGTATTCATTGTCACTGAAAAATCTTCGTGACGTCCCCATAATCTAAACGAAAATATAACCACCATACGTTCAGCTCTCGCAACTTCTGTCCGAAGCATTTTTTCGTATCACTCATGTTTCTTAAGTTACCGAGCTTCGTCCAGCAAACGTCCGTTCGGCCGCACCGTGCGCCGGGGTGATCGTATTAATCGACTTCCATTGTCTAAAGTGTTAAGTTCGTTGTAACTGCAAAGTTCCCGAATAAAAAGTTACAGTACAGTAAACTTCCGCAAACGTGGGTTCGCGTTGTACTTACGGGAACGTATCCCGCCTGTGTTCCCGATTTTCTGCAGCCTCTCGCCCTCCCCGCCCCCTCCCAAACACGTAACGCTTATAAAGATCACCCCACGACCGGTCTTATTTTTCTCTTTACGGCTGGCACTCAAAGCGGAGATCGCCGAAGGTTTTCTACGCTCGATCGCCAGGAATCGTGCTCACGGGAATTGACTTAACGCCGAGTTTCTATGTAAATTCCGGGCCGCGGCGAGAGCTGACGGTGATTCGGACGATGCGTTTAAGAGAAATTTACATGCGCCTTTCTTCCGCCGTTGCCTTCCAATCGACCGTTCCCGAACTCTCAAAGAATCTAGAGGGAATTCCATTTCTGAATGGAATGAATTTCCGCGCTCCTGCTTTTAGTGCCCCCGATATGTGCCGCCGGTATCTTTTCCCATAATAATTCTCGTTCGGAATCGAGCGGCGAAGTGCAGCTTCAAAGTTTTTTAATATTTATAATGCGGAACCGTTCGGCGCGCTTTCTTTTACCGGGATGTTTGTTTGTTCGACTCGGCTCGCAAAACTGAGGTATGAATAAGGAATAACCGGTCGATGGATGTGAATCTGAACTGGGAATCAAAATAAGCAGTAAACTGATAATTGTTTGAGTCTTGCAACCGATTCGAATCGTGATTTTCATGTGAGATGAGGATATAGATTTTAATGTTATTAGATAGATTTAAATGAGCCAGTCCTGATTTCTTTTTGCAGTTATTAACACGTTCACTGCCGCACGATTTTGCCGAGACAAATATAGAAAATGAAAATAATGTAACATCAACTTATGCCATTGAATTACGTTGTTATTATTACAGGTTTGAATTGTCGAATGTCAATGCATTAAATTGTATTACTTATAATATAGAAAAGTTTTCAAGTAATCATCGTTTCATCGAATGAATTATAGTAATTCGATTTAGTTGAGGTCACCGGTGACCCCCATGGCATTCAACGTGTTAACAGTAAAACTAGCGAGTAGTTAAATTGACTTTTGGAAAATCCTGTATAGAAACTTCATAAGCGCATCTATTGAGACTTTAATTGATTTATAATTCAGCTCGAGTGTTGCTAAAGCAATTTCTTGAATGATTTATCAGAAACATCTGTCGTCTTTTTAATAATCGCGAAATGAAGAAATCAGGAATGGTAGTTTTAGTGTTAAAAAGATTACAGACGTTTCTCTGGGAAATTATTAAAGATTCAGCAGTACGCAAACTGAATTGCAATTGACGCCTCAATAGATGCACTCTTGGAATTTCTATAGAGGAACTTTAAGAAGTCAATATAACTGCTCGGTAGTTTTAGTGTTAAAATTATTAACACTAGATTTCCGGAATCCGCCAGTTTGATGGATATTGAATGTTTTAAACATTATTTAATGACACTTATACCGATTTTCATTGATGCAATTGCGGAAATACACAGTAGAATTCTCTGTTCTTCAAACTATAATTTCTATGGTCTGCATAAACAAACATGTAGTCTTCTAGGAACGGTAGAATAAAGTATAGAATAAATTTCTGTAAAACCAAGATTCTACATTCAAATTGTTCCTAAGATATGAATTGATTTATTGAATGAATTTGTTCTGCCTGTATAAAGAAACATTAATTATAATGCAGTTTTGGTGCTCGTTTATATTTAGAACCGTGACCTTTGAACTGTAAGGCAGAAATTACGGTATGTGTTTCTCGTTATTGACGAAGCACATGTTTTACAGTCATAATCAGTTTGCCTACGTTAAGCACCTTGATACTGTCTTCTGACCGTATCATATAATCACCAGCGGTACCCGAAACAATGTATTATGGCTCGAAAAGGATTAATCCAAGCCTGTTTCTAAGCCGTTAACATCCAACCCTCAAGAACACTGGTTGGTGCCCAACGGCGTTTTACGAAGACTTCGTAGTCGTTGTACCTGTCACAAGCGAAGTAACAAATATGTTAACACTAACTATACCGGAACTTTTCCTACCGTAACTAGTCAACTAACTGGCTACAAAATAGAGATAAACAAATTAGATGATTAATTTTTCTTAGTGGAAACAGAACCAAAAGGAAGGATGAAAATTGAAAAACCAATTAGTGGGATAATATAGGAATTGATATAAAATTAAATGAACAAAGGAAAACGCAGCATTTTACATCCGGTCATTTGACCGCTTCCCGATACGGTTAGTGTTAAAGGTTTAACCCTTTGAACTCCTATGTCGAGATATTTTTAAAATAGATTATATTATTATGTTGTTTTCCATATTATTAGTGAAAAGGATTATTTACACTGCTTTCTACAAATTATTTTTCAAAATGAATTTTAAATCAAATATTACAATAATACAGAGTTATCGCGAAAAAACGCAAAAGAAATTCGGAGACCAAAGGGTTAAATATTCAGAATTTGTAAGCTGTTTGCTACTCTGTTTTTCCTTTATAAACGTAATAATTAAATTAAAATATTCTAAGCAGAATTAAGGAAATGTATTTACCATATGTAGGAGCACCGAAAATTTTGACATCTTTCTGGGATACTAAAGCAGAAATTGAAAAAAGTTTATTAATTGTACTTTATATTTTACTGTAGAATACAAAATTGTAAAGTTATTTTTCGCGTTTATATTTAATGTAAGCAATCATTTATGCGCACACACATTGTCAGGCTTCTAATAAAATAGAGTATAGATGCGAAAAATAATAAATATTAATATTTTTAATAATAATAGTGGCGAACGTGATAAGTATTAATATCTGTAATAATATTACTATTAAAAATAATAAATATTAATATTTGTAATAATAAATATAACGAGTATTTATTAGTTTATTTCATATTTGTAAATAAATGTCACAATTTATATTTGAATAAAACATATCCTTCGTAGGAATTCAACAGGGTATATAACATAAATCATTTCGACGTGATAATTGTGAAACATGACTGAAATAAAATCCCTTTCAACGTGCGTGGCGCGAAATGAAGGGTATCTAATCGGTTTTTTGGAAAATGGAGGCTTCTCAGACAACTTCCATTGTCGGAGGAAGAAATTCAATTCTTCTTTCAATGGGAGGCTCCTCCGCTTACCGAATGAACGCGCATTCTTCAATAAAGTACGGAATAGTTATATTACAATAAAATCTCAAGAGAAAAAGAGAGAGAAATGAAATTGCATTGTAGAAAATATTTATTATCCGGAATAAAATGAAATACGCTTCGATATACTTCTCGTCCATTCGTCTCGTATTTTCGAGATAATACAATCAAAAATATGCATTGCATACGATTGAATACGAGTCTGATTAAATTTAAATACAATCATACACAAACATACATTTCCACGATACATGTTCCCGATGAATTATATTAGAAATGTGTACAGAAATTGTTATGAGGCAATTTAATAGCAAAGTACATAAGAATTAGATATACTTGAAAAATTATTATTCAGATTTTAGAATACATTCGCTGAAAATTGGTGAAAATGGAGTGAGTTTTATAGTTGGAGACTTGAGAATTATATCTTAACACTAAAACCACCGAGCAATTAAATTGACTTTTCGAAGATATTCTATAGAAACTCCAAGAGTGCATTTATTGAAGCTTTAATTGATTTCTGATTCAGTTTGCGCATTGCTAAAGCAATTTCTTTAATAATTTATTAGCGAAACATCTGTTATCGTTTTAATAATTGCGAGAAGACATCAGGAATAGGTCGTTTTAATCTATTTAGTTCTAGTGTTGACGACAAATTTGTGTAATAGCTATATATTTCATACTTACGTTTTCATATTTTCAGTTTACGTTAAAGGATACCAAATAGTTTTCTGCAAGATTAGTAAAATATTATTTCTCAGTTAATATATAGAAATTAATATAATGAAATATATAGAAATCATTTATGTGAAAAACAGAACGAACAATACTACATTATATTTCATTTTCAAGTAATATTTCGCTCAAGTTTTAAGCTAATTTTTGTTATTAGCATTCCAGTGTTCGAATCATTTTATACAGTCATTAAACTATATAATAATGTTGTTCTACGGTAATGCTGACATTCCATTGGCGGCTATTATTGGTCATATTATCATCTTACGAGTGAGGTTTCGGGCACGAATTTCAGATTCAGTTCACAACAATGCGGAATAATTTCGACCTCCATTTGACAGGCAAACTCTACATCAACAGCGGGATGATGAATATAATCCATTGTCAGAAGTTAACGGGGTCAGTGGTATAATGCTGCGTTTTGTCCACTTGATTTGTACACGATTGTTGCTGTTACCACTCGACGCGCTATTTATGAAAAATTAATAACTCTGAACTTAGTATGTACTATGACTTTTATATAATTTTGTAGATTCAAGAAGCGAAATGATTTGCCTGTCAAAACGATAACCTGTAAAGAGTATAGCAGCATAAGTGGGTCAAAAGTACCCTTAGACCGATTTTTCCATACATTACCCATAAAAAACATTGTACAATAGTTTTCAGCCCTCTACCTCAACCAGAAGGGTAGTTATAGGGTGAGAATTTGGAACGGAAAAATCCCAAAAAATTCTCAGCTATGCACTGCTATGCCAAAAACGTCTCCGAATTTTTTCAGAATTTTTACGTACCCTTAAATAGGGAAAATGGGACAAAAACTGATAATTCGAATTTACCGTATAACTGCTCTTCTGATTGAGATAAAGGACTGAAAATTGTACAATGTTTTCTATAGGTAAGCTATTGGAGGGAACTTTCTTGAGAAAAATCGGTTTAAGGGCACTTTTGACTCTCTTATCTTGACATATCCTTTGATGGTATATGTAAATTTAACTCTTTGCACTTGAGAGGTGACTCTCACTCACCACATGATTTCATACAGTAAAAGTATAAAATTTGATATTTAATATTATATTATGTATGATGCATCAATTTGAGAAATATTAAAATAAAATAGCTTTGTTCCTCGATATAAAATATCGTTTTTATCTCGTCATTAAATGTTAAAATATTTCTTGTGAAAAACTACCGAGTGCAAAGGGTTAACTGATTTATTTATTTAGGATTCATAACCTAGGATTCAACTGATGTAAACGTACGTGGATAATTTTTGTATCGTATATTATATGATTTGTATAGACCAATTTATGGGAACCGAATGAAAAGAAAAATTTATTTAATTCAATACTGGTGTAATAAAAGAAAAACTTCGAGATTTCACGCATGTGTTGTTATTTACACTTCATTTCGATTAGTTAGGTGTGCCGTAAATAAATGATGTTCACTGCCAGTTGACGTTTCCCATCAGCAACTACAGGACAACAAAACATTCGATTTCAAAATTCAATGCATCACATAATTACAATATTTTCTCCATCACGTACCATGCGTGTTGTTTGATTTTCGATGGGATGCAAATTTTGATTAGTAGAAAATGATGACGACATGTGTTGGCTTTCCAATCAAACTCGCAGACTAGATACCATGAATCAAATTGTCTCGGTGTACAGTGTACACTTCACACTGACCGTTACATTCGATCTGTGTGAAAGCAAGTGTACATTTCTTGTTAAAACACAACTGATTTTGAACCCAATTATACTTACTGAATGAAGCTCTTGCCAATTAATATTCTCATATGTGAACACAAAGAAATTAACATAAAAAAATGATTTCTCAACGTTTGCAGTAAATGAAAGGGAAAACATTGAATCTTGCATTTTACAGTTTTAAGATTTTCTTGTATCATTAAATTCAATTGCTTCATCAGATAACTACATTTTAATCAAAATCAAAATACGTCTAATGAATAAATACTGAAGCTTATTGAAAACCAAAATGCTCTGTTCATACAGAATTAACCTACAATTTCGATGAAATGTATATCTAAATGAAACATTATTTATCCGAACATCGATTATCCGACTTCCTATTACGCGAATGATCGATTATATGAATTAAGCAACGTATACATCAATGCTTCCTTTTCATTTACACCACATCTAAAGGAAAAATAACACAAAAACAAGAAAATACATCTAACAATTTCACTTCTGATTATATATATACCAATCACAAATTTATTCCATCGAACTGATTATCCGAGTCGCTAATACGTAAAACGTTTGGTTATCAATTGACTCAGACGTCCAACTGAACTAAACTTAACTAAAAACCAAAATCTAACACATTACTTCTAACTGCACCTAATATCAGCTGCTCCATCACCTATTCACAAATATATTCCGTCAAACCAATCGTCCGAGTCGCCAATCCACAAATATTACCTACCATTAAACTCAGACAATCAACGTCCAACTAAACCAAACCTAATTAAAAATCAAAATCTAATACATTACTTCTATCTGCGCCTAATAGCAGCGCAGCGCGAACAAAGGGCCAAGATGGAACATCTGACAGCACCACAGGTTACATTCTATAATACTAATACCAGAGAATTCGTAGTCAAACGTCCTGTTTGTAAGATGTCACCGAAAGGTGGCCCGGCTCTGTCGAGTCCCTTTGTCTCATTAGTATGAAAGTTACATAAATTTCCGTAACGACGAACCTACGAGTACATCCGCGAGTCACTGCTGCCTGTTCTCCAGCCCAGTAATGGCCTCGAAACTGGGGGACCACTTTTGCCCGAGCTCTTACGAGGCACGTTTAATTATTCAATATAGGGACGTTCGCGGAAATTCTGCGCAATTGCGAGCGCGCGTACGGCGCGGCGCATCTTTACGAAAGTTTCGTCGTCGGTTAATGAATGCGCGAATCCCGTGGCCCGGGCACCGTTCGTCATTAGTCAGTTTCGTCGAGCGGTAACCGATTTTAATTAATTTAACGAAACGACGCCAATCGCTCGCCCTGTATAGAAGAAGAAGAAGAAGAAGAAGAAACGGGAGGCGAAAAAGGTAAATGGGGACCGGGCGCAGTTTCAACTATTCCATCCCGGAATATATCTGCCCTGGGATTAACCTGGATTTTTAATTCGCGGGATTAGAAGCGCAATTTAATTTTTGTATTTGCATTTTAATACTGTCGCGACAGTCGCGTTGCTGTTTCGGCGCGATCGCGTTACCTTCGCGATAACCTTTTAGAGGAATTGTTTATGCGGGCTTGTTTCGTGATTGGAGATAGTGTACGAGACGGTTGGTTGTAGTTTTGGAGATGAAAAGATTGAGTGCTGAATTTTGTTCGATAGATTCTTTGTTCGATAGATTCGTCGAGGAAATGAATTTTTGTGTATGTATAAGAAGGAAATTTCGAATATAGGAATTTTGGGTATTTGTATGAACATCTATATGGAACATGGTGTGTTTCAGGATGCAAAAGTTATTAAGAGTAAGAAGTAATTTGTAGTTATCATAAATTTTTCTTCTTATTTGCGAGGTATTGAAAATCTTTATTTTGTGCGTAATTTTGTGTCGAATATCCCTTGGGAATTTTTCAGTAATGTTAAAAATAAGAAGGAAAGTATAATTTCTTCAATAATAATTCCACAGTGAAGAAGCACTTCCTTTCATTCACAATTTGTCAATATATCTTTATGCATTATGCTTACTAATTACCTTCAGAAAGCTACGCTAAACTCTGAACGCTGAATTTAATTAAATTCCCCAACTGTCAATCACAATCATTCTACGAACGAGCATTCATTATAACAATGACACGCAGTAAAAGTGATTTGTCCACATTATCGAACTTAAACTGGCAGTAACAAATAGAATCAGTAACTTACTAGTACTCGCGACGTACAGTTTTACATTAAAAACAGCAATAGTAAAAAGAATAGAAATCCAAACATCGAAGCATGAAACATTGTTGTGTATCATGTGTCTCTCGACATAATCCCTTTTCCTCGGATCGGAGCATAAATCCCGAAGCATACGTATCCACTTCTCTATCCACCGTTTCTATCCTGTTGAGTAGACTCACTTTATTCTGAATTTCACTGCCTCCTTCGGTGCCCAGTATCCATCAATAGACTATTCGCCTGTTACTTCTCAATCTCTCAGTCCCTCGAGGAGTCGCCGTGCTAACAGTAACCAACTGTAGAACTACACGACCCAATCGTAGTCCCTATGGTCGATGAAATTTCCCTTTCCACGTGAAATATTTTTTGTCCCGGACTCGGAACCTTTATATTCTACCGCGCCCGTCCAGCGAGCCGGGATAAGGATGAACACCGGCCAAATGTCCTGGCAGAGCCGTTCGTGACGGAACAGACGATAGAATCCTCGGACCTTTTCAGTTCTTCCGCCACTTTACCTCTCTTCAAGTCGGGACGGAACGGTTCTCCAGTTCAACGTTCTTCCTTTCTTATCCGTCGTTGGTTCCGCGTCTTTATGGCCGCACTATGTTTTCATAACGCCACGCATCATGCCGGTTGAACAGAATGCTGCTTCGGGAACGGCTTTCGTCAATGCGAACTGTTATCTGCGATGATTCGTCATCTGCCGATTCCATTGAAAAATCATTCATATAAATATTAGTTGTGTATTTTAACCCCTTGCCCCATAACCTATTTTTCAACTGCGATCAACACAGATTTGTCACTAATAATTTATTGAAAAAAGAGAAAAATTCTGTGCATATTCTATGTCCACGTTTTATCTGTAATATAATAATTGATAACAGAAGAATAATACATAATTGTAATTTGAAGTAATTGAATAATATTTCTATTTGTTGAATTCTAAATCCTTCACCACGAGTCTCACACGTTATTGTAAGGCAAGGGGTTAATTACATTAATTAGTATAATTATAATTTGTTATTACTGTATCATATTTATAATACCACTTATTAACTGCTTTTATATTATTTTATAATGAATTTTCTATTAGGGTTTTGAGATCTGATATAATGGGATTCAAATTTGGGAAAACTTCTAATATGATTCTCAACATGCTTTGTCTCTGTGCAAATTTATGTGTCTAAAATTATTGTATAATTTTAGAATATACTTAACCGCAAAACTTTGTTATCACAGCTAATTTCAAGCGGTACATGTTACTACAGTTAATATAAAAAAATTGACAAATGAACTTAGGCCACTTTCAGAATACACGGCTCATATATATATTTTACTATTATAATTGTAGTTTTGTAATACTATATTACATATACATTTTATTACTATAATTAAGATATTGTCACATTATATTGAATATATATTTTAGCATTTTACAATACCACATTAACTGTAACGATCATTACGTTACATTTTATGCAGAAACCAAATTATATTCACTTTATACTTTCCTTTAGTACCCTAACCTATATTTCAACACTCGGAAAATTATTTAGTGAATTTCCCTGCGTTTCTCGATATCTGATAAAGATTTGTTATAATATTGACGATGAAACAACAACAGTCCAAATTGGCAATAATTTTCGAATAACAGAAAATGCTCAGTGTTCCACAAGGATCGTTGCCATTTTAAATAGTAATATCCGAGGATATTGAATAATCCATAGAAGATCTGATAGAAACTTAATATTCATCGTGAAAGCTAAAAGAGAACTATTTCGTGCCGATGCGTTAGTGCTCGATACAAGTGAATACACTTGCGGCTATAAGAGTCTGAACTTATTTTTAGTCTTTCTGTTTTCCTAGAGAACGAGCGAGCGTTTGTAAGACCAACATCTTGGCAAAAGTATCAGTGTTAATGGAGACTACATTTCTGCAACCTGAATACACCTTGATACGCCCTATGCCACGAGCGGAGCTTAGTTCTAATGGTCTGTGCCTGATGTAACCCGGGTTCCCTATTCTTCGTTCGAAACGAGTGTCTTAGCTATGATCGTTGCCAGCACTCGGCCATGTCGCCAATGAAAGGACGAGAAAGGCTGAGGGCAAATTTACGTACACAATAGTAGCAGGAAAACATCTATCTGAAATAAAGGAGCGCTGTTTAACCCCCCAAGACGGATGTTCTTGACGACACTAAGACTTCCAACGTCTTGACAACTCAAATCGTCATTTATTAAATGTTTCAGATAGTTTTTTTTAACCCTTTGTTGACGAAGATTGTCGAAAGTATACAAAACTTTTTACAGATTTTGGGGAATAAGGTATTGAATGTTTTCCTTGTTTAAATATTTAAACCTTTCGTATTAAATCGTATTAACGATATCTCTAGCATTGGTAAGGTTAATATATTTCTAAGAATCTCATACAAAATAAGGAGACTTATCTAAATCATTGATACATCATGGAACAGTATTTTCGAAACTATACCTTGTCGAAGCCACATCATCCTATCAAATTCGATGTTTTAATTCCATGAATCTTGTCGAAAGTTGAAGGACAATGTGTACAATCATTCACTTAAAAATCGTTTATATCAATGATGCTAGATCCGTCATCTCGTATTTCGCATTCGTCATAAAGTATTCAGATTTCGCAACGTCGAAAATATAAGTATACCAATTTTCACGAAAACCCTATGAAATTATTAATTTTGGCCAACCGTTCGTTAATTGAACTTATTAAACTAATTTAAAAAATTTTGTTTCATAAAAGCAAGAAAAGTAGTTGAATTGCAAATGAGCCTAATTCAGGACTTATTAAATAAAAAAAATATGAACAAAATGGAAAGCGATCCGTTGTTAAAAGAGCAGTGAGAGATCTCCCCATTCGGTTGACTAAATGTTGAATAAAAGGGAATGCGGGAAGTATGTATCGATTCCTTGCTGGTTTGTAGTTAAGTCATTTGTTTGGAACTTAGTATTACAAGCATGAAAGTGTGATCTCGACAAAATGTTCACAATAGGTTAAACATATTTCTAGTACATATTGATCTTGCTATTATGTTTAATCCGACATAATCAACTGGAAAAGCAAGTTAGGTATAAATGAGAAATTAAGGATGAACAGAGAATAACGGGATATCATAAGAATAATTCATTATTTTTTAAAATAATGCAGTCCTTATCTAGAGATACTCATAAGCGCTGATCTTCATAGTTGAGTTTGTGCTGCAGACATGCGGCGAACCGCCATCATTGCGGCCGAGGAAGACACAGCTGGCGGAAATCAATAAGTCGAAATAGTTTATGATTTCCAAAGCTTACCGCTCTCATGTATTTCCTAGGGGCTTAACTAGTTGTCCGGTATACTGATTGGCATATCGTAATCTACGATGAAGCAAGTCCGGTGGCCTTGTTAGATGTGTGGACAGTGGGATCAGATTCTGAGCTACATATACACACGCGGAATTTAATCCTATAACAGTTTACTTTAACTGCGATTTGAACAAGCCGAAGCAGGATGTTTTTATTATACAAATATAAATATAATTATAAATATAAATTCAAATTCAAATTCAAATACAAACTTAACCTCAAACTAAAATTCAAATATAAATACAAATTCAAATTCAAATTCAAATTCAAATTCAAATTCAAATTCAAATTCAAATTCAAATTCAAATTCAAACTCAAATGCAAATGCAAATACAAATACAAATACAAATACAAATGTATATATTTAATTATATTCTTATTTATTGCCATAAAAAATATAAACTTAACCATTACATATTTCTTGAAGATCAATTGATCAATTATGATGTGTATCTGTTACATTGTATACACTTGGCTAAGACTAATTTGACGGGCAATAGTCACAAGCTTACCGTGACAGTCGCATCTGAGACTTAAAACCCCAGGAGAACTGGAACAACCATTCACGCAGTTTGATTCCCGATAATGCATTTTCCTTTGACCATTTACGTTGGATCCGTGGGATTTGTACAGTAAATAATGGATCTGTTAACCAATTTTACAGTCACATATACTTTAAGCGACGAAAACGAATTGAACGTCGCTGGAGAATGTTACATGATAAATTAAAACATTATAGAAATTATTTACTTCCTGCTTGGAAATCTTTAAATTTGTTAGCTGGATAATATTTCTTATAAAAGTCTATGGAAATAAGATACTGAAACTTCAATTTCATCTTTTGCTTATTGTTATACTTTTCTTACTATTACTAATAATTAGAATTCACCAATAGTGTGACCTACCTCACGTACTCCGCGATTGGCACATTGCCACAGTCAGCGAGATCTTAATCGTTAATAATTTGAATATAAAAATCGAGTTCACAATTAAATTACTCTTCATTTTAGAGAAAATGCATTTTGACAAGATTAGCCTTTTATATATATTTATTAACATAACAAAATATTACTCTATAATAAAACGCTGTAAACAATTAAATTATGTAAACAAGGTTCGCATTACTTCTCAATTAAGTAAAAAACAGTAAAATAAATGTTATTCTACGTTTTATATCGAACGATCTATCATTTAATACTTTTTCAGTGTACATCAAATTTTTGATCAGCATAATTTATTGTAAACAATAAGTAATAACGATAATGATAAATCGCAATGATAATGAACGCAATGATGATGTAAATTTTAATAGTATAAGGGAAATATGATATCTTTAATAGATTAGCTCGATCGTGTTATAATCTGCGGCAACGGAACCCGGGGAATACGCCGCATGCAAATGCAACATGCCTCACACGGTGGAAAGTCGTGGAAACGAAGGAAAACTCTTCCGCCTCGTTTCGCAGAAGCGATTAATTTTTCCACGGCTTGGCGACGAGTTGTATTTCGACATGAGATTTCCTACAAATCCGACGGTGAGCCGAGAATTTATAGAATGTGGCATCGTTTCCAAGAATTATTGGATCACGAATGCTTTTTTCCTCTTTTCTATTTCGCGCGAATGTGTCCCCCTTTGCATTTCATATTAAGTCATTTCTGTGCATAGAAATATGCATTACTTTCAGTGTTCGTTCAATGTGATATTGCATTTTAAATGGTTAATAAACAGCTAATTATGAACAATTTTCATCGGACCGATTCAACTTCGAATCGTTCTTCAAATCCGTCAAATCGAATTTTTTTGATAATCTAATTGACGTGCTGAATTTATAAGAAATTAATTTGTTATGCACAAAATTAATGTTAAATATGGAATTAAATTTCTCTGTTTAAGACTTGACAGTGCTATTCAATAACATATAATCTATTTGTCGGTTCAAGTATTTACCGTTTCTAGAGTAAACTTTTGAAGTCAGTTTTCTTGCAATAGAATTGTTCTTGAAAATATTTTATTTTACATTTTCAACCAGATTCTTTTAAAAAGTAAGTAACATGCCCCTTAGCTCATTTTGTTACTGTACCTTTCGTAATAATAAATTTGAAAAAAGGCAATTTTACGTTTACTACGAGACTAGCTTAATCTGTACATTAAATATCCATAATTGAAAAGTATACACTGCTTTTCTACGGCAGAAAATTAACAATATTTCATGCCATGTAAATATTAATTTTAAAGCCTTTGTGTCTTCCTCGTTATTACATCGAAATTCACAGCAGTTTTAATGGATACAGATGTTTTAACACTGATTTGATACAGCAAAACTATGAAGTTGAATGTTTAGTATTTTCAATTAAACTTTGTATTGCTATGTGAAATATTTAAATAAAATAGCTCTGTCGCTCAATTTATCTCTGAATTATCATTAAATTACTTTCAAACAATGTCGTCTACATCTCGTCGGAAAATATTGAATATTTCCAGTGAAAAACTTTCGAATGCAAAGGGTTAAAGTTTCCAACACATACTTCAAACTTTTATAATTCATGGCTACTTGCAGCAAATGTTTAAGTAAATGAAAATGTATGTCTGCAAATGTAACGAAAGTCTGTTCAGCAATAAACGTTCTACAGCAACAAACCAACACTCGGCAAAAGGTTTATCGCTCTTAAAACCCAAGAAACAAAGATAAACTGGCAACCGTCTTGTAATCTTTCCACTTTACTCCAGGGTATAACAAACAAAAATTTGTAACCAGAGAAATTCGTTGAATATTTGAAGGAGACGATCTCTTTAGTGTAATAAACACTATTCAAGTTCATGAATGATAAATATTCTAAGCGTTATTAAGAACGCTAAAAGACAATGTGAAAAATTAGTTCCAAAATGAATTACTGTGGATCAAATCACACGAGAAAAACGAATTATCAGGCAATTATTTATACTTGATTCTGATCCATTTACAGTTGTCAATAAAGTGATCTAAATTTATGTCATTTCATAAGCAAAAAAGTATTTAACATTTTATCAATGTCATCTACCACAAGAAAGCTACCAAACGAATTATTCTATTTTGAATAATACTACAGGTAATAATAATTAATAATATTACAATAATAATACAGGCTATATAGAATATAGAATTTCAATTGAAACGTATATATGCCACGGATATCGATTTACGTTGCAGAAATTTTGGAAATTCTGCTTCTAGCCTCCCATTGGTTCAACAAGCACACAGGGTACAAAGTTTAAGACGAAATCAATGTAGCCTATATTCTTATGGTAATATTATTAATCATTACTATTTGCAGTATTATTCAAACGTATATATACCACAGATACCGATTTACGTTGCAGAGATTTTTGAAATTCCGCTTCTAGTTTTCCATCGGTTCGACAAGCACACAGGGTAGAGAGTTTAAGACGAAATCAGAAAAACTAACTCTGAAACGAAGTGGAGGAACTTCGTTCTACCCTGGGAATGTAAAAATAAAATAAACTCCCAAACGGAATTGCATCAAAACTTCTGACTGCAGGGATGTCAGATGAGTAGCGTAAATTCGAAAGTCGAGAGTCGAACATCTATATTCCAATGAGATTAGACATGAAATTTTTATAAACCAAGGATGATGAAACATATTACATATTAAAAGAAAAATAGTCAATAAGAAACTTCTAATGCTTTAATGAAAATATTATTTCCTACTGTATTGTAACAAAAATAACAATAGCCATGATAAAAATAATAATACTAACAAAAATAGACGCTAGAATTATAAATGAATGAACAAAACCAATAAATGTATTCTAAATAGTAACACTGAAAACGACACTAACGTGATGTTTGATTTACGTCGAAACATTACGAGATATTTCAAATATTTTTAAACTTCAAACTCTTCATGAAAGAAAGTTAAATTATATATCGGACTCTTCAATGCTAGAGGAACAAAGAATTGTACATTTACTGATTCCTTTGAATTTGATTGATTATTTGTTTGCAACTTTGTATTCCAAATGCGAAACAGTTTGATGTCCCTAAAATGACGATATTCGTTCTGAAACGGTTCAAACTGTAGAAGGGAACGATAGTATAGGATAGCTGATATAGACGACTTTACCAGAAACATCACTTGGGAACTTAAAGCGTTCGTTCTGCTCGATTACGTTACTTCCGAAAGGAAACAGGGCACTTGACTTTCCTTGCTCATTGAATTCAGATTATGTGTGTGTATGTCTGTATATACAGTCACTTGTAACAGTTAGTTCGGACGACTGGATAGATCCTCTTCTATTACCGGTAAACGTTGTCTGAAACAACTTCAACTAGTATGTAATGGTAACGACATAGTGAATAAAAAAAGGGAAATAATGTAACATACGAAAGAATTGTATTATTCTGTGGGTATTTATTTATGCAAATACTAAACTAGTGAAGTTAGGAGTTTCAATACATTGTCGAAAGTGAAACATTATGTGCAATATTAACCTTTTGCACTCCAAAAGTTTGTCACTAGAAATATTCAATTTATTTTTATGAGATATAGATGACATTTTTAAAAACTAACTTAACGAGGTATCTATTCACAAAATAAGGGGAACAATGGTATTTGATTACCACATTTCACGTATCGACAGATTACTCAAGACTTAATGTTGAATACGGAATTTTACAATTTTTATGCACCAATCGATTGGTGACTGAGAGGCACCTTTACAGTGCAAAGGGTTAACCCCTTGCCATACAATGACAAGTGAGACTTAGGATGAAGATCTCTAGACTAATTTAACAGAAATCAATGTTGTTCATTGCCCACGGATCAAAGCAAAAAATTATTTTGCTATTATCAATGTATTATCTTCAAATGAAATTTCTGCTTAAAGTAAAATGGACAATTTTGCTGCTTTTCTTACAAATTGAGAAAAATACACAAAATGGAGAAAATATAATATTAAATTGCATTATTATTATTGCACGTTCACCTAGTTGAATGTCACCGTAATAGGTAGCATTATTTATAATATAAAAATGTTTTCAAATAATCATCGTTTAATTGAATAAACTATAATAATTCGACTTAGTTGGCATTCAACGTGTTAAATTAATTGATAATGCGTGTATAATTATTTAAATGTAAATTAATGTACAGCAAAAGTAAAACTTATTTTACACCAACTATTTGGAATTATTCATTAGATAGACTTGTATAGTTTTTACGTAGTTGGTGGATAATTTTTTCATAGATTCATACAGTTCATACTGTAACTTTAGATTGAAGATTAATTCCACAAAATATTTTCGCACTATTTACTATGGCCATTTTAGAACGGCTCTTCAAAACCAACAAAAAAGAGTAAACATTCGAGAGAATTCTGAATCGGTGTGAATGTTATAAGCTCCGTTCTATCGGTCGCTTTTTATTGTGAAAGAAGAACTAAAACTAAATTCTAATTGGTTATGCGCTCAAAGGGAAAGGACGCTCGCCAATTCCCTCTATTATAAAATGGTAATTTTCAACATGAAGCTCACATAAAATTAATTAGAAAAAGTGGTTAAGGTTCAGGTTGACCGCGCCGAGTTTGCAAACGTCTCCCAATGGTGAGAGTTTATTGCCACATTATTCCATGAGTCAGCAGTAGGAACCGGCACGTACAGGACACACGATCCCACCTAGAGGACCGATATTTTCAAATACTGTTTGCTGCTACAAATTTTACATGATACTTAAACCCTTCGTACTACCTGCAGTTCATTTCTGTAATATTACACATTGCCTGGCGAAAATTATAATAAAATCGTATGTTAGGATAGTACATATTTACTAAATTTCACCTTATAGTATACTACATATTTCATATACACAGTTTACTTGGTCATTATCATTAGAGTGATAATTGCAACCTAATTATTATGGTCTCTGGTATATTATCATTTTGGTTATTGCTATTATATTATTACGGTTATTATTATATCGTTGTCGCGACTATCATCATACGAAAGTTATGGTTATTATTATTATTATTATCATCATTATTATTATTATTATTATAACATTACCGTTATTATCACAACCGTTATTATGCTACGAGTGTGGTTGTTATTATTTCATTGTTATACTTCCTAATTATGTAATATTACATCTTCAGTCTAACCATTCGCAGATCACTGGAAAATCATACTTCCTGCATTCTTCAAAATATTCGTATTTAACGCTATTTCTACCGAAGAGGTCCAAAGACAGCTTTTCAAATTTCAACTTAAAATAGCTTCCTCAGTTTAACCACTTTTCGTCAATTGAATTTTGGACATTTCTTGTGGGTAATTTTGTACTTGTTATCGAAAAAGTCAAAACATCAATACAGAATATGCGACTAAACTAGAAAGATATTGTTAACTTAAGATTTCAGACAGTGTGCTTTGATACCTTTGGTAGAAATAATGTTAACACTAGATTTACGAATACCTATTGTACACTTTATTCTATTATTCTCGGAAAATTAGATCTTCGTTCATACGGATCTCGGAAATTAGTATTTAAATAACAGAAAATTAGTAGTAACAAATTGATTCGAACTGTTACAGAATAATCTTTATATAGTTCAATAACCGTCAAATTGACGGTTTCCCCGAATCCAGTGTTAACCCTAATCGAACCACGATGTGACTTTAAGTCACATTTGAACTTTTTACTTAAATTTTTTGATTATTTCATATTGCATTTCCAACAGTTTTTTTGGGCTTTCAAAGTTTGTGCTCTATAAACAAAAACAATAACAGTTTAATCATTCTTTTCATTCTCATAAGTAATTGACAGACATCGTGATATGATTCGTTATAAAAACACGTGGTACAATTAGAGTTAACACTAAGACTACAAAACGGGTCAAAATGATCCATTCCTGATTTATTCGTTTTCCAATTATTAAAAAGATAACAGATGTTCCTCTAAAAAATTATTCAAGAAATTAATTTATTAAACAAACTGAATTGTAAATCAACTGAAGTTTCGATAGCTGCACTCTTGAAGTTTCTATAGAGGATTTTCAAAAGGTCAATTTAACTGCTCGGTAGGTATAGTGTTAAATAGAAGAAAAGGAAAAGAATTCCACGATATAGATACACTTTTTACACTCCTGTAAAGCACAAATCATTATATCTTCCGTCGAATAGACCGCGGTGCTGGTATTCCGCGGATAGGAGGGTCTCCTGTCAGATCAAGTGTGAATTCTAAACCACACCGAACACGCCGGAGCTAAAAATCGTCAGATCCGGGGGAAAAAGGACGAGACGTTCCGTCGACGCGGCGCCTTCCTTCGGGAGAAGACTCGCCGATATCAACGGCGGGGGTGGGATATTACCGCGGCACTGCGGTAGCCGAAAATAATAGTCATCGCAAAAATTTTTATGAGAAGGATCACCGACTAGAACTCGTTTGTGGAAATATTCGAAAATATGGGAAATATTTTCGTCATTGATATTGTAGTATCTAGAATATTTATTGTAGGATGAATGGTTTGTTGTGCGTGCGTAAGGGCGACCAGGTCGTATTGCGACGGACCGGCGCCGGGATGTTTGGAAAATAGTGTGACTGCGTTTAGAAAATCTCGAGTGGCTGAAAGAATGCGAGGAAGAGTGTCTGGAACTGAGCGACTGGACCGTGAGAAAAGCGTGTACGTGACTGCGTGAATTTTGACTATGGACGAAAGATGCGAGTGAGAAGGGTGCAAGGGTGAGAAAGACAGAGCGAATGGGGGTGTGTGTTAAAAGCGAGTGGGAATGCGTGCGAGAAGGACATTTTGGTGAGAGACAGCGGAGAAGAACATTTTTGGTGCGTGATAGAGAGTCGTGTGTTGGCCTTCGTAGTATTAAGTTGTATTTTTACGTGTTGTCCATATTGTTTCTTTATCTCGTTAAATACATATATATTGTTTCCTAATTCTCTTTTTACTGAAGATCCTCATTTTCAATATCTAATAGTAACCACTATAATATCTATTACAGAAATATTTCATTACTGAATACTGTAGTTATTTCAACGATTTCCTGTTCATTCCGTGAGTAACATCCTCCACTTCGATGATAGACGAGTTTTCTCATAGAAATTAATGAGACAACTGTTATTTTATTCTTATAATCATTGTTTAACTCTTTGACCGTCGTGTCAAGCAAATTTGGGTGACATCACTTTACCCGCGAGTTTAAAAACGAATTTCTTTGGTGACGCGTGGAGTAAACTGGATTTTGTTGGATTCGTGAGATGCAAGAAGGTTAAGTACCATTTCTGCGAAACGTTTCGATGATTTGATTTCTGTTTCGTCAGGGAAATTTTGATTATATGTGCAGTTTAGCAAGTGTCGTATTGACGGGAAACATGTCGGATAATTAAAAATGTTTCTCTTGGAAAATAATTTTGTAATATGTAATGATTAGGGTAATTACAGGGGAGGTTGCCATATTTTCTTCGGATCGAATGAAAACTGAAAGAATCGGAACACTAGATTTGATTTCTAAATATACTTGAGTTACCTTTCCACTAAATAACGAAACAATTAAAATTACAGATGAAGAAACACCAATCATAATTATAACTGTGTCAGTATTTATACAAAATAGGATAATTCTAGGTGAGATAGCTCACTTTCATTTAGATTGTCAAATATCTAGATTTTTAACAAGCCTGTTTAACAATTTTTTCCACGCGTATTTACTTTTCAAAGTATATATTATTTTATTAAGTATCAATGACATTCACGATACAATAGTTCTTTTAAAAAAAGTGAACCCTCGCTCAGATTCACCTTGACAGATCTGATTGTCATTCATTTATTTTCCATATAAATAAAATATTACTTTTCTATTATCAATCCCTAAACTTAAATAAATAACTAACATAGACACAAAATAACTATCAAATTTTCTCCCTTTTCTACTGAACTGTTAACAATAAATTACTTTCAGCACAGTTGTGAATTATTCATTTAACACTATTCATTTAACAAATTCTAGTTTATTTAACCGTCTCTTTTTATTCAGAGCACACACGGAATTGTCTATTGTACCACGTTCCTGATAATTACCCTATTGTGCTGTGACTTTTTTTCAGTTTGATTGCAAAAATCGTTCGCAGCGGATTGCACCGTTCCCGGCCGCCATGTTTTCGGCCAAGACGTCACGAAAGGAATTCTTCCGCTTTCTGCGCGGAGCCGTTGCGGAAGGAAACGATCTGCATTGCCCGTAGGATTCGCCGTCATCCCTGGACCGATCAGCATGCTCGTCCGAGGCTCGGGGAAAGGGGCGCGTACGATTGCCTTCGCGGCGAATTACCGAAAACCGATAGATCACCCGTGACACCGCGGTCAGACAGATTGTCACTATTGTAAAATTATTGAGGGCGTGCGCGTTTTCGTGGTGTAATCTTCGGTCGTTGTTTTCGGTGTGCCGTTCGTTGATATTTTATATTGGAGCGTTTTATCGAATAAAAACATTAACGTGCTCACTGGTGGTTTAGAATCACGAATTTAATTTGTTTGGGATAAGTTTGAACTTAAAATTCAGCTAATTTATATTACGATACGAATCACTTTTATCTAACTATACTAGAAATCTTCACAAGTCTCACGCGTCGGCGTATTTCAAATATTAAGCTGTTCCTTTATTGCTTCAGTTTAGTTTTAAGTTTGAAAGTAATAAAGGAACAGTTCAATTTTTTTAAATATATTGATGTGTGAGGCTTGTGAAGATTTCGAATTCGATTTTGATCAATACGATTGAGTTTAATGGAAGCTGTTCGTTGGGCGTAGATCAAAGTGAAGAACCATTTTGCTATTATTATAACGAACGAAAACGTTTCTCGTGTTTTTGTAGATTACTGATGGAACATTGATTAGGTGAATTTAGTTTTGAAGAAATGAGGTGAGGAATTTTGTAATATTCTTCGATTGCGTGTATTTTGGTAGATACTGGTTTAAGTGATTTACTATGAAGTTAGTAATTTTATGCAACATTTTCGTTGGGCGACGATTATTTTTAAATACAAGCTTTGCAAAGAAGTAGACCCTTAATATAAATAATTAGAATTATCATTTTTTAATATTTCTGAAATATTTGTTCAATAATGGATAGCCGTTATTAGTCGCGAATTATTGCGGACAAGTTTTTCCGAGCCACAATTAACCATCCAACGGTGATCCGCTGAAAATAAAACGCTACGCTTTCAACCCCCATGCCATAAATATCGCTCGAAAATTTAATTCATCGCAATACGGGTGCCACGCTCCGCACGAATGCCAATATGAAACGATATCGCAAGCAAAACACACAAAACACTCGAAAATTGAAGATCGATAAAGTTGCGGGCGTACGACACCCCAAACTGCCAGAGCACGCGAGCACGATAAACCTTATCCACGAAGCATTACAATACGAAGGGGTTAATTAGATAAATTTTACTAAAATATGGATTTTATCTTTACGATGACGATACAAGAATCAAGATTATAATATTACTATTATTCTTAAATCTACTTATAAAGTAAAATATTTGCACTTCGAAGTGTATAATGATAACGACATACACGTACGCGTGTCTCCGATAAAAAGGCGAACAATCGTACTGTCGCTAGTAATAAATTGTTTTAAATTAACAAACGCTGATAAATTAACGTGCACTATTTGAAAGTTCAAGAATCGTCGTTTCAGATAAAAAGCAACTGTCACTAATAACAAATTTCTTTGAAATTAATAAACGTTGACAAACTAATTTGCACCGTTTGAGTGTTCGAGAATTAACGTTTCATTGTAAATCTCGTGAAAATAACTCGTGAAAGTGTACGATTTTATGAAAGTAATTCAATTTCACGATTATAGGTTCTAATAATAATTGTTCATTGAACAAACGATATAAATGGGAAACCCAATTTTTATATGAAGCAGATTATCTAGGGCTAACCTATAAAACTTTGTGTTCTCGTGTACATGAACAAGTTTCATGGGAACAAGTTATGAAGTTAGAGTAAGTACGCAGTAATTTCATTGCAGTGTCCTCGTTGAACACTCGCAAATACTTAACCCGCGATGCTATTCTGGTAATGTATGCATGCAGTTGTTCCGGCCTTGGACGGAATGAATTACAGACATCTACGAAGAAAGTTTATGATCTGAAGCATCTGTTCGTGAGATTCCGACACTTTCCCGTGCAAACACCGCCTTCTTCACAAAAACAGTGACTACCCGGATTTATGAATCTGGTGATCCTAGAAGGGCTCAGGTTTTAGCCGTTTACCACCCTGAGGGCCTCCTAAGAGCATAGTGGTGTACGCCTTCAAGAAATATGACTGAGAAGGTTATACAATCTGATAAAGACCGACAAGAATGGAAATATTACGTTTTGATAACCTTCGAACTATCATGGAGGAAGTAGCTACGTTCGAATGATTCAAATAAACGGTATTAAATTCACCCCGTAGAAACGGAAAACTGATTGATGCTTGTACCAAGGATATCGTATTCCAATTTACTCAAAATTATTAACCTTTAACTACCCGCGCTGGTGTAAAAAGAATAATAATATAAAATCAATTTCATCAGTTTCTCTTTGTTTATTATCTATTATTTTATTAATTTCTGGTTATATTCCTAATAAATAGCATAATTCATCAAGAAAATTCAGGGCGCGGACAAATAAAGGTTAGTCACATCAACTTAATACTAGAACTACCGAGCAGTTAATACAATTAATATGTAACCTCTATAAAAATTGTAACATTATTTTCAGTTTCTTTAGGTATTCGTTTTGGTATTCGAGTGAAACTATTTGTTTTCAAGACCGTTTTGAATATTATATGCATCGAAGATATCGATAACTGCGAAATAAAAAAGATAATTCTGGTGTTGAAGATATTAGGTGAATTTATGTAATAAAAAAGAGACATAAAATTATAATTATACATAAACAAATGACATATAAAGATACCAATTACTAAAGCTATTGTAACTTGAAAGATAGCCTCCGCTTAGAATTTTACATTTCATATACCTACCTGTCATCTGCTATAAAATATTCATAAACTATTTATTATATAATACTTCGATTATATCCTTATCTATAAAAAACTCTGACTATTGCCATAAAATCCTACGCGACATTACGATTTATTTCCTTTCACATATTCATGCTCACATTTAATTCTATCGACACCTAGTGGACGCAACTATTCTAAAGAAAACTGAAATATTAAACGTCCAATGAAATCTCTGTACAAAAACAAGAAAATTATTTCGGTACGGTATATTTGTGAAATAAATTACAAAATCAGCACGAAGTACAAGTGCGGATGAGATTCGTCATTTCCACTCAACGGCTCAACACGTTTGCTACCAGCGTCACATATTTGTGACGGCCGTAATCCTATATTTTACATAAGGAAAATGAAATCAATTTTATAGATATTGTTACTAGAAATTATAAACTACGACATTATATTCAGGAACACGATGACTCGTTTCAGTTTCATTTTTCTAATACGTTGTTTAGAAGATCTGTTGGATCGAAGAAAACATAATTGAGGAGACCGTCACCGAAATAAGTGGTAGCGATCGTGTTAATCTTCCGATACTGTTTCCTAACAAACTAATTACCAATTACTATTCAAAATCTGCACAACGTTCAACTGTTTCCCCAAATCCATTCTTCGCGTTCTCAAACAAACGTCCGTCAATTCATGAATGCACCTGCAGCGGCTTCTGGAGAACCACGAAGTTCCCGCGAAGTTTTCAAACCGATGATCTCGTTCCGTCGCCTGCGGCGGAAGTGGACATTTCCATAAGAAATGGCGGAAATACGAGGGCATTTTTACAAGGCATCAACGTGGGAATGAAATACTTATTCCCCGGAGGGGAATAAAATCGTAGTCCACAAAGAGGGCTCATTCTCGCATCGTAGAAACGGGCCTGTTCCGTGTAGTCTGTACATTCTCAAATATTTAAAGTTATCGTCGAACTTCCCCGGAAGCACACGTTCCGCTGGAAGTGCCGGGGAAAGTAGTCGAGAAGACGTCCCACGACGATGCAAGAAACTCTGAGCTGTGCGTAACGTGTTCGTTCAATACAACCGTTCCACCGTCGAATCCAAAGGTAACGCCGCGAACTTCCCCATGCAACTTCCACGGAGAATTCCGATCCCTCTCTTACCAGGCCGGCTCCAATTGATGGAGCGTGCCCTAGTTGTGCTTCCCCGGATCTATTTTCTTGCTACGACTCGGGGATTATCCGCAAGTTAGAACCGGGAACGATTTTATTTGCTACTAGCGCTGTCGGCGATATAGGGCTTTCTTAGAGGAATGAGTCAACCGTTATTATTCCCCTGTTTTCGTCGTAAAGGGGAAATTGTAAAAGTGATCATTCATTTTGACAAATAAACGCATTCTTCGTATGGATGAATTAACACTAACCGTACCGGGATTTGAAATTCTAGGCTTTTTTCCGTATGTGTAACATTAACCGTTTGTGTCGCACGAGTTTTTACAGAAACCCGGTCGAAAGATGCCAAACGGCACGATCGCGCTTCTTTCGTTTCAATTTATAAACTAAATGATGCTTTTCTATTTTTACAAAAACCAATTTTAAACAGTGCGATTTTCCTTTTGCTTCTGTTTTCACTACAAAACATTTATCATCTAACTTGTTTATCTTTATTTTACAATTATTTGACTGGTTATGGCAGGAAAAGTGCCGGTATGGTTGCCATTAATATTGCATATAATGTTTCACTTTCAAAAATGTATTGAAGCTCTTAAATTCACTAGTTTAGTTATTTACATAAATAAATATCCACAAAATAATACAATTCTTTTGTGTGTTACATTACTTCCCTTTTTTTATTTACTATAGCGTTACTATTATGTACTAGTTGAAGTTGTTTCAGGCAACGTTTACGGGTAATAGAAGAGGATCTACCCAGGCGTCCAAACTAACTGTTACAAGTGGCATATGAAATCGTGTGGAATTCAACGTGTTAATGCAAAGGATATAGCTACAAAATGCTACGTGTAACATGTTAAATGCTATACATTAAACTGTTATTATAATAGAAAGTAAGCATTATTTTTTTTAAACACTCTGACCGAGAACCTTTGAGCACGCTGAATTATTTATTTCTAGAAAGATATGTATAAAGAATGGTGTTGATGCTTTTACAATATCCTGCTGTGCAATATCTTCTATATGTCATAATAACAAAAAGTTCTTAAAGCCTTTATTCTGTGAGAAAAGTTCCAAAAACGATCTGGCCGGGAACTGTTGAACGCCACTGTATATTGCAATTCATTTTAATGCACATCACATAAACTTTATTTATATGTTTCTGGTATTTCACGAGCAGTCAACGAAAATATTTTATCCGGGCGTTAATATGTTCGATTATTCCAGAATAATGTCGCGTACGTGTACATTTAATTACAGCTTCAGATAGAAGTTTCTTTCTTATGGTTTTTATCGTGTGCGGGTTTAAAGCGAGGGCTTTATTTGCTACTAACATTGTCGATGCAGGATTTCCTTGCTACAATGCGGCAAACTGCATTGTCCTTCTGCTTTCATTGTAAAAGAAACACTGTGAAAATTATAATTACTCAGGTATTCCAGGATAATGGCAACGTGTGTGTAAATTTAATCACATGTTGAAATTAAATTTCCTTTCTTATGATTTTTATGATTATTTTCATGCTTCTTTGTTTTGGAACTTGTATGTACTTTTAAATGAATGTTCATTAAAATCTGTAAGATAGTGAATAGTTAAGAAAGTAATGGCAATGATGGGTTGTGACGTTTTTTCCGTTTCGTCGAATATATTACTGAAATTTGGAAGATTTATGTGAGTCAGAATTTGGCGTTCAACACGTTGGAGGAGGCACCTTAAAATACAATTAATATGCAATTTTTGTATACCGCATATTCCACGTCGTATCTTGCTCTTCAGTCGTCAATATCGATTGACGTATCGTAAACCCGCGCCATCGTATGAACCGTCACCCGTCACTCTCGAGTCGCCAACCTTTGGACCCGGTGCCAGGTAAAATAACAACTTCATCTCCTCTGAGACAGTGGAAAAGCATTTCCCAAACCCCTGAAATTTAAATTTCGGGCCATTTCAAGGAAATGACAGAAAACAGCGACTGATCGAGAGAAAATATATCCGAATTCAATCTGTATTTTTACATTTGAAAGGAGATTTCATGCGTGTTTGCATTTGCATGTACGATTGCATGTTTCACTGCGTGAGATACAATAAAATGCATATTAGAATCGAAATTTGTTGAACTGTTATGTTTTCTCGAACACCTTGAAACGTTTTATGAAGAAAGCACACTTAATGTTGCAGAATTTGTAAAAAAGTGGAAATTGAATAATGGAAACTATTTATTTATAGAATATATAAGTTGTCTCAAAATTATTAATATAACCGGTAAAACAGATGAATCTAACTAAAAGAAATGTTTAAAAATGGTACTTTTTGACATAACATTTTTATCTTCTTGTTTTAAATGTTAACTATATTCATTGTACTATAGAACAGTTATTTGTTTCGATGTCATAAGACAAGGTTAATGCATGTTCTCCTGAGAACAAAGTCTCCAAGGAAGTCTTGTGGCCCCGTGAAAATGGCGTCCTTCGCCAGCATTGATAACGCTCGCGTGTAAAGTAGCTTGCAGATGTTGGAATTGCATCGAGGGATACTTGAGATAAAAACACTTTCCCTTCTCGATTTTCTCAGGGAAAGACAACGATCCTACTCGACCGAGTGTCGAGATCGATGTGTAGTGGATAGATTTCGAAAAGGACATGAGAGAACTTGAGATGGAGCGTCCGGACGGATAAAACAAACGCCTATCTCGTTTACGAATAAAGAGGTAACGTCGAGTGACATCTATTTATCTACAAACGTGCACAAGAAACAACTTCTTGCATAATTTGAATAAAGATTTTCTTCTATATTCGCAACTTATTCGTATAATTTACATATTATTTGATGAATTTTTGTTTAGAGTCAATCCTATTTTGTTGATACCATTGATTATGAGAAAACTATACAGCTTTAACTGTTTGACATTAAAATTCTCACATCTGATTGATAGTTGTTATTATTTTGAAATAATTTAAATGTTAAGTATGATTTCGAAATTACTTTGAAAATGAATATTTTCGTTTGTATAATAGAATGGATTCTTAGTGATGTGAAATATGAATATAAATTGAATCTTAAAGGAATAAAATTCATTAAGTGACTTAGAATTTGAGGCAGAAGAACGGATTAAGTATTTACATGAAGCAAAGGGTATATTCTGGTAGACATTAGCATTATACTGCAAATACGTGGCTAATTAGTGCTTGCTAACCATTAAGACCCATTCGAAACCGATTAGCATTCCCTAGTGCATAGATCCATCTCGATGTACAATTATAAACGTTACATGCAAATATCCTATGAATGTAATCGATGATAAGTGTAACATAAGAATAAATAGTTTATTTCTTTAATGTCTACTTAATAATTGAAGTTGAATAAATATCAGATTATACATTTGTGTCCAATATTATACAAAGTACTAGTATCTTCAGATAAATTATAATTCGCACAATCTGTAAAATTAGAAATCCAATCGTTAGAATCGAAGAAAGTATCAATCGTATATTTAAATAAAAATGTACATGGAAGATCGACAAATGTTAGTCACGTATATTTTTTATTAGTTGAAACTCATGTCGGGATAGTAAAAGCAATCCTTAAAACGGGACACGTGTTTTCCAGAATAAAACAGAAACTATTAATGCCAGATGAAAAACATGTAAATACAAAATGTGAAACACGATTCAATTTAAAAGAAGTCCTTTTTCAACGAAACTGTTTTCGAACGCACACAGAGAACGTGGTGTATGACGAACAAGAATATTCTGTATTTCTGATCACGCCTGAGTTGCATTTATATGCGACGCGCATAAAATACAGAATAATACTTTTTCCCGTAAATTATTTCTACACATTGTGTGAAAACGTGATTCACCTTTATGCTGAGAGCAATTGAATAACCGATATGACCACACGGACAGCGTTCCGCGTTAACCGTTTGTTTTTTCGCGCAGGTTCTACGCATTTTTGCATTCGACACGATTGTGCCCTTTATTCTCTGTTTTTGGAGCATGCGATTTACAACTGAATGAAGATATCGAACAACCGGGGTTTGATATTCTTCTCTTTCGTTTTCTGAATTCTATCAAATTTGTTCTTAATCTTGGTAACAGAGACCTTAACGCATCGCGTACCGGAAACAAGAGATCCCGTTTTTATTTAAAGCAGCTATTGTAACTTCGCCAACTACCACACCATTAAAAAAAATATTAAATTATATTAGAACTGATTACTTGTTCAATACTTATGAAAGAACAATAAGATATTTGAATATTTTGCTTATAGTGATATACCACGAATTTATGAGTTGATCTCATTGAAAAATCGGCCAGTTTTCCATAAATTAACCGGAACGCAATGTATTTGTGACAATTAGCAGGTGCGAATTTAAAAAATTCACTTTGAATATAAAATTGTGATTAATATTGTTCCGAATTTAGGTTCCTATATTTATAACATATAACGTGCACCTTCTTACTGCATCGACATGATTTTCAACCAAAATGGCGTTCCTATGATCGGTTGAAATTGCAATTGTAATCATTTATTAAAAAAACTGCAATCATTTATCAGAATTTATAATTGACAATTTCACTAGGCAAAGTATTTTCAATTACATTATTTACTAAACATTATGACACATCAATAACAACACAATATTATGTGTTTATAACTGATAACACGATAATTTGAAATAATTTCAATAAGAGTATAATAACTTCCTTAAGATGGCAACGGTGCAGATGTTACATCGTTTTCACGACACAGCGTAGACCTGCGGCTGAACTTTCCCATACAGCGGTAGAACACTGGCGGCCATATCCATTTTAACGCAAGGAAAAGGTCGATTTTTATAGCCACACATTCTTCGAAGTGTGTCGTGGTTACGACGACCTTCCATCCCGTGTTCTCAAAAAATCGTGAAAAAATACATTTAACCATTATATGTAAACTGCATACTTCAGTGCAATTTATTGTTATACTTTTTATTTCATATACTAATCGTTTAACTTACAATTTCACCCTAGCAGATATAAATTTTCAAATATAAATCTGCGATCAATTTATTCTTTGAAGTTTTAATCTTCTATACGTTTGAAAATCAAAACATATTTTCATTTTATTAGCCATTATATAATACTAAATGAATTGTAACGCTAAATTCATAGAATTTGAAGTCTACGTTTCAAAAATCCCGCATTATAAATTCCTAGAACGCATTTACGAACTATAAAATGATTTTTCTGCATATATAAGAGTTGATATTTTGTGATTTACACTCGTCCGAAAAATGATGTGTATTTCAATAATAAAGAATATATGATAATATTATTATAAACTACTACGTTGTCACTAAAATACATTTAAGAAACAACACTTATTAGAATTCCTAATAAATAAATAGTCACATAAACTGTTATATAACCTTCATCTACGATTAACATTGGATTAGAAGAACAAATACCACTGGGTCATCTGAAACTACTTTCTCTCCTTCGTTCTATAATATAACACAAGTGTATTTAATTATTTAGCATTCGATAAATACGTCGACGAACGTTTCATTTCGAATTCACACGTCACAGTGTCGTTTAGTCTTTCATGGCTAAGATCGGTTTAAAAGCACCATTAACATACACGTTTCACGTTAGTTCCGTTTTCAGTATATTCTTTGAAAAGTGATTCGCGGCCAATTAAAACCCGGCGGGAAAGTATTCTCCTCTCTTTTCTTGTTTGCCTAATGTCATTGACGCTTCCCATCTCCGCTCGCGTAGAACAAGATGTCTTTTAAATAATTTTTCGAGTCCCCTTCAGCGTAGCCTTAAAAGTTCGAACGCCGTCGCGTGTCGCCTGTCATATGGCTTTCTGAAAGGAACTTGCTTCGTTAGAGCATGCTTGGCAAAATGAAAGAGTCTTTTCGAGCCGCAAACCGCTTTGAAAAGAAAAGATAGCTGCACGCGAAAGACTGTATTTAACTTGAGGGTGGGGAGCTAGACAAAGGAAAGGGGCGTGGTTTCGAAAAGGTAATACGAATGATATTTTCGTTTACACCGTTTATGCGATACTTTAATATCGCTCGCATGCCTTTTGGAACCTTCAAGGTGGTTAACCCCTTGCAGTATGATGTCTTTTAGAACGGTGCTCGACGGAAGTATTAGTTATAAAGTTCTATACGTCTTCTATATATCTTTTATTTCCATTTCTTGTTTAACACGTTGACTGTCACGGTGGTCAACGATGACCGGAGCTTCCAAATTGCTAAAGAACAATTACAATGAAAAACTTGATTTTAAATGAAAATATTTAGTAACATAAGTAGCTAGATCATAGCGTAATACGACTACTGTGATACTAAACCATTAATAATTGTTTTCAATATCATTTGCTTTTGTTATTAAAGAATAAGTATTATTAATCAAAACACTAGAAATTCTCGTGGCAGTCAACGTGTTAATTATCATTTGTCTAGAGAAGGTTATGCATATAGTGTCTCCCAAATTGGAAAATGTTATAAGTTTCAGTGCAAAAATTATAGTGCATTATAGTAGAAAAAAGAGTAAAACTTTACTTAATTTTACCTGTTCTAAGTTCAATCATTTTTTATTTTAGATATATTTTATTAAATTTCAAGTGGACTTACATCAGAAAAGTGGCGGAATGCAAAAATTGCGCGAATAAACTTTATCGTGAAGATACTATAATAAAAAATGCAAACATTTATCAAAGAAGATGGAACTGCCCATATGTTAGAGCATCGAGTCGAAAGCTTTTTCTTTCGTTTAAAGGGTGTGCGTTTACCACAAACGCGCTGGAGCGAAAAGGTTAATTTATGACACCCTCAAGTATCTACCGCATTCTCCACCTGAATCTCGCGGCGAAAAAACTCTGGACGATTCTCAAGAAGTGCTCCGAGGCACATTCGAAGTTACACATTGCCTTGCAATTACTTTCTAGATTGGAACTGTTCATACATTGTTGATATAATCGTTTATTATAACTAGTAAACGACTCACAGGTAGTTTCTTGGACTTGTATTTGAACTTCAGGAGATTCTTGAAATTTATACACTAATAATACAGTTCTGTCTGTTTCTTGGAATCGATTCGACATGTGCATGTAAAATTTTAACACATTGAATGCCCTGGGGGTCACCGGTGACCTCCAACCAAATTGAATTATCATAGTTCGCTCAATTAAATGATGATTTAAAATCATTTCTATATTATAAATAATGCTACTTAATGCGATGACATCCAGCTATATGAACGTGCGACAACAATAATGCAATTCAATCAAGTGACTTAATATTACACTTTTTCCATTTTGTCTATTTTACTTTTTGAAGTCGCGCGGCATTTAACGTGTTAATATGACACAGTAACTACCCAAATTGTACTACACAAACTTAATTCCCTTTGTGACACGTGTTTCATATTTTTCCAATTTCAATCTTGCCAAGAATATATATCCTTAGCATTATAATAATTCACGAAATTGCAAAGGTTACAGAAGTTTATAAAAAATTTATTAATGGCACTTATTTATTCCATTCTTAATATCCACTCCGTCAAACAGTGTCATTTAAGAAAATAGACGAAAATAAGAGAAAAATGATAAATCTAATGTTCCCCTTGAAACCAGATAACCTTTGTTCCACGAACATTCCCCAAACTTAATAACCTACGAGTAAATTAGAACTCGAGAAATTAGGTGAATGGCCCTCATATAATACCAGTGCACAATATCGCACTGCGCCCATTATAATTCAAGAGTCCCGCATGCGGGAACGTACATACCTCCGAAGCGCAGCAAAACACCGTCACAATGGCGACTTCGAGCTTCGGTATCTAAAATCGAAAGCAGCAAACGAATAATTTCAATTGAACAATTTGATTATTCATCACAAAAGAATCTCTTCTGCAAATGGTAAATATTCTGCTTTGTTGATTTGCTCGCGTTTACAGTTTTGACCTTCGGTACGCGAACCAGACGGAAAGGAATCTGAAATGTAAAAGGGGAAACGAGTTACTGCGTAGAGAGTAACCAGCGACGCGTAATCGCGTTAAGTAAAAGGCAATTTCGAGGAGAAAGGAGACGGAGAGCAAGGAAGGAGAAGCATTTACGGCCTGTTTTCCAGACTTGAAGTCGCTAGTTTTATAAATATGCGCGAAACTTCCGCATTTTCATTATGCAATTTATCCGGCGTTCTCTTTTTGCGCGCCTCCCTCACGAGGCAGATGATACAACGGCCAATTACGCCGTGAAGGGAAATGAGTTTAAAGGAATGGCTTCTGTTATTCTTCGAGATTGGATGTTCTTAAACTGTAGATTTCGTAAACGATACGGCGGCTGCGGTACTAGCAGCTTAAATGATGCTTGTTGGAAGCTTTCGGGACATACGTTCTGTGCCAAAAAAGGACGATCTCGTTGCTGTAACAAGGAAAATCCTCGGTTTCTTCCCTTCGAGGCTTTTATAGTCCCTTCCCGACCCTGCTATACTTTACAGATTTTCTATTGATTTCAAAGCCGCTTTCGAATAAGTGGCATATCGATGACTTCGTGTAACCTACTTGTGCAATCTAACGACCCGTTTCAAATGTTTCGGAAAACGAACGACAGGAATTTCTATTTTGAAGCAGCTTTTTCGTCGATGCGAAATATAAATTCTGGAAAGAAAGGAAGGAAGGATGGTATAGATCAGTGGATTTCACGTGAAAACTGCTGATGCGTTGTGAAATGTTGAATTATTTATTGAATAAATCGAACAGTAATGAATTTAACTAATGTGGATCAGTAAGAAATATTTTAAATATTTTTCGTGGGTATTTTTATGTAGATATTATCGATGGGCATGGAATGAAAAATTAATCTGGAAACGCAAGCAACTGACAGCGCCTATGACACATTTGTCAAAGTCGCAGGAAGAAAATTCATTTTTCGCGAGTTCACATCAAGGAAAAGTTTAACAAGGCAAAGAAAACGAACGCGTGTATGAGTTGACGTTTCGCGTTAAAGCTTAACCGAGTACGACGTGGTTTCAACGTGTTCGTACTTTTTCAAATTCCCGTGTTTTACCGCGTTCTACGTGATTTTACTTCCAACGTGTTTTCGTGTTCCCGTGTGATCTTTGGCTTTCCGTTTCCCGTCGAATATTTTCTGCATCGCGTCGCTGATCAAATTTTTTCAGAGGAAATTTCAAGAGGAAGGAAGAGAAAAATGGTCGACACCTTTTCAAAAAAATTACTTTCTGCCGTAGCGAACCAGCGTGACTTTGAATAGCCTTTAATGTGTCTTAGCAATTTTTATTACAAATGAAAGAAAAAGCATTGGTTTACTTTGCAAAATTCAGTTGACCTTCCACATGTCCTCTTCATTTTCATATAAAATAATTATTCTGATGTTATACAGACTTTAAATATTTTTACAGTACTAATATAGTAATGTATTATGATTTAAATTCATTTTACAAACGTCAATATTTTTATAAATAGTTCTTCCATAATTCTCTTTCGTCAATAATAATCGAAATGGCAAAAGTTTCTTAACAAAGTGTATCCCATTCTCAAATTTGAAGTACAATTTAAATTATCTATAATTATAATTCACTGCAATGGATTCAGTTAACGTTCACGTGAAGCTGTCTGAATTTTACTTAAACTTACTTGAACGGATTTCTTGATGTAAGTTACTAATAGTAATTAGAAAGTTCCGCCTTATGGTATTAACGTTTCTCTATTTAGTCTTAACCTTTAGCACTCCAGGTTGTTTTGTAATCTATCAGCAACTGCATCTAATTTTTATAGTATTCCTAGCGAAAATGAGAAATGCTATTGCTATGCTAACATTTCTTCGATCATTTATTTTCCTTCTTAGTACAAAATTCGGATGTGTGGAAAATCTAATAATTTTAGGGTAGTTTCTTAAAGATTCATTAAAATATTTAATATTATAACTGGTGCAATATTGGAGCCTATAGAGTTCAAAAGGTTAATACTACTTAGAGTATACGCAGTTTTAGCAGTTTTCAGCCGTGCTGCGTTACCGTACATACGTGGTCCATTCTGAAGTTTCCGCGTCTAAATTAGTTACCATTCCATCGAATTCTTCAGCGAATTCGAAAAGAATGTTTCTGTTTTCAAAGAGTCAACAATTGCCACTGTGAACTTTCGGGTAAACGATATTAAAGTTTTCCTAAACTTGTGAATGTGGGCTCGCACCTTATGAATAATCAGTTACGTGGGTACCCTTCAGAAACTTTACTCTACATTGGAATACATTGGAATCTCGGCTACTTGAACCAATTATGGAAAGCAACATTTAAATAATCGAATTTTTAGCTAGTCATACAACTGTTTCTTCTCGCATGCAATACAACGATTTGTCTCGAATGATTAATTACCACTGATGTTAAAAGGAAAACAATCAATTTTAAGGGACGAACACATAAGCTTTTTTTTGTGAATGTTTTGTGAATATTTATTGCCATGTAAGTTTAAAATTTGTTTTCTCCGTTTCTATAATAACAGTTCGAGGAATTTATAGTAACTTTATAATTAGAATCTGATAAATTATTATATTGTGTATTTAGTACGTGTGGTTTATATATTTTTAATATACCCATTTCTTCAGATTTATTTCTTTATTTCTTTATTTCTCTGTATACGCTTGTTTGGAAATCTCTTTTATTATGATATTTTCCAATTTGTGCAGTTTTCTAATTTTCTGCATTTTCTGTTCCGATATCATGTTCCTAGGGCAACTATTTTTTCATCAACCATGCCCGTCCTCTGATCTTCTGTAACCTGAATGATGGCTAAGGTATTATATGTCGAGCAACGCTGCTCTTATAAGACTGAAGCTTCAAGAGATTCTACCTCCTTTGCTCTTTAAGATTTGCAGATTATTATAAGCCATAAAAATATTAAATATTCTAGATTGAAAAAAATTCATGAGCGTAAATAAATATAAAAATATAAATATGTGGATGTGTATATACCTACATTTATCTCTATACTTACATTTATTTGAAATATAACAGTTACTTATTACGATAATTTAATTTTTCAAGGAATAAAAATTTGTTAATTATTCATGATCACGTAGTACATAATCATGCATGAAATAGCTGTTTACAAATTTGTTTACAATCTGTAAGCAGAATCGTTGCAACTTTTATTCTTTCGAGCTCGCGAAACATATTTTAGAAGAGAATCTGATTTTTCATCAAATTCGTCGTTTTTTAACATTGTTCATTCGTATCGCAACAACCGGGCGGTCATAAAATTTCCAGTGGAAGAGCAACGGGATATGAATTTTAGTATAAAAATTTCAAACGTTGTCCTGCCTATTCGGCGTTCGAGAAACAGAAGTCCGATTTAAAAATGCATACGAATCGTGAAACATTTTTGCATTTTCGATCGAATGATTGCATAGAATAATTCTTCCCAATATGCAATTTCTGCCGAATTACCGTCTAATGTGAGAAGCTAAATTACTTTTTCATTTCTACGAGATTCGCAATTCCTGGTTTTACCGTTGTATGAAGCAATTGTGACAAATTGTCCCCCTACCTCGCGGCCCGTCGCGATATTTCTAGTTATGCTTGCTAATTTAGACATTGCTCTGCACCAGAGGCCTATATCTGATCGAAATCTGCTGCACGCGAATCTAATTTCCATCGACAACTTGTATTCATGTTGATCACAGCGAGCGGAGGCACGTGACCGTCAATTTACAGCCTCGATCATATCGCCGCGTTGCTTTTCCGATTCCTGACAAGATCGTCCTTAGATTAGAGTTCAATGTTCATTACTCAGGCACGTGAATAACGACGACTTCATACTGCATGAGTAATGTAGATTATAACTAGATTGCGAATTCGTGTGCAGATACTAGACTACTGCGAACTGTTTCTATAGAAAAAAATATCAAATGGAAGCCTACTTTTCTTATTACCAATTTGTAAGTTCTAAATATGAAATAAGAATTCCTGTAAAAATATATGAAGGATTTTCATTTCATTCCTACTATCACAGATGGTTCAGTGGAATTAGCAATAATGGTAAGCATATAGAAAATTTGCTATTTACTAACATTGCAAAGTTATTCCTGTAAACTATATCTAAGAATATAATAGAGAAATAATTTTAGTTCGAGACAATACACGATTTTATAATTTTATATGTAATTGTGTTATACAATTACTTTTTTTAGTGTCACTTAAGAGTGTATATACACATTGCTTTTGAAAGAAAGATTGTGATAAACATGCTTAAATTTCTTTCTTTTAACATTTTTATTTATTATTTCCTTTTGATCGTGATAACAATAAATCATTGCTGATAAGAATACGACCGCAATAATTCCTTATAATATACTCTAGAGTTTCTTGTTCTCATTTCCCGTAATAAAGGTATGGTAATCTTTTAGCATCCTTTTGCTGCATCAACTGCTCTTAACTTCCTTATAATTCGTTCATTCTTTTCAAATACTTTTTACCAAGTTGTTTGGTACCTTCTTTTTTTATTAGAAATTTACTTTATTCCATATAAGCCGAGGCAGGATCTTGACGCACGGCCGACCCGGTTAGATAGCCCCCGGCATAACAGTTGCAGTGGCCATTGTACTCTAAAGCGACTTTTGGCAATAGAAGCACTGAAAGGTATATTCTATACGAGCAAACAGAAAGTAAAAATAATAACTAGGTTGTAGGACAAATTTCGTCGAGAACTTAAAACGATAGCCATTTTCACCCATAATAAAATTACCATTACACGTAAGCTGTAACGAGAAATTATACATTACATTTGTCACGTACATTGAACGAAATACATATTACATGTACATAAACGTATATTTCATGTAAATAAATTAATAAATAAAAATGTATAAATTTGACAATGTTTACTGGTACATCATAATGGAAAAAATATCTTTTATTTACAATATCGAATCTAATCTTTATAACGATTATTTTTTAATGGTTTGAAACGAATTTAGGGTTAGGCTAAGGGATTTCGAAATTTTGTAAATAGGCAATACGTTATTACATAATAATAGCGTGTTTCTAATGAATATTAGTAATTAATGTTATCAGAACGCTACACTAACATTGATCTTCCTAACTTAATGACTATTTATGAGTAATACAATTTTGATGAATTGGGAGTCAATTTGAAACATGTAATATTATACGTTAATATTCGTTTGTTAAATGTAATCATACATTGGAGGAGTGAAATTGTAAATGAATTAATATTTCGTTGGTGTTGGTTTGAGAATGTTATTTGTAATTTGAGCTTGCACCGTGCTTCTTACAATTATTCCTGTTTACCTTTCACGCGGTCACGAAAACGATCAGAATTTAAGAATTCGGGGAGGCTGCCGTATGATCGACAGCGCATAAACGAGTTTTTAAATAGGTGTCAATCAATCATAGTCATTGATACGACGCTGATAGGTAATTCCTTTTTCCTTCTACTTTCAAGTTGACATCAGATTTATTACGGGTACATAATCAGCCGTTCAAGTTCATAAAAATCCTGTCCCGTGGGAAAATATGGAAGATTGTTTACCTAAGCACAAACGGTACACTCCAGAAAATCTATTAATATCCAGGGTGTATAAAATGATAATATTCAAACTATTAGCAAGCAAAGTGTCTATAACTTATTCCGTTCCAAATATTATTATATATTCAATACTGACAATGAAACGTATATTTTACGAACGTGTAAACCGAATATAATTTGAATAAATATTAGGTAAGTGTATTTAATTTCATCTTAACTAACTACTATATTTATTACTAACTACTAAGTGTATTTAATTTCATCTAATTTTATCTTAAATAACTACCATGTGTATTAAGTAATTACTAACTATTACTTAACTAAGTAATTACTAACTACTATTTAACTAAATAATTACTAACTAGTAAGTGTATTTAATTTCATCTTAACTAACTACTATATTAAATAAAGTTTAATTAATTTCTGATGTTCTCCACACATGTAAAAGTATTGTTCGATAGTAAATTAATTAAATTACTCTATATTGTATTAGAAGTAACAATGATTCTTTCAGTACATAGTTATACAAAAAATGCTTCCAACTGATGAGGTTTATAATAAACGAAGTGAAATAAATAAATAAATAAATACAATACCATCGGCAAAATGTTACTAATGTAACTGTTCTGTTAAAGCGAGAAGGATGCGTTATTCCTCGGGAATTCCTTAATGGTTTCCTGTAGACTGATTGCACTAGGCAGTGCATCTTTCCATCCCCTAGGGCCCAACGGTTTTATTATTCCAAGTTCTTGCCCAAGGCAATTTGCAGATGGTTCTACTGTTCGGTTTACTATTCGAAGATTCTTGTGAAGCAGTCTTATCTTATATATATATATAACAACCAATCGTTTCAGATCAAAGTGACTACAAGTTCTAAATTTGAAGTACTATTACTCAAACCTGTAATTTCTTCTGAATAATATGGTAATCAATGAAGTTTGACCTGAAAATAACTGATATTTTTCTTTGCGAATTGCTTTGCCATTCTGTAACAGATTTATTTTATCTTATAGTTAGCAATGTCCTAAAGGAAAGAAGAATATTACTTTAATTAAATGTTACTTTTGTAAATCTATGTTTACTCTGAATATTAGATATTACTGACAGAGAAATGGTCCTGTATTTCAACTGTGAAAAAATGAATGATGTTCATGCTTAGGTAACCAAGTTTCATTTCGTATTATAATATAATACGATATAATACCATATAATACAATATAATACGATATAATACCATATAATACAATATAATACAATATAATACAATATAATACAATATAATACAATATAATACAATATAATACAATATAATACAATATAATACAATATAATATAAAATAATATAATATAAGAAAATACAATAAAAAAAAAATTAACTTTGTTATCTACCCAATATTTAATCAGTAATCATTACATTATTAAAACTCGCCGTCGAATCGACAAAAAGAACCATATTTCAATCACTGGATCTCAGTAAACGTATTTCGCGAACCTCCGCACAAGAATTCACTGAACACACACTTATTGTGCACAGCTATTTTAAACAGAAGTTACGCGATAATCGTTAAACGCGTAAAGGCAGATGAAGCTTCTTATGAAAGCCCGTATTGTCCGGCCCGACAACAACGTGATACACTGGTACACGTAATTCAAGGTAGTAGAATTTATGGATAGCGCGGGAGTACCCATTATTATTTATCGACGTTCGTTGAGGCCGTAGTCGTGGATCAATGCATAAAGTATTGGCTATCTGAGCTCCGTCACGCTATCGTTCTCATTGTCAGTATCGCTTATGAGTTTCTATTGTTTGAGCGTATATTAAAATAATCTATTCATCAATGCGGAAAATAATCTGCGATAATCAATGCCGCGACTGGGAACAATGTTTCAAATATGGCAGGCATGTTTATGTCTTCGTTAAAGCAGAACAGAATTACGTAAATTAAACGACGAAATAATCATTGTAATTACTGGATTTTTGGAAATTATATATTCGCAAGTTTGTATCTTCTTCATTATCGTTACTATTATTACATCTATCAAAATTACGAAATTTGATAGTTAACGTTTCCAATTTTAGACATTATTATATTCATTCAAATATTAATTATCGTTAAATATTAACTGATACAAATTTCGAGATTGCATTTGTGAAGATTGCAGTTGACATATATTTTAGTACGATTAACTGTTTTCAGATGCGAGCAAATTTCTTAAGAAAGCATGCTTGCTTTTCAGTAACTGTAAGAAAATCAGTTCGAAGTCAGATGAAAGAATTGGTGTTAATAAAATAAATATCGCCTCGGGATATTTTTATAGAGAGCAAAGAAAAGCCTGTTAATTCCATACTATTCTATAAAAAGGTTTTAAGTAACACAGATGCGTTTGAAAAAAGACTAAGATTTCAGAGTACGAAATAACACGTTTCTATGAACATTTCCACGGAATCAGAAATTTCCCATTTCGAGTTCTCTCATTTGTAGAACCGTCGACGCGTTAAACAATCACGCACGATAGACTGTACTTCAAAGCAACGCCGGACAATGTCCGCGTGTAGTGTCCCGTTGTGCAACACAATTGTACAATTGCCAACGGTCATGTAACAAAAATTGCGTTGCTATATTTGGTGAAATACTTCACGAGAAAAAATCATCTACGTTTTTCAGCGTACGGGTGTATTAAAAATGTGTCAGAGGTCTGTGCAATTTTTATTAACAATAGACAAAGTTGTACGAGTATATTAATACATAATAGATGTGATATACGAAGATTAATACCGGATCAATGTAGTTTCTATTCAATTTCTATTACCAACTCAAGCAATATTGTTAAATTTATCATATTCAATTTGATTTGATTATAAACTACGATCATTGGTAACTAGTCTTTATATTAATTTTTAAAACATGAATCGTGAATTAACCATTTCTGAAACATTCTAACTACTTCGTAAAGTTAAGTCAAAGTTTTTAGGTTCCTTATTTTAAATTTTAATATATCATATTGAATGGATATTAAATTTCATAAACATTATTTGGTTCATGTTGATCATGGTTGATACAATTATACTCTATATAATACATATTCTAATTTCCTATTTTCGAATGTACTTATCAATTATCTGCGAAAATATAGTATTAGCTGATTTGTCAGTTCACTGCAAAAATGTAGTGTTCACTGATTTATCAGTTAACTGCGAAAATCTAGTGTTAGCTGATTTGCCAGCTGATTTCTGTGTTCCCGACAAAAATATTATCAACGTATTGATAGTTTCGAATGGCACCAACGGATACAGTGCGGATCCTGTCACCATCAGAGGGCGTATCTATAATTCAACCGTAGCCAAATTATGTTCCACCATAATCAGCTGCCTGCTTCAGCCAAGACACGCGGATGGACTAGACGACGCACTCAAGCAGCATTGATCATTGAATCTCCTTGATATAGATTGGCTGAATCCGATCAGATAGGAGTTGTACGGGAAACCCTTGAACCGATATGTGAGGACGTCTTATCTATTACCGAGGTCGGTTGCCGGATAATGCAGTAGTCAATGTAGCATTCAACTCTAACAATCAGAGGAATGCAGAAATGTATCGAGTGAAATATCGAGCGTCCCTACGTTCACATACTGGGTGTTCCAACAACTACGTACCTCAAATATTTTGGGAATTAAATCTCTATAAACATACCGTTCGAATTAACAATATGTCGAATGCTAAAAATTTCAGTAGATTTAACACGTTGACTGCCACGAGAATTTCTAGCGTTTCAATATTTTTATTTAACATTTATTTAACATTTTATTTAATCTTTTTATTACAATTGTTCTTCAGCAATTTGGAAGTTTCAGTCATGGGTGACCACCGTGGCAATCAACGCGTTAATAGCAACTGGAAGTGTAATTAGCAGATTTAGTTGAAAACTGGAAGACTTTTCAATAAAGAAGTATGCTAGTTCAATGGGGCCATTACGCGACGAAAAAATTTTCTTTGTGACTTCAAAATATGAAAATGCCCTACTTTCCTGTAACGAAACTTTTCACACGATGTAAACGCAAAGGGCAGTGAACGAATATTCCGTTCACCCAAGAAACTCTTACACTCTAAATCTTGTCTTCACTTTAAATAGTTAAATGGAACGTTTAAATTTACTATAAAACTCTTAATAATAGTTAAAATCAAATCATTCGAATCAAACAATCAAATTACTAATAATAAAACGATGTCCTTTAACTAACTAATAAAACGAAGTATTTCCTTAAATGAACCTTATTCAATTATTTCATCGGTATAACTTGATGATATCTATTTAACAAATGATATCAAAAGAAGTACATATATTAAACAGACAAATTTCATTTTTGACCAGATCAGTGAGCAAGACAGATCGATATAACCAAAAAGAAACATTATCGATTATAAAACAGAGAACGAGTCTTTTAAACATTGTTTTGAATATTTCAAACAGTATTGTTTCCTACAACATATACAGAAAATTTTCTTAACCCCTTGCCTTATGATACCGTGCAGAATTTAATCAGTATAAATATTAATTAATTCTTTTGAGTTCAAATGAAATATTATTCTAGAATTTTTTGTTCAATAAACTATTGGGTTGGCAAGAAAGTAATTTCGGTTTGCACAAATAGACAGCGTTATATTCATTTTGTTATTCTTCTGTTAATGTTATAATTTCTTTCTTCTGAGATCTGGTACTTGACACTTTCAGGTTGCCATAGAAACAAATTCCGTGTAATTATGTATACAACTGAAGAAAATTAAAAATCAAGTTCCATTTCACACTCAAAAGCCGAAATTACTTTCTTGCCAACCTAATGCTAATGACAAAGTAATTATACTCATCATGGTTGGGGAATAAATGATAGGGCAAGGGGTTCATCATTCCGAAGCAGTGGACGCATCCCTAAAACTGATTTCACGCAACAGGAAACACCGTATACAATTCGAAGCTTATACGTTAAGGGATGAACGAACCGGAGTCCTACCTATCCCTCTGGATTACATTCCTTTGATTCTGTATAGGCAGCAGGAAATACGAGATCGGTAACGCGTGTCGACAGATATATAGGGATGATTACACGGCTATCGTCGCTGAACGCCCCGTTTACGGAGCGGCACTATTTGTTCATAGCACACACGGACCAATTAAGGCTTATGTGCTTTTGTCTCCTTTGGGCGGGCAAACTGGCCAGGCTCGTGTAGCCGCGCTGACTCGGCGGAACACGATGTCATGAGTGGAAGTTCGTTTGGAACCGGCCTCGAGAGCACCGAAATTGGAAGGTGATGTGAATATAATTGTGGTACTCAAATGTTCAAGGACCTCGAATTAATTTCGGCTAGGCGGAATTGGCTCGCGCGACACAAATATGTGCAAACGTTTGTACGGAAGCAGCTACTCGTTGACGATCGGTCGGTATGATTACTTTATTGTATTTCTTTCCTTTTTTCTTTTTATTGAAATATATTAACGGAACGATGGAATCGAAGCTGAAGGAAAGTCAAATATGTTTGTTGTATTAATGTTGTGCTACGAATCGATTGGAACACTTTATAGTTTCGTTTGAACAGGGACAATTACTCGTTGACGATCGGTCGATATGTATAGTTTATTGTATTTGTTTCGTTTTTCCTTTTTATTGTAGCACATTAATGGAATCGAAGGTGATGGAAAGTAAAATATGTTTGTTGTATTAATGTAGTGCTACGAATCGATTGGAACACTTTATAGTTTCGTTTGAATAGAGACAGTTACTCGCTGACGATCGGTTGATATGATTACTTTATTGTATTGGTGTCGTTTTTTCTTGTTATTGAAACTTATTAATGGAATCGAAGGTGATTGAAAGTAAAATAAGCTTCTGGTATTACTGTTATGGTACGATCAATATGAGATATTGTATAGTTTTAATGTTACTGAATATTGATCTGGTGGTGAGGTTAAAACTAACGAAATATAATGTCAGTGAAGTTAGTTGATACAGATATTCGATAATGAATCATTTTATAATTATATGAAATTTGATAATGTAATTGATAAATCAAAGATTCATAGAAATATGAAATTCTGTTAATGAAGACAGATATAAATGTATAACTTATTAAGGATGCTTGAGAAGAAAGAAACAATCTCGAAAGTTCAATTCATTCTGATTTTATAATTACCAATGCAAGTGTCCAGTGTTTTATAGGAGTTGTATTTCAAATGTTTCAATTATACGCTTGTACGTTATATCGTATACATGGAAGTTTGAAAATACTTCACACGGAATATTTAAATGTGTTTGGTTAGTGAACCCTTTGAAACAAGAAGTATTCGAGTTAAAATGTTCCTTTCGTAGCATTTAATAACGAACAGGAAGCAGGATGTAGAATCTGTATTCAAAGTAAATTACTTTTTAAGTTGAATAATCAGAAGATGTTTGTGCAATATTGGTGTAAAGCTTGGAATGCACGTTTACGCGGTCAAAGCCTTTTGCTCTCGACTGGCTTTTCCATTACGTTCCTCCGGATGTTTTATTTTGAAACCCTTTGACCTGACGTCACTCCCATACCCTCGATTTTACTTCTTCCCCCTCTCTGCCCGACATCAAAATTCAGCCCCCGACCACTTCCTCTCTATATTTTTGTTCTACACTTTTCTCTCGTACAGCTCTCTCCATTCATACTCTTTTAATTCACAACTTTTATTTACATTAATCTACCTTGCACTTATTTTTTATCTTTCTATTGCACCAAAGTTCATTCATGCATGCGTGTTATTCTTTTCGTTCCTCTTTTCCCTTCCCCCCTCTGCAGATTCTTTTTTATCGTTCGATGAATAACCTCGGATTTATTTTAAAATAGTTTTTCACAGTTTCCCTTTCTCGCTTCTATAATTTCCAGCTTAATGAAATATAACGAAATTTCTGCGGAGTGAAATAATAATTCAGATAATTTAATGTAAATCAGAATTGATCGGTATTCAATATCTTAATACACACCGGCCACACACGAGAGGATGAAATAAATGGACAAAGATTGAAAGGGAATGCTGTTTTTAAGATATTATACGAACCAAGTTTCCATGAGTCTATTCGCACAGATGGAATCAATATTACAAAATATAAATTCTGCTATGGACAACTCTTTTTAATTTTCACTAGTTTCCAAGATATTCGACCAAATTCTCTTCTCATCCCGAATGTTGACATGTGTTTTCATCGTGCCAACGCGAATGACGGCTTTCAGAAAAAAATATATAAAATATTTTTATCAAAATAACTGTACCGAAGCTTCATCAAAATCAGCGGAATGTCACTTCGATATTTTCCCTCGTATACTTTTATTTATTATACACTGAAACCTCATATATTGCGAGAGACATCCCCGTTATACAAAGCAGAAGTTAGAATTAAATAACTAAACTCTCTACAGTTCATTCAAACCTCTTCGTTTTCTATACAAAATGGCATCTGCCCGTCAAACGAATAAATAAAAACCGTTACACCCCAATCAAATTCAAATTATTCGATAATACAGCAGATTCATAAGGAAGCGTCACAGTTTTTCATTGAAATCGTTCGCGCGTTTCCGTCGCATTCCGGGCTGCCTTATATTACCAGAAGTTTACTCGCGAATTCCCACTGTTTGATCTAACCAGGCCCCGGTATCCGTCGCTGGCATTTCCCGGGAACTTTTCCCCCGTGGCATCGAGAGATTCCCGCGATCGTATCATCGCAATAAGTCTTGGAATTACAGCGCGACCGTTATTACGAAAGGATAGGCCATTTATTGGCAGGTGTTATTGGCAGGCCCGGTACGCGCGATAATATGGCATACAGGACGCGCATACCGCCCACGTTCATTGCCTAATGGGTGATACGGCGAACATACGGCAGGTGTGCTCCGTGTGCCACGTGCTTGCTCCTTGCCGCGCGGCGCGGCGCGAGTAAATTGCCAGGTAGAAATACGAAACGATTTGATCTTGTTCGCAACTGTGTCACGTGTAATTTTGCGTTTTACGGGACTCGCTGGCCTTATCTGAATGTTCGGGGGATGAGATGGGGGGACGTTGCGCGGAGGTTCCATCGCGATAACGATCGTGCCGCGGTTTACTTTGTTGCATTAGTTTCTGTGTCAACAGGAGAATTAGGATCCACTGGATATTTTTCTATTGGAATATTAACATGTTGCGCACTGTAAACGAGGAATCTCGTTTCTATTTCTACCTGTCTTTGTAGGTTTGCTATCTGCCACATTTAAAAAAATATTAACTCTTTGCACTCAAACATTTTTCACTAGAAATATTTCCTGATGAGATGAAGACGATATTTTGTGAAACCAACTCGAAGAGAAATCACATGTACATTGAGGAACGAAGCTATTTTAGTTCAATATTTCTCAAATTGATGCGTTATACGAAGTATAATATTAAATATCGAGTTTTACAGTTGTATTGTACGGAATCAAATGAGTGAGAGTCGCCTCTCGAGTGCAAAGGATTAAAGTTTAGTGGAACTGATTACTTGTAAATAATAATAAATAATAAGATATATGAATATTTTGTGTTACTGCTATATCAAGAATTAATAAGTTGATCTCATTGAAAAATCGGCCGGTTTTCTAAGAATTAACCGGTATGTTAATGGCGAAATTGATTTTAACGGTCTTCGATTCGATTAACCGGTTAACCGTGGAATTTTCTTTGAAACATCTCTCGTTTCACGCGCAATGAAATGAAAAAATGGAGTGTGCACTCGTGAAACGCAGAATAAATACACCTATGGCGTACTTTAATGAAAGACCAAAGCAGAACGAAGAAGAATTACATGTTTATCTGAGAAAAGAAAGAATTCAGAAGACTTAGTATCATTTGAGACGCAGTTGACTGGTTAACTGGAAGCTTGATTGGAGTTCGAATCTTTCCTGGTCATTTGCAGATTTTTCCATTTTTGATTGAATGGCGAAGTAAAATTGTGAAAAGTGACTCGAGCGATTTGAAGCTTGAAGATTGTATAATTCTTTGGATTTTGGAAGAATGCGAATTTAATTAAATATTCATTTGTTCGGTGCTTTTTAATTTCGGTGTAGAATGTATAAATACTTTCTTGATTCCTCAAATTATGAAACAGGTGAATGGAATGCAACTTTTTTATTACGTGGAAATAGAACTAATTGAAATCGATATCTAATGATGAAAAATTAATGATATCGATTCTTCCAGCTCCCTCCCTTTCTCTCGCTTCTTTTAAATTCCGTCCATCGCGTTAATCAATTTGAAATTTTAATCTGGAAAATCTGGCCAATGCATCACGGATAGTTTTCACGAAGAAAAAGAGAAAAGCTATGAGAAAGTAGTTTTTTGTAGTGAATGGCGTTTTGCGCGCATACTTTACTGCATTCAGCCGTCGATCACCGCCCTCCTAACCGACCGTTCTCCTAGCCGAGAAGTTTTTGAAAATGGTGAGGATATCGATTTTTAAATAAGGAAGGAAGAACTTAATGCGAGTCGGAAGAAACATGCTACTAGCAAAGATTGCAAACTTTGTGATTCGAAATATCACCTGTGTCGTAAATAGGCATTTACTGAATTTTTCTCCATCAAATGATTTCAATGAATATTTCAAATCTGACGATTAACATCGTTCTCGATTAAGGCTCTATAATGAACGTGTCAGGCCACTTTTTAAATACCACGTTTTCATTACCATACACTGTGCTAAACTATAAACTACACATAAATAAATGTATTAATATCAAATAAATATAAAATTGATTGATATCAAGTACATAAATATTTATTTAAATTGAAATTTGAACTTTCTGATCGCTTTATACAAAGGTAATCATTTATTAATAGTTAACGATTGTAACGTTAAACCAACAATGAAATAAAATAATTTAATTAATAGTTCATTCGAATCTCACTGAATAGTAGAATAAAGTCGAGAAAACAGTAAACATTAAATGACGAAATTCAAGAAAACAGCAACACGATAATAAATTTATTCCCGCGTTCAGAGCATGGTCATTATTTTCCTATCAACGCAATATATTCAGCCTTAAAGCACTCTGGCGAAAGAACTGTACAGTGTAATATCCATAAAATAAATCCACAGTTCATGATACGCGGGCTGATAAATCTAAATCGAAGATTTTTTATTCCCCGGCGAAAGTTCTCTTATCAACGAGTCGGCCGTGGCCCTCGATGTCTATTTCCGCCACGATATACACACAGAGGAGATCCGTTTCCCTCCTCCACAATAAATCTTACACCTTGTAATTAAGATAAGAACAGCACGAATGTGCTCCGAAAGAATTTCTGTAGCCGGATAATTAATGAAAACGTCTGATAAATTCAACGGTCGACGTATGATGAATGTGCTGGATGTTATTTATCTGCAGCCCGTAGATACGAAAACGTCATGCGAATCTGTAATTAACGTAAATGATGAAAACATAAGTAACCATTGAAAACATTTTCTTTCTCGAATACGAGAGCGCGGGGGATTACCAGTTATAAAAGCAGCTTAGCGCGTTATCATTTTAAACATTTTTACTGTTTTCCAGAGAGAATTATTATATGTATATTAATCTTATCAAATACTTTAAAATAAATGTCAATAATCAAAGTACGTGAAGTAGAATTTTTCATGAAATGCAACGAAACCATCTTAGTGATGTAATCAATATTTTTAAGAAAATAAATTTGAAGATGTGTATTGACACTATTTCTACCGAAGGTGTCTTTCGACGCCTGAAATTTTGATTGGAAATGATTTTCCTAGTTTAGTCGTTTTTAAATTAAATTTTCGATTGTTCCAAGATTATAACATTAATTATAGGAAATGTTCGAAATTCAATTGAGGAAGAATGACTAAACTGAGAAAAGTTTTATTATATTTTTAAGTTGAAATTTCATAAGGTGTTCTTTGACACCTTCGGTAGAAATAGTGTTAAATATATGTTGCCTCTACAATAATTCATTTGAAAGAGTGTCCATATTTGATAAAATAATATTTTAAAGTACATTCCGCAGGTAATTCTGACGTAAAAATTGTATAGGCAATATCATTGCTTGTTTCACGAGACACAGCCGGAATGCAAATAAGCCGCATGAAGGACGTTACGGTCCCAATTGGGTTATACTATTGAACTTTATTTTTTAATAAAGACCTACATTACGCAATGGAAATTTTTCGCAGGAACTCGGAACTAAGTAAATGACATTGCCTCAAATTACCAACTACAAGAAGTTCTCCGAATCTAATCAAAGAACAAGAACTGCGAATAGCTAAGGGAGCCGTGTTATAAGCCCAGCTATGAACGCCAGGATGCATTTGAAGCAGCCTGGAAATTTAGCAGTGGATTTCCAGTTTGGTGGCACAAATTGCAAGTTGCCGTCTCTTTCGTGCACATAGCCGGAACCTGAATGGGAACTACGATTTTGAGGGAAATTCAAGTCAAATAGGGTGCGCCTAGCGAATTAAACAATTCCCGTTTCACAACCTGTTAAAAGTAGCTAATAAATAGGCACTCGTTCAGTGATATCGCAGTTGAAGGAAATGGCACATACATATTTCACTCGCCATTGAAAGGGGACCTGGAAACTTTAATTTTTATTGGAAAACTAGAAGCGTTGGTTTAACAGATGAATTTAAATGAATAAATTAAGAATTATTTGATTAAGTTACTTCATACAGAAAAGGGTGCAATGGTACTTGGTATTCCATTGAAATATTAAGTGAATGGAGGTAAGGTTTTTTCATAATTTTCATTAAAATTTATATGATTTTTTCTATCATTGTTTTTATCATTGAATGTCTATACTATTTCAACTTATTATTACGAATGTATGTTGAAAATGTTTAAAAGATGAAGTGCTTTAAATTGAATGCTTTAAATTGAAAAAGGTACCTGATAAATACATAATAACTCACCTATTATTCGTGAATAATATGGATTGTTTTCTACTAGAATGTTCAGAAATATTATTTTCCTTATTTTCGGTGGAAAGTTTTGCATATTTTATTTTCCAGTGTTTCATTATATTCTCCATTTTGCCATTGACTCGGTTAAACGCAAGGAAAAGATTGAATTGACACTATGAGAGGTTAATTGAATTGGGAATGAGACTGGATACTAGATCACAATAATACAAATGAGTTATTTTGAACGTCATTCGCCTGAACTATGGTATTACAGAGACCGACCTTTAAAATAAGGTTAATAAGAATTTACCATTTTAACTGTAGAACTTCCGGTCCATATTTATTTTGAGATAATCTTTCATCTGCTTAAAGTGTGATTTCATTAGAACTTCAATATATAAATGAACAACAATATAAATATTCCATTAAGATAATGAAAATTATATTTTTTTTCTAATTCATTTTTGTTTAATCTATACTGTTCTTTCATATTTCAGTTTTTGTAAATGCACTGTCACGATATTTATTAATATTTTATTATATAAGTTTGAATTTTGAAGTAGCGAAGTAATGAATATTACACGAGATGTTCCTTAAATGAGAAACATAAATTTAATGATATATTCTAGCGCATCTAATTATCAACAAATATTTGAAGTTTCGTGTATAAGAGGAATATCGGAAATGGCATTCTTGGAGGAGAATATATGCATCAACGCGTAACCCTTGAACTATTGAACTCGAGTCTAGATACCATCAGCATTTGATAGAATTTGGCTCCTTTGAAGAGATCTTCTGAATTAACAATTGGCCTTTGATGTTTAAGTTAGGTGGAATTTCCAAACACCATGTAAGAACCTTCACAGGTTTGAACATTTCTTGCAACGCGGACCATCGAATGCATAAGTATATGTACCCAATCAATAGAAAATAGAATTCCAGCGTTCAAAGCCTCTTACACCTTCCCAAAACACAATAAAATATTTTTAAAAATTGACGAAGCATAAAATGAAGTATAATCGACCAATAATGAACAAATAATGGATTTCATATATAAAATTAACTACATAATATCATTAATTACTATTACTACTGTCCTTATAACATCATTAACAAGGAATACAAATATCTGTACTATTTTTGTTTATACAACTTACATTATACAACCAATAATTCTAATAAACACCCACAGTTCAACAGCAATACAAGTATAAATAAAAACATCTGTACCAACAGACATAAAACAATGGGAACACTGTACAACACGTAATTACCGAAACGTCACCGTGCCGAGGGTAAGCTTTCCAAAAATAATTTTCTGGAACAGTAGTCGCAATGAATATGCAGTTTTAAGTCATTCCCGATGCAGCGAGGGTTTCTTTCCGCTGAACGTTAAGATCCCGGACCTACATTCTCCAGTGGAAAGAAGCTATTCCTGGCGCAGGCAATTGTTAGTCGTGAAATATTTTAGAGCGTATTTGTAAACGTCACTACCTTTCGCGAAAAGAGGCTGAGCGTAATTGTAGAACGGTAAGGAACGGCAATTAGCAGGTTGCCTAATGGGAGAATGGTGGAAAGGAAAGTGTAGGGCGAGAGAAAAAGGAGTCACGAGAGGGAAGATGGAGGACGGCGGGGGGATAGGAATGAATAAACGGGGAAATGGAGAGAAGCGGGAACGTTGATGCGCATTTACCAGGCCAATACAATGCAGCCCTGTGTTTTCGCATTCCTCGCATGCTACCGGTGTGTGTATACTTTATAAACACGAGTAATGTTCAGACGGATGACGTTAACTTTATGGGACAAACTGATATCATACTTTATAGCTTTCTTCGTTATACAGTGGACGAGTCACGCAAATGGGCCACGCCGAGTCTAGAGTTCAGGTGGGGAAAGAAAACGGTTGAATGCTATGCGAGTCTACTTTTATATACATTCGACCGAATGCGGGGAAAGGGAGATTATTTTTCAAATGGAAAGATTAAAATGTAATCTTGTGTAGGGTTATTTGTTCTAGTAGGAAATATTCGAAACGTTTCTTCCATTTGTGACCGTTCATAATGTGATATAAAAAAATATACAGCATTCCATTTAAAAAAATGAAGGTCACCTTCATATTTAACAATATAGTATAAACCCAAGAAGATTACGTACGCCATTGTGTCGTGTATAAAAAACAGTACTACTTTTTCTCCTTTCATTTTTTTCTAATATGTACGATTTACAAGAAAAACGCTGGCTAGTAATAGTGTGAGTATCCTGTATATTACTCAGTTTATTGGAGTTTAAAGTAAATATTATTCCTCTGTAATCAACTATTACATTTAAAAGGAAATATAGATATAACATATGCTTAGAATTTTTATGTTTTTCCAATAAATTATTGACAAAGTAGTCGTATCGATCAGAGCTGAGAAAGAAATAGACCAAGGGGTTAAAGGAATCTCGAAAACGACGTCTGAGTAGTGCTGAGTATTTCTCCTTGAGTTCTAAATATTGAAGAAGAATTCTGATGGATACTTCAGATATTGACGATTGTGTGCATATCGTGTAGTTCTTAACACAATAATGTCGATTAAATGAAAATTTAGTTATTAATTATTTAATTATTAACATATTAAGCGCCATGTCAGTCATCGGTGACTGACGCTCTGAATGACTAGAAAACAATCGTAACGTACAAGATAACCGATGTGAAATGAAAATGTTTAATAACGTAACTAAGTTGGTAATTGTGTAATGCAAACACTGTAGCCAAATAATTAATAATTACTCCTGCTTATCTTTGCTACAAAGAAAAAACTCTACGGGAAAATGTTTAAGATTTTAACGCTTAATGTGTTAAATGAAAAATAGAGGAAGAGATTCTCGGAGTCACTGTAAATATTTATGAAATCTATTATTCGGGATTGAATATTAGTAATAGACTTGTATTTGAAACTTTATATCTATACTTTGTGTGCGAAATATCGATGACTGATCTGTATTCAAATATTTACATTTGAAATTCGTATCTAAAATACTGATAATCGATCTACATTTAGAAATGTATACTTAAACTCTATACATAACGCGCTACTAACGGATCTCTCTTTAAAACGACCAGTGGGGCGGAAAAAATATCTCTTTCCCAGGAAGATCGTTATCGCAAGCTTTCACGTTATCCGTCTGCGAAATTGATTTCCGCCTCGTTCATGCGATTTCATATTTTCAATTGAATTTAAACAAGATTCAGTGTTGTTGAACCGAGCAAACCGTTCCACCTCTAGCCCCGTTACTCAGAATCACTATTCCTTTACCGAACTGAACGCGAAACTTCGTTCCTAAGCTAAACGCCTTGTAATTTGCAGAAGCGTTCTATTACCCAGCCGCGGGGGGCGCGGGGCGTGGGAGAATATTTTCCGGTGAATTGCAGAGGCGATGAATCTTTTGTCGATCGCATCTCGACGGGGCGGCACGTTTTTTCCATTTGTATTCCGTGTCAGCGGGCCCGGGGGTTCATCGGAGGCGATGTTTCTTGGGGTGGCTTCCGGGGGCCGAGTTCGACGTGCTTTTAATGATTCTTCGGGGAGATAATCCGGGTCAGAAGAGTCTACTTTGCCCGTGAAATTATTTATCGCGGAATTCCAGCGGATTATCCGGACGAAGGTAATATCGAAATTAAGGAAACCGTTCGAACGGTTCCTACCAGCGCGTCGGCATGATGAATCGTTCGGGGCATCGATATATCCTAGGGAATATTTGTCACGCGCCGGAGTAATTGCCGAAACTCCGACGTTCAACGGAGCATTAATCATTACTTCTAACTGCGTTCTCGTTGATTCATATTATTCTCCAAATTACGAGCGCTATGATCATTTCGAGCATAACCTTCTCAGGGGCGAGTTCTTTTTGTGGACGAAGGTGATCTTAGTTTCTGGAATGACTGCAGTTTATTAGGCGCCAGGAAAAGTTCGCGCGGGTTCTTAAAGTTTCAACGCGGAGAACGTTTTTCTGAAATAATCTTATTTTATTTGATACCAAATGAACGTAACTTGGGAATGCCAGTTTCATTGAACTATTGAAATACTGATTAAAGTCGGGCCTCGATTCACTGCTGACTAAAAAACTGCAAGTGTCCGTTCGATGGACTTGTTCAACTAAAGATAAAGTGTAATTAACACGTTCGCCACCAGCGCTTATTTCGGTAATGATCTCATCAATTATAATATTATAGTTACTATAGTATAAATAATGAAAGGGTGGATCTTGAGTAATCGAGAGCTAGGAATAAATATATGTATTTAATAGAATAAAGCTAAAACTATGGTCAAAATGTAAAATATGGAAACAACACGGACAACACGTAAAAAGTACAACTCAATGCCACGGAGGCTAAAATACGACTCTTCCCGCAACTCTCTTACAGGCATTCTCTCCCAAAAATCATTCTCTCTCCCACAAGCATTCTTCTGACTCGCATTCATCACAAACACTCGGATGCACCCCTGGAAAGCTGGCCCTGCAATCTTGGGTCCGCGACGTTGTGCAGGACACTTTCCCTCGACCGTTTTACAACCTGTCCTTCACTCACACTCATTCTTACATTCACTCTTCTTAAAAATACCTTAACCTACGCTAAGTATTCTGGATACTACAATATTTTCTTCAATCTAATAAATCTTCTAAACAAAATGTTAGAAAAATGAAACTGAAACGAATAATTGAGATCCTAAATATAATGTCATAGTATATAATTTCTAATAACAATATCTATCGGATTAATTTTATTTTCATTATGTAAAATATAGGATTACGGCCGTCACAAATATGTGACGCTGTTAGCGAACGTGTTAAACTGAAATAAAACGTACATATATATCTGCCAGTACTCTTGAAGAGATTAAGACTTAAAATAACAGTTTATGAGGAGAAGAAAATTCTTCATGGAATTTTAATAGTAGAATTACCAGATTACTCGAAATTACTTATGTCTGATATTTTTCTTTATAATTAATAAAGAAAGGTACGGATTAAAAGAAACGATTGAAGAAGTCGATTTAGCGATACCTAAATTGAAATATAAATCACTTACAATCTTAATAAATACACGCTTATAGTTTTTAGACAGACATTTTCAAAAGCCAGTTTAGATGCTAAAGATTTTAGACATCCTAAGGTAACCTTTTTGCAAGGCAATTTCTTTATAACTGTAACATGTAAGTGTTATAATACTATCACGCATACTATATTGTATTATTTCCATTTCTTCCCTTCGAATATTCCAGGGCAACCGTGTATTTTCTTCCAAAGGTTTGCGTCCATTTAATTTCGGAATCACTGAAGTGAATGAGAAACAGCGTCCGCAAACAATTACCAACGGTACAGTATTCAAGAACCGCGGCCAAGCGAGACTAACAATAAAAGGTTGCAGCAGCCGTCGTGTCTTACGTTTCGGATAATTGAATGTTTTGATAAATAAATGTACGAATGTGTCTGACGCGCGTCGGATCCGCGGGAACGCAACGGTAAATTTTTTAAGACGTAACTGAAAGCATTAGCGTCACGTACACTCGCAGATGCAATTTTCCACCGTGGAAAACGCGAACGTGATGAAAATACGCTTTTGTTTATGCGCCCGGGATTCATGTCCGAGCCTTTTCATCGACTGCGCGCGACAGAAAATGGATCGTTCCGTGGCGCAGGAATTCCTTCTCGCCGCGTGACATGATAGCAATCCGGTCGTCCCGGTGATTAACAAGAATTCAATGATACCTGCGACGATCACACCTATTTTTGAACTAATTTACCGTTAAATTACAATCTCCGGTTCCGTTAAATAAACTTTAATTAATTTAATCCCCGTGAGAAGCAACTCCATGGACTGTGAATAAAGTTCCAACGCGTGACGGTTCGCTTAAACTAGTTAGACGCGCAGAATCCTCTCTAAAGTATTCCTTATGGTGGATTTAATAAAATTCCCTCTGACATTCTGCTTGCTGTAAATTTAAAAGGAAAATATCAGGGACGGTTCTTTCTTTACCTCGACTGTCAGCGGTGTAAGTGAGGAATTTAAGTGATCCTGTAACCGAAGTTTTTGTGTTACCAATTTTTCTTTTGATTATTTCATTATACTCGAATCAATTTTTGTGATCAAACATCGGAGTATATTATGTTTAGTGTCTGTATGTTAGTATTAATGATATATATTTGAATTTAATTAAATTCCTTTTATTAATGATGAATTACAATGAGTTACGAAAGTGAATTTGATAATAAATTTTGAGTAAGTACTTTTTGGTTTGAATGATTCAATTATGACAGTAAAAACCGTCAGAGAACAGATCGAAGTACTTAAATTTATTCACTAATTATTTTTTACTTGTTCAAAAATGATTTCCAGCGACTCTTGCTTACATAAAATAATCTATGAAAGTAAGGATTTCTATAAATATCGATCATATCAAAAATTTCTCATTTTCAATACGAAAACAATTATGTCTTACTTAAAGAAGAAAAAGCACGTTAGATTCTTCTGAACTATTCGAGCAGAATATCTGCGAGCTCTCAGCTAATTGACGTTTAAACAGCGCGCCCCGGAAGACAAACTTCCAATATCCTATTGTTAATATCGCAGAAATTAAGACTCAGTTTGTAAAGTGATAAAAAATCTAGCAACCGGTATACATCAGGAAAGTACAGTATACGTGTTACAGTTTCGACAATTTTATTGCACTTTAGTACAATTGATTGTTTCCTTCGTGTTTCGATTTTATTTAGTTTTAGAGACTGCGTAATCGTGTCCCGTTACATAGATTTGTCTTCGACGACGAGAATTTTGTTATCCCAAAGAAGCAGTAAGTCATAGCCGAAGTAAGGCGAATATAAGTAGGCGAAGTCAAAAGTTTACGAGCGAAATATAAAGCGAGGGTAAAGTTCAAATACTTTGATGCGAGATTTACGAAACTTCTGGTTTTAAAAGCCGGCGCAGATGTATCGGTACGGACATCGATAAAATTTTCATCTTTTGTCAGAAACAGGTACGGTTCGATGTGAATTTTAACGAGTTTCATTTCAAACGTTATTGCGAAATGCTACAGTACCGGTTTTCCAAACGGGAATTCTATTTTCTGCGGCGATTACGTAAACATAACGCATTTGGCAACAGATATTTAACCAAGAAATGAAACAGTAATGAATAGAATAAATATGATAGAAATTATTCGTGGATTCTATGTACGAAAGCTGTCATTAATAGAGAATCATGGAAATTCACGAAGATATTCGTATTTAAGTTACATATCAACGTAAAGGTAAACGTCTTCGATGGTGTTCTAATCGGACAGTGAAATAATGATTAATTTCGTTATAATTGATTTCGATGGACGCCTGGAATATAATAAATTGAAAATTAATTTTAAACATGACACTTTTACTCACTGCTTGAAATCGAATTTTTAACAGAGTTGACAGCAAATTGATTCGCAGAATAACTAATTTTCACGTTACACAAAATTTTTGTCCACGAGAACGTTTCTTCCGTAAAAGCCGCGGAGATTGAAGTTTTAATTACTATAGCAACTGAAAAGATCATTTTATCGACTGCTCGCTCTGCTCGAAATATTCACTTTTCAGGTAAACACCCTGACAGTTGCAATCATATATGAAATTTTGAAAGACAGCATCCATCAGATATTGCATCGTCCCAATGGATTCTATGATAGTTGATATTACAGACAACTCTTGTTAATGAACTGCGGGTATTGCGTATACGATCGATCGTGTCAGATAAAATGTATATTTCCCTGAAAACTGAATAGCTCTTTTTCCAATTTTCCCGGAGTCACATGTTGCAAATGTTAAACTACAAATGATTAAAATCACACTATCACAAAAACCATTACTATGCATAAATGTTCATTTAACACTATTTCTACCGAGCTGTCTACAGACACCTGTCGGATTTTCGACTTAAAATTATTTTCCAACCTTAGTCGTATATTTTGAACTGACCTTCGACTTTACCGATAATGATTATAACATTAGCTACAGGAAATGTCCAAAATTCAGTTTGGGAAAAATTGTTAAACTGAGAAACGAATTGTAAGTTAAAATTTCAGAAAGTGTCTTTTGACACCTTCGGCAGAAATAGTGTTAACACGTTGACTGCCACGGTGATCACTGGAGACCGAAACTTCGAAAACAATTATAATCCATATGACAACTGACATATGAAAATATTGAATAACGTAAACAACTAGATAATATAGTAACGTAAGAATTATTGTAGCAAATAATTAATAATTACTTCTATTAATCTTTATTACGAAGGCGTAAGTGGTACATAAAGTGCTGATGTTTTTCATGACAGTCAACGCGTTAAATGAACATTTATGCATAGTAATGATTTCTGTAGTAGTGTGATTTTAATCATTTGTAGTTTCACGTTTGCAAATATGACTCTGGGAAAATTTGAAAAAGGGCTATTCAGTTTTCAAGGAAATATTAATTTTATCAACGAACCATATAAACGAAGAAAAACAAAAACATGAACTGCAAAGCATATTTATAAACTTAACCCTTTTCATAGAGCACCTTATCACTTTCATTAGAATACACCTGCATATTAAACATACTCAAACCTTGAAAATTCCATTCAACCAGCAGCTACATTTATACCTTAATAACTTTATACAGTAGCTACATTTATACCGATAACTTTTAAAAATGCCTTTTTATGCTTCCCTTAGGCAGCGTAGCGGTTGCTCGAGACAAAGACACGAACGAAGAAGAAAGATAAAAACGCTATAATTCAGGACGCGAATGGTTAAACCCGAGGTCCAATAAGAAGCAAGAGATAGATGGCACAAAGATACGTTTTCATCGCTATGGTGTTATCTGGCATGATGGCTCGAAACCAAATGGCCGTCAATGCCAGCAACCAACAGGGAAACCAATAAAACACACGTGGCGATAAATCGCGCGTGGTCGCACGGGCGTCGTCGAGCGGGCAATAATGGGTGCCTCGTGGCCGGGCAAGCCGTCCTGCGCCCGGAAGCTGGGAAGGGTTACTTTCAGGTTCTGCGTATAGCGAGACTCGAGTGCGGTCGGTTGTTCGTCCGGAAGCAGCCGTGTACCGGGCCACCGGTTGATCTATTACATGTCGTTCTAACCTGCGCAGCTCGTGCAGCTCCCCTGCAAAACTGCTCGGCCACCGACGAGACTTGTTCGACCATCTTAGCGTCGTTGCAGGCGTAACGTGTGCCACCTAGGTCATTGAAATATTAGTGGAATTAATATAATTCTTCCGTCCTATACGAAACACCGTAAGTAGAAATTCTCGAAGTTTAGTTTATCACATGAACGGGATATACAGTTTATTTTAGTGTTTATCCTTCGTCAATATTTTAGAGTTTTATTTTCTACAATCGGCATCTGTCCGTCGCGGTAGTAAAGTTTATCTTAGTTTTTTGGAATTTCATACAATGGCTTTAGATTTTCATTTCATCAGTCTTAATAACCGAGCAGGTGATCAACTCGGTCGGCTAAAACATGCGCACTACGACACTGCCAGATAAGAGTCGACCTGAAGGAAATTTCCGCGACCCATCGAAACTTCGAGAATTCCCTCATACTCGCGCTTTGACCTCACCCCTGCTCGGAAAGGGGCTGGTTAAAGGGCGTTAACTAGTTTTAAGAAATGGCAAAGATGCGTTGATCGGAGAAATAGAAAAGAAGATTCAGCATACTCGATACGAGCTGTCGCGGTCGGGGACGAGAAGACAGTACATCACTTCTCACTAACCAGTCAGTCAGTCGGCTGTCACCACTTAGTGTGATAGTCACCTAAGATACAGTCCACGTAACACATTGCGCACATTTTGTTAATTTCATCTTATTACATTCAATTCATTTATTTATTATTCAACATATTCTCTACAGTTTCCATTGCAAATAGAAATATCAATCATACGCAAAAGGAATCATCTATCTATTTTCATTAAAAATGTTAATGAAGTTACACAAGTGTTTATTTAGTGGTTTAGTACTACGGCACACGAAGATAGTAGTTTTACGTTTCCCGCATACAATGTGTTAATACACATACGACAGGACTTCATCCAACGAAGTTCCTCTGCGCCGTTTAATCGTCGCCAAGATCATTGTCGACGCTGCGACACACAAACAATAATGCTTCTTATCCTTAGGCTTTCCGTGGATTTAATACTATTTCTACCGAAGGTGTCAAACGACAGCTTTTGAAATTTTATCTTGAAATTATTTTCCGTGTTTTGTCGTGTATTCTGAATTGACTTTCCGACTTTTGCAGTAACGATTAGAAAATTAACTATAGGAAATGTCTAAAATTCAATTGAGGATAAATTATTAAACTGAGAGAATAATTTTAAGTTAAAACTTTAATCGTGATGTCTGGTAAATATTTTAGTGATATTTTAGCTAGAGTGAAATGATATTGTTGTTTTGGAAGAATTAAGATGGAGGGTTTGTGACATTTGTACTTTTTATGTCTTCTGTTGGTTTAAGTATGGGAATCAGTATGTTCCTTGAAAATTTCAGTATTATCTTCCTTGGAATGAAATGATGTTAGTATGAAATGATATTCTCGTTTTATAAAACTAAAGACGTACGATCTGAAGTTTTAGGTAATTTATTATTATTAATGGAATATTGTATTATTTGGATAAAATTCTACAATCGTTTTAAAAATAGGTCTGAACAAATTTTGTACAGATTATTCAACTTGAGTAAATTATTTTAAATACACAACTTACATTTGGTGAATAGAAGACATCCGTTGTTTGGAGAAGAAACATTTTTACAAACGAATGGTTTTCATTTCCTTCATATTCTTTGAGATTTTAAGGTTATTAGTATTTACGTTAGACCTATATATTTAAATTGCATCCTTTTCGAAAACACTCCGCGCTCATACACACTGCTGCATACGCGTTTTTCAGTGTTCAAAGCAATGCCGGAGCTGATCTTCGGTCAAGAGATTCAATAGGTTCGTGGTTTTTCTTTCTCCTTTTGCGAAAACGTAGAAATGGATTCCTTTTACAGCGTTTTCTATTTTTCAAATGAAGCCAAAATCACAGGATTCCACGCGCAATGCGTACACGAGATGATGAACCAGTTTGTTTGCTTCAAATGTGAAAAACGCGTTGAAAGGATCCTATTCTCACATTTGTACTTGCACACACTACTGGCAATCATTGCACCACTTTTCAAAAATGGTACACTCAATTCACAAATAATTCAAATAATAAAATGCCTTATATTTTACACATTTCGCCCAAGATACTCACTCTTTAAACATTTATCTTAATCATTTTATAAACATTAAATGCGTCAAAGGTATAAATGGCAACTTAAAAAATCCAGTGACACAAATATTTTCACCACTGCATATTCGTTGTACCTTAAACATATCTTTTTCCTAGATTTCATTCCCTTTCACTTTTAACTAAATCATACTGACACTCGTCAGACCTTTATTCGAGATAAAATATTGTTATTTCTAATATCAAATTTTCAATATATTTAAAACAGAATGTCACGTTGCGTTCTATTCTTTGATACACATTCGAATGGACAATTTTACAGTATGAAGTGCCCATTAAACTTTCACAGAAATCGTAAATTATTTTATAGTTCGTAAACAAAAACTTCTAAACAATGATTCGGCTAGAATATGCGAATTTTATGTTTCGTGTCGTAACAGTGTCTCTAATATTAACGACTGCGACTTTTATCTTCATCCGTTATTAAGGATCTAGGTTTACGTAAGTAGTACGTAATAGAAATTGCTTCCGTGGATGCGTTGCGGTACGCAGGCTGCGCAAGCCCGAAGTAATAGAATTTTCACACGTTAAAGAGCCCATCATTTAGCTTCATAATCGCGTAGACGCATAGATACACGCAGCTTGTGCATGCGGTGAAACCTCTCACACGAGCTGCTGTTGGTCATTATTGCACGTTTAAATGGCGTGTTACAATATCACTGTGGCCACCGCCATTTTGCCAAATCCAACTTCCAAATCGTGGAAGTGCCAAGCAATTTTTCCCTGATTTCATTAACCCTAATCAGACCACAAACTTTTCACTTAAACTTTTTTATTAGTTCTAGTAGAAGTGGGTTGCATGAATCGAAAGTATCGTCGGCTCGGCCATTAATCCCTTTTTCCATAATATCCAAGCACACTCGTGACGAAAATTTTCAACCGAATTCGACAAGTTGAAATGTTACGTATTTATGCTTGATATCGATGAAATATTACTTGTCTATTATTAACCCTAATCGGACCACGATGTGACTTTGAGTCACATTTGAAGTTTTTACTGAAATTTTTTATTATTTCATATTGCATTTCCAAAAGTATTTTTGGGCTTTTAAAATTTGGGCCCTATAAATAAAAACAGTGACATTTTAATCATTTCTTTTATTCTCATAAGTGACTGAGACACATAGTGGTATGATTCGTTATAAAAACACGTGGTACGATTAGGGTTAATTATTACCTCAACGTCATCATAAAGCCTTACGACACTATCCCGTGAAATAATTTCAAAAATCTTTTTTAAATGAATATTGAAATTATAGAACTGGTTAATAAACGAATAAAGGCGTTTATTTTTCGAGAAAACGTAGGCATAGCAGAACGCCTTTTCGGCGAGGATGGGCATTGTTAAAATTATATTAAATAAATGGAATTCATATGTAACGATATATATGCATGCGACAATGAGTAAAAATGTAGATATTTAAACATTGGTAAGAGAGGAAGTATTATATCAGGGAGCAACTGTTTATATTAAAATAGTGGGGTCAAAATGTGACGAATGAAATATAATAAAATAAAGTAAATAAGCAACTACAATAAAAAAAGTGTGTAACAAGATAAAAACAAGGAAACTAGAGTGCGTAGAACAAAATAAGTCAAACCGTTGCTCTGGTTGTAAACGAATATTACACATAGATATCAATTAAATATTCCAACAGATTATATTTTAATATTTCTATACTTTATCGAGGAATACAGGAAAAATCAACAAAAATATTTCACGAATTTATAAATAAAATCTTAGATAAAATTTCAGATTCTATTTTTCTACACATTTATTAATGATAGCGTATACTTCAATCTTTATACGAAATTGTGCTACAAATGTATTTCGAAGAATGGCAGATTACAAGTAGTCGTCGAATATACTACGTTAAAATATTTATTAAAGTTGTATTAAAAAATCTAACAGAACATTGAGAAATAGCATTCACAAGTAAATAATAAAGAATCAATTTTTCGCACTAAAATTTGTACCAGCGAAGCACCTAATTCTTGGGGCTGCGTTTTCAATTAACCCGCCTTCTAAATGGGAACAGTCGTGTTTTGCGTTTCCGTGGAACGATATTGCAAGCCGTTCCGGCACTAGAAGCTTTCGACCTATTTCGAGCTCGAGCATTGTTGTGCGCAACAGCAATGTATGAACGAAATGTCATTTATGGTAGATACAATAACGAGCCGAAATCGTTCCTCGCGATCGACGCGCGCGCGTATTGTGCGACGTCGTTCGGCAATCCATCGCGACATTCGCGAACGCGCCTCTTACTCCGTATACTTTCGACGATATTTCCGAATCTTCGGTGAAAAGAGCTTAGAAGATTGATGACATTCTCTCATTGACACCTATGGATCAGAGAAATGTGCTTCGCGAGGCATCTCGAAATTTAGTTCCATGGAGACATCACTTCACTCCTGCGGAAACATTACTCACCTCTACATTCAAAGATGCAGTGTCACAAGCGAATATTAACATTTGGTTTTCCGACAATTTTATATATCTATCTCTACTGATACAGATCAATTTGGACAAAATTACGCATTTTCTTTAAATAGCAACTTAACACTAGAATCACCGAACAGTCAAATTGACTTTTTGACATTTTTCTATGGAAACTCCGACAGTGCTACCATTTGGATTTCTATTGATTTACAATTCAGTTTGCCTATTGCTGAATCAACTTCTGCAGTAATTTCCCAGAGAATTATCTTTTTAATAATTGTTAAAGGAGCAATCAGGAATGGGTCATTTTGACCTCTCTGGTAGTTATAATTATACACGATGATCTTATAAATAAAATTGAGATATGTATGGATAAAAGTCAGTAAAAGTGGTAGAAAAAATGTGAACGGTTTTTGTGAGTTCCTTCACAAAGTTCGAAATGGCTCAAAATGACCCGCACGCTAAACCTAGTGTTACCCTTTGAGTGTCATTTGTAAATAGAACAAAAGTGAGAAAACGTTATATCATAATGTGTAATCTGAAGTACAAATAAGGAGAAAACAACAGAAAATATGGAAAATTCCATTGATGATTACATTTATCGCTATCAAAACTAAATAGTCACTGACATTGGCACTCTGAGGGTTAACACTAAAACTACCAGACGGATCAGAATCGTCCATTCCTGATTTCTTCCTTTTGCAATTATTAAAAAGATAACGAATGTATCACTAAGGAATTATTAAAGAAATTGATTGAACTGTAAATCAATTGAAGTCTTGACAGATGCACTCTTGGAGATTCTACAAAGGAAACTCAAAAAGTTAATTTTACTCCATAGTCCTAATGTTAATAAACGAAATACTTTTAACGTTCGAAAGATTCGTTATTAGATGAAGATTAAAGTTCTTATTTTTAAAAAGTTGCAGTTTGGTATCAAATTTGGAATCATTGAATGATTCTTTTTGTAAAGAATTTCGGAATGAAAACATTCATAGATATCAGTAGCTTAACTCATTTGTTACCAGTGTTTCTTTCAGTAACAGTGATTACAGTATTTCATTAAGTAAAACATATCTTATTTACAATATAAAAGTAATATTCAAGAAATCCCAGCAAGTTATTGCACATTATACCGTGTGTTACAGTATTAAATGGAAAAGTATGTAAATTTAATATACTCTTTATTGCACAAAATATAGAATATCGATCGTTGCAAATTTGTGCCGCTGGTAATTAACGTGTAAATACTAATACGAACATAGTACTGCCATTAAATCATTATGATCGGTAATTTCTATCGATAAACATTTCTATGGGAGTCCACGCATTTTTGTGGAAATATAACATTCATTAAAACGAATTTAAACCATCGGGCACATATTATTTTTTTACGGAACAGTTTTCGGAGCACTGTCTGGTACTAAAGCTTGGTTCAGACGAGCGGGATTTGTCTGCGCTTGCATTCACCAGCACGCACCAATGCATACGTAGCGGAAAAATCACGTTTCGTCGCATGCACTCTTCCGAGGCGAAACTGTCAGGAGACAGACGTATGGAAGCGAAAAGAAAAATTCCAATGTAGTCGCTCATTTAGTGTGCAAATTAATATTCAACGAACGAAAAAGGCTTCGAGCTTTCCGTTAAAACTGCGTTCGATTTTTAAGCGGGACGAGGAAAGACAGAATAACTATTAACTCGTCGAATGGAGCATTAATGAAATGTTTCATGAAATATTGTGAATACATATTTGTACAATTTCTTTTCACCAATATTCCAAAAAGATTTCTTTAAAATTTCGAACTTTATCATCTTTATTAGCAAAGAGATCTTTTAAATATGTGAACCATATGGTTTTAAATAATACGAAAATATGAAACCATAGGGAAATATGAAACCCTATGATCTCAGTTTCGTTTTAGCATTTCATTAATCTCGAAGTCTATTGTATTATGTGAACACACGATAATGAACGACAGCGTATACTCTAATTTCTCTTTTTCCCATGTACCGTATGAAACATTTGAAAGTATTCACTACATTCGAATAGTCACAATAACTGTCTAATAGGTTCAATGTATGATAGTTCGGTCAACTACGCGATCACTATGCATAAATGACGCGTGATGTATTAGAAACGAGGGAAAATAGAAAGAATGCTTCTCATTACTCACTATAATTTGGTTGTATAATATGGTTTTCGATTTGCATGTGTTATTCAATATTGTTATTTAAAGTTATAAGCCACGGCATTACATTTAGGAACTCCATAACTTGTTCCAGTTTCATTTTATCGATATTTTGTTTAGAAGATCAATAAAATATTACAATCGAGGAGGTTCTCACCGAAATAAACGCTGGTAGCGAACGTATTAAAGCTGATTCCATAAAAGAAACAGAAGCGAAGCGTAAAACAAAACCTATCAAACCTATTGGAAACAGGGAATAGTCTATTCTTCAATTTTATTCAGAACAATCTATTCTTCATCCTAATCCCCGTCGTAAACCACGAGCACCGAAAATGTCATCGACTGTTGACCGATAGTGTGAACGGTATGCAATAGTACCATCCGTCTGTGTAATCAATTACACGAACGCAGCGGGGAAAATGGAGCATTAAAAACGTTTCGCGTATTTGAGTTCTAATCAATTGTCCCGCGAACGTGGGCTTTCACTATCGAAACGAATAGACGGCGACGCATGTTGTTAATTGACCGATCGATCACACTTCCCTGATAAAGTTTACTTGTAACGAGCGTTCCCGCCCGTTGCCGTTCGCTCTCATATTCAGCCCCGTTCATTCTGACGCGGTGAAGTGGGTCGTCGTCGGGTTAATGACTCATTAACATAGCTGGACATGATAGATCCGCCGTGGTGCGAGCGCCTTGGTGTTACGCTCCCAGCACTAATTAACGAGAACTGAATTTTCCTTCGTTTTCGCGTAATTGGGCTGCTCGCGCGACCGAGCCGCGACGGTGAAATCTTGATCAGATCCCGAACACGTGAACGAGTACTGGAATTATTAGAAAATCGATCACTCTTCAAAATGTATTCACCAATGGCCCGACCAATGGCTCGGCGTGCACACTGTCCGTACAATAATGGCGAACGTCACGAACACCTAGCACGCCGACTTAACACTTTACCCAACAGCGGTTACCCGACACTTTCGCCGCCACGCGAATTTTGTGCTTTTCACGTCGATGTCGTTAATTTCGGTCGTTGTTGCGAGGAATATTGTTGACTGTTGTAAAACGATGAATGAAAACGATATTTTTGTTCGAAAACTGCTAATGACGTATGTAGAATTGAGACACCGTAGCGGATTTTCATATTAAACGAAGCTTATTAAAGTGAATAATTAATGATAGAAATAGGTGTACATCTGTCGATGCTCGTTAAAGATTACTTTAATTATCTGTGCCTTTTTAACACGTTAAACGCCACGAAAATCTTGAACATTTTTCTGTACAGTTATCCTTTTCAGCAAAGAAAGGTAGCAACAATTATTCACTATTTGGCGTTACAATCTTTGCGTTACGTTATTATCAACTTAGTTACTTTACTAAACATTTCGATTCGACATCGATTATCTTTTTTATTACGATTGTTTTTAAGTAATTCAAAAGCGTCAGTCATCGTCGACTGACATGGCATTTAATGTGTTAAAGGAAAGTTATTTTATTACAATTGTTTTTAAGTGATTTGGCAGTTATGGTTCATCGACAATGGCAATACTGAAATTGTGGACCAATTAGTTATTTCTAATGTGATGTGAATTTACATTTCTATAGACGAATTGAAGGAATTATATGCGTTTACTAGTTAGATGTGTTCACTAAATCAGAAGAAGAATAAATAATAAAACTGTGTTAAATTCTGTTAACTATCGTATTTAAGCTGCACGGTCTACGAATAATTTATTGGTTCACAGAGATTATAATTCATAAGAAACTTCTCGAGCTTCTTCTTGATGTAGCACAGTTATTAAGAAGCTTATTAATGAATACTCAGTAAGTAAAACGTAAATTTTATACAAATAACTGACGAAAGAAGAAGAAACTACCTTTTATTCTACAAATAAATTTGAGAGCGAGTAAATAATTAAGAACAATGCATTTAATGTGAGCAACATTAATATCTTGCATGTATCAAGTATCACTGAAACATTTGCGCATAAAGAATCTCCAGTTAATCTGTTTATTATTAAAAATCAATACATGCCAGCGAACGAATAAATATTTCAGTATTTTAAATTATCGTATGTTGTCAATTTATAATTAACTCCGTCTGTTAATTGCAATTTATCTACAAATATCAGGTGGCTTGTCACGTTCGCATCGAAATGTAAACGCAAATTACTGTAATGACTATAATACACAGTTTAATAATTTCGCTAACGAGTACCACAATGAACGTAAATTACGTAATTCCTTTTCTAGTATTCCTACACTTCCTACATTCTACGCGCGATAATGTGGAAAATGGAGCTGGACATCTGGAGAAACCAGGCAAGAGGTAATTTCACATGTTGAAATCAGACAAAATTCTAAAATAAAATTTCATCGTATGATGCATTATTTTCGAGAAAATCGAATTTTTAATATTCGCTGGGGCCGCCTGCTTCGTATACGGTTGGCTGATTCGTCTGATCGTGCAAGTCCATTTCTATTTATAATGAGCACAGGCTTTATCGTTGATTTTTCATTATTCATATCGGGGAGAATCAATTTTTGCAAAATTATCGTGGAAAACTTTCCGATATAAATATTATATTATTCTGGATGATTGGGACAGCAAATATCAATTATAAGATCGTTCTCGATATATAAAAATATCTGTGCACGTTATTATAAATCATTAAATATATTGAAATGATATAAAATTAATAAATATCTGAGAAAAGTTTTGAATAATCTTTCTAATCTATCTATAAGATCGAATACTTTCAATGATTGTTTGCATTGGGAATATAAATTGAATTTCTCCAGAATTCAACTATAATTTATTATAAATTTTGAATGTCAAAGAAATAATGATCTTAAAGAAAAATTTTTCTGATCCACTGAGACTATGAAAATACTGTGAAAATACTAATGAATATATGAAAGCACCGATCAATTTCAACAAAAACCTACAAAAAGTTTTTACTCTCGTCACAATTTTAAATCGCGTAACGAAATTTCACGGATACCTTTTTGACATTCTACACATTCCGGAAATTGGAGAAGGAAAGTAAAAATCCGTGCCTTTTTATGCACTTGAAAGTAACGCTTCATCAGGAGAAAGTTTTAATGCTCATTCTCTGTTTTGCTTCATTTTATATATATATATATATATATATATATATAGAGAGAGAGAGAGAGAGAGAGAGAGAGAGAGTCAGATTTTATCCGATCATACCATCCTTTCCGCAGAACAAAAAGTGGAGGAGAATTTAACGCGGCAGGTAATATCGTATTTCTGTTCATAAAGCTATAATTAGTGCTCGACTTCATAGTTACTACATTCACGAGAATTTCACGACTAAATTCTTAAAACTTATTACAAAGGGCCAGGAAAAGCAGGCTCCCTGGGCTACAGTATTAATTAGGAAATTCATTAACGAACTCGACTTAATTAATAAATCAAAGGCGGACGTTTAATTATATTTCAAATCTACATTATTCACATCTTCTGGTTGATAAAGCTCACTTTACTGAAGTGTTACTCCGATAGTTACGGGTATAATTGCGTGGGAAACAATTAACGATAGCCCACAGTGTAAGTAAATTGTTTTCTTGTCCGGTGGATTTCGTTCGATTTACTATTCGCGAATTTTCTTTAACCGGGTAGTTAATTTCAGATAAAATATCGAATAGTTCGCTGCTACTGCTCGATTTTTCTGCAATAATATTATAATAAGCTGCGTTTCCGTGAATACGAGGCAGGCAACAGAGTTGCAAACTCCCTGAATTTATGATACCTCCACTTGTACCATTTTCCGACAACCTTCAAGAGGCAGTTCATTTACCTGTACATCATCGCTCCGCTCTCCTACACATTCCACCAGAAATTTGGTCCGTCCTCGAATCAAATCATCGTGGCGTCCACTTCTCTGACCTGAAGCCTAAGTAGCTGCTGATCGACTACATAGAAGCTATAGACGCTTGTAAAATTAAAATCTGATGTGAAAGTTTTAGCTTAGATCTAATGGTAAACAAATTGTTTGAAAATTCGTGGATGCTGTTATGCTAGTAATCACGAGAAGTTATGCTCGAACAAATTGAACATTTGCTACGAAAGCAATTTACTTATCCGGGGTAGAAGATACGTAATTAATTTCGAGCGAAATCAAATGAAGTAATGATTTCTATAAAATGTACATGTTCATATAGAAATTGACTATATACTATTTGTATCTTTCGCAGGAATTGAATGTATAATATTTTTATGTTTTGTACAAATTTGAGGTATAATATTTTTATTTTTCACAAGCAACTCCAGTTCTTAGCAACATTTCTATTCAATAATATCTACTCCAGTTTTTCCTGAAAACAAAACCGTTGACGAAGAAATTTCTTCCGCTACATTTTTCATATTATTCCATGACGTTTCACCTCTTGTTCGGTTGTGCCGCAATTTTGGTATTCGACTGATTTCGAAAAACACCTCGAGCATTGACGACATTCTCAGTGTAACGAGAACGTTTACATGACAACGAAAACGTCTCTCTTGAAAATATTCGTAATAAAATCTGCAAACATACTTGGACATAAAAACTCTATAGGTACGACTAATTATTGAAAAACTTTTATCGATAATCCCAGTTAAACAATTTTGAAAAAATATTAATGCACTTTCTACTGTTAATATATGGTAAAATCGTTTTGCATCATATTCCCGGCAGCGTCAAGCGTTCAGTTTGTTTCGCAGTTAATTAAAAGTAATATCCACCTCATTATAATATGTGAAATATATTCTCATTTAATATTTGCATATTTTCAATTATCTCTTACAAACATAATCAGGAAACGTTTAGTTTGCACAACCGATGGCATATAAAAGTAACAAATATAATGTTGTTTGAATGAAACTGTGTACACTGCTAATGAATAAATGGTTAAACGAACGAACGTTTATTTGAATAACCTTTTATTCTTTCTTTAGAGTATTTATATAACCTGCGTTGTTTTTTCCATATTACAACATATTTGTATTACTGTTCTAATTTCATAACCGTTAAATTGATATTTAAAAACTTCTCTATAGAAACTCCACGAGTGTATCTATTGGAACTTTCATTGATCTACAATTCAGTTCTCGCATGTACAAATGTATTTCTCAAATAATTTCTAAGAAACATCTGTTATTTTTTTAATAATTGCAAAAAGAAGAAATTAGGTAATTCTGACCCGTCTACTAGATTCAGTGTTAACGCTTAGCACTCGAAAGTTTTCCATTAAAAATATTTTAACATTTTCCAATGAGATAAAGACGATATTTCGTGAAACTGGCTCGATGAGAAATCACACGTATTGGAGAACAATATTATCTTATCTCAATATTTCTGAAATTCATGCATTATACCAGGTATAATATAAAATATCAAATGTTTATACTTTTACTGCATGAAATCAAGCGGCGAGTGAGATTCACCTCTCCACTGTAAAGGGTTAAATCTCCAATCTCCAAGATCCAGCTGAACATCAATTTTCCAGAAACAATAGAACAAACATCACCTAAGTGTTAAACACTGGAAGGGTTAAAGGTGCACAGGTTCCCCGGAAGTGACGCGGGAAGCGGCTGCGGGGTCGGCGGCGCAATCTATCGCAGCCGGGTCATTATTCATCCGCGCTTGATACATTATTTCACACTTCGGCAACCGCCGCCCGGGCCCGCGGGGCTCGAGCACGCGCGCGCACGCGGCTCCTTCCCGTGTTTACGAGCTTTTCAGCGGAAATGGAAAATGTCGGGATTTCGCCGGAGCACCCCTGGCGCAAAATTCACCGGCGTTCACCGGCGAAAGTAATTTGCGACGCGAGCGTCGCATCTAGAGTAGCTTCCGCCTTCGGCACTTGGCTGCGGGCAACTTAAGCTCTTCCCTCCTAGCCCCTCGCCGAGCCCGACGGCGAGATGCTCGTCGAGTGACAGTGACCGGCGACGAGGGGTTTCGGGTGCGCGGATGTGAATTTCAGGAACTTCGAATCTGCCACTTTATCAACGTTGATTTAACCCGCAAGCCTTCGCGATTCCTTCGAAGACCATTCGCGCGGGACTTATTTCAGGATTGACACTTCGCGGACGATGATGCGTTTGAGGAAGGAGAGTAGGGTGGAATGGAACGGACGGGTGAAACAATTGATTAACACGTTGGATATCGCGAGGATTACCTTGAGCTCGACCAAATCGAATTACTATAATTCACTCGATTGAACGATGATTCTTTGGAAACTTTTGTATGCTGTAATTAACACTAACTAATGTAGTGACAGTCGACGAGACAAACCTGCAATAATAATAACGAAATTCAATTGCGTAATTTGACATTCCATTATTTTTTATCGTCAAGACTTAACCAAGACTTAACCAAGACCTACAATAATAACAACGAAATTCAATTATAGAATTAGATATCCCATTATTTTTTCATCACCAGGATTTAACCAAGATCTGCAATAATAACGAAATTCAATTGCATAGTTTGAAATTCCACTATTTTTTATTGTCAAGGCATAACCAAGAACTGCAATAATAATAATAATAATTCAATTGCATACTTTGATATTTCATTATTTTTTTATTACCAAGACCTGCAATAATAGCAAAATTCAGTTACATGATTTGATATTCCATTATTTTCATTTTGTATATTTTTCTCGACAAAATCGTGCGGCACTCAACGTGTTAACCCTTTCGATCCAGTGAACGAGTTATCTAGATTCCACGGTGTCGAAGAAACGACGTTATGGACGAGATATTCGTCATCATTGACGTCGACATACTCGTGTAGGAATGAAATGTATATATTCTACTTTGAAATTGAAAATTATATGGACAACTTTATATTTCACTGTGAACATTGTCCGAAGAAATACGGAAATTTCAATACATTTTATTTTATACTCCTCTCTGTTTGAAACATACCTGTTCCGCGCCCAACAAGGACATTCGGGCACTCATCGCTGCTGTAGCCAAAGAAACAAAGGAAAGAGGACTCTGAACCAGGCAGCCAATCGGTATGCGTGTCCAGTAAAAGTCGCGCTGATTGGTCACTCGGTCGAGGTTCAGTTTTAGTACAAATATACCGCATTTTTTCTTCCGTTAGTCAGTTGACCACTACATCGACTAGTGTCAACAACAACTCAACCCAGCATCAGCTTTGAACAGCAATCGTAGAAACAGTGTCAACCAAAAATCATCTTTTGTGTTGATGAATATATTTTACAAAAGGCAGATTGCACAGTACACATTATACTATGCGTCTATAACAACTGAACGACGAAGCAAAAAAGAAACACGGGAGCGAACGCGTCCCAGCTGTTTTATTTTTGTCGGTGGAGTTTTCCGAGATACTGTTTCACTTCAACATTTCGTATTTTAAATTTTGAAATTATATATGTTTTCGTTAAAGAACACAGCCAGTTCAACACCCTTAATAATCCTATCCCCGTAAAAGGTCGTAGGGTCAGATGTGAATCGCGACAATAGTCTCGCCGCGAACGCGGTTGCGAACAATATCTACAAATACATATAACAAATGTGTCAGGGAATTATTACAAGGATTAAAGACTATGCTCTTTAAATATTTTCGGAGAATAGCGATGTTTTAGAAAGTTTCATCAGGTAACTCGTTGCAACACGACGAGGGAAGACCTCGCGATAATTGTAAGCAGTGTCTTGCAATGGACAATGGATAAACTGTTGAAATCGACGAAAGACTACATACAGTTTACGGGACCACGGGAAACGAAGCAAACATTTCTTTGGATTGAAAAACTTCTAGATTTAATAAAAAACTTCTAAATTGATTCTCTGCCAAGTTCCAATTTCAGATGGACTGTAAGTACCAGAACAATTTACGTTCTTTCAGTTCAATCATCTTTTATATCCCCGGAAATCCCCTTATCCCATCAGATTATCATTTACAAAACCATTGTAAATACTGAAGTGACTAAAAACTCGCGAATTTTCAGGAAATTTGATTCCGAATTTCACTTTGCTATTCCAAACCACTGCGAACAGTATATACCAAGGTCCATTTTATTTTACAACTGTTTGCTAATTTTTAGTGTCCTTATTTATGTATGATGTTTAATCCGCTATCAAAGCGTATATTTAATAGAAAAAATGGGTAGTATGTTTAATCAATCGAATTAAATTGTTTCACTATTCTTTTATGCACGCACACGTGTTATTGCTCATTCGAAATCGCACAGGATTTATTGAAAATTGATTTATAAACTCTTTCAACTTTAAATCAATTCTATTAAATATTAATAAATAATTCCAAGGTCGTTGAATGTTTTAGCTATCTCGTACTGATAAGAAAATTATATATACGTAATTTCTTTATTATTGAAAATATTGACCAATTTTTAAGAAGATTTTTTAATTATTAACAAGTAAGTAGTTTTACATATACGAATGGTAAAGTTTTAAATATAGTGGCGTCGGTAATAATTTTCTAAAACAGTTGTTTGATTACAATGTCAGGCGCGTTGATACGATAATAATATAATAATTACTTGTCTGTAGCGTAAGTAGTTAGGGTCAGCTTATGCACGGCCAACGCTGATAGCAGTTCCGTCTAGCCAACGCGAAAGCAACAGAGTCATAAGAAACTTCGAATAGTAGTTTCAGCTTCTAACTTGTTTCAGCTGATTACAGAAACTAATTATAATAACCAATGTTTAACGAGCAGTTGATGATGCTCCGTCAAAGATGTTTTGCACCGGAAATCTCTCTATTGAATTTTAAAGAAGTTTCTGCGTTTACAGATTATGAACTCTGCTAAAATTACAACGTTGATATTCTCGTTAAGAATTATTTCAAATATATTCATCACGGTTATTACTCGTTTAAATTTCAAAAGAGAAATCTGAAAAATGTATTACTTAATACAAATGAAAATAATGAGAACGTCTTGGTAATTATTTATTTTCGGCAAAATATTAATTGACCATTTTCTGGTTTAGGTGAATTTTTTAGACGTAATTAAAATGTGTAATTAATTTTATATTTGTATAAAATAATATTTATATTTATTATAGAGTATACTAATGATATAATGTTACAATACAGTGACCCAGTAAAATAGTCTGTATGAATTTGAGCGGGGCCAAACTATACATGGCAACGATATGAATAATGCTACTAGAATGTGTAAATTGATGGCAGGATACAATATTCATTATCTCCGCATGAAATTGATAGATTACAAAATCTCGCAGCAATGTATTACAATTAAATGCGTGATTTATCGATGCATCCATCATTTGCAGACATCACTATCCTAATTAATCGTGATAATCACTCTATGAGTTGCTGAATTGATTCTGAATTTATTTTCCTCGCAATCATGATCTTTTTTATTTTATTCATAGTTTACGAACTTGGAAATGTGAATACGAAGCAGTTTTTTAATAACGAAACAGTGCGAACTTTATTATTAGAAAGAAGATTTTAAACGATTACTGATTCATCAATTCATTTATTTCTCATTTAACGCTGAAACTACCAGACGCGTCAATATTACTCAAGTCTGATTTCTTCATTGCAATTATTAAGGAAAGCAGGTGTTTCTTTGAGAAATTATTAAAAAGATAACAGATGTTTCTTTGAGAAATTATTAAAGATATTGATTTGTAAATGTGAAAACAGACTCATAAATTCATTTATCTCTCATTTAACACTAAAACTACCAGACACGTCATTTTGCAATTATTAAAAAAATAACAGATGTTTCTTTGAGAAATTATTAAAGAAATTGACTTGTAAATGTGACAACTGAATTGTAAATCAATTAAAGTCTCGATAGATACACTCTCGGAATTTTTATAAAGAAATTGCAAAACGACAAAGTGCTCGGTAGTTTTAGTGTTAAATTACATTCTGTTATAAATCAACAAGTATTCTGATATTTATTTGCGGTAATGTATTACATTCTCTCCGAATGATTAAAGAACCAGGTTTAGTCGCAGAAACTGTGTTGACAAGTTTGGATGAGTTCGAAACTAGTAACCCCAACAGAAACTCTCCCAGATTTTACACAGAGTAAAACGTATTTCAATTTCATGGAACTGCCAATCACTGTCCATAAAAAATGATCGATCTGACGTAAAATGATCCTAAAATATTCTTAGCAAGAAAGCGTTTGTTCGGCGGAACAAAATTCTTTTACCATTACCTTCAGCGAAGCTTCAAAATTGTTGTTTCTTGCGTGGAATATCGAATTGGTATTACTGCACTGAAGATCCTTATGCAAATTCACGTTCAAAGCCGTTGTTAATAAGAAAGTAGAATATTAAACTATGTTTTAGCTTCATTGTATTAGCTCAACAAAAAGTCGTGTTCGTTTTTGAATGAAAAGAAAATAATACATTTTTAATACATTCACTGAAAAATATAATTTGTATGGTTATTATAACATGGAAAATAATTACGTGCAATGGGGGAGGTTAACACTAAACGTACTAACACTTCAAAAGACGTAATCAGTCAAATAGTTGATTAGAAAATAAAAATAAAGAAGTTAGACGGTAAATTTTTCTCAGTGGAAAGGGAAAGGCGATAATTGAAAAACTCGTATAATACAAGAACTGATATAAAGCCAAATGAACGAGCGAATACTCAGTTTTTAATTTAATTAATAGTTATGAATTTGAAACCATGCTTTGAAACCTGTCACAGTACGTTTAGTATTAAGTAAACGCGTAATTACAATTGACTGCAATAAATGAGTTTTCCATGTAATTGTTGATGCAATTACGTACGGCCGCGTTATACACTTGGACAGCATAATTGATAGTGCATTATTCAGGCTTCATCAAATCGGTCTTTCTCTTAGTCACTTATTCCTATCGTTTTGTGGCTTCGTTGCGCAACGCTACACGGCGATTATCAATCAAAATTAACGGATTGCGTTGCGAACAACAGTTTCGTAATTCATTCGTTTCATTTCCTAGCCTGTTGATCGAATATATGATGTAGACACTGCAGTTACCACGCCCGGAGCTTGCTAAATTTAGAAATCAAATTACCGACAGTTTTATTATTCGATAAATAACAAGTGATAACCGTTACACTATTTTTATCTTGATAATTTATAATTAGTAAACGAAATGTTCCGAACGATTCTCTGTTAACTATATGGTACGTATATTAATAGAAAAAATTAATTAGATACAATGTTAAATAGCTCAAGAAAATTCATTTTCTACTTTTACGAATAAAAGAAAATATTTTACATATATTAATAGAAGAAAATTAGAAATTAAAAACATATAACGAAAAGTTAAATAACTTAAGGAAACCCATATTCTATTTTCACAAGTAAAAAAATTAAAATCGTAAATAAAAATGAATTTAACTCATGATCCGTCTCAGTATTGAATTATTCTGTATATTAGTTTGAGACTATATTTATAGCTTTTGTAAATAAATTTCTTTGAACTTCAAAGTCACATCGTTTATTACTACACATGTACGATTAATATAAATAAGAATAATGGTAATGGAAATTTTAAAACCTATTATTTTTCAAATAAATTGTAATATTATTATTATTAGAGATAGAAATATCTAAATTGAGAATGCTTCAGAAATGACTTTTTAAAAAGAAATGCCAGCAATGCTGTCCGTTGGGAACCTACATAATACACACTGGTTACTATTACCGGCCCGTTTCCTCGTTTAGATCTGCTTCATTGTTAGCGGGTAATTAGTAATTAGTTGTTCATTAAGCACACCAAATCAGGGCAGCTAGTATATCGTGTCATTTTTTCTGAAATAGAGCATTATTCGACCAGACATTATTCGCGTATGCATTATTCTATAGGTTTTTCCTGTGAACGGACTACTTTATAATGAACGTGTAATTACTTTCCCGTTAGATCTTCGTTAATGATCGATTAAAATTTGTCCATACAAAAGTTCATTATTTCCAGCACAATGTTCTTGTTCGCGGATCGATTGTTTCACATAATTAAAATGTACAACTGAAAATATCTAGAATGGTGGAAAGTCCGTTATTAGAACCGTAAAACGTAATGTGCCGGTTTGTTTGCCTAACCACCGAACTGTAAAGTGTAATGCAATATAAGGAAAACAAGGCGTGATAAAGCCAGTGCCTTCGAGATTAGCACAAATTAACTTAGAAACTTCGTTACCCTAATTCTGAAGGCATTTGAGACAACAGAATATAGTTTCATATTTATCTGACTTCGCCCACTCTCACAATTTGAATATCAAGTTATGAGTTCACTGATGAAAGTAATTTTCTTCCGGGAACATTGTCAACACATTTTTCCAAGGAACATCATTTAAATATATTACGTTCAATGTACTATGTTCATGGAATTTTGAAATTTCCTGAAATACAAAACGAAAGTTATTACCTTAAGTAATGAATTACAAGGGTTAAAGTCTGTTTCGTTTGAATCGTACCAAATTTCTTTTTGCCAGTAATATTTCGCTTTTTCGTAAATTCATTTTGCAACGAAAAATATCGCAGGTCTTTTCATTTGAAGAATCCGATCGTTGCGTTACGCTCGGTATGTTTTCATAAAAATGTGTTCGCCTTCTATGGTTTTAGTTCTTCAAATTTCGTTTCAGTGGCCGGCCAACAAAGGCCACGGTGCACGGCGATTCGAGTAGAGAGCGCCGTCTGGTCGACCGCTCTGCACATAGACCATGGAAACTTGAATGTTCTTTGTACTATAAATGGTATTAACGAAATCGCGTAATTATACATTGAGGCTGTTACCTTTTTCTGACTCTCGCGGCCTTTTGACTTGTGTCTCTTTATCTATATAATAATTTCATTTACTCGCTCTTGGCCAATGGCATGACGTATTTCGCATTAAATTAAATTTCAAACCAGTTTTTAATGAACTCTCTTTACAACCTTCTATTTATGGAATAATTATGTACCTCTCGGAACCAAGACTTAAGGTAAGAAGAAACTTCGTGCAACGAAACTTCACATTGATCTACACAATATCAGCAAAATATATTTGCAATATAATATTCATTATTAAATACCATCATAGTCAGGGAATTATGCTTCGCGTCAATAATTATAATTATAATCATAAATTATGATTTATCGTTCGAATAAGAATAGACCTAAGAAAGTAAAGATACAAAATTGAATTATTTATATAATCTTAAAATATTCATTTTCGTCATGAGAATTTGCAAATATCCATTTTCAATTTTTATTTTTGTGTTGTTCACATTATGCCGCTTTATACCTGTCAGCATTGCAAAAAGTCATTTCAATGAACAGTAAGAAAATACACGTGTCTTTGCTTCTGTTAATTAAAAGGCGCTACAGCTCATTAAAGGACCAAGGAGAAGTAGACGCGACGATAAGCTTAAGATTAGGGAACCTGACGATTTTCGCTTAAGTAAATCCATTTAAATCGCGGAAATATGAATGCCGTAAGATTGCAAATTATATTAAGCTGTGATTAGAGGTTTGCCATGCTGGAATGACGTTAAACGGTTGTTTGTAATGGCCCCTTTCCTTCTTCACTCCACACGCCATTGCGGATGCAAATAAGGAGATACGCGGTACGAATTACTCAAACAAATTCAGAGACTATTATCGTCACGATTCGCTAGGCGTACCGTTCGTTCAAATTCCACCGTTACTTTATAATTTTGTCGGCGTTATCCTCGAAGTTTCTACGGCAACCGGTGGAATAGAAAAGTAATCGTGTTTTCGCGACTACGGTTCAACCATTCCCGCAGTGTTTGTTCAACGATTCGTTGGAACAATGCGCGTGAGGATAGATAAGCGATACCAAATGACGCGCATTTTTGCCCTGTCTTCAGAAAATTATAGATCAGTTGATGTTAGTTGTGTGGAATATTGTTAATTCATATCAATCGAGGGGAAATGATGTATTATTTTGTTGAATATTCAACTTTGGCAAACATTACTCCTGTAATGAGTATATAAGTTTCTGTCGCTAAGAAATAATTAATAGTAAACTAACTTCAAAAAATCTGAAAACTAAGCATAAATCAGAAAATAAATTCTAAAGCAGTTAATTAATGATGGTTCAAAAGAGTATGTTCATTTCCAACGGTTTTAGTCTTTCACGAATTAAGTTGACACTAAAAATTCAATAATTGTCAGATATAAAAATCCATTTAAAATACTTTCTACTGATATTTCCAAGCACTGTTAATTGTATTCAAGTTAAACAATATGCTCCAGGTTCTCTTGTATTACATTTTTAGGATGGAAGGACCGCGTGGAAAAACGGATGATAAATTCAGGAGGGCTATTAAAAGCACGTTTGGCCATATTTTCTAGGTGATTAAACTAAAAATCTGTTTGACTTAATTACTCGCGTAAACCACGCACATGCATAGTGAGCCGCGCGGGCGGAGGGAAATTATGTTGTAGTTTGCGAACGTTTTTAATCTCGTATCAGCAACAGTTCCCGCAACGCGAAATTAAGTACACTCGTTAGCAAGACGCTGTTTGCTAATGGGAGAAAGATTCGCGGCTTCCCTGGTTTCTTATCTTTTTCTACTCGGGATGTCACGATGGCTCGCATTAATTCGCGATTCCGTGACCAGGTCACGCATTCTGCCGAAGGATATGGGAAGGAGATGCCTGGCGGTATTTCATATTGCCGTGTCCCTCCCCGAAATATCTGATGGATCGTGGAATAAATCATTCACCGCAATTCTACGTCACTTGTGATATTTTATAATAATTTATGGTAACAGTTGACATCCCTCCTTTAATTCCCTTACTTAACGCTGGGTTCACCTTTAATTGACGCGTCCATGTTAGGCACATTGGATTTTATAAACGTTTAACCAAATATTTGGAATAATCGTGGAATAAATCATTCACCGCAATTTTACATCACTTGTGATATTTTATAATAATTTATGGTAACAGTTGACATCCCTCCTTTAATTCCCTTACTTAATGCTGTGTTTACCCTTAATTGACGCGTCAATTTTAGGCACATTGGATTCTATAAACATTTAGTTAAATATTTACGTCGTATTTGATTGATGCAATTCTATAAATGTGTCCCTCGCCGAAATGTGTGATGGATCGTGGAATAAATCATTCACCGCAATTCTACGTCACTTGTGTTATTTAATAATAATTTATGGTAACAGTTGACATTCCTCCTTTAATTCCCTTACTTAATGCTGTGTTTACCCTTAATTGACGCGTCAATTTTAGGCACATTGGATTCTATAAACATTTAGTTAAATATTTACGTCGTATTTGATTGATGCAATTCTATAAATGTGTATCATAATCGTGTTACTTTAAACCTCGAATTACCGAGACTTCAATAAACAAACATTCATTTTTCTAGGAACAATAGAATATACTGTACAGTAAATGCCCCTAAACTTAGTGTCAAGAATTTCAATTTAAAGGCTCAACTATAGAAATGAAAACAATTTTGTTCTTTCTTCTATATTCGTTATACAATTTATTCGTTAATAAAGCTTAACATATTAACATATTAAAAAGGAGAAACAGACATTAATTCTGCTCCAAGGATTAACGATTTTATACAATATAAAACAATATATAATTTATATTTTAAAAAAGAGTGAACCATAAAAAGTTCGTCGAATTCATTTAAAAATATTCATAAAAAATCTGACGGAATATTACAAGGTTAAACGTTCATCAAACTTCTCGCCACGTTTAACCGATACTCAGTTTCACAGATGAGACGAGTATTGAAAAACCGTCAGCTGTTAACCCTTTCCTCCCGAATGGTACATATAGGTACGAACATTTTAAATTATTGGAAAGCTAGAAAGCTAGATAAAGGAAAATGTTACCTCTTGAAAATCTTTACTTATATATTAAATTATACATTATAGCTTACCTGCTAATCAAGTGTCAGTGCATGTTTTAATTCATAAGTGCGTAAGTTTTCCTACAGAAAATTCATATTAAAAAAAAAATACATATTTAGAGACGAAATGGCGAAGTGTTTAACACGTTGACTGTAACATTAGTCACCGATGACCGGAGCTTCCAAATGACTTGAAAACAATTATACCTCCTAAGATAACCGACATCCAATAAAAATGTTCAACAGCCTAAATAAATAGATAATAATATAACTTAAGAATTGTAGTAACAAATGATTGATAATCATTTCTTTTAATCTTCGCTGCAAAAGAAAAAAATGACATAAAACTAATGTTAAATTTCTTACTGAAATTTTTTTATTATTTCATATTACATTTCCAAAAGTTTGTTTGGACTTTTAAAATTTGGGCCCTATAAACAAAAGCAATAACATTTTAATCGCTCCTTTTATTCCCATAAGTGACTGAGAGTCACATCGTGGTATTCGTTATAAAAACACGTGGTACAATTAGGGTTAATCGCAGAATTTAGTTTCAAAAATCTCTAACATTCTCATCAAATACAGTTCAAATGCAAGTATAATATATTCCAATAATAAACTAAAGCGAGACAAAGAATCACGTGTTCTAAAAAAATAAGTAGCCCATCGTCAAGAAAGTTAGCACCATTTAGAAATTTTCGAATGACGCGTACACTCGTCAGAAGCAGTAAACTGTATAAATGATCGAGTCGCAAACGTCGAGCACAACGAAACTATTTTTCCCGGGTTAATGTCGGTTCCTTTCACCGAGTTAATATCGTAGAAAACGTTATCTCGGCCACGGGATAACGTTCTAATTCCGCGATATAGGATAGGAGCCGGTACGGTGTCCAGCACGGAAACGTTATCTGAAACACGATAAGGGCTGCAAGGTCGCGCGCGGGGTTGATTATGATCGTAAATAACAATCGGTCGCGACATCGACGTTAACCCGATGTCGTGCGTGATGCATGTGTGTAAGCACGCGTTGCACGCCGGATTCACTGGCTGGTCGCCTCGGAGCGCAGAAGGGATTATCTATCAATCATACCCATCTACCAACACGGCTAGCCGTTAACGCGCGCGCGAGTTTCCGACTGTTTCTCTCTCGGTTTCGTTTCCAGCTACCGTTTATTCCCGCATCAGGCTCAGCAGGAGCCCCGGCCAATGGCTTTGGCAGCCCGAGTTTCATTAACATATGGACAATATGACGTTGTAACAACATGCGGCCCCGCCGCGCGATAACCCGAGATCCCCGACATTCGTTTCGACAGCGCACCGCCGCCGCATCAACATCAGATGCAATTTATAACGGGGCGTGATATCCTCGATGCTTCGGACTGGTCGAAATAATTACGTTGCGAAACCGGAGAAATTCGAGGAAGCCACGGTGTACCGTTCGATCGGAAACGGAAGTGCCGAGAATTATAACGATTGTTGCGTAATAGGTTGTTTGAAATTGATTCGTTCTCTTTGAAATTGACGGTCGTTTTTATATTAATTATTCTTATCAACTTTTTAGAATGTCTTTGTAAAAGCTAGACGCGTGAATTTATTAAGATTTCTTGTTAATTGACTTAATTTTAAATATAAGTCTATTAATAAGAAATCTTAATAAATTCACGCGTCTAGCTTTTACAAAGACATTTTAAAAAGACGGTTTAATTGCTCGGTAGTTCTAGTGTTGATGAGAAACCGACTGTCAGTTTCAAAGAAAACAAATCAATTATATATGTATTATATACTATATTATATAATATTTACTACATAATATAATAATTAATTTATATTTAACACGTTGAATGCCGCACGATTTTATAGAGCAAAATACACGAAATGGAAAAAGCATAATATTTAATCAGTTTATTGAATTGCATCATTATTACTGCACATTCATCTAGCTGAATATCACCGCGTTAAGTAGCATTGTTTATAGTATATAAACGTTTTCAAATAATCATCGTTTCAAACGAAATTTAAACAATACAAATGTCACTTAATTCTTCTATAGTCAGAATGGAATATTATTTTCTTATTATTAATTGTAATGGTTCTGAACAAACGTGAACATAAAATAAGTGTAGAATTTTTCTCTTTTTCCAAAGAATTGTGAAGAATGAAATGTCTTTGTCAAGCACAATTGGTGAAGAAGTTATAGAGCAAGAGGTTAATACTAAGTTTATGGATCGTCAACTTAGTTTTAATGAAGATGATATTTTCTTGAGTATTTAATGATGGAGATGAGAATCAACTTTCTAACTTGTTTTATCACTTACTTGCGCGTCGCACAGTCAATTAAGTTTTTAACTATTTCCGCTGATTAAACGCTTTTTTACTAATTAATAAATAACTGATTAAATATTTACTGACTCCTTGCTGTATAATTCTTTGTACAACAGTTGAGAAGATTTCTTGTTGACTTTCTTGCCATCTAAATATAATATTATTTTTCTATAATTAAATTCTTTCAAAACTTTGTATATTGAATTGGATTAAATATAACATCCGATTAAAGGGATAAACTTACAATACATGTAAGCTTATCAAATTGAATTGAATTACATCATTCTATAATAGTAGAGTAGAATTGAAATAAAGATTCGTTTTCGAATGAAAATTACCTGAACGAACACCAGAAGAGCTAAGTTAGTTATCTCTAGTTTTTAATTGGTTCTCTTAAGGTGCACTACAATGTACGATTATTATGGACTATCAAGGCAGGACATATTGGAGCTGTCTGCAAGTAGTAATCCAAGTGTTATATAGGTGGAATTTATAACATCGTAATGGCAGACAGCAACCCTTGGTAAAGGGATTAACAGGATCACCGGTTGAGTATCCTGTCATAAACCGACATTCCGATCGCCACATTGACGTGACATCCAGGTACCCTAAATGTTATAGCTGTGCATCCTATGGTTAATTCCCAAAATACTCTGTGAGTTTGTGAAAATTTATTACCATTTCCGTTCACATGTTCCGGTCAATACCATTCCAGTTCCCCACTTTGTCTGCATACTTTCTGCATTTATTATGTTAAAAACGGCCCCAAAATCAACTAAATTTGATAGAATGATAAGTGAAATTAATATTCATTAAACTTTACGAGCAATTTTAGCAATTAGATAAGTCACCCGATTTTTCTATGGTGAAATCAACGTAATTATTTGTAAGTCAAGGTTCATTACAAAAAGTGATTTATCATTTTCTCATTATGTTATTTATTCCTATTGTGCGTTATGAAAAGAAGTAATGATAATAAATGTTCGATATAATGCATATGCAACTACAATATCTGATTACTATTAAAAACTGAATTGAAACTCGTAACATATATTCGATGTTCCTATCGTTTCAGGAGTTTGATCAGAAACCTTTCCGAGTAACCGAACATGAAATTTTATCACTCCGCTTTATTCCATATTCCCGCACAGATGTACAGCGATAGAATCACCGAATTGTATTTAATTGTAGTGCGTCGTGTATGTAATCAGAGAAGTAATCTTTATTCATTTGGACAGTTAGCGTAGAAATTTTATCCTGCCCCGAGTAATAACAATTTTATACCGCCAAAAAGTTTCGAATTGAAACGATGTGTATTTTCGTTAATTGGAGATAACATCTGTTGAAAATGCCCGGTGCAAAAAATGTTGAATCGAGGTTTTCGATTTTCCTGAGTACGTGTCAATGCAATTTAATGTTGAACACAGCGAAACGCTGACGAGGGAAAAGTAGACCAATTAACGATAATCCGGGTTTCTAATAATCTGAAGTTTTAACAATGCGAAATGAACGTTTCAAACAATCGGGCATTTTATTATTTTCGAAATTGGTTGATTGTATTTCATTTGTAATTCACGACAATGCTCATTTCTGGTGAAGCCATTGATTAATTGGAATGCAGATTCATAGTACACTAATACGTTAACTGCCACGAGAATTTCTGTTGTTTTGTATCGTAATTTTTATCCTTTAATAACCAAGAAAAATGTATTGAAAATAATTGTGAAGGATTTGATATCACAGTAGTCATATTACACTGTTATCTAGTTACTTATTTTATGAAAAGTTTTTATTTATCGTCAATCTTTTTATTGCAATTGTTCTTCAGCAATTTGAAGCATGTTTTTTCAATTATTAAATAACAGTTTAGCAATTTGCTTATAGAATGAACGTACAAAATTTTATTTCACAATTTTTTAAATTTCTATGAATACTTGTACTCATGAATTACATATACTGTTAATGAAAAAAATATTCTAGAAGTATATAATAAAAATAAAACGAAGAGGAATGATTTTAGTCGTTACTTAAGTGAGAAATTATAAAATTATAATCATTTCTGGAACGTCAAAATATTTTTTCATTCCATAGCCGAATTTTATAACGGAAATTCCTTTATATTTTTGTATTTTCCAAATAAATATCTAGTAACAAGGAATTGTTATTATAATCTAAATGGCAATGCACGAACCAGTTGAAATTTTTCACACAAATAGTGCATTCGATTTTACATATTCTTTAATAAATGTTGGTATTCATGACTGGACGGTGAAGTTTATTCTGAAAATTGAGAATAAAACGCACGTTCCGCTAAATACCTCGAAAATTAATAAAAATAGAAGAAAACGTGAAGCTAGAAACTGTATAGTTTTTAATACTTAGATAATATAGTCCAAAAAAAAATGCATCAAATAATAGGCGACTTACACATACACAGTTCTGCATTTCATTGATAAATATTTTGTGCAAAATAAATATTTATTTATATAAAAATTATATCACATTATTAATATTTTAAGTCTGAATTTTTTACTACATAAAAATTACAAGATCATAGTTACCGAAAATTACTAATTTTTAATGATACTTTCTCTCTAAAAATAACTGATCCTTTAAATGGCTTGCACAAATTAGCAAAAATTTCGTCTCCAGAATTCACGAGTCAAGAAACATTTCAATGAAATATTCGTTTCTTTCGCAATTAATGAAATATAACGCAAGCATGCATACACACGGACTGTAATGGCCGCCGAAATTTCTTTAAATTGAGGCGAATAGAAACAACAACCTCATAAATATGTTTCTGCTGTGCACAACTGTCGTTTACAAAAGCGTGGCATACAACATTTTTCTACAGCAAATTTGTTTTTTCATTTTACCATTTCATTCCCCGACCCTTCATAATTCACTCTACGCTGACAATTACATTTCACACACATTTGTTCGTTCCCTTTCAACGCTAAGGGCTCGAGTCATTTGTTTTATAATAACTCCGTGAAACGTAATATCCTTTCAAAGTTTTCTTTATACATAACAGTACATTTAGCACCAAGTGACATTCAGTTTTATGAGTAACTTTATCATGTGTTACAGTCTGTATAAACAAATGTTTATTTCGTTACTTTTCATATCGTATTACTGTGAGTAGAAGTTACCGGTGAGTAGAAGTCACTGGAAATTAACTATACTGCTTCGAATTTCAATATATATATATATTATTATCAATAATAATTGATAAATGTGTGATATTATAAAATGCTAATATACAATAGAAATTTTATAATACAAATACATTGTTTCACGTTACAAAACTAAATTTACTTTCCGTCTTGCTCTGAACCTTTACAGGTGCGATTACAGTTGTGATTCTTTATCACGATATTTTAAAAATAGGTTATATTATTATAAGGTAGCTAAGGTGCTAGACCTAAAAAGTTGGGATTAGAAGGCAAGGTAGCTATGTTACTAGGCCTAGTCTTGTAGGCCTAAAAGGCAAGGTAGCTAAGTATCTGGGTAGCTAAGTTGCTAGACCTGGAAGGCTAGGCCTAGAAGGCAAGGTAGCTAAGTAGCTGGGTAGCTAAATTGCTAGGCCCAGCCTTCTAGGCCTAGAAGGCAAGGTAGCTAAGTATCTGGGTAGCTAAGTTGCTAGACCTGGAAGGCTAGGCCTAGAAGGCAAGGTAGCTAAGTAGCTGGGTAGCTAAATTGCTAGGCCCAGCCTTCTAGGCCTAGAAGACAAGGTAGCTAAGTAGCTGGGTAGCTAAATTGCTAGGCCCAGCCTTCTAGGCCTAGAAGGCAAGGTAGCTAAGTTGCCAAACCTAAAAGGCTAGGCCTTTATAGATATGATATTGATTATGGACGTCACAAATATGTGATGCTGGTGGCGAACGTGTTAACCCTTTACGCTCCAATGTCGAGCGTGACTTGACATCAGTTTTATTCGCAGGTGTGATTCTTTGTCAAGATTTTTTTCATATAAATTATATTATTATGTTATTTTCAATATTATTAGTAAGAAGAATCTTTTACATTGCTCTTTAAAAATTATTTTTTAAAATGCATTTCAAAAAAAATATTGTAATAATAGAGTCATCGAGGAAAAAAATGCAAAAGAAATTCGGAGTGCAAAGGATTAATGAAAATTCAGATCTCTTAATTCGAATCTACGAAAAACAATTCATTAGAATTTTATTTTCTGTATTAGGGATTCTGTTATACGTTTTAACGTTTATTCATTATTAAATTTATTTAAATATTTATTTCATTGCATCTTGCGTCCACCATGAATAGCAACGAAAGCTTGATTTTCTATTCTTTCCGCACGGGCAACGCACAATGACATGTTATGTATATCATACTATATATTATATCATATATAGAATACCAGTATATATGAAAAATTTTAAATGAATATTTCATTCTAATATCGATAGTTATCAGAAAACGTATATAAATAAAAAAAAATGTTGAATTAAATTTTTAAAAGTTTATAATAAATTATATATATATATATATATATATATATATATATATATTAAATTATTAAAATTACATATATTGCTGATATTTCATTTATCTTATTTAAATAAAGGAACAATGGAAATAATTCCGAGCCATATTATAGAAAACCGGCTGCCGAGTTTCAGCAAGAGCTTCGATGCTTTTAAAACAGCATTTACGTGGGAGGAAGGTGGATTTACGCGATGGAGCAGGCGATCTGGCCGATATTGCGCAGGTTATTACGTGGCTAGTTTAAGTAAAAGCGAATGCCTGCGTTCACCTGCCACTGGGAAAATGCCCACTACTTATATGCCTTCATTTACTGCGGGGCTAGAAATATTTACAACTGTGCTTGAACAAAAGTTCTTCGCTGCAGTTTAGAAAGATTCTTACCAAAAACAGCCTTTATATTGGATCATTAAAATCATAGTTCTTAATTCATATAATAATATCATTATGAAATCATTAAACTGTGATTCTCAATAGGAATGAAAATATTTAAGAATATAATTGCAAGAACAAAATTACGATAGATCAATCGGATTTAAAAATATTTCGAGAATACTTTACATATTGTCCAAATTGCGTGTAGTTTGTGCAAGTTCGCGCTTTCAAATTTCTAGTGAATTTTATAATAATCTACAGTCTATTTATTCTATAGTGCATTTTGGTGTTAAGGTTACCAGCTTAAACATTTTGCGAACGGAAACGTGTTAGAACTTTCGGAAATCTTATTTGGGATAAGGCATATGCTTCAAATGCTATATCCGTAGCCACGGTCGCCCTCGTATTTTCTTCCTGGAACGTTTCAATCCACTGGCCAGTGAGAAATGCAATTCTGCGGAATGTTTGTACAGAAGAACCGCAAAGGCTTAATCAGTCTGTTTGTTGTTCCGCTTTGAGAACGGGAACGTAAGCAATCGTCGAACGTTGGCTGTGCTCGCGATCGATTGATCATTGCACCCAACGTTTCTCTCGCGGACCGTGACATCTGTCCGGTGTGAAACTTCATTTCAGCGTTTCCGTTTAACGAAACATGATGGGTATCTGTAAAACGGCAATGAAACTTTCTCGCATTTCGTTCCGTTACAATGAAAACTTGATTGGGATCAGCATTGTAAATTGCGGACTTCTCCTACCGTTTGCACAATAAATAAACAAGAAGCAGTTTCGCGCGCTCTCTGCTTTATTACATACGCTTGCGTTTTTCATTTTCCCTCGTGTTTTCAAGGTGTCACGTTACCTTTTATAATGTAAATGATAATTTTGCGTAAAGTGAAATAATGAAAATATATCGCGAAAGTAGAAAATCAATCGAAATACTCGATCATAGACGAATGTCTGTTACAACTTACCAAATGTCGATAACCAATGCAAAAAATAAATACATAAATCAATTATTGATATAGCGATAAACGAATTATTGGCAAAATAATAAATCAAACATTGATTAATATAATGGTAACACTTCATCAGCTGTTTATAAGATTTCTTAGAATATTTTATACTATAGGTAATTCTATATATGAAAACATTAAAAGCAATTAATAAATTTATTTAATAAAGATGATTGCTTATAAACTCAATAAAGCATCGAACCTTTAACAGCTCCACTTATTGTTCTATCAGATACAACACTTTATTGTGTCATAAAAATCAGCTAAAATATAAATGCTAATATTAACGAAATAAATTAGAATGAAAACGAATGCGCTTTAAACATTTGATGAAACGATAACCAGAGAATAAACGAATCATTTCTTCAGTCCAACCGTCGTACGTCTATCAATTACATACACGTGCCACCTGGAAGAATTTCATTTTATAAACGCAATTCAACTATAACGTTCCATAACTGGTGCAATGGAATGCCTTCGAATATTTCATATTCGCGAGGAAAACATGCGGACTTCTAACGCGAACGGTTTATACAGTAAAAACAATGGGAATATTTAGACTGCGAAAATTGAAGCAACAGCGCGCGCATTGCGTTCCCAGCGGCGCGTACAAGGAAAGGGTTGCGTCGAACAAACTAAGGTAATAACGTAGTTGCAATCCAGTTTACGTCATAGTTTCAAGCGCGGCACACGTGCAATGACGATCTATCTGTCACGGAATTGCGTGCCGAGTTTTGGCCGGCGCGCACTAAAAATTCCAATTTTCCAATGTTCTTCCGAATCGGCGGGCGTGCGTTCGGCCCCAGAGCGTTAATTAAAACTGCACAATGAGCGAAGTTGGTAGCCAAGCGAAACGAAGTTCTCGAGTAAAACTAATCGCGTTCTCCCTTGCACCCCCGTGCCATTCAACGATCCCTACATGAAACGCCGGTCACAGTTCGCGCGGATGTATTTTAATAACAAGGTCCCGCGGACCGTTCAACGAATTTTGGATCGGCTGGTATTTTTGATACGTGTTTCAAGATTTAACTCTTTGTCCTGTGATTTCTTTGAACACTGTAGTCGATGGAACTATTAACTTCGCACTCGAGACTTTCAGTTACCATTTAATTCAGTATATCGAAATTCTAAAGTATTCCTGAAAATATTAACACTAGAGAACCACCAGACAGGTCAAAATGACCCATTACTGGTTTCTTTTTTTACAATTATTGAAAAGGTAATCAGTGCTTTCTTGGGAAGTTATTAAGGTAATTGTTTCAGTAATGCCCAGATATAATTAGAAATGATTTGAAATTTCAATAGATGCATTCTTAGAGTTTCTACAAGGAAATTAAGTAAAGTCAATTCAACAACTCGGTAGTTTTAGTGTTAAGCTTCGCGTAATCTATAAATATGTGAAATATGAAGTAATAACTTTGTTTCTTAACTTGTGTGAGTGTTCTCTCATTCAGTTCGTTTCAAAGAATGTTTATAGCTCATTGGAAGATGTTGAATATTCCTAGTGAAAGTCGCTAGGCGGTTTGATATAGCAAAATTATTAACTTTGGTATTTGTCATTAACCTTTATATACTGCATCAATGCATGGAATATTGAAAATAACTTCGCTTCCTAATTTATATGTGATTTCTTGACAAATTAATTTGAAAAAATCTTGTTTACACATAATTGGAAAGTACTGAATATTTCAAATGAAAAATTTTCGAGTGCAAAAAGTTATGTTGCGAAACAAACATCGATATATTTGATTTATACATAATGAATTGAAATAGAACTTTGAACATGTATTTTATAGAACTTTTAACCCCTTGCCTTGCAATATCGTGTCAGACTCGTGGCGAAGATTTTTCATGTGGTTTAACAAATGAAAATGACGTTCAGTTCTTTTGAGTTTAAATGAAACATTAGTTTTCTTGTTAGAAGTTAGTATGGTTTAGGGCAAATCCAGATGTAGAAAGTGTGGAACTTGCTGTGTTACTAATACGTTATTGACACATTGCGTACCGGTAACGAGAAATCTCGTTTTTATATAAAGACACTTAGCTATGCAACTTCGCTAATTACCACAGCATTGAAAAAATATAAAATTTAATTCGAATTGATTATCTATTTAAAATATGTTACATAACAATATGATATCTGAGTTTTTCTATGTATAGTGATATAAGTTGACCTCAGCGAAAATTGCCATCCGCACAATTCAGTTTTCTGAAAATTAGCCGGTACGCAATATGTTAACAATAAATAGTTCCAACGAGAACAACTGCGAAATTAAATTGTTGGGTAAGGGGTAAATATTTTTGCGTTCGCAGTATTCTGGATTTCTCTGCGATTCCGAAATTGAAACAGGTAATGCAAGTGCCAACGCGAGTTAACTCGTGATCGGTCAACAATGTTATACATCTCGCGTTGCGTTTTGTAATCACAGAACGATACGAGTTTGGACTGTTTCAGTGCAGGAAAATAAATAAAAATATTATGAAGTAACATAAAAAAATAACAAAAATTTTATATTTAATAAAAGATTATCCTATACATGAGCCGTTTTCCTCTTGAAACCGTAAAGTCTATTTTTGAACAAACAATGAGTTAATGATGGTTTTAAACGTAAACATGACATGTTGAAGATAAACCCTAATCGTAGCACGCGTTTTCATAACGAATCATACCACGATGTGACTCTTAGTCACTTATGAGAATAAGAGGAATGATTAAAATGTTATTGTTTTTGTTTATAGGGCGCAAATTTCAAAAGCCTCGAGAAACCTTTTGGAAACGCAATATGAACTAATCAAAAAATTTCAGTAAATAGTTCAAATGTGAAATTGTTAATAAAAGGCAAGTAATATTTCATCGATATCGAACATAAATACGTAACACTTCGACTTGCCGAATTCGGTTGAAAATGTTCATCACGAGTCTGCTTGGATATTATGGGAATAGGGATTAATGGCCGAGCCGACGATACTTTCGATTTATGCAACCCACTTCTACGAGAACTTCAACCCGAATGAAATAATTCATTACGCGATCCTGATCCCTCTGTGTATCGATAAAATATCCGGGAATTATTCAAACTTCGATCTAAAAAGGAAACAAAATCAATTCTTTCAACCTCTAGACTGGAGGATCCTCTTAAAGGATTTAATGATCCTTCCTGCGGAAAGAATAATTGATCAGGAATATAGTAGAAGGGTAAAGGTTAGTGTGAAAATGTGAAAAAAAAAATTCACCGCGTAACACGGGGATGATACAGCTTACAAGTTTCTTGTGTACAACTAAAGATATTCAGGAAAATGGGAGTTGAATATTCATTTCGCGCAATGCCACATGACCGTTCATACAGTGCTCGACAAAAAAATAATGCATATGTGGGTTCGTTTAGTTCTCGTATGCATGTTCGGAATTTTGCAAATTTTCGGAATAATTTACGAGCCTTGCAATATTTAGCTTGCAGCGATACTGGCCGTTCCGTGGAGCTCGACTAGACCGGAGTTTAAAATGGCGAAAGACATATTATATTACGATTTCATGATTGAAAATTGAATAAATTGGAATGTTACGTTTGTCGTGAAAATTGAGACGAGACAGGTTTATTAATGACGAGACTAAAGGTAAACGGTTGGCATGTGCGAAAATAAATTAGTATAAATCGATAGGGTTTTGGAAAATTGCTCCACTAGAAATTCATGTTTATTAATTAATATACATATATATAAATAGCTGACACATACAATTAATTAATAAACATATTAATTTCTAGTTTAATATAATATTTCTTTTATTTATTTTTTTATTTTCTTATATTTAAATTATTTATTTATCTATTTTCTTATAATATTATTTATGTATTAACCCTTAGCACTCCAGATGGTTTTGTAATCTATCAGCAACTGCAACTAATTTTTATAGTATTCCTAGCGAAAATGAAAAATGCTATAACATTTCTTAGATCTTTTATTTTCCTTCTTAGTGCAAAATTTGGATCTGTGAAAAATCTAATAATTGTAGGGTAGTTTCTTTAAGATTCATTAAAACATCTAATATTATTCCTGGTGCAATATTGGAGCGTACAGAGTTCAAAGGGTTAATATGTATTATTCGTTCTATGAAACTCGATCGTCAAAACGTTTAAATCAGACAAAACATCGCGATCTGAATGCCAGGTCAGCGAGCGAAATTGTAAATACTCAGTATAACTGAGAGATCAGCAAGTGTTGCCCTAAAAATGCGATGTCAATTGTGACCGACTTTGCGATTCTTCCTGGAAGCTGCGATTTTCGAGTTGCATGCCGGTGTGTGTGAATGAACGTCAGTCAGTTTGGCGAGAGGGCCAATTAGAGAAATTGTCCATCCACTGTGTACCGTCGTCGAGACGTTCGACAAGTCGAACTCGCTCTAAAAGGAACGAGTAACAATAGAAACACGAGGGCTGATAGTATCAGTGAAGAAAGGAAGAATGTTCGATTTCTAGCGACTGTTAACTTATAACGTGGCCAATGAGAAAAAAGTAAACGAAAAAAGAACAGTCGTTTTACATACTATTCTTCGGAACCCCAAATTCTTAATTGTTGTATTGTAAAAAAATGTTATAAATGTTTGACCATTCAAGAACAATACCTAATTTCTTCTTTCTTTCAATTCTTTTAAATTTTTCTTTCTTTGGAAATGTTAGTATAGTCTGTTGATAATTCAGACAGTCTGATGTTTTTTATAACTACATTTAATTCTAAAAGGTAGAAAAAAATGATAATGGAAATGGTATCAATGCTAGTGATCTGGACCGACGTCGTCCATGAAAGGTTAAGTAGACATTTTGTTGTGTCCACTGTAAAAGATACAAAATGTCGAAAGTATAATAGTAACCTTTAGTTTCGCAGTTTATTTTTTGTATTGTATTGTTGTTTCCTACTAGGAAAAATGATATTTTCAGTGTTATTGTTCGTTTGGTACTAAGTTTCAGTATTTATAAATGAAAAGTAGAATTTTAGGTAAAACTGGCGGGAACAGAAGAAAATTCATATTTATTAAAGACTTATGAATACTTGATGAATACTTGTCGAATAAATATTTTTGAATGTTATAGAAGGAAAGTATGTTTCCTAAATAATATTTGAATTCCTTTCGCAAAGAAAAGATTTAGCGTCGAGTTAATATTCTAATATAAACTGAAACTTTTGAGAGAAACAATGTTTCCTCGTGAATTTCGTTAAACGGATGTACGAAGATAAATTGAACGCTGCTACCGAAAAGTAATATAAAACACTTCGTTAGCCTTTCTAAAAACGTCAGATCGTAAACGAACTTACGATCCAATGAAAAGACAGCCAGATTGCTACGTTAACGACGCGACGCGAACTTAAAGATTGCATTCTACTTGCTTCGTCGCTTAAAAGGATCGTTAAACCTATCTCTTGGAAATCTAGAGAATAATGCCGATCATTACGAAAACCACGGACTTTGAAAATTACATTTGAAGGACGTTTTCAAATTAACGAAGTTTTACATTTTACAATGTTCCATATGCATTTCGAATCTGAATGGTATCAAATACCTCACGTCCATGAAATCGTACCTTTGAATTACGAGTTCAAATCTAAATAACGTTACAGGTATATAATTTTCTATTTTGAATGAATAACCAAAAGAATGGCAGGAGATTTGAAAGCATAGTTCGATTAAAAATTGTGCCGATTCAGAATTCAGAGAATGTACAATGTAATGCTATTTCAGATAACTCGTGTGTTTGAAGTTAAATTCATGTATTTATTATTTGTGAAATATTAATCATCCAGTTATTAGGAAATGAATATATTCATAAGCATTAAAGATAATACTGATAATCATTTATATAATATAAAACAACATTAAATCACACGAATTAATCGAATGCTTATCTAAATTGAAATTTTATGTGAACTATTCATTACGTAATTATTCATTATATATCCTTCCAATATATTATTATATTAAAATATATAAAATAAAAAAACGTTAATTGTTATTGTGCTCCTTTCCAATTTAATGCATGCATTATAGCGTACAGAATATTCTCAGTTAATATTAAATACTAATTCCGTTCAATGCGCAGGAGATTAAAGTTCGGTATAAATTCGTGATCTATTTCTCATTTCAATTCCACTAGTGGTATTCATCATTCATGCCATTCGAAATATATACGCGTCTATTATAATGCGCATGTGTAGATATATTTTTCTCGAATAGTATTCAACATTCGTTACAATTATTATAGACGATTAAACTTCAACGTAGACCAGCGTTTAATTTCTTGTCATTGATTCCATTGGGTCTATGATGTTCTCGTCACTAATTGCTCGAGTTCCCGTGAGGAATTGCTGTCTTGAACAGTTAGATATGCATGACGGAATTGCACTGAAGGATCCCAATTAAAGGAAATAAGCTCGCTAATCCTGGAACCGTTACGATCGATTTACTACTGCATGTGCGATTACTGCAGAGATATAATTATATTTTCAAGCACATTTTGATATTGCGGGCCATACTTCAGGATAATTTGTGGCTCGTCCTTTCTAGACACTGAATTAATAGTTACGTTATTCTGTAAATAGACTACTTTACACGGCTTCAGACTTATTTAGAGGATAAACTCTTAGACATTCCACGAACCCAGTATTCAATTAATAGAATTTCAGAACGTCTATTGGTTTTGCACAGTGATATAATTAATATTGTAATAAGTTTTTATTGAATAGTAACGTCTGTTACTTACCATGCACTCGAAGTAAATGAAAGAATAAATAACAGTTAAATGAAATAAATGTAAGTTAATATAACTGAATTGTCTGTAATAATGTTTTTCGATTGTATTTTATTTCCACTATTCTATTGTTATTATAAGTGCATCCCGAAGTTTTACAGAACAAAGAATCGAATGTAAAAACTTAGTATATTTAGCACAGGATACATAAATTTTTGGTTTCGTAAACTCTGACGTTTAAATTATTATCTCGGGGACGAACCCGAGCACACGTAGCCGTATATAAAAGATAAATGTTGTAATAAATGTAAATGAAATCTGTAGTCGATTTATAAACACAGCGAAACGATCTTTCCCATCAAGATTTCTTCTCTTCAAATAACTATATTTAATTTCCACGGAGTGTAGGTAAAAATCTCTCTTGACAGAAAGAGAAGTCAAATAGTATCGTACCCGTAATCCGGTGAAATCTGAATAAAGGTACAATAAAAAGAAACATGGCGGAGAGGATCTTCGTTAGCAGACAAATCATTCCGGGAGGGACTCCTAGGGCCGTCGGTCATTGATCGTGTCAGACCGGGAATTCCCGCGTTGAGCAAACAGAAAAATTGGAGGTGGTAATTCCCTAGATAAACAGTCACGCAGAAATTGAGACGGATACAGAAAAATTACCGAGCATCCCGCTACGTGTCAGAATAATCTCCAGGAAACCCGAGGTGTATCGTAATTGCCCGGAAAACGTAACCCTGACGTTAATCCACCGGAGTAAATTTACAGTTGAAACCAAGTTAACACGTTGCAGGCCAGACATTTTCTTGCCAATTTTGCTCGGTAACCATTTACTTCTTTTGCACTGACGTGAAATTGTGGGAATTCTCGAAATACTTGAAATTTTTGAAGTCTTAGAAGTCTTAGAAATCTTGGAAATCTTAGAAGTCCTTGAAATCCTTGAAATTCAGAAAATGATCAATAAGTCAGTTTTCAACTACGCAACAATTCGTTCAATTTACCAAACCAGCTGAACGAACTACATATTTAATGTTTACGTCTGCTATGACATCAAAACGACAGCAACCAATATCAAACATGTTTAGGTTACCTAGATTTATCGAAAGTTAGAATCCACCGTCATATTAAATACTTCATTTCGAGGAACATTTTCAAATTATAATGATTTTAAAACTACGCATCACGAAGACCTTTACCTGCTAAACTGAAGCGCAGTATTCGAGATATCTCGTCATCTGTCCGCAATGCGTAGCCAATGACACCGGCGTGCAGGTGTATACCGGTTTACGAAAATATAACTCGTACAACGTACGCACCAGTTGCAGTTTTAATTTCGATAGTTACAAACGTAGACTGTGTTATCAAGTGTGATTGACATACCAGCGAGTGGGGAACGAGCGGGGGCAGAAATTTCATTTTAGTCTCTGGTGTAGTGAACGTTCAATTACGCCGAGTTATACCGGCTGGGTTCCCTAATTTATCTGAATAGCTTGGCATGCACTTAGACCGAACGCGAATTGTTACGATTGTGGGTCAATTAATTGATGAACTTTGTTAATTCCTCGACATCAAAGCACATGTATAAAGTTAAGCTGGGTCCTATGATGCTGCTCTCGAAATACGATTGTGGTAAGAGAAACTTTCAGGGTAAACTAAACGTTTTGATAAACGCTGGTAATTATTACGAACAGTATTCTTTGGGAAGTAGATTGCTTGTAATGTTCTTGGTATTCCGCGGATAAGTAAAAACAAGTTATTCAATTACACAATTTATTTAATCACAATGAATGTTTCTCCTGCGAAGTTATAATAGATATAATGGAGATGGCATTTCGTTTATTCAGTGCAACGAATTTTCCGTTGAAAATTTTTCCTGACTAGAGAGTATTTTTGCAAAGTTCTATCAGACACGAATGAATTATTATTTGAGTAATGCTGTTAGAAAATTGCTCGTATTACGAGGAATGCACTGTTTATTTAGTGCAATGAATTGGCGTTCTCAAAACTTGTTTTAACCAGACAGTATATTTTGTAACGTTTCATTTACTCTGAACTTTGTTTATTCTGAAAACATCGTTGTTTATTTCCACCAAGAGTATTCGGGTGAATAAACACTATGCTTTCCATTTAGAAAATTGAATTCGGCTTGAATTCAGAACATGAATGATGCTCTTTTCCTGTGAACCATTCGGTATACATGATCACTTTAAATAGTTTACGAAGTAATCACTATAAGCGAAAGGTACTGATTGGCAAATTAATAAGAATATTACATTCGAATTTGGAATATACTCATAAATAATCTAAATGTTAAACTCAAAGGGAAAAGATATAAGAAATGAAATTAGAATCTATTATAGCTACTATTAGCGAGCACAGCATACGCAGTACCAGGTGACCTTACAATTCATTATGCTGCCCGAAAATAAATTGTGGTTTCCAACCACAAAATTTAAATTAACGTGACCCCATGCCGAACGGTACATATCGAAATAAAAATCATTGGACACCACGCTTTTCCATAATTGTGAAAAATAACTTTTCCTTTTTATGCAGTTGCAGTGTAATTTATTTCTACCTTGACTGCAGTCGTTCCCATAAATACTGTTTTATTCTTCCAAGTGAATAGTTCGTTACGAGCTAAGCGCGTGTATCGACGACGAGAAACAAGTAAGTCGGAACTCATTAGCAAAACTGTCTGGGTGATCTTGATTAAATGCAATTTAGGCTAATGGTTCGACAATTCTGCCAGGGTACCTTTTCATGTGCACTGTCTGCACTATCCCGATTATATGGATGGCCAGAACTACGTCACATTGAACGTTCTCCCTTAAATACTAAGAAATATATATTTCCCTGAAAACGTTGCAACATCAAACCAGAAATGATAATTATTTTCACAGAAATGGCGTTTCAATGAAAATGTTTGAATTGTGACAGTGTTTACAAAATAGGAAACGAAATTTAATATACAATTAGCTTTCCTATTTTGTTATCGAATAAACTCAGTCGATTAGCAACAATAATTGATAAATTTACTGTCACCGAGTTTTCTAACAATTTTTCGCATTGGCAGTATACTAGCAAACATTTAAAACTATAGAAAAGTGCCTCTAAAATTAATGTACAATTACCTTCCACATTTTAGCATTAAATAAATCCAATTTACCATTTACAATAATTACTAAATTCCTTAACAGTCGTCAACTCTTATCAAAATTCCGTAGGTTGATACTATACTAAGAAACACTTGAAATTATATAAAACCGTTGATATAAAAATGATTCTAAAATTAGTGTACAATTATCTTTCACGTTTCAACATTAAATAAATCCAATTTATCATCTACAATATTACTAAGTTCATTAACAGTCGTCTTCATAAAAATTTCGTAGATTGTTAGTATATCCACAAACATTTGAAATCGCATGAAAGAGGTATGCACTAACTTCTTCTCAGACACTAGGATTCCTTGTTTTTTCTTCAGTCGTGATTTCTACCCGAACCGCATTGTAATTCAACGCTACATTGAACCGAGGAATGAATCGTAACAGCGGACCACCTAGGATATTATAAAACCGTGACACACCGGTGGTCGTATTAAATCTAATGTCTCTGTTTGAAAGATGGCCGACGTACAGCGATAGCATGGTGATCCAGGGCATTTGTCATGGCTACCAGTTACGAATTTATACCCCCCAAAGATCGGCTACGCGCCGCACAGTGTTGTCTCGCGTGTCCCGAATCCATATTTCAGACAGGCCAATTTTGCTCACGAACTATCATAACTGGCAAAGTACGTCTGTATCCTCGATAACTTACGCGAACTCACGGTTAATACTTCTTCGTGCTGGCCTACTAGACGATTCACCCTCATTAAGGAGCCGCCGGATGATTGGTTATTACAAATTTGTTCCGTTGGCGGAGAGAAAGTAATTACTTACTTAGGCGCGATTAAATCGTTTGTTTACAATGCCGTTGTTAACTTCGCCGGGTACGCTTGGAAATGAATTCAATTAACATAAATATTATTCGGTTCACGCTGGCTCGAGAGAAATATTGTTTTGCCTCCATGAATATTCAATGTTTATATTAAATTCCATATTATTACGAATATATCATTTCTTCTTCTTACATATTTTATTAATATGGAAATCATTTGATTTACGTTCAAATTAATCGAAAAAGAATATGATTCTAGTGATTTTGATCATTGTAAGTAGAAAAATAGTAGATAGTTACATAACTCCATTTCATATCATTTAAATTCATCGTAAACGATGATCGAAAGATACTATAACTATTAGCACTATTAATAACTAATAATAATAACCCACTATTAACCCCTTGCCCTGCAATATCGTGTCAGACTTGTGGTGAAGATTTCAAATAAAATTTAACAAATATAAATATCACTTAATTCTCCCAAGTCCGAATTGAATATTATTTTTCTATTATTAATTATAATGCTTCTAACTCCTTCTGTAATGAACTATAAACAATAAAATATATTTGTGGAGCGCAATTGGAAAAGGAGTCATAGGGCAAGGGGTTAATAACTCTTCGCACTCTGTTAGCTCCACTACAGAGATACTCGTGAATTTTTCTAAACAATCCTATTTACATTAGAATAAAGTATATTCACAAAGTAATTAAACAGCTAAACGACAGTGCCAAGAAGATGAGCACAGTGCAAATTGTCAGAAAAATTCTATTTCTCATTTCGTATATCTCATTTACAAAAGAAAGGTACAAAAATTTCCATTTCTCATTAATACTCAATTATTTTTATTCTTGTACCGTCAAGCAGTATATCGTCCGATTCTCCTCGAACTTTATTATTACAACAATCCACGGCTGAAAATATGTCGATAGTAATTTTTGCACGGACAATCATAATCTAAAAGCCATAGGTTAGCTGCACGAGAAGAACGTTATCCGCCGAGCGCAACAACGGACGACCGTATCTCGCGCAAAAGGCAAACGTCATTTAATTATATCTACATTGTTACCGGCATTGTTACAACTAAGAGGATATCTGTCATCGAAGAGTAACCGGAAACGAACGCGAGTTACCGTTTCGCGGAGGGAACTCGTATAATACGGTAGATCCTACAAGCCTGCGATGCAGAAGTGCGCGTACACAAACGCGAGCGGCGATACACCAGCCATGTAGAACACTTGTGCATCCAATAACAATCCAAACCCGATTTTACTCAGTTGCGCAGCCTGCGTTCTGGTTCTGCTGAGCTGGAAACTGCCTATTATATCGCGTACCACCAATTCTATTCCACATTCACCTTGCTATCGGCTTAAATTTGAATTAACTTGAATACATAAGTATATTCATTATTCTTAAAGGGGCCGCGGTATTCTACGTGAAAAAGCTTCTTCAGCTGAATCAAAATTATACGCATTCTTCGGTGGATACCGCGATCTGCTTGGCACGTGTAAGCTTGTATGGGCGTGTGCAATGAATATATACAGTGGCGTTCAAAACCTGGCCTGACAGTTTTTGGAACTTACGTTATAAAGGCTTTAAGAATCTGTTGTACTATATATATGTGGTATTAATGGAAATTAAATATTTTTTATTTAAAAAAAACATAGGAATTGTTAATTGAATAAAATATAAATAAATAGAAACGATATAGCTCGCAGTGTACAGGTATTTTCTCTTCTCGTGTCAACGCAACTCTCTGCAAAATCTCGTGCCATCCGCACTTAAAAATCATTCTCTCCCCCACAAGCATTCTTCTTACTCATCCTTCCAACAAATTCTCAAACACACCCTACTCTCACCACCACGCACTCATCATCCTGCTTATGCATCTCTCGAGAAAACCCACCAACCCTTGGGCCTGGTCTCCATGAGTCCCTTTCTATTTTATGGCCCTCAAAATACTGGTTGTCCCACTGACTTAAAACTACGACACTACATATATTTTATACATATTTTTTTAGGAATAAATCATTCAGCATTTTGAAGGTTTTCGGCTAGAATGTTTAAAAGAACGCTTGTTTTTTATTATAATAATAATTTGATGTATAGTATTTAATATGTTACAGTTAGGATTTTGTGGCAATATCAAAAGACACCTCTCGAAATTTTAACTTATAATTGTATTCTCAGTTTAATAGCTTTTCCTGAATTTTGGACATTTTCTATAATAAACTTTATAATCGTTATTGGAAAAGTTGAAAGGTCAATTCAGAATATACGACTAATCTTGGAAAATAATTTTAAGTTCAAATTTCGAAAGGTGTCTTGACAGCTTCGGTAGAAATAGTATTAATGACAGCGGCACTTCGATGTGGCATGGATTCAATCCCGACATCACTATATTGCGAACATTCGTTCTAGTTCAGCATATTTATGAACTAATTTAAATAACCTGGAATTGAATAGAAATTCCTTTCCTCTGTTTCGTATTTCATTGACGTACTTAAACATTTAACCTGTTCTATAATATGGAGTCAGACTCGCGATGAAAATTTTCAACAGAATTCGACAAATCTATACGTTGTTTATTTATTTCTCATATAAATAAAATATTACTTGTCCATTATGAGTGATTAATATTTAGAATAAACGCAGACGCAGAATTAGAATCAAATTTCTTTTCGTCTCAGCTAGATTATTAACGATGAAATGGTTCTGCTAATCACAGTTGTGAAAGAAATCATAAGACGAAAGGTTAATCAATATGTTCATGGAATGCCACGAGGTCTGTGCAGGAAGGTATTATAATTCAGTCTCAGCATGCGAGGTATCCTTATACTTTGACTCACACGTCGCCATCGGAAAATAAAAATACGAGCAGTAGCTATTCCAATTTGGGGATCACGGATAAAACAAGGAACAAAAGTAAACTTATTTCACGGTAATGCGAAAAGTTTGGAAGGTAGAAAAATGTTCTTGCCAGCTCTTTTTGCTCTAATCGATTGCCAGTGTGCCAGATGCCCGCATTTATCAGAAGCGGGCGTTATATAGGCTAGCTTCAGGTGAAAGGATGCGAGGAAACTTGATTTTTAACAGTATTTACGTGGAAATAGACGGGCATTCGTATGTACTCGTTTATAATCGCATAAGTAAACAATATTTAAAGAATCGATATTTTCTATCAATGCAAAGTATTGATTCATTCAACTTCAGTGAATCCTTCGTTCAAATGACGAATATAATTTATGAGACAATTGGACAAGTAATTATCCATCTATGAATAAAGCAAGAATATGGTATATATTTTTTAATGAGTTTTTGTTACAATTCTTTCTGAGTAATCTTTTTTAATGAAAGTGTTTTTAGTTAAAGAGTAATTTTTTTGAATTGAATACGATTTCGGTGTCGTGTGATTCTGTCACTGATTGTTTTTGTGTAACCTGCGGAAATCTGATATCTTTCGAAACATATCATTGCCAGTATTTACAAGCAATATGACACGAAGAGAAATAATTAATAACAGACACACACAGGACGCAGGTCGTATCGAGTTATAGAGTTAACGTACATTTTTATGAAAATAAATTCTAATACAAAAGCAGATGTATAACGTTTGTTTCTCTTGTCTTCTATAATCAACTATTTCGTTTCTCATTATAAGTTCTATAAATTAATAGATAGATATTATAATTTTCTTTTATAAGTAACAGCTTCGTTCTGTACATAACCATGTTGAATTTAATTTTGGAATAAAAAACGTAAGCAGAATGACCGAAAGATTCGAGTGAAATGACAAAATAATGTAATTATTAAATACATTTATCTTTTCTTTTGCGAATACTGAGTTTAATTATATCATGATAAAAGCTATGACTTGTAATAAGTGTAAAGATGATGTTAGGTATCATTAAGAAGGTGATATTTGTTTATTCGTCGAACTGCTTCGTTTTTATTCGAGAAGTTGACATCCTTTATCGTATAGAAACTAAGTTTAATTAAACGTCCAGTTTTGTTAAAGACACGCTAACACTTTTAGAATGTTGAACGAAATTTCTGAAGTTGCATTATGAATGTCTCGCGTTAGCAGATTTGTAAACTTGGGAAACTCGAGAGGAACTACCTGCAGAAGACGAGCCTGTCCGCGTTATTCTATATGCATCAGTCAGAAACGGGTAAGGATTTACTGTACACGTTACTCTGCAACTTTCTAATAACGGGATTAAGTTGGCGCGCTCAGGATCACATTACTCCTATTAAAAAGAGCAAACTTTGTAAACCGTATCATTTTGAAAGTAAAACATAATGAGTGGAACAACATTGTGCTCGCTATTTCATCGATCTTTAGGTTTGCAATATTAAAGTGTAGATTTTACGAAACATCTGAAGACTTTATGCATTAGCTCTCTATTATTCACTGCATAATTTCTTGTATGTAACTCGTGTCAGTAGTATTATAATACTATTAGAGTAATTATTACAATATGTTTGATTTCGCAGATCAATGTTTATTATAATCGCGTTAAAATACAACCAAAACATGAATACATCGTGGTTTTAATGATTAATGCTTTGTTAAATGCTATAATCAATATTCAAAATATTTATCTTTTGGTTGTATTTTAACGCGGTCATAATAAACATTAATCTACGAAATCAAATCACTTTCCACTTGAATACGTCGAAGTTTTAATGATTAATGCTTTGTGAAATGCTATTATCAATATTCAAAATATTTAAGTGGAAAGAAGAATCAGAGAAATAATTTTAAAAATTTGTTATAAGAAAAGTGTGAGCGTATGGTATAAATATAATGAAAAAGAAACATATGACAAATCTGATAAAATCAATCGAAAGAATTTATGAAAGGATATTGATATTAAAGAACAGATGTCGAAATTATGGAGGGAGAAACAATTAATTCATTCTTTCGAACGGTCTTATGTATCAAGCAGTATTGTCTCAAAATTAATTTGACACGGCGACTTCCGCTTGTCCGATTCCTCTTGTCTCCGTCGAGTGGCAAATAATAAGGAAAATGAAGAATTGAATTAATTAATAGCGCACCGGAAGCACTCGTAGTTTCTGTATTTTAAGAGATGTAAATTGGAATATTTCAAGAGCACACAACGCGAGAATCCTCTACGATAATTGTCTGACGAGTTAATTAAGAAACAGTGGAAATATAAAGAATCAAATCCAGAGCAGAAAGGAAATATAGAACTACAAGTACAAACGTGGAAAAGTTTGTGAATATTACGTTAACATTATCACGTTATTCTTTATCGATGAATATATTAATATATTAAGGTGGATTTTTCTTGTAAATGTTTGCACCCCTGTTGTTATTCATTTGTTTCTCACAGAAACTTTTAAACAGTTTCACTGTCTATTACCAGAGTAACCTTTTGCAAAATAGTTTCCCTGAATCGTGCATAATGACTATTTCTTAAATACTTCTTTAAAAACATGGATACTACTAACATTCGTAATTTTCTTATATAAATTCAAACTTGGAAATCATACTGCAGAAACCGCTGAAAATATAAACAAAGCGTTTAGGGACAATACTGTAAATAAAAGAACAGTGATATATCGATTTCGAAAATCTCGTGTCGATGTTTCTTCGCAAAGTGAACATGACAAACGTGCAACAGTAGTTTATAACGATGCTTTAGAATTGGTTGATTAAACATTCAGAATTATTCAAAAGAGGATTATATTAATTAAAAACACGTCATGAGTAGAGCATATTTTGATTGAATAAAGGTACATAATTTAGAACATGAAATAATGTTCCCTTTTCTCGACAAAATCCGCCATTTCATATGCACCGATATAATTTATATTGTAGGATATAACAGAATTGTTGATATCCTTCACGTTTTTGTTCAGAGATTTCGTTGGAATAATGCAGCTGTCTTTTAAGACGAAACGATTCAGCTTCTTCATATAGTTCACGCCAGACTTACAATTTGTCGTTCGGGAGGAATGGCCATCCAACTTTGTTACGACTAACAAGATCCCCTGGGATATTTGACCACTGACTTTTCCACTTGCAAGTGAAGGTTGTGCGATTTGTTTGCCGCGGTGGTCATACCTTTTAACGCTAGAACCTCCGAAGCAATATTCAATGCGTATTTTTAGACGTGCATCGGTATCGATTATTCTATACACCGCTCACGATGAACAAAATGGTACTGTTAAAAATGGAAAGCTCAAAGAAATAAGATTTTCATTATGTTATGGAAATTATATACTAAATTGTCAGACGTTTAAATAACCGAGTGACTATTATAATACATATATATAAGTGATCATATTTATTTTCCCTGTACGATCATTGTTTCTTTCCTTTCTACACGCCAGAAGGAAAATAATTTTTTCACGACAACGCCATTTTTACAGTACAATAAGATTAATTTATTCAGAAATTATTAGCATCGATAACCTCGAATAATTTACAATATTATTCACAGTATTTTTGAGTAAACCTTAAAAAAACTCACTCTATTTATCGTATAAAGATAAGATTGTTTGATACAGAACAACAATAATCTACGGAACGTCTTCCTTATTTTCCCATAAACTTGAAGTAATAAAAAATAGGAATAAAAGCCAGGATCCCCGGGTCATTCGAAGTTTTAACATTTATAGTTCTTGCAGAAATTCGGAGCTAATTAAATGGAAGAATGATTTGGCGACTTCCTTTCGAGAGATAGTAAAGAACAAGTATAACAGTAAAAGAGGAAATACTTGGCTGGTAATTGAACATCGATTGCACTCAACTATTTTACACGCTATTCACTTGCAATCGAATTACGCAGCAAATGAGCGAGCGATCGCACGCACAGGGAATATCAACTTTCCGCAACAAATAAACTTGATCGCCGAATCATTTCCTGTTTCATTTGATTTCGCATGTTATCTGTTGTAGCTCACAACACGCGGGACTGGTTTCCTCTCTTCATCGTGTTACACAGAACGATTTCGCTACGACCAACGAATAAAGCACTGGCCTCTTCAACTTCATCTCGCTTTGATTGGTCGAACGCGAGTTTATTGTCTTTATTGATTGCGTTCGCCACGTTTCGTAGGCCTTAGAAATTTGGCCTACAAATGGTACTCAAAGTTTTGCTTCTTCTGCTTGACGTATACAGAATTTGTGGTAGATAAGAGCTGATTATATTTTTCAACAGTTAATTGGGAGATCAATTGCCTTTTAAATAATTGAATTTTTCTTAGTTTCATAGAGCAATGGAGAATATAGAAACTTACACTTTCGTTAATGATCGTTAATCACACTTAAATTATTACAAAATGGCGTTTCATCTAAATTTTTATTATCCCAGCTCAGCACGTTTTAGCACTAGAAAAAATTAGGTAGAAAGACAGGTAACAAATATCTACTTCAAGGATTTTGTAGAAAAGCTACAATGAGGATGTAGAACAAAGGACTACTGCGGTGTGGACGGAGTATAGCTTTTACGAGCTTTGGTGCCATTGTTCTTGCTGGAATGTTAAAAAATAAAGTTACTTTTACGCGTGGCGTGGTCGTTCCAAGGTCTCAACGTTACAAATCGTTGATCCGGCTTCGATGTCGACCATATTGTTGGATTTTGAAAGCCCAGAAATATCAGAACTATAAAACTGTTGACAATGGAACGAAAATGGCAACCTAGCAACGCAATTCAAGATTACCTTAACCCTAATCGGACCACGATGTGACTTTGAGTCACATTTGAATTTTTTACTTAAATTTTTTTATTATTTCATATTGCATTTCCAAAAGTTTTTCTTTTGAGGCTTTTAAAATTTGGGCCATATAAACAAGAACAATAACATTTTAATCATTCCTTTTATTCTCATAAGTGACTGAGAGTCACATCGTGGTATGATTCGTTAAAAACAAATAACGTGGTACGATTAGGGTTAAACGGGTATTCTATCGCGATTAATCGTTTTATCTTCGACACAACGGAAAGAATTCGGTGTTCAATTTCATTGAGATGTCCTGTACGTAACATTTCATTAAATACGGCAGCTGACTCAAATATTTCACTGTGAAACGTAAGAGTCACGGAACAATCCCGAACTTTTCTGCCGCGATGTATTTCGTAAAATTTCGGGTAGCTCCGTTTCTCGCGGAAGTTTCAATTATCCCCACGTCAGTCCAATATTCAGCCGGCAGTAGCAGCCAGAACGCCTAAATGGAAATTGAATCTTCCCAACGAAACACAATAAAATTATACGATCGCAGGGAAGGAATTGTGCCCTCGGGATCCATGTTAGTTTTACTGTTTGACTCTTGCAATAGAATATTTTCGGTAACGATCACTGCAATATTAAATTTGGGCTTCAATAATTGACCAACGTTAAAGTATATTCTCCGCAGATTGCAGATGTAAATTCACCGTAAAGCATAAACATTTGTAAGCACCAAATATTATATTCGCGCTCGACCAACGGAAACAAAATATTGCGTACAGGTTCAATCCATATCTTTTACATTGAATTTCACCTCTTCACTAGGATCATGTTCACTCAACAACAAACGACTGCCATTTGATGCACTATCAATAATGGCATTTGTACTGAAATTAATATAAAAAATATTTTGAAGCTGACTAGATGGTATGATGGTATTACATCATAGAGGAAAACGGAAAATATATTAATATTTATTAATACACCACGGAAAAATATAAATATACACTACGAGTCTGACACATTATTCTGGGTGAATGGTTTAAATAATATCTTTTAAGCAAATATGTTTCTTAACTATCTAACTTAGCTACCTTGCCTTCTAGGCCTAGCCTTCCAGATCTAGCAACTTAGCAACCTTGCCTCCTAGGTCCAGAAACTTAGCTACCTTGCCTTCTAGGCCTAGCAACTTAGCTACCTTGCTTCTAGGCCTTGCCTTCTAGGTCTAGTAAATAATATTTAGCACCTCAACGAATATTTTACATAATGAAAATGAAATTAATCCTATAGATATTGTTATTAGAAATTATTATATAAACTACGACGTTATACTTAGAAACTCAATGACTCGTTTCAGTTTCATTTTTCTAATGTTTTGTTTAGATTTCCTGGATTGAAGAAAATATTATAATTAAGGAGACTGTCACCGAAATAAATGCTGGTAGCGAACGTGTTAAGTTCAGTCGAAAAGATCATATGGCAAGGAATAGAACGAGGTTGACGAATTCTCGTACAACGCCGAAGCGTTTTCACGCACGCATTCACACTTGGCCCTGACGCGTGGAGGGTGAGGGCTGCGGCGGTTGTACGAGAAGAGTGAGCGGCGGCCGATTATCGCCGAGTGTACATTGAGTTTGCAGTCGATCGTTGAAGAGACTGCGGTTTTTCGCCTCTATTTACGGTTTCCTGAGGAACGGCGCGGATTTCCGTTCGCCGGAATATCCAGCGATAAATAAATACGAAATGATGATCGATGTTTGCTAAAACAACACTGATTAAAATATGAAGTGCTCGGCGTGCCGATGTAGACCGTTCGTTTGGCGAAAGCGGTGATTAAACGGGGAAAATTAAGAGAAATATACTACGCAAACACCACGTCACGGGCGAATAGCTGATGAGATAAACGTTAGAAGAAACTGGCAATGCATGGTTAACGGATTTTCGTATGAAATCATTGTTTTTTAAATGTTTGCACCTGCCAGGAGTATTTTTTGTTGAATAAGAAGTAAGATTCTTTGCAGTGAGAGGGAAGAATATTCATGATGTTTCGTTGAATATTTCTAATTCATTAGTACTACGAAAGCACAAACATTTGGATATGTAGTAGTAATTATTCGACTTTGTTGTGAGTATGCATATATGTACAGAATAATTGGAGAGAGTACTGTCTTAAGAGATTCATATAATAATGCAAGCAAAGAGGACAATTGCACGTGAGAAAATAAACAGAACATGTACATTCAAATTTTTGTTCATATGATACTTTATTTTCAAGATGAGAGTGCTGGGAAATTTATGGAATTCAAGTGTCTGTTCGTGGTTAACTGTTTCTACTTCTTGTGAATGCTGTTTACAGGAAATGAGGTCAGAAAATATTTCACAGACGACTGTCTCTAAAATCTAGCAAGAACATCTATTGGACGTTTTTCACTCAATTTTTAATATGGATTTATCCGATTTTTCATTTAGAAAATGTACTGTCTATTAGTTTTATTCTACCGAACAGTTGTTCTGACACAGTCGGATGTGCTGCTCATATCATCTTTGCCGTGATCCTTGTCCAAAAATCAAAATTGAAGAAATAATATTTACAGGTGAGGAAAACATACAGGCCAGTTCGTTTTACGCGCAACTCACAATTTGTCAGAAAGACGTAGACAAATGTGTGGTCGCAATGCCATTTTATTAATGATTATTTCTATTTCAGTTAACGTTTATAAATTGATTAGTGAAATATTGTAGACCATAATTTATTGGCTCATTTCCACGAACAAGGGATTTCAGCGAAACTACCTGCGTGACCAGCGTGAGGAATGAAATGACTGTGGTGGTAGACGTTTAACAATTTGAAAATTATTATTAATTAATCGGTATGGAAAGATTGGCTGATAGAAAAATTAATGCGCTCCAGCGTAGAAAATAGGTTGTTATCATTCCCATGAAAACTGGACATTATTGAACGATGAATTTAATTTCCTGTAAAGGGAACCATAGGAAAATAGAATTTTTGTGAAACTTTTTTATGGATTCATAATTTATATATTATGAAACGTTTCTTTTTTATTCTAAATAAATTTAGAAATTTCCGTTAATTTCATATATGGAGGAGTAATATTAGTTTCTTATAATACTAGGACAATAATAATAATATGATTATCCTTATACATTATGTATTAAATCCTATCAATTATGTATTAAATCCTATCCTGCTATATAAGAGGAAATCAACAGTTCGTATCTAAACCTCTTATATAGCGTTATCGTTGAACCGAATCATATTTGGCTTAATAAATACGATAATAGAAAAATCGAAAAGCGCGATAAACTCGGTAATTTTACAAAGAATGCGACGAGAACTTCCAGCTTTATGGGAAATCAATTTATGTCCTCTTTAGTACGACGTTTAGAGCTCAGTTGCAGGTGATCCAGTGATTCCATTACCAATACCATTCCACAGATCATTGATATCTACAAATTGTACCAGAGTACACGTAAACACAGTTCGCTTAAGGAAGTTTTATAACGTTAACTGGGTCTATTGGAATTCTAGGAGTAACCTCATCTATGTAGTTCAACCTTTGTGCTAATAAAACAGCTATTCGAAAACATAAGTATGATAAATATGTTCAACTAATGCATAACCTATGTACAATGTGTATACACTGGAATCGAAACTTTCCAAGTGAATACACGCTATAGAGCGCTGAATATGAAATACTGTTAACACGCGTTAAAGTTGTGTTCGGTTAACTTTAGATTTATAATTTAGTAGTTAATCATTCATCTTTTAAATAAGATATTATTAATTGTAACAGGAACCCAACGAAGATAGAAGAACTGTGTCGATAACAAGTACAACGATGAATATATTCCTAATTAATGAATATTAAAAATGAACATTAGTAAGTATCATTAACTAATCAATACAATTCTTATTCTATTCTATTTATAGTAGAATTCTACATCAAACGATTCTACTATCAATAAACATGAATACGAAATAAATTCTTCTTCTATTCTACTCTATTAATAGTAGAATTCTACGTCAAACGATTCTACTATCAATAAATATGAATACGAAATAAATTTGACAGTAATACACTGTCTCAATTAACGATATGTCACGTGTAAAAATCGATATTCCAATTTAACACCTGAATACGAAGTAATTTACTGAGATGTAACAGTGGTAATCCAATCAAATTTCTCACGCTATTGCGTAAAAAGCTACGTATCGAATGTAAATTAGAAATAAAGTGGGACCTAGACGCGAATGATAACTCGATGCTTCATTTTGTTTGCAGATATCAAAAAGTGCAGTATTGCTTCAAAGTTTCCCGGTCGTGCTGAAAATCGATCAGTATTTCTCGCACCAGTGTTTCCTCTGGATTAGAAAATTACAAGGGAAATAACAGTGCCAGCGGCTGAATTTTCGCCGGGGGAATATCCGCGAAGACAAAGGAATCAAGGTTACTCCAGAGACTAAGACCTGGACTAACAGCGGATTGCGTTCCCTTGGTAATCCTCAGACATCTCGCGGACAATACACATAATTACGCCGACAACGGTATGTTCAATCTTAATAGTCGTTCTTTATGGTCGCTTCCGTCTTAGATGTGATCTTTAGGTAGAGAAGCTTTAATCTTTCGCCTGTGCATTTTCCTAACGTGAGCATTCACGAAACCGCAATTCGAGATGAATTAATATGGTAATTGTGAAATTAGTGTAGAGATTAACACGTTGACTGCCACGGTGGTCAACGATGACCGTAGCTTCCAAATTGCTGAAGAACAATTACAATAAAAAACTTGATTTTAAATAAAAATATTTAGTAACATAAGTAACTGGATCATAGCGTAATACTGTGATACTAAACCATTAATAATTGTTTTCAATATCATTTGCTTTCGTTATTAAAGAATAAGTATTATTATTCAAAACGCTAGAAATTCTCGTGGCAGTCAACGTGTTACTGTAGTGAACACTGTAGAATGAAAAATAAATAAATAAAATTTTCAACTTGAAAATTGCATGGTTTTTAGTAGTACAATACAGTTTGATGAAATATAAAAATGATTTATTAATTATTCATTAACGTCATAATACGTAATCATTCGAAAATATTCAACGACCGAATGATTCAACATTGAAAACTTGAAAACTGCACGGTTTTTACTAGTATGAAACATAAAAATGCTTTGTTGTTTACTAACAGTACGTTATCATTCGAAAATATTGAACCACTGAATGGTTGAAAATATTCTTGGTTATTTAGTTTGAAACTTGTATGGCTGTTACTGAATTTATTTATGTTTCAACATAACGTTTTCATAATTAATATAAAAACATTTGAGAGTACATAAACATTAAAATTGTATTCATACGATTATAATATTATGAATGTTTATAGTGGAAATTATATATATATAATTTATTAATTTATTCATTTAATTTTATATATATATAAAATAATTACTCTCGGCGTAAAAATGCAACGAGGTTACAAATACTTCAATCTAGAAGAAAAAGAAATAGTGAAAGCATCGTAGTTAATTGTTTTCCATTGTTAGTAAACTATTATTATTCAGATACATAGTTTCATTTTGGCTTGATGATATTGTAAAAATTTCAGCATTCATTACTATTATTTTCAGTAGGGATATTAAAAACATTGTTGACAGAATAAGTGAGCAAATATTTCTAGCTGGTTGTGTTTCAGTGCGGTGTCCTGGAATTGAAAGAGATGTTCTTCTTGTATAGAAAAATATATTGAAAAATATATAATAAAATTTTTCCTTTTGAAATCTCGTTTTCGAGAAAATCAAGATTCAATATTTGTTTAACACGGTTATACCATGTCAGTTGTGTCATGATCAAATACCGATAGTACTGGACGAATATTCTACAGCAAAGCAAAAGTAGAATATGTATAACACTTTTTTTTTACATTTCATGCTTCGTTTGTGAAAAAATTGAGTTTGAACATGTTCTATCTCTAGTTAGGAAAGTGCGTGTATGCTCAACAAATTTTCAAACTGAATTTTCTCAAAAAGGAGGTTTGGAATGTAAAAGTCTGATTCCATTTTATTGATTTACGTCCATATATAGAACTACCGGTTTTTCTTCTCGTTTCTATTATCAATTACGACACACAGTATATATATTGTTATTGAACTGTAAGTGTTTAAATAAATTGTTAGTTTCATCGACAGATTTTACAAAAATGTATTAGTATACAATTCTATTAAACTTTATATCGATTGCTGTTTCATCTTTTCAGCTATAAATGCAGGAAAATCATCAGGCATTCTTCACAATATTTATGTCTCTTAACACTATAATTACCAAACATTCAATATGGTTGATACGAGACTCACATAAAACTCATACTAATAGATTATTTACAGATTCATCAGAAATTCATTATAGTATTCAAGTGAAATTATTTATTTTCAAGATCATTTCGAACATTCAATGCTCTTAAGGTATCAATAATTACGAAACAAGGAAACCGAAACCAGTCATTTTGACTCAAATATTATTTTCATATGTAGGTCTTCATTAATATCCTGCAAGACGCAAAGAAAACTGTTAAAAAAGCGTGGAAAATCCATTTGCAGAATTTCTACAATTTCAACTATTTTCGAAATGTCCGACATTTTGGGACGTCGAAATGGTTTGTTCGGATTCGCGCAAAAAGCAGAAAGATTTTTTTAATATCGAAATCCGAAAATGGGTTGCAGAGGATCGTATAAAAAATACAAACCTCTACAGTTTTAAAGTTCGAAAGTGGTCTACCGGGGCCGGTATAAAAAATTTCAATCCGCAAGACGGGAATTCTATGGATGAAATATTCAATGTTGACAATGAAAACGTTCGCGTACAGATTGAAAACAACCAGCGCCAAGCGATCCGGGAATTTAGAACGGTAATAGAACTTCCAAAATGCGCCGGACTTCGAACGTATTCAACAAGTTCGTTTGATTAGTTGGTACGACGTTTACGTTCCATATGAATTAACACTTTGTGTCCGGCCGCTTTTCGCATTGTTTTTACATGCGCGCCGAGCAAATCCAATCATCGTACCAAAACTGAGTTCTACAACTGGGATTACATTCACTCGCATTCTACATTTGGCCCATTCAAACCTGTAATTACGTGCTGACCATGAACCGCCAAGCGCGATCTGTTAATTAAGAAATAGTTGACACGTTTTTAACCATTTTCTTTACAAACATTGACTTTTTCAAACTCTAGAATATTTTCATCGAAGTAAAACATTTCTGCTTCTGCGATCTATTACACATTTTGCATTATTCCCCATTGTATTAGGAAATTTTTGTATATGGAAATTGTCTATTTATGTATAGAATTCGAGTAGCATCTTTGGTTTGTTTTTGATAACTTTGTAATCTTTTGTATTTCGAGATTATTCGGAAAATCTAGTTTAAAGAGAGAGTAGTTTTGATTTGAACGTGAAATTCTCGTGTCTCGTCGATTACAGTCCTTATAATTCTCCTCTTATAATAATTACATTACCAAGAACACCAAAAATATTACATATAACCTAGAATCGACATTACATTTAGGAACTCGATAATTTGTTCCAGTTTCATTTTTTCGATATTTCGTTTAGAAGATTCATTGGATCGACTAAAATATTACAAGTGAGGAGGTCCTCGGCGAAATGAACGCTGGTAGCGAACGTGTTAAGTAACCGTGGAAGACTAATGAACAAGACACAAATTGTCTCCGGCATAACCCACCGGAATCAGATCCGCCAAAAGGATCCGCCCACGGGAATCCTAAGGGCGAGGGGACCGTGGTGTGAAAAGGAGCCGTTAAAAATAAAAGGATGAGATCCTTCTCGTAACGACGATACGTTCAACGTGTGTACGTGTAAAACGAGGTGAAGAAATCCTGTCCCGGGTTTCCGTGCAGTTACTTCGACGCTGTTCCTTGGTTGGCAAGGAGTAATAAAGTGCCAGTGTCCAAGCCAGCGGAAATTAATCGGCGCAGAGAAAACTGCAGTGCACTCGACGGTTCTCTTTCAGCAAAAACACGAGCAACCTCTTACTTTCTCGTTAAGAAGTTATTGGACGGCAACGTAATGCGCGCAACGTCGCGGGAACCGAACGTTTAATTCCGGCATCTGTTCAATTGTCGAACAAATGGCTGCGTTCGCAGTTATTATCATAGCAGCCATTTTCGCCGGGCGAAGTTCACCGTGAGAAATAACGCTTACTGTTTACCGATGGGAATGATTAAGCCAGGAGAAGGGTGTTCCATAGGTTTAGGCGAACTTTGCTCATATATTTTCTATGTGGAGGAAGAGTAATCGATGGGATAATAGTCTGAAAGCACGCGAATGAGATGTGATTATTAATAAATATTCATATTGTAGGAGAAAAAGAATTTTATTTGAAACAGTATAATTATTTCATGACAACTCACAATAAAACGATCCACAAATCAAACAACTCACACACTATTTATACATTCAGATGTCTTGTCTCACTCGTACACTTTGTAGAACATTCTTTCATTGCCATGCATTAACTTCACGTATATTTGGAATATTCTAGATTCATAAAAAACGAACATTATTAACATAAAAATCAATTTAGTCTAGAATATTTCAATGCTTTGAACATTCATTCAAAACGCGTTCACACACACAGTCGCGTTGTTCATCTATTGCACACACATTCATCACCCATCAATATATCTATTCTTACATTCAAATACACCCATTGCCACAATATTACTATTAGGTATTTGATATGTAAGAGCTGTGATTGTTTCAAACGGTTTCACATTGTTTTTGGAACTGGACTTGTTCGTTGTATTACCTTGAAGTTGATTGTATAGTAGTAGATTTAACACTAAACCTACTAAACGGATCGAAATGATCCATTCCTGACCTTTCTTTGCAATTATTAAAAAGATAACAGATATTTCTCTGAGAAATTATTCAAGAACTTGATTTAGCAACGCGCAAACAATTGTAAATCAATTAAAGTCTCGATGGATGCATTCTTGAAGTTGCTATAGAAGAATTTTGAAAAGTCAATTTAATTGCTTGGTAGGTTTAGTGTTAAGATGCTTGTTATCGGAATCTGCTCTTTCCTATCAGAAACTATGCGACAAATGTGTTTTATATAGTATACATTGTTGTACGTTAGGTATTTGTAAATGTAAATGAAGTAATTAGAATTCAAATAATTGAAATTCAAATGTGCTACGAACAGTATAATCATGAATTGTCGATTGCTTATAGATACAGGTCACTAAAAATTGAACCCTTTGCATTCGAAAGATTTCTACTAGAAATATTAACATTTTTCAATATAATATAGGCAACATTCGTTGAAACGAACAAATGAGGAGAGATACATGAATTAGGAATCAAAGCTATTTCATTTTAGTATCTCGCGTTCGATATATTATATGGAGCTTAACATTAAATACAAGATTTTATAATTTTGCGGCTCTCAAGTGCAAAGGCTTAATTTCTTATGTCATTTTAGATCATTTATTCTACCTTCTTCAGAGATTTCTTTTTAACACGTTAAGTGCCACGAATCTTGGCCGTTTTTTATTAGAAAAAAGTTTTTATTTTGTAGGAAAGGAAAGCAGTGACAATTATTAATTATTTGGCGTTGAAATCCTTGCAATGCACTATTATCAACTACGTTACGTTATTAACTCAGTCACCATTTGATTCAATATACCAAAATTATAAAATGTTATATATAATATTAAGTTTCGTATCAATATGTGAAACATTTACATAAAACACCTTTGTTTCTTAATTTACGTGTTTTCTCATTACTTCGTTTCAAATAATGTCGTGTATGTCTCGGAAAGTATCGAATATTTCTAGTGTAAAGCTTCCGAGTGTAAAAAAATGTATTTTAAAAAATTTTAAAGATTGATTTATAATTCGATTTAATAAAATTTAAGGGGGATTTATTTTATTAATGAGAAATTAATTTATCAAAACTTTAACTTTAAGAAAATATATTAATAGTTACAAAGGTTAAACATCTTCATTCGACATCGCTTATCTCGCATGTTCCGATTGTCTTCAAGTATCTCAGAAGCGTCAGTCATCGGTGATATGGCGGTTAACATATTAACCCTCTATGTTCATGATCATAACAAAATCTATGCAGTACAAAATTAATAAATATCCACATATGAATACATACGAGTTAACAATGTATTCAATAGTTTCAATAATTCCATCAAACGAATATATTTTATAACTTTGTAACTATTTTGTAACTCAAATTACAATGACGTTAAACTTTCACGCATAAACGTATATAAGTTTAAGTTAACTGATTACTTAACCCTTAGCACTCCACCTGATTTTCCAATCTACCTACAACTCCAAGACATTTTTAGTCCCCGTGATGAATATGAAAAAATATTATAACATTTCTTAGATTTGTTGTTTGTTCTTAGGAAAAGATTTGCGTGTGCAAAAAATGCAATAATCATAGGGTCGTTTTTTCACTTTTGATCATCGAAATGTTTAATAATACAAGTGGTGCCGTAGTAGAGCCTACAGAGTGCAAAGGGTTAATTTTATTCACCACTTCGAGTGCAAAATGAAAGAAATCAACGAGGTGACAATATACTGACATACGACTTCAAAGTTACACCGGCTTACAGAGGGTTAAAGAGCAAACGACACTCGCGTCAATGAATTTTAAATTCCATCTCGAAGAAAATTATCCAGACATCATCTCGAACCTGCGAGATGCATCCCGGTAATTCCGAAATCCTGCAGGAACGGTCCGAAGCCTCGTCGAGGGAAACTTTCGCGACGAAGCAAGTTTTCCGGGCAGTTGTGCGCGCGTTTCTTCTCTTTCCTTTTTTTCCCTCAGCGTCGCGCGAGATATTTTATGAATATCGTTCTATACACACGGAACTTTCTTTCTGACGATAAATCATTTCAACTTCATTGGTACTTAATCGTGGTCCCGCGCACGTATTTGGAAAGAATGATTTATCGTTCCGCGTCACTCGAACTTCCTCGTAAACGGGAAATTAAGGGAGGAGACAACGGATCGTGGGACCCGGTGACCATTGTGTCGTAAAAATGTTTCCTGAACGAGCACGGTGGGTAATTGAATAGGAAATGAATGCGGTAACGTTGCAGCTGATATGCAACTCTCGTCTCGGATTAATATTCTGGAGATACTGCTAGACTTAATATCCTCCATTATTGCCCCGCCAAATCCTTCGGGTATGCGCATTATCTATATATTATTCACGCCCATACTTGCTTCTCCGAGCACGTTGCTAGCGAGGAAATCTTTTACGGTTCGAAGTAGGTTCCGTTATTATTATTACACTATGTTTTAGTTCGCTTCCATTCCGAAGAATTTTTAATTAATGGAGTTTTAGACAAGAATTCGTTAGGTTTGTGAGAGTGTCTTGTATGTTTTACAGGGATTCTCGTGGCTAATTTCATTGCAAATTAAATTTCGGTAATTCCTTGGGTCCTTTGGTGGCTTTCATAACTTTCAAAAGAATCGTCTACGTGTAATTATTGATGTATTTAGTATAGATATAATTGTGATTTCTTTCAAAACATTATTTTAGAACATTTCAAAAAAATTGTAGAAACAAAGTTTTTTAAACAAAAGTAAACTATTATTAATTTTGATAATTTATGCTGATTACTTATCGACAGGACAATAGAATCAAATTAATTTAAATGATAAATGATCTTAGAGTCAAACAGTTAACTACACGTCCACGTTGTTCAACAATTTTCACCATTTTTTGATAGAAACGAATGATTGCTCATTTTTATAATTTTCAATTATCTGGTATCCGGATGATAATAAGATTTCCTGTTCCTTACACTGAATAGCACGGGAGATAAATTAAACGTCTACTTTAATTAAGAATTTCCGTATATTAAATTTGACGTATATATCTCTCTTCCTCGTTGCTGAATGCTTGGAAATAATTGGTAATAAATGCAGCACCGAATCTGTTTATCTAAAATATATAAATGAAACTGTGACGTCAACTTTGATTTGTTATTTAATTCTTCAGTAATGCTTCATCGTGAACTCTATAATCGAATTGATGTTAGTAGATGATGTTACTTTCTAACATTTAATATTTAGTAATTAACGTTATAGAGACCCCCAAGAAGAATATATAGTTATTTTCATTGTGTTCGCAAGAAATTTGATAGCAGCTTCATCTCTATAATCAGATATAATGTTTATGGAATTACGTGTCATAAGCTTTTATTCCAATTTTAATGGAATCCACGTTATGGGATTAATATCAAAGTGGTTCCAACGAAAATAAATTACAACTTCACGTGTCAATCATTCCGGTGAAATGTGCTCGCGGTTTACGTAGCTTCATTACGTTCGATAATTAAATACAAGATAAAATTGTAACATGGATCAGCGATACTCACAAAGAAATTAGCTATACCGACGACAACGTAAGTAAATAAACAAAAAATGAAATATAACTGATTCTCAGAGAAGAGGGAAATTTAATATCTAAACGAATAGAATAATTGAAAGAATATATCCTGTGAGCACTTTCGAAGTATCGTATACAATCTTCAAAGCGCGTTTGCCCTAAAAGTGCATGACATTTCCTACACATACATGTATTTTTGGAGAGCTTTCCTTATAAGGAAACGTTTTCAATTCGCTAATGGGTTTAATCCGAACTGCCTTTCATCAACCTGAATGCACTTCACTTCTAATATCTATACCCCGATATATTTGCTTAAAATTCCCCAAAATTTTGGAGAATCTTCTTTGACGTATGAAACATTGAAACTGACGAAGAAATTAATTCCTCCGTTGCGCACAAGGGATAAATATTATTCATAAGAAATATTCCTCGAAATGCACACAGAACTATTTTAATAAATGATTAATATTCACATTTTCGAATTTCACATATCACAGCTCGCAGGCGACTCGAAAAATCGATGAAACTTCAATAAATAAACAATCATCTGAAATCGTTGTATTCCACGATGTAATATACTACTATTGCATACAATCTCGTAATACTAATCATAATAATATCATAATATCGTACACAATACCTTTCAGTCTTTATTAGAGATTCGAAATGACGACAGTGGCGATTTCCAGAAAATTCTTTAATTTCTACAATGCGACGCGAGGAGTCACAGCTTATCTAAAGACTTTTAAATATCTATGCATCCTTGTACCAAGGACTGTTTCATTGTTTGTACTCGCGACTTTATATTTGTTACAAAACAATGTACTTATGCGCGTAGCCCATTTGACCAATGCCAAATCAGCGTAGATCAATCACCAATGGGAAGATTATTCGCTTCGAAAATATCTGGAAATCGCCGAAGACGCCCCATCCTCCTTCTTTGTCAGCAACGAGACTCTATAGGCCCCGAAGTATTTCTAATTCACGTTTATACATTGTTCTACACATTTAATTTCATCGACAAAGGTCGACACGAACATCAAACTCAAAGCACAAACTAATAACACAGTCCATTCTAATTTCAATAAATAATTCAAGCCATTTAGAGTTTAGTCTTTCTTGTTCCTTCACTCACTTATCCTTCTACTTCCGCCATGCTAAACTCTTGTCCTCGCCATTCGAGTCTACCTCTATAATTGCAATTTTATAGTCCCGCGGATTGTTGCAATTATCCAATGTCCAATGTAACCATAATAAGAAAGAAACGCAATAAATTCGTATTAGGTACTTATGTAATATTAATACCATTCTTGATACTATTGTATAATTCCGCGGTGAAATGTGGTAATGGGTTAAGAGACTTTCCCAGCTAGCGTTTGTTGTGCCGGCGAAATAAGAGCGAAAGGTAAGCGTTATTTGCTGTCTGCTGAAAAACCACTCGACAGAAGAGTGCTGGGAAAGCTCGATTGCAATTGAAGTTACAGCGACATACCAGAGGAAACGCTTGGGGTTTAATATCTCCCCGACGAGCAGCAGTCGCATAAACTGGCAAGAAACGTTATAGTCTTCCCGGGGAATACCTTTAGGAACACTGGATGTTTCCATTGCGTCAAAATATCGCGGATCGACGCCAATAAAACTGAACTCTGTATAGTTGAGGTATGAAAAGTTTATAGCTTCCCGCGACAATGCGCGGACTAACCGTGCGAGGGGAATACGGAACTTATACGGGGAAATTTATGATTAGCGTCACCGAGAACTATGAAAAATTCAACCGGGAACCTGCTTCGACCGCGTAACAATTTCTCCGTCGCGAGATCCATTATTTCGACACCGCTGGAAACTGAGCGCGGATGTTTTTCCATTAACATGCGTGTTCGTTAACCGTTTGAGTGCTAAACAAATTTTGTGGGTACATACCAAAAATACGGAAGTGATTGGATGAGTATGAAAAAAGTTAATAAGATTGAATAGTTATCTAATTAGATTACAAATATTGTGTTGTTACAAAAGAAATATCAAAAAATAACATATTATTAAATAAATTTGCTTTGATTTAGTTCTTGGAAAACATAGTAAGAAAATTATAATTGATACTGACAAACAGAAGCGCCGTCGCGCTCTCCGCAATGTTGGCACAACGCAAGAAGAGCACCCGAACGGTTAAAGCTTTCGAAGCTGTGGACTATAGCGAAGGAATTTTTATTATATTCCTTTATTTTTTCGTTATGTTTGGAAGAGAAGATTATTCTCCACGTGGAAAATATCTAATTGGCTGGTTGTTGGGGTTATGTTACATTTCGTGGAAGTAACAGGCAAATGTATAAATTTAGTGGAGATTTTTCGATCATTGTTGTAATTGGGAGATTATTGGAGAGTAGGAGAGTTATTTAGTAATTATAAATGCAAAATTGAATGTGGAAATGTTGGTTTTCGGCTGTTTTTTAATCTTTCGAAGGAGAATCTTGAAATTTGGGAAGTGCGTTATTCTCTTAGATGATTTATTGATTTGTAGTTTCGTCGGCTAATTTAGCCCTGCCAATTAATCGAGTTAGACGAGATAAGTGTTAGGAAAAGGTTGCGGCAGTGGTCTAAATTCAGCTTGTGTACAATACATATGAATATAGTAGTAAATATAGTTGTACCACGTGTTAAGTGTTAAATATAAATTTTACTCGTGCAACTTCATACCAGAAATTTCCTGTTCAAAATAAAGATACGTGAAGAGGGCAACAGAATTTAACGGAAAAGTGGCGCTAATTAATAAATATCACAGTATCCTACAATAAGTAAGAAATCCCTGTGAAAGAAAATAAATAAATAATCAATGATGGAATTTAACATTAGAACTACCATGCAGTCAAATTCGATATTCCAAGAATATCTAAATTGTACTTATTAACCCGTTGATCTACAATATCGTATCCCACTCGTGATGAAAATTTGAAACTGAATTTGAGAAATCTGTTATTGATTTTCTTTAAATATAAATTAAATATTACTTTTCTATTGTCAATCTTTAACCTCTGGACTAAACAGAGACGCAGAACAGGCATCAAAATTCTTTTCCTCATAAACAATGATAAAGTAATTGTATTGATCATAATTAACCCCATGTCATACAACACCGTGTCAGTCTCGTGGTAAAGATATCAAACTGAAATTATCAAAAATAATTGAATCTTGATTCTCTTGAGTTCAAACGAAATATTATATTTCTGTTATCAATTGCTACACTTCGAAACATAGATATAGATTAATACTCCTTCGTTCCCAGTAAATGATTAACGCGAAAGTAATTATTGCGGTTATGAAAGAAATCATAAGTTAAGGGGTTAAGAAGTAACTATAAGTAGTAATTTTCATTGGCTTCTATTTTAATTTACACATAATCAAATCAGGTTATTTAGCCATTCTTCAAAGAAATACCCGTGTGTCCACAATGATTGTCTTTAGCCGGGTTTAATCATCGCGACTCTCTTACCTTTAGAACACACGAGTCCGAGTTCTACCCAGCGGAGAGCCGTGCCAACTTTTGAACTAAAAGTTGCACACGTGCCGCGCAGATTTCTCGGAGCGTCATACAATTTTCATACATCGAGCGAGTTTTGAATCGCTGCCGAGATACAGGGCGCAAGTAACCTGAATTTGGCTCACGCTTTCACGCGTGAAACGCCGGGGTTCGCGGTTGTCAGACACGAACTTACATTATCATTAACCCCTTCGTGGCGTGCGATGTAAATGTGTTTACGTACTAAAGCCAGTGCCTGGAGGCGCGATAGCGGTGAACAGATCAAACGTATACGCGTGTTAATGGCAATCGTGTTGTGTTTACCGTTGTTCCGATTAATCAGGCTTACCGGCAAATAGAACACCGTCTGCTACCGTTCCCCCAAAGAAAAAAAATATGCTTCAACCTCTTCACTTAGGGTAAGTAGAGATGGGCCACCTTTCTTTTTGGAAGAATCATTACTTGGTTATCCCGTAAATTATATGGATTTTCATATTTCTTTTATCTTTCGAAATAGAGATGATTAAAACTTTCTTTTAAAGTAATTATATCTTAACCCCTTCACTTAGGGTAAGTAGAAATAACCCACCTTTCTTTTTGGAAGAATTATTACTTGGTTATCCCGTAAATTATTTTTCATATTTTCATATTTCTTTTATTTTTCGAAATAGAGATGATCGAAACTTTCTTTTAAAGTAATTATATCTTAACCCCTTGAACTATGATTTCTTTCTAAACTGTGATCGATGTAACTATTCTATTAATAGAAAATTCCAGTTTTATTCTATTTCTATTTCTTATTTCTATTTCTCTATTGACAACAGAGGAATAATATGCTATTTGCCTTCAAAAAAATTGAATAATATTTGTGTTTGTTAAATTCTGTTTGAAATCTTCACCGTGAGTCTGATACGATATTGTAGGGCAAGGAGTTAAAAAATTGTATAGATACAGAATGTATATTGGTTATGTTTATTTTGAAAAATAAAAGAAATATAAAAGACCACATTATTTATGGGATAACAGAATATTTTATCTTTGATTTTTTAAATCTTCATCCACTTATATTCCTTATTTTTGTTACTAATCTATTTCTTTCTTTTTCCTTTTCAATCTACCCAGTCATCCCTCAACTTCCATATCTGCGCAAGGTTCACCATTAAAATGGCACCACTTTAATCCTACATTCTAATTAATTACAAATCTCTGTAACAATTTTGAAATCTTTGAAACCAATGTACAAAGAACATAATTCTTTCCTCAAAATCTATCCAATACTATCAGCAATTTAACAAATGCCAATAAAACATTGAAATCTCGAATTATTTTTAACGAACTCCCGAAAATCGACTACGCATACCTCGACGACTAACTACTCATTCGTTAATTCCACTTAGAAACGAAACATTCCATCAACATGAAAGGCAGATCAATTTAATAATAAAACTACACGCGTAGAGAGCCGATCGAGCATTTCAATTTGAAAATTACGAAACATTTGCGAAGCGGAGTTGATCAGGCTAAACCGTGTACTAAATGTTCGAAACAATTCACTCGCCGAACGCTCCAATTCCACCGGAGCGCTAATATTCAAGTGATCGCGAAGCTAATTCCGCGAGTGCGGCTTTAAGCTCGAATCACCCCGGCAGGCACTTTCTTCACGGAAAGAGTTCGATTGTCCCGTAAAAGTGCTGCTTTGACATTCAACATCCAGATTCGTGTGTTGACCGCAATCTTTCCTTTGAGAACGGAACGAGGGAAGGCAGAGGGAAAAAAACTGAAGGAAGGCAGTATTGCAATCGCGATGGCTGCCATTCAGAAGCGTACTCGTCTTCACTTTCTATTCAAGATGGAACTGGAAAGCGGTGCACGGGTTTCTTTGCGACGCCTATTCGCGAATCCGAAGGGATTATAAACGCCGGCGAGTTCCTTTCCCATTCGCGAACGTCTTCGCGTGGACGGGGATTATCGTCGCACGCGAGATGCGACGTTCTGCTATTTCATCGTAAGATCGGGGATCGTTGCATCGGTGTCAATGATTTGCCGGTGCTATTTGAGCCAATCATACACAGAGTGTTCACGCTATTACTAGCCAGCGTTTTCCTTGTAAATAGAAAATGTTAGAAAAATATGAAAGAGGAAGAAGCAGTACCGTTTACAGTATTTATATTATTTTGTTAGATATGATGGTGACCTTCATTTTTTTTTAAATGGAATGCCGTATAGTTTTTTATATCAAAATAAAAGTGCGTGTCTAGACGAATTCATTCGTATACTACACAGTGACTTTTAAGGTCATGCAAGGTCAGAAATGGAAGAAACATTTTGAAAAACGCTGGCTAGTAATAGTGTGAACATCCTGTATAGTGGTGTTCAAAAGTTTCCAAATCGTTTTTAGAATGTTGCTTTGATAGGATGAGTTTAACCCATTGCCCTGTGATTTATTTTCCAACTATGATCGAGATAACTTCATCACTAATAATTATTGAAAAAAGAGAAAAATTCTATGCATATTCTATGACTATGTTTGTCATACAATATCAACATTGATAACTGAAGAATAATATCTAATTATAATTGAAAGTAATTAAGTAATATTTCTGTTTGCTCAAAGAGGAAGTGTCACGTCAAAGATAACATGCGACGCGTTAAATGTAAATAAAAATAAAATGAACTCACCATAGTGACATTTCGTCTTGAACATCAAATCGTTAAAATAAGTTAGTTGGACGTTATTACGCCAAACTTTGCCACTGAATCTCTTTTCACGTCCATTCAGTAGCGATTACTGCCTCTTATAAAGGTTATGAAACTTGCTCCTAAACTATTGCATCATTCTCCTTTATAATGGACAATATTTCATAATGTTATTGCATTGTACATACATTTTCATTTGGTCAGTAACTCGTGGAAATGTAAACGTTTGCACTAATATTTGTATCATGAGTACTTTACATCCAAATGATAATTGATTATTTTAACACATTGACTGCTACTAGAATTTCGAGCGTTTGTTATGGTAAGATTAATTCCTTTATAATAGAAGAAAATAGTATTAGAAATAATCTTCAATGTTTTGGTATTACAGTACACATATAACATTATTATCTAGCTTCTTGTGTTACTAAATATTTTGATTCAATATCAATTTTCTTATTGTAATTGCTTTCAAGCGATTTGGAAGCTCCGGTCACCGGTGACCACCATGGCAGTCAACGTGTTAATTATTCTACTGCAACCGTAATTAATTATTTTATTACAACTAATTATTTTACTGCAACTGTAACTCCACTTGTTTAGTTCGACGATAAAGGTATACAGAATTTCTGACTTCGCTCTGAAAATAGTTTCCGCTTGTTTTATCACTCATTCCGGAATACAACGTAAACGTTTTCTTTCTAAACGCTTGAAAATTCTCATATCTTTAAAAATAACTGTTTTATCAGGAAGAGCGAACGTGTTACCCTTTAGCGGCAACGTAACGCGCTGGGCGCATAGGGTGTGGAAAATATGCAGATAATATCAAAACACGTTAATAGACGAAGTTAATACGTTTAAGGAGAACAACGTTTTGACTTTATTCGTGTATTTTGCATATTATCCCCCGAACAGCTAATGCACGCTCATTTTCACCCAACTGTAGTTGCTGTTGTATTTATTCATATATTTACGTGATTATACACGCATACGTACAATTATGTGTGACTGCAATGTGTACAGTGAAGAGTGCACGTAATTTTCTATTATTCCAGGAAAGCTGTAGACAATGAAAATTCTATTATAGGTTAAAATGACACTGCACGCGCTGTGCGAGGGTTAATTTACGAGAAAAACAAACCGAGTGGAAACGCTGATCTTCTATAGCACTTCAATTTCACCCATACGTCGCGATGAAAGGATAGCATACTATAGAAGCTTAATGTTTTTGTAACTGCTCCGTGATAGACTCGATTTTTGAGGCTTAAAGTAACCTTAAAGAAAACTTCTTTCATAAAATCGTTAATAAAATACGAAAAAGTAGTCAATAGTTACCGTAATATCATGCAACGAAGAAAACACGCAATTAGAAAGTTATTTGGAAGCGTAAGATTCTTACAGAAATATCTCTGTGCTGTTTTAACAATGCATTTTTCAGGAAGATTACACTTTCATCAATATTTACGAAGAATTAATGTTAAATGTAATATGTATATCTTCCTATTCTGCTATTCTATAATCGAAGATTCAATAGAAGTTGATTATTATTAATGCAACACATTTTTGAATGCATAATATGTTGCAAAATTCAATTCTATGAAGCCATTTTAACTTTTAATGTTCTGAATTCACACAGACCTTATTAAACAATACGAGTCACTAATAGAATCATTAATGTTCAAGAAGCAGACGATAACTTTAGCGAAACTAAGCGAAAACATACAGGAAGAGCCACTGCATGTAAAGTTTCGGATAAAATCAGGCGGTTATCCGAAACATTTCAGAGGAGTCGGGCGCTGCTGGCTTCGGACAAATTCGGATAAAATCTGGTCGGACAAACCGAGTCACAACCAACTGAGGGGCAAGGCGTGCTCAATAACACTTCCCCGATGCAGAAATAAAAAGAAATCAGCAAAGCACACTGCGATGAAATAAAAAGAGCCAAAGATAAATCTCTAAAATAATCCGATGTGTTAAAGTATCTTAATTGAACGATGGTTCGATATATTACTCTGGGAAGTATCAAAATTGTATCTATATAGAATACAATTATGACATTGAAAATAGTTATTGATCAAATCAATAGCTGTTGAAATAAAATTGTATGTCAAGGCGATCTCGACGTGAGACTGCAAAGGATTAATTGCTAGATATTACATTGAGTATTATATATCTCGTAAATAACACACAGTGACGAGTGAAACTCGTGATGAAGATTTTTAAATTAATTCAACAAAACTCAATGTTGTTCGTTCCCCACGAATCAAAGTAAAAAGCCATTTTCCTATTATCAAAGTATTATCTTTGAATGAAATTTTCACTGAAAGTTGCAGAGAAAGTTTTGTTACATTTCTTCCAAATTATTGATAGTAGAATGCTACACGAGCTTGGTAATGATAGTAAATAATAGGGCAAAGAGGTAAATACAATACTTACTAGTAGTCTCATTGTTGTATGTAATATATAAGTATTAACAAAAAGAGATACGAGTAAAAGAATTCGAAAATTGTTTCCAGTACATTGAATATTTTCCCCATCGATAAGAGTTCGTTGATCTGCAAAGGGTTAATTGCTAGATATTAGATTGAGTATTATACATCTTTCTATAAATAATTAAATCGAGTGATTTCTTAAATATTTACTGGTAATCTCAGTGTTGTATGTAATGTTTTATGTAAAATACTAGTATAACTCAATGCTGTATGTAAGTATTAATGAAAAGGAACACGAGTTAAAGAATTCTAAAATCGTTTCTACTACATCGAATATTTTCCTCATCAATAAGAGTTCGTTGATCTCTCACTATGTAAATTCAAGATTGAGGTTGTCTGAAGAAAATTTACTTTCGATATCCCCTCGTCTTCCTTAAACCGTCCAAACCTCTTGTACACTGTTCGACATGTGGATACATTTTCTGTATAAATTTGATACCTACATTCCACGATATTTTGACTCCTCCAATTTGGCTTATTCAAAGTAGAATCCATGTATGGAAAGGAAATGTTGAAGGAAACTTTTTTCGACTCTTCGATCATACTTATGTTGTTCGAATAAATGTACCGTATAAATATACGTATATTGAATAATTTAATATAAATACAAATATACATATATTTAACTTCGTAGCTAAGAATAAAATAGAATATAATTAAATCTTTTCGTTATAATACGTGTAATATTTTAATACACATGAATGCCAGATCAAAGCTAACATGATTTAAGAAATTATTATTTTCAAGAACAAGGACAATTTTTGTGATTATAATGTTATTATTTAAAAAAATAATTTGTAACGTGAATCGTTTAAAATCACTCACTTCTCTTTATCTTTTTAAGGTTATTTGGATAGACAAAATTAGTATCTTTAGCCCCGCAGTATTCATGAGCTCATCTGTAACACTTGGTGCATTCAACCCAGTGTTCACCGCAGTATTCATCAGAATAAAGACAGAAAAAGCAAACGCCTGCATCGTTGCTGCCATACTTTGACCATGTGCTATCTCAAATGAGTTCTTCTTTAACAGGGGACTGTATATTTTTTAAATGGAAGCAGACATTATACGAAACTTCAGTATGTCTGTAAACCTTTCCATTAGACGAAGGAAAGTTAAATTGAATTAAAATTTAAGTTTCAGTTAAACGTTAGCGTATCTAACAAAATTATCATGCTTCCATATTATGCGTCTATACATTAAAACTATGATTTAATAAAAATCTTATCTCATATTAAAAGAAAATTCGACACGTAAATGATTCTAGTAATTAAAAGTGTCACAATTCCTTCTTCACAAATATTGTGTTAACTACGTAAAATTCGAGAGAAATGCATAGATAAGTAAAATATGTTAGCCTGAACGAGCTGCATCGATTTCTCTATAATCCTCGCCGGAATTTCGCGTGGGCTATAATGTGTATTTATTGCGCGAGATCCCAGTCATCTATCGGAAAAAATAATTGATTCGGAGCGGAGTAACTCCGCCATAAATCAGTTTCAGGAAAAACTAACAATCCACATGTGGGTTGACAGTCCGAGTGCTAGGATGTGAGATGAAATTCGATGCCCCGTTATTTACCCTCTGACTCGTGAAACAACATGCTCGTAAATCGACGGCTGGCGTGCTCAATTCCTAGAATTGACCGCAGTTGCAGCTAAAAACTTTCGCGGCTGTTTCGCCACCGAAAAAAAATGGAGTACTTACCAGATGGTAGCTCAAGGCAGCATGACGTTTCGTTTGAATTATTTTTGCCAGTATCGATCGTGTCACGTCATTAACGTCACGTGGATCGTTGATGACTGCAATTAAACAGAGGTATTTGTAAGTGATATTAGAACGTTAACGCTAAGGGAAAATATTAATATGTACTAATAAATTAATTAGGAATATCAATAGAAATTAATGATAATAATATTTTATACATTCTATTGCTTTAAATCATGCAAATAACGCAGACAAATTTCCATTAATTTTTCAATTTATAAAATAAATGTAAACCATATGATATACCATAAATAATTTTAATCGTCCTTCCTGTTGACGTTCGCCGTGCTCCAAATAATTACCTACATCAAACGATCCCAACTAATTAAAGTATCCCTCGGACAACGTTATTCGAACCTTGTAATCGCTTTTGCAAATCGTTTTGACTTTTTATGTGCACTCTGGGTTTTCTTTGGTTAATATACGTTAATTATCAAAAGCGATACGTACATATAGATTAATTACTTTTTCGTGTTTTTGATTAACTCCGAAGGAAAATTGTATATCTCTACGATTTCAGATTTATAGATTAAAACTTCGTATAATATTTAAAAATATAATATGTAAAAATATATTAAGTAAAAACATATTGAACCTATTATGAAAACATACATCGAATAGCACATCCCATGTTTATCATATTGAGAATGTTTTGCAATTCGCGAGAAGCAATTTTTAAGAACAATCTTTTTACACAGACTCACAATCAATTCCGTCAGATATATTTTCATCGTTCTATTCTAGCGAAACGTATCGCGAATTTCATTACGTACTTTTAGCACCTCGCGTGCAATTCGTCGCGCATTTATTCATTAACTCTCGACATTAGTATTTCATTACGTAAACCGCATCAGTTTCGTAACAAAGGAATCGCGAGATAAATTACACGTGTGAGTGCACACACGCAGAAGTACGGTTTTCGTGGTGCTTTGAAAAATATGCCGGCACGGCGTGTTTACAATGAGTTGCGGTGAAACAAAACGGACGCCGTCTAGTATGTTTACGGTGTGACACATTACAGCGTTTTCGTGGATCTATTGTGAGTCGAAGAATAAAACATTGGCATACGATTATCGCGTATCACGACCTTTCATCGTCTACTATAAATGTTAACCCTTTGAACTCTGTAGGCTTCAATATTGCACCAGTTATAATATTAAATATTTTAATGAATCATAAAGAAAAATAAAGGAAAATAAAAGACCGAAGAAATGTTATAACATTTCTAATTTTCGCTAGGAATACTATAAAAATTAGCTGCAGTTGCTGATAGATTACAAAATAACCTGAAGTGCTAAGGGTTAAACTATAAATGTACTGCACATAGAAAAAAATCTGTAAAAGAGACTCAGACAGATTTTTATAAATTATTCGATTTATAAGAAACGTATACATCACATTCTATGTCATGAATATTTTAATTATTCTGCTAACAATTTCAATAATAATTTTAATCATACGTTTTCTCGAAAAAATTACCTCTCGAATTATTTGCTGATTTCCGTCATAATCGAATATACCGATTAACTTTGAAATGATCGTTTGTTGTTATATCAGATATTAACACGCTGCATTATGATTTTAGAAATTTCAGCTAGTTCTTATGTCCATAGCGCTCTTATATAAGTAATACACCCAGTTTAAGGCAATGCTCGGAATGAACTGTCGTGAAAGATGTTCTGTTGTCGGTTTATACAGAAACCATGATTCTTTTGTTCTCTAATAAGCGTCGAGCATTACATATAGGAAAGATACAAAATTAAAAACACTTGAAAAGCTAATAGCCAGAATGTCCAGAATAAGCTGTCATTGAAAGAAAAAGCGGATTTTTTTATGAGAAGACAATTTGAAGAAAAATATTGATTCCTCGATAGACAAAAATAAAACAAACTGTAAAACATGTTACTTACAGGTTTTAGATAAATAATCCTATCTTAGTTTGTTTAACGGCATTTTTTTTCTTAAAAATGTTCTGCTCCTCGAAATTTACGTAGTGATTTCAAATTTTTGGCCGTTAGCGTATACACGTTTCTCGTATATATAAACCATATTTTCGTCAAAGGTTGAAGATCGAAAATAGAACAGTGGCATTCGACATATATTCAAAGTAAAGAACATTTAAATATAGAATGTTTGTATAATATAAATATATTACAGGTAAATATGGAATATCTCTATACTATAATTATATTATAGGTAAATATAGAATGTCTATCATTGTCACATTATAAGAGAAAAAAAAGGTTAAGAGGGCCAAATAGAAGTGTTTCGATTCGTTGACAGTTCCTTCGATGGTACTGCTAGGGGCACAGAAATTCGGGTGTTTGCAGCGTGAGTCGAAACGCAGGTAAATCCAGACAATAAACGCAGCCGGGTCGAACGGCGCGCGGTGTAACAGTTTTTCGCTAACGAAGAAACCTGAAATGTAACGAGATCGGACAAAACGGCGATTGGAACCAGCGACAACCGGCGTGAGGGGGGACGAAATGATCCCATTCCGGTATGCACGTACACATCGCGGGAACCGAAGGGGCGAAGGGGAAGCGTAACACTCTGTGTTAACGAATAAAGAATGGCGTGTTGCGCCGGCTGCGCTGGATGGAACTGGGTATACTGTGAAAGGACATGCAACGGACAACGTGTCGGCGCGAACAAAAAGGAGGTCGCAGAGAAAAGGACAAAAGCGAACAGCCGAGTCAGCTGCTGGGGCTGCGGGTCATGCACAGACGAGATAATTTCGATCAAGACCGCCGAGGGAGGAAACAGGGGGATTTCGACTGGCGTGATTGATTTACCCACATACACTTTGGGGATCGTCCGTGATCTGGGAAAACTTCGGGATTATAGCTGCAGATCGCTCGGAGGACCTCGGATTCACAGTGTCAGTCGGAACCTTTGTGATTTCAGTTAATGACTTTTATCGAATCTTCAGGATTCTTTGGTGTTCGTTTTCGTGGTTCTTATGTAGTAATTGTTTATTACTGAGAGATAGTAATAACCGTGTTGTAGTGGTATTAATGATTGATGATTAAGAGAGAGATAATGTTAATAATGATTCGAGAAATAGAAATATTAGTCGATTTATTCGAATTCGAAGTAAATGTTTTTCTTCTGTAGTCAATTATTGTAATTAACACTAGAACCAGGTGGGTCAAAATTATCAATTCGCAATTTCTTCTTTAGAAGAAAGTGTTCAAAATTGTTCAAAATGACCAATTCCCAATTTCTTCTAACCAGCTTCTTTAAGAAGCTGATTTAGTAATATCTAAACTGAAGTGTAAACCAATTGAAATGTTAATAAATTCACGCACACAGCTTTTTTCAAGGCGTTTTCTAAAGACGGTTGAAGTGCTCGATAGTTCTAGTGTTAAAAGCAAACATAAGAATATACGTACAATTCTTCTACAATGTTTTTCCAATAAATTATTCATGACACAGCAGTGTCGATCAGAGTTGAGAAAGAAATCATACTGCAGAGGGTTAATATTGAGTGATATTGATGAATATTAATGTGTATTTACTATTAATATTAATTAATACAGTTTAGACGACGTAAAACGATTTTATTTTACAACAGAATCTTTCAAACACTGAGAGCTACAAAAATTAAAATTCCACTTTCAACAAAGATTTCATAAAAATTGAAATGAGGGACAGATTTAGTTTGCCTACTTCGCGATTCCGTAGAGCAACGGTGAAGTGAAGAAAATCATTAATCTTCGTTAATCAGAGACGTTCTCCTGCATTTCACAAATTTACGGGTAATAAAAGTGGATGATAATCAGGAGTCCGGTTACCAAGGATATTGTATAACACAAACGTAGCTGACTGGCATGTTTCATCATCATAAATCCTCTATCTTTATATTGTACTTCTGTATCGATTGTAAACAGAACTTTTCGTTCGAAATCTTTCACCTGAAATCGTTTTTGATAAAACAACCGTTTATTATAAACTGAGACTCGAGTAATTAGATTCTATTGTATAAAAAGGAAAATTTTCATTCTTAGAGAAGATACTTCTTTTAATCTACTTGTAACTTCATCATTAATGAGATACAGATTCATCACGTTGAGAGAAGGTTATTCGTTAATTTACTGGATGGCAAAGCCGTAAAGGGTCATTCTCATTAAGCGCATTTTTAGCTGGCGGATACTTAAAGCAGCACGATCTTGTAAAATAACCGTGCCGGAGATAACGTTGTTATCTCCTGTATTTCCTGTACGACTCGGGTAAAATGCGATACTAGTACAATGCTGCGGTCAAGAAATGTGGCGTGTCGTTTAATATTCGGGGGGAAGTAACTTGAAAAACTAATCTCGCTAATTGAAAAGAAGATCATTGCACTTCGCGCGCACTGAGTGCTGGGTAATTATTAATTTCAATCTGATTGTGAAAAATTACATTCTGAAGATGTTTGTGTTATTATTAGATTATTAATTGTCTGAATATTGTTTCTCTTGTTTGGAATGAAATTGAAGATAAAAGTCATTTAATGGCTAAATGAGACTATAAATGGTATTCATTGTTTGTTTTTTGCTTTTATGGCAACCGATATAAATTGAGTGTTGCATGTAAGAGAGACACCTTGTGTAATGAAGAAACAATATACTATTATAATAGTTTCTTTATCAATTGCAATGTTTTATCTCTTAATTTAATTAAAATTATTGTGGAATTTAAATAATTTTATATTAATGATGAGGTTTATAAAATTAATTTATTTCAGTCTAGTGATAAGCGATGATTATCCTATGGGTAATTAGCGAGAAACGTTCCACTCTAGTTGATACGTCTGGAATAAAATCTTTACGATACTGGAATGTTCACGTCCTTTTCGTAAGTCTGACCTAAACCAAGATCTTAAAGTAACTTGGGCAATTAAGAAAATGTACAAAGTGCAAACTGCATTGAATCAATCTTTCGGAGATGGTGGAAACTTCGTGAACTCCGAGGACAATTAATGACAAGAATTTTCAACCAGTAAACAGTGTAAGCAAATAATTTATTGCAATGAATACTTCCGGAAACAAATTAACAATATCTAATATATTAAAGGAATAAGTGTGTTAATACATTAATGTGTATGTTGGGGACCATTTTTATGTACCCAGAGGTAAACCAGAAGACATGGCTTTGAAACTCAATTATTCAGAATAATCTAATAAAATACAATTGAAGTCTTGAACTTCAAGACACCATAAGTCCAATTTTTAACGTTATCTATATGGTTCATTGCTTTCACTGTTTTTACCTTACTCGAACCAATTTAATAATATTAAAAATATACACGTAATGAAGATGGACGTGTAGCCAATGCATACGGAAAGACCCAATACAATACATACTAAATGAACGAACGAAGAAAAAAAAATTGATTTTTTCGAAATGATCGGCTGCAGTGATTTACGTATTGTGAATCGGAGTAAATCCAACAAATCTCTTGGATTAAATATCCCATAATAATTGCATGTATATGTTGATAATTAAAGCCACCTTTTGATCTCTAACACTTTCAAAATACCAAGGAAACATTAAATCACTTATTAGTTTAATCTAATCATTTCCATATCAAGAGTGTCGATTGAATATATCGAATAAACATTGCAAACAGAGTTAAATTTCTTAATATAAAAAATAATATGAAACATTACTCACGTCGGTAGATAAACATTTCTTATCCAAATGAAATCATTGTGTTCCGAAGAATTTCAGTTATTAGAAATAGTTTGCAACAGGAACGCGCAGTAGTATAACCCGTTATGAGACGCAACGTATGATTGTCTAGGAGGTCATTCTCAAGTTTATACTAATTGTAAGGTCTGAGCGGTGCCGGGGATAATTCAATTTGAGTTACTGGTAAAGACCAAACTGTCATAGCAAGTGTATATAGCGCTATGTTACACAGAATGTGCGATAAACTGTGAGAGATGCAATTAGTCTTGTCAACGCGAAGAGTCTTCTATTACTGTGGGATAACGTAAGACGTTGTACCGCGAGAATTACATGGCAAACTGGTATAGGGCTAAGCGTAACAATGGAGTTATGTCGTCTCACTCTTCATATTCCTTGAACGCATCTCATACGAATTACCATCTCTTTCGTGAGACGCGAGATAACATAGGTAAGACCTTTAGCCATCAAAGGGGCTTAGAAAATATTATTCCGTTCCCTTTACTATATTATAACAAAATTCTGCGTACAGATGTCTTAAAATATATCCAAAAAATATATTATACTGGACAAAAGACATTATTCTAAGTATTCAATAACGCCTGATGATGAAACGATTGACCGTCACAAAATAAAATACCGGAAAATTTTACTATATCATCCCAAGTATCGAAAGAGTCATTCTACAGAAATGGAATCCAAAAATTACCATCACTTGTCAATTTAATTGTTCACTAAATATTAATAAATGCATTGAAAATGTATTACATTCTTTTAATCCAAAAACAGATAAAATTTTAGACCTAACGCTTTCAACAAACTGTGAATTTAGTAGTCTTCAGTACCGCTCCATTCGCATCGATTACATTTCTCCCAATCCTGTCGCACAGAAAGGGAACCTCATAAATATTTAGCAAATACACGAACCATGCACGCGTTCGAAGAAAACTTCGAAGTCAAGAAGAAGCGGGAAACTCGAGCATGCGTCTGGTTCAATTGTCTACCGCCTCGAGTCACGGCGCAGCGCGGCGCTCATGGAATGCTCGGGCACTATAGAAACGGCGAACGGCCGCGAGCGGCGCGACGCGGCGCGACCTGCACGCCCGAAACAAGCTCGCGACGCCCGGTAATAAACGGGGTCCGGCCGGCGCGGCACGCGGGGTTGCGTATGCAATTAAAAAAACGAAAACCGAGCAAAAAGACAGAAGGAACGGAAACAGTGGCGTCGGCGTCGGCGGCGGTCTGAAAATAAAAAAACTTGGGAAAAAGCTGCGCCGTGTCTCATTTCGGCCACTGTACGAAAACATCAAAAGCAGCTGTCGAAATTGTCCGGAATGAAAGTGGGTTGCGAGTTGCGATGGCCGCAAAAAAAAAACGAAAGGGAAGGGGGAAGAGGCGGAGCGGGTTGGGACTAGCACGCGCTATCGTTCCGGGACGATCGATGCGAGGGGCCAAACGAAAAGAGCGAAAATGCACGGAAATCGAGACGCGTCGCGCAGCTGAGTCTGCACATCGCGTCCGGAGACCGGGGCTCGCCGCTCGTTACCATTACGCCGGCCGTGATCGGATTGATTTGAACTCCGGGAAAAGCGGTATTAAAAACCGTTTCGAGTATTTCACGAGGACGCGTGGTACCGGTCGCCACCGATCCGCGGAACGTCTCGTAGTCGCAATTAACTCTTTCGCTACTGAGGGTGACTATAGTCACCGCCCACAAACATGGGGTGAGAAGTCAAGACAATATAAACAATAACAGAAATACGTTTTTGGAAAGATTATAAACACATTGTTACGAGCACAAACCATTTTGCTTCTAAAAACAGTGTCACAACAGCGTTTTTCAGACAAAAGGGCCCCGAACACTGAAGAGTGCGCTTAACACTAGAACTACCGAGCACTAAAATTGATTACTCTGTATTTCCTTATAAAATATATGTGGTATTAATGGAAAATAATTATGTTTTATTTTAAGAAACATAGGAATAGTTAATCGAATAAGATACAGATAAATAAAAACGATATAGTTCGCAGTGTACAGGTATTTTCTCTTCCAAAGCGAACGCGACTCTCTAAAAACTCTCGCTATCACTTAAAAATCATTCTCTCCCCACAAGCATTCTTCTTACTCGCACTTCCAACAAATTTTCAACCACATCCTACTCTCACTACCACGCACTCATCGTCCTCGCCTACGCATCCCTCGGAAAAACTCGCCAACTCTTGGGCCTGGTCTCCATCAGTCCCTTTCTCTTTTATGGCCCTCTTCCTGTCTTTCGGAATACTCGCTGTCCCCCTGCCTAAAACTATGATACTACATATATAAAAATACATTTATTGAGTATTCAATTACCTTATGTTCTAGTTTATATTCATCTAAATCAATTCATCGAATAATTTCTCATAAAATCCTCTGTGCCTTTTCCATAATTGTAAAAGAAGTGACACTGTGAAGCACTCTAACTGTCACAAGCACTTTTGAGTATATTCTGAATTTTTCTCGAAGGACCACCCAATGTTGAGACTGAGTTCTAATGACTGACTGAATGATGTACTTCCCTGAATGGAGGTTTTCTGAAGTGTTTCTAATTTGTTCCTGAATGAACGTGGTTGCTAAATGAACGTGGTTGCTAAATGAACGTGTTCCTGTTTCTAATTCTCAACTGATTCTGATTCTGGTTTGTTTCTAACTGTGTTCTAACTGTACTGATGCTGTTTCTGTGCTGATTCTAAACTCTGGCTGATGCTGTTTCCGGTCTGATTCTAAACTCTGACTGTTCTCAACTCTCTAAAGGGTTTTTATAATCTTCCTGGGCCCACTGCCTCTCTCTCGATGAACGATGGTGGGCCTCAGGTGCGGTTTTCTCATCCCTTCCTAAGTGTGATGACCACTCCTGTATCATCCCCTTTCAGTACGCCCGTAGCGCGGTATTTCCCTGGAGCGGGGGTGACGGAGTTGGTTGTTACGCTGGACGAATGTTTGGCACCGTTGGGGAAATTCCGTTAAGTCAAGATCCTTGAGGACACTTTTTTCTAAAATTCTAACGGACCCTCTGAAACACGACTTTACGATACCTGGGCTAAAGTGAAAAAATAGACAATGGTTGATCTCTAAGCTGAACCCTTATGTGCCGCATATTGGCTGCAGGCCGGCCTGCTAAAGTACTTAACGGAGAGCTAACGGTTATGAACGTCTCTATGAATACTTTCGCGTATCGTAAAATTGTCCCCTTGTTGTCCTAACAGACACGAAATGGGTGATTTTGACCTATCCGGTGGTTATAATGTTAATGTTCCCACTTTTGGCAACGCGTTCCATTCTACACGAGGAACTTCATAGCGAGGCCGTAGCGAAAGGGTTAAACTCTTTCATAGGGACGTCACGACAGGTGTAAAGTGCGGTTCTGACGAGATAGCAGACTACTCGCGAGCGATCAGGACCGAGCTGCAAGACGAATATTCCAGTGACAATATCTGAGCCGTTTCGATCTTCGATGCACGGTCAAATTGGTCGCGTGGTAGTAATAAAAGACGAAAGCGGGACTAAATGCAACTGAGTGAGATGTAACGATGGAGAAAGTGACCAATTCCTAATTTCTTCTTTTACAATTACTGTAAAGATACAGACATTTCTTTAACCCTTTGCACTCCATAGGCTCCTCTCAATCGCCACTCGATTTGGCACAGAAAAATTATGGAGTATAATATTTAATGTTAAGTTTCGTATGATGCATTAGTATGTGAAATATTGAAATAAAACAGCCTCTTTCTTCAATTTATATACGATTGTTCGTGAAGTCAGTTTTAAGAAATGTTAACTGTATTTCATCGGAAAGTGTTGGGTATTTTTGATAGAAAACTCTTCGAGTGCAAAGGATTAAGAGTGTTATATGAAATTTTGATGCCGGCCATTTTACCGGTTTATGGTACGATTAGTGTCAATAGGTTGACTGGCACGAAAATGTTGAGCGTTTTGTGCAACATTACTTTTTCTTTCGTAGCTAAGAGGAATGGTATTAGGAAGAATTATTATCCGTCTGATATTGAAGTTCTTAAAAGCACAGTTTCCTCAATTGAATGGTATAATCGATTTTATAATGCTAAAAATTGTTGAAGAATCTCTGTACTATGGTACCTAGAAAATGAGTACCTTCATTGTCAATGATATTTGTGTAGTAAACAGTATTTCTTCTTTTACCTTTTACAACTGTTTTTGGTTTTTAACCAAGTAAGAGGTCTACGCGGTGCCATTTATATAATTTATTCTAGGTATTTAATAAATTCAATGGTCATCTGTCATTGATTTATCGGAAGTTAAAAGCGACGCAGAAAGTTTTCATTCAATTCGGCTGATTTATTGTACCGCGCGGGGCAATTTCATTTGTAGGTGCGCGAACGAAATCAATTTGAAACAGTTTGCTTTTCTTAATCTGCTAATTGCGCTCGCGGAAACGATAATTTCGAAGCACTTGAAGTAGCCTATGAAATTCGGATCACGTAATTACAGTCAAAAACTGGATTCACAGACGCCATGGAAAACAATTCGAAATGGAAGTACGCATTAAATGCATGAGTTATTTAATCAGTAACAGGTCAATTAACTGTACAAGCGTCGAGCGCACTTGTTATCGTGTACAAGTGTGAAATGGAAATAAATGTAGGTAACGTTTGTTCGGGCGTTCTTAATTGAAAATGAAAAATAAATGGTTATCGTTTAATGAAAATACATCGAATGAATTTAAAGTGCCAAGGGAATTTTAATTAATTTTTATGCCACGACATTTATTGAAACAAAAATTATTGCTTATCAATACGATCTACGTGAGATTTCATATTTCATGCGTGAAATATCGTTAATATTTCGCGGTATTTCACAATTGATATGGTTACGTAACAATGCACATGTGTGTTTTCCATTATACCGTACTACAAGCAAAATTTCTCGAGCAGCTCTCATACGTCACTATAATATCAACATATTGATTCCATTGTTATGATACTTAATACTGAAATGTACAAGTAAGAGTTACATACCATTTAAATATCCAATTTCAATGTGCAGTACATCTAATAATACAAACATTGATATGAAACTATTAAGTAAAAAGTCTAACTCAAAAATAACATATTATTTACATAGAAAATAAAATGAAATTTTATCTCAGCTTTCATACGCATCATTGAATTGAATTTTATGGGTGTCATCCGTGCTCCTGGATTTAACATTACCGAAATTACGTATTGGTCAGCTACATGGTCCACCCGTGGTAGACCAAATTTTATGGCCACCATAAAGACCACGAGAGAAACTGCTTGCGCCAGATTCGAAGTCACAGGGGGGCTAGTCCTCAGCATGGAGCTTCCTGTGGACAGTTACTAAACCGATGAGATAAACTTCTACATTGAAAGCTTAACATCCAATCTTCCTTTTAATTAGCGAAATCCTAGATTGTCTATGAATATTCGGCCTCAAAACCAAACGCCGAGTTTAATTGTTGAAATATCATGTACTTAACACTATTTTTACGATACCTCTAAAAATCGTTCGAAGGATTTTAATTTTAGATAACAATTTCAAAACCTTACTGAATACAATTGTTCTTAGCTCTTAACTGTATGAAATATCGATAATATATTAGTTATGCTAAAATATCGATATTTACAGAAACATTCATTGTAAAAAAGTAATAAACTATTAAAGGTAGAGTGTACACTCACCTGAAAACTTTGGTACAGAAGAAAAAGTAGAACTTTTCCAAAACATAGGAAAATTGTCGCGAGAAATGTTAAGAGTAAAACGCGTAATCGAAAAATAGCTAATTTTCGGAATAGCTCGGCACTTTTCGAGTGCTCCAAGGATAACAAAATTTGTAAGATATTGTTCCTCGCATATTCAGTGTGTCTCAAACAACAAAACTTGTTCCATAATAGGTACCGTAAATGAAAAGTTGAATTATAATTCTGCGATATACTGCGCAGAGAAATCGACGAAGCTAATTAATGAGTTCATTTATTTCAGAATTTATTTATTTGTTCCAATTAGTACGTTAATGTTCAGATATCCTGTGCTTAGTTTGAAGGTATGTGGTTCGGTGAGAACTCGGTTTAAAGCTTTTGATGCAGTTTTAAGCTACTTAAGACTTACAAATTGATTTGAAGAGTTAGCGTGCTATTCCATGACCGTAAAGCTACTCTTCCTCTTTCATAGGATCCTCAACGCAACAATAGACGTCTCTAAGTAGAAACCGTAACTGCCTCATATTTATCGCTGACCTCTTAGCGCCGACCATTTGTAACTCTTACGCGTTTCGCTAAAAGTGTCTGTACCTTCTTTATTTTCATGAATTTAGTTTAAGCATTTAGAAGTGTATTACTCGAATGAACATGTAATTTATGAGAAAAGATGATTTCCTAAATTCTGCTGATAAAGGCACTTAGAAACTTTGTTATTTCTAAAACAATAGTGTTTAATCTTGACATGATATCACTAAACGTACCGCGAACGGCAAACGACCGATTTCAAAATTCCATATTATCCGATTAATCAGTTTCTCAATTTTCGTCTTTCCCCTATTTCTGTTTCCAATAAGAAATATTTATCGTTTAACTTGTCTACCTTTGTTTTATGACTAATTGTATAGTTATAGGAGTTATAAGTGTCGTCACGTTTAATGTTAACACTAGAATTACCAACCGATCAAATCGCCTAATACATATTTCCCTATACAAATTCCAAAACTGCATTCCGTAAAATTTCCATAGAACCATACATTATAACGCATATTAGAGAACCACTTCCCCGAAAAATCCTATTTACGAAAAACCTATTTATTAGTTCAGTTGTTAACACTAAAACTACCAAAGAGTTAAACTGACTTTTCGAAGTTCCTCTATAGAATCTCCAAGAGTGCATCTATCGAAACTTCAATTGTCTTAAAATCCAGTTCCCGTGTTGCTACATGAATCCCTCTAATAATTTCCCAGAGAAACATCTGTGATCTAAACAATTCCAGAAAGTGTAATCCATTAATCCATTTTAACGTATCCATTAGTTCCAGCGTCAAGAAACAACTGAGTAACGAGCAAGCCCTTCCCAGTCAAGGAACTTTCCGATAAACCCTAAAACCCCCGTCAACGCGTTACGCAAGCATCTCGTAAAGGTTCATAATGAAAACACCATAAAATCAACGTGGCAAGTCGGTCGTCGGAGTCACGAGCCTGGAAAAGAGACATTGGGACGGGAATAAGGGACCGCGTCGCTCGGTTAGACGAAAAAGGGTGGAAACAGCTAGCGTCGAAACGGAGGCAAAAAAAAAGGAGAAGGTGATTCAAGCTAGGGCGGTGATACCGATGCTCATCATTGAGCAGAGAGACAGAGAGAGAGAGAGAGAGAGAGGCCGCGCGGAGCGGGTAAGAAGGTGGCGGGGGATAAAGGGCGGGTTATGCGGTAGAAAACGACACGCTATCAAGCGCGAACACTCCGGTGCTCGGGCGGCGGCCATGCCGGGACTGTGTAGCAGCGGAAGATACAGTGCATCATCAACAGATAAGCTGCTTAGCTCTGGTCTTATACGAGTGTCGCCTCGATCCCCGACTTCCCCGCTGCTGCTCCTCCTTTTTTCCACCCCCCTCCGCCTTTATTTCGCCCCAGTTTCCTTTTCTCTTCGCCTTTATCTCCGGTGACGGTCCATCGCCGCCGCGAATATTGCGTTAAACAAGCGTCCCGAACGACGACCCCGGGCGTCTCCTTCCAATCGGAACGAAATCAGCCGGTAATGTCTGCATTAAGGCCGGCTGGTATTATCGCCGTCTCGCTGGATGGTCGGACTATACACTGTACAGGGTGTTGAAAAACAGAGGGTTGCGCGTCACGACACTTTATCTGGTGAATGTTTGAACGCTTTATCTGCTGGAAGACTATTAACCCCTTACAAGAACGTGCGAGAACCGTGGCGAAGACTTTAAATAGAATGTAACGAATAGAAATAGTACTTGATTCCAGTGAATTCGAATTATTCTTGTGTCGTTAATTGTTATGCTGTAGGGTAAGTGAACGTGGTGTGCGTAGAATTTTTCTGTATTTTTTTAATGGATTGTTGTCGATAATATAGTCGGGTTGATCATGGTTGGAAAAGAAATAGGGAAAGGGGTTGGTATATTCTTCGATGGCTGTGATGGGTTTGGGAGAGCGACTGTGATCGGTGAAGGTTTTTTGGTGGTAATGGTTTGTTGGGAATAGAAAATTTGTGATTGATGATGTGGGAGGATATTTAATTTATGTTTAGGGGAAGTTGTAAAGAAATAATGGTTTTGTAATGAAGAAAGAAAGAAATGTGATTAATGGAATCGTGATAGCTTTGTAAGCAAGAAGAGATGATAACCCATTGTTTCCATACAGTCTGAGAACTTCTAGATGATCAAAAGCTAGAAGCTACGAAATCAATTACTTCAATCGTAACGAAATTACGAAATTTCTAACTTTGAGAGCATTAAATGTTTGGTCTACGAGAATTAACACGTTGCGTGTCGGCTAATTTTCAGGAAACTGAATTGTGCGGATGGCAATTTTCAGCGAGATCAACTTACATCACTATATATACAAAATGTAATGTATTTTAAATAGACAATCAATTCGAATCAAATTTAATATTTTTTAAATACTGCGGGAATTAGCAAAGTTCCATAGCCAAGTGCCTTTACATAAAAACGCGATTTTCCATTACCAGTGCGCAATGTGTTAATAAATTGAACACCAGAAGGAAATTCTAACAAAAGTATGTGGGACAAACAAATTGTGTCGCTTATATCATTTATAATTCAAATAAAATTTATCGTATCAATTAGTAATTATATATTATCTTTATTTACTTGTATTTCTTAATAAGTAAGTTGTAATGAATTAATTACGAGATTCTAACAGCGATAAACGTTAAAACTTCGTTCTTCCACTTGAAGAGTTAGAAGGGTCCATTAAAATATTTAACCCTTTCTTTTTAACACCCTGTACACAGCGAAAATGCTCGCTCGTCCGAGAAGCTTCTTTCCGTTTCCCAGCGTAAATAGCTTTTTATTGCAGTAATGCTCCGCTAATGTGCCGTCCGCGATAAGCAGATGTAAAAATTCGCGCGATATCGGAAACGCTCGATATCGATCTTGCAATTAGCGCCGCCGCCGCCGTGTTCCGTCGGAGCGATATATCGTTAAAGGTTTTTACGATCGCGACGCGCCGCGATTTCTTATCGTTTTATTCGACTTACTTTTTCTACTTTCCGTTTTTTAGGTGCTTGATACTTAATATGCAATTCTGGCGCTCACGTGCCGCAGGGTACAGTATTTTAAGGGAATGTACTGGGGGAATATACAGTTGCTCGTAAATTTTTGATTATTTGGATGATAAGTGAAATATTCGAACGCTTTCTTTTTGTAAGTATGTTTATTATTATTAGTAGTAGTATTATGTATATAACAACAACAACAATAACAATATATGGTCGTGCACTCTGTCCAGACAGTAATAGTGGACTTGGCGTAACACTTTCACACGCCGAATTAACCTTGTGTGAAATGGATGTGAGGAAAAAAGGCTTCTCCTTTTCTCGTTCGAAAGTGGACTGTATTTGTTGAATATTGAGTGAAAGGAACGTGTGTGTTTACAAAGTTAAAGTGTGTGTGTTGTCCAGTGAGTACAGCGTGAGTGTTATGATCTGTGATGTATGTCTGTCTCCCTGTCTCAATGTCTCTCTCTATATATATAAAAATACAGAGATAGGGCGGTGTCCTTAGTGACAAATCAGAAGCTAAAAAACTCGGGGTGTTGCTAGTTATGGTTTTGACCTACGCCCACATTACTAGTAGTGGAGGTAGGGGGTACGTTGTCCCTTCTGACCTGGAAAGGTACCGGTGGCTGTGCGCTTGGGGATTTAAGGATTGCAGCTAGCAATAAAATGCTTCCAAAATTTTCTTCTTCGTCTAAGCTAAATAAACCGTGCCGGAACAATATACATACGCCATAAAAAGAAAACATTCGAATATTTCACTCATCATCCAAATGATCCGAAATTTACATGCAACTGTATTGCTGTTTTTTATACAACAACAACAACAACAACAACAACAACAACAACAAGCAGCATATATATGATATAATTGTGTATCAAATTTTTGAGTAATTCTTTAGTTGATGTGGACAGTTAGAAAGAAACTACGTTAACAGATTCATTTATTTATGCTAATGTTTGCTCTAATTATATGAGAACATTTTTAATCCCCTTCGTTGCGTTAACTTTTCATTTTATTTAGAATTTAACAAATGGAAAGTGTTTATCAAGAAGAGGACTTCTAAGTAAGTTTTTTATAAGTTTATTTGCAGCCATTGTAATCGAAAAGAAGTTTCCTTCCTTCGTTGAAGCTCCTGTTCAGCTTACAATAAGATAAGGATCTCATTGAATTATATTACTCTGTATTATACTGTTAATGAACTTCGTACGAATGAAGTTGAAATAAAATGATCTTGTACGGAGATAAAACAAAGTAACGTGTGTTTATATTTATAAAAATTTCATAAGATATTTATTGCATTATGCGCGCGAGCATTAATTTTTATGAATCAATTTACACAAGGGGATGCTGATGAATATTTCATTGCTTCATCGCGGTTTATATTCGAGCACAGATAAAGTAAGAATCTTGATAAACCGCAGTGAATTTTTTAGAGTACTAAATTTTATATAACCTTGTCTCTTAAAAACGCGTAAAATCCACAGTCTACTGATGATCCACTACGGAACGGTTACGGTGCAGAGGCAGTTTTTATCATACTTGAATTTAGCAAGAATCATTTCTGGTTTATATGCACAGCTCAGGAAACCGTCGACGAACTATTGCAGTCATAAATGCTGGTCTGACGCGATGTCCAATTTCGTACGAAGATATTGAAGGAAGATTACTGTTGGAGAACTTGGATGATTATGACTTCCCACGATTAGAAGTAATTCAGTGGATCATAGCGTAGGTTATGAGGATAGGGATATAGAGATATTTCTCAGGGATATTGCCGATGAAAGATTAAATCAACATGTTATTGAAAATTCTATATTTCTATGCCCGATAATCAAACCATTCGGATAGTTAAAACGTCATCATCCGATTAGGGGATTTCCGTGACACTGCGATCGAAATTTGAAATTTATCGTCGAGATATCAACATTTATGTATTCGCGTCTATCACCGTTGAAATTCAGTATTATTTCGCTGAAAAATTTTAATACAGACGCGGATTAGTTCAGCCGAAGAATTATATTCATTTTAATAAGGATTAAATCTTCCATTTTGTGTTGGAAAGCATTAACGAAAGAGAATTCCAGCAGAGCGATGAAATAAAGCGAACTTTCTCTGTCAGAGATTGTCAGAATTTTTTAAACAATTCTGGAAATATTATGTTATAGGACAGCTTAAGAAATTTCGTGTGTGCGCGCGTAATAACCAGGAGATCAGGTTAAAACTCAGAAAATTGAGACTTCGATACGATTGCGGTTATCGTTACGTATAGCTGATGGGTTACGAAACTGTTCTTTAGTCGAAGTCAGCAAGAAATCGAAGTATATTGGATCACTTCGAATCGATTAAACTTTCTCACCGGTGAAGTCTTGCAAAGCCCTGCGCTGAAATTCGTTGAATGGAATACGGTGCTCGGAATCAGAGTTTCACGGCATTTCGCGATAAGCTTAACTTTTAAATAAACAGGATAGAATAACTGTATCCTTTTGCGATATTAATTTCAAACGGTCAAGACAGACGTTCCTCCGATGTAACGTAAACTTCATACTTCCCTGAAAGGTCGTAGGGCAATATGAAATCTAACGTAACTGACGTTCACATTTCGATTCTAAACATGTAGAAACTATTACAGACCTATTGTAATTATCAATAATTAGTTTTAATTTTACCACACTATGAACCAGAGAACTGATTGCTCACAGCATCAAATATTTTCACCTCACTTATCTTGAATAAGTATTACTAATTATTTACACTTCAATTTCAACGTTAATATCTATCGAAGGTATCAAAAGACTGAAATTTTAACTTAAAATTATTCCAAGCTCAGTCGTGTATTCTGAATTAACTTTTCGACTTTCACAACGAAAATTATAAAATTCATTATAAGAAATGTAAAAAATTCAATGGAGGAAAAATTATTCAACAGAAAAGATAATTTCAAGTTAAAATTTTTAAACTTCAAGTTACAATTTCGGGAGAAATAGTGTTAAAAATCAGTAACACAAGAATCAAGTCTACTTCAGGACTAATAGCCTGAGAAGTGCTCTAATTCACTTGTAATTTCACGTTACACTCTGTCCTATTTTGCAATTGGTCAACACAGTTATACAGAACCAACGAAACCTCTAAACATCGATTACATGTAACTGCATCAACGAGTAGAAAATTAGAATCGAAGGCAAGGTGAAACCTAACCAATCAGATCCACATTCCTCATCGCAGCCGTCGACTCGTGGATGGTACTTATCAATAATCGAACGAATGTCGGTGAAATCGATTGATAAATCGACTGCCCGACAGGAAAAGCAGTAGGTTGCACCGATTTGAATAACAAGAATCGCATACGGCGCGTCTAATCCTTAGCACATGTACTTCCATTCCGATACTCGCGAATCGATAGCGTTTAAACGCTTCGATCACGCATACCGGAGCTGGGTCTGCTTCTAACAGCGCAGTTGCGCGTGATTTCTGATCCACCGTAACCGTCGTGTCACGGACTGTCACTGTAACAACAACTATTCTCACACGGACAGGCCCGTCGACCGACCACCGACGCAAGTATTCGGCTGTGCAGGGATCCCGTTCACCGAACGGCCGCCGATTGCCTATGACAACTGTCACGTCAAAACATTTCCCTCGAAAACGCTTGACAGTCCGCCCCGATGAAGCCGCGTTAACCCTTAACGACGCGTTGCGAGCACGGGTTCGCGGGATCCCAACCAGAGAAAAAACAAAACGGTATACAAGGTGTTTGAATTTTTTAACGCTGACTTTCGATACCGAATTTCCTGTGAGCCCATACATTAGTTGGTATTATTAACAGTAAACCTACCGAGCAGTTAAATTCACTTTTTGAAATTCCTCTATAGCAACTTCAAGAATGCCGTCATCGAGACTCTGATTGATAATTCAGTATACGTGTTACTAAATCAATTTCTTGAATAATCTCTTCGAGAAATATCTGTCATACTTTTAATAATTGCAAAAAGAAGAAACCAGGAATGGGTCATTTTGACCCGTCTGGTAGGTTTAGTGTTAACCTTTGTATTCGAGAGGTGACTCTCAGTCACCACTTGATTTGATACGGGGAAACTGTGAAGTTGAATATTTAGTGTTTTAAATTAAACTTTGTATTGCTATGTGAAATATTTAAATAAAGTAGCTTTGATGCTTAATTTATCTGTGAATTATCGTTAAATTAGTTTCGAACAATCGTCTATATCTTGTCGGAGAATGTTGAATGTTTTCAGTCAAAGTTTCGAGTGCAAAGGGTTAATCGATATAATTAACCCTTTGCGGACGGAGATTCTATAAAATATACGAAACCTTCAGCAGATGAAGCTGAATTACTTGTCAATTGCTTAATTAATATAAAAAAAGGAAACTGCGTACTGATATCTTGCTGTTCGAGTAATCAAATCATTCGTTCACGACTTAGGTTTTTAAATACGAAACTTTCATCTCGCCGAAATGTAGATAATCGTCCGCAAAGGGTTAATACACGAAATTAGTGGACAATATTTAGTGTATTTATTAGTGTTTTGTTAACATTAGGTGTATGGATGTTTGTTATATAATTCTAATGTCGAATTTGTTGTTTACGCTGTTTATAGTGTTATTTAATAGTATCTTTAATACTAACATTATGTGATAATGATGATAGTAATGATAACATTGTCCTGTGATGTATTAGCAACGAAATCTTCAGTTTTCATACATTTTTCTGTAACTTAGTTAACTCTTCGACTGCCAAAGACCGATATATATAGATAAAGTTTCTTTTTGATTTTATTAGTAATAAAGGAAATTTAATACTATTCCTACCGAAGTTATTAAAAGACACATCTTGAAATTTTAGCTTAAAATTATTTTCTCAGTTCAATCATCTTCGATTGAATTTTCGATATCTTCTACAGTCACTTTATAATCATTATTGGAAATGTCAAAAAGTTCATTTAGAATATACGACTTAACTGCGGAAACAATTTTAAGTTAAAAATTCGAAAGATATTAGCATGCTTTTAGTATCGTATAAAAATTTTATGAACTTCAGATCATATATATGAAAATTTCCTCTGGCACTAGAAGGATCAATAAAGCGTTTGCAGATCAATATTCACGTGACATTTTTCTCTGTTTCTACTGTACATCAAGCTGGTAAAACTTGACCACTCGACACTATGTTTATTTATTACTTTCGGAAACTTTACACAAGATCTTAGAAGATAAAGCTACAACCGCACAAAATTAGGATATGTGTTCACACAATTGATCCTTCGCGCTGGAAAAGTGACATCTTATGAACATCGATAGTCTAGTTGCATTAACCATACTACTGTAGATTGTTTTGAAATGCATCACTCTATACAGAATCATTAATAAATACAATTAGTGTAGACATCCGCATGAAATAGGTAAAAACGAAATTCATCGCGCAAGACTTTGTCAAATTTCTAAATTAAATTCCATCGCAAGAACTTAATGAAAAGACGACGTAAACTTTCACACGAATCACATTGAAAAGTTCAACATGCGTCGTCTCGACGTGTTCGATGAACCTGGTGTTAAAACTGAGACACCCTGTATGTACATACACGAATTCACAGAGCACAATGGCAGTAATTTTCAATACGGAAAAATATAACAGGTTTGATTGACCATTTTTTCCGTTCGGTTTACGGCGCGGGACGCCAGCTGAAAATGGAGGCGCGAGGAAACGATTCTGCGCGAAAAAATAAAGCGAAAATGTGCTGCGCAATTTTTTCGTATGACTCCTCGTTCACGAGATAATCGCGTTCGAACGTTCGCCGCGCACGAGCTCTTCAATTCGGGATAGGGATAATGCGTCTGCTCGTGGCTCGCCGTTTCTACTTCTTGTACATGATAAGCGTTCGCGTCGCACGGAAATTTCGAGTCGATTATTTTGTGAAGGAAACGTCGTACGGAGAAATTTTATTGAACATTTCTTATGTAGTTCTCCACGTAGATGCAGAATCTCTAATTTTGGAGCATGACAGTTGATTATCTTGTGAGGAAAGGGTCGTACGAATAAATTTAATTTTATATTTTTAAGTAGTTTCTCGCGTAGATGCAGACTCTCTAATTTTGGAGCATGATAGTTGATTATCTTGCGAAAAAAACGTCGTACAAAGAAGTTTTATTGCATGTTTTGCATGTAATTTTTGCGTAGATGCAGATTCTTTAATTTTGGAGCATGATAGCTGATTACCTTTTGAAATAAATATCTTACGAAGAAATTTTATTGCATATTTTTTATGTAGTTCCTTACATAGACACTGAATATTTGCGTAACTTCAGAAAATACATTGTGAAGAAAGTGTATTGTGCGACTTCTTGCGTTAACTCTACTTTTTCCGAATGTAACGACGAATATGAATGTTGATCAATATAAATATAGCATAGATTCTTTTTCCGTGAATCGTAACGGTATTATGAAGCTGTATTTTTTCTTTCTTTTTCATTTTGACGTTTTTAACTTATTCTAGGCAATCTGATGGTGGTCACATACGAAGCAAAATTTTTATGTGTGTGTTTATTCTGCTGCGACGCTGTAAATGAAAGGGATTTCATGTTATTTGGCATGCAAATAGAGGGGATGATTGATTTGAATACTCACCGCAGAAGTACAAACGTTTATATTTTTAAAAAATCTCGTTTACTGCTGACTTTACTGCGTGATACCAACTGGAAATAAAAATTAAATATGAAACTCAGAAATTTCGTTGACAGAGGTTGCTGGAATATCGGACATTCAATTACTTCGCTGAATTTACTTGAATAAGTTCAGAAAGTTTGTACATTCTTTAATAAATGTAAATTAGACTTTTGAAGACGGTAGCTCTATATTTTTCACTTGGAAGTTGTTAAAGACGTTTCTTTGTATTCGAAAAGAAAATAATACGAAGGAAATCAATTACAAGAAGATGTTACACCTTCGAAAATCTTCGAAGATTCAACTACGTCGAGATATCAGAATCCCATGCAGCGTTCTAGAATATTTGTGTTTCCAACGGATCAGCAAACCAATCCAATGAAAATCTCGAATTACAATCGAATCTCGATAAGTCGAATCGCAAGCAAAAGATCTTCTAGTTATAGATGTTTCGCCTTATCGAGTTTTCGAATTGAAACACGTTTAACTAACGATAACTCGACTTATGGAGATTTTTCAATCAATGTGAGCTGTAAAAGCAAATTTAATTTTATATATAATCAAGTGATCATAAAAGCAAGTAATTTAATCTAATATAATATGTAATAAAGTAATTTAAAATTGAACATCGACTTGAAGTTGAATTCAAATGGTAGAATTAAAACGTATGCTAAACAGGAGACAAATTACTTCGATTCCAGTTACAGAGTTCTTGTATTTCAAATTATATGTCGAATCCTTTACATTGAAGCAGAAGGGACTGAAGGAATTTAATGAATTACATAAGTTTCAGCTATAATTTTCGTTATCAGAATCTGACTGCTAAGGTGCTCAAAGGTTCTATCGATTAAAGAAGTTAATGTAGTAGCACTGTGCCAATCAAAATACTATTAGTCTTCTCATTCCGCAACGATTACGACGTTGATTGCCACGAGAAACATCAGCGTTTTGTGTATCGTTTACTCTTTCTGTAGCAAAGATTGAAAGGAAGAATTATTAATCCTTTGCATTTGAGAAGTGACTCTCAGTCACCACTTGATTTGATACAGCAAAATTATAATTATAAATTAGAATGTATAATGCATCAATACGTGGAATACTGAAACAAAATAACTTTCCTTCTTAATTCAAACATGTTTCCTCATTCATTAGTTTCAAAGAACATCATCTGTATACTATCAAAAAGTATTGCATATTTCTAGTGAAAAACTTTCGAGTGCAAATGGTTAATTACTTGGTATCATAATTCTTACGTTACACTATTGTCTACTTATTTACGTTACTGAACATTTGTATTCAATATTAGCTGTCTTAGAAGTTATAGTTACTTTTTAGTAATTTGGATGCTCCGGTCAGCTGTGGCCTCTGTGGCAGTCAACGTGTTAACAACTCAAGGACATCAAACACCCCATACAAAAGATAAGTAGTTTCACTCGAATAAAATAATAAGTATCCCAAGTATCCAAAAAAAGGAATCCATCATCACGATTTTTATAACGGTCACATATAAATCGTATGAAAATCTCGGTAGTTCTAGCATTAATTACGACGAGATTCATATAATAGACATATAAAGCGTTCGCGTCGCACGGAAATTTCGAGTTGATTATCTTGTGAAAGAAACATTGTGCAAAGAAATTTTATTGCACGTTTCTTATGTGGTTCTTCACGTAGATCCGGAATATTTAATTTTGAAGCATGATAGTTGATTATCTTGTGAAGAAAGAGTCGTACGAATAAGTTTAATTTGAGGTTTTTAAGTAATCTCTCGCGTACCTGCAGAATATCTAATTTTGGAGCATGACAGTTGATTATCTTGTAAAGAAAGAGTAGCACGAATAAGTTTAATTTTATGTTTTTAAGTAATTTCTCGCGTACATGCAGAATGTCTAATTTTGGAACGTGACAGTTGATTATCTTATGAAGAAAGCGTCGTACAAAGAAATTTTATTCCACGTTTCGCATGTAATTTTTGCGTAGATGCAGATTCTTTAATTTTAGAGCGTGATAGTTGATTATCTTGTGAAGGAAACGTCGTGCGAAAATCTCGGTAGTTCGAGCATTAATTACGATGAAATTCATACAAAAGACATATAAATCGCGTGTAAAGCTCGGTGGTTCTAGCATTGATTACGATGGAATTCCACAGAAAATGTTCCATCTCGAAAGCAAAATTAAATCACGTTGGTTAGGTTCAAGTGACTCGTCATGTTACAGCTAAAGGTTCTGATAGATCCATAGGATGCGAGTGCATTATACACGCTCCATATGCAAGACGCAGCTTGTATAAACATGCCTCTGACATACACGTCGCGTGCATCCTTTGCGCGCGAGCGCGCGCTCGCGTGTACCGGAGCCTGTACGTGTACGAGTGTTCGCGCGAAAGGAAGCTGACTCACTCGATTCTCCTTTCACGATTTGAAGCGTCACAGAGAGAAGGAGTCGCGGAAAGGGGTCGAAGAAGGGCGGAGGCTGAGGACTACTCTGTTTGCTAATTACTCGGCGTCGGCACATTTGCATCCACGTTCGCGCCAGCCCCCCGACCGGCAGTGTTAACCTTCTCATTAAACGTAATTGTTTGCAATAATTTGATGCCACCTGTCTCCCTCCCGCTATTACGACTAGCCAACTTCTCCCCTAAGTGTCTCCGTTCTGCTACCCTGCTTACCCGTTGCAACGCCCCGCAGGCTGTCTACTCGAACTCTGCACGCACTCTATTGCATTTGACTCTTATAATTACAGCCTGCCTCGCAACGGTGTGTTGTTGCTATATCTGTAAACTCCAAGTAACTTCGAATTATTTCTTACAAACTGAAGTGGACTGTGAACTGAGTTTTACTGTGTGAACACGAAGAAAAATGTATAAAGTAGATTGGAAATGATTTTGAGATTATGGAGTCTTGATGTTGACTGCTCGGTTAGGTCTAGGGGAAGTTGACCAAAGGGAACGTGGGGGCGTCTTCGAAGTTATTTACCCATTTGCGCACACTGCGGCCGTCTGTGGACAGAACCCCAAAATTCGACTACTCGCGCAACGGAAATTGGAGGTTAGCAACGTGTTGCTAAGTAGTTCCTGCTATAGAAAATGATTTCGATTTCAAAAATCCGATTCCTTATTTATATAACGTTCGACTTCAAAATTCGACTACTCGTATAACGGAAATTGAAGGTTACCAACGTGTTGCTAAGTAGTTCCTGCTATACAAAATGATTTCGAGTTTAAAAATTCGTTTCTCTATTTATATAACGTTGGAATTGAAACGTAAAATGTGCGTAAACAAAATATAACGTAAACAAAATATACGTAAACAAAATGTACGTAAACGAAACATTAATCACAACTAAAAGCAAATGTTGGATTTCATCGACATAATTATTCACCACTGCCACATCAGAGACCTGGAAAATCTTTAGACTCTGAATGAACTTCACATATTTCCACTGTGTAATGTTTCACGATATCTCTCGAAACAATTTCCCAAAATGCAGCAGCGCAAACTCAACTGGCGTTCCAAGTGCAAAAGGTTAACACAAGGAATTTTGGGTAGACTGGTAAACGTGAACGCCGCGCTCTGATAGCAGTCTCTTCTAGAACAGCGTGCAGTCGTTGTCTCGGAGTCTAGATCCCGCGAGGCTTTTGTTTCCGTGACGATGTCCGTACCACGCACGCATGCACGCACGCACGCCGCGTACATGTAATAATAGCAACTTCAGAGACGTGTACGCCCTTGGACGTGACAATTACAGATGACCCGATTAATTGTTGTAGACGCCGCCGGATCGACCCGTAATAAAGCTGAATCGGTGAATAATGGCGGCGTAATTTCTGCGACCCGCTCCGCGAAATTTATTCATTAACGCCGACTTCACCGGGTAGCAGGCGGCCATTGTTTGGCCACGTTGCAAAGGTTTTCTTACCGATCAACCGCAGAACGACCGTAATTTGCGACAAGACGCCGGTTGCGCGGCGGCGTATTGTTTTCATGTCGGTCTGTTACTGGCGTGCGCGAACAACGGTTGGATTGATTTTTAGGAGATTTACGAAATATTTATTCGATTTGTTTATTTGCGTCTGTTTGGAGACGATCGCGTTAGTAACGTCATAAGTCATTGTCAATGGTTAGGTATGTAATTAGGTACTACGGAATGATATAGTTGTTATGTGATTAATTATTGTAGAAGTTTGAGGGAGGTGAGTTTTGGTTGCAATGTATTGATTGAGTTCATTATTATTTCGTATTTTTATTTTTGGTTATTTGGAAACGAATATTTTACTTTATATATTCACTGATGAATCCTGAATTTCCTGTAGCATTCAAATGTTATATATTAAACTAATCTTCTTAATAAAATGAAAATGAGAAGATCGAGATTTTTCATAGAGACTTTCCTGAACTTGCGCCACATTGATCGAAGGAACGTTTGATGTGTGAGTAAATAATTTTTAGATTTATTCATTCTCTCTTTTCTTATTTAGCCATTTTATGGATCTACTTTATAACCTGTTTCATTTGACATTTTTAATATTGTTCGATCGTTCGATAGGTATAGTTTAAGATATCTTAGCGATCTGATTGACGTCAGATGATATATTGCCAGAAATTATTTGAACTAATCACGAATAAATCTTCTAGTCTCCAATGTCGATATATCAGCGTTATTCTTCATGCGCGCCTTCGTTTCCTCAGCTCCGATATATGTCAATTTCGACCGCCTATATATCATCAGTGTTTGCCGAGCAAAGCAGAGTACACCTTGTATGATTTCGCAACGCTGAGCCAATAAGGATTCACGAGAGATAAATCTCTCGTTTCAACTTCCTTTGAATAGTTCACAACAAAGTTTACCCGTGGGGTGCAGCGTGCAGCGAGACCGTCGAAACTCATATGCGGTTCAAAGTATTTACGAATATCGGACACGATCTCTTTCGATGTCTGTAATATTTTCGTTCGATATTTTCAGATAAATCAATAGGCACCATGAATATGAACACGTTGACTGCCACGAAAAGCAAGAGCGTTTCATATGTCATTTATTCTTTTCCCATGAAAAATAGAAAGGAAGAATTATTAAATATTTGTATAATAATTAATAATTACGTTACAATATTATCTAGTTATTTACGCTATTGAATATATATAGTCACGGCAGTCAACGTGTCAATTTCACTTTTTTTATAAAAACAACGCAATCGTTTTCGTAACATTTAGAATTAGAGGTATACACCTGACCCTCGATTTACGCGGACTTTTTTCACGTGAGCGTAAATTGGAACACTATGTATGCGGTAGTTTTTACGTGCGATTTCAATTTACGCGATCTGAATTTAGTAACAGCGAATAAAATATTCTTTTGTTTTCTGTTGTCATTATTGTTATTTCTTTTGTCAAGCTATGTGAAATAAATATGTATTTCTAAAATTTATACCAGCTTTTTTCTTCAATATTCTGTTTTCCCTTGTAGTAACAGGCTCTATTTACGCGATTTTCGTTCGCGTAAAACGAACCCACGTGGAACGGATTTTTGCGTAAATCGAGGGTCATGTGTACGAGATAATATTTATTTGTTTGTTTGACAAACATTTGTACAATACACTTCTCAAATTTGATATAGGTTGTGATTGAAACAGATCACATTGTATATTTGATACATCGCGTATTGGCTAGTTCTAACTGGACTATGCGATCGATGATTTTCAACGAGAGCAACTTATACCACTATGTGTACAAAAAACTCGAATACTTTAATGTATTTTAAACGAACAATCAATTTTGATCAGATTGAATATGGTTTAAATGGTAATTAACAAAGCTGCGAAGGTACATGTGTTGAATATTAGAATTCACGGTAATATAATTTACAAAGTGTAAATCATTAACCATTGAAAGTCAACTAATTCTGCTTATTAAGGTATAAAGGTGTAAAAATTCGTTTGATAACATCGCTGATATTAACGGTGAACAGGATCAATGAGAAGTTATCAACTCCTCTTTGAATATTCATTATCAATCATCGTCAACAGTTAATATCGTGTATGTGTTTTAGTTATATCGAAGCGTGATATAGTTCACATGAATTTAGGGATAGTTTAAATCATCAGTTTGCTAGTTTGGAATTTGATGAATTTTGCCGGAATAATTTAACAGGTTCTAAACACTACTATTTAATACCGTACGTCGAAACAATCCGTGACTCTACGATAAACTCTGAGAAATTTGGCATGTGATAGGACAACTGCGCAAAGAAAAATGTTATTGTATTATAATCACTGAACAGAAAGTTGTGTTATAATAATGAGAGCAGCACAGATTTAAGAGATTAGATTCATTCAGATTAAAGACTATTCGAACTTTCAAAGGGCAATATTTATAAGATTTTCATTCTGAATTTATATTTCAAATATTTTACTCCACACTTCGATTTAACTTCCAATATATCGACTCATAGCTTCCAATATATTCCTTTACAAACATTTCTATGTTACAAACAATTTTAGCTAATGTAGTGACACCAATCAAATGATCGAATATTATATTTCTTTCATTTTGTGCATTTTGCTCTATGAAATCGTGTAGCGTTCAACGTGTTAAAGCTCAGAGCATTTCAATTAAAAACATACATTCCAACACCATATAGAGAACTACAGTAGCATTCAAAAGTTCCCAGCCAGATCGTTTTTGGAACTTTCCTTACACAATAAATGCTTTAAGAACTTTGCGTTATTATGACATAAATACATCGTATGAGAGGATGACGTAAAAAAATCAACACCGCATATTTTTTATACATATTTCTTTAGAAATAAATAATTCAGCATTTCAACAGTTTTTGGCCAGAATGTTAAATATTATACATTAAATAATTATTAGAATAGAAAACAAGCATTATTTTGTTTTTGTTGTTTCTGTTTTGTAATATGTGAAATACTATACATTAAATGATTATTATTAGAATAGAAAACAAGCATTATTTTGTTTTTGTTGTTTCTGTTTTGTAATATGTGAAATACTATACATTAAATGATTATTATTAAAATAGAAAACAAGCATTATTTTGTTTTTGTTGTTTCTGTTTTGTATCACGTGAAATACTATACATTAAACAATTATTAGAATAGAAAACAAGCATTATTTTGTTTTTAACATATTACATTGAATATTTTGCCATAATCTTCCTATTAACACGTTAACACTATTTGCCGTTACAATCTTTGCGTTATACTATCACCAACTTAGTTACTTTATTAAACATTTTGATTCGACATCGATTATCTTCCATGTTACGACTGTTATCAAGTAATTCATTAACGTCAGTCATCGGTGACTTGGCATTTAACGACATCACATCAATGTGACATGGATTCAATTCCAAAAAGCGATCCGGCAACTTTCGAACGCCACTGGATCTTGTCAAGTAGTTGCAGTTTCGATCAGAAACAGTAGATAAAGTGTAAAGATTGTTCCAGTGTAGCTGCTGAAAACGTTGCTCTCTTGACTCCTTACTGATTAATTTCCAACTTGATGTTTCAAAACTATTCACTTCGTTCTAAACTGTTGGACCCTTTACCTCGTCCTAAGCGCATTTTCCTGTGACGTGTGGTTACAACGACCTTGTACCGCGAGTGGACGTCAGTTTAACGTTGTGGACTTTCCTCCAAGTTTCATTTGCCACGTCAGGTTTAGCGACGTTTCACTTCAGAAATCCCAGGTTTATGGCGCGTTAGTAGGATATCCAAGATTCTTCCACGCCGCGCGTATAGCTGGCCCGAGCGCCCGTGATGGTTCTATTACGCTTGCCCAGGTAAAAACTAGGAGGATAAAAGGCTCATCCTCTGCTTTGTCTTCCTCTCTTTTCCTTTCTCTCTCTCTCTCTCTCTCTCTCTCTCTCTCTCTCTCTCTCTCTCTCTCTCTCTCTCTCTCTCTCTCTCTCTCTCTCTCTCTCTCTCTCTCTCTCTTCCTCGCCTTTCAACTATCGAAAGTCGACTCTCTTCACGAAATCCTCGCCGAAAATTTTTCCGTGATCCTCTTCGCGCTTAATCATCATTTGCTCATGGTCAAATTACATCTTTGAACGTACAACGAATCTTATTGAAATATCCCCTGATTCCTGCCACGAGCCGCATTCGTTGGAACAAGTTGGGACTCGAAGAGACTAGTGATCTAAGAATTTTATACATCATTTTGGAAATGAAATGTTTTCTTGAAATGTAAGACGATATTTATTCGAGTTACGAAACACTGATTGCTGTGTGAAAAATTGATTTGGTAAATTCGATAATTAAAAATGTTATTAGATTTGAAGGTGGAAACTGATTTGTATGAAAATAAAGCGATTATATGTTAATTACAGTATATTAATATGTTAACTGTATGAATTTCATTATGTTTTCGATGATATTAATACGATGCTAATGGTAAAATATGAATGCGGTTGATTGAGTGGATTACATTGTATTCCAATTTCGTTCGATTGATTGAAATCCAGTAAAAAAGAAATTGACTTATTATATAATAATTTGAGCGACATTAATTTTTATATATGAATTAAGTAATTTCATCGATGAAATTAATGTTCTTGATGTATTTTGGCGATCTACATTGCCGCTGGTAATTTCATATTAGCCAGCCATAGGTATACTCGCAATGGCTGAGTATTGGCTGACCGTAACTACTTAGGCACCAAGGAAATAATGATTATACTATAATTACGGTTCTCTGAATACGGCTGCATTCAATAGGAGCTCAGAGTAAATTAAACTTGTATTACTCTATTAAATGGCAGAACGTGTATTTTACTGTAATCCATTTCTTCCTTTTAAACAACATTATTTTCTACAACAACACATATCTTTTAATATTATCATTCAATTAACATCTTCGAATTAGTCTGGAATGTTTGCAGATATATTCAAGATTAATAATTTCATATATACCATTTTTCTAATTATATCTTTAGTTAACCATCTAATTTAATATTGTTATTAACAACAGCCACTGTGCGATGTAAATAAAAAATATAAGATTCTATTAAAAAAAAAACTAATTTGTAAATTTTTAAAAATAAAATCCTTACTAATAATTTTTATAGTTTTTTCCCATTCGAGTCACAAAGTTGATTTATTAATCAATTTCATGATAATTTCATAGTACAATCATATTATTTCTTTTAACCCTTGCCCTATGATTTATCTCTCAACTCTACTTGGTAAAACAACTTTATCGTTAATAATTCAGTAGAGAAAGAAAAGGATTTTATACTTATTTTGTGTTTACGTTTACTGCAAATGTTAAAGATTGATAACAATCAAGTAATATTTAATTTATGTTAACACATCGCGTACTGGTAACGAGAAATCTCGTTTTTACACGAAGACTCTTAGCTATATAACTTTGCTAATTACCACAACATTTAAAGAAATGTTAAATTTGATTACAACTAATTGTCCATTTAAAATATTATAGAATATCGGTGGTGGTTTACTATTAGATGATATTTGAAAATGTGGATCTTTAGTAAAAAGAGAATTAGGAAAACAATAATATATTTAATAAGATAAAGGAAACAATACGGACAACACGTAAAATACAACACACGACTCTCGCACCAAAAATGTTCTACACCGCTGTCGCTCACCAAAATGTGTCGCTCACCAAAAAGTCTCCCTGCACGCATTTCCACTCGCTTTTATCACACACCCCCATTCGCTCTGTCTTTCTCACCCTTGCACCCTTCTCACTCGCATCTTCCGTCCATAGTCAAAATTCACGCAGTCACGTACACACTTTTCTCACGGTTCAGTCGCTCAGTTCCAGACACTCTTCCTCGCATTCTTTCAGCCACTCGAAATTGTCTAAACGCAGTCACACTATTTCCCAAACATCCCGGCGCCGGTCCGTCGCAATATGACCTGGTCGCCCTTACGCACGCACAACAAACCATTCATCCTACAATAAATATTCTCGATACTACAATATGTTACATAACAATATGATACCTAAGTTGTTTCTATAGATAGTGATATAAGTAGATCTCGCTGAAAATCCGCACAATTCAATTTTCTGATAATTAGCCGGTACGGAATGTGTTAAAAATAAATATATCACATTTAGATTTATCGAATTCAATATAAAATTTTTAACACCAGTCGGACACGTTATTGTAGATATTTTAATTGAAAGTTATGCAGTACTACATGTAAGAGTACACGTCTATCCTCAGAATTACGCTGTTATTTAATTTGAAAGCGCGAAGGTTTACTCGCCGTTCAAGTGTAACTGGATTGCGTGAAGTCTAAACTGTGTATAATAACCGGTTTCCTTCGAGCTCGGAATGTAACTTTCTTATTTAGTTCCTGAAAGTGTAACTGATTAAGGATCGAAAATGTAGCTGCGTACTTTGACCGGTGTTTGAGGCGCGAATGCTTTCGGCGGAAGCAGAAACGTCCGCGGCAGTTTCATCAAATTTCTCACGCCGCCACACGGAGAAGACTATGAATTCAATGCGCGAAATTTCTATCTCTACAGTAAACGTTCGCGCGGAGGCCGAACGGCATTTCAATAAGGTTAAACTAAACTAATTAAGCAAATAGAAAAGCGCGATGGAAAATCATTTTCCATTATTTTCGTTACGGGCCTGTTGTTTCATTTCAATCAGAATATAATTCTATCCGACTTCCTGTCGAAAACACAAATTTCCTTCTAGCCAAATAAATTTTAAATAGCCCTCGAAATAATTTAGTAGATAATTGATTGACTGTTCTATTTGGGATATTCGATTGTAATGTCGTTATTCCAATTTTCTTATCATTCAGATATAAATAGACGATTCAAACGAGAAATCTGATTTAATATTTAAAATTTCATTTTGCGCTTTAGTGGAACTGATTTGATCTATGTCGTACCATATTTATTTTATATACGACAATTTGCATCGAGGTTATAGAAACAAGATGAACTTTTTATGATTAATATAAATAAATTGTTAGTTATAAATAATTAATAAATTGTTAGTAATATGGTTCAGTATTCTTTATTTATAAGATTTCAATTCTACAGTATTGACACATAAAATAATCAATCTTGGAATTAATAATTTTCTCATAGGTTTTCTCGTGGGACATAGTTATGAAATCCTATCCAGTTTGGTATATCGAAACAATTATCCAATGTTTAAATAATTCAGAATTATCCGTGTAAACTCAACACTCAATTATGCCATACGCACTATACAATATAAATGTGCATTTCGTAGTTGAAATCAGATATCCGACTAAACTGCAATCACTGCATTTATTTGATTAAACCTCGAACAGCAATGTAATTTCGCTTCCGTTGTTTAATGAAACTTCCGATTTAAAAATCCTAATTAATTTACGGAGTAGACAGACTGAATCTATAAATTTAAATGCTTCTTAATATTTGAACACAGACACGTAATTTGATACATTTCACTCTTAAACGATTAAAAAATATTATTTACCGATGCTTTTCGCGAATAATAAACATGCACAATTACAATTCAACCAAAACCTCATTTTCTATATTATTCCATTTTTTTTATTTGAATCGTTACATCAATTGATTTATTTCTTATAATTTACTGTATAGTAGCTTTAATATAAATTATTTGATTAAGTTCGTCTTTACAATTACTATTGTCATTGGAAAATTGAACAAGAAGCTATTCAGCATTGACGGTTAAGAAACTATTAAAAGAATCTATAGTTAATGAAATTTTCACCAAGAAACAGTAATAATTTTACCATTTACAGTGGTAATTTCAGAATAGGATCTTTATTTTAATCACTTGTAAGTTGAGAAATCACAAAATCTCCAGCAGTCCTAAAAATCTCGCCCCGTCTTTTAATGTCTTATACTTTAAGCTTGCAATCTTCATGGATAACGCAAGTCTCGGTTCAGCGATAAAAATCCCCTCCGGGTCGGCGACCGGAAACATTAGAAATCCATCTCCAATGTTGAGCACTTGGCTCGCCTGCCCATTGTGACGAGGTACGCCATTGTGAGGGTGTACTAATCGAAGTGAACAGGACTTTTTCAAGGTGAGAGGTCACAATAGAGAGCTTATCGCATATAAAAAGAGGATCGACGTGATAACGGATCTATTCGTTCTATGAGTATCATAACGAAGTTACTGTAATTACATTAATGGCAATAATGGCACAGGAAAATGTATTATTGTCAATTAATGTTTAGTAATATGTTTATTGATACGTTTAAGCTTAGTTTAGTGCGAAAAATTTAAAATATTTATTATCTTATGGTATTCATTATTCTAAACCGTTATTACTACTAAAATATATTTTTAAAATACTTATTTTTATTATTTGAAGGAGAACTGCTATTAAACAAGATTAATTGTAATCATGAAGCAAATCAGTTCCCTCGTCTATTTTTTGTAGAGCAATTATAATGGCATTAAAATATGTTTCTTTGATATTAGCTTTTAATGGTGATCTTCGTGAACATATTGAAATGAAATTAGCGAAATTATGCAGTGGTAATATCTATTTCAATAGTGTTAGTGGAATTAAATTCTATTTTAATTACTGAACATTTGATACGTAGGTATTTAGTGTTAGGCACGTTGTATACCTGCAAAATATTTTTGCATCGCTCTACAACCTGGAAATAATAAAATCGTAAGTGTTATCTTCGTTTCCTGAATTAATGACAGTATCGTGTATTCTGCGTGCCCGCTTTTGTTCGGCCGTCGACTTGACCGTTTCTTATTGTCAAGCGAAAGCCATTTTTCACCCGAAAATGGACTTTTTTTGTTTCGACAGACAATAGAAGCAGTTACATCCATTAGATTAAGCTTCAAAATATTTCACTACTCTCACATAGACATTTCGGAATCTATTATTCTGGAGCTGCACGACAGTGTACAGTTTGAACTAAACATTAAAAAATCTGCCACAGAAGTCAGAAGTTCGAAAAATGGAATTATTGAATCGTTTACACGATTAAAATCAGTGAATTGTACATATAAAAGTTATACATCAAAAATAAAAGAATCAAAATGGACGAAAACGATGAATATTTAAAATTTCCCATAGAAATAAAAAGTACACAGAAACGTTCGTAGCCATGAATTGGATATTACAAATTTTCTATAGAAATACGAAATTGTTTACATCGAAATTCACACGAGCTTTCGTTATTAATTAATTAATATTCGGCGACACGACGTGTGAAATATCAAGATCACCAGAAAAACAAGCAGTCCATATTAATTATCGCGACGATTGGTTGAACTTGACAAGTTCCGGTCAAAATTTAATTTGCTTTAGATCTGAACTTATATTTAAAACTCTAACATATTGATATTAACAATAATTGAATATTTAACGTTGCATCTCGATTGCTACGATATATCGTAGTATAATAGTATATATTCAGTTATTATATAAGCACAATATTATATATTCAGTTATTTTTACATCGAGAACATTACTGAGCACGTCATAATAACATACAATTTTCTTATGTAACTCTAAAAGAAGAACACCTTAAATAATTTTTTCTTCAAGTTTTATATATAAACCATTCACAAATCTAGTCATTTATAAATTTTTATAAACCTGAAACATTTATAAATCTAAAACAGATGGTTTTCCTGATTAAAATCATTGATTAACCAAGAATAGTTTCTCACGATCAATCAAAACGATATAAGACAAAAATTCTTCGAATGCAGAATAGTTCATTTCCATGATTGAAATTATTTCCCACACGAAATTGCTTTATTACAGGCCGCTGTAACGAGAGAAAACATTTCCACGGCAGCCAGTAATCACAATACTTTTGTACTGCCTCCATTCCCGAGACCTATCGCGCGCCAAGATTTTTGATCGCGTGAGAAACACGAAAATCACGCTACAGCAACCGGAACAAAGGAATCGCCCGTAGTGCGGAAAGGATTGCAACTGTTGCACGCCGGAATAACTGCCTAGGAATCGATTCTGCGCACGAGCTCCAAATAACACTCCATGAGGCACAAATTACAGAATTCGACGAAGTTAGTTGTAATAATTAGACAGCGGATCTCGATGCAAATTCGAAGTTCAATACCTTGCACTCGAAAGTTTTTTGCCAGAAATATTCAACATTCTTTGATAAAATATAGACGATGCAACTAATTTAAATAATTTAATCAATAAATTAAGGGGCAAAAGTTACTTTGATATCTTACATAGTGACGCGTTATACAAAGTTTAGTATTAAACATCAAACTTTATAATTTTACTGTATCAAACCAACTGATGACAGAGAGTCACCATCCGAGTGCAAAGGGTTAAAAAATATAATTGAAAATATAGAAATACTCTGGAAAATGATTATTCTTAACAATTACTATGCAAAGTCACACGATTTAGATATTCTATCAATTCCTTCGTTTTACATGCATTGTATACAGTTCTACATTTCCAGATTCCCCATAAATGTATAAAAATCTGCAGTCTAGTAATAATAATCTCGTGAATACCGTACATACTTACACGTATGCCGGGAGCACACTTGAAAATAGATTCTGAAATTAAAATTCAATTGAAAATTGAATATTTCTAAACGTAACAAATAACGTTGCACGTCTAAGCAACAACGAAAACCGATTAACACTACAACTACCAGACGAGTCAGAAATACTCGTTCATGATTACTTCTTTATCAAGTACCGAATCCATAAGAAATTATTCTCCGGGAAACGATCAAAGGAGTTGCTCTCATAATACACAAACTGAATTATAAGTCTGTCGAAGTCTCGGTAGCTGCACTTTGAACGTTCTAATGAAAAAGAAAAAAGAAACTTAGAAAAAGACAATTCGATTGCTCGATAGTTTCAGCGTTAAACATCGCAGCCGGTGCATCGTAAGGCTCGCTCGGGAAATAGGCATGCGCCGCGTCGGTTCGTTGCAATAAAAGCTGAAAATTCATAACACGGTTGCAGTGACTGGTAATGAATCATTTCGTACGTATTCGGGTCAGCCGGTCCGGCCTCCCCGCGAGTATTCGTGTACGCGCGGCCGGCGAGATAGGGCTACACACCGGGATGCGCATTTTCTTGTATGCATTTCCGCGTGCACGCGTGTGCGTCGCGTCATCTGCGATTATATGTATGCACGGAACGTGCACGTACCTACTCACGCAATATTTGCGGGCTGGATAACGCGCGTCTGACCGACACGTGAATCTGTTTCGGATTCTGATGCGATTGCTTTATTCTTGCCGGCGATACCGCGCGCATCAAGATGAAATCATCGGCTAGAATTTTTAATTGTTTGATTGTCGCTGTAGTCGCTGATCAGAGCACCTGTTAGGACAACAAGAGGACAATTTTACGATACGGGATATTATTCATAGAGACGTTCATAACCGTTAGCTCTTCATTCAGTACTTTAGTAGGCCGACCTGCAGCCAATATGCGGCACATAAGGGTTCAGCTTAGAGATCAACCATTGCCTATTTTTTCACTTTAGCCCAGATATCGTAAAGTCGTGTTCCAGAGGGTCCGTTAGAATTTCAGAAAAAGGTGTCCTCAAGGATCTTGACCTATTGGAATTTGCCCAACGTTGCCAAACATTCGTCCAGCGTAGCGACCAACTCCGTCATCCCCGCTCCAGGGAAATACCGCGCTACGGGCGTACTGGAAGGGGATGATACAGGGGTGGTCATCATACTTAGGAAGGGATGAGAAAACCGCACCTGAGGCCCACCATCGTTCATCGAGAGAGAGGGAGTGGGCCCAGGAGGATTATAAAAATCCTTCAGTCAGAGTTTAAAATCAGACCAGAAACAGCATCAATCAGAGTTTAGAATCAGACCAGAAACAGCATCAGTCATACTTTAGAATCAGAACAGAAACAGCATCAGTCAGACTTTAGAATCAGAACAGAAACAGCATCAGTCAGAGTTTAGAATCAGAACAGAAACAGCATCAGTGTAGTTAGAACACAGTTTAGAAACAAACCAGAATCAGAATCAGTTGAGAATTAGAAACAGGAACACGTTCAATCAAGAACACGTTCATTTAGCAACCACGTTCATTCAGGAACAAATTAGAAACACTTCAGAAAACCTCCATTCAGGGAGGTACATCATTCAGTCAATCAGTCATTAGAAGTCGTAGTTCCAACATTGGATGGCCCCTCGAGAAAAATTCAGCATATACTCAAAGGTGCTCGTAACAGTCAGAGGGCTTTACAATACCTTCCAAACTGTTTGGAAAGTTTTGCAAGAAACTGATATGGGGTAAAGTAGTTGACAATGTAAGGAGTTAGACGATAATGTAATGTGTACGGTGGTATCGGATCATTAATTGCATCTAATATTTTTACTTTTATTATGGGAGATAGTGTTGTATCGTGGACAACGCTGGAAATCGTTGCAGTAATTTCATTTTCATTAAATTGAATTCGTTTGAAATTAGAATGGTTAGTAAATTGTAAACCTTCGTAATTTTTAAATTGCGAATATTTCTCTATTTTATATTTCTTGCGCTCACATTTGTTACGAATGTATGAAACCTACTGTATTATTGTTATTTGTTATTTTATAATATACTCTTATCTAATCAGATGTTAAACTACTTGCATTGTTTACATGATCAAAATTGCCACTGATTTTCATCTATGTTTTGAATATCAGAAAACGAATATACTTTCATCCACATATTTCCAGGTAATTGCATTTTTCAGTAGTATCAATAATGAAATAAGAATTAAATTGTAATTTCTTTTTGTAGGCTATTTAAATATAATCCGAATTTATACGGTAATATCTTGCCAGCTCGTCAAAGCACGAGTATGTGAATATTGAATGCAACATAATGGCTTCTTTTAATGCTCTCCGACACGTCTTCGCGATAACAAGAGGTTTCTCCCGGCGAGTCGAGTTCATTTGGTTAATAAAATCTTTATTTCGCGGATATACGAGCGGAATAATATGATTCCGACGTTTTCAAACTACCTCTCGCAACGGGCCGGGTGATTATCGTCAGAAACGCTGCGGAGAACGAAATTTTTAAAAAGCTACCATAAAATAAACGAGACCTACAATGATCGCTTTTATCTCCGTATTACGCCTGTTTTACTCGTAAAAATTCTACATCCCCGTCTCGCGGTGATGTGAACTTTGCAACGGAATGACACAGCGCGATAATAAAGAAAATGTAACCTTAATTCCATTCGGACGGCGGGAAAGGCAGATGACTCCTTATTAACGTGCATGAAAGGATGCTTGATTATTGCGTAACAGCGGGTATTATTGAATAGAATTAGGGAGAAATTACAGTCAACTGCACTATGGCTCGTAATCATGATAAATGCGATGCGCAAAAATGGAGATTTTGCCTTAGAAAATCCGTTGCGAGTGTTAGCACCTACTGTTAGTCTTCATGCTGGAACCTTGTTAACGTTCATTTGAAAAGCATCGCGCAAAAAACATAACGGTTTCGAGATTCGAAACATGTTATTCGCGAAAAACGGAATTATTCATTGAGGTTTTAAATACTAGCAAAGGAAAAGGCTTTCGTTAATTGAATAATTAAATTATTTTACTACAGAGGCTTAATAGCTGCCTTAATTGTATTCTTCAGAATCTCAACTTCCAAAGAATGTATCAACAAACTATTGTAACAGTAACGAGGATCTCAAATAAAAGTTAACAAATATTAATATCACTCAATTTTTTCAAATTCAGCTTAAACATTAATTGTATTATATTCTATGTATAACACAAATGTAAATACTAAATTAAACATTTCTCTATTATCAAGTACACTTTTGTACAAAGTTTAACTTCTTAAATATCTTAAACGTTTATAATATTAAAATTTACACCATTGTGTCCAGGAAGGTGTACAATAATACTGTGCAAGGAAAACTTGATAAATCTTCATAATCAACACAATAAATGTTCAAACTTGAAAAATCCAGTTTGCTTTCCAGATGTCCTCAAAGACTGTGGACGATGGAGAAAAACTATTCGAATGAAACATGACAGATACTATTAAGATCAGCCATTAAACTTTCTCTAACAAAATTACTTTCTCTAATATTACTACAGAAAGCCAACGTGCGTATAAACGATCATATCTGTCTCATTACCCATAAAAACCTACACTCCTACATACAAAATATCAACAACATTACACAACTCTTCGCAGACACACAAAGAAAATTACAGTTCCCTAAGAGAATGTCTCGTTATCATCTTCCTGACCTCTTTCCGATCGTGAATAACGAATTCCAACATTCCTCCCAGGGCAAAATGAGAAAGAACACCCCTGGCAGTCGGCCGGATAAGGCGAGCGGTTAAATATTTCCCCTTCGTGATAAAAATGTTCGCCGAGCCCGCGACGCGTCTTAAACATACAGTCGAAATAACGCGTGTTCGCGCTAGTTTGAACGTTTATCCCGGCTGAAAGACAATGCGTAATGCGGCGTGCACGCGTGTGTACCTAGTCGCGCGGCCACATGCACGCCCGTATCTTGTATCTGCGCGCGTACAGCTGTTCGCTATTCAGAGAGCAAATAAATGAAACGGGGTCGCAATGCAATACCTCCTGGTACGCGAGCTCGTATCAACGTGCCACAGTTTTTCATATTGCCTTCCAGTTACTTCAATATGAAAATCTGTCTTCCGACTTACCCCCAAGCCCTGCATCGATCGTGGTTTTATGCTAATGAACGTCTTGGAACAGTTGTCGGCCCAGCCCGCGCTGTGTCTGTTGTTCACCTGCCGATTCAAATCGCGCTGAAAGCAATACTGCCGCGTTCAAAGGCCGCTTACTTTCCGCGCAACAATCGAACACTTGGTTTGTAACATTCTCCATGTAAAGCCGCGCGTCTTCCAGCGACTCCGCGGCTTACGACGGACATTTCAATGGGAAGACTTGCGGAAACATTCTAGAATACCATTGCCAGTTTTGTCTTTAAGCGTGGCCCATTTTTTTCTGCTTCTCTTCGGGGATCTTTAGAAACGATTCGCTGGGAGTTAACTAAGAGATTATTGGAGATTTGTGATTCGATGTGATTACTGGTGAAATTCGGAAGGGTTCGCTGGAGTGAGATTTTTGGGGAAATGGGTTAACGTGATTTGAGAGTTGAGAGTGTTTGGAATATGGTGAATGATAAATTGTGGTTATTATTTCATGGAGATACTTTTGTGGAATGTTGCTTTTTCTCTCGTTTATTTCACTTTGTATGAATTCCTATATTATTGGGTTTCTCAATGTTCGTCTTTCCTTTGTTTCTGTTTTCACTGAGGAACATTTACTGTCGAATTTGTTCACTTCTGTTTTGTATAGTATATCTAGCAATTAGTATATACAAAGTGTCGGTACGTTTAGTGTTAATAATTTTGTGTTATTAATTTTGAATTAGAGAAATGGTCTTCTTATCTTTTCGTTTATATATTGACGTGGATTGTAACTGTTCTGTGTTATTCTGACAAGAAGTCAGATTATTGTGAAACATTTTTTATCGGATAAACGACAGTATGATGGAAAAATTAAATTCAAAATATTTCTCGTCAATTATTATATAGTAAAGTGCAACGAAAGTTATTCAATGTACTGTGAAACGGAAATAATAACAATCAGACGTTGATGCACGCTTCGCACATCGAATCAGATTAATAAAAGTATAGAACGGACAACGGCAGACTATCCTCCAAATGAACGGTAGCGCCATACTCGTCAAGTTTAATTAGAAATTGCTCATTAAGCCCAGTAGACATGAATATTGTGATGCAATAGGAAGCAATTACCCCACTATACGTATATTAGAGCCTAATAGAGCGAAATCGAGTTTAAATGTACATATTCAATTACTCCGCTATCAAATAACGATTTGAAATGAAGGAAATCGACGTTCGATATTATTTGTCCGCGCCGCTTGTGTTGTTCATCGATTTACTCCACTTTTCACTGCCCAATTAACCTACCTCTTCCCGCATTAAGTCTTCTAAAATTACTTAAACAACTCAATAATAACTTTTTATATAACCATTATTAATCAACCAAAATTTCTACATTTATCGGAATTTCAATACTCCAATATTATTACGTGAATTCTTCATTTCCAAAATAAAAATCGACGTACGAACGTCCAAAAAATCCAAAGATTTTTGAGATCCAAAGTATTGTCAAATTCCTATGAGAACAACGAGACTTGTCATATAATTTATTTCTCAACCATGATGAATACAACTACTTTGACATTAATAATTGATTAAAAAGAAAGTAAAATTCTAGGTACATTCTATGTCTATGTCTTCTTTAAAGTATAATAATTAATGACAGACAAATGTTTTGTTTAAATTCACAAGAATCGAATAATATTCATGCGTGTTAAATTCTGTTTAAACTCTTCACCACGAGTCTGGCACGTTATTATAAAGCAAGGGATTAATTGTCTCTACAAATTGTTTCAAAATAAAATTAAATAGAAAAATATTTGAAACCTTTGCACTTGAGAGCTGAGTCTCAGCCACTACTTGATTTAATGCAGTAAAACTAAAATTTGATATTCAACATTAAACTGTGTATAATGGTGTGTGAAATATTGTGATAAAAAAGCTTTGTTTCTCAATTCACTTGCGATTTCTCTTTGAGTGAATTTCGAAAAATATCGTCTGCATCTAGTTAGAAAATGTTAACCCTCTATGGGCCAAATTTTTGTTCATGCTTATAACAAAAACCTATGCAGTACAAAATTAATAAATATCAACATATGAATGCAAACTAAGAATGTATTCAATAGTTTCAATAATTTCATCAAACGAATATATTTTGTAACTTTCAAGTTATAATGAGGTTAAACTTTCACGCCTGAGCGCACAAAAATTGAAATTAACTGATTATTTTATTTTATTCGCCACTTCCATTGCAAAATGAAATAAACCAACAAGATACCAATATACTGATATATGACTTCAAAGTTATATGAGCCTACAGAGAGTTAAGTATTTCATGTATTATTAGAAATACATTCGAGTGCAAGGGGTTAATTATTCTTTTCCCGAATGATAGAGTCGCTAGCCCGTCTCACGTGAAACGGTCACGAACCTATTCGATAGAAACTGTGTACCTACGAGAATCGATCCCGTGGGCACGCTTCTGGTACATACTGTACCAAAATATCGGTTCATATTTCTGTTCCTTCGCCGCGAAGCGGTCTACGAACGAATAAATGGCGGATTAAGTTCAAGATAAAAATATTCCCGATATATAGACGATGGGCGGCATTGGTGGGGATAAAGCGCTTCATATTCCAGCGAAAGGAACCTCTATCGTGTGACGTCGTGTAGCAGACCGCGATAGAAACATGCCTCGAGGATTACGCAAATCCTAGTTTATTGTTCCCGGTAAGAAAGTTTAGTTCGCTGGGCACGTTTTTCTCGCATCGTTTCGAGAGACTTTGTTTCTTATTGTTGTATGCCCGCTATTTTAAATAAAACGGTCGTTTGATATCGATCACGTCGGTCGATTAAGGAGAAATCGTGTTGATGTGGCACAATGACGTCATCGCAAATCGTACGAGAGGACAATTCTTTGGACGAAGAATTGTTATTACTTTATACTGTTTTTGCATTAACTGCCGACTGTGCATTGACGCTTTGCGAATCTGGAGGCTAAGATGAATTACTTGGACGTTTATTATTTTAGTGACATTTTGAATATAGTAATGTTATATAAGGAACTTAGAATAAACAGTTATGTTTGTTCTGTTATACCAAGAATATATTGTTCTATTATACCAAGTACTAGAACAGAAGAACCAACAACTCCTGTGTTTACAACTTTACTTTCTCAGATTACGATGTAATTGATAAGGAGTAATGTCTTGAGCTAGAAACAGATTTTCCAAGCTGATACTCATTTCTTTTTAGTAAAAATTTTACTAAAAGGGCCAATAATTCAATCTGTATGAATAAATTGTACTAAAGAGTACTAATTAAAATTTTACTAAAAATTGTGCTAAAGAGTACTAATTAAAATTTTACTAAAAATTGTACTAAAGAGTACTATTTAAAATTTAGTAAAAAATTGACTAACCAGTACTAATATATAACATTAAATTAAGTAATGTTATGTAAAAATATATAAACGACCATTGGCCGTCGTATGGCAGTGAATGTGTTGATAATAATTCCTTGAATAATAATTCCTCATCGAAAAATACAACACAATATAATATTAACATTCTTTTGTTCATACACCATATATTTTTAGAAATTCAAACCTTGATTACATACTTATTGACCTATTCATATAAATTGAATTATTAGTAATAATTCATGAAGAATTATTTACTAATAACATATGAATATAATAATATATGAGGATACATATTTTCAATCGATGAGTTTAGCGAATAAAGTTTACTAAAATAACTCATCTTACGTATTGTAAATATTTCTAAATGGATATTTAATTTTTGTTTGTAGATTCTGTAGGTTATCACATATTTATAAAGTATCATATCTTTTTGTGAGAATTGCGGAAATAAAACGTCACATACGCAGTATGTAAAATTAACTTTACGATAATCATCTCTAAATAATTTAATAGTTTAATTTTCATGGTTTCTGTGGTTAGGAAAGTTACCAGCAAATTTTGCTTCTGTACTATGCAGCTAATGTTGCTTCAATACCGTGATAAACACAATTAACCCTTAAAAGCTGGCTTCAAAGGAAACACGTTAATGGTATCATTGTTACGTTACAGTAAAATACATGAGGGAAGAGGTGTGTTACATCAACTTACATGATAAACCTGTCATTACCTGTCATCCGGGTAAATATCCAAAAAGTTAGGGTCGCCAGTCGTTTCATTTTTATCAGTAATATTAAAACAAAATTCCCGGGGGATGAAATTTCAGCCGTGACAGCCCCTAATGGCTGAACGTTAAGTTCAATTTAACCCTTTGAGGTCGAATATCGTCATACTGCCAACATCAGGCTTCGCTATATAAAATCGAAAGTTGCCAGCAAGTAATTACATTACTTGAATAACAAAAGATCGATGCATAATTTTTAACTTTTCTAGTATCTAAGAATTCGATATATAATTCGACTTTACGTGGAAAAGGTGTTTAATACTATCAGAAAATTCTAATTCGCGAAAACTTACGTTAACTGTGTCCATATTTAGTTGCCACATTACAAATAACACCAGATAATTCTTGTGTACAAAAGTTTTAAATACTCGACACTGAATCCTTATGCTAGCAACCGAAATATTTATGTTTCTTCAGTTTTTATAGAACATAACCTTAATTATTCGATTTAATTGTGCGATTAACAATACAGATAAGTAGAGACTTGTATAGAAATTTTCAGATGATAGTTAAATTCCTTATAGTTTATAATTCTTTAAATTCTTTATATTGGTGCCTAAGTTAAATAAATAAAATCTGATAGTATATATTTCGAGGTACAATCTAAATTCGAATTATTCAGTTCAATTTTAACCTCATTCAATTTTCTTCGCGACTATGCCTGATAGATTTATTGTACTATTAATAGAGTATAGGAACGAAAGAAATTCTGATAATAATAAATGAAATAATAATAAAATAATCTTTCAGTTCAATCTGTTTGTAACGAAATAACATTGATATTTATGAGACTGGGTTAAAAATCTTCACCATGTGTCAGATATTCTATAGCAGGGGTTTAATTAAGACGAAAGTTAATATTAAAAGGTTTAACTCAATTGAAGAATTGATCTAGATCTATATTACAATATTTTTATCTAAATGTTTTATTTTCAAAGCACAAATCGACGAGGGTTAACCCTTTTTGATTGGAAATATAGACATATAGACGACGTTGTTCGAAGCTAATTTAACGATAATTCACAGATAAATTAAGCAACAAAACTATTTTATTCAAATATTTTCCGTAGCAATACAAAGTTTCGTTTAAAATACTAAATACTCAACTTCATAGTTTTACTGTATCAAATCAAGTGGTGACTGAAAGTCACCTCTCGAGTGCAAAGGGTTAAAAGAATCGATGTTCGATGCAATTTTATCATGTTCCCGCGAAAATATAAGAAACTGCATAAAAGAAAGCTTCGAAATGGATACCTATATGCCCGACTGCTAAGATGTGGGTTAACGTTGCCCTTTGTCACGATTTCGATGCGACAGTTCCCATTGTCTGATTCGTAACGTGTTCAGCGGCGCGAAGTTGTAGGCGCGAGCACGAAGTTACCTGACAAAATTGCGTGTAACACATTGTGTCCCGTGATTTGTTATGCAAGCGACGAGTAAACTGAATGGGACATAAGTGCTCGGACCGTTGCTGCATTCCCAGCAATGCGGAAGGAAGAATCTAAGTTCAGTTCTTTCTTCCTCGAGTGAGTCTCGAGAGAGCTGAAAGCGGGGGAACTACTTTGCGATGCAGATGATTTCAAGGTGAAACAGCATTTTCAAGCCAATAAGATACGTGTTTCAAATTTCGTTAATGCATTTGCAACTGCGGCATGTTGGAGTATCTGCGTTGTGTTGTTGAGCAAATGTTGTGTGTACAGTAAGTATTTTCAAGGTTTCCTCATTTTAAGGATTCTCGTGCTTCAGGTAAATATATTATACACTTTCTGTGCGTCATCTGTTAAGATATGAATGTTTTAAGATAGGTACGTGTAAAAAGTTAAAATTAGAAGTCTAGTTTACAATAAAATAAATAAGTGAAGAGAGAATGAACAGCAATGCGATTGCAAAATAAGAGATGGATCAATAACTAGACATCTCTATTTTATATAATAATTGGGCAACGCAATGTGAACTATATGTTACTATGAATATTCAATTTTCAAGAGTCGAGTATTCAAATTTAATTTCATCGAAAGGTATTGCGAAAATGTGTCTTAACGCTATTTCTACCGAAGGTATCAAGAGACACTTTTTTACATTTTAACTTATAATTGTTCTCTCAATTTAATAATTTTTCCTCTATTGAATTTCGGACATTTCCTGTAGTTAATTTCATTATAGATATTGGAAAAGTCGATAAGTCAATTCAGAATATGAAACTAAACTTGAGACATAATTTTAAGATAAAATTTCGGGTGACTTTCGACACGCTCGGTAGAAATAGTGTTAAAATAATTTTCTTTGGTTTTTAGAAATGTCTCGTGACCTCTACAGCCACCTACGTGTACAGTGAATTTTTCCTTAAAAATTCTTTCTGCGACGCTTTCATATTACTCGCATATAATACAGGTAAGACGAGGAGGGAATAATATATTATATTTTAGAAAAAAAAAAACACTGAAACCGATGAGAAAGTTCAACTAAAAAGTGTTCCTAATTTTCTTTCTCCAAGAAACTCGTTTTTCTTTTTACATTGTTTCTGCTACGCCCGTCTTCCCATCTTCACACTGAACTTCAAGCTGACATCATCCTTGAGAGCGTAAAAAAGAAACTATGCGCATTATGAAGCTTTTCACGGAAAATTACAATAACGTCTGCAAACGGTAACCTGAAAGCAATTGCTTTTCACAAGACACACTTAAAAATCGATGTTGAAACCTATTATAACACGAGTACTTGTAAATGCAAAGGTACTCTGCATAATGTTCCTTTATACACCGGTTGTTATACTATGCTGCAAGCTCGATGAAGCCTAATTAGAGTTACACGTGTCCGTACGCACTTTAGCTTACGAAGTAATTTTAATTCTAAATCATTCGATTTATTAAACGTTCTTTAACCTTTGATATTGATACGTTGGCTGCCACGAGAATTTCTAGCGTTTTGAATAGTAATACCTTTTCTTCTTTTCTTCTTTCAATATTTAAATGATATTGAAAATAATTAGTAATGGTTTAGTATCGCGGTAGTCGTATTACGCTATGATCTAGTTGCTTATGCTACTAAATATTTTTATTTAAAATCTAGTTTCTTATTGTAATTGTTCTCTAGCAATTTGGAAGCTCCGGTAATCGGTGACCATCGTGGCAGTCAACGTATTAAATGATTATGGAACGTTGAAAAATGTGTAAGTACGGTTTTTTCATAAATTACAAATGCTTGATGGAGAATAATGTATACATTATCGGGGAAAGGTTAAAAATTAAAATGAACATTGTATTGTTTTTCATGTTTTTCATACAAGTTGCAAAGAATCAGTTTGAATGTTTTTCGGTTCCTATTTCGTATGATTAAGGGTGACACGAATTGGAAGAAACTACAAATGCGATTCTGTTTTTGGCCTGAAGTATGATACGAAATTTGTCAAATGCTTATAAAGCGTAATTATCGAGAAAGAAGATTAATGTAGTATATCATCGGGTATGGCACTCGCGTACAACAAAATGTGCGACGCTTTCTTTGGCTAGTGATTTATTTGTTTATGTGTAACGCGACTGCCGAAATTTATGTACAACAGATACGTTGATCTTGTGCAGGAATTGGAATAAATTTATAGCACAGCTTATTGGTGCAATATAATCATACAGAGATTTAGGTATGTAATAATAACCAATATAAATCTATATGAATAACGGGTACCGATATGGCTGATAGTTGAAAAATATTTAAAAAACAAAAAAAATATAATTCCAGATAGTTACATATTGTTATCGGTACAATATAAATATTGGAAATATTTATAAGCTATAAGGGTGGCAAGATAGAAAAAATTTGAAATAGGTCTCTATAATAATGGTTCAAACGAAAAGGTGTTAATGAAAATTTACATTCTATCTCTACCTATAGAAATATAATATTATTATATCATCTTGCATAATATTTTGCAAGATGCGGTAACTAAAATATTAAAATACAAATTGTTCTACTATCTCGTAAATCTCAACAAAATTCGTTTCACTTGACATGTACCCATAAAAATGAACAGTGAACTTTAAGTATATACAATAAACTGGTCAATCCATAGTTTTCACGATTACAATGCGCAAATATATCTGTTTTCCTATCGAATTACAAATAATTTTACTATCACTTCCTCCTAGATCTTTCACAATAGATTCAACTAAACGTGAAACATTAAAATATAAATATCAAGGCGAACTAAGTTTATTTCTAGGTCACAGCTCGTGCTGCGTGCATTATAATTTCGAAAAATTCTATACGAGAATCGATGGTCATTCATTTCCGCGATAAAATCATTTTTGCTTACGCGTCGGCCGACGCATTTCCATGGATCGAATGTAAATGTGTGCAAATGTTTGTGAATATCTTTGAATATTCATATTTAATAAACATGTATTCAGCCACAAGAATCACTGTACAGTTTATTAAATTTGATACACGGCGTGCCGTTCGATATGGCGGCGTAAAGTAATCGGCCGTACGAAACCATAGATTCGTTCATAATCGCGGCATCGCGGTGCCGGGGAATAACTGTACAGTGGATTACAGATGGTTAAGCATGTTTGTCAATTGCAGTGCTTGTACGAGCATTCTCACGTTGGAAGGCTGTATTTGGCAGGGATAGTTTGCACAAATGATTAAGAAATGATTGATCATGTTTGATTTTGCGGTGTCAATGGCGCCGCTGTGTTTCAAGTGTATCTGCACTTACATGCACCAACATCGTACGGTGATGCTCGTCAATAAGTTTCATTTACTAAGCTCCGAGAATCATTCTAATAATTACAGTGAAACATTCGATTTTTAGAATAATGTGGTTACCATTCTAATGCGACGTTCTAATTGTCCTAACCGGTTTTGAATCAATTATCAGAAGATTTCTGCAGAGTAAAATAGAATTTGGTTATCTTAGTAAATTAGAACGTAAATTGAGAATATTCGTAATTATAGCATATGAAATTCATTTGAATCTTCTACGAATCAATTATCAGAAGATTCTTGCAGAGAAAATAGAATTTTGTTATCTTAGTAAAGTAGAACGTCAATTGAGAATATTCATAATTATAGCATAGTTACGAAATTCATTTAAGTCTTCTACGAATCAATTATCACAAGATTCTTGCAGAATAAAATAGAATTTGATTATTCTAGTAAATTAGAATATAAATTACAGAACGTTCATAATTAGAATATAGATATTAAATTAATTTTATAAATTTGTATAATATTGCCATTGTTTCTGATGTTATTAAGATAGTAATATTAACTGTTAATTAGAGTATTGGTCACGATATTTCAAGATTTCCCTGTGTAATAATATTTAATGTGGATTACGTTACTTTATATTATTTCATTATAATTGGTTTGCATGGGATTTAAAGATAGAATCATTTAAGTTGCCATTTTTCTGCGGCACAAGGGAAGATCTTCGTCGCAGCGACCGCCATAAATTGTTACGGAGCTTAGATATAACGCGGACAACGACTCGCGCGAATTTCACAGTAGCGTTGCAGCAGAATAGAACAATTTCCCGGTCTGACATGCTTATGTATCATTAAGACAAACTCGTGTAATCCAGGTGGCCGCGGCACAGAAGAAATTTGATCGGTATACGATAAACCGTAATGCTGACCGCATATTAATGTCGCGAGGACAGTGCATAACGTCGTCCCTGATGTTATGAAGCTTAAATTTAAATATTGAAATACCGTGTTTAAAATTATCATCGTCGCGCTGGTAAATATTTACCCGAATTAATATTCAACAGTGGTAAATGGAAATTTACAAATTAACGGAATGCTTTAATCGAGCAGCTCTGAGAAACTGACTTTATATCGAGTTCATTAAAATTTTCCTCAAGAAACATTGCTATAAATTTCACTCTGCATGAATATTTACAGAATTTCTGTTTCTACTGGGAAATTATTGGAAATAAAGTAACTTCTTGAAAGCGTGGATGTCGTAGAAGAAAAAGAAGTTATTAAGTAAGGGATCAATGGATTCTTCTAAGGACTGTTCAATTACAGATCACTGTAAATGCAATCTTCCAATAACATAAATATTACAATGCTGATATTACTCGTATATTCGAATAATATTATTTAAATAATCAAAGACTGAATTTCAAGCGATCGTCAAGCGAACTTTTTATTATACAGTGCCCTCCAAAAAAAAGTTATTTAATTGTATGTTCTCGTTTCGTTAAAACGCAGTGCTTGTGACGTATAACGTTTTTTATTCAAATAAATTCCATGAGCACGAAAATGTTACAGAAAAAGTCATAACGTTTCCCTCGATTCATAAAGCATTTTTCTTCTGTTTGCGCGCAGTCGCCGAAAACATAAAACACAAAAGAAAGGTTCCGCAGCTTTTAACTTTCTATTCGTTACAAATTTCTCGTTGAATGGCGGCGATGTAAAAATAAACAATAAAAAGAAATGCAATTACAAAGTGAAGCTGGAAAGTATTTACTGTTAATGAAATTGGTGAAGCAGTCGCAGTATACCACGACGCAGCTGAAAGTTGCGAAAAAAAAGAAAAAAATGGAAGACTGTAGGCATTCTCGGGTAAAGCCAATTTTATTAAATCCCTCGGACTTTAGTGAATAAACGCAAACAAAGAAATGAAGGAGCAGGGTGTAATTAACAAAGTTTTGAGGTTCTCAGCTTTGGATGGCTCTTTATAACCAACGTGTTGCCGCTGATAAAAAGTTATTTGTGCAAAACTGGCTCGGAATTGCAAAATGAACTTTTCGTTGGTTGCTTGATCCTTGAACCAATTAGTTCTTAACGTATATCGCCAATTTTACAATTTACGGTGTACACATTGTATAACTGAATATACCCGTTCCATATTCGAGTGGAATATTCTTTAAGACTGCTTCTGTGAAACGTGATGATTCTAATACATTAAATATCAAATGCATAATGAATACCTTGCACATATTCAATATTTATTTTATTCAGATTGTAAATTCTATTGAAATCAACGTGCATATTCTCACTTGTGGATTCTTCCTATACACAAATTGACAAAAGCAAAAAATAATTTATTACTTATTACTAGTATTCATAATTAATTACTTCATTTTAAACATAGATATAATTATCCATAAAACTAATTGCATACAAATAAATGAAAACAAGCAACTCGGATAAAATCCACATATTTCTCATAGCCATTACGGTAACAGTAAACACATTGTATAAATATAAATAAAATTTGTTTAGGGTTTAAAAAAATGGTAATCCGAACATTTCCAATGTCTAATGTCGAATGAAGACTCATCTACGATATCAAATACACAGAACCGAAAGTGAAGAGGTATATGCCTTTTTAAGGGGAATCTCCATTAGCAGAATAACAACTCGACGAGACTCACGTTTTGCAAAATGACGTTTAGTTTCAGTGAAAACGTCCCAACAACAGGAACTTCCTGTTAATTTTCGTGCCTTCGCTCTTCGTACTTCTCTCATTCCACTTCCGTCCGTTTAATACTCGTTATTCTTATTCCACGTTTTTATATAATTAAAGTCTTCTGTAAGAAGTACCTTTCTCCATTAACCATGGTGATCAACGGCTTTGCGTTTTTGTGCAGGTCTCGACGAATCACTCACTACCTGCATACTAATCCGCCTTATCCGTTTGGAATGTAGTCCACGAAATAAAGAGTGCGCCCTTATTACGTGCACTTAAACTACGCTGGTTTCCTTTAAATATGAGTAGAATAATGAAAGCGTGCCACGGTTTGTACTTTTAGCCATTCCTTCGGAAATTCGATCGCTTGTTTACGTAAACGCCACTAGCTATTCTATATACTTACTTATTTGAGTTTATTTTAACCTCATGGCTATCTGAACTGCAAATATGTTATATTAGTAATATTATATGATTAGAAATAGTAATAATATAAATAGTAATGACCTACATCTAACCCAGATTAATTCTCTATCAGAGATATTAATAATATTACATAAATATTACTAATATTATATCATTAAAAATATTCATAATATTACATAAATATTACGCAACTCTTGTTATAAATATATAACACGAAAAAAATTTTTTTAATTACTTTCCTGTACTTACTATGAAATTGTCAATTAGTCGTTCCTTGATTTAAATATTAAATTATAACAACGTGAAAATTATTGTTTATCCTGACCCAAAATATCTATTTATCTAGCTGAGTACGTATATCTGATTTCACGCAATAAATTAATGCAACAATCAAATAATTAGCTAATTCATGTAATTGCAGTTATACATTAATTGATTGCTGTTACAGTTTGCGTAAACGCGAAATCATTGTGTCGTGCTTCACAGATACTTCACGTTGTTGGCTAGTACACTTATTACATTTAGATTATAAAATGCCATCAAGTTAAGTGGCTGAAAGCGCTCGGCGATTGTGTTCTCGTTAAAAGTGTGTTTTAAGGTGCAGAGCAATAAACAACATTTATTTTAACGTTGCAATCTCGTGTCTCGTAATATTAAAAGTTTATTTACCTTTTGAACGATATACTTTTCTCTGCACGTTTCTCTATATCGCCATTGCATCTTCCACTACATTTATATTAAATATTTCAAATTACATTGTACTATACCGACAATTCAATTATGATTCAGTGTTACTCTGCAACTTCTACAGTACGACTCAAATCGAGAATTGAAGAACTCAAAGAACATTATACATTTCATATACATAAACAAGTATTTACCTGTAATGCCCGAAGAAAACTAATTCGTGCGAAAAATTCAAACGCTATACATATTCCACTGTAATAATGGTAATTCATAAAAACAGAATATTAAGTGTAACAATATATACTATATTCGTTCCATTGTATTAATTCCATGGAATGCAAATCCGCGTAATCCTTTTATTTGCAGAGTTCTCGTCGCGACAATTGTATTTTGTCGTTGACAATCAGAGCGGTTTTTTCCCCCGAAATTGATTTTACATATTCACAAATTTCGCCGGAATCTATAGGAAAACGAAACATGAAATTTATTAAAACCAAATTCAATTCCGTCGCACGAGCCGCACGCGTAATGTTGGTTTTAATCGAATACCGTCGGTAGGAAACATTCAGGTCAGACACCGTAATAATGTTCCGCATTTGCGTTGAAGTTCTATAAAGCGCCGCGGCGGATGAGAAGAAAAATGTGTACCGCCATAAATCTCCCGAATATGGAAGCCACTCGGCCCGAATGGTTATGAAAGAGATTGTAACATAAATATTTACTTTAAGAGGAAAGTTTTTCCGTGCGTCGAAATGTCACTTTCTAAGAGTGGCACAATGCAATTTCCACAAACTTTCCCGTAATTCACGTAACAATACACGCGACATTTCCTTTTGCGTGTGTAACTCCGCTGAATGTTTTAAGTTTTCCTCTTCTTTCGGCGTTGCTTCTTCATTCAGTTATCAGGAACACAGGGAAATGAAATCTTTCATTGAAAAGCTACTATTATATTCAAGTCACTTAACATTTCCATGTGGAATCAAGATTTGACGATTACACGTTTCGACCAGTTTGCTGCTCTCGACTTACTGTTACCTACTTATTGATAATTTGAATAACTCCCAAAATGTTTACAATTTCCCCTCCAAAAGGCCAGAAACGTCAATTACGGCGTCAAAGCTAATGTTAACACATTGTACGCCGGCTAAATTTCAGCCAGTAAAAACGCGAGCGTCGGTGATTATACTGATACATTTTTAAACATCAATCAAGCCGAAATTTCTAACTTACGAAAAAGAATAAGGAATTCGATTTTGTGATTTTACTTTGGATTTGTGTTGTACATATCTAAAATGTTACATGAACGTAAGATTAGTAATTAAACGATAGACTAAAACTCCCGCATTATCGCGGGGCCGGCGCGCAATGTGTTAAACAATCATTCAAACAGAATCGAAGAGACCAGTGCTGGTCTTTCGCCAATATTCGAGATGGATATGCCACGGAAGCGACGTTAATAAAGCTCGGTCATACAATTAATATCCGTGGATTTGTGACAAAATTGATAAAAAGGGCGGCAAAGAAAAGGATAAGCTGGAAGAAGAGTTGTCAGCTACGAGAATACGGAGGATAATTTTGTCGTCTTCGAGGTAAGTAAAGGAGCCAAGAAAAGGAAATTCGTCTCCAGACACCAAAGAAATTTTTCACTGGGCCGTCCGCGAGATCGTCGCCGCTGCAATCTCCCAAGTAACCGCGATGTATAAGGATGTTCCACTTTAATTTTCCCCCGATATCGTCATTTGTTTTAAGACGGCAGAATTACTTTATTTTAAAGGAGGTCATTCTACATTTGGAATGATACTTTTACGGGTGCACGCTTTAAATACTGTTTCCTCTTTCTGCTGTCTTCCTTTTTTTAACGAAGTATATAAACATTTCTTTGCTAAAATCGTCGTTGTTTCATCGTTTAACACTTTAACTGTCACGGTGGTCACCGATGATCGGAGCTTTAAAACTGCAAGAAAATAATTATGATTTGGAAGATAATTGATTTCGAACACAAATTTTTCGTAATGTAAATAACTAGATAGTAAGGTAATATAAGAAGTTTCGTATCAAAGAATTAGTAATTCCTGCTTTGTATCTTTCCTATGGAAAGAATAAGTGATACAGAAAACGGCGATGTTCATCGTGGCGGTCAACGTTATAACCTTTTGACTGCGGCGTACACTCACTGACCGAAATGCATATTCCATCAAATTTAGTCAGTAATTAACACATTGCATACTGACAAAGAGATTCTCGTTTTTATATGAAGACACTTAGCTACGCAACTTTGCTAATTACTGCGGCATTTGAAAAAATATTCAATTCGCATCGAGTTGATTATCTATTTAAAATATATTACATAGCAATATGATATTCGAGTTTTTCTATATATAGCGATATAAGCTGATCTCGCTGTAAATTGGCATCCGCAGAAATCAGTTTTCTGAAAGTTAGCCGGTACGCAATATATTAAATATAAAAAAAGTCCAAAATATATAATCAGAAACAAATTTAACGAGGGAAATTACAGAAACCATTTACATGTTTATTCTGCCACTTGACTATTATCCATACATCTGATTCATTTATAAGATCAGTATGTATAATTATGTCGTTCTTTAAGTTGTTCTCTTCAAGAAAATGTATGATTTTGTTCAAACTGACCCGTAGAGGTAAGTATATAAAACTATCGGTAAACCTAGACGTTAAAAGGTCAACACCACGTAATATATGTGCCCGCGTAAATCGAGGATCAGGCGTAGTGACGTACAATGACCGTCTTCTGAGCCGTCGATATGGCGCCGCATTTCCGGCGCGGCGTTACCGGTAGAATCCCAATGGTATACCAGAAAAACTGGAGCAACGGGCGCGCGTAGCAAAAGAAACCGCCCAATCGCTTGAAATCCTTCGCTCGCGGAGGCCGCGAGGGGCGTGCGCCGCGCGGAACTGTTTGTGTAGTTGAAAATTAATCACGCCGGCGAAATAACACGGCTGAAAACCTGTTACGGTGAGGAACTTTCCTTTTAAATGCGATGAAATCCATTTTCCGGGGGAAACGCAGGCCAACTTGCCCCGCAGAAATATTTCACTGGTATCCACCCCCCCACCCCGCCGACCCTGTAATTTCGCGTTTATTTAAGGCTTACTTCGAGATCACGATGCGAAACTGCTCGGCGTCGATCAGCGGTGATGATATTGCTGTTGAAGAGCACGGCAAGTTTCGTGATTAACGCGCTCTATACGTTCTCAAGAAACGTTCCGATTGAATTGTTTTACTCCTTGCGGACGAGACGTTTTTAAACTGTAACGGTAACCGCGCCAGGAACCGGCCGGATGACTGAATTTCAAATTCTGCGTCTCCTTTCGTTCGTTTCTATCAATTCCTATGTTGTCCGATTAATGAATTTCTCAATGTTTGCCTTTTTGTTTATTTCTATTTCTATTAAAAGAAACGTATCATCTAATTTGTTTACTTATATTTCGTAGTCAGTTGTTTTGACTGATGTTAGGAAATTGAAGAACAGAATTGTGCAACTGAAGTTTTGAAGGCTAGAATAGTGTTACTATAGTCGAAGTTTTCAGATAACAATTGCAAAATTATTTTTAAAATACGAGAGAGTGTTGACAAGTAATGAGACGAATTTTATTTTGTATATTCTTTCAGTTTATTATTATGTGATAATGTAATAAGCAAATTGTTTTATTGTAGCGTGTATAATAACAATAACAACAACAACAACAACAATAATAATAATAATGAATTACAGGTATTTTATCCATTGCTCACATTTTCTTAAAATCTTTTTTTGTTATCCAGACAAATTGTTGGCATGGCGTAGTAGTTAAGAGATAAATTTGTAAGTGAAGATTTAAGTAATGAAAATTATTCTATCGAACTTGAATAATTTATTACATGAACTAATCATCTGCCAAAGTGATTCACTCCATAAAAGAAAATCAAAATAATCAGAAAACTGGAGCTAGCAATTTTTAACTGTCAACGACTGATACGATGCTCAAAGGAATATGATTATATTAATTAAAAGTAGCTTTTCCGTGAAACTTTAATATCTCTCAACGCAATATAATGTGACCTTTCACTTCAGTCGATACGAATTCTGAAATTATTCATATCCATGAGATTCAAGTATTTTACAAGGTAAAGATCTAATCAAGATAACTAAACCGCGGAGCATTATGCATAACCGACAGTATTCTGCAATCTAACATGTATAATATTCCAATTCTATGTTTGATTTCTTTCTCGATTAATTTCTTTCTCTGGCCTTCTTTTGGAATAATCTGTAAAATTCGAAACTCCCATGAAATTCTTCAGTCTGGAAATCCTCATAGATTCTCCGTTGCACTTGTTGAAACAATTTCATTCGGCTTACTTGGTGAACGCGTTCTCCGGCAACCGTGGATGAATAAATCAAAGTGGAATAGTCGGTGTGCAGTTGTATTTAATCCCTTTACAACAGAGAATGAGATATACGAACCAATGACGTTCGCTATGGATGAGATACCTCGCGATTCCGTATCATCCCTCTGACGAGATATCTCGCGATATGTTTATGTTTCTCAATAGCTGGCGTTCTATCGCGGAACAGTAACCTTCGGTTGCGCACCGCCGAAATTCCAGCGGTCTGTTCCCTCGAACATTTCCGTCGCATAACGCATGTGAGTTATTTCTAACAAACGCGTTTAAAATTCTTCACTTTCGAATACACTTCGCTGCTCCACTATCATTGAAGGTAATTTCATAATGGAATGTTTGAAATTCTTTATCACTGAAGTCAGATAATTGTACAAGTGAAACATTTATGAAATTTTCTACGATGAATGTGAACTGAAGTGTCATCTGTATAATATTCAATGTACAAACGAGTTCGACTCTGCATTAATAACCAAAAAATAGTAATAATAGTAATTGAGGTCAAAGTAATTAAGGTTTACCGACGATTAAAAAAACCGTCATTTTGCGTAGCTTTTAGTAGCGCGTTCGATGAAACAAAAATACTACTTGACAAGTTTCGTCAGCCTCATTATCATAATACTGAAGCTACTTATTTATCTTCGCAATCTCCGCAGTGGATTAATGACAAGAAAACTTACGATATTTGGCGTCTCATGTTTGTATTTCTGCACTATGTGCACCTCACGTCTTTTCAAAGCTTCTGGTTTTTACCTATATAAGCTGAAGCGTGCTTATAAGTCGTTTAACACATTGTTAACCGGCAATTTTACACAAAAGCCATCCCAAGTCACCGGTTATTATTCTGTAATCAAGTATGAAAGTGAAACAATCTAAATAAACTTCAGCATACTTTATTTATAAATAATGTATTGAAATGAAACTTTCGGCATATCTTGTATACAACTTTGTATATTTTGCTTTTGCAATATTCTATGTTGCCCTGTGTTTCAAAAATCGATATAGCTGATGCAAGTGCAAACACGAGTTAACTCGTGACCGACCAACAACGTGTTAAGACAGTATAGAACATCAAATATACAAGGAAGAACTTGAATACTAGCTGCCTTAGAGTGTTTTTGCCTTTTTTTTCGCTCGGTAAAGTTCTTAACGTTTACAGTGTAGGCTATTTGCATTTAAAAGCAGCGGAACCTTAGCGTTCAGAACAAAAACGCTAAGGCAATAATAACTAATAGAAATTGACTCGATTAAATATTATGAATTTCGTTATATTATTTGTAAAACGATCTTCTCCTCAAATTACTTCTATTTTCAATGAATATTCGAAGCACACGTTTCCAAAATACAAGATTAACCCTAATCGGACCACGATGTGACTTTGAGTCACATTTGAACTTTTCACTTAAATTTTCAATTATTTCATATCGCATTTCCAAAAGTATTTTTGGGTTTTTACAATTTGGGTCCCACAAACAAAAATAATAACATTTTAATCATTCCTTTTATTCTCGTAAGTGACTGAGAGTTACATCGTGGTGTGATTCGTCATAAAAACACGTGGTACGATTAGAGTTAAAATCGATAATGTGTTTGCTAGAGATGATTAGATTTCGAAAATCTTGCTTTCCGAAGTTTCACTCTTTATTTAAAGTATTCTCTCATTTAAACTACAGAAAATGTAATGTTTCAAGTAATGCTTAAAACGTTTCCCCCTGAATTTTCTCCCAGCTTCGTTGGGAAAACAATTCCCGCTGCGTGATTGGAGATACAAGTGATAGATGGAAGAACTCGTGCGAGTATAACTTATTCCACGATTCATCTATAAGAGTAATCTAACTACACACGGTATTTCACGTAAAAATATTGATGATCATTCCGAAAACAATATAATAGGGGCTCGAGTAGGGGCTAGAACCGCACCAGGACTTTATTTATTAGTATTAATCTGGTTCCGATCACGGTAACTGCGAATAAATGAGATTCTATATAGATTTCGGTTAATCACGTGTGATGTATAGTTGGGAGTATACCGCAGGTTACGATATATCTCGTCCGCAGGCGTATGAGCAACAACATCGGGTCGCGAGATATCTCGTTCATCGTCGTGATGGGCTTGAAAATATACAGGGTGGACCGCGTAAATGGTATCAGATAAATATATTCGATATTTATGGGCACAATAAGACTCGGATCACAAGACAATTAACACTTGAATTGCCGAACGTTTAACATGACCGATATGCAATCGCTGTAAAAATTGTAACACTAGATTACTTTCAGTTTCTTTAGGTATTTATTATGATACTCAAGTGAAACTATTTATTTTCGAAATTATTTCGAATATATTCTTTTAAGATATCAATCACTGCGAAACCAGAAAACCAGTCATTTCGAAAGTTACGGTAGTTCTAGCGATAAGTGTCTGATTAAAACATTCCAGTAATTTGTATTGACTATGTAAAGAATGGAACGCAATTAAAATTCAATGCCTCTGTGATTGCATTAAAGAGCTAGCCATTTTTATTAGTTTCATTTGAAAGACACTATAAACATAACAACTGGATTCTGTCTCGCCCATCAAAAACCAATGCAACGTCATTCTCGTTTCCAAAGAAAGGAAACTCTGACAGCAGCGAAACAAACAGCACGTAGATTGCAAAATCGAGTTCGACAAAATCATCTGTTCCACACAACTTATCCGAGCGAGCACAAAACTTGAAATCAAAGAAACAATTTCCAATAGCAATTTCCTTCGCAGCGTTATTCCTTCGCCGATCGAATGTTCATCTAATTCGATGTATTATTCACTATACCGGTCGTTCATGAAACATTCATATCCGCGCCGGAAGCGTTCCTCCTGGACCGAAGAATTTTTTCGCTCAGGCGTTCCTTGCGTCCGCGAACGAGTAAATACAAACACTGCGCCGGTTTGCGCGCCGCAAATGATGCTCGCGCGGTGAACACGCCGGCGTCTACGTAGAATGATCAGCCGGAACCGTCAGTCGGCTAATATCGCGGACAAGAAAGGACGCATCGAATTGGCTGAGATAGAAAACCAGCCAGCGCAATCAGAGACGTTATATCTACGTGTAAATACCGGTGGCAGGACGGATCCCCTACTTGCATGCTGAACTAGAAATCTACGTGCGCGATCTCCGCGTATACGGGATACTTTGTCGGAGGGTGAGGCGCAGGGGGTTGAACAGAGGACAGAAAGATAGCAAAACGGTAGAGAAGGACGAGGGAAAGTGCGGAAGAAGAAAAACAGAAGCAGAACGAGAAAGACAAAAGAAGGCGTAGGAAAATAGAGAGAAAGATGAGGAGAATGACAGAGAAAGAACTCAGATAGAGAACGAGAAAGACAAAGGCGGAGATATAAAGAGAGAGAAAATAGAGGGACGGAGGGAGTATACGAGGAACGAGATAGTTTGAATGCGAGGGATAAAAAGGAAGAGGGAGAAAGACAGAGAAAGTAGATAAAAACAGTGGGGAACGGGTGGGATGGATAAGACAGAAATGTGCGTGCCATCCATCAAAGTCTAACGCATATCAGCTGACACACAGCTGCACGCAAAAAGCGGTGGTCTGCTGGAATGGAACAACGGGGAGGCCATGGGGCAAGAAAATGTAAAAGTACGAGTGTAGATCTGGAATGACGTTACACAACGTTCTCCGGGGAATAATACCTGTTCGTTTGGCGTAGGGATCAATGAAATCTGTTTGCAAATCGCTCGGGTTAACCATGTGTTGATGTGAATCGTATTGTGTTTCTACTGCTAATGAACTGAGACACGGCGTTTGAATAACTAGAACGATCATTTGTTTTGCACGAACTGTTCTGGCCAGTGCTAATTGTTCGATTTCTGTATCGTATGAGTTATATTTAAGGCTGTTTGTAAGTTTGGGGTAATGTGTTGGTGTATAGTGATATAGGTGAAGTATTAACACTTTACCATCACGTACACGTGACTTCCTTTCGTCAACGGTGATGCTATTTTATTATTCTGATGTTTGAATAGGAATACATGTTGATGCTATTTTTAGAGAAACAATTTCTTCCACTGTTCTCCATTCCTAATTTACCAAATCATCTTCTGTTAACACATTGCACTGGTCTCTTCGATTCTGTTTGAATGATAGTTTAACACATTGCGCACCGGCCCCGCGATAATGCGGGATTTTTAGTCTATCGTTTATTTGCTAGTCCTACATTAATGTAACATTTTAGATATGTATAACACAAAACCAAACTAAAATGACAAAATCGAATTCCTTATTCTTTTTCGCAAGTTACAAATTTCGGTTTAATTGATGTTTAAAAATATATTAATAGAATCACCGACACTCACGTTTCTAGTAGCTGAAATTTAGCCGGCGTTCAATGTGTTCAAATCTTAAGCGGATGCTTCTTCTGTTAGTTTGAAATTGTCTCTCGCCGCCTTCGAAAGTTTAGATATATTACAAAGTTGTAAAATATCCTTGAAAATCCAGTAGAACCTGAGTAATACTAGCCAACCCAACGGTGATGCGATAAATGTGCAGCCGGTAAAGTATTAATTAAAGGAATCAATTCTCACGTTACAGTAATTGTTATTTCATCCATAATCGGAAGAAGTGCATCAGATAAAACAAATAGTAAGCATACCCTATAGCGAAGTATGTGTAACACAAATTCGGAATGATATATATTTACTCCCTAGTTTGAATTCCCTTTTCATCGTTACAGTACAGTAAACCACAAACAATAAATCAGCAATCCAACCAGCGAGAATACACATAGAATATTAGGCCATTCCACAAGCAAAGCAGTTTCTTAATTTTCTTTGAAAAATATTTTTAACTCTATTTCGAAAATAAAAAAAGTTACACGAAAAATTGGAGAAGGTTATACAGTATGTCAATTTATCGACTATTAGGAAGAAGTTAATATTAATTCTTTACATTAGAAGGTTAAAGGTTAAGGAAAAATTCATTTTTATATTAAAGTGACCGCAAGGAAAAGTCCATTGTTACTTAGCACTAGGTTTACAAACGTTGCACAGTTTATTGTATTGATCCTAGAAAAATGCATGTCCATTCATTAAGATCTTGGAAGTTAGAGCTTTGAAACAGACAATTGGGATACATATACGTTGAATCGCATCGATAAAAATCGACCTAAGCGTTCACCAAACACTAAAACTACCAAGCAGTCAAGTTGACTTTTCAAAATTGTTCTATAGAAACTCCAAGAGTGCATCTATCGAGACTTCGATCACTCAAAACTTAGTTTGCATATTACTAAAACAATTTCTTTAGAAATTCCTTAGAAAAGGATCGATTGTTTCCTTAATAATTATAAAAGAACAATTTAGGAATGGATCGCCATTTGATTTGACCCAAGAAAATAATAAAATTTATAATTCAATATTAAATACTTATACATTGCATCAACATGGAACATCGAAATAAAACAGTTCTGCCACTTAATTCATGCAAGGTACTTCTTTACCTCAGTTCTAAAGAATATTATCGATATTTCATCAGAAAATAATGCGAAAAAAATATTCTCGAGTGCAAAGCGTTAAGACACGACTCAGCGTTTCGACAATCTTACCTTCAACCCCCCTAAAATCACACGCTTTGGTTGCACTCCCGGTGAAAATCTCGAGATTCCAATCGATGCCAGCGCAAGATCCCAGTCCGGTAGTCGTCTCCGGATTAATCCCGAAAACGGTAGCCGGCCGCGTTCGCCGGTCGAAACTTCGGGCCACATTCAAAGTCCCAACGCGGCTGGACAGCAAAAAGGGTAGACGGGGAGGCGTGGGAGCCTCGGCGGTGTCGCCGAGGCGAAATTTTGCGTCGCGGGGAATACTCAGGAGCATTGAAATGCTTTTCATTCGACGTGCACCAGCCGAGTCCTCAAAGGCTCGCATTATGAGTATCACGATCTTTTCACGGACACAGTAGAAGATATCTCATAGAAATGCCTCCGCGTCTATTTACCGCGGACAGAGGGACCGTGAAGGGGGCAGCCGAGGGAGCGAGAGGGAGAACGGAATGAGGCGGAGGCGGGTATGAAAGAGACCAAGGGAACTAGCCTCTGCAAACGTTGAGTGGATAACCCGGGGGAAACTCGAGAGGTTCGGTCGCCTTTTCCGTAGCGCGTGCCTTCTTGAGACCAGTTAATAGTACTCCTCGAAAGATCTTCCATCTTGCTACTCGATCTTCGCTAGGTGAAAGATGTCCACACTCCGGAAACACTTCTCGTACTTCCTACTGAAGTAGGTCGTGCCGTCGGTCTGCAGCGGCGGACTCTTTTTTTCTGTCCGTCCGTCCCCCCGCGCCCCGTGTCGCCGGCAACCGTGGCCCGGCTGTAGATCCCTTTCTGCTCGGCACGGATTCCGCCGGAAACGACTGGGCCAAGTTTCTACCCCTGAACGCTCGTTACACCTTAATTAGAAACACGGTTAGGGATAAGATTAAGAACACTGCGGGGAATATTCGATGCTCATAGAATATGCTCGTGTCACCGGGGAACGATTCCCGGAGACTCGCGGTGAGATGTAGGGTGGTTCAGCGACAGGCTAAATGGAGACGAGTTTCAATTCTTTCACGTTTTTAATTGGTTCACTGTCTGTTGAGGAGTATCGAGTTGTGTTAATAGTGAAGTAAAGGACATAGGTGATTGTCGATTTAATTCCTTGTAATGACGTGTGAGACTCGTGAAGATTTGATGTGGAAGTTAACACATTACGTACCGGAAACGAGAAATCTCGTTTTTATTTAAACCTATCGTTGCAATTTTGCGAACTACCACACCATTTAAAGAAATATTCAACTTTAGTACAACAGATTACTTGTTTAATACTTATGAAATAATAAGATATTTGAATATTTTTCATATAGTGATACATCACGAACTTATAAGTTGATCTCGTCGAGAAGTCGGCCAGTTTTCTAAGAATTAACCGGTACGCAATGTGTCAAGGAACATAAATGTTAGTCAGTTTCTGTAAATTCGAATTAAATATAGACATAGAATATGCCTAGATTTTGTTTTTCTTTTTCAAGAAGTTGCGGTTATCGGTAAGAGAAAGAGGGAAAGCAGCGGTATATAGTTCAGAAATTAACCGTAGGGCAAGCGGTTAATATAGGAACAATGTGGAAAATAATTTTTGGATGACATAAAGAAGATCGTATATTTTCATTTGTTTCTAACGAGAAAGTTTAGATGTATTGAGATCTAAAATAATACTGGTTTTTCCAATAACTGATTGTTTCCTTTTTCGCAGACGAACCTGCAATTCTTTCTCGTTTCACTTCAGTTTTATTTTACTTTTTATTTGTTATTTTAATGTATGTCAGGCGCGCTTGCTCTACATTTTACGCGTATACTCGTGATTGTTGTAAAAGTCAATTCCAGAGTATTCGAGAGTGATTTAATTTTTAATTTTGTAATTTACGTGAATGCTTTGTAATATTCTGTAGATTTATTGACTTATTCATTTGGAGAAACTTAATTTCTTAAACAAAAGATCAACTGATTGCATACAGATTCATTTGTTATTTCTATGAAAATAAAGTTTTCATTTTAAAGAATTGCAATTGCCTCTAGATTGTGCTTAACTTCGAGCAGATTGAAGGTTTTGAAATCGAGTTGCATATGCTTCTAATTACAATTGCAATAATTGTGCAAATAATTGGAATAGTAAAGTAGAAGTATTTTTGATTTACATTTAGCACGGAGAATCCTATTAGCAGAAATCTTTACATTATCTTGATATTGAATTTAAAATTACTATCTGAAATTATTACAGCCTCGCTGTAATTACTTTAGTTCGGTGTATATTTACACTACTGACCATTTACAGTTGTAAAATATCATAAGTAATCAAACCAACTATTATTTAGTTTCACTATAGTATTACTATTATTATACTATTGTTCATTTTTACTTTTATATTATTATTTATTATCACTATTATATTATTACTATACCATTTTTTATTTCTTATCATTTGAATCATCGTCAGTAAAGTGTAATGGAATTTTCTACAACTCCTTTTATTAATAAGGATATCGTTGCACGCTGTGATGCTGCAGGGTGTTACGTCCCGGATCGTGCTTTAGCGTTGTCAACGCGGTTTTACGCGATCCCGAGCGTTTTATATATATATGCAATTTTTTGGCCACGCGGTACGTACGCCCGTCGTCTGCCAGGGATCCCGAGTGCACTGATGACTTTACTTACCGAAGTGCTCCTTGGTGAATATTTGCCTCTCGTTTGCCATGATTGTAGCTCGTCTGAGCGCAGAGGACGATTTCCGACGGCGAAACACACGAGACGCGCACAACCGGTATAACGTGAGTAAGTAAATAAACGAAATTAAAGTATGAATAATAAAAATGTCTTATAGAATATGTAATAGACCGTGACAAATTATAATAGTTGACTTAAGAATAGTAAAATACAAGTGCGAGGGGATCGAACCCTGCAACTAGTAGTAACGCGTGAAAAGAGTGAAACGGAAAGAGACATATGAGCCGACTGGACACGGAATGAGACTAAGCTCGGAATGAGTCTAAACTCACAATGAGTCTAAACTCAGAATGAGTCCTGGGTAATTGGTGCGAGGGTTTTTTTATACTGACGGAGTCGTGGGAATTATGATTGGTATTTGGCGGATGTTTGGGTGATGGCGATAGGGTTATCAGGCGACTGGTTGAGATATGAAGAGTCGGAGGATGTTTAAGGTATCAGGATGGTTCGTCTTACTTAAAGCTATTGCATGAGTAATCTATCTTATAAGAAATCGTATGAGATATAAACAAGGGTGAGATTATGAAGCTATCGTGAGATTAAGATGATGAAGCTTATCGCGTGAGAGAAGAATGCGTAAATGAACTGAAGGCTAAGATATTATAAACTAGTGCGAACGGCGATCGTCTGATGTCAGGAGACCAAATCAAACGTCGGTCGTCCGACGTCACAAAGGCAAGAACAATATCGAGACAGATTTCCTTCCATTCGGCAAACGATGGGTATGGTCAACACCCATGACCATCGCGCATCTTGACTTCCTGTTATAGAAATCCGTGGCTTCGATTCTCTTTATTGGCTTTTCAAAGGGACAGATCGCGGTTTTCCGTGGCATGGATTTCGCTGCCTTTGTGCCGGCCGGCGCGGCGGCTGGTCCTTTCCTTTCGTCGAGAGAAAAGCTAACCGGATTGCACTCTGTTCTTCAAAGCTGAGTGGCCAGTTGATCGGGGAAACTGATATCGTGCAGGGAATTACCGTTGCGCGGGTAGAAGAGCGTAGCAGTCGCCTTAATAAGATAACCGTGAATTTAATTGTGTCTTTTTAACGGATCCGCGAGTAGCGGGAAAAAAGCCGACGACAAAATTAATTCCTTGAGAAACACCGACGGGCAGAGAGGCACAAAGGGGGACCCGAAGCGTGGAAACCTTTCAAATTTAGTTACGTCGTTTCAGGGTTAGTGTTTCACTTTGTCCATTAAAGGAGTCGTTAAGAATTGTTGTGTGTAACTTCGTCGCAATTAAGGCGAGCGGTATTCCACGACGGTCTCTTTCATAGATCGAAAACAGTGCGGAGAGCAAAGGAAACTCTAGCAATTGGAAAATAGGAGATGTTTCGGTTTGAGTCTTGGTGGATCGAGATAGTTGCTACGTGATCGAGAGAAATTTCGTAGGCTTGTAACTAGCGAGGTATTTTAACACTAAAACTACTATACGCGTCAAAATGACCCATGATTTCTTCTTTTTCCAATTGTTAAAAAGATAACAGATGTTCCCCTCAGAAATTATTCAAGAAATTGATTTAGCAATGCGCGAACTGAATTTTAAATCAATTAAAATCTCGATGGATGCATTCTTGAAGTTTCTATAGAAGAATTGCAAAGAAGGTTGCAATTATGAAGAGGTAGAGTCGAATCGACCCCAGGAAACGAAGGTTTTAGCATGGCGGACGTAGAAAAAGACAACGCGAGTGAAGGCAAAAGAGTGAGAGTGTCAGCAATATTAAAGACTCGCGACGAGCTTCAGAACTTTAACTCACAGATCGAACATTTTTATTTTTGAGGTTTGATGAAGGAATCTTTTACTATCACGTTTGTCATGTTTTTCTGATTAAACCGACACCAAACATGATAGTATTACGATCATAATTGCTTGTATAGTAAGCGATTGAAGCTTCGGATATAGAAAAATACTGCGAATTGAAAAGGAAGGGGCATTGAAATCGAGTTCAATTATAGTTGAATTACATTACACTCTTCAATCGAGCTCGGTTGTCGAGCGCTATGGTGTGTTAACACATTGTTGACCGGTCACGAGTTAACTCCTGTTTTCACGCCCAAACGTAGTTGACCTGTTACCAGTTAACTCGTGTTTGCACTTGCATTAGCTATTTCAACGTTTGAAACGCAAGGGCAATATAGAATATTGCAGAAGCAAGATATTCAAAATTATATGAAATATATATCCGAAGTTCAATAAATAAATCAAGTGTATCGAAGTTTATTTACATTATCTCACTTTCATATTTAACTACGGAATAATAATCGGTGATACAGAATAGCTTCAGCATAAAATTTCCGGCCAATAATGTTTTAATACAAGACGGTGATAAAACAGAAAAAGACTTTTTAAATCGCACTATTTACAGCGTTTCTAATACGAAACTTGGAGACCGAGAGCTTTCCTTGACAATGTCAAGCTGATTGAGAGTAGTTGCACTTTAGACACAATAATAAGTAACACATGCCATCAATATCAGAAATCGTTTTGCCATTAACACGTTCGCTAGCAGCGTCACATATTTGTGACAGTAATCCTATATTTTATATAATGAAAATGAAATTAATCCTACAGGTATTGTCATTAGAAATTATAAACTACGACATTATATCTAGGAACCCAATGACTCGTTCCAGTTCCATTTTTCTAATGTTTTGTTTAGATTTATTGGATTGAAGAAAATATAATTGAGGAGATCGTCACCGAAATAAGCGCTGGTAGCGAACGTGTTAACTCATTGCGTACCAGCTAATTTTCAAAAAATTGAATTGGGCGGATGGTGATTTTCAGTGAGATCAACTTATATCACTATCTACAGAAAAACTCAAGTATCATATTGTTGTGTAATATATTTTAAATACATCATCCGTTCAACACAACTCTAATATTTCTTTAAATGCTGTAATTAGCAAAGTTCCACAGCTAACTGTCTCTACATAAAAATGTTTAGATCCATCGATTTGAATTTATCGCGAAATCGTTCCTATAGGAACAGACATTCGTTAAAGGTCGGTAACTGCAATTTCAAGGCGCGAAACCGATCGGTAGGGAAGATCTACAGCAGGTGGAACAGCAATGGATGGACTCACCGGAAGCGAGGACTTCGGCCATGAAATCCGCGGCTTCGCGGAAGGCGTCTTCACCGACGTGGAATTGGTTCATCTTCAAGTACGGATGAGGCGCTTTGATAGAATCACCTGCTCGAGCGGGAATTTTCCCACCCAGTTCTTGGATCATGGCGAAGTTCTCCTTCAAGCTGGCGAGACGTTGACGCGTTACCGGTACGGTCATTCTAGCTTGACCGAGCTTTTTGAAATTGCTTAGCGCTCGTTGGATGGAACCGATGTGCTACGTTTGCTGAGCTGAGGTCTTCTGTGAGTTCCATGGTGTAATCACGCTCAATTCCCCGGTAGAAACTCTACGTGCGTCTTGTCTTTGGTTGCGAGTTCTTGGTCAAGCTTAGATTTTACTCTCCTCGCGTCGTGGACGAATTCCTTTCAACTATTTCGGCTCGAAGCAGAATGCTTTGCTTGGGTGCTGGTGGATCAGATGAAGAGATAGCGCGATTAAGAGAAATTTCGTGTGCTTATGACTAACGAGTTATTTGAATACGTTGACTACCACGTGGTCACCGGCGACCGGAGCTTCAAAATTGCCTAAATATAATTACAATCAGAAAACTGATGTCGAATAAAAATACTTTGTAACACAAGCAGCTAGATGATAGTGTAACACGTGTACTGTGATACTAAGTCATTAATAATTATTTCTAATAATATTTACCTTTGTTATAAAATAATATGTATTGTTACGAAACGTTTGAAATTCTCGTGGCAGTCAACGTGTTAATCTACTTAATAATTCTATTAATGCAGTATGTGCATCTCGCGTTAGCTCCATCGACCGCCAAGCTAAAAGTGAACAGGGGCTAGGGTCGCGTCGAAAGCCGAGGCGACTCGAGCCAATTTTTTTTATAGTTTCTCCAATTTCATTCTATATTTGGCTTTACCAAACTATGGATTATGTCTGATTTTAAACGATTTCCTCTTAAATCATGTTTAAGATCGCATCAATTGCTAGTCTTTAGCGACCATCGTTTCTTTTACACTAATTCCTTCATTGCGTGCGCTTCTTTTAAAAATTTGATTTTAAAGACTTGCTATTTCGTCTTTCTTGAGGTTTTCCTTTAGTAGCGGGTTGACGTCATATTTAGTGCGATGAAGAAGTAAATGTTTCTCTAACTCTCTGTGTAGATTCATAACAGACGGATATTATGTCGTTTGATAGAATCTCTGATCGAGTGATCATTGTATATTCGATTCTGATTCTATTTATTGCCACCTGCTCTATCCTGAGGAATTTATTTAGATATTTGAATACGAAATATTAACCCTTTGCACTCGAGTCTCTCAGTCACCATACGATTTGATATACCAAAATCGTGAAGTCTTACATATAGTATTAAACTTCTTATAATCCATGAATATGTGAAATATTGAAATAAGAAACAGAGTTATTATTTACATCTATTATTTATATATCAACAGTTTCCAATGAGTTATAGACGGCATCCTTTAAAACGGATTGACCGAGGGGATATACGTAAGTTAGTAACTTTGTTTCTTAACTTAACTTAACAGTTTCAATTCGTTTTAAAGGATATCGTCTATAACTTATTGGAAACTTGAATATTTCTAGTGACAGACTTCCCAGTGCAAGGGTTAAAACATTACAGAATTATTAAGAATAATTAAAAATAGTTAAAAATAATTAAAATATCACCAAAAATGACCTAAAACAATCTCTCAATGCGACCATCTGATAAAAAACTCATCTCCGATAAAGAAACGGTGGAAATAAAAAGATGTTCCTTCGCAAGAATGCAAGTGAAAAGTAAAGCAGTGTTTATAATTCCTTTTTATTCGCGCCGGGTTTCATTGTTGCAAATAAAGGGTGATAGCCCGGGGAAGGATTTTGTTTTGCAACTTCAATAACCCGACACAATACTTGAAACATAACCTTACCTATATGCATGCGTTAGGGCGGTATAGATATTATATCGGTTGAGCGATTTTACCCTCGAGGATATCCTTCCTCGTTTGTGCCGGGAACGTTTTCTCTGAAACACTGTGTAACATCCGCAGCGCGGGGCTGCATGGGAAAGCGTGAAAGGCGCGCGGGGGCATTGAATGCTCGTAGATAAAAGCTCGCTCAGTCACAGGTGATATATACAAAAAATATTAGCGATATCGGAAGTGTTGCGCTTGACAGTTCATGCTTCTTTTCTCCTTTTCGCGATAGGTGCCGTTGCTATGCATCCACTTGTCGTTTTCCGGGGCAACGGCGCGAGAGTCTCTTCAACGCGAGTTTTCTTTCTCGTTCCACTTAACATGAAAGAATCTCGTTTTTCTGTCTTCCAAACGCGCTAAGAATGACACTTCATCGAGTACGGAATGGAGATACCGGTTTCACGTGTTTGAAGAATACACGCGTGATAAAGGCATGCCGAATCTCGAGCTGTGTTGTTTTTATTAGAGTGTGTCGGGGAGGGATGGATCGCCTTTTCTTGATAGAACTATTACTATTAACTCTTTGCACTCGGGAATTTTCTATTAGAAATATTCTATATTTTTCAATGAGTTATAGACGATATTTTCTGAAACAAACTGAACGAGAGAACATACATCAGTTCGAAGTAGTTATTATCACAATATTCCACATATTTATGGAATACACGAGACTTAATCCTTTTGTGGACGATTCTCGTGATTTCGGTGAGATGAAATGTTTATGTTTCGAAGACTGAGTCGCAAATAAATGATTTAATCACTTAAACAGCAAGAGATCAACACATAGTTTATGGTTTTCCTATTATTTAAGCAATTGATGTATAATTTAACTTCACCTGCTGAAGCTTTTGTATACTGCAAAGAATCTTCGTCCGCGAAGAGTTAATATTGTGTGTAAGACTTTATAATTTTGGTATATCAAATCAAATGATGACTGGTAGTCACCTCTCGAGTGCAAAGGATTAATCCTTTGACTTTCATTGTTGTTGGATGTAGACTTCTATTTATTTTCAGGGAAATGAATTGAAGTAATTCACAGCGGTAGAGTTCAACGTTTTGTAGTTATTATATTTATTATTATTGTTATTACTATTATGAGATTTCATTTTTATAATCTTTTAAAAGTGGTACTTTTTCTAACAATTTCCAACGTCCTGTGACAAGTTTGTGTTGTTGTCTCCAGCATTGCATACGAGTGCAAAGGGTCAACTATTAGATACTAGATACTGGAAAATGTGAAGTTTCCTTGTTAGAAATGAATTCAGGTCAGATTTTAATTAGCATTTCGCTAATTTAGCTGTACAGTTACTGTCCTTAGAAAAATTGATATTCGTTCATTTAGATTTTCGAAGTTTAAAAATAGACAATTAAGATACACAATCGTGTCGATCAAAATCGATCCAAACATTTACGAAATAATTATAAAATGCAATACGTCAAAGTGGGTCGTTTCTAATTATGAGATCTATTTAATGAATGATATTGGTATTAGCAGCAAGCTATCTATATGCACTTGGTGTCAAATTAAATGGAATGGTTTCACTAAACGTTCTTTATGTTCAAATTTTGATCTAAGGAACCCGTTCAAACTTTCTCCGATACCTAGTATTAGATCTACTGGAATGTCCCATCCTTTTTTCGAATGAAAAGACAATAATACATTTTCAATGCGTTCATTAGTATTTACTGAACATTATTATTTCCATCGTTACCAATGACGACTTCCCAGCGCTATGGTAACTCGTGGATTCTATTTCTGTAGAATTACTCATCTTCGGAAACTTTATATATTATCGGAGAGAACTTTCCGGTAGACCTAATATCATATCTTGGTTAGAGGATATTAGGTTCGCGGGCGAAATTCTATGCTACCTTCGACTAACGCTTGAACTATTTAAAATCAAGCATCGTCCCACGGGGGAGGGGCGTTGTATTTTTACGAAATTTCAATAACTGGACCCCGTTATTTATCCGAAACCTCCGAGCAATGTCGTGCATCAGAAGTTGCGCGGCCGGCATCGATTTCGCAAAGTATCCGAACCATCCTGGAAATGAAAAGACATAACCGGGAGAATTATTAAACCACTGGCCCGAGATAATGGAAAATTTAACAAAGGCCTTTCAAAGGTATCCGCATTCCACGTCGTCAGGTTATTGGCGATATCATCTATTCCGAACATCTCCTTGGTCGGACCAGACGCTCGGCCAGACTGGTTACCGCCGATTTCATGACGTATATTCGTCCCATTCTGTCCAGCAGTTTTCCTCTTCTTGAAAAATAATGGTCCCATTCATTTCTGAATTTCCAGATAATGAGAGATACCGCTCCCCACCCCTCTCCCCTCCGCGCCCCTCGACGCGATCCTTACCGTCGTATTTTTACCATTCTTATGCAATTTTCTACGTTCTCCTTCGGTCTTCTTACGTCCTGACTTTTCCTCGGAATTAATGGGTATTAAAGTGGTCAATGAGGAAATTAGTATTGTCCACTGCTGCTATCGCGGCCTTTGTTCCTACCGGCGATCCGGTTAATGAGAGAAATTCAGGTGGAGCGTACTATTTACAGAACAATTTCAATTGATGTCCGATCTGCTGGAATCGACCTTTTACGCCACGCCGAGAATAATAATCGCATTGAGGATTGCTAAAGACCTTGGGATTCTTCTGGAATGGGTTATGACAATTAGACCTAAGGGAAGATTCATTTCATTAATGAAATGTATTCGTAAATGTTCCTGGTCATTCTTAATTTAAATCTTTTCTTCTGATTATACAATACTGTACAATTCCGAGAACACAGTAAAGATATTAAGGTACGGAGAATTGACAATTAGTAATTATAGACTTCGTCCCAACGAACTTCAAGATCATTCGAAAAATCTCCGATAATAGCTACACCTTACCATTAGAACTATTATAAGATTCAAAATGACTGATTTCGATTTGCTTGTTTTACAATTATTGATATCTTAAAAGCATTCAATATTTGACCTGACCTTCAAAATAAATAGCTTCATTAGAATACTATAATAAATGTCTGAAGAAACTGAAAATAATCTATTGTTACAATTTTTATACGGATTGCATATTAATCATATTAAATACTCGTTAGTTCTAGTGTTAATGTTTTCTATTCAACCTTCAATATTCGTCTAAACTATAAGATGAAATGAAATAGAATCCCTATAAATATTGTATGATCCTTCTATCGTATGTGACGTACACAGAGTGTTACACAATTTAAGAAATTACTCCACGATTCACAATAAAATAACAATCGAAACTGATAAAATCGTGGCTCCGAGTTATTAATGATTAAAAAATCTTCCCGAACTGTAACGACCTGCCACTAGCGGGGCGCGCGAGGTAGGTCAACGCTCGCGCAGCCACGCCGCGTGTGGAACAGAGACAGAGGATCCACTATTGGCGGATTTTAATCGTGAATGATTTGAAATCGACGCGGAAACCGCAATTTCGTCGCTCTTACTTCTCGTTCTGTTCCGGTATATAGAATCACCATTTAGCGTATCAGCTACGCGTGATCGAACGCTCTCAACGTCAGCGAATATTAATCTCCACTTACTCGTTCCTCCCAAAAGCGGTACTTTGGCCGTTTGACCTAACACTGTAGTTTTTAACGGCATTTTCGCTACTCTTTCGCGTACACCTATCGTTCCTAAGAAGTGACTGAATAAAATCTATGAAGTTACTTAACCATTTAACTGTGTTTGACGAGTATACACGTCATCGTAAAGCTTGACATGATACTAATCCTTTCAGCGATGAATTCTTTATTTTCTCACATAAACATGTAATTCTTCTTTGTTTCGCTTTGATCTTTCATTAAAATATACTCTACGTGCATTCGTCCTGCGTTCAATGAGTACACGGTCTGTTAACGGTAGTTGGACGGTAGTTAACTGGTTAACTACTTGTCCTATGATTTCTTTCACAGCTTAACAGTAGAACTACCAGGCAGTTAAATTGGTTTTTAAAAATTTTTCTTTAAAAACTACAGAAGTGCGTGGATTAAGATATGAGTTAAGTTATATTTTAATTTGTATATTAATAAATCAACTATTTTAATAATTTTTTGAAGAAGCATTTATATACTTTCAATTATTCATGAAAGAACAAATGAGGAATGGGTCATTTTGACCCATCTGGTAGTTCTAGTGTTAATAGAAGTGCTTCATCGTGGATAATTTAATAAAAAATGATAAGAATTTGATGCTGATTCTGTGTCCACGTTTATTCTAAAGATTAAACATTGGTAATAGATAAATAATATTTCATTTACATGAAAAATCAATACATAACGTTCAGATTTATCGAACTTAGTTAAAAATTTCCATCACGAGTCTGACTCGATATTGTAGGAGAAGGGATTAATACGACCTAATAATAATAATTTAATGCGATCTAATAAAAGCACATGCTGAATTAAATTCATTATCATTGTAGGAAGGTTTGAAATGTTCACTGAGAACAGGGGATTAAACTTCGAAAATAATTCTACGTGAAAACTGTAAAAGGTGTCTTTTGGCACCTTCGGTAAACATAGGTATTAACACTATGCATTTCAAATGATTAAATCGTATTAAAATGGATGAACTGTTTAATCTAATGACGATGATCTAGGTCACTTGTAAAGACTTGTATTGGCTGTAGGTACGAATTAAAATTGGCCATGAAAACACGGGTTAATTAGTGGTCAATCAGCAAAGCTTTCTGACACGAAAGTACAAGTGTTTACTAAAATTAATATAAGTATATATTATATGATATAATAATGTACGACATAGAATGCATTTATTCTTTATAACTGACAATTCTCACATTTGAATAGATTTACTGCACTTCTTATCTGTGGTGCTTTTTTTTAACCATAATCGCGCCACGTGTTTTTATAACGCGTCATACCAAGCGTTAATTTTGATATTATGACCAACTCCAAATTCACAAATACTCATTTTATTAGTGTTAATTTAATGTAAAAGCCCAAGAAAACTTTTGGAAATGCAATATGAAATAATCGAAACATTTAAGTAAAAGGTTCAAATGTGAGTCAAAGTCACATCATAGTCCGATTAGGGTTAAAAGCGTATATCTACTTATATAGTGTCGTAAAACTCAATTCAATTCAATTAGAGGAAAGTAATACTTTTATTTTTGTTCAATATGTATCATTTTTAAATTACTAATATTCTCGTCGTTACAGAAGAAATTACCACTTCTTTGTGACGAGTATACTCGTCATTACAGAAGAAATTATCATTCCTTCGAGTATACTCGTCATTCACAGCTAAGAGGTTAACACGTTGAATGCCACGGCGGTCGCTAACGACCGGAGCTTCCAAATTGTTTGAAAACAATTACAATGAGAAAATAGATATCGGATAAAAATATTTAGTAACATAAGCAACTAGATAATGGCGTAATATGAATACTGTAATACCGAATCATTAATAATTGTTTTTAATATCATTTGTCTTTATTACGAAGGAAAAAATATTGCTATAATAAAACGCTTGAAATTCTCGTGGCAGTCAACGAGTTAGGAACCACTGTCCTAACAAGGTGAACCCTATTTTCTTGGTCGTGGATAGGAAACAATATATCACAAATGACGATTGTTTCCAGGTGTATTACGTATGACGTCTCGTTCCCTGGCCTCCTTCAACGTGGTCGCTCTCTTAGGCTATTCTTAGTCACCGGTGGCTATTCCATGATAAACGACCGCCGATCGCGCGTCCCTACCTTTATATCATTCAACATCGTCCGCGAGACCGAGAGCGAAGGCGAAGGTATCTACGTGTTCATTCGATATAGAGATAGCTCCATTATTCAATCGAAGGATTTCCTCTTTTTTGACTGAGCATCCGGCATCGTTCTCTGCGCGACATCGTTTTAACTCTTAAGTGCTACTAGTCGATCTGTCTAGCCGCTCAATATTTTTATTCAACACGTACCTTTTAAACTTTGAACATCGTGTACCTGTCAATAGCGTTATAGCGTTCAATCGTTGCTATTCTGGGTAGTTTACGTTTTAGCATTCATTTTGCAATTTTGTGATTCGATTTATTCCACTTAAGGGATAAACGACATTTTATTGTAATGATTCTAAAGATAATTATAGAAAATGTTCGAAAGTCAATTCAGGAAAAATGATTGAATGTAAAAAGAATTTCAAGTTAAGATTTGTATCCAACTTGAACAACGTTCATCTATAAATAATCTAATATCAGTCATTCTTGTGTGTAAATTTCTGTTTTTATAGAAACAACAGTCTTGTTTTTTTTCAGTTATGTATTCTTCATGAATAAAAAATGATGGTCAATGAGAATTACTTAACTGCTTTCGTCAAGCATTGTAGCAATCACTGAACTAGTCAGCTTCGAAGAAATTCGAAAACCTGAGTAACTTAATGAAAAAGAAGCAGCGAGTTCGAACGAAGTATTTTCAGAAGTGAAAACACGCCTGAAAAGTGAATAAAACTTCCCGATTGATGATAAGAAGTATTATCGCTAGATGGAAGCGAGTAAATCGATAAACATTTGCTCGAAATAAATTTTAGATTAACGTTTGCTTTACCAACTTTCAACTTCGCGCAAAATCGACTTAATACTTTGAACGCGTTGAACGTTTGCGCAGGGAAATGCTTAACATATCACTAGGCTCCAGAAAAATTCATAACGTAATCATTGTTTCATGAAACTTATATTTTTCCTCTTCGTGTACAGAGTGATTCGAAAAGAAAACGATGAGCTACCACATACGCATCAGCTTTTTATCCTTCAAACGAGAAACATCAGTTGCTCAGTGATTAATTAATTATTTCAAGAATTACGTCTTAAATTCTGATACTTTTTCTTACGGTAACTGTATATCCTCGAAGATATTTCACGCAAGATAATGAAAATTACAAATTTTTACCTGTTACGGCTCTGGCGCGAAGGTGTAATATATCCTTCACTCTTTTGTTTCATTAATTAAATCGAGTATCGCGTCTGAAGTAATTCAAGAGTTCCGAGGGAAAAGGATCTTGTTACGTTAGCAGTGATTTCATAAAATAATGCTGCAAAAGCAGAAAAAGGTGGGGAACGCGAGGGAAATTAATATTTAATTTGTTGCTCGAACGAAGTAATTTCTTTTAATGACACCGCTACTGTGTCAAATACGACATTTACATATATCATTAAAATTTGCACGTCTGTACGTCATTAGCAGAACACGGACGTCTAAATAAATTCTAGTCAAAGATAAATTACATTTATTAGGCGGAAAGTCGGCACTTCTTTTATCCATAATTTCCGCGCGTCAAAATCAAGAGAGAATTTATTATAAAACTTAAAACATGAAGAAATGGTGAAAAATTCTTAATAACAACAAATTATAAACGTACAGATTGAATATTTTTAACTAGAGAATCCATATGCATCTATAGATTTGAAAGAAATAGAATACCTTTTTATCTAAATTAAAATTTTTTAGAATATAGCTGAAAAAAATAGTGCTGCGGCATAAACTGGTAATTCATAACAATTATTATTTATATTACTATTATATTTTAATTAACAAATATAACACTTAACGCATAATTAACCCTTTGCACTTAAGAAGCGAGTTTCAGTCGCCATTTGATTCAATGCACCATAATTGTGAAATGAGATATTCAACTAAACATTGTATAATGTGTTAACACTACACGCATCAACACTTTATATATATATATATATATATATATATATATATATATATATATATATATATATATATATTCTAACCTTAACCACTCAAATAATAGATTATTAAATCAAAGTAAACAAGTCAGACGATAAATTCTTCTTACTGCAAACATAAGCGAAATAAGAGAGAAAAATTGGATTACTGATTAATCTCATAATATAAGAATCGATATAACCAGTCATTTCCTTGGTGCGTTTAGTGTTAACACATGGAACATTCAAATAGAACAATTCTATTCCTTCATTTGTACATGTAAGAAGATAAAAATTTTAATCGCGCAATAAGCGCGCACACGAGGCAAAGAACGAGGGAAAAGAGAAGAGTGGAAGAACGTGAAAGTGCGACGAAAAAGAAAGTTTCAAGCAAGTAACGCGAAAAAGTCGTTGATTTGAGTTAGTAAAAATATACAGTGTAAACGTAGCTTTTATCTTTGAATGATTTCAAAACTCCTATCCCATGTACATTTTTCTTTGTGTATTATAATTTTCAATATCAGTGATGTTTCATTAGAAACTGATGCCCATTTACGATGAAAAAATTTATCGAGTGTAAAGGGTTAACCCTTTTCCGTACAATGTCGTGTCAGACTCGTGAAGATTTTAAATAGAATTTAACAAACATAAATATTATTCGATTTGCTTGAACGCAAATTACATATTCCTCTGCTATCAATGATTGTACCTTACAGCACACGTTCGCATAGAATAAGACTAGAATTTTCTTTTATTTTCAATAAATTATTGAAAACACTGTAGTTGGATTGATCACAGTTTAGAAAGAAGTCATACGACAAGGGGTTAACCCTTTGCACTCAATAGGCGACTCCCAGATGATTTGATCCAGCAAAATTATAAATTTTGGTATTTATCATTAACCTTTGTATACTGCATCAGTGCGTGAATTATTAAAAGAAAATAGTTTTGTTACTTAATTTATGTAAGGTTTCTTGTTAAATTCATTTTAAAGAATCTTGTCTATATCTAATTAGGAAGTATAGAATATTTCAAGTGAAAAACTTTCGAGTGCAAAGGGTTAACTCTGTTCGCCGTAATTTCGGACGTGATTGGTCGCGGGACGATTTTAAGTAAAATGGCGGCGAATATACATACGGAGAGGGAACGTTGTACGGGGCATTCTCGAAACAGCCGTAGCAATAAATTCTCGCAAGCTAACGGAATGTTCTGGGAATTGTCCATGCGGTGCTCAGCCATGACGTTTAGGGGTACCCGAATGGTACCCCGACAAGGCAATCGGAATATCGGTTTATGACGGGGCACGCTGCCGGCGATTCGGCTAATCCCTTTACCAGTCGCTGTCTGCATTTACAATTCTATAAATTCCGGCGACGGAACAAGAACCAGATAACATCGAACCGTCAACGACTAAATTAGTAATCTGCAGATGTCGTCAATTTATGGTACACGTGTGCGGAACACGCCGGAATAATAAACTTTCTAATAATTAAGCGTGTTTCTGTGTTACCATTGGCATTTGGATGCAATACTAACCCCTTGAGGTACTATTTACTTCCGCTGCCAAGCTTGCGTAGCATTTTACTGTCGACAATTTGGAAGAAGGGAAAATGATGAATTCTACAGTAATGTAAATTTATTTTGAGGATAATCAAATGGTAATAGGACAAATTCTATTGGTTTGATCAGTGGACGATGAATAATATTGACTCTTATGAAATTCATTTAGAAATCTTTGTCTATCGGAGTCTCGTTGTTTGATACAATTGTGAAGATGTACTTTATTCTAATTGTGAATTAAGTAGCCTGTTCATTGGTTATATAAAAGTACAATCGTTACATGATAAGTACCGTTTAAAGAATTAAAAGAATATTCATGTGAAATACTAATTATTAATTTCAGCATTGTCACTTTCCTTGGTAAGTTATATTTAGAATGTTGAATTAATTAGTCTGTCGAATTCATAAAGAAATCATCGTTTGGTTACTGCGGAAACTAGACGGATTTAGTTTCATTAATTTACAGGTTTGCTCTGAACTCAATCGCGAATAATCGTCGTGTTCGGTAATAGGGTAATGGCGTCTTACATGGAACAGCTCCTAATGTGGAACACCACACTATTTCGGAAAATAAATAGCTCGTTGTGACAGTTACCGTGGAAAACAGCTCATTAGTAATAGAAAACAATTATATCAATAGCTGGACATCAATTAAGAATTTATCATTGAATGCGAAGCATTACTGTGTTTGGCAGTACGTTAAATTTTCTGAAAAACGAGTTCAATAGTCAAATTTCTTAATATAGATAGGCCATCAAATTTCATCTTCTCGTGATTTATCATTAAACATGTTTGTTTTTCACTATCAAAAGCAATTTGCTGCAAATTTGTTTCCTCCTTAGAATAGTTACCATTTTTCTATTGGAATACGTGGATTACTAACATGAAACATGTTCCATATTTCCTGCACATTCTTTATTAATGTTACATATTATCATGTCACATTTTTATTTGCTGATGGCAATTATAAAAATGATAACAATGAAGAAAGGTATGTCCAATATATATTGTGTTCACGAAGAATATAGTGATCCCGACGTATTACTCATATACCCAATGTATAAAAAAAAAGAAAAAGGTTACCATAACATACGTTGAAAAAACTGGAAAATTTATTTATCCCCTTTAATTCCATGAATATTCATTTCTCCCGATAAAAATGAGTTTCGTGCGCAAATTACCTAGATGTTCCGTATTAGGTGCCGTTTCTTCAAATCGCAGTTCTCGAATTTACATTTTTCAGCATAGTTCGAAGGCATTTGAATGTTTACATTTTTATCGACCAGCGTATAAATGTTCATTAAGTCCCCCGTGTTTCGATGCGGATTTCATTGAGAAAAACCCATATCTCTCGTTTCGGCGAGCTTTTCAAATCAGTTGTTCCACATTAGGTGACGTTATCCTGTATGCATGCACACATACGCGTACACAGGTGCACCCGCGATTCGTACGGCGCAGTAATTTTCCAGTCGATCCGGCGAGCAATTCCGTAATAATATACCAGGCCGCGGAATGAATTATGATAAGCCTGTCTAGGCTGGTAACCGAAAAATACTGTGTTTCGTATGAAAACAGGCGGCATTAACGACGCGTAACGCGAATGTGTGCACCCGCGGCCGCGTAATACCACGAAATGAGAACAAAGCAGCATCCGGGCTATTCATTGAGGTAGAAAATGCAATTAAAGCGAGATTATAACAATGGATGTGTCGCGTTTTACCTCCCCCGCCGCCGATCCGTTCTTTGTCCGCACGTTTTCACGTCGCCGAAAAAAAAGAGAAGAAGACCGGGGGAAGGGGGAACACGGAAAAACGAAAGCGTAACTCTGATACGATAACCCATCATCGTTTACATCGGCGGGGACAGAGGTTCCGCGCAAACTGCGAGACTTATTACCATCTGCTTTGATAGACCCGGCTAGATCGACAGCGTTTTGTCGTGCTCCCATCTTTTTTTTCCCCCATTTCGCTCGAGGTTTCGCTCGCTTATCCGTGTTTCCGGTTAAATTCGTTTCCATTCTTTCGCTGTGATCTTTATTGTCCGTGCCGTTTGTTCGGTTTTCGTTTCACTTTCCTATGTGTATTTTGTTTTCGGCTCGTGCACATGTGTATAAGTAACTTGTTTCTGTTACCGATGGAATCGTGGCTTTAATTTGCACGACGTTGATCGTTGGTCTAATGGAATGACAGGGATTTATTGAATTATATGTAAAAGCACTTTGATAATATTTGCTACGATGATTGTGAGGCAGTTGTTGCGGCGTGAACGCGTGTTTTTTTAACAATTCATGATTGTTGGATTGCTCGGCGATTTCAGGGATTTCCGAGTAAGAAGTATTTTTCCGGTATTTTTAGTTTCCGATACAGTTGGGATATAGAATTTAGTTCGCTGCTATAGGTTTTCGATAAAGGAAAGGTGCGAGAATAAATGAAAAAAAATAGAAAAATTCTGGAAATTTTCTAGAACTAGTTGCCAGCTCAATAACGATTGGAGCGTTATAAACTTTCGTTTTTTAGTCCTTCCTGGTTAATTTTCTACCTCACACTGTACAGTGGCACACAGACCTCCGTTGTTTACAGTTTTAACTAAAGTTCTTTATTTACCAGCTGTATTGGCACTTCATTCATTTGAATTTTTTCGTGCGAAACATTGTTTGATAACAGCCCGATGTTAAACCGTGTTACTATTGCATATCTATTTGTTATTTCTTAATTTGTTGTTTGTTCATTTCTCGAATATAAGAGCACTTTAAATACAGCAGTTTAAATATCACACATTTCGTTTCTGTTTTGACATATAACGTCCGAAGGGAACATGACGTGGAAAAAATCTCATTAATTTTATTCTCGTACTCGTTAATTTCTTGACGCACGGTAATAATAATCGCGTATCATGTTTAAATCTAGACTAAACAAGATATTCAGTGAAGAAAAAAACTTCTGTCTCACTTCTTTATCAATTATTAATTAACAGTTAAAAATGGGAATTTTCAGGAAAATGAGAACTCTACTCGCAATTAATGGTGACATTAATCACTGGACTCCGGGTTTTTATGAAAAATAAAATTTCCTTGACATGATTCATAAAGACCCGGGTTGAATAGAGGTATGCTTTTTCTGCTAATGACTTTAATATGCTGGTAGTAATGTACAAACATAAAATTGTTGTTTTAAGTGGTATTCTCTTTCTCGTGTATACTTTTATCATTCCTAAACATATTAAACGTGTAATACATTGGGTAATCTCATAAATAATGCAGTTTTTGCGTACATCTTACAATAACTAATATTCTAATTAATCAATTTAATCAAAATTAACAGAACCTTTCTCCGGTCCAATTATAATTCGCAAATAGATAATCGATAGATAGCGAAGAATATATTTTATATTAAAACGTACCGCGTTTTTCTTCGTTCATTTCACTTTATATCAATTCCTACATTATCCGATAATCGATTTTCCAATTTTCGTCTTTCCTTCTGTTTCTGCTTCTAACAGGAAATATTTATCAGTTAACTTGCTCACCTTTACTTTATAACTGATTATTTAACTAGTTTCAGTGGGTATACTAACACAGTGTCGTTGCACTTAGCGTTAAGAAATATTTTATTTATCCGAACTTTTCGAAATGAAGCAACTATCTGTGAATGATCCGATATTTATGATTAAACAATCACGTCTTTTTCAGTTGTGACTGTCCCAGCAAGGGAACGATACATGTTAAATTTCCATCAGGAAGCGAATAAGCCGCGTGCAATTTTGATAGTAGTCTTCGGTGTTACGAAACTTCCGACTGTTCGATAACATAATCGAATCGGTCGTGAACGTTAACAGGGCCGATAAATATTTCAAGGGATATCGTGCAAGTTTCAATGTCTTGCAGCTCGTTTCGAAATTTATGCCCGGCATCCGCCAGCGTCCTCATTTGGCAGTCAACGGATAGTTGACTGCCACTGGATAGTAACTCGGAAATGTTGCCGCGGTTTATATTTTATGCATTCTTCGAGTATTCGAAATCGAACGGAGCCAGGGAAAGTATTAGAATAAACCGGATATATTCGGGAAAACTGAACGAACGCGCGGGGATTACGTTTACCTTCCGAATGGACTCCGGGGAGCCATTAAGATAAAGACTGCAACATACGTCAGGAAGGACGAATACGTTTATTTTCCAGACCGTTGATATTGGCGGTTGCTACTGGCACAGTTTACGATATACATTCGTATCTCGTTATTTCCGGAATCCAAGTGTTTCTAGTACAAAGTGAAATCATCCCGATGATATCTTTATTTCGAGAGAGGATTTATCGTTCGACGAGCGATCGTAACTTCCAATTCTTTTGTTTAAAGTATTAAAAATATAAAAATTGCTGGAGGCGGTAAAGAGCAATGTAGAGAATAACTTTTTATCGCGGTTTACTTCGCTGTTGTTATTCGTAATTTCTCGTATAGAGTTACAATGTATATATCAATACTTTTTCATTCTTTTCGATTACTTTATGTTATTACATATTACTTATTGCTGCATATAGTATACACTGTTTCGCAGATAATTGAACTTTTTGTGCAATACAAATACTCGTTACATTTAATTATTAAAATAATAATGTCATAATTCGTAAATGTGTATTACATATGAACTTTGTGTTTGATATAATTGATGTGTACGGAAAGTATTGTTTGTATACTTAAATTTACATATAGTTGCTGTAGATATTAGACCGTTCGAGAATCTCGAGCTTTTTTGACAAAATTAAGATATTTACCCGTTTAACTTTTTGCAACGCCGGCCAATTCGCGCGTCGCGTCCCTTCGCCCCGTAACCATTGGCTCTATAAATGCGCAACCCCTGGGCCCAATTTTCTCCAACCTTCTGCATAATAGACCTACAGATTTTATATAGCGGGTAGGTAGAAGTTTGCTTTGTGGAGGAACTGCCCAACGGGGAGTGTTCTGGGACACCAATTCGCTATTCAGGCCAGCACCTGAAACATATTTTTGCATATAAATAAAGAAATCATGTGAGGAGAACAACCGAATATTTATATGCACGCAGCTGTGACGGGTATCATTAAAGTTTCAAAATTATACGTTAACACTTTGACTGCCACGGCGGTAACCGATGACCGGAGCTTTCAAATTACAAGAAAATAATTATGATTTGGAAGATAATTGATTTCAAGTACAAATTTTCTGTAACGTTAATAACTAGACAATAGAGTAACATAAGAATTTTCATATCAAAGAATTAATAATTCTTGCTTTGTATCTTTGCTATAGAAAGAATAAGTGATACATAAAACACTGATGTTTCTCGTGGCAGTCAACGTGTTAAATCAACAAAATCAATAACAAGCTACGAAATGAACGAATTCGAGAAATAATTGGTTTACAATGGAAAACCATAATTAATCCTTTGTCCTACAACAAGTAAGACTCGTGGTGAAAACTTTCAATACGATTCAACAAATATATATATTCCTCAGTTCATTCGAATTCAATGTAAATATTATTCTTCTGTAATCAACTATTATACTTAAAAGGAAATATAGGCGTAACATACGTTTAGAATTTCTCTCTTTTTCCAATAAACTATTAATGATAAAGTAGCCGTATCGATCAGAGTTGAGAAAGAAATCACAGGCCAGGGGGTTAAACGGCGTGATACTGGTAATCGTTTCAATCCACAGTTTATGAGTTCTATGTTTGAGAAATAAGAAACCGTAACATTGCATGAAACTATACTCCACTGTGGAAATAATCAAGTACTTCAGTAATGCAAGTAATTTCAACGATAGAAACCACTTCAAAGAAACTATCCAATTGTAAAGACTACAAATGCCTCGAGACTATACAGACGACTAACAAGTGAGCATAACAAATGAAATAAGAACATACAAAATCTCATCAATCATTCCCCCAGACCAGCCATCATCTATATAACACCTATACATACCTACGTCATTCAAAAACAAAATCCTTCGATACTCTAAACTGGTTACCAGGGAGAGAGGTCTAAATTCCTGCGAACGATAGTTAGAATGCAGAATGAATGATTCAACAACGGAATCATCGCGATCTCAGCGTCGGCACGGTAGATTGACATGTGAGAAAGAAATTCCGATACCCTAATGGAAGATGCAGGAGGTGGCGTGTTACGTGAGCGAAGTCGATGGGCCAGCAACAGCTGCTAGCAATCGTCTGCAGGAATTGGAGTGAGGTGGTCTGCTGCGGCCACCCCCGAGCCACTCCCTGGAGTCCCGCAAGAGGTTGAACCGATATGAAATTTGATAACCTCGATCCCCGTCAAGTTAGTCCTGAAGCGTTGTCCCCTTTTCTATCCTTCCGACTTGCTACACGTCACCCACCCGTTTCCCCCACGTGGATAGAACTCCTGCGGTTTGTTCGTACGTTCGAAACGTAAACTTTCCCATTTCTCTCTCGCTCTTTCCGCCAAACGTCACTATCGGAATCAATTTCGATAAGTAACGAACGGTCAATTCTTGAGAGATGCGGATGCCGTGTGTAGTCAATTTTCGGCTGGTCCCTCTTGTTCGGCCGGATAGAACGACTTCACGACGCGCTATCGCGTTTTAAGGGATCCCTCCTGGAGGACGGGGGTTGACTTCGTCCTTTGATAGGGGAGCTGATAGTGATTAATGAAAGTGGAGCTCCGTACCCGGCTGATGGACAGATTTGAGGGGTAATTTGGCTTTGATTGAATTTATATTAATGACGTCTTCGCAGCGTTCGTTAGTCTTTGATGTCCCGGTTGGAAAATATTCTGATGGAAATTGATTGTGGGGACCTGGGCTTGAGCACGGCTGGAATAAGGTTGTCTGAAGCGTTGATTGGAGTGTTGTATTGTTTTATCTTGGAATTGCTTCGGTTTTATAATTGTGAGTTTGTTATTATACTTTGGGGGGTGTTTTTAGATATAATCGTCTGAAATAAGGAAGTCATTGTAAAGTATTATTTGTTTTCATTGGATTATAATGGTGGTTAGAAGTAGGAATGGGATACAGGAAAGAATTTGATATTATACAGTATGTATGGTGTAAGAGAGAATCATTACTGAAAGTATGAAACGTGGTTGGAATCTATGCTATTGAAAATCTGTATTCTCTTCGGTTAAAGGATTAATAGAATTCTGAAATAAGGATTGAAGATATAAAGAGAAGATGAAGATGACACGATGAGGAAGTTGAGAAGAGCAAAGGAATAAATTCCAGGAAAACCGATCGATTCTACAGGTGTTATTGGTAAATCGAAGTTTCCGATCAATAAAAAGTTATTAACGATACATACAAATTGGATCTTCAATAACAGTTCTCAAAAGTTGAATGGGAGAAGGGTCTATCGCGCACGAGCCTCTGTATTTATTCACATTTTTCGCTGGTTTGTAGTTTACTAATTGGATTGTTCGTTCCTGTGCGAGAAATATCCCTCTAAATATTTTACAAAATACGCCAGAGTCCATTTTTACCTTTCCAGCGGTATTCTTTGAATTTCCTGTCCAGGTAATTTCAAAGGAATTATGCAATTCAGAAGTAATGTAATCAAGCATCAAAGCAGAGGGAAGTAACCCAAAAAGGAAATGAACGATGAATAGCTCGCCTCTACACAACATTCCGCTGTATCAAATTGTATTTTTGAAAAAACAGCGGCAACTGACTGTAATTCGGAAAACATGAATGATTAAATATCGTCTAATTCGAATGAAATATTTAACTGATAAACACACTGAAAAATAACTGAAACTGCCGGAAATTATTTTTATTTTATATTAATTCCATTGGAAGTTTTATATTTTCTTCTGTATGCTTTTGTACATTTTCCTTCTCGTATACCAAAGGATTTATTTAACCACTAAATGGTAATAAATGAATAAAATATGGAAAGCGTATAATGATTTAAAGAAATCACTGTATAAGTCGAAATACGTGGATACAAATAAATATTATTACTCTAAATTATGTATGCCCTTATTCCTCAAGTTTCTGTGTAAAGAAAGGTTAAGATTCATTTGAAGAACCACTCTGTGCAAGCATTTCCCTTGTAATAAAGTCCTGTTCTTAAACTGCTACTGGCATTTACGGTATCGAAGTAAATCCTTGTTGGTTATGATCCATAATGCACGAGAGACTAATTCAACTTCCCTCAGTTGCATATAAAATGGGGCACTGTAATAAGACTGGGGAATATGATTTTGTATTATCGTGCAATTGCATGGTATAACATAGGTAAAATTGATCACACAAAAGCCTGATTAGTCGGAATTTCAGGAGAATCGTGTTGGATTATTAGATTCATTCGAACAATTACGCAGGACCATCGATTCTATGAATATTTCAAAATGAGTTGCAATAGTTTGGACGAATCATTTATATTGATTTGTTAATCTCAAACCGTGGTTATATCCGTAGAATTTTTAACTACAAGAGAAATGTTTGCAACATTTAACAGTTCCAAATAATTAACAATTCAAATACAAATCAGAATTGAAAAAGATGAACGGTGAACAAATGAAGATGCATCTAGTAAATATGAATGTTATTTCGTTCTTTAAGTTAAAGGTGTTTACAATACTATGTTTCAATGAATTTTAATTTTATTACTAAATGTTAATTTGTTTAATGCGTGTACTATGATCTAGATAAACAAGACATTTATTTAATAATCTTTTTAACGTGTAGCAATAATTATTAAACATTTGGTGCGAGAATTACTCTAACATGTGTTTCAAATGATTTCACAAACTGTCAACATTGAATGAGCCTCTTCTTTATGTTCAATTCTATTATTCAAAACTCGACTAATTACAAGTAAGCGACGCCAATAGGAAAATTTATATAACAATGACAAACGAGTGTGAAATCTATAAACTTTCAATCATCGTGATCTTTAGTCAATGAAATGTTATTCAGTTTTAGAAACATAAACTCTTTATCAATCAAAATCTAATTATTCCGAGTATTTCATTCTCAATAACCTATTTGTTCGTTTGCCTGGACAACTACTTATTGTAAATACGAGAGATCAATTAAAGTATCAGTAAGTTCCGTCAGAATAAATTTATTATTCACAATTATCCTTTGAAAAATTCTGACGTTCATTAACCTCCATTTAAATAACTGCTTCATTCTGAATTCTCCCTGTCACTTCGATCATCCGGTGACGCTCTTGGTTTATGTTACTGAATGCTGCTTATCAATTTTTCAGAGCATCAACCGACGTCTCAAATTATTTTCGTATTATACTCTTTTTATCGTATCGACGTGAAACATAAAAATATCGCAGGATGTAGGAAAATATAATAAAGTAAACATATGAAGAAGCTAAATATTCCGACGCAGCATTTAATTTCATTGTTATATATTGAGTTTCTTCAACTATAATATTTTATATAGGAGAACGCTTAAAGAGACAATATCGTAAAAAAATACAAAATTCCATTGGATTTTTATTTTGCGTGTAAAAAGATTAATCATAAAATTCTAAAATAAACTGCACGATGTCACTGGCGATTGCATAAATTCTACAGTTGTCCAATAAATTATATTTACTGCAAAAATATAATATTAAAATTACCGTGTCGCGTTCTTCTCATTATTAATTACATTTGCGAAATATTCGAAATAATATGACGAAGATTATAATGATGGAAGCGCATTGCCAGGTAAACACATGTTTATCAGTACGGTTTTACTGTTTCACGTGACCTGAATTCAAGCACAAAAACAAATCCATACGTTTAATATTTTAGCATACTTTTGTGTGAAGTAAATACGCAAATATTTATGTCGTACGTCTGTGTTTAAAAATAAATTTCAATATTTGAACCATTCAGTGTCCATATAGATTCATTGTTAAAATAATTTTTTAAACTTTCTTAGCTTTATACCTAGGTACCGTTAATAAACAGTATTAGAATAAATTCAATAATATACGACAAAATAAATCTCGCAGGTGAAATAATCACTTGATTTCATCAGTATGATAATCTGCAAACGCCTGTCACGTTAAACAAATTTCAAATTATTAGCACTCATTCTTTTAATAACGTATTGAAATTAGATTTGCTGTTTCTTCAAAAACTGAAGGGTGAAATATAAATGTTGCTGAAACATGTTTTATAATCAGCTTTTATTATTTTACTGGAATCAGTGTGAAAACAAATGGTCGTCGCATTCCTAGGCGATGCTAAATTTTTGCGAACACCCGAAATTTAATCCTGAAACATGTTCACAGTGGCATGGGCGGAGCTTTCGGGATGTCCTCTTAGAAGGACACTGTTATGAATGTATATACTTCAGGATTAAATCCTGTGTGCATATATTGTTGGTGTTGCATTGCAGTAAAGTGTTAACATGTGAAATTAACAAGCTGAACTCGCAACGAAAACATTCAGAGTTTTAGTTTGAGTGTCATTCTATTACAAACATCGTTTGAATAAGGAATCCGATAACGTTGAACGATGCTCGAATGAATTTGACAATTATGCACATTTTGATAAGCACTACTCAAGCTCTTCATTGATATTATAATCTATAAAAAATCACAATAACGAATACAATAAAGTATACCAATAAAAGAGATATAAATGTAGCTGATAAAAATAGATATAATAAATATATAAATATATAAATTGATCATATTGAAACATTTAAGAACTCAAACTTATTATTAACGAACTATTACTTCGATATCTGTGTTCCGCGTTAAATAAGATCAAATAAATAATGATTTTAAACAATTACTATTTAAAGGTATCATTCTTTTCGAACATCAATAAATACTTAACATTCAATATATTAAAAGAACCCTAAACTTATCATTATTGCCCCAAACATACTCAAACAACCAGACATTCCCAATTTCCCTACACTAGTCCAATAAAAATTCTACTAAATGCATACTTTGAGAAATACCTCTAAGCGTTAAACACATTCTAATAAATTGCCCTCGTTTCTTCTCTAAAAGACACAACTGTAACATTAACTCTGATATAAAAACGAAACTAAACCATCCCAATAGTATCAACAATATGCTTAAGATCATCAGACAAATTAACCTTCTAAATTCATTAGTATTAAAATATGTCTATTGTATTACTATTGTATTGTATCATTATTCATACAACTAGTATATTATAACACAATAAATCATTATGTAACAAATATTATTAAGTAATAAATAATGTATGGAAATGTTGGTGGTCACAAGTGACTTTACTGCCAATATCTCCTCCAAATGAACTCAAACAACATTAATCAAAAATTCTCGAAAATATTGTAGTATCTAGAATTTTTAACGTAGGTTAAGGTATTTTTAAGAAGAGTGAATGTAAGAATGAGTGTGAGTGAAGGACAGGCTGTAAAACGGTCGAGGGAAAGTGGCTTGCACAACGTCGCGGACCCAAGATTGCAGGGCCAGCCTTCCATGGTTGCATCCGAGTGTTTGCGATGAGTGCGAGTCAGAAGAATGCTTGTGGGGAAGAGAATGATTTTTGGGAGAGAATGCCTGTAAGAGAGTTGCGGGAAGAGAGTTGTGTGTTGTCCTCCGTGGCATTGAGTTGTACTTTTTACGTGTTGTCCGTGTTGTTTCCATATTTTATATTTTGACCATAGTATTAACTTTATTCTATTAAATACATATATTTACTCCTAGCTCTCGATTACTCAAGATCCACCCTTTCATTATTTATACTATAGTAACACTATAATATTAATCACAATTCCATGTACCGAGAAACATAATCACGCCCAAACACCCGCAAGCATAGCGAAGCATACCGAGATTCGCAATTCCCAGTTGAAAACCGAGACAAATATTGAAAATGCCCCTCGGCGCGTCAGAGTATAGGCGGCGAAAAATTCCCGATAATATTTTCGCAGTCCGATTGGGTGGGAAACGCGGCGGTCCAACGTTTACCGCCAAGTGTTGCGTTTACACAGCACTACACCCTATTTTCCGGTCTCGTCATCGCAAACCGTGTTCTCCTCGAATTTTGCGCGCGGAGGGCCGCGCCGCGCTGCACCGAAACGTGATTTACGATGCAACAAGGATACAGACGCGGCCAAATATCAGTGTAAACGGCACTGATGCGTCGGAAAATTAGATTTACACTCTCCCCGGAAACTGTAAATAAATATGTCGCTTGACGCGGCCGTGTAACCTAAATTAAACGCGCGCAGAGGGGCCGCCTTGAAGCACTCGCCGCAGCGCGGGACCCGCCGCTCGTCAACGGCGGAACGCCGAAGTATAATTTACACGGGGAATGAGTCAAGGGCTGAGTCAATAGGGAACGAGGATTTAGAGTAATGAAAGAGAACAGTGGACCGTGCGCGCTCGGAAAGATTTGCGCTGTTTAATTGTTCCGTGTCGGAGTCCTTCTTCGTGATTTTCCAGCTGCCTAGGATAGTTCTCGCCGCTGGTGAACATGGGGACGTTCCTTTACACCGGGACCAGTAATCGCTGTACAGGTAAATTAATGCGAATTCGAATAACGCGGTAGTTGATTTATCGTGAATTGTGGGATGTTATCGAGTCATGTTTAACACTATTTCTACCGGAAGTGTCAGAGGACTTCTGGAATCTTAAGTTAAGTTGCCCTATGATTTATTCATGAACTATAATCGATGCAGCTACTTTATCGTTAATAATTTATTAGGAAAAGGTAGAATTTGGATGTTTATTCTATGTCTACGTTTACTTCAAAGGTTAACAATTAATAATAAAGTAATACTTAATTTATATTTAAAAAAATGAATAATACTTAGGTTTCTGAAATTTAGGTTAAAATTTTCGTCACATGTCTGACATAATATTGTAAATGGGGTCAAGGGGTTAAAATGATTTTCTCGGTTTAATCAGTTTCCTCAATTGAATTTTCGTCATTTTCTATAGTTAATTTCATAATTGTTATTGGAGTAGTCGAAAAATCAATTCAGAATATAAGACTAAACTTGGAAGATAATTTTAAGTTAAAATTTATTCATTTTGAGTGGTGTCTTTTAACACATTCCGTGCCACCGGAAATTTTGGTTATATCTTGCTTACAAAGTGCACTGATTTTTTAAATGAAATATTAAGTTATGTTCATCTTTTTTGACTGACTGTTATACATATTTTAATATTATCATTTTACGTTTTCGCTGCTTCGCGACGTGTACGGATATTCTTTGCCACATGGCTCCCAAAAAATGTTCTCTTGCAAAGATTACGAGTGTATCATTTTCGGTACACGTGGCATTGAACATGTTAATACTAGAATTTGTAAAGGTCATTGGTATTTGTCTAAATGGTACAGGTGGGTCAATGCGACCTCGAATAATGCGGTAGCCGATTTATCGTGAATTATGGAATGTTATCGAGCGTCATTCAAAACCATTCGAGATTGAGGTTTCTTTTAAATCTGGAATTTGTAAAGGTTACCAGTATTTGTTTATGTGGTACAGGTGGATCAATGCGACCTCGAATAAAGCGATAGTCGATTTATAATTTATTTTTTACAATTCCAAGGATTTTGATTGTGGATTATTGTTTTATGAAAAGTATATTTGAAAATGTTGTAATTCTCTGAAAATTAGGAGCAATTGTTATATTTCAAGTATTCGGGCGTATCGTTTTCCGGAATGTATAATTCGCGCTAATCGAGACGTACTTGTGCATCGAGGTGTCGAGATTTTCTGAAAATTAGAATCAAAGAATCTATTTTAAATAAATTATTGAAAACAAGAGAATTTACTAGCGAAAGGAGAAATAAAAGTTACTTTGTTTAAAATAGATTCTTCACTTCTAATTTTCAGAAAATCTCGACACCTCAATGCACAGGTTCGTCCCGATTAGCGCGAATAATACATTCCAGAAAACGATTGCGCCCGAATACTTGAAATGTAACAATTAACTCTTATTTCTCCTATCGCTAGTAATGTTTCCTATTTTCAATAATTTGATAAATAAACATAAAAGTTTAGATTCTTATAAAGTTTATAAATTTGAAAGATGTGCAGTATAGAAGGAAACAACAAATGCTAGATAAAAGTAAGCGTAGAAGCAAGATACGTTTATATATTGAGCGGAAAAGGACACGAAATAATAAAAAAATAGAGGTGCTAGGCGAAAATACGTGAGAAGGTAGCGAATGGTTCAAAGGAATGGATAAAACATGAAAATAAAGTGCGATATAAATGAAAACACACATTGAAACGGAAACATAGGTAAACACGAACATTACAGCGTATATTGCATTTAACACGTTGACTGCCACGGTGGTCACCGATGACCGGAGTTTCCAAATAACTTGAAAACAATTATACCTCCTAAGATAACCGACATTCAATAAAAATGTTCAACGGCGTAAATAAATAGATAATAATGTAACTTAAGAATTGTAGCACCAAATAATTGATAATCTTGTTTTTGTATCCTCGCTACAAACGAAAAAATGACACATAAAACGCTGAAGCTTTTCATGGCAGTCAACGTGTTAAAGTACAGGTGAAAGCTGATACGGACGGATGAGTGTGAAACGTATTTGAATAAAATCAAGTCGCATTTTTCACCTTTATCCATCTACGTGTATCCATAAGTTGACTGTTTAGAAAGGTCAGATATGAATAGAGACGTACCATTTAACACATCGCTCTCGTCAGGAGCGTACCAATGAAAAGTTCGAGCAGCGTACACTGTGTATCTTTTAGTAATACTTTTATCTGCTGCATACGAGATACACCCATTTGTTTACTCCTAATGTGTTTATTATTTGTCTCCAGTTTCATTCATTTTTCATTCTCATACATTAATACCCGCCTCTCTCCGCTCGCACAAATAAATAAAAAGGTAACATAATGTACACGACCATTTATTTCGTATTTTCAAATTCTATGTTTAACTCGGTATCGCATTAACTTCATCAAGCGAGCAGAAAATGGTAATAATTGAGTGGTAACAGAAATGGTACTGATGCAATCGTACTAACAAGATAAAGACAGGAGAACTCTAACGACATTTTTGCTACTCAAATATTTACATACGCTATGGAAATGGAAAATGAATAGTTATACTGTCCATTGAATTCACTTACTCAATCGGGTCGAAGATTTAATATTGAAAGATTTTTGTTCATGACTTGAGGGAGCAGAAACGTTATCAGAAATGAACCTGCTCCAATTGCCAGAAATGAAATCCCGAAGAAAACATTGATAGAGTAAGATGTAACTCATTCGTTATTGATTATTCTATAGTTGGTGCGAGAACACAATAGCCATTCGAGGCTGTAGAACATTGTTTCAAAAGCTGAAAATACGAGCAACCTTAGCGATCAGGAAAAGAAACTCGTGTAGTAGGTTAAAGACGAAACAAAGTACCGAGTACAGTTGAAGTTATGTATCAAAGATTCCCCAGATTAAGAAGTCTGTCATCATTCATGATGTCGACGTACAACGGTGAGCATTGCCTGGAGAAAGGCAAAACGGATTTGAAAAATTTCGAGCTAGTCGCGCGAACGGCGTCGGAAATTTGAACTCGCGCTACATGTCATGTCAAGCGAGCTAAGCTCGTCTCTCCTGACTATTATTACAGTTTGATGGATACATACAGGCAAGCAAAGAAGTTTGTCATGCAAATGGAATTGCATTTTCAAGATAGAAAGCGTCAGAGATAGAAGGTATTTTTAATCCTGATATAAGCCGGCTTGTACTGCAAGTGTACGGCAACGAAAGATTTTTCCTGAGTAACCTGTACCAGCTAATTGTGATTTTTATTTTATTATTCAATTTTTTAAACAGTAGGTGATTATGCATTGGAATAACATATCTCTTTCCCAAAAAATCTTCCACTTTTCTGTTCTTCCTTATTTTATGAAATATATTATACTATTATAATTTCAAAAATAGTACAGATTTAATATTTTATCGAATATCGTTCTAAACACTGCAAAATTTGATAGACACTATGCTTACCCAGTCATCGATTAACTCCAGCCCAAGTAGTTACGAACTATTTTGGTCAGACAGAAGAGATATAGAATAAGTATTGAAATTGATATACTAACAGAAGTTATACCTATATAACATATATCAAACTGGATTAATGAACTAGTACTCCCAGTTTCTAATCAACCGAACCATCATTATTTAATACTTAAAAATACAACGAAATCCAATCATGAAAAAGGAAAATATCTTATCCTCAACAAAACCACAACAAATTCATTAATTTCCTATACAATACAAGATACCACAAAATCAAATTCTTCTCAAAACAAGTAAATTCTCTTACCTATCCCTAATCAACTGCCACCAAAACGAATCACCTCCCTGTCATCGACATCTTCCGTATCGTACGCGGTAACAGACCTCTGAAGACAGTCGAAATAAGAGATAAACAAATTCCATCCGCGCCGGAGGATTCCACCCTTTATTTACCCAGACAGCGAATCAAACAGCAATTCCCTCGATGAGTATTCAGGCCGGATATCACAATTTCCATAATCCCGTCTAAACGTAAACGAACGCTTCTGATTCCGACGTCGTGGGTGAACGTTCTTGATAGGCCGGCAAAATTAGATTCGCGCCTGGGCGCAACACTGCCGCGACAGCCTGCATATTGGATTTCGCGTCGTCCTTGGACACGGCGAATTATTCCTTCTCGAACTCTCCCTTCCCCTCTTCGTTCCGGCCGTTTCCCTTCCTCCTTTTTATCCCCTCCGGTCGCGCCGGCGAAATAAGATTGTCCCGGCGCGCCGCGCAACGCATCCCCGCGGCCGACAAATAATCCGTCGAAATTAGCAGGCAGTACAAAAAAGAACCGAAGGGAAAACAGAGAAGTGGAAGGTCGGAGGGCGCGGAATCAGCGGCGCTGGCCCGGGACCTTTTGATCTGTCGCAGAAATGCGCGAAATTGGATTCATGACGCACAGAAGAGGCAGAGCAAGGGATGGGAAGACACGCGCGCTCGGCCGGGCGCCGCGCACGCGAATATTGGATTTTCCCGCGTCGTTATACGGCTGACGAGTTGCTTCTGTTCGCCGATCACTGCCGACAGAGCAAACGATGATACCCAATTGGGCGTACTCGTAAGTGGCAATCGTGTCGACGTCACGTACGATTGCAACGTGTCTCCCTTGTGCACGGTCGACGGGAACGGTAGAATGAAAACAGCAAAGTCAGACGGGGAATGAAAAAAAACCCGAGGAGAGAAAGGAGTAAAGGGAGTAGGGGGCGGCAGGGTGGAGGACTGAACTGTCGTTTTGTTGATTGGAGCGCTTCACCTCTACCTACCCGCGACTCCTCGCTACGGATTTCGAGTCCCGATATTATGACAAAAGCGAGCGACACGCAGCCCCCTTTGTCGCGCGAGAATGCACTCATTAACGGGTCTTCGGCCGAGGATCCCCCTTTTTTAAGTGCACTTCGAACATTTTTTACCTTTTTTTTTTTCTTTTTTAATGGGTTCGCTGAGTTTAGATTCTCCGGTGTTTTAGGGATGTTTGTGCGCGTTTGTTGGTCTGTGAGGATATTTTTGAAATATTCATTTGTTGAGCGTTGTTAATTGTAACTGGTAATCAGTTCTGTTGAATCTATTTTTAAGAGCAGCTTTTCAAATTCCTTTTTTTCTAGGTTCGCTGAGTTTAGATTTGGGGATGTTTGTGCGCGTTTGTTGGTCTGTGAGGATATTTTTGGAGTATTCGTTTCTTGAGCGTTATTAATTATAACTGGTAATCAGTTCTGTTAACTCCATTTTCGAGAGCAGCTTTTCAAATTCTTTTTCTTTTGGGGGACGTGGTGAATTTAGATTCTAAGCTTGGGGATGTATGTGCGGAACTCTTGGTTCGCGAGAATATTTTTAGAATATTAAGTTGTTCGTCACTGAAAACATAATTGTTATTGAGTTTTGTCAATCTCCTTTTTGAAAGGGGTCTAGTTTCCTCATCGTTTGACAGACGTTTGTATGGAAATATTTAGATTCGTAGAAATATCGCCCTAATGCTAAATTCGGCTTCATTAAAATGGAACTGTTATCGAGTTCTATGGTTCCCTTTTCGTGCAGTCTTTCGAGCTCTTCTTTGAAGATTTAATGAGCACACTGAATGTTCCATAGACATTACTATAAATTTCCAGTGATATGGCAGTACTTTTAACGAAACATTAAATAAGTCTGATGCATTTGTGTCATATAGGTTTTATTGTAAATTATTCACGTCGCTTCACTAGCAGTATGTTCGTTTCTCCAACTGACAGCTGACAAATTAATTTTCACCATTTACACGTTCCATGTTGAATTTAATAGTTAATTTAACACTAAAAAATTATTATTGACGAAATGTTTGTGCGCTAAAGAATTTTCTATAAATCAGTGTTACGTGTTATATACAGTGTGAGCAGTAGGTTGGTGAACTCGACCGCCGCGATTGACGTCAGCAGTAAAATATCAAATAAACCAGCACAGTTATAAAAACACCTGGCATTCTCTTCGGTCGCCTTAGATTATTGACTACCCGTGTCCTTATCCTTTTCCCTGGAATCTCGCCTACTCTCGCCTCAATGCAGAATTCCAGTCACAATCAGGCTGGTGTCGCAAATTTCACACTCCACGAAAGTTGTTCAATCGAATCTACTGTCCCGAGTCATCTTTTTCTCCGTACACAACTTCTTGATAGACAAGATTACACGAATAAACTGATACAACCAACTACATTTTCACTTACGAAACAAGTCACTTTCAATTTATACCTTTGCATCTCTTTACAGGTTGTGTAACAATGTTCGATATACTTTCTACTTTGATTAATTCTAAAAATCTAATATCGATTCGTAACAATACATAGCAGCGAATTTTCTGAATATAGTATTCAACATAATGATTACATCCTAACCTCTCATCAACTTCAACATTACGTATAATAAATCTTCGTATCCAATTTATATCCACTAAATTCTCAGATGGTTCTGATACCATATATTACACAAAAACATAACACTGTTTCCTTGTCCACTGACAAATTCATTTGTACATTTACCAGTTCCAATATTCAAGCATTCATATACCAGAATTTCTAGTTCGTCGCGCGAAATTAACAGTAATAAATGTAGCATCGTAGTTTTAAAGCAGTAGGACAGAGAGTATTCTGAAAGACAGGAAGAGGGCCATAAAAGAGAAAGGGGCTGATGGAGACCAGGTCCAAAGATTGGCGAGTTTTCCCGAGCGGTGCGTAAGCGAGGATGATGAGTGCGTGGTGGTGAGAGTAGGGTGTGGTTGAGAATTTGTTGGAAGTGTGAGTGAGAAGAGTGCTTGTGGAGGAGAGAATGATTTTTAAGTGATGGCGAGAGTTTCTGGAGAGAGTTGCGTTGGTTTTGGAAAAGGAAAGACCTGTACACTGCGAGCTATATCGTTTATATTTATTTGTATCTTATTCGATTAATTATTCCTATGTTTTTTAAAAATAAAACAGAATTGTTTCCCATGAATACCACATAAATATTAATAAGCTCGCGAAGAAGACGATTATCTCATAAAGTGTTTGAAAACAGGCAGGAACAACTTCAATTACTCCGCACAATGGGCGTCGCGCAGCAGAGAATAAAACTAGCACGTGTCCGAGGCACGATGGGAAAGGGATCGGTTTCGCAAAAAGAGAGTACAGCAATATCTACCCGGGTATCCTGCAAAGCGTCATACTTGCATCCTTATCCACTTACCTTGGCAAGCACCTGACGGTAACGTCGCAAAAAGTGCCGTATCCTTTTTACCTGGCTGCTAAAAATTACTCTTTAATGGCGATAGCATCGGTTCGCCTGGCAGTGAAAGCTTAAAATCATCTTTATACCGGTGATGCGATGGACAGACTCTTGCACGCGCAGACATCGTCGTTTTATCGCGAGCCCGCATGTGCCGACGATTTAGATTTCCTTTACTTTGGACGTAAAATGGCTCTTCAATATGGGTAAAACGTGAAAGCACGCGTCCGGAGCCACGGTACGAGGGAAATTTTTAATTGGCTAACGGACTTCAGCGATTCACCGAAGGAAATATACTTATTAACTCTTCTCGTCGGCAAATTTTATGTATTTTGATATATTCATTCAATGGACTGTAATGTATTTTACATAGATTAAATATGTGATCTTTTTAAATAGCTTCTTTCAGAGGCATATGATAATTTGATGATTTATATAATTCCCTGGGCTAATTCGTTAATAGACTTCGTCGAACAATTTCATCGTGAACCATTTACTATACAATGGAAATCATTCTACGTTCGTTCCATATTCACGTACCCATAGGGAAATTAACAATCTCCAATGGAAAACTGATATTCTATTGAAACCCGAAAGAACCGAATGACATTCGTAATACATTATGCCACGACCTGATCGCATTAACAATCATAATTTGAAACACAAAGAATTCCACGTTCATTCTCTACCAACATCCACGCCAAAAATTACCAATCAACAACACCAAAGTATTCAATTAGAATTTCGAAACAGTCAAATCACATGAAGAACAATAATTCAAAACACAAAGAATTCCACGTTCATTCTCTACCAACATCCGCGCCAAAAATTACCAATCAACAACACCAAAGTATTCAATTAGAATTTCGAAACAGTCAAATCACATGAAGAACAATAATTCAAAACACAAAGAATTCCACATTCATTCTCTACCAACATCCACGCCGAAAATTACTAATCAACAACACTAAAGCATTCAAGTGGAACATTAAAAAAGCCAATTTACGTTCACATTCTTCAGATTTAATTCTCAATTCCGCCTAGACATTGTAAAGCAAGGGGTTAATGTTTCCCGGAACCAGTACTGTTCCAGCGTAACGCGGAAAGTATCGCCGTGTTCCCCGTTGTTAACCTGCCTCGCTGTAAACCGCTGCCTTCTGTGCATTTATTACCACGCGTGAAATTCGCGCATTGGTAAAAAGGGACACGCGACCAATGCGAGGGCTCGCCCGTGCAGAGTGCGGGATTAGACGAAACAGGGGACGGAGGACGGGAGGAGCAGATTGGGAGGAAGAAAGCATGGCGGGGGAGAGTCGCATTTGTTAATTAGGTTGAGCAGGAGGCGTGACGTCGTAATTATTGCAACGCAGCTCCACTACCTAGCCTGGCTGCCTGGTTGCCTACAGGTCTGCTTGCCTGCCACAACAAAGTTATTAATTGCTTCCTACCATTCCAGCCTAGACAAACCTCCCCCCACCCCTCCGCCCCCTCCGTACACGGCTACTATAACCCAACAACGCAACATCCACCTGCATACGCGTATAATAGCTCTACTATTCATCATGGTATTCTATCGTTTCTACCGTTCGCTTCGTTTCTCGGCCAGATAATGTTGTCCCCTAACTTACAGATGCTTGTAACTGTGGATTATATAATTGAAAAGGTTCGAAGTTTCTTCAATGAATTGGACCGGTTTAGGGATGTTTGCTGTATAGTTGATTCTATTGTTCCTGGAAGAATGGTTGTTCGGTGACGTAGATTTCGGAAATTGGAGGTGTAACATTGAAACTACGTTCTTCGTTTTCTTTAACACTAAAACTACCAGATGAATCAGATGACACATTACTGATTTCTTTTTATACGATTACTGAGAAGGCATAGATGCTTCTCCGAGAAATCGTTAGAAGCTGATTTAGTAATACCTACACTGAAATATAAATCAACTGAAATCTTAATAAATACACAGTTATAAGTTTTATAAAAACATTTGGAAAAGTCCGTTTAAGTGCTTGGTACTTCTAGTGTTAAAACAGAATATTGTTAATTTATAGGAATCTTTACTGAAGTAGGAATTAAAAGCTAATAGTACTACGGAATTTAACCCTTTGCGGACGAATGTCGACATTTCGGCGAGATGAAACTTTTATGTTTCGAAGACTAAGTCGCAAACAAATGATTTAAGTACTCAAACAGCAAGAAATCAGCACATAGTTTCTGTTTTTCCTATCATTTACGTAATTGATACATAATTTAGCTTCATCTGATGAAGATTTCGTATATTTCAAAGAATCTTCATCCGCAAAGGATTAATTAAGAGCACATACTCATGTGAAATCTATAAATTTACAACATATAATGAGGTGTAACTATATGTGTATAAACATGGTAGAATTATAATTATTATATGGTGTGTTTGTAATGTGATGTTGGCTCGTAAAAGTGTGAATGCGAGGAATTATGATATATTGGTTGAAAAGCAAAAAGAAATTTGTACCTTTGAATGCTTTTAACGCCGAACGTTCCTTTCGATTGATATGTTCCATTGATATGAATACGGATCCGTGCCTCACGCTGTATATCGCAAAGATTAATAACGCTATATTCCAAATAAGGTAATACGGGATAAAATGTGTTGTAGATAGTTGACCTACGATGAGAAATTCCACGTTCTGTGAATCGCGTATTGGAACTTACGATATTGGCTGAAATTTAATATGTCTCCGCTGATTTATAGAAAATGAATAAAAATCGACTCCTGAAACGTATGGGACGCATATGCAACCGGGAAAATAATTGTATTATGAAAGCAAAGAAAAGTTTGAATGGGAAAGCTTTTCATATCTGGCATACCAGTAGTTTTTCTGAAATCAAATAAAGTAACGAAATTGTGTTGACTTGATGCAAAGTGGAACAGAACATTTATCACGACTTCAAAACCAATGGAAATTAATAACAAAGAACACGAACGTCTACACGTTGATTACTGATTCTTATAAGAATTGAACTATAAATGAAAGTAGATTTAATTGTATAAGGAAAGTAACATACATTTTCAAAGGTAAGAATGGGAACATATTTCACGAGATAATTATATGATTCTTTAACGCAGAACAAATAATTTTATTTTTTAAATCTAAACAATTTATTATTGGTTTGTTTCAGAGAATTTTAAGACACATAATTCAGAGACAAGTGAATTAATAGACAACTTTATAACACTTCAAATCAACTATATTACTAAATAAATAAAGTTATTTATTAAGTATCTACAGTCTGTTTCCGCTTTTAAAATATCTGTAACACGATTGTTACCTAATTAATTCACATTCATAATATAAAAATATGGTACCTCTCAATCTCATAAAATTAATTTTTGAGATACATCAATAATATAAACAAACATCACTAAATAAATCAATAAGTAATTGAGTAAATTAATAAATTAATAAATCAATCAATCAATCAATTAATTATTTATCTATTAATAAGTAAATACTTTAATAAAAAATAAATCAACAAGTAAACGAGCAAATAAACAAATAACTACCTAAACAAAGTAACAGCCAAATACCTCAATAAATAAGCAAACAAATCAATAAACAAGTAAATAAATAAACAATCGCTCGCAGTAAAATATAATCACAGAAAACCCGTAGCACCGAATTGAAATGAATCCGCCGAGCACGCTATAGACCCGCGGCGAAAACTTCTCGCTGCCATACTGGACACTCCAGGATTTCCCCGACACTTCCCCCATTGTCCGTGGCACCGGTAATAATGGTAGTTCCCGTTGAGATGCTGTGACAGGATCCCAACAGCATTAAAATCATACTCCGCGCGCCGGTGGGGCCGGAGTCTGGTTGCTCGAACTAAATCTTGATTAAACTCCGCGAACGGCGCAGAAAATGAGCGAGAAGATGAAAGATTCTTTAGCGGATAGATTTACCTAGTCGACGAGGGGCGGCGGCGGAGAGAGGAGATCGGCGAATCTCGAAGCGGCAAGTACTTCAAGTACTCGAGAACTTCTTCCATACGCTCGCCTCCTTTCTCCCGCTTTCGTTCCGCTTTACAACTGTATGATATCTACCTAGCGCGTTTTACCGCCGAAAGAATTTAATGAAAACGCTTTTAACGGCGGCGGAACGCTCGCGCGCGGGAGCTCAGAGGAAGAAGGGTTGGTTCGAGTTGTTCGAGGCGATCCGTGGATCAGCCGAGCGGAAACTTGATCCTCGTTGCGTGACTTATCCCCGGCGTTTTTCGATTCATTAATTCTCCGAGCCGAACCTGTTACATTTTACAGCCTCTTCCCCGGCTGCTCGAGTCCCTTCTGCTCGACTGAGGGGCCGGGTCGACCCCTTTCAGCGATTATCAGGGATTAGCGGCGAATTTGAATACACATCGGTTTATTTGTTTCGGAATGTTCCGTTGATTGCTACACGGGAAACGGGATTGTTTGATCTTCGGATGGATTCTGGGATTTATAGTTTTGTATTTTAGTTCGGCCGAGTGAAAAGTCTGGTGGATGGAGGGTTGTTATCGGGCTGGATTTTTCTGCGTTTATGGGGAATTTGGGAGGGAAATTGCATCGAATGCGCGCAATTTTTATGGAATGTTTGAAAAGAATCTTATAGTGTTCATTAGAAAAAACGTTTCTGAATGAAGATGAAATGATATTAATAATCTCTAATAAATAAAAGATCTCTAGGTTAGTTACTGTAATAATGAGTAAGGAGGTTTGAATGACAGTTTTGTAAACTGAAATTTTGAAAACGCTTTAAATATGCAGATACTAGAAGAATCAACGAGGATATAATAATTCTACTACACTTCTATAGTATATGGTGGTGGTTTACTATTAGATGATAATATTTGAAAATGTGGATCTTTAGTAAAAAGAGAATTAGGAAAACAATAATATTTAATAAGATAAAGGAAACAATACGGACAACACGTAAAATACAACACACGACTCTCGCACCAAAAATGTTCTACTCCGCTGTCGCTCACCAAAAATGTCCCTCTCCGCTGTCGCTCACCAAAATGTCCTCATGCACGCATTTCCACTCGCTTTTAACACACACCCCCATTCGCTCTGTCTTTCTCACCCTTGCACCCTTCTCACTCGCATCTTTCGTCCATAGTCAAAATTCACGCAGTCACGTACACACTTTTCTCACGGTTCAGTCGCTCAGTTCCAGACACTCTTCCTCGCATTCTTTCAGCCAAACGCAGTCACACTATTTTCCAAACATCCCGGCGCCGGTCCGTCGCAATACGACCTGGTCGCCCTTACGCACGCACAACAAACCATTCATTCTACAATAAATATTCTAGATACTACACTTCTAAACTTATCCAAGCTCCAACCGCAGCTGTCAACTCAAAAAATTCTCAAAAAAAATATCTAACCTTCCATTCCCTACATTGATATCAGCATACCTCGATCTTCTTCAAGAACCTCGAACAACAGCCAACACGATCAACAAAACCAAATACGCTGCCAGGACCATAAGAATATTTCAACCCTCCACCTCGCCGAACATTCAATACAATATTCACCTAATTCTCCGAACGCAATCCCCGTGAAATATGTCACCAAACTCTCATCCCCTAAGTTCGCGAAGGAAAAAAAACCGTATGAAAGTGTCCACTGTAGTTAATTTATCGCGAAATGAAAATCCGCTGGCGTTACGCGAAACCCGGCCATAGGGGCGCTCGGTCGAACGTAAAATACCCTTGACGGAACTCATTTTCCGAAGGGGCGGCCGGGGCAAACAGCAGTTCCTCGCGAGAACAGCGGCCCGGGTTTGCTTCAGGTCTGAGTGATTACATTGTAAAATCGGAAGCGGAGTTTTTCCGGGCCCGATCAGGAAGTTCCTGCTGCCGGTGCCGGTCTATCTCGCCGCATAAATTTCTATTTCCAGCTGGAAGTTCCAGTTTATTCCGCATGATGGAGAAGGCGTCAATGGCACTTCGGCGTTACGATAGACGATGAGAGCAATAAGACCACCGGCTCTCGACGATTGCTTCATTTCCGTAAAGAGGCAGCCTATCTGCGCTTCCGTTTCCATCGAACCGACCCCCGACCGCCCCCCTTGCTCCCAACTCTCACGCCTACCACCCTGTCGAGTCTGTTGTACATCGATCCTGCCGGCTGCAACACACTTCCCCACCTACCCGCGAGTTAAAATCGTTTTTCCAGGATCTGACAGCTACCCGCGTGCCAGGGAGCACTGCTTCGGCTTCGCCTCTTCGCAGCTTCTTTCCATACGGGGCTCGAGCAGATGACGAATCGCTGAACCCTTTGCGAAACAGACCCGGCCGTGACGCATAGTTTAATAAAGAACTCGTTCGAGATACTTTCTTCTTTTCGGCCCTTTTCTTCTTGGGGAGCGTAGACGCTTGGAGGGTTCGGATGTGAGGGGATAGTTTGGACGTTGTAACCACTTGCGCTGGAAAGACGTGCCACGCACGTCGAGACGTTTCTATCACAAAATTCTCAATGATGTTTTTCACACATTGATAATCTTGTTGAATTACGCCTATTAGATTACTTCGAAATGTATCACTCTATATAGAATGATTAACAAACAAAAGTAGTGTACATATCAGTGTAAAGTAGGTAAAAACAAAATTCATCGCAGGAGACTTTGCCAAATTTCTGAATTCATTTCCAGCGCAAGTGGTTAACGGTTAGTTTTAACGGTTTCTCTTTATATATTGTACGCTTATACAGTTCCTAGGAATAGCTGATTTACTGTGAAATATGAATGATTCGGAGAAATCGTTAGAAGCTGTAGGGTGCTAATACTACGTGTTGTCCGTTTGATCTTGGGATCACTTTGAGACCGCTTGTAAATGTTAGGTTAATAGTTTTTAATGGAGCTTTACATTTTCTATTGATATTTTATATACTGTTGTTGGCTATACAGATGTTTAAAAAAAATTGCGGTTGTTCTTAATACCTTGATGGAGCTAGATACTATGATGTGGGAAACGTTGGAAGAATATCCCTGTTGGCCACGGTTCTCACCCGAAAGCCTCCAACTACGATGTAATAATGTTATTTTTGCGTAAATTGTTGTCGAGGTATGAACGTTCAAACTTGACATGTCGCCGCCGGCATTAACGTAACCTGGCGCATACCGCGGAGAGGCAGCTCGATCGAATCTTTCGCTGAGCGACCTCGTGTTTGCAAACAATGGTAGACAGTGGCAACGCAGGCGGGGTAAGCAAACTTTTAGGTAGTTGCACGTAAATATTCAGTTGCAAGAATAATTTGCAGCGTTTATAGTTCGCCATCGTGTGTGACTGTTTTTTGCCTATAAGAGACCATTCTACATTCACATCAATCAATTTCTTTGTTCGCAAATTTGTTAACCCTTCGAATACCAACACCTATACTCGGAATCCACATAAAAGCATTGGTTGTTTTTATGTTACTGCATCGTGGAGTATAGAGAAGATCTCATTTATTACTATACTTTCTAATAAAATTTATCAGTAGAAATTAACACATTGCGTACTGGCTAATTTTCAGAAAACTGAATTGTGCGAATGGCAATTTTCACTGAGGTCAACTTATATCACTATACATAGAAAAACTCAGATATCATATTGTTATGTAATATATTTTAAATAGATAATCAATTCGAATTAAATTTTATGTTCTGTGAATGCTGCGGTAATTAGCGAAGTTGTATAGCTAACTGTCTTTATATAAAAACGAGATTTCTCGTTACCGGTACGCAATGTGTTAAAAGACTTTTAGAGTACAATATCAAGTGATTTTCTAAGTTCAAATATTTCCAAAGTTTTACACGTAAAGCTACAACACTTCTCCCGATCAAATAACAATTAGTTATTTATATCAGTTAAAATATTTCGTATACTGTGTTATGTTTTTATTAGGTACTTATGTCGTTAGATTCCTGATAGGAGCTGTCGAAAAAATTTCAGTCCGTTCGGAGGTGAAGTCGTGATGCGGAACAATTACCAGGATTGATGCGGTGCAACTGCAGTCTGCAAAAAGTGGAGCTCGGGTTCATTCGCAGTGTATTAAGATAATGATGGAAATGAAGTGGCAGCGATAGCCGGGGGTTCCAAGAACCTGCGAGCGAACCTAATAAACAGACCAGTCTTGCCTCGTTAAATTTAAGGCTCTGTTTGTCTGCGCGCCGTTCGCAGTCTCTAGACAACGTGCCGGTGCTTGAACAAGATAATTGTTATATACAAAACACCTTTGAATGCGGCGCATACATCATGCGGCGCTGGAGAATCGCTGAAACTTCCACGACTGGTTCGCAGTCTGATTCACAGGTACCCTGGAAGTATTCTTCCAGGGCGACGCGAAGGACTTAATGGACAAAGCTGGCGCCAACTTTTTCCTTCAGCCATCTAGCTTCGCTATTCACATTCCAGCTACATGATTCGACTATTAATTTACCTTTCAAACTTTCCCAACGCGGCGAAAAACAACGAGATTTAAATCGTTCGGACTAATTATACTTCAGGTATGCGACGCGTTATAGGTAGATCTCGATCGCACTATTCGAGTATTTGAAATTTCGGACTTAATTACAAAATAGATAACAAGAATTGTTTAATATACTTTTTCGTATGTATGTTATTAATTTATAATGAAATAAACATATTATTTTATAGGGTATTTTGGTGATGTACGCAAGTTAATCGCATTAATGAATTTTTGTTCGTATTAAATACAACCTCGTAAGATTCTGTAATTTGAATATGGATTAAATTGAATATCGCATTAATTGAAACCTATCAGTACATGAGAGCAAGAAATAATGGTGTATAATAATTAAAATTTGTATTCGTTTCGAAACATGGTCTCAAAATGAGATTTAATAAGACTCCGAAATTTGTTTAAAAATGAAAAAGAAATTAAATATATATTGTTGCATAAATATACATATATATGTTAATATATGCATATATTAAACAATAATAATAATAATATATTAAATTAAAATTTTTTCGATAAGTAATTGTTAACAGAAGGACATAGGGGAATGCGGATGTCGCAAGTAAATTTGATAATTATTCGAACGTCCAACTTCGAGTTTGATTTATTACATATCCCGTAGGTCTATCGGGACTGTTTATTAATTAAGTACAGACTTCCTCTTGTACTGTCTCTGTCACAACGTGTCGTGATTAATTGTAAACGAAGAATGTTGAGGTAACTATTCGGACATCGGATTTTTGAACAATAAGAGAACAATTGTGATGACGAATAGGGTTCAAATAGAGTATTATACTATAGCAAAATATATACGTACAATTGTATTTAATACAGTGAATATTTTATTATATTTAATTTCTCGTTTAAGCGATTAAATTATCATCATTTAAAGTAACTTTACCTTTTGTCACAGTAAAAAATGTTATAACTATATGAGCAAAGAACTCTTATCATAGCAAACTGATATGTTTACACGTGACAGCGACTATCAAATTGTTAACATTATTTCTACTGAAGGTGTCAGACACCTTTTGAAATTTTAACTTAAAATTTTTTTCTCAGTTTAATCATTTTTCCTCAATTGAATTCTGTACATTTCCTATAATCAATTTTATTATCGTTATAAAAAATGTCGAAAAGTCAATTCAGAATATACGACTAAACTTGGAAAATAATTTTAAGTTAAAAATTCGAAAGGTGTCAAAAGACATTTGGTAGAAAGTGTTAAGACAAAGACGAATATTACGAATAAATGAATGTACGTAGTTCCATGAAATTGAATTTAATAAAGCATTGAAATCCGTTTATCAGTTCACTGAAACATAAAGAAATAAATTTTTATTGAGGAAATGGTTACGCAAAGAAATGAATATTACGTATTTTTTCCTCTAGTATCTCAATGGCAACAATTCTTTTGTGGTGTCGTCGAATAACCTTCTGATAATTTCTTTGGTATTATGAACCAGTCTGTTTGGGATGCTTGGGATACCTCGTTTCTGCTTTCAGCTTTCACCCGGTTCCTTATTCGCTCTGAGTAATCCGAAATATGCTGGATAATACTCGAGTCAAGATTTCGTAGTGGCCGAGTTGTAACTGGCAAATTATGGGCCGTAAATATTCTTCTCGTATTTTATTCTACAGGACGACAACAAATTAATTATTCACGCTTCAAATGTAAATCTACATTTCTCGATCAATGTTTTAAATAAATTCTCCTCGAAATTGTTGGCAACACAAAAACTTATAGCCAAATTTTGAATATTATAAAATTTTTATATTCCTACATTACCAACTTGTTGCCACGTTACTAAATAAAATCGTTGACAATTAATATTTCAGTAGATTCATTTGTATTTGAAATTTCTATTTGTACCATTTGAAATTTAAATATCTTTCTGCCATTTTAGGATTTTCCACTGTTGCTTTCGACACCGAACAAAAATTGAAAGTAATGGCAATTATTGTAAAGATTGATAAATTGAAAATAAAGTTTTATATGATGTTTACGTATTAAGGGATATATTGAATACGAGATCTTGTGTCATACAATCAATTATAAAATGGATTTAGATTAAATGAAACTAGGATAAGGGAATGTAAGAATTAAATTTTCATGGTACCTGACCAGCGATTAAAGTTTCCGTGAAGACGTCAGTAATTCTTACTGAAAGTTCAGTGGTTAGAGACATAAAGTTTAGGGTACCAGCATGTAGTAACCGATATCGCTACACTAAACGATAAATTCGCGAGCTACGTGTCTCGATCCTTTTTTTAACGGATAAACTTAATTTGTGCTTCAACTTTAGCCTTCACGTAACAATAACCGGGTCAATTATTTCACAGTGAAGACTGAATACCTATTAATGCAATTATAATATTTAATAATATCGGAAACAATACTAGAAATTAAAATACGATAAGAATATCAGAAATCAGTTAAGTAATAAGAGAATGAAAACTTGAAATTTAACATGTCACATCAATTTTGGGTTATCCCATATATCTTGGTAATTTAAGGATTCCTTATAGTAAACATAAAATGAAAATTAGCCAATAATAATAAACATTTCCTGCATTTATTAGTAAATTAATACAAAAACTCAAATTCTTTTAATGATTCACACTTTAAATATAACGACAGACTATGATCTTTTAATCATTTATAAATGATTTATAAATTTAATCATTTATATTTCAATTACATTATTACAAGGAAATTATTCGAGGCAATTTCAATGTGCAAATGAATTTTACATTGTTCAATCCCACGCAGTGAATGAAAATAACACAGGTGCCGTTGCTGAAGGTTTCACCCAGAAATGAAAATGTATTCGATAGAAATGTATCTTTTCGAAATAATCAATTGGCTTCACTATGTAATTCCCGCTTGGAACCTGTTTCATTGACTTTATTCTTCCTCTCATTCTGCAGCAACATACGAAACACGGTTTACTGTTTCGAGTGCAGTATTAAATTCATTATTGATTGGCGTTGCGATAGCAGAATCTTAATTCTAGCAGACAGATAAACACGATGCTATATTCTAGTTATTCATAAATGTAGTCGCACAAGTATTGTACATTATACGCACCCATAAAAATGATTCTTCAACATACTACTTTAGTTTTCTTATAAGCTTCGAAATCGTTTTTCCAAACTGTCGCTTGACAAATGAACATCATTACTATACTGCGGATCTAAATAGACTTTCCTAAGTTTCTTTTATCAATCATTGTAAACTTGTATTTTCTAAGATTTCCCTAGATTTCACCTAATTAACACTAACCGTACCGACACTTTTCCTACCGTAACCAAATAACTAGCTACAAAGTAAAAGTAAACAAGTTACATGATAAATTGTTTTAGTGGAAACAGGAGTAAACGGAAAGACAAAAATTAAAAAACTAATTAATCAGAGAACATAGGAATTGATGTAAAGTTAAATAAACGAAAATAACGCTGAATTAAAAATTGTTAGTAATATATTTTAGTGTTAAAGAGAAAATGAAACATCCGTTGAACACTAATTATATTTCACGGAATAGTTTCTCCAACAGTGGCCGTAATATCAAATTCCCATTAGAAATATAATACGGTTTCGCACAGTGTTTAATGTTCGGGGTCGGTGTTGACCTCTTACGAGTTTTCAACGGTAATTAATAAAGATCGCGACTACCTTCGAATTTGTAAACATCCTACGCATTCAAGATCGACGTAGTAACAGATGCGCTGCATTGAATACACAAACACAAATTGCATGGAGTGAATCATATTCGTTTTGCAATGAATAAACTGCAGATTTCATTTGTGCAGGAGGAAATGTAGCACCTTGCTTGCTAAAATTTTTGGAAATGTTAATTCTAACTCTCAAATGTTACCAGTGAAATAAGGAAAATTACTAGATTCAATTATACACAATCTTTTGTATTAACTTCTACGCTTAATACTTTCTTTAAACTAATATAAAAATAATGTTATATTTCCAGGTTCACCTAGGACCAAGTTTCCCAGGCAAGCCTACATATGGTATGTTTTTCACAATTTTTACGGAACATTATTAATATTTTGCATAAAATATCTCAGTTAAGCTGAACAGCTAAATTATTTCCGTTCCCGAATGCCCATTCCTAAATTGTTCAGCACATAAACTGAATTTATTGTACATCCAACGATCAATGAAATATTTCACAACGTTTCTGTTTCCTTATGCTTGAGTATATTAAGTTAGATATTTTTCTGTGCAAACAGCTCTTGAAGGTAACAGGCATTGCAAGGTACGTCAAAGGTAAATTTCAATGGGCGACGGTAATCATTCTTCGCGCCTAACGAGCGCACGATAACCATAACCAACCACTAGCGAAAAGCTTAAACAGATTAATCATAATGCGACAAACAAGTATAGCAGCTCCTCCTTACAATGACACCTTGTTGACCTCCTTACTCGTATTATGCAGCTGGGTGACAGCAGACGTGTCTTCAGTAGTAATTAGGATCGTGTAGTAATCTGCCTCGATAATAATTAACCTTTTTACTTCATTATCCTATGGACTTCAACCAGGGGTTGTTTTCAACGTTAGTTGTATGCAGGTACATTCTTTAAATTATTTATTCATACAGCAGCAGATACATGCATTACTTTAATTACACCTAAATAAAAATTTATTTAATATTTGTATAATATTTCGAACGATTTTTGTGCACAACACTTTTTAAAGTATATCAAACTTTCAGGAGAGCAGATTAAATTGTATCTACAACTTTTTAGTAGGTGATTAGAAAAAGACTATATACTGATCTTTAATAATCAGAAATTAGTATGTTAATCTTCTACTTTGTAATACAAAATACGACTTTTAGTCGTAGATTTTTAGTTAAACTTAATGAATATTACTGTTACTCACAAGTTAATCAAGACTGTATAGATATACAGAGATATATACCCTTTGTTGCAACAGAAACCTTTTTGTGCGTTCATCTTGTATTTCTCAGTAGGTAACTACCATGGAAGTGTAGAGTTGTTCCAATGAAACAGCACAAATTGCAAGGGGAAATATCTACTGTTACAGTAAACAGGGGAACGCTAGAGTTTATAAATATTATCATCGGGTTAAATAAAGAACAGACGAATATTAAACTACGCTTAATATTAGAACTACTGAATAAATCAAAATTACCTATTTCGGATTTATTCTTCTACGATTATTCGAAAAATAGAGGATGGTTTACCAAGAAATTATTAAATAAATCCATGTATTAACGTATATTCTAAAAGAAGAATTAATGAAAATTTCAATAAATATACTTCTGCAATTTATAAAAGATAATACAAACTAATCAATCAAAGTATTTAGTAGTTAATTAGTTTGTTAATATGGTTAATGCTAATCAATCGCACACGTGGTTGAAAAATGTACAAAATCTTTCTTATTCTACACTGCCTTAATGAGAACACATCATTTCGGAATTTTACGAATGAAATAACCTTTTCCAGCTGGTTTGATGCGTCCATTCGGTATGCGTTGGAAAGCACTATTAACAGTTTCGCGGAAGCTGTAATCTTCTTAGAATTAAATGATTAAATCGAATCGTTTATTTAACCGAAGCTCTCTGTAGTACCAAAGGGAGTTACATTAAATACATTACTAATTTAATTTGACTTACACAATGGACTAACATACTATTAAGTAACCGGGGATAAATGATTCTCTGTCGCATTTTATAATAAAGCGCTGGAGGACTTCCTGTGCCACTTGTAATTATCATCTCAAAGATGTCGGCACTTTGTACACGGGGCGGAATGGAATTATGCTTGAAATTGCTATGCTTGGCGGAATAATAAATGACTAACCTTTTCTTCCCACCTATGAAATATTAAGTCGGAAGAAAGATCTGAAAGGACTATTTAATTAACCGTTACAGTATTTTATGTCGCGATCAAACTTCCCGTGCCTTTATGTAACTTTAATTTAAGGTATCCGAACAGTTTTTTTTTTATTCTTACACTAGATACCGCAACATTAACACATTGCTAATTTTCAGAAAACTGAATTGTGTGGATGGGAATTTTCACTGAAGTCAACTTATATCACTATACATAGAAAAACTTAAATATCATATTGTTATGTAATATATTTTAAATAGATAATCAATTCGAATCAAATTTTATATTTTTTTCAATGCTGCGGTAATTAGCGAAGTTTCATAGCCAAGTGTCTTTATATAAAAACGAGATTTCTCGTTACCAGTACGAAATGTGTTAATTGCGATTGCATTAAGTGTCATAATACTAATTATGATTGAATTAAGTAACGTAATATTAACTGCGATTAAAGTATTACAACAGTAATTACGACTTACTAAAGTATCATAATGCTAATTCTGATTGAATGGACTATCCTAATCCTAATTGTCACTGAACGAAGTATCATAATACTAATTTCGATGAAATAAAGCATCATAACGTTAACGCTTTTGTTTCATTTCCATGAAACACTGGTTTTATCTTTAAAATCATAAAAAAATGTCCATTCGTCGATATAAATTATTTGAACAAAATATCAGGAATTATATTTTAAATGTCTTCAATTACAAGAATGAATTACAAAATTACTCTGAAATATAAAGACTAGTCTAAATTTAAAGTAAACTATAAAATCCGCGGAGGAAAAAGTTAAAGGTTCGATGTAAATATTAGTTTTATAGAATAACATATTACAGATGGGATTAACCGACTGGTAGTAAAACCTGAAAAAGGGTAAATCTGCATGAAAAAATAAGTGAAAAATGTGGAATAAAATTTTGTCGCCGTTCGCTTCGTTTTCGACAAAAATTGAGGTTGAATCTCACTCAGTCAGATACCATGAAATAAAATTTGGTAAATGGTGAACGTGGTGAAATGTCTATACATCGTTTATATTTTGTACTTATTGTTAACGCGAATACATGGGTATTAACTACTAGCTACCATCACAAATCTGTTGAGATATTAAAGTTTCTATTTCAAATAAATTATTTTACATTCTTGGCTGATTGTTTTTGTATGTCCAGCTTTTTCCAAGTTATATCTGTAATTTTCTATCACCTGATACAACAGTAAATGTATAAATAACGTAAGAAAATATTACAATATGAATATTTCTATCGGAATTTTAGCATGCATCGCTATAGACAATATTATGATACGGCAACCTATAGAACACGTAATTTCCAATTAATGCAATAAAATGCTATAACATTAATATTTATGCGATAAAGGTTTGGAATATGTTATTATAGTATGATATTATGCTCGTACGCGAAACGGTACTACGAATGATCAAATTGTTTGAAATATTCGTCGAAATAATTAGAAAATTATATCAGCTCGAACAAAACGCGCTCATGTGTTTGTATACAACGCGACACCGTTATTCAGTTTAAAGAATATAAATTTTATTTATTTGTATTCATCGCGTGATGCAAATATCGATACGTATTCCATCCGCGTGAAATTTATTTCACTCATCTGAAATCCGAGCGACTGAGCAATATTTCTTCAGGGAATATGCACGAAACTTTTAAATGAACTTAACGAACTTGTATCCAGCATTAATGATACCGCTGCAAAATCGCTTGAAGCTGGTTAACTTTTCTGCTTGTCTGTAGTAAATTACTTTCTTTCGCGCAGGCGAGGAGTAAATCAACAAAATGCTTCAAGTATCAATGTTTCCGAAGTCCCGATAAATCTTCTAAATAACTTGACCTCGCGGAATTACTATAATCACCGTAATCAGATAATTGTTTCATGCATTTGCGTTCAATTATGAAATCGATGTATTAGATCGCGGTCTTTGATATTCAATTTACTAAAGAACTGCTTTGCTAAACTGCTTTTCATTTCAGGTAAAGTGATTAATGTTTGACTACTTCAATAATAATTGAATAAATTAATTTCATACAATGCAGTTCGTAAATTATGAGTAAATTATTCGAACCTTCATTAATCAATATTTAAAATATTTAAACTTCAAGTTACACTAAATATTTCTAACTATTCTAACACAATATATGTCAATTACTCAATTTTCAGTTACAAACGGATAATACATTCCTACTCAAACTAGTTCAACATACTCAATCACTCAAGTTTTACTTAAATACCAGGCAACGAGGAAAAATGCGCGTGCTATTTCAAAATAAAAATACTACATACAATATAGGAACTGATATAAAGTTAAATGGACGAAGAAAAACGCAGAATTTTCAATCGAATTTTAAAACCAGTCGTTTGTCCGGCCGCGGCGCGTTTAATATTTAAAGAATACTACTTTACTACTTTCCTCAATACACAAACAAACCTACATTATAAATGTTTCTAACACAAGTGTCTATCATTCTCAAAACCTACCAAAGGCCGCGCAACCTCGTCTCGTCGTTGAATAATTTAAAACGCCCCAACGAGCTACATTTAAAGATTCAAATGACAGATTACTGCTCCGCAATGCACCTTTCATCGGACGCAACTCGCGCGCGCCGAACGTGAAAGCGGAAATCGTAATTCCCCATATCGTTATCTAACCCGTCCGCATTTAAAGAGCGAAATTTCCGTTGATTTAAGAACGAATCAAAACACACGGTTCCCGTATAAATCAAGCTTTCGTCGGTTCTCGCGATCGCGCGCAGTTGATTACCAAGTCGAGTGAATGTAATTTATAGCGGCGTGACCGGGGCCACGAGTTAAATATCGGCCGGCTGATATCCGCGCGATGCTTTTAAGCGGCGACGAGTAATAGAGGCGTCGCTGGTTTTAATTATCAATCTCCTATTCGCCAGTTATATCGACGCGATCCTTCTTCTTCGTTCTTCCCGACAGTTTTATTTCCATATTTTTTTTTCACTTTCCGCGAGGGGGCCATTATTTACGACTTGATGTCATGCATGCAGCTGTTGGATAAAAGTGTCCCGGTAAACTGAAGCCCTTATCGATCGCGAGGAGCTAGAAGGAGGGAAAAGAGGGCAAGGAATAGGGTGGAAGAGCCGCGGCGGCGGTAGTGAAGTGCTCAGCTACGCAGCCATGAAATGTATGAATTTTCCATGCGAGCTTTGGCTCTCCCGCTGATTTCTTTCCTCTATTTCGGTCTTCACCGCCAATTTCTCCTTGCGCCCGGCCCGCATTAGTGGCCCGCAAAGCAAGAGCCATTACTTCCGCGCTTTCATGCCACCGAGATTAATAACTTCCCATTTGTTCGTCTGCTGTCGCGGTTTCATCGCCGCTTCGCCCTGTTTGCGATGGGAACTTGACTGAAAGGCGGTGATCGTTACTTTTCAGATTTTAAATTTAGACTGAGGATTCTAGGTTTAATACTGAACGTGTCACGACCGGTCCAATGGCCGGTTTTAAAAGAATTCAAATTCTGCTTCGTTTAACTTCACGTGGTACCAGACTAATCGGTTTCTCTGTTTGTGTCTTGATTTCTGCTTCTAATAAGAGACATGTAGCGAATCCAACTTGTTTACCTTGATTTAATGAGTTATTTGACTGATTACGTTAGGATTGATATATACGAAGTGTCGGCACGGTGAGCGTTAAAATGAATTGCTTCCTTAATTTTGTTTGGTATGTTTTATGTAAGAAGGGACAGTATTTTGAGTTTGATAAGTTTCGACTTGTTTTCTGCAATCACGGTTTGATTGTTAGATCGCTTGCTCGCAATGGGAACTTGACTGAAAAGCGGTGATCGTTAATTTTCAGATTTTAAATTTAGATTGAGGATTCTAGGTTTAATACTGAACGCATCAGAATCGGTCGAATGATCGGTTTCAAAAGATTGAAAGTTTTGTTCCGTTCTTCGCTGTTCTCCTTCGTTCATTTAACTTCATGTGTGATCGGATTAATCAGTTCTTCAATCTTTAATTTAGATAAAGTTAAGATGAATTCCTTTTTGAATTACTTTTGAAATATTTTATGTAAAAAGTGATAATAATAGTTTGAGATTCAATTATTTAATTATTAAATCACATGTTCTCGATTGGAACTTGACAGAAATTACATTAGATAATAATAAAGACTTCGAATTCCAGATTTTGGACGAATTCGGTTTTTAATTGCGTTTGGAATATTTTATGTAAAAAGTAATAATATTTTAAGATTAATAGCTTTCGTTTGCGCTGTGAACGTTGATTAATTGTCAGAAATGATGATTGTGGTTTATGGCTGATCGACTCTAGATCTCCTCTTCCTCAAAGACAGTTTGAAATTTTTATCCGTTTATTAATATCAAAATTCCAACGTTTCGATTGGAAACGATTGCTTTGAGATTATTCGATTATACATCGAGGATGTTTAAATTGAAATCATCCGGATTCAATTTTATAGTTTTTAACTTGTTAAACACGTGCACGTCAAGGAAGCATACTATTGAAATGGGGCAAGGTAGGAGAATTATTCAGATATAGCTGCACATAAGGATCTGCTAAAGTTTGTGTGGGATCTCCAGAGAAATCTTCAAACTCTGCTAGATCTCGCAATCATATGTTAGATATGCTCCATAAGTAAATGTGAAAAAAGAGTCGATAGGGACCCCGAATTTAGGAACACTTATCAAAATGAATAGAAGCAAGTTATTATAAGATTGCAAAGCATAAGAAAGTCAATCGTAAGACACGAAACGATTGAAAAGTTAAAAATAAAATGATAAAATTATAGAAAGAGAAAATAATAAAAGTTGAAACAAAAAGTAACAAGTACTAAAGTAAGTCTAATTCATGACCGTCTTTCACTTTTATAATTAAAACAAAAATCGAAAGAACTTCACTGAAAGTAATCTCAATAAAAGAGAACAACCCGTATAGAATTACAATTGGACTAAAACTGAGAAATGAAAAAATGAAAAAATCATCAAATCCTGCATAATCTGTAATAAAGCTTAGTTCGTCTGTTTCTAGCTAGCACATTGTTATTTTACAAACGCACGTACGAAATCTATGAATTTATAACATGTAAAATACAAAAGAAACGAAGAATGAAAATAATTGATTTCATATTTTCATTAATGCTACAACTACCAGATGGATCAAAATGACTGATTCCTAAATTCTTCTTTTACGGTTATTCGAAAATAACAGATCCTTCTCTAAGGAATTCCGAAAGAAATTGTTTTAGCAATACGCAAACTAAATTTTCAGCGACGGAAGTCTCGGTAGATGCACTCTTGGGATTTCTTTAGAGCAATTTTGAAAAGTAAACTTGACTGATTGGTAGTTCTAGTGTTAAAACGAATCTTCCAGTTAGCCAGACAAAATTTTCCACCCTTTTGAACGCTACAAGATAACCAATGGAGCTAAGAATTCACATAAAAATCCGCAATCCGTTCATAAGTAACAAACGTATATGAGGAGACGTAATCCTCAGACGTAAATAATTGCGCTCTCTGGAATTGTTCACCCATGATACACGTATGCAGTGATCCACGATGTATGGAGACCACAGTTGCGGAGTAAGTCTGCATCAGTCGGTCGATGTCAGATGTATTTCAGCAGACAACTTCTCAACGGGACTTATGAGAAATGGAATGTCGGATATTAAACGTGTGCCACAGCTTATTTTTACAACGTGAAGCGGCTTTGCATGTTGGTACAAAGTGCATAAGTATTTCGACATATAATCCAGTAATGACTACACAGCCATTATTCTCTTGTACATTCTTATTGTGTTAACTAATATTTGTCTTTAGATTTGATACTCTTAATAAATCTCTTTAATATAGAATAAATAAAATAATTTAGTCACTTTCAACAAATCTGTACTATGAATAATATATATAATATACTATAATAATAATAACAATAATATACTATATCATTGTTTCGTCATTAGTCACTAAGTTGCACGTTATATAAAAATCGTTGCAACAAAAACTTCAATTTCGGACATCGTATTTATGGTACAGGTATATATCCATACATTTTATAAAAGCGGAAGTCAATGAAGTTTGAAAGGAATTTAAAAATTTATTTTAATTTCCCTACATTGCGTTTCTTTATTTTTAATGTCAATGGAAATGTACGTCTATACGTACACGTACGTGCGATAAAAATTGAATATTCGATATGCTCCCGTTGTAGAAAAGTTTCCATTAATCCCAGCAGCAGAAACGCGTTGATTAGTTTACCATAAGTTGTCACACGGGACGAATGTAATAGTTGTATGTGCGAATACGAGCCATTGAACACAAAGTTTGCTTCTAATTATCTTAACACCCTTCATATCCAGTTACGGGGGAATGTGTGTTTAATACGTGATTATTAGTTCCCAATTAGAGAAAACTGTTTCCTCTTGCGAAATAATGGGAACAATTTTAATACCTTACTCCCGTGTCATTTAAGAAAATAATACTGTCAGTGATTTCAAATTCTCACGTCCCTTTGTGTCCAATGTTCTCATTCTTCCTTTATCGTCAAGCTTTTCTAACGATTTATTTTTAAAACCTATTGTTTCATATTTCCTAGAATATTTACGGAAGAAGTAGTTTCTCTATTGTGAATGAAATGGCGACCGCTCGTGTTCCACGCAATCTTTTGTGAGACATATGGCAGAATTCTTTAACCCATGGTTGGTCCCTGACGCGCTTGATATTCAACGATCTCTAAAACTGAAACGTGATATTTTTTATACCTCCTCTTCAATAACACCGGCTTAGATTTTTTACATGCGCGGTCGGTGAAAAACATTTAACCGTTTTTCCTTTTTCTTCCAGAATATTTATTCAACGCATACATATAAATTTCGTGTTTGTTCCTTCTTCTCTACTTCGTTTCAATTTCATTCATTTTTCTTGAGATTCAAGACTATTTCCATTATCTGCAAATTGTATCATTAACCCTTTGCCGTGTAATGACGTGTGAGACACGTGATGAGGATTTCTAGTTCAGTTGAATAGAAATGAATATTTCGTTACACGTAGAACCAAGTGAAACATTATTTCATTATTGTTAATGTTACACCTTCAAAGTGAATATGCAGTTAACAATGAATAAAATATTTCTTTTTAGCGAATTATTCATACAGTCGCGAAGAAATTCGTATGAAAACGAATTAGTTTTGAATCATTCGCAGAGAAAATTTAATGGATATCACTGAAAGTTTCAAAATAAAGCTCGAGACGATTTCTACACTGTTAGTTGAACATTGTAACATATGTAGTAAAATTAAAATGTGTATAATTGAAAATTTATGCCAAAATTTTAACGGTATGTTTGCTAATACGTGTAATGTTCAAATTGCCATGCTAGCAAGTTCTTGTTCTGTTAAAAACTGTGTACAGCAGATATTAAATGAGATGTTTGCTCCAGAGAAATTTCAAGTGACTTCATAACTGGAGTTTAAATGTTTGTCGATTGAATTTCTGTAGCTACTTTTTAACTACTGACCTGCGTTCGGTCGGCTTTGATGCTGTACGGATACGACAAATTGCAGAAATCTTTAATTGCAGTTGGCGAATATATGCCGGCAGAAGTCATGGGAAATGTGAGAGACTTTAGGCTTAATAAGTTTCACGTTATTGTTTTTCGTTAAAGTGTTTAAATAAAGAGTCTGGATTTTAATTAAAACTTTTATTACAAATTTTGGTAGAAGGTTTCGAAAATTATTTTGTATTTAACTCTAGAACAGAGTGTGAAAATATGAATAAGTATTTCTCAAATTTCTATATTCTATTTTCATATTTCTATAGTTTCAGATATTAATGCTGTTTTTATGTTATCCAGCGCGAAGAATCATATAGTAGACGAAAGAAATTTTTCCTTTAATTGTAGAACATAAAACAAATTATAAAAGTAAGAATCTGTATAATTAATAATGCAACTTCTACGTGATTATAGTTTCTGTTAACTTAAACCATAAAGGACTTTATACATACATAATCGCAACTAGTTCACTAATTTTCTCTGCTGTATTGTTTAATGCGTCCAGAGAACATTTTGATGTTCTCATGACGAAATTAAAGTTCGTTATTCAAACTTCAGAATTTCGTTTCTCTGGCTTTCAATAACAAGTAGACGTGCCATAATCCCACGAGTTCCAGGAAGACAAGACAAGAATTAGCTTTTAACTAGTCTTAGACACTGATGTACCTGGGGAGTGTTCAGGGGTTGGCGAAAATTTCGTTTTCCTGATAAAGTTAACGTTTGCTGCGAAACACGAGAAATGTCTTTTCCAGTAAGGTTGTACGAGCAGATGAACACAGAAGGATTTGTGACTATCACAACCTCCGATTCCAAAGAATTCCTGTACCTGTATAATTAATTTTCGACGAATTCATAGTAAATTAGAATTAACTATACATTGATTACTTAACAAAAGGAAACCAAAAGATAATCATATGTCACAGATATTTCATTAATTCTTCACGAACATCATTGTACCATATGAAATTGAATGTAGAAAATATTCAATAATCTATATATCATAAACAAAATATCACTTTCCTCGATATTCGTCTTAGAACATACAGAATACAATTTCCACTAAGATCTATTTCAAATGAACTCGTATAATTTCATTCTATTTACTACCCCCGGTTCACTTTCTCATTTAGAATATAGACATTCTACATATTCACCACTATAATATATAAAGCATAAAATTTCAAATAAACAATTTCGCTAACAATTACGTCAGACTGATTTTAGTGAACCTATTCATTAGAGATTTAAATCAAGCAACTTCCTTAAAAGAACTATCGTTATCTTTGTACCATAAACGTCACCGTGCCCAACGAAGAAAGAAACAAAACATTTATCGCACCTCTAAAGAGAAAGGAGTTACTCGAGCGGTTTCCTTAACTGCTTAGTCCTGTGGTGCGCGCAATATTTTTCACGCGGCATGTGTGTCAACAGCGGCGCGCTACGTACAGGGAAATATAAGGGAAAAAAATGCTTGAGGTATTCGAATTTCCCGACGTTTCGGGGTTCGAGGATGCATTAACTGTCGAATAGGAGAGCGGAAATGGCTTACTTTTCACGTTAAATGGAGACAGACCGTGGAACAGCGACACGCGCAATGCCAATTGTTTGCCGCGATTTACACGTAAGTTCGCTAAGAAGAAACGCGCGGGCGGCCGCGTGTAAGCTCTCTAAATAATGAAAGCGGTTCGAATTCAAGGGAATCCTGCGGCCTCAGTTGAAACGCCGTTATGTTCTTCGCGTTCTATTAAATATGAACGATACTACAAATGTTGCAAATTCGCGCACTTCTATCGGCGTGCCTTTGCACGAGGTAAAAGCATAATAAAAGCACAATAAAAGGATAATAAAAGGATAATAAAAGAATAATTGGACACTGTACTTACTAAAAGTGCATTGAAACCCGTAGAGCGATCGGAAGGGAAATGATCTTAGAATAAAACAATTTAACCTGATTTTAAATAGAATTTTATAAATAATAAGCTAACTGTAAAGATAACTTTTATATCAAAGTTGGAACCACTTATTGGAAATTTTTGAAGCAATAGAATATTACTGATATTCAATTATGCACGACGATGATGGGAGGGTTTAAATTCATATTTAAATGGAAGAATGTATATAAATACTATTCGATAAAAAAGAAGATGAATTACAGATATATACATGTTGGGAGTTCACAGCAGCGTCCTTACTTGGAGCTGATTAAATGAAACCGCTTGCTTCTTCGTGAGTGGACTGTATTTTTTGTGTGTACAATTATGTCTGAACACTAAGACGCGCTTGTATGATGTGTATCGTTCGAAAGTTGTGAGTTGTCTCTTTCGCTGGCGATCTGCGAGTCAGATCGTCAGCTCCGACATTTAAGAAAACACCCTGATTGGTTATCGCCAAAATTGACAAGTCCCAATCAGGGGCTTTCGAAACGAATTGTCCCCACCGTCGCTGCGAGCTTGGCGCGCCTAGTCTAACGAGGGTGGGGTGCTACCTAAGACATGCAGGGACTATGTGTTTAGCTTGGATACAAATTTCTTCCAGGCAAACCCCAGGTACCGAGTGTCCTTAGGATACCATTTGGTCGCCCTTCAGAAATATGCATTTACAACCCGTCGCTGGCTGCCACATGCGGGTGAAAGGAAAGTTTTAGAATTTGATTTCAAAAGGCCAATGAATATTGCCGCGATGTGCCGTTAAAATACTAAACAATAAGAGCCGTTTTTTGCCCCGTGCTGTAAAGAGCTTAAGTCTCTGCATGTGTCGTCTCTGTTAAGACGTGACGGCTCAACAATACAATTTTCGCAAAATTTGTAATAGACTTCTCGAAATGAGAAAGTTACGGTTATCGTGGAAATATGAAAGTGGATATAAGGAAAACTATTGTGGGAATGAATGTACGAATGGATGATGATATTCATTTTAATGAATTTAGAATATTCCAAATATACACGAAGTTAATGCATGGTAACGGAAGAATATTCTGGAAGGTGTGCAAGTGAAATGGAAGTATGCGAGTGTATAAATGGGGGGTGCGCTTGAATTTCGGAGCATTGTGTATTTTGACGAGTCCTGCTTTAAAATATTGAAGTCGAGTTGTTGTGCGAGCGTGACGACGACTAATTATAATCAAACTTCTAAAAAAATCGTGTGTATACCATTTCCTTTTAACATTTTGACCACGTCACCCGAATACAGGTGACACCAATTTTAACGTAATCTTGAACATTCATTTTTTTTGGTGACGTATCGAACGAACTAAGTGTCATTGGATGTATGAGAAATAAGGAAGATAGTAGAGTAATCGTTACGAAGAATCTTGACTCTTCAGTTTCTGGTTTATTAAGAAAACTGTTTCGATTCCGTGGAAGTTTTGATGAGTGTTTACTTGGCAGTCAAAGTGTTAAAATTTAATTTAGTATGTGTGTGTGTGTGTTATTTTGCGTGAACTATTATTATTTCCTACACTATTAGTACATTAACGTTGACCCACGACGAAGTTCTAGGGAAACATGTGTCCCGCTGCACAACAGGCGAATGGAAAAGTTCTTTGAATAGAGAAAGAAACGAAACTTAAAAACTGTTGACGTTTCATTTTCGAACGGCCGCCGCCGTTGTCGTTTTAACGCCCGAAGAAGGAGTTCCGTGTTGGCTTTCTACTGTTTCGCGCAAAAATTCACGTCCTGACATTTCTAGCTACTTCTTCCCCTTTTCCCAAGAAAACATTCAACTCCCATTGGAGAAAATCTCCCCGGTCGGTGCTATCAACATAGTAGCCGCTAAAAGCAAACAACCACTGCCGCGATCGTTCGCGAACTCTTTTACGTTCAGATACATTGGAAGGCAATTGTTTCCCAGGCAAGATATTTAGTTCACTTTTACAGCGGGGTGAACGTGCTCCGTGAAAATTGAACATTCTTTCACTGAGGCAACGCTTTTACTATACCCTGGACCCAAGTTTATTCGTGGCTAAGGTAAATCATTGGCTGATACTCTAAAGCGGTTTTCTACGTCTCGTTACATTCAAATATTTAATTCGACTCCTTCGTCTGAACGATTTTTAATGAACATTCTTGATTAGTATGCGTTGCAACATACATATTGTTGATTTTTCATTTTAATTACAACTTGACCACCCATTTTTCAATTTAATTTCTTCGTTTGAACGATTTCTAATGAACATTGTTGGTTAACACGCAATTTAACGTATATGTCAGTAATTTTTAATTTTAATTTCAACTGTGTACAATTTAACCACTCATTTTCCTGGACTGTAGAATATTACGTCTATTACATTCATTTATTGATTTTTTGTTATTTAGTGGTTTCTATCGTTAACTATGGAAAACACTGGCGTTGAAAGCGCTGAGTAAATAATTACGTTAATATTATATATTTGACTAACCGTAGGTGATCGGATTAGGAAGTAGATTTTTTAATTACATTCGATTTATCGAGTTTTTAAATTGTAACTCTACCTGTGCTTACAACCGTTCAAATACAATTGAATAATTGAGAAAATATAACCATTTGCATATCAATATATTTTTTGTACAATATTTTGTGTATCTTATATCTTGTACTTAAAGATTTCTTGCTTACTAAATTAGCACACAAAGGGACACTGCTAATGTGTCACTAATATAAACAGAAACTAACTGTAGAAATGAAAATCATTAATCACATATATTAATTTCATTCAATCAATCAGTTTCACTCATAACACTCTGTTATTGTTTTTCATCAAACAACTATTTTCGTTTCTATTTATTACACTTACTGTCATTTGAATTACATTCTCATATTTTATCATATTAACCCTTTGCACTCCAAAGGTGCCTCTCAGTCAACACTCTATTGGTGCATCAAAATTGTAAAATTTCGTATTTAACATTAAGTCTTGAGTAATCTGTCAATACGTGAAATGTGGAAATAAAATACCATTGTTCCCCTTATTTTGTGAATAGATTCCTCGTTAAGTTAGTTTAAAAAAATTTTATCTATATCTTATAAAAATAAATTGAATATTTCTAGTGACAAATTTTTGGAGTGGAAAGGGTTAAATGTCCTATCAATATTTTTCTCCACATTTATCCAATAGTTTACTGTTTTACTTGTGAAGTTAGTGTTACTAACGAATTATCGACCCTTAAGAGTTGGAGTACGAAAAATAATTAGTAATAATAAAGTACTCGGTACTTCAAATTTTTCAATACTACCGACACAACGTGCGCTTTACCAAAATGCACCTGGAATGTCCATATATGGCAGGAAGCCTGTTTGTTTGATGTCTTCGGTATCCGAAAACTAAACAACCCCCGTGTTCGATCATCGTCATTACAGCGAACACTTGCATTCTGCCAGGATTACGACATGGCATGTTAACGAGGAAACAGAACGTTAAATCCGTAATTCTGTGGAAGATTCTGTACACAGCGCAGCGCGTCACAACGTTGGCCTATACATCAGCCACAAGCACCAGCGATTTACGTTTATTTGCTTTCACTTTATATAGACCTACAGACTTCCTGCACGCCGTTATTCGTCACCTGTATAATGTGTTATGGTTCATAAATTTGTTGACCTCTGATCTGTCAAACACGATCTAGGCAGGCAATTCATGTAGCAACGAGAGACAGAGCGAATAAAAATTCAGACGATGATATATACTTGAATAAATATTTGTACAATTATAAAAAACTGTGAATGTTCTTACGAATTTTCATTTGAATAGTAGTACATTTATTTAATTTAAACTAAGTTGATACGATTAATGGTCTATCTAAATAAATTATTCTCTGACTTATATTGTCTTTTAAAAGAGAGTTAGTTCTGTTGATAACTCGTTATTACGTTTCTATCAAAATATGTTTATATTATTATTAACAATAATAATGTTACCATTACCTCGTTCAGTAGTTGATAAGAAATCGTTTAGAAACTTACAATTCTGGCTGTGTCTGACTATTACTCAGTGTTTCTACTGGCAACGATCATACCACGAATCGTTACTGATTTTATCTTCCTTGCAATATGGTGACACATCATTTTTGTTAAATTATCGTGGACAGTAAACAATATTATACCACTGGCAATGTTTGTAAACATTTCAACGTGAAATATGTTGATGTTAAAACTGATTTACTCGGAAAAGAAGTTTAATGGGAAGAAATTTCATTCCGATTATTTTTTATTTACAAACTGGACAGTTCAACGTGAAATTGGAGCAAACTAAAATCTGTAACCTAAATAAAATATACAAGACAAAACAACTTTTCGTCGTTTGAAGCGCCACTTTCCAGGATAATGAATTAAAAATTTGATCGAGTACAACTGTACTTGAATGACACCTGTCAAAACAGATTTCAGTATAAATTGTTACTGTTCTCTGCGCCTACGACATGATACAACGCTACAGTTTGTTTACCAGTAGGATTGCCGCACGTACTTCAGCCATTAACTAGCACTTTCTATCAAACAAGTGACATGATGCGATAGATTGACGTCGAGTATACGAGCAGCCATGTGTACTTGACTGATTTGCAAACTCATTTTTCTAGAAAATAATGAATCACGCGACAGAAGCTTATTTTATCATTACGGCTTACCTTGAGTACAGCATCATTTATCGAAAATCGTGTATAAACTAGAATGGTTTTAATTACATTACAAGTGATCATACAAAGTGATAATTAAGGGGCTACGAAATGTTTCAATTACAATTACAACGTAATCTTCCACCACCAGTAATAATTAAATAAAAGTCATTTTCTTTCGAAAATTTGATGTATTTCAATACAAAAGTGATACTAATGACACGGTTTCATGAATCGGTAGATTCGGATCGTAGAATTGACCGTTCACAGTGTATTTCTTGCTGATTGTGAGTTACACGCTGAAACGCTTTTCGATGCAATCTATTATCTACGTCCAATGCATCATGCTAATACTGTTTCGTTCAGCATTTAACTTCGTTAACCACATGGATTGACCGATTGTGCATCTACACTTGTACGGTTTAATACCGACCGAACGAAATTCCACGCTAATGAAAATTTCCGAGATTTAAAATTGCATACGTTCGGCGACCGAAGATTGTTGCGTGCGATTAAATCTGCCCTGCGCATTGGCTTTCGATCGTTTTTATGCTGCATTTTCGTTACACTGACCCGCAGAAACGTAATTTTCCAACGGTTTCGTGGCAAATGTAAATAGAAACTTTCGTAATACCGACTTGTTATTTAACATTTCCCCCGAATTTATATATTTATAGGGAATATACAGACTATTTTCAGAGAAACAATTTATATTCATCGATACTCATATAAAATTAATTAATTGATACGTTCATACGAGTAATATTTATTATTATGGATTATTATAGACTATTATAGACTTAAACAAGTAGCAGAGAACGAAAGTATATTCGAAACAAGAAGTATCATTATTCAGAGAATAATTCTTGTAGTCTCCACATTGTAACGACATATCCCGTATCGGAAATTGCACAACAACCTCGTAACAGTGTCGTTAGAAAATATTGTGCTGCATATGGTGGGGATCTCTGAAATTGAGAACTTAATTGGCAATTTGGAATTAATGAGACTGTGAATAAAGACCACATATTAAGTGTACAGCAGATCGCTATGTGTTAACTATTTTGAGGAACAGTGCGTACAAAAATTATATATTATATCTGTGTGCATTGGCAAATTATTAATAATATGTCCATGCTTCTTATTAGATCTAATTAAACTAATTGCAATGATCACTTGTTGAATGCAATAGTATCTGTTCATAATACTCAATATTATTTAAAAAATATCATTGCTCCTATCGTTGTTTCCAATTATGCTCCATTAATTACAGCCTATTAAATTACTTAAAATCGTTAACAGTTTAACCATTATCTTCTCATATTTCTCGCATTACTAAACAAATGAAAATATCCTCTTTATTTCATTCTGTTATAAACTGTGCCAACTCTCAATCGACTTGTTGTCAAATTTGCATAAAATGCATAGAATAAGGAAAAAACAAAAGATCCGATGTCTAGTACTTCACGATATTTGTCGTGGAGAACTATTTTCGATAAAAATCACATTCTCCTAACTCTATTAATAAAATTTTGAATTTCCGTAAATATTCCCGGTCTAGTTACATTGCTGTTACACATAATCGTCACATAAATGTTCAAGCGTGAACTGCTCTTTCAGTCAAAACTCTACGTTTTCGAGTCCCAAATACTCCCGATCCCATATTTAGGTCACGAGACTCGCGAACAGTCAGCTCACTGACCCACATATGGATCCGCAAACTGTTTACGTGTTAATGTCATGTGCATTACTTTCGAAACTTAAACAGTTTCGAACGGTTGGCGTGAAAGCGGGATGCCAGGCAGCGGTCGCTTCAAAATAATTGCCAGTTTTTCCTGTTAACACATGTTGAGCTCGGATAATTCCGGGACGCCCTGTGAACGCGAACTTTCCGAAGGGCAACGTAGATTAAGCTTTCGCAGTTCTCGGGAAATCAAGCGCGGGGGGGTGGAAGCTTGAAGGAAATTCCGCTGCGTTGCCAAACTCCCTCCGCCAGCAGATATCGGTGGATACCGCAACTACCATTCCACGGGAAACGGAATACAGACACAACGGAGCGCCCGCATCGCGCTGAGAATCATATTACACAGTGTCTCAGAAGTTGAAAAGTTGTTTGAAGTCAGACTTAGATTAGATGGGAGTCACTGATTTCAAAGGATTTGATTATTTGAGTGTAATCTGAGTTTACTATATATTATTATTGAATTGTAACGTAGCAATGAATCAATAATATCTTCAGATCAGAATCAGTAGATAGTGCTTCAAAAGTTGTAAGATCGTTTGACGTTAGGTTTAAATTAGATGAGAGTCACTAATTTTAAGAGATGCTAATTATTTGAATATATTGTGATTTTATTGTTTATCATTATTGAATTGTAATGTTATTATGAACGATAATTGGATTATAATATACTAATGGATCACTCCCATTGCATAGGAATCGTGAACAGGACGTATGTATTTAGATACTGCCTCAAAAATTGTAAAATTATTTAAAGTCAGATTTTGGTTAATTGGCTATTAATTTTGATTTAATTGGAAGTCACTGGTTTCGCTGGGAATACATTGGATTTTGAAATGCAATGTGATTTCGTTATTATTGGATTGTAACATAAATAATTTAATTGTATTCTATATTTTTCACATTTATTTTACTAGTGGCTTCTTGTTAATCAATGTTTGGTTCGTTTTTAATGAGTTATGCATTCATTTTTAGTAGTAACATAAATAAAAGCTTATTAAAGCAGTCTTTAGAAAATGTTACATTTTTGGTAACCGTTTCATGGAAATTCTGTAAAAAGTTAGTTGTTTTATAAGCACTGTGATAAGAATGTGGACATAATCCTGTTACACATTGTACTGTTATTATAGGTGGGTAGTAATGAAGCTTTTACTCCGACGTACAACATGAAATACAAACTTTCCTGGTCAGTCAACTTGTTGAAGCTTAGAGCCAATTAGGACACAGTGGAACGATTAGGTTTCAACCGGTTTATATACTTTGGCAAACAATTATGCTTTCGCTGTAGTTACGCTACACTTCTTAAGCCACCACATATATTAAGTCACCTGGTTGTTGTTATCCGAATTCTAGTTAAGAAGTTATTAATCAATAGATTCACATTTTATTCATTTTATAAATTCCTACTGTGAAGTAGACATATGAAAGTAATCTTTCGTCGAAATATATATGCCTTTTGTAATCCATTAAAACTCTATTAACATTGTCTAACTACTTATACATTCATTATTAAGTAGTAGCACAATTCATTATTTCTTCTATAGAAAATCAACTCGATGAATTAATTTAATTTAAATCAATTTTATAATATTAAGCCCATGAAAATGTAAAAATCCCTACCTACAATATGAACATCGCCCACGCCTTCAAAATGAATGTTCTCAAACAATTAGAGTTTTTTAAAATCTTAAAAAATTCCCAACAGCATTAAATTCTTTTCCCACAGAAAACTGAATTGTACATTAAACCTCATACACTAAGAATTCAAGAAAACCATATACTATTCTCTGCCATTCAAATAATCAATCTCTTTCATTCAAACTCTCAACTATCAACAGAAAAAGTTAACACTACCGCATTGCCAACATTAGTCCTGAAAGCGTTGGTAAGTACCGGAAACGACGGCCACTGATAAGACTCATTCACGCCAGCATCCGATAAAACAAAAAGCAGCGAGCATAATTCACAGGGGACCAGTGTTGGTGCCGTTTAAAACTCTCCCCCGGCAGGCCCTCGAAACTTTTCGCAGCCGTAACGAGTCCCCTCGCATTTCAAGTGTATACAATATTCCGAATTTCGTTCGGACATAAAACCCACGTGCTCGAACAGATATATTAAGAAACTCCGCCATTAGCGGAAGCTTCGCCGACAGCAGGAGAGGGGGGTGGGAGGGCTTGCGGAGAGATACTGTACTAGCGAGCGATAAGCATAGCCCAGGCCTCATCAACCGTGCGGAAGTTTTCGTCTTTAAACGTTCGCAGACTTTTCATAAAATCCTTCACGGATCCAAGTTTCGTTCAAATTTTCATCAACACCGTCCCATTGTGGAGGGGCGAGGAAAGAAACTATCGCGGAAACTTTCCGGAAGTTCTGGTGTGTCTGCGCCCGCGAGGCCCGGAGACAGCAGGCTATCGCGTTTCCTCTTCACAACACTCGCTCCCACTAGCATTTGTCTTCATTTCTTGCGCGGTTCTAACCGGTACACGTAGTTATGATTTAAGGCCGCAGTTTCCGCGACGCGCGAAGGAGAAGGAGAAGAAGAAGAAGTAAAAGAAGACAGCCGGCGACAGCGGTGAAGACGAGCACGACTGGTTCTCGAGATTATCGTTTTCGTTCTTGCGCGGCCCGGCACGTTCCACCGGAGACTATCGTGAACCATTTGGTTGCATGCGTGGAAAAAGTAAACGCTTGTAAGTCTTGACACAGAACTACCGATTAGGCAAATTGACTACGAACAATGTTCATTATTAGATATGGATTGTTGTGGATTTAAGCAAGTAGCAGATGATGAATGCATTTCCAAACCGTAAAGGAATTAGGGGAAACATGGTGTATGTAAATGGTTGTAAGTGTTGAGACTGGAACTACCAACTTGGCAAATTGACTACGAACAATGTTTATTATTATATACAGATTGTTGTGGATTTAAGCAAGTAGCAGAGGATGAATGCATTTCCAAAACGTAAAGGAATTAGGAGAAACATAGTACATGTAAATGGTTGTAAGTGTTGAGACTAGAACTACCGAATAGACAAATTGATTTGTTTAAACTTTTCTATAGAAACTCGCGAAGTGCTGCTAGTGAGATTTTAATTAATGTACAATTCAGTTTACGTATGATTGAATCAATTCCTCTAATGATCATCGTTGTCTTTCAATAATTGTAAAAGAAGAAGTCAGGAATGAGAAGTTTTGATCATCCGATAGTCTTATCGTTAACAGTAGAATTAACTGCGCAGTTGAATTGGCTTTACCTAACTTTCTTATAGAAGCTCTAAGAGTTTGTCTATTAAGATTCCGAGTGATTTGTAACTCGATCTGGCCTGTACTGAATCAATTTCTTTAGTAACTTGTCAAGGGAGCATTTGGTTCTGTACAATAATTGTAAAAATAGAAATTGGACCATTTGGATTTATATAACTATTCAGAGACAGAAACTGCAATGCGTCATTTTGAAATGTGAGCTAAGAAATGTAGAAAGTCGTGAAATTATTTACAACCCGAGCTATGAACTACATAACCATCTTGCATATTACAAATAGTCGAAAATCGATAACCCCGAATGGGAATACCCTCTTAATGATAATTATATTATCGCATGACGAGGAATTCGTGTGGAAAGTCTTACCCAGCCGCGACGATTCGCAGCCTATTTCGATAACGATGCTCGACACGCGTTGCGTCACGTGGATTCCGTCTGATGCGATTAATATTGAGCGAGTTGTGTGAGTTATTTGCGGAGACTAGTTCGATAGTGAGGGTGAGTGTCTTTTGGTTGGGGCTTTCGATGGCTAACTGATATGGAAGGAACTACTAATTTAATTAGCCGTGGCTGTTAGGACGTAAGACTTGATAGAATATTAAGTTTGAAATATCCTCCATTCAACGGAAATTTATTTCTGTATGGAAAATATTCATTCACCGAATGCAGTAGACATAACGACAGAAACCAATCTATTTCCTCGACTATCAATTTTAATATTAATCACTTCTGCGGTTCCTTACGACCATTCACTCGCAAATATCGATACTCTAATAATAACAGACAGAAATACGCGAATCGTGTAATTTAAATTATCTAACTTATTATTAACCTCTAAAAAAGCAACTAATGAATTAAATAAATAAATTGTTCTGTCTGGTAATAACTGATGTCATGGTTTTAGAATATATTTCATCTTAATTAGTAAATAAATTCATGTCCACGAAATGGTAGGAACTATTTCTATTCATTTCTCAATGTTTGATGTTCGATAGGTGTACACAGATTTGTGCAATGTGAGAATGTTTTCACAATAATGGAGCAGTGTGCTACGCGAATCATAGTAGTCGCGATCCTGTTAAGAATGGTATCTAGAAACGTTTCCAGCACGCGTGAATGCGATACACATCTCATCTACAAAGATCTAACGAGCACCGCGAAGTTGGAATTACGCGGAGTTGAAATTACCCTTATCAAAGTGAAAGTATTCTACATGGCAGCAGATCGAGGCCACGCCACGCGAGATTATATTGGAATTAGTTGCTTGAAAAATACATGTCGTTACGAAGTTAATTTCTGTGCCGGACGTGAAACACGTACTTCGTTCAATGAGAATATACTTTACAGCCTTTCACCGTTTTCCAACGATACCGCGTGAACTCATTTTAATTTATGTCTTTATTAGAAGTAATTAGGGAGCCCTAATTCCATTTAATTGAAAATAATTGAAATCGTTCATTACTATGAATAATATTTCTATCCGTTTCTTCTTTATTTTCTTTAGACTGACATATTGTATATGTTCATTACAAACTCGAATATGTAAAACGTAATGATTGTAGACGTAATAATTACAATTCAACTGTAGAGAATACGATTCTAAAATTAATAGTTATAACATCTTTACCGAAAGAAATTGTTTGTAGTTATAGAAGAATATATAAATATTAATCGAATAATTAGGAATTTAGTCATATTGAAAAGCGAATTAGATTATAAGAAGATAATTCCGTTCATTTGCAATATTTCTTATTAAAAACTCTGAAATTGGTATTGATAAAATTACATCATTGTGGATGATGCTTATGTAGTTCTAGTTTTATAAATTTTATGTAACTGGTTAATATCTTTTCCCGAGAATTTTTCATTAAGAGTTACGCACGGTATCATTTCTTTTCTAATAAACGTATGTTTAAGCACATGAAAGAACATGTGTCAAACGTTACTATATGCTCCGCCTATATGCAAAGCTTAATTAAAATCCACGTACATCAATTGTATAGTACCCTTTGGAAGAGTATTACTAAATCTGAAACACAATGGACATTCGTAATCCTCCATTCCTTCTTGCACGATTAAAATGCATTTAGATTGAAATCGACAATGTGTCATGCATACATCAATGTAAACGTCAAATAAATGTGTTTCCTACGAGATAAATATAATTTCATTAAATAACGAAATCAAATTGTGAAATGGAATGGTCATGTCCGATGGTAAATCACTGCATTATTAAAATTAATCGCAAATGAAATTAGAGCCATTCATGCTGTACAAAACAAATTAACATGATTTTATTATAGAAATGTGGGACCCTAAAACTCTTAAAATAAATACGACAGAAACGAATTAACGCGAATCAATCGAATTGTACCGAGAATATGAAATTTCTCTCGATTCTCATCAATAAATTGTTACGTATATTCAAGATTCAGATTTATCGTATTAACACTTCGATTTGATCCAACAAAATTATAAGACTCAAAATTCAATATTAAATTCTATATAATATATCGATACACTGAACATCGAAATAAAAGAATTCTGTTCCTTGATGTATACGAAGAACTTCTATATATATTAATTACAATAGTATTATTGACATTTCATCAGAATGTAATGAATATTTGTTGAGAAAAATATTCTCCAATGCAAAGGGTTAAATCTTTTCATGAAGAATTACATTTATTAAGTTGAACGGATTACAAAAGACAATCTCACAACCAGGGTACATGATGAAGTCACGGATATTCTTTCGAGAAGAAAGAGAAGTGGTTTCGGGTCAGAGTATTTTCTATTAAGGAAAAATCGGGTTACCAAGTCTTTGCTCGCTGACTAGTCGAACTCTCCTTTTCTTAATGAAAGCACGAGAAAGCTAGATATTTCTCTACAAAGGGTCCTTGCAGCCGTGACCCAGGAACGAGTCAACTCAGCTGCGTTTGCTTTCCTTCCTAACCCATTTTTCCCGCAGCACTTCGCTATATTTGTATATTTTTATGTTTCTTAACGTGCAACGGCATTACGGCAAGAATATTTTTATTGTGGTTAGATGAGTTCAAGATTAAAATATTTCCATTTTTTTTACTTATTAATGACTACACTTATCAATGGCTAAATATACTTTTTCGAAGCCATTTATTCTATACAATGAATCAGCACAAGTAGGTCAATTAGAAAGATACCAAATCTAACGTTAATGTTTATTTTCATACTTTCATCAAGAAAGTTCATTCTTCCTTTCAAACTTCGAGGAAATAGCCCCTTGCCCTATGAATTATTTCTCAACTATGACTTCCGCAGTTACTTTATCATTAATAATTTATTGAAAAGAACAGAAAAATTCTAAGCACGTTCTGCCTAACAGAAGAATAACATTTAATTTGAAATCGAAAGAATTCAACAGTATTGATCTTTGTTAAATTCTTTTTAAAATCTTCACCACGAACAAACAATATCGATAATTACTATTACATACCTCAGAAAACTGAATCTATACGAAAATAATCATACTCTTACATCTAACATAGAATAACATCTTAAATTCTAACATCTTTTAAAATTTGTTAGAAGAACCAGTTCCCCTGAACTGTTGTAATTTCAAATGAAATTCGAGCAGCCACGATGATCGTTGTTCCTAAATGAGATTTCTCAGTGTCGCGAACGTAAGCAATTATTTTAAAGCCCGATACTCGCAGTACACCGAAGGGTTTCACTGTCGCAGGAAAAAGAGAGTCGATGTCGAAACGCTCAGCTGTCGTCAACATCCAAGGCACATTCCATTAAAAAGTTCAATTGCAATCATCTCGGCGAAAGGGAGAAAATTTTGCGCAGGCCGGGCCCTCTAAGTGTCTTTGACGCAATTAATTACACTCCTCTCTCAGTTAACGACAGTCAAAGAGCACATTTCGGATAATCCCGGCACGAAATCGCCGCAATTAGCCTTCAGATGGCATTTTCTCGTTACTGAAACCGACGAAAGGAAATTAGCCTCCGCTTGGCCAGCAAACGCGCTACCTAATATATACTCCAATAGTTGTGGCTCTAGACTCTCGGCTATGCTAACTATTTGTTTTCTCGGAGGAAAATTATTTACTGGTACTTGAGAAACTGGCTGCAATCACCGGGATTTCTTAGGTATTTAAAACACTAATATCAATGGCTTTACGAGGTTCGGATAAAAAAGGAGTTAACCTGTTAAGAGTGGAATTTAGTTTGGAGAAACTCTTATTGTGAACGCAATAAAATCAAATAATGAACCGTATACTCATCAAACGCAGGTCACTTATAACATATTCTCACGAAAAATTAAAGCGAAACGAAGAGGGATTACATTTGGCACAAAAAATGGTCCATCGCTGAAAATGTTAAAGCTAGTATTTTTTACTCGTAAACGTTTGTACCTTTGTTGTTGTTATTCCTTTGTTTTTTTTGTATAACCTCTCAAACAGTTTCACATTGTCTATTATCAAAATAACGTTTTACAAAGAAACATTTCCGAATTGTACAAAATAACTACCTTTTGAATAGTTCTTTTGGGAACATGTATAACACTAGCATTCGAGTAATTTTCTCGTATGAATTCGAACCGGGAAACAATACTGCAAAAACTGTTCAAAATATAGATAAAACATTTGGGAACAATACTGTGAATGAAAGAACAGTACAGCGTTGATTTGCAAAATTCCGTTTCGATGATGTTTCTTTGCAAAATGAGCTGTCTGATAAACCCCAAACAGTAGCTTGTAACGGTTTTTAGAATTTATTCATTTCGAGCATTCAAAATTTTTCAACAAAGGGACGTATTCATTAAAATACGTCGGAAGAGGTGTAGCGAATGGAATTGAGAATACTTTGATTGGATAAACATCGTCTTTTAAAACATGGTCTTTTAAAATATCAAATAACGATTACTTTTTTCCGCAAAATTCGACACTTCATATGCGCCGATTTAATGAAAATGTTGTACGATTCGTAGAAGGTACGATCAACAATTGTAAAAGATAATATATATTACTGTGCCATTAACGAACAAAAATTTTTTATTCTCTTTGAGTACGATATTCGAAGCTCCTATGAAAAAATTCATTCGAAACCAACGACTTGTATTTATGCGAGAGATTTTTCCGACATCTCGCGTTTCATTTATTTTTATTACATTTCGTGTCAGCGGGAAAGTTCATTAATCTCTGATCTAGAAGAATATCGTAATTGAAATGCGACCTGAATGCGGCAAAATTCAGCTTTCAAAGAAAAAATTAATTTTAGATTATAGGTTGATTGAAGCAAGATATTAGATGATTTGTAAATAAAAGTTGATTTTCGAAACATCGTTAGAGCATGTCACTTTGTTTCCATCAATTTTCAAGTAGCACTAACCTTCTAAAAAATGGAAGTGTAGAAATGAAGGCTAGATAATTAGAGAAATTGCCGAGGGACTAATTGAGCCGGCTGGACTGTAAAATTAACCCTTGCTAATTGACCTGAATTACCTTACAGAAAAAGTGTTTTAAGGTCTTACTAGAGACTGGAAGAGTGGTTGATTGAAATATTAATATGTACTGGCAACGATCAGATATTCAACACCATTTAGTCAACCTCAAAATTTTGAACGTAATCTTTGACCATTTATTTTATTAAATATTATTTTACAGAATTTCTGAAATTTTGTAAAATTTTAGAAAATTCTGAAAGATTTTTATTAAATTTCTTACGTTTCGTTAAATTTGACAAAACATGATTGAATTGTTAAAAGTTGTATCATATATAACCCTGGAACAAGTACAAATTGTTTAATAAATTGAACAAACATACATACGGAGATCGACACCACTTTGGAAAATTATGTTTCTTATATTCTTGCACTTGATATCAGTCATTCTATAAAATACAGACCACTAAAGCTAATGTTAATTAACTGAGTTTACTATTTGAAGAGCGGAAGCACCAACGAAATCGTGTTAAGAACTTTTCGACGCAATAAACCTAAAATTAAAATATTACGTCCTTGGAACGGATTGAGCATACTTCAAGTTGAGGAATTATTGAACTATGTGTGCAACTTCAACGCCAAACGTGCTCTCTTCAAATATTAGATTGCATTCGAAATCAAAACATAAATTGGCTGTTTATAAGTTGCACACTGGATTCATTTGATTCGCGGTTTCCATATCTACGCAGCTATACATGCATATATGCATAAACTAGGAAGGCTTTCGGCTGAGTTGCATTTAATGCTGGATGAAATGTTATTCCAAACAATAAACAGTATATTATAATATTAACTGATAAGTTTTCAAAAGGGTACTCAACAGTAGTATTTCCATTGAACGTTACGGAAGTTAGCAGAGTATATTTTTAAAATAAAGTATCTGTAAAGTAAATTTATAATGCAGAAAATTTTAAACGATGATAATGAACTTAAAAAAACTGAAACTGGTTGCTGTGTTATATATTATTATTATAAAGCATAATGTAATATTAATTGCATTAAATATAATACATTGCAATACATTCAGAATGCAATATAAAAATATATGACAAAATTAATTTATTCTAAATGAATTTATTTATCACATATATTATACATTGTATGTATTGTAATAAATAAGTTAAATAATCGAAGCACATATTTGAAATGCGACAGTAAAGTATTTTATTCTTGCTGATATTACAGACAACAATATTTGCATTGCTGAAATTATTGAAATTACTGATCCTCTATTAATCGATTAAAAAATTCCTATTACAGAACAACGAACGATTATAATAGAAATTCTCAAGTCTCCTTCATGTTATTATCATTTCCGGTAGAGACTACGAAGAGCAAGCAACCTCTGTGCGCTCGTTTCTTTTGCATCAAAGGCGAAACGTTTTTACACGGTTAAACAGACCCGAAGCATAAGTGATTCGCGTTAAAAATAATTGCAGTTCGATAGAGTCGAGGAGAGCGGTTATGAAGTTGAACAATCAGCGCGAGCAATGTATCCGAAAATTGGATTCTTTTAGTGAAATGTTTACTCTATATGCAAACCCGTGTTTTTTCACTTTACATGGATTAGAAAATTGTCGAACTATCCGCGGAATATTCGTCGGTAATGGATAAATGCGCTCGAACATATTTGTCAAATTCTACAAGTTCTACCGCGAATTCGCGAAACAATGTAGTCATAAAACCTTGCCTTCTGGGAATCACTCGCAAACTGGGCGAGCCCAAATCGAACTTTTACCACTGTTTTCGATTAATTTTCCGCGTTCGATTCGGAACGGTGAAATTTTCCCTACCCCTATTACCCAAAAAATCCGGGGAATATTTCTGCCACTGCGGGAACTAACGAGATAGTCAATCAGTATTCACTAATCGTCAACAACTCATCGCTCATCAAATATACAGGGTGTCGTGTAGCTGGTACAACCGGATAGGGGCTGATTCTATGTGAAAAATAGGTCGAAAGTATACAATGAAAATTGTTCATATGACGCTTTGTTTTCGAGAAAATCTCATTGTGTCTCGTTATTGGATCTCACTATAGTTCATTGTTTCGATTGAAATTTATGTTGGTAACAGGAAATAGCAAGTTTGACGGTTCATTGTGCAGTTTATGTTTGTTAGGAACCACTGCAAATAACAAAATAGAAAGGAAAATGACTCCTAGAAGAATAATCTTCAGTAATAGACAAAATTGATAAATGAAAGAAAGGATCTTATGATCTGACCAATATTTTCTTTGATTATTTTATATTCAGTGTTATGTTTTCTTAATAATAAAGCACATTCGTTATTGTTTTTGAATAAATAGCTGATTTATTGATCAAAAGTCGAACCTTATTTATGAGGTTCACAGTATCTGAGATGTGAGAATTTTAAATTCAGAAAAAAAGTTAATAGTAATGTAGAACAATACTTGTATTATCGAAGAACCTAAATTCTCATATGCACGCATCTATAAATAAATTGAATTTGACAAATGATACTATCGATCATGCGCTGCGACACGTCTGAGTCTTTACTTTCTGCCATATTCCCATTTCGTGTCTACACCACGAACAATGAAATGAACTACTTATTATATGCTCTTTCCTTGAAGATATATATATATATAAACAAATGAAAATTTGACTTAAGAAGTCTTTGTTGTATGACGAAAATAATATTGCCTTAATTTTTCACTTATGTAATAAATTAATGGAAATACTCAAATTTTTATTTGTTATTATAATAAAATTACTATTACTTATTAATACCATAATCACTTAATAATTTGCAACCATTTAAAGTGCACGTGAAATACATCTGTTGTTATTACTATTAGAGAAATAATTATCCAAGTGTCTTAATCTAATTAAATCTAAGTATAAAAATTATTATTTTAGTACTAAACTTTCACGACAAGATTCCGTTTAGTACAATACATTGAATACAATGTTTCACATTTGCTAACGTACGAGCTTCAATAATATAATCGTCGAATACGCAGGATCAAGTTTCCTGAGAAAGAAAACAATGTAAAATAGCGTACACTATATGGAAACAGAGATTACATTGTGGAGGAAAAAGAAGAGAGTAGAAGAGTTGAAAAGGGACTTCGAGGGAAAAGGAACTGCAGCACTATAGCGGAGGAATTAGAAGACTGAAATGGAAAGGGGGGAAATGAAAGCAAGTAAAAGAAGTGGGAAAAAATAACAAGACCTGATTAGTAGCGCCAAAGAAAGAAGGATAAGGCTCGCGAGTTGGAGTGGAGAATGGGGATGAGCGAAGAAAAAGGGAAGAACGCGAACTAGGAGCCAGAAAATGGAAGAATGGAAAGTTCTAGTTACGAAGAAAATAGAAGGGTCATAATGAAAAAGGAGATCGGAAGAAAGGAGCGAACGAAAACAGTTAGTGGAAAGGCAGCGTGAAAAGGTGAAAGAACCCAAGAAAAAGACAAGGAAGAATGAATGAAAATAGATTCTGTATAATGTATACTTTAAAATCAATGTCGATTTATAAATGAAACATTAACCGTTATCAATTACTCGCACGCCAATCTGAAAAATTCTTAATCAAAGTGGTGAAAATAAATACTTTAAATGAGGATATTAATCAAAAATAAAAATCGAGGACTGAGAATGAATTTCAGAATCTTATTTCCTGAACAACTATCTGATTCGCTAAATCTTTTGTAGATTAAAAATTGAAAACATATGGGAATTCATTTCAATGAGTAAATAAACTTTAATCAAAGAATCATAGAATATTGATTTCAGGGTTGAAATAATTGTGGTGTGAGATATTTTGATATGTCCACTGTAAAGTAGATTTGATGAAATTTTTTACATTCCCTCTTTCAATGGCAAAGCATGGTATCTAACAGTTTTACATCTTATGTTTGAAATATCTTTTTAGAATAATTATACAATAATTGTGCCATTTAAGATTTGAAGAAGTGCCATTATCAAAAAGTTTCCTTATAATCTCATCTTAAACAGATTGAGCGCCACATCATCCTATGTGGATAACACACATTCTAGCCTGGAACTATAAACTTCATCGTTTCAGTAAGATATTAACCGTCGAATGGCCGACCATCTAGCAGCGGCGCAGGAGGTCTTTTTGAGTCATTTACGACCCATCCTAAAATTCTCGTAATATGTACTTTAGAACTAGTTTTTCTACCGCGATGTACGATATTACACCACTAACAGGACTCTTTTAATTATAGGAACATATAACACTTGGAAGAAAAGGGAAATACATTTGCAGAGAGGAAACAATTTCTCTTTATCCACTGTTTACAGAGTTTACAAATAAAATATTCTACTTTTGCATACAAGATATTCCACGTGTAACATTAACGAGGAGAGTTATTTTTCATGGGAAAATAAATTCAAGTAATGAACAAATTCTTTTCTCCTGACTATTCGTCTTCAAGAAATCGCAGTTGGAGATTCGCCAAATCCGTACCAGTACTCGTAAATATGTAATTAATGTGCCTATACTTGATTCACCATTTTTACTATTTGCAAATACCAAGTATCGACAATTTTCAAATTACAATGAAACCAAAAATCTACACCAAAAAATTAATTCCCCACTTTCAATCTGCTTCTGTGTACAGAATAATGTTTTGCCTGGACTGAATCTATTTTCGGTCATAAACAAATACAACAAGAAAAAGGAAAATGACAGACACTATATCGAATTTATAATCATGTAATTCGTAATTTATTTATAATTAAATAATTCCGAATTAATTGGTACATTCTTCGAAGTTAAATAAATCTGTACATATATAGGAAGATATATCAGTACTATTATATACTAGATAGACTTTTCTCTTGTGAGAATATTGACGGATACGTGTGAAGTATTGCAAACGCAAGGAAGTTAGTAGTAAATAGTAAACAGTGCATGCCACGTTACCATAAGAAGGGAAGAAGTTTACGAAGAACGATTTCCGCGCAACATTTAAGTTCTAACGTGTGCAGCATCAGTTTCAGAATATAACTTTTCTTATTTGAATAGCGGTCGACCACTTAAGAGGCGCCGAGACGTATTGGTAACAACTCAGATCATGAAATATTTTCAGCTAATGCATTATGCATTCGGTGCCGGGGTTCGATATTGAAAAAAATATTCTGCGAAGAGGAACTTCGTCTTTTTAAGGTTGTTCTCCGTCCGGTGCGTTCTATCTGCTCGAAGCGGCATCACGCATAATAAAGCCGGCATCGTTATTCTATATTCAAATTTAGTCCGCAGAGGGGAATATTATTTTTCCGAAGAACGTTAATACTACAGAACCGTGATTATCCAGACTAATAATAAAGCGCACTGCACGATAATTCGAAATCATAATTTCCCCGTGAAAGGCAATTCTTTGCCTGCAAATATTTTACTTTACTTTATTTTGCTCTTATTCCACGATTATTTCCATTTAGGAAAATCTTTTAATATGTAATACATTAAAAACTGTATGTAAACGAAATTTATACTTTTCGTGAATTCACCATTATTTCTATTTAGGAGAAATTCAAAAGAGATACGATAAAATAAGAGACAAAGGTAGGTTGTTCATTTTAATTAATAATAATTACTTCGGAGTGACCTGTTTCTCTTGATTCACTGAGCCATAGCGAAAACAAGTATTATAAATAATGTACTACCCTTCGAGGTAAACGTAGCTTTCTCTACCTCCTTTTTATGCTTTACAAACGCAAGAAATTATCTTTCCTAACATTCTACAGAATTTCTAATATTCTGTTTTCCTTTGGAATTCTCTATTTTCAATTCGCGACCCACCATCATCGGATCATTTAGCAAATGAAACGACATCTTATCGCTTTTCGCGAGATCACCGATCGTTTCCTATTTATTTCGATGCGGTCACTGGTTCCGCGACCACGTCACCGAATGCTTATCTCTGAATCCATCTGGTTCGGGGGTGTCTTTCAGAAAAGAAACACCGATGGATTCGAAACTATCTGCGTTCGATCTCGCTCAGAAGTAGGTTAGATTTCCTAGTCCTCTCTATAGACTTGTACACGTAGCCCGAGTTGTATAGAAAGTCTGTAGAACACGTGCTCGTTCAGTAAAGTGACGATTAGTTGATAGTAATCGGTACAGAGTGTAAACCTGAAAATTCAGGTCACGCGGTGGCCATAATTCCCTTAACTTTAAACAACGATCTGAATTATATTTAAAGTCACTTCGACTATCGTAAACCGTGCGATCAAAAAGTAAAAGTGTGTGCTTTACTTTAATCTGTTCCTTGTTAGCGCTTCGAATATCGGGAAGATTGCATAAGACTCGGCGGGCTGCAGAAATTAAGAGGTACTCGATTTTTCTGTAGAACGTGATACTGTTTTATAATCGTAATTGATAGTAATCGCTAGTGTCAGGATCATTTTATTAAGAAGATCGAGGCGTTTGTAACATAATTATGATGGCGAAAGCTTCGATAGTCTTTTCGAAGATTTTCTTTAAGTACTATGCTTCTATATTCATTTGAACAAAAATCTTTCAATTACTCAAAACTACTTACGACATAATTTAATCCATTCCTTTACATTTCAGATTAACCTTTTTCCACCATCAACTATGAAGGTTGTTTTTACCTCTTTACCGATTTTCAAAGAAAAAATATATAAACAATTTGTGTACTATTCTCCACTTGGTGCCATTCCTCATTAGTCTATATTTGTCTTTTTTCTAGTTTACTTAATTCAATTAACAATCCTATTTACAAATTCTATGAGACAAATAAAAGAATTCGTTGATGTGGAATATAGAATAAAATAAATAAAAGAATTTGATGTTGTGGAGTATCGAATAAAATAAATAAAAGAATTTGGTGTTGTGGAGTATCGAATAAAATAAATAAAAGAATGCGGCATTTCAAATAATGAAAGAAGACAATTAAAGATCCCGTTGTCATGCAGGATTCATAATGGAAGGAAGGTTAAAATCACTTCCTTTTGTTTCCCCGAACCGATTCTCCAGAATACGCAGATAATAACGCAACAATCTAATTATCGTCAAGTTCACCGTTCCCGTTCTCTCTAAAAAATGAACACAGCGAAATGCCGTGCACGTTTTCGTTTCATCGTCGGGAAACGGGAGGCGTAATATAACAACGCGTTTAACGTTAAGCTCATCCCCTCGAATACATACGACTAAATACTCTGCCTAGCAAGTTGCTAACGATTGCTTTGCGAATGTAATTTTCGCAAATAGAAAAGAATCTCTCTCCACCATTCGTGTCCCATGCAAAACGTTTTGCAAACGCTGTTCCGCGTTTCGTGCTCACGCGAGGGTTGTTACTTAAATCGTGTGGAATTGAAATAACGTACATTATAATATTATAAATATAATTATGTATATTTCTAAACATAAGGAATATTAAATAAAATAAATACAAATACAAAAATATATCATAATTAAATAGAATAATGAAACGTAGACAAAGCATTTTAAAGTTATGCGAGAAATTTAATTTCTTATATAGAAATTCATTGTTGGAATAATTCATCTTGGAAGTTTCCTGTATTGGCAGTTTATTAATAAGCTCCAGATGTTAATGCAACTTCTAGTTTTCATTGGCGAATTTCCAATAACAGATATCCAAGGGAAATTCCTTTATTGAATGAAGATTTTCAGTGGAATCGAAATAAAATGACGAATTTAATCAAGTTTATTAATATACGTATTTAAATATGTTTTCCGTAATAAAATATGAAATACATAAATAAACACCTGCAATCTTCTTATTAAATATTACATTTATTTTTAACCCCCAGTACGGTTTCCGTTTTTTATTTATTATTCTTCTAGATATGTTTTCAAACGAACTAAGTCCACTACAATCAACTATAGAAGTTTATATTCGCGTCTTTTTCGTCGCTTGCTTTAAAACAAATGCACCTCGTGATTCCGGATAGCGCCCTGATTAAGCCAGTCAGGTGTTAACGTTTTACACGAACGCTGCCGAGGTTTTCTTATGTAATATGTGTAATTTATAATTATTTAAATATGTATCTTTATCTCATTATTTAGGCCTACTAAACAGCGAACAACTGAAGTTAACCCCTTGCCTTAAAATAACGTGCCAGATTCGGCGAAGATTTTAAACAAAATCGAACGGCACGAACGTCACTCGATTCTTCTGTTATCGATAATTATACTTTATAGTAAATGATTAATATACAATATGCTTATCATTTTATTCTATCTCTTAATAATTATGAACGTCAAAGTAGTTGTATCGATCATAGTTGAGAAATAAATCGTAGGGCAAGGGGTTAATCGTCAATGGACGTTACAACAATGTCGTAACAAATCCAAGTATCGCTATCCCAGATTTACGTGATTAATTCATCTAAAGTTGCTGTGAATAAACAGGTACAGCAAAGCCTTGATTAACCAAGTCACGATTATCCTCGTGGTCTCGATCAATTAGGGTCTTAGTTACCCTGGTTCTCGCATTTACTTAACAACGTACAATCGTGTCTTACGACTCTTCTGTGTGTAAACAAATTATGTGCATCAGGGGTGACGGAGTTCTCCGGCGAAAGCCGCACAAGCGAAGCGAACAGTTAGCTAGTCCTACCACTAGTTGATTGACTGGCTACCACTGCTACCTTTTCACCGAGGAGTAGTATAGTAGCAAAGGAACTGGATGTAGAATATTTAACCCTTTGCGCTCGACAGGTGACTCTCAGTCACTACTTGATTTGACCCAGTAAAACTATAAAATCTGATATTTAATGTTGAACTTTGTATAATGCCTCAATACGTGAAATATTGGAATAAAATAGCTTTATTCCTCGATGTATGTACTTGTGATTTCCCTTCAAGTTAATTATGAAGAATATCGTCTTTGTCTTGTAAAATATTGCTAAATATATCTAGTGAGAAACTTCTGAGTGCAAAGGGTTAAATGGACCACATTCATCTATAATCGATTCTACCAGACGGATTTTATTCTGAGGAGTTGCAAATGAAATTTTGTTCGATTTATAAAATATTTTGTAAGGGGAGCTTTGGAGATATTAAAAATCATCATGTTTGAATTTTACTTTATGTTGTGTTGGTATAATACAAAAAAGTTTACCTGATTTTTAACCCTTTTCGTTTTGTCGTTATTGTTGTTAAATAATTCTTATAAATGACCAAACAAGAACTTAACAACATTTTATTACCATTAGAACTTATGTACGTGTTCTTGCATGGCAGTGTTAGGGATGTTATTAGTTTACTATATTCCAATTATTATTAACATACTGTTTTATGTCATATTATCTATATACTTATTTCCTCTTTATTTATGTTAAATTCGTCACCTTTTCGACCTACTATTAAATAAATGTAATAATGCTTCTTCGAAACAATAATTCAGCCATACACCTTTATACATCAAACTAACCTAAAAATTTGACTATGTTTGATAGGTACTAAGTTCGTACCTCATGAAAACAGCCCTCTTTCTTACCTAGATTGTTCTATTTTTGCATTCATTTATGCGTGCTAGAATCAGTCTATCGTACTTTTTAAATTAATTGTCAGAATAATCAAACATTAATCTTGAATCGTATCACATATGTATGCTAACTGAAAGTTAAATTGGTGACTATAATAACATCCCAGATATATACAACGCGTGCAATGCTAGGTGACTATAATCACCTTCGGTAACAACAGGGGTAAACAAACCTCCAGCTGTCTCAAATTTCCTGTGTCAATTGTATACAGGTTATCCAGTTGACGGTGGTTCCCCGAAACGAGTTCGAAACTTCTGTCAGACGTCAGTAACCGAACGTTTTGCTTAATTAAAGAAACAAAACACTTACACACTGCGACCGCGGCCACTTTGGTCCAATGATCAAGTGAGATTGAGACGCACCTTGAACTGTTTTCAAAGCGCGCTTGAACGTTAGTTCTTCCGCCGTTGCGTGGCGTGACCAGTAGACCAAAATGGCCGCTGCCGCGCTGTAGAAGGTGTTTCGTGTTCTTCAATTAAGCAAAACGTGTTCTGTTACTGCTGTATAATGAAAGTTTTCAACTTGCACGAGGAAACCGCTATGGTTAGTAATCTATCTATAATTTGTTCAAACTATTTATAATTAGCAGCTATATGCAATTAACCTTTTAAGAACGGTACTTAATTCCAGGTTCCTTTGAATCTTTCAAATCCTTCCTTCTTTGTTACAAATGTTTCCATAATTGATCAATAATTTGGATTCTTCAATATCTTTTGGTAGCTAGTTTTAAGTTTATGAAATAGAATACATGATAATTAAATAATGAAAAATGAATGATGACACTGAGAATGGTATTAGAGTCAGGACTCCGCACTGATGTTGATCCTAAAGAGTTAATATAAGTTTTGGAAGATGAAGTGCATCTTTTTCGAAATATTGTCTTTCGCCAGAATTTTGTATTCTTGATTGTATTTATTACCGTGTTTCAATAAGTAGTTTTCAACAAAGATGGCGTCCTTATGTTTGTACGTTTGCCTTATTGTACGTTAGGCATGGTTTTCCACTGGAAGAGATAGGAGGAAATTTAACCCGAATTTGCAGCAATCCCTGCGGAATATAAGTGGGAATCATGTTGAATTTTTAAAGAGGTAGTCTAGAGGCTTGTTCTCTTTTCTTTAGGGTGAGATTCTCTTCTTATAAGTTTTGATATACTCTATACGACTGAAATCGGCTATAAGCTTCTTCCAAATTCAGTTAGAAAAACTCACAGAAAGCAATTTTGCAAAGAGCAACAACTACACTTATTCGATGAAAAAAGCTTTGTCGCTCGTACACTAGCACGTTCAAACTATCCAGAGAAAGTAATGCGATAAAATAGTTGAAAACTCAATAGTAAGAGTAAACTCATTGTATCAAACTATAGAATAATACCTCGTCGAACGTTACTCTAGTTGACGCTGATTCGACGTAACGCAGTTTGTTTCTAAATCTTAAAACACTTCTGACTTCTTACCACCGAAAACTAGTTATTAACACGACTGAATGTCACCGTATTATATACCATTATTTATAATATATAAATGTTTTCGAATAATCGTTTAACTGAGCGAATTATAGTAATTCGATTTGGTTGGTGGTCATCGGTGGTCATCAATTAATACAAAAGTAACCTAAACTTCAACCAAACGTCCTTTATCAGCGTATAATTAAAATCCCCTTATCCCCATTTACGATGTGCCAAAATGACTTCACTCAGCGCTATTCCGTTTAAAGCTCCACCTACTAGCAACCTATCACAACCGTTGATCGAAACGTTATTACGCAATCGAACGAAAATACACCCTCACTAAATCTCCGCGAAAACCTGATCAGAAAAAGATACCCCTACCGTCAAACCATACAAAAGTATTTCCGCTCGTCCGCCACACGGAACGTAGCCATAGAGTAGCCCAAGAACATAGACCTTTCGTACCGCGGTGCTCTCGAAGCTTGCTCGAGGACGTCGTGTAAGACTCGACACCGTCCGCGGAGATTCATGTACCCGCGTCAGGTGGTTCTGCACCTATCGCGACACGGGGTTCGGAATGGTCACGGGTCAAGAGTGCAGTTCCTAAGAGGCCAGCGACACGGCTGCTAAAGGGAGGGTTGTTTTTACCGCGGAGGCAGCGTGCTGACGGATCGTGGGAGATGTAGAGGGCAGAGAGAGGAAGGCGGCTGGTAGCCAGCCTAAGTGGGAGAGCCTGGAACGAGAGGGTTGAGGGGGTGGTTTCCTAGCGAGGGCGGCAGCGCTGTGAGCGGCAGCGCCGGGAAGCATGGACGGGGTGGCCCCGCGAGCTCTCTCAGTCGCGGACAAGCCGCCACGCGAGGATACCATCGGATGCGTTATCGCGGCAGAAGAAATCCGCTCGTGAACTTGATCGCGGCTAGGCCATATCAGGAGCTAATTCGTTGAACCGTGGTCACTTCAGTGACGGACATTGGACAGTCTTGTGAGAGTAAACGCGTTTCCAGTTGCTCGTCTCGGTACGCGGTCACTACCACGTGGCGGATTAAAACTGTCGGGTGGATAGTGAGGATCGCGGATCGGATTTGTACCGTTGCTCGCTGATCGTGGCACGAGCGGCTTACACGTGACAAGAGGTGCGTATCCGTATCAGCCGGCCAAAGGACGCCCGCGTCTGCTTGCGACGCGGAGCTTCTTCGCGACCTCGTCGCGCGGTTTCTATTACGATTCTCTCTTTTCTTGAAGTTTGGAGGGCTTTAGTTTGAGATGAGACTGGATTTAGGTGTAGTTTAGTGTGAAGTGGTGGAAGGTTTTAAGATACGAGTTGCTCGGAGCTTGATTTGGACTGACCTGGAACGGTGGGGGTGAGTTTTGAGACGAGCTGGATAAAGAAGTGTTTAAGTGCTCGGGATTGATATCCGTGAAGAGAAATTTGTTGGATGGGGTTTTGTGGTGGTTTGTGGCTGTGTCAGCGACGTTGTTTTCGATTGAGATCTTGGACGGTCTCCTATGGATTCAAGTGGAGGATGCTGCGACGGGTGTTCGAGAGAATAGGAAATGATAGTTGATAGGATAAACGGATTTAATAATAGATTTTCTGTTCCTTTTGTTGTAAATCTTCATTATGCATCTTAAGACACTGAATGGCTAGATTTTTCAACGAAAATATTGTCTAAATGATCAAAGTTATCATTATTATGAAGATATGAATAATATAATCGCAGAAATAGTCACATAGATTTCGATGTTCAAAAGTAAATAATGAAAAATTAAGATTTGCTTTTTGAAGCCGTAATTATGGCACCATTAGACACCATACAGGTGTTTTACTTACTAAATTCATAGTTGAGAAGAAATAACTTAACACAAACTAAATGCTTCAATGGAGATTATTCCATTGTAAAATTGACATTTATTCTATGTCACTTTGTAAATATGTGAGCTACTGTTTTGTTTTGTATCAGCTTTCATAAGCCGCAACGTAAACGTTGATATTCTGTAGGAGAGGAAAAACTGTTTGACAAAAGTTCAAATAAATTCTGTGATGTGAGTGCAATGGATCGAACGATAGAACTGCTTTTCTTTGAAATTTGAACTTTTTGCATGATTCGCTCCAACAATATTGTCCGTGTTAATTCCGTAATCCGTTTAAATTTTAAATATTTCCATAAACATTCATGATCTTCTTCAATATTATTATTAATTAATATTTTCTTCGTTATTCAATATTAATGTGTAAATGAAATTCACAAAGAGCATAAAATATTTTAAAATATGGTTGTATTTGTTCCTTTTAAATATGTTGTAAATTGTTAAAATGCACAGTTAATTAAATGATTTGTCCGAGTTAAACATGAATTAAATGAGGTTTTGCTTTCTCGGGAAGTAACTGTGAGAAACACACATTACTGCATTTGCGTTAAATATAATTAGCCATTGCAATTATTCATGCAAACGGAAATACGTTTATTAATTAACCGTAGTTTAAAAACAATTTGTTACAACTTGAATTTGAATAAGTTCATTGCATGAAACTGTTTGAAATTTTACAAACACTTTAATATTTGACAATTAACTTTGAAACAGCACAATACATAATTGATTACGAAACAGTTTAATTATACCAACAGATTAATTATACATTTCAATGTAATGAAATCTGATGATAAAATTTGTACTAACAGCTTGACGTGCAGCTTATTTGTCGTTACAGACACTCACAACATCGCAATTAACTCTAATAATTAAATAAAATTGTTATATAATAGATTTGTCAGAACTAGACAAAAAGAAGTTTCGGAAACTTAACTTGATTGCACAATCAGAATGCTGTTTCCTTCTGCACTTTCATGCAAACCTTTGAAGATAAAATTAAAATCATTTATACAATAATAAAAAACACGCCTGAATATTGGCGATAAAATAAAACACTATTGAACAAAAAGTATACACTAAGCAGTGTCAAAGGAAGAGAAAGAAGCCTGAATGTATGAAAGAATATTCAAAAAGTATTACTTAGAAATTAAAAGTATAACAATACATTAAAGAACAATAACAACAATAGTAACAATAAAAACAAAAGATAAAAAACAATGTGAAAAACTGCGGTCGAAGAGAAAAAAGATCACAATATTCACAAAACAGGGTCACAAGTACACAAACAGTAATCAAGGAAATATTGACACTATCACGAGTCAATGAGCTATAAAGCTCTAATTAATATTATACAACATTCTCACAAAACGCTGATCAATCGACGATACAAAATAAACAACTACCAACTTCTTCATTCTATATAGAACACATGAAAACACGAGGTATTCAGAAACCGATTCTACTCTACATTATTTTAATATGACTTAAAAATAGGTTATCGACAGTGAACGTATTAATGTCTACGAAAACTGTCAAAGAAAATGGGAAATAATATAAACACATAAACACATAAACACTGGCAGGCATGTGATGTCAATAACCAATGTCAACAGCTGATGAACCGTGAAACTTAAATACGATTGAGCGACTACTGTTTACACGTGAATATTCAATCCTACCAAGGAAATGTCCGAAAAGAATATTCTCTCAGAGTATTTGAGAAGCTGTTCGCAAAATGGAGCAGTTACAACACGCGGCGGACCAATCTTCTGTAACGTCATTCCCTTTTTGAGCTTGTCAGATTAGATGAGATCGTGTAATGCGCAGTGCGCCGTTGACGTACCTTTCACGGTGAACGGTCCGTTCTCCGTCCATTGCGTCGGTTACAAACACCCTCCCACCCTTCCAACCCCACACGTGTTCTGATAATTTTGTGCGACGTATCGTTTGTTCGATTAAGTGTGAAGTGTGACGCGTCCTCGGTATCTGGATTTAATTAAGTGTGACGATAAAGTGATAGGAGTTACGGTGTCACGATGAATCCCGCGGATTCTTTCTGCTCCCGTCTATGAAGCCTTTTACGTCGCTTCCTGGCGCTCAGTAATATTGAAGATCTCGTCCTTAAACCCAGATCTTGGCGCCTCCAGATAATACTCCACATTTTCGTGTTTTCAAATCCAGATTTTCGAATTTCCGTAATTTTATATCTGGATCTTCAAATTTCCGTATTTTTCAATCTAAATTTTCAAATCTTCGAGCTTTGAAATTCTAAAGCTTTGAAATCCTCTATTTTCCTAATTTTTAAATGTTCAGAATTTCACATTTCCAAATGTTCAAGTTTTCAAGTTTCCTAAGTTTATAATGTTCGGAGTTTCAAACTTTCTAACTCTTAAATCTTCAGATCCCTAAATCTTCGAATCTTTAATTCTACGAATTTTAAAATCTTTAAATGTTCAATTTTCAAATTTTCGAGTGATATTTCGAAATAATTAACTCAAGATTCTTTATAGACATATGTGTAGGAGAAATCTGTTCATGTGTTTTTAAATAGTACATTTATTTCTCACTTGCATTCATACCATTCCCTGCTTTAACTGTTACACGTTTAAGGTACTTACCACTGCTGCGTTTACAGCGCTTTTTACTACGAGTTCACTGTTATTGTTTGCATTTGGCGTTGAAGTCTACTATTCTTGAAATACTGGAGGCTTTAGCCCGCGTGTTTAGTTATATTTCTCTCTAAAAATTCATTTTTCAAGTGGAATTTAAAATGTTAAGAATAATAAAAGATAAATTAACTCTTAATTTATTACTTTATACATTTTCACATTTTTATTGATTCAGAGCACTTTTTATAGTCTCATATGTTGATCAGTTTTTGTTAAATATTTGGAAACTCAGCTAAACATTCTCTTTATTAGTTTTCAAAACTAATTGTTTACCCTGATAAATAATACTCTCCAATAGAAGATGAGAGATCACGGACTACATTTATAGAAAATAAGCCAATCGCGATTGCATTCAGAAAAGATTTACATCATGAATCTCAAAAGAGATATCTAACCTTCGTTATCCTAGAGTTAAGTAATGAAATCTTGTCAGTTTTGAGGAAAGGGTCAGAGGCTACGGAGAAACAATTACGTTTAATTTCACAGAGGTTCAGAGGAAAATGTGTTTTACGATTGTTAACAAGAATAACTTAACCCCATTGACTTTATTATTCTTCTAGTACAATCTTGCTGTTATTTCCATAAGTAACACTAATTATTTATAAATTATACTTTGAGGACTAAAAATTCTACTACATGCTTCAAAGGTTTTAAAACAAGGAGAAAAGTCAGACTAATTTATTATTAAAATCATTGTGAATAAAAATAATTTCCTTTCATGAACGCCATTTCAATATCAATATGAGTTTTAGTAGAATTATGTTTAAAATCACGTTCCCATTTATTGAAAAATATTGATACAGGTATTTAATTGTAATTGTTATCAGCACAGATAGGTAGCAACCTTATATAAAATGTATTGTATGTTGACACGAATCGCTTGAGTATAAAAATTAATTTTTTCGACAAGTCACTGCTCCGACTTCGGGACATTATCGGTTATTCATCGAAATTAATTTTCTGATTAGTCACCACTTTGCCATCAAATGTTCAAGCAGGTCGAGGGTGAAATGTGCTTAGTCAATACTTTTTTAAAACGATGGCAAAACATTCGAAACGATGTATATGATTCAACACAGGATTATAAACAGCGCTCGCCATTGAAGTCGCAAAACTAATGTGAAACTTTCGACAAAGGATTGATATTTTATTTACACGGTTTGTCATTAATCATCTAAAACTTCTTCAAAGTTTATCATAATTCTGTTAGTTTCTATCTAGATTGTGAATATTTATACAATTCAATGCATATATACCACACGAAACTTCTTTCACATGAAACTATTAATTCATTCAGAAACAAAAACCCCTGCAAATGAATTTTGCAATCTGATTGCAGAAACTAATTCGCAAACAAAAAACTGACAATAAAAACAACAAATATCAATATTCCCGCTACTTTCAGAACTAATCAAACATTCAATCAACAATAAACAATCTCTTAAAATCACTCCAGATACAAAAACTGACAAATTCATGACTCACCCCCAAGATTATAATCAATATCACCCAACACCACGATCAAACAATGATCTTCATGAAATCAACAGAACCGTCGCGATCCCCTGGCAGTCCTTGCATCCCTTAAATTGTTTCCACTCGTAGTTTTCAATCTAATCAAGCCGGCTGTTTTATCTCGAAGCAAAATTGCGAGCGGTAAAAGAGTTTTCCAATTTTCCACATATTACGCGGCGCACGTCAGCGCCGGTTGTATCGTCAAAGCGACGGCGTTCCCGGTGTAACGGCCGGGTTACCGGAGGTTGCAATCGCAACAGCTTTAGAGGAGAGGCGTCTCTGCGCCTGTCCTCGTCACATGTTATGCAAACATCTGGCGTTGTTCTTAGGAGCCGTGTATATGTGTGCGGCACGCGTGCCCAGGAACTTCGACCTCGGAGGTACGATTGCTTAGTCGGCGGGAAGCTGCCACGTAACCGTCGAATTAACGCGCCGATGAAAGACCATTTCCCCCGTGATCGAAGCGCCAGCAATTTCCCCTTCGAGCAGACTTCACCGCCGCTTCGCCGCCGGCAAAATCCCCGCAACAGTTAATGGAACTGTAGCTTTTTTCGCTGAGTGTTATCGATGATGTTGACGCCCCGCAAATATTGTTTCCTTGCGCTCCCCGGTGTCACGTTGTGGGATGAGATAAGAAGCTTTCGTTGTTTAGCCACCGATGATAGGATAGCTGATCCTGTGGTGAACGGAAGCTGATGAATTCCTTGAAGACCCTTTCTGGTTGTTCATCAGATCGTTCTCTTTGGTGATTGTGCTGATTCCGTTGATAGGATGATGATTGACACGGTGTATTAACCCTTTCCTGATCGGAAACTTTTAGGGAAAGTACATTTACTTTCGCAATATACGTTCACTTATCATTTTTAAATGACATATTTGAGAACTGTTATTCTAACTTGATGTTAAACTGGTGGTTCATATTTTATTATATATAAGTTTATAAGCTTCAAGGCGATGACACCGGGAATTAAAAATAAGATCCTATAATATCGTGTTAAAATGTAACATATATGAATGTTACTTAATTCTTTCAAGTCTAAATTGAATATTATTTTTCTGTTGTCAGTTATAGTGCTTTAGAGTAAACGTGAACATTGAGTGAGCGTGAAAGGCTTTCCTTTTTCAGACGAATTATGAACAACGGAATAGTTCTGTCGAGTGCACTTGTGAAGGAAATTATAGTGCAAGAGGTTAAACTTTTAACTGCGTGTTGTTCAAACATGAGCGTTCGTGAAAGCGCAATTTGAGACGGATTAATGTTATAAACGCTGTGTAATGATATTGATTTAATATTGTACAGTTTGTGCTAATACGCATTTGCGCGAGTTAACTCGTTGTTCCGAATTAAGAGATTAATCCTTCACAGACTTCGAGCTTCGAAATTTGAAATTGAATGTTCTGCATGAATAATTGAATGTTTCAAATAAGGAAATATTATTACATGGTTTCTTTCTTTTCTTGCATTTAAGGCTTCTATGCATAATTCAGTTTCTCATGGAAAGAATTCTTGCAAGTTTCAACATTTCCCGCTTATAAAGTTTTAATCTTGAAGCAATAATTTTCTATAGAAATCAAATAAAAGAAAATGAGATGGTGTTATAATATTTATTCCTAAAAGAATTTTTCTGTAAGATCATTATTCGTGCAATAAGTACTGTTTTGTTGCTGTTTTATTTTAGGAAAATAATTCTGAACTGATTCCATAATAATATAATAGACTTGTGGTAAAGTGTATCGAATATCGCGTAAAATAAATTCAGTTTAGTTAATTCCGTTCGAATAATTTACATTCAACTGTTCAACCTTTCGCCTATCGACCTCTATAACAAGTAAATATTACAGTTTAATGTATAAATTGGAAACTGTTCGAAATTGTAGGGAATTGTTAAAATCTACCTGACAAAGGTGGTCACCGACGATAGATGATATGTTCGTGTAACATATACGAAACGATGTATTCTCTATTACTCAATAGCTTCGTTATAATAGATTTGGTTTATTTTCCGTGCACCTGTAATTGTAATATATGTATCTATGTATTGTATATGTTACCTATCGTATATCCGTATAGCGTATAACACAATAGTATTCTCGAAATAAAGGGTACGGTGGGATGAGTGATATTAAATCTCCAACAGTTGTTATTTAATCTGAAAATCTAATTATAATAATTTTTCAATTGAAATTTAAAGATTCGTTGGGCATGCTATGATACAATAATAGCAATCTATTCGAAAGTTTTATCATCTCTTCTTACAAACATATATTTGTTATTACAACATGTATTCCACTATTCTGATATTTAGTAAACAATTCATTACATTGTTCTGACTTTACTGTCAACTTCCTGAGTTTCAACCACCAAGAGGTATTCAAGGAAAACGTTCGCTTGGCATCATTAAATGTTAAACAATATATTATTATAATGATATACAGACACACGAAAACTTTTAACGAAAAGACTTGACGATAATAATAACAGTAATAACAATAAATAATAATAATACAATAATATTATATAAATCCATTCGAAATATATTTCATTCAGCGATTCCGTTGAAATCAAACTTATACACCTCCGAAGATTTGATTCTCCTGCAAAGAAACATCCCCCAAATCGCGTTAACAAAATAAATCATAAAAGGATTACACGATTTCTTTTCTTTCTCGTCTAACATTGAGAGGATCGACGGGTCAGCCGTCTAAATCCTGCTCACACCGGTTCCACGGGGATAGACAGTAATCGCTTCTTAGGTCAATCTTAAACTGTAAAGTTGTACGCACGACTATCCGCGCACCATAGTCCCTTGGACTCACTCGCGCACCTGCCAGGCGCCGAGCCGCACCGCGCCGCGAAGCTATATCTCTGGAATTTCAAACTCGGCATCGCGTGGCCGACAAGGATAGAAAGACCTAATTACACCTCGTTCCTGGAGAATTGTACGAATACGTACACAATCCGCTTAAGACGCCTTAACTATTCCAGGATTTGTACCGGCGTCCTCTAACTGTCGAGATTCGTTTAAGGACTCTGTCCGGTCTGTCTCAATCACCGACGGTTCCCTGTTATACATCCAGCAACTATGATATCATCCTGCAGATAGAAATTCGCCGGCAATGAGACATGCCGAATTCCATTACTCCCAGACAGAGCAATTCTCGGCTGACGGCTAGGGACTGGGGAACTATGTGGAATGGTGTAGACCAGGCTTGTCCAACCCGCGGCCCGCAGACCGCATGCGGCCCAAGGTTTTGAATGCGGCCCAATAGAAGACCATAAGCTTACAAACGTCACGAGATTATGATTAATCAGTTCACTGCGTTCGACAAGTATAAACGTCATCTTAACACATTGTACGCCTGCTAAATTTCAGCCAGTACAAACGCGAGCGTCGGTGATTATACTAATAGATTTTTAAACATCAATCAAGCCGAAATTTCTAACTTGCGAAAAAGAATAAGGAATTCGATCTTGTGATGTTACTTTGGATTTGTGTTATACATATCTAAAATGATACATGAACGTAGGATTAGCAGTTACACGATACACTAAAAATCCCGCATTATCACGAGGCCGGCGCGCAATGTGTTAAAACTCTTTAACATGTTCGCTAATAGCGTCACATATTTGTGACGGCCGTAATCCTGTTTTACATAATGAAAATGAAATTAGTCCTATAGATATTGTTATTAGAAATTATAAACTACGACATTATACTTAGAAACTCGACGACTCGTTTCAGTTTCATTTTTCTAATATTTTGTTTAGAAGATTTATTAGATTGAAGAAAATATAATTAAGGAGACCGTCATTGAAATAAGCGTTGATAGCGAACGTGTTAAAGGTTAACAGTTCAGAAATATTGACTCCGCGGAGAAATGTCTTTTTATCATTTGCGATTGTGTGATTAATATTGAATATTTTCGGTTTGGAATCTTCTTTACTTTTGGCGAAATTCTCTTCTTTTCATATTTTATTATGGACATTGTGATGCGGATACTCGTGTGAATACTTATTTTAATGGCAACACGTATACGATTGTGTTTCAGTTAACTTGAAATAAATAATATTTTAATAAAGGAGGTTAATACCGGTTTGATACCATATAAAAGTTTGATTTGTATTTAACAATAGCGTTTGTTATTCATTTTACTTTGTTGTCTGTGGCCGAACATTTTATTTTACTGTTATTTTCATTTCGTTTGTGTGCCACCTTTACATTTATAATAGTTTCATTCTCTTTCCTCCCTGATATGGGAGTTCATTTGGTTTGCTTCGTCCTGTGCAATGAAAACAGTATTTTCATTGTTAACATATTTAATGAATAATGCTATTGCAGTATTTATTATATTCATTGTTGAAAATTTCGAAATTACATTTTTATTTTACAATCAGATTGTAGATAAAACTTCATTTTATACAATACGATTTTATGACGAAACTGCTTGATATTATTCACAAAAAATCTATATAGGTTTTAATGTAAATGTTTCAATAAAGATGCTTATCTTATTATTATTAAGAAAATGTAATATCACATATTCATAATTAATATTCAGACTGAAGAAATAAGTACAAATAAGCATAAATTTCAAAATACATTTTCAACGACTATTAATCTTTGTCAGAATAATGTTCATGATTTGCTGAACAAATTTCAAATAAAACTGACCCAGTAATCGATAAAAGGAGAATTGACGGGCATAGTTCACCAGTGGCCCAGTTATCGAAAATCTTTCGCGCGATACAGGAAAGTGATAAATGGCGTAAGATTAGCACAAAGAACTGTCAATTCCGTTTTTTTGCCACAGAAAATAAACAAAAAAGCGATAAAGTGAAGTAAATTCTACTCGTCACGTTTCTACATTTATAAAATCAAAATTACCTGGATTTCTCGTTGGTTCTTTCGAGATTAATCTTAAACAATGGATAACTTTTTAATGAAGTGTTCATTTAAAATATAAATGTAATCTCACGAAACCTTTCATAATATTTTACCGAGTACTGAGATTTAGAAACCTACTAATTGTATAAGAGCATCAAATCCACTGTGTAGTAATTAAAATATTTATTCCGTATAATCCGCTTCAATCACCTATAAACTTCCAGTTTACTGGCTCTTTGAAGTAAATGATACGACTCGTTAACGCTAGAATTACCGATCAATCGAAGTTACTGTTTCAACTAATTGTTAACTAAGACCACTTTCTTTTCCGTTCCAGGTCTCGAGAGCACGCCGCCATCTTGGAAACGCTCAACAGTCGCCACCAATCCCCGATACCGTAAAAACTAATGGAATACGAAGACCGGACAGGCGAATTAACGATCGATTAATGTGTTCTATGACGCCTGCTTAATAGCCCGTGATCGAGCCGGCCCGTGATGCACGCGAACAACTGCACGATTTCCCGCAGAGCTTAATTTAAATGGACAGCCAGGAAGAGTCCATTTGTTCGTTTTAATTCGTAACGGTGTGTAAGTGTTAAACTCGCAATTCACCGCTTGCGAAAGAGAAACGAAGAGAGGGGCAATAAAAAAAAATCAACAACCGGCGTAAAGTGGCAACATATTTTTCCGGGACAGTGTCATCAAGCATCTATAAATCAAACTTCGTGCGACAGTTCCGTTAAAGGCGTCCGCCATCTTGTCGTGTCCAGCGGAACAAGAAACCGATTTCCCGCGCAACGTTCCACAACAAGATACATTTAAATTAACCAAAAAAGGTGTCTTCGTGATAATCGAGGCTAGTCAACGATCCCGATCGATCAGGAATGATGACTAAAGCGGATCCAGGTATCTGAATCCAGTGAAACCAACCGAGTGGCACGCGCATCCGAAGAACCCCGGAGTCCGAGAACCGCGGGGCCGATTCTCCGACGATATTAAAACTCTAGGGGATCGAAATTACGGACGCCGCCGGTAAAACCGTACAAATGGATTCGACGAATCGATAATGCACAATTGTAAATCCTGGCCCCGAAGCGAGCCGCGTGTCTGATGAATAATACAATTCCTCTGGTCGCGTTTGGATCCTCGCCCTCTCCCCGGTCGCCCGGGGAAAAGCTCCGGATAGAATCGTAGAATCCTTATCGGCAGACGACCCGGCGCGATCGCAGACTTTGCTACTAGTGTACTGGCGGGTGCGTGAAATCTACGTTGCCACTAAAACTTTAGACAGATTTCGTGTCGCGACTGGTATCGCGGATTGTGCTTCGGTGATTCAGCGGGGAACCCGACGAGCGACGATTTTCCAGTGACGAATCGATCGGGACGAAAATTTACAGGCCTTCGAGGAACATATTGGAACTCGTCGAAGATCAGTGAAACGGTGGGTGTTGACCCACTGGTCTGGTTGCATGAGAAGTGGGAAAACGGGAGCGACGCGCGCCGAATTGAATTGCAAAGGCTCGATCAGTTATAGTTTTCGGCCGTGGCTCGCGTACGAATCGGAAAGGTAAATCTCGGCAACGCAGCATGACAGTGATGTGGGTGTATTTGGATCCTCGTGTCACAGTTTTCCTTCGATCTCTGTGAGTAACTGGCGCGGCGGCGGGGGCACGAGGCGCGCAACGCTCGTTGACGCTCCTGGGAGAGGAAGAACAGATACCAGAGGAATCCAAGGGGACGAAGAGCGTGACAGCATGAGGGAGCATCCGGGAAGGTGGCTGCATGTCGTGCTGTCGTTGATCACGTTTCTTTCGCGCCAAACCGGTGAGTTTGCAGTCTCTTTCATTCGGATGACGTGGGTAATGTCGATTGAGGAAATCGGTCGTCATGTAGGAAGTTTTTCTGGTATGTTTTTTTTTGTGAACACTGCGATCGATTAGAATTTAGGTGAAATAAACAGGATTCGGAATCTGCTGAATCATGTGATGCAGGTGTTCCTTGATTTAAATGCACTTTACAATTTTGGTGGAATGTGAATATTTCGGGGAGTTCTGGAAAGTTTGTAACTAATGTTTTGGCGTTAAATTAATTGGCTGCAATTTAGGAGTGTTTAAATATTGATTATGAAATTCGTAAGAGTATGAAGAATGAAGGGTTAGTTGGAAAGTGGATTTTAATAGTATCTCTGTTAATGAAATATACTACAGAACTTCAATGAAAACAGTTGATTTCAGAAACCAGGGAAAATCAAGGGAAAATTTTAACAATGGTCTATAATTTGCTTTAAATTCAAAAACATTCATATTGAAGATAATAGTGGCTTTACAACGGGAAGTAGTATATTCATGCCTTAAACTATGATTGCTTTAAATTCAAAAAGATTCATGTTGAAGATGATAGTGGCTTTAGAAAGGGAAATAGTATATTCATGCCTTAAACTATGATTGCTTTAAATTCAAAAAGATTCATGTTTAAGATGCTAGTTCCTTTACAAACGGGAGTAATATATTCATACCTTAAACTTTGTTTAAACTTTTACACAATCCACTTCTATAAAATTCACTATTCTCTTGTAGAGATTGAATAAACCGTCTTCTACTGTAGAATGATGTAATTAGAATTCCTTCATCAACTCCTGCTCCATATTTACACTTGAACGTTTCATTTTCACGGCGTTCCGTGATCTCGACGAATTTTTCGTCTGGGTCCTTGACGTGGCAAATTTATCACAAGAGTTCACAGCATCGCGGAACACTGACAGATAAGAAACTCCGAGTGCTTTCGCAATTATGGAAAGCCAGGCATTCCAGCAAGGCGTTCTTGAAAGTGTTTAATCGCTATCGCGTTCTAGTTGATTTCCATACAATGAATGGATTCATGAATAAAGGAGATCGCCAGAGATCTCTATTGAAGGCAACCTGCCAACAATTCCGACGGAACGAAACCGCTATCGATGTATGGAAGAATTTATAATGCCGATGATTGAAGTGAGCTGAAGTGAAATCGCGGTAGCAATAAATAGAATATGCATTAGGAAACATGTGTAATACAGCAACGACAGCTAAACTGTTAACCCTCTAGAGGGCCAATTTTTTCCGTGACTGTAAAAAAAGTCTGTGTAGTATAAAATTAAGAAATTAACAAATTAACGATGCATTAAGAAAATACTCGTTTTAATAATTCTATGAAAACGACTATATCTTGTAATTTGTAAATTACAATGACGAACTTCCACGTCTGAGCGTATAAAGGTTTAAGTTAATTAATTAATTTTATTCGTCACTTTGCTATGTACAATGAAATAAATCAATCAAATGTCAATATATTGATATATGACTACAAAGTCAAACGGGTTTATAGAGGATTGATATTAGATACCGGAAAAAGTTTGTACTGATTTTTAAATCAAAATTTAAACACAGAGAACGTGTTTGTAAAATGATTTTATTTTATAGCAATGGCATAAACGTAACTTGTTGTTAACGCAAATTTCATTAATTAAATTGGTGAGATACTGATTGAAATCGGCCCTCAATTAATTGCTAACAGAAAAACTGTCCAAATTATATTCGTTAATAATAATACTGTTTATACAGTCAGTTCGCTTCACTTTGTCATGATTGTATCTGTAACAGTTTTCGATCATTAATGACTTCTCAGCGAACAGAAAGTTATATATTTATCATAATAGTAAATTTATTATAAACGACAATGATTCACTTTATTTTGCTTGTAAAAGTATAAACTAATATTTACATTTATTATAAAATAAGGAATTAACAAATTCAATAGTGAACGCGAGTGAGAGAAAAAAAATAAATATTTCATTGGAATAAATTAATGTTTCAGTATTGTTCTCGATTTTCTTGGGGCAGGATGTTTCAATTGCAGCAATATATTACGTAATAAAATTCTAAACAATAATTACATACCAATTCTACTCAACTTGAAACAAACAATATTTTAATAAAGTAAATCGATACTACTTTAATACTATTCATGACTTACAGTTCTCGTTTAATAATTGTTTTACAATACTTCTTGATTCACATTATTTATTCCTTGAACCACGCGAATTTCCTGTTATTCTTATTCTTATGTTAATAGAAAAGCATACGAAACGTGATATTTTCAATTGTACAGGGAAAGTTTCGCCTGCCCGTTGCAGTTTTGTTTTCACAGGTGAAAATTGAATGAAACCAATTTTGCGTTGATGCTTGACGTATTCTCCTCGGTGTACGTTGTGTTACCTAAAACTTCCCGGAATTGGAATGTCCCACACAAACCGCTTGTAGAACAGTTTCGCATAGCTGGATATCGCGACGTACATAAGCTTCTTATGAATTATTACGTGAAACAGCATGACACAGTGTTATCCGACGTATTTCTTATCCGTTAATTTTTAACATCGCGTTAATATTGTTTTTTTAATCGTATGCATACATTTTGCGCATGCTGACGGTAAATTTTAATGAACGCAATATCAGCATGATATAAAATGGTGTAATGACTTCAAGGTGCTGGAGTAATTCGAAAGTAATTAAGTTTCTTGATAATTGATAGAGAGATCAATGTTAGGCCCGGATTAGGTTACAAATTAAATTTCTTCCTCGATTCTAATTAAAAGGGGTAACTCCACACAATTTATTTTACGAAGCTTCATTTTGAAGGAAGCTTCATAAACATATATTAAATGCACGATGAACCTGATTAAACTCAAGCAACTATTTTTAAATATATTTTTTACTTATACAAAATTTTTGATTAATTGTAGGAAGAAAAGATTTATTATTCTTTACTGTGATAAACTTATAAACCTTATAGTATATTCGCTTATTTATCAATCAAAGAAATCAAGTAAATAATTCTTTTACGTAAACATTGTAGATATTGTTGAATTTGATTTACTGTTTTGATCAAATTAACAATTGCCTTAATGTGTATACAATGGTTATACTCACAATACTGAAACGGTTCGCCAATAATTCAATATTATAAACAAGCAACACAGTTATTTGTATTATTAACAATACCCTACAACTAAACACTGATTACAATCATTATCAATAATATTCTGAAACACCAATTTCATTCAAACGATACGGTATGTTAGACAAAACATTAATTTACTAAAGTGTTCAAGTCCACGAAACAACAATCAAAGAAATTAATAAAATTGTATCATCAGAGATTCAACGAAATATTTTCATACTAAAATTGAAATGTAATTCCAATGTAATATTTAAGCCGCTCATCGACTAAATCGATGAACTCCACAAACCAAAAAGTTAAAGAAAACTGATACAATAGTATACATTGGTTTTTCAAACTTCTATTCAAATGGCAAATAAAATGGACATTATTATAGTTGCAGTTTGAATTTAACAATCATGTGGAATGCATAAAACAGTATATCCTTCAAATAATCTGTATCATTATTGCAATTTGCCACAGCTAAAGGAACTTCAGTTATTCCAGGGTACTGAACCTAACAATAGAGAAATGAATTTCAACTAGGAAAAGTTAGGAATCAATCGAGCGCGTTGACGATAAAATTTCAAAAAAAAACTCGGCAAGTGGAGTGAACCGATTTGGCCAATGAACGACTCATTTGTGAAATGAAAGGAGACATCGAGGGCCTGGCCGAATGAAAGTTAATCGATCTCGGAGCCCACTTGTAAATGAAAAAGCCGGGGCGCGCGATCCTTTTCAAGATGCCGAGGAAAGGCGCGCTGCCAATAATTCCGACACACGCCGGAATACCGTTATCGACATTCGTAAGAATTTATAATTCTGACGATGCCGGTGTCGTTGGTACACGCGAGGTGACAACGATCAAGAGGGCTTTAAACATCAATCTACAGGCGACGATTCTATCGGGCGCGTCAATAACTGGGCAGATTGAAAATGCTTATCGGTGTTTGCGAGAAATTGCGGTGCACGGAATAACGAGAAAAAAGATCGCGCGATAACAAATGGTTCGACGACCTTAAAACGCAGATGGAACCGTTTTCCATCTATCGATTGCTCCTGAGTAGTTCTTTCATCAGTGTTACGTCATGTATAAAGCAACCGTTTCCTTGAATCGTGATTTCAAGCTGGAATCTTCGTCTTTGTATACATGTTCCAATTGTAAATACACTGCAGACGTTTCCGTGAACATATTTTTCTATATTAATTAATCAGAAGAATAATTTTAATTGAATGGATCATTATTTCTTTTGGTAAAAGCTTCGAGAAGTTCAAAATTGTCTGATTTAATCGATAGTTCGTTATTGTGAAGCATACGAAATTTTCAAGATCGACGAACGAAAATTATAAAATAGGTTAATCTACATTTTTCCCCTTGTTCCACGAAAAATTCATTGTTTAGACTATTCTCTTGCGCTGGGAAGACGTGGCACGCACGCCGTGATGTTTTTATTCCAAGATATTCCAGATTGTTTCGAAATCTATCAGTTTGTACAAAGTTCTTGATAAATTAAATTATTGTAGATATTTGTATATAATGGGCGAAGACAAAATTCTTCGCGCGAGATCCCGTCGACTCTCTGAATTCGTTGGCAGTGAAAGCAGTTCGAAAATCTAAATAAAATGAAATTTTCCAACTAATAACACACACTTCGTATTTCAGCAATTAGTTATGCTCAATTATGACACAACTACTTTAATGTCAATAACTTGTTAGGAAAATAAATTTTCAGGCTTATTCTATATCTACGTTTACTCCAAACGTTAACATCAACAATAGAAACATATTATTTAACTTATATTTAAAACAGATGAATAACACTTAAATTTCTCCAATTCAGTTCAAAATTTTCACGAATCTGACGCGACTTCAAAGTCAAGGAGTGAAATTACTGATGACCAATTTCGGAAGTTCGCCAGTTATCCAGAACATCCGTGAAGTATACGAATATATAATAACGTATCGCTTAGAAAGCCTGATTATGTTGAAATCCCATATGTCACAGGCTCCGTTTATCTTCCATCGATCGCGACTCGTTTCACACGCGCGGCAACATCGTTTCGCCGGTAATATCGCGATAGTACGAAACCGTGGCGCGCTGAAAAAAACTCGAAACTCAATTATCCGGGCTTCCTAATTAACACGTTATTCTGCTTCTCGTGGAGCTGTTAGCTTAGGGAGAATAAACGTCGCCAGAATTAGCAGAACAAATTTTTCTCATCCCCGCGCCGATCCGGCCCCTCGAGTTCTCGAGGTTTTCGCCCATCAGCTTCGGTACAAGCCACCGGGTCGGCGCGGCCTGGATCACAGAAGATGAGGTGTCTGGAAATTCCATCGGGGCAAACTTTTACTGGGAGCATCGCTGAAAATTGCATTTTTAAGCGCAAGCTCATTTACCACTAATTAGCTTCGCCCGTGGAGCCATCTTCGACTCGAGGATCCCGACTTTTCTTGCAGTTGTCCACTCGTTACTTTGTTCCTGGTGACTAAATGCCGTATAAACGTCAGATTCAGTGTTTCATTCCCTGCTAACAGTTTCGTTCCTCTTCGGCTTTACATTTTCTTCGTCTCTGAAACTAAGATAATTTGTAGTAGAACCACTATTTTATGTGGATTACTAGCGAGTATGATTGTAAAGGCTTTAGCGAGAGCAACATGGTTTGCGTTCCTCTGTATTTTATAAAATGTGTAGGCTCTTAACGCATTGCGTACCATGATTGTTTTTAACCCGTTGTCCTATGATTCTTTCCTCAACTATAACTGATGAGACTACTTTGTCGTTAATAATTTATTGGAAAAACGAGAAAAATTCTCGGTCTACTTGCTCTAAACTATAATAATTGATAAGAGGAAAGTAATATTTCCGTTGAATTAAAAAAAATTGAGTTATATTATCTTTGAAATCTTCGCAACGAGTCTGACACGATATTATAAGGCAAAGGGTTAAGCCAGCTTCCTATGGCACCGGGTGGAAATGAAAATAGGCCAAATATATTTATATAATCTATAATACGCGTAATATGATTGATATGTAATCCGTATAAAAACTGTAACAATTATTTTCAGTTTCCTCAGACATTTATTACAGAATTCAAGTGAGACTATTGATTTTTAAGATCATTTCGAGTACTCAATGCTTTTACGATGTCAATAATTGCAAAACGAAAAACCCGAAACCATTTTGACTCGTAGTTCCAGTGTTAACAAAACGAATTCAAAGAATTTTCCAGTCTCTTTAAATAATTGCCGCTGTATATTGCGATTTGTTGTTTCACAGTGTTAGCTTTCACATTAACGTAAACCATTGTTAATGAACAGCAAGCAATACGTAGCGGGCAAATATTTTATAGATCGTTGACGTAAGAGTCATCGTATTGCTGAATTCGCGCGGAGTCAGCGGGCGTAATGGCTATGGGTGCCCCGCAGCTCAGGCCAGATTGATGGACATTTTTTTTTAAACCTGACTAAAAGTAATTTTGATCCCGAAATTGATGGTCCAATTTTTTATATCAATATATCCTGTGCAACGCGAAGGGAACAAGTTTTAGAGGGACCATATGTCACGAACGAAATATTTTTCGGGCAACCATTCTTAATCTCCGCGCAGCGGTGTTTTTATTTTGTAACTTTTATGGACATTTTAAATCTTTCAAATAGTTTGGTTACCGCTGTTGACGAAAAACTAGTAGTACATAGACAATTTTTCATGCAGGAATGAATAAGATGATTGTTGAGCTTCGCAGTTAGTTACGGCGATGCTCTGGCTCAGTTTCAGATTAGTGATGCTGAGCCTGAATGAAATATGAGAAATAATGAGATTTTCGATGAGTTATAATTGGATCGATGTCGATACGTTAAGTTGTGGAATTCTTCGTTAGAGATTCCGTTGATTCATATTGTTTGTGGAACTCTTCGGTTAGAGATTCCGTCGATGTGTGTTATTGTGGAACTCTTGATGAGAAATTCCGTCAATATGTGCTGTGGTGGAACTCTTCGTTAGAGACTCCGTGGAACTCTTAGTTAGAAATTCGCTGATATGTGTTAAGATCTACTCTTAAATAGGTGGCTGTAAGGGTAGCGTCGGGGGATGAGACACGCGGATTGGTTGTTTCCTAGAGTTCTACGTTTTGGACAGGGAGGAGGCCGTTTTTCCTGATTGGTGACAGTCACCGGAAAGTTGACCACCTCCAAGTCCATCGGTCACCTGCAGGTATCGAGAGTACCTTCGCGTGACGTCATGGAAATTCCGCGTGCCTCGACCGTAGCAGGTAAAAAACGATGGCTTCATAAAGTTATTTGAGCTACGATCCCTTGAAAGATTTAGAGGAACGTTGACGTAACGGTGTTTCAATTTGGGACACCGAGCGTCAACAATGATGTATGAAATAGCTGAAAAACTGAACAAATAATCATGATCCTTATACATTAAGTTACCTGCAAGCATTAAACCGTGCATTGTCAATTTTTATTTAATCAGCAACTTCTTTACATTTGACAAACTTCAGATTCAACTTTATCAAATAAACATTCATCCGACAGTAACACCTTGTCTTCACAACTGTGCCCGACAGAACTACTTTATCTTTAATAATTTAGTAGAAAAAAAGGAATTACACTTATCCTGTGTCTACGTTTGCTCTACAGATTAAAGATTGATAAGAAGCAAATAATACTTCATGTACATGAAAACTAACTAACGTTCAGATCTCTCGTATACCCTTGAAAATTTTTATCACAAATCGAACTGAATATTATAGTAGTAGTTAATATACAGCTTCTACTAATCTTCGCGCGAAAACTGACCTCAAGCAAATTTACACATTACTCGTCACAGTTCACATGCCACAAAGTAAAAGTACCGAATCCCACGTGTGTACTCGGTGTCACGCGAATTCCTCGTAAAACGGAAGCGAAGAAACGATTAAACCGATGGCAGGCCACAGTTCTAAACGCGATACCACTTCGATCTTGATACGTCGAAGGAAGTTGTCCTGGAATTGTGTACACAGGCGGACATGTTACACGTTTGCGGAATGTGGTTGATTGTTAGACGAGAACCCAATTTGCCAAACTCAAGTTCGTCGTTAGGAATGGGGAGTGCACCGCAAGGACGTTGCGGCGTTCTATCGAAGTTGTAGCAGCTGATATTATGCCGTGTTCGGGGTACCAACCGGGGCTGGATATTGTGGATTTAGAGCATACCTCGTTTCAACTCCATCGGAGAATGTCAAAATTAAACCCGGAATCATTGGTGCGTTATTAAATCCCCGTGTACCGGCTGCAACTCCCGCGGCTTTATTTCCATTCGATTATCGCAACAAGTGGCTTATTAAGTAATTCCGTCCTGCCTTGCGCGTATTTGCGCTGTCGCGAGTACTTCGGCCGCGCAGTATTTCTGAATACAAATGCGCCAGGCTCACGATCAGACGCGTCTTAACATGCGCTGCACTGTACGTAGACGCTGCATTATAGAACTAAATATGCGAAACAGGAAAATTACCTGTATGATTAGGATAAGTTGGGAAGAGATGGCTTTTGTAAACGATCTATCGCATTAAGATGCGCACTGTGGAATTTACTTTGAAAAGTCTCTCGTTTCGCGCGCAATAAGATGAAAAAATGAATTGCGCATCTGTCAAACGCAGGACGAATGCATGTAGGGTATATTTGAATGGAAAACCGAAGCAAAACAAAGAAGAGGAAGAACAAAGAATTCAGCGTTGAAAGAATTAGTATCATTTTAAGCTTTAAGATTATGTGTATACTCGTCAAGCACAGTTATTTGGTCAACTGGTCGTTGAATGAATAGGGTAATAAGCCTGATTTCGTTTAGACTGTCAAATTTCTATATTTCCAATTGTTTATAGCGTTACACTAAATGTATAGAATCCTCTTCGATTATTCGCTTAATGTGCTTTGATAAATAACAGAAGGAAATACATTTATAAAAGCAAATGCATATTAAGAGAATAGTCAAATAGACTTCTGTGTTTTATTCAGTGTACGGTTATAAACAACCAGAAATACAGAAATTTGACAATTTAAATGAAATCGGGCGTGTTACCCTATTTATTCAACGATAACAATAGACAGCTGACACTTGTATAGGTACGATTGACTATCACAAAACTTCCGATGTAAAAAGATAGCTGTTAATTATTTAATATTATGTACTTATATAATTAGTACTATAAATGAATACTAATATACTGTTAAATATAAAGTAGAATATATTTTTATTCTTACAAGTAAACATTATTATTGTTGCATTTAATACAAATTATTTTTAAAACCGTGGACAATTTTAGGATTGTTGATATGAGACAAATCTATTTGGAATATTTTTTCCGGCCTTGTTAAAATCATTTCAGAAGCCAGGAAGGAAGGCAGCGTCACTTTGCTGGTGTGGGCAGTAATTCACTGTATTTCACCCGTTTGATCAAGAACAGATCTCGTTCTACTCTCCAGGTCGAGTGCAGACCCTATTCATTTTGTTCGTTCAAGGACAGGTCCCATTCGATTCGTCTTATCAAAAGCTATATCGTTCCGACCTACTTATCTAATTACTTCTCATTCTGTTTTCGTTATTAAGAAATTAATATACGATAAAACGTGAATTTAACGTAATGTTAACGAATTGCGATGTAATTTCGCTAGTATGATAAATAGATCGTGGATATTTACGAAGACAAAAACTTCTGTGGATTAACTTATAGAAAAATGGAATAAGTACGTTTCTTTAGTGACTTTTTAATAACTAACTAAAATATTTATATTTAACAAGGAACTGTTCGGTTGATTCAAAAGTGTTAACGTTTTTTTTTATAAGAAATAAGAAGAGTAAGAGTAATAGTTTGAACACAAATGTTATTCGATTCAATGAAAACAATTTTTTTATTAACCACGTACACGAAACGTCGAAATTGTTGCATCAATCTAATAGTAGTTTTATCTAAGATCCTCATAATGCGATTACATTACGCTTCCTTCAAATCTTCAAACGATATCCTAATTGATCGCCAAACCGATTATATAACGATTACGTTAATGATGTACCTCATAACTTCAATAAATGTCAGGAAGCAATGAAAATGCCATTGAAAGGAACAGTTAAGCTAACTGCCCCCGTAACGTGTATTAATTTATAATTAACGTACCTAAAAGCGTGAAAAGGTGCAGAGTCTAGACGTAACAAAGAATCTATTATACGCACTCTATAGAACTTCAGCTACAAGGATTCCAATGGAAAGATTATTTAATGAGATTCAGTCAATTATGTAATTAAATACGATGCTTTGAAGTATACCACGGTTTTAATCAATTCCATTCGCTATTACGGTATCACGACGGTCGTCAACTTTGTAATTAACCTTCATAATTACTGCATCATAATTACTGAAACGTCGAACAGTTTTTTAAACCTGGTGCACTCCTTCATTTATCCATACATTAAAAATGCCATTTAAAAAAATGTAGTTAGCATTATGCCATTTAAATTAGTTAGCATTTTGCAGTAGACTGAAATTCAAATCCAAATTCAAATTCAAATTTCCGGATGAAATCAGGCCGCGGTTAATTTAACAAACTTTAACACTTGACGGACGAGTGGTTTCATGCCTATCTCTCTCCAGTTACGGGCATTTTTTATGAAATGATATAAACCTTAAAATAATTATAATTATATATAAAAATAATATTCTTACTAGTACGGTATTTTGCAAAACATTAAGTTAGCGTGAAAAACACGGATCCACGTGTGCCCTTGCCATGCAATATCGAAATTAACGAGAATAATTGAATCTCAATTTTCGTTAGTTCGAATTGAATACTATATTTCTGTTATTAACTGTTATACTTTAAAGTAACCGTAGATATAGATGAATGCGGAATTCTCCTTTGTTTCTAGTAAATGATTAATATCAAAGTGATTATTGCGGGCGCAGTTATGGAAGAAATCACAGGTTAACGGGTTAAATATTACACAAACAAAATGGTACTATATGAAATGAGAAAATGATTGGATCAGGAGAACCTGAAGAGTGCAACAGGGTTAAGCGAAAATTTTTCAGCTGGTTCGACTAGCGAATGGCAGCCACGGCCGCGAGAACAATGAAATAGACAAAGGGATGAAACGTAAACTATCGGTTGGGCTTGTCAAAGTGATTCACGCGAATGGTCAATAGTATTATGCAAATGATCCGTAAAATTATTGTACCCTTCGGGCATCGGCAGACTAGAGCGTAACGGAACTTACTCCGAAAATTATTAGAAAGCTTTTGTGCCGAGGAGCTAATAACATCAGCGCGAAAGGACGCGAATAACGCGGCTCCGTGATCGTGTGAAATCGGATCCATAACGGTAATTATGTAATATGAACTATGTCAATTGTATTAAGGATGCGAAGCGAAAAGTCGTTATTTCCAAGTTTGCGCAATTGTTTTCGTTATAAACGGATATTTTATGTATATGTACGCACTTGAATTTCAAATTTGACCGTACCATAGAAGATTTTGAAAATATTCAATACAATTTTTAACTAACTAATTTTTAACTAAGCTAACTTAAGTTTTGCAGCGCGTTTTGGGTACTTTTGAAAGAAATCGGGATTGGTTAAAGTAATTTGTAATGTAGAAGGTGAATTGTTATATGAATAGAAAATGAAAGTGACTTTTTCGAATTCTTTTCTTATAGAAATAATCAAATGTTTTATCGATAAATTTTATGGGTAGTATCCTACTGAACTCCGTTTTGTATATCGCAGATACAAATTGTCACGTTTCGTTAACTTGTAATGTATACTATAGGGAATGCGTAAGCAAACAAAGTAGCGTTCGATTTAATGGTGTATTATGTAAACAGAGTTAATGGTTAATTATTTGTTCAGCGTTACGACAGTTAATTATGAATTTCGTATTAAGTAGTAGATAACGAAACGTTGCGTCATTTGCATCCCGAATGGAATAGGAAATTAATTATTTCATTATTAAGATAATATTTCGATTGTATATAAGGAAATGCACGTTTCGAGTCAATTCACTTATTACTTTCTGATTTGTTACGTAATTTTATTCCCGTACAAGTCACTGAATTCGATGGTTTCTCACGTGGACGCTCTTACATAAGAGAACGGAAATGTGCTACAAGAGAGATGGAGGATAAGAATGGAAGAACTACACACAAAAGAAAGACAATGGAGTTTCATTCGTCTGTTTGCTAGAACCAAAACGCCCCTAAGAACGTCTCACTCTGAAATTGGAGTGAAATGTTTTCACCCAGTTGTAACAAGGAAGGGATCTATTCTCCATATACACTGCTTTTGTTACGAACATTCTAGCAGACATAAAAACCATTCTTAGTACTCTTAACAATCTTAAAATATTCACTTCTACTTTTAAACTAATTACACAACCAATTCCCATATAATCTTATTTAATCATTTCTATTGAAATCTAAACAGTGAGTTCTTTATAAATAAATAAGTTCACACTAAATTACAAGTAACTCATTCGTATTCTGTATTTTTCCTACTTTTAAACTAATTATACAACCAATAACTATATAATTTTATTTACTAACTTCTATTCAAATCTAAACAGTGAGTTCTTTATAAATAAAAAGGTTCACACTAAATTACACTCAAATTATTCGTATTCTGTATTTTTTCAAGAAATAGGCTTACCCTGTTTTCACAATGAAATGTCCATGTGATAACGTGAAAACCGTTGCCATTGGTATCTAACAAATAATTAATAAATCTTGGAAATCCACAAAATACGGAATATTGTGCAAGCCGTGAACGTACCAAATACAATAGGAAAAAGTAATGGTTTATCCGGAGAAAGAAATAACCGACAAATTGCGTCCCATTTTGTTTGCAGATAACTCGTATAGCGGGTTCACGGCTAAATCAGTTTCCGCCGTGGAAAAAGAATTACACGATCATCCAAAAGAGCAATGGACCTGAAATCGGTATAACGGTTTCCAAGGCACGTCCAAGGTTATTAACTTGGTCTTTCTCGTTACGAGGAGCGCGCGCGATCGGAATCGCTTAGATGTTTCGATTCACTCCACCCCCAGCAACACCGAGAAAATCTTAGACACCCTTTATTACCGTCTCCGAAAGTTCGTATACCCTGTTCACGATGACTTATGGTATTATTAATATAGAAAATTAACTTCGGAGCTCTAGTCGATGAGATTTTTATATAAATTTTTTAATACCAAAATATATCATTGCTTCCTTTGTTGATGCACTATAACAACAGATTTGTTTAACGCGAAATCGTTACATCTCTTCAGAAGTAATTTATCGGATTAATATCTGAATCATGTTATGGAAATTTATTGATAAGAGAATATGATTATATTTTCATTATCGATGGGAGTGAGAATTATTAAAAAAATGTTTGTAAATATTATATCTATAATATTGTATTTATATAATATTATATTTATACTTATATAATTTGTATAATATTATTTTCATTATTGTTACACTGTATGTATTCAAAGAGTTTGCAAATATTTTAACGTTAGTGATTTATATAGAACGATTCAACGAAAATATAATTACGTATCTGTCGTTGAAAATTTTTGAACAAGTTCACTTTTAAATGGAGCACTGTGTAAATTAATCTCGCATAGTGACTTAATGAATGTATGTCGCTTGAATGAACAATCACTCGTAAATGTGATGCATTACGTGCAAAAGTCATTATTCATAATTTCATTAATAGATTTCCCATTATCATTTACTTACTGTTGCACGAGCGTCGAAACTAAAACAAAACCACGGGAAATGATAAAATCGGGCGTGCATTGCAGTTCCTGCGCGAAATGGAAGCAGTTTATGCATGAGGTGAGCTGTCCACGTTGTATTAAAATAGAAATGCAATCTTTTCGCTATTTCTACTGCAAGTTAATCACTTCAATTACGCAAATTTTAATAACGACACGGCGCACTAGGGGAAAACGGGAAATGTCGGAATGAAGTTCATATATTCTTTGCCGTATTCGTTAGGAATATTTGGAATTTCCAGCTTGACGTTGTTCTGGCAAAGAACACGTTTTTAATAGTAGAAAATGTTATTACTACGAAAGAGTTATGTACTTCATAGAGTGGAACAATGTTATTTCCCCATTTGAATTGCAACGAATAATTCCATTGTTAACATACAACGAAAAGGAATTTAATCTTCCCCAAATCTTAATTATATAAATCAAATATAGTTAGGGGAAATTCAAAATTTTCGTATCTTCAGTACTATAGATTTTTGACTAATTTAATAATAAAAGGTGCTGTATCCCACGATTAATCACTAGAATATGATAATAATATAGTAATATAAGAAAGGTTATAAAATTTCAACATTATATTTTCTTAATAATAATTTCAAAAATTTACTGTTTGAAATTATATGAAATAACATAAAATATAATATCAGCGATTACTGCTAACAGCAAGAAGAAAATGACAAAATTTCGCTAGTACATTCAGGAAACAGTAATAAAAAGGAAATATATTTTTGATAGTTGTACGTATAACTTTCGAACATGAAAACGATCACATATGTTATGAAGAATCCTGAAAGAACTCGAAGAAGATGGGAACATATCGACGAAGAAAAATCGTGTCTGCGTTCGTTGAATCATCTGTAAAACAGTATTATTTTCTTTTCTGAGTTCGAAACTATATAGCATTATACGATTGAAATATAAGATCTTCTTTTGATGACTTGTTTCCACTCGGTCTGAGAAAATCGCTGACAATTCGGAACTCACGCAACTGCACTTTTGTTTTCACGACTGTTAATAACGTGCTCAAACAGGAAACCTGTTGTTGAACTCGTTCCTTCGCGCGTAAAGAGATTGAACTCCAAAGGAATATAAAACGTAGTTCGAATAGCAAGTATTTATTTAACGCTAGGTTTATTCTACAAATTTTGTGTACAGTTTATTCTATCGTTCCTGAAAGAATTGATGTTCGTTCATTTCGATCCTGGAAATTAGAGTTTAAAAATAAATAATTATTGTACATGTTTGTGTAACTCCAGCCATCAACATCAACGTAAAATGTTTATCAAACAACCTTTACAAATGCTTCAAATTGACTGATTCTTTCAACGATCAATTATTTAGTTTTCCAGATAAACACGTAATTCTTCTTCGTTTTGCTTTAGCTTTTCGTTAGAATATATTACAGGTGAATTTGTCCTGTGTTTGATCAGTATACACATCATTATTTCATTCGATTCCGATCATTATCAGAGATTTTTGAAATTATATTCCACGATTAATAGGTTGTTTGGTGGTTAGCTTTATTTATGGCTTGATAAATAATTCCTGCTTGATTTAATCTTCTTTTTATGAGTATCATCCATCTTTCTTCAGATTCAAAGGCTATTCATTGCCAACAAGACGTTTGTACGCCATTGTTCATCTATATAAAGGTGATTCTAATATTCGAGCCGAACTATATTTCTGTGCCAAGTGAAATTAGTATGAAATTATAAAAGGGAAAATGTCGTGAATGAACCAAGTGGTTGAACTTAAATCGGGGCGAGAAAGAAGAACTTAAATAAAAGAAGAACTTAAATTTGCCAATCATTGTGTCCACGAATTCGATAAAATATCAGATCAAAACTGATAACTACAAATTTGTCAAAAGAAACGATCAGAAATTGACAATTCTGGCTTTTAAGAATGAATTTAAATTAACTAAACGATTGTCCGACACTATTTCTAACATGGCATTAACGCAAACAAGAAGATACTATAAATAAGTAATAAAGCGTTCTGAAACTATACGAGAAGCTATTAAACAAAATCAATAACGTATAATTTGATAAGCTTCAATTCGATAAAATCCAATGTTCTTTCAAACTTTCTCAAAGTGGATTACAGAATTTCTCGTCTAATCCAATAACAAAGAAAAGGATGTATAGTGAATGTTAGGAGGCATTTTTTTAAAAGACAAATCATATGCTCGCTGTTTTCGTAAAATCCTACAATGTGATTGTGGGTGTGGTTTGCCTGCGTGTATTATCGTTTTCGAGCTTCGAAAACGATATGATCTCGATCCCTTCTATGGAGACGTAAACTGAGCCGTATTCAAAGCCCTAACAAGTCGAACTCTTGACCTGCTTTCGATGGATACTTCAAAACGCCGACGGTATAGATATATTCGCCGGTGCCGGCGAATTACGTGGAACGGTCTCGCAAAGGTTGAATTTAATATGTGCAGAAAAGCTCGCGCTTCAACGTTACGTATAATTAAAGGAGCGTGAAGGATCTGATTAGAAAATTCAGTTTCTGAGATAGTCTTGTTCCAGAAGTTTATGGGCCTGCAGTCTGGCCTTTGTGCGCTGTCCTATAGTGTGAATTATGCCGTGACCATTTGTCAACTATGAAAAGGATAGATCTCGTCTTGGAAAAGTGTTGAATAGAATTCGCGAAGTTTATGCAAATCCAGGTTTGTAGTGTGCGTTCACTTTAGTCTAGCAGAAAAGATCAGATGTAGTGTTCGAAACGGTAAATTGAAAGTAAATTTGATTATTTTCGATAATGCTGATAATGGTGGGAAATCGATTTCTAATTTTTATTCAAGGAGAATGTAAAAATAAGTATACTTTTATCGATTCCTAGCGAATAATGTAGATTACTGATGAACGTTTCAATTTATAGAAATAATGAACGATTTTGTTGATAGATCGTCTATATCATTGGTGGGAAGAAATCGTTTTAATTGAGGTGCTAATAACATAAGGAAATAATTATTTCACCCGAAACGAGATGATTATTTTTGAGATACCTATAGATTCAAATTTTGAATATTATTGACGGATATTATTAGATTTTTGATAATTGCACAATGTTTTATACATACGCGTTGCTTTTAAGAAACATAACAAACGCGTTACAATTATTAGAATAAAAACGTGATATAACGACGTTATATTTTATAGAAAATTTGAACGATTTTGCCTGGACCGTCGAGAGGAAATATTCAGAAAAGTAACTCGGAACGTTTCGAATTGGTCGCCGTGAGAGATTATGATATTCTTTATTGAAACGATTGCACTGGTCAGTGGACAATCGTCGGAGATGTACGTCAGGATGAACAGAGATGTTCCACGGTATTCTATCGCAATTGAAAAATAGCTACAATTCATGAAACATTCTCCTGGACTCTCTGACCCAGTTCCCAGTGCCAATGCAAAGCTCGCAGAAAATGGGTTTCCCAGGGTTTTAGAAGTGCCGGAAGAATATATTCGGTGGTGGCCATTTATCTTTGGGAATGGTGAAGTCAAGTCGTCACGGAAAATTTGGTCGCTATACGTTACAAATCACGAACGTATATTCCAAATTTTTATTTCTCCGAAACTAAACCTCTTCACGTCTCGATTCTATTCAATCCTGTGAAATATATATTTTTTCTTCCACTTATGGTTAAATGAAGCTTTTGGTAGAGAGTGATAAATCATTTCGGTGTTATTTCTTGATTGGTACATTTGTAGACGTAACATGCAAATTGTAGCTGGCGAAACTAATTATTCGAATATTTTTGAAGTTGTAGATAGAATACAGGTCTGAAGGAGTTAATTTCTCAGAAGACAGTGAATATGGCTACTGTTGAGAAAAAGTAATACAAATTTTGTTACCATTTCGACGAATTTTAGGAGCATGTAATGAAAAAGATTCAATGAATATAAATCCTGTTTTCATATGAAATTTAAAGATTTATTTTCATGATTGCGTTTATGAGGCATATTGAAGATATCTTTTGTCCATTTCAATATGTACTCTTTGTATTGTCCCGATTATTATCACTCATATTATCATAATTAACAGCTAGTGACATTGCGCTGAAAATGTGTGTTACATGAACATCAGTGAAAATAATTAGTAATGAACAACCACGTGAGCTGGGCAGTTCTGGAATAACAATGAATTTTCAACAATCGTATAATTGACTATGGAAATTAATGGTAAATAATTTCGGTTTTTGTTCGTTACAGTTGTTCGACTAATTACAGTTAAGATTAAAACACATTTACATTCGAAACTGAATTTATTTACTGTATAGTATAATACACACTACTGAAATTACACCACTATTGTATCTGTTAAATTGTATGTAAATAAATAAGAAATAAACAAGTTTGGCAGAGTTGAATAAATCAACTAATTAAGTCCTCTGGAATTATTCTGACAATGAGAGATACAAGTCTACAGATTTCACGTTTACAGCTTCCATTTTCAGAGATGTGAGCACACATCATAGTTAAAATTGATATTCTTCATCTCATTGGTACTAGAACCTTCGAATGCTGTATCGCCCCCGAGACAGCCCCTGTGAAAAATCACAGTCTATAAATCCATAAGGAACAATACATCTGAGAACACATAAATTCCATTTCACATTCTCCTGTTCCTCGTGGATTTACTGCAGATACCATTCGGAAAATGAAGCTACATTTTTCAATACACTCCATGTTCGGAAATCTTATTGAAGTCTGTAGTATATGGTTCGGAAATTAAATAATTAAGCAGTAGAATTATTTTCCTCGGACATCCTCAGAAAATAAGAACTGAATTACATTCGTTTGTAAATTATTATATAATGATTAGAGGGAACAGCGACTAAAAATCAAATAAACAACGATTTATTAGTTCTTTTAGTGATGTTATCAGGTTTGAAATAAAATGTAAATGTTACATTTTTAAACGTTTAAGTTTCAAATAAGTAACAGCAGGGGTCTAGGTTCGATAATAATTTATTGTAACGAATAAAGCAACACACGGCGGAAAATTTATCATCGGTACTTGAGAAAGAATATTTAACGTATCGTGAATGCTGTTTGATTTCGACTGAGCTGCTGACGTCCGCAGTTCGAACCATAAATAAGGGTTGATGTGTGGGATAATTCAGTCCTGTTTAGTGTATCTGACACCTAGATGATTCAGTAGACAAGGTACAAATGACCAAAAGTCAGCATTACTACGAATAGCTAAGTTGTTTTGCTGGAATCCTTATTTTTAACGAACCCACCCAAATTTAACACAGAATACATATTACATGTATGAAAGTTTAAATGATCATGTGAATTTTATATATTTGCAATACTTTCTTTGAATTTAATGCATTTATTTAAAGTTACCATATTCAAAATATTAATGTGCTTCCTGTTTTACCTGGAGCACAATAGAAAACGATTTTTCAACAGAAATAAAAATTTCTCTTCGATTTAAAGTTACTGGAAATTACTGAATAAAACACTACGTAAACTTTCGATGTCTAGTTTAAACATGCGGAAGAGATAATTTTATGTATGTCGCAAAATCAATGCTTAAGCCAGGAGCAAAATATTGTTTTCTGTTAAAGTATTGGCCTATATTAAGAATAAATTGTTGGATTACCTCGTAGGAAATATTAAAAGCAACGTTATCGTAATTTATATTAACTCGTCGACGACACGTATAACAGCAGTGTTTAACTATTGGATTCCTGTGAAAAACTTCACCTGCAATCTCCAGCTTCCAATTAAGCAAATTGTTCGGCAACTATTCCAGAACAATTTATTACCTGTTCACAAGAATCCGGGTTGCGGCATCGATGCGACATAATTTATTTCCTATTCCTGCGTCTTGCGAGTATGCGTAAGTAGGGCATGAACCCTGCGAAATTCCCGGTAATTGCAACAGTACACGTTGGAACACCCTGTGAGCAATTAGTACACATCACTTCATTAGAGGACGCGTAGAATTAAATCGAACTGCTGACAGGTTAGTAGTGTTCCGTCATTTTCCCGGAAAATTCCATGATAAACAGCATTTCATAAGTATATTTCAACGAAGAACAGACCAAGCGTTAATGAAAGACAATTATTGTTGCTCATAATCTTCGCTATTCAAATGAAAATTTGCAAACCGAGATAAAACATTCTTATCTTATTCATCTCTGCTTATTTCATAACCAAACATCATTAATCAAAAGAATTTCTTCAAAATATTACTCATGATCAAAACAGATATCCCAAAAATATTTTACCTCGATACACCAAAAAACAAAAGAGAAAAGAAACGAAACAGGAACTACAATAAATTGAAGTAAAACAAATCTATATACGTACAGTCGGACATTCATATTCGAACGATACTACTTCAAAGAGAATACCAATGACGCTCGCGTATCAGTGCAACCGCTCACCCCGAAAACCAACCCCAACTGCGTCGAAAGCTAAAATCCAAGTCACAAGAGCACGCGAATAATCCCCCGAAAAATTGTGAAATCCGAAAAACCGTATCATAATAAACATCACTGGAACCCGCGGTAATCAATAAAGCGTCGCGTTACCATAATAAAAATCGCTTGTGTCGCCGGCAGCTGATACATTCATAAACGCGTGCAAAGTGTCTCGCAACTGAATCGCATCAATGCATCTCGGCCGCGGAACAATACTCGAAGGGAAGCGGCTGCCGAAAAAAACCCACCGCTCGCGAATCCAATTAAAGACCGCGAGGAATGACCACTCCAGTCGCGAACCGAAACCCCATACTATTAACGCAACAATAAAAGGGAAAGAGGAGAAGAAAAAAGAAACGTTTATTCCTGGTCCAGTATTCGTTTCAATAAAATTTTCTCGTCGCTCGCTCGCCGACAAACATTTCCATTCGAATAATTCCGTGTGTCCATTGCTCCGGCCGCGTTGCAACGGTGGCCGGCCGGCAAAAAAGAAGCAGATCTTCGCCTGAAAAAAAGCAACTGCCGGCGAGAGAGAAAGAGTCTGGCGCACATAAATCTATATAGAACAATACATCTGGGGTAACACACAAATTTCTCTCCTCCCTCGTCCCCGGGTTTTTCCTCTGTTCCTCTCTGCCGCGCGCGGCGCGGCCGCGAACGGCGTATCGCAGATACCATTCGCAGATGAAACTGCATTTTCACCACTTTCGGGATCAATAGTGCATCCGCGGCGAATACATCCGCGCGTCCTGAACCCCTCGTGTCTCTTATTGTGGTTGAAGAATAGCTGCAATCCCGAAACATCCGTGGATTCTCTGACCTCTTTCAAGAGGGTCTTCGTCGCGCCACCCCCTCCGCAGCTTCCCCCTTCCCGCAGACACCCTCCCCCCGGACCCCTATCCACAAACGCTGCATCCAACCACTACACGAGCCCGGCTGTTTCTGTTCTCCCCTGCTGGAGCACCTTTTACTTAGCGTGCGCGGAGCGTGTATTTCCGTGTGCACACCATTCAAGTGCCATCTGTCGTGGAACTTTCTGCTTCCACACGTCTTCGCGTTTTCTAGTAATTCGATGGAACGGTAAATTGCTTCTCTTTCTTGCAGCGCTCGGGCTTGGCGCCGGGACGTACGGGATTTCCGGGGGAGACTTGCGAAACTGTCGCTGTGACGCTGGCCTCCGCCGGCCGAGAACCCCCATGTCGATTCTGGGATATATGTAATGAGTGTTCTTACCTTGTTTCAAAACAACTGTAATAGAATTACAATGTTTGGGCCGCAGTTGCGGGTAGTTTGGGTGAAGGCTGGCGGAGCTCTTCGTGGAGGTTTAATTGATTTTTTCATTTGAATTTGGTGCTAGTTACTCTTTGGTCGTGGGTGAAGTTGATTTGCGTATTGTTGCGTGAGGAGTCGTTTGGTGGTTAGAGGTCATTCGTGTTGATTGCTATTGGTTGAGACTTTTTAGATGTTTAGAAGAATAGTAATAGGTGTAGTGAAGTATTACTCTGATGACCGACGCTTCGAAATTGCTTGAAGACAATTGTAATATTCGTGACTGATATTGAACGACAATGTTTAGTAGCGTTAGTAAGTTGATAATAGTGTAATGCAAGGACTGTGATGGTAAATAATTAATGAGTACTACTATTTATCTTTACTACATTAGAATAAGTGTTACGTAAAACGTTCAAGATTTTCGTGGCACTTAATGTGTTTATTATTACTTAGTTAAGCGATTGTTTAACTGTTCCTCGAAACAACTCGATTCACTCCTTTGTTATAATTCGTTTAACGATGTTTTGCAGTTTATTCTTTATTCCCGCATTTTCTTACTGCGAGTAATGGAAAGATATGAATTTTCTGAAAGTATTTGAAATGAAAGTTAATTAGAATTCAGATGAAATGCTTGGTTAAACACTGTCAAGCGCAAACGTTTACAAATGAGAAAATTCCAAAGTTATTGTTGCATAAACTGAAATGCATAAACAGAACACCTGACATTCCTGTGTAATGAAGTAATGGCGATGAAGCGAGATGAGCTTCTCGTTTATGGGTCATACTAGAAGAACTCCATACGAGCAAGACGTTTCTATCAGAGAAATATCCTGATTGGAATCAACCATTGCGCATCGCACGTCTCAAAAACTTAATAAAACTCGGGGAGGAGCTGGCAGCTTCGACGCGAAACTCAATCGACGGAAAACTGCAAGAAATACGGAGAATATTCTCGGTGTTTTTGCTACGTATCGGCACGCGGCAAATACTCCGAGGTTCGGAAATTAGTCAAGCGAGTATTGTATAAATTCTTCTCCGCTGCAGAAGTTTCATTTTTGTCACCATTCCTTCGCGCCAAGAATTTTCAAGAAGATGCTTGGGAAACCTCGTTCTGCTGGCTTGGAACGGAATAATACATTCTTCTGAAGTGTCTTGCTGATCAGTGTAGCGTCATTCGGAAATGTTCGCGAGTTACTCTGAGAAATACCTACTATCGACCTGAATATTTTGCAATTATTTATGCTTGATATCGTTTAGATGGTATTTTATTAATATTATTAAACTGTTTACGAACGGAGAATTAACAAGAAAACTGTATCTATTTTATTGTATTTTTACAAGATTTTTATTAGAATCAATTTTATACGAAATCTGTTTTATAACAAAACTTCGAGGCACATATTTCGAATGTTGTTGAAAATGTTAAATGTCACAGTTCGAATGAAATAATATTTTAAATAAAACAGAAAAGTACCAAATAAAATCTTACCGAACAAAGTACTTTCATTTGATTAGATGGATGTTATATGATTATATGGATGTTGATTAATAAAATATAATTTTGAAGATGTATGGCAACAAATAAAGTATCATGTTTAAAAATTTGTACACGCGGTTTATAATGAAATCGACTAGTCGCCATTTACTGTTTATGGTACAATAGTATTTCTCCCAGCATTGCGCGCAACAAACATGTCAGGTATTACAAAGGTAATTCTCTGAAGAATGGATTGGACATAGAGGACAAAATGGTCGGCTTACTCTCCGGACTTGCCGCTCGATTACTTTCTTTCGAGGACATCTAAAAATGAAATTTATTGCGTGAAACAGACGAAATTTGTAGGTAATCGTCGACATATTGCTAAAACAGGCAATACTAAAGCACCAAGAACACTAATTTTTCTTAAGAATAACTATCTATATACAGCCAGCGCACAATTAATTTATAATACTTCAATTTACAGTTCCAAATTTCGAATAAGTTGCTTCACTTATTTCAATATTTCACACAAAAGGAACTCCTTCGTTTCGCCATATAAAATTCGGTTGGTCGCTATAATTAAATTAGAAAATAAGAAACAATAAATAATATCGAATTTAGCTGTTTCATAAAGAAATATTGAAGTGTGCTATTTACAGCACACAAAATCTGCCTTTTCTCATAGTTTCGAACATATCGTGTAAATGAATGAAAAGGAAAAATGTCTGAAATATTTACACAATGTGTTTCTAACAAGTAAATATCTGTATAGAGAAACAATTACAAGACTAAAGAAAATTCCATTCCAATCGATTTTGCTTTGTCTCGTTACCTTCCAAAGTACTCTTCTTGGAGGAATTATTAAATATTTTATTATTCTCCCTAGGATAGCATACAACCCAACCACTGTGAATCAAGTAACTATAAAACTTTCGTCTGGAACGTTTTATTGTATTTCCAATAATACCTAGATAGTATCAGAGGGATAAAACTTTGGAAGTAACTTCGGCCCCTGAACTCGAGTCGTTGTCGATAGAAAAAGTCACGTGTCTCGTAATTTTCCTTCTTTTAGAAGTACATGAAGTTTTACAGTAATCGACATCTCTCGCCGTCTCGTATAATCGAAAAATAAATTTCTTTTAAATTGATAAGCTTCCTGCGTGAAAATCCCGTGTAACGTGGGATCATCAGAAGAAAATTCAAGTTTGAAATTACGACGCCATTTCTCGTGGAAAAATCTGAACTTAACAGTAAGCGATTAACATACCGGGTGACGCGGAAATAACTTCACAAAGACTTCGACGAATTACTTGACTAGTCGTTCTCACACTTTTCATTGACATTTGAGTTATTCAGTTACTGAAGTAATTCAAGTGGGAATTACACGTTTCAACGTTAAAATTTGAGATAATTACGAGAATGCTGTTGATCTATGAACGTTTACCTTGTAAAGCCTTCAATGAATTTTCCATTTCATGTTATTTTATTTTATTCTATAAAACTTGCAATTTAGCAATTTAATATTAGAAACTCTTGAAATTCATTGCTTCATTTCCCTTAATTCATAAATCGTTAAAAGTTCTTAAGTGGTTGGTGTTAAGGCCACTTACAGCCTTAACGTTTCCTCCGACCCCTTAGAACCATCGTACCTTTTAGTTTGTATACACCCTTTATGTTTGCTACGGCTTATTGTACATTTGGTAGTTTTTTCGAAATAATAGGAGCCTTCGTCCCGTTCACAACTTGCAATCGTCTTTACGGTATTACGAGAAGGGACCGTGGCAGCCATAAATCCCTGAACCCATAAGGCCCGCGATTATTGCTGTAGATTTTCTTTGCCTATTGTTTACATCTCGTGTCCAGTCACCAGTATTTTTAACTCTCTTGCCCGTCCGTTAGCATGTGTTTCTAAGGCCAAGCGTTTCTTGCTTTTTACCTGCCACGGTCGGCGATTGCAAACGGGACGAATTAGTTATTAACTTTAGCAACTAGGAAGACTAGAAGGGAAGGGATTGTGTCTCCCTTCCACAACCATTTTCAGATCGAAAAGGGCCAACCAGAACGTCTTCACCCCCGTGAAGACGACATTGCGGAGGTGTCGTCGAAGACGATTCTGGGAGGCCCAGTGAGTCGAGAATAGCGAGTCGAGAATAGTGAGTCGAGAATAGCAGTCGAGAATAGCGAGTCGAGAATAGCGAGTCGAGATTAGTGAGTCGAGATTAGGGAGTCGAGAATAGTGAGTCGAGAATAGCGAGTCGAGAATAGCGAGTCGAGAATCATAGTTGAAAACAAATAGTCAACCAAGCAAATAGAGAACATCGAACATATTTCGAGTCACTACACTGATTTTCACAAGTAAATACAGTCCACTTCACAAACCTAAAAATTCGCACAAAGTTAATTCGGCGTGCGAAGTACTAGTTTAACTACCGATCATAGTCGGTGGAAAACAAGGTACACGACATTTGGTCCTTCGAGCCGGATCTTTCGGCAAATATAGAAACATAGAGCAGTGTAGTGACTACCGAGGAGTGACTCAATTGTAATTAGTACATCCTCCTTGGACATCATTGACAATTGTTAGCAAGTATAGAGCTTGTAGTGCAGCAGAAAAGCAGTTCATATATTGGGATCTTAGCCTCACTTTGGAGAGGGCAGATCAACAGCATCACCGTAGGATAATACGTCGCCGGTGAAGCTGAGTTATTCGTAAGCAGCCGTATCGGACACCTCAACTGAGGAAGCAGCCAGATTTGGACGCCTCAACCGGGGAAGCAGCCGTCGGACAGCGGATACATCAAGGCATCGCAGCAGCATCAAGGCATCGCAGCAACATCAAGGCATCGCAGCAACATCAAGGCATCGCAGCAGCATCAAGGCATCGCAGCAACATCAAGGCATCGCAGCAGCATCAAGGCATCGCAGCAGCATCAAGGCATCGCAGCAGCATCAAGGCATCGCAGCAGCATCAAGGATTCGCAGCAACATCAAGGCATCGCAGCAGTCTCAAGGATTTGCAGCCGTAGCATTATTTAGAAGCTCAGACGCCTGTAGGGTGAGTCTAGAAATCACCACTCCTTCACACATTGTTCCTTATTGACCAGTCGCGATCTCGATTCCATTAGTTGTTCAATTATCGCAATATGACGAACGTACCTGAGACAGCTCAATTAAAGGGTCTTAAGAGACAACGAGCCACAATTAAAGGGCAACTTACGCGGATAGAAACATATCTGGGTGAGGACGATCAGTTTGACATTCATGAATTACAAATTCGCAAGGAAAAGGTGATAGAGTTAAATAGAAGCTTTGAAAACGTTCAGTCAAGCATAGAGTTAGAGGACGAGGTTTCCGATCACGATTCGGAAAGACAACAGTTCGAACGAAACTATTTTAAGATAAGTAGCCTCCTAAACCGCCGAATTGAGAGATTACAAACCCCTAGTAATTTAGCAAGCACAGGTAGATCCACAGACTCGCCAAATACCGTAACGGTAAGGCAAGAAAGTACCCTTCTACCAAAAATAGAGATAAAACCATACGACGGTAATCCCATTGAATGGCACAGTTTCCATGATACCTTTAAAACATTGGTCCACGACAATTTAGACTTACCTGCGGTACAAAAATTCCATCTATTGAAAAATGCACTTCGCGGAGAAATTGCGTCGATAATTACCTCATTAAACGCGTCAGAACCGAACTACCGGGTCGCTTGGGACTTGTTACAAAGGCGATGCAACAGACCGCGACAAATCGTACAGTCGCATTTGAAAACGTTATTTGAATTACCAGAAGTAACTCGCGATGCACCCTCGAGCCTCAGATCATTGGCGGAACAGGCTCAAATGCATGTAAATGCACTCGCCACTCTAGGTCAGCCCGTAGAACAATGGGACGCGATATTAGTTTATTTGATAGGAAAAAAGCTAGACATAAATACTCGACGCGGATGGGAACGCACTTTAGAAAATGATGAGATGCCGACATTCGAACAATTAGTTAGTTTTGTAAGCAAACAAGCGCGTGGCGAGGAGATTGAAGCGGAATTTTCTAACACAATGAAACGGGTTCCGTATCAAGATCGTCCGCTACGAAACAAAGTTAATGCAAGGGGGTACATTCACGTAGCGACGACAAATACTAAGTGCGTCATGTGTAACGAGAACCACGAAATTTACTATTGTAAACATTTTTTGCAAGCTTCAATTCGGGATAGATTAGAGGTGATAAAACGGAATAAATTATGTCTTAATTGCTTCCGAACTGGACATTTAGTCGCCACGTGTCAAGCAAACGGGTGCAGGAAATGCAATCAAAGGCACAATACATTATTACATTTTAATAACGAACACCGGGTCAATATGAACACTAGTAACACCCAAGTAGAAGCTCAAATAACAAACACGGGAGCCAATGCAACTGCGTTAACAGTCACATGCGATTCAGAAATATTGCTTGGTACAGCGCGGATAAAAATATTAGACAAATTCAACAAGGAACACGAGTGCCGCGTTTTATTAGACGGGGGATCTCAGACGCATTTTATAACCAGTGAATTAGCAGAAAATTTGCAATTATGTAAGCATAACGTAAATTTAACGCTATCAGGTTTAGGTCAGCAGGCGACCAGGGCACAATATAGTGTAAAAACAATAGTCAAGGCGCGGAATAATAATTTTTCCACTCCGATATCGATGATTGCTGTACCCTCGATTACCGGATTACTACCATCCCGACAAGTAAACAGAACCGCGATTCAAGTACCGCAAAACATCGCGTTAGCAGATCCGGAATTCCATAAGCCAGGGAAGATAGACGCGTTATTAGGCAATACATTGTTCTTCAGCCTATTAAGCATTGGACAAATTAAATTAAATAACAACAGTATCATATTGCAGAAAACTAGGTTAGGATGGATAGTTACCGGCAAAACAGATTTGCAACCCGCATATAAGAACCCATCAGTAAAATCGTTCCTTGTTACGTCGAGTTTAGATAAAACGTTAAACAAATTCCGGGAGATAGAAGAAGTCGCGGAGAAATCGTATTTATCAGAAGAAGAAAAGGCCGCGGAAACTTCATTTAAACAGGATACAATACGAGATGCAGACGGACGATATTGCGTAAGATTACCGTTCAACATAAAAAATAAACAACGGTTAGGGAGTTCGCGAGAGATAGCGCTAAAGGGATTTTATGCTTTAGAACGGAAATTACATTCCAATCAGGAACTGTTAACAGGATATCGGGAATTTTTAAAGGATTACGAACGGTTAGGGCACATGACACAGGTCAGCGGAGACGAGCTCACCGAGGGTTTCTACCTGCCGCACCACGCGGTAATAAAGGGAGCCGATTATTGCGGACCATTCTTTTTAAGGGAACGGAAACACAGAAGTGAAAATAGAATCAAGGGATACGTTGTAGTGTTTGTATGCTTTGCCACAAAGGCAACTCATTTAGAATTAGTCACAAACCTTACCACGGTGAAGGTTTTTAAAAACCACTTAAAAGCTACGATCGGAGACGCACTGGTCACGTACGAACAATTGAACAGCATAGTAATCGAGATCGAGGCTATCTTAAAATCCCGACCACTAACACCCCTATCCTCTAATCCTAAAGACTATATCGCACTAACACCTGCACACTTCCTAATTGGTGATTCGTTACGAACCCTACCGGAATATGAGTGGACAGATGTGCATATCAAAAGGCTGTCATTGTGGCAACATACTCAAAGGTGCAGGTATTCAGGAAGGGACACTGGTACTCATACGAGAGGACAACCTTCCACCGTTGCAGTGAGAATTGGGCCGAATCTTGGAGGTACATCCAGGGGACGACAAGATTATCCGTGTGGTGACTGTGAAGACACCGCTAGGAGGGTACAAACGGAGTGTAAAAGGACTTGCGCCACTACCGATAGACTGAGCGTAGCATCTATAGTTCATTGTATATACGTATAGGCCTTTGTGTATAGATATAAGTTAGTTTTTTATGATTATGCACTCTCCAGACTTCGCAGTTTAATGTATTAGTTTAGACTTGTTGAACGGAACCGTTCAAGGGGGGCGGTATGTTAAGGCCACTTACAGCCTTAACGTTTCCTCCGACCCCTTAGAACCATCGTACCTTTTAGTTTGTATACACCCTTTATGTTTGCTACGGCTTATTGTACATTTGGTAGTTTTTTCGAAATAATAGGAGCCTTCGTCCCGTTCACAACTTGCAATCGTCTTTACGGTATTACGAGAAGGGACCGTGGCAGCCATAAATCCCTGAACCCATAAGGCCCGCGATTATTGCTGTAGATTTTCTTTGCCTATTGTTTACATCTCGTGTCCAGTCACCAGTATTTTTAACTCTCTTGCCCGTCCGTTAGCATGTGTTTCTAAGGCCAAGCGTTTCTTGCTTTTTACCTGCCACGGTCGGCGATTGCAAACGGGACGAATTAGTTATTAACTTTAGCAACTAGGAAGACTAGAAGGGAAGGGATTGTGTCTCCCTTCCACAACCATTTTCAGATCGAAAAGGGCCAACCAGAACGTCTTCACCCCCGTGAAGACGACATTGCGGAGGTGTCGTCGAAGACGATTCTGGGAGGCCCAGTGAGTCGAGAATAGCGAGTCGAGAATAGTGAGTCGAGAATAGCAGTCGAGAATAGCGAGTCGAGAATAGCGAGTCGAGATTAGTGAGTCGAGATTAGGGAGTCGAGAATAGTGAGTCGAGAATAGCGAGTCGAGAATAGCGAGTCGAGAATCATAGTTGAAAACAAATAGTCAACCAAGCAAATAGAGAACATCGAACATATTTCGAGTCACTACACTGATTTTCACAAGTAAATACAGTCCACTTCACAAACCTAAAAATTCGCACAAAGTTAATTCGGCGTGCGAAGTACTAGTTTAACTACCGAACATAGTCGGTGGAAAACAAGGTACACGACAGTTGGAAACTTTCAACCAGCAAAATTCACTAAAATATTTACCAACCAATTACAAGTAATACAATCCGCACTTCTCGCCTAATAATTTCAATGGCCATCGAAATTTCTCTTCAATAAAAATCAAACTACACAACTTCTTGATTGACCAATGAAACGCGATGAAGGATATGGCGTCGTCGCGTCACGATCTTCTGGAATATTCGAAAACGATTCCCGGAATGGTCGCAGACACCGACATTTTTGAAATACGGTTTATGCGACTATCTATATTTTTACGCCCACTTGTACCAACAGTGCGCAGGTTTTCACTGCATTTACAACTGTACTGTCCTCTTTACGTGCGACGAAACTTATCCTTCTTAAAGTGTACTCAAAAACTTCAGCGAATTCTCACGAAAAGATGGCGAGACGGTTGTCGTTAACACTTTAATTTAAGTCAGCGTGTACTATTGTTACTAAACGAAAAGTGCTCGAGCAGAAGTTAGTTAACGACATAGATATCGTAACAAGTATCAAATGGTATATTATATAGGTTGAAATGTCCAGGATATATTTTACTCTTCATATCTTCAGAGTACTTTGAAATATCATTTTATGCAACCTAGATGTGTTTAGATTCTGTTCCATTTAGATAAATTCCATAAAATGCATTTAGACTTAATATGTGTATCATATATCAATCATTATAAGATGGTATAAATATTTCTATATCTCTATATCTCTATATCTCTATATCTCTATATCTCTATATCTCTATATCTCTATATCTCTATATCTCTATATCTCTATATCTCTATATCTCTATATCTCTATATCTCTATACCTCTATATCTCTACATCTCTATACCTCTCGAACGTACCTATGCTCCTTATAGTTATCGCATATCAGTACAAACATTCAACAAACGTGAACAAAAATCACTATAATTCCATCCCCCATCCTTGCGATCACCCTTAAAAAACTAAACACATCCTCCCTCATCTCTATTTTTCAAATCCACAAAATATAGTATTTTCACTTTTAATAAAACGTCACTTCTAATAAAATTCACCGCACCTCTACCCACAATTACCCAGTCCAAAAAGTTGCTGTCCCAAATATAGGCTACCTCTAGGTACACACACATGCTCACATAAATCATTCGCGTACATTGTTCGGCCAGTAAACAAGCAAGAAAGCGACATCTTTTTAAATCCGGTGACCTGCTTCGTATATATCTGTAATTCAGCAGGATTTTCGCGAGACTCTCGGCTACATACATACATAAAATACATACATACATACAGAGGCATGCACGAAGAAGACACGGCCGCATTGGCCGCCGCGCCGACCGTATATATAAAGTTTCTTTGTTCGCGGAGTTCCCTTTTCCAGCGACTATACCTCTTATTTTCCAGTAATTCGATACGCCGCGGGAAAATTGCTAGCGTAGTTGCGGTAATGCTTTCGTACTATCCAACCCCGGCCACCCTCCTTCTTTTTTCCCACCCCTTTCGCGCGGCCCATAAATATTTCCATTGTGCGACGTCGATTTCTTGCTCGATTATTCGAGCAGATCAACGCCTGGTAAATCGATTTTTATGTGTGCACCGTGTGGGCGTGCCGCGCCGCGGCTCGCTAGCCCTGAAAGGAAAGGATTATACCGGATCGAGCGTAAATAACGATGTACATTTACTGGAAAAAGGAATGTACACCTCGATATACCCCCGTAGCGCGAGGTGTTCGCGAACGGAAGCACATTTGAAATCCGATAGGAAGCGCGTTTAATACGGATATTAGAAATCGATGCTCAGCTAAACACTGCGGAAGAGTTTTCGGCCGACAGATAATACGGTATAAAGACTCCGAGATAATATACGGGGTGATTCGGAAATACGTGTTTATAGGTACTTGGGTACAATACTTTAACTGGTGAATGTACGCGTGAAAATAAATGGGAGCGTCTTACGGACTTCACTCTTAGGATCGTCGTGTAATAACTGTCTGATGTAAACAGAAACAGTCCGTAACGCCTTTCGTAGATTCTGAGATATAAGTAATTGCTGTTGTCACTGTGTTCTGCAAGTTGTACTTTAGGATATGTAAATATAAGAGAAGTGTGCGAAGTCTCCGAGTGTCAGCCGTGTCCATTAGAAAGTGCACTTCCAAAGAAAACGATAGCAGGTACAGTTATATTATTTTAAATTTATATAATAAGGAATATTTTTCAAACGTGTTATCATTTCGTCTGCATTCATTTGGGTAATGGTATTTTTACTAAGAAAACTCGTTGAAGAAAGGTCAATAAAAGTTTTGTTTGCATATTAGTAGACGATAGTCTTTATGTATCATTTGCACCTTCCCTATACCATAATTATAACGCGAGAAATTAAAGATAGCACATGTGTCCTATCATTTTCTTTGGGAGTATATCTCTCGACGTTTTGTTGATATTGCAGCTGGCATCATCAGGGAGTTTGAGGACTCACTGATATTCGATAAGCAGAGTCAATGCTCGCTATTTAAGCATACCTTGCTCGGAGTTACGAAAAATATAATACTAAGTAACTAAATAACGAAAAGAAATAGTACTAAAAATAACTAAGAGAAAAGACGAACATTTATCTGTTGCTTTCTGTACTCGGTGTTACGGATGCCCGGTTACCAATGTTTTTGATTATGTGACATGTGTTATTGGTCAACTAACCAAACATAAAACGTTGGATTGGTAACCATCCATCGATAACTCCGAGTACTGAAAGCAATAAGTGTTCTTTCCTCTTAGTTATTTTTAGCACTATTTCTTTTAGTTATTTAGTTACTTACTATTATATTTTTACTTATTCAGTTATTGAATACCACTTTTTCACCTTTCTAGAAAACTTATGGTTTCCACATACACACTAATAATATTAAAATCGTAGAACAATCTATAACAGCTTAACTCCACAACACATCGCATAACACAAAACACATTACATTCAAATTTTTCCACATAAATAAAACCTGTTACACTTGGAGATTTTACTTATCTTTACATATTAACATATGTACTAAAATACACCTACAACCTTCATATACGCGAGAAATACACTAAGGGTTCAAACTTTCCCCGGAAACTCTCTCTCCAACAAGTCATACATCCGGTAACGGTACGTCCGATTCGTTCTGTTCGAAAGATTCGAAGTAGAGTTCGCGGAAGTAATTCGAGAACCGCGAATAACTTCGTGCGCCTCCTTCGTAGTCCAGTTTATGCGAGGCGGAAGTTCCAGCCGCGGCCGAATCTGTCTCTGCCGAATCAGGCGCGGCCGCATTTTTCAAATAACTTGTTGACACTTACGCGACGGTGGTACGAGCGGGCCAGGAATGCATACAACTTTTATGCTTTATCGTCCCAGCCAGCGAAACTTGCGCGGAACCGGCTGAATCACGTGCAGACAATGCGGTCCATCCGCGCGCGGCCGGCCCCCAGAATTTCATTCGATTGTGTGCCACTGGAATAAGTTTTGATATTATTTCGAAGTTCCCTAGGACTGAATCCGCCCGACTTCTGCCATGCCTCCGCGAAGATATGTATGGAAACTGTTCGGGAAATCCGCGCGCCTGCGATCGCAGAATTTCGCGCGTGTTTAACCCTCAGACAATCGATACCGTGCAACCGCGGCGCGGAGGCCTGGTACCGAGTCATTAATAGACTGCAGAGATTTATGGAAATACACGGTTCCGCCGGGCGAAGACACCGGCATAAAATGCAATTAAATTCTGCTTTACGAACGGTTTTGCCGCGCCGATTATTCGCTGGAAATTTCTGCACGCCGTGAACTTATTGGGGTTGTTTGGGATGGGCTGAAGACGTTGGTACCGAATGAAATTGAATCTTATACGTAGATTTCTGTTTTAGAATTCAATAATACAATGTACAATAGAATTCAACAACAAATAACTGCATCTTCCTGCATCACCAATAAATACCTCGCTTTCGGCAAGAGCACAGCTCTCAACACTTTAAAGTAAAAGTGTTCTACATCGAAGTTCATCCTAGTTATTTCTCTGTATGAAATCCTGAAACGATCAAAACCCTCTTGTAATCATCATTAGATGAACTTATTGGAATTGCTTTCGTGGAATGGGCTGAAGACGTTACTAAATGGAATTGAATCTTATACATAGATTTCTTTTTTAGAATTCTTTTGTGCTTTGAATTCAGACACTTTGGTGATTGTAGCTGTCTCCATAAATGGAATGGATAGATTAGTAGCAAATGAAATTGAGTTTCCGTTGTAAATTGATTCGCGTTTTAGTGGTCCTTTCTGAAAATTCGTAGATGTTATCAATGCAGCAAATTTATTTATAATCGTTGGAAGCCTGCTATGAAATTATTGGAATAGCAAATTGTTCATAGAATGATTCATTCTATCTTTCTGATTGTTCTGAGTTTGTGCGCCAAAGCGTTTAATTGATGTTCTAATAGTAAATACAATTCTAGTCATTCGTTCAACTTTTGTCTCGTAGATTGAATCAGTTTAATTAAATGATTCAAATGTTGTTACAAATAAATGACAAATATAGATGCATGATTTATGTTTTGTATTTATACACAGTTAGGGAATATCCGTTTATTATATATCTATTTGACAGACAAGTGGAGAATACCTGTTATTCAGGGGACAATTTGTTGACAATGTTCTTGTTTTATTCTAAATAACATCATTAACCTAGGAAATGAAACTGCATTTATCCCAGTTTCTTTAAATGGAATAATATAGGCTGCTAATTTTGGAAAGAATAATACGCAGGCGCATACATTCCGTCAATTCCGCTTGATAAGAAGAACGAAATGCCGTGAAGAATTACTTAAATTCCTGTTTTACAATAGGAATGCCCCCCGGTATAGGTGTTATAAAAATTTTATATTTCTTTTACTCCCCCCAGTTTCGTCGCGGTGGTATTAAAGTCGCCGGTCCAGTCTTCCTTTTTCTCAGATCGATGTCCTTGTTTTTACATTATGTATTAATGCAAAATCTTGTAAACGCGTTTCGCGGTATTTCATGTACATTTCCCTGGTGCCTTATGATAATTTTATGGAACAAAGTTATAGATGACATTAATCAACTTCCAACTTTCTCAAGTACCAGAATAAAAACTTTGAAATTGGTTTAGCAGACGGAACCGCGTCGACGAGACTTATGCGGCAGAAGTGTGAACAGTTTATTTGCTACCTACTGTATTAAATAACAAATACTTAATATACTCGGCATTCGCAGTTAATAAATAAATTAAATTTCTTTGTCATTTTAAATAATGTTTTCCCAGCACGCATACAATGTCATGAGAAATGTAAACGAATAATGAACAACGAGTAAGTTGTTATTCGTAAAGTATTTGTTGGTTAGTAGTAAATGAAGTGTTATTCGTTAATAGTAAAGAACTCGAATAACAAGTAACCAAATAAGAATCAATCATTTATTCATTATTCCTGACAAACGTATCTCGTTTATTTCTTTCATCTTAGTTTCTCCTGTTTAAATTCAGCGCGCATGCTCAGCGTCATCTACGCGTAAACAGTAGAACAAATAACTGCGTTCATCTTCTTGCATCGCCAATAAAGGCCTCGCTTCCGGTAAAAGCATAGCTCTTATCACTAAAGTAAAACTGTTCTAGATCGAAGTTCATCCTAGTTATTTCACTGAATAAAATCCTGAAATGATCAAAATCCTCTTTTAATCGTCATCAACTGTCGTTATCTAAATAAAGTTTCATCCGAATAGCGGTTAATATTAGCAATGGCTAATTTTCTGAAACGTTCTTGAAATCTCGATTAGCGAAGGATCCGGGGGCAACAGCCCGCGAACGACAGACGACTAGCTCCTCGTCGCCCTCGTGAAAATCTGCAATTACTTCCTCTCGGTCGAACGTGGAATGGAAATGACGAGACGCGGACGAAAAGCGTTTTGTTCTGTGCAGCCGCTGCGCGCCGCCCGCACAAAAACCGGAGCGCTGCTTGTGTTTTATCATGTGTTGTTGGCAGTGGGCCACCTGCACGCACGACCTCACATCGCTATTTGTTGGTTTCCGTCTCGTTAGGTGGAAAATCTATTTCTTTTCGTCGGCATTGTGCGAATCGGTTTGTACAGGGTTTCAAACGCTCACCGCATCCATATCCCCGAGATTTCACGGGAACAGAAAAAGGGGGAAAGGTATGGAGATAGAGGGAAACCAGCGGAAAAGAAATTGGCCGGGAAATGTAGGAGAGAGAAAGGATTGGACGTAGCACGATGATTACTCGGAATTCTTTACTTCCCGAAACGCAACTACGGTTACATAGACTTACACTTTAGTGGTTCTTCATCCGCGGCCATTGTAAATCTATTATCCTCTTTCGTTGATGCTAAAGTTCACTCTTTGCACTCGACAAATTTGACTATAAATGTTATGAAAGCGTCGTTTTCTAATGAAATGGTGACGATGCTTTTGGAAGCCTGGCACAAAGAAAAATTTTACATAAATTGGAGAATGGAATTATTGTATGACAACGTTTCGTGTGTTAATAATATTATACAAAGATTCACTGGAGAGATCTTGCTTTCGCTTGCCGTTTTTGTTGAATTTTCTCAAAGCAACGGTAAATCTAAGTTCTTATTTTTAAAATATTTTTAATGTGTTAAATAGTATGGTGCTTATGTATTTATCGTACTGTAGGAAACATATGCAATTTAATGATCTTTTTATATGTGAAAAATGATTTGAATATCCGTTTTGTTTACTAATTTACTCATTTCTTGTCGATAAGCATGCAAAGAATATTGAACAATACTTATGCATTTAAAAATGTACTTTTCTGCTGCATGAATTGCATTATTAGTAGAATATAATTTATAACATTATTAATTACAATAATTTGCAATTCATAATATCAATCAATATAATTTATAAAAATATAATCACAGTTCATTGTATTTTCTGATTGACTTGCTCTGATAAATGAAGATTTGATAATAGCGCGATGAAAATGAAATTCGCGAGGTTGCAAAATGCATTTCTGAATATAGAAGCCGCGCTAGTACGAATAAAAGAGCACGCAGTATTCTGTTAAAAAAATTAAAGGTCAGTTTTGTTTCTCCGAAAATATTGCGATCATAAAAAATTTACATTCCCTACTATGTTGGCTGTAAAAAAATGCTGAAACTATTTTTCCGTTTCATTTGGTCTCGTATACTCCCCGTTTACGAGGAAAACGCTGGCTAGTAACTGCGTGAATACCTTCTATATGCCATATAATCTCAGTAACAATGATAATGAAATGGTTGCCTTAACTTTTTTATTTCCTACGTGAGATTACGTGTAATAATATTGCCTTTTATAATTCAAGCATTTTCTTTAATATTACTACCATATACTTGTTTATGGGCTATATCTGTAAGCAAATTCTTCATACTGATACTAAAGCGTAGAATATATTTTATTATACATTATTTACACATTCCTAGAACATCGTAAATATGATTACCACTGAAAACTAGAAATTGAAACTGACATATTCCTCAAGTTCGGAATTATTTGTCAGTTTCCTAAGTACAATTCTTCTAAGGGTATTCAAGATGAATTACAAATCAACGTAAATCCATAAACTACCCATAACTTCAATAATTGAACATTATAGTGTAACTAAAAGGTATACGGAGTGTCAACACTGTTAGTCATGCTCAAAAAGAAATATAAATAAATTAGAAAACACTTTGTACTCGAAAGTTTTTCAACATTTTCCGACGAGATATAGATGACATTGTTTGAAACTAATTTAACGATAATTCACAGATAAATTATTAAAGCTATTTTATTTAAATACTTCACATAGCAATACAAAGGTTAAATCAAAATTCGAAACATTGAACATGTTTTGCTGTGTCAAACCAAGTGGTGACTGAGAGTCACCTCTCGAGTGCAAAGGGTTAAGTTGCAACGAAACATTTAATTAAACACTTAAGGAAGTATACCGTAACGAAACAGACTGTCGGGAAGGTATCAATGCGGTAACGCGAAGGAAAGACTCAGATGTTTAGTGGAGTAAGTAAACAAATTCGATTTCAATCGAGTAATTATCGGCCATCGATTCGCTCTGTTCTCCAGTTAGAAAACCATTGTCATCAATAGAAGCATGGCGCGGTGGCGGTTCGATTGCAACGAATAATCCTTTTATCTTGTTATTTTTGGCAATTTAATTCGTTCGTCATACGCTCTGTTCACGGTCTGCTCTCTCGCAATCAGCAGTCGCTGGGTTTAATGACGTTATCGAGGAACCGTGATTGAAACAATATTTGTTTTGCACTTATTAGCAATTAGTCGATATCGTGTTTCCTCGAACGTGCGCCGAACTGGTTTCTGTATTAACTTTTGATACAATTAAAAAATCTGCAGCCTAGACTCTCTGTTGTTTTTTTTTTTTTTTTTTTTTTTTAATGGGATGAGTTTACCGGCTGCTTCGGTTCGTCGGGCTTGTGAACGCTCGTGTTCACGAAGACGAGCGCCAGTTTTCTGTAGAACTGGTATTTACGTTACGTATTCTCACGTCAGCGGAATAATTACACTCACCGCGACCGACTGAATGAAACACACGAGCGAATACAAGTCATTTTCTCTGTTTAGCGACGAGGTTCATGAAAAGTCAATTGCATATTTCTGAATATTTACTGAAATCAGATACAAACTTATGAATTCCTGTTTCAGAAATAATCAGTTGAGTTTTCTGTAATCATTTTAATGCTTTGCCTACGTAAGCTCGTGGCGAACATTTTATATTGATTTTGATAAAGGAACAGTATGGGAAATACTGTTTTGTTTATAAATATTTCAGCTGCTAGAAACATGTACTCCAATGAGGAATGTGTAATACATAAGTTTTCATTTTATTTCTAAACCCCTCCAAGCTTACAAAAATAATCATGATATAAATGCTTGAATGTTATTGTAAAAGGATGTCAAAGAAATCAGTGTTGCCTATCTGATTTTAGTTTTCAATTACTTCAATCCTGCTTTTGAAAGTTCGAATATTTAATACTGAATGTACTGTGAGATTATTAATATTTATGATAAGTACATATATTTATTTAAAATTGCTGGCATTCGGATATCGCAAGAAATTGAGTCGCACGATTTGTCTCATTTGAATTTGTGAATAATATTTTCGGGGAATATATGTTTATACATATCTTTGTCTATACACTGGCATTAATATTCAGTGAATTGTATTCCAGTTAAAATTTCGCTGTCATAAAAGTTGGATAACTGCACGCATATGAAATTTGAGCGTACTTTTTATGCAACGTACCTCGTTTAACATGTCGTAATGCATGACTGACTGATGCAAACGAATTGAAACGTACGGAGAACACGTGGAAAACAGTGTTTTATTTGTAACATCACGCTGCAATAACTGAACGTATTGTGTCGTTTTTAAAAACATAGAGAAAACAATACCGATCAATCAAACTTTTATGATTGAAACAAGAAAATCAATGTTTATTACTAAACATCACTCACTACTAAACACTGTGTTTCTATGTTCGCGTACAAATTTTAAGGAAAGATGGTTAAAAAAAATATTACAGTTAAAAGAATTAAAACTCAAAAATTCTTAACCTTCTTTACTTTTAAACTAACCACTCAAGGGACCTCAATCAAAAAACACTATATTTTACTATCCAATCTATAAATCACATTTTTTCTACAAACTGCTTTCTTGCGCTCGAGTGCACTACCAAAAATTCAATTATATTCCATATAAACGAACGTCAAAAAGAAATCTATCAAAGTTATGTCAAAAACTGAAGTCTCATGCATTTACAAAAAATTTCAAAACAAGCTTCAGTTCACAATATTTGCCAAGAATCTATTCTTAATATTACCATATTTCTATTACTCTTATAACACTCTTATAAATTCGAATTTGCACAAAGTTCCACGATCTACCGCGAAACTCACTCCAGGAGCTCAAATTCAACTGGAAGGCTCTCGTACGGTACGATTCAAATTTTGTCTAGAATCCGAATTGTCGCAGTTACACCAGCACCGACTCTCCGTGGGACATATTCACAATTTCGTTCTATTATTCGTGCATCATCGACAGACGTCTAGCATTGAATTCTTCTTCGATCGAGGATCAGCGAACTTAAACCGTTTCTGGCGGAAGGGTTGTCAGACTGGAAATGACGCGGTCATTCGGGACAAAGTTCCCGTAATTGCTTTTGGCAGGCCCGATCCTTTATCCCCCGGTTCTTTCGCCGTAAGTATTCCAGTACGCGCGAAACTGCCTCGAACTTCGTCCGTTTCCCCCTTTCGCTTACACGTACATTAACGACCTTTTGTTACGCGGCCTAAAAACCTTCTTTCACACCTTTGATTCCTCCCAGCCATCGACTGGATGGCTGAACTGCCGCCGGACTTCCACGAAATGCTTTTTATTTATGCCCTCGACGGGATTCTTTAACCCTTCCGTCCCGAATGGTACACATAGGTGCCACGAACATTTTAAATTACCGGAAACCTAGAAAACGCGTTAACCTCTTCAATGATAATGGCACATATGCGTGCATTTGATTGTAGTCTGACAAGAACGAACACTTTCTTCGTATGTTCTTTATAAATCCGTCTGTTTTAGTCTTGTTCAATTCGTACCAGTTTTAATAAACTGTGACCAAACGGAAACTAGAATCATCTGTGTTTGTCCTCAAGAATTCGGCCCTGAAGAGGTTGAAGATAAAGGAAGAGGAACATGACCTGTGCATTTAAGAATGTATTTTTCTGCTGTGTGAATTGCATTATTAGTAGAATATAATTTATAATATTATTAATTACAACAATTTACAATTCATAATATTAATCAATATTATTTGTAAAAATATAATCACGGTGCATTGTATTTTCTGTGGTGTTGTTCAATTTGTATCATGAGTCAAATCAATTTCTTTAATTATTTTCTCAGAGGAACATCTGTTACCTTTGTAATAATTGCAAACACAAGAAATCAGGAATGGATCATTTTGGTAATTTTAGTGTTGACACGTTCACCGACACGCCTCGCGTACACTGTCAATCAGAAGTTTGAGATCATTATGTCGATTAAGGAGAAAACCTCAATTCTAGAAACATTGAATGGGGATTTCTTGTATTTGATAACAGAAGATAAAATTTGATGTAAAACATCCTGTTACTCTATCTCTCTTATTATAAAAATCAATCAATTAAATGAAATTACAGTACACGAAAATACAAACTGTTTACTGTGCAAACGTAAACGCAGTTCTTTGAACTAATGGAAGGAAAAAAATAATAAATCCGTGTGATACGTCAAAGGGAGCTTCATGACTTCAAATTTTATAACTGTGGGCGGTTAAAAAAGCTTTGCCGTGCAGTTGTAGCGTAATCGAAACCAACAAAATATTTCTCTTCCAGGTTACGAGCAATAATGCACGTTCGTACGCAAATGAATCGGTTATCAATACTCGAATTTTACTGGATAATCTTTTCGCTTTATTTTTCATTTTAATATAATGTTTGGCGATTCTATGGAGCTCGCGTTGCTTGAAATAATTTTTTCATTTCGAATATATCAAATCCTTTATCAATATTGACCGTAAACACGTCATCAATCGTTACTGTAACGTTAAAGGATAATAAAGCTGAACAGCAACATTCAGGTAATGCATAAATTGGAAATTATTCAACTTGACAGTTTTATTTAAATATATTAACTTCGAAAAATGTCAGTTTCTAAATTTACTAATATTCTAATGAATTCTACATGCAATTTTCCTGTGAATATTTCAACGCGTAATAAAAGAATCAAAGTTTACATTCCTCGATGAACGTTGTTTTTATAAATCGTGCAGTGAATTTGTTGTATTTGGAAACAATTGTATTTTTAGAATGAAAGTTATTGTAATTCTAAATATACTCGATGTTATTAACTTTTAAATGGTAATTTTGGAAATGTTTAAATGTGTGCAAATGTGTTGTGACTTATTGCTAAATCTAGAACGAAGACGCTAGAGGAATTCAAGTAGATAAGAAGTAAAGGGAAGGTCAAGTAAATATTTCCCAAACGCGTGGGACGCTCATGGCACGAGTAAAACACATTTTCTCAGTTGTAGGTGCAAATTACATGCTGAAAAAACTTGAACTTTTAAAGACTTGAAACACACTTTTCTCGAAATCATGTTTCTCAAGTCTCCGGAGACGCCATTTTAAACACAACTCGATGCGAGTAACTGACTTTGTTCTTTGAAATTGTCGAAGGAAAACTCCCCTTCGACGTTTGAATCTAGAAACAACTACAACATTAGAAATTCACTGTTTCCCTACCACCAACAACAAGAAAAACTTGTAACGTCAACATTTTATTTACCAAGTGGCGCCATTTTATTATATCCTGTAAATACATAATATTTCTATTAATATTTCAATGTTTCCGTTCACATTATTCCTATTTTCATTAATATTTTAATAATACTCATTTAATGATTTCCTGTAATTGCTGCTAAAGTAGTATTACATTTTTCCCATTTACATTCTTCTTTATTCTTTCCATTTTTGTATATTTCATATTTTTATCAATAGCGCCTGTAAAAAACGCATAAAATTCGTAGTGTAATGATAACGCACGAGTAAACATTTTTGTAATATGTTTTACAGAATAACCTTTCACTCGTGGCGGATAATAATGACGCCTCTGGTAATTTAATTTACCGTTCACCTTATTTCAAATTTGTTCAGTTTTCGATGGAAGTTGAGCTTCACTCCTAGCTTCAGCATTAAAATAAGTGCATAGTTTCTGATGATTATGCAGGTTTCACCCAGCTCTGCGCCATAAGTCACGCAACTGGGAGAGTATATCTTTTTTTGGTTGAAAATAAAAAAAAATGTTCAAGGGAAACTTGAATACCGTCATCTGGTATGGCTTCCCATTACCTTGTTTCTTTTTTATTGCCCACATCTATGGGCACAAGTGCAAAGTTCAGCTACCTTCCTCGAAATGATACCGCGGCTTCAGCGTTCACTTAAACTTTTCGATGTCGCGCGTTTGAAATTATTCCAGCAAACATTTCCAGGACGAACATTCCGCGGAATGTTCGTTTTTTCCTCGAACATTATCTATAATATTTTCCCATATATACAAAACATTCTACATGTAATGTTAGTTAATTTATAATACCATACGAACCACATAAATTCTACGTATAAAGCATTAATGGCTTATGAATTTATTCATGTGTAGAGGGCACTGTACAGAGTAGTCGTATATTATACAGAATTTCCATTTTGAATGACAATTTTTATTGGCTGCGTGTATTTATGATACTGGAGCCTGCAGAGGAATACAATAAAATAAATATACAAATACAATTTAACACGTTAAACACGATCACCGATCACTGTATATAAAAAGCATTAAATAAATATAATGATATGTGACTTTCACGTGATTCTTACGCATCATAAAAATATAATGAAAGCAATCAACGATCAACTGAAATCTTTCATTGAAAATCGTATCTACCATTTGCATAAACATCTCTAACAACACTACAATCATACATTAAATCTATATTATAAAATTTGTAATTAAATAAATCACTTTCAAGTATTCCATTACAAATCGCTAACGAAGAGTTTCTCCAGAGGTGCCCGAGGTATAAAGAGGTCCCCGATGTTGGAATTATCCAGTGTTCACTATATATCGCGACATCGGTAGAACCGATCAATGAAAAAAATGGGAGTTGAATGAAAGCTCGCAACAGCCGGAGCTCCGCCATTCTTCGAGACGTGATCCGCCCCAGTTGCGTGACACAGCGTTCATTCAATCCGCATTTCATAAAGCGTCAACTGTCACGTGCCGCCTGTAACAGGCGTTCCGTTGCGTTCACGCGAATCATTAGCCGGCAATGAATTCGCAATGAGATTCTTGTCAGCGCCGGTGACACGAGTTTCGATATACCTTAAAGCGCGCCGCTCCGCAGGCACGTAAGACCTTTTGTACGTTCCGGGGGAATCAGGGTACGTCGGCGTAATTGTGTTTGCGCCGTGAATCGTGACTTGTTCCGCACTGAATTAGCGTTAACCGGATAACGATTGTCCCGGAATCGAATCGACGACTTCGAAAACCGGCGGCGACTACTCCCCCGCTGTGTTTTACACTCGCACGATCGTCGTCGGGTCTTTCTGGACCCAGGAATGGAAGTTTTATAGTTGGCCTCTTTCAGTAATTTCTAACGAATTCGAAACTTGCAGTATCCATGCATCTTGCAGGGTCTTAGACATGATTTTCTGCTCGTTAATATAATATTATTAATCAAGCAGCAGATCTTTACGCGAATTTAGATTTTTAACGCGTTCGTTATCAGTGCTTATTTCGATCACGATCTCCTCAATTATATTTTCTTCAATCCAATAAATCTAAACAAAATATTAGAAAAATTAAACTGACACGAGTCACTGAATTCCTAAATATAATGTCGCAATATTTTTAATAATAATATCTATAGGATTAGTGTCATTTTCATTATGTAAAACATAGGATTACGGCCGTTAAAAATATGTGACGCTGGTAGTGAACGTGTTAATAATATCATTAGAAAAATAGAATTACTATGAAATGTAGTTTTACCTAAGAAATAATATAAAAAGCACTACACTGTGGGCATTTTATACATCTTTTCGTATGCTTGTAGATTCATTTATATTGATAAATCTACAAAAATTTCTGTCTGTGGATATTCCAGCTGTTCGCAATTTGGCTTAGTAGTAATGGGTGTTTTATACCAACTTTTGAAGTTTGTAAATAATTTCGCAATTTTCTAACACAATGTTACCTGTATCTTCGAATAAAGTGTTCTTATTTGAAAAAAATATCGGTATGCGTTTGATCAGTTTCTTTAGAGTGTAATTGGAAAGGTATTATCTTTGAAACCGCAGTTTATATGGTTCTTCTAACGGTTTCAAAGATCCATTTAGTTGGAAGCGATTAAAGCTACTTGAATGTCACTGGCAAGAACCTATTTAAAGCTTCCTTGACAGATCCGCGAAGCTGGTAGAAGGTACTTTAGGCTTATTCAAGAATAATGAAGTGACTGGCAAATGCTACGTTAATGCTGCTGGTCAAGACGATTAAAGCTGCTTCGACAGATATAACGATCTAACGTCTTCAACCGAGGAGCTGATTAAATATATCTTAATGGGTACGAGAAAGTTCGAAAACCCTGATGTGATTCTGTAGAATTCATTGTAAAACACATTGTTTTTATCTGTTATTTTAGTTATCTGTATTATATATATTGCCACTCTCCACTTTTAAGCCACAGGCCGGCCTGGTTCATGTCAGTAACGCACTGTATATTATTCCAAGTCAAAAATCTATTTAAAGAGAAATTATCAATCGATATTTTGCACAATTATTAATCTGAACGATTACTCAATTTTAACCTTAACTCTATTTCTACCGAAGGTGTCAGTAGACACTTTTTGAAAGTTTAACTTAAAATGCTTTTCTCAGTTTAATCATCTTTCCTCCATTGAACTTTGGACATTTCCTATAATTAATTTTATAATTGTTACAAAAGAAGTGGGAAAGTCAATTCAGAATATACGGAAAATAATTTTCAGTTCATAATTCATATTTCTTGATTAATTTAAAGTATATTCTAATTAGTTTTCCGTTTATATTGAAAATCACATCTACCACAGCCATGTAAAAATTCGTTAACACGTTGACTGCCACGAAAAGCTTCGGCGTTTTGTGTCATTTTTTCTTTTGTAGCGAAGGTAAAAAGAAATGGTTGTGAATTATTTGGTACTACGATTCTTAAGTTACATTACTATCTATTTATTCACGCTGTTGAACATTTTTATCGAATGTCGGTTATCTTAGGAGGTATAATTGTTTTCCAGTCATTTGGAAGCTCCGGTCATCGGTGTCCACCGTGGCAGTCAATGCGTTAAAAGAATGACATCTCTATCGAAATCACGATTTCCCTTGGAACAATCAATTTCCAGTGACTCGTAAACGAGCGAGTATCGATGTAAGCAAGAAACTGCTTGTTCGCGAGCAACGTGAGTGTTCAAGTCACTGCGATGGGACTTGCTCGCAGTCCATCGCCACTTAAGAAGTTGGAACTCCCTGGGAATCTGTGATCGTATTTTCAAGTTTTATACTACTAGCTTCCGTTGTCGACAACGGCCCCGCTGCTCTCGGCGAATCTCTATTTGCACCAGGATATTGTCAATTGGGCCCCCGTACGACGTGTATACGGCCAGCGCAGGTGTGTGGACGCGCGTCGCCTATACTTTGAATCGATGCTACCCTATTGGGGTCGGCAAATGGGCACTAGGATTCCTCCATTTTTACAGTTCCACGTCTAACGTCCTGTCATTAGCGACCGTTAGTCCTATTTATTACGTTTAACCTCGCAACTTGATTTCCTTCTGGAATTCTGGGTTTCTAAGACAGGATTTTATAAGCTTCTCCGTGAGACAGAATTTTATGGGAGTACAATAAAATGGCGGAAACTCGTTAAAATTGTAATCTTCTTACTGAAATGTTACTCGCTCGAAAGCGATGTTCAGGATATACAAATCTATTATTTTATAGTTCGTCGTTGTTTATTCGAGGTACTTTAAATATGGCGTCGGTGAATCGAAGAGAAACTTTTTGCGATCAGGTATTCATTCCCTTTTTATTAATTTGTTATGTTCTTTCTATCTTCGTCGATTCAAAAACGCTTTTACTTTCGATACTCCGGAATTTTAGAATACTGCGAACGAAATTATTGTTAATGTATGCACTCACGTGTCCTGATGGTTTCAATGATATTTCGAATGAATGAACTGTGCAATGTAGGGAAATAAAGGAAAGGAGGAACTATTTCTTCGCGTACGTTTATTTAACTACGATCAATTCTCGGTGACTGTGTATCCAATTTCAGGGGCGTTAGCATGTATATTGCTGAGGGACGCAACAAGACCGTAAATGTCTGTATCTTGAATCCTTCCAAGACCGCTGGATCCATAAATCTCGGAAGTAAATCGTGTCGATACGCGAAGGAATGCTTGCAAGACGCGAGAATGTCTACGAATATATCATGATAAGAAGACAATTAAATCTAAATTCCGACGCAAATGGTTAAATTATTCTACCAAAGGACGGGATATATTTATAAGATACTTCTCCCATAATTTCGAATCAGTATTCCTTTCCTCAAATATAATTCCTGGTTTTTATTAAGCATTATGAAAATCATTGATCTATTGTTCAGCTCCAACATCAAAACAGAAATTCTTTCCATTATAACTAAAAGCGATTCATATTTGACATTAAAATAATTGTTTATATATTAATATATTCTTCGAACATTCAATAATCACAGAGAAAAAATATTCTGCACTAAATCCGGTTCATAAATACTCATCAAAGATTTCTGACATATAATCACCGTTATTATACCTTCGCATTATCACTCTCCTCATTATTCACGAATCACAGATTAAAATTGTCAATAAATACTCTGGACTTAGTACGAACATCATTTAAACTACAGCAAAAAAAAACGAGAAACGTAAACAAACTAAAGTAACTCTTCAAATATAAACAGACATAATACTATGTCAATATTCCTACAATTGATGTCACGCACCGGTGTCACGCGAACGAGCGATAAATTCAAATAATTATATTTATCGCGTCCCGTCGAATCAAAAATATGTCACAGCAATAAAATCAAATAAACCTCGTAATACTTTCCATTCGAAGCGATAACGGCGTCGTTAGTATTTATTGGAGGTAATAGATCGAACATTTGATCTCGTAATACCTTTTACCAAACTTTTCTAAGTAGACAGTAATATAATCGATACAAATCAATAACGACTCGATCAATCTTTCGCCTGATGATATCACTCGAATGCTCTTCCACGGCGTTTAAGGAACATATAAAGCTCAATGGGATTTTCGAAAAATACCGAGCGTTAACGATCAATTCGCTAATGAAAGCTCGACCGCCGAAACTGCCGTGCCGCGCCGGCGCGAAATTATATCGATAAAAGTGAAATAATAAAGCGGACGACGTAAAACCGAATCGAAGAATATTCGAACTAGCCCGACTCCTAACTCGGGCCGCGATATCCACTTTTCGACCGGGATGGGACGTTTAATCGCGTGCGATCCAATTACATTCGCATCGGCACCTCCCATAAACAGTTCGCTGCACTTTATAGATATTCGTTCTTTCGCTGAAATTTCCGTTGTACCAACGTCGTCCGTCGTACCGAGGGGTTCGCCTCCAGCCAACGAGCGTCCGCGAATATTCCTGCGCGGTTTAATAGCTGTCCGATAACGTCTAACGGAATAACCTTAAAGACGTGAGCTGCTGAGTGCAGCAACCAGCGAATCGGATCGGCGCGGCGCTTTGACGAGAAGGGACGCGCATCCCTAGGGACGTCGAAGAGTCACTGGACCTGATACGCTCGCTGAAACTCGCTTGACACGAAAGAAACTGTAACTTGTCAACTGTGGAATTTAGATTGAAAATTCTCTCGTTTTGCACGCGGTAAAATCGAAAAGAAAGTGTGCACTCGTCAAACACAAGATGAGTGCAGCTAGGATATATTTTCTTAGAATTCATATTTAAAATCCAGTTTTCATAAGTGGGTAAGTCGTTTAATAATAGTAACTCTTCGATTTGTCTGATGTGTATTTCATCGAGCTGCTTGAATTCTGAATGAACTCGAAGAGTGTCAGATGTTAATGGAAGTTACAATTAGCGGATTGTCAATGGATCTTGTAATTCCATATTAAAAAGATTAAGCATTGCATTTAAAAAATAAAACGTACGGCTGTCACTCATGATTATAAATGAAAAGCGTTCCGCATCGACAGATGAAGCCACGTTGATAGACATGCTGCTTATTCATTAAAAAATAATAAGCTAACCTACATTCCGGTTTATGCTGAGAATAGCTAATAATGTTCTGAACGTTTAGTGTATTTATCCAACAGTAGTGACATTCTGCTGCACGTTATATCTTCGAACGTTAAATTTATTGCTGCGTCTATCAATACAATTATAATACAAAATAAGCATCCTTTCAAACACGTTTCTCTAACAAATGAAAAATTATTGAATTAAGAAAATATACGCTTTCTCACTTCTAAGCACGCCTTTCTTCTAACTTACAACTATTAAGTTATTGAAGATATTTCTCTCCTATTTCTAAGTACTCCCTTCTACCAAATCTAACTATTGAATCATTGAGAATATACGTTTTCTCACTTCTAAACACACCTTTTTTCTAACTTACAACTATTAAGTTATTGAAGATATTTCTCTCCTATTTCTAAGTACTTAGTTCTACCAAATCTAACTATTAAATCATTAAAAATATATATATCCCACTTTTAATCACATCTTTCTACTCGAAACCATCATTAAAGATACTTGTCATTCAATACTAAGCACAGAAATCTTCCAAATGACGTCAACTAAATCACCTACATTCAAACCTGATTGAAATTGTGCAACTAACGAATCTGATAGCCTATAAAAACAGTCTCAATCTTCATTTAAATGAATTGTAGGAGACGTTCAGTAAGAGAAACACGATTCTTCCGGAGTCGATAGATTCCTTGATCCGTAAGCTTATGTTTCCCGATTAGCTCGTATACGGGAGGTCCTGTCGCAGCGAGCGGAACGACAGAGGTGATAGCGTTTGCTTAATAAGATCCACGGTCTGGTACGAAACACCTCACGTTTCCAATACCGCCGGCACAAGTCGATACCTCTAACGTAAACTTTCTTTGAGCGTGCGGGGTTAATAGTTTTCCAATAAAAGTTGCTGAGGTCGCGAAATCCTATTGCGTCGAGAAGCCCGGGACCGGCAAATGGATGGAGACGCGGTCTACGTACCGGCAAAAACCGAGGTCAGCCCGATTACTTTAGCCGGAACGGAATGTCCCTTAACAGAAAAACGATCCCCGCGAACGATAACGGGATTAATGCCGCCATTTCGGAGGCGCAGCGTTTCGACGCGATGCACAGTGCGGCCTGCGGACAAAACCCGAAAATTCGACTATTCGGATAATGAGGATTGAAGGTTACCAATGTGTTGCTAACTGGTCCCTGCTATACAGAATGATTTCCATTTAAAAAAAAGAACAATTATGCGCGAGTAAATAAAATAAAAATGTACGAACCGCTGAATACTTTCGTGAGTCTGAACATGTAAACGTTCATCCTCCAATGTTTCGTTTCGAGGATAATATTCACGGCAAGCGATTACAGTTGGTGCATCAGCTTGTATTGTTCAACAATGCCTTTGTATCTCGTTTTTGCCTGTGCTCGCGCGCAATGAATCAAAGCAATCTATTCGCTTTCATAGGAAATGACAAGTTGCGATGAGTGATTCAATAACAAATATGGTTCTCCGTTTGGAAAGCGGAGTTGAAATTTTGTTTGTACTTTGTGTATTTATCTTCGAGAGGATTGAATGGAAGATTAAACAGTATGAGTAAATTAAATTGCACTGCTGCTTGGAAATTGCTCGTAATGTTATTATGTGATAATAATAATTAAAGGAACAACAATTATAATTGAAAGAAATATTCTAATAATAGAAACTCCAAGAGTGCTTCTACTGAGACTTTAATTGACTTCTATTCAGTTTACGTATCGCGAAATCAATTTTTTTAATAGTTTCTCAGAGAATCATCCGTTACCTTGTTAATAATTGCAGAATGAAGAAATCAGGAATGGGTCATTTTGACCTGTTTGGTAGTATTAGTGTTAATTTTAACAACTAAGATCGCCATATAGTCTAACTCCAAACACCAGCTAATACAGCCCACTGTACTTACTAACCCTTAGCACTCCGAATGGTTTTATACTCTGTCAGCAACTCTAACTAATTTTATATTACTCGTGATGAAAATGAACAATGTTATAACATTTCTTGTACCTTTTATTTTCCTTCTCAGTACAACATTTCACTGTGTAGAAAATTTGATAATCTTGGGGTAGCCTTTTTAAGATTCATTCAAACATTTAATATATCTGGTACAATATTGGAGCCTACAGAGTTCAAAGGGTTAATAAATAATTTAAAGTTATTTGGAGTACGATAATGGCAGTAATAATTATAAGAAGAACAAGAGGATGTTGATGATGATGGCGATTAGGGATACTGTATTGCAATAGAATCTAACATTCAAGGTTTCCACTCGCAAAGAAATCGCTATCGTTTATCACCCCTGCCTCGAATTAAACTCGTGTATGGTGAACGCATAAATTCAGAGATCGAATTCTCCGGTTGGTGGTGGGAGCCGGTGAATTTTACAAGCAACGGGAAAAGGATAGCCTGGATTGCATGTCGCTGACTCGCACAATGCCTAGAAGTTCGCTGTCGTTATCGTTCCGCGGGATCGTTCATCCATTAGGAGACATTTCCTTTTTCTGGCACGATGTTAACCGCGATGCCTCCGCGCAATGGTAACCCCGCACTTCAAATACAACGCCGAGTAGATTGCGCCGCGACACGGAAGTTTTCATTCGGAAGCAATTTGTTCGGTAAGTCGATGCTCGCGCGGATTCACGAAAATTCGGGACGCGAACGGGGGCGCATTGCGCGCCATTGTTGCGCCGGCCATTTGTCGTTCACTTGGGTTCGATGATTATTTATTCATTTCAACTTTAAGGGGGCGAGTGACTACTAGAATGCCACTGAGAATGAGAATGACATTTCATTAACACGTTGACTGTTATGCCAGTTACTGATGTTCGAAGCTTTCAAATTACAAGAAAATAATTGTAACTAGTAAAGTAATTCATATGAGTACAAGAGTTCAGTTGCGTAAATAATTAGATAATAATGTTATGTAAGAATTGTGATATTAACTAATTAATAATTCTTTCTCTTTATCTTCGCTACAGAAAGAATAAGTGATACATAAAACGCTGTTTTTCGTGACAGTGAACGTGTTAAGGGATGTAGATGTAAGAAAAAATGGAAGAAAGGGAGGAACAAGGTATAAAATGGTGATTATGGAACATTATGAATTTGTCTTCTGAAAGAAGCAATTCAGCTACGGGGAATGATAGGAGATAATGCTTAACAGTGGAAATAACAAGTTGCTTACTTGTATTTCATCATGCAAATTGTTTCTTTATTGGGATCTTGATCGATTTATATTTTAGCATGAGTATTATTAAAGTAATTTATTAGAAAAGTTGGTAGTCGTTTGATATGTATCATTCTAATGATTTAAGTAACGAAATTGTTTTTTGTGATAACAGAATTCTACTATAAATAATGTTTTATATTTCGTAAAAAGAATGTTTTAATATACATATATATATACATATATATACATATACATATTTTTATATAATATTTTATATAATATATATTTTTTTATCACTCACTAAGATTGATAAAAAACTGCTTTCAATGCTCTAAGATTAATAATAGTCAACAAAACACTATGTCTGGAATATTTTTGTAGAAACCACTACCAATGTCCCATCAAAATCTGCGAATCGTGTCGCTTCAACGTGTCCCCTTGTTTTAGTAAGATCGTGTATTATGGAATCTATTGTCGCTGCAAGATTTGGCTTAATGGAATTTCTTGCAGCGGGACAGGAGTCTACCTTAGAAGGAAATTTGATGATAAATTGCAGACATATTGTCTAACCGTATAATAGACACTCTAACATAATTGAATTGCTCTATGCTTTATGCAAAGATACATTAATTCAGCTTGTTGCATACAGAATATAAATATTCAATGAGTCGAGATTAATTCCTCATAAAATTCAGTGCCACGGGAAAATTCATTTCATTTATAATAAATTTCCTTCGATACTGTTAAGAATAGAAATACGATTGTTTTTATAGGACAAATAATAAGATCAGTGAGTTGTAAATGGTTTTATATCAATTGCACGATGGCACGGACGTTGTATAACGCAGGTGTGGAACTGCACGCGATTCTCTGCACGCCGCAGACCATATTTTCGATGATTACAAAATGCATATATCGAATCCTTCTGTAAAACAGGATTAAATCACACGAACCTCGAAACGTTTCAATTTCTTGTCCAACAAATGCATGTTAATCGCATTACGTTCAGATTAGTAAATTATTGTGAAACTAGAATATATACACGTGGTAGGTATTTTAAAAAAATAAAAGCTCGATGACGCGCTAAATCCGTAATCCGCGGGAGCTATACAAAAATATATATTGATCCTGATCAAAGGAACGTGAAAAAGGGAATCTACGAAATTGTCAACGAAAAGCTGACGAAAAAGATAAAATAACCGTGAAAGTGAAAGTGTAATATATTCATTTAAAAGGTATTATATTATATATCTCTTTGTTGTGCAGAAATTGAAAATGATAATGATTAATGCTTCACTGACTTTCAAAAACTTGTCAAAACTTGTCTCACTCACCACTTGATTTCATACAGTAAAACTATAAAATTTGATATTTAATATTATACTTCGTATAATGCACCAATTTGGAAATATTGAAGTAAAATAGCTTTCTTCCTCGACGTATGTGTGATTTCTCGACGAGTTCCACAAAATGTCGTCTTCATCTCATCAGAAAACGTTCAAATATTTCTAGTGAAAAACCGAGTGCAAAGGGTTAAGGAATTGTCTTTTTCTGTATCTATCGTTACTATGTCTCGACGTTTCGCAGGTTAAAGTGGTCTTTCCGGTAACTTAAATACTAACTTCGTAAATAATTAATAAAGCAAGTACTTACGTAAATAGGTTTCATGTCGATGTCGTACTCCCTTGTGGTGGATTGTCGATTTTGTCACTGGTTTGACGTGCTCCGATTATAATAAGTGGTTTACTGAATTCAATCTAGTTTACTCCTACTTTAACGTTGAAGATGTAATGGCTTCCTAATATGTATGTATTACGTGACAGATGTCAATTCCACGTTCAAATTCTGTCTACGTACATCGTTTGCAGTTCTATAAATTTATATTCGCGAGAATCTAAATGTGGATAGCGTAGAACCATTGAACATATCTCTGTTCTGTCATCTGTCATTTACGAAAAATGCTGAGCTGCCAACAAAAATATTTTCGGTTCAATTTAGAAGCACGAAGGAAACCAGCACACGGGAACCGATAATTAAGTCACTGAAAGCATGTTGATATGCTTCGTTAAATTATTAAGATTAGTAGCTATATACGTACATAACTTAATCAACGTTTTTTTTTCAGAAACACAAAAGAACGTATACGTATATTTTATTGATACGATAAATATAAATTCACTAATTGTTATCTAAAGTCCTTAGAAATTCTTTTCCCCTTCTTTCTCTTTAATCGTGTATTTCCTCAAATCTATATAATCACCAACAAGTGCTTTTGTACCATTGCATTATCTCTGATTTTATATTGATTGACATTAAAACTATAAAATGGATCAAAATGACTTATTCCTAGTGTCATTTCTTTGCAATTATTAAAAAGATAAGAACTGTTTCTCTGAGAAACTATTGAAAAAGATTTAGCTATAGGCAAACTGAATTGCGAATCAATTAACCCTTTGCACCCTGTAAACTCCACTACGGCACCGTTTATAGTATCAAATATTTTAGTGAATAAATTCGAAGAAAATTAATCTAAGGTTATTTGCTGTGAATGCTAATGTTGTCCAGAAAAGGAAATAAATCTAAGGAATTTTATAACATAGTATTTTCTCATTTTCGCCAGAGGTACCAAATGGCGTGAAGTCACTGTTTGATTACAAAATCAATTGGATTGTCAAAGGTTGAAGTTTCAATAGATTCACTCTTGGAGTTTCTACAGAGACATTTCAGTCAATTGAACTGCTCGATGGTTGTGCTGTTAACTCCTTGCCTTACAATTTATTTCTCAACCATGATGTATACAACTATGTTGCCATTAACAATTTATTAAAAAGAAAGTAAAATTCTAGGTACATTCTATGTCTACGTTTCTTCTAAAGTATAATAATTGATAACGAACGAATAATATTTTGTTTAAATTCACAAGAATTGAATAATATTCATGGTTGTTAAATTCTGTTTAAACTCTTTGCCACGAGTTTGACACGTTATTATAAGGCAAGGGGTTAACAGCAAAATGAATTGTCTAAGCATTGATGTAAATATAACGGTGGGTCGAGTAATAGAATAGTTTAATAGGTTTCTAATGGTAATAAGCCCTTGCACTCCCACATTCCCACAACACTGCAGGCTAGGGTTGGCGTCTTTGGGAGCTCAGGTGTGCGCGGCAGGATCGCAATAAAGGATTTTATTCCAAAGGAGCCAACCCGTTGATACTGAAGCAGTTACGGCTGCTTTTGAACCGTTCATCTGTTCGAGTTGCGAATGAGAGTACAATGCGTCAATTGCAGTGGAGCGGAAACAACAGACCTTCAGAAAACCTTAATTAAAGTTTGAACTTACCCGTTACCGTAACTCGACCGCAGCTTTTCGAATAGTTGCCGTAGAATAAACCGGAAAATAGTTTCGCACCGTTTGCAGCGTATTATTCATTTCTTCTAAAATGACACGGAAATTAACCCGAGACTCTCATAAACGAGAATTTTATAACTTCTCGTGTATACAACGATAGTAGTTCAATGTTCCGAAATGAAAATTTAGGGGTCCTTATTTAACACATGTAATTTCAGTATAGATTTGTGTATCAAATGTTCTTTAAGGTTACAAGTTTTCAGTTTTAAGCATTTATATTTCAGAAAGATGCACAGAAGATCAAATTCTGAGTTCAATAGAGTATAATATATATTTAGGTTCTTCATGTTTCATAAATACTATTTACATTAATTATACTTTTTACTTTGTCAAATTTGCATAGAGATATTTGAATACCTGCAGTCTATTAATTATGGATAAAATATTCGTATTCTATTGTTTCAATACATGTTTTAATATCTAGACCATATAAAATATGATCATATAAACGTATTATTAAATAGTAATATTATTTAATACCATGTCTTAACATTATTATAATTAAAGAATTATTATATGAAACTTATATTATTACAGAAAAATTATTATACAAAATTGTATAAAAATTCTCCATGATATTTCAGTGAAACCAAGGTCTAATTTCCAACAATGTACAAATGCTTAATCATCAAAGTACACGATTGCTACTATCATTCACATTCTGCCAGTGTTGTTGGAAACTGCGATTACCATTGCAATAGAAATCTGATGGCTCTGATGAAGTGAATTCATGTAGTCAACTGAAGTTCGTCGGAATGAACTTTTTATTGCACTTAATATAGTTGAGAGCGGACTTTAGTGTGTCTAAGACAGAAATCATAGGGCATAACAACTTAATAACGTTAGCGTGTGGAGCAGTGTTAATCGTACCGAGTTCTGTAGAACTCTCAAGCAGTTCGCTAGGAATGTCGTGCAATAAAGTTCACCCTTTGACGTGTTCTTCTCATGCGAACGTCGATAGGGTATGGCGCAACTGAAACCTACACTTGTTACTTACTACAGTAATAACCTCAAACTGGAGTTTGCATGTTAAGATTGAGCAATTGAGCAGACACCCCGCTTGCCGGGACCGAAACTGACGAGTAACTTTGGTAGACCGAGATCTCTGATTCTTTAGTAACTTTCTACCGGTGATTGTTCTATATAAGAAACAAAAGTCAAGTTTATAATCAAAGTTTTATTAAGAATATATATTGCTTAAAGGAAATTCCATGGATATAAAAATACTACACAATCAAACAATTTTCGACGTGTGTTATGATCGCGGAGTCAGAATGGAAGATGAGAAATTTTTGGAATTCAGAGCGAGTCAGTCCAGCAGATAGAAAATTTCTATTTTCTGTATATATCTACAATATTTATATTCAAGGTTTTATTAAGAATATTTATTATGTAAAGGAAATTCTATAGATATAAAGATACTGCATAATCAAACAATTAATCAAATTAAATACATCATTATTACAGCAAACACTTAAGCTTTTATAGCAAACTTTTATACGACAGCAACTTGATAATTCAATTTCGAAATACTTTTAATGTTTTCTTTTTGTATTAATGTAAATATACAAGGATGTCATTTTACTGGCTGCTACTGTAAATAGACAGCTTCTTGAAGATTGTATGGCAACAAGTTGAATAAAGTTCAATGAAGAAAGTTTAATAAGTTCAAGGAAGTACTAAGAAATGTTCTAATTTATTTAATATTAAAATTCTAGACGCAGTATATAATTTTAATGTTGAATCCTGGTCTTTGTGATTATTGATTATTAATAATTCATATCCGCGTAAGCATTTACAGGCTAATTGTAACAGCATACCTGCAAGGAACTTGTGTTCTTGACAATGGTAATGAAGGAATATATTGAGTAATAGGATACAAGCACGAAATGACCAGTATTCTGCGTTTATAAAGGGATATATAGTTGGCTAGTCCCTTTAAGCTCTCCATTAGGATTGCCGGAGATTCCGCATGCACGACGCTAGATTAAACAATAAGATTCCGGACGGGATAATTTGTCAACACGGGAAACGTGAGTATTCAGCCTGACGTGTAATTAGTGACGTACATTCGAATGATCATAATTCACGAAATATAATTCAAGACAAAAATTTCGTTCTACAGAATTGCATTCAAAGAAGATTCGGAAACGATGGAATATTCTTTAAAAGCAGTAGACACCTACTATTCACTAACAAAATATTTGTCGCCTACTGTGATAAAATAAACGGTATAAAAATATAATTTCATAATGATTAGAACGTGCCATATCCTTGTAAATCAATTTATAGAAACCAGAATAAAACTTTATGTTTTCTTCGTTGATACTTCTATTAAATTAAAAATCAAATTAGATATTCTACGTGTTATTGAAGTTTTTATAAATACATAAAGTTGTTCAGTCTATTAATAATAAGATGATAGACTAAGATGATATAGAGCACTTAGCAATTAAATCTGAATTTAGTCAGGCTAAATACACCCAGCTCACTATTCACGAGTATTCGCGTACTCGAGTGGTCAATTAAAAATTTCCTGAACCGTTGGATTGAAGAAAAACAAGTGTCTCAGGCGAAAGACCCAAAAATTGATCATCGATAGGAACTTAGCATTCTAGAATACACAATAATTCACGAATAAATTGACAAACGCGTTAATCAGCGAACAACTATGCTAAATAATCAAACCATAAAATCAACGAACAAAGAACTGAAACAAAACATATAAACAAATACCCCTGTCGAAACGTTTAAAAAATTATATTGTTTTAGTCGAAGACATTCCTGGAACAAAGAAATACTAGAAACAAACTAACCAATTACGCTCATTGTCAGATTAACCTATTCAATGCACAATGGTTGAGTAAATTGTCGCTGTTGCCGTTAACAAGTATTCGCATCAGCGTCTTCTTTAAAAACTGCACGATGCTCTTTGCTGAAGAGAAGACTTCCGAGCACTGGAGAACCATTTCGCGCAGAAAGTCTTATTCAAGGGGGATTAATTAATAATAATTGAATGTCGACATTACGTGAAAGGCTGAATCTTCCTTTCGGAATCCTTTTGGTGGAGCATGCTTGAGTGAACGAGGGGTTGTGAGTCGACGAGAGTGCTTCATCTTACCTCAGATGCAGCGGTAACTGCGCTTTAAGAGAGTATAGGTCCCTGACGCAGCAGAAATATGACTTCCCCGTCGAGTGATAATAAGGAAGAACGAAAGCGTCATTTCGTTTAATACTACTTCCTTCTAATTCTCAATCATTTCGTCAACGATCGGGCCTTGCTTGAACAAGCTCGTTACACCTACCGGTTGACATTCTTATAATAACAATGATAATCAAAATAATCTTATTCAGACAACAAATTCCATTCCAGCCTCGTAACTGAACAATTTTTATTCCACTTCAGAATTCAGAACTACGATAGTAACATTTATAATCAATACAATTACAAACAGTTAAGAACCATACACATCAACAGTCAATATAACAATTCTACACAACAATATCATACACCAACAATCAACACGATGATTACATATAATCGATAACCATTTTATAACAAACACAAACGAAAAACGATCTCACTCCGCGACAAGTTAACATAATAAAACACCCTACTTCTCCTCGAGTGCAAAAGGGAGTTGCACGTTACATCAATCTCCCGTTCCCCATAGAACGATTATACATAGAACAAAGCTACAGGAGAGCCGAGTGTACAAACACTCTTTCCGTCCACCGTGAAAGCAGAAGATCCTTAGTCCAACTGGAATCAAACCGAGCAGGGTGGTAGGCGCGGTGTATTTACATCGACAAAAGGGACAATCCCCTTTCCCCTTTTTTCATTACGATTCCATTGGCCGGGCAAAGTTTCGCAAGTTCGGCACGACGGAACGACAGGAGCTTCTTAAAGAACAAACGGCCCTTTGAAGTGGCAAGAAAGCCAATCCGGTCGCTGAGCGTCCCGGGCGCAGGGGCACCGTGCCGTGAAATTCAAGTCGACTACACTTCCGGCCGAAGTGTAATCCGAAGTTCGCGCACGGGGGAACTTGAGATCCCGGGACATCCAAGTTTCGAATTGCTGCGGCGGATAGATTATTCCGCGACGCGATTTCATTCGGGGCCGACTTCAAACCACCGCGCGCCGGCAACTTCGAATTCGTTAACGTTTCATGCGGAACATCTGGCGAGCTGCGCGCCGTTCCGCCGAATTCATCCCCGTTGCCGGACAAACATCGCGCCCCCGCTTCCGCCGTGCTCTTCCCTCTACCCGGAGGAATCGATATTAATGAACTTATTGCTTTGTTGTCCGCCATCGAGATACACCGCCGCGCAGCGCCGCCTTTCAGGATCTATCGGTACACGAACGATTTAATTGACCGGCTTAACAAAGCGCTGAAAGCGAGCCGCGCGACCGACTAATGAAATTCCATCTGGAGCCGGGTGAACGGGTTCTTTAAAAAGGAAGAGGATCGCGGGAGTTTGATTCGATCGTCTTTCCGGTGACTAGATTCCGTTATGATTCGTGGGATTCGGTTTCCTTGGGTTTGCAGTTTGTTTAAGGTAATTTTGCGATAGATGGTTCTCTCAGGGTGAGACGGATTGATCTTATTTATATTGTGAATTGCTTCGTGAGATCTGGTTAGTTTGTTGCTTCCAGCACTCGATGGTTTAAGGTGGGAATTATTTTCTTTATACTGGGGAATTGTTTTCTAATGGGTTTAGAGTTATTGGATTGAGTTTGGTTGCAAAGATAAACTATGACCGATCCAACTACTTTGTTACATTGTAAGGAATGTAACTTTTATATTTATTTTCATACTTTCATGGGATAAGTTCATTTTTCGTTTCAAACTTCGAGGAATTAATCCTTTGCTCTATGATTTCTTTCTCGACTATGACACGATTACTTTATCGTGAATAAAGTATTGAAGAAAGGGAAATTCTGGGCATATCCTATGTCCACATTCGCTTCGAAGTATAATAATTAATAATAGAAGAAGAATATCTAATTTGAATTCACACGGACTGAGTAATATTTGCGTTTGTTAAATTCTGTTTGAAATCTTCGTCACGAGTCTCTCACGTTATTGTAATGCAAGGGGTTAAAATAGGGTTTACAGAATATCGAGAAGTGGGAATGGTCCCAAGAAAAATAAATTCGTTCATAAGACATAGCAGAATCGAGTTTTAGTTTGAACAGTTCAAAGTAATGCTAGTATTTGTACTTAGATTGTTAAAATAATTATTTAGAGAGTTCCTAAATATATAAAATGATATAAAATAAGAAATAAATGAGAATGGTAATTTAAAATATAATTTGTCGAACTAAATAATTTCGTTAGCATAATGTATTTTATTGGATTAAGAATTATTTTTTAGGATTTTACATTCTTTGGAAGGATTAATTAATATGAGTTAATCTAAGGAAGATATGAAGATTTATTTGAATGTTTCATATTTTTCTTGGAAAATGTAAAGAATAATACTAAAAGTTTGTACATTTTTAATTTTGTAGTTTATTCTTTTGATAAGCAGAACAAGTTTCAAACATACTTGATTATTAAATTTGTTGCAATTTCAGCTACACGATCGTGCGACGAAAACTGCTGCGCCCTCATTTACAGGAGTCAAAGCGCTGTTCGTAACTCCGAAGTAATTCCACCTTCCCAATAAATAAACTCTATACCAGCACGCGAATATAACCAAAGGAAATTTCCCTTAGTTAGGAACTTAACAAAATACATACTTACATATAAGTACATGGGTAGAAATGTTATACACATTTAGATAAATTCTCTTTTAATAACAAAGACATCACGTAAATAACATTTATATAGTATAAACACTCAAAACATTAAGATTTTACAGTCTGTCTTCAGAAATAACTTACAAAAAAATTCACTGGTCACCAATTACCTTGTTTAATGGAACAAGGCAAATCATTTCATTCTGACATACAATAGTCATACAAAACCACAAATTCATACAAAAATACTCTAGCCACTAAACCCTTTTTCATCAGACAAACCAATTTGTTTCTTTATTTCTTCGCGCGACGATTACTACAGAAAGACGCGAGTTCTCATACAAATTCACCGATCTCCAATTCCTTGGTCCACCAAAGGAAATCAAATCTTATAATCCGTACACACGATGATTACCACACAAGAACACAGTGGTTTTCGAGATCACAAAGAAATTCGCTGGTTGCCAATTACTCCGACTTCTCCCAGTATTCGCGGAACAGAGCCGACTTAATAACGACGAAACATTTCACGTAATCATTAGCGGCAATGCGCAGGAACGAAGGAAAATCGAACGGGAGTGAAGTGCACGTCAGGCAGGGTGTGCTACAGATAGTCCAAGTGTTACCCCTTTCCTCGCTCATTCGAGAATGTTTCATGAAAATTACTTCCGCCACTGACGCGTCCGCCCTTTATATCCGAGATACCCGACAGACGCGTCGGGTGAATTTACATGGCAAGACTTTGTTTCGCGCGGAACAGAGGCCGGTGTATCGTTTGGTTAACAAGCTCGTCTCGCGTTCCCTCATCGAGAAGCGGGATTTTATCCCGTGAGAGCGAACCTTTCGTTCCGACGCTGACTCATTTACGTGGCGAATCCTATTCGAGAAATTCTGATTCTTTTGATCCGTCTGGCGGCCGACGATCGAGTCGCTCCTGAAAAACATTCGATCGTTCCGACGAACCTACCCATAAAGGACTGTTTACTACATCATCCTCGACTTTCTTCTTTTCTTTCTCCCTTCTTTCATTCTCCGCCCGCTCGCTGAAACCGATATCTAACGTCGTTATACCTCGGATCACAGAGCTCTCCGGCGCGGAGTGTTCATTAAATGAGGATATTCCCAATGTATGATGCAAACAGGAATACTTGAATTGTAAGCAGAATGTATTAAATATTTAAACATTGTTTGTGCTTGTTTTTAACGGTGATATACCTTTATAACGAATTACCATGGATATCATGGTATTCAACGTGCAAGAGATTTCATTCGAAAAAGATATTCCATATAATGAGAGTTTTGATCGTTTATTAATGAAAGGTGCTAAATGTTTGAAATTTCTGTTTCTTACTGTTAGCTGGCTTGTTTGTGTATATTATATTGTAATTTTATTGAATATTTTGTTGAATTCATTCACTCGAATGTTTCCAACCAATGAAGAAAGGTATTGATGTTTATTTAATACATGAACGTCGTTAATTATTATATAGTACTGGGTATAAATAATTATTGACTGAATTCAAATATCCCACGAATGTCGGGAAGCTTTCTGTTTTAATTGGATTACAGCAGTCCTCTCGTATTGCACATATATCCTGTCATTTATTTTCTGCCAATTACTTCGTAAATCACTATTATCTGAAACTCAACAATGAATATCATTGAAAAACAGTGAAGTAAAAATATCGCCTCGAATCCGCAGATGTCTCTTATTTTCAGCGCGTCTTTGTAAAGGGAACCGGTACATACATTCGCGTGGAATTTCCCGTACATACAAATTAATCCCACGAAACGTGAATTTCCATAAATATCCGGCATCTGTATGATATTCTCGTCATAAAATGTTTTTCCAATACCGCGGAGCATTCTTCAAACCCAGAAACCATGAGCATCCATTTTACGTATGCGCGGCTGAATAGAAATAGTAGGAAAGCTCAGCGTCTTTTTGTCGGGCGAAACTTTTCCAAACTAGCGTTTTCTAGCCAAAACGACATTTCCAGGGATTCATAGGGGTCTTCCAGATAATGGATCCCTTTCACCTGTTACCGCGGATAGAAATGCAGCCAAGTTCGTCTGAATCCCCGCAGTAGAAGAATAAGTACTTGACGTGATATCAAAAGATTCGGGAATATCGATAGAACAAACTGCGCCGGCAGCTTTTCATCCGCGACGAGAAAGACACAGAGCTTTCACCGTGTGATTCCTTCGCAGCTTTGGCCCTCTCAATTATCGTTTCAAACGCTTTGCTATTTAACACTGAAACTACCAGACGGGTCGTATCAACTCACTTCAGAATTTTTATTTCGCAATTATTTCAATTATGATGGCGATTTTGCGAAAAATTTTTAATTCGATTTGCGCCTTTGTAGAGATACAAGACTAGGAAACCCTTCGAATCTCAAGAAACGTGTAATTTTTATACAAAATTTTAAGTCACTCTAATTGCTTGATAATTTTAGTAAAATTCATTTTCACTTGTTATTTCGCAAGTTTCCAGTATTAATCGAATAATTGGAAATGTTGACGCTTATTACGTTGATCATTGAATCGGAGGTGTTCCAAAAATATATTTTCATTTGAAAATTTTCAGTTTCTACGATTTCAGTCTACATCTCTCTACTTTTCAATTTCAATTTTAATCTAGATTTTATACGATTAAACGAATTCATGCATTTAAATATTCATATGCGAATGGAAGAATGAAAAGAAAATTTGGTTCGTTCATTGTGAGTCTCATTCAGTTGGAAATGTATGAAAAATTTCATTAGTTTTCATTCATTCGTTAGCTTTCATTTCATTACTTTTCGTAATTATGTTTACTAGATGTATTACTTGTTTTTACACGGTCCACAATGTTCCACGCGCTGGCGTATAAAAAGCTTATCTTACGATTGAAATTCTGAACAGCGCGCAAGCGTTCGGGAATAAAATACATCACGGGGAAATTTGTTGCAGCGTCACAAACACCTGGAAAAAGTTAATTCTTTGCCGCGACAATTGAGGATAGTTATCGCGTGGAGCCGTTTATATCCCGGAAAAAATTGCTGGATATATCTGCACCCTCGTGACAGATTTCTACGTCCTCCGAGTCACGTTTTCGATTCACTCTAGAAGAAAAAACTCGATAGCGGGTGAAAAATTCGTCACGATAGCTACAATTGCACCGCTGAGAAACGATGGAAATATATACGTTCCCATAGAAATTGTGGTATGCCGGTATTAACTGGCGATTCAAAACAAATTGTACGAACAAAATTACAGTAATTGCAACTCTCAAATGTTGGATCGCTAAACTTTTTAAAAAAACAGCTTTTAAAAGTCGAACACTTAAGAGAATACCATAAAACCGAATGAAAAGTTCTACGTTCTTGTAGTTGCAACCTAGTTTTCATGAATACAAATGAATGTTTGAAACATTTTCACTCTCGAGATGAACAATTCGAAAAATGAGAGGAGTACTGTAGAATAAAATCCTCTAGGTTATTGCGACTGTAGTTATTTTTATATCGTTTCGATTTCGAATCGTTTCCTTAATTTTCACTGTAAGAGGAATGACAAAGAAATATATTGCTAGTGAGAAATTTGGAAATATTATAATTACACAGAGCACAGTTAGATTTGTCGATTTATATGCTGGCATTTGTTAGAGGACTGTTTCTACGTCCATGGCTCGTCAGTCAAAGCGATTCTACTTTGTCCATAGTTCAAAGAGCATCGAGTGGTCAGTCGAGGCAGATTAATTGTGACGGCGAGTACAATTACAATTTATACTTTTGCTACACGCTAGACTGCTTCTTTGCCCTGTGCTCGTACGATTTCATTCGGTTGCGTGCGTTCGTGGTCATGATTTCTATTGAACGTGCAGAAGTAGGAAAAAGTAAAATCTGATTTCTGAGTGAGAGTTCAGTGAATGCAATAGTGATATAATGGCAACTGCTGTTACAAAAACTACTCTTCTATTATGAATTTCCTGGGAGGAAAGAATTTCTTTACTCCTCATAACTATATTCTTATTTTACAGATTCAATTTTAATGACAATGAAATATGTTTAAATTTTTAAACAATGAAGAATCAAAGGGGTATTTATATTAAAAGAAACTTTTGTTATAAGTTTAGTTCACCGTTATGAGGCAAGTTTTATAGAATGATTACGAAAATTAAGATGATCAAATTTCGTTTCATTAGTAATAACACGTTGACAGTATTGTTTCCATTTCTTTATCGAAACGGAGAAACTGTTACAGCTCACATATTTCGAACAACGTCGTTTCAACTACTTAATTCTAATAGAAAAATATTGCATAAAATAACAAGTTTCGTGGTTTAGCAGTTTCAGTGTTTAAATCTCGACAGATGCACTGAAGTTTGCAAAGGAATTCCAAAAAGTCAATTTAACTCGGTGGTTTTAGATTTGAGCCGAGATCGTGCAATTCGAATTGTGTAAACCGAGAACTAGGTGTAGATGTTCACTATAAATCTTCTTCCTATAAAGTCTCGCGAGGGCCATTATATGTTAGCCACCTTTTATCAACGTGAAGCAAGAAATATCCACATTCCCATTAAATTCAATTTAAACTTCTCGCCGATCGTCCGACTCGATATTGTAAGTCAAGGGGTTTGAAAGATGGCGCGACCATCGATAATGTATTATCATCGCGTTTGGCGGCTTTAGTTTACAGTCAACGTCCGCGAAGTAAAAGCGGGTACCGTCTTAACAGGAGAAGTTATGGTTTATTGCCCAGAATTTCGAATTTTCGCTTCGACTGGACTTCAATGGCAAGCAGGCGTGTCATAAACCCGAGAGTTCCCGTGGGGTAAGATATAAATTAGTTTAACGGTTCTTGGAAACCGATACGCCTGGACAGAGGATTCAGGACCCGGAACAAACTCCGGGTCGTTGCCAAAGTTCCGTTTACCTTCAGAATATAGGCCAGGTATTGCTTTGCGTGTCTCCCTGGGAAGGGTTGACCCGCGATAGACAAAAATCAGAACGAGGATCATTCTCCTTTGAATGGCTTACACAGCTTGTATTATACAAGGTGTTCGCACTATTACTAGCCAGCGTTCTTTTTTTGTAAATATATGTATGTGCGTAGCAGCGTCGACAATTATTTTAGCGACGATCAAACGACGCGGAGGAATTGCGTTGGATGAAGTATTGTCGTACGTGTATTAACCCTTTGCACGCGATAGTTTTTCACTGGAAATATTCTATAGTTTATCATTAGATGTAAACAAGATTCTTTATAATGAATTTAACCAGAAATCACACGTAAATTAAGCAACAAAGCGATTTTCTTTCAAATATTCCACATATCGATGCAGTATACAAAGGCTAATGGTAAATAGGAAAGTTTGTACTTTTTCTGTATCAAATCATCTGGCAATTGGGAGTCGCCTCCCAAGTGCAAAGGGTTGACACATTGTATGTGGGAAACGTAAAAGTACTATCTTCATGTACCGTAGTACTAAAGTACTAAATAAACACTTGTGTAACTTCATTAACATTTTTTATGAAAGTAGATAGATTATCAATTCCTTTTGTGTATGGTTGGTATTTCTATTTGCAATGGGAACTGTAGAGAATATGTTGAATAATAAGTAAATGAATTGAATGTAATATGTTGAAATTAACAAAATGGGCGCAATGTGTTAAGTGGACTGTATTTTAGATGACTATCACACTAAGTGGTGACAGCTGACTGCCTGACTGGTTAGTGAAAAAGCGATGAACTGTCTCCTCGTCCCCGACCGCGACAGCTCGTATCGAGTATGCTGAATCTTCTTTTTTATTTCTCCAATAAACGCATCTTCACCATTTCTTAAAACTAGTTAACCCCCTTTAACCAGCCCCTTTCCGAGCGGGGGTGGGGGCAAAGTACGAGCATGGAAGAATTCTCGAAGTTTCGATGAGTCGCGGAAATTTCCTTCGGGTCGACTCTTGTCTGGCAGTGTCGTCGTGCACATGTTTTAGCCGACCCTTCGGAAAAACCGAGTTTATCACCTGCTCGGTTATTAAGACTGATGAAATGAAAATCTAAAGCCACTGTATGAAATTCTAAAAAACTAAGGTATACTTTACTACCGCGACGGACAGATGCTGATTGTAGAAAATAAAACTCTAAAATATTGACGAAGGATAAACACTGAAATAAACTGTCTATTCCGTTCACGTCATAAGCTAAACTTCGAGAATTTCTAATTACGTTCGTATAGGACGAAACAAAGTATTAGGAAAAAATGAAAGAAGAAAAAGTACTACTGCTTTTTATACGCAACACAATGGCGTATGTAATCTTTTTGGGTTTATACTGTTTTGTTAGATCTGAAGGTGCTCTTCATTTTTTTAAATGGAATGCCGTATACTTTTTTTATATCACACATAAGCGTGTGTCTAGACGAATTCATTCCTATACTGCAGAGTGACATTTAAGGTCATGCAAGATCAGAAATGGAAGAAACATTTTGAACATTTCTTTATATCACTATCCTAAATCGTGGTACAATCGTGATTCTGCGAAAGTGACTCGAGGAAGTTGAGCAATTGGCAAAGTTAAGTAAATCGACAAATGAGGAAAATCGATGGAGTCGAGGAATTGTAAAAATCGAGAAAATTGAGAAACTAGACATCAAGATAGCCGAGAAATGGAAAAATCAGGAAATTCGAAAGATCGAGAAAACCGTTTTTAAAACTGCTCGAGTATAAATGATCGTTGAACGCGTGTTCATTTAAAGAACGCAAAGTGTGCAAAGTAAAAATTATAGAGGTGAATATTAATATATAATTTACACAACATAGTAATTAACTAAATTTAACTAGTTTCATTCACAAAGCATAAAACGCTAAATGCACGGTTAAATTTGGCTAATGGCTAATTCCAGATTCTTGGCGACATACTGTCCCAAAAATGTTGGGCATATCTAGGTTAATGATGTTATTTTATTAATTAAGTGGTTTCGTGGCACAGTAAGTGCGTTACGCGATACATTTAAAAGCTGTATGCGCAGGTCAACAGTAATTCCGTTTTTCAAGAACTTTCAGCTAGAAATAATGCAGCATCGCCTGTGGGACGTTTAATTAGCATTAATTTCTTCAAAATGTCCGCGATATACAATTCGTTGTGAAGAGATTAAATTGTTTGTAATAAACGAACCGTTCATTTTTCGAAACATTCTAATAGCTAGACAGTTAAAGCAAAATGACAAACAAAATCCCTACTTGTATCGTAATTAGTCAAACATTAAACAGATAATATCGAGTACTCTTATTACTCGATTATGAAATTACTTATGCAAATATAATTTTCTTTCTCGATTGTAGGAATACAATTTGTATGTGATTTAGTCTTATCTATCTGAATTGTAATATAATTTATTATCTTAAATTTTTATATTATAAAACTTTGCTAATGAAATTATTATGGAAATATAAATATTTTATTAAAGATTTATAATATTCAATATCATACATCGTTAATAATAATTTTATATTTATCTTATATTAACAACGATTTATTCTATAAACATTTATTCTGACATTTAATATTTTCTTTTCATGTGCAGTTTTATTTTTAATGGCGCGTATGAAATCATCGATGAAAAAAATCATTCATGATCCTGAATGATTCTGAAATTCACGCGCGATTACGAATGCAAAAATCTATAACAGCGATATTTTTTCCGCTGGGCTGAATACGACGGTGGAAAAATATTAATTTAAATTACATCCTTTAAATTTTATTCGACGGTTATTTGAATGTTAATATTTGGCACCGATCCCTTACAATATCTAACGCTGGAATTCACCGTTTCCGCTTTTTATGATCGAATATTATTGAGAACCGTATATTTTAATGCAATGAGTGAACGGTTGAAATAATTGAAACGCCCGCACTGCATATCGCTCTGTAACGCACATTTCCGAATATTCATGTTTGATTGAATTTACCAGGAGAAAAATTTCCAGATTTTAATTTGATAAAGTTACGCCCTTTCTGTTGGTTCATTCATTGAAGCTGTAGGTATGTATGCGTACAGCGAAGTATTTTTCAAAGTATTCTAAATACAAAATTTAATTTCACTGATACGAGATAAATGTACCGAATAAAATTTTTCTTAAGGAAATAAATCATAAATCAAATAATACGTTGCGAAATAAAGATTCTGAAAATCTATGCAACGAGAGTTTATCCCAATAAGATTTTATTTTAATCATTTAATTAAAGAATCTGTGCAAACAAATTGTTTCCAGAAATTCTTATTTGTATATTTATATTTTATTACTTTCGCAACATGTTCTATTAATATTATTTGCTTTTTTATATTTTTATAAAGGGAACCACCGCAGTTGAATTTACGTCTTCATTTGCGAATACTTTTTCCTCGTTAGGTTTTAAATAGACAGAAATAGTTAATAATCCAACAATGTGAGCACCAGTAAAAATGGAGATCGAGTTAAAGTTTCGCAACTTTCGAAATTTCCTCTCGCTTCGTTTTTTTCTGCGGTCTCGCTAGTGGTTACGGTTCACCCGCAAGCCTCTCATCACCCATTTTGAATTTTTTCCACGGCAGAAAGTGCGATCGCGAAAGTTTACGTACACCCATCAAATATCAAATATTAGGTCATCCCATAAGTAATGTCATTCTTTTACACTAACTTCTAGTATAAAAAATTAACGCTCAAGTTCTTTTTTCATTATCGTCGTACCGATCATCATCGCGCACGACCTCTCCCCAGTTAATTTCTTAATGCCATTTTCAACATAGATTTGACAAATAAATGGTCAATGATAAATATTTAAATAGTAGATTAAAAGATATCTTACAAACTAAGATAGAAACGAAAATCACTTATGGAGTGAGCTAATATCTACACCCCAAATTGTCAAACATATTTTACAGAAATGGTTCCTTCGTTAGCTAAAGTGAGCAATGTTAATAAACTAAACCGAACATACGAAATTACGAAATCTCCGATACAGTCATTAGACAATTTCAACACTACCAAAATTATCAAGGGACATCTTCCGAATTTTGAACTCAAAATTATTTTCCGAGTTTAGTCGTGCATTCCGAATTGACTTTCCGACTTCTTCAGTAACAATTATAAAATTAACTATAGGAAATGTCCAAAATTCAATTGAAACAAACGATGAAACTCAGAAAAGCAATTTAAGTTAAACTTTCAAAAGATGTCTATTGACATCTTCGGTAGAAATAGTGTTAAAGAGCGCAAGATTTGACGTCACAATTACTACAGTAACAAGTGTTCTCCACCGTTAACATATCTACGTAAACCTTTTGTAAATTTCCGTGAGGTTATGATTTCGATATATTTATATCTCCTCGTAAACCGGTTCATAAAGCGCCGCCATTTTTCCAGGGTTTAACCTTGATCGATAAATGAACGATTCATTGCCCGGATATTTCGCTTCTGCGGTGGATTTATCCCGTGATGAATACATAATATCTTTTTTCGCTCGAAAATTATTAATGATAAACCAACTATTTTCAAGCTGGAAGGCAATCGTATGGGAAGGGATTGCTGGTGTATTCAGCAGAAACGTTCATTGATGTAGTAAATCCTTATCTGATGCCGAACTTCGCCGGTTGCTCTTTAAAAACAGTGAATTTGCATGGACATTTCCCGGTGAACAAATAAAAAGTAATCTGTGCGGAAACGAACCAGTTTTTGTGCTTCCTGAATCGCAAGAAAGCGGGGCCAGGTTTAGTGAATGTTTGGCCGTTCAGAATAATCAGTGAGTCCATCGTCACAGGCAATTCTTTTTTTTATTTCAACTTATTTTCAGGTGGTCGCATTAACGGTGAAGCCATTAGTGACCAATAACATTTGGATATACTACTTATTACTTAATAATACTTATTCCATAACGTTTATTATTGTATAATTCTATATAAATATAAATATATAAATAATATATTCTATAATTATTTCTTATAGTATAATAATATACTAGTACAAATAATATTGCAAGGTTTAAAGAATAGACGTACGAATAAAATTAACCGAATAATTTATTTTGATTCGTTATTGTTATTCAAATAATTCCTTATTCGAGTTATTCGTTTAAAGAACCTTCATCTATTATTTGGTATTTATTACTTCTGATTCGCAATGACAAATTTGGTTGAAAGCGTGGATATTTTATTTACGGTTTTTGTTTCATTGTATATTCAGGTGTAGAAGAAATTATTGAAAACAATGAATAGAGAATGGCGAGTAAATTGAATATATTTATTACTCGCGAACGAGGAATATATTAATTATTCGTTATTGGAAAATGAGAATGGGATTTAATTTATGCTGTCTTGTTCGTTATTCTGTATAACACATATGAAATTATATAATTAAAAATTCAATATTACCCTTTGAACTCTGTAGGCTCCAATATTGCACCAGTTATAATATTACATATTTTAATGAATCTTAAAGAAACTATCATAAAACTATTCAATTTTCCGCACATCCAAATTTTGTACTAAGAAGGAAAATAAAAGATCGAAGAAATGTTATAGCACTTATTATTTTCGCTAGGAATACTATAAAAATTAGTTGCAGTTGCTGATAGATTACAAAACAACCAGGAGTGCTAAGGGTTAACTCCTTGTCTTATGGTTTCTTTCGCGACTGCTTAATAAAGCTGCTTTATCGATGTTAATAGAAAAATGGAGAAGAAAATGTGTTACTCGACTTTTCATCAGACTCGTGATGAAAATTTTAACTCTTTTTAAATTTTTCTATTGTTAATCGTTAACCTTTGGAGCAAACCTAGACGATAATTCTCGCATTCTTTTCTTTCTAATAAATTATTAACGATGAAGTAGTTTCGCTGAGCACAGTTATGAGAGAAGAGGTTGATTATATTTTCATTTTTCTGTGCATATTGATAAACAACAATTTTCGTGACGAATGGACAACTTTCGAATAGACGTAAATGTCGAAGTGATAATAGTACTCTTTAAATTTCAGTTTAAATAATATGGTAATTACGTATAAAAGAGGCCATTTGCGTGTAAGTGGTATAAAGTTAATAATTCCGACATTTCAAACGAATGCCACGCTATCGTTGTGCATACGAGTAACGAACGTGGAATAAAAATTGTCTTATTTTTCGTTTCAGCTTCACAAGAATTTTATCGCTCGATTTGTTCGCCTTTGCCGGTGAAAATGAATTGAAACGCGGCATTATTCGGGCGATTTTGACGGTACGTAATGCACGATCGTTTCGAGATAACTCGAATTCCCTGTAATTAAAAATGAACGGAACACCGTTGCCATTCGGCTCATTTTTACTGGGGAAACTCGAACAATTTCATTGGCAACACTTCGATGAAAACGTTGCGAGAAAAAGTGATAAAAATATAAAGATCAACATTTTTATTCGTTACAAAGCCATTTACAAGCAATATTCATTGGCGTTGAAGTCTGATTAAAACAACAACAACAACAACAACAACAACAACAACAACAACAACAACAACAACAACAACAACAACAACAACAACAACAATAATAATAATAATAATAATAATAAAGTTCACTATAATTGAAATTAATATCAAGTAGCCTACAGAAAAATATTAATGAAGTATACCTATTATAAAAGTTTATGTGTTGTAACGCTAATTCGGATAAGTCGTAAATATGTCAAATTAACCTTAATATATAAGAATAATCTTTAGTTCACATCGATTAAATGAAAATACCGTTTCGCGTGCGCCTGCGATAAAAATATATTCCCTTGTTCCTTTAAGAAGTTATTACCAACAAAGTAATACTTGCCGCGAAATAAATTCAAGTGAAATATGCAGAAGTCTAGTTCTTGACTAGCAACAAACTTAAACGAATGCGATGACTGCAGCATGTTTCTACAAATTGAGCACACCATTAAACTTTGAATGCTTATTAAAAGTCAAACTTTTTAGATAATAATCAGGAAAATAGTATTATGGGAAAGAATTTTTCTTAATAAATATTGTAATGAAATACTACACCATCAATTTTACCTTGCGCTCTCAAATTTCCCGTAAATATATAAAAATCCACACTCTGCTCATTATTGTTTAACCTTTTGTCTTATGAATTATGACGCAGATAGTACAAAATTACTGATTTCTCGTCAATATTCACATTAATCACAAATAAAATAAGCAACAACACTCTTTTGGCCTGCAAACTGCTTTCAGAATTTTTTTCTAGCTAATGGCAGACTTTTGGTCATCCAATAAGTAATGTCAATCCTTCTTACGCTAACATCTAGTATAATAAATTAATACTCACGTATTTTTCAATCGTCAACATACTGACCATTCTCTATCTTTCGCCATCATTCGATTAATGCTACAATGCCACTTCAAAAATATAACAAACCGTAACAAATATCTTAGAAATAAGGAATCTTTCACGTATTTTTCAATCGTCAACATACTGACCATTTCTCTACCTTTTGCCATCATTCGATTAATGTTTCAATGCCACTTCAAAAATATAGAAAAACGTAACAAACATCTCAGAAAATAAGGAATCTTTCACGTATTTTTCAAACATCAACATACTGACCATTTCTCTGCCTTTTTCCATCATTCGATTAATGTTTCAATGTCACTTCGAAAATAACGAAACGTAACGTCTTAGAAAATAAGGAATCTTTTAATTCCACTTCGAGAATGTGAGGCAGCATAAGAAAATATCTTACAAAATGAAGTAAGGAACGACGGTACTTATGAGATCGCCAAGTAATAGTTGTATCGATCATAGTTGAGAAATCATAGGGCCAGAGGCTGAAGCGTCCTTCGCGTGCGGTTCGGGACGCCAGCGTACTGGTGCTCGCTGATAACAGTATTATGAAAACGAATTTTTCAGCTTCGCTGGCAGATTTATTAACGCACCCCTTTTCCCGGGTTAACGCGATTTCCTCCGAAGTAAACAATTATTTTCCCATTTTTTTCCCCGCGGCGGCGGCAGCGAGTGTGTCGATACTACCTTCGACCCACGAGGTCGCGTGTAACATACGTTATTGGCTGGAACTTCGTTTCTACGTATTGATAATTAGTCGATCGATCCTTCATTTTTCATATCGTGTAATCGATCATTGTTCAATTTACTTGACGATCCCGCGGCACGGGGTTAGGGTGAGCGAAAAAAAGAGGCCGGAAATGTGCATCCATCACGGATCCATTGGAAAACTGTCGACGAGAGGTGCACGCGTCAACCATAAACAGTTTTGACGCATGAGAAATGGACCAGATGCAGCACGTGTATCGCGCTTGTATGTGTCATTCGGGAAACAATGTGCACGGGTAACTTAAGTAAAAAAAATCGTTCTTCGTTTTATTTACGACAGCTTGAGAACGACATAAATAAATACACCTGCGATTCATTTGATTAACAATATAAGAATACTCATTTTTCTATCATTTCGAAATTAACGTTCGCTGGCAGTGTTAAAATTTATATTTTACATAAATAACATGAAATTAATCCTATAGATATTATTATTTAAAGCGATAAGCTGCGGTGTTATATTTAGGAACACAATAACTCGTTTTAGATTCACTTGTTCAATATTCTGTGTAAGATTTGTTGGATTGAATAAAGTATTATAATTACGAAGCTGGTAGCGAACGTAAAAACGATGAACGCTGTTGTCAATAATTTACTCAAAATTTATCGCGAGCATTTACTCCGTGAATTCTCTTAATTTGACGCGAACTAGATCGATTCGTTTTATCTCAGTTATTTAAAAGAATGCATTGCGAATGTAGAAGACAAATTTAGAATAAATATTGTTAATCAATTATGATTGATATTATTGTTATATGAAATATGCTTTATTTAATATGTTTATTTGGTATGATGTATTTCAATAAGGGAAATTGAAGAGAAGCAAATTTGCTGAGTACACCGTCAGAGCAGCCTGTATAGTGCAATACTTAGCATCAAGGATGAAACGAAAGTGATGTAAACAATTTGTTTGCGAATTCATGCGGTGAAGCAATTAATCGCATACGTAGACTGTTTAAAAGTTAAACGATCAATGACACTTTAATTCGACGCAAAGGTTCATTTGTGCAATGAATGTATTACGTTATTATATGAAACGCCCCGGAAGCCAATTAATTACTGAAACGTCATTGTTTTCATTCCCCCGGATTTCTTGGGAACTTCGCGTTTCGGAATTAAACAGTTTTGTAATTCCCCGCGGTCTTTGCGCTTTGATCATGCTTTAATTAAAACCGGGAAACGCGAAAAACATTTTAATAAATAGGTAAACGACATAACGGACTCTTTCCGCTCTTTCTTCATTTTGACAGATCCCTTCTCGGTATTTCTATCGTTAAACAAAAGATCCGGCTGTGCCGCACGAAACGAGAATTCTTTGTAATTCACGAGGCATTATGAACTGAAGTCGTATACTTGATTACGACGTGAATAAATATTTGGGTGAATTTGAATTTCGATAGATATTACGCGAGATAAAGTTAGATATAAACGAAATTACGTTTGAGAAGTTAAATCTCATTTTATAACGTTCTCTATTTTGTAACTTCTCATTTAATCTCTTAGAATTGTTATATCATAATCAGCTGAACATTAAAAATATTCAAGCAAATTTATTTAGAAACATTTATACTTTTCGAATGTTCGAATATGTGAACAATTTGACAACTCGATTGATCAATTTTTTTTATAGATTTATCAATTTTTTAATAGATTTATCATTGATATTAAAAAAATGTGCTAAGTCGTTTAATTATTTCTTCACTGTTTATTACATTTTCATAGGTCCACGGGATGTAATCGATATTAAAATTTATTCTTCTGTAGATTTTACATTTGGCAGAGTATAATGAAGAATTTCTAGTACTATAAGTATTCTTCAGAGCATTGAATGCAAATATTGAGAATCAATGGGCCGGGATGAGCACCTCGCGAAACACTCGGCGATACTGTAATTAATTAAGAAAATGTCTTAAGCGTACCACTTGAAAGCGATTAGTTACGTAGCTTTTAATCCAGAGCAGCAAGCTTCCATTACATCCAATTGCTGAAAGCTTTGAGTCCGTAACCGAGCGATCAGTTTGCGTCAAAAGCGTTTCGGAGATCCGCATAAATGGCGTTTCCCCTGTATATTAAATTCTAGTGGTCTAATTACAATAGAATTCGGAATCTTTAATATATCGGGATTGTAAGTGTTAAGAATAATACAAAAAGAATAAGGGAAAATGCAATTAAATCACTTCTGATTGAGAATAAAAATTATTCATGACTTGGTTTAATTAATAATCGATAAGGAAATCAACTTTCACGGAACAACAAAGAATCAAACATAAATAGGAGGTATGTGGGTAACAAATTCGATATTTAAATTTTATGTATTAGGAGTAATACAGAACACACAGGACAAAATGCAATTAAATCACTTCTGATTGAGAATAAAAATTGTTCATGACTTGATTTAATTAATAATCGATAAGAAAATCAACTTTCACAGAACAACGAAGAATCAAACATAAATAGGAGGTATGTGGTTAACAAATTCGATGTTTAAATTTTCTGTATTAGGAATAATGCAGAACACACAAGGCAAAATGCAGTTAAATCACTTTATATTGGAAATAATAATTATTCATAATCTAATTTAATAAATTGTCAGTAAAGAAATGAACTTTCGCAGGACAACAAAGAATCAGATGAAGGAAATATGTGGTTGACGCACATAAATATAAATTCCCTTGAGATAACGTCATTGACTTATAGCGGTCGGAAGGAAGAGACATCTACGATCCAATTTGTAATATATCTCGAATAAAAGTGGTTCTAGCCTCGGTATTGGCCGACGACACTCTCATAAACACGTACCGCTGCCACGCTCGATCCTATGTCAGAATCAATTATCTTAAACGCAATTTTAGTAGCAGCGACCTCGACGCGATAAATTTTTTAATCTACGCGCTTACATTGCGTCAGGAAACTAGCAAACATTTTGAAAAATAATATAGAGAATTTGAAATTTGTGAATAAAGAAATTAGGATCTCTTTCAATACTTGCTTCAATACTTGCTTGGATTATTATATAAATAATGTTATATAAATAACATTATATCAGTAATATAAACAATGCAGATTTGAGAATAATAGTAATAATATTTAAACAGTAGAAAAGTTATATATGTTGCTGTGCATTCCAGAAATGTAAATTGACAGGTGAATTTAAATAATAGAACAAAAGGGTAATCTTGACTGAATCTAATGTCACTGAATAAGTAGACAATAAGCACTTTTAAAACATTTCTCTTAAAAATCTATTTTCCTCGCAGAAATTTCTTCTGTTTATATATAAAACTGAAAATTTATGAAACGAATTAAGGAAAAATGCAGCACCGAGGGATGTGAAGAAAAATAAACAATATTTGCCTCATGACCAGTTGTTAGATATATTTCTTATACGTAAACTATGCGAGAAAACACGAGTCACTGTATATATCGAAAACTCGAAGTCAAACACTAAGAACCATCGTTGCGATATCTTCCGCGGAAACGTCGTTGTTTTTCCGCGCGCAGCGCCAAAAACAAGCAGCGTCTGCGTTCGATCGCACGCCATAACTTCGCGGAATCGATTGTCCAGAACGATTGGGATTCCCTTGGAACGTTTTAAACCGATATTAGCGTCGCGCGCAATGGAAACGTATAACGTCGTGCCAAACCGAAGGGACGCAAGTAAAAATCGGGACATAGGATGTGAAGGGTAAAAATAAGGAAACAGACTCTGAAAAAACTCTATGTAGTTTCGTATAAAGTTCTGTTGTTCACATGTTTACGACCAGTTTTTATTTCAACAACAATCTCTATAGTTACATATTTTCTAAAATGCAGCAAATCGTCTTTTCAGAATGGAAATAAAATTTAACCCTTTGTGACTAGGTGGGTTTCAAATTGTCCTACTTCTTTTATGACAATTAATGAATAGTGGGATATTTTTTAATATTAATTAAATTTAACTTAATGGAAATTACTTGTACTGTTATACTATTCCGAGCATGTCGAGTTTTTTGTTTCTTTAACACGTTGACTGCCACGGGAGTCACCGATGACAGGGGCATCCAAATTACAAGAAAATAATTGTAACTTGTGAAGAAGAAAATAATTAAAAATTGTGATGCCAAATAATTAATAATTCTACTGTTTAATTTTTGCTACAGAAAGAATAAGCGATACATAAAACGTTGATATTTTTCGTGGCAGTCAACGTGTTAAACACTTTGCCCTATGATTTCGTTCTGAACTGTGACCTGACTACTTTGTTGTTAATAATTTATTGGAAATAAGAGGAAATTCCAAACTTATTCTATGTATATAAATTATAATATATAATTTGCATTCAAACTTGAAATTTTCACCACGAGTCTCACGGGTTATTTTAAGGCAAGAGGTTAACATTGCGTGCCCCTAAAGGTTAAAGAAGAAAATCGTGTTGGCTTCATGCAGTTCACACCATGCATTGCGGTTTTACATACAAGCACACGTGAAAGTGATTCAATACTCTTTACGCAAGATAAAAAATATCGAGCTGTGACGCTGGTCGCGAACCTGTTAAGAACACGATTGCCAATGACTTTTTCTGAAGACTTAATTGAACGCCTTTTATAGTTTTTTAATTATTCATGAATATTTTCAACAATATTTAGAACGCTATTTCGTTTAATGTTATGTATTTCTTTGGAGTACAGGTAAAATTTAAGTTAATTTGGGCTTGTATTTGAATTGTATTTAAATTTGAAGATACATAAGAATAATCATAATCGATGACTACTAAAGTTATCAGTTACGAGTTACCTAATGACAACAGTCCTACAAGTACATTTTCAGGATACTGGGATGTCGAATAAAATAGAGGAAAATCCCAAAGAATATCGACATCCGATCGTCATTAGAGAATCACGCTGAAATAGTTCGATTTCGTTGTGGGTTCGATTGAAATTACACTCCGGACACCACATGAGACTGATTCACGGGGTTGTCGTGTTAGCGGGAAGTGCGCTGTGACAAAATTTAATTGTAACATGACTCTGTGGCCGTCAATTGTGTGGTTAACGAAGAACTTAATAATAAAGCGTTTTCTCTAGTGTTTGCGTTTTGAATTTTCTATGGAAGGTATTTTCGAATACTGTGAATTTGCTTGTGAATTGGACGAAAGTGACAGTAGAATACTCGAGCACGATGAGCTTTTCTGCGTTCAAATGAAAACTCCATTTGCATTTTTTGATCGAAAGTCCATATTACTATTCTTTGGAATAAAACTTTATTATGATCAAATTGTATTCGTGTTGAGCGTTATTCGTTGTTCAATAGATCTGTCCTATACAATTCTGTTTTCAAAATTCCTTATAAATATTTATATAATATTAGAGTTGAAATACCGGTGTCTAAAATAATCGATAACAGGTATTTAACACTAAAATTACCAGACGGGTCCAGATGACCCGTTCCTGATTTCTTCTATTTCAAATATTGAAATGATAACAAATTATTTACCGAGTAATTATTGGAGAAATTGTTTTCTTAATACGCGAACTGCACTATAAGTCAGTTGAAGTCTTAGTGGATTCACTTTTGGTGTTTCCGTGGAAAAATTAGCAATTCGACTGCTCGAAATTTTAGTAGATGAATTTCAAACGTTTCCATGGAGAAATTAGATGGCAATTTGACTGCTCGAAATCTTAGTATATGAATTTCAAACGTTTCCATGAAGAAATTACAAGGCGATTCGACCGTTCGGTATGAGTAACTTTGGTGTCAACGTGTCAAGATAAATGTTCCTGTTCAAGCGTCTAATATGAAGCTCCCCTCCCGTGTTGTTCGCCCAATCGTGTAGGCTCGTCAATTTTTTGACGGTCGATGAAAATCGATGGTCGATCCCACTATGCGTGGTTCGGCGAACATGTAGGGTCATCAAACCGCTTGGTTCCCGAACATGTACTCGTTGGGCCGTGGCGAAGCTCGCTTTCCTTTGACGTGTACTACATTTCACCGGCAAATGACCCATATTCGGTGAACAGCACGTCGTGGGAAGAGGGCTTAAGCTTTTTAGATCAAGGTAATCTAAATGCTACCCGAATCGAAATTGATTTTCGCCGGTTACAATGGCTGCTGTTCAGAATATCGAGTTAGTGTAGAATATCCCACCATTCAACAAGGAAAAGCTAAAGTTCAGACATTTATAATAGATTGTAAAACTTACTTTAGGGAGTTAATATGATTAACAATCATCTTATTTCTTTATATTTCACTATAAAATGATCTATATTCGGTGAACAATCCGTTGTGGGAAGGACATTTAAGCTTTTCAGGCCGAACTAATCTAAATACTACTCAAATCGGAATCGATTCTCGTTGACTACAATGGAGAAGTGAAAAATATCGAGTTAACAAAGATTATTCAACGTGAATAAAAGAACACTTAAACCTTTCTAACGTGCTATAAAACTTGGATTGCGGATTGAAGTTCGAATAGAGATTAGATTTATCGACCGAATTGAAGAAGTCTTTACTAATAGAATTCATGAATTTAATAAGAGTAATATAGATTAATTATTTGTATTACAGTTCCTCTCGAAACTATGCGAATTAAGATTATTTCTCCTAATTTTATTGGCAATTTGTTGAATAAAAATGGAAATCTATGTTTGTTGCAAGTTTAAATTTACTTGAGAAATTAAATATCAATCATAGACAAATAATGTCTCATTCCGCGTCAAAGAAATTAATGATACTCATATTCGTTAATTTCGTGTGTCAAGAAAAATCATTTGTACTGATTATCATATAATCAGACGTTAAAATGAATGTAACATTTACTATACTACGTATTTAATGAATCGGTTAGATTGATTGTATTTATACATTAAAAACTGTAGTTCATACTTTTGGAATTAGGTCAGACTTTTACAGCTAGTAACTAAACATTTACAACCCATTGAAGAATTTCGATGGAGAATAGAAATACACCTATTAACAATCGATCGCGACTTCAATGAGAATCTAACATGAACCGACCGCGAATGGGGAAGCTGTAAAGTATGCGCTTGCAGAAACTATTCGCAGAAATGGTCTGAGGTTACTTTACAATGGATCTATTGTTCCATTTACAATGGCCCTGATTCCAAGGATCTAGTATCTCTGAATATAAAATATGCAAAAACCGTCTTGAAAAAACGCAAGAAATACATCCCCATAATTCTTTGCCAGATGATAAAGTTTCAAAGTTTAATATCATTGTTCACTGCTGGGTCTCGTTAATCGTTAAAATTATTTATTATCCTCTGTGGCCGATGGTTTAATCGAGAAGAATGGAAGTCTACTTTAAAAAATAAGGGAAAAATGTAGAACAGAATTTTTCGTTCGTGGTCTCGTTGCCGTGAAAATCGAGTTAGAAGGTGTTCCGTCCGTAGTTAGTCGAATTCAGGTGTGCCCGACACATTTTCAAATTGAATTACCATGGGAACGAGGTTTCGAACGAGAAAAATTATTGTTCTGTATTTTTCACTTATTTCTTCGCGTAGAATAACTTCCTCGTATTCAGTGGTGTCAGTCGATTCCATGTGTATTCCTAAAAATGTGAATCTTCGTTTTCTCAAATTAAAACGCATGAAAAATAAAAAAGTTGTTAATAAGGAACATAAAGAAGATAATAAATAAATTATTAATAAAAGAAATGATTAAAAAATAAGTTGTTTATAAAAGAAATAAATCAGAAATAAATTGTTGGTAAAAGAAATAAATCAGAAATCAATTGTTGATAAAAGAAACGAATCAGAAATAAACTGTTGATAAAGGAAGTAAATAAAAAATAAACTGCCGATAAAAGAAATGAATCAAAAATAAATTGTTAATATCAGAAATAAATTAAAAATAGATTGTTGATGAAGGAAATGAATAAACAATAAATTGTCTTTTATAAAGTTGTTCTTTTCAGATGTGATACCAGTTGCAAGGCAGTTCGTATATTGTAAATTAAGCATTACAATCAACAATCGAATCATCGCGGCCGTCGGAATATGAATATAGAATCTGAATCGAGTTTCTGGAACAACATTGAATGATTTAACACGTATATATAGCACTCGGTGCAGTAACGTGAGAACTATGTAAAATAAACTGATAAATTCTGAACTTCGGTTGGTGAACTGAATTTCCGTAACTATTGAGGTTTCCTTATTATCGACGTCTGCCGGACGCTTGATATTGTGGACGTTCATTCTCTCTGGTGTGTTTGCTTGACCTATATACAAGGTGTGACATAATTAATCGTCTAATCGAAGAAAAACGAGTGTGACCTGTAGAATAAAATTAAACGGAAGCAACCTCGTTTTGTGAAATGTTGAATTAAAAATTGTTGTTACTAATCTTATCCGATCGTCGTAAATAAAATCGAAAATAGAACGACATCTATTTAGAACATAATGTTTTCTCAATCTTTTCTTAGAAATGTTTAATAATCTCCAAAATATTTTGGGAAATGCACGCAGTTATTTTATAAAGTAATTACCAACCACTAATTTTTACATTTACGTATATACAGCATAATTCTTTACAGACTTCGAAATTCATTTTTATGTCGATACGTCGTCAGGTGAAATAACACTAAGTAAAAAGATAATCACTCTAATAAAGTGATGTATTAATGAACAGAATTATTTGTAGCATAATTATTTTAGTAAATTTCGGAGATTGGAAAGTGCTATAAATACAAAAACCTCCATTATCCGATAATGATTTAAGGCTTGTGTTCTGACGTAAAGCTGTTAAAAGAGCTTTGCACAAAGCTCTGAATGATCCTTGCTACAAGAATAACTTCTCTAGATCTATTAATCTCTACTGTATGGGTTGCCGAAGACATGGTGCCACTATAAACTTACATAAAAGAAATATAAAAAAGTACGGGAAGAAGAGTCACGTCTGTATCATAAATCCCGCCACAATTGCTATTATTAAGGGGGCGCATAATCTTTGGGGTCCATAAAGAGAATATACCAGGACAAGTTAAGTAATATTTACGAGTGTATTTGCTGCTCTTGAGACGTAACAGACAGCTGACTAGATACATGGGATTCCAGTATAAATAATTTCCGCCATAAACAAGAAGTCTAATGCATAATAATAAAATAAAAATACCAACTGTAACTTGAATAATAAATGAGTGTGCGAAACATATACACTGTCTTAAAGTAAAAATACCAAAGAAACTAATATAATAAAACAATGAAGTGACAAATCAATATTAACAATATAGTTCAATTTGATACTAAGTATACATATGTATATCGTTTCAAATCAAGTCAATTCCACCACAATTTAATCGAATTTATTACTACATTCATTACTACACCCATGAAATCTAAGCTTCGCTCAACTAAGTTTCACAAGTAATTTTAACTAAGGTTCCAATTCACCTACACAACTACAAAATCAAATCTCATCCAATCGAAATACCGTTCAAACAAACTCACACTTGAAACCTAAAACAATAACATCAATTCATCCAAATCCCAATCACATACAAACGAACAACCTAAGCCACGATTAATTAACACTAGATTTACTGACACTTACTGTACAGTTCGTTCTATTGTTCTCGGAAAAATTCTTATCCGTTCATTCAGATTTTAGAAATTAGAGGTTTAAGAGTAGACAATTAGGATATATATATTCATGTAACTGCATTAATAAAAATCGAAACATTTATCAAATAATGTTTATAAAATTCAACACGAGTAAAGTTGACTCGTTCTGTAAACCTAGTTTCACAGAAATATTCACAGAATCCCAACTGATACATTCAAGTCGTCGGCTAGTTACATAATCAAATCTCATCCAATCGAAAACCCATTAACCCATTAACTCGAGACCTTCCATAACCGTATCAATCCAATATCCGATCATGTTCACACGTGAAACCTTAAAAGATCATAAATCGATCGGCCGGCCGTCATTAACAGTCATTAATTCCCCATCACTGTCGCCAGGTTCCCAAGACGCCGCTTCAATCTTAATAAGCCGGTGAAAATCGAAAGTCGACGTCGAAAGTCAGGACCATTCACTTTAATCACTCTAATAGTGCTTCCGATCGTTAATCTTCGTCGATGTACTCGAATCTTATCCCCGGATGGCCATGTATTCGTTGAAAGGGTTGGGGCGGTCGGCCAATCCATAAAACACCTCTTGATCATAAACCCGTTCTTGCACGAAGCGCAAAACCGTCCTTCCCCCACCACCCCCCTCCCTCCTCCCCCTTCACCCGTGGCCCTGTTCGTCGTTCCGGGAAAGGTAATTGCCTTTTTTTCGAGGCGCCTCGAACCGCCTTATGGTTCCCGCTCACGCACGACTAAGAATTACACCCTCCTAAATTCGTACACCATCTGATTCCGGGGTTAATTGCTCGGCTAATTAATTGCGTAATTTATCGAGTGTTAAGATAAAGCAGTGATTTAATTTCGCCGGGCAGGCCGCGAGGAGCTGCAACCGGCGCAGAAGACGACCGAGATGGAACGGAAGCGCGGCGTTGCTTTATCGGTACTCGGCCGTCCAACCGTTTGATCTCCTACCGAATAATGAACGTTCCGTATTTCCTTCGCGATTATTGCCCCGGTTCGTGTATAGCTGCTTGGACCGGCGAACGGGAGTTTTTTTTTCGACGGAACTCGATTACTTGAAACGTATGAGTGATACAAACGAATGCTTCAGACGAGAGTTGCGAGGTGTAGAGCTCAATATAATGGTTGCGTGTGGTTCGTTTACGTTATGGGGATATTAGAAAATGTGCGGATTCGAGGAAATGTTAGGAATAGATGTTTTTCATTCGGTTACCACATTTGGTACACTTTAATTTTTGTAACAAAATATTTTTAAGGGACACATGAGCAAGAATAGCTGTATACGTTACAAAGCACCGAAAACATCAAGAAACGATATCAAAATATATAAAATTTTAAAAAAATTTGAATGTAACTTAATATTTTATTTGAAAAATCAATACAGTTCATAAACAAAATATGATCGAAATTTCCGTGAGTTGTTTGTCAATTACGATTAATCTGATTATTTTGTTCGTTTATTCTGTGATTTATTGGAAAACAAGGAACATGTATATTCTATTATTTTATATATTCTATTCTAGTCTATTCTCGTATAATATACTATTTTATTATATATGTATGTTTGTTGCGTTCCGTTTGAAATCTTCAGTGATACATATATGAAAGATATGGCCTAACTGTTTAAATATTTTCTTCGGAGAACTTGAATGACGGAAGAATATTTAGCAAAAGTACTCGAAATATATAATTTGTATAAAGTGCATCGTATAATGTATGTTTGTAATGAAATTATGTGAATGAATAGCGAAAAATGAGTTAGCAGGGTTAATATTTCTCACGCAGTGGTGGCTGTCAATCTGTTAAAGCGATGTGATATTTGCATTTGTGGATTTATGTATGGAATATTCGCAATAATTTCATGGAAAAGTAATGTTGAGTTTGTCGAAGTAAATGAATTTATTGTATTGCTATTGTTTCATGGATCGTATGAAATATATTGTTTTCTCGATCCATTACTACCTGGCAGTTTATTTTATTTGACCGCCATTAAAAACTGAAATTACGTTTCCATCAATCCAATTTGACGTTTTGACCGAATGCAATTAATTTGAAAAGCAAATTGATTTATAACATGTAACGTGTCCAGCAGAATTACGCATGAAGAGACTAAATAATTTCAATTCTTAAGTTAAAATATTCAGAGAAAGAGATATATTCCGAGGAAAGATGATGATAACCCTGTTTCATTTCAGGAAAAAAGCGTTCGCATGTTTCCTGCGCATCGTTGCGCGTTTACAGCAAATAGGATCACACGAAAATAAACCTTCCCATTTTATTAAACATTTGCCTTTATAAGCTTTTTCTGTCTTTAATCAAACACGACGTATTGCCTGGCACAATGGCGTGATTCGCTTCGTGCAATAATTGAACTGCAAAAGCGTATGCAAATTTACATTTTTACGGACGCGTCTAAAGAAATTGACGTAAAACGAAGGTTCATTTTGCTAATGTTCTTTACTTTCTGAACATTTACAATAAATTCATCACGAAATTTGCATTTCATCCTTGTCTCCAGTTGTTTATTAAGATTTCAAATTACAGAGCTGAAAATAATGCTAATAGAACTTCATTCCTCGGTCACCTCCGATCTGAGAAATTGTCATCGAAACAAAACTTTTTACGCCTATCTGTATTTCAGACACAGAAATCCTGTGTGTCGATAAGTCCAACGCAACAGAAAAAGAATAAAATCCCATTCTATTTTCAAAGTGTATTCGTAGACAGCAAACTGTAAACCACGTCTAACCACTAAAGTTTAATGTTTCACGTATGATCACTGTGATTGCCTTCCGTATCGCTAATTACAAATCAATCGGAAGCAATAATTGAATTTTAATGACGCAGTAAAATCTGTAACCACCTGCGTTCGTGAAATATTTTTTTCTGCACATGCGCGTATGCAGTATATTAGCATAAACGTTTCGCGCAACGCTGAACCGTTGGATATACTGTGTCATCCCATAAATAATGCATTCTTTTATATTTCTTGTGTCTTTAAAAATAAAAATAAACAAAACTTACTATCCAAAGTGATTATAATGTACAGATAGACAATTTATAGATAACGAAGGAGAATATATTCTGGATTAACAGATTCGTTTATCTTATTTATTATATATATTAACTATTTCTACCGAAACTGTCAAAAGTCACCTTTCGAATTTTGAGCTTAAAATTATTTTCCGAGTTTTGTCGTATATTCTGAATTGACTTTCCGACTTATTCAGTAGCAATTATAAAATCAACTATAGGAAATGTCCAAAATTCAATTGAGGCAAATGATTAACTGTTTGAGTCCCACGGATTTTTGCGAAAGCCCGCTTGAAAAATACCAAGCGGCGCGATCGCTCTTCTTTCGTTTCAATTCAGAAACAGACTAACACTTTACTATTTTTACAAAAACACATTTTAAATGGCACGATCGTTACATTTTTCCAGTTCCAAGCGTGCAATAACAAAAATAAGAATGAATATTTAGAAGGAAAGCAAATAAAGAAGCTTCATCAGATTCTACGAACCGATAGACTGCCAGTTTTAGGCAGTGTAACGGAGAAGCGCGATTGCGCCGCTTGGGGCTAAAACGGTTGAACTGAGAAAATCATTGTAACACGTTCACACCGGCGTGTACCACCAATGGCTCACAGTAAGATGTCGTATTAGACGGTGTGTACTATTGATGTCTCACATTTTCATGTCACATTAGACGGCGTGTACCATCAAATATGTGGTTCGCCAAATTGTTTGGCAATTAGAAAACATTACCATGTATTTGAAAATTAATTTATTTATCGATAATTTCAAAATTTTCATCAATTTTGGAAATTCAGCCGCCAGATAGTAATTTACAGAACAGTGTAAATGTGTTAAGTTAACGTGTGAACGTGTTAAGTTAAGCTTTCAAATTCTATCGACACCTTCGGTAGGATTAGTGTTAAAAATAAAAAAAATATAAGAAACCGTATTAGTTATGGGATAACCCGGTAAAATTGATGTCCATATCGCTGGACAGATGTGACTGTTCGAGCTAATTTCACTGAACGCGACCAGTTCGTTGCACTAAGAGGATTCAGAAAATAAATCGGTTGTTTCATATGCATACGCGGACAGTTAATTGTTAATCTTATGAAAGGATCCGGAAGGACGCTACCTCGACACATTCCTGCATATACTCTTACCGGCGTGCTCATTAAATTTTGCTGCCTTCGTGGAAGATCTTCCCCTGGCAATATTCCAGACCTATATTTCCACCGGGCCAGGGATGAAGTAAAACGAAGAAACGCTGGGAACTCTTTGTTCCATAATCTTTTTCGGGGGAACATCTAGGCCGTTTGACGATTACGAATGCAAAAGTCGTGCAACTGAACGCGATATTCTTCTGAATGAAATTACGAAAAATTTTCGTTCCCAGAGCTCTCTCTTGCGATATTCGGCCGTCCATCTGCGCGGCACACACTGTAGATATTAAACGTTATTCATTCCCACGTGTTGCCCTATATATTATTTCCCAACGATAACAGACGTTTATAGGTATATCTTGTATTTCGCCGGAGCACATAAATATTCAGACATCTTTAGACTTTGTTCGAGAAGCTTGTATTTCATTGAGATCCGACAGAGTTTTATTAGAATGAAATATATTCGATGTCAATTAGATGAAATTGTTGGATAAGTATAATATTGTAGTTTCAAGAATGAAAATAGATTTTGCAACTTCGTAGTTATAGATATATTTATTGCAAAGGATTAATATTAGATTTACGGAACGAGTGAACTTTACTCTCGTTGAATTTTATAAACGTTATTTGATAAATGTTTCAATTTTTATTAACGCAGTTACGCGAATATGTATCCTAATTGTCTATTCTTAAACGTCTAATTTCTAAGATCTAAACGAACGGATAAGAATTTTTTTAACAACAAAACAGACTGTACTAAATGTCAGTAAATCTAGTGCTAAGGGACATTGTGTTCACTAATTTTTAATTACATCTGTAAATCGCATTCGCTAACGATCGTATAAGCTTTAATGAGACGTATTAATCGCAGGAATTTACGAATAACGAGAGATCTTAGTTGAAATCCGTAATTGTTACTGGTGGCATTTGAAAAATCCGGTTCGCGAAAAAGAAATCTGTAACCGTACAAAGAAGATCAATTACGGGTGCACTGGCTCGGCTCTAGTACGTCACTGGGAATCTAATTAACGTCGGTAAGGGGTGAAACTTCGTTTCCATCGGACGAAGTTTTCTTCGGACTTCCCATTACCACACGGATTTTCCACGAATGTGGCGTTAATCTGTCGGATATAATTTTTGTTCGTTTCCTTTCGCGAATACTTTCACATTTTACAATGAACCGTCAGCGAAATTAGTTCGTCTTACTTTGAGCGTCGGTGTACTCGGACTTATCTAAATTCCACGTGTAGAGCATAAAGGTTCTGGCCATATAAAAGGGTCAAAAGTGCCCTTGAACTAAATTCAACCGACTATGGAGCAATCGATAGGTTGCCGAGAAAAAAATACGTTCTGCTACACTTCAATCACCCTCCGTTTTGACCAGAGAGCTTACAGGAAAACATCGAACTACACAATTTCGTTCTATGTTCTGTATTTGATCGGACACGAACATATCGAACAATGTGTATTCATTTTGGAATTTTTTATTTATAAATATTATAAACCATTAGTAACGTGTTTCTTAAAGCTCGAACGCAAGTAAGAATGATCTGCTACTTCTATATTAACATGTGACTGTCATAATTACTGTCCTTAATTTGTTCATACATTTTGGTAAGCCGTGGTATACTTAAAAACTTCTGAAACTTCCTGACAAGCTTGCAACTATCGTGCAAGCTGAGTTTAAAAATCACATTCATTACAGACACTTTCGGAGGTAAATGAAAATTTTCTTGTTTCGGTGAGCGCAGCTTTTAATAATTGAAAATCACTGAAATGAAAAAGGAACGAAACAGTAACGTGAAACACATTGGAAATATTTTCTACGTTAACCGGTCCTTTGAAAGCTGCGATTATTACATAATACTGGCGCAGTCCCTAATTAAGCATCGTTTCATAACAGAAACAGATATTGCATGATATATACTGTTTCTGTACACGCTTTGCCTTCCGTTTCGCTTCCAATTACCGCCCGACTCAAGTATATAAATTCGCGGTGGAGATTCCGAATGAAATTTAATGAATAAAAATATTCTTCGATTCTCCCGGATTTGAATAAAATATTATTATCAATTATTATCTAGCGTCGCACAAGTTTCGACCTCCTAGAAGACCTCGAGTATTCGAGTTCTGACACCTAAACTCGAAAGCCACCAGTGAATAATTTAATTATTCCAATGACGGGAGCTCCAGATGGTTTCCTTTTTTTCTAGTATCTAAGACTTCGATGCATAATTCAGATTCTTCTGAAAAGAGGTTTCTGAAGTTTAAAATATCCTCGTCCGCGAAAGGTTGAAGTAAAGCGTAAACGTTGACTAAGCTTAAAATTCCATTTCGGTGCTTACGTATTACACGAATCAGCTTTGCTCTAAGAAATAAAATATATAAGAAATAATATATCACAATATTAAATGTAATAAAATAATTAGAATAAATATATAATGAAATATGAGACATACAACATGAGAAATACAATATTGTATTGAATTTAATGATATATTACTTGTTATATATAATACTTCATTTCTTATGTTATAAGAATTATATATTTATATTTATATATTTATTCTAACTATTTTATTATATTTAATATTGTGATGTATTATCTCTTATATATTTTATTTCTTAAAGCAAAGCTGATTCGTGTAATACAACATGTTTTATTATATATTTATTACAATTATTTTATTGTATCTAATATTATATCACTTATTATATATAATAATTGTAATAAATGTATAATAAAATATAAGACCTGTAATATAAAAAAAGTGAAATATTATACATAACAAATAATATATCATAATACAATAAAATAACTGCAATAAACAACAGAATAATCTTCAGTTAAATAACATGCTCCATATAATACACAAGTTACAATTTCTTTACTATCCCACTATCATTGTTATTTCACACTTAAGATAAACACAATCGCGGGGAAAATCACGGAAAAGAAAGGATCAACTGAATTTCACATTTCGACCCGGTTTAATTAATAAATGCCGCCAGAGGATAGAAGAAACGCGAAACGTGTCCCACGTCTCGTGCTCCGTTTACTAAACCCAATCCCGTGTCACATCCACTCTCGGACGAAGTCCATTTTCTCGATCGGGCTAAATTTCCCGCTTCCTAACCTGCTACTTTCCTCCGTTATCTCTCCCAGGGCGGGCCGGCGCGGCCAGAAAAAGGGGTGTCATCTTGTAACGCGACCGATTGAAACGGAAAATCCCCCGACGGAAATTTACTTCAGGATCTAATCTCGGCGACAACAAGTTTCAGAAACTAAGGGTATTGACCAACTGTCCTGCCGGCCGTGGGAACGAGTTACTAGGTCAATAGACCATACACACACGACTATCTTTGTCACAGTTGCTCAATCTACCGGGGATCGATCCCGAAAGTTCGGGATCACGAAATTGTCTGGATCGCTTCCTTCGCACGTACCACGGCCGATCTATTCCGGCGACCTCGTGATTTTCTGGGGAAACCCCGCGATCTCAATCAATCCGTCTTGCGGAGTTCAGGTTTCGGGGATTGAGTAGTTTTTAACGCTCACCGTACTGGAACTTCTAGCGTGACGAGTTAACCCTTTAAACTCAAAGTTATAATATTAAATATTTTAATCAATCAAAGAAACTACCATAAAATTATTAGATTTCCCACACATCCAGATTTTCTACTGAGAAGGAAAATAAAAGATCGGATGAATGTTATAGCATTTTTCATTTTCACTAAAGATACCATAAAAATTAGTTGCAGTTGCTGATAAATTATAAAACCATCTGGAGTGCTAAGGGTTAAATAATTGGTAACAAAATAAAAGTAAACGAATCAGATGATGCATTGATTTTTTGGGAATAGAAAGGAAGATGTAGATTGAAAAACTGATTAACCCCTTGGCTTATGATTTCTTTCTCAAGTCTGATCGATACGGCTACTTTGTCGTTAATGATTTATTGGAAAAATAAAATGTCTTGAGGCATTTGTAGTCTTTACAATTTGGTAGTTTCTTTGAAGTGGTTTCTATCGTTGAAATTATTTTCATTATTGACATACTTGATTATTTGCGCAGTGGAGTATACTTCAATGCAATAACTAAAACGATGATAATGATGATAAAACGATTGCCAGTATCTCGACGTTTAACCCTTCGCCTTGTGGTTTCTTTCTCAACTCTGATCGTTGCGGCTACTTTGTCATTAATGATTTATTGGAAAAGGAGAAAAATTCTAAGCGTATGTTATGCCCATATTTCCTTTGAAGTATAATAGTTGATTACAGAGGAATAATATTTACTTTGAGTTCGAATGAACTGAGTAATATATATATATACTTGTTGAATCATGTTGAACATCTTCACCACGAATCTCACTCGTTGTAGGGCAAGAGGTTGAATGCCATTGTCATCAGTGACCCCCAAATTCAATTCCTGTAATTTCCTTAAATAAACAATGATTTGAAAATACCTCTATATTGTAAATAATGCTATCTATTGTTGTGAAATTTAGCAAGACACTTACGATAATAACAACGCAATTTAATTAAACAATTTAATATTGTATCTATTTCATTTCGCATATTCTGCAACTTAAAATCTCGGTATAGATAATGTTAGCATTAATTCTTATTACCATGAGTTGAGAAAAATTCCTGTCGACGTGCTTTAATGTTATATGTTACTGTAGAAATAAATAAATAGTTCGTGGTGTAACAGTCTTTTGTTTAAATGACAGAATTTGTAATATCAGTGTTGTAGCCACATGATTTTCGACTGTTTCGAAATGAACATTTGTCGATGATATTCCTTTGGAAAGAAGGGAAATTGAACGTTAATCCCGAGTCAACGTTGGAAAGCTGTTAATTGTATTTAACATGGATTACTGTTATAATTAGAATTAATCGATCTAAAAAATGACTTGACGACGGCTTATCGAACGACGCAAGAACTTTCCGCGAGATTTAATGAGATTAGCTAACATGTCAGTGTCTCGCTATTAAAACTTTCGATGAACATTAATGATGACACGGTATTATATGTCCACTATTAATCTTGCTAATCGCTAATTATCGGGTTACATCAAATTAGTGTGACAAACGAATAATTCCGTGTTGTCGATAATGTTAAAAAATTTCATTTATTTTCAAACGAAGCCTGGAGGAATTTCACGGTTGAAATAATTTCGTTATTCTGCTGTAAATTGAAGTTACAAAGTAGAGTAACCGCAAATGGATATGCCCAGAAATGAAATAATTCTTAATTGCACAAGCGTAGGCAAACATTTCAATTTGATATCCTCGGTAAAGAGGATTCACGGACGAAAATGTTCAGTTGACGTTTCCTAATTATTTTTCTACGTACATTTTCGTTGCTTAAACACATATTTGCATAAAAATATACATATTTTCGAAAGATAAATTGTAATATTCTACTTCTCCGGAGTTATTTGGCGCGCCACATTATTTTGATAGCATTATTTACTTATAATTTTGCATGAAAACCAACAGTAAATAACTCGGTACAGTTTTTTTACGTGGAATGATCTTAATCTTACTATTTATTACATAACACCTTGCTTGGAAGTATATGCACGTTCTTCATTACGTTAACACCTGAAACTAATATAGTAAAAACCTCCACAATTTTCCATCACTGACAAAGTTCACGTGTCTCGCCGTATATACGTTGCCTTGTTTAATATATCTCTCAATTTCTTGTGTCATACGCTGAGGCATCTTTCAGCTCCACGATAAACAAAGTATATACCTTTCTAAACTCTATTATTTACTCTACTATACCAAAACTTGAACATTTTGTTCATGTTCTACATATTTCGGAAGTGTATTATAAATAATTGAATCTTATATAATTTTAGTAATAGTTTGTATATTTCTAGTAATATTCAATATATTTCATCTATTATTATCATTATTATTAGTTTTATGTAGCTGTGTAATATTTCCATTCATTTTTAAAACATTGTACACGTTCCCATTAATTTCTACAACATTTCATATTCTCTGTTCGTCGTTTCTATTATCTCGTGTATGCCTCATTATTTTTACAATATCTCATTCATTTTCCCCGAAACTAGTCAGTATCTATAAATATGTATTTCCACAAGGAATAACAATGTTTCGATCAACAATTTTTAGTTCAATTAAAAGTTAACCATGTCCGATAATCGTCGCAGGTATTTGCTCGCATCAAACAATACATTTAGTGCAATATTTACCCTCTACGACTCAATTGGTAACAATGGCTCAATTGGTAACCTGTCACGTGCGTTCATTCTATAGTTACCAGCGAACATGGACATGTGTCTATAATTATTCCCACATATTTACTCGAGCCTTCGCACACCTCGCATTCAACACCTAATGAGTTAATTATTTCTGTTCAACGATCTAAGTATCCCTTTGTGTCCTCCAAGTACAGATAATTCTGTTTAATTGAACTTAATCGAATTTAATCCTCAACTGTCAATCATTTTTCAATAACACTCGTTTATAAAACAACTGGATATTGGTTCAATATAGAAGAAACACTTCAAGAATCTCCAATATAACAAAACAGAAAATATCCCTAATATGTAATAAATAGAAATAGGAACAAACTTTTTTCACCCTTTCATACCTAACGCATGTAATGACGTACTTTGTTTTATCATCTCAATATCCGATGAAAATATTATACTCGCAACTATCAAACCTTTGCTTCAACGTTAACCACATCAGAAACCGATCAAACAACCGGATTTAAAATTCTAGGTCTCTTTCCGTATGTGTAACATTAACCCTTTGCACTGGAGAATATTTTTCTCAATAAGTATTCATTATTTTCTGATGATATGTTTCACAACTAACATAAAGAATTGCCTTGCATAAATTAAGTGACAGAACTATGTTATTTCGATGTTCGATGTGTTACATTACATAAAATTTAACACTGAATTTAAAATTTTATCATTTTGTTCGGTCAAATCAAATGGCAACTGAAAGACACTTCTCAAGTGCAAACGGTTGATTTCTATATTGTCCGATTACTCGGTTTTCTAATTCTCACCTGTCCTTCTGTTTCTGTTTTCACTGCGAAACATTTATCATCTAACTTGTTTATCTTTATTTTACAATTATTTTCCCTGATTACAACAGGAAAAGTGCCGGTACAATTAGTGTTAATCTCATCTCTAATCTATTCAAATAAATCAATGACCTTTATTGTCAAGCACATAAATGGACATAATTCTGTCAAAAAACACGTTACGGACCGGTAACGAGAAATCTCGTTTTTATATAAAGACACTTAGCTATGCAACTTCGCTAATTACCACAGTATTGAAAAAATATAAAATTTAATTCGAATTTATTGTCTACTTAAATTATATTACACGCCAATATGATATCTGAGTTTTTCTATGTATAGTGATATAAGTTGGCCTCAGTGAAAATTGCCATCCGCACAATTCAGTTTTCTGAAATTAGCAATGTGTTAAAACACGTTCCGTCTGCCGAATCAAATTCTTACGATCGAAATCGCGGTAAACGTACACCCGCAAACAGCGAGCACGTGATACTGTTCCGCTGCATTGAAAAATGATATCGATCGCGAGCGTACCCACTCACGCGAAAACGAAACTCCGATTGCACGCGGCGAACGAGCAGCGAGGGGAGGGGGCGGGGCTGGAAAAGGAAACGCGATTGTAAACGTGAAAATGCAATTTTTGTCACGTTCATAATGAACACGCGTTCTCGTTCTAATTTCGCCGGGAATCGCGTACATCCATGGGAATTTGCATTTTAATCGTTAATATCCCGTTATCATGAATTTGTGTCCCGATAAGCAGTTCAACCGAAATTTGTTCAGACGAAATTTTAGGCGAATTGCGTTAGATAGTTCATCGAGTTTCTGTAATGGGTTTTCGTATGATCGAAACGTCATTTGCTCCAATTTACCGGGCGAAGTGCTCAGAAAAATAGTTATCTGAAGCAACGGCACGATTTATAACGTCGCCCACGCTGGTCCTCCGTTCGTTGTGTAGAACGGTTCTGCCAAGTGTCCGTGTTCCGTTTGTAAAAATAGTCGCGACAGAAATTAACACTAAAACTACAGGACAGGTGAAATTGGCCCATTCCGGAATCTTTGTTTTGCAAGTATTTAAGCCTTTAACTACAACTGTCGTCAATAGGCGGTACGAAAGATTCCTGAGGTACTACTGACATCGATAAACGATTTGATGAATTATGTTAAAAACAGGGGTCGCTTGACTTTTATTTATTTTATCAAGATTGCGTCACATATAGATAAGAAATGAATGTATCACTACTTGTACAAATTTTCTTTTTTTGTTTTGTGGTTAGACAGACACATTTGTGAATATTAAGCAGTAGCTAAAGGGTTTAATTATGTAGGCGTGTTTGCAAAAGATTTTCTATTAATGTGTTTGCATAGATACAAGACTAGGGCCTTCGAATCTCAGGAAACGCATTGTTCTAATTTTGATTAAAAATTGGAAATAAGTTACTCTAATTGCTCGGTGGTTTTAGCGTTAATTAGATCATCCAAAATACTGACTTCGATTACCTTCGTCTTTGTTTCAAATAACGAAATAATAAAACAAAATGTATATTCATGTTAAACTGATTAACATCTTTGTAAAAATTTGTCACTTTTCATTAAATTGAATGTCATAACGTTATTATTATTATATCCAATGATGATTCAACATCGTCTCTATATACGTTCCTTTTTTTATTAAATAGCTCCGTGTGAACAAAAATAAAACACTTTTTTATTATGGAAAATCTTGAATCGACACTGCCTATATATTCTTATAGCTCTATGGAATATTTTTGTAATCCGACATGAATATTCGAGAGAATGAAAGAATTCTATAAAGAATATCGATTCATTTAAAACGCCAATATGTTATCTACATTTATCATACGAAAATATTATTGAATAGAGATTTTCCTGTTCATATACCTTAAATTTTAATGGATAGTATATACAGAACAGTATATTTAACGATAATATTCTCAAAAATTTTAGAATATCAACACTAGAGCTGCCAAACAGTCAAATTGACTTTTCGAAATTTTTCTATAGAAACTCCGTCAATCGTACTATTGAAATTTCTATTGATTTACAATTCAGTTTGTCTATCGTTCAATCAATTTCTACAATAATTTCTCCGAGAATTATCCGTTATCTTTATAATAATTGTAAAAAGAAGTAATCGGGAATGAGTCATTTTGACCTCTCTGGTAGTCTTAGTGTTAAATTCAACAGAGCACGCATGCTTTTTCCCCGAAAACTTTGGGTCTGATTTTGGCATAGATGCTGAATACCTTGAAGTAAGTTTCATCCGCAAATGGTATCCGTCATGTAGTTTAGTCTTGTCTTACAGTTGCACCGCTGTGAAGTGTATAAACCAAGGGCAAGCGTGTAGAGTCTAGATTCTAAACTCTAGAGGTTACGTACCACGGTAACGGAGACAGAATGAAATAAGTTGCTTGGTTAACAGAAGCAGCCTTAAATAAGGTGAGATCAAACTTTCCAACTTTCATCAAGTGAGCGTGACAGTCTATGAATCTGTTTCACCTCTGCGCGACACCAGCGACAGTGTAAATCTCCCAACACAACTAATTGTGTAAGTCCATCGAATGAATCTTAACCCTTAAGATTCCAGTAATAAAAAGTGAAACTCCAATGATATTAACACTAACCGTGACGGTACTTTTTCAGTAACCAGTCAAATAACTAGCTACCAAAAAGGTTTAAATCTCTTTCGTGGAAATAGAGACGAAAGGAAACTCAAAGATTGAAAAACTGATTAATTGGGCAATTTAGGAATTTATATTAAATTACATTAAATTATATTGTATTAAATTAGAGATATAATAATTGATATTGATACAGTTCTATTGTTTACCTTAAAAATTTGGATTGTTCTCTAAATGACAGTTCTTCCTGTATGTATACGCAATGAAATACATCTTGCAGTTCTCGAATTAGTGGGAAAGTAATGCTGATTTTAATGATATTCAAACTGTCAGGATCAGCAAATACTGATCCTCGCAAACTACGCAGAGTATTAATGAATTACAAGAACAAACTTTACCTGATAGAACTCATTAAAATGTTTCCTGTGACAATAAACGCCATATCATCGGTTCTATAGAATACGTATATCTCGCTAAGAATGTTCCAATGCGAAAGCAGAGTTTATCTTTCGTTAGCAATGGAAGCTCCAATATGGCTGCACTCTGGGTTTCGCGTGAGCGTGAGGTCACGTTACAAATGGTACACCTGGATCATTCAGGTTTACACCTTAAAAACATGTAGGAAGAATTGTTTATTCGAGAACTGAGCGAAGGAGGTTATTTTTATCGATTATTTGTTGGACGTGCGGTTTGGAGAAGAAAAAAAATTGTTAGACGTTAAATAATAATAACTTTATTAAAACTAGTGTTACTTCGCTGAATTTTTACTGTTACGTTACGTTAATTTTTTATTAAAAATTTTGGCACCTCTCCCGGCAATAGTCCGCGCCTTTCAAATTGGAAACAGCGGTTTTAACTGGATGGTAATAGACGAATGAACTGTGCACGAAGAGAAAATATTTTAAATCAGAACTAATTCCAATTTGAATAAGACTCACAGGATGAATAAATAAAAGCAATGTCACCGACACAAGTGTTTTGCATTTTACGTGTTTCGAATATTTCTAACAGTCCACAAATTAACTGATTCTGCATGTAATCATTAAATATAAATATATTAATTGATTAAATATATTCATAGAAAATCATGGTATAGAAATCATTTGATCAATTATTCCAATTCGAAAGAGACGTATCGATTTAGAATTCACGAAAAATCGTGATGTAGGAATGATTTGAAAAACATTCCAATAAGCATCTTTCTCTATGAATAAATGAATAAATGTTTTTCGATTATATTAGAATGATATAAAGAACAATATTATGTTTGTAAGTATTCTTGTGCCAGTCTAACAGGTTTATCTGCGGCACTCGAACGCGAATAAATCGGCGTGCTCGGTCCTCGATATCTCTCATTGATCACTTAACGCGGTTAATCCGCACGTGCTGACCGAAGTATGACTTCCTATAGAATCGCAGAATTACCTAGATTACGCGGTTCATAGGAATCCGGCGCATTGGGATCAAATAATCCGATGCGTTACGTATAATGTAAATCAGTGGCGTGTTCTGTTGATCGAGCGAATGAAAATAACGTTTAAACTTTCAGACAGTGTTCGGCACAATTTATTCGAAGTAATGAACAAAGGCTGACCAATAAATTCTATTTGATTGTTGGTTGCGAATAATTGATGTACTCGTTATTCACAAATAATAGAAAATAATAAATAAATAAATATATATAACGCATAAAAATAACTATTACAATAAATTTTATAATATTATAATGACAATTTACAATATTAGATGATAGAAAATAATAAATAAATATATATAACGCATAAAAATAACTATTACAATAAATTTTATAATATTATAATGACAATTTACAATATTAGATGATAGAAAATAATAAATAAATATATATAACGCATAAAAATAATTATTACAATAAATGTTATAATATTATAATGATAATTTATTATAATAAATGAGTGTCAGGCTCCCAAAGTTAAATCTGGGCGCATAAAGGTTTGCTTGAAAGCACTACGTTGCAAATTTCTGTATTTTAAATTTGCGATGCGTTTTAATGTGTACCAACGCGCACGTGTTTTAATAAAACCATTTTGTTTCGCGTCGGATTTCTTTACCTGTTTTCTGTCGAAAAAATCTGACGACAGTGTACGTACACATGAAACACGCCGCATAGTTGCAAGGGTTTTCAACGGTGCTTGAATTTCAGCAACCTGAAACATGGTTCGCGAAAAACTTTTAGACGCACCGTAGATGCAAAAAGTTGTGCAGTCTTCCCGACTATAAAAAGCAGAAATTAAGATTTTAATAAAGTTTAGTACCGCGTACGTGTTATTTCGAACAGAATGAAGTCTTTCGTAGGAAAAGAAGTGGTTTCTTCCTTTAGGTTAGCAGAACTATGAATTTTATAATTTTTTTAATTAAAAGTGACAATGCCGTAATTAATGCAAATAAGAGGAACCACATGTGGTGTGTGTCGCACTGTTCGCACGCGAAGTAACAATCACGGGAATGGAGATTAACATCATCCCTTCAGACAGAAGCAAACGTGACAAAAGAAGCGAAACTCACGACGACAATGCATATTACGAATGTTTCTGGAAGCTTAGCGAACGATGACAGATTCGTATAGTATCACATCAACGCGTTAATTAACTTAACGATGCTTACCAGAACACCATAATTCATTTATCACAATTGTTTACACCTACGTGTCAATATAAACCTGTGATTAAGATCTGATCTCAAAACACTTACCGCAATTAAAGGCTCTATCTCAACCTATTTACGCAATCAAATATTCAAATGTGGGAAATATGACATTTTAAGCTTTAAATTCACAAGAAACGGTTCTCGAATGTTTCACGAGAGAAATGAATCACTACTAAATTGCTGTCTAAAGTAGCGATTAGGTATACTATTTACTTGACTGATAAAACGCAATTTATTCTAATTATAGTTATAATTCCATTTCTTTCATTACATGTTTCTGTGCAGCTCCCTTTGAAATTTCTTTATTGCGTTACAAGAATATAGATGAATGTATCACGTGCCTCGCCTTCTTGTCGCCAATCACGTGAAATTCAGTAGTTACACCGCATGCTCTGTTAACAGTCATTTTTACTCTACACTTCAGGTTATGATTTATGAAGATTTTAAGGAATGTGCACAGTAATAAGGAGCCCGGCTGACTCTTTACTTTGTAACTCGTGAAACTTTCGGTACACGCGGCATTGCGGTGGGAAAATATACTCTGGAACAGTATAGCATGCCATGTAAATCGCGAATTATTCATACCAATTAGAAATTGGACCACGACGAAATAACATGCGAGAAGCGTGAAACGGGTAAGGCACACATTATTCGTTCGACTGACACGATCATTAATAACTGCAGTCAGCATAAGTTCCTGGTTCATTTCCAGGATACAGTGTATTAATCACGCTTTTGTGTATCACAGTTTATAACGTGATGATAATAAATATTCACTAATTTTGTCTTTGTTTGAAAATTAATCACACGTATCTGAACTATTATCTATTAGCCGGGAGAATTATGGATCCTTTTCTGTGGGTTTTGCAGTTTGCATCGATACATGAAAATTATTAACATTTGAATTTTATTAAGGAAAATATACTGTTTAAATAATAAGTAATCTTGATGATTAAAACCCGGAGAAATTAAAAATTGTCAATAAAATATAGAAACTCTGAGAAATCTAAGTTGAATGATAGTTTTTGTATTTCATGGATGATTTTTGGCTTGTAACGATAATGTAAATAAATTTTAGTTTTACCTGAATTTTCTAGATGACACGACATTTCTTTCAGATACCAAATAACATTTTCTGTAATCACTGTATCGATAACGTAATGAGAATCGCGTGCATTAGAACTTACAAGAGCAACGAGTGCACGTATCGGTGAAAATTCTTCTCGGTGAGCGTCATGAAAATCACTGAAAAACCATCTCACAATAAAATCCGACCACGAAATTTGCTAGTGCTCCGCACCGAGGAATTCGTGGTAAATTTCCATAAGCGATGAAAATTTCTGCGATAAAAGTGTCATTGGTGAGAAGTTTCGATGCAAAATTATTTAATACATACACGACAGAGTCGATTAACGACGGGCAGCCATTGAAATCCAATTAACGAATAAATCGTTTAAAAATCCATCGTTTAATTATTCGCTGAACGGTGGCGTCCTCTGGAAAGTGATATAACGAATTGAGCGTTCACCCTCGAGTTTTGCGGAAAAATTAATTAACAATTTTCGGATATTAATGGATAAAATACGAGTTATTAAAGGGCTCCGCCACTTTCCAGGGAAATCACCGTTGTTCAAGCGATGTTATCGATCTTTCATCCTTTTCGCCCCAAATGCTACACATAGCTGAATACCACGAACATTTGAAATTACCGGAAAGCTAGAAAACAAAACCCTTGGTTATGGTTGACAACTTAAACGTTCGCTACAGCATTTATTTCGGTGACGGTCTCCTGAATTATATTTTCTTCAATCCAATAAATCTTCCAAAGAAAAAATTATAAAAATGAAACTGAAACGAGTTATTGAGTTCCTAAATATAATGTCATAGTTAATAATGCCTAATAACGATATCTAAAGGGTTAATTTTATTTTCATTATGTAAAATATATTATTAACACGTTCGCTACAGCATTTATTTCGGTGACGGTCTCCTGAATTATATTTTCTTCAATCCAATAAATCTAAACAAAATATTAGAAAAATGAAACTGAAACGAGTCATTGAGTTCCTAAATATAATGTCGTAGTTTATCATTTTTAATAACGATATCTATAGGGTTAGTTTCATTTTCATTATGTCAACTATAGTTGGTATTAAGTATTATAGTTAGTGTTAAGTGTTAATCAGCTGTCGATACATGTGTTTTAGTTGATTAGTTGGAAGACTTATGAGTCCTTTTATGTGGACTTTACAATTTGCATCGATATATGAAAATGGTTAACTAAATGATCAAATTTATAAAAAAATATAGCAGGGTAAATTTTATTAAGGAAAATATGTTTTACTGTAACACATAAACCTGAAGATTAGAACTTAGAGAAAATAAAGTATACAAATTCATAAAAATCTAAGTAAAATGAAGATTTATGTGTATCACAATCGATTTTTGACGCTAATACTGATAGAAATCAATTTTACTTGTACCTAAATTTCGTAAATGACGCGACATAAGTTCTTTTTCAGAAAATTCGTTTGGAAAGAATACATATTCATGGATGAAAGGGTTAAAGAAGTTTCGGAACAAGTATGAACTTGATCAATTAGCGCCATGGAATATATTATCCCGGCTTCTAATTTGATTCCATCGGGGTTTACTCATTAACGCACTACTAACTCGCGGCATTGCCGCATGACTGAAGTGCTGTACAGATCTACGCGTCCCTTCTATCGAGTACGAGGTAACCTAATTAAGCAGCTCTTGGCTGAATGAGACGTTTCGTTATAAATCGCAACTGTTTGAAGATTACTCGATTACGGGAGAAATGAAAGTAGCAGGAAAGGAATGCGGAACTCCGGCTAATTATCAGTGCAAACTGATTTCTTAAAATAGCCAGGAATCCAGTGTATAATTAATACATCAACAACGATAATTGATGACAGTTTAAAATAATTCAGAACGAAAAGAAGTTCTGTAATATGTTTCGTTATTCTATCTAATTTTACATTCAAGTTCATTAATACTTTTCCTTTATTACTTCCGATTTATTTAGTTTCCCTTTTACATACGTCACCTCAGAAGCTTCCGGACCATTTCTTACGTTGCCATTCAGTTCATTATTTTCGTAAAGCTCCATATTTTTAAGTTCAGAAACTGCTGGCACGGTACAGTGGAGAATGTATTGCTGAAGGAAAATATTTTGAGAAACAATGAAACCGTCAGTTCAAACTTATTTGCGACTTTTCTTCTACATTCCCGAAAGTTTCGCCGCGGCCGCGTCGTACAATCACGTTCTGCACAATGAGATTGTGAAGACGGTATACTTTATTACGCGTGCAGTACGTGTTAGTAAGAAGTTGGACGAAATGGTATTTACTTCTGTTAGCTGACATTCTTTTCCGTCAGTAACAGTTTCGAAGATATTGCACCGTCTAATTGCTCGAGACACCCTGTATTTCCTCGCTAATTGGGAAGTCGCGCAAGACCGGGGCTAAAGGTGGTACCAGCGTTCAATTGCACTTTTAAAACTAATTAAAAGCAGTCAACGGAGAAACGGCGGTTGTCGGAAAATTCCGGCCGCGCTGAGGGCAAAGTGTAATTGCTCACCGATACATCTGATGTGTCTGGATGTAAATATGCGTGTGCCGGCCTCTCATTCAATTTCATCGGCGTCGCTGTTAATTTATTTCGAACGAAATTATTGTTGGCTTCTCACTTTGCGTACAAGCTACCGGATAAATACGCGACGATTCAATCAGTTATTGATCAAACAAAACATTTGTTTATCGTATAATAATTTCAGTTGATGTAGTAAATAACGTCAGATACGTGCTAACGGTGGTTCGTTATTTAACGAGAGTTTCAGGCTTGGTCTTAATTGGAAAGATATAGGTGTCGCAAAAGTTAGGAATAATGTACTGATTAATTAAACGGATAATTAAATAAGAAATAATGATACGTAGTAATCCACCGGTTGATGCACTTAATGTAATTACGTGATGAAGAGTATAATTCGTTCCATTAACCCTTTGCCTTATTATTTACTCTCTTTACTGACCTCGTATAGCATTTTACTATCGATAATTTGGACGAAATGTAACAAAACATTCTGTTCTACTTTCAGTGGAAATTTCATTTGAAGATAATACATTGATAGTAGCAAAATAGTTTTTTACTTTGATCCGTGGGGAATGAACAACACTGATGAATAAATGGCAATTATATCATGTTCTCAATGGCAATGTGAAATATCATTATATGGCAAGGGGTTAATGAGTCATCTTATTGTAAAGTATAACTTAACTCATTGGCATCATGTTTAAGCACCAAGTGTTAGTGGAATCTATTTAAGTGCCTTGGTAATGGAGTAGCTAGTTAGCAGGACCATAAAATTTTTAAAACATCATGTAAAATCAAGCAGTAAACACTTTTATTCGATTATATGACTTATATAAGACCATTATTCCGGCACGGTTTATTTGGTTAAGATCATAAAAAAACGGCAGCTCAACGACCTAAACCCTGAGCGCACAGCCACCGGTACCTTTGCAGGTCAGAAGGGACAACGTACCCCCTACCTCCACTACTAGTAATGTGGGCGTAGATTAAAAAACTATAACTAGCAACACCCCGAGCATTTTAGCCTTCTGATTTGTCCCTGACGACACCGCCCTATCTCAGTATTTTTATATATATAGAGAGACATTGAGAGACGAGACAGACAGACATACATCACAAGTTCATTATTAATCAAGCTGTACTCACTGGACAACACACACACACACACTGTAACTTTGTAAACACATACACATTCCTTTCACTCAATATTCAACAAATACAGTCCACTTTCAAACGAGAAAAGGAGAAGCCTTTTTTCATCACATCCATTTCACACAAGGTTAATTCGGCGTGTGAAAGTGTTACGCCACGTCCACTAATACTGCCTGGACAGCGTGCACGAACGACCAAATAGGATTTATATGGTGGAAAAATTTGATCCAAATACAGTTAAACGAGTTAGAAAGAGAAACTATCAAAATTTCAAATACAACATGGTGGTTATTTATTTACATTACTAATATAGGTACTAAGTAATGTATACCAAACAATGAAACTGTGCCGCTAGTACTGCTACGAAGTAAATGCTAACGAATCGTCCGAATAATTTGATCAAAAGCTATATATTGATATTTAGAAGACAATGAAATCGATGTCGATATAACGACGAGAGTGGAATTGAATTATTAATTAACTAATGAAGGGTGAGTCGTAAGAGTGCCACGGGGCAGATCATTTTTTCTGCATACAAACGCAAACATCTGCGTTGCATATTAATCTTCATCCGCTACGTGTTTATTCTTCCATCGTGTTTTCTCTGTACTTGTTTTCAGCGAAACAGAACGGCTAAATTCATTTCGAACAGCGTGGTTTTAAAATCATTGAGCTTGTTCCCCCATCCCCTCTGTTTCATGGAAATCTTTGCAAATGAGATTGGACGCAGCCAGTCGAATTTAAAATACAGAACGGCCGTAGTTTGTCAGGGTTTTAACGAACCAATGTTCATCGAACGGCCCAGCAAGCAGACCAATTTTAATATATTTCGTTAAAATACACTTCACTTGTATTTTAATGCATGTACTTTCCGCTCTGGTTTTTCATTTCGTGACGTATCAATTCGTTCGTGCCGTTAAAATCATCATCATGGTTAGATGCGACTAATGATTAGCATTATTAGATTATCTTGCGTACAATCCAATAATTATTATAATGAATTATAATGAATCGATTTGGATCGATAACTTATTGTAAACACTTCAAAATTGCCCGTGCCAAATTTCAAAATTGTTCAATCATAACACGCATCAAATTGTTATTAGCTTCGTGTAGTCCTGAAATTAATTAGCGATCAGTATTATCTATTAATTATAATAAATCTAATATTAAATCCTATTACTTGATTTCAGGTTAGAAACTATTTATTTAATTTATTCCAATCTTCAACACGATTTTCATCAATACATTCAATATTATTTAACTTCATTCAAAATTCAACTCTACCAGAAAACCATAATTGAAATATAAATTATTCTATTATAATATTATTATAATTATTACATTATAATAATTGTTATTATTAAATTTCTCTTATAAAGCATAAAATAATAAAGCAAAATAAAACGACGCGTATAAAGTATTAAACAAATAAAAAAAAATATTCAAATACATATCTCAGGCGAAATTTATACGAAACCGGCTACATGCAAATACTTTGATTATCAATTCTACGAATGACGCAGAAGTTTCTTTCGTTTGTATGCTACGAAAAGAACACGCGTTACCATTGAAGAGAAAAATGAATAATGAGGCTGAAGGGTGTCTGGGAGGTAGGTAACGTGAATTTCGTGCACGTGCTAATGGATGACGACTATGACCGAGTTAAACAACGTTACAGCCGAGCCTCACTTTGTAAGCTATTTATATCTGTCAAGGGGTGAGGAAGGCCTATATTACATCTCCTTTTACTCTTTCTAACCTATTTGTGCTTATGAGCGCATTAATCTGCATCTGTAGACTTTACTGCTATTGCGAAAGGGGTGTGTGTATACACTCCGGTTACAAATTTCAGACGATACTCTTCACTGTTGAATATGTTAGTTCGGTGCACTGCGAGAGAATCGTTACGTGCACCACCAACACAGCTTATTAACCCTTTGCACTCGGCTGGTGACTCTCAGTCACCACTTGATTCGATACAAAATTGTAAAGTTATAATGATATGTAACATTAATCTTTCTATAATACATCAATATGTGGAATATTGAAATGAAACAGCTTTGTTCTTTGATTCATTTGTAATTTCTCTTTAAGTAAGTTTCCAAAATGTCGTTCCTGTCTCATTAGAAATTGTGGAATATTTCCAGTGAAAAACTCTCGAGTGCAAACGGTTAATCCTTGATTCGATACAAACTTGTAAAGTTTGATATTTAACATTAATCTTTCTATAATTCATAAATATGTGGAATATGGAAATGAAACAGCTTTGTTTTTTGATTCATTTGTAATTTCTCTTTAAGTAAGTTTCTATAATATCGTTCCTGTCTCGTTAGAAAATGTGAAATATTTCCAGGGAAAAACTCTCCAACGCAGTAAAATTATAAAACATGATATTCAATGTTGAACTTTGTATAATGTCTCGATACGTGAAATATTGGAATAGCTTTGTCCCTCGATACTTCTAATTTCCCTTCGAGTTAGTTTCAATGGATATCGTTTTTGTCTCGTCGAAAAGTGTTAAATATTTCTAGTGAGAAACTACCGAGTGCCAAGGGTTAACACGTTGAACGCCGCACGATTTCATGAAGGAATCCACAGAATGGAAAAATTATAATATTAAATCATTTAATCGAATTGCATTACTGTTCCACGTTCATCTGGCTGAATGTCACCGTATTAGGTAGCGTTATTTATAATATAGAAATGTTTCATATAATCATCGTTTAATCGAGTGAATTATAGTAATTCGATTAGGTCGGTGACCCCCATGGTATTCAACGTGTTAAAAAAGTACATATTGATATTAATCGTTATTGTAACAATAGCCTTAGAATAACATCTCATTTTTCGGTGGTAATGTTTTTTGCGATGACCCTGTTATTTTTATTTACTTAACGATGAATACCGTTGTATTCTTGTAATACTTTTTGACGTAATCATTCTTCCCACTGTTTGTACTATGGAAATTGAAGTCAGTAATATTCGTTGGTTCGAGGCAGCGGGTATAAATAAAGCATACACTTGCTAAAGAGCATAAAGAAAACTGTGTTCGCTGTTATCAGCTGACACTGGTGTCAAATATTAGTCAATTGTATATTCCACAAGTGTATTTGCGTCAAATCAGAATAACCTGTCAGACGTCGAAACGTGAAACCATCGAATAGATTTGATTATCGTGTACCGCTTGTTCTCGTTTGATTTTTTAACTTTTGTTCGAATATTTGTGTTCGCTGTATCAGTTTTTACACTATTTCGTTAGTTTATAATTAATGACTTTAATATTTATATAAATATATTTGATATATCGCTATTGTTTAAAAAGTAGAAGGCAAGAAGTAGGGAAGAATGCAGGGTTCGTATTAAAATATATTATTAACACGTTCCAGCGCTTATTTCGGTGACAGGCTCCTTAATTATATTTTCTTCAATCCAATAAATCTTCCAAATAAACTGTTAGAAACAGATTACAAAACTATTAGAAACAAACAAACTATAAGACTTACGATGCCAAACAATTAACCCTCTATGTGATCATAACAAAATCTATGCAGTACGAAATTAATAAATACCCACATGTGAATACGAGTTAACAATTCAATAGCTTCAATAATTTCATCAAACGAATATACTTTGTAACTTTCAAGTTACAATGACAAACTTTTATGTCGATGACGGTCTCCTCAATTATATTTTCTTCAATCCAATGAATCTAAACAAGATATTGAAAAAATTAAACTGAAACGAGTCATTGAGTTCCTAAATATAATGTCGTAGTTTATCGTTTCTAATAGCAATATCCGTAAGATTAATTTCATTTTCATTATATAAAATATAGGATTACCGTCAGAAATATGTAACGCTAGTAGCGAACGTGTTAACACTTGTCGCTAGTAATACTTCTTCCAAAGACACATTCAATAGTGTTTCTACAAATATTCAAATCTGTGTATTTTATGTCGAATGTACGCAATGTCGCAAGGCGTGCAGATTAAAACACAAATAACGAAGTATACAATATTCACGACGCTATTCAACAATATTCGTGTTCAATATCCGCAAAGTATCCGAAAAATTCCATTGTTCTGTTATTCCGTCGATATTTACGATATTATTATGCTACTTATATAGTGCAGCGTCACTTTGTGCGGTATGAGTATGGAATATCAATATCAAGTAACATAGTTCGAATACTCTCGTAATACCAATAAACGGAAGAATCGAATTCCTTTAATATTCTATATGTCTATCGAACTGAGATAAGCTAAATCTGTTATTATCACACTGTTCACGTCTTTTTTAATCAACTTATTAAAATTTAGCGTTTTAGCTGGAAAATGAATTTCACATCGAAGAACGCTACAGGCAAATTTTCCAGTTTATCACTTTCGTATCGGGGGGCTTTGATAAAATTGTTCATGGAAAAATAAAGCCGGATTCCTTGAAATTTCCTCTGCAAAATACTTCACGTTAAAGGTAGTTCCGTAATTATTAATAGAGTACTGAGCTGTTAATTGCCGCCGTGCGACCCTGTGCAGTTATCTGGGCCATCTGGTAGGGTCGTACGGTTGGCCGACCGTATCGCATAAAAACGGTATCTGAATGAAGTCTATAAATGAAATTAGCAGGTCTAAAACTCATTTCAATTATGCCTTTTTCACATTGAAATGTAACAGTGCTGTCCCGCTGCCAATAACACATTCTTTATAATATAATTAAATTAGAGTTCGTAAAATGTCACGTTTGTTACTTTGTTCTCATGGAAATTTCGTGGATCAGTTAATTTTTATATACTATATTGTTTAATTCAGTTAATGTTTATACACTGTATCGTTCTATCATAATAATTGCTTATCGTTAATGATTTCAGTGTTATTAGTTGAAATAATAATTAACGAAAATAGATAAAGAGTAAAAGGAGATAATGAGTGTGTTAGTTAAATGCAATTCCGAGTTTCCATGGTACGTTCGATTCTTATACAGCGAGGGCTAAAGAAGAATCGATACGGTTAAAATGATAACTAGAAACCAATCCCTGCAATTCTCGGAAGCAACATCATATTTCAATTTCATTAAAATCCCTGGCAGGCTAACGAAAAAAGTGATCCGTTTGCGATGGAATGACTCGTATAAAAGTTTGATAGAGAGAGGAGTTTTTGCTGTGAACTTTACTGCAATCAAAAAATTTCTGTCCGGCATAACCTATGACGCATGGAAACTATTTATGCGAGAATTGTGTCGTGGGGGTTAGAAAAAGGTCACTTGACATCTCTTTTTGCGCTGCGGTTATTAGAATTTCGATGAAAGTGCATCTTATATGAAGTGTTTCTTTGATTACGTATCTCATGTCAAGAAAATAGCGTTTTTATAGGCATTTTTATTATAATTAATTGCCTGATTGATCATTGAAACATCTAATTAATTCAAAGAAATTATTGCAGTACTGTTTCGGTTATTTGTAGTTGAGCGGATCATTATACGATAAAGCAATTAAAAATAAATTTTTTAAAGTATCTTCTAATCTTATAATCAATTTCGATGTGTAAAAAGGGCTACGAAGTATTATGGTATATGATCAATACAATTAATTATTAGTTAACATTACTATTACTGATTAATAGTGAAGTATTATAGACCATTCAAATATATTTAACGTTGCATTCAATATTATACAGACTTTAATTAATAATTAAGTTTAACAATCTCCGAGTAAATGGTAACGACGATCTTATCTCATTTTTCGTTAAAGAAATTAATCATTTCCTAAAGATATCTACCACTACTGGTAACAACTATCTCAATGCAGCGTATAGGTATTCAAATAATTAACCCTTAACACCCAGAAAGCTCTACAATGCAAAAATATAAACAATTTCCCTTTCCATTCCTATTTAATCTTTCTACTACAATGTGACATAAATTTTCCATTTTATAATACTAAATTTTTCTGCTACATCACATAGTTAAGTTCATTCTACCTACATTCACATACTATCCACTACATTCAGCTAATATTTCCTTGTTCAATACTTAAAACTCGTATTATTAAAAAGTTATCAATCGTAGTGGGTTGAACGATCAAGATCGCAGAGCCGACGACGAAATAAAGGTACTCGGTGCCCGTGTAACCGTGTGAAGCCATGCTGTTCGTTAACAAGTTTCACGAACAGTGGTTTCACGGAACCGGAGGAAACGAGTTACACGAAACGTTATCAATACAATCGGATTCCTTGGAACATACCATATATTCCGCTCATGATTACGTAGATCCTGACATCTGTCCAGAATGGCACGTGAACTTGCCTTCGTGGTGGCCATTCGGTTCGGGTACGACGTTCGTTGGCCACCTGCCAAGAACGAATATCGCACAGCGGCGGAACGTCGGGCTCGAATCGTTGAATTACCGGCGAATGCTAACTACGACGGCATTAGCTGGTTTACGATTTAATCGTAGGCCTGGCATCTGATTCGGCCAGGAGCAAATAACGAAATTGCCCAGCCAGGAACACATGGTTGGTTCAGCCCTAAGTGTTCCTGGTGGTTGTTACGTCTAACAGTGACAAAGAAGTGAGTGCATTGATGGGCGAATCGTGAGACATTGTATATAATAAAAATCGAAGGACAATGTTACATCGCAAAATCACTGACACTTTAACCCTCTATGGGCCGAATTTTTGTTCATAACAAAATCTATGCAATACAAAATTAATAAATATCCACATATGAATACGAATTAACACATTGTTGACCGGTCACGAGTTAACCCGTGTTTGCATTAGCTATTTCAATTTTTGAAACACAGGGCAATATAGAACATTGCAAAAGCAAAATATTCAAAATTATACCTCCATTCATTGTGTGTAAATAAAGTATAAGTTTATTTGGATTGTTCCACTGTCATATTTAATTACGAAATAACAACCGGTGACATGAGCGTGACATTTCACGCCTAAGCGTATAAAAGTTGACTGATTACCCCATTTTATTCACCACTCTGATTTCAAAACGAAATAAATCAACAAGATGCCAATATACTGATATCCGACTTCAAAGTTACATGGGCCCACAGAGGGTTAACCAGTTGACCCTTTGCACTCGATAGATGACAGTTACCATTTGATTCAATGCAGAAAGATTATAAAATTGAGAATTTCCTATTGCATTTTGTATATTATATCAATGCACGCGACGTTTAAATGAAACAGTTCTGTCCCTTAATTTATGCAAGATTGTCCTTCGCGTTGGTTGCAAAATATATTAGCAATTCTTTATCAGGAAATAATGAATACTTTAATGAGAAATATCGAGTGCAAAGGGCTAATTGCGTTTAATGAGTATACACTGTTTAAAATCAAAATAACACTAATTCTTTCAACGATAAATTATTCGTTTTTTCAGACAAGTATGTCTAAACATTCTTCTTTGTTTTGCTTTAGCTTTTCGTTAGAATATATTGTAGGTGCGTTTAGTCTACGTTAGGCGAGTGTACACTCCATTATTTGATTTGAAATTCAATTCCACGGTTAACATAATTTCCATCAAACCCGTGGGACTCTTAAGTTCATTAAGCAAAGCGTCACAAGTTTAACCCTTATCTTACAATACCATGTCATTCAATTCAATCGTTCCTGTTACAAATCCTTGATCTTCGGACAAAATATAATCACAGTACAAGCATACTATTCCCTTTCAATCCTAATAAATTAATAACGATAAAATTTTAAGAAAGAAATCGCAAAAGGTTAATGCGATCAGAGAAAACGACTTAAAAACAATCGCGTCCAAATAGAAAGAGAACAGTCCGACTTATTCTTACAACCTCGTAACCCTAAAATTCAAGAAAGACACAAGTTCAACATTAATCGTCTAACCGGGAAGAAACAAATAAAGAACGATCAACTTGAAATTGACATTGATCAGTTCGAATTTACCCCTGCAGTCTCCTCCGCAATTATATGATCCCCCTGAAACCCGTGCGACCCTTGAATTCATCGAAAGCGTCACGTCGCGTGCTGCGTTCACCGTGAAAACTCGAGCGGTCGGGAAAAATTAATTGGAAACGATTGACCGGTGAATTCTCCCAGCCGAACAAAGACCTCGGGGAAGCAATCCATCAGATCGAAATAACGAACACAGCGCTTGAGGACTATCGTTGGACGATACTCGAGACGATCAAAGAGGAACGCCGGACCCGTGAAAACGCTGATAGCAATCTATACGTTCTCTCCCTTGTATTTCTCAAGCTACCCCGGTCCTCCGTCGTTCGGCAACGAACAGGTAAAGAAAAAGTCGGATTAAGATTGGAAAAAGGAAGAGAAGCCCGAAGAACAGTCGGATTGTGCACGGAAGAAGACACCGACGGCCCGACCTATTGAATAGGTCCTGTCTCTAGTATATAGGTCCGTTTCTTTTAGTATCGTTTCGACTTTCCCGTAGATAAAATCGCGTTTACGTTCAGCCGCCTCCCTTCACCGAAGAAGTTCGACGAAACGATCGCCGGCGAGGCTTTCGTACAGTCAGCCCATCCGGATGGCCGAGTTTTCACTCGGTCCCCTTCAACGTCGGGGAGAGTAGATGACTGCCGCGCGCGCCGGATGAAACGATTCATTTTATGTTACCGTCTCGGACCGTTCACGGTGTAATCGTACCAAAGGTCAAACTCACGACAACGCCGATACTGGATTTACGAACATCGATTTTATACTTTATTGCATCGCTTCCGGCAAACTAGATGTATTATACGGCGCTGCAGCGTTCGCGAGACGTTACAGGGGTTGATTCGAAATGATAAAAGCATCCGTGGAAATGTATTAGGTCGCCGGGGAATCTCTTTCGTTTTATTAATGCGTTACGGATGCGCTGTATTTTATGCTTTATGTTCTGTTGGTGAATCGTGCGCGATTCGTTTCGATTTATCTCCTCCTTCGAGTTCTCTGGTAACTTTGTGATGCTTGGGAACTTTCGTGTTAGGATCAGTTAATGTGTTATATACGATTTTGTTGTCGAGTCACTTTTTTCAAGTATCTTGTTAGTCGTTGTGATTGTTTGTAGTTTTGCAAGGATTCTTAAGCGAAGAAATGAATCGAGTGTAAGATGAATGTTTGAAGGTACTTCTCGATTTTCATAAAACATTCGCGTTCTATTTGATATTAATAGTTTTGCAGATGGTTGTTCTTGATTTTTAATACATAAATGCGATTGTTCGACTTTAAAATTTGTAAAGAATCGGAAATTCTCGTTTCATTGATGGAAAATATTTGGAACAGGGGAGAAACTTTAGAAATTCTGCTCAACTTTTTCGATAATAAAGTGTCGTATCACTTGCCGACATCAATTAGCTTTTGATAGGGCAATTATGTACTCGCGTTATAGTAAGAATTAAACGTCAGTAGCATTAATATGGCAACTAAGGAACGTCGGTGCTTTATTAAGTTTGCCTGGTACCGTTAGCTCGGTCGTTTCGAACGGGAAGTAATTCTTGAAGAAATAAACCGTCATTCTCGGGAATACATTTCCTAAAGTAAGGTCTGCATTTCAACTCGCGTAAGCGGCTGAATCTCGAAGTTCCGAATCCAATTTTCGCGAGCGCGAGTAAGATGATAGAACGGCCCTAGAGAAGTATGAAGCGGACGAGTTACGAACATAGCGTTTTACATAGATACTATCGATTCTAGGTTAGGTTTATAATGGCGTACCGGAGTACTCTTACCATTTGTATGTTGGTTCTAGCTTATGTTCACGTAAATCATTTCTTTCTTTACATTTTTCACTGTATTTAGTCAAAAATAGAAGTACCTGATGGAAGTATTGCTGTCAGACAGAAATGCAAAGTTAAAACTTTGTAATCTAATTTGAAAAAACTGACACGAAATAAACTTCTGGCTTTCTCGAGAACGATTTCAATAAATTAACGACAAAATTATGTGTTATTTATGTTATTGGAACTTAAGATTTTTTATTTCTTGAGTATTCTCATATAGTGCAGAGCATAAAATCAGTATTACCATAATCATAATTGAATTAATATGATCTTGGTTGAAAGAAATTGTTTTAATTAATTTATAAATCTTTCTACAGATTTGGCAATAATAGGAAGGAAGTATTATTCATTGGTTCTACTAACATTTTGATTGAAGAAGACAAATACTTTTATTGTTCCTGATCTTATTAATTTGAAATTACCATTTTTTATTATTGACACTTGTTCATTATTTATTGATACATAAATTATTTTCAAACGTCAATCCACTTTCTTTTGCATCCATGTACGAACACTTTAATCTAAGCACAAAATACAAATGAAATGGAATGTTCTTAATTTTTTTTAATCAGGTTAAAAGAAAGTACTCTCATCATCATCGAACCTTCTTTCAATTTTCTGCGAAGGAACCTTAAGTTATTCTGAAATTCATATAATCAAGCAAGTAGTGAACTTTCCTGACGTTACTCTGTTGCAATTAACTCATTTTATAGTCACTTATTTACTCATATTAACCATTGGACGACGGTGCCCAGATCTTAACCCAAATTTTTAAAAACTTCATTTAACTTCTCACCTGCTAAACTTGGGTTCTCAGTTAATTACATCAGACTAAATAACAAGATTCGAGGAATACTTCCTTTTTTCAAGGAAATAACGTTCGTTTGTTCAAGTCTCGAGACTTTAATATTCCAGAGATTTTAATACTTCCGATAGAAACGAAAACAGGATATCTAATAAACATATCTACCAATTCTGGTGTGCACCAGTTGAAAATATACTCGAGAAAACACACAATTAAACATTTTTACTGCGCACAGCATTAAATACCACTATGTAACCTTACAATTTCATTGATCTCTGAAATTCGACAAAATCCTCTTAGAATTACATTTTCAAAACGTTAAACTATATAAATTAAGGATTTACATTAAATCCTTATTATATTATCAGTATGTCAAACTATAAATATTAAAAATTCACATTAAATCCTTTTAGAACCACATTGTTAACAAGTTAAAGTATAAAGAATAACAATTTCCATGAAATCCTTCTAGAACCATATTTTTACAATGCTAAACAATCGAGAAAAACTGAAAAATAAATTTCGACTTTTCGACCAATCACACTGGGAAGATCCTTTAAGGGGTTAGCTGTATCCGAATCACAAATCTCTCGTTAGTTCGGCTTTTTTGTGGAATGGCTGCAATGGACAGGCTTCTTTGCGTGTCTGTGTATTTATAAGCTTATCGATTAAAGCTGCACACGTAATGAGAACCTCTCGTGACCAGTGCAAATAAAGAGGTTTGACATGCCACGTTTTGTAACATTCGACAGCGTGGCTCGTCAACTTATTGTTACCGAGAGTGGCAGATCATTTTGGTATAGGAATTGAAATTTATGGGCGGATAGAAGATTTACGAGTTCCTCGAACTAGGCAGCTTATAACTATAATCTTTCAACGCGTTTCAAAGAAATGGAGAAACTTATGCGACATTCCCTGTCATAACGCGGCGCGTTTAACGCCATTGTCATCGATTCTATTCAAACCCGGCGCATTAGCAATTACAATTTTAACCCGCTAGCCCGGTTAGTTTCTGGCACATTGAATATTAAATTCTTTCGGAAACCGATCAAGATGGATCGGTCCAGTATCATTTCAACTTCAACGCTTATTCCTCGTTTCTGCTCGATTGCGAGCGTTTGAACAGCTTTCGGCGTTGAAAGATTCCCGTTTCAAGCAGTTCTTAACAGTATAATATAGTTTCATAGTAGTAGAATGTAGTAACATTCTTTATAGTAAATATTCAGTTTCTCAAATTCAGCATACGTTACGTATTTCACTGTTTCTGTAGTGATTAATGATTGAGAATCAATAATAATCCTTTATTAACTGATAGATTTGGTAAGGAGAATAATTTAGCTGTATGACGATGTTTCAGTTGTAAAGTAAAGAAGTTAAATATGGTAGTATTAAAATTTCGGCTGCTTCACTGTCGGATAAGACAATCGACAGTTTTGCGAGAAAAATTCTTTTATTGAAGAATCAAAATTCGTTGAACGTTACGAACGATAATTGACGTATTCAATATTATGTGAATGAAAACTGTGGCACATTTTCTAATGGTTATTCCAAAGAGCTAGGAATAGAATGTTATTAAAGAGCCGCGGATTGTTCTTCTTTAGGTAAGTCATTGTTAGACAGTTTGAATTTTGCGTCGCAATAAAACATGCACTGAAAGTAATACAATTGTCTTTTATTTTTCTCGGATTATATTTAGGTTTAAAGTTACGTCAAAGCAGTTGCTCAAAATTGAATTTTAAATTTGATTCCAGCTTCCATTAACTCGCGAAGTGGCACCTCACTAATTGTTGAATGAACGCGAGCTCGACCGAGTTTTGCGAAATGAAATTCCGCGAAATCAAAGTCGCGCGTAAAAAAATGCCCACAATGCGTCGCGCCATTGAAATGTAATTCCGTGTCTCGTACTAATGGAATAATAATTCCATAAAGAGATGTAAAATAATCCCACGATGACAGAGAATTAAGTCTATTTGAGAATTCATTAGATTCTTAATTTAATTCATACTCTCAGCCATAATGATCATTGCGAAACATTATTGTGATAAAAAGAACATATTACTCTCCAGAAGGAAGAATCTTTCATAAAATACTTTATAAATTTAAATGTCCGAATTAATAACTGAAGTTATTATGATTTTATTGCTATAAATACTACACGCACTATTATAGTAATATAATTATAATTTGTATGGTAGTGCAATCATAATTTGTATAGTAATATAATTTATATAAGTCTGTAGTAACATAATCATAATTTATATAGTAATATAATTATAATTTATGTAGTAATATAATTACTACAATTTTATAGTAACATAATCACAATTTATATAGCAATATAATTACTACAATTTTATAATAATATAATTATAATTCATATAGTGACATAATTATTACAATTTTATTCTATCCTCATGAAAACGCGACACAATTCCTCCGAATCCTCATTTCATCAAAAGTATTACAATTTTTGCTTCGATAATAAACAAATTACGCAACAATACTGTAAAACTAAAATTTGGATAAGTGCAAACATTCTGGTTGCCAAAATAAAGGTTGCGTACACATGATCCAGGCCCATGTCCGGATAGGCTCGGACCAGTTACCAGGCGATTCCGTCGCGGTGTCCCATAAGCAACATAATGATCGTTACGTAGTTAGAAGCGGTCTCATCGGCTTGATGCTTGCGGCAACGTATAGCCTCACTCCGTGGCCCGTGACTCGCGTAGGAATTTAATAAATCGAGCTCTAAGCTGGTCAAGCGAACCCACGGTATCTAGTCCGCACGAGTTACCTCGGTCGCTTTTTGCTTTCGTTGTCCTCTTTTCAACCACCCCCGCTTCAGGGTCAGACAATTTTCTATCACGATAGATAACTTCCGTGTACACGGGTTAATTCCTTAATTGCGGATCCTTATGCATATGCAGCTCGGAAAAATATACGAAACATAAGAAAACAAGGTTTAACAGAATTTAACACTGTTTTAGGCAGATCCCACTTTACAAGAGCTATTACTCTAGGAAATAAAGTTTCACTTAATTCCACGTTCCACGGAACTGCTGCGTAAAACTGAGAATTTCCTTGAACATCCAATACAGTTTTTTACTAGAAAAAGTATGCTCCTTAAAGAGCATCGGATTGATGTATACAGATCAATACTGGATAGTCAATTATATTTCCTTTTATCATTATGGCTCAATAACTGTAATAAAAGAAGCTATTTCATATGAAACTAAATTAATAACATACTTTTAAAATATTATCCTATAATACTGATGATACTCTTAACAGTATTTCATGATAATGTTCCATCTAATCAATAGAAATCTTCACAAACTATCAATATTTTGAACCCAACGAATTGAAACCGAGTTTCAGAAAGTTCCTTCTTCGAAAGCACTCCTCTACAGGAATTACAGTTTATTCAAAAACTGTCTACAAAATCTCCAAAAGTTGAGTTTTCAATCGAAGAAACATTCCGAAAATATAACGCAAACGTATAACACAAATCCAAAGTAAAATTACAAAATCGAATTCCTTATTCTTTTTCGTAAGTTAGAAATTTCGACTTGATTGACGTTTAAAAATGTATCAGTATAATCACCGACGCTCGCGTTTTTACTAGCTGAAATTTAGCCGGCGTGCAATGTGTTAAATAGCAGGGAACTTCGGTTGGTTATCTATCGTTTGATTTGTTATCCGGCGTACCGGTCGGAACGATGGCGTTTGAGATAACGGATAGAGTTCGGTAACTGTGTCGGGTGGTCTGTATCCTACATCTTGGTACAGTCCTGCCGTACACTATTGGTCAACACCCTGCTGCGCGTATAGAAGTCGCAGGATAGTCCACCGTGGAAGATGAACTCGACCGAGCGAGGAATTGAATGCAGCTTGACTTATGTTTACGTTCATTTCGCATTACGATGATTTTATCAAGCTTTACTGTGCAGCGATGCTATCGAGCTGGAACAATAACTTCATTCGAATCGACGAAAGATAACATATATACCAACGATACAACGTGACGCTTCACATTTGTAGAAAGTTATGCATTATCTAAGTGTTCATAGGGTAAACTGACTAACTTCATTTTTTTGTTTCTCGAATTTTACTATTAAACACTTAGATATGATTTAAACAGATTTTACATTTACATTGTCTAAGTGTGCATAGGGTAAACTGATTAACTTCGCTTTTTGTTTCTCAAATTTTACAATTAAACACTTAGATGTGATTTAAACAGTCTTTATATTTACATTATCTAAGTTTTCATGGGTTAAACCGACTAACTTCATTTTTTTGTTTCTCGAATTTTATTATTAAACACTTAGATGTGATTTAAACAGATTTTACATTTTATTCTGTGGATTTCATTATTCTGGCAAATGAATGGCTCTATTGTCGGCCGTCAAATTGTAAAATATTCCTGCCGCATTTGATCATTAATAAATTCTACAGTGAGTTAATTATATGTGAAATCTCGTTAAATAAATTTCATTTTATATAATAAGTTACCTCGTTAAATATTTCTAGCTTGAGAAAGACACGGTTTATCACTTTTGGAACATTGATGTTACGAATTATTCGCTGTGGGGAAGGTTATATTTCATATAAATATTGATCGTCAGCTTTGAGAATGAATGAAACAGATAAATAAATCGATTGATGATAAATTAATTTAGCATTGATTGCATAGATTATCTGAAGATAAATATCTTTTTATTTCAACTGAACTAAATTATAATATTAAGTACAAATTTTCGTATAACGTTTCTTGAGAACACTAATAAATAAGAAACGGAAAAAACTTGTGTTATATATTAACATTATAACTTATTGTTATATATTTTGTTAAAGTAAATGGTTGCGAATTAGTATGTTTATATTCATTTTATAACTTTATTCCTTTTCTTATTTATTAGTGTTCTCAAGGAACATTATACGAAAATTTGTATTTAATATTACAATTTAGTTCAGTTCAAATAAAAGGATGTTTATCTTTAGAGAATTTATACAATCAATGCTACATTAATTTATCATCAATCGATTTATTTATTTGTGTATTATTCTCATTCTTAAAAGTTTATAATAAATTTTCATAAATATATAAAATCGTTTAATATTACGAGAACAATAGAACGAATAAACGGAGTATAAAGAGTATAAACATTTTATATGAACAATTACTTCGAATTGCGGAAGCTGTCAATCAATAAAACTCGTTTCTTGGGTTCCATTAATTAATTACATTAATTTATCATCAATCGATTTATTTGTTTGTCTATTATTCTCATTCTTATAAGTTTGAAATAAATTTTCATAAATATATAAAATCGTTTAATATTACGCGAACAATAGAAAGAATAAACGGAGTATAAAGAGTATAAACATTTTATATGAACAATTACTTCGAATTGCGGAAGCTGTCAAGCAATAAAATTCGTTTCTTGGGTTCCATTCCAAAGAACCTACATAAAGGATCAGCATGTTTATTAAAAGTCCTTGTGATCCGCAGGACGGATTTCCATTCCTCTCCCTATTATTGGAAGCAATATTTTTGACATTAGTCCCGCCTCACGACGCTTGTATGCACGTGCTTCATTCATATGCGCTCATATGGTAATACGACGAGAAAGGGGACGTTATATTCGCCCCGGTGGCACTGTCGTCCGACTAAAAAATCCAATAAATTCCCGGGTTACTACTATTATTAACGGCATGTGCCGATTACAAACAGCTTTCAATAAAACTCCGCTACAGGTTCACGTGGATCCATGGTTCCGCGAAGCCATCATAAATATTAAATTGTAAATTTGTCCCGTGGACAATGGCTGGCCAGTGGTTTCTTTCGTAATCATTTTCATTTACGTGTGATCGTAAGAGACGAACGACAGTGAAATGATAAAGATATATATTCATTTCTAACGGAAGAATTTCGGAACGGTTAATACGTTGACTACCACGGTGGTCACTGATGACCGGAGCTTCGAAATTACTTGAAAACAATTACAATAAGAAGATTGAGATCGACTAAAAATCTTTAGTGACATAAACAGTTAGATAATAGCATAATATGAAGACTAATATGAAATCATTACTAATTACTTCTAATACCATTTGCCTTTACTACGAGAGAATAATTTAATTATTATAACAAAAGGCTCGAAATTCTCGTGGCAGTCAACGTGTTAACTAGTATAGTTATGTGCAAACTCGTTAGAGTGTTTCTTCCATTTCTGACCTTGCGTGATCTTGAAGGTCACTGTGCAGTATACGGATGAGTTTGTCTAGACACATGCTTTTATATGTGATATAAAAAAATATACAGCATTCCATTAAAAAAAAAATGAAGGTCACCTTCATATCTAACAAAACAGTATAAACACAAGAAGATTACATACGCCATTGTGTTGCGTATAAAAAACAGTACTACTTCTTCCTCTTTCATTCTTTTTCTAATTTTTACTGTTAACAAGAAAAACACTGACTAGTAATAGTGTGAACATCCTGTATATATATATATATATATATATATATATATATATATATATAGGATATCGAGATTGTTTCTGTTGTGAAAAGTAAGAAAAATAATTGATAGGGGTTTATTTAAGATTTCAGATTTGTATACTTTTATAAATAAAAAGAGACGAGTGTTCGTATGTTAGTATCGATAGACTCCTTTTAATTGCATTCGTTTACGTTCACGGAAATTTATATATAACATAAATATAATGCATCGATAAACTTTCCTGAATATTCGGTAGAGTTTTTTATGACGCTTATATTTCCGTTGATCGGTTTAATAAAGTTTTATACGCGAAGTTGAATAAAATGTGAATTTTCAGAACAATATACAGTTCTTGAAAATAAGTTCCAAAAGAAATTTGCGAAACAGTTTTAATATTTAGTATTCGAGTATCTCGTGTAGTTTGAAAACTTTAAGAAAGTTTATAATACTTCGCAGAGTTAAATATAATTAATGATAAGAAATAATGTTCATTGTATATATTACTAGAAAACATAAAATTACGCAACGAGTATATTAACGACGTTATCGAAATTTATAATTCAGCCCGGAGTCTGCAGTATCCATTATAAATGATACGTTACATGCATAATTTACATCGACAGATTGATTGAGAATGTTTCATTATTATCGTTCGGGAACGATATAAATTTACTGAAACTTTATAACCCACTTGGCACACAAGGAATAACGGTGACCATAAAATTACGAAATTAAGCTAACGACTGCACTTAAATGAAGCCCAATTTTATTCCAAGTTTAGTATGCTCGCAGCAGAACGCATTGTTGTTCAGCTCGGCAATTACACGTTTTTTGAGAGGGAACGTGTTTATGCAACACTTCCCGGACGAGTGTGTTACGTGAATTTAATTCACGTACAATCACAAGAGCCAATTTATCGGGATATTGGAATTGTTCGCTAACGGCTTGAAATTTCATCACGTTCGGTAACCGTAGTTATTGCTCGCTGATACTTTACTCAATCAGGAAAATAATCAAACGCGGAAATATCTCAATCTTGAGCGTGTATCTCGTGTGAAATTTTAACGCTAATGTTTCCACAAGCAGGAAGAATATTTCTGAAGTTCTCTCTTTATTAACGCGTTAATTACCGGGAACATTTTACACTCTTAACTGTGAGTGACGAGTTAACTCAATATTCAAGTTCAAAATCACCTCTCAACACCCTTGTTTTCGTGTTGATTTCATAAATAATTTCTTTAATATTCTTCAATACTAAGCGGATCACTATAAAATGTTTACCATATTCATTTATTTCGAGTTGAATGTTCGTGAAAGTTAATTAACAAATTCTCCATTTGCAAAGCAACAATCGTAAAACTGTTCAAACAAGCGGAAATCGAAAGCAATTTCCAAAGAGATTAATGAAAGAAATATTTAACAATCAAACATGTCTCAAAGAAATTGATGAATAAATCCGATTACAATAAGTATACGTAGAAAGAAATGTTTAACAATTAAACATGTCTCAAAGAAATGAATGTAAAAATCTGATTACAATCAGTGTACGTAACTTCATTTTCAGTTCTAACACTAATAAAGACACAGAAAGATCAACGAAAGCAATATTTAACAATTAAACGTGTCTCAAAGAAATGAATGAATAAATCTGATTACAAACAGTATAAATAATTTCATTCTCAGTTCTAACGCCAATAAAGACAGAAAGATCAACGAAAGAAATATATAACTATGAAACGTGTCTCAAATAAATTAGTAAATCTGCTTACAATAAGTATAAGTCACTTCGTTTTCAGTTCTAACACCAATAAAGACACAGAAAGATGAACGAAAGAAATATTTAACAATGAAACATGTCTCAAAGAAATTAATAAATCCAATTGCAATAAGTATAAGTTACTTCATTTTCAGTTCTAACGCCAACAAGGACACCACATATACCACCAAGTATTTCACATAACAAACACACGCAAGCACCCACCAATCCGAACACCCCTAAAACCGTCGCAACCAAAACAAGACCAAGATCAACGTTTCAAACCGTCCCTTTCTCCCGCACAATTCTTAATCATAGAATTAAGGTCGGCGATTCCAGGGCTCCACCGAGCGCCCCGTAGAACATAAGAGTTTTCTTTAACCGCGTAATTGAATCCTTCGAAGTCCTTCGTTCCGTGGCGCATTTCTTTTAAACTTCTCGGTCCGTCTGTCCCCGCCTTATCCCCTCCTACTTCCTCGCATACTTTTAATTACGGTAAAATGCTCGTATTTATCGGGTATTCCCTTTGTCGTAAGAAATTGAAAAAGTTTGACAGAAAGACCGAGAGCCGGGTCTCGCCCCTATTCAACGAACACTGGGGGGTTCGCGTATATACCAGCGATTACTTTAAAAAAACCGCCTTATTTGCAGCCGATACTCCCGTTATATCCGCAGTTCGATGGCCAAAGTTTCGCGTAAATTGAGTCTGGCGGCAGCGTTGATTCCGCGGGAACGGAAGCGCAATTAGAATCGGGCACCGAAAGAGCGGCGAAAATCGTAACCCACATCGGAACCGGTCTTTTCGGCCGGCTTTGCCGCCAGCCTGCGATCCAGTTGTTCGTCAAAATTGTTCGTTCGATGTAATCGAGTTTCTCGGCGTCCGATTGGTCCCCCGCCATTCGCTCAGCCGCGTTAATACCCGTATTTAAAGCCACCGATTGACTGGAGGTCGGTCCGATCCTCAATGGATCGCGAAACCGTTCTTTATCGGATCCCCTAAGTGCGATACTTGGATTTCTCGCCTTTCGGAACACGGAATGGAGAAGCGTTACTATTGAGTGTCAAATGCACGGAACGAGCGGCGGAATTTAAAGAGTCCGGGAGATCCCCGTACGTCCTATAAAACGCGATTTCGCGTTTCGAAGTTTGTTTCGTGACGTTCCGCGGAGGGCGCGGGATTCTTTATGGGGACTTTTATCGTGGATTAGCGCGGGAGTTTTTGTGAGAGGGTGGCGGGGATTTTTTAGTTCGGTTTGATGGAAATCGATTTTAACGCCGGATCGTGGGAGTGGAGGGTTGTTTGGATGTTGACGGAGTATTCTTTTGTTTTGTATTGTTGGGTTGTTCTTTGTTCTGTGTGGTTTGGTTGTTCTTTGTTTTGTTTGATTAGGTTGTTCTCTACGCCGACGTGAATGGAAGGTTGGAAGAAGTTAATGGAAGTTTGTTCTTTTGCAATTGATAATGAAAAATTAATTCCTCTGATTGTAATTGTTGTAGATGAATAATATTGAATAATATTGACCCGGTAACTCAAATTTAATTAGTAAGGAATTCGAAAACTTCATTTTTACAAACTATTCAGAATAATTTGCTCGCGTCTCCCAAATATAGTCTATTACAAATAAACTCATTCATAGAAACCGTAATTAAAACTAGAGAAGCGAGGGAAGATATACAAAAAATATATACAACTTAAATATTCACATTTAGTAGCCGCTCAAATATTAAAAGTTAATTTGACGTAAGAACATATGAATGCTACACAGCGATCGCTCTAAAGAGTTCGCAGCACAAAAATTTCAGCACACTTTTATTCTAACCTTTACACAAATTTCTGGCACGCTGGAAGAGAAAAAGCAGCGTCGAACGGACAAAAACTGTAATTAGAATATTCCGAAAAAACGTACATCCGTAAATTCGTTCTGTTGGCCAAGGAAAATGGCAACCAACCCGAATAACTTCTATTTTAACGGTTTACACTCGAGAGGCGAATCTCGGTCACCACTTGGTATTATACAGCAGGATTATATAGTTTAATATTCAATATTAAATTCTGTACAACTTCTCAATGCATAACATATTGTAAGAAAATAGTTTTAATTTTTAATATACCTATTGTGAACCTGGTATTAACCTACCGTCGAGAAGAAACTGGCAAATATTAATATTTTAAAATAAAGTTAAACGCAATAAAACCGTGTATCTCATTTAAACGAAACATATGAATCAATACACTAATGTGAATATCTCGAAATAATAATGGTCCAACTCCCGAAATCTCGATGAAAAAATCTTTTGTAAACTGTTCTTCAATTAATTCAATACTAATATCAAAATATTACGGTATCGAATACCATTAATAATTCATATCAGTAATCGTATCATTAAAATTTAGTTAATCCTCCGAAAACAGAAATAAGGAGTTCACTATCATTACTATAAATCTTAGTCGCTCGTATATAGCAACAATTGATACAAGACTGTAATTAATTTATAACATTAATTTTAATACTTCCAGTAATTTCAATTAATGTACTTCGAATTATCCGGGCTTGCATTACGATTTCTCTCCACGTCGCTCGCATAAAAAAATGTCATCGATACTTTATCAGAAAACAACGAACATTTATTACGGGAAAACTTTGGAGTGTAAAAGTTTAATGTCGGAGTTCAGCGTCCTATATTTGGACGCTCGTGGGAATTCGTCTGGTACCTTCAGATTGAATCTAGGACACCCGGATTATTTTCCAGAAAGGAAAGAAGAGTTCGTTGTATATTTTTTCCCCGGCTTCTTTCTACTTTATCATTTTACACCGATGCTGCCGGATAATTCTTTAAGAACTCCGCGGAGGGTTGTGTGTGAGATTCGCTCGCCAACTCCGCAGCCGCGAGCGATGTTTGAATACGTGACACCGAATGAGACTGTCAGGCTTCATTGACAGCCTGAAATATCGTTCTGCGAATTTCTCATCCGTGAATTCACGAGGATACCTGCAATAAAATCTGCGGGCGGATTAACTTTGACAAACGGAATGCCTGGCAAGTATGATAATTAATTGGACTGCGGATTTTTAAGCGTTTCTGGGAAACTTAGGAGACGTTGCACGGAATTGCACGTACGAAGAGATGTACGAAATATTTCAAACGCAGTGCTTTCTATAATATTTCTGGGGGAAATCTATTTTTCATCGTAATTCTATTCTTCTAAGTAGGTTTCGGGAAATTTGAATTTTCATGAAGATCCGCGATTTGGTAATGATGTTTTAATATGGAATTAAGCGAGCTTCTTAATCGGATGATAAGGAATACAATTGAAATTCATAAATCGAATTGGAGACGTTAGGAGAATTTCAAATTCTCGGGAAATAGGAATTATAGTTTGCTGGAGATTGGGATATTTTAAGTATTTTAAAGGGTTAAAGTACTTTTCGAAGGTATTTAAAATAGAAATATAGTTTGAAGGGATATTTTTGTGAAATGTCATGGCGAAAGGAATTTTTTGAGAAATAAATCTATAGACGAGGTTAATTTGTGCATATATGAAAGATGTAATCAAATTACTTATTATTTTAAAGTTATTGAAGAGGTACACAGTTAATTACCATTATTACCGTGTTACCCCGTTCATCTGTGGTATCCTTGATATTTTAACAAAGAAAACGAAGGCGAAATTGTTAACCTTCATTTGTTTCTATAATTTCATGGAGATCACTTCATTAAGCTAATGAGAGGCACGCGCTACGTGAATATTCATATTTGTACCACTTTAAAATTCATGATCTCTACCAAGAAATGTTACCGAGAACTTACGGAGAATATTCTCAGCGAATGTAAGTCCTTTAATCATATTAACTCCTAAGTGAAACTTAAATAAATATGGCTTCCTAAATAAAAGGATAAAAATTCTTGATATATTTACACAAGATACAGCTGCAAAATTGTCAGGAATGTAAATACACGGGAGATCTTATTTTAGAAACAACAAATGAAATTAGCATAATATTCATTCGTTATTGTTTGTTGCTGTATTCTTGGAGGGGAATCGAATTTAAATATTCGTTGCATTTGTACGCAATTCTTGGGGGACTCTGATAATGCGCCTGATCGTTAGCTACCTTTTCTACTTACTGCGAGAACAAGTGTTACGTCAAGAAGATAAATTGTCTAATCTAGTTGCAAATATATTATTCGAAACGTATGATTTAATTTTTATTCATTTTACGCGGTCAACGTTAATACAATAATTCCATTCGTGATTAATAAATTATCCTGAAATCAGTATCTGATATATTATTTATATACATTAATGTTTCAACGTAATTCTTTAATGTAAATTTATTATGAATTTTATTATCAATATTTGATTATTTGATTGTTTGATTGATTTATTTAGTTACTTATTTAGATTTTATAGAAAGTATTACTTATTAGAATATGAATAGGAACAGGTATTTAAAAAAATGCAAGATTTGCAGACTTTACAAACCTGGCTCAACGATTTTTCAAAATGATTTTACAGAGTGACTTCACAATCCGCTTTTACAAACTGACTTCGCAAACCTGACTGAATGGTATCCCAAAATAATTTTACAAAACTAACCCAACGATTTCACAAAGTGTCCACATAATTCAAAAGTGCCACAAATGAATGATGAGACGACAGGAACATAGAGGGGAACTGAATGAAAAGAATAATGGCCAGGTATGCTCCTAATGCATCGGCAGCAGTCCTCGCTTCTTATACCCGGCTGGTATTTCTTGAGCTTTCTACGGATGCTTCTACGAGTATTTCGCTAGGAAACAGGAGACAAGTTGAGAGGTCGAGCACATAAGCTACTTGGATTCGAGAAAAAGTTTTCGCATTACGCGAGGCAGTTGTCTCAGGTACCGTGGCTGATTCCGATTTAACGACCTCGCAGAAACACGAACTCTGTATTTTTGTTAGGGGCTCGCGCCGCGAGGAGTTAATGCGCTCTCCTCTCAAATGCTGTATACTTTACCGTTAATTCAGCTTGCTTGAAAAGTAATCCACAGTCTAAATCATACAACCAAGCGTAGACTAAAAAAAGAAAACAAATTTCCCGATCCCCTAACGAATGCTACTATAAAAACACTCCTTTTCATTACGAAATCTATACAGCTGCTGAAACATAAATAAACGCGATGAAAATATTTATGAAACGTTTCAATTCTATCGCGGTGTCTCTTCTAGATACTTTAAAATCAAAATTTTCTTTACCTAACACTGTTCCTTCATTTCGACAATTTTTATTAACTTGTCAAATTACAAGCGTTATCAATAAAACTATCGTGGTATTAATGGAAAATAATTATGTTTTATTTTTAAAAAACATAGGAATAAGTAATCGAATAAAACAAAATAAATAGAAATATATAGAGATATAGCTCGCAATATACAGGTCTTCTCTCTTCCGAAGCCAACGCAACTCTCTCCAAAAACTCTCGCCATCACTTAAAAATCATTCTCTCCCCACAAGCATTCTTCTCACTCATATTTCCAACAAATTCTCAACCACACCCTACTCTCACTACCACGCACCCATCATCCTCGTTTACGCATCACTCAAGAAAACTCGCCAACCTTTGGGCCTGGTCTCCATCAGTACCTTTCTCTTTTATGGCCCTCTACCCGTGTTTCAGAATAAAACTACGATACTACATTATTCATTACTAAAGAATCAGTTACAAAAGACATTACTATTTCAATATATACAAAATAATACGAAAACCAACTGGTGGAGAACTGTGCGACTCGTTACAATGAATCGAAAGTACGCTGTGTTTAGTTTCTTAACCATTTCAGTGCTGAGGAGCGATATAGCACTCTTCTTATGTTGAGCCAAATATAATTTTCTTACTATGTTTTTCAAGAAATAAATCAAAGTAAATTTATTTGAATAAATGTTATTTTTTGATATTTTTTTTGTAATAACACAATATTTGTGATCTCATTAGATAACTACTCTTATTAACTTTTTGCATACACACCCAATCACTTCCGCATTTTTGGTAAATATCCGCAAAAATTGTTTAGCATCCAAACGGTTAAGATCCGGCTAAATGTTAAATAAATAATCCGTGGTGCACTGTGCAACGAATCAATATAATTGTAAGTATAACAAACTTAACAGCAGTACAATGAAAGTTTCTCGACCAGAATACAGGTATACAGGTGACCACGTAATATACAAGAGTCCTCTCGTCAATATTACAGGAGTCACCTGGAGAAATCTCCGTCGTTCGTCTGTACGACTTTGAATCTGGAGTTTCGGCCCAAGACAACTCCCTTTAAAGCTGCGCTTGGCGAAGTGATGATTCATAATTGGTTGATTCTGTTTTCTGTGATCGGCAAGGAGGCGGTCGTTAGATGAAACACACGCCTCATCCGAAACATCCGGGAATTCCAAAAAATCCTGTTTTCGGTGCTGTTTTAACCCTTTTCGGACGAGTGTCCATACTTCGATGGGATGGATTTCTTATGTTTCGAAGAATAAGTCGCGAAGAAACGATTTAATTATTATAACAGCAAAAGATCGACACGTAATTTCTGTACCCTTTATATTATTTAAGCAATTGATAGATAGTTTAGATAAGTTTATTGAAGATTTTGTATATTTCGCAGAATCTTCGTCCGCAAAGGGTTAGAAAATACTGCAATAAACTAAAATTACATTGTTCTATACCTGTTTGCGCGTTCAGGTTTACAATTTCTAACGGTTGTATTTACTACAGCAATTTACCTGTCAGAAACCGACTAGCAGTAAACCCCTAAATAAAGTCTAAACACCAACATGACCAAAACATTATCCAAGTAAACAACGAAACGCACCACGAACTGAAATATCAAGAATTATGTAAATCACGATGCTAAAAATATCGGAAACACAGGAATCCATAGAACATGCGCGAAACATATTTATTTATCATTCCGTTAATATGGTACGTCCACGGCATCATAATGATTTGCGTGTAGCGCATCGTCGAAATGCGCCGCGCTTTGTGCGGCTGTTGCGATATTAATTTATTGCCAGCGCAATGATACATTTCAGTAAAATAACTGATCGGGATTCTATGCATCGGCACAGGCGACCGCTTGAATATTAAACGAAACGCGAAACGAACGCGCAACTTCGAACCGCGAGCGAGTCACGTATCCGTCAGTCTCAGTGTTATCGAAACGGCACCTTAAGAGATAGAAATCGACTGGGAACACCGATTCCCCGCGGAATTACGATCAACGTATTCCTATTCTAACGTATAATATAACGGGGAAAGTGGACCTCAAATTTCGAACAGTATTTTTGTCCCGGGGACTTTTGTATTCAAGGAAATCTAGTTCAAGCCTCGGGCTGCTGGCATCGGCTCACCGGGGAGCCAGTGATTCCATAACAATAACGTACAGCGACGCCATTGTGTATTTTTCTCCGTATCGCAGTAATCGCCTCACCAAATTTTCGGCAAACAATTTAGCATGCTGCTGGCTTCGGTCGAAAACGTTTTCGACCGAAATCGTTCAGGTATTATTCGCGGGCATATCGGGAAGAGAAAATCCCAATGATTATACGTATCGAAAAAGGGGAAATGGAAAATATCGGAAGTCGTTTAAACCCGACACCTTCGCTTCGATCGAATGTGACGATTCCAATACATCTGTCAGATTTCCTTCATTGGTTGACATTATTTAGAACATTGTAATCGAGAAATATCCGTTGATCTGAACATTTCAAACTGATTAATGTTAACACGATGACTGCCACGATAAACTTCAGCGTTTTATGTGTCATTTTGACTTTTATAACGAAGATGAAAAGAAATGATTATCAATTATTTGCTACTAGAATTCTTGAGTTAGATTATTATCTACTTATTTAGGCTATTGAACATTTTTCTTGGATGTCAATTAGGTCACCGTGGCAGTCAACGTGTTAATGTAAAAATTCTGAAGGTGTACGAATGGTATAAATTTTGTTTGGGACACTTATTTGTATGGTATAATATGATATTAGTGTTTGTAAAGTTTCTAACAAATTTTGTATGAACATGATTTTTACTGGAAGAATAACTTAGTATCGATTTATTTCTCCCACAGAAATAGTAGGTTAATGCTAAAGTGAACAGGGATAAAAATTCAGAAGGTAAAACAGGGTGTAAAAGTATTTTAAGGAATCGCTATTGTTCCCTTAATAAATCGGAGGACAAAGAACTGATGAAGTAGGGTATTTGTAATATTCCATCTGAAGCCGAAAATCCATTCCATATTTTTCTTTGAGCGCCACTTCCGTAAGATAGCGTGTGCAGATATTGGAGGCATAATCCACTCGGATTTGGAAAGGACGTGCAATAAAATTGGGAACGTTTGATGCATACGTAATCACGATACGCGTGTTGGAAAATACCGAATGCTGGTGACGCACACAGATTTATAATAAGCTTTATAACAAATCCGTTATTATTTACTTAGTTGCGCGGCAAATTGCAAAATCTCGCGAAACTCAAAGTAATAAGGGATAATAGCTAATGTGATGTAATCTAATATATTATATTTATAAACAGAAATAAATATTTATAAATATCAAACGAGTATAATTCTCTGAATTCGATTACGTGTCGATAAGTTAGAAATCCCTTTTGTATTTGATAAATATAAAACAGTGTTTTTCTCGATCTTTAATCCCTTTTTCTGATTTACGTCTTAGCTTTGATCGGTACAACTACTTTGCCATTAATAATTTATTGAAAAAACAAAAAGAAAATTTCAGATGCGTTCTACGTGTATTCTTTCTCCAAAATATAATTATTAATAACAGAAGAATAATATTTCATTTGAATTCTAAAGAATTGAGTAATATTTATTAATATTTATATTCTTGTTAGATTCCCTTTAAAACCTTCATCACGAATCTTACACGTTATAAGGTAAGGAGTTATGATCTTTCCTTCGATTTTAAATTCTATCAGGAGTATATTTTAATTAACTTACGTTTATATCATACAAACAATTGCAAGCGATCCGAAAGAAAATAGTCAAGTATAAATATAGAACACCACGATAAAATTCCACATTTCCCAAGAATACGAACGTCACGCTCGTCAACGTTCCATTTCTGTTCCAAGACGGATCAAGATGGAAGGAACCGAATCACCTCCTTTACAGAACAAACGTAATCCCGAATCTCCCAGGAGCAGCAAATTATTCCTGCAGAAACTTATCAAAACGTGTATCCGGCGAGAACAGCGTTCACACGAGGCGCGCATAACGCGAATTACGGTTGCTGTGCCAAAAGATCCAACAAAACTGCCACACTTCTATTCCCGTGTTTCGTACGGTATTCGTGTTGAAGAAAACGAAAACAATTAAAATTCTCCGCCGTTCGCGTGGTACGTTCGCGGGAGGTGCGGTAATGAAAACAATGTAATTTCACGCGGTTACGCTCCCATAAAACAAGATGGAGCGGAATATTTCACAATTATAGGACACCTTTGTGCTAATCCAATCGATTTACCAAGCGACAGTTTAACAATAGAACTACCGAGCATTTCATACGATCGATAAGCCATCTCTATAAAAATTATAACAACAGATTATTTTCAGTTTCATCAGATATCCATTATAGTTATACTCAAGTGAGACTATTTTCAAAATCATATCGAATATTCAATGCATTAAAGATATCAATAACTGCGAACGAAGGAAACCCAGAATCAGTCATTCTCACCGGTAAAATTATAACAATAGATTATTTTCAGTTTCTGCAGACATTCGTTGCAGTTATACTCAAAAGAGACTATTTTCAAAATCATTTCGAACATCCAGTGCATTGAAGATATCCATAATTGCAAATGAAGGGAACCCAGAATCAGTGATTCTCGCTGGTACGGTAGTTCTAGTATTAAAGAAAGCGAAGTGTGTTTGCATAAACACGCTCGTTAATCGCGGGCGAGTTCCATTTACCGCGGGAAAATTGAACGAACCCCTGCGCGGTTTCTCTTTTAGGGTGGCTGCAAGTTTTTCATGTGAAAACGGGAACTCCCCGTTACCGGGGCTACGTGTTTAGCCAGTCAACACGTTAAGTTTTAATTTAAGGGTAATGGAAACTTACGTTACCCGGAGTTTCAACGTGTTCCCGTAAATGTTATCGTTCTATAACGCCACCCGGAAGGAGATCGTCGGGAAGTTCCGAGTTACAGCTGCGACCGCGCCCGGAGAAACGGCAGGATCAATTGAGGGTCCCATTCGGGAGGGAGCTAAACCACGAAACGGTGAAAAACGAGATATTCATTTTGATATCCCTTGGTAGCTATTATTATCCTTGAATTTATTTATTCGTTTCTTTGATACTAGGTCTACGTACATTTATTCTAGAGTTTGTTATAGTGTTTCTAGAGGAATCCATGCTCCTTCATTCGGATCTTGGAAGTTAGAGGTCTAACAATAGACAATTCGATTGTGTACTGCTGTAATTGCATTAATCAAAGTAAACGTCAACATTTACCAAATAGTTCTGTGAATCCAGTGTTAAACTTAGACGTTACGGAATAGTAACGGGATACGGGGACAAGACATACATGTTTTAATTACATGGTAACATTTCTGTGCTTTTCTGTATGCAATGATTGTTTTAACGAAGAACATACGTGAAAATGAAATTTACCAAATTCTGTTTATTGGGCCTTCAACATTTCTCTGTACGTTGCAATGTAAATGAAAAATAAATGTGTGATTTTTCAAGAAAAATACTGTTGAATAAAATATTTGTTAATGTGAACTGTTGTAACGTTTCTCTTTTAATACGATTTTTAGGTTATGTTCGATATATAGGGAATGATATAAGAAATAAGAAGCTTTCCTTGATACTATATCCTAATATTGATAAATTTAAATTGGAAGATAGCAGTCTGCATGATAGAGTTTCTATTGAAACAGAACTTTTCCTGAAAGCCTTAATATCTCAGGACGTTTCTATCGTGACTTAGCTCCCTTTTTCACTGGACCTCTCAATTTGCTGCCGCTTTAAGGGTCGAATGTTCCAAGTGTACATCGAGATATAAACAACGTAACCCACTTCGTTTTATCGAAGAATCGGCTCCGTGTTTGGTCTTGATCAACATCGACCTACATTGATCATTCGCCAGGGGCCTTCATTGTTGAGTGAGATCCGGAGGAACGATTTTGTGACTGGTACAGCCGGAGTTCGCGTATAGTTTGCCTATGTGGAATTTAATCATTGAATCGTGGCTCGGAGTTGCGAATTGTTGAAGTGAAATTTAATTGATATTTTTCAACCCTTGCGTGGCATTTGAGTAATTAATGGTTTCCAGTTCTTTGATCTGCGTGGAATTTATATTGGAATTCGTAAAAGGGAATTCTTCGTTGTTTGCGAACTCCTAAAACAGTCGAAAACAAACTGTCAATTCGGAACTGCGTTGAGTTGGGGTAGACTCACAGCAGCATATAAAATTGGTAATTCATTATTTATTACATGTTTATATTTGTAACTTCGAATGATACTTATACAATATTAAAGTTTTATTAAGAGATTTCTAGAGTGCCACGTGAAAATGAAAGTTGATTTTCTTTGTAAAAAGTTTCGTTACGCCAAAAGTAATTACAGTCATCTCTACTTTGCATTACAGTTTTTAAAAGCATAATCGTTTTGTCCTTAGTTAATATTAATCTGCTTCTATTTCTCTGTTTTCCTTGAATCCTTACAGACTGACCAATGAACACGATTAATTTTCACGATAAAGATATTCCATCGGACAGTGTCTATAATCCCGAAATAAATTTAACAAGAAATCAGTTCTAACATGTCTACAGTAAATTATATTAGTGTCAGAGTCTGGGACGCATATATGTGAGAAAGGGATGTCGAAGAAAACGTGGAGTGCACTACTTGCAGTATGTGCTAACTTTCGGAGCGAACAAGCTGAGATGTCGAGGACATGAACCACTCGGATTTCAGCAAGAGGTTTCGCATTTCGTTCTCACTTACCAAGAGTGCTGGGAGATACTTCGACGATGTTTTTAGACCTAGCTCACTGCAGTTTCTCTATGAACGATTCCCCTATAGTATTACGTAATAGAAGAAATCGATCGATTAATTGGGTCACTAAAACAATCATCCACCCTCATTTCCAACAGAAGAGTTTTCCTCGCTGCAACTCGGGGACAAGTTAAAAATTAATTGCTTCATTATTGGACTACTCCTTCATTTTTGCACGCATAATATGCATAATGGGACGTTTATTTATTCAGTATATATCTATATATTTACTCTATTATAGGTATTTAAGTACACACAGGTCTGTTTTCGTTATGTGTACTATATCTCGTTTAACTTTCGAGTCATCTCTTTTTGTATGAATAAAGTCTTGTACAAAGAATAAAAAATTACTAAAAATTTTTGTATGCACGTAATTATTAGGGAGTTTTGAAATGCTTTTATTCGTGTTGTTTATTATGTAATATGTACAATTATTATTTTGAGAATTCCAGAAATGAAATTATTATAATCATTTGTGTAGTCGATTCTTATATATTAATGAAATTTAAAATTACATGATCGTAATTCTACTACAGGCAACGAATTTTCAAAAATTCTTCCATTTCGAATTTTTCACGAGGATTTTCATTTTCACGGATGTCTCTTGGTGGCCGGATATTGATTGTTAACAAACGTATAGTTTAGGTTGCAAACGTTTTTTCGCGAACCACTCTGCGAAAACCGGTTTACAGTTCAACTACGACAAACGAGGTTAACGAATTCAGCCGTTCAAACTGCCGGACTTCAAATACATTCCACTTTTTAAGCTCCATTCACTTAGACTCTGCAGCGCGCGCGAAGCAACCATGAATACTTTTACCTGCAAAAAGTTTAGTTACGTTAAACTTAGTTGAGTTAAATAGTTGATTGGCTCCTAGAATGTATTAATTATCAATTTCGATCGTGGAAGTGTCCGAAACTTCGACTAGCGATATCTCGGGAACGTCGTGGCCTACTTTCAATTGTAGAAATGCGAACACATAGTATTCCCGAATAGTGGAACAGTAAATTAGAAAACATTTTCTCTTGTACAGTTTTTTTCAGTTATTTATACCTTTAATAATTAACGACGAATTATTTTTCAAAAACATTACCTCGTGTTTCATCTTATTTTCTCTTGTACACTTAAGATGAAACATAATACATTGAAATATAATTCTTTTGAAAAATAAAATATTTTTGAAATTTTTGAAAAATAATTCATTCTTAATTATTAATATTATAAATAATTGAAAAAGGAAGAACGAGTCATGAATAGACACTTTACCTGATTTATGCTCATTAACAGACGTTTATGGTTATCTTCCTCTTCTATTAGAGCAACGAGAAACTAATTATTATGCAAAATTTTGTAAACACTTTAATAGAACTCAACACTTCGCCTAGATTTTCTCATATGATATAATTTGAAACGGTAAATGTAATTTAAGGTTAGCTAAAGTGACATAGAAGTAGGTGACAGAAAATTGGATACAATTTAGATCAAATCATAGTAAACATCATTTTCTCCCGGTGCATCTTCACATTTTCCAATTACTTAGTTCTTACGTATATCGCTATTTAGAGTAAACTTCAATAAAATCGTTTCCGTAGCTAAATTTCCAATCGCATTCCTGAAAGTCGTCACAAAACATCACGCCATTTTCGACATGCAACGCGAAACTTCTACGGTTTCATAGATTACAAATTACTCCGGATACCTCGTTCGAATTAAACTGTTTACAAGGAATCAACTTGAACATTATCAGGTTCGTTAAGCCGGAAGATACATGAAATTTCCAACTTTAACGTACAAAGTGTGCGAAGATTCTCTCGCTCTTCCAAGCATTATATTAAGTAAATTATAATTTCCTGTATACAATAATAATAGTATGCATATAATAATAATACATCACGCTAAATACACTTTCATAACTTTTAAACATTCTCAGGAACAAGGTTTCAAAATGATAAATGTAGCAAAAACAATTTACGAAGTTTAATTCAATATTAATCAATTCGTTACTCAATTACTTCATTAACTACAATGTTCATTGCCGTGTAACTATAATTAACAATACAAACGCATAACAAACCGACATTTAGAATAACAAAACCACCCTTTAAAACTTTCTTATTTTCTATTGCACAGACAGCTCAGAAGTCAACTCATCGCACGGTGTAAGAGTGTCTTCATCGTGAAAGCCTCGAATTAAAAAGCAACTATAACACTACCAGCGGAATTAAGTCTCAAGTACTTACGAAGGTGGTAACATAATTGTGCTACTAACCAAAAGTTTGCATAACAGAAACTCTCTTTAAACGTTTGAAACGGAAACGTGACTCGCATTGCTGCACCTCCGAGTCCCATCCGTGCACGTCTAAAAATTGACTAAAAGGACCGCGGGGACTTCAGATTTAACTTTAATAAAACTACTCGCGATTCAGTGGCAACATTGTTAGATGGGGATAAAGTTGTTTAAGTCATGGTAACTCGAGGAGCCGGTTGGCAAACGCAGAAAGTATCGTTTGCGCCGGGCGCCGTTGAATATTTCTCTTTGTACCTATGAGTCGTGGCTGCAGTTTTCTTTATGCGTGTTTTTGAAAGAAATGCCTAATGGTTTTGCTTAACTGCTTTCCACGTATACGTTTGCAGGCCGTCCATGTCGTCCTCGTTTGAATGGTGGGCCAGAGAATTAGCGCAAATGAAAACATTGTTTATAAGTTTCTAATGAAGGGGAAGGACGCGGAACAAAGGGCGGAAAGGTAAAGAGCAATTGTCGTGACATCACGGCGGAAACTGCTTCTAAGTGATCGCTACCTCTCTCCGTTTTAATGACCGCTTTGAACCGGGGCTACAAGTTACGGGGAAGCTCAATGACAGCCGTCAGCAAGCAAACCAAGACTTCTTCTTCAGATTTCAAGGAAAGAGGATGCGTGCTGGGCTCTGCGCGAATTGCTCGCGAACTGTTGGACGAATGATAATGAATATAGGAAAGATTACTAATTTGGGGAGATAGTAATATGGACCATGATACTTCGAGGAATAATTAGCTTGACGTGTTCGTTGTGATGGGAAAGACTTGATTAGTAATAAAGCAATATTAATAGTTGGACATCAATTAGGGACTTGTCATTGAATGCGATATTGTGTTTGATAGAACGTGAAATTTTCTGAAAGACGAGCTAAATAATCGAGTTTCTTGATGTATGAACACGTCCGTTTTGCACTGTTCAACAGCAGTTTGCAGATTTATATTCTTCTTAGAATAGTTATTATTTTTTCATTATTAACAATAGAACTACCAGTCGAAATGACTCGGTCTTTCTGTTTCGCAGTTGTGGATATCTTGGAAGCATTGAATATTAAAGAACATCTTGAAAATAAATAGTTTCACTTGAATACTGTAAAGAATGTCTGAAGAAACTGAGAATAATCTATTGTTACAACTTTTATAGGGGTTACATATAAATCGTATTAAACGCTCGGTAGTTCCAGTGTTGAACTAATACGCGAAATAAATTAACTGAAAATAAATCATTTCTACAGAATAAATCATTTCTAGTATTTCGTATTGCAATCGATACAACTACTTTATCATTAATAATTCATTGAAAATAAAAAAGATTCTACACATATTCTATGTCTATGTGTGGTCTAAAGTATAATAATTGATAACAAAAGAATAATATTTAATTTGAACGTACAAAAATTCGGTAATATTTATGTTTATTAAATATTGTTTAAAATTTTCACCGCGAGTCTGACACGTTATTTTATCATTAATAAATCATTAGGAAGAGAATTTTGATTCTTGCTCTGTGTTCATACTCCAAAGGTTAACAATTGATAATAGAAAAGTGATATTTAATTTATATTTAAAGAGAACAAGTAACACTTGGATTTCTCAAATTCAGTTGAACATTTTTACCACGAGTCTGACACGATATTGTAGGTCAAGGGGTTAAGCAAGGCAAAACACGTTCATATGAAATTGTAGAAAACTACCTACACAGGAAACAGTGAAATGGAGACGTGACGCGGCTCGGAATGCGCGTAAGAGCATGCATTATACGCGTACGCTTGATATATCTGAATAAAAATATCGATTCGTGGCTGCGAACTCTTTCGTGTCGCGTGTGTTACGTCACGGTTCCACTTTAAAATGAAACGTCGATTGCGATACTTTTAACACGAATCTGTCAATCGGTTTGCACTCGAACGTCTACCGATCCGACGTCTGCTATAATGGCAGCGGCCCCGCAAAAAGCCAGCGATAAGAGCAATGCGACAAACGAAGTGAATGGCAGCTGCAAATCCTGGCCATTAGAAAACCCTCGAACTCAGCCACGCGATTCCGTCATAACTATTGACGCGTGTATGATTAATTATCCGTTTCGATTTTAGTCGTTGTATTTAACCGACGTATCGTTCTATTTAATCGATGCACGTCCCACGCGCGGTTGAATGCGTTCGTACTACGTATTTCGCTTGGTCCCCTGCATCCGGAACCACTTTGGCCTGATATAACCATTCACACGTAAGGAAGATGGGAAACTTAAACGATTTTTTCAACGCAGATCCATTCGCTGCGAAGCATCGATTATTTCTTCCCGATTCATCGTGACGTGTTCGCGTCACTTCAGATTCACAAGAATTAATGGCTTATTCCGGTAATGGTGGCGGAATTAAGAATTGGCAATCTGAATATACAGTAGTTGTATTTTGACTGAAAAACATGAAATAATTAATAATAATGTAGGGTATGCGAGAGATTAAGGTGTGAATGAAGAATGTTTATAACCAAGCGATAGAAGTGTAGGGTATTCGAGAAATTAGGGTGCAACTGAAAAGTGTTTATGACTGAGCGATAGGGATCGAGTGACTGAGAAGAATGTTTAGGACCGAGTGACAGAGCTTGAGAGATTGGGAATGAAATAAGATGCGTGAAGGCAGCTAAAAGGGGGCAGTCTGAGACAAGCGTTGAAAGAGTCAAGAAGTATTAAAAGTGTATTAAAACCCAGAGAGTATTGCTTATTACACCACTCCTACACAGTACACACATTGAAAATCCTACAATAATAATAATAATAGTGTAAGTGTAATTATTGAGAAATATAGGAAGGAAAGGAAAATTTAGAGAAAAAGTGTATTGCAGGAAAGTATATTACTTTTTTAGTTTGTTTGAGAATTTAGGATAATACTAATAATGTAAATCGTGAAATGTAACGATAACATCTATATAATATTTATCGTTCCGTTAGAAAAGTTCGAATTTAAAGTTAACCTGAATTTCATTGAATCCGATATGTAAGTTTCGCTTGAAATTTACCATTTTAAAATCCTCGGTTCCCATTCTGATGTTGCATTTAATGAAATAATTTGTATGCAACTTTCTTACAGTTCCTTTATCATTCTCCGCGAGGTGAACTAAGAGTTTCAGAGCCTGTTCCTTTTTCTCTCACGATCCTGTTAAACAGATGGAAAACTGCTATTGAAGACACTAGGCAGCACGCTGTAGACAGAAACACAGACGACTGTACGTACGTTTTGTTTTGCGATTCTCTTCCGAAAGGACTCTTTTATAATGCGACGCTAATTCGAAATCAACGGGAGATTATGAAACGAAGGAGGATGGATAGAGGCTGAATTCAATACACGAGACGAGTGGAAACATGCTCCGCTAATAGTGAAATATGCCGGATAAATGTGGATGATAAAGTTTTAAAAGGAAATTCTAATTGAACCGGGAGAGCTGGTAGCGTACAAAGTTAATCGATAAGAACACGGAAACGTATCGAAAAGACTGTACACTCCGGGCGGATGGTTATCTTTTAATTGAATCGCGATAACGAACTTCGTTAACTGTTCAGTTGCGAATTCAATAGTTCTTAATGCTTCCGAAAATATAAACAAACGTTTCGAACGAAACCAAACGAAAAATATAAGTGTACATTATGGGGATGATCGATATTGAATTGCGTTCCGCGATAATTTATTGAATCCCGTTAGATTAGAAGCATTGCTAGTTTGTTTTGAGTATTAATAAGAGAGAATAGTGGATTTCACTATTTCTACCGAAACTGTCGAAGATCTTTCGAATGTTCAACTTAAAATTATTTTCTAAGTTTAATCGTATCTTCTGAATTAACTTTTCGACTTCTTCAGTTATAAAATTAACTATAGGAACATTCAACCAAGAAAAAATAATTAAACTGGGAAAATAATTTTAAGTTAAACTTTCAGAAGGTGTAATGACACCAACGGTAGAGATAGTGTCAATTATTTCTTTGAAAATTTGCTAAGAATTTGAATCGTTTCAGGAGTATCCGAAAGATTCAACTGTCAAACTTTTAATATAATTGAAATTATGCTGCATCGCATCTTATTCATTGTTATAATAACCGTGTGATTATGAAAAATAAATTTTTTATACTACACGTACCTACGATTTTCTATATAATCATCTTTCTCTGTTCTTCAGCTTGTTATCAAAATATTATTGCAATGTTTATTTGATGTGAGAGAAAATTATGACTTCCCTGTTCAAGTAATAGTATAATTTATCTATAATATACTCCATTCATGTTCATTCCTGATTTCATTTATATTTCACAGATCTTCTAAAATTTACTATTACAATTTTTATTTATTATTGCAATGTTTATTTAATGTAAGAGGAAATTATGACTTCCCTGTTTAAATAATAGTATAACTTATCTATTCCTGATTTTATTTATATTCCACAGATCTTCTAAAATTTACTATTTTCATAAATCAGTTAAAAATATTATTTTCCTCGACATAAAAATACCGAAGAATCTTTATTTGATAAAATGCGTACCAATCGCGTGTTGTAAAGTGAACGCACTCGCGCGTACACACACACACATTCGCATAATATCGAATCGGACTATAGAATTGAACGGATTGCAGATTACACTGATGTTTTCATGTAAACATTTGCGACTGCCAGGGCTATTGTCTGCCCGCCCGATTTCCCGGCGCTTCCATTCGCGGCCGTTTGTCTGTCAAAAATTGTTACAATAGTGCTTGTTGAATATAAAAATTGTCTGCGGATTTAACGTTTCATTATTCCGGGAGTTCCAGACGTATAATAAAATCATCCCATTTTATATTTTCCTCGAATCACCGAGCTGTTACGCGTTGAACAAGCGATATTAGTTTTATCTCGCGATTTTCATGGAAACGTAACTTTCTGCGTGCGAAATGGGTCACATTCGTAATCGGAATGGACGAAGAAATAAATTAATTCTGATTGTCGTCGTTACTCGGAATTTTCATGTGTAGAAACTTATGGGTTATTAAGAGTGTTATAATAAGTTCCAACAAATGAACATAAACGTGTTACGTGCTAAATCTTGTCCATAGTTCCCTTCGCGAAATTATAAAATTTATATTATTACAATTACACGGTAATGAGATTCGTTAAAAAGTACTAATGATCCTTCATTTCCGTTGGACCGTTGCGTGTAGTATAAAATCTGATAGAATTATTTCCTGTAAAGTTGCGTTTAAAAGTATTCCTTAATTATTATCGTCTCGATAATGAATAGTTCCAGAAAGTTGTAATTAATAACAGAAAACAATTAAAATCCTATTATCATTTGCATTTCGTTCCTCTTTTATTCCCCGTGAGTTACATCATGAAAATTCAGGGCAAACCTGTTGGAATCCCTTGATTGAACATAATGCATGTTGCGAACATAATGCGTTTATAAATATCGATGAAACGATTCGCGACAGCAACTGTGGCGGCGGGGAACACGGAATACCAGTTTTCCCAAATCTGTGTGCAGGAGACTCTTTGCTGCATACCTGCATGACGTAAAGGAATATTTTATTAAATCTACATGTTTGAATACAGGACACGGCCGAGATGGGAACTCCGTATTGCATTTCTACTCATATCTCGCGTAATATTTCGGTCTCGAAGTAACAATAAACCGGCGCACACGACGTATAAGGCAAAACAAATGAAAACCATATTTTGCGTGTTCGACGTTCATCGAGAAGTCGAAAGAAATATCAAATGGAATGGAGTATTTTTTAAATCAAAGTATAATCAAAAAGAATCCTGTATTAAAGCACAAGTTGAAAGCGTCCATCAAATTGGTTTCATGCGATTTTCACACGATTGCGTTTGAGAACGTGCTGTTGAATGGGAATTAGTTGTCGTGTCCGTTGGTAAATCAACTTCTCCACTTCATGCTAATACTACTGCGTGTCTCACGAAGTTTCAAAGTCGATTATCTGAGAAATGAAGTCTTCCAGGAAAGAATTGTGTTCCGTTTCAATTCAATTTTTCATGTAGATCTGAGTAAGCACACATTCGTTTCTAGGTTATGGGAACGAGTTACTTTAGGAACATTTCAATTTCTATCAGAAAAATGAATAGTTTAGAAGTCATTATAATAAATTGTAATTGTGTCGTTATGGAAGTCATTAGAAACAAAGAAACAGTTTGAACGATGCATCGTTTATCAGTATAATTTTCGCAAAACACATTTGTACCGAGTTACAATGTTACAACATTGGCTTTAACAAATACATATGTACATAAAATTATATGCTTTGCATTTTTGACATGTACGAAAGAAAATCGCTTCGTTCTCAAACAGATAGCCATATATAGTATGCCCAAAAAGTTCAGTGAATGTCGGAAAAATAAAAAAGCAGAATATATTAACAGATTACTTTTAATGTCCCTTAAATGAATTCTTCTACGGAACACATTTTTGGCAAGGTGTATATAACCTTTATAAATTGTCAGCGAAGGTTATCTAGGAATCGATCGCAGTACCGAAAAAATATTCCGATAGTAACGGAAGGTTACTTTCACCCCTTGTTCTATAATATCGTGTCAGACTGGCGGTGAGAATTTCAAACCGAATTCGAAAAACCTACATGATATTCACTTTTTTAAATATAAATTAAATATTACTTTCCTATTATTCATTATAAACCTAGCAAACGTACATTAACTTTCAAGTTCCCTTCCCTTTCTAATAAATTACTAACAACAATGTGATCCTACGTCATTTGAAATTCTTTAACCAATTACATTTCATGAAAAGAAATATTCTTCCCATCCGCATCTCACTCAACCACAAACTTTTAAAAATTATGTCTATAATCAGCTAAACGTTTCGTCCTGCTATTGCCCGTCGCAAAAGTCTCAATATTATTTAAGTACTTTATTTTCTATTATCATTCACCGAGCCTTATTCAAACATAGCACATATAAAAACACATCTCGTTAATAATTACAGTAACACTCAATTGGAATTATAATAATCTATTTATTATAACGCTCTTACTTCGTAAACTCCTTACACTTCATTTACATCGCTTTCTTTTCTATACTACACATCTGCCAGTGAAATGAATAAATAAACAAATAGATAAACAAATAAATACATACATATTGAATCGTAACAATATTCATTACTTTCGACAGAATGCGCGGTGAAGAGCGGTGGAGGTTACTTCGTAAACTCCTTACACTTGATTTACATGCCCTTCTTTTCCTATACTACACATCTGTCCGTCAAATGAATAAATAAACAAATATATAAATAAAAAAATCAATACATACATATTGGATCATAACAATATTCATTACTTTCGACAGAGTGCGCGGTGAAGAGCGGCGGAGCGGTGGTGGAGCACCATCAGTCTTCGTACTGGGAGCAACCCTTTAGCCAGCCGTACTTCGACAACACGACGAAGAGGGAGACCACGACGACCGTCGGTCAGACTGTTTACCTGCACTGCAGGGTGCGCAATCTCGGCGATCGTTCTGTAAGTTTCGAGCCAGCTTATTGCCCTGACCCCCGTGTAATAAGAACGTCGACGCGAGCGCGCACGGGGACGTCGCGTTTCACGGATGAGTAGCCGCCTGATGAAACGGTCCCAGCCGGGTCCTGACCCTGTGGTACGCCTTTCACCGCAGATTTTCCCGCTCGTCCCGTCGACCGACGGATTTTCTAGCAATTTCTGCCGCGATTCCTGGACCCGATTCTAACCCTCCTGACAGCGGAAAGTAGCGCTCCTCGCGCGCGCCGGGGAAAGTGAAAGCGGATAAGACGCCGCTTAATTTTTGACACGTCGCGCAAAGTGAATCTCGGATCGCCCTCGTGATTTCTTAAACAGCCCCGGCTCCTTTCCCGATCCCTCGCTAGTGAATTTCAAAGGGGAATGGATTCTCTTAGTTTAATGTCCGTGCGGAATTGTGCGGGACAGTTTACGGATTCTGTTAACGGCCCTTTATACGCAGTTATCGTGCAGCGGCTGTGGGAATTAATTAATAGGTTCGGGTGATTAGGAATTGATCAATGTTTAATGCGGCGGTATTATTATTAACGATTAAACGTTAAATTCGCTGTGTTTAGCGTTCCATAACTGTTGATTGTGTTTTGCGGAGCAGTTGAGTTGGAACATTGTGCTCTTGTCTTGTATTAAGATTTTCAGATATTCTTATCGGGTTTCTAATTAGTGCGTTCCAGTTTTGCATTATGTTCGCGAATTGTGTATTTTTGACTTTGCATACGGTATTCTATTGATCTTCTCTTTGGAACTCGTTTTGAATATTCCGTGATAAATATTAATTTCGTATTTTATCGACTCGTTTGTATACGATGATTATTTGACAAACTGTCATTGACTTTTTCTTAACACAAACGAAATATTCCTCTTTTATTACTAATCGTTAACACGTTGACTGCCACGAGAATTTCGAGCGCTTTGTTATAGTAAAATTTATTCCTTTATAATAGAAGAAAATAGTATTAGAAATAATTATTAATGTCTTGGTATTACAGTACTCATACTACATTATTATCTAGCTTCTCATGTTACTAAACATTTTGATTCAACATCAATTTTCTTATTATAATTGTTTCCAAGCAATTTAGAAGCTTCGGTCACCGGTGACCACCGTGGCAGCGTGTTAACCTTTCAATTAAACCTAGACATTCAATAAGTAATTATTATCCCATTAACTACTACGGGAGCTCCTACAAGCCACAAGAATAATCAAACTACAGTAAAAATAAATGAAGAAGCTACACAATCACTGATTCCTTATCAACATTCACCTATTCTAACGTAAATACTCCAAAAACTTCCTTTTCACCCCAAAAGCTTTAAAAACTCTCTTGCAGTTCACGGGTTAACGATAAAGCACTTTTATCGAGCACAGTAGCGAAAGAAATCATAGATCAAAAGATTATCACGTCCTATACCACGGAAAATACAATTTCACGTAGCTCGAATCATTCTGTATCATTCGCAGAAAACGTTGATCGGCGTTGCGCGAGCATCTTAATGAAAAGTACTTTGCCGGATAAGTACCGATCGCTGTGAAATAGTGACGTTACTCGTTATCGGCGTTAGTCATGCATCACCGCGTGACACACAGGAACCCGTTGGAATCCAATCACCGATCGTAATCGACGATAAATCAAATTTCTCTCCAGCCCGTACCCGCTCCGGGCTGTACGCGCCGCGCCGCGCGTGCACGGCTCTCTATCTGCGCCGGCCCAGGCGTTTATATTCGTGGTGTAAAATCAATGTGGCAACACTCGGTACATTGTCGTTGCGTGCGACAGCTTCATGCCGTTCGTTGTTTCAAAGCGGCGGCGAGATCACAAAAAATACCGGCCTCAAAGGCTCGTTTGCCTCCCCGTTCATTAATACATTATTCACTGTTTTAGCCCCCGAGCCACGGTTCGCGACACGATGACCGTCTAAGCTACTATACGTTATGGAAATTCATGTTTCCACGGGCCGGTCCAGCGAGCGTCACGCTTGTGATTAGTATTTAAATTGTTTCTAATCAAAACGAACAGGGAACTGTTTACAGTGTTTTCTTTTGGTCCTCGGGGATTAACACCTTGCTGGAGAGGTGATTGTTGTTGATAACTTGACTTTATGCAACTAGATTATCAAATTTTATAGATATTAAACCTTTGCACTCGGAATTTTGTGAAACTAACTTGACAAATTGCGCGTATATTGACAGACAAAGCTATTTTATGTCAATATTTCTTAAATTGATGCATTATATGAAGTATAATATTAAATATTAATAACTAGTTAAATTATTTATGATGCATCGATACGAGAAATATTGAGAGAAAGTTGCTTTGTTATTAGTTTATGTATGCTTTCTTCTTAAATAATTTTAAAGAGTGTCGTTTGTGTATTACCGGAAAATGTTGGATATATCTAGCCGAAAATATTCGAGCGCAAAGAATTAAGTACGGAATTCGACCTTTAAGTATGGAAGTGTGACAATTACTGATTAATGTTAAACACTCTCGTTTGTGGGAATAAAAGAATGTATTGTGTTTATTTATTTTTGCTCGGTTGTTTTTACTTATTTAAATACCTCTGCGTTGCGATAGTATGAATTATATAACGAAAATTTCATTGATTTCGAAATCGATGATTTTATAAAGAGGTTTTTGAGACTGCACGTCCATGTTTAAAGGTTAAGGCAAAATTGTTGAGAGTAATTAGTCTGGTCTTTTAAAATTGAGACGAAACTGTTGAGAGTAGTTTCCCTGATTCTTGAAAATGAAGTCAAAGTGTCATGGAGAATCACTTTTCCGATCTTTAAAAGTGTATGCTTTCGTATATTGTTCTGTTTAAATTTTGATTTCGTTGGGTTTAACGATTTCTAACAAAACTGTTTGATTATTCATGCGGACACTATTCGTTGTATTCGAACACCTGTGATATATAGACCTCTGAGTCAGGCCAGTCGTGACCTATATATGGTTGATCGGACTAAACGCATTAATTATACGAGATAAACCCATTAGTGTTCATAGGGACACGTGGAAGTTACATTAAAAAATGGTATAGCCCGATACAGGAAGATTTTTTACTTTTATATAAAATCAAATTGTGTAGCCTCGTACAAGCAGTCATTTTAATAGAATTAATGAGGATAAATGGGAAAGAGAAGCAATATACAATTTCAATTACTTTAACTAGAACTACCAAAGACGTCAAAATGACCATTTCCTGATTGCTTCTTTAACAATGATTAAAAACATAACAGATAATTCTCTGAGAAATTACAGAAATTGATTCAACAATAGACAAACTGAAAGAGAAGCAATATACAATTTGAGTCATTTTAACTAGAACTACCAAAGACGTCAAAATGACCATTACCTGATTGCTTCTTTAACAGTGATTAATAACATAACAGATAACTGTCTGAGAAATTACAGAAATTGATTCAACAATAGGCAAACTGAAAGAGAAGCAATATACAATTTGAGTCATTTTAACTAGAACTACCAAAGACGTCAAAATGACCATTACCTGATTGCTTCTTTAACAGTGATTAATAACATAACAGATAACTGTCTGAGAAATTACAGAAATTGATTCAACAATAGGCAAACTGAATTTTAAATCAATAGAAGTCTCAATAGCAGCACTATTAGAGTTTCCACAGAAAAATTTCAAAACGTCAATTTGACTGTTCGGTAATTCTAGTGTTAAAGATAAATTTCAGCTAATTCTTCGATGCAGACGTGAGTTCTATCTTCTTCCCACGGTCCAGAGTATTCAATATGCAATTGATGAATTATAAATCCATATTCTGGATTTTATCGAAAACCGGGAAACGTGAGCGTCAATCTTGCATCTTGTTTACCTGCATTCTAATGCCGGCGAATTCGGGTCGAAGAACGCCGAAGTTAAGAAACCTGCCTAATCTTTTATTGATTATTCTCGGCCACTCATGAAAAATCAGCGACGCGATATTTCAATATTCAGTTTCATAAAATGGGTCGCGCGTAAGAATTTTTAAGGCTGAACCACAGTGATAAGCCAATAGCTAGACGCTCGAGGTAGGTCATTGCAGAGAGACATAATTTCACGATTTAAAACGACGCTACTGACTAATTGGAATTTGCCTATAGTTTCATTGTATTTAATCTACCTGCGTGTTTACTTAATTTAATTTACCTATGTTTTCATTGATTTTAGTCTATCCACATTGTTCACTAAATTTCATTTATTTATACTCCTGTTTAATTTGGCCTATCCGTATATTACTTCATTTCAATTCAAAAAACAATTGTTCGTCTGTTAGTTTGTTGAAAGCAAATTATTAGCAAACTGTAGTTCGCAAGGTATCCGTTTTATCTCGTGTGTTGCAATAAAGATTAACGTAATATAGTAAGTTAACGTAGTAACGTATATCACATTAAAATTTAACGTAATAAAAAGGTTAACATAATAAATAAACGTGAGAAACTGTAAGTAAGAGGAATGTACTTAGAATGTACGTCTAAGTTACGCACTTACCCATGTTTGCATCAGATTTCGGTCAAGGGTAACAATCTTGCAGTAATTGCACGCTCGTAAACATCAACAGAGCATAATTAGCTGATTAATAATCCAAGCCCCTCGTTGGATATCTTCGTATCCCCCCTAATTCTCGAAAACTTCTATGAACTCGGAGTTTACTTGGCGAACTAATACAAAGTTTATGGTTTATGGTTCAAAGTCAGCCGAACATCACTCTATTGTGCACCATTCAATTTGTCTTGTTGTCAACGATAAGAGTGTTCAATAGCTTAACGAGGTCACGACCGTCTTCACAATTAACCCATTTCGCCTCGAGATTCTCATTTCGGACATTGCACTTCTTCGCAAATAAACGACAAATTTTTTACAATAACGTCATTCTGCTTAGCAAAGTTACTGTCATCAAAAATAGTACTTCTGCACACTGCTCATTATTCATTATTTCTGTTGTCACAGCTTGATGTCAATGTTTATTTCGCAATAAAAAGAAGCGGTCGTGTGACGTTTTTATCGATACATTGAATTTTGGTTTTTGCAACGTCTACTTATTTTAACAATTTTTTCTACATTCATTTGTGGTGTCACAATTGTACCATTTAATGGTACCGTTTCAGTGATTCCTGATTATTCTTGAATAAATAATTAGATTGCTATATTAAGCTGTAATTGAATGAAACAACGCCAATTGTTAGTACTTTTCCGTTCGTTTCCTTTTCTTCGTTTCATCGCGTTTTCAATTTGTCGAGGATACTTTCAAATTTTGAAATAGTACTAGAAACTATTATTCGACTGTGCGCTAATACTTTCCCAATGATATTTCAAATTTGCGGATAAATCGAGGACCGACGTACAAATCAGTTCCACTGCGAATCTGTCAGACCATGAAACGTTTTTTTCTCTGCCAGTTGGTTCCTTCATTTTTTAAATGTCATCGGTTGACGTTGAGGCACGCCACGTGTTCTCGTGAACCAGTTGAGAATCGGAGTAAAAACAATGGCTATCTGATTGGAAAAAGTTTCATAATTCTATTTCTTTTAAACTCACGCCACTTTCCATAAAAGCGCGCGTGAAATCGTTTAAATAAGTGACTGTTTAAGAAATTCGTCGATTTTGAAATACTTAGTAGTCATAATGTTTGATCATGGAGAAAAAACATTACTTATGGAATATTTTTCATGGACACATAAAGAAATACAGAACGTTGTCATATGAATACTTTCGTTACTCAGTGTTCCCGCAGAATCTGCATATTTAAATCATAAATTCCATATTTTATAATGATAATTCGAGGTTCCATTCGATTTTCAACTAAAGCCACGCCGAACCTTTACTCTGGCTGAAAATAATGAATTATTTTCACGTTATACACGTTGGAAACACGAAATCACCGGTGAAAAATATGAATTTCGAATTTCAAGAACTTACTGTTTCCACATTGTTTAGAATTCTGTTCGCTTTGTTCGCTTAGGAATTGAAGTGTCGTGGGTCACTGTATAAAACTGAAATATAGGTCCAATGTCAGTGGCGGCGGTACTACCACAAACGCGGTCCTTTTACCGCATAATAAAATGGCCCTCTATAAATCGCGCAGATACCACAATAGGTGATCACGTGAAACTTCGATTAATTTACATAGATGGCGGTTCATTATGCTTTATTTATACTTCAGTGGTCGCGTGTTTCTGTACAGATGCACTGGACGACGACTGCACATGTTGCATCGCGATAAACAGAGCAATTCAATGTCCCTCGTTTGAATGTAAAAAAATTCCGAGAGACAGTTTCTATTGTTCGAATGGATAGAATTCGATGCCACAAACAGATTATCGTTCTACATCGCCTGTATTTGTATTCTATATTATTTGAAGATTACCCATGCTTCGTGTAAAGTACTGTACAATGATATTTTCAAACGAATTATTCACTGTTTCAACGATGTCTCCCAATTCCTTCAACTTCCCGAATTTTTCAATTTATATACAACTCTATATACTAATTACAATAAACAAAGCAACTTTCACATTCCTTTCTCATCAAAATTCGCAACTCAATTACACTAATTTTAACACTAAAACCAAGGTCAACATGATCAATTTCCATTCCCTTTTTGTCAATAAAATCTCGAAAAACTCGCAAAGTCGAATTAACCGATTCGCCTAATGAACGATTCAAATTACAAACTCCCTCGCATTCCGAATAATCGATTCCTCAGAGTGCCACTAATAATCACACAATCGTATAACGGTTCACCGGCGCATAATAGAGGTCACATACTTCACCAGCGAATCGGATCGGTAATGTAAAACTGGTGTGTTGCAACGGTAGACAATATCCGGTGCGGCGTCCCTAATTGATACTTAGCAAACGAACGCTTCTTGCCACAATTAATTTCCCGCGGAGACGTTTCGGGGCATCAATTCTCTGTTCTAAACATCGCTCAACCAGAGAGAATAAACGTTCCGCCGATAAGCCATCCGTTTGCCAATGTTCCCCGTGTGCTGCTGTTCTAATTATATCCGGCCGAAAGTTAAATTGAACCGTGAAGTTTTTTCTACGAGAACAAAAAAAAATCCACGGGCTTAACATTCGGGGATAATTGAGCTCGATAGCGGTCAGCGTGCGGCGGCGCACGAAGATTATTGCGGATCGGATAAATGTTTTCACGTCAAGAGCTTCGTGGAAAGTATATTTCTTTTTTTCTTTTTTTTTTTGTTTCGCCGAAATACGATTTTCTCACGATTCAATGTAATGGGGAATTTCGTCGGCAAAGCGGATCGAACGGGGGATTTACCAAAGCGCAGAAACATAAATTTCGCCGGAATTCCTGCTCGGTATTATCCAATAAATACTTTTCTTTGTTATTAATCAAATTATTCGAACGTTACGAGCCGAGGATTTATTCTCGTTCACGTGCGCGCCAAGCGTGGTTCTGATTTTTTTTTGGAACTCGGAGTTTTCCTTTTTGTTTTTCATCATTTTGACGCGGTGTATGGATCGTGTCGAATATTGCGCCGGATTTTCGAATGTAATTCTGACGCTGCCAGGATTCGGTTCGCAATTAACTTACTGAGTGGGATGAAATTTTGTGTTTAAACGGTCGTATCCGATTCTGTACGGATGTCGAAATAAATTTGTCACGTGTCTCGGAAGTGTTCAGCTTGATTTCATTATAAGTAAGATAATAGTACTTTAATCATCATGTTTTTGTAGTTCAGAATATATGATTTGATAAAGATACATTTGATTCCATTTCATTCGCTGAAAATAATCAAATTCCGAAAGCAAGTAACTGATCAATTGAATATAAAATATTTATTTTCCGCGGAATCTACTTAAGTAAATGAACCGTGTAAATTAACTTTTTGCACTCGAGAGGTCATCACCTGATTTGGTGCAGAAAACTATAAAATTTGATATCTAATATTACACTGTATAATTCATCGATGTGTGAAATATTAGGATAAAAAATCTTTTTCTCAATTTACTTGTGACTTCTCTTTGAGTTCATTTCAAAAAACATCGTCTTTGTCTAGTTAGAAGATGTTGAATATTTCTAGCGGAATACTTCCGAGTGCAAAGTATTGCAATAGCAATATTCAATAGCAACATTCGTACGATGCAATTACAAATGAAACGATGAAATAGAATAATTCTCTTTGCTCGCATATTATATATTCATATCAGTCGCGAGAAGAAGCATTAACCCTTTGCACTCGGAAGTTTCTCACTAGAAATATTTAACATTTTTTTACGCGACAAAGACGATATTCTTTGGAACTAACTCGAAGGGGAATCACAGGTACATTGAGGAAAAAAAGGTATTTTATTCCAATATTTCACGTATCGGGGTATTATACAAAGTTTGATATTAAACATCAGATTTTATAGTTTTACTGTGTCAAATCAAGTGGTGACTGAGAGTCACCTTCCGAGTGCAAAGGGTTAATTCATTAGAAACTGATGAATATATCTAGCGAAAAAAGTTTCCCACTTAATATTTTGTTATTCAAGATCTAGTAGAAAATCAATCGTTATTCGTAATTAATCCTGCAATGGAGTTCCTATTCTATTAAACGAATGTGAATCCTGATCTGTTCACAGGTCTCATGGATCAGACAACGAGATTTACACATCCTCACAGTAGGAATCCTAACGTACACGAATGACGAGCGTTTCCAGTCGTTGCACAGTGACGGAACCGATGAATGGACCTTGAAGATTTCTTCACCTCAGGTTCGAGACAGCGGGATATACGAGTGTCAAGTCTCAACCGAACCGAAGATCAGCCAGGCTTTTAACTTGAGCGTTGTAGGTCAGTAAACACGGAACGCGTACTTTATATGCGCGTTAATTAAATTTCTCTTGGACATTCAAACAGCCCATAATCACACGACCATAAGAAAAGGAACGTGAAATCACAATTTACAACAATTTAAATTGATGCCACGCATAAATCTCTTTTCCCCCGAAATTATGTGTTTCTTTGTGATACATTTTATTTAACGTTTACTGTTTTATCGTTGATTAATGTGCGAGATATTTTTGAAGGGTAGCATTAAGGAGCTATTCCACGTCCATAGTAAATCTAATCTGTCCACTCTCCGAATTTTACGACCCCATTGGAGCCTGAATTATGCACTTCGTACGTATTGAAAGTAAAACTAATTTTGTATAAATTGGACTATGAATTTTTTATGCGACTGTACGTGTTTATAGTGAAAGATCGTGGAAGTAGACTGAAATCTTAATAGTGTTTTCTCTATTAACAGGTACAAGTTAAAAATAATATGCAAAAATATATAAATGTCCCATAAAAGCTTTTATTTAAAGCTGTTTTTGTTTGACAGTCTTTAGAAACTATAAATGTATGAAAAGCTGCATTTTAATTATCATGTTTCGTTCGAAGCGTAGAGAAATTTCAGAATTCAGTTTATGTCTATCATTGACTAAAAATTGAAATAAGAATAAGTTGAACTTAGATTAAAACTAAATAATGTTCATTCATATCACTAGGCCTTGAAACATTTAAGAAAACTAGGTTAAAACCATGTTTCAAGTTGGAAACACATTCCTCACATTGAAGGTATATTTCTTTTTATTTAAAATCATAAAAGCTGAAAGTGTTTAATAGTCATTGAAAACTACAGATTTGAAATTATTCATTCTTTCTTGCCTATAATACATTTCCACCACTTTGTCACTTTACAAAATGTAACATAAGATTCAATAGAAACATCGTTATATTTCAATGATTACAACACATTATAAGAACATTTTCAAACCGAATTTTTCGCGTCACTTCGGTACATTGCGCCTCTACGTACGACTGTTGAATTCTTAATAGACATTAAACCGGACTGTCGGTCAGCCATTAAACCGCTGTTAAAATATTCTCCATCAGATTTTCCAAGGTAACATTCGCACTGTCCGCTTTGAAGATATTTCAACGAAGGCAACCGACCGGTAGCATTAAAAGATAAACTATTAAACCTATATTCCGTCAGAAATTTCAAATTAAAAAGCATCACAAATAATTACTTCCAAAACATCGTGAACGATCTCTTTCAATTTCGACTTTTTTCCAATATCGACTTTCTCAAATTTCTCTGCGAAATTCTACATATTCATTCTCTATCTTATTCTGTTTCATTTGCGTTCATCGTTTACGCGACTCGTCCAATAACGAAACTGAGATGAAACGAAGCCGTCAATGTTGCTAGCAAATAACACCGATGTTTGAAAGAAGATTTCTGAAAGGAATGCTGATCTAAGTAATCAGAACCTAGTGTGTTCTCGGCTCCAGTGTGCGATCGGTCGAAACGATCACACACACTAACTCCATCGTATCTTTTTTCAAACAACGGACGGTAATGTAGTGAAGGATTTGGGTATTGTGAGTAGGGATAGTTTATTGTGACGAACTTATTAACCCCCTGCGAACGGATGTCGACACTTCGGAGAGATGAAATGATGTTTCGAAGACTAAGTCGCCAACAAATGATGTAATTACTCAAACAACGAGAGATCAGCGCGTAGTTTCTGTTTTTTCGATGACTTAAGCAATTGGTATATAATTTAGCTTCGTCTGTTGAAGGTTTTATATATTTCAAAGCATCTCCGTTCGCAAAGGGTTAAACCTATAAGGTATTTAATGTAAAATATGTATATAGTAGGTTTCACCGTACTACGTGTTACTTAAAAGGCTCTCGCCCTTTATCTTGTCTAAACTCTCTCTCATACACACACTTTTCTCGAAAGAAACACACGCACTCTTCGCCCGATTTCTAAAACTCAAACATCGTCCGACGCATCGTCCCAAACACTTAACCCCTTGGCCTGTGACTTCTTTTTCCACTCTGATCGACACGGCTACTTTGTCATGAATAACTTATTGGAAAAAGAGAAAAATTCTAAGCGTATATTATGCCTATATTTCCTTTGAAGTATAACAGTTGATTATAGAGGAATAATATTTACTTTGAATTCGAATGAACTGAGTAATATACATACATATAGATTTAAAATAGAATTTAACAAAAGTAAATATTACTCAGTTCTGGTGAATCAAATTAAATATTATTTTTCTGTTATCAATTATTACCCCTTTGGAGCAGACGTGGGCATAGAATACGCCTAAAATTTGTCCCTTTTTTCAATAAATTATTAATGACAAAGTAGTTGGATTGGTCGTAGCTGAGAAATAAATCAGAGTAAAGGGCTAGTATTACATATAAAATTGTATAATTTTGTTATAACAAATTAAATGGTGAGTCATCTTTCGAAGTCATCTGCGAAGGGTTAAGGTAGTTTATCATTGCATCGCAGCGTGGAAAAGTTTATATATATTTGTTGAATCATGTTGAAAATCTTCACGCGTCTCACTCGTTGGACAAGTGGTTAAGCAGGCACGCAGTTCCACACCGCACACATTCATACAAACAACGCATATACGCTCGGACACACTACGGTAGCTATAAGTTGCCCATGCTTCTTCGTCGGTGAATCAACATGATCCGCGGACTTGTTTCGTTCCGTGGCTCATTGGGCCGTCGGACACATTATATCATTACGGTCGATCACAATGTAGAGTACTCCGGAGCATGTTCATTCGAGAAATGTATTGATCTAAAGCGCCGGGGGGTGGGTGTCCATTATGTTTGCAGTGTCGAAGGCAAAGATCAACGGCAATTCGGAGCTGCACATCAAAAGCGGAAGCGACATCAATCTAACCTGCGTCGTACTGCAGACACCTGAGCCGCCGTCCTTCATTTACTGGTGAGTTTAATTGGACTTTGCCGAATTCAATTTGCCTTCAGACATAAATGCCGAATTCGCACGCTCGCCGGCCGCGACACGGCCGGAGAACTTTGCCAATGAAGTTCTCCATGAATCATCGAGACGATGCTCCATAGGTCTCGATTACACAGGCCGAAGTGAACGCGTAACACGATGTTGATAGGCGGATGGAAAATCGGAATTGCTTTTCTTTCCCCGGCGCGCGTCCTCCCAGCAGCCCCGCGTTCCGCTAATCGAACGCTCCGATGATCAAACTGCAAATAGTTCGTAATTCCCTAGGAAATTCCCGGCTGAACCTGATTAGAAACGGTCGCGGCGGCGCAATCAGCGAATTCCGCAGTTTTCGCGCGTTCTTTTCGATACGCGCGCTCTTAACAGTCCAGTTAATGCGTTCGTTTCAGCTGTATCGAGGAAATTAACCCTTTGCAGTCGAAAGTTTTTCCATAGATATATTCAGCATTCTCTGATGAGATATTAGACGATATTCTTTGAAGCTGAGTAATAAGAAAACGCGCGTAAGTTAATGAGAAAGCTATTTTGTTTTAATATTTCACATATTGCTGCATTATACAGAATTTAACCCTTTACCTTGTAATAACCTGTGATATTTGTGAAGATTTCAAATATAATTTAACAAAAGTAAATATTACTCAGTTCTGGTGAATTCACATTAAATATTATTTTTCTGTTATCAATTATCACCCCTTTGGAGCAGACGTGGGCATAGGATATGCCTAAAATTTGTCCCTTTTTTCAATAAATTATTAACGACAAAGTAGTTTGATTGGTCGTAGTTGAGAAATAAATCAGAGCAAAGGGTTAGCATTACATATAAAATTTTATAATTTTGTTATAACAAATTAAATGGTGAGTCATCTTTCGAGGTCATCTGCGAAGGGTTAAGGTAGTTTATCATTGCTTCGGAGCGTGGAAAAGTTAAACGCAATTTGACTCAACGTTCCTGGGAGAGAATGTAATCTAAACGAATTAACATCTTTGTCTTCAACACGTTAGGCGCCATTAGCATTGTTAGCTTATTTATGTTATTAAATATTTTCAGTCGACAGCGGTCATCTAGCGTATTGTAATTTTTTTCCAGCAATTCAGAAGCGTCGATCACCGATGACGGCATTTGACGTGTTAATTTCAATTGTTTATTCAATTCCATCGACTTCAGTGTTTTTGTGTACTCAGATTTGTCGGTTCGAAGTTTTTATAAAAATTTGTTATATCAACTAATTATCATTCTGTTTTAATCCTTATCGTGTAGACCTTCTGGATATGTTGAAAAACGAAGATTTACTCTTAAAGTTTAGCTTCGTAACGATACTTGACACCATTTTATACATGAAGCGTCAAGTACTCTGTAAACTGGAAATAATGGCACTCCGTTCTCATTTTGCACCTTTGAGACATTGCTAACACGCTTTTTTAAATTTTACTACGGGTGCTCGTCCGTGGAAGTTTCCCTTTTTTGACCGCAGAATTTTACAGGAGACATTTAAATTCCGCTCTCGTTCCACATGCACGTCTCCATGCAACAGAAACAGAGACCGCCGGCAAAAGAATTGTATAAAATTACATTTTTTGTTACGCGAAAAGAATAATGTTCCCGGTTACTCAATTCCGACGACAATTCTCATTCACAATACGACAAGTTATTATAACTTTTGCGGTCTGCAATTTACGTAGCCACTACGGCTCTTCTTGTACCTTATTTTACACTGCAGAATGCATTTCGTCGTATCTTGATAAAAATTTATCATCCAAGAAACTAGAAGGGCCCACTGGAACTGTTTCGCGTTTACATCTTTCCAAAATGTTTCCACCGATTGCCAAAACAAAACAATATTATGTATTAATATACGCCTGAGGTAAATTAATTAATCAAGCGAAAGAAAAAGATAAAGTACGTAAACATTTTTCTTTTTAAATGCTTTTAATGTACAACTCAATTTATGCCAACTTTGAAGAGATCAGCTGTGAATGTCTTTTCTTCCTCTCTTGGTCTTAACATTACCATGAAAGAATTGTTATCAAATTTTCTTTTGGATTTCGATTATTATAATTACTGGAGAAAATGTTAAACATTATGATTAGCTCTAATTGTTCAATCAGGGACACTACTGGTCCTTTATGTTACATTCATTTATAATTCTTTAAGAGTCAAGACACGTGACAAGGAATGCCAACTATATTATTGAATTTTCGTTAGAGACGAATTATTTATTGATTTACCTGTCCCTACGGCACCACACAAATTTTTGTCGGAGGACGTTTTTTTATGCAGTAAATAATTTACGGGCAATATATGGTCGCCAAGTGAGGTGCCATGCCCTGTAGCATTAAAGCAATAAATTTACCTTCGCACGGCAAAAATAATATGGCGTATATTTCCTCATAAAGAGTGTCACGTAAAAGCAATCTTAAAAAAGATGCTTCAACTTTACGTGCACTCCATTGTTTTCAACAAATTTATCATGCAAATGGAATCCTATTTCGCGTCAAGTTGACGAGCACGCCATGTTTGAGATTGAATTATGTTTGATGCATGGTAGTATATTATTTTTCATACAACAATGTCTGGAGTTTGTAAAATGAGAAGATGTGAATTTATCTGACCATGTTATCTCCGTTGATGTTGATAAAAGCAACGTGAAATTGTATAAAATTGATGTGACATAGTTGTTAACAGCAACAACTATTTTACATTGCATCTACATGAGTAAAGTTTCTTTAAAAAAAAAAAATGATAAGAATCGTTCGATTCCATGACATAATAAAGATTGCTGAATGTTCTTCATTAAAACGTTGTTTAATTTCTGCGCAAGGTTCTCACTAACAGAGAGTGATCACTTCCAGGTACAAAGGTGACCACGTGATAAATTACAGTCAAAGAGGAGGGATCAGCGTAGTTACTGAAAAGCAAACGCGAACATCACGCCTCTTGATCTCCAGAGCGTTACCTGCTGATTCTGGAAATTACACATGTGCCCCGTCTGCGGCCGAGAAAGCCAGTGTCCTAGTCCACGTACTCAATGGTGGGTGAGTTAGAATAATAAAAGTTTGAAGAAGGAAACATTTCTCTGCACGCGTTCCGACGTTTACAGGATAGATCTTAAAGTCTACTGATTCGCCTACTGCTACGTTAGTATTTGAACCAACAAATGAGAAATCATATAAAAAATGTGCTTATTTGTCAGCGTATTAACATACAATACAGCCAATTTATCCACTTGGTAATTGTAGTGCTAGACGATTGAAACTAATCTGTTTTTCCTTAACATGAGTATTTTCAATAATATATCTAACAGACATGAGATAAAGTATAAAGTATGAAGTATAAATCAACGCAAGGCAATCTTTTAACAAAAATAAGCATGTCGTATGATTTAATCTCTTGAATATTAGAGTATATATAAACCTTAAAAAACTTTTTATTTAAAACAATGAAATAATACAGGTACTTATATACAAAATCCATTAGAATAGGTTATATGACTAACAGCTTTTCTTTTTAAATACTTTATTTATAATAAAGAATGTAAAAATTGAATCTATAACTAAAAAAAGGTACGTGAGATTTGAAAGACTTCGATTCTCATGAAAACAGCTCTTCGATAATTCTATTCCAGCTTTTCTATGCAGACTTTTAAAAGGATATAACAATAATTAACGATTAACTGTCAAACAAATTTCTTTAATATTCCATCATCACCTACGTTTATTGTCTTTAGGAGTGTTGATAAATTATCGACTTGAATTTACGACAGAACATTTCGAATGCATTACTGGAACGTTTAAAACATTCGATCAGCAGTTACGACGTAGACCTTAAAACTGACGAAATGTCTTAATATACTTAATATTAAAGACACCGGAAGCTTTTCCGAGGAATTCGGTAAATTCGGGTGTTACCGAAACTATTTCGAGGGGAAGCTGCGAAGCGAAGACTAGCAGAGCGCGACGACGGAGCTTTACGAACGCCGTAAATCCAGGGAATGACAAGCGTGGTAGGTCGGGGTGTAGATAAACTAAACGGTGAAGGTCATAAAAGGGGAAGCAGAATGCAGGCATCGGTGTCATCAGCTTCTGGCGTCATGCGCGCTGCACAGGACGCAATAAACACAATACCATTGCCGGTATATTGGCTGAAATGAGGAAGCTCGGAGAGAAGGATTACTCCTCGCCTCGAAAATTTCGCGAGAGATTGTTCCCGTTGGAATCCTTCAATTTTCGATTGAATTCAAATCCTTAAATATTCAATCTTCAGTTGAACGCAAAATTGACATTTTTCTATTTACAGTTCAGCTCTAATGTTTCAATTTTCTATTTCATCCGGGTGTCTCAATTTTCGCTTTCGTTCATATCCTTCAATTTCCAATTTCATACAGATCTCACAATTTTCAATTTCATTCGATTCTTTCAGTTCGAAATTGAATACGAATCTCTAAATTTTCAATTCCATTCGAATCTCTCAATTTTCAATTGATTTCCAATCTTCCAATCTTCAATTGAATTCAAGATGTACAGATACCCATCATCCTAATTCTATATGACTTTAATCAACAACAATAAATACTACCATTCAGAATTGTTAAAAACTATCAAGACATCAAGCAACACAATGTTTAATAATGTTCCTCAAGATCCCGCGTAACCCAAGTAGGTACCGCGTTATTAGAGGGTTGCTTGTGCTGGCCGTTGTTATTTTTCACATAAATAACGAAAATAAACATGCGAAATGAATCTCTGTGCACGTCTCTATCTCACGATTCTATCCCATATAATACGTGCGCAAATTTGTTTTGGAAACAATGCTATACGATGCATTATGTTTCACATGTTACTGCATAAATGATGAAAAGTAGAAAAGAGTAACAATGGTGATACGGAAATAACGATTAAAATAAAGCTCAACTGAATTTCGCAGCATTAATCGTACCGTTGACGCAAATCAAGCAGAAAATATTCAGTATTATATGGAGCGTTTACATGAACAACGCGTTAATTTGATTAAACCGTTAATTGGATGATATTCAGAACATAAACACTTACGCAAACATAATCCAAGGTAAATACAATTAATGTTCCACATCGTTGAACATCGAAACAACGGAATTTACAATAATACAAATATCACGATTGAATGAAAACGAATGAATCAGTAATATATATAAAAAGAGAGAGTTACAGAAAGTTGACCTTGGACACTGAAGAACGGTTAATTTGTTCTTACGTTGACAAGTTAGTACAAATTGGACGAGCAAACAGAAATCAAGTTTATCAATAAATCACACGACCCTTAGTTTATCTTTTATATATTTTATAGATTTATTAATAACTATTAGATTCGTTATCAACTATTATATATTACAGCTACGTCAAGTATCTGAAAAACGAATCTCAGTTTCTAGCTTTATTAAATTGTTATTTACTGATACTTTTGTATCAGACACTCATTATTCGCAACATATCAAAACCTTTTGTAACTAGCTTTTTCATTACGGTAACCTAGAATATAGGAGCGTGCACGATGTACCAGATAACAATGCTATATTGTCTTACAAAATTAATGTTGCTTGCAACGCACGGTATTACGGTTTATAGATTCACGGTGCTTCTATGCATCTATAAGTTGCTACTGCAATCGAGAAGAAAGTAATTTTACAGAGATAATATATCGAGCAAAAATATAAAAAGCACAAAACGAAAAAAATATCATATTAAATTATTCGATTGAATTATATTATTATTACTCCACGTTCGTCTAGCTAAATATCACCTCATTGGGTAGCATTATTTATAATATAGAAATGTTTTCAAATAATCGTCGTTTAATCAAGTAAACTATAGCAATCCGATTTGTTAAATTTTACATTCAATCTGTTAAGTGTTTCATCCATAGTTCTGTGTTGCGAGTGTACCACAGTTAACCCAATGCCTTATGATTTATTTCTCAACTGTAATCGATACAACCATGTCATTAATAATTTATTGAAACAGAAAACAATTCGATGCAAATTCCATCTCGCGTTTGCTCCAAAGTATAACTGATAACAGAACAATAATATTTCATTTCCATTCGAAAGAATTAACATTTATATTCGTTAAATTTAAAATCTATTTAAAATATATGGTACACGCCAATTTCTCTAAGAAAATATTTTTATGAGTCACGAAGATTGATATGCGTTACAAGGAACATAAAAGAACAATATCAAAATATATAAAAATGACCAAAAACTTGAATATAAGTTAATACTTTGCACTCGAAAGGCGACTCACAGTCGTTTTGGTCGATCCAGGAAATTGACAAAGTGTGATGTATAACATTAATCCTTTGCACTCGAAGCTTTCTCTCACTAATATTATCAGCAATTCGAACGAATTTTAATAGAAAAAGCATATTAACATATAAATAAATGTTATGCACGTGAAATGAAAAGTCATAGACGTATTTTATTGTTTTTCATAGATTATAGATATAAATCTTATAATATATTTAAAGACAAAGTTGTACAGTTCGTAACGGGAAATTTTAAATGGCTCTGCTCCAGAGCGCTCGAGTTGAAAAGGTTAAAGTTCATTTAACATAATTATCCATGAAATCTTAAAATAGAATCTATCCCTTGATTTCTATATTATTTATATTACTGTTAGTTATAAAACCTACCACTGATGTTTCATTAGAAAATGAAGAATATATCTAGCGAAACTGTTCGAGTGCAAAGGGTTAATACTTTATTAACCCTCTATGGGCCGAATTTTTGTTCATGATTGTAACAAAATCTATGCAATACAAAATTAATAAATATCCACATATGAATACGAATTAACAATGTATTCAGTAGTTTCAATAATTTCATCAAACAAATATATTTTGTAACTTTCAAGTTACAATGTCGTTAACCGTTTGGACGCTAAACAACTTTTTTAGACATTTACCAAAAATGCGGAAGTGATTAGATGTGTATGCAAAAAAATTGATAAGAGTACTTATCTAATCAGATCCCAAATATTGTGTTATTACAAAAAAATATCAAAAAATAACATTTATTCAAATAAATTTACTTTGATTTATTTCTTGAGAAACATAGTAAGAAAATTATAATTGATACTTATAAACAGAAGCGCCTCCGCGCTCTCCGCAATTTTGGCACAATACAAGAAGAGCGCTATAGCGCTCCTCAGCACTCAAACGGTTAAACATTCACGCCTAAGCATATAAAAGTTGAAGTTAACTAATTACTGAATTCTATTCACCACTTCGAGTGCAAAATGAAATAAATCAAAAAGATGCCAATATACTGATACGTGACTTCGATGTCACATAGGCCTACAGAGGGTTAAAAAAATCAATACAGTTCAGAAGTAGAATATAACGGAAACTTCCGTGGCACGGAACGCGTTATTCCTTAGCAGTTCAGATGGTTTTGTAATCTATCAGCAACTACAACTAATTTTTATAGTATCCCTAGCGAAAATGAAAAATGCTGTAACATTTCTTCGATCTTTTATTTTCCTTCCTAGCGCAAAATTTGGATGTGTGAGAAATCTAATAATTGTAGAGTAGTTTCTTTAAGATTCATTAAAATATCTAATATTATTCCTGGTGCAATATTGGAGCTTACAGAGTTGAAAGGGTTAAGAATTCGCGAGCGCACGCGTCACAATTTACGGGCGTAAACAAGAGAATAAAAAAAAAAGAACAGGGACGATGAAATAAGTTCGCCGGTTGCATTTGTTTCGTTATACGGCCTGTCAAAAGCCGGAATATATCAGTCAAGATATTACCTCATGCAAATTCCTCCAGGTGCTCCTGGAAGAGCCTATAGTTGCATATGTATAGAAGTACGCGCGCAGTTGTTTCGCGTAGTGGTGCGGCAACCTGAAGAATGAACGTTGAAACACGCGAACGTATGAGATACGAGCATCAGCCACCGCCATTCCGGAAGGATTGCGTGTGACAGTGCAAAGGTATAATATCTTTCCCAGCTTTTCAGTTTCGCTTTCGACCTCCTTATACCGCAGCGATGCGATTAATGGCATTAAATAGTACACAAATCACGCGCCGTTTCTTCAGATGATTCCCACTGTGTATACCGGGTGATCCTACTGGGTCATCCCGGTGAATCGAAATATTGACGATCGGACGGCGGCGTTAGCAGTGTCGCCTCGGAATGCAAAGGTCATTCCACATTGAGAAACAATTAACATTAAAACTGCCGGACGGGTTAAAATTACCCATTCCTGATTTCTTATTTTTCATAATTATTAATACTAAATTTTCGGACATTTACCGTACAGTTTATTCCATCGTTCTTAGAAAAATTGATGTTCGTTCACTGCAATCTTGGGAATTAGTAGACAATTAGGATACATATTTGTGTAACAATCGAAATCAACCCAAATATTTATTAACCCCTTACGATTTAATTCTCAAATATGATCGATACAACTACTTTATTATTAATAATTTATTAAGAAAAAGAACAGATTTAGAAACATATTCTTTATGAATTTTTGCTCCAAAGTATAATAATTAATAATACAAGAATAATATTAACCCTTAGCACTCCAGGTTGTTTAGTAATCTATCAGCAGCTGCAACTAATTTTTATAGTATTCCCAGCGAAAATGAGAAATGCTATAACATCTCTTCGCTTTTTATTTTCCTTCTTAGTACAAAATTTGGATGTGCGGAAAATCGAATAATTTTAGGGTAATTTCTTTAAGATTCATTAAAATATTTCATATTATAACTGGTGCAATATTGGAGCCTACAGAGTTCAAAGGGTTTACACGTTGAATGCCGCACGATTTCATAGAGCAAAGTACTCAAATCGAGAAAATATAATATTAAATCATGTGATTGATTTGCATTATTATTATTGCATGTTCATCTAGCTGAATGTCAACGTATTAGGCAGCATTATTTATAATATAGAAATCTTTTCAAATAATCATAGTTTAACTGAGTGAACTATAGTAATTCGGTTGGGGGTCACTGGTGACCTCCACGGCAGTCAACGAGTTAAATTCACTTTTGACACTAACCACCGAGCAGTTAAATCGACTTTTCGAAATTCCTTGATAGAAATTCCAAGAGTGCATTTATTGAGACTTCAATTGAATTGCAATTCAGTTTGCGTATCGTTAAATGAATTTTTATAATAATTCCTCGGAGAAACATCTGTTATCCTTTTAATAATTGCAAAAAGAGGAAATCAGGAATGGTTCGTTCTTACCCGTCTGGTAGTTTTAGTGTTAAAGATATGTTTATTTTTTTGAACTTACTGTGAAATGTGTTTTTTAAATTATTGTTGGATTTATTTGTGAAAAATTGAAACGAACGAATTGTTGCTTTAACTTTGAATATATCATTTGATCGTTAATAATTGCGATAAGTATTATCTTTGTTATTTATAGATTATTTACGTATACGGTGTAATTTGGTTAAAGTTTCGTTTGCTTTTATGTTTAGAGATTAAAGGGATATAGAAAATATTGCATTATTTATACCCAATTATTTCTTTGTTTATTTATACAGGTTTGATTTGTAAGAAATTATTTGTTTATTTGTTTAGAATGATTAAATGCGATCCAATCGAATTGGAATTGTGATAACAATTCAATGTAACTGACAACTCTTTATCATGTTGACTGCCACGGTGGTCACTGGTGACCGAAGCTTCCAAATTGTTCGACAACAATAACAATAAGAAAATCGATGTCAAATAAAAATATTTCATATTACGATACAAAACGCTCGAAATTCTCATGGCAGTCAATATGTCAACTTCGAATTTTTCGAGCGTTGAAATATCTAGTTCCTGGTTGCAGTAGTACGAGCAGGTAACTGGTCAGGTCAGTTGCGTGCTAATAATCAAGATTTTTTGTGGGTCAATTACTCGCGATAAGTTAACAAATCGTTTACGCTGCGCTTTAATACGAGACATTAAAAAAAAGAGATATGCGCAGGTTAACGCGATAAAACGTTGAGAAGTATCCTTCGCATTGATTCGACAAGATTAAACCACGTGTCACTTTAATTAGCATGAAACGATACGAAATTTTGTTCCACCTAAAATCCTCAGTTTGATTAATACAATATTACCATTCAAAATGGCTGCGAATCAAATTGAGACGAATTTGTAAATTAATCGGAAGCGCTTACAATGCTCGGTGGCTATTTTGAAAGCGATAATCATACCTAACCGTCAGTTTACATTGGTAAACAGGTTCCTTTCACTAGTGTTCGTTTCTTTTTTAAATAGGAACATAGTGTAATAATTTTGGAAAGTACACAAACAGCCGATTATCAATTTACATCGATCGCATTTACTCTGGTTCTATAATATCGTATCAAACTCGTGGCGAGAATGTCAAACTAAATTCAACAAGTCTGGATATTATTTCTTTACTTTTATGTGTCAGACTAGTAAAGATTTTAATGCTAACTTAAATATGTCTACAATTTTTCTCTATTTTCCTAATTTATCAAACATAAATATTACTCAATCCTTGTGAATCCAAATGAAATATTATTCTTCTGTTATCAATTATTATACTTTAAAGCAAACCTAGACGTAAAATAATCTAGAATTTTGTCTATTTTCCAACGTATCGATCATAGTTGAGAAATAAATTTTCTCCATGGAATTAATATAAACTAAACATTACTTTTCTATTATCTATCGCCAATCTCTCTACAAATCTACAAGATTCAAACTTCAGAGCAACGGCAGACAAAAAAAAATCAATATCAAATTCTCTCCTAAGAAATTACTAACGATAAAGTGATTCTATCAAGCGCGCTAAAGAAAAACACTCAGAAAACACCATAATGATTTTAATCCGTTTTTTCTCTATTTACATTCGGGTGGAAGTTATTTATCGATTCAACCTCGTCCGAATAGAACTCGCCGTTCCCGAATATAATCACGGGATCGCGTTATGTAAACGTTGAATGGTAGATGGTTCAGACGACATTGTATCCGCGCGGCGCGTGTAACGGCCGCGAGCTAGATCGTGTAAATTACAGGAAACTCGGCTTGTAGGTAGACCCCAGAGTGCTGCGCTAGACGAAGGCGGGAATGGATGTAGGTACACAATGGCGCCCGTGGTAAGAACATAATATCTCTCTTTGCATTTCAACTTCGACTCTGCTCGGGAAGATTTCCTATCGGTATAATACCCGGGATAATGTCGGGGAAAGGATTAAAACGCGCGATAGTGTGCAGACAGCACGATCACCATGGCTCGCGAGTTGGGATTGTATTGTAGTTTGAAGTTTTCCGATATTCCCACGCGTTTCTGTATGCGTAATTAGTTCGTACGTATGCTATTTCATTAGCTGCTTGACGAAACTGCTGGTTTAGATTGCAATTAGGTGTCTGACGTCTACGCAAGTCCTCTTTTATTAGCAAATTAATTGTTGTTACTGTTATTGATATTATTTTTATTATGTCTTAGTGTTATTATTGTTGTTATTGTTATTATTGTTGTCGTTACTCGGGTTGTTACTGTTGTTACTGTTATTGTTACTTATTAATTGGTAGATACCTGTTATTTGTTAATATTATATGTTTTTATTGTTATTAATGTTGTTGTTGTCACTGTTACATTATTTTTCGCAAACTTTTCGTATTGAACTGAAGACTTGCGAAAGCTATATTGAACTTTAATTATGAACTTATGAATTTAGACTCCATTGAAGTTCAAAGTTTGGGGTTGACCTTGATAAAACGTGGATTTTTCAACGAAAAATTAGTCGAATGAGATTTTGTGTATTCGAAATGAATTCCGTTTATAATATCGAGTCAGACTCGTAATTATTTATTTATTTATCATATAAATGAAACGTTATTTATCTGTTATCAATCTTTAACCTTTGAACCACAGAATAAGCATAGAATTCTTTTCTTTTTCTACTAAATTGTCCACTGTGGTAGTTTTATTCAGCACAATTGTGACAGAAATCATAGGAGCCAATACACACATCCACGGAAATACAACGAGATTACAATTATTAATGTATTTTCATTTGAAACGGTCGTTTCGAGCTGCGCAGTGTCCCTTTTAAAATAACCTCTTGCCAACAAACAATCGCGAGTCCTGAAAATTGAATGTTTTTATTAAGACACTCGATTTGATTTTACATTCAAGGATTACTTCATTGTTCGTGCCAACGGAACAGCTTTACAGTAGATTTTATTTAAATATAATATTCGCACAATGCAAACGAAACAATGTAAAACATCCATTGTGTATTTTTCGATTTGTTCGACCATCGTGAAAATTCGTACCGCGGCCATTGTGTTTTACATTTTTTGTTCCGAAACTTTTCTCCATCCAACCGTCCTATAATAAATCCGAAGCGATCCCTGTTTTGCGATTACATCGGTTTTCTCCGTACAGAAAAGATCATTTAACCTTTCGCGATCTATTAACCCTAATCGGACCACGATGTGACTTTTAGTGAAATTTGAACTTTTTACTGAAATTTTTTTATTATTTCATATTGCATTTCAAAAGTTCTTTGGGGCTTTTAAAATTTCGGCCCTATAAACAAAAACAATAACATTTTAATTATTCCTTTTATTCTCTTAATTGACTGAGAGTCTCATCGTGGTATGATTCGTTATAAAAACACAACAGCGTTCACCGCTAAACAGCTTGAATTTTGACATAAGCATGCACGGAACCTGCGAAACGAAGAAGTGATCACAAACTAACACTAAAATCATCAGAAACTACCGTCATCTGTTAACGTGTCGAATGCCGCACGATTTCATAGAGCACATGAAATGTAAAAGATAAAATATTTAATCATTCGATTGAATTGAATGATTCATATTGCACGTACACCTAGCTGAATGTCACCCCATTAGGTAGCATTATTTATAATATCGACATATTTTCAAATAATCGTTTAATCGAGTGAACCACAGTAATTCGATGAACACTAGAACCACCGAGCAGTCAAATTGTCTTTTTCAAATTGCTCTATGGAAACTAAATAGTGCGACTATTGAGACTTCAATCGATTTGCAATGTAGTTTGTGCATTGCTAAATCAATGTCTCTAATAATTTCTCAAAGGAGCATCCTTTACTTTCTCAATAACTGGAAAAAAAATCATGAATAGGTAATTTTGACCCATTCGGTAACTCTAGTGTTAAGCAGCTCTGCTTGAAGCAAATAAAAACTGGAAAATCGAGATTTATCACAGCTATCGTTCTAACTTCCATGTATCTTACAGATCCAACAACACTTGATTTGTTTAATACATCACCAAGTACATTGATTTTTTAATCTGCACAGAGAGGAACCATAATAAACTTTGAAAAGGAATTCTCACTATTTTTCTTGCCTACGTGTTATCAATAACAACACAGATTTTATAAGAAATACTTAACATCTGAACAGTACCATACACTTCTACTATAAGCTCCAAAATTTCTTTCTACTATATTTACTATATTCCCAGTTTCCACCGTACCATTATTTCCATCTAAATCGTTTAGATACAACGGCAAAAAAAAACAGGTATACGTCGATAACGGAATATTCCGCGCGCCACGCGATGCAAATGGGTTAATGAAAGCTGCAGCTTTTCTATTAACGAAAGATATAGTCCGAATTTTCGTCGATCGCCGGGGCATCGTTTTATTTTTTGTACCGGTGTGTATCGTGGATGACGGAGTTCCTCGTCGCCGATGATAAAAGCCGGCAATTTTGAAACGAGGACGCTGTGAAGGATCACATCGACGATAACGCTGTTTAATTTAGCGCAAACTGTATTTTATCGGGGCCGATAAAATCGAATACAACGTCCGACCGAACGGCGCGGATGATCAGCGGCTATTAAATAAAAATTCCCGGCCGGGTAATTGAAGCAACAATAATGCACGCCGCGATGCGCCGTTGTAACGGATCAGCCGGGATACTCCGAAGATTCTACGAATCGAGCGAACGGCCCGCGGCACGCGTAATGGAATTATTGTGTCAACAATTTATCCGGGTTCGCTGGGGAAAAAAGCGATCGCGGAATACGCACGAATCCGCAATTATCTCCGTTTATTCCCGGGAATTCGAAATTCCCTGAGTCCGAGGTTCAAGATTGATATGTACTTATCATTTATACACAGGTCTCTTGTGTTTGCTTCATTCGGCTGGGAATTGAATCTGTTCGTGCACGCTGTCCAGGCAATATTATTGGACGTTGCGTAACACTTTCACACGCCGAATTAACTTTGTGTGAAATAGTTGGGATGAAAAAAGGCCTCCTTCTTTTCTCGGTTGGAAGTGGACTGTATTTGTTGATTGATAATGAGTGAAAGGAGTGCGTATATGTGTACAAAGTTGATGCGTGTGTTTGGCCAGTGAGTACAGCGTGATTTGTAATTAACTTATGCTGACTACATGTCTGTCTGCTTTATCGCGAGTCTGTAATTCTATATATATAAAAATAGTGCTGCAGGACGGTGTCCTTAGTGTCAAATCGGAAAGCCGAACGATCGGGGTATTGCCGATGACAGTCTTTTAGCCTACGCCCACGTTACTTGTCGTGGAGGTAGGGGGTAGGTCGTCCCTTCTGACCTCCAAGGGTACCGGTAGCTGCGCGCTCGGGGTTTAACCAATTCGAGACGGCGATTTTTTTCGAACACGGTCCACAGGAGCGAAATTTTGTCACGGGGCTCTCCAATTAAGTTTTTTAAAACCTCTAGACGATAGTCGTAAAAACTCAATTTTCTTATTGTTGGGGAGTATGTTTATTTTGTTTTTCTATACTTTAAAGATACTATTCATTCAAAACAAGTCTTATCTCGACGACTACTTTACTCAGAATAACTCATAAATGCTCATTATTATTATTGCACACACGGTGTGCAATCGATCTCGAATGGGTTAAGTGGTTGAGCTGCCGTTTTTTATGATGTCAACTGCTGGTCAGTTATAACACCGGATGGTAAAATGCAGCTAGCAATGAAACGCCTCCAAAATTTACTTATGTTATGTTAGACATGAGCGAGCATAATTGTTTATTCCATAAATCTACTCGCACCGACGGCTGTGTCGCACCCCAATAAACCGTAAAATTACTTTAGCTGAGTTTTTCTTTTAACGCGTTAAGCACAACGAGAATCTTGACCATTTTTCTGTACGGTTATCCTTTTTAGCAAAAAAAACTAGCAATGATTATTCTAAACTATTATCAACTTAGTCACGTGATTAAACATTTTGACTCGATATTGATTATCTTGCATGTTACGATTGTTTTTAAGTAATTCAGAATCAGTCTTCAGTGACGTAGCATTTAACGTGTTAAAGTCAGTATATTCTTATAAACAACGTTTTATAAATAGTATGTATTTAGATTTACTCTTGTGCATCGTGATGTTACGTTATGCCTATAAATATTTGTAACGCCTTATGAATATTTTTTGTGTTCAATATGTATCTGATGTATAAATTCAAAATTGAAGGAATGTGGAAATTATTGTTTCGAATGACTTTTATAGAATTCTTTGTTAATTCTTTTTGTTAGCTCTATACTAACTATAATTATTAACTGTAAGCTGTATTAACTAAAAGTTAATAACTAAATTTTATAGCTTATAGTTAATTAAAGAATCAAGTTTTAGTTAACAAAAAGAATTAATAAACAGTTATATAAAAATCACTACCATCCGAAACAATAACTTCCACGTTCCTTTAATTTTGAATTTATATGTTAGATAATTATGAACTAATTATTAACTATAAGCAATAAAACTTAGTTATTAACTCTTGGTTAATACAGCTTATAGTTAATAATTATAGTTAACATATCTATTTTAATATAACTCTCTCGAACAATCTAATTATTTTCAAAAATAAGATTATACTTACAATGTGTATTCTCACGAAATCATCTTATTACAATCGACGAAAGCAATTAAGGGAATGATTTACGAGAAACGCCCTGAATATAGACAAAGTTTCAAAAACCAACATTCGAAGTTCAGCGTAGCATTTGAATTAACATTCAAAATCATAGACTTTACAAGACATTCTCCCGTAGAGGATGAGAAAAGCATTTCGAAAATCAATAAGCTCGAACCAGCCGTTGCAACAATTTCCCCCGTCGAATTCGCGGACTCAAATTTGTTTAGTTTGTCAGATTTTACGTGTAAATCGGAGGCAACGTCCGTACGCCGACGTACATTTATTATTGTATAAACATACATGCCGACATGAAAATAATAATGCGCAATTTATCAACGGAATCGCAGCCGGCCAGTAAATGTCGATACATCTGCGCGGGCTCGGTCAACTTTACAACGATTTGAAACGGTGCCAAATTTTTGCAGGAACCGGGAGGTGAACCGCTATAAATTACTCGTGTCTCCCGTTCCGTGTGGATATCAATTATCAGCTACGTGTCCTGGAACACGTTAAAAGTATTAACCGTTTTCAACCTATCTACAGCGCCGGTACAAAAGACTGGGATTACTGGCTGGTAACGAGAAAATTTGCGCATTTGTCATCTACGACGTGGATCTGCGTTACACGGACTATCAGCTCGAGTAATGCAAGCCTTCGAGGCGTAATATTTTCCATGGGGTGCGGCAGTTATTATTATCGCGTTTTGAGTGTTGCAGGATATTATTCGTCAATGTCGAATCACCTCGAAATTCCCATACACCGTTCTCTGAAACGGGAATTCGTTTTTCTTGTCGTGGACTTCATTATTTTGAAACTAGAAGTGAAACTGGGATTGAAACTATAGTGCCTATAAAGTTTCACTATGAATATTCATTGTTTATTGAGAATAAATGGTTTGATGTACACGTTTGTCAGTGATGATTCTTTTTGTGATTACGAGGATGTGTTTGAAGCAATATTAACCTTTTGCGCTCGAGAGGCGACCCACAGTCGCCATTTGGTTTGATACAGTAAAATTCGAAAGTCTGATATTCAATATTAAAATCCATGTAACGTAATTATCCATGATACGTTAAAATAGAATAGTTCTATCCCTTAATTTCTATATTATCTATATTAATATTAATTACAAAACATATCATTGATATTTCATTAGAAAATTAGGAATATATCTATCGAAACAATTCTCGAGTGCAAAGGGTTAACAATATACCGAGCGGTTCGATTAACTTTTCGAAATTCCTCTATAGCAACTTCAAGAGTACATCTATCGAGACTTTCATTGATTTATAATTCAACTTGCGTATTACTAGATCCATTTCTTTAATCATTTCTCTAATTTCTGTCGTCTTTTTAATAATTGTAAAAAGAAACAATCAGAAATGAGTCATTTTGACCCATCTGGTAGGTTTAGTGTTAAGGATTTGATAAAACTATATTCTGTTCGAAGTGTGATCTTATTGCTTGAAAGTGAATAGATTGTTTAAAGGACCTGTATTACAATGAAGCATTGATGATTTCACTTTTCATTAGATACAGTTAATTTTCCCATGCTTCGAGTGACTCTGTGTGTTCATATTGGAAGACTGATGAACCAACTTTTTGCGGAGCAGATATTTGAATATTAATCCTTTCGGGATGTCGACATTTCTGATGAGATTTTCATGTTTGGAAGACTAAGCCGCGAACAAATGATTTAAGTACTCAAACAGCACGAGATCAGCTCGCGGCTTTCTTTTTTTCTATTCATTAAGCAATTGGTATAGAATTTAGCTTCGTCTAAAGGTTTTCATTTCAAAGGATCTTCGTCCGCGACGAGTTAATGAATTTGCGATACAATGAAAGTATAATAATTATTTACATAGATAGTATAATATAGATTGAATTAATCATTACTGTGTCAAACATCACACTAAAATAAGGTCGTCGGTCGAATTCTGTACCAAACGATCAAAAATGGAAGAATTAACCCTCTGTCGTTAATGATCATATGAGATTATTGACTCCTTGCCTTATAACAACGTATCAGACTCCTGCTGAATATTTTCAACATGATTTAACAAAGATAAATATTACTTGATTCATTCGAATTCAAAAGGAATATTCTTCTGTAATTAATTATTATACTTAAAAGCGAGCGTAGACATAGAATATGCCTGCAATTTTTCTCTTTTTCCAATAAATTATTAGTGACAAAGTAGTATCGATCAGAGTTGAGAAAAAAATCATAGAGCAAGGGGTTGATTAACCAATTAAGTGCGTTCGATGAGCAGACACGTCATATTAAAGCTTGAAATGCTACTAATCCTTTCAACGATGAATTCTTTATTTTCTCAGATGAACATGTAATCCCACTTTGCTGTTCTCATTAAAATATACCCAAACTGCACTCGACCTGCGTTCGACGAGTGCCCGTTTCATTCCTTCATTTCGCTGCATGCCAAACGAGAAATCGTTAGAACTAAATTCCACAGTGAACAGGTTCACAGAAGTATCAGAAAAAATCTCGCAAGCAAAGACGAACGGTCAAATCGAATTTATTAATCGTCCCTTATCGTTCTACATAACCTCGGGCCAACACTGCCGAGTATACGGACAGCGGAAAAATTGGATCTGAAAGGGTTAAAGAAAACTCCTTACTTCGCCAATACTTGATTTACGTCCCCGCCGACCGCCGATAACTTCGTTTCCGCGTTGCTGGCGGGGTCAGAATTAATTTACATACTCGCCGGCAAAACATGAATCACGTTTATCAGGGTCCCCCATACATACCTCATAAACTACAATTTTATACACACCGGAAATTGTACGCCGCGAGTTCGGAAGCATCAAGATAGGGAAAGGGGAATGGCGGATCCACGGGTATCGTATCAGCGAACGTGACCTCTTAATACACGAGTTAGAAGAAAACTTTCACGACTAACCGAGACGAAGCTAATACGAAACCATTATCAAAAGTTAACGGTCTTCCATGCCCGTAACTGCACGCCCAGATTTATCGTCTTCCGTCCAGCAGGAAACGAGGGGCTGGAAAACAGCGGAGGAGTTCCCGGACTCGTTCTTTTGCCCGCGCCTCCGGTCCCGGCAATGCCTACGGAAAAAAGATTACGCTCGAGACCCGGGCGCGAGACGTTACGGGGGGAACTTCCTGCTGTAACAGAGAAATCAATTAGATCCGAATATTCTTTTATTTTCTTCGAAGTTTATTATTGACTGTGAATGTTCATTGTTTTGCACGAGAATATATTTGCGGAACAGGAAAGAAAATTTGTTCATTCAGCTTCTTGTTTCTGGTATATTTATCGCTGTTGCTTAATTCTAAATGTTGATTCATTCCAATTGCTGCATTTTTTAAGGTTTTGTCATTGAAACGCTTTGTTGGCTCTTCAGTTTTTATATTTAATGTACACTTCATCGTGACTGAGTTTGCTGATATGATATAAAGTTTCTTGGTTATGGAAAACTTGTAATTATAATCGAAGTTATTTGAAGAATATACTATTTTGTGTCTTATTTTTGTCAGATTGAAGGTGTATTTGTGTGAATTAAGTAAAATATATTCTATGATTTAATGTTGCATTTAAATGGGAATTTTAGAAATCGATATGTAACTATTGCGTCAGTTTTCTTTAGTGTTTGTTTTGTGGAGTACGAGTGGCTCAATTGTTGGCGTGCAGTGTGGAGCTTATGGTAATCATTAGAATGTAATAAATAGAAAGGTTTGTGATGGGATTATGCTAACTTTCGATAGAAGTTATACAAAATTATACAAGTTTTGTTTTTGATCTGAAAATCTTGAATTGTAAACAGTTGCTTTTCAGAATGGTTTTACTATCGAAGAGGAGACATTTTGATAGATGTGGTTGCTGTGATGCCAAAGAATAATTCACTCATGAAAGAGTTTGGTTGTCCTTCCGATTTATTCTTGTAATACCACTCTTCACGCGCTAAATATAAGTTATATTTATGTACCAAGTTCTTCAGAAGTTAGCTGAGTTCAGCGTAGTCTTATGCTCAGGAGACAGAGATATTATCAGGTAAAACTTTTAACTGTTGGCAGGTGTTTCTGGAGCTGTTCATTTTTATTATTCCTGCAATATTCCCTCGCAAAGTGCATCTTCTGTTTTGCACTATTAGTGTAACATTAAATTGATAGAAAAATACTAAATTCAATCAGTTAAATGAATCTATTGGACCATTCTCCTGTGAATTTCGTGTTTATTCATTAGTTGTCAGTAAAATATCGTATTAATTATACAATATACTATTAACAATATTAATAAGTACAAACACTGTTCATTTTCTTTAAGTCGAAATAACGTGCTGCTTTATTATTATCAATTCAACTATACTATTTTATTCAACTATATTATTACCAATCCAACAATGGCCAAAGACAGAGCTAGTCTGAATAAAAATAATTGCAAAAAAAATCACACGACAAGGGATTAATCGAAACAGCAGTACAGCTGAACGATTCTTTTGCTTAAAATAACGTTCGCTAACGAACTTCCATTTCCTTCGCGACTGAGAGGAGAAAAGTCAATAAGTAATTCTCGAACAATTCAACAAACAAATCCAGCAATTATCGTACCGATTCGAACGAACAATGACGTTCTCTGAAAGGACAGCAAAAGAAGGACAGTACGTACGACATTACTGTCGGCGCGCTTTGCATTAATTAAGCCACCCTTCCTGATACTGCAGAACTTAAACGTACCATTAATTGGGAACTGCTCGAGAAACGTCCAAGTGACACTCGAATTTGATGGAGTTCGACTCAAATTATCTTAATCATTGTTTCTCGGCTTCTTTATTATTATTATAAAGCTTCAGAATTACTACCGTTCCTGTAGGGTGTCCAAAAGAAAGACCTTTGTTGCAAATTTTCTGAAAGATCAAAAAATTAAAAGGCTTAGAATGCGGCGTGAAGGTTTCTTAACTATTAATACAAGAAAAGTAAACATTAATGTATATACATAGGGAAAAATGATCTATATAATAAATTGAAGTACAGATATGTCAGAAAATAATTGACTGATCCTATACAAAAATGTATTGCCTGTTAAGAAAAAAAAGGAGTCGTTTTGATTTTATAGTTTTAAAAAATTATATTGATGATGTCAGAAAATAATTGACTGATCCTATACAAAAATGTATTGCCTGTTAGGAAAAAGAAAGAAAGGAGTTGTTTCGAATTTATAGTTTTAAAGAATGATATTGATGATAATAAAATAGGCTCTTCTTCTAAATACCCCTTTAAGTATTGTGGAGAAACCTTCATATAATCAAATCCAATTTGGAAAACCACCTAGCCTAAAAGCCTATCTAAGAGGAGTAAGGAAATTCATGCAGCAGAATTTCACAATGAAAACGAGGGCCATATGAACACTGCATAAGAATACACGAGGAATAAGAAAGGGATGAAGAAGAGGGTGGTAGAAGATTGCATGGCTGCGTGAGATAGTATAATGGGCCGAGAGGTGCGAGTCAGTCAATCGCCAGTGTGCAGAAAACGACGTGCACGAAGAAAGTTTCGACTCCCCTAAAACCACCAAAAATATTTTCGTTTAAAATCTAGATGATTCACTTTGCACGTTTAGAATTCGCCCTTTATATATTATTCTTTATTGGTTTAATCGAATAGATTTAAAATGATATTTTCGTTTACGAAGCCATCTTTGATCTGATCATAATGTACAGATAGATAATCTATAGATAATGAAGGAGGACATATTTTAGATTTAAAATATCGAATTTATCTTAATTCTTTAAAATACAAATAATAAAAAAACAGCACTATTTATGGAATGACTCAATAGTCGTGCACAACTCGAAAAACTTTTTAACAAAAAATTACTCTGATAATCGTCAATGAAACTGTTTAAGAGGTTACGTGGAAAACAAAGGAGTAACAATAACAGGACTACAAACATTTATGAGCTAGAAAAATCCTACATTTCAAGCAGGGAACCTTCAACCACAAGTGAAATTCGAAATATCACTTGATATGCAATATTTCACAATATTTACGCACGTAAACAAAATAGCAAAAATATTATGATAAATATTATACATATATTATAATAAGTATTATACAAATATTATAAAAATATTATAAAAAATTATATATATATGTTACATAGGGTAGTATAAGAACTTTAGAAGGTCTTAGATGGTGCATGGCACAAAAAAGGTTTGGAAACACTGTAATACACGTACCCACGAACTTTCCAAAAATTCTACATGGTTTACTTAACTTCCAACGAAGAGAGATTATGGTCCACCACGTGACCCCGGCGTCCCGAATAATACGATTACAAACACAGCAGTTTAAGCCTTGCTTGTACGGGCTTATTAAGCGTCAATAAACGTGCGGGGTTAATCGGCGCGCGGAAGTTCGTGTAAAATGGATTACAGATGAAGGAGGTTAAACAGCGGCCCTATAAAATGCTCGACAATTAAGCACAAATCACTGTGGAAATTGTGCTTGTTACGCGTGGCCACTTTTCACGGGGGTGAAACATAGGATCCTGAACAAGGGGAACTCGGGTGGAAAGCTAGCAGAAGTTTATCTCGACCGAAGACAAATAAGAAGGAAACAGTAATCGATATAGATTTCTTCGTTACTGTGCCGGCTGCACGCGATCAAGCGAAGATCGAAATAAAACGCAGCGAGTTCCATTGCGTACGAGTTTCTGTTTAATTTTGCAGTCCTGTTGTTCTGCAAACTGTGAAAATTGATTGGGCCAAGAAACCTGTTGCTCGGTTCAGGTGTTCATTGCTTTAAGATATTCTGGAATAATATTAGGTTAGCCAGAACGGCTTATTTTATTTGCTAATGTAGCGTTTATACTGCAACGTACTAATAATTACCGCAAATACCTGAACAATAAGACGATAGAACATTCTCGGAGAAAATGGGCAACGAATAGTCTAATGAGATTTCATTCGTCGTAAACATTTTCCTTTAATCCAAATCCTTTTCTTCCTGTAATCATCAAATGCGGCAATGATCAGCTGAATCTAATATCAAAGCCTCCATATTTTTGTCTATTTTACCACCTTCACGTATTATTTACTTTCTCTACTAAGCTCGTGTAACATTTTACTATCAGTAATTTCAAAGAAAAACAGCTAAATTTCCCATTCTACTTTAAGCAGAAATTTCATTTGAAGATAATACATTGATAATAGCAAAACAGTGTTTTACTTTGATCCATGAGCGATGAACAACATTGATTTTTGTTAAATTAATCTATAAACCTTCATCACGAGTCTCACTCGTCATTGTATAACAAGGTGTTAAGAAGTTGCAATTCAAACATATGAGAAAAGAAACTATTTTGCATAATTACATTGAAATAATATAACGAAGTTATTCAATTATCATATATATAATCTTTTACTAAATTTTATGTTTAATATCTATATATAGAAATATTTATATATATTGTAGAATATCTATATATTAATATCTATATATAGAAATAATCAGTTTTAATAACATATTTAACATATAATCATATTAAAATTCCCATTATTATTTTTTTATATTATTTTCAGGTATCGTATACATATAAAACTAATAATACAAAAAAAAAACATATATTGTTAAATATGTTATTAAAATTTATTAATATATATTGCTGCAATAAACCTGCATGGGATTTCTGAATAGAAAAAAAGGATTCCTGTTCAATTGACACGGGATTCGACACATTTTTCTGGTGCTGGCGCGGAAGAGCCACCGGCAATTACTCGACTCCCCATTTTGGGACACGGAAAGGAACGCGGACAACGAATTACGGCTAAGGTGGGGTCTATGCCCGATTTGCGTGAGAGATAATCGGGCCGAGAACAGGTTAGGTGATAGGCGAACGTGCGGAACCGGAATGAACGAGCGAAAAGATTGCCGGCGTATTTACGATATGACGCCCGTGTGGGGAAGCGAAGTGTAATTTAATAAAGGCGGAGACTACTCCTGAAACTAATACATTTAGAAAGTCTAATCCTCGCACATCCTCTTCTGAACTGTCTGCTGGAGCAACGAAACCGATTCTTTCTGAGGGGATTTTAACTCTGCACTCGAAAGTTTTTCACTTGAAATATTCAATACTTTCCAATTAGATGTAGACAAAATCCTTTAAGATTAATTTATCAAAAAATCACACATAAATTAGGGAACAAAGCTATTTTCTTTCAATATTTCACGTATTTACGCAGTATACAAAGATTAATGGTAAATACAAAAGTTTATAATTTTACTGTATAAAATCATCTGGCAACTGGGAGTCGCCTATCGAGTGCAAAGGGTTAACCCTACACTCGACAATATTTTTCATTTCAAACATTCATTATTTTTGGACCAAATATTAACATTATTTGCAGCTTGCATAAAAAACATCTACATTTAGAAACTAATATATTTAGAAAGTCTAATCCTCGCACATCCTCTTCTGCGCTGTCTGCTGGAGCAACGAAACCGATTCTTCCTGAGGGGATTTTAACCCTTTGCACTCAAAAATATTTTTCATTACAAACATTCATTATTTTCTGATGAAATATTAACGATATTTTTTGCAGCTTGCATAAAGAAACATCTTGTATAAATTATGGGGCAGAATTGTCTTATGTTCCACGTGTTAATACCTTATTCAGTATTTTATATTGGATTTTTCATTGCATAATGTTGCGGTCAATCGAATGGCGACTGTGGGTTACACTCTCGAGTGCAAAGAGTTAACTTTGCTACGATCTTCGATTTTCTATAGATTCAGCATGTTATTGGAAAAGTAAGAGTGTGCAGTCTAATCGTTAAATTACAGATATTTATGAATTTATGAGAAGAAAGTGGAGATTTGTATAAGATAATACAATACGAACAAATGTATAAAATAACCAGAGTGTAGTAGTTCTTAGAATGTTTGTTACGGAAAATCATTGCCTTATGCTGTTTGAAATTATTTTTTAATTACATCTTTAGATTTTAAAGTATCCTTGACAAAATTGAACAAAGTGGATAAATAAGACGATGTAATGATACCTATCTAATTTAATTACGAAAATTAGTCTTTATACTTGTTTAACGCTAGAACTGCTGTACCAATCAAAACTGAAATTTTCTTATTTTGCAACTACGTATTGTACATATGTTAAATATCTTAAATTATTTTGGAAACTAACAATTTTCCTTAGAGCAGAATTGAAAAGAAATGTACTTTTATCATTTTTATAAGAATCACGCATTAATCGCATTAAATACTTAAAAGTGATTTCAACAAAGTGCTTGTTAGGTCCTCGTTCGAGTTCTTGCTTGTTCAAATAACAGTGAGCAAACACACCAGACGGTAAGAGTGTCATTTAAATTTTCAAATATCGCGATTTCGCGTTCGTTGGTCAATGGATAAAAACAACAATCCCACACTTCCGTTGTTCCTTTCGTTCTGCGTAAGCGGAATCGTTATTTGCATGCAAATCATTCAGCGCTGGGAGAGTAATTTCAATTTTCGCCAATCTCGACTTAATTACTTTTTTAATTCGTTTCATGCGAAGCGTGTTATGTATATACCTATTTCGTACGATCCCTAAAATTCATACGTATGTGGTTTAGTTGTTTGTTCCTTCTTTTTTTTTAGAAAAGGTCTTCGGAGATTGGACTTTGAATTTATGTATATTGTAAATTCTTGAAATCGTAAATACCTACAGTTAGTTATGAAACGTGATAGAAAATGTACGTTTGTAATTGTTTTACTTATTTTTATTTCGATTTCACATTTTTATATTATATTATTGTAATAACACTATAGCAGTACTGCTCTGTATGTGTTGTTATCATATTACTATAACATTAGTCACATTACGTTATACAATACTGTAGTATATTAACAAAATTATTGTTAATTCATAAATAACTAATATTTAAATTATCATACGTAAAACAAACACTGATATGAATAAGCGATCGAAGATGAATGTACCTAAGCAGCCAGGTAAAAGAAATGATTATGGAATTGTAATCAAAGCAGCACCACATACTATTACAACTATTATAACTATACAACTATACAACTATACAACTATACAACTATACAACTATGCAACTATACAACTATACAACTATACAACTATACAACTATACAACTATACAACTATACGACTATACGACTATATAACTATACGACTATACGACTATACAACTATACAACTATGCAACTATACAACTATACAACTATACAACTATACAGCTATACAACTATACAACTATACAACTATACAACTATACAACTACACAACTACATAACTACACAACTATATAACTATGCTATACTTATTACAACTATAACGCATAAAAATATGCATCGCAACTGTAGTATATTACAATGTATCACAGACATAATGTAAAATAAAATCGCCCGTAAACTAACTACCACATTATTCCACTATAATTTCACAACGGTAACACAGTATTTCGATTGAATATACTTAAATCGAGCAAAGAAGTTCGAATCCAACGTAAAGAACGGCCTCAATGCCTACCTGCATGCAGAAAATCGGAACGATCGCGAGCGCAATTAAACAACTTGAACTGTTTTAACTTGCTTATCAAGTTCCCCAGGCGTTCGCGAAGACCGTCCGTTAATTCCTCGGAACGGGGTATCAGAACCTTTGATATCACCGCTTAGTAAATTGCATCACGGTCGACAGGAGTTAGCAGCTCGCTAACTGTAGGTAATCAGAAAAACGTTGATTGCATCATTGATGCATTTACGTTTGTCTTGGAGCTCGAATTCGAACAGTGTGAGCCGGCTTTCGTTTCCAGAGGAAACGGGTGAATAACATTCATTATCGAGCTTCGAGCCGGCGTCGTAAATCGATTCATTGATTGACAATTAGTCGATCAGTCAAACCAATCACTCTCATAGAAACCCCTCGGAAACTTGGTAGTAATTTTACTGGGACCGTATGTCACGTTTGCTTGGCTGCTCAATGCTTCGCGAGAAGTTCCATTCCGTTCGTATTACGTAACATCATCTTTCGATTACGTATGTTTATGCGGACTCACATTTTTAAATAATTAAAATCAACAAAGGAATCAAAGTTCTTCGTAGCTTTCGTAGATTAGACGTGATTCTAAACTCGATTATATTCTATCGAAATTGCAATCTTTATTTTATTAAGAGAACTTTCTTAACACTAGATTTACGGACATCTGTTGTACGGTTGATTCGTCTAATTCTAGAAAAATTCATGTTCGTTCATTCGGATTTTGAGAGTTGAAGGTTTGAGAATAGATAATTAAGATGCATACTGGTGTAATCCCATCGATCGAAGTCAACGTAAACATTTACCGAATAGTATTTATAAAATTCAATATGCGCCAAATTATACTGTAACTGATGTACCAACTGGCTGGGAAATAAAGGTAAATGAGTTAAATAATTAATAAAATAGAAACAAAAGAAGAGGAAAAATTGTAAAATTCATTAATCGGACAATATAGGAATTGATATGAAGTTAAATGAACGAAAGAACTTTGATCGGTTCCCGATACAGTCAGAGTTAATTATTAATTCTTAATTACTATTGTTAGTATCATGTAATTGTTATTTCTTTCTAGATCACGTCTTCTTAATAAATCTTTGAATTTTTGCCAGTTATATCGTTACGTTTCTATACAAATTTATGGATTGATGCTTCATTTACCAAAATTGCTCGGAATACGGTCGCAAGTGTTAGAACTGATCTTTTCGTGAACGAAGCTGAAACATACTGTTCCATAAACATTGAACTAAATAAGTTAATGTACCGAAGTAAAATTTTGAATGGCATTTAATTCCACAAGTTTTATTGTAAAATAATACGACACTTCTTCGTTAATCATGAATCCCGGTCACAGTTTTTCGTCTAACACTGCATATATTAACATTTTCAGGGTCAGTTTGGAGAGTATAAATTGATACCATGGATCGAAATACATGTCATTGACAACTGTATCAGTAATTCTAGACAAAACTACAGTATCGATTTATCCGACACAATTATTGGATTCCATTAAACAAATGTTCTCTTCAGCATTGTGAATTTATTGTTTCGCCATGCAGTTACTCGTGACATCAGCTCGTTTGTACGAGTCGCGATTTTCGCTCGTACTGTACGACGAATTAACAGATTAGGATGCTATACTTAATGCTCTAATCGCAGAAAAGCGATTTATTTTCAATCAAAATAAAACGAGAAGCGAAATTAAGTCAGTGAATGAAATAAGAGAAAGTTTTTAAATGATCACTTTGATTCTTCAAAATGCTTCTCGTCTCTATGACACATAAAGTTATCATTAAAGTAATACCTCACGAAACTTAATCACAATTTCATGTTATTTAAACAAGCTTTTACATCAAGTTTTTAAATATTTTCTTTTCTTCCAATATCTACGAAACATTTAAATTTACAAACAGAAAATCTGTTTTGCGCGACTGTTTTCAGAGCGACATGTCCCTGCTTAATTAGAGTATATTTCTACTTTCGAGAAAGTATGTTCCTTATTTGCACTGCAGTATGTGCAATAAAAGTTTTAGAAAGTGCATTGCATTTCGTAAAGTTGTGAACACTTCATAATTAGACCGTAGACCTGCATGCAGATTCAAATCCTTATGAATATCATCATAAAAATATAATCAAGATAAAAAATGATTTTTCCTAGTAAATGTTATAAAAATTCGCTTATAACCTGAGTAATCATATTTCTCACTTCGTAACACTGTTCAACAAGATTTTTCTTTTATAATAGCCACTAGGTGATTCTATAAAGAATTTTTTAAAGAAACAAGTGTTACGTTAAACCTAAAAACGAGAGGCAGTTCAAATTAGTCGTAAAAAATAGAGGGGAGATGCTCGAATATGTAGCTATAAGAATTTTGAATATTGCGTATCATTAAATGCTTGTAAATGGCGATCAAAGTTTAAAAAAGGGTAGATGCGCAAACTTCGAATTTCTCCTTTCAACACTAAAACATGTTTGCTTAATTTCTGAATTTCAAAACAATTCGACTTTCAGTCCCATCGTTGATTCCTTCATTTTGCAATGATTCAAAAGATAACAAATATTTCTCTACGAAATTATTCAAGAAATGTATTTACCAATATGCAAAGTGAGTTATAAACCAATTAAAGCTTGAACAGATGCACTCTTGGAGTTTCTATAAAACAACTTCGAAAAGTCAATTTAACTGCTCGGTAGTTTAGTGTTAAAAATATTTAAAAACACATGAAAATCCTAAGCAATTTTTAAGAATCTTCACGAGAATAAGAGAAATTAATAGTTTTGTGGTGATTGCCAATATACGGGTCAAAATGTTCACCGCGGGGAGGGCGTGCGCAGAGCAGCGGACATTTCTAACGCGGCGAAAGCAATAAATGGCAAACTTCCGCGGCTGCCGGCAGATACGCCGGCTGCATAATTAAGGCTGCGGAATGACACCGACACGCCGCGATAATGTGGAATCGGTCCTCGTATTTCGCCCGGGAGAAATGGCCGCTGTCAGCGCGGCGCGCACCCTCCTCACTGGTGAGAAAAGAAAACGAGCAGGCTTCTTCTGGCCGGTATCTGATACACGTGCCACCTTTTGCTAACATCGATTCTGTTAACCCTTCAGGGCCGGCAACAGCAAAGGGTGTCGACTTCGATACCCTTCTAAGTACACTATATTCTTCCTTTGTTACTTAACACTAACCATACCGGCACTTTTCTTGACGTAACTAGCCAAATAACTGGCTGCAAAATGGAGATAAACAAATTAGATGATAAATGTTTCTTAGTGGAAACAAAAGGAAGGATGTAAATTAAATAACCATTAACTAGTCAAGCAACTGGTTACAAAATAGAGATAAAGAAATTAGATGATAAATGTTTCTTAGTGGAAACGAATGGAAGGATGAAAATTGAAAAACCAATCGGACAATATAGGAAATGATATTAAATTTAATGAACTGAAGAAAACGCAGAATTTTAAATTGTCATTTGTGACCTGTGGCCAGTACAGTTAGCGGTAACACTTTATTTTTAAGATCTAAATGAACGAATACCAATTTTTCTGAGAACGACAGAATAAACTGTAAACGTACGTAAATCTAGTGTTAAACTTTTGCCAGACGATTCTTTTCATAGTTATGCTTGATAAAAGTACATATATTTGATCGTTAATGATTTAATAGAAAAAGAAAAGAATTTGATGCTCATTCTGTGTCCACATATATTCTAAATATTTAAGATTGATAACTGTCAGGTAATATTTCATTTATACGAAAAATAAATGAATATCATTTAGATTTGTCGGATTGGGTTGGAAATTTTCATTACGAGTCTGATTCGACATTTGGCTTGCTGGAATGAAAACACGTTGCGAATACTGGTGACATATTACTTTGATTAATTAGGGAAGGGAATAATTTCAAAATATTTGATACCTATAAAGGACTTATAATACGAGCAACCAATGTGTGAACAATAATATAATTTATACAACATTAATTCGCACAATAAGCACTAGTTCAAACTCTTTCCGGTTGACGAACGTTGGCATTGAATATCTGATTATTCGAATCCCAATTACGAAACGTTAATTATCATTTATTCTATCTTCTAGAATTAAAGACAGTTGTAAAAAAAATAATCGACGAAGTATGAACGAAGTTATTGTTGTCAGTAGGGAATAATGTGGTACTTGCTGAAATGATGCGAATAACGTATGATATATGCACATAATAAATTGTTTGAATTATAATCTGGTGGATGTTATTGTTATACGCAATTCATAAGTAAAATTGTGAATGTTAAAATATTGATCGATGAACTTTGGGTTACTTCTACTTAATTTGCTTGCTGTGAATTAGTCATTTCCTTGGGAATTGATTACAGAATTAATAGTAATTTGGGAATTTAATAAGTTGAAGGTTTTTAAGCATTTATTGGTGACAAAGGTTTAGAAAAGATAGAAACCTTCGAGAAATTTTATTCTTTTTCAAATGATCTTTGTTTTATTAAGAACAATGCGGGAAGTAGAATACTACTTTACTCTAGTTTCATGATTTTTCACTATAAAAATGTAAATTTGTGCAAAAGCTCGCAGCCTGATTATCTGGGTACTTTCAACGAGCTTTCGCAGAAATTAATATTCGCGAAACTTGAGATTAAACTGCCTGAATACTCCCAACGTTTAATAAAAGTTGAAAAATATTCATTCTCTGTATTTCCTTGAATAGTATTTCATTGCACTCTCTGAATTTACTTCTAGAAACATATTAAACAGCATATAATATTATAAATTCAATTACTGTCCCAAAAATCTTATAAATCAATGCTTTCCACTTTCAATAATTAAAAGACTCTATCACAAATCACACAATTTCACACAATCCCATTTCTTGCCTCGTAAATATTTATTACATATAATATTCAAGGAGGAAATATGAACCAAAATCGTTGGAATTCCTTTCGAAGAATTTCCTGGTTGAAAGAAATTCGAATACAATTTCTTGCCTCACAAAATCTCAAACGGGTTCCTATAAATATGAGCATTACTCGATTCACTTCACACATATGCATCCACGATAAAAATAAAATTTATTTTCCCATCCAAAGATGAGTAAAACATCAAATTATTCCTTTGAAAGCAATTACAAATGGAATGCAGGAAGAAACATTCAGAAAATAATTACGAAAAGAATTTCTTTGCGGGGTAATTAATCGTGTAGCACATTCTACGCGTCAGGTGTGTAACACAACGCAGAAATAGCAACTTCACCCCAAAAGCACGCTTCACAGGGCAAACCATCTGGCACTAAATCATCGTTTGACCATCATGGAGAAGCAAGCTGAGAAGTTTTCATTGAAACGACCGAGTAACTTGTCCAATTGCGACTCTGAATGTGCAATAGTGCACTCCAGCCGGGTGAATCCTATAGAACGATGTTCAACAAGAACGCGTATCTCCTGCAATCCTTTAATGCTGCGGCAGAGTTAGTCTCTCATGGACTATTTAACGCGCCGCTAATGAAATTAAAAGGGATCGAAGAAAAACGAAAATGCGCGTTTCGAATGCGCGAACGATCTGCGATAACCATTAGGAGTCGCAATTGAACGTTGAGGCTAGTCTAAACTGACGGACTGCATTTGTAGACTCTCCATTCAATGTAGACATTCTACACAGGATGGTACACGATTTCAGCATCTTAATTGGGTCGTTATTAACTCTTAGGTAATCAAAGGATTAGCACTAGGTTTATGGAACGTGTCAATTCAAAGCATGTTGAATTGCATAAATATGATTTATTAAATATTAACGTTGATTCTTGTTAATGCAATTACGAATAAGTATCCTGATTGTCTATTTTTGAACTCTTTAGTTTTGAGATTTAAATAAACGAATTTGCTGTAGCAACAATAGAATAAACTGTAGAATAAGTATCCGTGAACTTAGTGTTAATATTCTTAGCACAAGAAAACTTTAAATTACTAAGCAATTAAATTGACTTTTTGATATTCCTTTTAGAAACTCCAATAATGCATCCATTGAGACTTTAATTGATGTACAATTCAGTTCGCGTATTGCTAAATCAAACTCTTTAATAACTTCTCAGAGAAATATCTGTTTAACACTAGATTTACGAAACGAGTACATTTGACTCATATCGAATTTGAATAAACATCATTCAACCCCTTGCCTTACAATAACGTGTCAGACACGTAGTGTAGATTTTAAACAGAATCGAACTAGCTTGAATATTACTCGATCCCTTTGAATTCAAATTTAACCCTTTGAAGTCTGTAGGCTCCAATATTGCGCCAGCTATAATATTAAATATTTCAATGAATCTTAAAGAAACTACCCTAAAATTACTCGATTTTTCACATATCCAAATTTTGTGCTAACAAGGAAAATAAAAGATTGAAGAAATGTTATAGCATTTCTAATTTTCGCTGGGAATACTATAAAAATTAGTTGCAGTTGCTGACAGATCACAAAACAACCTGGAGTGCTAAGGGTTAATATTATTCTTGTATTATTAATTATTATACTTTGGAGCAAAGATTCATATAGAATATGCTTCTATATCTGTTCTTTTTCTTAATAAATTATTAATAATAAGGGGTTAATAAATATTTGAGTTGATTTTGATTGTTACACAAATATGTATCCTAATTGTCTACTGCTAAACCTCTAATTCCTAAGATTTCAGTGAACGAAGATCAATTTTTCTAAGAACGATAGAACAAACTGTACGGTAAATGTCCAAAAATCTAGTATTAATAATTATAAGAAATAAGAAATCAGGAATGAGTGATTTTGACCCGTCCGGCAGTTTTAATGTTAATTGTCTCTCAATGTGGAATGACCTTTGCATTCCAAGGCGACACTGCTAACGCCGCCGTCCGATCGTCAATATTTCGAATTTGCGGTGCTCCCTCTACCGACGTTCCGCTTGGTTTGACGTTATTATTCCCCGAGCATTAGATTAATGCGCAACTTCGCCCGCGGAGGCAATTTTATGAAATTAAAACTGACTCGGCCCGCCGCCAAAGCCATACCGCGTCACGCGCCCTTTCGTCAATACCGAAACCAAACTTTCACGTGATTCCTTGGAAAGTAATTATAAATGCGGGATTTCGCGCGGAAACGAAGTCTTCTTTTTACTACGCGGACAACAAATGAATCTGGAAGCAGGAATCCAGCGCGCGGATAATTAAAAATATTTGCAGATTGCAAATAATGGTTTGATGCATCTGAAAGCTTAATGTTTAATCCCTTGTGTTATAACATTGTGACAGACTTGTGATTATCAATCGTTAATCTTTAGTAGAAACGTGAACATAGAAATTACTAATTGAGTTAAATAGTTCTACTTAATAATTCTTAACGATTGTTAACGATAAGAGATTACACTATTGAGCGATCAAGATAACAATTTTAGAATTGACTTAAAATTATATATTACAAATTATATATTATATATTAAATAATAAATTAATGTACGTATTAGAATAATATTATAATTGCTCCTTTATAATTTCTATATGCTATATAAATGCGTAACTAGTATTCTAATTACTACATTAATCTTCATATTATTATGCATATCTAAATACTTCAGATTATTTAATTTTGTAACTATCGGAGCATAAAATTGATCAAGTTTAAATTTATTGTAGTACAGTTACTGATTTCATTACTAACGAAATCTTCTTGTCATTAAATAATTATTACATAAATTAATGTAGTTAGTAGAATAATATTTTAATCGCACACTTATAATTTCTATGCGCCAGATAAGGGTGCAATTAAAATATTATTATAATACCTACATTAATTTATGTAATAATTATTTAATGATGAAAAGGTTCGTTTATGAAATCAATAACTATGCTACAGGAAATTTAAACTTGATCAATTTTGATAGTTACAAAATTAAATAATCTGAAGTTAATGGTTCCATTAAATTGCGAATAATACGAAGAAGAATCAAATTCAATGTTGACTTCTGTATCACTCTCTTCGATCATCCTTATAAGCTAAAAATGTATAAAAGTCCGTCGACCACTTGTCCAATTAAAATCAATTCATTAAAATATTCTGTTGGATCGACCAACGAAAGTCTAACCGTTGGATCGAATTATATGAACGTCTTTCTAAAATCTACATAAATCCTTTCTCGATTTTGTGATTCGATTTGATTGTTGCGAGGCACTTGACAAATAAGTAGGCAAACAGTAAGTCAGATTAAAAATTTGTGAAGCATATAAGAGGCTTTAGACTGTTTCGTTTAAAAATCACGGCTCATTTCAGACATTTCTCCGAATGAAGAGGTAAAGCAGCTTAAATCGCTTTCAAATTATTTCTCAATGTAATCCCCTTAAACAACGATTCAGTTAAATCAACAATGCCTCAAAGTCATGTCTTCCCTAACACATTAAAAACCAAATACTTTGTTGTTCTCTATTCTTAGCAATAGATTGTGAATCTTTATACAGATTTACATTTTTAAGAACATAATTAGAAAGATATACTTAATGATGGAAAATAGTTTTTCCTAAGAAGATATTATAAATAGCACTATACTTTAGATATTTTGTATATTTTATCGTATTATGTGCATTTCCTGCAATTTTGTACTTTATCATAAAATCTGCAGTCTATCCATTAAGTATTTATCTATTGCGTCAAAAACCTTTAAGTTACTTATACAGTTTTGTTTGCATCAAAAGATCTTTGTTGTCTTAAATACTTAATTACAAGGAATATTTGAAAATTATATTCCTTTTCAATTGCAAATTATTTACAAATCTTTATGCATTTACATTACACGAGAAACACGATGTCGTCATTTATTGGTAATGCGTTAACTTCTTCATTTTATAAGAATTTTCTCTGTTAGGAAATATTTCCAATAGTAAGAATAAACGGAATATAAATTATCTTTTTTTTCTTCGGTACATTAGCTTCTTTTGTAAGAATATTTCTGTTCAGTTGGCGCAAGAGATCAGCTCGGTGCTCGCTTGTAATCGTTTTCCCATTTGGAAGGTAATCTGTCAACGATATTCCATTATCCTCCTAGGAAATCGATGCTATTATATATAAATCGTTTCTTTACTTACTTGTACAACAGGAAAGACAAAAGGAGCATTGTATCGTCGAGAATTAAACTGCGTGAATCGTCTTTCCAATGTAATTGTCGTTCGCAATGGGTAAGTTCTGGTTTAACTGTTCTGGTGTGCATTCAATTCCGATGCACCGTTTGGAAAATAATTGTTGGAAATTCTGCTTCGAAATCTTGAAACATCTCACACGTAGAGAACATTCGTTTTTATGATAGAACATTCGAAATTTTTGTATGAACTTATAATATACCTAAATAATTTAATCTTGTTTAAAAAATTGAAAATAGAACTATTTATCTAGATATAAATTAACAATGAACTGAAAATATCTAAACATTTCTGTCTGAAAACAGTCTGTAACTGTGAAATGTTTCACGGTTTTAAAGAATAATTATCGTGGTTTTCTAATTATTCTTTAAAACCGTGAAACATTTCACAGTTACAGACTGTTTTCAGACAGAAATGTTTAGCTATTTTCAGTTCGTTGCTAATTTGTATCTAGATAAATAGTTTTATTCCAAGTATAGTTTAACCGTGAAGTTTAATCGTTGCTCTGTTATTTATTATTTCGTGTTATTTACGTATTTTTGCTTGTTGAATTTCCTTGTTTACACGTAATCATTGTTCATAGGTAAGCAACGTCATCGATGAGTAGTCGAAATGTGCAGCAATAACAAATAATCAATTTCAAGCTTGGGCAAATTTAAAATTTAAATCAGTATCACTCGAAACAGCAACGAATCGATATTAACGGTAGGCACGCTTTTTCCAATCAAAAATAATCGGTTTCATATCATACATATTCATTCGTATCAGTTTGGCACGTGATTGTTCTAGTTGAAGCTATCAGAACAGTTAATCTTGGCTTTACAAGCCTAAGAGGATTGAAACAAAAATTCCCAATTGAACGTTGTCAAAATTGAAATATACAATATTGCATCTGTCCGTTTAATTAAATCCCGTGTTCCACGTGATTTTCAAGCATCCTTGTCAAACTACGTCAAATCAAGACCAACGAATATCCAAATCAGAAAGATCGATATTAACAATAATATACTTTAATAATCTTTATTCTAAAACTAAATAATTAATCGTTGAACAAATTAGCACGGTTCCTTAGCAAAGAACAATGATTTGTCCCTTCGTAGCAAAGGTAAACAGCAACAATTATTAATTATTTACCATTATTAAATTATTTACGTTAAATATTTTCAATCGACAGCAATCACCTTACATATTCTAATTTTTAAAATCTAATTTAAAACGTTCTTTCTTTCATTTCCTTGCTTGTTTCCATTAAGAAAAATTGATCGTCCAACTTGTTCACTTTTATTTCGTAATTAATCGATTGATTACTTTAACACTAGAACTATCGAGCACTTAAACCGTCTTTTGAACGTGTCTTTATAAAGTGAATTTCTTAACATCTCAATTGGTTTATACTTCAGTTTAGGTATTACTAAATCAGCTTCTTTAATCATTTCTTAAAGTATCTGTACGTTTGCAGTCATTCTAAAAGAAGAAATTAGGCATTAATCATTTTGACCCACCTGGTAGTTCTAGTGTTACGAATAGATACTCTTAGAATTGACTTAAAATTATATATTACAAATTATATATTATATATTAAATTATAAATTAATGTAAGTCTTGGAATAATATTATAATTACTCCTTTATAATTTCTATATGCCATGTAAGGGTGTAACTAAAATATTATTCTAATACCTACATTAATCTTCATATTATTATGCATATCTGAATACTTCAGATGTGCCTGTACTTAAATTTTCTTGCAAAATACCCATACGAACCTTTTCTGGTAACTAACATTTACAAAATCCTTAGTAAAGGCTTGTACACCTTGTTGTTATACATACAAGCCACTGTTTCATCGTCGCGCAGACGCAATTCAGTGAAAATAGATGGCATTAGATAATAAAAAGACGATTGGAACCGGAGTGATACAGAATATGTATCCGTGCGATATGCAAAGGAATAATTTCCACGCGAGAAGTCCGGCGTACGAGCAACGCGGACGGACGGATTAAAACTTTCTCATTGGCATCGCGGATAATTGGTTTAGTTATTGGATCCTCTAGTTGAATCGCGAACTCGCCGACGCAGTATCGCATTGCTTTCCTCACTTTTCGCCGCGGAGTTTCCAATTCCTGTCCCCCAGTCTCTGCAATCCCCCCTACATCTTTCTTTTCTGCGTTTCCTCGTTTCCTTTCGCTGCCTTCGAATTGTCCATGACAGTGATATAAACTTACCATCGCACTGTTAGTATCGGTGTACTTTATGAACATTATGCAGGTTAACCTTTAACTCAGTTTATCACTGGTGAAATTTTAATATATTGTGAAATTGACAAATACATTCCTAACATAATTGGAACATTTGAGTATAATCAATTTTATATGAGTTTTATGGCTTTTAACCCGTTGCATTATGACTTCTCCTCGACAGAACTATTTTGTTGTTCATAATTCATTAGAAGGAAACAACTTAATAATAGACACATAACATTTCAATCAGAATCTTGAAAGGATTAAGTGATTGAAACAATGTTGAAATGTAATTGACTTACATCTGCTAAATTCTATTTGGAATCTTTGCCACGAGGCTGACACGACATTGCAGGGCAAGGGGTTAACAAACGAATGTGGAATTAAAATTGTTAAAAAACTATTTAGTTATCAGTGTTGAAACATAAAGAAAAATATAAATTGACGTATTATATAATCATAATTTCTTCGGTTGAATGTTATAATGTAATTGTACTATAAAAAGTAGTTTTCATAAAAGAAATATATTATTCTTTATATTGTCTTGTGTATAAATGACGAACATTAGAAATGAAAAGTTTCAGTGATAAAAAATTTTAAATATGTCTATTGAACTTTTTTCACTAAGCAGAATTTGTTGAATATATACATTACACATACTATTGCTTTATTTTGCTTTATTCTTTTATTAACTCTACTGCAAGTTGAAATGTAATTAAGAGTGTTACATCGTCCGGATATTGAATTTGCATTCTACTGTTAGCCAATATTCGAAAAATTCTTAGCGCTTCCTCTTTTTCGCGAATTTCGAACAACCTCGGACTACGTTAATCGAATTCCAGCAAGTTTGACGTGCATTCCGAGTATCCATAGAAAGCACGGGCATCAAAGTGCTTGTGTTTTGTCGAGTGGGAGACAACAGTCAACTGACCACATTCAATTGTGTTCCCGGTAGAATTTCAATGGGCGAAAACTTGGTAACTTGGTGATATTATTACCGAAGAATTCGCGTTATTGTTACTTAAATTCGAACTGATGACGCGTGGAATAATTTCAATTATTTCGGAGGTATTGAAAGTTCCGTAATTCGACGAACATGTATTGAAATCGCGAAAATACTTGTCCTTTAATGAAATCTCGCGTTCTACCTTTACGTGAAACGAAACGAGGAGTTACACACGCGAAATATTATTGAATATTTGTTCATATCGTGTTACAATAGAATACACAATGAACAGCGTTATTGAATGACATGATACGGTTTCTCAAATTATAATTGAGGAAATACGTTATTTTATTAATATGTATTTAAGTAGGAAATTTATATTATTTATTAAATTCGAAAAGGGATAATTATAAAGGGAACGTAAATTTTAATCGAATTAAGAGACACAAAGTAGATAATAGAACTTTCAAACAAGCTACATGTACTACATTTAAAATACAAAAATTATCTGCATTGAGCATAATTTGTTCGTGTAATATGAAATTGATTTAGACAAAAGAGAAACAAAACGAGAGAAGAATATAAGCAGTAAATCATCAACTGTCAAACCCATTAAAATCAAAGAATCAAAATTGTTTCACTCAGAAACCTTTTCTTTAATCTAAATCCCAGATATTCAAAAAAAACAATAAATCTGCAGCAGTTAAACCCAATAAAACCGAAAAGTCAAAATTGCTCCACTTGGAAACCCTTCCTTCTAAACTAAGTCCCAAAGATTCCAAAAAAAACAATCAATCTTCAGTACGTAAACCCAACAGCACAATATAATCAAAATTGCTCCACTCAGAAACCTTTTCTTCAAATTAAATCCCAAATATTAAAAAAAAAAGCAATAAATCTGCAGCGCTTAAAGCCAACAAAGTCAAAAAATCAAAATTGCTCCACTCAGAAAGCCTCTCTTCCAAACTAAACCGCGAACATCCCCTCCCCCCCCCCCCAAAAAAAAACAGTCAATGTTCAGCACGTAAACCCAACAGCAAAATGAAACGAAAATCGCTAGAATCGGGAACCATCTCGTTACCGGTAATAACATTATTCCCCCGGTAAGCGATCGGTATATCGCATTCGGCGCAACGCTGCCGCGGTGGCCGAGCGAAGCGTGTAACGTCTCAGTTTCGATTCGCGAAATAAGGGAGCCCCGGCTGTTAAGTAAGCCGGCAAGGGGATCGACGAGTTAAAAAGGACCGAAATTACGGGAAACGTCGAGGAAGGGAAGAGAACGGCACGATATTTCACGTGCAACGGCCCTGCCGAGGGGTTACGCTAATTGCACCCCGCAGACTTCCAAGAATTCTTCGTTGTAACCGGCTCGCCGATAATCAGGAAAGTAACGCTCTTTCGCACGATATGGGAAACTCTGGTCCTAACGCGAACGTACACGTCTATTACCGCCCCTAATCGAACAATCGATCGTGCTTTCTGGCTGAAAGGTACGTGACTGCGTGGCTCGCATGCCGGACAAGACACTATCCAGTGCGCAACAGCGCAACCGTTTTCATTCCGCACGCCGTTGCGGAAACGGCGAGCCGATATAAAAACAGAAACGGTTCGGGGGGAACGGAAGTGGTTTTTCTAATGTAAGTGGAGCGATAATGCTTGCCTGTTCTCGATCACGATAACACGCGATCTTTGGTATTACATTGTTGCGTTTCCTGCCATCGGTGCTTATGCCAGGAATGAGTTCTTGTGTCGGATTGGACGGGAATGTCACGTGGTATTTATGAAAGTTGAAACGCTTGACTTATGATTTATTTAAAAAATTCTTTATCGTGAATAATTTAGCGGAGAAAGAAAATTTGATACTCTATGCCTGTGTTTACTCCAAAGGTTAACGATTGATAGCAGGAAAGTAACAATTCATTTATATTGACAAGACATAAATAACTCTTAGGTTTGGTTGAATTCAATTTGAAATTCTCGTCACGAGTCTGACACGATATTGTAGGTCAAGAGATATAGAAAAACGTCACTAGGATAAATTGTTTTATTGAAACGTGCCCATTTTATTTGAAAACTTTCTGTCGCTTTTTAGTTGACCTGCTCGGGATATTTATTAGTATCTTGTGATGTAGAGACTAAATTGGAAAGTGAAAGGTTGGGACTTTCTGGTCAGTGTAATAATTACTGTATTGCACTCGAGTTACAATCAGGTTTTCATTATTTATCGACGATCTTAGAAATAAGGATACTTCGATCATCATTTTTTAATGATTCAATGATTATTTCGAGAAAAAAAATTCTCAAGTCTTCACCACACAGTTTTTACTCAATTTTTTAATAAATCGACATCATTCATACATATACGGTACCAAGGGAATATTTAATTACTTTATAAAAAGGTAACGTAAAATTTCATTCCACCTGAATTTTTATTGAATATTACTAAACAAACGTGGAAACTGATGACAGAAATTTTTTGGAAATTTATTCAGTCTCACTGTCGTAGTAAATTGATGGAGTAAACCGGACATGGGTCCGATGTAAATTTCGACTGCGTCTTTTACGTTTCGTGCGGAAGCAGCTAAGCACGGTTAAAATAATAAACATATTTTAAGAAGCCCGTTATTTGCATAAATTCGCGGGAATAATAACCGCAGCGCGGGCGCCATTTTTTCCGCGGACAGTGAGACATATTTCAGGAATAAAATGGGTTGCATCTCCGCAGGGAGTGACTTCGGAACGTATACTTTCAGAGCATTTATTCTTTATGTTTACGAGGGCGAAAAGTTCTTAAAGTTCAGTGGAATATTTTAGAACTCGTGTGCATTCGTGTAAATATATAGAAAATTGAAAACCGTGCAGATTCAGGTTATTCCAAGGAGAAATGTGTACCTTAGTAAAAATCGCGAACGTGTTTACAAAGGGGGAGGAAATATTCAGTTACATTCGCGTACAGTTACCAACTTTATTCTGATACACTGCGGAATGTTGAACACAATATCAAGAACACCGGACTGGCCATTTTCAAAACTAACATTCCTCCATGGAAAATGGGAAATTTAAGCACGTGTACAAGTAACATGGTAAATATACTTACATTTCTTCTTTTAATTAGTTACAATAGATTTCCGAAGTTTCATTCTATTGTTAAAATACTAATAGACAAATGTCTCATAATCATCTTTTCGTAAAATGACAAGATTACCAATTTTCAGGTGGAATCCCATAATCATTTCACTTGACTTTATAGTAATTATATCAAATAAATTTATTCGATCTTATTAATGTGCCGTTAATTACTTAATATCTTAATATCTTCTCTCTAACTTCTATCATCTGATCGCAAATCTAAAACATTCAAATTGCTGCATATCTTAGCGTCATTACCATTAACACCGCCAGACAGCTGAAAATCACCCATTCCTAATTTCTTAGATCAATACACTATTCGATGCACTCTTTCTAAAAATTCGATTCAATTGCACGGTAGTTTTAGTGTTAAATATATTGAATTATCCTGTACTATTTAAAAAATAAATCAAAAACATAGAAATCTCGTAAGAGCGACCCGGAAAACAATTATCTTCACAATACCTGTCCCACAAAATAGAGCACGTTCATCCTGAAAAATGTTCATATTCGGCTATAAATAACGGAGATATTTAGATGTTCTCATTTGCATGGACATTCCCCGTATTATCAGTGGACACGGTTTAACAAAGCGTCCCTGCTTCCTATTATTATTTCGTTGATTGGAAATTCAACAGGCCTTGCGCCGTGATACCGTGTCAATCGAACACGCGACACGAAATTTGAAATTTCACAACTACGTGCCTGCACTCTGACGTTTGTCGTGGCCGCGAGTTTACGGTAAAAAAGAAAATTAGTGCGAGGCACGAACCTGCACGGTATTCCCTCGAGCTGAAATATCCGCGGACTCACGCATCGCGGCGAAAAGATACGATGCACGTTATGCATTCTAGATTCGATTGCATTTGGGAGAATGTTTTCTGGCTGAAATGTCAATGTTTTCTGGCTGAAATTTAGTATTGAAAAGAGAACCAGGCCATCGTTTACATATTTATTTCAATGCCTACCGGCAAACATCTGGTTGAAGACGTTCCGTTTGCTCGTACGTTTTTCGAACTTTTGTTCGCTTGGAACATGCATTACACGGAATTCCTACATTTTATAACCGAATTTTCTCATTCGGTAATTCTGTGGTAAAATTCTTTTACTTTACAACCGAATTTTCGTATCTGGTAATTCTATAATAGAATTCTTTTATTTTTTAACCAAATCTTCGTATTCGGTAACTCTATAATAAAGTTCTGTTATTCCATGATCCAATTTTCTCGTTAAGTAATTATACAATATTCTATTAAAATGGTTTTAGAATCGATAATCTGATCATTACGTCAGTCAGTTATGAATTACACGATTCCTTGTCCAAGCTTAAAAAGGAATGGCGAAATATAACTGTTTTCTCTGTGAATTTGACGAAATCGAATACTCAGAGAAATTGAAATGTATAGATAGTTCAGAAACGTTTACATCGTTTAAAACAATCTATGAAAGGTGCTTTTAAGGGAAGAAGAAACTTTTCGTTCGCTACGAAAGTACGATAATTATGGTAACGACATCCTCATTGCGCCATATTGGCCCCGAAACAGGATAATTTCATTCTGAAACATTTGTTTGAACAGCTAACAACGTTGAAGATAATCTCTTACTAAGATTAAAATATGTGACGACGTTATGCGAGTCACGTGAACCTGCATAACCAATGTCTATTCATGTGTCTGAGCTTGCGAGAGTGACGACGCCTTTCTCCTCTCAAGAGTAAAGCTTAGTGTCAATTATGTGTACACCATTACGCGAGCAAAAATGAAACCGAACATTTTATGTTTTTTTAAAATTACATAAGATCACAGGCAACATGAAATAATTGAAAATTATTGAATACACCGGTAAAATTATATATTAATCAAGCATACATATGTGCATAGCGTTTCAGATTCAATGATGTAGTCAATCGTATAGACTAAATAGACAAAGAAAAAGTTTTCAGTTTATAAATGGCTTACGATATTTACATTTTTACTTGTCATATAGATTTTACATTTGTTACTGTATTGTTTTATTTTTATCTAATGTTCTACTGTTATATCATTACACGAAGGCAAACAAATTCTGTGATTGATAGAATTACTTTATCGTCGATAATTTACTAGGAAAAGAGAATTTGATTTGTCGAACTCCATTGAAAATTTTCACTGCAACATAACAGAAAAAAAATTCATATTTCGTTCATATAATATATCGTCTTAAATACTGTTTAATAATATCTAAAAAACATCAATATTATTACCTACATTTCCTCCAAAAGTTAAAGAGCAACATTATATAGGTAACATTCCATTTACACAAAAACTAAATAAATAACGTTCGAATCTATCGAATTCAATTGAAAATTTCCATCACGAGTCTAACTCGACATCACATAAGAAGTTAACCCTCTGCACTCGGGAGGTGACTCTCAGACACATGAAAACTATAAAATCTGGTATTTAATGTCGAACTTCGTATAACGCCTCGATACGTGAGATATTGGAATAAAATAGTTTTCTTCCTCAATGTACTTGTGATTTCCCTTCGAATCAGTCTCAAAGAATATAGTCTTCGCCTCGTCAAAAACCGTTAAACATTTCTAATGAGAAACGTTTGACTGCAAAGGGTTAACCCATACTATTACTTACAATATAATGTAATATTATTTGCAACTTACATAAAGGAACATCTTCCATAAATTACGGAATTGTTTTATTTTTATATTTCGCGTGCCAATACTTTTCTCCACATTTCATCTTGAATCCGTCATTTTATAATTTCGCTGCCTCGAATAAAATGGCGACCGAGTGCAAAGGGTTAACGTTCCGTGCACACACAATGTATCGCCTTAAATATTATCATCAACAAAGTAACCGTCAAGGTGCGGTCGGTTTCACGATCACACAGAGGATTCAGCTTCTCCTAATCGGTCGGATTGAAGTAGGACACCTTGTTACGAAACCGCAAGCCGACTGGTAGTCGCTGTACGGTTGCATCGAGCAGTAGGCAGCGCAGCATACGCGGTCTACTACGTATGGGTTAGCATTCTCCATTTCGTAGGATGAACTTGGCTATGTAACCCGACCGGGTTTTCCTCTTTCCTGGATCCTCATCCTTCCTCTTCCCGAGATGAATACTCGGCGTTGGCGGTGGCGGGGGGGCCGGCTTTGCCTCATTCACGACCGTACCTGGGGTACATTGTATTAGCAGCCGCCTATTCGGCGACCCGGATGCCCGCCTACTGATGTCTCGTAAAAAAAAACCCCGCAATAATTCTCGCTGGCTGCCAGTGCACGCCCCCTTCTCATCCGTTTTCGGTACGAGTCGCCTGCAAATCAGACCGCTTTAATGGGATTACGCGACGAGCGGCTAGCTATATCATCGAAAATTTTCGTGAAAACAGTCACCCTGGAGAAAAGGAACAGATGCGAGACCCGCCCGACCGAATCGTCGCCGGTTAAACGTAATTAACTAATGGATTGATTCATTATCTCCGCAGTCGTTATGAATTATTCAATGGAATTATTTATCGTTCGTGACGTTTGGAAGATATTGTGAATTGATTTGGATTCGGATGTTTATGACGGAGATAGACCGATTTCGTATTCATTTCTTGGGAAAAGTGGAACTGTGATGATGTGGTCTTTGATGTTCCGATAGTTGTGAATGAAGGTATTCGGTAGGTTTCTTGTGAAGTCGTTTTTATGGTTTTGATGATCGCGAAGCAAATTATTAATGGATTGTTACTGAGAATTTGAAGAGATGGTACGTTTTTGTGAAATATTGGGAATGGAAGTATTTGATAGTGTTGTTTTGAAGATCTCATGAAAAGTTTGGGAATTTCTTTAAAAGTTATTTATTAATGATATTCTGTTCGATGAGTACATTAAGCATTTTCTTTTCATAGCTCGTTAATTTTCCTGCCACGGCTTCTATAGAAAATGTCACAAAATAACGGCGTTTATAAATTCAATTAGAAATAACTTTTTCCCACGTTTCTTTTCGTACGTAGATCTTAGTTATCGGTTAGTTAAAATTTTTATGTTAGCCGCTGCCAATCCGCAGGACAGTGAACATTTTATAACGCTGTATGAACGAATTTTAAATCGACTGTTCGCCGTACACGCAAAGCTTTATTAAATTTCGGGAAATTATTTTCGTATCTTGTCAAAGAATAGAGAAACGTTTAATCTTTATTCTTAGTAACAATTAAATAAGCAAATACGCATACTGGTTTCGAAACTTATAGAAAAATCGAGAAAAGTAATTATATATTCTTTTATTCTGACACGTACAGATAAAATAAAACAATGATACATTATACAATTGAATTTCAACGTATTTATTATCAGTTTATATGCATGTATTATTAAATACTTTTTATAAATACATCTGAATATTCTCAATCATGTTATAATATTTATTTTCCATCGTAATTACTTTTCTTTATTTCATTATTAATCAATTAAAAAGGAACCTTTCGAACAAATAAATTACTGTAAATAACGAATGGTAGAATACCCATCTGAAAAGTACTTATTCGACTAATTACCTTATATAAATTTATTCCTATTATTTGTTTATTTCTATTCAAATGAATGTTTATTAACCCTTTGCACTCGAGAGGTGACTCTCAATCACCATTTGATTTTATTTGCAAAATTATAAAGTCTTATATATAATATTAAGCTTTGTATGATGCATCAATATATGGAATATTGAAATATTCATTAATTATTTCCAAAGGACATCGTTTGTATCTCATCGGAGAATGTTGAATATTTCTAGTGAAAAACTTTCGAGTGCAGAGGCTTAAATGTTCACTCGAAACAATTGGAATAATATTATTATTCTATTGGCAACACGTTCAAAATACTTTGGTAAAGTTTATAGAATAACATGGGAACATTTATTTTCCCTGCATGTCTTGTGCTCCAATCGATCTCAGTATCCGTTCACTTCTGCTGAATAAGCCAGTCGAGTTGCGTATTCGACGTGCCGTAAACAGTAGTCCGAACGGCTCTTTGGGAAGCCAAAACAACAACTTCGAACAGATCCTAAAGAACTTAAGAAGTAAAAAGCTACGAACGTGATAGATACAAAGTTTCCTATTAATCGTCAATCGTAAAGGTTTCTTGTGCGAGATATCGATAAGAACAGATGTGTCACTGATAAGAGTATTCTTTCAATCATTTTTATTTGTCGTTTACTAAGTCTCCAGTTTATATAGTTTTCTGCTGATCGTTTACTTTTCCTTAATAGTATCGCTTAATATGGTAACAAGATTTGAAAATAATCAACTATGTGAATTTTTAATTTCTTTAGTTACTTAATAAACAATCATCGATAAATTAGATGAATTTAGAAATTAAATTAAATTTGCACAATAAACAATGATCTCGAATCCATTTGTTTTTAATACCCTTTGCTTCTACTCTTCACTAACTACACATTATCACTAATGGCCAGTTAATCGTTTCATTATATCCTGACACGAAATATTCTCCAATCGCGAAATCTTTCACTCAGATCTCAGATTAATCCTCAACAGTCAAGAGATTGCACTATTCAGAAATTTCAAAAATGCTCTTATCATTTCTACTTATACTTGTCACAGTTCAATATCATAGTTCATATCGTTCATTTTATTATATCAAATGTCCCACGCACACACCGATGTTTCCTCTAGATTTAACCGATATTCCGTTTTATAGACGAAGATATTCACTGAAAAGTGATCAACCGTTAAGGGTTAAATTGAAAAACAATACCCAGTATACGAAGGGAATTTTCGAAGTCGAAATCAGTGGATTACTGAATTAACGGATGTGTTTCGCCGATTTGGCAGCGCCGCGTTCAATTATGAGAGAGATTTGCGCGCGATCGCCAAAATCTGCCTTCATCAGTCATGGACAAACATTGGCGACAGCTGATTTGCTAATTGCTTCCATACATTTGAGGCTGGCTTTCGGAAGCCCCGAGTACACAGTCATATAAAACCGCTAATGCCACGAATAGGCCAGATAAATTGGCAATCCCGCGATTAATCAAATATGATTGAATCTTATGGGAAACTTGATTAGAACCGCAGATGGGTTCCTCATTTCGATCGATTATTACAAACGTCTGCTCTGTCAAAGAGACCTAGAGAATACGCGCGCACACTGTCTCGCTGTTACTTACTATGCAAATGATAGAATTTCGCTACGTTCCACGTACGTTTTGCTTTTTCAGCGAAATGACGGTGCAAGATGCCGTCGCATGGTTTGCTGGCAACCGATCGCAACGTTTTTTTACTCTACTTTACTAAGCTTTAGGCGTAGAAGCCTGAAACTTACCGATTAATGTTAGAGGTTCTCGTTCGTAGCAACTAAAAGAGAATAACTTATGTATTTTTATATATACTACTAATAATTTATTCCTTTTTACTGATTTAAATATCTCTTTAGAGGAATAGCATCAAGTATATCACGAAAATTTCACTGGTTTGAAAGATTTACGATATTTTATATAGAGATTTGTGAAACCGCACGTCCATATTTAAAGGTTAACACCAACAGTTTTTCTTATTTCGCGATTATTGATGTTTTAAAAATGTTAAATATTCAAAATGGTTTGAGAAATAAATAGGTCCACTTCGATACTGTAATTAATGTATGAAAAAGCCAAGAGAAATCTGTTGTTACAATTTTTATAAGGATTACATATTCATCATGTTGAACGCTCGGTTGCTCTAGTGTTAAGGGGAGAATCTCCTGTTATACTGATGAAATCGATTCATTTTTCAGTAGTTTGTTTCTTTGGAAAATTGTTAATAACGAAGGTTTATTGTTTTACAGAGCCAAAGGTACATTGGAAAAGTAGAAAACGATTTTTTTATTTATTTTTCATTATTAGATTAATTTTTGTCACTACTGGTACAGAGTATAGCACTTATAATAATCATCAGGAAAACATACGAAAGTGTTTTAAATTTAGAAAATTTCTGCCAGGTTTTACTCATTTCTGATGAAAATTATAAATATTTAAACAAGTGTTACATTTTTTATGGTAAAATCAACTTTTTCCAATTTTAGATTCCTCAGGCCTCGTTAACGTCTGAAAAAAATATAATAAAGCAATGTTACCCTACTCCATACCGTTTTATACCGGACAAATTTTATAATTCGTTATTCACCTTGTGAAATCGAGCATTACGTTTGCACCATGAATAAGAGTCTAACGGACAATATATATTTAAGAAAGTACCTCTCAGTATTTTTCCAGAACTCGGAAATCTCGGGCATTTCTACAAGTTAACGAAGCGTCGCCCACAAGGAAATGGTTCTGGAATTTCTCATTTCTGTGTTCCTGAATTAATTTATTGAGGCTGAAGTAATCAAGTAACCTTTCAATTATATATTAAAAAGTACAATTCTTTTTATAATATTTCGTAAAAAGAAATTACACTGGCAATGCATTAAACACATTCTTACAAAACTTATTTCTCACCAACAGTGTTTATTGTTTGGCATATATTATTGAGTGAGTATTGAGAATAAGTTAACTGGTTCATAAATGTAAACGAGTAACTAATTGAAGCTTTAAACACATTTAACTTTAGAGTTGTGTGATATATATCAAAACTTCCAGTAATTGTTTATCATCCAAATAATATATAATTATTTCTTCCCGTATTCAGGTGAAAATAATTTACTCGTGATAATTCTCTGTAGGTTGGATGTATATAAATAATAATAATAGGTATATAAATAGTAGAAAAAGGTATCGCAATAAATTCTAAATTTAAATAATCAAGACTACAGCAGCGCAGTAACCGTTTCGATTTTTGGGGCCACTGTTAAAATCAACAGTTTAGCCTCACTTACTGACAGTGAAAGCAACCCAGATGATCCTACCCTTGTTTTAAGTCCTGCTTTAGATGGATCAACCCCCAGAGCCAGTCCAGTTACATCATCATGCGACGAACAAAGTCCATTTAAAGCGCCGCCAGCAGAACGTAAAGCATCTATCAATCAGCCAGCTTTGAAAGCATTTGTTGATAAAGTGAAAAGTTTTAAGCCCATTGGATAAGGGAGTTAAATAGCAATAGTTCAACTAATCGCTGAAATAATACGCTAGAGCAGTGAATTATTTCTTAAAATGGAATACAAGTGATTTCAAACAGGAAGCATTTTTGCAGGAATAATTGAAGTTCATTTCAGATTGAAAAGATAATAGTAATGAAAAATAATTTTAATTTAAAGATATAATTATAATTAAAAACAATTTCTAATTTAAAATCATAATTATAATTAAAAATAATTTCTAATTTAAAATCATAATTATAATTGTAAATAGTTTGAGGGATAAATGAGAAACTGGAAGCAGGGTTGATAAATTACTGGGGAAATCCGAGTTTATGAGAAGTGTGACTGCAGCTGAAATCACCAAAAATCACAAAGGATTTAAAATGCTAATTAAAATATAATTATTCATTAACATTTTTCATTTCGAAAAGTAATTTAATTTGATTAAATTACTTTTCCGATTAATACTATAGTAAATCTATGAATATTTAGAAACGTGACGCCATCTCTCCACGAAAATTGGGATGTAAAATATTTAACATGTTTATCTGTAGAAAGAGTTGCTAAATGTTTAGTAGGAAAAGTAGAAGTTCGACACACGTAGATAATATTTTATTTAAAAACATACGACTATAAGAAAGTGATAAGATTCTAATTGTTGAAGTTCTCGTTTCCGACTACTTTTATGCTTCTTTGGAAACAGCTTCCCTTCTTCTTAATGAGGGTATTACTGTAGAAAGCCAATTACCTAATAGAAAGATGAAGTATTAAGGCCCTTAGAATGTAGTAAAACCAACTCGAACAAGAAAACCGCATAATTTGTAAAATCGTTCAAAATACACCAATTATATCGAACAATAATATAACTTTTCTACTTACTGAACTAAAGAAGAGATGAATGTAACACGGAAAACAAGAATTGATTTAAAACTTTAAATTACAGAGTATACAATAACTCTACGAAAATGGAATTCAATTAACAGACCCAAACATCTTATGATTTATATTTAACGCACAAAGCTGTAAAATATAATTACTAGTATTCTATTTAAAAGCAAAAGCATTAGACAAATATTTCTAATAACTCTTCTTTCTATTCATAAAATCCATTTCTTCAAATCGAAATAAAAGTGTATTGGCATAAATGATTTCGAAGGCAATGGCGTCATGACGTAAGCTGCATTGTCAATGTGAACGTTAATTCCTGTAGTTAAATATCCAACAGTCGTTGATACACAAGCAGCATTAGTCAGTGTACCATTCAATACATTGCAAATTAAATTTGCACTTAATTACGGTTTCTTTAATAATATTCATTCCCACCTGACACAATCGTATTTATATTAATAATTATGAATTTATTCTCTCAAATAACATTATTTATTCTCGTTAACGGAGGTACGCAACAATTTTAATTAGTAAAATACATTAACAAACGTATACTCGTTATTGTAATTATACATAAATCGTAAATTTATTTTAACCTTTACAAGACTGCAAAAGAAAGTAACGTAATATAATAAAATCCAATGAAACAAATCTAATTCGTTAGTTTATTTTACTGTTTGTTTAATACTTTATATATACCAATAAATGTCAGTTTTAATAACTGGTAAAAGACTTTCGAACAGATATAAATTTTACAATTTTCTTTGGTCACTTGGCCTTTTGAGAAATAAACAAATATTTCGGAGAATTCAGTTTGTGATAGATTCAAGCATAATCTATTATTAACTGCGGATCATCTAACTGTTATACAATATTACACATACAATGTAACACTATTATTAAGTTTCATAAAGTGTTCCTCTGTTTTTCTCGTCCCTGATTTTGTTTCGACGTCCCGCACTTGTTTGATGCCGAGTAGATTTTATAGTCGCTTTACCGTGCTCCCGCGCACTAATTGAATACTAATTTGTAGCCACAGGTGTTTAGGGTGGAATTTTTCAATCGAGTTCATCGATTAAAATTTCCGTTACATCGGTGATTAATATGCCGAACATCCTATAAAGGGGATAAATTTCAGTTAGCCAGCCTTTATGAAAGATTCGCTACGCAATTTTTAAGAATTTATCCATTTTTACATTACATTTTTACCTTTGATGCTTTAAATATTCACTGGACTGTCAATTACATACATTTATAGCATATATGATTTTCGAAAATACACCGTAGCTAAAAATATCGTCACTTTGACCGAGTTTTTTCATGTTATATAAAAACTAACCCTTTGAGAACGAACGTCGACATTTTGACGAGATCAAACTTTCATATTTGGAATACTATGTTACGAATAAATGATTTAATTACTGAGATAGCAAAAGATCAGTATATAGTTTCTTTTTTCTCTATTGTTTAGCGACCCGATATATTTGGCTTCATCTACTGAAGGTTTTGTATACCTTAAAGAATATTCGTCCGCACAAGGGTTAACAAAATTGTTGATTCATTAAATATACAAATTTCTGTTGTATTCCAGTTCCTGAATATTAATTACTGCAGAATTTATAAAAATGTATGGTCCAGCACTGAACGAAATGGAGTATTGCTTTGAAGATCTGATGAAACTTCGTTCAAGTCGGCCGAGTGTTGTTGTTTCGCGTCTGAATGAAACCAATGGCATCTTCCATTGTTTATCGATGGGGAAGCGCAATTGTCGACAAACATCGCAGCATAAATGTCGCAAACATCGTGTAATTCTCGGCAAACATTCGTGTAAAGTACGGTTTGCTTGCGTCAAACATTCGTGACGTGAATCGTGTTACACTAATCGTCAAACATCAGTTGCTCTCGATTCGAACCAGTCAGTCAAAATTAATTCGCCGAATGATGGTCCGAACAAATGCGTTTCACGACTAGTCAATCTTGGCCCTTACAACGCCAAGAGGATTTAATTGAAAATCCGCGCTGCGTGGAGAACATTGATTCGACACGTGGAGAACGAACGAGACAGAGACAAGGAGACCATTAATTATACATCGGTTAATTAATTCCTGAAGCTTCAAAGCGATTCCGGCTGATACATCTGCTTGGTGATTACAAACGTGATAATATAAGGTGATATAAAACGTCGTTTCTTTTATGCGAAACAGACTTAATTTAGCAACATGTTGACTACCATGCTCGTTATTAATAACCGATACCGCTGAATCGTTTCAAAAAAGTAAACTGGAACGCATTATTAGTACTATTGAATAAGTAATTACTCAGTATGTCTAATATTAATTTTTCCTACGAAATAAAACGGTGAATTTTGCACAGATTGTTTCAGATTCGTATAACTGAAAAATTTCGATTTTCGCGAGAATGAAGCTTATCTCAGAGTTTTATTGTATACATTAAACACTTGTACAATTTTGAAAATTATCAACGATCTTTGCGTTTATATAACTGTAAAACTCGGTTTATTTATAATCTACAAATATTCTTCTTCTATAGTTAAGTACATCTACCAGTGACATTCAACGAACGTTCCATTTATTAAATCGTTGTTTCATATTTACCATTGGCTTTCCGCATTTAATTATGAGGCGAGCCCCAATTACACCCACGCGAGTTTTATCGGAACGTATTCGCTGGTAACGGACGTCACGAAGTTATTGGAAACATAATATTAACAAAACAAGAATGGCATATGACAGAAAAACCGACATTCCAATTGAAGGACAGAACCAGAGCAATTATTCTTATCGCGCCTGCGGAAGAATGTAATGAAACATGTAATATGCGGTCTCGTACAGCTTATTTATCTTCCATGCTTCGTTCCGTCTTTCGCTGAAGAATTTAAAACAAACGCGATAATGCCCCGTGCTGTTTTATTTGCGCAGCAAAAGGGAGGAAGTCGAAATGGAGAATTTTCATAGAAAATAATGTAAGTGACAGCACTCGAAAATTTGAATATTTCATTATCTATTGTTTGTTATCTGTTATTCTACTCTTTTACTATTCTTTTATCTATTCTATTTGATCATCCTATAGTATACAATGCAAGTGCAATTTTTCTCTTTTCAAGTAGTTGTCAATAACACTGACAATACTAAAACATGACATCATTATGACACAACACAACCGTGTAATTGTAAGTTCACGAGTTCTTTTATAACATTTCTTTCTTGCATTGAGATATGGTTCATAAAACCATAAACTTGTTAAATCTTATTATGCAATAATAATTAATAAAATCGTTGAAGAAGATAAACGATTTCTCAGCTACAGATAAACTTATGCCACTTTCAAAGGAAAAATATTCGCCATAACATTTTACAGGTGAATTTCTTTTGATTAATTTATGAGGACTGCCAATATATATATAATTAACTCATTATATCATATAATGAGTTAGTGGTAATTTCAATGAGATATATTGGAAAAATGGACTTGTTTATAACTTTAAAAATAAAACATAATACACTATATTCACTTTCATCTGTCATCTGAAACTTTCATCTGTCATCTGAAAAATTGGAAATTTGCCACCTACCACTTGTTCTACAAATATTATTCAAATATTATTCCTTCGGCGCGACGCCGGTACAAGTATCAAGGTCCCTCCCTCCTTTCCGTCTTCATATTTCGAGCAATGGAGTTTGCGTTCAAGCTCGAAACGAATTGACAAGCTTTTAAACTTCATCTTAAACTTGTTAATTACCGTGTCTCTGGCATCGATCTCCGCTCAAATTCGATAGAATGCGCTCCGCCGGAGGCTTTTTACAACTGCCCCGAGCCGTAGAAAAACTTTTTAATTAAAAACATTCTTAGCTGCGAGGAACAGCGAGAAAGAAATACCCTAATATATTTTTCCTAACATTCCTTCTATTATTCCCCTAATGTATCTTTTTCCTGGTGCTCTTTGTATTGTTCTTCTTATATGTTTTTCTAATGTTTCTTGTGTCGTTCTTTTAATGTGTTTCTTCTTTAACATGTTCTTCTTTGTATTATTGTTTTAATCAATTTCCTTTCAATAGTTCTTGTGTCATTTCTATAATATTTCTTTACATATTTCTTGCATTGGTAATTTTCTGTATAAAATATTCTGTGTAGTAGATACGTTGATTTTAACATTAAACTTTCGTCATTATCCTTAGAACTTTTTGCAGGAAGAATTTATTTAATTGAGATACGTTTTATTCTGAAGGCAACGAAATTTTTTATCTAATTTCGTAATTCTTTGAATATACAAATTGGCAAAATTGTAGACTTGAAATTTTTAGTATCTATTTATAGTTTATTAAAATGCTTAATGAAGGGAAATGTACCATATTACATACGAAAATATTATACACGTGTAAATTTTCGTATAAAATTAAATCGCAGATGTTTGTCAATTTTTATTTGACAGTGAGTTCTGCCAATATAAAAAGGTAAATTATTTAATTAATTAGTTGTTCGACGATGAAAGAGTGAAATTAATATCTGAAATACGCTACGCCACAGTCTGTGCAGCGATAAAAACTTTCAGCAAACAAAAATATGTTAGTGCTCTCATACATTTCGTGAGTCGGATTAATATGCGATGTTTTCCGCTATCCAAAGAAAAATAGTTATTTACCAGGTGAATATCGATCACAAAACATCCTGAAAAATACAACTCAGACTCATGTCGTCTCTTAAATATTTATCTAACCCAACTGAAAATGATCAATCCTTCAACATACAATTTCTTTGTTCTTCGAATTTATTATCAAACCTTTACCCAACACACAAAACAGTAAAATACAAGACAAAATATAAACGAAAACTATTTCTTTCCATAAAACAATCAATTTTCATCTGTCCTCGTATATACCACGATTTAAAGTCTTATCGCTAGCTTGCAGATTTTTATGGAATTATAGGAAAGCGCAAAGAGCACGAAAAAATATGGAAAATACCTAAATCGTGGTACTTTCTGTAAGGTTCGTTAGGAAAAACGATTTTCCATCGTAATTCAATGTTTTCGAATTATAATCTTGGAAATTCGAATTTGCATATGAACCTTCAGCCCACTTATTACGTATAATTGATTTTTAATTCTCCGATGGACGCGCGGGGAACGTCACCAGCGCCGAAGAGTCGCGTGGTGGATTACATTTGTCCAGTTCGACGTTACGTTACTTCTGGGCGCGGCAATTTCCATTGAAATGAATATTTATGGAATTGCCAGGCTAATTTCGCGCGACGTGTATTAATTCTATCAATGCAAGAACGCGTGAGAATTAACGCGCTGAAATATTCGTTCATTTGATAACGTTGAATTAATCACTTAAAACGGACCGTTACAAATTATTCAATGACACGCATTATTTATACATCGGCGTCCGACGTTCCGTCCCGAAACTAATTACAACCGCGCCCGTTTCGTTAAGTGTAACTTTAATGATAATAATTGTATAACCGTGGGATTTAGTTTGCAGTCACGTCCCTATAAATACGTTATGAATGATAAGCGCGATATTACTATCACCGAGGAGATATTGATTTACGGTCAACCGTGCTTATATAGATAGAACAGATCCGTTAATTACACCGATCTAAGTTAAAGTGAATTTAAATTTCATCCATGAAGCTTCGCGATGGAACATTCATTTCGTGGAATTCCAAATTTAAATTGGCGTGGTTCTATTTCTGACGAAACGCGGCTTGTACATTGGATGAAATATTTCACGAGAACTCTATTATTTATTACATTCACTGCTCGTTAGACTATTCGTTTTACCTAGTGGCGCCTATCCAAATAGTTGGAGCATTTATTTAATCAATCTGCTATGTCGTTGTATCCTAATTAAATTCGTCAAATTATATTAACAGCCTAACGAAGTTTTAATCAAACTTAACCACAAATACCCAAACTTCTGAGTACGAGCAACGCATTAATATTGAGTTTCCAATAGGAACCGAAATAATATTGTTCCAAATCAGGGCTCCATATAAACGATACTAATATAAATATTACATTGCAAAAAGACAGCATTCAGAGTTTATCGTTGCTCATGTTTATATAGTTTGCCCCCATAGGAAATAACAATGTAACAAAACTTAATGCGAAACAATAAAATCTTGTATCATTCCACATTCATCAAAAGTCCAAACCTTTCTCAACATTTCTTTGTTTATAACTGTGTTTCTAAAGCTTCCGCCAGCTAAACAATAATTGATAAAAGCCCCATAAAGTATATTTAACAGAAAAGAACAAGTAACAATGAATAGATTGAGAATGGGACGTTCAAATCTTACTCACATACATAAAAAACCAAAACAAACCCTCTGCACTAGTTTTAACAACAGTAAATTAAATAGAACACAATTACATCCTGCCAAATGAATCGACAAAAAAAATTCAAAATTCAGGGGAACGTCAAACACGCTACAAGTTCTAAGGACTCGCGCGACAACCCAATTAAGTTTCTAAAGCATACAAACTTAATTAGCCTAATTTCAACATGAATACCCATGTACAAACCTTGTAGCTGCCAATGACGCTCGCGGGGTTGATGCAACTTTAAAAATGAATCAATACAAAAGAGACTAATAAAACAGGATAATAATCACTAAAAAAAATCGTACAATCCATTTCACGACGGTGCGGTGATTCGGAACAATTACCGAAAACAGTTTCGAGATCCAGTCTACCGCAGAATCGCGTAATGATTTTTCCAAAGTTCCAGCCGGCATCGAAGTTGCCCGGTTTCCGAATGTATCTGTCATCTGGAAACTCGGACCGCCCGCCGTGAACGCGGCAGAACTCCCTCTTTACGACTCTTGATTTGATTGGATTACTTGAACCGAGCCCTGGCTACGCGGTAAAGGTGCAGGAAAATTGTGCTCTTTGAACTCGACTCACGATACGTGTCCAAAAGTCTAGCTTTCAGAACGACGACAAATATAATTCAGGACGTGACCCTCCAGTAAATAACTTCCTCTCCAACTTGTGCCACCTGGTAGTATTATTTGTACGTTTGAAGTTTCAAGTTGCCGTTCCATTAAGTTTGTTAAACACCGCGGCCCGAGTGGGCCGGGGCGGGGGAGCTGCTGGCGTTTGGATTAGCGGAGGTTACGAAAACTGAAATTCTTTTAACGACGACGTGACCGACTTCCCGCCCCGACACCGGCGAAACTTATTTCACATACATGAGTCGCGGGAGAATGCAAAACGAAATTCGTTCCGAGAAATCGCGGCGCGAAAGAAAATCCGTGCGCGAGAATCGCGGTGAAACGAAGGGAAATTTTATATTCCGAGGAAGTTTCGTTTAAATGTTTATTAAGTTCTCTTTGAGAAATGAACTTTGTTCCTTTAATCGACGAATACGGTTTCTGTAAGGTTCCGAATGTTTTTGCTAGTGATATTTGCAGTTTTCGGAGATTTTTCTATGGGAATTTGACGATTGTCGCTGACGATAAGAATACTGTATTGTGTAGACACAAATAATAGAGATATCTATGTTTACTAGGATATTAACCCTTCGCGGACGAACGACGACATTTTGGCGAGATCGGATGTTCATATTTGCAACACTAAGTCGCAAACAAATGATTTAATTATTAAAACAGCAGGAGATCAGTACGGAGTTTCCCTTTTCCAATTATCTAAGCAATCGATATATAATTTCGTTTCATCTGTTGACGGTTTCCTATATTTCAAAGAATCTTCGTCCACAAAGGCTTAAGTTTTAATCAAAATGGAATTTATAGTAGATTTTCGTATTTGTTTATTAACAGATATTAGAATATGATCTAACGTTGTGTTATGAAACGTGTGTAAAGATGAAACGTCGGATAGATATTTATATGATAATAATTATGACAGAACATTGTTTTCTGTAATCGATTTATTCGATTAGAGAATGAACAAACATTCTTACTAAATAATTCCGTGTAACCGCAGTCTGTCAGATTTGTCTGAGAATTGTTGTACGTCATTAGACAATGATATTAGAGAAAAACTCAGTAATTCGTATTTTACAAGCTAGAGGACTGAGAGTTGTCAGGAAATGTTTTTTCTTCGTAAGCTATCGAACGGGCCATCGCCGGTTTAATTTGGTTCAAGGACACTTTTGACCTCCTTATATACGGTTATATCCTTTGCCGTTCGGAACTTGTATTCCCAAGTCTCATTAAAAGCTCCATATTTTATCGACTTCCATCACAGTCGAATTTCGCGATTTCCAGACGTCACAATACTGACAAATCCTCGTTTACCTTTAATCTTGAATATTAATAACATACAAATAATGTTCAACTGCTATTCAAAAGAAACATCTATACTTGTTAATTTAATAATGTTTAATAACTTTCTACTTTAATTAAAAATACCCGCATTTGATAAATACTGTATTTATATTACTCATATGTCATGATTAAATGTTATACACATTGAATTCTATAGCTGTATTTTCATATTAACCCTCTGAAGGCCCATGTAACTTTATAGTCACATATCAGTATATTGGCATCTTGTTGATTTATTTCATTTTGCACTCGAAGTGCTGAATAAAATTAAGTAATCAATTAACTTAAATTTTTATACGCTCAGGCGTGAAAGTTCAACGTCATTGTAACTTGAAAGTTACAAAATATCTTCGTTTGATGAAATTACTGAAACTATTGAATACATTGGTAATTCGTATTCATATGTGGATATTTATTAATTTTGTACTGCATAGATTTTGTTGTAATTATGAACAAAAATTCGGCCCATAAAGGGTTAAATTAATATCTGTATCTATCGAAATCTTTTCTACGAGTTCAACTCCGTATTGTATATTATAATAATGAGATACATTGTAAAGAAAGTACAGATTTCAGTATTTCCCCTTGTCGAAAGACAGAGATAGTTGTAGCTCTAGTTTCGCACGAATTTAGAGGACCCGCAGGACAATAGACTCCTCGGGAAGATAAAACAGGGTTTCGCTGGGTGCTTGTCGTCTGTAGGTGTCACCGTGACTGATATAATGGTTATTGTGGCCTACGTGTTTCTAAATAATGCTGTCGTTTCGGTTAACCTCTGCGTTGTTTCAAAGGGGACACTCACAGTTGAAATCTCCGCCAATTAACAAGAGATTAGAAAGCAGTGTTGTCTCTCCTGGGTCAGTTTGTAGGATTCTGCTCCAAGAGCACGGCAAACCTGTCCAAACACGCAGCTGCCATCTAATTCCTCGGAATCTGATGGCATTAGCAAATGTCAAAAACAAATACATTTCCTACTACAAATGAACCATTTTCGGTACGATTTAATCATGAGAAATTATGCATTTTATTTTTATTAAAATAAAGTGTTCCATTTTATGATTCATACATTTTGATAATTAACCCTTTGCACTCCGTAGGTGCCTCTCAGTCGCCAATTGATTTGACACAGCAAAATTATAGAGTTTGACATTTAATATTAAACTTTGTACAATGCATCGACATGTGAAATATAAAAATAAAACAGCCTATTCCTTTAATTTATGTACGATTTCTCGTTAAGTCAGTTTGAAAGAATGTCCTTCGTATTTCATTAAAAAATCTTGAGTATTTCTAATGAGAAACTTCTGGAGTGCAAAGGGTTAAAAGAATATTCATTGAAAGTAATCTGGCAAGGTACGACTAGCTATTATACCAATTTATTCTCAATTAGGAACTGCATGAATTTTGTACGTGTAAAAACATGTTACTTGTAACTTAAGTCGTATGGCGAGCACGCTACTGTACAGTTTAACACGAGAAACCAATGACTACTAATAAGTATTAATCAAATTCAATTAAATTCGATTCTAATATCGTGTTTCACGAATGAGGACACTCATTCTTAAGATTTTGCTTTGAAGAATATGAACGACTAGGAAACCCAAAGATGACATTCGCGAAGCATTGTATTTCCTATTTAATTTGACAAATAGGAATTTGAATATTGTTATGTTACCGGACATGTAAGAAAACTGCAGAGTTAGCAGACTATTTCCACAGTGTACGAAAATCAAATGATGCAGCACTCGCTGCACAGGATCTACGAAGATCAACAAATCCGTATAGCAACGCGGTAGAACCAGTGAAATTTTCAGGCCGCTTCCTCGCTGCGTTACACCAATATCTCGTAACGCAAACAACGAAAAAATTGTACACAAGAAATTCGGTATTCGGGGAAACCACGCTAAAGAATTCATTTTCAATTTCCAACCGTGCCCTGGAGGCTTTAGAAAGAAGTACAGAGACCCAGAGTGATTGAAGGATTTTCTCGAAAATCAGAAACCGTCGTCCTTTTACTATACAGCTGTAAATATGTGTCATTAAAGAGAATTTAACACTAAAATTACCAAATGAATCCAAATGACCGGTTCCTGATGCCTCCTTTCTGTAATTATTCAAAAGATGACAGATGTTTCTGTGGGAGATTGTTGAAAAAATTAATTTATCAATATGCAAACTACATTGTAGATCAATTACAATCTCAATAGATGCGCTCTTACAGTTTTTATAGAGGAATTTAAAAAATTCCAACTTTTTTCAATTTTTGTGCACTAAAACAACAAACTTTACAGGAATAAACTGTTATTTATTCTTTCTTCGTTTAACGATTTTACCGTCAGACTCTGTTGACACAAATATTTCGAACTTATACTTTGTTCTTTTATTGCTCTTCTTGTATTTCCAAAGATTCTTATATTAATTAAGAAATTCAACAATGCAATGGTTGTAAAAGATGTAATAGCTACCAGTGCAGGGTCTGAACGAACCCAGGCATAGTATAGCGAGGGTTAATTCTTTGTAGTCTAGAAGTCTTTCTAGACTTGATGGAAAATCCCACATACATTAAGGAAGAAAAATTTCTATTTCAATATTTCAAATATCGATGCATTATAGAAAGTTTAACATTAAAAATAACACATTTGACAATTTTCCTATTAAATATCAAATTTTACAAATTTCCTATTAAATATAATATTTGACAATTTTCATATTGAATATCAAATTTCACAAATTTCCTATTAAATATCAAATTTCACAAATTTCCTATTAAATATAATATTTGACAATTTTCATATTAAATATCAAATTTCACAAATTTCCCATTAAATATAAAATTTGATAATTTTCCTATTAAATGTCAAATTTTACAATTTTCCTGTTTAACGTTAAACTTTGTATAATGCATCAATATGTGAAACATTGAAGTACAGTAATTTGACATGTTACATTTTAATATATCAAATCAATAGACGACAGAGAAGTGGCTCTAAGGTGCAAAAGGTTAAAAGTTACAGCTTTCCAAGGAACATTGATATTTTTAGTAGAAATTCTATGGTACGCGTTCTCGTTAAAAAGATCATGCGTAAAGTTTAATGTTGTATCGGATGTCCATAATTCGATGCTATGTCAGCGACAATATACTTAAGATTATGAGAACAGCTGTGTCTGTCGTTAAGTTCGCCGCGTTAAATTAACTCCTTACAGCCTATTATCGATTCCCGCTCGCTCCAACGGTTAGCTGTAGCTGGTACACAACATGGAGGTAAATTCATGTGCGATGCAACTGAAAATTGATGACGCAGTTTAGAACACACCTTACGAGCGATAGGATCCATCAGGTCTTAGTGTCGCGTTGGAGAACATTCCGAAAGAGTTCTCGAAATGAAGCTACATCAATCGTGAAAAGAGGTTTGACTTCTATTGTTTTATAGAAAATTTCTCAAGAAGGAAAATTCTGTCGTGAATTTTGAAACCAAATCAAACAACCTACTTTGACTTATCGATTTCTTCAAACTCCTTATCAGTCTTCGACAATTTCAATTGAGTTTTAGCGATTATTGGAAATCGGTATCATGTACCATTCTTTTGTGATTTTCAAAATGTTTCGAATGTACCGAAGTTATTAACTTCACAAAGGAAAATAGAAAAATTTCTGGTGACAAGTTTTTTTTTTGACATCGTATTTATATTTTAAGAGAATCTCAAGGAAAAGGAAACCAAACCAGTCGAAGATACAATCGATAAAATACAATCGATAAGATTAACTTTAGGAAATGACAAGCAGCTCGTCGATTGTTAATTCATTATCGTCTATTAATTCATTCTTTCGTGATTTAATTTTAATCAGGAGAAAACTTATGGAATTTCGAAAAGATTTGTATTCGTTCAGTGTGGTTTTATTTATGCAAAATACTTGGCTTACTATTACCTAGGTTTATTCATAATGAAACAACAGTAATATTTGTGTTCCTGCTGTTTACGTTAATTTATAATGAAATAGTAACACGGATATTATCATTGTCTACGTCAACTTATAACGAAATAATAGTAACAGTTAAGTTATCACTGTCTACGTTAATTCATAACGAAATAATACTAACAGTTAAGTTACTATTACCTACATTAATTTATAATAAAATAATAGTTAACTTAACAAACTAATAGCCACCTCGCCATTACATTAATTACGAATAAAGCAATAGTTAAATGAATCAAATAATAGTCACCTTACCTTTAATTAATCACGAAAAAAGCAATAGCTAGATTAATAAACTAATATTTACCTTGCCATTACATTAATTACGAATAAAGCAATACTTAGATTAGTAAACTTTTTAGATCAGTTTCTAGATTACTCTTTAGATGAATAACCTTGCCATTACATTAGTTCGAAATAAACCAATAACAATACTTAAGTATCAATTACCTCTCTCAATTCTACAATCGAAATCACAAAAACAATTCACACAAGAAAACCACGTAATAAACGACTTGAAATAATCATACATCACGGAAACGTCATAATCAAGTTTGACACCCTCAACCAATGAGGTCTCAGAGACGTCATTCCCGTGGAAGGGGTTAATTTCGCGGCGTGTTCAGGTCGACACGCGAAAATATTCGAAGCATTACGTGCTGACGACAGTCGAGCGTAAGAAGCCTCGCAAGGTGACGTATGCAGTGTAAATGCAGCTGCGCGACACAAGCGTCATGCAGTATACTGGAACCGCAACATGACTGCGAACTTGGCACCAAAAGGAAACCGAGATTATGTACATCGATGCAGGCTACATTAAAACGGAGCATAAACCGTGAGCCAGCTCGGCACGGCCGCCGATGCTACGTGTGTTTTGGTTACTCCTGTTACTTTGCCCGCGCGCCACAAATCCTGAGCACTTTCTCGCGATTACCGGCCTGATTAATGCCCCCCCGAAAGTGCACTTTGTATTTCACCGTTTAGCCCTAGCACTGCACGGAGTTTTAAAGTGTTTACGGCGCGCACCTATCCCTCGCCGCCCGCCATAGCTTTATTACGAATTTCGATCTAGACGTCTGCGTGTCGATTGCTTCGTTAGCGAGCGAGGTAACATCAATCATGTGAAAATATTATTTTCTCCCTTCTTTTAGAGGAAAATTAGATGTTGTTTGATGTGCGTTATTTTGTCGTTTGAACCCTTGCCTTGTAATTTCTTTCTCGATTCCGAAGGACTGGTTTGGTAACGATTTATTGGAGAAAGAAAGATTGTTGGCATGTTCCGTGTTTGTGTTTGCTGTTGAGTATACTTAATTACAGTGGATTAATACATTTTCTTTAACTCACATGAATCGAGCAATATTTGTGTTTGTTAAATGTTGTGAGGCAAGGGGTTCATGAAATGTTCGATTACTTTAAATTATTTTGTATTAAATTCGTGATTTCGTTGTGATTTCTTAGGTTCAGGGTATTTTGGTTTCTAGTGAGCTTTTATATTTATTGTGACATTTTTTGGTTAGGTAGGTGAAACGTTTTTTTGTTTCAACGGGAATTTAAGGATTTTGTTTAGTCAGTGAGTGATTTTAGGATTCTATAAATTTTTGTGATTAAATAAATGACCTCGAAGGTATTTCTTTATGAATGTAAGATATTTCAGCACGTTCCCTTGGTTAGTAACACACTTCCATCGTCGATCGTGTTGCATGTTGTGGAATTTTTACTTCTTTATTTCTAGAGAAATTTGTATTCTGAAAAACCGTGCCCTAGGAGCACCTGTAGAAGAGCAACTGCATTGAACTGTCAATCCACTGTCCTATTATTCTTGTACGTGGAACTATCCACTTTAACGCTGGGAAAGCAGGCACGCTAAATGCGAGGTAGAACAGCGTAGAGTAATATTTGACCTATATTCAATCTTCTTTTATAAGTATCTCAAGTCTATAGTTTCTCAACTACTAATTGCCAGCTTCGCTTTTAACAACTTTCAAACAAAATGTATTAATCTTTTTAAAGGATTTTCATTCTAAATTCTACCATTTTGTACTAAGAACACTAACTTAAAGGAAAAAGAGGAGTAATAAAACATATAGACGTTAAAAAATTCGAAAAAATAAACAATTCCTAAGGAATAAATTTACAAAACGAAATTTTGTCTGTAAACTAGTTAATGTATAAAACAAACATTCCCTATAAGCAGTTACTTTCAATATATTAACGGTTAGTTTCTTCACATTATTTTATATTTTAAAGTACAAGCCAAGCATTATTTTTTTAACTAAAAGATAAGATTACTGTCATTTCGTGGAAGTTTATTATTGTAGAAATATGAAATGTGCTTGAAAAACATTCACTGCATTTCACTGTGAGCTGAGAGCACTGAAAGCCAAGTACATAAAGTGAGTGCCTTACATGTGTTATACACAATAAATTCGGAGAATTTCCACTTCTGTTACGCTCCATACACGCGTCCAATCGTCTGTGAAATTATCTTCGACTTCTTTGACGGGGCAGCCTCCTTGTAAACGTATTCACACATTTACATATAATATAGTGACAAAAGATTCGAATTTCATTGTGACCTTTATACGATCTGACGTTAAAATTGAAAATTGGAACAGTTCTTTTTTTTTATTAAAAATTTCTCGTCATTGCATGTTTTCATCTGTGAATTGTTTCTATGAAGCTTTGTTACCGTGTCAATAAAGTTTGAACGTCTGTCAAACATTCGTTTGTATAAATATGGTTTGCAAAACCTGCTATTCAAGCAACGGTTGTTTCCATTCGAGTTAATGTTTATAAATATCGCGGCTGGTGGACTGTTGGTTTCTTTCAATATTTGATACGATAAAATACTCCATGGAGTATTGAAATCGGTATAAAAACAAATAACATTTCGCAGTACTATCAGTTCCTATTACAAATTGAAAAGCAGACCATTGACAAACGCATTAACCGCTTATGCAACATTTAAACTCAGGCTCGCTCAAGTTACGAGATCAATTTCCCAAAAACGCACGTCCATACGATGTTTTATTCCACAATTTTCCATTTATTTCCTTTTAAATTGCACCACTTGTAATGACGAACTTTTTGGGTTCTCTCTCAAACGTTGATTTGGTTTTTGAATTTGGATTAATTGTAACCACACAAGGTATTATTTATTATTTAACGTATTATTAAACGTATTTTAAATTACTACTGTTATTACTATTTTAAAATTGTCTGTGCCATTAACTCTTGTGCTAAAATTAAAAAATAAATATGCAATCGTTAACAACGCGATGGAAACTTTCTTTCTAAACAGAAAAAGTAAAACATGCTGCCGAATTTATATAAATTAATAAACCTCGATTTTTTCATTTATCAATCAAACAATCTTTGTGGAGTTACAAAGAGAATTTTTCGATATCTCAGTTATTTAATTTCCTATGAACATTTGAAGCTAATCTTTGAGGTAAAAACAAGTTTTTACATTTCGAAGCTCATTTCCATGACAATTAAAATTTCGAAAAACCCGCGAGCTACATTTTCGATAATATATTTCTATTTATAAATCCATAAAAATATTTGCCTTCGGATGTTTCAATAGTTCGCAATCGAGTCAGCAAATACTGGATGTTTTACGAAAAGAAGTTCAGAAGCGAACAACTGCGCCATTTTGAACATTTCAGCTTAGAAAAAATATAAACATAAAGCAGAAAGTTACAGTTATACACTCAGAAAAAAAGTTCGCCTATATTTAGAACATCTCTAAGGGATGTCATCCTTTAACCCCTTGCCATACGAAGATGTCTAGATTAATTTAACAAAATCAATGTATTATCTTCAAATGAAATCTCCATTTGACGTAGAACAGACAATTTTCTTACATTTCTTCCAAATAGTAAAATGCTACACGAGCTCAGTAGCGAAAGTAAATAATACACCAAAGATTTAACACTAAAACTACTGAGCAATCGAATTTCCTTTTTCTAATTTTCCCATAGAAACGCTAAAAGTGCATCTACTCAGATATCAACTAATTTATAATTCCGTTTGCCTATTACAAAAATAATTTCTTCAGTGATTCCTCGACGAATTTGTTATCATTTCATTATTTGAAAAAGAGGAAATCAGGAATGAATCATTTTGACCCTTCTGGTAGTTCTAGCGTCGAATAACTCACAAACCGCAAAGTATTCGCGTTAAGGTCCCGTTTGCTTGTGCATGTATGTTACCCAAGTGTGTCGCATTCCCTCATAAAACACTTTCGAGTAAGTTGATCGACTCACTGTGTTTCCTCTAAATTCCCTCGAGTCGACCGAGTTTTACTGTCAATTGGATAATGCGAGATTAACGTTCATTCACATTTGTAGTTGTTAAATCCTATTTGAAATATTGGCCACTGGTCCGACGCAATCTTGCAGGGCAAAGGTTTAATAGTGTGGATCGACCCTTATCGTGTTCGTTGCGGGCAACGGCGTTGACGTTTTTCGTTCGCTGAAAAGAGGTTTTAGCGCTACCCGAGGCGAGGATTCCGAAATTAGAGGAGGGGAGGAAGGTAGGCTGAAATTTAATGAGATTCTTTGTGTTGGACGGCTGCAGGAAAATACACAGGTATGCACACTTTTAATAGTGTAAAGTGCTGACACTAGTAAATTAAATGGACGCTTTACACCAATGGCGTGCTGTTTTGGAATTAGAATGCTGTTATAAAAACGAAACGTACCACAGCCTTCTCTATAAGCAATGTAAAATGATTGATTACTTTTCATTTACGATAATAACAATTTTTATTTTTACAAACAAACTGTGTTCGCAAGTGAACGTTTCCCTTGAAAAATGAAATTTTACGTGACATATTTCTAGTATTCGAATAGTGTATGGGTTAGTGTATTATATAAATATATTTAACCAACTCTATAATTAATAAACTCTAAATTAACTCCTCTAAGGAACGGAATACTGAATGTTTCAACTTTTGTAAAGTTTAAATGTGATGGAGGAACAACGATATCAGCCTAATGTTTAATTAAATATTTGTTATCAATAATCTTGAAGATTAAATAAGAAATGGGCTAAAGTTTAAAACGTTTAAAGTGAATTTGACAAAACTGAATGTTATTTATTCTTTTCTTTAATGTTTCTTTCATGTTTCTTTCATCAACTATTCTTTATACATATTCTTTTAGACATATGTAATAAGTAATAATAATGAACTTTCGAACCTGCCAATTTAGTTGTTCTTTCAATACACAACTATGAAGACGAAATAATACATTTTCTTTTGTAATATTTAACCATGCAAATATGTCCTTATTTATTATATTAACAGAACACTTAATACGATTAACATGTAAACGCAATAATCACATAACCTATAAAACCAATAACAATAGATTATCTAAGATATGAATAACTGCGAAACAAGCGAATCGAAAACGGTCATTTTAACTGGTACGTAGTTCTAGTGTTAAACTCATCCCTTCAAAGAAACATTCCGAAAACAATCTGGTCAGAAACTTTAACCATTTGAGGGCTGAGGAGCGCTATAGCGCTCTTCTTGTGTTGTGCCAAAATTGCGGAGAGTACGGAGGCGCTTTTGTTTATCAGTATCAATTATAATTTTCTTACTATGTTTCTCAAGAAATAAATCAAAGTAAATTTATTTGAATAAATGTTATTTTTTGATATTTTTTCTAATAACACAATATTTGTGATCTCATTGGATAACTACTCTTATTAATTTTTTTTCATACACACCCAATCACTTCTGCAATTTTGGTAAATATCTACAAAAGTTGTTTAGCATCCAAACGGTTAATAATTAATATATCTAACTGATTGTATACTTTAACCCCTTGAATTATATGTATCCAAGTACATCTCTAAGAAAACGTATCAGTTACTGCGCGTAAATGTTAGAAAGCTTGACTAAAGGTGCACGCCACACGGTCATAAATTATACGAGATATTTTACGCCGAATATTGAAAGATGCAGGTGTGAAACATTCGCGGGAAAGAAGACACACACACCTCCAGGGAGTAAGAAACAACCAAATAACGTATGTATATGCGATGCAAAGCAGGGAAGGGAAAGAACAAACGCGTACGTTCAATGTAGGAAACAAAAGTGCCGGGAAAGTATTCTCGCGGGACGCGGAGCACGACTTTTGCGGAATATAAAAAAATGTGTCGCGCTTATGTATGCACCGGGTTACGTGCATTAACGAATGCATGGGAACAGCAATAATCCTAATGGAGCAATACGTAACGCGCACGTTATATTTTGATGACTAAATTGTTAAAGAGTTACGAAATAATTCATACAGTTGATAATTGTTCCTTTTTATTTTTACTGCAAAGAAATAAGTGATACAACGCTGAAGTTTTTCGTGGTAGTCAAAGTGTCAGAAAGTGACAAAATACTTGGACGAAAAAGTTCAGCGTTTTATGTATCACTTATTCCTTTGTGGTAAAAATAAAAAGGAACAATTATTTGGTACACGATTATTAGGTTACACTATGATCAAGTTATTTGCGTTATTAAACAATTTCATTCAAACCCAGTTGTCTTACGAATTATTATCGTTTTCAAGTAATGGGGAAGCTACGGTCATTGGTGACGTGACAGTCAACGTGATAATGAACACTTCCATTAAAACCTTAAATAGAAAATTCCTGATATGTATATAAAAATATAAAGTTCTAATATTCGAAAAATATAAGACAAGTTTATAGGAATCATACATATAGGTACATGTATAGAGAAGAGATTGTGTCGATGAAACAAGTGCGTAGAGTGTTTATGTTTATGTCTTATCTCTATTAGACACATTTGTGAATATATACCAGTAGCTAAAGGGTTAACATTGTCAGACAATTAGCAACTAAACTCAAACAGCTAGACACGTGACAAAAGAATGCACTCTATTTCTTCGAACATTGTTATTATTACGAGCTACGATTGAACACATAGAAACGAGTCCCAATGTGAACGCGTTAAATAAAAAATGAAATAGTGTATGTACAAGGAAGCTTATTAAATTGTTTAAATCGCAAGTAAAAGTTATTACGAATAAATGACAGTCAGACGGTTCCAGACGAACATCGCAGAAGAAACTAGAGGTCACTGTTGCCGACATATTTGCAACGGCAGTAACTCGACGCCATTTCGTAGTTGCGGATAGCTACTTTTTCTCTGAGAATGCTGGTGGTCGTTTTCGCTGAAAAATGTGTGCTTCTTGCGGCGCAGGATCGTTTGTCGAATTACACACCGTAAATTAGGGCAGGCTGCTGTAGAATTCTGCTGTGGGAAAAAATAAATGCATCCGCCCGAAAATCGCGGAGGTGTTCACGAAGGAAATCCATTGCACCGGGGGAAAAGGAAATGCATGTTATCCGAATTTTCTGCTCGGCTCTCCATGGCACTGTGTCTTTTCGCCCAACGGTAACGATAAAATTTCCTGAAATATATCGAGTGGGCTACTTTATTATCCTCTTAATAGAACAACTCTCGAGACGTTCCCGATATTGGACACAGGCCGAATTAATTAATATTCGGGACAAGGAAAAGGTATAATCCGATTATTTGGTATTCAAGAAAAGTAAACAGGTTAACGCAATTAGTTGATATTCAAGGGAAGCAAATGGTTCAACGCAATTATCTGATATTCAGGAGAAACAAACGGTTTCATCGCGGAACGTGATTGTATTTCATGTTACTTTATTGTAGGTTATCCACAATTAGTGTATCATAATTTAGATTGGAATGTAAAATAATGAAAATTAACTATGGAATTGCTGTGTATAGTTAGCGGGAAGTTTATCATTTTCCCTGTGTCAGTGAATAATGCGAATTAATGAAATGTGAAATATTCAAACGGCTGGAGGATATTTCGAAGTTGCTACATTACGTTTCATTTATTTGTGTAATCATTTCTTTTTGTTTGAATTTATTCCCTTCATTCCTAGCGCTATTTTATGCTAGAAAGAAGCATCGATCTGATAACAACGAAATTTGAATACTAGAACTGAACATTAAAGAAAAGAACGATCACTTATTGATCACAATAAGAGATTAATCTATCAAGATTCAACATAAATTAATTATCATATACGTATATATGAATTACAGACTGTCTAGCTTTCCTATTAAAACATTTTCAAGAATAATTTGAACATTCTCGAGAAAATTACATTTTCGCCTGATGTCCCCTTGATTGACCTATTTGTGCCTCATACCGACCGTTTTATGTCCCTATTATCGTACAATAGATACATCTATTACACTGTAAACGAGATATCGATTCTGTACCTCATTATGATCTACCTGTTCCTCATTAATAACTAATCTAGACCATGTATATTTATAATAACTCTTAATAAATGTTGCATCAACGACATAATAGAAGAAATAAAGAGAACTCTCTCTTTTAGCAAGTATACAGCTTTATCTGTTTCCGATGAAATAAAATAAATCAATGAAACATAAATAACAATGAATCAATACAATGATCATTTAATTTAAGTGCGTCGTCTTTTACGGCGCGTGCGACAGTTCGTCGATCGAACGCTAGACTCGAAAGTCTCTAACTGAATGAAATTTTCATTCGTAAACACAGAAGTCTCGTTCAGTAGTTGCATCGCTATGATCACTGAATTATTGGATTAGCTGATAGTAGGTGGACTCCGCTTTAATCCTGCCGACAATAAAAGAAAGAAGTAGTATTATATAACGAGACAGTGAACCCAAGCAAGACGTAAAACGTGCTGCTCGGCTAATGAAGAACGAAGTGTCCGCAGTGGTCCACGGGACGACAAGAAAAGGGTTCAACGGTTTAAAAGCTTATAGTTTTCACTGGGACAAGTAAAAAAGTGCTCGGTCGAGATAAATCCTGAAATCAATTCCTTTCAGTGTAAAATATACAATACTTTCCACGGTTGTTCGATATCGTCATCCAATATTTCTGCAAGGGACTAAGGAAATATCTTAGTTTTATGGAAATATGTTGATTAGAAATTGTATGAGTAGAAAGGTCATGTACAGTACTGGAAATAACTATTATCCAATGATGAGTAATAATAAACATTTTGAAGATAAATGTTAGAAATTGTCACTATTAATATTTAAAGGAAGTGTACAAATTTGTTTAGGTTTTAAGGATATTTATTGATATTAATTTATTTATCAATATTATTAACCCTTTGCACACACAAATATTTTAACATTTTCTGACGAGATAAACACGATATTCTGTGAAACTAATTCGAAGAGTTAACGAAGCTATTTTATTTCAATACTTTTTAAATTGACGAGTTATATAAGGTATAATATTAAATATTAAATTTCAGTTTTACTGCATGAAATTAAATGATGAGCGAATCGCCTCTCGAGTGCATAGGGTTCACATCAGTTTATTATTACTTTATAATATTTTTGAATATCAATATCGTAATGCTTGGAAATAAATTCTTCCTGTCACGTTTTGAAGAATAATTGACAAAAGAGTGGTTTCACTGTGTTCAATTGTAGAAAAGGGAACTTCGGTGTACATGCCACTATCTCTTTGATCGTCACTTAATGAACTCGTCCGAACCGAGATCCCGGCTTCATGTTTCATTTCATCGACTCGACACAGCAGCAATACGTTCGGTGTATTAGTTTCAATACTCATGCCGTCGAAATTTCGAAGTCCAACTTACGGCTGTAAATAATACAGAAACCGCGTAGTAGACGGACTCGACACTACAAACTGTTCAGTGTACAACAAATGTCAACTCCATAAATCAGCGACTTCTGCTAACGTCGTCGTTTATTATTTATTATTTATTCAATGTTATTTCATTCGTCACATTATACCATTAACATCGAGAATCCTGTTTCGAGTTCATTCGTAATATTTTTTCATTTATGTTCTACCTTAATTACAATTCTTACTCTATTTTCATAGAAAATTCATTGTCATTAATAGTACCCTCATCTGTTCGATATAATGATATCCATTTTTATATTTGATCAGAAGTATAACAATTTTTCTATGCATATATTCTTTTGTATATTAAAATTGATTAATTTAGGTAATCATCAAACATACTTGACACAATTATCTATGTATTGTAGTATAATGTACAATATACAGATTCTTGTTAAGCATCCTTTAAGACAAACATTTTTGGTAATTATAATCATTCAAAGAAATATAGAAAATGCAGATTAATTTACGATGCAAGCATTGCATAGCAACGGAAGCTCCAGCAACACTGAAATTCAAATTCTCAGTGATTATAATACCCAAAATTACATTCACCAATAATCAGTGGCACGTATTAAACTTCGAAATCGATAATTCACATGGAATCCAGTAAATAAAGCATATATACGCGTTTATACATCATAACTAGTAACAGCTACGAGTTCTAACTTTTCGGAATCATATATTAAGTGAAATATAACTGCGTTTAATGAACCCTTAACTCACACCGGATCGATTTGCACAGTGAATAAATTCCCGATCCAATAAATGTAGCTAATTATGAAATTAAGCGGCCACAATGATTATACAAATAATGCAAAAACATCGCTGCAATATTTCCACCCTTATCCACCAGTTGTAATTCAATGCAATACGACGCCGTATATAGGGCGCGAAAATTAGAAACTTTAAATCGTCGTATAACTTATTTATCGATTTTCAATGCACACTCGATTGCACACAATGAAAAAAATATTATTTCCATATTTAACGAAATAAATCATTTTAATCCTCGACAAAATCAGGTTAATATTTAACAATTCTTCGTAACATTTAACCCTGATGATTTGTTTCTTAGCCGCGACCGATACAACTACTTTATCGTTAATGATTTATTACAAGGACAAAATTCTGATGCTCATTTCATGTCTACGTTTACTCGAAAGGTTAATAATTGATAATGGAAAAGTAATATTTAATTTATATTTAAAAACAAGAAATAACACTTAGCTTTCCCGAAGCCAGTTTAAAATTTTCATCACGAGTCTGACACGATATTGTAGGTCAAGGGATTAACAGAATGAATTACTTATGTATTTTATAGAATGTATTATTTCCATAGTTAGAACAATTTAAAATATATTTATGCCGAATTCGTTCATTAATCTTCTTCTCGTATATTTTTACAATTACGAAATTCCTGTGAAAAATTTTGATATCTAACCCGAATCTAATCCGCATAGAACAAATCCAAACGAAGTTCTCGGAACAGTGGAGCGGTGACGAAAACTATTGCAAGCTGAAATTTCGTGGGCCGAAACAAATTTTCTTGCGAAATACGCAGCCGCATAACTTTCAATCGAAACCGCCGGAAATTCGATTTCGCCTAACAGGGTTTCGACGTTCGATCCACCGCCCATCCCTTTTCAATCCGTTCAATAGCGGATATGTGGCGTTTCTCAAACTACTACGGTCTGTCTCTAAAGAAAACAAACTTCTTAATAATAATAGAAATTACATATTATAGTAAAAGTTCTTTTTTCTAATTTACAATGAAACACTTTTAATAATAATGACTCACGAGTATTCCTTTATAGAAGTATGCATTTTCTTTTCATTCGAAACACAGTTCTTCTGCAGCTGTGCGAGAATGATTTGTTAAATCATTCTGTGAAACGCTGTTGGTGCTCTGTTTCAATAGTATATTACCAACAAATTAGAGTGTTGCAACAATCGTCGTGCTCGCGAGACTATTTTCTATTTATACAAATCGAAATTTCTATTGAGGAATAGCGTTTAGACGTTGAACATTGAGAAAACTATAACGATCATCAATTAAATAATCATCATCAAAATAATCAAAAATACAGTAAAATATCGATTACTTGAATGAAGCAGCAAACCAGTTAATTCTTGAAACTGTTTATAAATTACAACGAAATGTTTCGAAGTAATACATTTATTATGGCTCGTCCCATAAACAATACAAATTTTTACATTCTATTTTCAAAGACAAAGATAAACAAAACTATTTTCAATCTAAAACGTGTTCCCCTTAATTATCTATAAATTATCCATCTATACATTACAATTACTTTTAAAACAGTTCCGTTTGTCTTTACCTATAAAAACGAAATAACCATAAAAAAACTGCATTATGCATGAAATAACCCAATACATAGTACCTTAGAATATTCATTACGTAAAACCACATTCAGTGTCAATCCCATTCTTCTAATTTAATTCTCAAAAGATTGGATAAAGCTCCACGCTCTATTAAACAATCACGTATCGACAATTCACGTTAATAGAAAGTTTACTCAGAGAAAACGAATGGAAAGCGGTGCATTTGTTCCGACGGCCGAGATTCTCGTTTAGCGCATTTTCCGCGAAAAGATCTGCACGGTGTGCCATTATTTTGAAAAAGTTTGGTGACTGCTCAAGCAGACCGTGTATTCCGCGGCGGAAAGTTTCGGAGGCGGCGCAAAGCGGAATGCAGCCCGGTCTCAAATTGATAATGCGCTCGTGCGCGTCGGCCTCCTATATTTGTCATTCCCTGTGCAATTCAGCCGGCTTATCCCTGGTAGCCGATTTTCTCCGCATTCTGCGCCGTCCTGGCGTATTTAACGGGCAAGAATGCACGCGTGACAGAAATGCCGCGGCGTCGCCCCGGGACGCTCCCTGCACGAACCCCGGGACACACATAAACGCGGGGACGATGAACGAGTGAAGAGCAGATCAAGCGCAGACTACTTTATTACAAAGCTTTTAACCCGTTCATTACCAGGTCCCGACAGAGTGAATAGTAAATTTTTGTATTTTATAGGCAGAGCCGACGGGTAAATACCGAGATCGATAAAACATGAAATCACACGCTAGAGGTTAACCCTTTGCGATCGGCGTCGTTACAGCGGCGACATTTAACCCTTAGCACTCCAGGTTCTTTTATAATCTATCGGCAACTGCAACTAATTTTTATAGTATTCCTAGCGACAATGAGAAATGCTATAACATTTCTTCGATCTTTTATTTTCCTTCTGAGTAGAAAATTTGGATGTACGGAAAATCGAATAATTTTAAGGTGGTTTCCTTGAGATTCATTAAAATATTTAAACTGGTGCAATATTGGAGCCTACAAAGTTCTGAAGGTTATCATTTGTTTTCGAAATCAGTGTCGCCAATATGGCATGTTCTTTTTCCCTGGGTGCAGTGTTATTTCACGCTCGAGAGGTATTGTATTTATTATTCTTTGCAGAATTTATATTCGACAAACACATTAACTTCAAATTTTTAATATTCATATATTTATTGTAAACTAGCCATAGAAAAATAAGTTTGAAAATATATACATTTGCTTCGACTAATCCTTTCGTCCTGAATGGTACGCATAAGCACGAACATGTTAACCCTTCGAGTGCCATTTATAAATTGAATAAAAATGAGAAAACGTTATATCATCATGTATAATCTGGGGTACAAGTAAAAAGAAAGTAACAGAAGATATGAAAAATTCCATTAATAATTACGTTTATCTCTGTAAAAAATAAAAAGTCGTTGAGAGCGGCGTTGGCAGTTTTCGAAAACAATTTCGTTTGAAAAATCTCTCGTTTTGCGCGCGATAAAGTGGAAAAATGAAGTGTGTACCTGTCAAACGTAGGACGAATGCACCCAGGTTATACTTTAATGAAAAACCAGAGCAGAATAAAGAAAAATTACATGTTTCTGTGTAAAATAAATAATTCATCAACGAATTAGTATCATTTCAAGCTTTTAAGATTGACGCGTATACACGTCAAACGCAGTTAACTGGTTCATTTACCAGGAAGCTAGAAAACGCCTATATAAAGGAAAATTGTACCACACAGGGATCTTCGCTTATGGGTAGCTTAACCCTTTGACTACGGCAGACTTTGAGACGTACCCGCCGTACCATACGGTAGGAATTCGGTCGCTACATCCGAGAACGGCGGAACTTTTCGTTAGGTGTGCATTACTAAGAAAGTGTATTCGAATAATCGAAACACTAAATTCCAGTACATTAAAACAATATTATTTATTTCTTTGTATTCTGCGTGGAATTGTTACTGTACTAAAAATTTAAAAGTGACATTAATGTTTTGTTTACGATATATCTGATAATCTAATAAAGCAATATTTTTAAGCATTATGTTTAATATCACAAGCGCAGGTTGTCTGAACGCTTTTGGGCATCAACAGTAGTCAAAGGGTTAAGTGCTAATCAGCAGTCAGTACACGTGTTTTGATTGATTACGCAACCGTAGGTTTCTTTTCATAAAATTTATATGAAAAAATACCAAAGAGTTAACGCTAAAACTACGAGACATAATATAAAAAATACATTAAAATTAAAAAAATACATTCAAATTAAAAAACATATAATGCATCTATTTGAAAAATTACATTTAGATAACTTGCATGAATTATTTTATGCAGTTTATGAATGTGTACAGGAAAATTGTAGATCATGACGTAGAGTTTTTGAATTTTGTATCGTACATCGTCACATTTGCCATTGACGAGTTACCGTCACCATGTCAATCACTAGTAACAGTCACGAAGCTATCCATTCACGTGACATCAAGCTTCAGAAGTGCCTGTAACTGGATTGCTCGTGTCATAGAACTACAAGCAATTAAATCGCCATGACCATCATTAAATATACATAATTATATGAACCATCAAACATACTCATGGAAATATGATAGGATATTATAACACCAAACGCAATTATGTGAAGAATTACTTGAGATTACATGTGATACAATTAAACTTTAGAAAAATGCCCTGAAGTCATTTGAGCACAATAATATTTGGAGACAATTTAATTTCAATTGTCAAAGAATCCAAACTTCTTTGCGAAAACTTTCATTACAACGAAATCGATTTTTATAAGTTCAAATGTTTACGTCACCTTTTTGTGAAAGATAAACATTTTTACTGAATGTCACAGCTTTCTATATCCTTTCGATTAAAATGTTTCAACTTCATAATTTCTCGAACTTTTAACATTAAACCTTACAGGTGACTACGATTTCAGACCAAACATAAATGTCACGATTGATATATTAATATACCGCGAAAAATTCAAAGTACCTTTACTGTGAACATACCTTTCTTACAGAAACATAGTAAATAAATCAATCAAAGCATTTTACATAAATTTCATATAGAATGGCGTTCAAAAGTTCTCGGTCAAATCGTTTTTGCAGTTTCTCTTGCACAATAAAGAGTTTAAGGGTTTTTGTTCTTATGACATATAAAGGACATATCGCAAGAGGATACTGTAAAGAAATCAACAGCAACTATTCTTCATACATGCTTGTTTAAAAAGAAGTAATGAATAATGATAATAAAATTTCGAACTCGCCAAACTAGTTGTTCTCTTAATGCACAACTATGAAGACGAAATAGTACGGTGTCTTTTATAATTAACACATTGCGTACTGGTAACGAGAAATCTGGTTTTTAAAAAATACACTTAGCTATGCAACTTTGCTAATTACCAGAGCATTTAAAGAAATATTCAATTTGATTCGAATTGATTATCTATTTGAAACATATTACATAACAATATATCTGAGTTTTTCTGTGTATAACGATGCGAATTGATCTCACTGAAAATTGCCAGTCACAATTCAGTTTTCCGAAAATTAACCGTTACGCAAAGTGTTAACAGAAATCCCCTTAAACTCATCCTGCCGAAACATTCGAAAACCGATCTGGCCAAGAACTTCCGAACGCCATAGTACACGTGACATTCAGATATAGACAAAGCGTCAAAACAACGTCATACACGACGCAAAACTATTAAACTCGCTCCGAAACATCCGCGAAAAACCAATGTACAAAAACGTATCTCAAAGAGAAATAAAACAGATTCGACTTGTCAAAATCTTCAAACGTTCACGCCGCCTGTAATCGATTTCCCGTCGTAATTCCTAACCCCTGTTTGTTTCAGGAGAGCATCCCGCGGCGATGCAGCATGGGAACTCGAGCAACAGCGGCGCGGCGACGAGGACGCTCGCGTTGCTCCTGTTGCTTCTGCACGCCGGTTCGTTCGCGAGGTGACTGGTCGATCACGGAGCCATCCAATAAGAACATAACCAGAGGTCGTCCCCCCTTTATTTAATCGAAGAAGAAGAGGAAGAGGAAGAGGGAGAGAAAGAAGAAGAAGAAGAAGAAGAAGAAGAGAAGAAAAAGGAAAAAGAAACCATGAGAGGAAAGGGCGAGAGGGAATCTAGAAAGGAAGCATCGTCTCAATCAACAGTAACCACCTTGTGCCCCTATATATCACCTTTGATCTTTCTTTTACCTGATCGACCAGGCGACCAGGCAGATCAGCGGCCATTACGGAATCCTTTCGCCAAAGAATTATCCTCGCACGTTTCGAGGACGCTTGTGACCGTTGCGCATCCCCTAAAAGGGACGTCCCGAGGATTCTAGCTGGTGGATCGCTAGCGCGACTCGCGAGGATTAGGAAAAATCTGCAGTGTGTCTAACAGTGTTCTCGGCTTCTTGTTTGTATCCGTAGATAATATTCCGCGTGTCAATCGAAGCAACGCGAGTGGGACTGTTCAACAGTGGCTGGAACGGTTCTCCGTTCGAGACGGCACCACGAGCCGGTTCGCTCAATCGGACTCGCAAACTGTTAGGTTCGTTGTTCGATGAAAATGAAGGAGAGAGGGGGACAGATGCGGCCCCGGGACGAAAAGCTCTCGGGGCGACATGTAAATGGCTGTTTAGTATGAGACAGTTGGACTCGACGCGATCCACGATACGTTCTTCGGTAACTGTAATCAACGATCCGCACGACTCGATCCCGTTGTCAATGGGTGTGTAGCACATTCGCGGTTTTTTTTTCATTTTTGTTAGCGCGGAGTTGGTTTTCTCGTAAGATGATCGGGTGTGTCTCGGATAGTTTCGACTCGAGGGGTTGTTTGTGCTCGTTTTTGTTTCATTTCTCAGTGGTTTTTGGTAATTTTCTTACTTTATGGGCGTTGCATTGAAACGGCTGTTTCGTTTGGAGGGTAGTAGAGAAGATGTACTTTAAATTGATCTTTAGTTTCGTTCTCTAACGGTGACTGATTCTTGTTATACTTGAAAAGTTGTAGATGAGTGTATCATTTAAAGGTACCGTTGAAGGAAATATGTTTATGGTGTCATTGTTACGTTTGTAATATAGATCAGAGGTTTGTGTTATGATAACATTATCTCTACTGATAGTCTGAATAAATATTGACGGACATTTGTTTTACCAGTTGTTATGCTTTTTAATAATGTATAACGAAGCTCGTATGATAGATATTGGGGATTGAGAGAATTCTTATTTGTTAATAAGGGTGGACCATTTCTCACGGAAGAAGTCGCGATGAACGAGGTCGTTTAAAAGATTAATTGCTAGCGTGATTAATTACGTAAACGTAAGCAATGGATTTATTTTGTTTCACTGATGAAGTCGTACACTTATTGTTAATTAACGATGTATTATACATGGAAGAATTCACTACAATCGTTTTCTAATTACTTTCCGATCCGTTCGTATTATTTAAGATTCTTAAATGGTGCGGTTAACCAATAATAAGTAAAATATTAGCAATCTATTGGATCGAATAAAAAAAATACGTAGCGCAATGATATTTGATAATCAGCAGGTTTATTTGGAAAACTTTTAAACGTTAACGTCTGAACGCAGAAAATCATTGTAATGTACTTCGAATCACTATATAGTCAATTTTTTCAAGCAATAAAGCATTTACATCTAAATCGAAAATCTATCCTTTTTTCCATGAGTTTGCGTATCGCTCAAACAGTTTTTAAACTTGTAAAATAGTAATAAAATGTTGTATGCTCAGAATAGGTTCTACCATACGTATAAACAACTTTCATTTGAAAATACACTTGTAGACTGGTATAAATGGAATCTACTGAAATAAATGGAATTATGTTGTACTCGACGACTACCACCATGTCCTAAAAAAAAAAAACAATAAGATTTAATAAAATAAATGTACTTCACTTCGAACATTTCAACAAATAATAAGGGAGCAATACATTCACGTTTACATGAGCCATTGTTTGGAGAAATGGTAACTTTCTTATCTTTATCGTTTAACCTCGTCAATTATCCATTCGTATAGCTCATTAACGACGCAAACGTAAAATTTACAGTTTTATGTAGTCCAGTATGCTTTAGATAATGCGATAGACTTGCTCGGTTATACAATCAACGAAGAAATAATTAACAATATTTCGATTGCCCCAACTTCAGTCTTTCCCATTTGAAAAGAAACAATTAAATTTTAGTTGCAACCGCTTCGATAAAGGTTAAAAGTTCGTTCACACATTTTGCGATGCTATCACGATGAAGGCAGTCTTTCATGAACGGTACCTGTTCCGTGACAATTTCACATGCAGCCGCAATAATTTTCCCGATCAAACGGCACACAACGGCACCCGGGTTAATAGTATCGTCTGACAGTGACAAACGACCAACCCACGGAAGGACCAGAGAAATTAATAGGGCCTGGTTTAGTGCCGTTGTTTTCGTCGATCCGACGACCTTTATGCCCAATAGAACTGAGCTCTTTTTTTCCGAAAAAAAACTCACTTCGAGGTTTTAAGAAAATCCCTCGTCCAGCGTAAACGCCATCGCGCCGCCGCGCGTTCCGCGGCAAAAACGAAACGCATTTCAGTTGCGGCATCGCAGTCAATACGACGAACGCGAAGAAGTTTGAAATTATGAGAATTAATGATTCGCTGGCTTTTATCCCTCAATGACGTTTTGTTTCCATTCTGCTCGCAGATCTGGCAGCCTCTTTCTGTCTTTATTTATGATTACTGCGAAATTTATTCACTTCGATGATATATACGATGTGATTTATGATATTTGTTCAAAATATTCTTATTAATGTCGCTTGAGAAATATTAATATTGTAGAAACAGATGATTTTAATGTTCGTTGGTTGATCTGTGCTTTAGGCACTCGCTATTTTTATATAAATTTCTTTCTGTTAGTTTCGATGGAATAATTATGTCATCTGTTATTCCTGTTTTCGATAAAAAGTGCCTAGACTTTGTGATCGTTTCTGGGTAGTAAAGGAGCTATTCCTCGAAAGCGTATTACATTGCGTTGATTAAAGGAGAGAAAAATATTGACTAATATTTAGAAATATCAATGTAACCATTTGCGATAAAGAATATTTGTTGTGAATTATTCAATAAGTTCTCCTAGCGAAATTATTGCATAAAAATGCTAATACGACAAAGTTAATAATTCGTTTTATGAATGAAAACTCTGTGAAATAGATTCTTTGTTAGACATTGGTTTAGTTACGAGAGTATAAAGCATTTTTAGTATTACTGTCCCCGAAACGATTTTCAATAACGCCCATGTATTGCTCACTTCGATCGGGATATATTTTTCAGATATTGGTGAAAATAAAATTAATTTTAAACCTTCGTTTCTGAGTCATCTCGCAACTTCTATGCTAGAACGTTTTTTATAATATAATAAAAACAGGTTACGCGAATACTTCGGAACGAAACTTTTTACGGCGGCCATTACCCGCTTTTATGAGACGCCAGTATAATGCAGAATTTTTATACCCGTCCTTCGTCATCCTGAACTGCAAACGCACTTCAATAATTCTAGTTAACAGATTCTCAGTTTCGAACAATTCAAATTGACCGGTTTAGTCTGGGATAGTTCCGATTGTTATTTCGCCCATTATTTATAAAGTGTTCTTTTCTCACTAAGATTGCTTTGATATTTTTTTCCCTTTGTTCGTGAAGATTCAAGGTAACACGTCTAGCAAACAACAATATAATTTCCAATTTGGAGCAATTTATTTAAATAAATAGTAACTGCTTGTCGAAGAAAATTAAAATGCAGAAGATTGTAATATAAAGTACGACGAATTTATATAATTTATTTCATTGAAAGGTTGACGAATTATTTTCGATGTCAGTGTGGTAATTGTCGTCAAACTAAAGAAACAGATTTGAAATTCATAGGAATTATATTTACAGTTTATTGTTTACATACTTATTTGCAAATATTATGATTTTGATTGGAATAGAAGTAATAAATATAATCAGTATTTAACACTTCGATCTGCGGTGTGTTAATTCTTTTATTTTTCTTCTGACGCAATTATTTATTCTCCATCCACTTGAGTTTATATAATGAATATTTATACAAAATATTATTATACTGAAGTTATTATTACACTCAATGAAGTGTTAGTATAAATAATTGTTCAACAGAGTTAAAGAATACGAAGTATTTCGTCAATTTTATGATTGAAACAGTAGAACAAGACAACGCTTGGTCAGGCATGTTCAGACAAACAAATGAGAGAACTGATACATCTACACATCAAAGTGACGTTACCATTCAAAATTTTCTGTTAATATTTCAATAATTCATATTCTATTATAATTTTGAGAGAACCCATTCACAAGAGATAATTCATTTCAGAACTGTTTACTCAAACAGTAATCAATAATCATTAACAATCATTGAATTAATTATGCAACCCAGTCAATAAGAACTAATACCATTACATTTCAAACGCGACGACAGAAAATTTTAAACAGATAGAACATTCAACGTCCAGAGTTTAACGTCACTTAAAACATTCTGCAATCCATATAACAATTATGAACGTACAGCAATAAAGCATCGCATTACCTTAATTGCATTCCCAACACGCGCGAGACGTAAAATCTTCGAAATAAAATACCGAAGGTAAAATGCTCAGTACACACGCAATAATTGTCGTATAATTTCGACGACAGGAAAAAATATTCCTCGTTCAATCCAAAAAGAAGAAACACTCACTTACACTTCTAACGAGACTCTGCGCATAAAATCTTCACACTAAAACTGCCGAGCAATCAAAGTGACTTATTTCCGATTGTTTATAAAACTGGAGCAATACGTTTCTTGAAATTCGAACGATCCTAGGCCTGTATCTGTTCAAATACGCAAATTACATTAAAAATCTTTCGCAAAAACGCCTTCATAATTTAACACTAGAACTACCGAGCATTTAATACGATTAATATGTAATCCCTATAAAAATTATAACAATAGATTATTTTCAAGTGAAATTATTTATTTTCAAGATGCTTTTGAGCATCTAATATTAGTAATTACGAAACAAGTAGTTCTAGTGTTAAATACTTGCAAAATGAGAGTTCGTAAGTGGATCAATTTGTACTATCTAATAGTTTGAATGTTAAGAACGCGAAATAATCAAACGTATGCATTTCGATGTGGTATAAAACATTAAAGTAACTAGCAATTAGCATCCGACGGCAATAAAGAACGGTGTTCCTTGATCCAGCAAGAAAAAGGACCGTTTTCGCAGTCCGATGATATTTCAAGCGCCGCAATGGCTTAAGTTCTTAAAAACGCGGAGGGCCACGTATAAAATACTTAACGAACGTGCAATAACGAAACCGCGGTTGTTAGAGATTAGAAGGTTCCGCGATTCGTTTAAAAAGAACTATTTACATATCTTAATTACATTTCCTCGCGATTCGTGCTCGCGCCGCGTGAGTCCATTCCGCGATTTCAATTTATCTCGTCACGGGAAACGACTCGCGGTATCAGAATTTTTAACACGTCCACTGCGAGATCGATATGCTACTCGAACAGAAGGCATTCTTGAGTGATGGAGCTCGGTGCATACAGTTATTCACAGAGGTACTCGCCCACCTACTTACATATTTTACATATTCAACGAATGTCAACTCTTCTGTCAGCAACCATGATGTTTGCCTCTGTCAGAACTTTAGTACTACGATATTTTTTAGTAAATCGTTTATTCTCGAAGCAAAAATTACCTTAAAATAGTTGGAGAAATATGGATCCGAAATAATTATATCAAATTGTCACGTGAAGATGATAAATTGAAGAAAGTTTGAAATAAACAAATTGGTAACAGATCGTATAAGTGAAAAATAGTAAAGAATAGGATGGCTTCTTCATTATTTTAATTTAATTTGTATAGTAGATATTTTATAACTGAACAAGAAAAGAAAAACAATACCTTTTGGTTACTCGGTAATTAACACGATCAATGTTTCATATTTCGTGCAAAGAAATTAGATTTACATCTAATTTAAAGCCCATCTCTAATTTCTACATTTTACAATGATTAAAAAGGCGACAGATGTTTCTCTGAGAAATTATTCAAGGAACTCACTTAGCAATACCCTAACTGAATTTTAAATCATTCAAAGTCTCGATAGATTCACTCTTAGAGTTCCCATAAAGAAATTTCAAAAAGTCAATTCAACACGAACTACCGAGCCCTTAAACTGACTTTCGAGAATTTCTCTAAAAAACTACACACGTGGATTTATTAAAGTCTGAATTAATTTAAATTTCAGCTTAGGTATTACTTAATCAGCTTCTTTAGTAATTCCTCAAAGAGGAACTCGTACGTTTTCAGTAATTCCAAAAGAGAACATCAAGGAAAGCATCATTTTGACCTATCTAGTTATAGTGTTAATGTATAACATATTTGATTATAATACTAACATCTGTCGAAGTTGAACAACATTGGAAAACTCCATTCGTTACTGGGAATTGGAAAAATCCTGTTAACCGATTCGCCGGAATACTCGTGCCAATAGAAAGATAGGGAAACTGGGTGGATGGGCGAAGCCGAGCCGAGCAGAGTCGAACCGTGGGGCATCGCGCGGTAATACGCGAACAGCTCGTTTACAAGCGCCATCAACGCGGGCGAAAGCATTACCCTGCTTATCCTTGGTATTCCTTTTACCAGCCGTAAACACGAATCCCGAACGACTGGAAACGTTTATGCGGGCACGAAGTTGCGAACAACGGCTCGCGGTTTTCGTGGATTCTTGGATAAGAAGCAACGTATTTTCTGCGCTTCGGATCCACCGTGACCCGAATATTACAACAAAACCTCGCCCCGGAATTCCGCTCGGATGCCGGAAGCGAGCTGTTGTCTCTCCGCGGCCTCCCCTCGCAACGTTCACGCGCGCACCCGGTAGACCGATAGATATTTCGAATTTCATTCGTGAGATTATAGTTACCGCGATATCGGCGCGACGCGACGCGGGAAATTTGAAAATTGTTGTAGGTTGAATAAGTCTTGTTGTATTACTTTTCGATTCGTGTGTTATGATTATTATCGAGCGCGGAGCTTTTTGGGTTTATGGGAAATTTGAGAGTGTGAAGAAATATGTATTTTGAAACTTGTATGTTTATGCTTACCGCGGTAATTGGAGTTTGGAAATTATTAGGTTGAATAATAAGTAACAATATTTTTCTGCTTTTCGACTCGTGTGTTATAATTATTATTAAGTGCGGATTTTTTTGGGTTTATGGGAAATTTGAGAGTGTACAAAACGCACGTGATTATGAAATGTGGAAAATAAGTATGGTTTTTAGGAATTTGTGGTATTTATTAGGAAAAATATTTTTCTATGTGAATTTTGTTTTTGTGGTTGTGCTTTTGGGAATTTTAGTTCACAGAGACTTATCGACAAATAGTTTAATGAAGTTTAATTTAGCGTAATACAATTTTTCCATGTGATATTAGAACCATGTGATATTAGAAATATAATTATTTTTTACTTTGTTGGTAAATTGAAAGTTTTAAAGAATATTTTCGTATTAAAAATTTAATCGTCAAAAAATGTTGACATTATTTCACTGTTATTAGTATAATTTCTTAAATGAATCATTCTTAGCTGTATACGCTTAATATTCAAGCTCAAATGAGTTCAAGTTCCAGCTAGAATCACGCTCTCGCGTTACTTTCATTAAATTAAGAATTATTTTACATGCCTGAGTACTTAATTTAATAACAAGTCCCATACATTCTAATTTACCTTTTATCCACTACACTATCTCCCATAAAAAAAGGTGTCATTAATTTTAATCATACCTAATTTCGTGTATAATATAAAAATAACGTTTTTTCCTAAAATAGAAAAACTTCATACTCGAAACGGTCTAGTAGTACTCATATTTCCAACAAGCATTTAAATCAGATCACAATTCATTTACTGATTTCAAACTAGATACTAAAAACGGAAAAAAATTAATTACCAGCCAGCATTAAATTTAACAGTTAAATCTTTTAAGTTTATATTTAGTTCGTTCAATTTGTATCTATCGCTGATCGTCGAGAAACCAGCGTTTCCGTAATGTGAAGCGCCCGGCTTTCTTAACCAATAAATAACAAACATCCAGAAGCAAGTTTCCGTAGGGGAAATTCTTGAAGTTCAGCCTTCGAGAGCGCATAAACAAACCGCGTTACTCGTTTTTCCGTGGACCGCGCTCCGGCGAGATAAAATTCGAAGAGTTAGTTTGATTTCTAGGTCACCGGCTCGCGAGTGTTTTTCCTTTTTGCAACGAGCTGCCGCGGAGAAATAAATATTGAGGGTTGCCCTAAATTCGCGCGCATTTTTAGGAAACCTCAAACGTTCAAAGGTGTATTATTTGATTTACACGTATAATACGGCACGCATCTGGGAAGAACTTCAAACCCGCCCGACAATTTTAACCGTTTCGCAGCCATTTTTGAAGTGCTCTCCTGTGGCCTCAATTCCCTGAATTTTCGTAACATTAATGACTGCGAAATAGAGTGGCGTTAACGTGAAAATAAAAGTCCGCGTTTATTCTCGAGCAAAGAAAAAGATATTACAAAAATAATCGGCGGGGAAATGATGAGCCGCGGGAAAATGTACGCACCGGTGAACATTTTGAAACGCGCTCGTGAAATAAAACAGGACCGACTTCGATCGATTCTTTTCAATTTGCGAAAAATTACGGACAAATCGATTTTGAGTTATTTCCTTGATTTGTAGAAATCAAATGTTGAGAAAAGAACGACTATAATAAAAAAAGTTGGAAGTCGATAAATTTCAGATCAGACTCTTAAAATAGAACGAAACTCAGTTTGATTTGCTTTTTTGATTCGTAAGAATTAAGTTTCGAGAGAAAGAGAGGAGAATTTCAAAACACGATCAAAAGTTGATCAATTTTATGTCAGACGCTTAGAATAGAATAAAGCTGACTGATTTATTTCTTCGTCTTATAAAAAGTTACATTTCATCAGAAAGAGAAGAACAGAATTTCAAAATATGATTGATAGTTGATAAATTTTATATCATACACTCGGAATAGAACAAATCTAACTCTGATTCGTTTCCTTGATATATGAAGAATTACGTTTTATCAGAAAGAGAAGAACAGAATTTCAAAATACGATTAATAGTTGATAAATTTTATATCAGACACTTGGAATAGAACAAATCTAACTCTGATTCGTTTCCTTGATATATGAAGAATTACGTTTTATCAGAAAGAGAAGAACAGAATTTCGAAACATGATTGAAACTTGACAAATTTTGGATCAGACTTTCCACGAGATGTCGCTAGTAAATAAATAATGAGTGTTCCCTGTCGGAACGTCGGATAACGACGTAATATCCCCTATGGTCGGAACGTCGGATAACATACACCGCGACGGGGAAAAAATACGGCTAGATTTATGGAGTTACCTTGAAACGGGTTCACCGAGGCGGATCGTTGATTTTGGATCGACATACGAGGCCACCACATATCCGTGTACGTATAATAGACTCGATAAGTTCTAGGACTAGGCACGTTGCGTTCCCAGGTGGCGCGTCGAAAGGAATAAATGTTCCATGCACCATCAGCCACGAGTTCGACGTGTTACCCACCTAAAGTTCCCCGAGCGCGCAGTTGGACAGCAATGAGATCGTATTTTTCCGAAGACGAGGCTTCCAAACTAATTACTCGACTGTGACTTAATCACTGCGATTCATTTAATCATTCACCTTATTAATTGTATCGTGAAAGTTCCTTGATTGAATGAAAGCTGATGTTGCTAATTTCTTTGTTTGAAAACTTTTTTCTAATTTTTGTAAGAGAATAAGATATTAAGTATTTATTGCATAAGTGAGTTCATTTGTTTTTTCTTGGATTTATGGGAATTGAATAATATTCGAATTGATTAGAAACTAAAATCTTCACTTTGACGAGTGTTTTGTACTTTTGTGAATAAGTGCTGTTAAATAAGCGATGAAAATTATGATAATTGCTTGGTTGTAAAAAATAGTTTTCATGGACTATTTTGGAACAGAATAATCAACTGGTCAATATTTTTCTTCTTTCTTTAAATTTGGTTGGATTATAATCCTAACAATTAACCTGAAACATTAATGAAAATAATGAATATTGTTAGACGAATTTCACAGTGTTTTAGCAATAAATTCACTTGCATTTTGTAAAATGTGTTGCAGGAAATGTGTTTGCTCAAATGTCTGTAATATTATTTTAAATTCTTAATAAGTAATTTACATAAAGTATAATTATAAGCCGTTTAAATTATTTTACAAAGTGAACATTTCAAACAATGCTAAAAGTGTTTCTATAATATTTACTACGGTATTAAATCATTTCAAAATGTATGATATGTTAACTACTCAACAACGGTCATTGAATTGAATCATTAAGAATGCACTGTCCAACTGGCGTCGGAGAAACTACTTCAATGTGTTGACGTCTCTCAGTATGTCTGTAGTGGGACTTCAATCACTCGCGAACGTCCAAATAAACAAGTAATTGCTAGACTGCAGATTTTATGCAATTATGGCGAATATAATAATTATATTAATAAATATCTTGACACAATAAGATCTGTTTATTATTTGATCATTCAGACGAACTAAATGATTTATTTCATTCCGATTCTTTAAACATTAAACTTTCAAATCGTAAGTTTTTGTATAAATCGCAGTCCAGTAATTACAAACACAACTCATAGGTCTAATTGACTGATTATCGAACATTCGTATGTATAAAGCAAACGCAAATGATTTCCTGCGACATGTAAGTACTTAACACTTGAGTAATTTACATGAAAATTTCACAAGAACATACTTCACACGACTGTGCAAATTATTTACTCTTCACCTTTGAAGAATCGACGCAGTTCCTTAATTGATATTTCGTTCGATCGCAATCGAACCGACGGTCATTTCGTGTTACATTAATTGATCTTGAAATATTCAAGACCAAGGGAAATTGATTTTTTTTTTCTAACTGATTTCAATACGTCGATAATGAAATTATTAACCATTAGTAGCATTCTGTATGTTGTCCGATTTCGAATATTCAAAGGCGCTTTAAGTTCATAAAATCCACAGTCTAATAATTACTGTAATATTCATTGTTAGCGTATTAAGCGTTAAGTTGTTTTCACTGGACATTTCTGAGACATGTAATGGAAGTTTCAATTTGTACAAGATATCGAGACATTGTGCTAGTTTTAAACAATGCGTAATTAAACTTCGTTGCTCCCTAATTGCAAAAGTAGTACACATGTTCCAATATGTGCTAACGCAATTATGTTCCTTGGTAAAGTAAGTATATTATATTAAAAGAATCGATCGTCAAATTAAGAATTGAAACTTAAGAACATTAAGTGCAGTGTCTCAGAAACAAGAACATGTGTCTAGCGTCGTCTAACTTACAATCATGTATATGTATCGGTTTGATAACATTATTGTAAATATATTATACATACTCGTAAGTAGCAGTTGGAAGCAATCACTATTTCGCAATTTCTTTTAATACTATGCAATGAGAATCTGTTGCAAATATGAATTTTGAAATTCGTTGTACGAATTTCTGAGGTACAATGATTGTACAATGAAACAACATTTTGTCCCATGAGATCTGTATAAGTTACGTGCTGAAATAAATGGATTTCTTTCTTTCCCCGCATTATGCCGGTTATATTTGTAATTTATATACACTTGTAGATTTACGTAGAAACATTTTCTTACGATTTTACAGAAGCATTATCATGAAACTTCACTGTGAAACATTGATTTCGATATAACGCGTGGAAACACTATAAAAATGAAATAATCGTTTTCCATGAATGGCCTAATTTCGATCCAACATCAATCCTACGAAAGAAGATCAAGAACTGTATCAATAAATTGTGTTAGTCCAAATGATTCTTGCATAATAAATTCGTTATATTGATAATCCGGTAGAAAGGATCGAATTGATATTTTATTTTGCGATGTAAAGGTACATTCCAATCCAAACATCAGTTTATGAATTTATCTCGTTTAGCGAGTAAAACTCTCCCGCGTGAAATGTTATTAATATTGTACTATTTGTTAATACTGTAACACGATAATTGCGCCGCACGTCAAATATTATTGAATGTAAATAATTTCTGTTAATTTGGAACGAAGTTCCTCGCTGTAATAAAATTGTTACACGATACACGTGCGAGAAAAAGAAGCTCTGTTACATTGTTTATTAATTATTATCACGACTCATCAATACTCATCACGCGACACGATACTATATCGCTAATTACCACTAGATTGCGGATTTTATGCATTTACAGCAAACATTGCACAAATCATTTGTACAAACGGAATGGAACAAGAAATTTGTGTACGTTCGCACGAGATACAGTGAAATAAAAACTTTACCATAGATTAGAAACATTTTTCATATGTTTTATATTCAAACCTTTCATTTCTTTCTAAATAAATTACTCTATACTCCTATCTTCTACACAGTCGAGCCTCGACAAGTCGAATCAGAAGAGAAAACAATCTTCCATTTATGCAAGCTTCATCTTATCGAATGTTCTACTAAGATAAATTTAACCCCTTCACCTACAATATCATGCCAGATTGGTAATAAAGATTTTAAAATGAATTTAAATCTAAGTGTTATTTACTTTTTTAAACATAAATTAAATATTACTTTTCTATTATCAATGGTCAACCTTTAGAGATAAACATACAATAAACATCAAAGTTCTTTCGTTTCCTAATAAATGATTAATGATCAAGTAGTTCTATCTATCACAGTTAAGAAATAAATCACACAGCAAGAAGTTAACAAACGAAACTTCACAACATAGGGGTTCCTGAAAAATGTCGACTCACATGTAAATCGAAATTTCAATTTATAGAAATTCTAAATTCAAGTTATACAAGTAAAATGTATATTAAACGCGAGGGACATAATTATAAAATCTTCCTACATCGTGTCGTACAGGTTTTCACAACAAATTACAAAAGTGTTCGAGCGATCGAGGCTCGACTGCGCAAACACCGAAGATAATCTACAGAACGAAAATTTGCAAGAACATCCGCAGTCTAATTGCCGGCGTAAAGACGATTGTTAACAAGGGAACCGCCATCGCAACGACTCACTGTAAAAAGGCAATTGTAACGTTAAATAAAGCGACCATGTTGTCGAACGCGTGTGAAAGGAATGCTTGCGCACTGTGACTCGTTGCGTGCTCGACACAAGGAAGTGGATTATACGTCGAAAGGAAGCAAGAATTTCACTGCCGGAAGACGAGATAATCGGATATCCTTCGAGAAGGTTCGATCCGCTCAACAACGCGGAAACAAATCGCGTTTCCAAAGAATAACGTAAACAGACGAACATTCGAACGACGCGTTTATAATAACGTTTAAACTGTAAGTGACAAAGTTAAAGTTCTGCGTTTTCTTTCGAGCATTCAACCCCTTAAATTATGGATAGTTTTTGATGGGGTAACAGCGCCAAATATGGAACACCACCATATTTCCGAAAATAGCTTCCAGTGTCAATTACCATGGAAAATATTACACCAGTAATAAAAAACAATCATATTAATAGTTGAAGAGATATTGAAACAATCAAAACACTAAATTGAACTAAATTAAACCAATATAAAATAATCACATTTATATAATATACAGCTAACGGAGGATGTGATTATTAGAGTTTAATTAGAATTCACTTATGTCTTATTCAGGCGAGCTTTGCTGCAGTTATTATTAACACTAAAACTGCCAAGCAATTAAAGTTACTAATTTCTAGTATTCTATAAAAATTAGAACAATACGTTTCTTGCGATTCGAAGGATCGCCTAGTCCTGTATCTGTGCAAATACACAAATTTAATTAAAATCTTTCGCAAACACGCCTTCATTATTTGTATAACTGCAAAATAAAGACTGGAATGGCTCAATTTCCGGTAGTTCTAGCGTTAATAACATTTTACCAACGCTAAATAGCATTAATCGACTTCACCTCATTCCGAGCAACATGAATTGACCGCCCATAGACGTCAACGGTACACCGAAAGTAAATTTTTAAAACGCCAACACTAACCGAAGAGTGACCTTTCTATCAATTCCTGTATAGTCCGATTAATCCGTGTTTCAGTGTTTGTCTTCCATCTTGTTTCTGTTTCTGCTAGGAAAAAGTTGATCGTCTAACTTGTTTACCTTTCTTTTATAGCCAGCTGTTCGGTTTGTTACGGCAGTAAAAGTGCCGGTATGGTTAGTGCTAAGCAAATCGCGTATCACACTGATTTATCTGTGTATACGTTCTCGTGTATCATGGACGACGAATTAGAGTTACGCTCGTCCGCGCGAAATGCTTTATTTCATGTAAATACAGTACTCGTGCATAGATTTCGTGTAAAGTAGCCGGACGAAATCATCGAATTTCCTTTCCATCGCGTGCCTCTGCGATTCATTGATCGAGGACTGCAATATGAGGTCAATCGCGGCTATCCGTTTGATATTTTGACCGTCACGTCGCCTGAATTCGACTGACGTATGGAACTTTCTGCGAAGATTTGAGAATTGACATTTTCAGTGGCACATCGGACAAACTGGATTTTGTTGGATCTATGTCGTGAAAGAAAGAAAGCTGTTTTGAGAAATGTTGAATTCTTGGTTTGCGTTTTGTTGGGAATATTGCTTTGATTGTCTGAGTAACTTAGTGTGTTTTATTATATTTTGATCAGAGATTTTACGGTCAATGTGTTAATGTGACTGCGGTGCGGATTATATAATTCGATATAATTTAATGACATCCGTTTATATTGTAAGTTTTTTCATTTGCTTTAATTGACACTAGAGCTAAGCATTGCTATTGACTTTGAGAACACAGTAATCGGGTTTTCAGTTTATTTATATTTTAGTTCGAATATATCCAGGTCAACTAATTTAATAATTTCTCGGGAAACCGTGCGCGTTCTGCCCAATAATCGAACAGCTCAGAACTGTAGTGGTCTAACTCCTGTTTCTGAGTTCTCGAGAAAAGAAAGTTTTCATGAAATGTTCTGAGATTAATAAAGAGATTATTCTGGGGTAATTGAATACTAATACTACAATGTTATCAATAATACGTATTATTATTCATTACCAATATTACTTATACAATATTACTAATAATGTCAATTATTATTCATTACTGCTATTACTCGTACAATACCACTAATACCATCAATTACTATTAATTATTAATATCATCCACACAATATAATTACCAATATTAATCACCAGTAATTATTAACATTACTAATTACATTATCATTTAATCACTGCAAAAAACATTTCGCAGAACCGTTTTCCTCCAGGACTCAGGAATACCAGTTAAACTATTATTCTCATCCACACAATCACAAACGAAGACAATTACAAACACGACACACGTCATTTTCCCATCTTATCCAATTACTAACATAAAAATATAAATCAAACCAGTTCTTTCATTCAACGAAATCCCTCGGTCACACTTAAGCTCGTACTTTAAGCACGCATCCACTTGAACACGCATGCGTACACAATCGTACGTCTAAACGAGGAGGCACAACAAAGGAAGCTTTCTAAGAAGGAAGTCTGCGACTCGCGCAAATTGTCACACACATTAACTACCTGCAGCTTAACATTTTAGAAATCTGCTCTACAGTGGGAGGACGATAGCTCATTGTTATAAAGTCTTTCCCCTCGGCGGCGCGCGTGTGTGTGCGCGCACGCGTGCGTCTGAATGCGTGTTCAGGTTACTATGCTTCCCTGTCCATGAATGAGACACGTGACCCATTTCTATCCCCTCGTCTCTACACCGTGCATTCTGTTTGTATAAAACATGCACAGATAATGCTGCCTCTATGGAAACAGAGGAAGAGAAATAATACTGTCACAGCAGAAAAACCGACGCACAGTGCGGCCAAACGGCCGTTTTCTGGACAAAACTCGATGACTTAAAAGGTACGAGTGATACAAACAAATGCTTCAGACAAAAGCTGCAAGGTATAGAGCTGGACATATGGTAGTTATAATTTTTGTTACGTCACGGGGATGTTATGAAATCTTTTCAATGACAATGGATATTATAGATTCTACATCCGGATCTTATAGATCCCGGCAAAATTCGTTTCACTCGATACAAAAGGGTTTCGAAAAGTTTCTGGAAAACCATTATTATTCACAAATGGGACTCTCTATTATTAAAATGATTATTAACCACAAGTAGAGCTTTATTCGTAATATTAACTAATTAACTGTTGCGTCCTCTTCGAAAAGTGAGTAATTTATACTGGTATATAAACGTGTTCAAATAATTTTTCCAATAAACTTCATTCAAGTGTATCTATGAAATTAGAAATTGGTTGGCTGTTTTTGAACTCGTATATACTCGTCATGACAGGAAACCTTGGCATTTCTTCGTGACAAGTATACTCGACGAAAACTAACTGGTTAATTGATGTGTAACTCTCGCAGTCATCAGTACTCGACTCGAATAGGATACATGTTCGAAAAGAAAGCAGTTAATTCAATTTGCTGCCTCTTTATTTACATTTCTCGGGAATGTTTCGGATGGTCCACGTATATCACCGTGAAAGTGAATTTTTAGAGCCAGTCGAAGAATCGAGTCGGCTATAAATGACCGATATACCAACGAACACGCGGAATTTCGAAATAAAACGTACCTACAGCTCGACGCCTCAGAGAAGAGTGGTTATGCGGATGGAAAAGGATCGAGTTACGGGCGATTCACCTATATAATGTAGACCAGCGCTATCGAACGTGAGCTCTAAAGCTCCTAGATTGTCCTTCACTCACCGTCGCGACGATCTAAACTTTTGTTAACAATAACTCTTTAACTATTGAGTTTCGAAACTATATTAAGATACAATTTTTTACTTAAAATCACATTCTGAATCAATTGGCAAAGTTTCATTTTCTTAGGGTGAAACAACCCCCACGAGGGTAGTTTTATAGGGCTAATTTCTCATCTTACTAAAAGTAACAGCGCAATCAGATTCTGTGACTCCCAAAATCTCAGAAGCATGTTATTTCGTAGTTATCGATACAAAGAGAACAGAAACGCGAGTTGTGCGCGTTTTTACGATTCCGAGGATAAAATTCGACTATTCACGTAACAAAACTCGAATGTTACTAATATGTTCCTAAGTAGTCCCTGCTATGCAGAATGATTTTCATTTGAAAAATACAAGTTTTATGCAAATCAATTCCGTTTCTATATTTATATGACCTTACAGTAATGTAAGGTTTCCGATGATTTAACTTTTTGTTTGAATCAGTTTGTAATTCGCAGTTAACTTTCTGTTTTGTTAGCTTTTTTTATTTCTGTTTCTTGAGATAAATGTTTACAATTTAATTATCACTACGAGGAATTCGAAGTTTTCAGTTTCTGTTCTGTGTCAATAAACTGCCTCGATTTTCCGAATTAGGTTGTTTACCGTTCGGTAATCGATGCGCTGAAAGAGTTACCGTATTTTATGCAGGACAATGAAACTGAAGAGGTATTCTATAGACACCAGATTAACGCTGAAAAGATCAATTCCTTCTCGATTTCCACCACTTGCTTTTTTTCATCGAACGTTCAATGCTTCAAACTTTAATAAACAGAAAAATTGACTCGTTACCTAGTCCCATCAAACGGAATAATTTCAACGGAAAAAAAATAGAAGAGATAGCTGTTTTTTTTAGCTGTTGTTTACAATACACACAATTGAACAAACCCTGGTTTTACGGGTTTTTGGCCAAAAGTTCATTCGAATTCCATCGAACAACGTCGCAAAGCTGCCGTACCATAACACCGCACTTCCACAGGTAAATGAATTCATGGCCGAAACATTTTTACTATCGTCGATAAAAATTTATCGTTCTAATTCGAGACGGGAATCGGTAGCCGTGACGTCATACTGGCGAAAAGGAAATTGCGTTGACGGTTATTCGCGTCGTGATGAGGTTGGTGCAATATTTGTCGTTCGTGTTGCGGCAAAATTATTCTTTACAATTTTTGTCGCGTGGAGAATTTAATATTTAACATTCACGTGACTATTGTTTATACGTTTGAATGAAAAGTTTCGTTATTATGTTATCTCGTTTAGAAAGAAAAATTGCCATACTTAAAATTAAAGACAGACTATAAATTATAGTGTGCAAAACAGTTAGAGCTCACGTTTGTTTAAGAATTTTGTACTTCTCATGTGCAATTTCAAGTGAATAATCCTTTAAATAAAATTGACAAGCATTAATTTAAACAAAATTTGGTTGAAAACTTACAGTAATACTGTTTCGTGATTGTAATAATTATTTCGTAATTGTAATTTTGTACAATGTAGTAATTAATATTATTTACGATTCACCTTTTAACTTTACGAAACACCTTATACTATTAGAAAGTTATATTTATAAACAAAGATCAAACGAGCAACGTTTAAATATATAACTATCTGTTTGAGTAAACATTTATGTATTCAAGTAAAAGATTTAGAAACAAACGAATTTAAATATGAAACGATCAATAGTATTCCATCAGTGTTCAGAAGATTTTATATTATTCACCGCACACATTGACATTTAAAATACTTTTTCGAAATATTTCAAATTTTTCGATTCTACTCTATATTCTTTAAACCTTTAGGTTTCGACTGCCTTTAAACGCATGAATTGACGCGTCTCAGCAACCAGAGCAATATCCGAAATCTGTAATCTTTGTTTGTCAACGAACTGCCAATAAAACGCATCTCGCTTCTATTCTCATGTTTTTATTTACCTTCTCATTCCTCTTCCGTTGACATTTAGTTCAACAGTACATTGCTTTCGTTTCTTTCCTGCTGCGTCTAAAGGGAAAGAAAAAAAAACTACCGGAGGGAAGATCGACAGAATGACAGCACGGAACGTTGAGTCGCGTTCAATGAAGCCTTCTAGATCAAAACCGGAAGTTTACCGCCTCCATGGCGACCAGCGTGTTCCCTCAGCACTCGTCATGCCTGATTTACATTCGCAACCATAGTACGCTATGCTGCATCCGCAGAATATGTTACAAAAATCTTTTGTTCGCATTTTTTGTATTGGATGCCCCAATTTTGATGATACCGCAATAGATATTGTGATATCGTAATATGATTCAAGGTGCTTATCCTTCGTCGAGGGAGAACATTTTCCATAAGATGATAAATCAGTTTAAGATACCCTGAGTTTTTTAAACAATAAATGTTTTAATGCAGCGTTTTTACAACAATAAAGAATATCCAATGAAGATTTCGATAATAAATAGAGAGAAGTTGAAGTATAATTAATTGTAGTATAATTTAATAATCCGAGAACCATGAATACATGTTAGATCTATATATTAAACCATTAGCTAATTAATTGCCGGGTATTTGACGACGATTGATTAAATCGTGAAGCGAAGATATAAATAATTTATGTACATTGAATTGCATATGAATGAATACAATTCGCTAATTGACTGTGAGTTTTGTTCAATAAATAGGAGGATGGCAAAACGCGTAAGAATAAATATAAATTGTAACGCATATTGTTCGGTTGAAATATCAATACATTAAACGGGGAATAAACATCGAAAATTAGCGAGCGACTTCTGATAATTCAATTTGTAGAAGTATTTATGGTGTAGTGAAATATTACGATGTCACTGTAATAACAATTTATTGATTTAATACTACTTTGAGTTTAATTTGAGTTTTATTTCTTGGTTATAAGGACAATATTGCCTGTTATAATCGTCACGCTAAAAAATAACAACACGACCGTGGAAAAATCATTGCTAGTGTATTGATACGCTATTGAGTGACGTCAGTAAGACATTAATTATGAATTCTTAACTGTCTGTGCTACTATGTCTATGCTAATTTACCAGAGGAGTTCGACGAATATTCTGTTAATACTTCAGCAAGTCTTTAAGCGTTTGTAATATCCATTGAGCCATTATCCTCAGATAAATAGCAATAACCAATAATTTACAACAATTGCACCGCATCTACAACACAATAATGACTTTTTTCAAATGGGTTCTACCTTCAGCTGACGGGCTAACTTTAGTTATATAATACTTTCTTTACATAATTTAATTTAATTGCTTACCTCAGTTGCATTAATCTTCTTCTGTAAATTATAATAATCGTTAAGAGGTTCGTGTAAATAACATAAACAATTAAAATAAATAAGATACAGCTGATATAAGGAAATTGGTCAAAATAACGTAAATAATGTATCAATATTTTTTAAACTATTTAAGCTATACGTTTCGAAGTTTATTTTGGTAAATTATCTATTTATCAATTCTGTTTACTGATACAATAAGAGTATTTGCCTCGAGCTGTGCTAAAAATCTGTGGAACCATGTACAATTTGTGTGTTTAACGTTGTTTTAAATAACTGGGCAAGAAATTTCACTGTGGAATGATTTTAGATTAGACATCCCATCACGTTCTGCAAAACACAGTCGTTTACGATGAGATGAAGTTCGTTAATGACGCGAACAACGCAATATGTCGATGCAGCCGAGTGAAAAATAGAAACGCCAAGTCCACAGGACCATGTGATTCATCCTGCGTTCTTGCTGTATTTTATTCTCGTTACACGCGGCATATACAAGAATCACAGTGTAAGCGTGTACTTCAGAAAGATAAACATCGTATCCCGAAATAAAACGATGTAATATAAATTCCTTACACAAGAAACCGCACGTGAAGGAATCTTCTGTCGGTACCATTTTACGAGTAACGCAATTTTCGTCCTACGTTATTTTATAGGAGTCATCTAATATTTCCGTTAAAGAAGAGAAAATCAAAGAAGCAGACATATTGGAATTATTGAATTCGTGACGTCAATCTGCTGAATTTGGAAATTGAGTGCAGGTATAAATGTTTTATAAAAGAGCAGCTCGAAAAAATGTAACAGTACGGAATTATTTAAGATTATAGAAATTCAGAATGTGTCGCGTAATTATTTTTGAAAATGGAAGTCGGTAAATGTAGATACTTTGAAAGTACAAATATTCAAATGAGTTTCAACTTCATTATTGTATTATTATTGATGGTATTACTATTGTTTCACAATTATTACTCGAATATTTCTCGAGATTAAGTGTGCAGAAATGTTTACAAAATTACAAACAATAAAGCTTTAGTTCGATTAAATGATGTTTATTTTAATTTAAATTTCCTATAATCATTTACGATAGAAACAGAATTCTATATAATTACAATTTCTTGAGTTTGCCCCGTAATATTGTGAATTTGAATGAAGTTTCATAAGATAAATCAATTTTATATTAAAAATAATGTTACATTTCTAAATAGTCTATATAGAAACACGAAAAGCATCGATATTCCGTTTCATCCTTTTGCCACAACTTCGAGTACATTAAATTTGCCAATACGATCACGATTCACGCCATACACGATGCGTTTCCGCGATCTATGCGGATCACGAAATGGCGCACCATATGTGTACAGGGTGTCAGGGAAATAAATTGCCATATTTTGGTATCAGGTTCTGTATGCTTAGAACATCGATATATATATTTTATATAGTTCTGTATAGTTTCATATAGTTTTATATAGTTTTATATAGTTTTATATAATCTAATATAGTTTGATATAGTTTTATATAATTATATATAATTTTCTACAGTTTTATATAGTCCTATATTGTTTTTATATAGTTTTGTTATTGTTTTTATATTGTTTAATATAATTTGATATACTCTTATATACTTTTATATACTTTTATATACTTTTATATACTTTTATATAGCTTTATACAGATTTATACAGTTTTATACATTTTTATACAGTTTTATATAGTTCTACATAATTCCACATAACTCTATAAAATATTATACACCTTCACAAGCATCCATAAAGCTTCAAATCGCGTAATACAATTTTTCTAAAATTTTACATATTTCCATACAGATTTATGTACTCACACTCTTGTACATCTTCACCTTGAAGCACACTCGAATATTACCAAAGTTTCGCCGTCTACTTCCCCGACACCCCGTACAAGAAAAAGTAAGACGAAGTTCAGCTAATTTCATGGAAATCGAAAGCCCCGTCGAACCGACGCGGCACAGCGTGCTCGGAAGCTTGAATTCCTTCAGACTGAAAGTCGACTTTTGCTTTCCGCTACGTTACTTTCGACCCATTCAGCGGGCCACGTAACGCGATCAGCTTTCTGAATAGAAGATTCGTTTATTCAGGCCGGCCTGATAGCATTCGCCAGCGAGAAAACGCGCGCGATCTCGTTCCCAGCTGAACAGGTGTGCCGCTGAAGTGATCCGCGGAGGTTTTCCTATTTCCGCTCATTATTCCTTCTTTTTCTTTTAACAGACGGAACGGGTTTCGTTGTTCTCGTTAAAAGTTATGAAACGACACTTTCCTCGGTACGATCATCCGCGAGACGCCATCATTTGTAACTTCCCAGGGCGAGCACGAACTAAGCCGAACGACTGGATAGCGTGTAAGTTTATTCGATACCGTAATGAGATCAATTACTGTTGGCGGCCGGTAAAAGCGCGTTTAATGATATTACCTGAAAATCTTGCCGTTACGAGAATGCTGATTAACGTATATACACATAAGAATAATGACACGAATGTACGATTTACGTCGACTCCAATTGTACCGGAATCCGTGAGCCAATTAAAAAATAACGATTATTCGTGGTAATGGTTTCTGTTGTTTCATTTCGAACACCTTCTGCTTCTAATTACACTTAACGATTCGTTGCGTGTATTTTTTTGTGATATTATTCCGACATAAATTAGATAAACAGGAATTTATGTTTCTACTACTGCGATCTTAAATCTGAGAAATGAGTAAATGCTTATTTCTGCATAATTTAGGACTGAGGTTCGTTTATATGTATGACTAGTACTGTTTCTGTATGTTAAACGTAATAAGAAGATAATAAATTTATAGTAAAATACATAAAACATGCTATTACTCTAAAAAAATGCACAAAAACCCATCATTTTCATATGTCTTGAAAATTGCTATCGAGAAGTCATCTTCAGTTTTATATAGCTGTCACATTTAAAAACAGTCATTAGCAAAGTTGTAGAATTCATCAACAAAGCTTGAAAGAAAACCAATTGTACAGAAAAGATTTCTGCTTTATCAACCCCTTGGCCTACAGTATCGTGCCAGACTCAAAGATGTCGAACTGAATTTGGAATAAAATTAAATATTACTTTTCTCTGATCAGTCATTAACCTTCGTAATAGACATAGAAAAAGCATCCAAATTTCTTCTTCTCTTAACGAATTATTAACGATACTGTAGTTGTATCGATCATAGTTAAGAAACAATTCATAAGACAACGGTTGAAAACAACACTGATCAATATTTACTTAGCAGTCGAAGTGTTAATTCGGACAATCGACGCTCGATTAAAATCACGTTTGCGAAGAAAAGAGATTGAATGTTCACAGATGGCTTTTCCCGGCAGGCCCCTGGGGAAAAGAATCGCCAGCAGACCTCGATGCATCGACATATGCTAATCGTTCGGTAATCTCTCTCAGGGTAGCAATGTCCAAATACATTTCCTTTGTCTATGAATGCATCCTTGATGTGATATAGAACAGTCATTTGCATCCCTGTTAGTCCCAGGAGTCACGATCCGGCTTCACTTCTCTGTCGATAAACAGTATCCTGGGTACCTGTATAAGCGCGTCTCAGTACACAACCGTATCACCGTATCGCCTATTCACCTGTACCATCGATGAATACACGGTCATTCCTCATACCTTACGCGTCTACTTAGTGGCACTTAAGCAAATTCCCCCGTTCTTGCTGGGTATCGCCAAACAACCCCACTAGCATCCACGTGAACAGTTTTGACATAAGCTCGGGCTTAACGTAACGATATTAGGATCGATTTGACCTATCCCGGCTGATGGCGCCGTGTAAGTAGTCGTTGTAACTGTTTTACAATTATACAGCGACACGCGTCTGTCGTATCGAAAATAATGGTTTCCCTTCGATTCCTGGCTTGGAAATAATTCAAATAAATCGAATTTATTTGTGCTTGCTAGATATGCATCTATTATAATTTTTATCGCAACGTGTATCTTTCTGCATGGGAACAATCTGTATATTTCTGGAGAAATTCTAATTATAATGCTGTATGCATCGAGGAATAAAGTTGTAATTATTCGAACCGTTTGATTAAAGTGTTTGTAAATAGCGTTATTAAGTCTAATATTAATTCAATTGTTCGATTGTGATCTTACTGAGATAAAAAATATGATAGTTGTTTCTTTTTTGTTAATATGTGTACAATATAAATGAAATATATAGAATGAAAGACAAATTGACACGTGGAATAACGCGTGAAATGATGTTTAGAATTTCTGCATTAGTTACGCTAATTAGAATTCCAGTCCCTTGAATAGGAAATTCTATTTCCACAATTTGGAAAGCTCGCAGACACTTATGAAATCGTAGTTACAACTAACGTCGACCGTTATCCGGCCAAAGAATCTCCTGTGTCCAAGCGTAACGGTTAATTTAAATCTGATTGCAATTTAACCATGCCCCCAATTCTAACGTTCCTTTAATTGAATCTGCACTTAACGTCTACTTTATCACGACGCTAATTTCAATCCCACACTCCCCACAATTCAGACCGCGGTTAACGTTACCGCTACGCACCAATTAGCATACAATGTGAATGGTATACTCGGCGAGAAACGCTAAGTACGCGAAGATATTCGAGCACGATACTAATTGACCATTACAGGGAATCTCGGGTCTGGTGTCTCGTTCCATCGACACAAAATGTTTAAACATTTTACATTTCACGTTACTACGTTGAATTTTGCTTTTACCAATCGACTACATTAAGCTTAATCTATGTGTTACCTACCCTGAAATATTATTGGAGATGATTTCAATGGAAACTTCAACTTAAACAGAAAACGTTTGAACATTTTACATATCACGTTACTACGTTGCATTCTGTTTTTAGTAATTAACTATGTCAAGCTTAATTTACTTGTTACCTATCCTGAAATATTATTAGAGACGATTTAAATGGAAGTTTCAACTTAACAAACTGATGGAGGGCAATTAAAAGCAAATATTCTAAAAGTTGTTTAAAGGTTATCAAGGATTGACTTTTAAAGTAATTAAACACAACTGACATTACTAGGAAACATCACTCTTTTTCCTAGTAATGTTATTGCGAATTTATAATTTGGTTACCTAATAGAAGGACATTGAAAATTACTTGTAGTAAATCAAACAAGAGAGACGAATATGAAGCTTATTAGTGAATAATTCTAAATCCTGATAGAAAATATTGTTCACAGAAAAAATAGCGGAATCTTGAGCATTTTTATGTTAAGACTAGGTGCTTTTAACATGCAAATTTGCTGACACAAACATTCATACGTCTCTCTCGTTACTGTACAATGCAATACGCTGTTGAATTAAAATTAAATGTATCCCTACATTTACAGACATCTACACGTGCATTAGTGTTAACATTAAATACACCATAATGAACATCGTCACATGGAACATACAATTTGTATGATCAAGTGAAACAGAAACTCATAGAATAATAATAATAAAACGAAAAGCAGCGATCTCATCGCAAAAAATTGAAACAATGAATACATAGGTTGCTGCAAAAGTTTCTAAGGTTGCCATCCAATTATTTATTTTCGTAAAACTCGACATTTATAAGTTTAGAAATTACTGGCACGATACAACGGAAGATTTGTTAATGCTGAAGGAAAATATCTTGAAAACAATAAAACCATTAGTTCAAACTTATTCGTGATTTTTCTTATACTTTCCCAAAAATTTTCCAGCAATCCATGTATTAACTTGTTTTTGAGTTTCACATAGTGTTCTTTTACAGATGACACTGTTCTTTCTAAAAAGTATGCTGTTGTTTCGAGATCACGACTAAATTGCATTTAATGATTAACTGCATGCACTCAAATCAACAGCCCATTCCGACGGCCTGCAGTCGCATGCTCTACGGATGATAAGAGTATTAGCATCAAGCTACTTCGCGCGACAATTCCGCGAGAAACATCGTTCTCGCGAGATTTTCCCGTATTTTCCGTCAAAACAATGTAATCGCCGCGTAACCTACAACTTGCACCGTTGCATAATCTCTTGCTTAATACTGTTGACTCAAGTTTATAGAAAGAATCCTCGAAGCCCTGAACACATAACAAATAACACGTTCAAAGGATGAAAACAATCCGAAAATTTGTAGATAATTTACTCAGTCGTAATTTACTCGTTTAATAATCGTTTCTAAAATCATTAATAACGAGGACAATTAACAATAACAATGACGATATCAGTGATACTATACTACTTTCTAATGAGAAAGTATCCCGTGATATATTCATAATAATCTTCGAAAAGAATTTACCAAATGTCCTTGGATGAATTGTAAATATTGTAGAAATTAAGAAAAAACATTTCGCATAATAAGCATCTGTTTACAAGTAATTTAACATCAACAACAGACTTTAAAGCTACGTACATATCGATCTAAGCGGTGGAATGATGGAGACTTTTAAGCGAACCACGTATTTACACTCACATGCGTTGAATTAACCTGCGGTTATCGTGGATAACCAGAGAAATTCTACCACGCGAATAAATGTCATGATATAATATTCGGAAGCGTGCTATAAGTGCCATTGCAATGGTATTTGTGCTCGATTGTTTCGAACATTCATACGTTGCACAAAAACACGGTCATCTAGACGATGGTTCTTCTGCCCGAGTATTTCTCAATGAAAGTAGATACGAATCAAAACACTTTGTAGTATGATAATTAAATAATACACAAATACTTGACGATACTATTTATTAAAAAGCGCTTTAATCAAATGGAAATATTTCTTGCATTGTATTATTAATTTCATACGAATGTAGAACACGTAAATGCGAAGAAGTGGTGAAATAAAATTTTTAATAAAGTCCCCACTAGGTTTTATTTTAGTTTTATCACCGAGGACCGTTCAAGAGAAACTTACACATTCCCGTTGGCGTCTATTTCTGAAATACAATTCAGGAAATCGCAATGTGTCTAACGCAAAGGTGCATAATTGTGATATTTTAATGTATACCTACTACGTGAAGCATAATAATAGAGTAAAATAATAATTGCCATTTTCATTTCACATTTATTAATTGTTCCGCCTGCAAAGAGAATCAAAATTGATTACAAAGTTGTATCGCAGCACATTTGAAATGAGCAATTTCTGAAATAATTTCACTTCTCGCTGTTGTATTAGACATCGCTCGATACAAACGTTATTCAACTCGGAAATTGAAAATTTGTTTTAATCAACCCTTTCATTGTGCGCCAGGCATGATGAGATGCTTTGAATTTTAACATAGATTCAGTATTACCCGGAAACTTGTGCTAAATAGACATTCCAAACGAAACACCTCTAATATTGTACTCGTGAAAAATAATAATCTTTTATAATAGTAAATAATTATAATCTTCTTACCATTCGTCATTAAATGAAATAGATCGTCGGTTATTTTTGACGATAGTTTATATTAATATTTCAAAAATTATAAATATCTTCGTAATTAGCTATATCTAGCAGCGTAGAAAGGAATGAAGAACGAAAGAAATGACGTGTAATCAGGCTTCAATGGAAAATACGTCAAAATGAAAACGTACCCAAAGTTTCGGGTTGATTTAAGAAAATGTAAAGAGCCCCTGACGAATTTTTACCGGTTGTGCATTTGAATCTATAATGTCCCCGCCATGTGTGCGCGCTTTTATATTTTAGAAATGCGAACGTGAGATGAGAAGCGTGAACGGGCATTCATCATCGTGAGCAGTGCTCGCTGAAAGAAACACTCTCAGTGTGCGATAAAAGCACTCTATCTTTAAAATAAATCAAATAAAGGCAACGACTGTTAAAGCTGTGAACTGGGGAAATCTGTGGAACAGGTTTTAATAGAAGGCTGAATCAATGTGTGTGCACCTGCTCAAAGTGAAGTCACAGATTCGAAAAATGTACAGGTATTTCGTGTCATGAGACTTTTAATATGAACGTAGAAAAGTCTTTAGAATTAACACGGTTTCGGTATCGTGCTTGATATTAATAAAGCTCACAAATTTATTGGTCTGTTACATAACACTAGTCATTTACAATAAAAATTGTTTAATATGACTTAATAAATGAAATGCATTCAACGTAAAAATTCTTTGAAACACTGATGTTTCAAAAATTATTCCGCATTTGTATCTTTGTTGATTATATTTAAGAGGCATGTGCATGAGAAAATAACTAAGAAAATTAAAAATTATTAAATGGTTAAGTACAATAAATTCATTGGTAAAGAAATGTTTAATATTCTGTATCCATTGATCACATAGCTCTCTGTATTTTGGAGCTGTGAGGTTTAAAGATGGCGAGCAGTGACGTACAATGGCGAACAGTATCGAACGCTGACGAACAATGGAAATAATATTGATGGGTGACTTTGATTCTCAATGAAGAAAATATTAGTTATTCACTGATGCATAGATGAAACATTTCTTTCCTTCTTAAATTTGTCTTTCTTCTTTTCATTTAATTTTTGTGTGCCATTTAAATTCTTATTTCAATTTCAATTTCATTCGATTTGGAAGGAAAAAAAGAATAGGAAGGATTGTTTTATTTGCGTGCTTTAAAGTTGCACAAACTATCAAATATTTTTTAATTTCTTGATTTCTTGTATATTCTTTATTATTCTTAGTAGAATAAATGTAACTCAGTAAAGCGTTACGTACAAATGGTCCATTAACGAACCTGAATTAATACTCCTTAGTGTTTAATGATGCGATTTCAACATCCTTAACTCAAAACACTGGTGGAGCAATGCTGTCCACGGGTGGTACTGTGTCATAATTTAGACTCCCTCTACGTGTTATTGTTATCAAAGGATAACGACAGTTGTGAAAGACAGCTGAGATTCTCTCATCCGACGCAGATGGCAGCGGATGGCGTTATGCTTACCATTTCAGCTTCCTTGACAACTGAGACAGAATAGAGGAACACCGATTTACTCGGGGATAGAGCTTACAAGAACTAGGACACTCTAGTGAAGTATCTAACCGACATTCAGTTTTATTAAAGCACGTTCTGAAATTCTGGCTATCTATGCAATTTTCAATTTCTTTAAAACAACACGTTTGAAAGTCATATACTTTCGATGAAAGTATTTAATGTGTTCAAAGGAACAGAAAATGTTTGCTAGAAATTTTATTGCAATATTTAGTTTTCTATGCATTACATTGTCAATTACACTATGACAACCTTGCTTGTTCGTAAATACATAAATATTTACAATCTATTTGCGAAGGTCATCTTTTTCGTTTCAATAGAAATAAACGAATTAATCCAGCAGTCACTAATAATAATTAGCTCTCATTATTTTGTTGTCACTGGTGATAATAGTTTAGAATTGAATCATATTATTAATTCATATTGCAGTAGTTATAAAGTATGTTAAGCTTCTCGTTCACATTCTTTCAATTTTCTACATAATTATATTAGCTATTAACTCATATGTACTTCTCTTTTTACACGAAGAAAAGATTTTCTTAGTAAATTTCCTAAGCAACATTGATCACTGTGCCGTTAACGGGGATATAGTCGACAGAGTGGCAATCAGCTAAAACCTACCCCTTCTTGGACTGTTGAGTTCATAAATTTATCGTGTCGGATAAAATGATAGTACGCGCTTCAAATTTTCATGTTCCGTAAAATTGGTGAGAAAAATAATGCAGCGCGTGCTATCGGTGTATGATACCTTCGTCTAGTAAATAACACGTTGGAAGATAAGTTATGCCCGACGAATTTCAATAAAAGCAGGTAATAGCATGTCGCACAAGGCGTTCAGAAATAATGAACGGGAAGATTTATTAAGGATGCATCGATCCTGGGGCATTGATAAGGAGTGTTGGATGATTTCAGAATGAAAAGAAGACGACAAAAGAAGAAAATGTTCTTACAAAAACAATTATCCAGCAACTTATCTATTTCATTACATACACATAGATATGTTAATGATTATATTCACTTTTCATACAATACGGAAAAATTACTATATACAATATTTTAAGAGGTACATACTTTGTAATTTTTCATTTATTTGTTTATTATACTTAATTATAAAGCTATTAAAACAATAAAATATATATTCGAGACCAAGATGACAGAATAATTTAATTTATTATAATATTTCAATTTCATTGTAACTTTTGTATACTTTACAACAAAATTCTTTTTCCCAGTTTATTCGACTACAGTGAAGCTAACTTATGCAAGACTTTTTAAAAATATGCATTATGTAATAACGCCAAGTGCATGATTCAAATTATGTTGTTAGAACGAGAAATATTTTAGAAGATTCAAACTAACAATGTGATTAAGGGAACCAGGAAATCTGGCAAGCACGTTAGTACTGCATTCGTTAGATTCGTAAATATTTAAAGATTCCATTACGGTCTACAGAGAACGTGAATCATGCTTTACGGTGCAATTCAACACGTCGCTCATGTGTATTTCATGTTGATCTTTTGCGCTCGGGTTCATCATCAAAAATAAGATAACAATCTGAATTATTCTTTTGTTATTTGTTTAATGACTGTAAATGCTTACTCGAATCTGCACTTTCGTCGGGCAGATTTATATAATAATAAATTAAACGAATATTTCCTTCGTTTACCAGAGATTCCGATGAAAATTCTTATTAAATAATAATTATGTAATCAATAAATAATACTAATATACAGAAGAAGAACAGCATATTATTCTACAGAGTGGAAAAGGATAAGTAATAATAATTACATACGCATATAAGTATCCAAAACTAAAAATAACAGCAAATAAAATGGTAAATGTTATATTTTGTTAAATATAATTTATCATAGTTACTGTCGTTCCATGTACATTTAATTATTCTCAATGAAATCGTGCATTATAAGAGTGACAAATTTGTGGAGATTTATCAACGAGCAATTTACTTACACAAAAATTAGCATTTTGCTGTTTTTCAATTACATTCTTTCAGATATATGCAAGTACATACGTACCTACATTATTTTGTAACAAGATTAGAACCGGTTTGTCTGCGGGAAAGAAGAATGAGTCTTTCGCAAGCCATGCTCTGCATCTCCATGGCTTTAAAGGATCACTCCCAAATAAACATGCAGGAAACATGCTAATTACGTGCTCACAATCCCATGTTCTTGATGATAATCCTCGTTAATATAAAAGGAACTTTAGGATACAACCGGAGTACGTATTCTACATGCTTACGAGAAATTCTAGATTCTCTGTGGATTATTCTGTCTCATCATGAATATTCCCAAGGAGGGACCGGAAATTCTAGGAATCCTCTAGTTTGTTATTACACCGAATTCCTGTAACTTTGTGGCCACGCAACAAGATAGAAAAAAAAACTGTTCACCGCGGATGCTGGGAATTAATTGTATGGTTTTCAAAGAAAAATTTTGCATAAACTCTTTCATGAACATCGTTAACGTTGTAGCATCCAGTAACTTTTGAAGCTACGTTTTCCGCAATGTTGAATATAAATTTAAGCGAGGGAGGAATATTTTGGCATTCTAATCATTCGTTTAAACAACTGCTGGTTCAACCTTAATTAAACTGCGAATACTTATATAAATTTCGAACGTTAGACACAATTATTACTCTTTCAAACATTGCTTTGTTACCATCAATATATTATTAACCCATTCGCTGCTAGCATTTGTTTCAATATTTGATTAAATAAAACATATCGTCTATGCGACATACAATTAATATTCAAGAAAAGAAACCTCGGCTTCCTGTATAATATATCACGCAATACAATATTAACACTAGATTTACGGAACCCGTTAATTTGACAGATATTGAATTTTTTAAACATTATCTGATAAATAACGGTTTAAGTTGATTTTGATTCGTGCAATGATGCAAGTATGCATTGTAATTCTCTGGTTTTGAATGTAGTTTCCTAGGAACAATATAATAAAGCGCAGAATGAACATCCGTAAATTGTTAAATAAAAACACATGTGAATATGTCTCGAGGTCGACAGACTATCGAAACTAGAATTAGAATTCGAATGCTTGGTTTGTAGGAATTGTTAGATACTTATATAGTAACGTATAATACGGAAAGACGAGAATGACCAGTCTTTAGAGATAATACATGATCATTCGGACTCAGTGTTTGGAGGGTAGCTTCGCAGAAGATGCTCGAAATCAGTAACGCAATAGGCGCAACGCGGCGCAATGCAGATAACGTGACTTGATCATGCAACATCGTAGCAGTGAACGTGTTAACATTTAAATATAGACATGAATTGAACTTTTAACCAGTTCACTGGGTATAACGAGTATACACGTCGTCTTAAACATTGAAATGATATAATTCTTCCAATGATGAATTCTTTATTTTTTCGAATAAACGTGTAATTCTTCTTTGTTTTGCTTTGGTTTTTCATTAAAATATACCTTAGACATAATATACTCTGAATATACATTAAAGGACTGTCGAAAATCTTATCTCTCCGTAACTTCACCACGACTTTCAACTTTTATTACAGAATGACATGAAAATTTGGCTAACATTTTATTGATATATTAAATTAGTCTGTAATAAGTATCTTAAACTTTTCTCAAATTCTCACAAAACTCTCAACAACGAACGATCAATACTAATCACAAAACGTTGCCGGCTACGTTGGCAAAAAATCATATTGCCAATAAAGGGTTAAAGGTTAACACCATTTTTCTTAAAAACTATTATTCGCTCATTTATATCTTAAAAATTAGAGATTTTAAAGTAGATAATCAGAATACAATGAAAACCAACCCGAACGTTTACCGAACAATTCATATAAAATTCAATAAACACCGAATCGTCTCATTCCTGGTTAAATCCAGTGTTAACGCGTTGACTGCCGCACGATTTTGCCGAGACAAATATCAAGAATGAAAATAATGTAACATCAACTTATGCCATCGAATTACGTTGTTATTATTACAGTTTTGAATTGTTGAATGTCAGTGCATTAAGTTGTATTACTTATAATATAGGAGAGTTTTCAAATAATCATCGTTTAATCGAATGAATCATAGTAATTCGATTTGGTTGAGGTCACCGGTGACCCCCGTGGCATCCAAGGTATTAAACATGTCGAAACACATTGAATATCTCAAACAACATCGTCGATAAGCGGCGTGTTGACTGCTGGAAAACATAGTTCGACAGGTTAGGAAAATGGCGGCGATCAAGCCCATCGTGAGCGGTGATCGCTAGACTCCCGCCGCGTCGTCGTATCGCTGATGAAAGCGGTGCTTACACGGCCATCGGGAAGGCGCTTTACGAGGGAGCGTAAAAGTGGACCAGCCGTAAAAGTGGTGGCCGGATGAAATCACAATTGCTTAATGAATTTGCGGGGGGGCTACACGGTGAATTGGGGTCGGTGCCGCCTAACTGCGCTCGCATTAGCTCGTCCCTCCCGGGAGAGAAAGAGAGAGGTCTCGCAGCGCGGAAGGGCGAGCCGGCGAGGGTGAGGCAGGGGGTCGGGGACTATTACACCGAATTCGGCCAGGAATTTGCATATATAACACAAACGGAGACCCTGGCTGCGCGAGAGGAGACAGGGGAGGCTGGATAAGTGGCTGTCTTTGAGTAGCTGAAACATAAGGATTATTCAATTAATATATTCATTGAAGCACGCCGCGCGCCTTTAGGTGATCCGGCCTTGCTGTGGCACGGAAAAATGGGTCGCGTTTCGCTGGTTTAATGATAATGCCCGTCGGTATGATACAACGCGCGCGGCGTGGCAGTTAACGGCGGCCTGATTGATTGAAAACGACGTACTTCGTAGCGGGCCGCTATTAGACGTAATGTCAACGTTGGCCGCGTCGTGTAACCCAAAACGGGGGCGGGGATTAATTGGGTTGTATATTTCCGGATATCGGACGGATTGTTTAGAATTTGTCAAAGAACGCGGATCGTACCGTCGACGTGCAGTAATTAATAGAATAATTCAATGGTTCCTCGTGGATGAAGTTTCGCGCTGCTCGAACTCGATATGTTTTTACTGTTCGATTGAAAGTTTGCAGTCGAGGGTTCTTTTAATGGGAATATTTAAATCGGTTTTTTGGCGAGATATTGGGGACGGTTTTTTGAAATTGATTAATGGGGAGGATATGTAAATTAAACATTTTGTTTCAGTATTTTGTATATTGGAAGTGAGAGTTACTTCTTGATAGCGAAGGATTAAAGATGACGTATTTTTATGTTGTTTTGTTTTTGGGAATATTTGTTGAACTTCAATCGTGTTTATTTATATAAATGACTATTTTTATTATTATTAAATACTGAATTATGATTGAATTATAAAATAATCATTGATTTGTTGGGATATTAAAACAACAGTGATTTTATGTCTTGTAATGTATATTTGATAGCATACTGATTTAATGAAGATGATATCACATAAATTCTCAGAAATTAATGCAAAAATTTTTTGAACTACAAATGAATTATTATATTATTACAACATAGAATCAGACGCATGAAATTTATCGTTATTCCGATTAATATATTGTTTCCAATGTAACTTCGGTAGTAGTTAATGATATGATAATATTGAAACTAGTTGAATATAATTACATCTATTTACGTATAACAATATTAATAATAAAATAATTCATTTGTTACGATGCAAACGGTAACATTAACTGTATATGATAGCAATTAGTGTAACGAAACTTGTATTCATTAAAAAAATATTACATTATTACATGTATATTACTTAATTGCTTATCAAATTCTGAAACAATCGTAAGTTATAAAGTAGCTGAAAAAAACCAATTTACTTAAAGAATAAATAGTACACTATATTATTATTAATAGTAAATTACTAATAGTGAAGGTCATTATAGAGGTAACATTATCATTTAGCTAAAGAATTAAGTGATCTTTTATGACATAGACTATAATGCAATTAACAGGCACAGCAATTATAAAAAAACTAGTTCTCTATTAATCATCCATCACGTGTTATAAATTTAAAGGCTTCCGTCCTTTGTCGTCAATAATATATTCTTATACGGAGAACGTCCAATAGATCTAGGTCAAACTAGTGCTCGAAAACAGGTAAAAATAGAAAAAATTTGTGAAAAACGAAATCCAATAATGGCAAATATACGAGGTTACTTTCAAACGCTTTGTTACATAGTTTGATGCGCCTATAAAGCGGAATGGACACTATTTTTAAGATCAGTGTCATATATCTTCCGATCAATCGTTCGATAAAAGTAATAAGATACATTTCAAAAATATTAATTTCGAAATTATTTGATTAAAAAACAAAATATAATATTTTGCCTCGAGATATCCACTACGATAATGTACATAAAATTCCAATAACTGTGTAATTACTACTTATAAGACTACTAATTAAGTATCTCCTAAATCTCAAAGTCTTTCTATTTCTTCAAGAAACGTAGCTTTAATCATTTTACTCTAGAGCTGTGCTTAACGTTTCATTTCCGTTTTCTAATTTCAAACATCAACGAATTATCGTGTCACGCTGCTTGTAGTAGACCGTACAGAAATGATTAACAGTGCACATGTAACGTATCTTAAACATAATATCGATGTAATCCCATAGTCTGAATTAATGCATTCATCGGCACGGTCAAATTGCATGAAACTCCCAGGAATTCGGTGGCAGAAATCATAAAATTTATACGATGCTAACCATTACGACACACGTTAAAGCTCACGCCGCCTCTCACCCCCGAAAATGAAATTTAATGCCCTCCTGAGAAATATCGTAATCGGCCTACATGTGGTTCAATCGTGAACGTTGCGCAGCCTGCGAACGTACGTAATTTACGCCTGATAGATTTATTATCTATTTCTCTGATATAATTTACAATTAACTTATATCGCGATAAAAAGGAATCAAATGTTCAGAAAAATTTGAATCGGTCCGTGTGCAATTTATACAACCGTTTCGCCTCGTTACCAACGTTACGATCCTTTTACAATCACTTTCATTCATTTCACCCGGTATTCAGAATATTTTTCAGACACGGTCCCTTACGCAAGAATTTTATGCATAAACACATAAAACAAATTCACGTGAATATCCGCGGTCCGATTATCGTATCAGTGTTTCGAGAAATTGTATAAAAAGCAGATTTCGAATAACGAAAAGTATCAATTCGGACGATCATTGAATTCTGTTTTCAATTATTTCTGTATACCTGTAAAGTCAATTGATGAATGGGAGAAACCAGTTCATGAAAATAACGTTGTTTATTACGCTATTAAATAAAGAACGAAGTTAAGGAGAAGGAATGTGAAACAGCGAGGAAGCAAAACGTAGATTTTTGTTTGCACAAATTAGTTAATTATGAAAGAAACCGGGTGATATTACCGGAAATGCGGTCAATAATTTAGATGTAGGTCCATTACGACAATGAACGTGACTGCGTCTCAAAGTATCGACGCAAAGAAAAAAATACCACAATAGAATGAATATTTTATTTCCGTTGATTATTCACTCTCCTGAAAAACAGAACGTGTTTTCCGTCGAATTTCACAATATTTTCTGAATAAACTACATCCTCTGGAAATAACAATTTGACAGCAGGTGAAGTTACCGGTTGGCAAGAAATATTTTATTTACCGCAGTCAATTAACAAATAAAATTCTCCGCTGATATTTCGTGACGTGTTCCTGCGGATATATACGCTACAAGCAAATATGTACATATATAAATAAATACTTGAATATTGATGGATTCGGTTGCACGAGAAATTTTTATATTCGCGGTATCAGTGTTTCGAAATCTAAATTGATTATATCCAGCGACGATTGGCGCGAAGATAATCCCATGTTATCTAGATTAAAATCTCTACGCGTCGTTTAAAAGTATTTAGTTATTGTTCATGACATTTTCACTTGTGTTAAAGGTGTTAGATATGATTATGATTTAATTATCTCGTTTTTCATATTTCCTTTCGTACTCTTTTTAATTACGACACAAGGTACAAAGATTCTTCATTGTGTTATTTTATTTATTAAGATAAAAGTTACCGTTTTATTTTCCACTTCGTATTCATTGAAAAAGATCATTAATTAATTAATATTTCATATAAAACTTCTTCGAAAACTGTATAAATATTTTCCATCTCCTGCTGCGTTAATTTACATTTATTAGTTAAACGAGATTTATACATGGTCAATACGTCATTTTGCTTGAAGGAGACGAGCAGAACGAAATTTAGATATTTTGTTCGTGCAATTATGAACTCGGAGTACGTCTCCGTGTATATTTAACGTTTAAATATTAAAATCTAAATGAAATTTCCGTGGCAAGTGCACGGAGGAACATCATACTCTTTGTGTCGCTCCGCGAAAACTAGGACATCGGTAGTGTTGTGGAGCATTTAAATGTTGCCCTCGACTCCACTGTTGATAAAATTTCTTGGCAAAATTGTCTCATCTGTTTGCCGAAATGAAAAGGAAAATAAAGAAGGTAAAGGGGCGAATCGAATTTCAAAATATTCGAAAAATATCGCAACGCGGCGGAACGTTGTAATTCCTTTATGGTATTTGATCTGCGAATAAATCTACACACACACTTCGACTCGATGAACTTTGATTTATTCCGCCTCGCTATGTTTTATTGGCAGCAAGCCAGTTTATGAAGCGGCCGTAATAACGTTTAACCACGTTCAGCATAATTCCGTACAGGGATCGCACAATTGTAACATTTGTCATGAATAAAACGACGCTTTCGCGGGAAGAGGGCTGATTAATGTACTCCGAATCTTGTGAGTCTCCTCGAATGTAATAATCGACCTTTCATAGTCTTGCGGATTTGTCGTTTTCAGTTGTACAGAAGCATTTTGACAGAGAGTACTGCATAAGTTATTAAATTATATAAATCATCTGTTAAATATCAAAATTTGATATTTAACCCTTTGCACTCGGGAGGTGATTCCCAGTCATCATTTGATATGACGCAATGAAACAATAAAATCTGATATTTAATGTCGAACTTTGTATAACGCCTCGATACGTGAATTATTGGAATAAAATAGCTCTGTTCCTCAAGGTCTTGTGATTCCCCTTCGAGTTAGTTCCAAAGAATCGTCTTTGACTTGTCAAAAACAAAGGGTTAATATTATACCTTATATAACGCATCAATTTAAGAAATATTGAAATAAATTAGCTTTGTTCCTCGATATACGTATAATTTCCCGTCGGTTAGTTCCACAAAACATCGTATTTATCTCATCCGAAAATTTTAAAATATTTCTAGTAAAAAACTTCGTGCAAAGAGTTAATTGGAAAAGTAGCGTTAAGTAGTTCGTCAAATGATGAACTCATAAGCACATTCTAAATTACAAAAACAAAGAGCAAAGATAAGAAAAAGTTAAATATTTAATATTATTGTGTAACGATTTACATACATAATGTCACATAATACTGTAAATTCTCCAAAATATTCGACTTCGAGTGTTTTCATTACACTAATCTGAAGCCATCAAATTTACTGTTAATTATTATTAAATTCGAATAATGAGGATCTTTTAGAATACGAAACCCTCTCATATTTTTATTGCTGTATATATATGTTTATCTTATACTTTGATAACAAACGAAATTGCGATTGGACGAGTAAGGTACAGAACGATCGAAATTCAGCAATGCTTCACTAACTGTCGCAGTCTCGGGACCGACAGGTGTCTCAGAAATTAACCGCTGTTATCTGTTTTCGGCTTACTCGCCCCTGAGTCGAGACGTCAGAGATGAGAGCGAGAAACAGTGACAGTGAGTGAAATACACTTTGTTAGTAATCTGCTATTATCATCAATTGCTGGCCACTGATAATGCGAGAACTAAACATCGGTGCATATGGTTTAGCCAGCACGATTTAAAATTCTTTAGATACCTATTCGAATAATATTCGTCAGGTGAAAATACATAAAAAAAAAACTAACAGTATCAATGTAACAACGGCGCAAATCACTTTCAGAAAATTAAATAATCAAACGGTTATAAAGTTATAAACACGTCAAGGTCATTCCAAGGTCACTTTCTATATTTCACTTGGAATACAATATTTTTATTAAGAGTATTCAATTATTCTTATTAAATATCCAATTAAAGCTTGTTCCGTAAACACACAGAAAGTGGTCGAACGTTTAATTCCAATAAACACAGAAAGTAATAATATTCTGATGACATAAATTCTGTGATGATACAGTGTCGTCGTCGAATATGTATTTCGAAAAATTACTGTTCCAGAGGGTATCTCGCGTGGCATATTAATGAAAACTTCGGGTACAGTGCGGCGTGTTGCCGTTCCACGAGTTTTCAAACGTTGCCATCGGCCCGTCCAATTTGGTAACGCGCTGTAAATTTTTATAACGCGCTCGTACAGAAATTTCGGGACGTCAACAAACAATCAGCTCCCGTACCGTAAACATCGATTCTAACGAGCTCTGTTTCTAGCGTGTAATTGTGCCCGCAGAGTATCAACAGTGCGTACACAAATACCCATAACTATAAATTACAAGAAAGCAATTTCTGCATAGCCCTCACAATAACGCCGGTGTCTGGGGAGAACGAACAATATGAACCGCGGCCGAGTGCAGATGTGCAAAATGGTTTAAATTGCGTGCGTTTCGCGCGGCAAACTTACGAATTTTTTAATTCGCGGTCAGCCTTGCTCGAAAATCCATTTCGGAATGTTATTCGACGCGCTCGCGCCGCATCACGCCCCCCGCGAGGGACGTTGGAAATGGAATTTTTCATTTTGCTTGGCGTTCGGCATTTGACGTTTTGAACTGTGTGTCTTGTTTACAGTATCGATTCACCTCTTGCCTTACGATTTAATTTCGTAGGTGCATTTGGTAGAACTGTTTATTTAGTAGAATTATTTATATTAATAATGCACTAGTAAAAGAAAACATTCCATGTTCTTTCTATGTCTAAATTTAGTGTGAACCATACAAATTACTCATAATAATGTTTCATTTACACTTAACACAACTCAATAACATTTACGTTTGTTAAACCATATTCAAAATCTTCGCCTCGTGTCTGATACGATATTGTAAGGCAAGGGGTTAAACGGAATTTTAGAGGCTGGTTCTCGCATACTGCTTCGAATTATTCTCTAGATTCCAGACTGTCGTTTAATCTATTCTCTGGATTGGCCTCTAGATATTAACCAGATTATTCCCTGAACTATTCTTTAAATTACTCTCTACTATTCTTTAGACTGTTATCTAAACCTACAACAAATCCATCACTACTCTCTTTCAAGCTTACAAAGTTCAAAAGAAAGGGTGAATAATCACTAACAAGCTGTATTAGGCTCATCGACCGTCTGGATGTCTAACTTAGAAGCAGCGAATAGTTCAGCTCAGTTTCAAAAAACAGTTCACGGAAGTAAATAGTTCATCCAACACCTTCCCAGTGTCTTCTTCCTATCAAGGCCCCATACGTATCCCGTGTTGAATTGATCCAAAAGAGGATAACATAGAACCGTGCTAGACAAGTAAAGCTGATAGCAGGCAACCGAAGCCTGTTTCGAAGAAAACAAGTTAGTCAAAGTGGAAAGTCGGTCACCCGACACCTTCCAGGTGCCTTCTTTCGACCAACGCGCCATACGTGTCCCTCGCGCTGAATTGATCCAAAAGAGGAGGAGTACGTGGGTACCTACCTACCTAGAATTGTGCTAGATAAGAAAGACACGAGCAAGCACGCTGCCGGTTGTCCGCTGCGGAAACCCGACGCAGTTAATAAGGTGCTCATTCAGTACCGCTCGTATATCACGCCATTGTACTGTAAGCGGCTGTGTTTGTGAGAGCCTCTGCTCCATCATTTTCTCGGGACAGAAGATAGGGGACTCGTGGGTCGCTCTTATCTGTCCTGCAGCGCCGCGCCTGCGCTCTATTCGATTCAATTCATTTCGCGGCAACTATAACAAGCCGTTCGCCCCGTAATCCTTGACGTGCAAAACTGAAATAACTTAACTGTTTGTTCGCATGGCTTTTGGGGTGTTATTATTGAAAGATTGCTTTCTTCCGTTTTTGGGGGTGGGAATGTGGTATTTAGGGGTTTGTTGCATTCTGGAAAATTGTTTTTTGGCTATTGGAAGGTTCTTTTTATGTTTAGAGCTATTTACGTTCGAGTCATTTTAGTGGTGTTGTTAAAAGATTGATTTATTCTGTTTTTGGGGTGTGAGTGTGGTATTTAGGGGATTGTTGCATTTTGGGAAATTGTTTTTTGGCTATTGGAAGGTTCTTTTTATGTTTAGAGCTATTTACGTTCGAGTCATTTTAGTGGTGTTGTTAAAAGATTGATTTATTCTGTTTTTGGGGTGTGTGTGTGGTATTTAGGGGATTGTTGCATTTTGGGAAATTGTTTTTTGGCTATTGGAAGGTTCTTTTTATATTTAGAGCTATTTACGTTCGAGTCATTTTAGTGGTGTTGTTAAAAGATTGATTTATTCTGTTTTTGGGGTGTGAGTGTGGTATTTAGGGGATTGTTGCATTTTGGGAAATTGTTTTTTGGCTATTGGAAGGTTCTTTTTATGTTTAGAGCGATTTACGTTCGAGTCATTTTAGTGGTGTTGTTAAAAGATTGATTTATTCTGTTTTTGGGGTGTGAGTGTGGTATTTAGGGGATTGTTGCATTTTGGGAAATTGTTTTTTGGCTATTGGAAGGTTCTTTTTATATTTAGAGCGATTTACGTTCGAGTCATTTTAGTGGTGTTGTTAAAAGATTGATTTATTCTGTTTTTGGGGTGTGAGTGTCGTATTTAGGGAATTGTTGTATTTTATGAAATGGTGATTTTTAACTTCTGGAAGATTCTTTTAATATTTATGGTATTAAAACTTTACTGCATTTTATTATATCTCTTACGGTGAGTGAATTACTTCAATTCTTTGTTTTTGGGGATAATTGAATGTTATATGAAATATAATTTGATTTCGTGGAACGGTGACTTAGCTTTTAGAAGTTCCTTTCAATGTTTATGGTGATTTAACTTTGCTCCATTTTATTGTGTCTCTTATGGTGAAAGAATTACTTGAGTTCTTTGTTTTTAAGGATAATTGTACGTTATATAAAATATAATTTGATTTTCGGAAATGGTTGTTAAATTTATGAGTTCACGGAGTATTGATGGAAGAATGGGGGAGGTCCGTTAATGGAGATCTCGGGCGGTTTCTAAATTTCGGTAATGCGCGACCTAAATTCGGTGAAGTCAGGATGATGGCACGCGATGCGGGAACGATGCACACGTTTTTACGGTTTCGGGGAAAAAATTCAAAGTAACGGCACCGGTCGCAGCTGTGTCTTGAGTCTGCGCGAGTTTATGACACGTGAACCCCTATTGAGAAGCGGAAAGAAATTCCAGACACACCGTTCTTAAAATGGAGTTTGAAACTATACTGGCAATGAATGGAAATATTGAAGTAAGTTGCAAAACTAACAAATTGAATTAACAGATTTTAACTTCGGAAATAACAAATGAGTATTTAACTTACTGTAATCAACCTGTTTTCTGGCGTAAAGCTTCTACGAAACGAATTCAGACCAATTCAAAAAGTGAATACTCAACCATTTGGATATTCACCTTTCCTATCTTTAAATCATACAAGAATTATTATAAAATATCTTTGACTCTCATTTTTTTATTAGCAATTATTTATACTGAAGGGATGAGAAATTATATGAATAGACATTTTATAAAATATTTCAGAAATTAATAGATGAAGACAAGAAATTCAAGTTGTAATTCGTGTTTCTCAATGGCAAAATTTTCGAGATTTGATTTTATGTGATATGTTTTCATGAAACTTTAAGATGCTTTTATTCCAATTCCTACAAACAGATTCGAATAAGGTGGAATTTCTGGTTTCATGTGGCAGATATAAGGTAATCATTTAATAAATCGCTTTATATTAAATAATTAATAAGAAACTAATTTAATGTATTAAATGTTAAATAATTATCTACTTATTTGATGAATTGCATATTTAACGAGCAAGTCTAATGTATTTAAATCTTAAATAAGTTAATAATAAGTGCAAATTCTTGTACCGGAAGTATTAAGATAGTAAGCGAAGTTAGCAAGGAGTATTCAATTCAACAAACTTGTTCTTCCGGTAGAGTTTATGTATCCCTCGTTCGTGTCCCAACACTTTGAACTCTCCGTTTCTAAATTAGAGTTTCGAGCTCTGCTCGCTATAAATAGAACTAATGAAATTAACTGGCAAGGTGCATAACGGAAATTCATAATGAAATAAAGTGAGAAAATACCGAAGAAACGATGAGTTTTTTATTTGATTTGGATCTGTATTATATATTTTTAATGCTAACAAATGAAAGAAAGAAGAACTCTATGATATGATAGGAACAGTTTCATTTAAAAGTAAGAATAGAGGTGAATAACATTTACTGTTTCATATGTGTAGAAGTAAGATGAAAAACATAATGAAAATATATTGGTAATGTTCATGCACGCTGTCCAGGCAGTTTAGTGGACGTGGCGTAACACTTTCACACGCCGAATTAACCTTGTGTGAAATAGATGTGATGAAAAAAGGCTTCTCCTTTTCTCATTCGAAAGTGGACTGTATTTGTTGAATATTGAGTGAAAGGAACGTGTATGTGTTTACAAAGTTAAAGTGTGTGTGTTGTCCAGTGAGTACAGCGTGATTAATAATGAACTTGTGATGTATGTCTGTCTGTCTCGTCTCTCAATGTCTCTCTATATATATAAAAATACTGAGATAGGGCGGTGTCCTTAGTGACAAATCAGAAGGCTAAAATGCTCGGGGTGTTGCTAGTTATAGTTTTTTAACCTACGCCCACATTACTAGTAGTGGAAGTAAGGGGTACGTTGTCCCTTCTGACCTGCAAAGGTACCGGTGGCTGTGGGCTCAGGGTTTAGGTCGTTGAGCTGCCGTTTTTTTATGATATGTATCTTAAGCAAATAAACCGTGCCGGAACAGGTGACATACATGTTTCTTTTATATTATATTATATTGTGTCATACTGTGTTATATTATATTATATTATATTATATTATATTATATTATATTATACTATATTATATTATCTTATACTATATTATATTATCTTATATTATATTATATTATACAATATTATATTATGTTATATTATATTGTATCATACTAGTCATATTATATCACGATGTATTATAACAAAACATTTTTCGAAAAATGTGTTGGTTTCTTATTAATAATATTAAAACAATGAAAAAAATTCATGTCGATTAATGATAGATAAAATTAAATAAACATGATATAGAATTTCTTACAATTAGGTACAATTTCCCACGTACCTACTTCTCTGCTGCATTTTCTAACGGAATGAACTTTTTTAAAAGAGGAAAATCTTCCTCTTCGTTCTCTCTATCCGTGAATATGTTTGATTAAAGTGTCTCCCGACGTTTACTACCCCGAAAAATGGGTTATCTTTTAAATTTTTTGCCAGATGCTATAAATCGGACTAGCATTTCAAATTTTTACAATAAAACATCCGACGTATAACAACGCTAATTTAACTTTTTCAATAATTCCCACGAATAAATTTGCAGTTAAACCAAAGTTCAATAAATAAACGAAATAACAAACAAGCGTTAATCGACGTGTAAAGTTTCGAACACTCCTCAGTCTTTCTATGTTTTCACAATTGTAAGAGAGTATTCCCGCTTTAAATCTTCACTTTTGAATGTAAGAATTTTTTTCGATAAAACGATACTAGGTCTCTAAAATAAATCGAATATAGGGATACTGTGCTCTTGCTAACTGTCCCGAAAATCGTGAATCATTGGTAATGTCGTGCGGTACACTGAAAATGTACTGGTGTCGTAGAAACACCCTTAAATCGAGGACAGAAAATCCCACTAGGTTAATGGTCTGTGCGTATCCTACGTACGTGTCCTTTATCAAGTTTCTTACAAATAAATTCCAGGTGTCCTTGCATTTATAACTCCTAGAATTTGTTGAAACTTCAAAGAAAATAAAAATTACAATAACAGTTGATCCTTTTATTACATTCTATATCTTTATATTTTTATATTTGTATCGTACTGGAGCATTTAATATAAACGAAGAAGACTCCATAATATTTGTCTTGAAACTTTCTCTCTGCACTCTTGATTACAAAAATGATTCCCATACGTTTTTCTAATTTATTTATAATCATCGAATAGTACACTGCTCCATTGAAGTTTACTTAACACTTTTCTTTATTTTTATTCGCGGAACGTGTTGTTTAGAAATCTGAACCCGCTGGCACCTCTTACATTCTTATCAACTCGCTTTGCGTTGCGGTGTGCAAGTCGCACACGAGGCAGATATTCTCAACAATTTTTCGCGAAGCGTTTCACTTCGTTCAACTCGGCCAACAGAAAATTTCTCTTTCCTTCGTCATATTTCTAGGTTTTTTACGCTTTACAGCGGAGTGAGTAGGGAAGCTAAATTGCCAGCCTCCCCGACCTACCAGGACTGATGCGGAATATAATACTTTTTTTTCTTCTCCGTTCTTTGTCTTCAGTTCATAGCAGGAATCGTGAAATGAGGATACGTGAATAATGTGTCTTTACACAACACTTCTTTCTGCTAAAACTCCCTTTGAAAACGTTCCGCGAACGTTTTCCCATACTCGAATTCCGGATTATTCGGTAACGTATAAAACAGCGGATAACTACGTTTCGTAATATTCGAATCGTGTCAATGGTGTCAAAAGACATTTGAAACTTTAACTTAAAATTATTTTCCAAGTTTATTCGTACATTCTGAACTGACTTTAACTTGTGCAATAACGATTATAAAATTAGCTACCCAAAATTCAATTAACAAAAAATGATTAAACTGAGGAAACAATTTTAAATTAAACTTTTAAAAGGTGTCTATCGACACCATCGGTAAAACTAGTGTTAGTTTCGAATTTTCGAAGTCTTAGAACGTGGAACGTTCGTGTAGCTGGAATATAAAAATTAATGAATCCATGTCAACTATCTTTAGACTACAATGTTTCTATTAGTATACAGAATCGAACTGCTTTCTGGATAATGATAAAATATATCTCCTTCAACTTCACTTATCAAAATCAAGTACAATCAGTTAAAACATCTCTATTACATTTACCATACATTACAGAATAAACCCAAAATTTAAAAGACACTTTAAATGAACATTCACTTGCATTCTAATCTAGAAATTTTCAAGTTCCATTCCTTCTCATTAACCCTAACAAAAAGATTCTCCTTAAATTTCACTTAGCAAAATAAAATACAATCAATCGATACATCTCCATACGTGTATCACACATCGTAACAATTGAACCGTTTATTTCGAAAGTGCCTTAAGTCCGCTAAAAAAAGATTAAAGAACTATTATTAATAAAAAGACTACGTCAAATTATAACTATTATACAGACTAACTTAATTTCTTTAAAAAATGTACTTAACACGTTGTGTACTGGTAACAAGAAATCTCGTTTTTCTATAAAGGCACTTAGCTATGCAATTTCGCTAATTACTACATATCTATGTTTTTCTATGTATAATGATATAAGTTGACCTCAGTGAAAATTGCCATCCGCACAATTCAGTTTTCTGAAAATTATCCGGTACGCAATGTGTTAAGCCACTTTCAAAATACGCGGCACAATTGTACCATGGAATAAGTTGAAAATTAAAAGCCGCTTCTCTCAAGTGGACAAATGCATCCTTAGCCGAGAAATTTTCGTGCGACCGGTAAACAGTAATATCAAGCAGTAGACGCGAAAATGGTTGCAATTTCCATAACCCGGTCGCCTCCTCGCGATCATGCGCGTAACTGGTATGTAGGTACCTACGAAGAGGATATTCGCTCGACGCGATCACAGAACGCGGGAAAGGAAGCCCGTAAAAGAAGGAAAAACCGAGGATAGACGGGATCCTGAAGATTCTTATGCGAAGCTGCTAGAACATAGTACGAATTCCATGGTACGTGGCTCATAATTATAGCCTTAATTAAAAGAGCATTAATTAAAAGCGTGCACTGTTGCGTCTATAATTAATAACGGTCCAACTTGCTCCCGCCGCTGCAGCACACGCACGCCACAGAGAGACATTCGCCGACAGTGTATTCGGAATGACGTGCCAAATGCACACGAAGATGATCCAACTTTCACGGAACGCGTACAATACAGGGGCCACGATAAAATTGAACTTTAATTACACATTTTTGATGCACGCCGGTTAACCCACGGCGCGCGCCGTTATTTTCCCGGTGCGCCGCGCCATTTAATTTTCCGCGAATTGGGTCGTGATTGAAATGGAATTAGTAAACTAGTACTAATTGTATAGAATGGAAAGAAATGATTGCACTTTCTTGTCGTGCCGTGATTACATTCGGTTTGATGGGGATCGAGATAAAGAAGCTGCAAGATTCAGTTTGAGCTTGGAAAAAAATGGTGAAAATTGTGTTATTGAGTGATAAATTGAGCACAAATATATTTTACTATATTTTACTATATTTTACTATATTTTACTATATTTTACTATTTTACTATTTTACTATTTTATTATTTTCACTATTTTCACTACTTTTACTGTTTTTACTATTTTTACTATTTTTACTATTTTTACTGTTTTTACTATTTTTACTACTTTTACTACTTTTACTACTTTTACTATTTTTACTTTGTTCTACTCTATTCTGTCCTATTCTATTCTATTCTACACTATTTTATTCATTTTTACTCTGTTTTAATATTAACGAATAATCACCCAATTAACCGCATACACCGTCTCCATTATTTCACACGGAACATCGACAGAACCCTGCATAAATACGCGCAGACCAGTACAGATGGCAATACTCATGACGTTCGACTGCCTCTTTGATGTCCGAAAACCATTGCGCTTCTGGAATCCTATTCACAGACTTATCACCGCTTATATTACCGATTCCATCATTGATGCTAATTATGTTTCGCCGCAATACCCCGCAGCGGTTATTACTAATTTTGATAGCCATGCTTGATAACCCACTGTTAACATTAACCATGATAATAAGCAAGGCAATATTACGTACCAAATAATATCACTTTAAGTTTCTCGTTGATTCGAAAGATTATATTGAAGATGATGGGTCTATTAGAAATCTGATCATTGGATCCTTAATAAAATTTCAAGCTAAGCAAAAGTAATCTTCATTCATCCATTCAAATCGAGGAATGTTCAGCATTAAATAAAATCATTGAAATGCTGTAATTTCAAACATAAATGATGCACATACATCAAAGTATAATTTACATTTAAACTTGAAGCAGGTATACTGTTCAATTTATCCTTGAAATATCGAAGTAAAATTCAATTATCAACCGGTACATTCGACTGCTAATAGAATCCAACGTTCCCTGTCCAAATATTCATCTCCGTAGGAAGAAATCAATAAAGAATACTTGGAAGTTCACTTAATTCCAGTAAATTGTAATGAAGTATCAAGTTCTACCTTCAGTTCTCTTTTTAGCACAGGGTTCATTTAAAATGTTTCGAAAAGTATTCATTATTGAAGACACTCTGTGCACGATTTCAAATGAAAATTCTATACTCGAAATGATATCGTTTCTTAAAATAATACGTTATTCTATTAGGTTTACAAGAAGATTCTCTTTTGAAAATTTATTAACAGGTATGTTATATTGTTATTTATTAACAATCATGAATACTTCGCCAGTACAAGCTGCTATAGAACGTGATGAAGAAAAAAACAATTACGGATTCCGGATCATGGACTCAAATCGTGAGTGAGAGTCACTTCTCGTGTGCAAAAGGTGAAATAACCCTTTGCGGACTAAATTGTACAGGATGAGGCACTTGAATCCGGCCACCTGAATAACGGCTGCTATTGGTGATGGCAAGGAATACAAAGACTTGTATTCGTCTTGAAATACTCTATCAGAATGTAAGTAAAAAATATACCGTTCCATTTAGAAAAACAGACATGACCTTCATATCTCCTTGACGCCTTCACCTACCAAGAAACTAGTAACATCGGATGATCAGTCCCTCGATACCAAATAATTTTGGCCTGATGCATTTTTTCCTATCACCAATAGCAGCCAAGTTATTCGGGTGGCCGGTTTTAAGTGCCTCACCCTGTATATCAAGTGCTTAATAGTCGAATGACTGGTCTTTAGCACAACTTAGATTTTTTAATTTAGAATGAAGAGGATAGCCAATTTGATAGTATACAAATGTAGTTTCTTTTATTTAGAAGTATATCATTTACATTTTATTCGTTTTCACCGCATTTTTTACAAATAGGTTTGTCGATTGTACATTTCCCACACGCGTACTTTTTACATTTTAGACAGATTTTGTTAGTCTTATTGTTTGTGCAATATCTTATTTGGCATGGTTTCCGTTCGCGTGAACCTATACTTGTATTTGTGACGGGTGTTGCTTGATTTTCTATGCCTACCTCTAGTTCTTTTTGATATTCAATGGCAAGTTCTTCTGCCAATTGAAATAAAAATTCCTGCCTCGAAATTTCTTCTCCCGTGGATTCTTTATATAAAATCCATGCATTTATCCCGGCTAGATCTAGGATATAGAAAAATACCTGTAAAGGCCATCTCCGACATTTAGATTTTACCTATTATACCGAGGCCGATAGGCCGAAGTACCGTAAAGCAGTCCCTGAAAGGCACTTTTTGGCTAAAATCATGCTACAACTGTATTGCCTTTCGTTTGTAACGACTTCATAGTTTCGGAATTGAGTCTTCGAGAGAATACTATTACTAAAAGATATAAATCGTTCTACCGGTCAAATGACCGGTCGAGGTAGGTAAGACAGACTATAAATTTGCCTCAGAAAATAAACAATAAAAAATGGAGTGAATATTGAAAAATGTTTTATACATATATTTTAGAAAAAGTCGTGAAGTGTAAAGGCGATTCAATTACGTTGTCTATAGGAGATTCTAATCGAAATTTTAAAAACAGTCATTTGATTGGTCGCAGTAGGAATAGTGTAATAATAGAAAAAAGAGAAACTACGCGTTGTTCTCTTGCTGTTCGAGTACTTAAATCATTTGTTCGCAACTTAGCCTTCGAAACATGAACATTTCGTCTCGCCGAAATGTCGACATTCGTCCGCAAAGGGTTAAAAGACCTTATATCACCACCGATTTCATCGTATTCGTATTTAAGAATAAGCGAAGCGACAAAAGGATTCTGTATTCATTATACGATCTCTGTCGAATTCACCGATGCTACGAATTACGCGGGTAATGCGCAACATGCGGTGCAATATTCCGCAATACTACTATGCTTAAGCCGACCGGCGCGTATCACGGTAATCATCTACTTTCACAGTTACGAATAATTAAATAGTTTGAATGAATGACGTTTGTTGAGCAGTGATTACGCGCGTCCCAAATACGTGACGCCTATTACAAAATTCTGGATCGTTTAAATCATTAATCCAGAATAACCATAAGTTACTGACTAATTTAACGTTTCGTTTAATCGGTATTGCTGTTGTAACATTTGTGTGAAATTATTTTAAAGTGATTGAAATTTTATTAATCGAGATTTTATTGTCTTCGAGAAATACTGTTGGGCATGTAAACCGATGTAAGTGTATACGTGTGTACTTCAGTGATGAGTCTATGGTAATTGCTTCGTTATTATTAATTATGATATTTATTTATTAATGAGGTGTTATTGTTTGGGAAAAATGTTGGAAATCAAATAAACCAAATCAAATGATCCTATATATAACGTTTAGTGGTAAGTCTATGGCAAGTGCTTCGTTATTATTAATTATGATATTTATTTATTAATGCTGTGTTATTATTTGGAAATAAATGTTACTGAAAATCAAACGATCCAAATCAAATGACGCCTCTGAATTGATCTGTTAATTCTAATTAGTAATACTTCAACTGTAACTCCAGTTACCTTTTTAATTAATAAGTTTGAATTTAAAATATTATTTATTTATGAATATTTTCTTGTTAGACAGAAAAGTACATTATCTTCCTTTCTAATTTTATAACTGAACAGTCTATAATCTTCCTCGACAATCTGCCAGCTGATGCTTCAGTGGTTTTAATAACCCACCTACAAGTTTTTTTAATTAGACTGAAAATATCTGTGCAAAAAATATTCTAGACCGAAATTTCAAAATGTTCTAACTAGTTCGGTGGAGAAAGCATCGTAAATTTTATGATCACAAAATATTCTGCTATGAAAACCAGACAGATTCGCTCGTACATGGCTGATATATTTAGGAAGAATATCGTACGTCTAATATACTGAATATAATTTATTATTCTTTAACAATTGTTAAGTTCGTTTAAATATCTAAATATCTCAAAAATATCTCAATGTATTCCCATACTATTCATTGTACTATAAAAAACACATATTATTAACATTAAACAATTATTCTCTAAGTATTTTCGTTTCCCTCATAATATGATAAAATGTCTTTGTCCAGAAGAGAAACTCGTCGTTACCTTATTTCGCAGCCATAAAGCACACAAGGATCCTCAACGTTGTCTTAAACAACTACTTTACATATCCATCTATTAAATTCAAATTATGCGCCGCTCTTATATCACAAAAATCGAGAAACTCATTAGCTTAAAAGCGTTACTTTTATGGCATACAGAATGGGTCATTCTATGGCGATAAAACTAAGGGAGCGCATTTTATCTTCGTGAATCCCCTAAAAACTAGCTGTGCAAGGTAATATTTCGGAATAAATTAGCCGCGCGCTGTTCTTTTAACAGACAGTTATAAATATTATTACTAATAATTATGTAGAAATAAATATTACATAAGTACACGTTACAAACACATCCTAACTAAAAATACAATTATAAAAATCCTTCCCAATGATTTAAAATAAAATATACTATTGTACACATTATAAATTTGCGTTCTGAAAAAAAGCGAAGAAGAAGAATAATTAATAATTTAAAATAAAGAAATGAAGAATAATTTTTATTATGTAATATTTATTTCTACATAATTACTAGTAATAATATTTGTAACTATCTGGTAAAATACCATAAGATAAATTAATTAAAATAATTAAAAATAATATTACATTTGTATCCATCGACGAAACATTCTTAACCTCATTACCATTTATATTTCAATAAACACTGCTTCCTATCAAATCCAAATAAATAATCAAACAATTGAGCACATCATTGTGTCCACCTTCCGAATAATGACCGCGCATCCTATCGAGTCGACCGTGGCGTTAACAACTGCATTAAAATACATGGCGCCTCCACGGGAAGATTGTTTTCACAGCGTCGCGTCACCCAATTTCAAAGATGACTCCGCGATTGTTTTCCCCGCCGCAAATGGGCGGCGCAGGAGTACGAAACTGCGGGATGAAAAGGATCGGTCTGACGCAAAAATGCTCCCGGCCAGGTACACGTGAAATCGTTGAAAGAAAATACCGTGGACCCGTAGTCGCTGGTAAATGGATTGTTATAACAACTTTGAAAAACCGTGCGACAGCCTCGCCGTGAGTTAACAGTGGTTCGCGTGGGGGCACGAAGAGATAAAAGAAAAAAGTCTTCCGTGAAATAATCCGTTTGCACTCGACAAAGAACCGAGTCGTCCGCCCCTGTTGTGTCGCCGGGCACATTTAATTGCGAAAAGCAAATACGATTTCCGTCGGTTTTCGACGGCTCTCGCATTCTTCGCAGTTGCTGCGTCGTCAAACAACGCGACTCTTCTTGCGCGACGCTCCGAAACTCGATGAATTCGAACGCGTAGAAATATTGTAGTGTCTAGAATTCTTAACTAACCAAGACGTAACTATAGCCACGATTTTACATTTGTATTTATGTATCTAGTCATACATTACTAATTTAATTGCTCGTTAGCCTTCGCCATAAAGGCGCTATGATGTACCTACCTTACAAAGTTTGGCCGGGGGAACGTTCTTTGTGAAATAAAGCGCTTGTATCTAGAATTCTTAGCGTAGGTTAACCCATTCGAGACCGGTTGCACACCGTGTGTGTAATTGATTTCCGAGGCTATATGACTGGTTGCACACCGTGTGTGCAATAATAATAATGAGGATTTATCAGTTATTCTGAGTAAAGTAGTCATCGAGATAAGACTTTTTTTGAATTAATAGTACTGTAAAGTGTAGAAAAACAAAATAAACATACTGACCGACAATAAGAAAATTGAGTTTTTATGACTATCGTCTGGAGATTTTAAAAAACTTAATTGGAAAACCCCGTGACAGAATTTCGCTCCTGGGGACCGTGTTCGAAAAAAATCTCGAATGGGTTAAGGTATTTTTAACCTTTTGCAAAACTATAAAATTGAATATTTAGTATTTTAAATGAAACTTTCTGTTGCTATAGGAAATATTTAAATAAAATTACTTTGTCGCTTAATTTATCTGTGAATTATCGTTAAATTAATTTCAAACAGTGTCGTCTGTATCTCGTTGAAAAGTATTAAATATTTCCAGTGGAAAACTTTCGAGTGCAAAGGGTTAAGAAGAGTGAATGTAAGAATGAGTGTGAGTGAAGGACAGATTATATAGTAATATATATTATATAGATTTAATGAATAAATATATGTAGAGTAATGACACTTAAAACAATCGATTCAGTTCATTAAGAATAAATATTATTGAAATGGTCCGACTATAATTTTATGCACATAGCAAATAATTCTTGTCATTTTTCTAAAACAAATAAGTAAACGGGCATAACAAATAAATTAAACTAAAAAAATTACCATGTAATAAGCTTATACATCTATAAACTAAACATTATGAAGGCACCACGTTGAAAGAACACAAACGAATAGCAATGCGATTACATTTATGAAAATCAAAACCATTAGATATCAGTTCGATAAGAAATGTATTCAAACAATTAATTAACGTTCATACATTTAATTTCCACTTTTAATGTCCAGCAATTGCAACTTAATCAATAACGATGAAACTCAAATGATTGTACCATCTGTCGAACACGCCTATGATAAAATAATTATCGCCAATCAATAAGACAGTCTCTTTCCATATCTGCATATCTTCACTGATAAAATCATTGACAATCATAGAATATCATACAATCACAGTTTTCTATCATACTATACGAGGAATACGCGAATACCTTACCAATCGACGAGAAACAGAACAGACCGGACAACCGATGTAAAATTTTGTCACTCGAGAGTCTTGTTGGTAATTGCAACATGTATCTATTAAAAATCTGTGTCTAATGTGTAAATTTAGTACATGTTTAGTTTGTATATTCCTTTCGCGTTCAGTGTATTCAAATTTATTCTAATGTCCACAGCACAATTATAATAAAAAATTTAATAAAACGATGAGGAGAATCGTATTTACTTCAAGTTTGAACCCTTTGCACTCGAGAGTCGCCTTTCAGTCGCCATTTGATTTGACCCAAGAAAATTGTAAAATTGAAAATTCAATATTAAATTTTATGTAATGTATCAACACATGAAACATCGAAGTAAAATAGTTCTATCATTTAATTTATGCGAGGTATTTCTTTATGTTAGTTGCACAAAATATCATTGACATTTCATTAGAAAATAATGAATATTTATTGAGAAAAATATTCTCAAGTGCAAAGGGTTAACCAATTCGCTACCAGCAGTTCTTTCAATAACAGTCGCCGTGATTATAATATTTTATTAAATAGAACATATCGTCTTTATAAAACGTAAAGAATACTCAAGAAAAAATATCTTTATAACCTTCTGTGCATTATACCATACCTTGAGAGAAACCCATTGAACCAACGCGAGGGACCCACTGAATTGGTGTGAGAAACCCTTGTTGTGTCTATGTGCGCCATCTATTTAGCAATCTCTGAAACTTATAGTCAAATAGTACGATATTGATTCCATTAGGTGGTGCAACCAATCAGTCATGTCTTTCCTAATCTCTCTCATGATGTTTCCTTGCTTTCCATAGCCACCGTTGGTGGCATCACCTAGCGGAGAAATACTGAACTGTTTGGCTAGAGGTTCCAGCATCCTACGAATAGGTGGCGCACCAGTCCAGGATTGAAGGGGTTTCTCACACCGATTTAGGGGGTCTCTTGTGGGGGTCTCTCGCGGGGGTTCAAGGGGTTTCTCACACCGATTCAGAAAGTCTTTCACGACGGTTTAAGGGATTTCTCACACCGACTCCGGAGGTCTCTCACGGGGGTTCGAAGGGTTTCTCAAAGGAGTTCTTTTTTGGAGTTTTTAATTTTTTACTGCCTCCAAAAACACTCAATCATAACGCCCGAAATAAGTCTCAAAAATGGCTTATCTTTCGTCGGTACTATCTCCTGGAACATCGTGACGTCGACATCTAGACATCCCATTATTGTCACATGTTGTTTTGAAACATTGAACTATGAAAGAGAGAGGTTATGTTGACGTATCTAACTACTTAAATTAATTTAAAAGAAAGCATAGTCTAATATTGTTTTTATTTAGAATCTGTTAAATTTATTTAGAAAACTAGGACACAAAAAATGAGTACACAGAAAGGTAACTCAAATCGATCAAGACCACAAAAGTACAAAAATCAAACTGCTTTCAAAAATGACTTGCATGATAAATCCCTCAAAACAAAAATTATTAATAACATTGAAATAGCCAATGTATGTGAAAGATGTAAACAGATAATTGAATGGAAAATTAAATATAAGAAATATAAACCATTAAGAACGCCTGCAAAATGCATAAAATGTGACCAAAAGTCAGTTAAACACTCATATCATAACATATGCACACCTTGTGCTAAGCAAAATAAGGTTTGTTCAAAATGTGGCAGTGGAAGCAACATTTTTGAAGAGAAACCCAGCAGAGAAGAATCTATCAAATTAGATGCTGAATTACAAAATCTTCTGAAAGAATTACCGGAAAGGAAACGTAGAACATTTATACGTTATATGAATCGAAATGGTATTCATATTAATATTATATTATACTACACATATGTATATTTTCACTATAATATATTTTTTTTTCAGCTACAAATAAAAACTGTAATTCAGGCAGAAGTAAAAATCAAACTAAAAAATACGAAGACGAAGGAAATGAGACTACAGAAGAAAGTAAAGATCAGTCTGTTGTTGAACCTGTGTCCAAAGATGATATGTTATTAAAATTAAAATCACTGATAATCAAAAATGAAGATGATAATGATGATGAATTCGATGATGATGACAATTGGGATTCTGATTCATTCACATGAGAATAAATTAGTGTATATTTCTTATTTTTAAGTATGTTTTTATTATAATTAAAGCAATAACAAATTATTATACTGGTTTGAATTATTTCATTGAACTTTACTTCAGGACAACATTTTTTAAAACTTTTTCTACATATACTGATAGTACTTGATGAAAGAAGACTCAATTAACTTTTATGATTAGGATTCATTAGTTTACAAGTTAGATATATATAAAATTAATTAATAAATATGCATGTATAATGGTATAGGTGCAGCATCTATTTGAACTATCCTCTGAGAGAACCAGCGTTTTCTTTTAATTTTCAGAATAACAACAAAAACTTCTTCGATTACACTAAATTCTATGTATATACATGGACTTCCTAATTACCAAAAGTCCTTCGGTTTTTTACAAAAACTAAAAACGCTTGAGATTCTTGTGTTATTTTTTCCAATTTATAATTAAATGAGCTTCACGAGAATTTGAGATTTTTAGGAATTCTAATTACATAATAATTCTAATAAAATATTTTAAATCGTTAGGTCTATTCCACCAACCCAATAAATGTACATTCACAAACTTCAGAGACAGAGAGTAAACATTCTTTTATTTTGTTCTATAATGTTCCATTGGTAATACATTTAGATGGATTATTCATTTTCGTCAATCGTTTCAGTACTCGTTTGAATTTACAAAACAAGTATTTCGTATTCGTGTACGCTCAATTTGGTGAGTAACTGCGCGTAGAATAGCATTTGGTACTTTTCTTGAAACATTTCAGATAATTTTTCAATACGCATCACAGATATGTCGTTGTTTGTGGAAAATAAAAATGTAATAATGACGCCTACTCACCAAACCGCTCACCCATTAAACTTAAAATAAGAAGAATAAACAAATTCTGCTGCTAGAGCCATTTAATCAATCCAATTAGACTGGTGCACGTAACGTCATTTATTGCTTTGATTAATGCGACGATATAACACATTTAACGATATTTAATTCTTCATCGACACCGTATCAAAGACAAAGGAACATTTAATAATAAACGAATTTAACGTTAACTCAAGAATTCCTAAATTATTTCAACTCAATAGCTAAGCTTCTCACACGAAAGATAGATTTAAAGATTTTACGAATGTAACATTTTTTAAATTAACAAATAAAAATAGAATGACCTAACCATATATAGCATAACAATTCTTGTCAATAATTATAGTTACGGTTTGAAATGTTTGTTCTTATAATTATGTAACTGTATGTTCAACAATTTCCCGGGAATCGTGTTTTCAATTTTATACTTTATAACATTTATTTTCATTAAGTTTACATCTTATCAAGCTTCCGGTTTATTGTTCCGATGACGAAATTGGGTTCTGTCATTGAACAAATTGATTTCAACAATCGATCACCATGAGAAAAGTGTCAAACCTTTAGCGTTTCGAAGTTCTAGCACCTTGATAAGGAGAGAATCATTGTTAATGAACGAAAATGTAGAAAATCACATAGAAACAATATCTGTATAAGGAAATTCTTAATTACCTATTTCGACGATCGCAACAATTGTCCACTTACCCCAATCTTTTTAAACTTGTAACATTCAGACGGGCCAAGTGGAATATACAAATATTTTGCTCGTCGGTGTATGATGTTCCTTCGTAAATTAATTTAAAAAACAAAAAGACGTGTATACTGTATTACAACATAATACAAGCTGTAAAATGATTGTTACATTTAAAACGATTGCGCAATGTATGCGCGAAGGAGATAAGCATACGCACATAGATGCACTTGCTTACAGATTACTTGATATTCGCAATAATGTAAAGATCATTGTAGTTCTGAAAATGTTATTATCCTTAAATTACGTATTTGTATTCATTATTTTGTTAGGCTATCCTGAGAGTACTGAAATCGACTCCAGCTAATCAACTTTGTTCCTCTTACGGGCTTGAATTTCGCGTTACAATTTATATCATGGTTAATTGTATTCATCAGAAGTTACACATTCTCAAACTAAGAGATTAGTGTACTAATTAATCATAATTAAAATTAATCATCATTAAGAAAACATGTAATTACTTGTATCGTTTTAATAAAGTAAATTCTGTTTCAATGGTATACACCCGTTTAATGAAATCGTTTCTTATGCGGTGCACACTAAAGGTCAAAGAAAATGAATCGTTAATCATTATCTCAGAATCGCAATTACAATTAACTATTTGATTAGCTTCGATTACGGCTCACAATCCACTGTGATAATACTTTTTCCAACTACCAATTGTTCGTTCGATTGAATTGCGCCCATCGATGAATAACGAAGGAACACATTCGACGAGTACATTCGAAAATAGATTCGATTTCACACTCCGCGAATGTTATTTAACAGAGGTATTTGACTCGGCGTTCAACAACTTTGGTGAGGGTGTATTGTACAATTGTATAACATTACTAGCTACTCTATGGTAAACACGGTACAACACGGGAATCGGTAGTCACAAAAATATAATGAACATTACTGAAGAACCGTCGCTCGGCGCTTCAGGGTTGATTACTATGATTACAACACTAACAACGTTTTCGTTAACAGTCACAATGAACTCTTATTTCGAAGTCGTGTAATAAACATTAAACAGGCAATTGTGCGTTCCGCATGTTAAAGTATATCAAACATCAATATTCAAGCTTTAAATTACAACATGTGTGTATCTGTAGGTGTGTGTGTGTGTGTATGTGTGTGCGGTGTCGGCACAGGAATAGAATAAAAAATGCTTGCAACTCTTGCTCGGTTCATTTCAATTTCACTGTATTGTATTTGTCAAAATTATTCGTGATAAGATGACATTGCTTTCCTCGCTCGCGTCGGAAAGTTGAATTGATCTTGGAACGGATAGAAATCTGAACAAGATCTAATTAAATCAAAGTTTTCTTGAAATATAAGAATTAATGAAGTTGAACACATTTGAATGTATTGACCAGTTGATAATCAGATTGAAATGAAAAGTGATTTGACTATTAAATTAACAATAGTTTTTAATAGATCAAAGGAAAGAAACACGAAGAGCTTGCCATTAGCTTCAAGAACAGATTGATATTACTTGCTTTTTATTTATTGGATTCACACCCTATCAGATTTTTTTTAATTAATTCTGCGGACCAACATTCGGTAGTTTTATTGCCTGTCAACTGACATACTTATCGTGCATATAGACTGATTTATTATTATTACTATTATTATTATTTGTTAATTAACGGGAATTAACTGTTTGATCAATTTTTTCACTTGTATGTAATGTTACATAGAATTCTTCACAATATGTCTGTGATTTTGGTATTATTTCAGCACATCTTTTTAATTATATAACATTTTTTCAAATTATTGATATGTAGTATACCTCCTTCTTTAAGTATTGCCAAACAATTAAAAAGACATGAGACTGTAATTTTAACAACACTAAGAAGGTGCAAAAATTTGAAGCCATTTTTTAATTATTCCAATTACATACTTATTGACAGCTAATATTTTAGAATTTGTTGAATCGTATTCTCAGTTACAATTGTTTATAGGACTTATTGAATTAATCAGCTTCTATGTTTTAAGTTTGATTTTCTGACAACTAGTACTTCAGATAATCTGTCCTTGATAGTAGCAACAGTATAGAACTTCACCTAAAACTTAATTGGATAGTATTAATTGGCACAAATAATCACACATTGAAGCATTAATACATTCAGCATTCTATATTCTGTTTTTGCGTAAAAATTCATATAATTCTTCAATATGTTAATAGCAATGCGTGAAACGAACATTTGTTAAATCTTGTGACATATTTAAGGTTTGTCTGTTGGACAAGTGTTTATCACTGAACACATTTACAGAATACAGTGTATTTAAGAACACAAAAGTTTATATAAATTATATTTGTCAACTGATGACACGTTAACGCCTTATATTCGCTGTTCCATTGTTTAAATCATTATCATCCAATACTTCTTCTACTCAGTCATACAATCAAAGTTCGTAGTACATGTATATTTTACGTAATCAATGAAAATTACGCAATGGTATTCATCTTGCCTAACTCTTGTTCTCAAAAGCAAGTAAGATATTTCATCCAGTTTAAAACCTTAAATAATTCTTAATCAATCTAAAATGTTTAATAACCATCAGCTTAATCGGTCACTAATCCTACTTTCATTTGATAACAAGAGTAGGTACATTACATTATTTCATGAAGAAATAATTTTAATATATAAAAACATATGCTTTAAAAATATACATGCAATACAGAATTCTTATGAACAAAGCCCCAAACTGCGTAATAACATTATCTACTTCAACTTCTCTATTTAAGATTCTTACAAAGTATCACGTCCACTTTTGCATTTTTTTTTTTGTGAAGACGAAGTTATAACTGATTTATATGACCAATATATCCTAGGATCATACAATTTCAATAACTGGTAATCCTGAGATAGGATTGAGAACATTTGTTAACTTTATTGGGTTGCTCTATTCTTTAAAACTATTTTTGGCACTAAAACAGAGTTCTAGTACATTGGAATGATTAGAGATAACAAATATCAAACTTGATTTTAAGAATTCTCAATCCAATCTCACTTAAACGGTAGATACAAAGTTCTTACTCTTTTTTTATACATGCAGACAATAGGATGTCCTATTTATAATTTTATTTTCCGAATTGTTCGTGACATTGACAATACCAATAACTATTTTAGATAAAAATGAAATATTCTGAATAGCTCATGAGTTTACTGGCAAAACGTTTTGTGCAGTTTTATTATATTTTAAATAAAATCGTACATCTTTACAAATTTATTGATGTAATTCATTCCATGTAAAAAAATATCTTCTTATGCTGAGGAGCCATTAGTTTAGCACATATTTTAATTTTAATGTTAAGAAAATCTCTATTCATTCCGAAAGGCATAATTTTGAATATTAATATTAAGGTTACAGCGTTTTGTTAAAACGAATGCGATGGGGAGGAGAATATGTAGAAAAAAACCATAATTTGATTTAGAATACAATGGATTTGACTTTTTTTATGTTTACAAGTATAATCGCCGAAATATTTTACGACGTCGTTTTAAACGTAGTTGAAAAATTTTTTTAAATGGGACACCCTAAATATGTAGGTGATATTCATTTGTATAAATTTCATCAAAAAACAAATAAGAATTGAAAGAAAGTGTATACTATTTCTAAACGATTCGGAATGTATTATTCAATTACTACTCAATTACTAACACATTTAATGTAACATTATAGAATAAGTAGTTCATACATCCCTGAAACTTAGTTCAACAATATAATAAATTCACTTATTTAAAACTGTTATGAACACCATGGGCATACAATAAATCATTCATAGATCCATCATAAAACTTCAATGTCCACATACACAAAATTTTTACATGAAGTATTTATTTCTTTAAGTAACAAATCTGGTCAATAAATATATGAATGCTTTGCATTAATTGTTATAAATATTTAAAATAAAATTTTCCGCAAGTACAGTGAATATTAGATATGTGACCGTGAGTGGTCATTTAAGATGTACAGCATGTACTTTGGTAGTTGTATTTTTAAATACTACACTGAGTAATAAATTCATTCGCATCTTTCAAAATTTACATGTTTAATTGCCTTTTAAAGCATAAGTTTTACTAATTACATATTGAATTAAAAGAGAAATTTCTTGTATATTATTGAATACTCACACATGTCCTATCAAATATTTGTTAATATGTTCCATCTCACAGAGAGTTTAAGTTTCAATTAACACTTTAAGTACTGATTAAAAGCTTAGATTACAATATTTATAACTATAAGAAACCAGTAATGGTAGTGAACTGTTTAAGATATCGATTATATAGTTTACAATATCAAGTTAGCAAACTTGTTAGGTTATGTAAAATTAATCGAGTTTATTCTTCCGATATGTAATGCAAGTTATCATTGATCTTTATGGCATGAAACATATTAAAAAAGAATTTATTTATGTCTTATTGATGATCCAGAAATTTGGAACACTTAAAAATTATCAAAATAAAACGTACATACATGTTAATAAATATAACAGAAATTCTGATATTTGTAATACTGCAATTTCAAGAAAAAAAAAACTATACGAAATAAAAAACAAAGTTAGATTATTCGTAATTTACATTCCCCCTCTTTCACGTTAAAAACGGAATTGCATATTTCACAATAGGGACGAATATCCATACATTGTTTTAGTAAACGTCGTCCATGGATCATCAGTTAATTAAATTAATATTTATTGACATGTAGACATTTTCAAATGTCGAACGAACTTATTGCTCAAATAAATACATTGTCTGTTTTGTACTTGAGTTACCGCACGATTGCGATAAAACTAATAGGATTATCGATCCTCTGAGCTTCCTTATGCAATTATGATAAAATTTAGGAAAGAAGAAATACTAAACGAATTTTACGGTTCTTATCAATTATGGATTTCTTTGTAGTAATCGCGATATCTTTTGTTATGATTTTGATGTAAATAAATATATCATAGATAGAACCCAACGCATCCATACGTTTTCATTAAATTCTGACATCGCGTTTTACTTTTATCAACACATTATGTATATATATATGTATATATATCGACATATCGATATAATTTGTGACGCGTTATTGATTTAATCGTAGGTTTTAGATTCCTGTTGTACCAGTTTGAATCGACGTGGGCTCTTGACACTCATCGATCCGTGGCCTTCAAGGGAAAGGCGACCTTTTTGTTGAAGGTATCTGGTTATGTAACGTGAAATCAACTGTTGCGGTCGAAACTGCCATTCGTTCAGGACCTCCTTCGGTGTCATTACCTACACAAAAAATTATGACCTTTACAAAAATGATTAAAACATATTTTACTTGTCCCTGTGCGTGCTATTTTACCTTATACACTATTAGCAAACAATATGTCGCATTTATTTTCTACACTGGTTAATATTTATGATTACTAAAAAGCATAATGGAATAAGAGGATTAGAAGTATCCTTAACTAATTGGTTTATATTTCAGCTTAGGCGTTACTTAATCAGCTTCTTTAATGATTTCTCAAAGAGATATTCATACCTCTTCAGTAATCACAAAAGAAAAGGTCAAGGAATGGGTCATTTTGGCCCACCTGGTAGTTCTAATGTTAAATTGAGTTAAACTTAGGATAGATTATCTGATAGACCATCTCGAGAAAACATTTTATACCAAAATCTGTGTCCAATATATTTTGTGATGCTCACTGAATTTATGTATACTGCTATCCGCTAAAAACAGGCACAACGATACTAGTGAGAATAACACAATATGTTCAAGTAATTTGATATGTTATAAGAAATTTTACTATTTTTCAATGGATGTATATTCCTTAAAGAGGCGTTAAGCCTGGCCAGTGAAGGTACAAAGCATCGAAGTTTTATTGAAACAATGTACAGGATATATACCTGGTCGCCTTTAAGTCGATCTAGTAGTGTCACACAAACTACAGCTGACTTGATACCAGCATGATGCGTGAGAGCTGCGAAAGCCAGACATTCCATTTCTATATTAACGACGCCGGCGTTTTTCAGCGTGGTTAAATACTCCATTTTGTCGTTTTCCGTGAACTCGCAAAAAGCACCGTCCAGCCGACCCTGTCCTTCGTAGAAGTCGTCGGTGCACATCGTTTTACCGATCACAGTATCGTAGGGATCGTCACGGTTCGCGAGTGCCTTCAGATCACGAGCCAACTGTCGGTCCAACTTAGCAGGTCTCCTCATCAATTTTCCTAATACAGGCTGTGAAATAAGATTCATTATCAGTAATTCCATTTGAATATTTCTCGTCGATCCTAAAATATATTCTTATTATAATTAAATATTATAATATTATAATATTAAAATATTCTCTATATTATATATGTTATAATAATATATTATTATTTCTCATTAGTTATAAAATATATTAAACTTCTATCATTTAAATGAACCTAAATAGAGACAAAAAATGTTATTACTCGAATATTCTATCCTATCCCATCCTATTGTTGACTTTTTGTGCTTGAAAGTTCTTCTATATATACATTACAACAACACAATGTTGATTTCAGTTTATTGAAGTATTTTACAGGTTTTTTATAAAGTTGTTCATAATCTTACCTGTTCTAAGTAAGGCCTCAACATTCCATCGACCGCTGATTCAGAAATTACAACGGTACCGCTATCAAGGCCAATTCCACCGCAAGTACCGATCCTAAAGAATATTGGGTCTTTCACTTTTGCGTGGTACATTAGCTTGATCACCTCGTGGAGGAGAATTCCAACCGATGGGATGCCCATACCATGCTAAACAAAAAAGCATTCACCTTCCATACACTCTTTCTTAAGGCACTGCCGAAAAAGTCCGAACGTTCATGAACCAATATACAGTTAGTAAACAGAAATCTGCACTGGCAAAATAACATTTTGACAATGCAGTTGCGAATTCCAGTTGAATTTTCGTGATAAACATGTACAGATATTTATACAGTATGTCATTTAAAACTTTATTAAATCCTCAATGGATTAGCTATCAACTTCCAATGTTAGAATAATTACTTAACATTTCTCAATCGTTTCTTCGCTTGTCCATTGATTAAAATTAAGTTAAAATTCAATCTAGATAAAGTTAAGATCAAGATCTTATGAATTAATACACAGCTTCTGAAAATCAACGGTAGCTCAGTATTTCCAGTTTTAATAGATCATTCGCAGGACAGACTAGAATTCCATTAGCGTCGTTATCAAATTTGCAACGTTAGTATAAATTTCACTGCACCAGGTTATAGGATTTTAAGAGGAAACGCTTCGTTTACACTGTGCTAGTTGCGCCGTGCTCATTCCATTGAGACAATTTTCGTGCCTCGTATAACTTCCTCGTAGTCTCGCGAGGATATTAATTAATCTTTCATAATTACTTTCTGCGATAAATGAAAAATGAATCGAATTTACTAAATTCAATATGATTATGTAAACGCTAATGGAACTGCTTGGTATTACAGTCAATTGTTGTGAACTTTAACACTAGAACTACCGACTAGTCAAACTGAAGTTCCCAAATTTTTCTATAGGGACTCTAAGACTACAGCTATTGAGATTTCAATTGACTTATGATTCAATTTGCGTGTTGCTAAGTCAATTTCCTCAGTAATTTCGCAAAGCAGCATCTGTCTTTTCAATAATTGTAAAAGAATAATTCATGAATGGGTCATTTTGGCCTACTCGGTAGTTCCAGTGTTAAATGTCTCCAAATTTAACTTTTGAAACATGAAACCTATTACAGTCAAATGGTTTTCACTCCTTTCGCTTAGTCCATATAATCCTCTCCTGGTTTAATAGAGACAGTGTAGCGAATTGAATATTTCCTATCTGAAAAAGGTATTCATTATCCTTGATACATACTTACACTAACAGAAATTACTGGTCCAACTTTGTACATAGAGTACCGATACGAATACTGGCTAATGTCAAGAAGCGTCGTTCCAGGTGGAAGCTTATGACCTATTTCCTTCATTATGTAGTAGGCAAATTCTTCCATTCGTTTCGGCGTGCCACCCATACAGACGAACTGAAACAGAATTACCACATGTTTTTAAACTCATTGAAGCATTCGACAATTGAAATCGACCAAGTTGAAAATTAAAATTTCGAAAACTATTTAGTGCACCATAAAATTCCCTATTTACTTTTAACGTTACAGTTCAAATGTATTCTGTACCTGATTTAATTTACAAGTTAATTTACAGCATACAGGGTATAGTAAAAAATTCTTCTTTTTATTAATATGGACACATCATCAGCAACATAGTAACGTTTTGACTATGTTCTCGATTATACAAGAATTGCAATGGATATTGCTTATCTCAGTTTGCACTCATTGAATATTTATTAAATCTTCTGCGTAATTTGTTATAAAAAATTACATAACATATGTGTATTCAGTAGACGCACGAGTAGCTTCGTCCTTGGATAGTTTACACGTTTCTACGCGATAACTGCACTGTGAACATTCGTACATACTCTGTATTAAAATTCTGTGTACATTTCCAATTTCATTATCCTATATAATTTTCTCAAATTCATTTGTCCCAAAACTAACCAAAAACTCTTCAAATGCTGCTCTTACAATTTGCTCAATTTCTTTTTATTTATATCATTCGAACATTTGTTTGAAAAGATTAATTTCTAAATTCGAAGCATTTTCTACTGCAATTCTGTATGGATATCCTCTGGTTGCTTAATGAAAACAAATTTCCAACGAGTTCAAGTTATAAAAATTATGTGTTGAAACTATCTATTTATAACTCTCACGAAAGGGAATAAAACGAAGTCGAACATTGTGCGTTCCAGATTTTTTATGGTCACATAAAATCTGACGAGCCTTTTTTTTGTTACATAACATGAGAACGTGAAGATCATACTTTCAGGACTCAAGGTTTCCTCTGCTTCCGAACCATTGTGCGACGGCGGTTACCGACGCGTACGAAACTCACCCCTTTTTTACACACCTTTGTTTACTGCGGATCAATAAAGCCGAATATCATTGTTTCTGGCCAAATGTTTTGCGAATGTTCATAAATTGTTTAAAAAGACTCTGGTTTCAAAAGATTCCTTTAACAATGAAAATATACGTTAATAGACTCAACAAACGATGAACTCTTCGCGAACAAGGATTTTCGAAAATATTAAGAACCTTTCTCTTAAAAAGAATTTAACTTAAAATGGTGAATACTTGACTTGAAATTATATTAAATAATGAATTAATCCATTAATATTAATTAATTTTGCTTCAGAGTCTTGCATATTATAAAGCAAAAAATTGTACATTTTTTACTATTTAAATAATTAAATGATTCCCTTGCAACTTTTGGCTCTGGCCACAGAAGCTTCACGTAGACGATATACATATCTACGTCCTCAAAGAGTTCAAGTGGATGCATCGATGGAAGAAGCTTCATTAGAGGGTCACAAATTAGTGCTGTGGACAGCACTAAAGTCAACGAGATTATCTTATCTTATAGAATATAATGTATTCTAATTGATAATAATAAATAAAGGAAAGAAAGCAGAAAAATAATTAATCGTGCAGAAAGTAAGACTCTGTGACATTCTACGTCACAAATCGGTGACATTCAACATTTTGTATGTGACGTGAAATTAAATGACTTTCACGGTATATTTGAATCTAAAATTATAACACACGATGTGTTGCAGGTTAACGCGATTCTTTTTCTGAATTTCACTTGCATTTTAGAAAGACAATTTGTTGCATTTAGTGAACTGTTGTAACCATGAGGATTGCTACTGAAATAAACGCTGGTCGCGAACGTGTTAAAGAGCAAATTGCAGAGTAGTTCGCCAGCGCACATAGCTTAGAACATAACTTTAATTTTTATTGTTCCATAACAGTTCATTCTGCCCTGTTTATTAAACGAAACCATTGACGTAACGGTCTCTTGGTAAACTGCTTACATCACTGACAATCCGCACGTGCTGCATTTTTATCTAGTAAGATTAGTCAAATGACAAGAAACGATGACTATGCAACAGACGTTTAAATACTAGGAAAAGTTCTAGTGCAGAGTACTCAAGATTCTTTGAAAGAAACTAAGAAGCTTATGAAGACATAACTGTATGAAGCTACACGAAGGGCTTGAACCAGAAAGTGTTGCCAGTGAAAATGATAAAATATTATCTTACTAAAAGTATAACAGAAAACGATATGCGAATAGAATCTGCGATTTGTCATTTACCTTGACGTCACCAAACATTGCGACGAGATCATGGGACTCGCTGCCAAGCGCGAGGTGGTACAATATGTCCTGATCCATGAGCTCGATGTTTGGATTCCGAAGTCGCACCGATCCATCGCTGTAGCTAGAAATTGCAAGATATGCGATCGATTTAATAAGAATAGAATACATTTCACTGGTTCTCGTGGCTCCCATCGATAAAGAAAATAAACATGTTTTCATTGTTATTTATCGATGACCGTGATCCGATCAATACCGATGAAAGAAGTGGATAATCAAGGCTAGCTTTATTTATAACCGCTTGAAAGACAGTTACAATCAATATCAGAAACTTGTGTAATATTCAGCTCGTCTTCATTGAATTTCGAAACGCCGGTTCTTCAAACCCATTTCTGCAAAAGAATCCCTTAATTCGTTGAATTCTCGAAATGAAATAAACGTTTTAGCTGGTAAAATGAGGTTCCAGTTTTTTAAAAAGATGGCATCGACAGATGCATTGATTCTCTTTTATTTCTGAGAATATCATTTCGAAAATCGAATAGAGAATGCATAACTACTGAAATAATTGAAATGGTTAGGATGCACGAGACTCTTCGTTTGACACGCAGATTGAGCAGTTTTTGGGCCGATCGCTCTTAAATTTCAATGCTGGTAAAACAATACATTGTTGCGACTGTGAATTAAATGTTTGCACCACACTCTGTCGCTGTCGTAGAATCTAGTGTCACAGAACAACATGGTATATGCATTAATATAGATCGATACTATTTTCGTCTGTGCAGCACCTGCCCTTCTTATGACTCACGCCACTCGATTCATTGCCAATTCGCAATTGCACGATCCTTGCGTGATCCCTGCCATTCTGGACATGGAACAAAGATCCCCATAGTTCGTCGAGCGTTGCAACGAGATAACGGGCAAGGTCGCTTATCGAATTTCATATTAATGCATCATCTAACGATTAAAATGCACAGAGATTTCTATGAACGCAAATATACGTATCCTTGCGACGTGATATTCAAACAGATAATTAATGATTTAAAATTAATCTTTCGATAAGGAACGATTTGCGAACGAGTTTTGGTACGATGTCCCTTTCTTCGAATGAAATTAAAAGATTCGTTAATATAGTATTTTTATATTCCCTTTTGGGTGTATTTATTTTATTTCATTGTATTGTTTAATTTAATATTGATTTTTTTATTCAAGAATACTCTATTTGGTAATTGGAGATAATTATTATAACAGTTTTGTAATGAAACCATAGGTTGTCAATTGAATTTTAATGAATTTTAATTAACTTAATTTTATTTATAGTTCCAATGACGCAAGAATAATAAAATTTAATTTAAACGTTAAACGTGTCCTGGAATATTTTAAGAGAATCAAAAATTATTTAAGCTCGGTTATTTGGTGATTTTAACCAAAACTTTCAGTTAATTCGAAAGGGAACTCAACGACGTTTACGATTCTACGAATCATAGATATTTAATTGTAGAGCATTGTTTAAAAGAAAAATGAGAATCTCCGAAATAAAGAAAATAAGTGGAAAGAGAATAATTACAGTTATTTCAGTACTGAACAGACTAACAGAAAATGTTTGCCACATGTGATATGCTTTCTCACTTAACAAAGTGATAAGAAAGTATATCTTAATCCTTCGATCCAATAAGAAAGTCCATTTTCCATCGAACAACCTCGGAGTATTTATAAATGAATTACGACAAATTGATATCAGATAAGGAAACGTGATCAATGACACAAAATTGTATCGTTGAACAAATAGAAATTGTGTAAATATAGTATGACACAAATTACATTATACACATAGATTATCGGTGAAAAACCTTAATGAACATACATAAAAATATCAACGACTTTTAGGTCATTTCTATTTTTTTTTTATATAAAGCATATTATCATTTTTTTGTTCCCAATGAAACGAAGAGATGTTTAGATGTTTAAATAAGTCGCAGGTACTTATAATACAGTCATTTGATATTAACCTTATTGAACGTAAAAATATCAACCATTTTAGATCATTTCTATTTTTTTGTAGAAAGCATACTATAATCTTTTTATTCCTAATGAAACAAAGATGTTTATATAAGTGTTTAAACGAAGAGATTGTTTGAGTCCTAATAGACGAAGAGATGATTAAATAAGTTGCAGGGGCATACACTACAAATATCAATTATTTAATATTAAATATAATATAATGATTTCTGCCATAAGGAACTACAATAGTTCGATACACTCTTGTCTCAACGTAAGCGGATGCCATCTTAAGCACCCCTTGCAACGTGAAAATCGTGATATTATTTTCTCCCGGAAAAATTACAAACCCCTATGGTGATGAGTTGATTGAACTAATGTATAATTCACCAAGTGAAGTAGAAATTATGTAAGATATTGGGTACAGTAAATCGAGTAAGATGATTAAACAAGTGAAATAGGAATACCAATGGAAATAAATGCGACGTAAATTGCGTACTATGTAAATAACGCTAAATCAATCAGATTCCTTTGTCTAGTAGGTTCCACAAGGCGAGGTATAAATAGATGAAACGATGACGGCTTCGAATCATTACATTATCATTACATTATCAATGCACGCTTCATTAGCATTGGCAAACGCGTTATCGTAACTTTGGATATATGATGCATCAATAACAGTCATTTTGCAATTCGCGGTATCTTGCTGGACGCAATCCACGCGACAACTAGACAAAGCTGACTTAAAGTCGCGTGACTTAAAGTTCTCGGGGTGCGTGTGTGTAAATATTTTAAATTACGGTTTCGAAGCAGTTTCGATTCAATTACGAAAGTGTCAAGTAAAATAACTTTTATATAAAATAAATTTACTTGTTGTTGTTACTCTTGTTGCACGTTTCAAGCTGGAAAATTCTTGGTTTACACTTCATGTATTCACTTCGTGATAGTCACTAATGAAAATCTATTAATAAAATACGTGACACTGAATATGGTACTATTATTTACTTTTTATGGTTAAATTAATAATGAAATAATAAAAATAAAAAAATAATAATAATAGAAAAAAACAGCAAAAAAACTGATGATAGAAAAAAATAATAGAAGAATATAAATAATAAAAAATACTGATAATAGAAATAATAATAAAAATAATAGAAAAATAAAAGTAATAAAAAATACTGATAATAGGAAAAATGAAAATAATAATAATAGAAGAAATAATATTAATAGAAAAGATAAAAGAAAATGTATACACCTACTGACTTCGCTTTTATTTCATTTTCATCACAGAAAATCTTCTAATTAACTAAATGCAGGTAATCATATTAAAATTTCGTCCGAACAGTTCATCAAATGTCAGCTTCTTACAAATTGGTTTTATAATCCCCAATACCTCGTCATGCAACGGTGGTTGTTCACGCGTAAAGCTATATAGTATCAGCTTACGCTGTAAACCGATTATCCTTGAAGGTTTTTTGTAACTTCCTTACACGCACGTGCGCTTCTTTTACACACGATTTAACGCGTGACTTTTCGCAATGTTTCAAAATATTTGCGAATGTTTCGTACAGATATCCGACTACTTAAAATTAGTAATATTTTTCCTTAAAACTATCATATAATCATTTTATTATTACGTTATACAGAGTGTCCCGAGCACAAACAATCAAACTGCGAAGACGAAAAAAATATAAGTTCGCCAATAAATGCTTTGTTACTTCACGTAAGTAATAAAAGTTAAAAGAAAAAAATTACTAAAACTGAATCACTAAAATGTTCGTTATGGCGTGATTTTCTTTTACAATCATTACATTTATTCTTTTCTACCAGCTTTTAACCTTTGTGACACTTCAAAACTTTTGAAACAATGTTTAACATATATTTCTACATCGATCATCCTCCATATTGATAATAATATCCCTAAAACTGAAGGTTAAAAATTCGTCTCCTCTTAATTGTAATATTATAATAATGTATATACAATGTTAACACGTTGAATGCCGTGGGGATCACCGATGACCCTTAAACAGATCGAATGACTACAGTTCATTCAATTAAACGATGATCATTTCTAAACATTTCTATATTATAAATACTACTATCTAGTGCGGTGACATTCAGCTTGACGAATATGCAATAATAATATTGCAATTCAATCAAATAATTTAATATTATATTTTTTCCATTCCTTGTATTTTACTCTATGGAATCGTGCGGCATTCGACGTGTTAATTAAATACTGTGTATTATAAATAAGTGCGTCCTATGCAATTTTTCCTACGTGACTATATTCTCCGCAAAAACACACAACGTAATTGAAAAATTGTCCAAACAACAAAATACATTTTCACCTGTTCGATGTGGTCTCCGATAACGGAAAATACACGTGAAATATTGTTTCGAGAGCTATTTCCGGTGGCAGTTTTATCAAAATCAATGTGCACGGATGCAACACGTTCTCTTACGAGATAAGATTAAAGATTGCAACTGTTACAAATTGAATAGTACCGATTTTAATGAAACTTAACCGAGCGGAAGTATCACGTTTGTATCACTTTCGAAGCTGACGAAGAACGATAAGCATGTTCCTGCTACGTGATGTTGAATGACTCAACGGAATATTATTTGCAACCCAAACTTGCAAATTGCTGGCGAATCGCAACGCACTAATCCTCCGTTTCATCGGTGAAAATCGAAACTCACGGCGCACATCGCGTCCTAACTTCAGCGCCGATTTAATTCCCGGTTCCCGCTGGCGCTGTCGCACCGTATAACACGTTCACGCCGGCACGTACCACCGGTGGTACACGTCCAATTTGCGACATTAACCACTTTCGGTGGCAACGAATTCAGAAACTCGGCAGGATCTCGCACGAAGAATTTTGTCTTCACCTATTATATACAGATGTGTACACTAATTTTGTGTATTAGTAATTTTGTACAACATGGTAGATTTTAAAACAACCTGGAATATGTAATCCAATAAGGCTATCGACGTGTACAATATGTCGTTGGCAAATTTGGAACAAAAACGTCAGTGGTTGAAGCAAATCAACGTTAACGAGTGAATTATTTATCGAATTATCTATTAACGTTCACTCGCGATTAGCAATTGATGTCAGAAAACTGGAGACGTAATAAAAGAATGCAGTTCAACATCATTCATGCAAATGACATTATTATGATCTATGTTATATCTCCGTAATCTCTGATATCGAGAATATAAAATACGATAAATATGAATTCTGATATATCTTGATGTTTGTGTATAGTAAAATTCAGTGAAAAATCGAAACTCACGAGTTGTTTTAAGATTTCTGACAATGGCGTCGGTATAAATCTTTGATTTTGTTTGTAGTTGTTTATCGAAATTATTTGATAATTAACTAGAGGAACTAAACATTCTGTGTTCGTAGTATTGAATCAAATGGTTCATTTAATTATTAAATATTGTTTGTAGTATTGAATTAAGTAAATGGTTCGTTCAATCATTAAATATAGTAATAAGAGGAAAATGATATCTAATTCAAAGTGAAAAGAAACTAACTTCAGTATCTACTTTCCAACGTAAAAATCTGGTGGGTAGTATCTAACCTTTGAGTTCGTATTTATGCATACAATTTTCCATTCCACTGAAACATTCCAATTTTCATATTTACGGATTACTTCGTTGAAACTATGACAATGTTCAGACCAGAAGTCACGCTCAAATAAAACACTGTAATAATTTCCAGCGAAATAGAACTCTATATACTATATTTATTTAAAATATATCCATATTTTCTTTTCCTGTTCCTCCGATTACATGCAAGCAAAACGGAAGCCTCCAATTTCTACACGCGTATATTTCTACGTCTCGCGCATTAGACAGCTATAATAAAAGTCCTATACAGGTAAACGAATGGTAAACAAAAGATTGCTTCATTCATGTTTACCGATTCTTATTTTGTTGACTGAACATTTACGTACTATGCTAATATAAAATCAAATTATATGTACTTTCGAATGCGCCAACAAATACACACGTAATTATTTCATGAAACAATTGACAATTCCTATTTCGTTTGCATCCGTTGTCTATCATTCGAATTCTCAACGATTCGCTTGAACGCTTTCGTTGCCAGCCTCAACAAAAACCTCCCGCAAGCAACAACTCGTATTTTTGCAAATCAACAACGCTGCAGACGTTAACTTCCCGAGATAAACAGTTTTCACGCCGACTCTTACAGTTCAGCAGCTATCCGTTCTATTTAAACAGAGCCCGGCAGCGCAGCAGGGCATTTTTGACGGTGTCGGTATTTCAGAACAGCAAACAGAAAGTCCCATCGCGTGTAACATCTGCACAGAACTTACTCTGTGTTAACCCTTTCGTTCCAAATGGAACACACAGGCACCACGAACATTTCAAATAACTGTAAAACTAGAAAACGCCTAGACAAAGAGCGATTGTACAGGAGTCTTTGCACACGGCCGACAGCTTAACACTAAAACTACCAAAATTATGAAAGATTATTTTCAGTTTCCTCATACATCGATCATAGTATTCAAATGAAACTATTTTCAACATTACTTCGAATATTCAATGCTTTTAAGATAAGAATTGCGACGAACACCGAAACCAGTCATTTTCACTTGTGCCTCTAGTAGTTCTAGTGTTAAGTGCTAATCACCTGTCAGTACATGTGTTTCGGTTGATCAACGCGCAGCCGTAAGTTTTCCTTAGCAGAACACGCATTCAGGGACGGAAGGGTTAACAGATTTATCTATAAATCATTTTACAAAGTACACGATGAGAACGTTTCAGTCAAAATTCGAGTTACCCAACACTTCGTAGGTTAGTCACTTGTCAGTCGGAGCCTCTTGTCACCTAACTTCTCTCGCGAGTTGTTCGAACATTGACAAAAGAAACAAAGAGAAACCTGCTGCCAACGTCACGACGGTAACGATAATTCGAAATGAATGAACCATACCGAACCGCGTTGTCGAACTTGTCGGTCCCCTCGGACTTATCGTTCTCCGCAGGAGGATTCGCCTGGCACACGTGGTCCTCCTCACCTGGAGCTCGCTTCCCGCACGTGCACAACGTCATCGGGCAGATCTCGGTTCTACCGTTTACCAAGCGCAGACGAGATCTTCCGGTGTCTAGGAACTCGGGGCGTTTTTAGGGGACCTCGAGGTGGAAGTTCGCGAGGCGACTTCTGAAATGAATGCGCGCGTAACTGAACGCGCCGGGAAATGTTGCAAATAGCAGTGCGATCTGTATACGATCCCCTCTTTGATCGGGCATCGTTATCCCACCACCGCTGCCACCGGTTCGTTTCCTAGCAAACGCACGCACGTACACTGCCGCACAACAATACGCGGGCACTCGAGCATTTTTATGGAATCTGTGATCTGTGCGTATGATATAATACCAGGCGCTGGAAAACGTTCAAGCGAGTTTTCGAATCGAGATTTAACAGTATACCGAAGGTGTCGAAACACCTTTCGAATTTTTTATTTGAAATTATTTACCAAGTTTATGGGATAGTCTGAATTGACTCTTTTTCGATGGTGATTATGAAATTAACTAGGAATAGACCAAGATTCAATTGAGGGAGAATAATTGAACTGCCAAAATGATTTTAAGTTGAATTTTCAATAGGTCTTACCTTCGGTAGAAATAGTGTTAACCCTTTGCACTCGAGAGGTGACACTCGGTCATCAGTTGATTTGATATAGTAAAATTATAAGATCATATATAATATTAAGCTTTGTATAATGCATCGATACGTGAAATATTGGAATAAAATGGCTTTGTTTCTTGATTTATGTATGTTTTCTCATATACGACATTCACGTCGTCTATATCTTACCGGAAAACGTTGAATATTACTAGTAGAAAGTTTTCGAGTGCAAGGGGTTAAATATGAAGTATGTTTCTGTGAAATAGTTTCATTTTCTTTGATAAATGGCGTAAACATAACTTGCTGCTCGTAGCAATTTCATTTGTTTATCCTTTGCACTTGGTAATATTTGATATTATAAATATTCGTTATTTCCTGATGAAATATCGATGGCATTGTTTACAACTAACGTAAAGAAACATTTTGCATGAATTAAGAAACAGAACTATTTTATTTTTATGTTTCACGTACTGATACATTACAAAACATTTAACAATAAATTTGCGGAGTCAATTTGACTCATATTGAATATTATAAACTTTCGTCGATTTTTATTAACGCAGTTATGCAAATATGTTTCCTAATTGTCTAATCTTAAACCTCTAATTTCTAAGATCTAAATGAACGGATAACAATTTTTTTAAGAACAATAGAACAAACTGTACAGTAAATGTCAGGAAATTTGGTGTTAATATTAAATTTTCAATTTTATAATTTTACTGTGTTCAATCAAATGGCGACTAGGAGTCGTCTCTCGAGTGCAAAGGTTAAACTGGTGAAATATTAATTGAAATTGTACATTAATTTATGGCTACCAAGAAGACTACACACAGTGATACTTAATGACAAAGAAGAGCACCCGAAAATCGATGGTTGAAAATCGGTGTTGACTCGAAGTCCGGATACTACCTTCGGAACGATCGAAACAGATGAATGAGGGGATATTAACACGCTCGCTGCCAGCGTTCATTTCGGTGACGATCTCCTCAATTAGAATATTTTCTTCAATCCAATAAATCTAAACCAAATATTAGAAAAATGAAACTGAAACGAGCAATTGAGTTCCTAAACATATTGTCGTAGTTTATAATTTCTAATAACAATATCCATAGGATTAATTTCATTTTCATTCCGTAAAATCTAGAATTACGGCCGTCACAAATATGTGACGCCGGTAGCGAACGTGTTAATGCAATGTTAAACTTTTCTATTTTTCAGTTTTACTAATTCAAACTTTCATCAATTGAATTGTTTTGTTTTAATTAGAAAAACCTCACAGATGCGTTAGTGAAAGTTTCATTTAAAAAAAGGATTTATAGTGTTTGTAGTAAATTAATATTAAGAAGGAAATTGAACTTACTCTAATTGTTATAGTGCTTACATAGAGTAAAAGTGAAATTGCATGGAATTTTAGTCAACGCTTCATTAATTTTATGAAAGGTTTGAAGAACTTTTTTTCAGAACAAGATTAAATCATACATCGAGGAAAAAGAATAATACACTATTAAATTACTTATAGATAACGTACTCTAGTGTCAGTGTCAGTTGCGAGAAAAATGATTTATAGCCTCGATGAACGTGCTCGTAAACGTGATATAGTTCGCAGAAAAATAAGTGTGTTTGTCTTCTCAGGTACATTTCTCAGAACATTCTAATCAATGCTCACTAATGGATCAATATATCGCTTCGCGGACTGAGACAATACAGCACATGCATTGATTCCTTTAAAGACAAGTTCTCACGGAAATTGTTACATGACGTATAATATAACATGGTACAAAATTACCCCCACAATAGGCAAACAGAATATTTCTACGTTGAGAAATAGATCGAAAGATTTCGAGTTTCCCCCCATTAGGTCGCGCAGCTAATAATAAAGCGTAACAATACCAGGCAAACAAGCAAATTCAACATGAACACGACAAGATGGCTCCTCTCACTCTGTTCGCATGACTATGTTTCGTTGTCTACGCAAGACCTTCTGGAGGGCAGAACAGTATTCCGTATAGCTTGATTTGCGTGCGAGAAATAAAACATGAATTAACAAACGACAGAGTGAGACAAGTTATATTACACACTGATTAGCCAGTCACGCATAAGGGCTCGCGTGAGACCTTCCGGAGGGTGGTTATAGTGTTCCATTTAGTTTGACTTGTGAACTAAGCATACGCAAGAAAAAGTATAAATATATTTCTACAGTAAAAATAAAGTATGACAGTACTATTATCATACAAAACAAAATGTTACAATAATATTCTTATATAAAATAAAGTATTACAATAGGAATACATTTTTTCTTTCCAAAAGCATGTTCGCTACTAAGCACAGAAGAGATAAAGAAACGACCCGGCATTACAGTCCTCAAAACGCGACACTAACGAGACGATGCTGTATCTCTTTTGCTCTGACAATTTTACATTCACGTTAATTCGCAGATCGTAGCGCTCGAAAGCACGACTCGTATAATCCGAATCAGACCGCGTCGCGGTAATTATCAACTAATTACAATTCATTTTCGCTCAGGAAAGTGAATTCTTGTATCGGGCCTTACAAATTACTTTTTTAATATTTTAAACTTACAATCTTGAACGAGAATGTGCTTAACACAAATTCTCATTCCTTGTGTCGAACGCAGGTAATTTTGGGATTCGATTAAAATTATTTAAAACGATCGGTAGCTAGATAGCTTCTTAGATAAAAACTGAACTTTAATCATCTTGCGAAAGTAATATAGGGTATGTAGAAGTTCTTGAAAAAAATAGATTCTTCACTTGAATATTATTCTTCGAATGATACGGAAATGAATTATCAGGAACTGACAAAAGTTTCCATGAGACATTGCTGCTCCGATTTAATCGTGACTGACATAAATTGATGTAATCCGTGAATAAGGATTAACTTTATCAGGAGATGATATTCTACAGCAGGTGCAAAGAACACGGCTACATAGACCACAGCTGAGAATTGAGTGTGCAAATAAGAAGTCAATGTTACTTATATGTTTAAGGTGAAGGGAACTTTACGATTCGAAAGACTTTGCTGGTTCAATGAATCAACTTGTTACACTCAAGAGAATTGTAAACAGTTTCATATGCAAAAACGTTTCTTGTGAAACTTCATTGTGATATAAAGAAAAAGGGTAAACAATTGTTTTTGTATTTAATTAAACATGTTATCGTAACAACGATTCGAAATATGTTTTAAGAACGGTTAAACTTTCATTGTTTCGCAGAACCGTAGAAGTTTTAAACTGGTCAGATCAATCCCTGCATTTAAATTCGCTCAAACTTTTCAAAGGCAAAATCATTTAAAGTTGCGAAGAAAGAATGGCATCAAACTCCACTGAAATTGATTTTGCATTTAACAGACTCCATTCTTCGTCATGGTGCCGTTGCAATCGCTGCGAAAGTCGTGAATACAAAATAGTGACGATACTTTCTGCTTTAGTCCCACATACTCCTATTAAAAATTAGAATCTCTTTAATCAAGAAATGTAAACATTCTATCATGTATGATACTAAATCTCTAAGCTGCCATTTTACAAAACGAAGTAAAAATAAACGTTTCCACCGCAATCAGCAATCTTCCAAGAAGAAAATAAACGCTTATCAGATAGAAAGTTTAATCGGGAATCCTACACACTGATAAACTTTATCGATTTTCATTATATGCTGTCACTACTTATCACGAATTTATCAATTGTATAATTTTACTTCATAATAATTAGATTTCCCGTGTAGAACAGTTATTGAACAATTACAAAAATACGCTTTTACAATCTGACTTCTTTCCAATTTACACTTTTTGTGAAGTCATTCAAACTTTCAATATGTAATAATCATTTCCTATCCACTGAATAGATTTAACGAACAGTCGAAATGAAAATAATGCCAACAAAAATGACTAAAAAACTGTACATAAAATTTGTTCGTCTGAGACTTCAAGAAAATTGATTCTGATAATTTCTTAACTTTATAATTAATCGTACAACTATTCCTTCATCGAATGATTGAATTAAAAAAAAACTGAAAGATTCCGAAGTGCTTTTGCTTCTCAGCTTTCCAAATTCTAAATTAAATTTTTATTTCAACCTTGTAATACTTTTACATTGTCATGTTATATACAAGGTATTTTCGTATTATTATATATAAAGTTGAAATAAAAGTGGAAATGCAACTTCATATAAGGATGGTTCACGTGATGTCTTGAACCATAATGCGATCCGAGGATTTTACGAACAATCAACAGTTTGCTCATTCACAATTGCATCTTAACCGAATGGAGTAAACGATATACGAGGATTATCCCGAAAGTAATGCCCGTTCACACATAAATGCTGAAAAGGTAGTCATCCAGCTTCATCCATATGTTAACACTAACTCGTATGTATGTTCCTGTAGCTTCGCTCGTCTGGTAGTTAAATTTTGGTAAAGTGTGTACGAATCCAATATAAATATATAGACGTATTTAATGCTAGAACTACCGATCAACAGACTTTTACAAATTTCTTTATAAAAACCATAAGCGTGCGTTTACTGAAATTTCCATTGAGTCGTATTTCAACTTTGCTATTACTGAATTAGTTTCGTTAATTACTTTTCGTAGAAGTATCTGTACCTTTTCATTAATTGTAAAACAAGAAATCAGAACCAAGTCATTTTGATCCATCTGGTAGTTCTAGTGTTAACGTATTGTATTTTGTTTATTATGTTACATTCATATTTTGCATGTATTGCGGTTTGTACAATTTGCGTTTTGTATATTTAATAAAAGTATTATTTATTGAAAACCCAACAATCAACAGGTCTTATAATATAATAACTTCCAAAATATTTTATTCTTCTGCTTTTTCTAATTTGCCACTTCTTTAACAAAAGTTCTTCTCGCTTCTAAATCTGACTTTAAAATAATTACACAAAAAGAGCATCCCCTCGGCTTCAATGACTTTTTAATATTGTATCAAGGCCATTTTAATTTAATTTTTAATAGGTCGTCAAGGTTAATTCAGGGTTGTCGTTGATTAAAAAGTTATTATTAAAAACACATTTACTTTAAAGTGCATAATCTTACAGGCACTATTTGCATTTAATAGGGCGTACTTAATCGACCTCGGTTATACAGGGTGTCTCCTTTATCTCGCAAAATCGAAATCTCTCGTGAGAAATCGAACTAATCCGAAATTTTTTACATACATACTTTACCATAAAAAGTCACACAGTGTGGTGCAAATTAGTTGTTGCAAATGGAACATTCAGGAAAATTTCAAAACTAAATTCATTTTTTAAAATAACATTACATTTTCCAATTATGTCATGAATTAAATATTATAAAATTAAATAATATTATAAGAATTTTCAGGGTTGTTATAAAAAGAAATAACTAACCTCCATTTTAATATCGTATAATCATTGAGAGGCTTAGAAATGAAGTCTCAGTAGGTAAAATGTTAAAAAGGTTAAAAATTTATATTGTTATCTACTCGCGGACAATTTTGCCAACAAAAAAATTGGCAACACCATTCATGAGTGCTGATAATAGTCACTGTCCGAAGAAATCATTAACTAAGTTGAACTTTGTAAACTAGAACACGACACGATGCAATCGTATAAGCGAATATAAGGTCCGGTTATTCGTTCTACATCTCGTTGTCATAACAATGCGATCCTAGATGGCTTTGTGTTATTAATTTAACTGAAAATGAACGCCAACATATAAGAAACACATGCAAGTCTCTCTCGAGAGAGAGAAATTTAAATAAAGAAGTTAAATAGCTTTAAATGGTTTATCGTGTAGGTAGATACTGTTTATTCTGGAAGGGAAGACGTTCCAAAGAATTCAAGGTCGCGTTTAGTTTCTTTAAACAAGTTGTGTATGCTTTTTAGGTAGCAACTAATGTATTCTTTTACTTAATTCAAAAAAATAATTAAAATTATAGATATGTGAAAATTGGACATTTAATAAATTGTTAAGGTGAAAATACCTTTTAAACTAATCAATTACAATTTAAGACGATAGAATGATTTCAAGTGTTGGACGCAACTTTTTATTCCTCAGATTTAATTAATCGAAACAAAAGGAAACAATGAAATGAAACAAAACAAAGGATGCTTGGTAACACAATTAAAGGCTGTAACCGATCGATCGCTGAACAATTCGTCACACAGATGACTAGACTGAAAAGGTTGATTCTGTTAGAATTGATGACTTTTTTCTAAGAAATTTTGCTCGTTCCGTACAATTATTTTTACTATATATTCTATAGAATACACAAGCACTAATATACATTTGTAACATTTCAGCACTTGTAGAATTCACTGCCATTAAAACCACTAAAGTGTCGTGGGAATGAATGCTAAAATCGTAATTTATATAAACTCTCAACTTCCTAATAAATACAATTATTAATACAATTAACCAATTATCCAAGGGATTATTTCTAACAAAAAAAACATATAGGTTACAGTTAGAAAGCGTATGAAAATATAAATAATATATCGGTTCACTCCCGTTATTGAGATGCGAACCAAAACACGTACTAAAAATATTCACGTTCAGAAAGACGCAGTAGATGCGGTCAATAATGCGTAAATATTGGTATAACATTAAATTGTATCGTATCAATATCAAATTTCACAATTTCAAACAATAATCAAGCAAAACTTAAATACTCCCCGAACGCGTTCGTCTATACAATGGTTTACATCGGTACACCTTCCATATTTCGGAAACGAAGATAAATCGATTCACGTATATAGACATTTTTTCCTTGCCGATTTCGTCGTAAAAAAAAACTGCATGTGTATTCTCGAATGTTATATCAAAAAATATACACAGAAAACCACGGTACTTCTACGAAACTGTAAACCCAAAAAATTCATTATTTACACTAGATTATTTAAAACCGTGTAGAATCAGATTCCCAAATATTTCCTCGAAGGAAACCGAGGTACGTTTCGTGTCTCGAGCACAAAGGATCGTACACGAAAACACGCCTTTTTATGGGACATACCTATCGTATTATTCGCGTATTCGTTAAATCAATGTTCCGAGAAGTTCCGCACGTCAGAATCACATGCACTTGTGGCTTCTGTGGAGTTCTAACAGTTTTATGGGAACGGCGTGTAACAACTGAACATTGAAAATTGAAATGGAACTGTAAACATCTCTTGTCATCCCTTAATACGAGGCCAGTGGGCAGCCAAGCCCTTGGCCGCGTCAGGGTAGAAGAATAAAAGGGTCGAAACTTAAACGTAGAAAATAGAAAATCGAAATGACAGAGCACTCACTCATCGATTTCCTGCTCCTCCAGCAGAGGATTCATAATTACACTAGCGCGTGTTAATTTACTGCACGAGGACGAGACGAGCGACGAAAAGCCTGACTCTCGCTACTGTAGGGGTGTAGTCCTTTCGATGATCCTCCGTAGGACTACAATTCCAGAAACGATGGGTTGCAAGTATCACGTAGCGCGCGCGCGGTTTCTCCTCATCGCGCCACAAACCGTCCTTTTCCCAATGACGACATTTTCGCCTTAATATAACACCGTGCCCGTTTGGAAACGCGCCGCTAGGCGGCCCACTTTTTCATTGGTCCACATTCGACGTTTACATTCCACTAGAAAGGCTGTAGGTTTGTACCAGGTGAATGGCGCCCGGTATAATTTTATTTTAAATCTTCCAATGATTCGAGGGTGAATCATAACCTGTTGCAAACACTTCTTTTCGATATTCTTAATTAATGAAAGAATTGTAAAATTTCTTGACAATATACGTGTATTACGAGGTGTGGAATAATTTTGAACGAAAATTCGATTTTTCTTTAGAAATAATTGAAACGATTTTGTTGTCTCGGTTTCGAGATAATTGTTTGTTATAATTCTCTATAGTTTTATCCTGGTTCTGATGTCAAGCGATTTCACTTGATTTTTGCTTTTTCTTGTCATTCCTCTATAGCTAATCAACCTAATTTTATGTTGGAGAAACTTTGTTTTATTGCCTTTTTCATTGGATACGTAATATATACAGTTCTTTATATTGTTCAACAATATATAAGAACAAATGTATTAATAACATTATTCTTGTACAAGTCAGTAATTCTAAATATGTATATTATTTTCCATTTAAGAATATAAAATTATGTTTGAGACTGCAAAATGTTGTATTTACCTTTTTAAAGTTAAGTTTTTTTATTCTTTTTCTGCACATAAATGGTTAAACTAATTACAAATAAAAATAAATATATTAAAATTTATAAAAATTTTACTTTATTCAAATAAGAACAATGTTAATGCAGTGGCTAAAATCTTATTTCTTAAAAGTAATATTTTATTCCTTTTTTTATTTTAGATATAATAATTCTTCAATATGTAATCATAATGAATTGAACATTTTGTATACAGTATTTGTAAATTCATATATAAGCATATTACTATTTTTATACATTACCTTATTTAATGTTTAATTGGTCCACCGTTTGCTGCAATAACATCTGTAAAATATTGTTCTATACTATCTATATCATGAACTTAAATTGCAGAAACATTTAAAAAAGAATTTTTGAATTTAATTTCCTACCTACTACATAAGAAGTTACTTTACACAATCTTTAAATAAATATAATTATAATAAAATAAACAAAAACGTTATATAATCAAGAAATTAATCATTCGTCTTTATTTATAAAGATTAATACATAAAAAAGTACCTATGCTATATTATAAATAACAGACATTGTGCTATTTCATTAATTGTAAAAGTATCAACACGCGGTAATAATAAAAATATCGAATATCTTTAAATGAAAATATATTTCTTCCATAAAATATAACAATTTTTACATAGCGAAAACAAGATATAAATTATTTTCCTCTTTGTAAAATAAAATTAAATGTGTATTCTTAGCAAATAACATAAATGGGAATAAGGATTATTATTGAATGTAAGGATTATTATGTTTTGAGGTGAATGTTGTACCATGCGTCAATACTACTGTCACAAACTGCGTTTATTTTTATCATTAATGTATATTATTTATTATAAATAAGTTAGAAACATTGATTTCATTTTGGGCTTGGTAGGTGTTTACATTTTATACACACAGAAAGAATACCCAACATATTATGCTTTCAGAAAAATGTATACTTTTGACAAAAAATGATTTACAAATGAACTATAGCCACAAATTTTCACGTCACTCGTTCGTTCTCGAATCAGACTATAGAAAGTCTGTTTGTCTCTATCGATTTTTCATTTTCCGTTAAAATTTCACATTCACACGGTATATCAAGTTTACTCTCTCTCTCTCTCTCTCTCTCTCTCGCGCTCTCTCTTTTTTTCTCTCATTCTTCCTCCCTTTTTCTCTTTTACTCTCTCTCATTTTCTTTCACTCTCTCCCTTTTTCTCTCTCACTCTCTCTCTTTTTCTTTCTCTCACTCTCTCCGTTTTTCTCTCTCACTCTCTCCGTTTTTCTCTCTCATTCTCTTTCATTCTCTCTCTTTTTCTTTTCCTCACTCTCTTTCTCTCTCTCTTTTTCTTTCCCTAACTCTTTCATCCTCACTCTCTGCCCTTCTTTCCTCTTACACATTCTCCCTTTCTCACACACACCACACACACAACATACATACACTCCCTTTCTCTCTTTCTTTCTTTCTCTCTTACTCTTTCTTTCCGTCTTTCTCTCTCACTCTTTCTCTCTTTTTCTCTCTCTTTCACTCTTTTTCCCTCTTTTGCTCTCTTTCATTTATGCTACCATATTTTCTCACTAGCATCGTTTTGCACTTGAAATACGCATTTATATTTTCTCCCTTGGTGCAACTCATTCACTTGAATCGCACACTCTCACTGAAAACCAAGCAGTATTATTAATATTATTATTATTATTAATATTATTATATTATTATTAATATTATTATATTATAATAATTATTATTTTATTATTATTATTACTATTCAATTAATATTAATATTAATAATATTATTTTATTGTTATTATTATTATTTTATTATTATTCAATATTATTTGTTATTATCTCTTAATATTATATTTTATCCAATGTATTTATATATTTTTTTCTTTCATATAAATTCAGTGTCTCGACCAAAGTAGGTATGACATATGCTGCCCAATGTGCGTCCAGTGTTTCCAGTCTCAGAGTTAGACGTTTGAACCATACATGTCCAATGCCATACTCTAATTTACCAGTCTGATCAACACTGTAGAGTTTATTTTGCATGTACTCTCTAGATACGCACAAAGCAGTTTCCCCCACCTTCGTACAAGTATTCTGGCAATGGAACATTGAAAGGTGGTAAAAACAGCAGTCGGTCGATCCATTAGAGAATACAAGCAGTGGGCAGTGCGCTAGCCAGCATGAGCGAGCGCAGGCAGTGAGCAGGTCATACATACGTACACTGTAATGTGGATACAATGCATGCCAGGGGCATATGTTATTGAACCATGTCCCTTGCTACGCAATGCTGTGCCAACAAGCGAGGGCTGGATGAAAGGAAAGCCATGTATTATAATTAAGAATTTTTTTGTTGCTTATGAATTGTATGATTATAGTTTTATGGCATGAGATCTCAGCCCTCGCATTCTGTACACAGCCTAAGGAGAAGAGAGATAACAGATTAATCTGCAATCTCTTGCCTCCTAATTACCTAAACTCACATCGAACAGATGTCGTTCTCTAATAATTTGTTAATATTGAAGGGGGGTAAAGTTTCCTTCTTGTTGGTTTGTATCTTGTTTTCTTTCGATGCTAACCTATGTTTCATTTCATATATTATATACAACGATATTTATACGATGAATTATGAATTTGAGTCGCATGCAGAAAAAAATCTTTACTCGCTTCTGGCACAGATTAAAAAAACACTTTGGCTTTTTGCATCTAAGAAAGGACTGCAATGAAAACACCACACTAGTAAATGGCACTAGAATTACTCTCACTTGTGTCACTGACTAATCGTGATTAAAAAGCAATTGTCCCTTTTTCTCTTTCAGTTTCTCGCAGAGATTTCTCTCGACTCGAGATAAACACTTGGACAGACATTTGTATGGCATGGCTGCACTATTATATCTTATACGTTTATTTACGTGTTGGTATTTGTTATATAAAAATCAGACGATTATGTAGTCAGCCAGGCATGATCGACTAAACTAATCTATAAAAAAGGTAACAAATTCAACAAATAGAGTATGAAACTAAATCAATTTGTTGGTATTGACAGTGAAAAGGTTTAGGAAAGAACGTATAAACGCTCTGATTTAGGTCCATGTTCGCTCATCGCTGTTACCTCCCACTAATTTTACTAATAGTTGGTACACTTGTAATGGAACAGCGACAGTATGCTGATGGCACCACAAGTTATTGTTTATTTTCATTTTGTTTCCGCTTATTCTCTCCATTTTTATAGCTTAACAGAGTTCACACTGATACCTTGGTCAGGATATAAGAAAAATTCTTGAGTCTATTCAGAGTTTCACATATTGTCATCTAAACCAGATTGTATTCTTTTAAGTTGAATTGTAGAATGGTGTCTTTCACTGCTGCAAAAACGAATCTGATGTTTTCTGTATCTGTAAGTAAAAAATTAGTAAGAATTTCAAATTTATCTACAATATAAAAATACTTATCATAATATCTACAAAGATATATAACTTAATGTACTTATAATAATTGAAATTTATTTATTTATTAAAGAAAATGAGAGCAAAATTCAATTATTTACATATTAATACATACTGATAACACTTGTTTGCATGTAATATGTAAACTATATATTATACCACAAAATTATTTAAGTCCTCCATTCATAACTATTTTATAAAAGTGTAAAATATACAAAGAATTGTTTAAAAAAATAACTTGAAAAAATGATCTCTGCATTATATGATTCTTTTTATTTAAGTTTCCATATTTTCAATAAATAAGATTACATAACTTCAATTAAACATCTTTCTAATTGAAAAAAATTAAATTTCACTGATTTATATTTCACATAAAAAAGATTTAGTAAATGATGGATTTTTAGCAACTTCTATACAAATATTAAGTAATAATAATGTGTTAAATAGTTAATTAAGCAAAAATAATTACTAAAACACTATCAATGTTTATGTTTTCATGTAAAATAAAATAGAAATTAATTGGGCAGATTCTTTTTCTTCTCAACTTATTATTAGTTTATAGAATTTAAATTCATCCATGGAAATGTAAATATATACATAAACATTCATAGTTCAAATATTAGATACGTTTTTATAATGACACATTTAACAATTAATACATTTTAGTCTTATATTTCACTTTTTTAAATTGTATATTTCATTGAGTAGAAATTAAAAAACTACACAAATTTAGCAAGTTTTAAATAATCTTTGCATTACTACTTTCGCTACAAAATTTCGACTGGAATACTACAGATTTGATCAGACAGACTTTGTCTTTAACAAATTTGTAGATACAGGCTATAATGTATTAATATTTTATATTCCAACATAAAATAAAATAGACATAATGCACTTACCAACCGTTAATATTAGTAAACATTCAAGATGACATACATGCAACATGCAAAGATTGTTTGCATATACATTCATATAAATTTAATTAATAAATTAATTTAATTATGCTATACAGGTAGATATTTAAATCGAATAATAGAAGCATATACATTTATGAATCTTTTTACTGTTAAAATGACCAGATCATGGAAATTCGAACCAATATTTCTATATATACTGTACAATGCATTGTATAGTAATTCCATTTAGAAATAGTGTTAATTATTATTGAGTGTTATGTTGACTTTTATTATATTGTATTAGTTCTGAAAACGGCTTGAAAAACAACAAAATATTATTACTTAAACATTAATTCTATAATTATATTGTGCAAGAAAATAATATAAGTTGATAATATAATTAATGGATTCCATTTTAATATTTCTAAATTATTTAATAAGTTCGGATATGAACGTGCATTATAAATATGTAGATTTTCAACAGATAATACAAATAATACAAACTTTTGATCAAATAAAGCTAAACTAAAATCAGTTACAATTTTAATAGATTAGTAGTAATTCAAATATTTCATTAGAAGTGAATTCACTCATGTCATTTAAAATAACATGGAAATATTCAATTATTCAGTTTTTCGAATTATGAAATTTTGTAAGCAATTATGTATTAAATATTATGCAAATAAATAAAATATATTACATGCATTAAACTTTTGTGCAGTGCATCTTACTCTCAGCGGTTTTATAAGATTGATATTAATTTATAAAAATTAGATATAATCATAGAATCGACTATATTCATCCTAATATAATTCTTATAATATATTATATTTTTTGTATACATTATAGTTAAAATGTATTACATTCTATAATACGATTGTTTTTATTCGTATGAGATTAGTAAAAATTACTTTTACTAATAACATAGTGTAACACTAATCAGAGAACTAAAACTATTTTTTAGAATCTGTAACTTTCATAAAATAGAACACCTTTTATAGTATTTTATTTGTTTTAATTTAACGTTTTCGTTAAGATTATGCGTATGTAACTCATAACATTTAGGGAAAACAAAATGGTAGACCTAATAATTTGCACAGAGAATTAAATAGTTTATATTTACTTTTTGATTTGTGAATGTTCAATGTAACATTGATATTAACATTGTAAAAAATCTGTGTACGTTGTTAATAAAAGAAATATAATATACGTGTAATGTTATACAATGATAATGTATAAATGCAAAAAATCGTTCACAATCACATTAGGCAAGGTTAAATTCTTTAAGTGCAGTTTGCATAATCGTATCTTTAACAGCACAGAATACAAGCTTGATATTTTCAGTATCTGTTGTATAATTCCATAAACGCAGCATGCAATAATAAATGATAAATCATTAAGTGTAAACAATTATTCTCAGATGTGGAAAATCAATCTGAATTTCAAAATATATACACATGATATGTACTGAAAAATATATCATGCTAATGCTTGCAATAAATATACATTGCTACTCACTTATCAGATGACAAGTAAACTTTGTTCTCTAATGGAAAGATATAAATAGATACTTAAAATTACATAGATTTGCAAGAAAAAATAGAAATGAATTAGACATATCCAATATATTGTGTGTGTATATGCAATTGATTTAGAAATATTTATTTTCAAATTAAATGTCATCATAAACTTATTACAATAAAAATAATATTATATTGTAACAACTTATAAAACACTAACATATATTGTGTATTATTATGTGTATATAATTAAAATATAGTAAAAGTAATATTGCTTTATATATAAAACAAGTTACAATAGATTGATTTTCTATGCATTAATTAATTTATATTATTATAACAATAATGTAAATACCTTGTTTCGAACGCAAGCAACATGCAGACTTATCTTGGACAACAGGCATAATATTAAGAAGCAAAATTTTAATATATATTAACGCATAATAAATGCTAGCAGCCTACCTGTGGCACACGTAAAGTGTGAATAAATTATTTTCTCAGAGTCTGGATTCAAATCGACAAACATCCTTAAAATAAACTCTCTTGCACCTAAAGCATCGTACTTTTCACCTGTGAAATATACAAGTAAGCATACAAATTGGCATTACTGCTACTCGCATTCACCTAACTGCATACAATCACTGTATTTTTCTCTTAATTAAATGGTAAGTGGGATATTATTCTAGGATATAGCTGATAACAAATGCAATATTAATTAGTACTGATAGTATAAAATAAAAATATACGCATATGTATATATATACTACCTAATAGAACACTTATAAAAATATAACAAAAGGTGTTAAACAAAATTATAATCAAACTTAATTACTCTATGGTAATGTATCTATTATTCAATCTGAAAATTATATATGATAGTTAAGAATACTAAAATAAATGAAAGAAGTAAAATAAATAAAATTATTATCTTCCACTTATATGGATTCTGAATTATTTCTGTACAAATTCAATGAGCGTCACAAAGACAATTTATTGAATTAGTCCAATTAACTCTAAAAGAAGCCTTTTAAAAGCTTTACCGACCAGACAAATCTCTTATGTAAGTTGAATTTATATAGGTGTACACTTGATTAAATTACAATACACATTGTACTATAATTGTGTAACAGTTCTGTCTTTTACAATCCTTTAAAGAATATTTGAAATCAATTCTAAGTGAAGTTATATTTGTTACAAAAGTTAAATCTGATAATATTTATAAACATGTGAAAGCTTACTGAAAATCTTTATTATTTATTGCCGATGTAATAATTATACTGCTATATGAAAAACAGTTTTTCTATGGGGAAGGGTTAAGCTTTAAGAATACAGTTACAATTTTATGATTGATAGTTGCTAGATTGATTTCGAAAGTTTTCTACAAAAATCTACAATTTCGCCAAGATATACTAGAACAGACCTGTCGCGCACGTGAAGTGAGAGTAGCACATGCGGTCAGGATCAGGATTCGTACTTAGATACACCTGTAAAATGAACTCCCTGGCTGGTATAGGATCCAGTTTAGGACCTGTACCATAAAACTTATTGATTTACTAATAACAAAATGAACAGTATACAAAACAAAATTGAAAAATCATTTTGGGTTCCATTTAATTTGTTACCTATCCTATAAAGGGAAACAATTTGGAATTTACGTACTTTTGTATTGCGTTATAGAGTATATAAAATAAATATAAAATCACACTCAAGAACGTTTTTATAATATTATCAGACATCAACCGTAATTTTAAACGTAATACACAATTTACCCTCTAATGGCACACTTTCAACTTTCATAGTGTTTCATCTTTGTACCCTTTATCATTCAACGATAAAATTATCCATAATTTATGCAAATAAGATAGTATGGGTCTACCATAATGACCAAAAAGTTTAACCAAAACACGACCCAGCTAATAAAGTGCTCATTCAAGACTAGTCGTGCATCACACCATTGTAACATAGATAACTGTAGGTACAGTACTTATGTATGAAAGACTCTGCTCCATAACTTTTTTCAATAGGTAAGTACCTCTACGTATCTTTTGACCATATATGCGCTTTCTTTGATTCAATTCATTTTAAGATAGTTATAGTATCCCATTAAGCACAACTGATAGTAGAAAACAGGCTTACAGGGCAGAATAAAGTAGCGATAATCGGTGGAATCCTTTAATTATTTATTCTTATTCGTTATTTTCCAATCTCTTGTTTAAACATATGTAGAAACATTTTATCAGTTATGCTTTGTAAGTGTGTATACAAGTATAATTTAAGTCCTTGCTCCGTCGACAAGACAGAAGCGAGTCGTTGTATAATAAAAATGGTCATGGGACAGTATACCATTATCTTATATCATTTTGATTGAATTGCGCAAGTTTATGGAGGGTGTAATGTATTACGTTAATTCTTTACGAAATTTTGAAACCATCAAGTATAATTAATGACTTCACTGTGTCATGTATACAGCATAGGACAAAAATACTCTTACAATAAAAATGTGAAATTAAAAATAATTATATTTTCTCCTTACCATTGCATGTATACTTATGTATGTAGTTACAAAGTAGTAATAGTATACTTTCTAACAAGTTTGAAAAAGTTAAGACAATCCACTGAATTCAATGAGTAAATGAAATTAATATACATTTTATTAGTTAAGCCTCTATTGAACTATCTTTTCTAATTAATAAAAATCTGTGGAAATAGCATAACCTATCCGTGGACCACTATTGAAAAAATAAAAGGTTACTAGTATTTAACTGTAATCATTACTAGACTAACTGCAGTTCTCTTAGTTTTATGTTGTTACATGAACATTTTTGTCCCATACTATGTCACATGTTATTATTGGAGCCATGTTAAAAACTCAGTTATGTTTATTAACAAGATTGTCAAGATGAGTTTTATTAATATTGCTTTTAAGAAGAAATTGATTTTTCACTTACCAGTGTATTGAGGAAAATAGTCAACAAGATGGGAATGCATAATCTTCTCTTCTAGCAGATCTTTTTTGTTTAGGAACAAAATGACAGAGGAGTGTTGAAACCAAGGATATGTGATAATTGTTTTGAACAGTGCCTTACTTTCCTCCATTCGGTTCTGAAAATAACACAGACAGTTTAATACTAATAATTTATAACTTTAACAAATACGAAGTTGTATTTTGTTAATCTTGTAATTATAATTACCTCATTCTCGGATTCAAACAGAATTTGATCATATTCACTTAGAGCTACTAGAAAGATAATGGAAGTTACATTTTCAAAACAGTGAATCCACTTTCTTCTTTCCGATCTCTGTCCACCAACATCTACCATCCTGTAAAATAGATTTGTGTTATTATCACTTAACATTTGCCAATTATCCAAGCATTTGCTACATGTTAATGAATGGAATTATTACACCTTAATTTTATATTTCTCATTATAAAGTGCAATTTACAAATGAATTCTATTAATTTACAAAACAGTATTAAATGACTAAAAAGTAACATATTTACAAAATTTAGTTTAGTAAATATAAACTGCATGGGAAAACATGCAAATGATAAGCTGTATAAAGCAAAGGAATAATACAAAAAGAGACAAACAAAAAGAAACCAGAAAAAGTCCATAATATAATAGCAAGTAGCACAATTTTATCTCTCAATGACCAGTACTTTCTACAGTTTACTTCTTTAATCAAACTTACAACTACAATCTACTATTGTACTGACTACTTTCTACTAATTTCTACCATCATAACTACAATTTGTTATTTGATAACCATTAAGGTGACTATGTAAGGTAATTATGTACAAGGTCACATCACTTAAGAAAATATACAAGTGGGTTGTTAGTCAAAATCAGATTTGGACATAAATTGTTAGAAACAAAGAAAATATCATTCCAGACAACAATTAAACATATTATTTTTCCACATTAAAACGAAATACATTATTTTAGAAGGGTATTCATTTATGCTAATCATTTAGAAAAAAAAACTAATAATAGACATCAAATTATACAAACGAATAACGGTACAAGATGAAAGTTATGTTAGGACTTGAATAGAAGAAAAAACTTATTTATTATAGTTAACTGTGAATTCACATTCATGCATATTCTTCACATACATATATAAGTGTTAACACAATTTTTATCAAATCTATGTTAATAAAAACGATTTCTACTCAAATCTCAATTTCAAATACTGTTCATAATTGTTTTCCTTGAAATACTTAATTTTTTTTCCTTGACTCCTTTTCCTCGACCTAAAAACTCCATTTTTAATCTCACATTTTATATACTAATTCATCTCCGCCATTTTACACTTCAATTCTGTTTTCACATTATCGTAATATAGAAACAAGCTATTCATTCGAATAATCGCGATGCAAACTGAACGTTATTTCAACATAAAATAATTGAATATTCATAATCGCAATAACATTTTATTTCAACGATGCCCAAGTCTGACAGAAACAAATAGCGTCACATAAGTACGATTAGAAACAAATAAGATAATGATACGAATAGAACGAACTCGGTAAGCTTTACTCGCATCGAGAACTCAGCGGGGGATAATTTACGGGTACTCAGATCCATTACTCCCTTAGTTAGTATGTAAATTACTTCTAAAGTGTAGAGTAAGAGTAGTCAAGTTTCAAGTAATGTGTGTTAGTACCTAAATATGATGGAGTCCAGATCAAACGGATATTCTATAATGCCAGTAGTAGGAGCTCGAGCCCGAAGAATGTCTTGTTCAGTAGGAAGGAAGTCGGGCTTTTCGATACGCTCTAGGTCACTAAGATAACTGCAAAACAAACGAAGCCATAGTCTGATAGTGCATGCCATGCATGTATTAAAGGTGATTGTGAGGAGAGGAGTTATCGCGACAACAGCTCACATGCGCGTTCTCCTTTGCCTGGAAGAATTTTCGATAGCGGAAGGTTCATTGATTTATCTTTCGTTGATCTACGCGACACGCGAATCGATACGCCAGCCATGGAGTAGTTTACTTAAACCATGGACAATATCTTCCGTCAGAGAATTAGGTAAACAGTTGATAGATTTTCTTTCTTTCCCCAAAGTATATTAATATTACAATTATAATTATTATATACTGTAATATTCTACAAACTTTAAATAATCGACTTAAATTTTAAGAGTTGAAACTCAATCAACAGATTGATTAACATACAAATTATTATTGTCTGAATATTGTACGAAATAATATTTATAAATAATATAAGCCGATGCTAAAAATTAATTTAATTACCGGAGTGCTAGCACCTAATTTATAAATAGGGAAGAAAATTATTGGGAACGGACATTAAGTGATCCAAAATTAGTTGAAGTTAAGTCATACTCCCATTTTGCTGAATTTTATGAATCAACCTTCGTACTCGTAATTTTCGGAGTAAACTGAGTCATGAGTTACCAATGCCTACACCTGTAGTAGTATAATATTGATTTTCCTACGAGAGGCAAAATATAATTTACGAGTCGGATATATAAATGAATAATTTATTATCATTAGATAAGAATGCAATAAAAATAAATAACAAGAAATAATCTAAATAATCAGGAAACAACCCTTCATATTTTCCATTGCGATACTTATCGTTCAGTTTCGTTATGATACAAAATTATGATATGTTTGAATTTTACACTAGTAAAAAGAGATATTCTACTAAAATATATATCGATGATCATATATTTTCAGATTTACGTAGGACGTTGCGAAAAAATCTAGTCTCCGGCAACACTTTTATTCGTCAATGTACCCGAAGGCGATATATAAAATACTCCTTATCTATGTGTCACGTCGAATCACGTTCGTATTCCGTACATACATTAATATCACTAATTTCTTGCTCGCATGCAGTATTCCCCCCATATAGTCGCGGCGCTCGGTTCCGCGTAACGTGATTATAGAGAGCAGTCGATACGAGACTTTGCGATCGTTTCATTCTGACGGAGACAAAGAGGGGCACTATTAAGCGAATGAGTGGGAACGAAAGCCCAATAATGTGGCGGGGATGGCGATACCATTATATAGGGGTCGGCGAAACGTAATTATAACGGGCGGACACTATATTTTTATAGAAATCGAGACAAATCGAATATTTTATGGACTAACAAGAACGCACATGTTACATCTCGTTCTCATTCTGTAAAATTTATACTTCACTGGGATAGAAGAATAAATGAAAACAATTGATAATGCTCAACATGGTGATTCGAGTTCTTTTTAAATCACATTTTGTCTTTATTATTCTAACGTCTTTTAGGAGTATTATCTATACCAAATCAAAGTGTTTCACATATAGTTAGTGTGGTTTAGTTCCATTTGTTAACCGAGTGATTTTTGAGATGTTACTATTTACAAGGACGCAACTCTAAACAAATTGGATTAATATGAACATTTTGTAATGGTACACATTAGTATTATCTTGTTTATGCTATTACGAACATTATGATTCAATGGAGTACAAGAATTATTCGTCGGATGACTCAGATTTTCGGAAACGTTTGATTTCTCATCTTCCTGCGGCTACCGGAAGTTGTTAGTCGATTATATTAGATTTAACAAAGATCAGCGTGTCTCGTAGAAGTGAAAGGTTCGAAAAATATCTAGGAAAATTGATAAATAAGAATCTGAATGGTTCCAAGCATCCGTAAAGTACCATAATCGAAAGTTTCAAGTAAATAGTTTAATTATTTAACCAACGAAAGCTCAACACATACTGTCCTTCTTTTCTAGCAACCAAGTCTTTAATACATAATTCATCTTTCAACGATAGAGATTTTCAATGTTTCCAAAAATCCTCGTTTACGATTAACACTATTTCTACCGAAGATGTCTAAAAACACCCTCTAAAACTGCAACGTAAAATGATTTTCCAAAACCGTTAAATTAATCTCACGATTATCCCAAAAACTGTCGAATAGTGAATCGACGAGAAATGATTGAAGCAAGAAAAGAATTTTCAGTGATAAGTTTAAAAGGCATCATTTGATGTCATCGGTAAAAACAGTGTTAGGTATTCAAGATAAAACTGGATTACACCGTGCCGAAGGTAACACTTCACCGGTTTCATTCGCGGAGAGATCATATCGCGTGTCGTGAACCCGAAAATATCAATGAAGCTTCCGCGCGTTTGCGTTGAGGAGGAAGAGGGTGGAAGAAAGGGGGTCCGAGGAAGAAACAGAATAAAAGTGATGATTCTCCATGTACAAAAGTGAGATCGGTGAGTCACAACGGATGCAGTCACGATGCAGAAAGTGTCCGACGCAAGTAGTCGACAGGCACATGCAGCTTCCCCCGTGTTTCTTTCTTTCTTTTTTTTTTTACTTTTTTTTTTTTTTACTTTTTTGTTTTCCCTTTGCACGACCAGACGTACCTAAATCGAATCTCTGCCAAGTCAAAAGGATATTCAATTATACCAGTAGTGGGCACTCTCACACGAAGAATGTCCTGTTCTGTGGGGAGGTAGTTTGGTGCCGCGACTCGATCTATCTGCATTAGGTAACTGAAACATCATCTTCTCAATGCCTGATACGCGGGAGAGGACGCTGCGAGCGCGCGATCCCGTGCCCGAGCGAAACGAGACGTCCGCGCGTGAAAATTACCGTCCAGAAACTTAAGGGCGGGCGTGACGTGTAAGCAGGAGAGCGCTAGACGTGATTCCCAATAATTCACGTTCGTAGGAATCAACCCGCGCGGCGCGTGCAAAAATGTTTGAATCGGCCCGAGACGCGAATCATCTGCGTTCAATAAAGTAACAATCGCGTGGGCGGCTACAGCCGTCACTAAAACCATTATAGACTGTTTGACCCATTAATAGGTCGTGAGATTACGATTAATAAAATCGCTCCTTTCGTTACTTTTCAATGAAACTGATGAGATATTCGTAGCTGGCGTCGTTCAAAGAAATCATCGTTTTATCTTTAATCCTAATTGCGAAATGCAAATTCTACCATTCGGTTCTGTACGAAAGTATTAGAAAGAAGAAGAAACCAGCAAGTTTCGATCGAACTGAGAATCTATCAGGTGAATCTACATCGTCGAAGGTATTGACTTACAGCAATAACAAAGCGTTCTCACATCACGAGAACAAATCAGCTTCTCGTTATACCGATCGAAATCTGTTCGTCTTCCTAACAATCGAATGCTCCAAAGCCTCGATCCATACGTTTTTGCACGTCCTGTATACAGTGACTCACGTCCAAAATGGTACACCATCTATAAAAATACGTTTCCATACCATTCCGGATTCTTTTTTAACACGTGAACCGTACTTGAACACATGGTGCACGATTTCGTCTATGACTCAGCGTATCGTACAACGCATTCCTGCACTGAAGTTTCATAAGCGACGTTACGAAGGTGATCGGAACACTCCGAGAGTGTTCTCGAATCCGTGTACACATTTTACGGATCGGTCACGTCAGAGATGAGCCGACGATCGTGCAGCGTCGTCGATTGATATTCGTGAAAGAAGAAAAAAAAGGTAAATAGAAGGAAGAAGATATGTACGCTCTCCTCGAAGGAAGAAATGTATGATAGATCGGATAGACAGGCTACTTACTACTTAGCGGAGTCTGTGAGCTGATATTCTCGCCTGCGATCGTAACACACTTGGATGCCAGCATCTGCCCATAAATCCTTGATTGCTTCTACGTATGGACTCTCGAACGTTGTCACCGTTTCAAAATCCACGACGCGCACGAGCTCGGCTTTTTCCTGCGGTAAACATGGGAACACGTGGTATATTTCAGTGGCACGATTAACCCGCTGCCCTATGATTTCTTTCGCAGCTGTATCGATTAACGCCACTTCGTTGTTAATCATTCGTCGCGAGAATAAGGAAATCGATACTCGTTAACCAGTTAACTGCGTTTGACGAGTATACGCGTCATCGTAACAGTGAAACTACCGGACGGGTCAAATTCGCCCAGTTCAGAATTCTCGTTTTGCAAGTATTTCAATTATGAAGTCGTTTTCGCGAAAGATTCTCAAGATTTCCTTCAATTAGATTTCAATGTTAAACCTTGAAATGATATTAATTCTTTCGACGATGAATTCTTTATTTTTTCACGTAAACGTGTAATTGTTCTTTGTTCTGCTTTGGTTTTTCATTAAAGTACACCCTAGGAGATTTAACCTCTTAACCTATGACTTCTTTTAAATCTGCGCCCACGATAATTATTTTCACATTGATTATTTACTATAAACAAAAGAGAATTCCGTAGTTAGCTGTATCTACGATACAAAGTGTAGCAATTGATAACAGAAATATTATATTTGATTTGAATTGAAGGGAATCGAGATTCGATTACTTTTGTTAATTTCAGTTCCTTCATTACGAGTCTGACACGATATTGTATGACAAGGGGTTAAATACTTGCAAAATAAAAATTCTCAAGTGAGTCAATTTGAGCCGGTAGTTTCAGTGTTAATCGGTATTCGATCAAGATTAAGTTCATCGACAACGGAAAACTTTGAAATTGTGAATGCGATGATTTTAACGTTTGCAGGATCATGTTTAGTGCTTTTAATCAATTTTACTTTCGCAAGTTCCCATTTGAAATTTTTGATACGATGATGTTAACATTTGTAAGTTTCTATTTGGAATTTTCTACGTGAGTTTGGCTCGATGAAAGTTGAGGAGTTGAGTCTGTAACGGCGAGATAGGCGCGCAAGTTCGATACGCTTCGAACGGTGAACTTTGAAGGGAGGCTAATTTAACAGTAAAGATATCGAACAGTCAAAAGACTAGTTTGTACTTTCTTATACACATTACACGAATGGATTTTCCGAGATTTCGTTTGCTTAGATTTTACACTGCGTATTAATTAATCAATTTACTCAATAATTTCTCGGGAAAGCATCTGTACTTCAACAATTATAAAAGAAGAAACCTGAAATGAGCCATTTTAATTCATTTAGTAATTCTAACACCAAGAACTATTTTATTTTAAGAATACTATTGTAGATAAACATTAATCTTTTCAATTTCCTGAAAGAACAATACTTTAGGTAACTTGTAGTTGATCCAGTTACTTTAGGTAACACTAAGAACTATTTTATTTTAAGAATATTATTGTAGATAAACATTAATTTTTTCAATTTCCTGAAAGAACAGTACTTTAGGTAAATATTATTAAACTTTCACAAGTATTTCAAAATATTTCAATGATTCCAGTTTATTAAAGATCCGACTACTGCGATATCCCATAGCAAATTTATGACGCTGCAATAAAGACACTCGAGAACAGTTTTCACTTTTAATGAAAGATCATAATTTTTTAGGTAAAAGGTAGTTATTTAATAAATACAAGCGAAACATTTCTGAAGAAATCGGATCAACGTATAATAAGATCGACGAACGTTTTCCTGAGACTTTCTACGAACCATGAGTTCGATTCACGAGTTGCACGTGGAAATACGGAATTAATCTTTATGGTTTACGACCAAACGGGTCGCGGCGATTTTAATTGAGTGTTTGTAATCTACAGGTGGCTCGCGATAGTCGAATCTTATATCGTTTATGACCGGCAAACGTTTCGCACCACGTGGTTCATGATCTACACATGAATTGCTGAAGATTGCTCAATCTTGCTCGTGGCTCGCCACGAAAGCCTTTACAAAGTAGAAGTACATTTATATTCATATTATTTATTCTTAATTTTACTTCAATTTTTATTTGCAATTTGCTTGTTCCTTTTCTTTTAACTTGAAATTAACTTCAGTCAACATAGCAGCTTAACAGAACACGATGTTACAGAAAACGTAACATTATTTTCATTGGCTAGTAATATCTACATTACGACTTATTAATTTTTCTGTTACTCGGCATATAATTACATCGTTCCCTCATTGTATATTTTACGAAACTGCCATGCACTGAAGTTAATATCAAATTAAAACAATAAAAATGAAACTTTAAGTAGAAATTAATTAAGAATCAAGAAAGAATTGATACAGTAATCAAGTTATGAATTCCTTATTTTATTATTCTGTGTATGATCGGCAAATGTATGAAAATCAAGATGGGCAAATGATGCCTACCATAACGAGAGAAAAGAAAGATTGAAGTGATAATTGTCGAAAGGAATACTTACTATATTCGAAGAATCAGCATACTCGAGCTTAAGGAGGTCCATGGCCCGGATCATGGACTGCATGGCCATGAAAATGTTTTGATACACGAGTTTAATGAACCCCCTCTTATCATCGTCCGAGTAGCCGGCTCCGTGGATAATTCTCATCTGTTTAATAAAAGTGGATTTGCCGGATTCACCAGTACCTGTAACAAGATATTCACCTCGTTAGCTGCGTTACCGAGGTAAACGAGTATTTCTGGGTCGCCTGTGCCGACGATTTTCTCCTTACCTTTTTATTAATGAATTTAGGGGCACCATTCATACGTGTTATTAAGTGACCGCGGAATTATTTTTAACTGTATTAAATACACCGTTACACGATTTCATGAAAATCGAAAATTTGTTGTGATATTAGGTGGAGAAATGACAGAAGAATATACAAGACTGGAACATCTTGAAATATCCCGAACGGTAATTTAACCCTTTGCACTCGAGAGGTAACTCAGTCATCACTTGATTTAATGCGGTAAAATTAGAAAATTTGAAATTTAATATTGAACCGTGTCGGTGCGCGAAATATTGGGATAAGAAAGCTTTGTTCCTCAATTTACTTATGATTTCTCTTCGAATTAATTTAAAAAAAATATCTTTGTCGAGTTAGAAAATGTTAAGTATTTCTAACGAAATACTTCCGAGTGCAAAGGGTTAAAATGAGTTTGTGACTGATAAAATCGAAAGGTACTGAATTTCTGCATCTGATATACTAACTCTTCATACGATAAATTATTTATTTTTTCAAATAAACATGTTATTCTTTGTTTTGCTTTAGCTTTTCGTTAGAACATACTACATAAGCGCATTTGTCCTTCGTTTGACGAGTATACACTTCATTTTATTTCATTGCGAGCATTATCAGAGATTTCTGAAATTAAATGCCACAGTTAACAGGTCAACCCCTTGCCCTATGATTACTTTCCGAATTGCGCTCAGCAGAGATATCTTATTGTTCATAATTCATTAGAAGAGGAACATTCTACGCTTATTCTACATCAAAGTTTACTCAGAAGCATTGCAATTAATAATAGAAAAATAATATTCAATTCACTTGGAAGAATTAAGTGATATTTATTAAATTCTATTTGAAATCTTCACCACGAGTCTGACCCGATATTGTAGGGCAAGGGGTTAAAGATGAGCCCGAGCAACTACAGGTGTATCGAATATCGTCTTGTACCCGAGCACCGCGCGAAATTTCATAAAAATATACAAGCGTATCGATTGGGTGATGTCCTGCGGCAGTTATAGCAGGATGAACCACCATTGGGTCACGGTGGTCTGTCAGGCTTTTATTAACTATGGTATGATTAGCCATCGATACGTGAACACCGTGACGCACCTGCGACCATGTTGGTTGATTAATAAAAAGAGCTGCAGACAACACGATCCACAAGTGGTCACCCTACGATAATTGATTAAAAGCCCAGAGGATTCCATAATCCACCGGTGGCCACCTTGCCATAATTAAACAGGCTTTGTCGATATCGTAACTTATCGGTGGGTCACCCTGCTGCAAGTCTTATAGAAAGCGTGACCTAGCGGTGGCCATCTTCCCCGGGAATCGATAATATACTAGAATGGCAGCACGCGTCCTCCCGTCTTATCGAATTATTCTTCTATCCTCCGTCGAACACGGGAATCCATGGAAATCGTTTCGTTGTTGGTAATATGTTAATAGACTCGATTACTTTAATCGCTCGCGGTCTAATGTCGTCACACGTTAACCACGCGTTTTAATCCTCTAGCACTGAAGACTGCCGGTACAGTTCGAGTAATTCAGAATTTTCGTGATACTTATAATTCTGTCCTCGAGACACTTTATTCGAAAAATTATTTAACACCAATTTCGTCTAAAGCACCATTTGATTGGGTTGAATTAAAAAAAATAAATACTTCTGCTATGAATTATTAATCTTTAGAACGAACGTGGAATTCTTTATTTAGCGAAATTAACACTAGAACTACCAAGCAGTCTTGACTTTTCAAACTTTTTCTATAGAAACCCCAAGAGTGCATTTATCGAGACTTCGATCACTCAAAACTTAGTTTGCGTGTTATTAAAACGATTTCTTCAGAAATTTCTTAGAGAAGGATCTATTCTTTTGAATAATTGTAAAAGAAGAATTTAGGAAGGGGTCATTTAGACCTAAGTAGTTCTAGTGTTAACAACGACGAAATCATTCTAATCAGCGCAGTTGTAGAGATAATCATGACGGTATAAAGATTCCCAAAAAATGTTGCCTTAGAAATTTTATAGATCATCGATAGAGTTTTATGAACTATTATGAAAAATGAATGACGATCAGCGCAAAATACAAAAAGTAATGGTATATAATCTTCAATCATAAAAATGTAATTTTAATGATCTCGTAATACAAGTGAATAAACGATGAAACGACGAAGTAGGGACGATAACGAGATCACCCGGAACTGAGACGGAATTTTGAAAAAAAAACGTCGTCCGGACACTTTTGTCGTGGAGTGTACAAACTGAACGAGTTATTAAGTGTTGCGCAAGTTGTCCGCCGGGTCGCATATTAATATTTCCATTTGCACAATCTGCGTTGTTCCTCGTAACGAATCGGCGAGTTTCGCGCGGACACGTGGACTGGGAGCACCGCTTAAACGGTTTCGTCGGTCTTGCCGGTGTACGCGGATTGGGAAAGCTGATCGTCGGACGTCGGAACTTATCCAACCGAGTTGGCCGACCTCCGACGACCTCTCGACGTTCGACAATTTCCGTGCACCGGCCCGACGCACGCGTGCCTCGCGCTTTTCCGGAACGCCGGCGACGAAAGGATGTCACCGGCCAGGTAAATACGTATCGCTGTATTCCATCTCTTGTATCGCAAGCTTATTGTTAACTTTGTTTTGTTGACAAATGTCGACATTTTGGCGAGATCAAACTTTCATATTCGAAACGCTAGAAGTCGCAAACAAATGATTTAGTTAATCAAACAGTAAGAGATCAATAGGGTAGACCGAAGCGAATCAGACCAGTTCAGATTTAACCTTCTGGACTCGACAATATTTTTCATTATAAACATTCATTATTTTCTGACGAAATATTAACATTGTTTGTAACTTATATACCGAAACATCGTGCATAAATTATGGGACGGAGTTGTTTTATTTCTATGTTTAATACCTTATTCAACATTTTATGTTGAGATACTACTGAGAGTCGCCTCTCGAGTGCAAAGGGTTCACAGCGAAAAACTGATAGTTAAAACTTAGGATCAACTTTTTTCTTCATAAATTTGTTATTAATATAATGAATATAACAAAATAAATTCCGTGGGTGAATTTATTTTACATGATTCATGTGTAATCCTTATAAAAATTATAGCAATAGATTTTTTCCGGTTTCTTCGTATATTAATAACGATCGACAAATTCTGATGCATCTGAAAGACAAAATTGAATAACTTTATTGAAAATTTTGTACCGCTTGTACAAGAATGATTGGAGTTAAGCACAGAGAATAATAAATGTGTGAATTGCATAATTATAATCTTTGTAGGTGGTATTCGTCATGAATGGCCACCTTATTATAATCAATGAACGACCGGTGGGTTGCACTGCAATAGGTCACTAATGAATCGTAATGTATAGACTGTACGTACATAGTTGTTTATGCAAATTTATATTTTTTTTTTTTTAGTTGGGTAACGAGAATTCACAGTAAAAGAAACTCTTTCCCCACGAATTAATAGGTGAAGGATGCCACGAAGAAGTATGAAACTTTATTTAAACTTCTATTGTATTCTAATTCGAAGGTCTGCAGAAAACATAAACGCACGAAGATTCACAGTTTAATCATAACCAATGAAAAGATTATTGAATATCCACACACATCTATGCAGGAAATTGTAATAACTTTCAAAATAAAATGTGAATATGTTCATTACGTTTAAAAAATTAGGTTTCATTATTGTTTTCAATGTACACGCAATAAAGAAAATACATAAATCCTCCCTATTTAACAATGTCGTCTTCTCGAAGTAGAAGACGTAGAACTCTTGTGAATCCTTTGCGACTCAAAGTGCTTTTAGTTTTCCATTCTAGCGTTTCTCTCAACGTTACTTCATTAACGACGAAAATTCCAACGAAAAACAATAAAACACATAGCTGGGATAAAATCGAATGCCCAGTAGTCCAAATGTGAGTCTAACTGATCACTTTTCCGAAAACAAGTCGAGAAAAAATGAAAACTGACAATATAAACCAGCATTCGTGATACGCGATCAATATCTATAAACAAAACACAGCAGAAGTTTGATTCTGCCTCTAGTCCTTGTCCGGGAGATCATCTCGTAAGCAACCTACTGCAGGGAGACCGCTTGATGGCTAGCCTGGGAAACATGAATCTAATTACTCAGTTCTCATCTTTCTTATAATGCTAATTAGCTTTTCGCCAATGCGATTACGTATAACCAATGAAAACGATAAACAACAGATTCATGACTCACTCGGGGCTCGTCTCTCGAACAACGCGCAGCACTTGAAGAAGCGCGTCTTTAACGAGACTTACGGCCCCCATAAACATTGAAACATGCAACGAAGCAGACATTACTACAAGCAATGGTTTCAGCCTTCTTCACGTTCTGCTTGAACGCAACACGTATCATGAAACCTCAAGAAACTCAAATCCATCACTTGTAGCGACGCTTATATCACCGGAAGTTCCAACGTGTACTCCGTGTTGTTCACGAGAAGAACCCCGGGTCGGTACAGAGATACTTAACACTAGAACTACCAGAGAAATCAAAATGACCCATTCCTGATTGTTTCTTTAACAGTTATTAAAAAGATAACAGATAATTCTCGGAGAAATTACAGAAATTGATTTAACAATAGGTAAACTGAATTGTAAATCAATAGGAATCAGAATAGTAGTACTGTTGGTGTCCATAGAAAACTGTCAAAAAATCAATTTGACTGTTCGGTAGTCCTAGTGGTAAAAGGGGTCTCTTGTTAAGGATTTTGTTTATGATTTAACCTGGGTTATGTATAACCGTATTGACGAATAACAAATTAGTATCGAAAATGAGATGAGAAAAGATGGAACCTAACCAATGCGACTCGCATTCCTTTCGGAATATGAGAGTCTTTATGACTCTATAGTCTATCTCTCACGTTAGCTCCATCGTCCTCAGGTTTAAAAGCCCACAGGGGCAAGGGAACTCTTCCACTCACGACGCTCGACTTTCGACGGATGGTCATTATTGGCGCGCGCCGAGGCTCGAGCGTTGTGAGTGGAACAGTCCTCTTGCCCCTGTGCACTTTTAAATCTAAGGCTGATGGAGCTAACGCGAGAGGCATATACTATGTACTATCGTCACGAACAGTCGTGAGAATCCTTCGTTTTAACCCTTTCACTACATCCTCGTCGCGAAGTCCCTCGTGTAGAGCGCCATGCCAAAAGTGAGAACATTAACGCTAGAACCACTGGATGAGTCAAAATGACCCATTTCGTGTCATTTCTTTCGCAATTATGGAAAAAGCACAGACGATTTTCTGGGAAACTATTCGATGAATTGATTTAAATACATACAAACTGGAATATAAGGAAACTGAACGCTCAATAAATGTATTTTTATGTGTTTCATAAAGAAATACAGAATAATCAATTTTACTGCCTTCAGCATTCGTCTTTTGTCTCAAAAACGCCATTGTAACACTGTTTTTAGAAGGAAAATGATTTGTATTCATAGCAATGTGTTTATCATTTTTCCATGAACGTATTTTTGTTACTGTTTATAGCGTCTCAACTTTGGCACTTTTGTGGCCGGTGACCATAGTCACCCGTCGTGCACGGGTGTCGTTTTATGAAGGGTAGCTACAGTCACCCGTAGTAGCGAAAGGGTTAACCGTGTTACGTTTCAACAGACTCTTGCTCATGTGCTGTTCCGGTAGACATCAAGTCATCGTACGGTAGCTGAAGAGTATCCCTGAAGAGTTAGTAGTGGGGGTGCAAGATTGGCAACGGTACCGGGGCAAAAGGTGGCGTTGCGTTGCCGACAAAGGAGGACGCGCAGGTGGCACACTGAGGCGGCGGCCGCGGCCGGGGTGGTGAGTCGAGGTTGGAGAGGGGAGAGCGAGGCTCGTCGGCGTCGCCCTCACGAAATCATGAATGAAAACGGGCGAGCGGCCAGCATCACAACTTACAGCCGCCACCGCCGCCGCCGCCGCCGCCGCCGCCGCCTGCCGCCGCGTATGGATTTTCTCTTTCGTCATCCTTTCGAATGCACGCGAGAATTCAGCCACGGTACCCCGGCCGCGTGCTCTTTTGTGCGACCCGTGTGCGCCTAGCGTGCCTTTTGTGCGGCACACCGAGAAAAGACGAGTCATGCGCTACTCCTGCCCGACACGTTCCTACGAGCGACAACCGCTTCAACCCCCGAAACGCGTAGTCGGACGAAACGTTCAGCCGGTCGACGATTAACACGTTCAATGCCGCGTGTACCACGTATGGTACACGTTAATTTTTCTAAGAAAATATTCTGAACGCATTGTACGCCGGATAAATTTCAGCTACTAGGAATGCGAGCGTTGGTGATTGTATTGATACATTTTTAACCCTTTGCGCTCAAGAAGCGACTCGCCGTTTGGTTTGATACGGGAAAATTACGAAGTTTGATGTACAGTGTTAACCCTTTGCACTTGGGGGGTCTGGAACGGAGCCATTTAAAATTTGTCTTCAAACTCGAGTGCTCCGCTATGGAGACAATTCAAATAATTTTGGACACCTTGCACGATTACAAAATGTAATAATTTTATAATTTTTTGTTTTTTTATATATTATAACATTTGTATCCATAATCAATTCAAAAAACAATAACATACAACAATGACTTTTCTTTTAATGCGCATATCTTTTACTTATATGTGAATATGATCTTTCCACTGAAATTGCTCCGAGTGCAAAGGGTTAAAGTTCATTTCACGGAATTATTCGTGAAACGTTAAAATAGTATAGTTTTGTCCCTTGATTTCTATATTGTTTATATTAATGTTAGTTATAAAACCTACCATTTCAGTAGAAAATGAAGAATACATCTAGCGAAACAATGTTCGAGTGCAGAGGGTTAACATCAATCGAACCAAAGTTTGTAACTTACGAAAGAGAATAAGGAATTCGATTTTGTAATTTTACTATGGATTTGTGTTATACATATCTAAAATGTAATTAATGTAGGACTAGCAATTAAACGATGGAATAAAAATTACGTTATAAAGCAGCGGGAACGTAAAGAAATACTATCGAAATATAAAAAAGTCAGTAGAAACTTAAATATAATTTAATATTTTATTTAAAGAATCAGTAGGTTTTATAAGCAGAATATAACTGAAATTTATGGTGGCACGGAACGTAACCTTTGTACTCAGCAGTTGTTCGTTAGAGATATTCAATATTTTACGATCAGATGTGGGCGATGTTTTTGTTTTGAAATTATTTTAATGATACAATCGTTAACTCTTGGAGTGGTGAATACTCCTATTTAGATTCAACGCATACAACATTTGAGTCTCAGTGCATTCGTTCGTTTCTCTTTTTCCACCGAAAATTCCGTTGACGTTCACCTGACGCCAGGTATTCACTGAATACATCAGTGTATTCACTGAAATCGTTCGCGATTGGATTTTATTCCAGTCCGCATAAACGCGAAAGACAGACTGATATTTCCTCGTTGACATTATCAAGAATGTCAACAAATAAGGTCGACAAGTTCAACAAATGTGATATGTGCAATTATATATGCACCAAACTTAGATTCCCAGTACAAACAATTTAATCCATTACAACTTTTTACTCGCAAACGATTTTTGAAAATTACTTGTTTTATTTATTGTTCGTGACAAGTAAAATGAAAGAATCACATGCATTTACAGTGTGTTCTGTTTAATTGGAAATATTGAAGCATTTCATAAACGAAAGAAAAAATGAAGTAACTGTAAACATGACAGTTGTTTGACATCTAATATTTTAGACATTTTAAATATTTCCAATAAAATATTGAAATACATTAGACATTTTAAAATACAAACCGTAAATTGTTCGCTACTTATAAATAAAAGGTTCACGCTAAATGAACCTTTGTTGAAATTACTCGTGGTCTTAGTTTTTTCCCTGAAAATAGAGTTGTCATGTAGGATGTTTCAAGGTAATTAAAACCGCGGAAGAATAAAAATTGATATGATGAAGCAAATTATTAAAAAGAACGGAGTTGCACGGAACTCGAGCTTGGCTTAAAAATAATGGACACATCATGGGGAGATAAGAGAAAGAAACGAGAGTGCATCGATTGAATCACGCTAGGATACGCGAAAGGAAGTTTGGCCGACCTTCTAAGCCTTTAATAAATTTTCAAACCGGATTCTCGAAATTAGAAAGCACCGATGTGGATCAAGTTGTGCAAAATGGTTAATTCAACTCTTTAACAGCTCATGAAATGTAAGAAAATGAAAATGAGATTTTATTGAAATATTATTCAAGATGATTCAGAATTCTATGATTGTTACGAATTACAGCTCTTTCCTCTATTATTGAAATAATTCGAAAAATTTATTACAGGAAAAGAATGAATGGTTCAATCAGTTTTACATTTTAAGGACTATACTTGATCTTGGAACTTCTAATGAAGAAATAAATATATCGTTGCACTTGCAAAAAATATATAACTCTATGAAAGTAATATCTTCCAAACAATTTGTCTTATTTTTCCAACATTCTGTATGTGTAATTCCATTCAGAAACGAGTTGTTTCTTGTACGAGTTGCGTGACCACCCTACAGATATACTTTTCCGGCAATAATAAAGAGGAACAAAAACTGGATCACCTCTAACAGTGTGAAAACAAGAAAAACATTACCAGATTGCACGACTTATGTATAATTACATTACCAGCCGCGTAAACCATCAATTATCGACATCTTAAATAATACACTCGCATAAGTGAAAATGTAAGATTCATCGTGAACTTTCCATAACACCTATTATATAACTTGAAACTTCTCAATCACCGCTGAGTAAATAACAAAGGACTTTCCTTGCAAATACGGAACAACAAGTTTTGTTCTTAAAATTGTATATTCATTCTTTTCAATAAAATTTCATTAAGTTTATTGTATGTGCACCTTATACATTGTATATTTTAGATCACACCACAAAGAATCTTTCATTCGCAAAATGTTTGCAATGAATTTCTTAATCGATGATATTGGGAAGGATTGACGAATGTTTAAGAATGTCTGAGAAAAAATATATAACTCCATTTGAACAGAAACTGCAATTGCATAATGGTATTTCTGTAATTTTGAAAAGCATAAGGTTCTCGACAGTTTTGTTCCATTCTTTTTACGCTCGACTAAAGGAACTGCGACAGCTATTCTCGTTCTATGATTCATGTTTAGGGAAATTCTAACGAGCATTGTATCATCGCAAGATAAATGTCATATGATGGATCATTCTAATAAGATAATGACAAGTACATTGCAATGAATTACACATCCATGCACTCGATGTAATTATTGTTAAAACAATCTAACCACAGTTACCGTAATCGTTTGTCAACGGGTATGCAATTAGAATCAAAAGCGAATTACGGAAAAGATAAGAATAACCAATTTATCTATTTTTACACGTAATCACAATTTTGCAAATTAAAGTGTAAACTCTTAACCAGTTAACTGCGCTCGGAGAGTATACAATCTAACTCTTTCAACAATCAATTATTAATTTTTCCAGATAAACATCTAACTCTTCTTCGTTCTGCTCTAGTTTTTCATCAGAATATAAGTGCGTTTGTCCTGCATCTGAAGAACATACACTTCATTATTTGATTTTATTACAATACGAGATTTTCGAAAGTAAATTCCACAGTTAACAAGTAATTCCCCAGTTGAAAATTTTATTCTACCTAAGTCACTTTATAATGAAGCATCATTTTCTTTCTGATTATAAAAATAAAGTGCAGAATAAAGTTATATGAAGCGAATACTCATACCTAAATCAATTAGTAAATAATACACGAATGGAGTCGTATTAGAACAAACAAAAGAAATAATCAAAATACTCGGTTCAGTTTTAAAATTATAATTACAGTTATAAAGGAAAAATAGAATTCTAAATACTTCAAAGAATTTCCTGTTAAATACTCCAAATGTGCTGAACACATTTTATTTGTATTTCGCTGGAAACCATGACTGCGCAGAGATTAGAGCGGAACGTTTAGCCAGAATTTTACGCTCGGCCGTGCAGTAATATATTATACCCGCATTAAGCATGATCAGGATTTTAATTAGATGGACACCCAAATTACCCGTATCGCGGCGGCGTATCCGGGGTGCTGAATTTCTACGACTGTATCTTCCGTTGATTAGAATGCACCGTGTCCGGGGGAGCAATAACATTCGATGTAGTAATTCATAGGCGTGCGTACATGTACATATACATATGTATGTACGACCGTTCGATCGACGACGGAATCATTCGCCGCGGAATTACAATCAGAACGCAATAACGACGCGGACAAGAGCAGTGTCGGGGGCCAGAATTCATACAGATTAACAGTCGCCGAGCACGGTCATTGCGTCTAACACTCAATTAATATCGTTCATTAAGATTAATCGCGAAGGACAATTGGTGGGATACAAATTGTAATTTAATTACGATTCGCCCGTCGAAGGGAGTGAGTTTTACGAGCACTGCGTTTCGAAAGGTTATAGATTAGAATTTATAAATCATTTGTAACACAACCTTTGACGACTAGTTTGAATTTTTCGTTTAATTCGTGATTTGCTTACGATTGGTCTGATTAAAGGGGTGACTTTAATTAGCACTTCTGTAACGTCTATAAGTATATGAATTTTGATTTACTAATCATTCATGATAAAAGTTCGGACTGACAGTAGAAATTCCCTCAATTTCTTTTATTTCTGAAAGAAAGATCTTGTTTCTTAATGAAAAAGAACATTTGTAATCTGTTCAATTTAGATTTTACTGCCATGAATACAGTGGAAATGTAATTTTCCTTGATATTAATGTTGTGATACAATAAAACGTTAGCAATGTAGTGAAAAAAAGGGAATGAAGAATTGTGGCAGGGTGAATTCATTTTTACTGGCATTACTACGTAGATTTTTAAGTTTTCAAGGTCATCGGCGTTTTTTTAATAGAAATGACACATTTTTATTACCATGTTATTGCACTACACACTGATAAAGAATAAATATCAGACCCGAGCTATACGTTGATCTTCAAATAGCCTAGGATGAAAATCGTTCAATTTTTCAGTTTTCTATTTTCATTCTAGATCATTTGAAGGACAATGTATTATATATATATGAAATCAATTCTTTGTCAGGTGCAATAAGACGATAATAAAAATGTGTCAATGTCAACAAGTGTATAAGCAAGAATCTTGAAAAATTGAAAAGAATTATCTAAACCAGAAACAATAAAAAATCACAATTTTCGTCGGCCTAAATGGAATCATCACTATCCATTGTTATCGCGTCGATATATTATTACCACACTGATTTTTATTGGTACGATTATCAGTACCATATATAAACATCATAATTTCAACATAAGCTATATATTTCTATTTTCTTAACGTTCTTACACCTCTAATCCCCTAATTTCGTACAATACCACCAAAATATCTGGCAAAGACTTGAAACTGAATTCAAGAGAACAAATACCTCCCATTGCACAACCAAACTAAATACTACTTTATCATTACAAATATTAAACTCTTTCACTATAAATAAATATATTATTTCCTTCTCTGACAGCAAAACCATTAACAAACGAATGAAATACAATGATGCGCTTAAAACCAAACTTAATACACAAAAATCACGTATGCAGACGTGAGACTAACATAAGACACACATCTCAGAGCTATCGTAAAATTTGACTGTACAAATCAAATGCAAAGGGTTAATATCTTAACACTTGCGAGTCTAGTTACGAAATAAATTCTAAGACAAGGGGTTGACGCGAGTATTTTAACAAATTAGCGCGAGGAAGTCATATCGAATAAAATAGTGTGAATTAGAATATAAAAGAATTTTGGCAGCTAGAGCCCTGATTGGTTTTTCGATCCCTCGCAACGATTTTCTGCGTGTTCGAGGTACTATGGGGCGGTGGTGCTGCGGCTGGGATGGTGAAAGCGCTTATGCCTTCCACGTCGGCAACTATCGACCCATTCCTGGTGCTGGTGCCGGTGCCGGTAAAGACGGCAGAGTCTTCACCGCCCTGAAAAACCTTCCACACGTAAAGACACCGTGAATCTTGACACCGGACCAACTATGAGAGTTAGTTAATCGCGAGAATGCCACTACCCTAATAAAATGTTGTTTAAGTTAATAGTCAAGTAAAGATTTCGGTTTATTTACTAGTTTCATTGCTAGTTTATCTTAGTCAATTTCGCTCGAATAATAATATACTTGCTTGTTAATATTTTATTCAGATTGATTTACTTTATTTAGAATTATGATCTTTGTTAAAATCGTGGATCTTGTTACTGGACCAACTATGAGAATCAATTAATCGCGACAGTGGCACGATCCTGATAAAGTTTCATTCGAATTGGTAGTCAAGCAAAGATTTCTTTTTAACTTTTGTTTTCTTTGCTGCTTTTATTTAGCGTCAACGTAGCTGCTTAATTCAGTTAATCGCTACGAAAATTCTGATTTCGCCATTAAGAAAATTGTGCGATACTTTAGAAAAATAGGTGTTTCCATGAGATCGTTCTTTCGAAATTTCCACGGAGCATAGTGCGAAACAATGAAACAAAATTTCAAATTATTCTACCGTTATTCATAAGCGCCTATTCAACTGTCGCACTGACAAGTTGAATCGTACCGAGTTAATTTGGCAAGTGAATAACATAATAGACATTCATAACTCAAAGCAAATCATATAATACAATGCGTCTTTGTGACAGTGACGATTGTACTTGACAGGTAGTATACACATTTAACTATCTTTCATACCTGAATGAATTTCTTTTTACTTTCAAACTCTATTTAGAATTTTCGATCCTGGACTGAAACATTCGAGATCACGATTATATCGAATGGATCAATGAAAAACCCGATGACTAATAAACCAGAATTTCTTAATAACTTGGCTTCCCAATATACAATCTCACCAGCAAAGTGTTAAATGAAAATTTAAGTAGAGTCGTAAAATTTTAAACGCTTAAGTACTAAATCTAAGAGTATAACAATAATTACATTAATACAATATATTATACATCTATATAAAACACGAACTATTGTAATAAAAAAGAGCATTGAAAATCCAATTCATTTAAACACATAAAGCTATATGAAAACTGCCTGCATACCAAATAATTAACCATCGCATCTCACTTAATCCAAAAGAAGCTATATTAATCTATATACAGTGATGAAATCATATAAAGAAATCTATCTTCTTTATTTAAATAAAGACTTTTTCTATAAATCAATTAAAAGATAAGTATTATATTACTTAAAGTAATATAAAAATTAAACGAGATCAATAAGTATATCCGCGTTAATAAATCATTTAATAAGAAATGAATAAATATTGAATAAGTAAATTGATTTTAAATCAATTTAATAAATTTAAATAAATGAATATATATGTTCAACTAAATTTTTGATATATTAATAAGCTACATATGCTTATTCGTGTGATAATTGTCCATTCGGCGTACGATTAATTTGCCAAATGTAAAACAATAATGGCGGTATGTGCGAAAGAAAACCACGAGGACAACTTACGGTCCATTGTTGGAACAGGTTTCCCAGAAGCTATATAATTGGCTGACAAAATGGTCGACCGAATCGGGAAGGGGGGAAGATAATCCATTGACAAGCATTAATCCGTCATATTCATCAAAACTCTTTCGCGCTTATTTCGACACAGCTGAAACGATTTCAGCAACGCTTTGTACAGGTGTTCCAAATACTGATCAAGCGTGTCTGTAAGCTGTTATAAACAATTAGGTCGTTCGATACCGATTCGGTTATTCAGTCGGATCGAAATATTTTTCTCCGGCTTCGAACTCTTTTCTTTGCCACTTGGAATTATTACGTAGATCATTGCAAAAGTTTCGGGATTCCGCTGTTCAGTTGTTTATTATTTTCGTAAAGCTTCGCATTTTGAAGTTTGGAAGCTGCTGACACAACACAATGTAAAATATATTAATGTTGAAGGAGACTATTTTGAAAAGCAGTAAAACCATTAATTCTAACTAATTTGTGACTCATTTTTTCCGAAACTTTTACAATAAACTCACGGATGTCTAAAAATCGCGTTTTAATTTTCTGTTCCAATGTATTTAGAACATATTAATTAATATCTCGTTTAAAGTTCATTAATACGTGTAAAGAAAATTTACATTTCTTTATCTGAACGTCGAACCTCTGCAAAACGTTTTTCTGTTTACGTAACGTATTCTGTTCTCTTTTAAAAGAAATCTGTTCGTAGTGATTGGTGAACTTTATTTCAGTAGAAAAGGATTGGAGAAGTAATATTTAATGCTTTTCGTGGTTAGTTTCACGTAACAAAATTGAATTTGAATTGATTACAAATACTTTGATTATATTAAAATTCTTAGATTCACATACAACCGAATGTATTTACGTTACAACCTAATCTAGAAAGATATTCGACGTACGTCGAATATTTTGAAATTTGTAAATAGTATATCCATTGCCTATGCTTCCGCTTCTCAAATTGGCAGTGACTAAAATCGTGAACAGGGCAGACGAACGAAGGCTGCGACGATTCAAGTGGGCGCGCCGTCCGGTCGATCGCCTGGAAAGTCGAATGTCCTTTACACTTCGAACGATATAAACCCTTTAGCTGAGAATCAGTTAACTCGACATTCAAATTTAATTTTATTCCTCAGAACTTCTTCGTCACCGTGTTCAGAACGAAATAAATTTTCGGATAAATCAATTCAATATCGAAATGTATCATTGCACGATGTTCACTATATCGATTTAATTCGCCTCGAGTCGCGTTCCCATGAATGTTCGTTTGTAAAACACGCAGTTGAAATTCTGCTACTTCTACATCATTTATAAAATTGAAACATATTTATTAAAGCAGTATTGGAAACATTGAATGCACTATTTAAATTCTGCAACACAATTCCAATATCAGTTGGATTAAAGATACTTTTGTTCCACAATTATATTAAACACAAGAATTCTTAAACAAAATTGTTTTGCTTTTTATTTTAGATGTATTTCTAGTGTTTGTTTGGTAGTTCTAGTGTTAATTAAATTGCATAATGACAAATCGACTCCTTTTTAACGATCACTTATCGTGTCAAGTAAATAGATTGTTTTGGACATTACACTATAGAGAAAGTTTCAAAGTTAATTTAATATGAACAGAATGTGTGTCATACAGGGTCATTCAATGGTACAGAAGGTTGTAGATTAGTGGGATTCGAAAGGGTTAAGTTCACATGAATTGCAGGTTCGTGGTACAACGTGTAGGTTCAGCTAGTCGATGACCTGCAATTCACGAGCTTGTTTATGAGCTTCTCCTATCTGAATAACCTTATGTAACGTATTACTGTACTCGCCTTAACAGATGTTATCATGTTACGAATAAAAATGTGCAGTATTCCATTAAAACAATTAACTTGTCTAAATTTCATTTTATCTACATTACATTTTAATATTATTGTGATATCATGCATGAAAGATTGTAAGATTTAATATAATAAAATTTATATAAATACAAGTAAGAAACTTTATTCAGTTAGATTAAAATTCATCTTCGAAAAAGAAAAAAAAACTAATTCCAAACAATCCTAGAGAATAAATATTTCACATTTTACATCTCCACAACGATCGAAAAGCATAAAAGAACAAAGACCACTTCAAGTCCTTGACATGAAAAAGTAAAAAACAAACGAAAAATGTTTTATACGTTCCTCTTAAACGGAGCTCCAAACTTTCTATTCCGTTTTGAAGAAACGAATTGCAAACCAACGAACTACGCATGTGTATTCTTATATACACGTCGATGATTAAATAAATTCTGCGAATTCGAAGTTTACAGAATACTTTAGGAAATATTTCACTTGAAAATTATAGAAACTGCATGTTATCTCCGAGTTCAACGAACCGTTAGATAAATATACCTTGTGAACTATCAATTTTAAATAAAACCTCTCCGAGCTCACAAGTCTAACAATTTGAAGTTAGAACTTAACAAACTCCAACACACTTGACAACATAAAACAAGTATCACTCCGAAATCTGGCGATATAAAATGTTCCGAAGGTTTCAAAGATGGAGATTGCTCGTTGAATTTTTCTAGACCCTTTCGCTTCATTGGATTTCCACTTTCTTAGTTTTCACAGTGTCGCTTTTCTTTTCTATTACGTACTTTAGTTTTGATTTTCAGGCGTGTCATAAGGCGCGCATAAGGCAGCCAATTTCCTTTCAGAAGAAAGGTGAACGTGTTACCTCTCCGCTGGCATAGGAAACCGTACTCGCGAGATCACTATACCTTTATCGAATGCCCTCGACGGAGGCAATCGAATTCTGCGAGGACGTTGCCACCTTCGGCCAGCAACACGGCGCAGGGATTCTGTATACACAGTTTTACCGAACCAAGGCATACTATCTTAACTCTATGCGACATACTCGGTGTCCCAGCAGGGACTACCTTATATCCTCGAAGAAAATCACTAGACAGAGAAAAAAGATGGTAAGATGAAATTGTAATGGTTCAGGAATTGATTTCCTAAACCCTTGCACATTAACTCTGTAAATAATCCCAGCGGAAGCTGGTTCTTGCAGCATGGAAAAAATGTAAATGCATCTTTTGTTCGAAAATAGAACCGAAACTTATAATAGAATTTTTATAAATAAGTTTCTGTGTTGGTCTATATAATGGTTTATTTTCTACGAAGAGAAATTGAGGTGTTTATATTCTAAAATCGTTAGCTTTAATTATAGTAAACACTATATTTAATCTCACTGGTCGCAGTGGAATTGTTCAAATTGTTAGTGAAGTCTTTTCTCAGTAGAATTTATGTACAATACTTAAATCAGCGATTGTAAAGCGTAACTCAGTAAAATTTGGAACAAAGGTATTTAATAAAATAATGTTTATAAATCGAAGTAAACTGAATAGTTTGGAATGAAATACCTTTTCACGGGGAAATTGCTTCATATCGTTTAACGCTACACTTATGCGACATACTTTTCATAGATAAAATCCGCCGAAATAATTTTTACGACGGGAAAGTGAATGCCTCTTATTGGCCTATTGGTCGTAAGCCCGCAGACTTTGTTATCCGCGCCACGATTCAACCTTCTACCCGCATCAGCTTGTCTGAGGTGTTCTGGTGTTCAAGAGACTAGGCTAGGCTACGAAAAGGAGCAGCACTATGCTACTTCCTAACTGTAAAACCCACGAAACACTTCAATTTTATATAATAGTATCACGCAGTGTTTTAAAAAAGATTATATTGGCTGATGAAAAAGTTTCTACACATCTGATGATTGCAGAAAACTTCTGAACGAAAAATTTTCACATCTTCCTTGCTTTTTTCTGTTCTCAATCAGTTGATGGTTTGCAGATGATCATTGAATTCTGGATATTGTTCGTAACTTTCTGTATGACAATGATCGGATGTTTCCAATTTTCTATTTTAACTATTCATTTGACTAAATTTATTACTCAGAAATATACAACTCAACATTTCGACTGCCAAGTAAACACTCATCAAAACTCCTATACAATCGAAACAATTTTCTTACTAAAGCGGAAACTATAAAGTGAAGATTCTTCATATTGATTGCTTTAAGTTTAGATAAAATATGATGTTACCCGAATTTAGTGTCAATCGAAGTGTTAAAGGAATTAATCGCGTGTAATCTTTAGTTCACGAGAGATTTAAAGAAACTTTAAACAAATGACTAAAGAATTCATTTTCATTCGCTAATTGTGGGAGTTGCTGCAACTTTAAAAATAGACGATTACAGAATAAAATACGTATGAAATATTTCATTCAAGTCTAATGAAGAATAAGGAGATCTTTAGATCGAATTGGTGTGTACTTGTTATGCGGACTTGTTATTCAATATCAGTTCGAGACATCAGGAACCGACCTACGGGCACATAATGCTGTACACCGCTCAATCTTGGTAATCCTATTCATTCTCCTCTTCGGCCGTTTCGGACGAAGGACCCAGGTAACCGTGAATAATTACAACTTAACCCTCCTTAAGTTGATCAAAGACTCTTTGGAATCGTGAACACCATCGAGAAATTCGTTGCACTTTTGTCCAGAGTGCAAGTCGCTAAGGATTCCTTAACATTTAGAAAATTGCCACTCTTTTGTTATAAAAAGATCGAACTGGAATTTTGATTGACTACACTTCTAAATGATACTAGTGCTTAACTGAATCAAAATTTGATATACATTATGTGCAAATTCATTCGATCAAGAGATATAACGCCTTATATGGAACCTAAAAAATCGTGGTTCTACCAAGAATAGAATTATTCTATATGAAAAACTTCGTAGAAAATATAGAACATTTTTTTATATCATATTTTTTATTCAAGATTTGTTGGTACTATTCAATAGGCTGACATGTCTGTTCATGACTCGCCATTTCTACTTTTTGTACCAAAACAGGTATGCTGAATAAATTTTAGGATTCAATTAATTTTAATATTTTTATATTTTTAGATATATAGATTCTGTTCCTAATTGTACTGCAATTTTAGAAACACCCTGTATACAGTGTTAAATTATAGGTTATTCTTAACTTCAGAACCTATTGTAGAAAACCGAAGATAAGATTTAACATAGAATGACTGACACAAAGTATGAAATCGCTTTGAACTTGCCACCAGCAGAATACAGTTTCTCAGCAGATTATTGGCCAAAAGTTTCTCAGAAATGTGAACGTTTTAAATATGAAACCTCCAACGTGCGGGGCGTACGAAATTTTCTAGACTGCTATAATCAAACAGCACACGCCGAGTTTTATTTTTAGCAGAAATGAATTATTCGGGAGACACATTCTTATTTTTAGATCGTCTACGAATCCCTTATCCTGAAACACTGCATTCCATTAAGCCGGAATTAAATCAGTGACTAATACTAACGGAAGGCACACTTTTTAAGGAAAAAAAAATCAATCTGATACCTGTTTTAATAAGGTCGTAGAGAGGCACGGTTGATAGACAAGGTATGACGAACTCATAAACATTTTATCCTTAATCGTAAAGACGTATTTAACCCTTTGCAATCCTGTGCCGGAGCAGACTCGAAATTCGATTTTATTCCAATTGCTGTGTGTTTCATTCATTTTCGTTATATTCATTTGTAATATCGTAACTATATCGTATGCACAATGTTAGTGCTTCCCAAATGTTTCTAAATAAATGATTAAAGGGTTATAATTGAATGAAACGATGTTAATGCAAATTGTGAATTGGAAAATCGAAGACATTTGTATATGGTGCACGGAGACATAAAAACGTGTTTTTTCTTGTTAAACATAAGTAATCAAGAGCTAAAAATGTTTACTCGATCATTTTACCTAGAAGAATTTCAATAGAACAATGAACAATTTTATTATTTTCTATTCATTTGCAAGTTTTTAATGAAACGGTTGGAGGCTGATAGTAATTTAAAGGAACTGTAAGAGAAATCGCAGAAGGATGTTTGTAGAAAGTTAAAACAGAAATGAAATATTAGAAACGTATCCGGCTAGTATTTGTACCTAAGATGGTTTAAGTGACTTCGGCTACATGCAATGAGAAGCCAGAAGTTCTTAGGTTAAACACGCTTTCTAGTAAGCAGCGGGAAACATGGATTTTCCACGTGTATATAAATTATGCTTCTGATAGACTGTGGAATATTGCAGATATAAATCATACTTGTTTAATTGAAGGATCGTATACGTCTACACACATTAAGAAATCAAATTTTCAAAAGCATATGTCTATAAATAAAATACTGTTAAACAGTTCTTCCTAACAATTATATTAAAAACCTTATTAAAATGAGAATCTTATATAAATATAAGAATCATCGCATTTAAGTATTAATTCACACCTTGAAGTTTCATACATGTTTTCTTGGAACAGTATTTTCAAAATTGGTACCATACGTATTAAAAAGACGTTTGACCAAGTAACTTCCATAGAATTACCCTCAATATTCCTTCAAAAATAAAAACACATCACCTTTATAAAAAAATTTCATTTCCTAATAAATTACCATCACTTGAAATCAACGTGCTATATCTAAAATTCATCATAATAAGTAATAATTTCATGTATTCGTTTCAAAGAGACGTTCCGCTCCTCCGAATCAGATAAAAATTTACAAAAATATTTCCGGCATCGCAGTATTTAAAAAAACCTGTCTCACAGAAATCACCGCATCTCCATCGTTTCTTCCCCTGAATAAAATTCTGAGAAATGACTGTTAAAACAATAGATCGTCGGACGTTAATTACAATTACTCAGTGGAATACAATTTTGCGGGCGAAAAAGTATTCTCAGTTTCTTGCGTTTATCGTCCCCAAGTGTACGTAACTCTTTAACACAGATTTACTTAAGTGTAAAACAAGCCCCGTCGTATGATTGCCTGCAAACTTTTACACAGTGCACTGCACGTGCATTTAACACGTACAACAGCGTGCACGGCCAAGTGCCGCCTACACAAGACGAACACGCGCCGAAAACGGCACTCGAGACCCTCGAAAATGGTCGATTTTTACGACTCTTCGCGCCGGAGTCCCAAGAATGTTCGCCGAGACGAGGCTCGCGCCGTCGAGCTGCGCACGCGAGTCCGCCGACAGATTTTTTGGATGAAAGTTCATGCATTTTGCATGCGACCTCCGTTTACCGAAATAAATTATCGTGAACATTTTCGATAACCGTGCACATTGTTTTCTTTCAAAATAAAGGAAATATCTCGTGTACACTTAGTCGTCAATTTAAACGGCACATTTTTACGCGGTAAATTAGAACACTATTTATGGGAGTTTTTTATTTTCTCAGATGTCTTTATTGTTACTTCGTTTGTTTGAACTATGCGAAATAAATATGTATTTCTAAAACATATTGCCAGCTTTTATCCGCGTAAAATGAGGATTGAGTGTATTTATATATATTTTATACGTACAAATATTTCTGTCGCCGAAATCGTTGGTATTCAATATGTAAGTTTGATCTTTATGTTAGCAACTATTATGCGATAAAGTTGCGAAATAAAGAAAAATATTTCGGTGAACCGGAAATCTGGACTGGCATTTTACGAGTTACGCAACCATCGCGTTTTGCCAAGGCAACTTCAATCATTTGAATTTACATTCACAGTCTATCTTAATGGTATGTAAGTTTACTTGTATCTTCAACTTTATTCAATTATACGCTATCTATTTTGTTCGACAACTATTTACCATTTCCCAGTGCGTTTATTTATGATATTTATTCGTGCGTACCGAATATATACATATTTTAAACGACTCATTATTCTAAAGTATTCGCATGTGGTATTTTACCAAATTCATTTATCAAAACCATTAACTCAAAATGTAAGTTCGGATAATGTAATAAATTTTATCGCACCATTCTAACTTACATTTTTTTCATAATTTATAATATTTGTTATAGTTTATGAACTTCAAAATCCAATGAAACCTTTCAACGCTGAAATTTAAAATTGTCAAAAATGACACTTTGATCTACGGACGATTCATCTATCGTCAGAAATCTGTTTGCTGTCGTTTCGTGAAAATCAATTGAAATCGAAGTCGTACAATATAGAACCCCTTTCCGTTAGGGCAATTTTTATTTCCAACCGCGGTGATTCGAACGAGTGCAGCGGCAAGTTCGTAACATTAAGTCGGACTCCGTTCCTTCCGGCGACGAGGACGTGAGTAGCGTAGGAAGCGTGGAATAATTTTCCCTCTCATAATTCTATTCATTGTGCACCGATTAAGTTCTTAACCTTTCCGCGAAGCAGTATTACCATAATAGTGTCGTCATAGCAGGATTCTTGGCGTCCACATTACACGCTCGCCGCCGCGCGAAGGACCGGTGGCTCTCGCGGACATCAGCGCTGTCCTGTTCCAGCATTAATCGCCGTTTCATTCGAACTGACTAATTTTTAGGGAAAAAAGTCGACCACATTCGGCACGAACAGAAATGAAATGCAGAACAAGACAGAGATGAAACAAAGCAGCCTCCAACTAAATGCATACTTTGCGAAATACCTCTAAACATTAAAGACATGCTGATAAAGTGCCTTTGTTTCTCCTCTAAAAGAAACAATTGTAACATTAAATCTGATAATGAGATTAACAGTGAAATCAGTTGAATTATTGTCGAGAAAAATCGAGTCCTCGAAGGTTGAAGAAGCGCAGCTTTAAAGACTGAGTCTCAAAGGCTCAGAGTTCCATGAAATTCGAGTCTTCGAAGCTGCAGGATTCAAACTTGAGTTCTGAGGGCTAGAACTTTTAAGGCTTGAATAGTAGCTACAGCTTTCAAGATTCAGAGCTCAAGACTCATTTTTACATTATAGTATAAATTTTCGTTATTATTTTATTATTATTATTAGTGTAATTTTTAATAATACTGTAATATAATTCCTAGTGTTCTTCTGTTACCTTAAATGGAAATTAGATATTATTTTTCTTTCTTTTTAATTAACTGTTAACGATAATACAGTAGTAGCATTTCGAGTTGAGATTAACAAAGAAATCAGAATATAACACTCGATCAATTGGTAAAGCATTATATCACTACTTCTGAAAAGTTCGAAGAGATAGCGTGATTATCTTATCACGATAAGACGCATTCCGTCTTTGCAGAAGATTTTACTGGCCACATAACCAACAGTGCGTCATCTGGGCACGATCGCCGATGATGAAAATGCGTTATATGATTCATTTGTAAATTATTTTATTATGATGATAACGGTTTATTTATACAGGAGAAGCAATGAGTGACCGTACCCTAGCAGATCAACCGGTTCCGTCTGATAAGATCTCTACGGTGTTTCGCTTTTTACAGTTTGGAAATTCCGCATTTTTTAATTTTTTTTTTTTGTTAAGAATTGGATTTCGTGAGAGTGTCATCATTCAATTTAATCCAAAATTTGTCAACTTATAAAAATATACAATTATTCAATCGAATAGTCAAATATATGTAGTACATTAATGTATAAAATCTTTTAATTTGATCTTTAATTTTTTAAATTCAACATCAAGCTAAATTACAATCACACGTGTTCACCGATGTGGATCTTATATAAAGCAGCCCCGTTTCTGCAATCGAACAAGTATATTAAAATGTCCAAATGCACTCACGAGAAACCGCAGATATTCATTAAATTAAATATTTCAGTAACTATCGCAATCCGTGTGTCACAACCGAGTCTTGTTAAAAGCCCCCCCCCCCCCCCCCATCTCCACAAGGAAACCCGCAATTTCGGTAGTTCCCCGTTATCGTAATTACGAAAAAGTCTCCATTAAGCAATGCGAGAGATCGCTCCTCACGTTAATAAGTCGTAAAGAATTGCTCATCCGTTGTATAACTGTAAATCCCGTTTCTTCCGCAATAGTCTACCATTCGGTCGAGCAATCGAACACGTTCTGCCGATTTTTCCGTGAAACAATGTGCATTTACATTATTTAAAATACAAAAATTTTCAAAATTGCACAGGGAACAATATCTAAGAAGTCAGTTCAAATGTCTATAACTCATAGGAAAACGCAGAATATTTCCAGTGGAAAACTTTCGAGTGCAAAGGGTCAACACGTATGTTAACAAGTATGTATTTTATTTTAATGGGTACGACTCAATGCAACGCGCTAATTAGCTGCAGAATTTTCGTGCGATATTTCAACTTTATCTTCAACGTCGTGGGCATGACAGACGAAAGTCAGCCAGTAATCAACGTGTTACGAGAGGGTTTTGTCCGCGCGTGCTTTCTGCAGCCGCGCGGCGATGCCGCTACATAACAATGCATACCTATACCTAGCTAGCGGGGAAATCACGCCCAGACGCATACTCTCTTCCGGGGCGGAAGTGTCGGAAGACAGAAATGTGGAAACAGAAAGGGAAAAACGTGACGTGATTGCTTATTTGATGTACACCATTAACCTTTCACTACAATGGACGAGATATCTTGGTTCCATGATGTCGAAGAAACGATGCTGTGGACAAGATATCTCGTCATCATTATCGATGTCGTACGTACGATGTTATCATTGGTGACATTTTATCCATGACATAATAAGGTGCACAGTTTCAACTATTTTTATTAATTTACAGAATAATGAAATGACACTTTACAAATACCACTAGATGAAAATTAAATATCAATTTCTATTCAATTTTTAACTCCTTCTATAATATCGAGTCAGATTCATGCTAAAAATATTGAACTAATAAATCTAAGTGTTTGTTTATTCTTCATATAAATGAAATTACTTGTCTATTATCAATCTTTAATCTCCAGAGTAAACGTAGACACAGAATAAGTATCAAATTCTTTCTATTAAATTATCAACCCTTTGCTCTACGATTTGTTTCTTAACTATATCAATACAACTACTTCTATCGTTACTGATCTATTAATAAAAGAACAAATGTTCCTGTTCATTCCGTAACATATAATTTAAATTAAAAACAAAATAAGTAACTTAGATTTCCCAAATTCAGTTTAAAATTCTCGTCGAGAGTCTGATATTATAAGTGAACGGGTTGAATCGATTCGATCAAGCGCAGTTGTGAAAGAAATCATAGGGCAACGGGTTAAGGAAAACCATTATATTCGCGGTGTCCACGTTTCAACGACTCTCGATCCCTGCAAAGATGAAATGAAAAATGAGGAAAGCGTCTAATCCGCGTGTTTGGAGTTTCCAACTGCCGCGAAGCCAGGTCGGGTTTGCGGCGCACTGTCGACCGATAAAACCGCATCAAGCATGCTTAGCTTGGGTTTCATTTCACGGAACAGGTAGGTAAATATGCACACTAGCCCCGCGTGAATCATGAGATCACAAAGACGTGAAAGTCCCGGGGATACAATGCGTGTAACGAGCAGCGACTTCTCAGCGAACCGAGTTTCACAGTAAGAGGTATTGCATCAAAGGGATTTGAAACCGGCCTGCGGCCACCATGGATCGTGTTACCGATTCTATTACGCGTTATATTAAACACTAGGGAAAGGAAAGTTTTGACACGCGGCTAATTTTCACGCGGTCATCAATAACACGCGCTCGTCGAGCATTTAATGGCTTAACACCGGGAACTTCGACGACAATTCGTTAATCGCTTCGTCTATCGAAGAAAGTTACTCTTTCATCAATGGCTTTGTTTCTGTTTCTTAATATTGCATTGTTTACGCTGCTAACTGGAATTTTGGATATCGGTATTCGCGTACGCGGTATTTCACGTTTATATGCGGAGTGATTAACGAAAGGAGTCGAGCAGTATTTGGTTGCTTGTTAAGGTAAATATTGTAATCGGTATATAGGATGTTGTGTAATTCGTGGTGTAGGAGAAGTAACTTTACGTGGAAAAGTAAGTTAAACGTGTAGCATATTAAAATTCTGATGGAGGTAATACGAAAAGTTGCAGGGTATAAGCTAATTGTAATTATTCTACGCGAAAAATGAGCGAAAAATGTGAAATGCAATTGTTTCGTTTGGTAATTAATTTTCCGGGAAATCTCATTCAAAAGTTTGTTGCTATTTTACTATTTATCGATACAAGTTTGAACTCGATTTTCACCCAACAACGAAGGTCTCAAACGAGGAAATCTTATTGTATGCGTTTGAACTTATTTTTTACTACTGAACTATCATTCGTACGATGTTTTGTATTCTTGGAAATTAATCCTGACGAAAATACGAACGATATTCATATCTGCGTAATGTAATTTCCTGCGAAAGAACGTTTCGTGTATCTTACTTCAATTTTAAATCGTATTTGTCACCGGAGAATACAAAGCTCAGCTTACAATTTGTATATTTTTGACATCATCGTAAACGATAACATTTGCTGGTTCGAAACGCTGCGAACTTCAATAAATTTCGCGTAATCTTAAGTAATGCAGGCCTACCATTAAATCATTCTACATACAATAATGAAATCTACATATCTATATCGAATATTGAATTACTGACGTTATAGACGTGACGATAGATTAATAGCCATTTTATTATGACAAAAGGCCTTGGGGTCAAGATGCTTCTTCGGCAGCCATTCCATTCTAATTAATGAGAGACATTAATGACCGCCAGCGATCGTCCTGGCGTAATTAGTAGAAAGTCCAATAGGTAGTACGCCCAATCGCTAACCATTTTGTTGGAAATAATAACACAGTTACAAACGAGGACTGTGCATTTCTTAATATTCTATCAGGAACATTACTTTTTCTTGCTGAACTGCCTTGAATCGACGAATTCATTATTTATATCTCATAATGCATTTGCACATGATTATTACTGTTGTTACTCCTGTCTTAATTAGGTTAGTTAATACACGAGAATAATTAATGAAAAAACACGCGATAATATATTTCAGTGGAACCTCGATCAATCGGGATTCAAACTCTGGAGTGTTGGTTATCTGGATTTCGATTGTTTCATATAACAGAATTGCAAAATAAGGTGTCTAAAATGATTATTTAAATAATTCGCTACTTTCAACGATAAAGACGTATGTTATACATATATCTTTTGATTTTAAAATAAATACTGTTGGATGGCCAGTGGGTAAAATCGGTAAAAACAGATCTGAATGTGAATGCAATTGTTTAGAAAGGTTTCATAAAAATATAATAAAAATCAGCTGATGGATAACACGTTGGTACGTTATTTCATTCTACTTTTTAAAGTCTCAGGATAGTCCAAGGATCATTAGTCTATTATCTCGTTCGCTCTCATTTTCTTCCTCATTTTCTGTAATAGCTTTGACAAATGATAGGCGCATCGGAAGATCCAAGTTGGCAATAAAAGAAATATTAAAACCCACTCAGAAATGGTCCACTTCTAAATCGATCTTTCGCAAGCCTAACATCAAAGTATGGATACTAATAATTTCAAGATTACCGTTTCAATAAAACACATATTAATGGATATTGTCGGTTAAAAGTTTGGGACCGATACATCGGTTAAAAGAGAAAGTACCATTCTTTGGAAACAACTTTCATTGGAGAATGTCTGCGTATGATAAAAGAACATGAACATACTCGTATATGTATTAGTGAAATATAAAGATATATAATTCGTGTTATTTTATTTTATATATTTATGAGACACAGAACTTTTCATTTGTGACATTACACACCAAATGGTCCCAAACTTTTGACCGGCAGTGTATATAATTGCATTGCTTAAACGATGATTTTGACAACTTGTGTCATGACACTCGTAGTACGAAGAAAACATATGAATACTTTATTCTTACTAACAATCCCGAAAATTCGTGGACTATCGATAACGTCGGGCGTGATGGTATCATAGTCACCTGGCAAATACGCATGGTATTTACACCAGCAACATTGGAAAATCCATCGCAATCCTAACTGTCGCAAATATTCTCAGTTTTGTAATTTCAATACTAAAACCGTAATTATCCAACAAGAAAAATCATTATCATATTAGTTATCAACGAGATTCAAAATTTGTAAATATAAAGGGAGTAATTAAAAAAAGTCTTTTTAAGATAACAACCAGTGATTCGACATTTGTAAGTCTCTAATTAATAATATTGAATAAAGGATCGATTTCTGTATACCATAGAAACTGTTTTACTGCAAAAAGTTAAACAACGTGATCGTAATGTAATATTCCGTTAAGGATGTACTCAATTGGATTTCTCATTTTCAAAGAAAGTTTTGCTGATTTATGGCTGAAAAATTGGTAAAAGTGTAATGAAAGATAATGAAATTTTTTGGTGCATTTGAAGCTGTCATAGGGATACGTTATTTAGCACCGCTTTGAAGTTCTGGAAGCGTCAAACAAAGCTATCACTAGTATCACATCTCGCTCGTTCTCTCCCTGTGTATCTTGCTTCCCATCTTTGTCGGAAAGTAGACACGCGACGATATTCGTCTACTAATAAAGGCATTACTGTATACAGAGTTTGGTGGTAGTAATTTGGGTATTATGTACTATGCAGTATAATTCCAAGCTAATACCACCAAATTTTCCCGTATATTTTAACCCCAAAAGAAACGAATTATCCCCAACGAACTTTTGTTGTACATATTATAATTTGTGTAGTAATATGTTAATCAACTGTAATATTAATCTAAAATAAAATTGAACTGAAATCATTTCGACTTACAGAATGAAACGAAACTCTAATCGTAAAATTTTTAATCAGAACTATTTCCTACGTGTAAAATATCCTCAAAAAATGAACAACTGTCATGTGCATCTTGAAATTTGAATGGTGAACGCTTGTGTGTTCAGTCAGGTAAATTAATGTTTATATACTCAGCCAATCACTAAGGGACAAGCGGAAATAGTGATCAGCGATCACTCGAATGTTTCATTATAATTTTAGCATCGAATAACTTAATGAAGTAAATCTTAACACTACAGCTAGATTCCTTGAAGTTCCTTCTACAAGCTACTTGATTATGATATTTTTTCTATAATTAATAAGAGAATCTAAAGATATTGATTGTTACCTAGCTACAGGAAGCAATTATAAAGTTTATCGTATAAAACCATCGTTACTTGAATTAAGTAGATAGAAAATGTAGATTGCATTTCGATAGGACACATCTGAGACACTAATGATCAAAATAGTTATGAAGACTGCTTTGTAGACTTAAATGTTATGAACTTGAAGTCATTCGAGTGCATAACAAGTCTCAAAATCGTTTCAATCGTATTGTTATTATTCCACTAGCAAATATTACAACTGCTTTTGACTAAATTTTTCAAGCTAAAAAATATTCGAATGATACAATTAAAACACCTTTGGGACTCGCTAATTGCATTTATAGACGGTATTCAAGTAATACCCCTTTTATGCGATACTTAGGTCAGGTTAGGGTAGCTCGGATACCTGCGCCGGGTCGCACGGCGCCAATTAACAGCTAGGTACTCTGTTATTACTGATAGCTACACCAGTGACTGTATTTTCCGATTTTTGTCACGCAGTTTTTCGATACTTTAATTACACAACATATATTTGTCTATAATCCTTGCAGTGTAAAAATAATTTCTCATCGAGAAAGAAAAATGTATTGTCACAAACCGAAGATTTTCAAGTAAATTACAAGAAACACGAAATTAGTGGAATAGAATTACTTCGAATTACTTCGAAGAATTACTACAATTACCCTGTTTTTGTGAATTGGGAAATTGTACTGTTTGGTACTTTGCAAAGGAAATTCAATTACTAGTTCGAAATAAATGAATTCTTATTTTCCATTGTAGTTTTATAAAAGTCATAATGAGAGATTTTTTATGGTTCCGTGTGAAAATTAGTTCAGACATGACGTTCTATAAACAACCATTAATTCTTTGTGTACAAGCATAAAACGGTGTTCGAATCAATTTTCATTTGAAGAACTTTAATAGTCTATTGGCAACAATTTTATTATTACAACGAATGTAAAAGCAAAATTTGCATTGACGCGTTACTCGTTCTGGGTTCTTATATTATTGTCCGATTCTCAATCGCGACTAGCTTAGAAAATGCTGAACGAGCAAATGTCTCTATCTTTCACAGTCAGACAAGCGTGAAAACGACTGAGATCATTCTGAGGTCTATAAACGGTCTCAGCAGTTAAGGGGTTAAAAACGGACTGAAATGTTCATGTAGGAGAAAATCAATGTTAACTGCACTGAACGTCCAACATGTAACAATATTTCAAACTAAACGTTCAATTAACTACATTTCTACTATATTTCCCCGTTTTAATTTCATTTAATTTAATTCTACTTAATTCCTACTTGAAGTATATCTTTTATTTTTACAAAATTCAACAAAATAATGAAGATTTACTTTAGAATCATATCACGAAAGAGAGAGACATTTGTGCACTATCATCGCTTGCTCTAGATTGATGGCAGCAGTTCTAATATGACAACAAAATTCAAAATTAGTTTCATCGACTTATACTTCATAAAAAGTCAAATTCTTAAATTAAATTTCAATACAAGGTCATTATATTTAACAATTTGGAAGCATCTCAGAAAAGATCAAGTATAAACTAAAAATTCAATCTTTTCATTGAATATTCAAACATGTAATTATTTTCTGCTTATTTCGGAAGAAGTGTTCTTGGAAAGAAGAACAAGTGCATAGATTTGTCTATGTTTGTTACTAAGTGCAAGCGTAAGGTTCATCGGGAGGCTTGCACTTCAAAACATCAGTGCATGGTGCCGTGTCGGCCATTAGTCAAACAGAGAGAGGGAGAGAGAGAGAGAGAGAGAGAGAGAGAGAGAGAGAGAGAGAGAGAGAGAGAGAGAGAAATTTTCTTATTTTTCATTACATTCTTACGAAACGGGCATTCCGTTATGTATAATTAAAAAGCAATCGGCACGAGGTCGCCTTTGGATGCGTTTCGACACGCTTTGAACCATCGAGACCTGTACGAGAGAACGAGAGAAGCGTGCGGTGCTCTCTCTTGAGGAAACTAATAATTATAAAATGGCTACCTTCCCTGGGTGCAGGATATTTGATGGACCCTAAGTGTAACACGTTTAATTGAAGACGAGTGCATGCCCGAAGAAAATGGTATAATATATTCCGTCGATAAAATATATTTCTAGAATGTCCACTGATTGACACGAGTGTCTATGTTTACGTTTATTTGATCAAACATTTACAACAATTGCTTGGAAATGATTCCATGCACATTCCGAGTCACATAAACCGTAGATGAGTCACGGTTTATCTTAACACATTTTCGTCAGATATTCCCACGAACTTTGCGAACTCTACGATGACTTAGGACCGCGTTAAAAATTGTATAACACGGTTTTCATTAAAGACTACTATAAAAATGACGTTAATTAACTGTAGTATAATTTTTATTAAAATGCAACTTCATTGTACCTGATATAACAACGTTTTCATTTATTATATATAATTCTTCTTTATATTGTAAATAAATATTAAATCGTTGTTGCTGCTTGAGAAAATGTTTAAATATTTTATAAATCATCTTGTTCGTTGTAAGCCATTTTTTTTTTTGCAAAATTGCAGTAGACCTATTGGCCCGTTAGAAGTAAATATTACTATATCCCAGTAATGAAAATCCACGGCACGTAGATGAATATAAGATAGAGAAGTGAGTGCACGTAAGATCAATCTAAGCCCCTCGATAACCGCACTAATTTTAGAACAGACTCTCCCGATCGTAAATCATTCATTTACTGATATGGATTACCGATGACACGTAGCTCCGAGCAGAGTTTCATTATATAAAAAAAGTAGTAAATAAATAAATAAATAAATAAATGAAAATTCCCTGAAATGTTATATTATTTTTTCCTATCCAATATAACTTTGCAGAAATTACCATAATGTCAAGCGAGACGCTATTAGACGTTATAAAATCGTACCGCGATAATTTCTCGTATGGGAAAATCGATCCGTTCAATCGGCGGTCCACAAAGCAACGGCGAGCGATAATAATAAAGCGGCTTTTAATATCTTAACAGTTTTCTAAAAACGCTCGCCTCGGATTTTTACACGCCACCAAGCCCGAGAAATCTATGCGTGATCGTGGGACAAGTAATGCAATGGTAACACGTTGAGAACATTGAGAACCCCTGGTGGGCCATTGCCATTGTCAAATAACGTCCTTAGACGTCGGCGTTGGTTATCAGGCATACGTGCAACAACTAACAAGAAAGAAAATTTCTTATAAATTTTATAATAAAATTATTTTCTTGTTCATTGTTAATTTTATTATAAATGTTGTAATAAAATTTGTATAGGTTATTTTATAATACAGTTGACATGTTCCGTGCCACAGAAATTTCGCTGATATTTTACTTATGAACTGTATTGCTTTTTTAACTAAAATATTGAGTTATATTCAAGTTTTTGGGAATTTTTATATATTTTGATATTCCTTTATGTCCTCGCTGCTTTGTAAAATGTTCAAAATATTTTCTTATAGAAATTGTACCATATATGGTACACGTGGCACTGGACGTGTTAATAGAATTAACCCTTTACACTCCTATGTAGAATGTAAACTTGGATTTATTTAAACGTCTGCTTCCCTGTTGAGACATTTTTAAATTGTATTATCTTATTGTACCATTTTCAATAGTATTAGTAAAAAGAACTGTTTACACTGTTCCTTGTCAACTATACTTCAAAATATATTTTAAATAAATTACTTAAAATAATATAAAATTATCGAGAAGAAAATGTAAAGGGAACTTGGTGCGTAAAGGGTTGACACGTTGACTGCCACGAAAAACATCAGCGTTTTACGTATCACTAATCCTTTCTATAGCAAAGATACAAAGCAAGAATTATTAATTCTTTGACATGAAAATTTTTATATTACCATATTATCTAGTCATTTACGTTACGGAAAATTTGTATTCGGAATCAATTATCTTCCAAGTCTTAATTATTTTCTTGTAATTTGGAAGCTCCGGTCATCGGCGACCGCCGTGGCAGTTAAAGTGTTAACACGTTGGTGTCCATTCTGTTATAACTGACAGGAGCACGGACAAACAACGTGGGGCACCCGAATCGCAATTAGGAAAAAGCGGAATGGACGGTACGATTCACCAATCGCGGATAACGAAAAAGTTAGCGAGCCGCGTTACACGCCGATGATCATGTTACCGTAATTAATAAACGCCTGCATACACAATATTATCCGCCAATGGCCGTCTGGTTGCAATTACTGAATGCATTACAGGCAGTACGGGCCGCGGTGTGCTGTCCCATTGGAATTAATAAGAAAGTGACAAATATAATTCGCGCAATGCGATTTCGTCGTAATTAACAAAGGAAAAACAAATTCAAACGGTGAAACTTAATTATGACCAGCCATAAACTGTGAATCTTATAATATCCACGTTCCAACATGTGTCACAGTTTTTACTTATCTTGAACTGTGTGGACCGATTGTGATGAAGTAACAGGTAACAGCTTTTGCTGGTACAGATCCTTACAGATACCATCACGTATTAACGATAATGCAAGTATAATCGACAGACCTGTATATAAACTCAAAAATTTATAATCAATGGTATCATTCAACGATTTTCTACTTAGAAAAAACATCAACAAGTTTATTATTCGCAGAGATGATTATTAGGTTTGAGCATTTAAAGCATACACAAATATGTAGATGCAATAAAAAAAATGTGATAAGGCCATGCCAGAAATACTAATAACCTATAAAACATTGTCCAGTTCATTACTGAAGAGGGAATACATTAGAAAAAGAGATTAAATTACAAACTAAATTACTTTTTTGTGGCTACAATCGCTTTGTATGTACCTTAATTATGTATTATAAATTCATTTTTCAGTTGGTTTTGGAAGTATGGACAGTTTCCTAAAACTTCGGATGACGTGTACGTTAATAAAATTTCAGTTTCCTTTCTAACCTCGTGGAATGGTGAACAGATGAACTTTTCTTTAACTACATTGTGATTTAAATGATTCGCGAGCCAACTTCAGTAAAAAATAGTCGCGTCACTGGTTATTAACCACACAGAACTCGACGGTAAAATAGTCGTACGGTTCTAACTAGATAACAACTGTTTACGTAATTATAACCTATCTAATTATGCAAAATATACATAAAATGTAATGGAATCAAAAAGTACACATATATTATAGACGTACATCTATAGTCATGCATATATTCAATGCCGAAATACACGTAATTGCATAAATATCCGCGGTTTGGTTAGAACAGACACCGGATATAGCATTTCGGAAAATTCGCTCGACGCGCGAGGAACGCGAGATAACCTATAGAGGGCTCGCCAGCTTCGAAAGCCACGCATGATTTTCTTACACGCAGCGGGCAGAAAGACTGTGGTCATTCAAGTTGAAGAGAGACGAAAAACTGCGAGGTTTCGATAAACGCAGCGACGTGTATAGGGGCCGGTAGGAAGTTCTAGTATCGTGTAACAGTATGGTCGAGAGCTGTCAAGCGCACGCCGGCTATATAGACTGGCGCAACCACACTCTCCGAACGGTCTTAGGCATAGCACACAAACGGCGATCTCGCCGAGAGGCACGAGATTCGTAAGCTGCGTGAATGAAGCTAAACGGGCCGTTAGCGCAAAATCTATCACCGATACAATGGAAAGAAACCGACGGCACGCCCGATGTTTTGATAGGGACCGAGACAGATAGCACTACATATATGCATATGTGTATAAATATATAAATACATATACACATATACATATGTATGTACATGTATGCGTGTATACGTGTACATATGTATGTACATATTAAAGTGACGTTATCGAAAAAAAAAAATGATATCAACGTTCTAAGAAAACGTTACGTATAGGTCACCGATTAAGATACGACTTACCCAATAATAGCAACTTGAGTTCCCGCCTGGCATCCTTTTTATCCTTTCGTAGTTGCCGCTCAATCTCTTGATTGATACGTTTCTGCTCCTTTGCCTCTTCCGACAGGCAGCACGCCATGGCTCAGGACGGCAGGATCCTCGGATGAAGGTGGGAGAGAGAAGAAAAATGAGAAGGAAGAGGAAGAGGAGGAGGAGGAGAAGGAAAAGGAGAAGGGAGAGGGAGGGAGGAAGGGAGAGAGGGAACGAACGATTTACGGTGGTGGCGAGTGATTGCTGAGCGACGAGGTTTGTCGTGGACAGCAGCGGGCTCGATGGGCACGGGTGGTATCGTCGGTATTACCTTGCCACCGCGAACAAGCGACGATGCCTCGTCGCCGTCCTCGTGGTTTCTCTTCTTCCTTCCCTCTCGTCCTGCCAGAGGCGAACGGAACTCTTCCCGACCCGCTGCACCAGCACTACAGTCACTAGCACGCTTCACAACCACTTGTCCACGACGACGACGACGACGGCGACGACGATGGCGATGGCAACCGCAACGACGGCGACGGCGACGGCGACGTAAACGTGGATGTGGTCCCCGTATTCTCAACGACGTCGGCACACGCGGCGACGGAGCACTCCTGGCAGGGCTCGACGACGCCAGCGACACATCAACACATGTACGCACAAGCACGAACCTCGGCCGGTGGCTTGTCCTCTGCTCTATTCTCTTTACTGTGTACACCCGTTTAACGTTCCTCTATCCCCTTATCCTTTATCCTTCGTCTTTTTCAGCTTTACCACGACTCAAGGGGATTCACGCGCGCACGTATTACAACGTAAACGTGTGAAAAAAAAAGATCGCACTCGCGGGAGGGACACGCGCACACACACGTCTCCTCTCCAGCCTTCTTTGCTCGCGCCGCGCGATTTCGGCGATCGTCTATCCGGTTAGAGAGAAATGTCGCGAGAGCAAGGTCCGTTGGATCGAGATCTAGAGAGTCCTGTGCGTACTCCGTCGAATCTCGATCGTCGGTCCCTGGGTCCCTCGCTGTACCCGCGTACCACTCGCGAGAGAGCTCTCGTACGGCTCGTTCACTCGTTCACTCGGTTCCCGGCGCGTAGGGTGTGGTAACCCACCCGGCGCTCTGTCTCTCTCTTTCTACCTCCCTCTCTTTCTCGCCGTTACCCCCCTCTCACTCGCACTTTTCTTTCTCTCTCACTCTCGCCCCCTCCTTGGTTTCTCGACTCCTTGTCAGTCTCACTCTCTCTCACTCTCTATCTCTCTCTCTTTCTCTCTTTCTCGTTCTCTCCCCTCTCTCTTTTTTCCTTCGATTCGCTCTCTAGCCCTGTCTCTCTTACTCTCTCTCACTCACTCTCTCACTCTCTCTCTCTCTCTCTCTCTCTCTCTGTCCTCTGGCTCGCTCAATCTGTCGTACTCTTTCTTGTATCGCACACGCGAGACGAGATAGGGATTCTCACACTGAATATATATATGCGGCGCGCACACACGCAACGTGTACGCAACAAACGTACGGTAGAATCGGCAGAGGCTGTGGACGACTACGTAGAAAAGAACGAACGAACCGGGAACGAGAGGATAGAAGACAATGACGAGGTCGTCTGCTTGTTATTGCTGCTGCTGCTGCTGCTGCTGCTGCTGCTGCACGAGCGCCCACACCTCGAACGGAGCAACTCCTCCTGCGATTCGCGCCGCGCCCGCTCGGTACGCAGCCTTTTATCAACCCTCGGTCGTTCGAGATCCTGTTAGACCAAACCAGATTGGCGAAGCCCCAACACGGTAGGTCGTCGTATAGGCGGCCTGTAGGCGCGGGGGCGCGCACGTGTCCGCTAACGAGATTAAAATCGTCGAGAAGGAGGAGGTGCGGCCGCCACCCGCCGGGAGGAGGCACGGAGAACGTAACAGCGCCGCGGCGAGGATATAGGTTATACGCGCTATGAGCCTCTCTGTACGACCGACCGATTCTGACAGCTCGCAGCGACACGGCTGCCGCCGCTGTTCGCTACACGAGATCACGGCCGCTCTAGCCTACAGCTCGGAGCACGGGCGAAGGTGTCTTCATGGGGAGGGATTGCTTCGCTGCTATAGGTGTACTCTTATGAGTTACAGGAGCGGTACATAATAATTACTTTTCAATTTTCCCGTGGAAATATTAAGCTCACCGAAAAGTCTTCCCGTTTAGTTCTCCATGAGGAGTTACTGTTGATGAATAAGAGTCATGAACGAGGAAACAGACATGCCGACGAAGCTGTGGAATAAAATCAGCGGTATCAGGTTATTGGAAATGGTACTTTTTGTTCAATTTTTTTATGAATTTGTACAGTTTTTGCTAACTCGATAGTGTAGAAGAGGTAAGTTTTTTATTTATTTAGGTTATGGTTTTTTGACAGTGACGATGATAAGGAGTATCTCGTACTTGAGGAATATCGAGTATTCTGGCTATAGCACGGTACCTTTGATTCGAAGATAATAATGGCTGTTTTTTATACAAGATTCTTCTTCTTCCGTAAATTATAATTTTTTAGTCCTGTTGCTATTGTTTTTGTGTTTTATTTACTATTTTATATTTTCGTGTTTGCAAGCCTTCCGCAATTCTTCCATTTTGGTTTGTTATAATTAGGAAAACCGCAAGACGCTGAAGAGTAGATTATGACAGATTAGCGTCTTAGCATCGAGGAAGCACAACATAGGACGCATGTGTTAGTGACTCGTGCCCCCAACAATGAGTTAATGTTTACGAGTCATTTCTTGTGAATGATTTCTCTCTCGCTTCTTACTTGACGTTTGAAACGCGTGCCATAAATTGGTAAACCATGTGTCGAGCTTCCTTGATAATGGAGATATCAAGGTTTGCCTCTTTAACGTCACTCGTTTCTCTGACAACGTAAATAGGTGTGCTACGTAGACGGAATGGTTGGAAAGGAAACTCAGCTTACTGGACACTATTGTTTTATATGCTATTTTATTACAATATTTTTAATTTTGCAAAAATTTTTCGTCTTACTGTATGATTGCCATATTAAGATTTCAACAATTTTTTGGCACCCTTATGATTTATTTTTATTTTTTGTTTGCCTAATAATATGGATTATGGTACTATAATCAATTTTTTATATTATTTTCTAATGTTACTTATGCCTTACAATATAATTTCCTATTTATCGATGTGAGAAAGTTTAGAAGAATTTTTGAATTATTGAATTGAGGTCAAGACCAAGTTCATAATTTATAATACTACAATTTAGCATAGATATAAATAATTAAATAATAACCCCAAGATGAACGAATAAAGATAAATTCAAAACATGACATCAATGTGTCCGTCATACACTTATTTTAAAAGTGTCGCAGTAGCTCGTAATTTTTCAACAACTTTTATCAGGATTATTTGTTATAAATGCTCAGAACTTTCCACAGAGAAGACAGTTTAACATCTTTCAAAAACTAATTCCTATTGCGCATGCGTACGGAAATATGCTCTATGAAAGTAGCTCCAGAATTTCATAAAACAGAGTGTGTATACGCTGTGGAAATTGTGTCTCATGAACACAGCTGCAAAATTTCGCTATATAGAGCACGCATGCGTGCTGCAGTTGTATTCCATTAGCGTAGCACTAAAATTCTCCTACATCAAGTGCGCATGCGACGAATATTGTTGATTCTTCATATAAAGCATCTCTTTCCCTTATTATTTAGTGTCCCATATAAAATGGTAGGTATATCGTTCGTAAAAAATAGTACATTGATTCGCAGTTGTGTATCATGGTTACACAATTTGGAGATATGAACGTCGAATGCTTCGATAGAAATTTCACCTTTGTGAATATTGCATGTCGCAGCCATTTGCAACTGCAGCAATTTCTATATCTTTTTTAGTAAATTGTTTCAGTCTTTCTTTTTACTGATTTTGTATCAATAACTTCGCCAGAATAGAAGAATAGACAGCTAGTAGTTGTTATGTACTTACCTATATATCGCGAAGATAGTCAAATTCGCGCTGAGACGAAAACGACCGATTGCAGCCGAAGATGTACTGCACAGACCGTTGAACCATAGCGTTTAACGCGCGGCTTATAAAAACTGCTTGGCTAGGGTACTCAAAAAGGTCAATCCGTGACTTGAGTCAGTCGTTGCTAGAACTTCGTTACGAGAAGACGTAGTGAAGCGTAGAAAGAGAAATGAGTGTTTATTTCTTAAATGAAGGAAAGTACGTACCATAGGTTTAACGCTGCTCATTTTATCATATTGTTTAATACATCTTAACCCTCTATGGGCCGAAGTTTTGTTCATGATTATAACAAAATCTATGCAGTGCAAAATTAATGAATATCCACATATGAATACGAATTAACAATGTATTCAATAGTTTCAATAATTTCATTAAAGAAATATATTTTGTAACTTTCAAATTACAATAACGTTAAACTTTCACATCTGAGCATATAAAAGTTTAAATTAACTGATTACTTAATTTTATTCACCACTTTGAGTGAAAAATGATATAAATCAACAAGCTGACAATATACTGATATGTGACTTCAAAGTTACATGGGCCTACAGAGGGTTAAATGTTTAGGAAATTAACATATAAAAATTCAAAATAGCAGTACAAAGAAAACAGTTGGTTTGAAGGGAGTTAAGTCATCATAAATAGTTAGCATAAATATTTTCTGTTACAATACTACTGTCATTAAAAAATAATGCAGTCTGTCGGAATTATTAAATTTAATTGAACATAATAAATTTCTCAGTTGAATTGATTGTAGGAGATAAAATAAGAAATTTGTATAAATACCAGTGTTTACTACTTATGACATAGCATAGTATTGAGATTACGCGAAACGTGTTTACTAACATCAGTCCGATTCAATTCCACAATTTTGGAAACATATGTAAGAGCAAAGAATCATTCATTTATTATCTATAAAAATGTATTAAAGTTAATAGAAATTATTTTGAGATTTTTCCAAATCTCTTTCCTTTAGTTATTTCATTATTTATATATACACTTATGCATTATTAAAGCTTTTGTACTTAGTAACGCGTAAATTCATGTATCGTAGGTCATTAAATTGGTCTTGACCCCAGTTATGCCATGATGATAAAAATATTTATAGTTTCATTAAAACAAATATCGATAACCTCGAAATCATTAAAAATACACTCTCGGGAAGAATTTTTTTCTTACCATAATATACTGGTCATCCGAAAAAAATATATTTTTTTGTCATAAAAAATAAATAAAGTATTTAAGGTATTTTATAAACTTGTAGTAAAGAAATTAATAAGAGTTTTTAAACTAACGTATAAATATTTTATTGTACTTTTTACGACATGAAAAATTTAAATGAATTGAAAAATAACTTCTGGGAGATGGGTTAAAAAATTAATGAGATTATTTAAAAAAAATCAAAAAAAAGAATATTATTGTAATGGAGAATAATCAGCAATATTTAGATTCTTATGATTCATATTTCAGTGCCACGGTCAAACCTTGACATCGTTTTGTAACAGGATTTAGGATCAAAGTATAAGGCTTCATGAAGTCCATAATATATATATATACATATATATGTATATATACTGCATTTCTTTTTCGCATACCTGTATTATTTGTTAAAAATGCAATTTGTTTAACATTTTTAATAAATTTAAAAACATAGAAGGAATTGATTATAGACAATTGTTGCTATTAGACATTAGTAAATATGAATAGTAGAAGAAAATAAAATGGAAAGTTAGAATAGGAAATATGTAAAGAATGAAAATGTATAATTTAATTATTTTAATTAATTTAATTATTACAATATAATATAATTAAATTATTAGGACTTAATTAAGTAGTAAATTTTGTATAATTTGCGTTTCTTATATAAATAGTTGTGGTATACATGTCCAGATACAGTACTAAAATTGTGACAATGAAATATTCATTTCGAAATTTGCAATTCTTTATTGTGAAATGACTACAACATAACTTTACAGCAGATAATAACATGGATTAGCATAGGAAAGGCGTTTTTCTGGATTTTCTAGTAAAAAAAAAACACATTTGAATCATAAAGGCTTATACTACAAACCAGTAATTGTTTATTATAGTCGTTTTCAATCGAAAAGAACAATTAAAGCGGTAAAGTATATACGCATTATAGTTTATATTAAGGTTATGAAGATATGACTGTTTCTGTTCAGTAAAATAAAACAACAAGACATAAAAATGACAAAGAATATAACAATTGATTGCTCCACTGCTACACTAAATTTCAGACCTCACTATTATTACATGGGTGCATTAGAAATTCTAATAAATATAGACAGTTATTGCTTGTACGTTACATTAATAAATAAATACAAAGTAAAGAAGACAAGTAGTGATCATTTCGTAAAATATATTTCTCTATTTAATATGGTCACAGATATTAAGTTTTAAAAAAAAATGTACTTATCATATCCTTTGATGTTTTTCCTATTAGTTTTTAAAAATGTAGTAAAATAGGTATAATTATGTATAGATTACCTTATGATATGACATTTTGATTATATTTATATTACTACTTCTATTTTACATAACTTTCTGTGTTTTCTCAGAAATCAGAAAGAATGATACGGTTGTTTACTGCTTATCTTCTTTAAGTTAATTAAATGCATTTGCTCATTACTCCAACGAATTCAATAGATTATATTAGTACCGTTAACAGATCTATTTCCCAGTAATTCATATTACTTGCATTATTGCTCATTTAAGACACCTTTTACGTGGTAGCGTCATTAACAACGTCACATTATCAGTAAAGAATACTGCATCATATTGGCACATTCGCACTTTTGATACTTGTTAAAAATTTTCGAAACTGTATTATTAAGCACATAAATAAATATATTAGAATAATAATACCAATTTCAAATAAGCAAACAACTTGCATGCCTCGCTTCTTATTTCTGTAATAATGAACAATATCATGAAATAAAAAAAAGTGAGATTCAATAAACAGCAGTATTAAAGAAAAATCATGTTTCAATCATTCAGGATCATTTCGGGAACGTGTATTTATTTGAAAATTAATGGAATGTGTACTTACTTGAATTATACATAAGCTATGCTCATGCTGTTGAAGCGAAACATGCTGTGTTGCATTACAATAATGTTCACTTAAACTGTAAATTTTTTGTACACAGAATTTAACATTATACGTAACTCATCTTTACGCTTAAAAAAAAAAACAGTGCATTGATACTTTTATGTTCAACACTATTAATTAAATACATTTTTTTTCAGTTTTCTCTTACTTTTTGTTGGTCCACTTTATAAAATATAAATATACGTCCGTTTATCATCATTATAAATATCGTAACTATATAATAGTAAAATATTAATCAACATCATGTTTTCATATATATATCATGCACCTGTAATACTTCATAAACAAGCATATTATTCGTCTATAGTTTCGATTCGTACATGGGGTTAATTATTAGTGTCACAATGGATCAATCTTTCAACCATAAAATTTTTCATTTATAAAATAAACAATCCAACTTTCCTACATTCTGCATGTCTCAGATCAATTACATAAAATAAAAGGACACACTCAGTGGAAGCTGAAATTGGTAGACTCTTTGCACTACTTTATAATAGTACATTACTTGTAACACTGTGATTGTTACGGAAGGTCTGGTGTAAGATTTTGTTCCAACCAATCTGTGTAACATGTATTGAATCACATTACTCATTTTTGGACCATTGGCATTTAATAACATTTCTTTTGTCACACAAGTAGATACAATGGCACTAATACAAATTTCATTAATCATCGCCATTATGTCGTTTAAAACGCTTCGTCGCTAATTATTTTATTCGTATATTATACATATGCAAAATTCAGATCTTCTTAACAAAAAATGTATTATAAGACTTCGAGAACAAACTTTCTAATGTATATTATTCATAAAACATAACAGTTCGTATCAATTGGTTTATATAAAAATTCATGAGACAAGATTTTTATTATGTTACGTTCAGCTTGATATATGAATGTATTCAAGTTATTCAATTGGGTAAAAAATTTGTCATATTATCTACATTAATATCCATCCTTAATGGAACCTAGTCCTAATTTTTTTTTCATAATATGTGCAAGGATCATAACTTCTTAATACATGAATGCAGATTGGCAATTGAATGTTCAAAATTTCATAATAATCCTCTGTAGAAAAAAGGTATTGCAGAGGATTCTTAATCATTATATTAATTCTTAACAATAATTTCAGTGGCCACAAAGTTATTCCATAAAATATTCTTAAATTGTATAATTCTATGTACAATTTCATAAAATAATATTAATTTAATATATAGATTTTTATATTATAATATTGCATGACGTATTACAATATATTATTTAATTACTTAAATATTCCATTCAATTATTAATGATGTGTATTCGTACATCAGATATGAGAGAATAAATTTCATATTACAGACAATGAATGTTGGCACAGACAGTGGCTGGGTTAAGGCATTTCGGGGTGTTCAATTCTCCACTGTACCCTCCAGCATAACTATCTTATCACACCCTCTTTCCTTCCCAGAGTCCCCCATTGTGTTATTTCTTTTCATTTCTATATATAATACCTCAGATGACTGTGTGACTCTCACTTTTAATGTTGAAACTATTCTTAAAATAGAATACGCTGTTTCAGTGAGCATTGGAGTGTAATAGCTGGATATGGTAAAGCTCTCACAGCGGTTTCGTGAAATTTGCTGGGAACATACCCTTCTCGTCCGTACCTTCCTTGATACCCATTAACCAACCTTGTTCCTAAAGCAACAAAATATTTTTTTAGTTTTTTTGGTTTGAAATTATTATCATCATTACTATGATCATAAAAACATGGATTTCATAAATATTTTCACTGTGAATATAGTTAAATAATAAAAGTTAAATAAAGATGCATATTTATTGCATATTTGCAGCTATATTTAATATTTATGTCTAGACAAATTATTAGATTTATAAAGACACTAATTCTATCATATTTTACATTTGAACTTATATTTTGATGCTTTCAAAATATAAAAATAATATAAATAATGTATGAAAATTGTTGATCAATAAAATTTGTTAATATTCAAGTTAAAGAAAGAACTCATGAACACGTCCATATTGAGCTTCTTTTACTTAATGTTTAGGAAATAAATATACACAACTATATTAAACTTTCTTTGGTACCACTGCATGTCTAAAAATAGTTTAAGTAAGAAAATACGAACCTGTTCTTCTGGATCATCATACTCTACCACACGAATGATATCACCAACATCGAACGACAATTCGTCCGCATCATCGCGTCTATACTTGTAAGTAGCCTTGACTCTATACAAAACGCCAGGCGGTAAGTTGTCAGTCGTTGCCCCTACAGAGAAATTGGTACCATTTTCATATTCCACCTCTAAAATAATTGAATCCGCCTCATTAGTCATGGACCTGTGATGTCATTTTGTTTAAACTCTGACTTTCAATAATTATTGTCCAAAATAGATCAATAAATTTTGTTTACTTTGATGATTCTGATATATAATAGAAAGTCAGAATTATTAAATTTCTTTATCCATTGTTTCAACAAGACCATGCATAAATGGGCAGGCAACATTCACATATTTTTACCAGATATACATTGCACTCCAAAATATTTAATCAATTATGATATTCATAGCTTAAAGAAGAAAAAATAATACATAATATTATTATTAAATATTTTTGGATGATAATGTAACATAACAATAGAAGATTCATATCAAAAACAGACCCTACCAAAAAGTTGAAAATTGATTTAACATATTAGTTTCAAGAAACTGTAAGATTAAATAGTATATTCCAAATTGTGTAATGAACGAGAGTTCATCCCAACTGACTTGGAACATATATGTTTTACTATCAGCAGACTTCAAACTTTTATGCCTTTATATCAAAACTATTTATTATTAATACAGTTTAAGATATAATTCGAGAACTAGTTTCCTTTTCAGTAAAATAAAACAGTATTTTATTTATTGATTTTTGTGTATTTGTCACTCATTTATTATTACTTTATCTTCATCTTTAGTTTCTTGTTACATAAGTAAAAATTTCATTAAAATTACTATTTAATATATGAAATGTGTATTCTATATGGATCACACAAATAAAACTAGTCTCCAAATTAATCTCATCACTGCTTAGATTTAGTAACAATTAGTTCAATGTCAAACTTCACATGTAAATACATCAAATACACATATGACGAAACATATAAAAATATTTCAACAAAAGAGTCTTGAATCATAATATTATTGATGTATGCCTTCTAAAGATATCAATGACATCATCCAATGTTTCACGATTTTCAACATTAAGCAGACCGTCCATGAAAGATAAATTTTTCACGAACTATTAAAGCGGAGTTAAATTATTATTCTTTATGTAAAATGGCAACCTTTTTTACGGCAATTTCTTTACGTTTTAAAAATCCACAAAAATAAAAGTAAAACATACATATAGTGTTGCAAATCTTCTAAAAATTAATGTAACAAAATATAATAATTCTGTATTGCATACTATAAGCAAACTTACATTATTTTGCTTTTGTCTGTTTCATAATACAGTGTGTTTGTTACTCCTTTTGAAGGATTATAATTTGAAAAACACTGGCAACTGTATAACGTCATTATCGCTACACGATACTTACCAAATGGTATATCGTACAATACTTTGACTCGTTTGGAGATAGTGGCTGTACTTTGCGGAGATGCATCCTGATTATTCAGGGAATTATCATTGCTATTAGCATTGCTGTTTGCATTGCTGTTAGCATTGCTGTTAGCATTGCTGTTAGCATTGCCATTTAATTGAGTAGTTGGTGAGGTGTTTCTTGCTGCCGGAGCTGAGTCGTCCACAGCTGTAACACGCAAGAAAGCTCACTCAAAACTAAACATTTAGCCACATGATTATGTGTTCAATGACTTTTTATGTGGCTGGGCTACGTTACACGCATGCAAAACAACATATCAATACACATATGATTCAAACAATTCAAATTCAAGACAACATAGAAAGGATGTATGTGTGATGAATATATTTACCTGGAGAAATATTGTTTTGAGCTGGCTGCGTGTTGATTATTAAACTGCAATAGAGAAATGCCATTTAAAGTATAGTTACTAGCTCCAAACTTGATTAAAGAGCTTCCCATTCTTAACATTTTACAAACATAAAAATGAATATGGAATTGATTCTTTATCTTGTTTTTAAGCAAATCTATAAATGGTATGTGAGTTTCTTAGTGTAAAATGACGTAAGAATTTGAATATATTTTGTTATGTCATGGTTGATCACTCATTTTGAAAGAATTTGTAATAAGTAGTGCCACAAGAGACAGCAGAACACTTTGTGTAAGAAGTACATCACATTTACCTTCTAGAATCTGCTCTAAAAGATTTTGTGATTAGCAAACTGTAAAATACGTTTCATTTTCACATGGACTAGAACACATTTCAATCTAAACAGAAGCTCTCACATTAACCATGTACAATACTATCAATTTAGTGTGGAATGATCTATGAGAAAGTTCAACTGAAAATTAAAGCAAAACACAATAACAAAGGTGGCACACTTAATCACATGATGCTTCTCTTATTGGTCTATTTTGATTAAAAAGTCTTATATAAACAATTCAATGAAATGTAAAAAGCCTGAATAAAAATCCTTGAAGCGATCTTCTGGTCTAAACGCAATTTTTCGAATAATATTTGGGATTCTTTTAATAGAATTTAATAAACTCTACGTTTTTATGTGTTTTCAATATCACACAAATAATTGTAATAGCTATGGAGTTTCTTGTCGTTAAAAATGTAGTGATAATTCAACAAAATAAATATGTAATAAATGCATAAAATATGTATTCAGAAGAATGACCCAATCATGGCAGTAGTTTCTGAGGAAAGTATAGGAGTAAATTGAAAAACTCTGTTTTGGAGAAAATCTGTTTACAATTTTTTAAACAATTTTAAAACAAATATTCAGATTTTGATGTTATTTATCCTAACTTTTCACATTAAGAGCACAAATCTTTTTTTTTACATTTTTGCAGTTTTATTAGTAACATTCTTTATTTCCATCATTTGTATTGTTCTCATTATTAAAATAAATCCCGCATTGAATATCACTATTGAATGTTTTGCAATATTAACTGGTTCTCTTCCATAATGTGAATGTTTTCATGAAAGGATCCATATCAATGAGTTTAAGAATTCATTATTATTTTGTATGAATGTGCCAAGCCATAGTTTCAACAATTCATCAGGTTCATGAATTGGTTTAAAGATTTTTAGCATTTTATTATTTAGCGGTGGTTTTCCTTCTCTGTAGCTATAGTACCGGCTTCTATCGTATACAGATTATCCTTGAAACTTTGTTTTGTAACCTTTCTTGCGTACATAAACACTTCTCAGCCGTTACGTGACTTTTTTGTAAAATGTAAAAATATTTTATATCTAACAGCTTTGTATATATACTTGAGTAACAATTTTCAAAATGCAAATACATAAATTTCAGATCACAAATAATGAAATACAATTAACTGTTAATAGATATACTCATAAATAGAGCTACATTATAATAATTATTAGATCAAAATGTTATGTAAGTGCATCTAAATCCTCTAAACTTCCATAGCTTTTACAATTTTTAAAATTATATAAAATCGTGCTGATAGCATATTCCTCATAATATAGACATTGAAAACATTGGTATATTTTTACACTCTAGACCAGAAAACTCCTTTAGTAATTTCCATTTTTATAAGCGAACGTGCTACATACCCGTTGTTTATCCTTTCTTAAATAAAAAACAATCATGATTACAAATTTTTTAGGGCCCCCTTTATCCCAGTGTACTCTATAGCCTCGTGTTACGTTCCTAAAAAAGTCATGTGACTTTATTATTATGTTTTGCTCTAATCTGAAGTTGATAGGTCAATAATGTTTCTATTCGAGTATTAACATTTCCAAGAATTCGTGGCATTCTTTTCATGAGCAATATTCACAGTATTTCTAAATTATCGCCACTATCGAAAACCCTTACGTGAATTAATTACTTACGAAGAATTAGCATTAGGTGATTTTGGTGACTGTGGCTCTGTATTTTTCTTCAATGTGTATGATCCCCTCTGACTTTCGTTGGCCAATTTATCGACGATTGCCTCCAATTCAGAATATACCTGAAATATAAAAATATTTATTTAAAGAAAGGAATATTCTAGTGCCTTATAGATGTAGGGAAAAAACATTATGATCCAGGTATTAATAAAATTATTTTTGTATAAGGAAATACGTCGAGTGGTTTTGTGCATATTTTAATATGACTTCTTATTAAAAAAGTATATATTTTTCTTATTAACTTATATACAATTACTACATACATTGGTATGTTAAAATATTAATAAGAATATTTGTCTATTATAATTGTTGGTATGTGATACTTTGAAAATTTGAGAACGAGGGTATTGAATCAGAGTAATCACAGTGAATGGTTTGGCACAACGAGATCTGGTTACTAGTCCCTGTCGAGCATATTAACCCTCGCCCAGCGGATGCAGGGTCATTTCGATTCAACTGTATTCGTCGCAAATGAACGAACCACGTGGAGTCATTGCACGAATCGTTTTTCTTCGATAAATATAACAATTTTATGCATTAAATACTCTTAAGATATAAAAAATATTACATACATAATATACAAATATAATATATATTTTTAACAACGATTCTAGCTTAGTATACAACCAGAAATAAAAATTCTTTGTTGTGAATTAAGTTGATCTTATCACATTCTTGATATTTAGTATTGCTTAGTACAACCTGAATTTCTAATTACATACTAAAAAGGATTACAATTTGCAATACATGCTGGTATAGTTTTGGTAATTGCAAAATGAAAGAACTGGAATATTTTATTTTGATTCGTCAGGCCATTCCATTGTCGATTAAGCTTCTTTAATATTTGATATTACAGTACTTTAATATAGCACTTTAATATCTTATATTGCAGCACTTTAATATAGTACTTTAATATTTGATATTATAGTACTTTAATACAGCACTTTAATATTTTATATTACAGTACTTCAATGCATTACTTTAATATCTTATTAACATAAATTACGTTAACATAATAAGTGGAACAAATATTACAGCTGTCAATTTTCTTGAAATTAATTAAATTAAAAGAGACCTTGGCGTGTACCTTGGCACTCTCAGTATGAAAGACTTGCTCGGCAGCGAATAAGGTCTGCAAATTGGTAACGAGGAAAAGAACGCGAGAGTCGTATAAGGCGGGCAGCTCGTCATGAAGTTCTGAGTTCAGTTGCTCGTATGTACGCTTAGCTTCCTCCAGTAATTCCTTTCCTCGTGTAACTTTAAGTTCGTCTCGCTTCCTTGGATTACATTGCAACGATTGAAAATTATGTCTCTGGCTGTCGTAGTCTACGAGCTTCCGTCCACGCTTGTCGATCTTTTTCTGAAAGTATTGACACTATAATTAATGGCTTCATCATTTAATTATGAATTATAATACTATGTTATTAGATGAAATGTGGGACTGTTTCAAAACTGAATTCAAATTATAAAGGATGTTACACTTACAAGGAAATGTATCAAAGTGGTAACCGTTTATTTTGTAGAAAATTGAATAGAAATTTGTTTTTTTTTAAATGTATTACGTACATTCTAATTTTTTAATTTACTTGCAGTCATGTCAATGGAATGATAACAGTTTTCAAAGTTGAGGTGATAAATGTATTTTGTCGAATATCTTGGAAGCTACTGAAACTAGAGCAATCTTATATGTAAATAGGAAAATTGAGCATTTTTTTAATAAGTGATTTAGTGTGGACAAATTCTAGAAAACTTCATTTGATTAAATGATACATTAAAGAATACCTTTTTTGTTAATTTATCTGATCAGATATTGATCATTTATTTATTGAAGTTATATTTTATTATTTTATTGAACATTCTACTTGAAGTAGTCACAGTACTATACTCCTCAAGAATTGGTCCTTGCTTATAGGTCTACTAATTTTTAAGATATTCGACCAAATGTGTTACTCACCCCTAACTTTCAAGGTTATTCCCATCCCTTCAATATGCCTAATGACCAATGTAATTAAAAAAATATGTATCAAATATCTCTGTAAAAATTCTTTCAAAACTTTCATCGAAATCTCTAGATGTTAGGTCAATAGATATTCTTGACGGTCCAATAACATTCATACTCAGCAGTTCAAACTCAGTAGCACAAGAGTGTCGATACTGACTTTCGACGTGACGGTTGCGCGATATTTGCTATTTTTCACTTTTATCATTTATTGCGAAATAACCAGTTGCCGAAATTTTAAAAACAGTGGTGAATTAAAAGTTTGGAAAGTTCACATGTAAAATATCATTCTTCTAATTGCATGTTACTGGATTCAGTAATACGTTACTTTCTAATGATAATAATCATCGAATGCGTTGATCGCATACATAACGCAATATTTTAATATAAAACGATAAAACACTATTTTAACGAGATCCTATAATATTTATTATTGTTCAATTTATTGTTCGACATAATAATAATTATTACTACTACTGGTAAATGAACTCTGCTTATCACATACTCTTAGATTTACAATACGTTAAAACATGGACAACATCGACTGTACATTTAATTTTATTCCAAGCCTGAAGTTTTCAATAACGATATGAAAATGATTATTCTTATTTATTCGAAACGTTCGAATTCATCGAACGACGAAGAAAAACTTGAAATAAATTATCATGTACTCAACATTTCTTTATGAGAAATATCCAAGTAATTAAGATGAAGGTTTCAAATAGAATTTAACAAACATAAATATTATTCAACTTGTTTGAATGCAAATTACATTCCATTTCTCTGTTATCAACGATTATACCTTAGAGCACACACTGCCATAGAACAAGACTAGAATTTTCTCTTATTTTCAGTAAATTATTAAGAACAAAGTAGCCAGATCGTTCACAGTTCAGAAAGAAATGATAGGGCAAGTAATTAAACAATAATTCTTATACGAATGTAATGCGTGTTGTACCCTCATTTCGGGGAATTGACTTTGATATGTGTTGAGAGGCACGAGAACTTGATCCGCAAGCTTATGAGTAAAGTCTTGCCACAGCATGTCCAGATTCTGAGCTTGCACGTACAACAGATCATGGCCAGTCCACTGACTTTCGTAGATCTCGTTTAGCGAATCCATCAGGGTCTTTGAAGCTGCTTGTACCGCTGTAACAAAGAATGTCGTGTTATAAGTAATTACCAGAATTAAATGATTAATTCATATGATTAATACAGTTACTGCTGTGTATAATGGAATCAAACATACATATTTGAATTAAAATCTCAGATGATTCAATGATTTAAAGTTGATACTTAGCTAACGTGAAAACTGTATTGTATTAATTAATCCATTCAATTGTCTGCATTTAATTTGTTAATATTTCATTGTTATTTAATGTTTATCCTTCAGTTTGCTTTTGAGATCAGTAGTATCTTTAAATTAACACTAGAACTACAAAGCAGTCAAGTTCACTTTTCAAAATTTTTCTATAGAAACCCCAAGAGCGCATCTATCGAGACTTCGATCACTTAAAACTTAGTTTGCGCATTACTAAAACAAGTTCTTTAGAAATTTCTTATAATTGTAAAAGAAGAATTTATGAATGGGTCATTCTGACCCATCTGGTAATTTTAGCGTTAACCCATAAAAATACTTTTGTGAAATATTGTTAAATAAATTCATTTGTTCGTATGTAGGCTGCAATATAAGTTATAAAATTGTCATTTTTACAAAACACGCGGAGAAAATTACTTTCGCTATCCTAATGTAGGATAGGAATGGGTCATTTTGACCCATCCGATAGTTCTAGTGTTACGTTCAGTTTAACTGAGATACAATCTTACTGGTACAATCGTATATTGCATGTACGTGCATATATTACGAGCGTTCAATAAACAATAATGTTCTTGGTGCAAAGAGCACCTGTGCGACACACGCTTTTTCTATCTTGTTATTCCTGCGGTGATTTTAAATTGTAATGCTGCCATTTACATTTACCATTCTCCGGCGTGATTCATTTCATATAAGCTTCTAAGTTCTATGCCAGTTTCTAAGTTTGTAATCCCATAAAAGCTTCTCTCATAAAATTCAATAGGTATTTCTAATTAATTATTCACGCAGGTGAGTCCAATGACTACTCTATTGAGTAACTTTTTATTGACCATTGTCTAAAAGAAAGAGCTTTCTAAAGGAAAGATATTTATAGATGTGTATATGTTTCTAGAATTTTCTAAACCATGATTCTGCCTTTGAATAAAGTTGTGAATACTGCGATTGTCTATTAAAATAGTCTTTTCAATTATTTGCTAAATTTTGTTGATAACTAGTAAAGTGTACAATATTTCTTTAATGTGTAATTCATTTGATTATTTGATAATGATTATTTAATTTATTAATTGTCTGAAAAACTGAAAATATATTTATGTTGTACAGTTTATAACGACCAGTTGCCGATGAAGAAATATTAAACAAGAATAATGTATTTAAAATTTGTATGGCGAATCTTAATATTTACAGTACTCAAAAAGCATTCAATGATTTATAACACAGGACTAACCGAAGTCAAGATCACCGATCAATCACACGTGTTGCCGCTAAAGTACACCGAAGCAGGAGTAAAAACATATCTTGATAGTCAATGTTAAACTTACATAACAAGCTAGACATGGTACGATTAACGACAATAAATCGATATGTATACATTCGAAGAACAACTTGCTACTTCTTGAAAGGTAGCGTTCGAAGTTAAATAAATAATAGAATTGAAATATTTCAAGTTCCACAATCAAGTAATACAGCTTCTACACTAAAGAACATATATATATTCATTTAACAAACTATTAACCCTTTGCGATATAACAAAATTACAAAGTGTTGTATATAATATTAAGTTTTGTATAATGCATCGTTATGTGAAATATTTCCATAAAATAGCTTTGTTACTTAATTTACGTATGAAACGTCTGTGTTTGGAAGACTAAGCTGCGAACGAATGATTTAATTACTCAAACAGCAAGAGATCAGCGTGTAGTTTCCTTTTGTCTCTATTAATTAACGAATTGATATATAACTTAGCTTGATCTGCTGAAGGTTTTGTACGTTTCAAAAAATCTTCGTCCACAGAGAGTTAACCCTTTGAACTCTGTAGGCTCCAATATTGCACCAGGAATAATATTAGATATTTTAATGAATCTTACAGAAACTACCCTACAATTATAAGATTTTTCACACATCCAAATTTTGCACTAAGGAAAATAAAAGATCTAACAAATGTTATAGCATTTATCATTTTCGCTATGGATACTATAAAAACTAGTTGCAGTTGTTGATAAATTAGAGTTAAATTAGTTTCAAACAATGTCGTCTTTGTCTTACCAGAAACTGTCGGATGTTTCTAACGGAAAGCTTCCAAATGCGAAGGTTAAACTCTGTCGAGATTTTTAAAACAATTTTCTTAAAAAAGACCAAAGAAAAAACGCAGTTGAAAATGTTGGTTATTCAAAGAATTTCGATTGTGCTTACAGATATTTCGTAATATTACGAATACATTCGGAAAGTTTTCATCGCCAGGGAATTTTGTGTCCCACCCTGTATATGGTTATTGCATAAGGCAGATATCATGATACGAAAAAAGGATATGAGTGAAATTACTCGCGGCAATCGAGCAGGCTGAATGTAATCAATAGGGATAGTAAACTCGCTGGTGAACAACGAAGAACGAGACACAGCGTAATATTATAGACCAGTTGTGCATTGTTGATTGCACAAAACATTGACACAAGAACAAAACACTAACCAACGGAACAAACAAACTTGCCGCATTCAAAATAACGAACCGCGAGTGTTTACGTAAATTCAAAATTTTAAACACAAGAAAGACGATTAACACGTTGAATGCCATATCAAAAATAATATCAAATCGAAGTACTATAATTCACTCAATTAAACGATGATTACTCCCAAAAATTTCTGTATTATAAATGATGCTACCCATTGCAGTGACATTCAGTTTTATGAATGTGCAAAGATAATAATCCAATTCAGTCAAATGATTTAATATTATATTTTTCCATTTCGTGTATTTTGCTCTATGAAATCATGCGGCATTCAATTTGTTAAGAATCATTTCGCATGCTAAGTTTCATTGTATTTCAAACCTTCATTTTACTGCATTTTATCTTTTAAGGAGTTTAAATGAATTTTTGAACGATATTTTCCGTTAACACGTTAAGTCATTTGGGACTGACGCTTCTGAGTTACTTGAAAACAATCGTAACATGCAAGATAACTGATGTCGAATGAAGATGTTTAATAACGTAACTAAGTTGATAATAGTGTAATGCAAACATTGTAGCGGCAAATAATTAATAATTGTTCCTGCGTTTCTTTGTTGCAAAAGAAAAAACTCTACAGGAAAGCGCTTAAGATTTTCGTGGCGCTTAACGTGTTAACACTAGAATTACCGTACCAGTCAAAATGACTGGTTTCGATTCGTCTATTTCGAAATTATTGATGTCTTAAAGGCATTGAATATTTGAAATGATCTTGAAAATAAATAGTTCCATTTGAATACCGCAATGAATGTCTGAAGAAACTGAAAATAATTTATTGTTACGATTTTCATAGGGATCACATATTAATCGTATTGAATTCTCGGTAGTTCCAGTGTTCAGAATCATTTTGCATGTTAGGTTTTATTGTATTTCATTGAAATCTTCATTTTACTGTATTTTATCTTTTAAAGAGTTTAAATGAATTTGAAAAATCTTATATTTTCCATTAAAACGATGAAAAATTTCCACGAACAACTTCGTTTACGTCGTTTAGCATTGTTATTCTACAGGAAATAAGTATGAATAAGGAAATGTTCGAATTTCTCGAAACACGATTTCCGTTGGACATTTACTGGATAACACGATCAACCTATAATTCAGTTTCTCTCGGATCCACTCACCTCTAACACACCTGATGTAATTATTGAACTCTTTCTGGAGTCTGTTGGCAGCATTCTGTTGCCTTATAAAGTTCTGCAGGTGCTCGTCAAATATATCGTCCGCTGTTCTATCTACTTTGCCCAGATTTTGGAGAAACTGTAACGAGAAAATGAATTTTACATCAGGTGGCTTTCCTTAATCACGAAAATAATCAATGTTGCTTCATTAACCTATTTTCTACTCACAGAGGAATATGTTATGTGTAAAATTAATTTTTTAAAGTGTAGATAATTTAGTTGATTTTATTTTACACCAAATCGCTTCAATTAATTAGGAAAAGAATCAATGTTGCCTTATTAACTTATTTTACCATTCATTGGGCTATTATACTACAAATTAATTTTTCAAAGTGTAGAAATTTAGTTGGTGATTTTGAATTTCGACGTGCATACAGATTTCAAAAAATCAACGACGGCCTTGTTACAGTTCATTACATCTGATTTGTAAATGTTCCTTGTTAAACATAGTCTTTTAATTGACGTTTAATCAACGTTAACAGTGTAATCAACTAATGAACGATAAGTAAACGTATCCTCTCAATTATCGAGTTTCGTTTAAAATGAAAATACGCACTACACTGTTTATTTGTAGCAAAATATTCGTTGAAACATGTTCTCTAAATTCTACCTACATAATTAGAAGTGTTAATTTTCTTTTTACAATGGAAATCGTTGACATCCTAATGCAATAAACTGAAACGAAATTTTCACTTGATTACATGAATCGGCACTAAGCTAATGTCTACTTGTCTAATGCCACCGATAAAAAAGCTGAACACTTGCGTGTATTTAACTTTCAATATACAATTAATCGATTACTCGGAATCCAGACACCGTAATTTACCGTTATTTATAGTCATTACACTGTGCACTTTTCGTTCCATAATTAATACGTACCCTACATTGTTGCCTCACAGAATCAGATATCTTTACGCTAGGTACATTATGTCACACTTTATTTGCCTGAACTATTATTACTGAAATCCGGGTATTTACGCAAATTCACAATTTTTATTATTAATTTATGGAAAAATATATTCAACGTAACTTCGTTTTCTATGCTATAGATAAGAAAAAGTTCATTATGATATCCATACAACATAAACAACAAAATTTACCATCACCTCAAGCAAAAAAGAATGTTCATTTCGTTTAATTGATTTGTATTATCAAACTGTAATTAATTAAATAAATAAATTATTTGATAAATATTATTTATCATATGATATTTATCAAATATCAAATTTTCTATTTTGCTAAGGATAGAAATAAATTCAAGCGTAATTAAAAACAAACAAATGAGCACGTGAATATTCACAATGGAAACTATTTATTTCGAAACTAAATATTTCGTTTAATTGATATTTATCAAATATCAAATTTTCTATTTTGGTAAGAATAGAAATAAAGTCAAGTGTAATTACAAAAAAATAAATGAGCACATGAATATTCACAATGGAAGCTACAACGGTATTGTGAAGCAGTATCTTCCGACCAATGTTTATACTCGATTGATAAGAAGCCGCCATTTTCTCTTGACTCGTGCACGAGCAAACACATTCAGCGGTCTCCGACAGCTTCGTTATACCTGAGGATATAATTACGGTTACGTCACGAGATGTGCCAACTCTAAACAGTTAATGTACGTTTCGCATCACTGGTGGAAAAAAATGGATTGTAAAACGGTTCTGCGATGTCTTATGCGTAACCATCAACTCTCTGTCTTCAGACACTTCACTTTCTAGTCTGCAGTAAACACTTTTTACTTGGAACTTTAAACGAAAGTTGAATTCTTGCATTCTTATAAGAATGATAAAATACTTTCGTAATATAATCTTATAGTAAATGATGCAAAACGTTTAACTCATGAAACTTCTCAAATGTATAAGGAAGTTTAAATTATATCAAGTTATTTTATTATTTAATTTTATAAAATACTTCCATAATATAATCTTATAGTAAGCAAAATGTTATATGAGCAAAATGTTTAACTCATGAAGTTCATCAAATGTATAAGGAAGTTTAAAATTGACAATTAAATTCCTTTTCAGAAAGTATCATCGCTTTTCAACGTGGCAAAAAGTGGATAAAATTGTTTCAAATCACAGCAATTTCAAGTTCTAAATTGGCCAATAGAAAACCTTATAGAACACTATAAAACGTAAACGACACGATTCTTATTGACGATAAACGAATAATCCGAAATTTGTCTTAACTTCTGCTTTTAGTATATCGACTATCAAACATTCATAAAGATCTAACAACCCCGAAGTAATTGTATTTTACGAGATAGAAAGTTGAAAGTTACTATTTACCACAGTGACGTTTGCATCTAACAAATCCTGAGGAATGCAGTTCCCTCGTATCAGAATAAAAACGGATTTTAACACTGAAACTATCGAACAAATTAAAACTAATTCATTTCAGAATTATTGTTACGCAAGTATTTAAATTATGAAGGTATTTCGGCGAAAGATTTTCAATTAAATTTTTGTATTTGTGCAGATACAAGACTAGGAGACTCATTAAGTCTCGAGAGATTTCCTAATTTGTAGAATTAACATATTGTTGACCGGTCACGAGTTAACTCGTTGTACTTGCATTAGCTATTTCAATTTTTTAGATGCAGAGCAATATAGAATATTGCAAAAGCAAGATAGTAAAAGTTATATAAAAGATACGTCTAAAGTTTCATTTCAATTCATTATGTATAAATAAAGTATATTTAGATTGTTTCACTTTATGATAGCTTCTGTGTAAAATTACCGGTCAACAGTGTGTTAACCGTTTGAGGTGCCAAGCGGCGCGATGGCGCTTCTTTCGTTCCAATTCAGAAGCTGAATTACGCTTTCCTATTTTTACAAAAACAAACATTAAATAGTCGTCACATTTTCCCAGTTCTAAGCGAGTAATAACGAGAATAAAAATGAATAATTAGAAAGAAAAGAAATAAATGAGCTTCACCTGATTCTACGAACCGATAAACTGGCATTTTCAGTTAATATTATTTATCGAATATCAAATTTTATTCAAAATTTTCGAAATAGTTGGAAATAAGTCGTTTTAATTGCTCGGTTTTAGTGTTGAAGTTTGAACAGTGCATCGGCGCAATGTGAATAATGATCATGATAAAATGTTTCTTAGATACAAAGGATCGATGCAATCGTGGAGAAAGAAAGCTGGCAGGTTGTTCCGTTGATTTTCAATGTGTTTAGAGCCTTCAGTGTGATAAAGTTATCAAATTATACTTTCACCGCGTGTACTGTGTGTGCACATTCCATTCAAATCGCGCGACAAGTGGCGGGGGATACAGAAATATATAAGGTGATCCATCCTGCAAATAGGAGGAAATGCACGACGTGTTTTTCCGGTTCATCCGCATGAACTAGCTCGATCAGATATAGAGCAACAGATTTATCACTAGCAGACTGCAGATCTGTATTTATTGCATTTGCAACGAAACGGTTACGACATTCTATAAGTAACATCGTCTGTTATGCTAATTTCTGGAAAAAATTATAATGCTTCTTTTTTTAAATTATCGACATATATACTGTTGTTGTATAAAATAGGAAATAATTAATTTTTATATGCTGTTTTTAATAATTTTACACTATTAGCTTTCAGTTATTTTCAATTATTTTATGCTATTTTTAACTGATTATCCTTTAATTTCTGTAATACCATTTTCGTAAAAGTTCTGTGGTTTTCCATTGAAAAGATTCACAAGAAACGACGGAATAATCTAATACTCATGGTAAAAAATGGTAATGACGTATCTACTTCGTTTTTACCATACAGAATTTTTTACTCTGTCAAATAAATTTACTACTCGGTTCGATTGTTTGCTTGCTTCAATCAGTTTTAAAAGAACCCATGAAAACTGGTGTTTACAGGAAAGTCCGCAGTCCAGTCGTGGAAAACTTAACTTAAGTCCGTCTGGCGGTTTGTTTGTCTCGCGACTGAACATTTTTACCGTTTAGTCAATATTAGAGTTACCCAACTTAGAACGTTAATCCTCGAGTAACGCAAGCTCGTTGGCGTCACACGAAGGAAATTCGAAAGTTGCTTGAATCTAAGATTTAAGGGTGACAAGGATTTCTTGAAAGATACAATACGAGAAAGTCACTTAATACTTTCTACTCGAAGATTGCACTTAAAGTAATTTATCTTAGTGAATTTTTTCTGGAACGTCAGCGGAGAAGCTGTTATAAGAAGTGAAAACACAAGAAATACAGAAATTACTGAGATGGTCCATTTGTGAACCATAAATATAATTGTCCGATAACATGCATCGGTTACTGAAGCATACCAGAGTACTTTCAACGTTAATATTTCAACATTAACTCTTAATATCGTTTATACTTCCGCTTTCTCAATTTAATCAAACCTCAAATATCAAAGAAATTTTAATAACGAAGATATAACAAACATTTGTAACTATATCTGTAAATCAAAGAGTGACAAAATATTCAAATCACACTGTATATCTTTTTAACTATTAAATTCTTCTATAGAATTTCATGTGTTAACAACTTAACAAACAATCAATTAATTAAATTAACTAATAACAGAAATTTGTTTAACGTTTTTCTTCTATACAAGTAAATCTTCAAACAACTCATTTATTTCAAACGCACAAGAAACGAGCATTTCATGTGTTAATAACTTAACAAACAATCAATTAATTAAATTAACTAATAAGACAAATGTGTTAGAAACATACAAAACGTGCCAAACTTCAGAACATCCGTTATTCAATTTTACAATTGCTAACATATTTTCGTTTAATATCTCGTTTGCGTCTCTCTAAGTTAAAACGACTATCTATTTCAAAATCTTTATTTCTCTCGATATAATTGATTAAATAATTACCCAGTTATAGCAATTAAATCAAATATATTCAACAAAATACTTCGTTTCGTTAGAATGATCTGTTAACACGTTAAGCGCCTTGTCAGTCACCGATGACTGACGCGTCTGAGTTACTTGAAAACAATCGTAACATGCAAGATAACCGATGTCGAATGAAGATGTTTAATAACGTAACGAAGTTGATAATAGTGCACTGCAAGGATTGCAACGCCAAATGATTAATAATTGTCCCTACGTGTCTTTGTTACGAAAGAATAACTCTACAAAAAAACGACCAAGATTTTCGTGGCGCTTAACCCCTTGTCCTACTGTTTATTTTAGAATTGTACTCGACGAAAGTACTTTATCGTTAATAATTTAGTAGAAAATATTCCGTTTATCTTTTCTTTTGTTACATCGTAAGTCTCGCAGTATGATCATTTGCAATTCGTCAGATACGGTTCTTATTTCTATAAAACACAGTTTCTAATCGAATTAATCGAATGAGTCCAATCGAAGATAACGGAGTGTAGTTATAGTTCTTTTTAACCCTTTGCACTCCAAAAGTTTTTCACCGGAAATATTCAATATTTTCTAATGAGATACAGATGACATTTTCTCAGATTGAATTAAGAAATCTCACATGTGTCGAAGAGAGCTATTTTCTTTCAATATTTCGTACATTGATGCATTATACGAAGTTTCATATTAAACATCGAAGTTCACAGTTTTGCTGTGTGAAATCATTTGGTGGTCCAGGGGCGCCTCTGGAAAGGGTTAAGCGTTCACCTAAGTGTTAAGAAATTCACATATACAACTTTTGTAAAGAAATTTGAACAAGACGGTTTCAATGCTCGGTAGTTCTAGCGTTAGCTGATCTCTCCTAGCATTCGTTTTCCGTTCTCCTCTCGTTCCTTCGTTTTTCCAATATGGCCGCCGGCTGTATTACAGCAACGGAGACGCGTAACCGGAATATTTCGCGTTGCGGATAAAAATAGGACGAATGCAGGGGACGGGACGGAGTCAAGTGCGAACGACGAGTTAACTCGTCCTCTTTGCTTACCGGGTTAAAGAGATCAACTTCTTCGGCGGAGGAACGGTACAGTGGGACATTGCCTAGAGAAGGTCGGCGCACCTCTCACCTTCAGACGGACGACCATTCCGCAAATAGAGTCGGTAAGGAGCTTACGTAATCAACGTATGGGCGATTTCCAACGCGGTCTTGCGGATCAGAGTCCTCGGTTTTATGATCCCATGCAGAGCTTCGTGCAACAGAGCTTTTTACGAAGCTGCCCGGCCGCGGGACAATGGGACGTGATAAACAAGTGGGCCTGGCCAAGCAGAAACCTTTCGCGGCTTCTTGTCGATTAACCCTTTACGGGGACTTTTTAAAGTACACAAAGCATGCAACGTATGAAGCTGAATTATACATCGAATGCTTAAACGATAATGAAAAAGGGAACTATACACTGATCACTTGCTATTCAAGTAATTAAATCATTCGTTTGCAACTTAGTATTCGAAATATGAAAATTTCATCTGATCGAAATGTCGACATTCGTCCGTAAAGGGTTAACTCTTAGTAGTCCTATGTCAAGTCAGACTGGAGATTCTATTTTATTGCAACCTCTACCTGTTTTAACAGTTTTTTCTATATTTATTTGTAGTATCACAATTGTACCATTTGAAGGTAACGTTTCGATGACTCCCAAATATTCTTGCATAAATAAATAGAGCGTCATATTAAGCTGCAATTGAATGAACTAACGTCGACGTGGACCTCAAAGTGAGGAACTAAACACTTAACACTAGAACTACCAGATGGGTCGAAATGACCCATTTCTTGACGTTCTCTTTTGCGATGACTGAAACGATACGAATAGCTTTTTGAGGAACTACTAAAGAAGCTGATTAAGTAATACCTAAGCCGAAATTTAACCCTTTGCACTCGAGAGGTGACTGAGAGTCACCACTTGATTTGATACAGCAACACTATGAAGTTGAATATTTAGTATTTTAAATGAAACTTTGTATTGCTGTGTGAAATATTTAAATAAAATAGCTTTGTTGCTTAATTTATCTGTGAATTACCGTTAAATCAGTTTCAAACAATGTCGTCTATATCTCGTCGGGAAATGTTGAATATTTCCAGTGGAAAACTTTCGAGTGCAAAGGGTTAAAAAAAGAATAACATACAACAATGACTTCTCTTTTAATGCGCATATCATTTACTTATATGCGAATATGATTTTTCCACTGAAATTGCTTCGAGTTGCTGGTACTACGAATGAAAAAAAACTTCGAGTGCAAAGGGTTAAACCAATTCAAACCTTAATAAATTCACATTTGTAGTTTTTGTAAAGAAATTCTGAAAAGTCAATTTAAGGGCTCGGTGGTTCTAGTATTAACCGATTAACCCTCTATGGGCCGAATTTTGTTTCGTGATTATAACAAAATTTGCGCAGTATGAAATTAATAAGTATCAATGTATGCGCACAAATTGAAAATGTATTCAACAGTTTTAATAGTTTTATTACAACGAATATATTTTGTAACTTTGAAGTTACAATGACGTTGAACGTCAACGCCTGCGTGTATAAAAGTTTAAGTTGGTTAATCATTTAATGTCTAATAACCCATTCTATTGATGTGTGACTTCAAAGTTACACTAAAGTTAACCATTTATTGGAAAAAGAGACGAATTGTAAGCATATTCATATTCTTTACAAGTTTTGTTTATGCATCAGTTGTTTAGGATAATAGTGGTTCTACTATTTCCGAATTCTCGAGAAGGAAAAGATTTTTCTGGGAAAAGATTGTTAATTATTAATAATATTAATTGTTATTAATTCTTAATATTGGTGAATGTAACATAAGATTGTAATATAATACAATTCAGTTTCACCATTTATTATCCAATCACACGCGTAAATAAAATAAATGACAGTCTCCAATAGAATCTATTAAAATCCACACAACAACTTTTATTCTTTTCCTAATTTTTTTATTGAATTTCGTATTGAAATTAGTTCAATACTAAAGAAGAATCCCGCGAGTTACAACCCACGGCACCGCAATTAACGACGATTCAGATAGCAGAAGTTATAGCTAAAGACAATGGAAATGAAAGTCAAGGAAATAATGGAAAGCACGAAGAAAGTAAACGTACCTATTAAACATACAACCGAGCAATCAGATTAAGAATAATAATCCCGCGTGAGATTTTTCTATGCCGAGGTATCGAAGTGTAACACGTGATCTGACAAGTAGGTCTACCGATGACGTCCAATCGCGGAACAAAGAGTTGTATGGGTCGTGGGTTCGTAAGATCGTATCAGAGTGATCGAATCTGGTCCTGGAAGGCAGGTGTCTTTAATCATACCTTTCTCAAAGGCCTCCTATGCACTAAAATACCTTAAAGTTAATTATCCCCGGCAATTGCAAACATCTGATAAGATATTCAATGATTTTACATTGAAAGATAAGATCAGAAATCTATTCACTCCATGAATGATTAACACTCTACCGAAGGTGTCGAAAGACACATTTGAAATTTGAATGTAAAATTACTTTCTCAGTTTAATTATCCTTACTCAATTGAATTTTTGATATTTTCTATAGTCAATTTTATAATCGTCATTGGAAATGGAAAGTCAAAAAGTTTTTGGTATCTCTGATGGAAATATTGTTAACCCTTTGCGGACGAAGATACTTTGAAATATACAAAGTCTTCAATAAATGAAGTTAAATTAAATATCAATTACTTAATTAATAGGAAGAAAGGAAACTACGAGCTGGTCTTTTGCTCTCAGAATAATTATATCATTTCTCTGCGACTTAGTCTTCCAAATGTGAACACTTCATCTCTCCGAAGTTAAAAGATATTCGACTGTTTCTCGATATTTTAAAAATATATTCTTACACACAGGTGTTCCAAGAATGTTATAAAATAAGTTCGATGCAGAAATTCGAAGAATCGACGAAGTTATTACACTTTGAACGGAACGATTCAAGTAATAGTTTGGTGGCTCGGTCGTAACCTTAACGCGTTAACTGGTGAACCAGCATCCATAAAGATCCCATAAAATCGAAGCAATTTATTTCATGGAATAGAAACCGAAAGGATCAGATTTATCATAATTATATTGCGAAACTATGCAAATTCGCATTTTTATAGGGGAATTTATGGTCGTGAACATTAGGGAAACATTTCGATCTCTTCATTAATAACTTCGGTGATTGGTAGGTGAAATGTGGCTGTAATAAATTGCAATCGAGTTTGTGTTTTATACATTTATACGGATTTTCATGCGCCATAAATGCATAAAGGCGTACGGTTTAATCGGGATAATTATTTCCTTAATTGTCTCGCATCTCATAGATTAATATATCATACAAATTAATTCCTGAATCTGGAGAATTTTGTCAGTCACATATCATTGATTCTACAATTAAAGTGTTATTGTTAATTAATTCGAAATATAATTGTATAAATTTTAAAGAATCCAGGAAATATTAAGAAACTTACAAATAAGTAAATATATTTCAATACATTTAATGATTAAATATAAAAATAGTAAAAAATTAAATAATAAAATTAATAAATAAATTTTAAAACGTTGTTAGTAGAATTCCAATATTTGTCTTCTTCGATCGGTGATGCAACAAAATAATTCTCTTCCGTTGACCCTTTTTTCACAAGCACATCACACAGTATTTAAACGAAACATTTCCCATAAAATGAACAATTATATTAAAAAAAATCCCTAAATTCTCAAATACTTAAAACTTCTGCGAAGTCGATTGCACAGTAAAAGAATTCGAAGAATGTGTTTACCTGCCAAGGATTAAAACAGGTGGGCATCCTTCAGCTCGAACAACAAGTAACAAATAAAAATTGAATAACACGGAAAAAAGCTGTGAAATGTTCACGAAATTCCCTTGTACGATTAATTACCGAACACCTCGCGTAATTACGAGGAACAAATGCGTGGCTGGCAAACAAGTAACTCGCGAGATCGTGTGCCAAGTCGATTTAGATTAGTGATACCTAGAAGTCGCTAAAGCGTGAAGAAAAATTCAGGCTACTTCTTGGACGACATTCTTGCGGAACCCCGTACAATAAAAGCCGGAGATTTATCGCGTGTTTTAAGATCCTGATTTAAGCGATCCTCTTCGGCGGCAGTGGAAAGTAAGCGTCGGAGGGGAAGATTGAAATCAAACGTGTAACATTAACACTGAGAAATTTCTCGGCGGTCGATGGTTATTGTTTCGTCAGCGTTCATCCTTTCGTAATGTTACGCCTTATTGTGCGGCTTGATGGTGCCGCGTAGGTATCCAGCCAACGCTTATCTGTTACGTGGCTATTTGTACTTGAATGGTCAAAAAATGGACTTTTCAGGAAAGGGTTCGTCTGAAATATTTGATAAGTGTTAGGTCGTCCCATAAGTTCCTGCCGTTTATTTTTCTATCGTACGAAATAATATTTTGTTAACCCTTAGCAGTCCTATTATTATTCCAAAGTCTACTTATCTTAACAATTTCTTCTATACTTATTTGTAGCGTCACAATTATACCATTTAACCTGTTAACTGTGGAATTTAGTTTGAAAACCGGAGTATATTTTAATGAAAGACCAAAGCAAAACAAAGAGGAATTACATGTTTATCTGAAAAAAATAAAGAATTCATTGTTGAAAGAATTAGTATCGTTTCAAGCTTTAAGATGACGTGTATACTCGTCAAACACAGTTTACTGGTTAAAGGTGCCATTTCAGTGATCCCCAAGCATTCTTGAATAAACAATCAGAACGTCGTATTAAGTTGTAATTGAATGAAATAATGTCGATGTGAACCTCAAAGTGAGAAGCCAAGAGCATTTCAGTCCACAAAGGATTAACACTAGATTTATGGAGTCAATTTTATAAATATTAGTTGCTAAATGTTTGTGTCGATTTTGATTAATGCAGGTATCCTAATATGAATCTTAATTGTCTACGTTTAAACCTCTAATTTCTGAAATCTAAACGAATATCAATTTTTCTGAAAACAGTGGAACAAACTATACAATAAATGTCCTGATTGAAATATTAGGTCGTAATATTGAAATGAAATGAAATATTAGCCCATAAGTTCCTGCCTTTATTTTTTTACCGTACAAAATAATATAATGTTAACCTGAACCACATTCAAAATAAACAGTTCATATGATTCTACAAGCTCACAATTTTTCAGGCGTCTCATTTCAAATTTCTCATTACAAAATTCAGATTTTATGTAAGCGGAAAGAGCACTATGTTCTTCTAAGTTAGAACTAAGAAACTAGAAAAATTAATTTTAGTCATGGAACTATAGATGTCCAGATATTCATGCAGAACAGAGATTCGAAGGATAATAAAATATAAACAGTTAAATCAATAATATCAATATTCTTCTTCATTTCGGTGTTAACACATTAAAACCATTGACACAGAATGTGAAACTGCCATTTACATAGTCTTAGCAAATTACGAAAAAATTTCATTTCGCATAAAGGTGCGTCTATTATTAGATGTTGAACGTATGCGAACCTTGCAGTGACATGTCGAACATAAAACTGGATGAAACTTTATTGCGTGAAATTACACTTTAACCGTGCTTTTTACGCGGATATGTAAATACCAATATTATTGTTGGCACCGTGAAGATTGCCTAACGGCGACCGAGCTCTTCGAACATTTTTGTTGGCAATAAACGAACAAAAAACGTCTAGAGGAATTTATTCGGTTCAAATATGCAAATGTCACCGGTAGAAGTTCATCAAAATTTGAACTTCCACGGAGGAATACAAGAAATCATCATTGAAGCAAATCTCTTTTTCTCCGTCGATTCTTTGTGCTAATTAAAAGTATGACAAACGGCCAATTAAAAAATATGATGACAGATAAGAATTCAGATGACTGCCGCGAAATCATTTCAAGAAAATAGGTGGCAGTTAAACTATTTATAAATGAACCGACGCACCGAAGCGGTGTGGCCGCATAGCTGATGGCACGCTGCGATCAAGCAGCCGAAATTACGTTGAAATTCACATTAGAGACATTCCTTCAATTTTCAATTCTTCGAGCTTCCAAATTTCAAAACGTTGAAATTCACATTAGAGACATTCCTTCAATTTTCAATTCTTCGAGCTTCCAAATTTCAAAACGTTGAAATTCACATTAGAGACATTCCTTCAAATATAAATTCTTCGAGCTTCCAAATTTCAAAACGGTGAAATTCACATTAGAGACATTCCTTCAAATTTTAATTCTTCAAGCTTGCAAATTTCAAAACGTTGAAATTCACATTAGAGACATTCCTTCAATTTTCAATTCTTCGAGCTTCCAAATTTCAAAACGTTGAAATTCACATTAGAGACATTCCTTCAAATTTTAATTCTTCAAGCTTCCAAATTTCAAAACGTTGAAATTCACATTAGAGACATTCCTTCAATTTTCAATTCTTCGAGCTTCCAAATTTCAAAACGTTGAAATTCACATTAGAGACATTCCTTCAAATTTTAATTCTTCAAGCTTCCAAATTTCAAAACGGTGAAATTCACATTAGAGACATTCCTTCAAATTTTAATTCTTCAAGCTTCCAAATTTCAGTTCGAAAAAACTGTTTTAACTCTTTGCATAAAATCGTGTAATCTTTGCGGTGGTGATTTCGAACAGAATTGAGTAGACATTCAGACATGATTGATCGACTACAAAAATTTTTCAGATATTTCTCGTAACAATAAGAATCTTGTATTATTAGTTTCCCATTTTAAGATGATATCAACGGGACTTTCAACAAAACCTTAACCAGTTAACTTCGACTAGTACACGCATATCAAAATCATATTAAAATCAAAATGACAGTAATTCATTCAACGATAAATTATCTATTTTTCCGATAAACACGTAAGTTTTCTTCGTTTTGCTTTAGCTTTTTGTTAGAATATATTAATTGCGTTTGGCTTGCGTTAGACGAGTATACACTTCATTAATTAGTTAACAGACTAAACAGTTAACAAATTGAACACTTCACCTTTTCCGGACGGAATTAAATAATAGATTGACCTCGTGACCGTTAGAGGAAAAGGAAACGCACCGAGCTTTGGTTATTTAAATAATTCAATGATTCATTTGCAATGTTGTATTCTACACATGAAACTTTGATGTCACCAGTATGATAACATCCGTCCTCAAAGGATTAACCCATTGTCCTGCATACTTTCATTAATAAAAAAAGAAATATTAGTAATTGACGTAACAGACAACATGTAAGTCGATTTTCTGTACGATTTTTGAGCAAGTTAAAACAAACAATTAAAAAAAGGAACCGCGTTCGGGCACGATTTTAAAACTGAAAGTATGCGGCGATGAGTGAACAACGAAGAAGAAGAAATTCTAGAAATGTTTTCGCGCGATCGAACGATCTTCGTTTTGCGCGAGGAGAACGATTTTCCCCGTACACACATAGGAAACTGCGAAACGGCGAAATGGGGCCATCTTGGCTCAATAATAGCGTTGCAACGGAAGATTCGCGACGTCCGCTAGACTATTAATAAATTCGAGCGAGACCATCTATTTTGGAAACCATAAGCTCGCTCGAGCCGAGAGTTACCACCGTCTGACCACATTGTTACGGTTTCACCGCGGTCCATCGCGGCAGGAAAGTGGGAACGGAAAATATCGGCCGGACGGCAGGAAAAAAGTTTACGTAAGTCGCCGTCTTGATTCGGAGCCAGAACGGAAACAGAAAAAAACATTGGATCATCTTCCGTGTTTTCTTTTTCCAACTTATTGCAGGAGACACGGGCTTTACTATTTATAACGCGAGCCTGCTATACAGGGTGGTTTACTGCAAAACAACCGACTTTTGATATGTTCCTTAAGATTTAAACGATTCTCGAGGCGTTCGACGATTTTCAAGTCTGTTTTACATTCATGAATGGATCAAATGATTACAGTGATTACATTAATTATTGCTAAGTGAGTTGGTTGCGCTGTGATGGTCGTTTACTCGTGGACTTTTGGTGAATTCGGTAATTCCGCGTGAAACGTAGTTTTCGATGTTCAGTAGGATGAATATGAAAATTGTTTTGCGCAACGATGAATTGAGGTTTTGTTGTATGTGCCACGATACATTGTTAGATTAAATGATTGATCTTTCTGTGCTAGAAATTTTGTAGAGTATTGTATTCAGGAAGAGGATATTTTCTTTTCCATAAGTGTCTAACTAGAACTATTTATCAAACTGATCGAAATGTTGCATTTTAGGTTTTCTGTTTCACTGAGTCTCACTTTTCGATTTTTCGTATTTATTCAATTGTGTACTGTAACACCTTTTATAAGAAATGATTAATAAATCAGTCATACAATTGTTCGGTAATTCTGATGTTTATAATCCTAGATTATTATAATGAGATTTGTAGTAATTTGTATATTGACTTCTATTCAGCAAAGGAACGGAAAACCATAATTCCTATCAATTTCTCGCGCTACAAACTCGGAAGTAATCCGTTCGAAATATTTAACACTTTCTAACGAGACAGAAACAATATTTCTTAAAACTAACTAGAAGAGAAATCACACGTGAATTAAAGAACAAAACTATTTCATTCGAGTATTTTACATATCGATGCATTATACAAGGTCCAATATGAAATATCAAATATTATAGTGTTACCGCATCAAACCGAGTACTGACTCAGTCACCTCTCGAGTGCAAAGGGTAAATTCACGATTTCACCGGTTCAACGGTCGGGCAGCACCCTCTACCTGGAAATATACTTACTGTAGGGAGATCACTTGATGACTAGGCTGAGGAGTTCGGTTGATCAATCAGTTTCCATTTTGTCGCATCCCATTACCTTTTGAGTTTACTTTTCAATCCCTAATATTTTCTATTGCTAGTCTACTATTCGTCAGTACGGTTGCAAGTAACTAATGAAAACTATAGAACTGTAAATTAGGACACTTCTGTCCCTGTGGCTATCCGCTAAATATCAAGTCATCTCCCTACAGTACTGCTAGATCACTTGATGGCTAGGTTGATCAATCAGTTTCCATTTTGTCTCAGCCAATGTTCTACAAAATTTAATTTCCTAAATCCTAATACGGTTACCAGTCAAAGTAACCAATCAAAACTACAGACTTCTTGCCTCTGTCTATCTACTAAACATCAAGTCATCTCCCTACTGCTAGATCACTCGATGGCTAGATTGAGGAATTTGGTTGATCAATCAGTTTCTATTTGAATTATTGATTTAATTTCCTAACTCCTAATGTTTCGATCGCTATTCTACTGTTCGTCAGTACGGTTACAATTAATCAATCAAAACTATAGGACTCTAAATTAGGATACTATTAGGACACTATTTTGTGGCTATCCGCTAAACATCAAGTCATCTCCCTACAGTACTAGATCACTTAATAGCTAATGAAGTTAGAACCATTTGAATTACCAATTTAATTTCCTAATTCCTAATATATATTTTCCATCACTAATCTACTATTCACCAGTAAGCTTACAAGTAACCAATCAAAACTATAGATTTCTTGCCCCAGTGTCGATCCTCTAGATATCGAATCATCTCTCAACTGTAGATATTTGTTATGCGTGTCGGATGAAGAGGCTGATCGCCGGTGTCGGTCAGCTGTTTCGGCATACTTGTGGCCCCGGCGATCGGCCACGGCCGGTTCGACGAAAGAAAGATGGGCAAAACGTCTTGGTACGGTTCCGTTAGCCCGATCAGCCGAGTCCGAGATGCCTGGCCGAAGTGAGAAACGAAAGGCGCCCGAGAGAGCTCTGCTGCAACGACTCCATCGGGAAAGGAGACGGCACGGTCGCTCCATTCTTCGCGTTTCCCAAATATTTTCCACGCCCTTTATCGTTCCGCGTTACCGCCTAGAAAACTATTCGACTCTGTGGGCAGCCCGACGCCATCTTTGAGAAAGCACGCCGCACGAACTTGAAACACTTTACTCGCTCATTGGGCAAATCGGTAACTCCTTGCCATACAATATCGAGTCAGACTCGCGTGGAAGTTCTCAATCGGAACTTGGAAAAATTAAATGTCACTCAATTATTTTCTATTCAAATTAAATACTACTTTTCTGTTATTAGTTGTTATATTCTGAAGTAGTTGGATATGGATGATTTGAAATCTTTTTGTTTTACGGTAAATTTTTAATGTCAATGTTATCCTAGCGAGCGTGATTGTAAAAGAAATCATAGGGTAAGGGGTTAATTATACAAAACGAAAGTAGAGAAAGGTGATGCTATAATTATAGAGTCATTTTTAAAATTTTCTTTTAATCCACGAAACCAAATTATACTATTGTATCTTACAAGTTCAATCTCTATAATGTTTTTCTTGAATTCATACGAACCGAGGAATATTCACATTTTTCGAATCGCTTTAGTCTTAATATCAGTTATACAAGACATTATCGATATTATAGACGTAGAATAATCATAAAATTCCTTGTTTTTATAGTAAATTATCGAGACTGCTACAAAGTAGCTCTAACAAGAGCGATCATCGAAGAAACTACAGGACTTGTCCACGAAGAGTTAACCCCTTGTCCTAATTTTATGAATTACTTTATAAATCTGCCGTATCGTAACCAAAACAATTTCCTTATTTTTATAAACAAAGTTAAATGAAGCTTCAATGTTTCAAATTTCTCTCGTAACAGTTGTGTCCATCAAGCATTTAATAAAAATTGTAATAGATTATTTTCAATTTCCTCAGACATTCACTACAGTATTCAAGCAGAACTATTGCAAAATCATTTCGAACATTCAATGCTTGGAAGGTATCAATAATTACAAAACGAACCAATGGATTTTGATTGGTACAGCGGTTCTAGCGTGAAATAACGCAAGCAGAAACGTTCGAGACGAAGTAAATCGTGAGGCAAGGGGTTCAGCGATATAAAATTTGGTGAATCGCGCGATCACGGACTATAGTCCACAAATGGGCGACCGATTGGCCGCTCGTGTAAAACGTGATGTCTGCTTGAGGTTGATGTCCGATCCTTGTGCCAACATTCCATCCTGGCGGTCTCCTCAGTCCGTCTCTCTTCGCGTCGAGTGGGCAGACGCACAACACGTGGAGGGACCTCACTTTCGTTAAGTCCGTATTCCCATTAGGAGACTCAAACGCAAAGTGATTTTTCAGATTTTCCTTCCGTGAACCGGGACTCGCGGCGTTCCGCGCATTTCCGCGCGCATCGACCGCGATAAGATAAACGATACAAGTTTTGGCGACCGCAAATCCTCTGTAAACGTTCACGTGTAAACGTCGAGGACGTCCGAATTAATCACTATTTTAACGCGACTAATTATTATTCCTGTTCATTTCGCGGTATTTTTATGATACGATATTTTCTAAAATAAGTCTATGGAATTGATTGCTTGATAAATTGGAATCTTGATAATTTATTATCTTTGCTCTCGAAAGATCTACACTGGAAACATTCAACATTTCCGATGAGACGTAGACGACATTGTTTGAAACCTATTTAACGATAATTCATAGATAAATTAAGCAACAAAGCTACTTTATTTGAATGTTTCACGTAGCGATATAAAGTTTAATTTGAAATACTAAATATTCAACTTCATAGTTTTGTTGTGTTGTATCAACAACGACTAATTACCTTCAAATCAGAATACAATGAACCCTTTGGGGTTCAAAGAATTTTAATTTCTTACTCGCTTACATCGACGTTACTTAGTTCAATCATACTTTATAATTTGTTAAAGCAAACAAACGCTGCAATAAAATTCACTGTCGAGTCTAATATAGGACTGCAAAGACATTGTATTGTAGAATTAATTATCAATTAATCGTATTCTTACAGCCACCCATCATTTCACTCCAGTATCACGTACGAGTATCACGAATCAAGATCAGTTCGAATGTATTCAGAGAACGTTCCAGATTCTAAGGTCAAGCAACAGAACCAAAAAAGAAAAGAAAAAAGTTCGAAATCTTTTTTCCCGAACACCGTGTATTAGGCTTCCGTTGTTAGCCATTACAGGGGTAGGGAGAAAGAGACGAGGAGGAGGGGGGGCAGAATGTGACGGTGTTCAACGCGTATCCCGTTAGCCACTTCACATATCTTCCAGCAAAGCAGGAACACAGCATAAACCCATTTACGCTAAAAGCTGACCTGCATATGCAATGACTCTCTTCACTCTTCCACGTTAATTTGCTTTCATATGGATAGCGCAACTCCGAAACAGGTTTCCCGATCAACCACGGCGACCAAAGCCACGGAAGAGCAATTGTTACGAGATCATCGAATCGTTTTCTCCATTTTCCATGCCTTTTTGCTTCGAAGCTGTGTCGTAAATGAATGAATTCGTTTCTACTATTGAATTCGTATCATAGGAAAGATATATAGGATTTTTTAAATTATAGTCTGAAAAATATTAGATATATGTGATTTATGTTGTAATATCGTCTTGGGTAGAATATAGAGTTGTTTGACGATGTTCTTACATCTCTGTTTGTATTTTAATGAGAGAAGCGTTGGTCAATGATGATATGGACACCCTGTATATCCAGACAGTTACCGTTTAGCGACGAAAGGTGTATGCATACGGAGTGTCCCATAGGTTTTGTCAGTGTGTCTTACAGCTAAAATTGCCGTGCATTGAGAAATGGTAGCTTGAAATGGTAATCAATGGATTTGCTGTGGAATTATGATGGAAATATGGAACTTGGAAATGCAGCGTTTATGTTTGTATCTCGAAATGTTTGCTGCTTTCTTATAGAAGTATGATATCTGCGTTGTATTAAATTTGAAGGATTTAAATGGACGAAATTTTGTCACGATTCCGACGAATTTCAGTTCTTGTGTTAATATAAAGTTTGTATTAACACGTTGAATGCCATGGGGGTCACCGGTGGCCCCCAACCAAGTCGCATTACTACAGTTCACTCAGTTAACCACTTGCGCTGGAATTGAATTCAGAAATTTGGCAGTCTCCTGCGATGAATGTTGTTTTTACCTATTTTACACTGATATGTACACTAATTTTGTTTGTTAATCATTCTGTATAGAGTGATACATTTCGAAGTAATCTAATAGGTGTAATGCAACGAGATTATCAATGTGTGAAAGACATCATTGAGAATTTTGGGATAGAAACGTCTCGACGTGCGTGGCACGTCTTTCCAGCGCAAGTGGTTAAACTATGATTATTTGGAAAAATTTGTATATTGTAAATAATGCTACCTAATACGGTGACGTTCAGCTAGATGGACGTGCAATAATAATAATGCAATTCAATCGAATGATTTAATTTTCCTCTATGAAATCGTGCGGCATTTAACGTGTTAATACAGATTCTCAAACACCTCATTCAACTTCTCATCCGTTTAAAGTATGTTGAAAAATAAACTGTATAATAAATCGTGAATAAACTTTTCGTCGCATGTTGAACGTATTAACTAGACTGCGGATTCTTAAGCATTTATGGGAAACTCAGAAGCGCAAAATTCCACAGAACGCATATAACAAAAAACTATATAAAATATCTAAAGTTTAATGCTTTCTATGACACTTGTTAGGGGAAACCATTTTCCATTGTAATTCTGCTCTTCTACTTACGTCCTTGAAAATTTGAGTTTGCATAAAGATCCGCAGTCTAGTACAATATTAACAAAATTTGCATGGAGATTTACAAAACACCCAGTATACATACATCTAGTAGGTTTGATTGAAAAGAAAAATTTCATTTAAAATCGTATTCATTACGTATTGATATGTATTGTGTATAATAACCGATCACACAATTGTACAATATGAACCCTTTTTTTAAGTTACATTTAAAAAAAAACGAGCTAATGATAGTTTAAGCGAGATACAGATATCCTCTTTCGATTCGATAAAACACAATACAAACTCGTTTCAGACAATGAGTATAATGACGCCGCTCGGCCAGCTTCAATGGCCGTCATACGAATGTCGCGTCGCATAATACCGATGGTTTTTTATTAGAGCACGTCGCGGTCAATGGGTTAACAACAACACGCTAACAATACGATCACAGGGAATCACACTAATAACATTAACACAACCGGTGACAACGATTAGAAAACCGCTCTCTGTGCAGAATTTAAACGACCGAAGATTTCTCCACGACGCCTGCATTCGACTTTAAAGCAACTTTTAAATGTCAGCCTTAAGCAACTTCGTGTAATTACGTACTTGCAATTTTTAACTCAACTAAAGACAATATAATAATAATAGTAATTTAAATAGATTTACTTTACCTATACGGAGAAGTAGTGTGTAAACTATTTTTCGAAAGGAGTGGGATTAAATTATAGGAAAATTTGAATAATTGATAATCATTAAGATTGATACTACTGAGCAATCAAATCAATTTAAAAAAAGGTATTTTTTTAGAATTGAATTAAAAAAATTTAATTCAAATTATTTGTAACTCATTTGAAAATAAGACTATATGGAAACAATATTATTCTACATGCGTGATTTATTTCTTCGTGGAAGTTCACCTTGTTTCGAGTTGTATCATAAATGATATGATAAATTGTATGATAAATTATTTTAGAAAAGAAATAATAACATGTCACAGTCAATATCTATTGATATTAATATAAATGGAACAAATCGATAATGGACGGCCTCGTAAAGGTTATTCCGTGCCATTTCGATCACTTTTTCCACGACACCCGGAATTATGTCAATCAACTTCCAAGTTGGCACTCCTCACGGATTTTTACGGATATTACGTATAAATAACATTAGAACTGAGAAACAGATGAAAATAACCCGTTCCAAGTTTCTTCTTTCGCAATTATTAAGAGGTAGACGTTTTCCTGAGATTTAAAAAATAAATTAATTAATTATCGTGTATTCTAAAAATAAGTCAATCAGAATCTTAACAAATACACTCTATTAATTTGTACAAGAAACTAAGTCCATTATCTATTAATATATAAAATACTAAAAGCTATTCAGAACTCTAATTAATCATTATTAAAATTAAAGAAATTCTGATTTAAAAATATTCTAAAACGTAATATTATTTTTAACGTGACGGACATTTTATGGTCAAGCTTGATTATACAGTACTAAATTGTGTAAAATTTTGAAAAAATTCTGAGATACTTATTATAGTCTCTCTCTAATATACAAATGACACCTTAGCCAAATCATGTCATTTTGAAATTAAAATGAAAGATAATGGAGAAATCGTGAAGAAATGAGATTTTCGGCTAGCCTTTAATGGTCCGTACTGTCGGGCAACGGTTAATGGTATAACGTTGAATGATCTAGCTTCAACTTGTGTTTATACGATGGTATTATAATTATCATAAGAACCTGAATTTCGAATTCATAAAAGTCGCGTTCATCGGTAGTGATACACGTCTGCGTGCCCGCACAGTTTCCTCCACGTGTACACACCCACGCGTATGCTAATTGATAGACGATTAGGTAGCCTCCGTATTAGGTAGTGTGGAATCACTGGGACCTTATTGACGACATCGCTCTACGAGATGTACTTATTTAGGATCGAAATTCTGGAAGAACGTGTATGCAAACGCGTCGGTTCACTTCGTTACACGCGTTGACACTGTTAACCCTTGGAACTTGAAACTTTAACGGAAAAAATTCGTTACACGTGCACTGGGAATGATATCCTTGTTATTTCTCAAGTTAAAAAGCATCCTTAATGAAACGGGAACGTGATTGAATTAAGGATGATTGAATAAAAGTAACGGTGTTGAAATAATGGGCATATGATTGGATCAAGACTCGACGAAACGCAGGAAATTACTGATTTGGTTATTTTCAAATATTAATTGTATTCTTATGCACTATTTGTATATTAACGATGCAATTAATATTAATGGAACGTAATTCAAGTGTGATTTTCCTTTCGTAAGTAGTCATCGATAACAGCAGTCATCCGTGATACTGATAATATTGACTGATGACATCACTGTAACAACGTTCAACGTAATGTTAATAAGTTTCCTCTTGATAAAGAATTTGATGTTTGCAGTTAGAACCTTTTCTACTGAATACTTTGTAATTGATGTTACTTCTATTCTGTCGATGTTTCAATTTTCATAAAATAACCTACGAAAACGGGAAATTGCATAAAGATCACGCGGCAACGCCGCAAACTGGTCACAGCTAGTGACCTCATGCCTCTCCTTTCGAAATACAAAGTATAAGAAATACTTTACACGATTCCCAGAAGGAGGAATCCAGCAGGTTTGCATCAGAAGATAAATTATTTAAAATATATATTCAATGATTGTAAGTGAATAAACGTTCATCATTGGCGCACCTTAAATTATGACTATTTGCTCTGCGATGACGGATGGCCATTTTAATTCGTGATGGAATTTCCATTGTGTCAGATACCGAGGAGAAGTTACGCATTAAATTTTGTACGTAGTTTTAAGAGTCACGGTATATATAATAATTACATGGCATAAATAAATTAAAAAATTTGAAAATGTGTAAATACAGTAACGGTTACCGTTACATCGATCAAAATGGTTCAGAGATTCCATGAATTTCCTTCGGTCATTGATGATGGTATATTTATATCGAATATAATGACACTACTGAAATTTTCAATATTTTTAAAATATTGTTTATTTGAATGTCTACACTAAACCTGACTGCCTGGTTACGAAATACTAGGTAAACATTTTACCGTCTATTGAATAAAGATATAGATATTTTTAAATTAATAGCTGTCAGCGTGAGGTACCAGAAATTTTCTGAAAAGAATGACGTTTATAAAATCGGTGCTCCCGGAGCTAATGACGCCGTGGTCAAGCGCAACTTCGATGCGTTTAGGTGTGCTCGTGATGCATCAATATATTGATTTGCATTATCTGTATAACACTATTAACTAAATATCTTAGCTATATCAGCTGCTGTTCGCTTGTTTATGCTATTATTAACACTGGAACTATCAGACGCATCACTATCATTTATTTCAAATATTTTATTCGACAATTGACAAAAGTTAGTTGACTTTTCAAAATTTTCCTATAGAAACCCCAAGAGCGCATCTATCGAGACTTCGATCACTCAACACTTAGTTTGCGTATTACTAAAACAATTTCTTTAGAAATTTCTTAGAGATCTATTGTTTTCTCGATAATTGTAAAAGAAGAATTTAGGAATAGGTCATTTTGACTCATCTGGTAGTTCTAGTGTTAAACTCATAAAAATACCTATGTGAAATATTGTTAAATAAATTCATTTGTTCGTGTATGCTGCGATATAGGTTATAAAATTGTAATTTTTACGCGAAGAAAATTACTTTCACTATCCTAATGTTAACAGTGTATCCTGTTTATAAATAAATGAATTATTAAAAATCCGTACAAGTTAAATATTATAAAAAAGAACAGCATACTAGGTTTGAAAAGGGTGAAATTGGTATTAACATTTCTTCCATGTCTCCAATTACAAAAGAATTAATAGTATCGCAATAAAATCCCTTGGTGCCGGGCAAGATTGATGCATTTTCTGGTCTGATGCATTTTTGTTCTATCGCCAAAACCGGGCGAGTTATTCGGCCGGCTTGTTTTAGATGGCTCACCGTGTGTATGCACAGGCAAATACATTTACACTCGTAAAACATTTATACCAGAAAGAAATTAAATGTTTTACACACTGATGTTCACGGCGATGACGATTGTACTCGTCGGATGTACACAGTCTGTCCATACCCTGGTGCGACAGAGCCTTTACATTTTTTTTCTGTAACACCATCTCGTAATGAATAAATGCATTGCGAAGTTTGACATGTCAACGAAGTCCACGTACAACTTCAATCTGATAGCACCTCTGCGTCATTTGTTATTGAGGTTATATTCGACAAGGCTTCGTAGCGCACGTTGAAAAAACTATATGGAGCAAAGGCCAACATTAAATTTCGCTTTAACCTTTTGAACTCTGTAGGCTCCAATATTGCACCAGTTTTAGTCAAGATTTTTTTTCATTCATATTAACAGCAAATCGAAGCAATTTCAGTGGAAAGATCATATTCACATATAAGTAAATGATATGCCCATAAAGAGAAAAGTCATTGTTGTATGTCATTGTTTTTTCGAGCCGCGACCGTCTTTTGTCACCAAGAGCGGAATATCCTATACACAATAGTTTTTACGATTTGTCTTCGTCCTTATGTTATGAACTGAAAATTATTTGCATTGTCTCCATAGCAGAGCCCTCGAGTTTGAAGACAAATTTTAAATGGTTCCGCTCCGGAGCCCTCGAGTGCAAAGAGTTAAATATTTTAATGAATTTTAATGAAACTACACCAAAATTATTCGATTCTCCACACATCCTAATTTTGCATTGAGAAGGAAAATAAAAGAACGAAGAAATATTATTACATTTCTCATTTTCGCTAGGAATGCTATAAAAATTAGTTGCAGTTGCTGATTTGCAAAACAACTCGGAGTGCTAAGGGTTAAGTTATGCAAAACAGCAAGCGAAACGTACGGAACGATGAAAGACGTGTACGGTAGTGATTGCATAAATCATGCCAAAGTTTTCAGATGGTTAACACTAGGTTTACGGACGTTTATTGTACAGTTTATTCTGTTGTTCGTGGCAAAATGAATATTCATTCGTTTAAATCTTAGAAATTAGGGGTTCTAAAATAGACATTTGCAATACATATTCTTGTAATTGCATCGATCAAAATCGACGTAAACATTTAGTAAATAATGTTTATCAAATTCTATACGCGTCAAAGTGACGCGTTTCGTAAAGCTAGTGTTAAAAAGTGCGCATTCAGAAGAGCCGTATCAAGACATTGCTCACCGTTTCCTTCGATTCGCAAGGAATTTTCCACGAGGGGTTCATACCTGAAGGTCAAATGGTAAACGCAGAACATTATGCCCATGTTTTACGTCGCTTATGGAACAGGATTCGTCGAGTTCGGCCTCAATACCGAAAGCAAGGGACTTGGTCCCTTCTGCACGATAATGAACCACCGCACGAATCCGAGATTTTACGCGATTTTTTGGCCAGAGAAGGTATCGCAGTGCTCGAACATCCCCCATATTCGCCTGATTTACCTCCGAGCGACTTTTGGCAATTGCCAAAACTAAAGTTTGCACTGAAAGGAAACCGTTACGGCGCTATTCAGGACATACAAAGAGCTTCAACTGCCGTTTTGAAGGCAAATTCCGAAAAAGGGATATAATGACTGTGTTCAAAAATTTTTAAGCCGCTTCCAGCGTTGTATTGATTCAGACGGAGTATACTTTGAATAAAAAAATATAAAAGGACCCAATAATTGTACTTTTTTTCAGTACTAGTCGCACCAGACCTTGGACAGACTGTGTACAATATGAGCAGCTGCTGTAGAATTGAAGTAAATTATAAGAACATTGGCTTTTTTAAAAAATCAATATTACACTCATTTTACAAAACTATTGTCATATCTTCGCGACGAGTATACTCGTCATTCGCATCTAAGGAATTAAAGAAGTCCGATCACACGAAACTCGTGCTTTCGATCGCTCGTACGAAAAAGTCGATTACGTTCCGATTGAATGGTGTAATGAATATTATGCAATGTCACAGTTCGTAATGAATGATGGTATAACAGCGACGTGACTCACAATTGTTCGCACAGTAGGCGTGTATACGTTAATAAATATTTATAGCGCACGGATTTCTGTAATCCTGTGTTTCAACAGCTGTAAAAATCGTAATCGTGTCGTGTTATGGCTGTCGTGCTCGTACCGACGCGCGCATAGTATTAATAAGGCAGACCCACGATCGTTTTATATGTCCATTTCGATGTAACTTTGAACGGGGGTAATATCTAAGCAGATAAGATCTAGCAATACGTAAACTCGTACACGTAGACCCAGGATCGGGCACTTTTTCATTGAAGCGGAAACAAACGAAGAGAAACAGCGGTCGTAGATTAATGGACAAAGGTCATGCGCAAGGTCGCCATATTTGGAAATGTAGTATATAAAATAAATTAGATTTTGACCCTTTGCACTCGAGAGGTGACTCTCGATTACCACTTGATTCGATGCGGTGAAACTATAAAATTTGATGTTTAACCTTTTGCTGGCGGATGTCGGCATTTCGGTGAGATGAAATGTTCAGAATTGGAAGACTGAGTCGTGGTTAAATAATCTAATTAGTCGAACAGCAAGAGATCAGTACGTAGTTTTCTTTTTTTCTATTACTTAAGCAATTGATATATAATTTAGCTTCATCTGTTGAAGGTTTTGTATGATTCGAAGAATCTTCGTCCGCGAAGGGTGTAATGCATCAGTATGTGAAATGGGAAAAGCTTTGTTTTTCAATTTACTTGTGACTTCTTTGAGTTCGTTTAAAAAGAATATCGCCCTTGTTTAGCTAGAAAATGTGAAGTACTGACGAAATACCTCCGAGTGCAAAAGGTTAAGATATAACTGCCATATTTTGAAATATAATATAGAAAATAAATTATATTTTGAAATATAATTTCATTAGAGTTTTAGCATTATAAAAATAATGGAAATAATGAATATTCGGGGAGAAAAATATTCTCGGGTGCAAAGAGTTGCGTACGTAGATTGCTATTACTAGAAGACGGTGTACAAAATTGACGAAGTAGCGAAGTTAACAGATTTTCGGCACTGAAATGCCTGGTTTCTTAAAATTGAATGTGCTTATATAGTAAAGAATGGAAGGAAAAGGCCGAGGATGACCAATCCTTAGAGATGAACCCTGTTCATTGTGACTCAAGGTTCGAAGGTAGCCTCTCAGAAAATGCCCGAAAACCCTGAGTCATGAAGTGCATCGCAGCGCATCGCAGATAATGTAGATTTGATCATTCATCAAAAAAGAATACATATCTTAATTCACATTTTAACTTCCAGAATCGGACACGTTCATTAACCCATTCGCGCGACGGTCATTTCGTACATTTTATAAGAAAACATGCTCTTAAGCGACGCAGTGTCGAAATATTCCAAAAAACACTTAGAATCTGTCTAGATAGTTCCGTCAGATTGATTATTTGAATATTTATTAAAGAGAATTCACTAAAGATTTCTTATTTCAATATTTATCAACCCTTACCGGTCGACAATTCTCCATTAACTCATTACGAACGAGCTTTAAATATCTTCACATAAAAACGTGAATTAAGCACCGAAGTCTCGAATACTAAAAGAAAAAACCGCAAACACCAGCATTCGACCGCAAAGGGTTAACCCTTAGCACTCCGGATTGTTTTGTAATCTATCAGTAACTGCAACTAAGTTTTATAGTATTCCTAGCGAAAATTAGAAATGCTATAACATTTCTTCGATCTTTTATTGTCCTTCTTAGTACAAAATTCGAACGTGTGGAATCGAATAATTTTAGGGTAGTTTCTTTAAGATTCATTAAAATATTTGTTATTATAACTGGTGCAATATTGGAATCTACAAAGTTCAAAGGGTTAATACACCACGATAAAATCCAAACATACACATACATTCGACTCATTCCGCGTGAATGAATTAAACTAATTACCTCAAAAAAGGAGGCTCTCTCTCGAAACGAAAAGAAACAAAAGAGAACTTGAGACGAACAAAAGATCTTATGTTTTGATATCACAGTAACACACTTTCCGGTTGTACCGTTGCACCCTGTATAACGTGTGCATAAGGTACATCTGTCCTGATATTAGATGTAACGGTAATATCTTCACTTGCTAGACGCCCGTTGCGCAATAAACTACAAACGCATAGTATTAATGACTCCGCGTTGTCATTCACTAATATTATGTGTTTGCAGCTTATTGCGCTATCCCCTATTCTGTTACCCGCACGAAACACGACTGTTGTCTTCCTCTACGTTGCGCAAAAAAGTTTTACCCGCAACTTCTGTTCCTGCGCGTGTAAGACTGCTGCTTACCCGGTTTTACGACTCGACCGTAAATTTCCTCGTGCCTTTACAAAAATAAGCCGATTGTTTACCGCGGTGGTTATCCTCTCGGGACGGAGAGCACGGAAATGTGACAAAGTTGCTGTTTTAACGCGGTGAATTATAATACTACGCGGAAAAATGTGCCATGTACGTATATGATTTTGTTCTAAAATTCTGAATGACGTCTTATAGGCGTACCAGATCATTTTGAAATGTATCACTCTGTATGGAATGATTGATAAACAAAATTAGTGTACATATCCGAGTAAAATAGGTGAAAAGAACATTCTTCTTGAGTGAAGTATACTTTTGTTCTCTGAAATGAGCTGTTCTTTTTGAATTTTTGAAGATTTTATCATTAACACGAGAATTATCAGACGAATCAAAATTACCTATTCCTGATTTCTTCTTTTTCAAATATTGAAATCATAAATTATTCTCTGAAGGTGCAACTACTGAGATTTCGAGTAATTTTATTCTGTTTGTCTATTATGAAAACGATTTCTTCAGTAATTCCTCAGAGAATAATTGTTTCTATAGAAAATTAGGGAAAAGTAACTCGATCGCTCGGTAGTTTTAATGTTACAGCGACTCATTGGTTCTTAGCATTTATTTGTTGGTATTTTGAAGAAACTGAAGTATCATATACATTTGAATAAATATAGCAAAGATAAAATAGTGCTTTGAATTTGTTAAAAGGTATTTTTGGTATGTACTCGAACGAATATTGTAGAAGAGAATCTAAATTGTATATTTATAAAAATTGTAACACGAAATATTTTCAATTCTATTCTTTATTTTCTTATTTGGATTTTTATTAACATTATTTTATCGTTATTCAGCGATTTATTTTATTATTTCAATATTTCGAATTCTATTCTTCCAATGAAAAACGGTTAACGAGTACAACACTGACCAGGAAACGATAGTTTAATCGATTTTTCTGTTTTACTTCGTACGAGAAAGTATATTAAACCGAGACATATATTTCATTGCACGTAAATGAACGCGATAATGAAAACGCCAATGTACTTCAGCGAAATTTAAATCATTCCATTGCGCGAAGGTTAATTGCATCACTCCGGCTAATTAAATAAGCTGTAATAAAGAGATTAAGAAACGAAGTCATGGCAAAACGTAATCGAGATTACACGAACACACGATAACAAATTTTATTATACATTTGAGCAAAATAACATTCATGAATATATTTGAAGGAAAAATAAAAACGGAAATAGGATAGCCATTAATAATATACAATAATAATCAGTGTACGTTAAAGAATATTTTTCATTTTGATCCTGTCACATCGATACAGATATGATCTAAAATGATTGATGCTCGAAAATCCCAAATATTTATCCTATAATTATAATTTTTCTATTTTAATATAACAAAGATGTTTTTACTATTTTACTAAATATAATTTCTATATTTTAATCTAACAAAGATGTTTCTACTATTTTACTAAATATAATTTTTATATTTTAATGTAACAAAGATGATTCTACTATTTTACTAAATATAATTTCTATATTCTAATGTAACAAAGATGTTCTTACTATAGCAAGGATTCTATCATACTTAAAAAAATATAGAAATCTCGGTAAATTTCGTTAAGGTAAAATAATCCCCGAGAATCTTCATCTGCGTCGATGCTCGCGGTCTAGTCGTGCGTTGGAATCATTGAAAAGAAAGAGGGTACGCTAGGTATCCAGTTTCATTACTATGAAGCAGATATATTTGCGGAGATAATCTGTCCAGCGGATAAACGGATAATTGCGTTGACCTTCGTTGCAGTTGCTGGGCGATTACTGTCGCCAAGTCGTGACAGCAATTTTAAAAGGGTTTATTATAACTAGTTTAGCCCGCGGAGAACCTATCACGCTGGACGAAATGAGATAAGATAGATAAGACATCGCAAAGACCAATCTGCAAGCATTTAAGAAAGAATTTCGGTTTGGAAACGTTAAAGGCAGGTACTTTTTACTGTAATTTATTATATAATATACGTTATTGCTATAATGTCATTTTGAAATGTAGAAAAAGTTTTGTGTGATGGTACAGTGCAAACATTTTACGTATAATATAATTAAAAATTCTAATTAGATACTGACAAAATCATAATTAGCGAATATCTCATTTTTCAATACTTTGTGACTCAGCTGGCTCTCATAGTGATCTCATCTTTCTAGCATATCATCGAAACTTAATGATACACTCTCTTAAATAAATATAATAAAAGACACATATAGAAATATAAATTAAATGAAAGAAATATACAGAACTATTATTTGTAGGATGACCCAATATTTACTCAACTTTCAAAATAAACTTGTTAAAGCATTTTCACCATTTCATTTACTGATGGAAATCATAAAAATCACTTTGTGAGAATCATTTTATTACTGAAAGTAAACATGTTTTAGGCTTTCTTTTTATTTTGTGACACAAAACGAGATGAATGCTATAACATTGAAATTTACAAGCCGCATTCTCACGAATTTAATTCTATATAACCTTTTCCTGAAATTATTATGCACAACACGTTGAATGCCATGGGGGTCACCGGTGACCCCCAACCAAGTCGAATTACTATAGTTCACTGAATTAAACCATGATTATTTGAAAACATTTCTGTGTTATAAATAATGCCAACTAATGTGGCGACATTCAGCTAGATGAACCTGCAATAATAACAATGCGATTCAATCAAATGATTTAATATTACACTTTTTCCATTTCAAGTATTTTCTACCATGAAATCGTGCGGCATTCAACGTGTTAACCCTCGGAGTACGGTATTTGTATTTTTATTTTCGCGGCTCATTAAAACTTTTTACCGTTCGCGAACGTGTTGACGCTATCAAGAATTTCATTACAAAAATAGCGTAATAAACACCACGAAATCCCTAACAAAAAAAAGAAACAAATACTTTTTCTGCATACGACCCAACGTTCGCAGCAGACCGCAAACGAAACGATAATATCAAACACAAGAGACAGCGTGCGCCGGTCTCAATTTTGAAACGTTCTCCGAAGCACGGGCCACCTGATCGCGGCCGGTTCGCCATTAGACCGAAACGGGAAAGAAGTAAAGGTGGAGCATGCGACCGCGGAGCGTGTTGCGACATGGCCAATCGCGGAGCAGCGATACACGCAATAAGCCGTGCACACGATTAATCGGTTCGATTTGGTTTAACGGGGACAGCCGGTGTACGCCGCCGGTACAATGGCGTTTGCGTTTCATTATTAGGAGTCTATGAGCCGTTCAAAATCATAGTGTTCCGGCTGGAAGGCTTTCGAAATTCGTGTTTCATAGTTGAATCGGTTTCTGAGTGCCGTACGTTAGCCAGAGCACAGATTTGTTTGAGTATTCCGTGGCAACTGGCGTGTAACTTTCGTTTTTCTGGAGGACATGCATTACGCGAGTTACGGCACTGTGATTTTCAATGTTTCTTTCATTCGACGATTAACGCTAGAACAACCGAGCGTTTAATACGATTAGTATGTGGTTCTCATGAAAAACTGTAACGATCGTTTTTCGTTTTCATTTCTTCGTATATTCATTATAGCATTCGAATGGACCTGTTTATTTTCGAAATCATTTTGGATACCCAACGCTTTGAAGATATGAATTAACTAAGAACCGAGTCATTTTGAGCGGTGGTTCTAGTGTTAATTAAGAGAAAACGTAATCGGATTTTAGTGCTTTTGGTTTGTGAAGATTTGAACCGTTGGGTTAGCAGTGGAACTGTAAAATCCGATGTTTGAGCAGGCTGATCGTTTTTAGATGATTTTTTAAATGGCCGAAATGTATGGCGCTCAAATATTTACGTGGATAATTAAGACAAGATGGGATTGAATGGTTGGAATACTTATGTGCTGTTCTCGCGTACAGAAAACGCAGTTTCTCCAACTCACCTGTAACAAAAAACGTCATGCATTAATACAGATGAATTTGCTACACGCCAGGTGTTAAGATGAGAACGGGAAATCCCTTAACCTGTTAACTGTGGAATTTAACTTAAAAAGTCTCTCGTTTTATCAATAAAATGACAAAACGAAACCAAACCAAATGAAGAAAAATTACATGTTCATCTGAAAAAATTAAGAATTCATCGTTGAAATAATTAGTATATTAGCTGCAGAAATTTATCTTTCGATTTAATCAGTGACAAACTCGTTTTAAATTACTGTTTTTTTTCTTCTGTAATTTCCATGTCTAATATCACGCATCTATATACACAAATTTTCAAATTCCTACTGCACTTCCATTGGAATTCTCATTAAATCGTGTAACGGTGTATTTAATACAGTTAAAAGCAAATAAATTCATTAACAAAAAGGCGAGCGTAGTTTTAAGGCGACGTGTATACTCGTCAAACTCAGTGAATGGGTTAATCACATTAAACGCTCGGTAGTTCTAGTATTAACCAATTAACTGCGTTCGACGAGTATACGCGTCATCTTAAAACTCTGAATACTAACTTCTTCAAAGATGGATTATTCAATTTTTTAGACAAACATGCGATTCGCTTTAGTTTTTCGTTTAATTATATTATAACTGCATTTGGCCTGCATTCGACGAGTATACGGTTCATTTTTTGATTTCATTGCGCGCGAAACGATAGATCTTTTCAACTGAATACCACACTTAACAGGTCGAAGCGTGGCCAATAATTCAAAGATGTCGGATGCGATCGATTAACGCTAGAGCACAATTGAAGGTACGGAACAGGTTAATCGATTTCAACGATGAATAACAGGTACAGCACAGCCGACATTCACCTTTTTTCTGGCGACGAATGAAGTGTCTGGTCGTTTCGCTGAGAATAGCAGGAACTGGGTCGTAACCCAGTTGAAAGAACCACTCGGTGCGTGCACCGAGTTTCTACGTTTCTATCGCTAAACACGTACCGCTTGTTCTCCTCTAAACAGCTATCATTCATATCCCCGCTTTCCAATTTACCTTAGCCCCCTGTTATGGACCATCGTATTGTGCAAACTTCTGTGTGTCGCTCGATTCGATCGAGAATACTGTATATTATATATTTTATTTAGTCCGGAACATCTGCGAGCCACTCGCTTTCATAGAGTAGATTATGTATCATACGTGCCACTCATTTTGAAACTGGACTAAGTCATATATTTTTAGTTTCGAGATAAATTTAAAGGTCTCTGCTTGGATAGATTGAACAAATATTTTTGTATAGTATGTAACGGAATATTTCAGGAAATACTTAGTCTCGGAAAATGGGAATTTGTTAGGATTGTGTAATGTGTGTGGCTTAGAAGAAAATGGGATTTCGATATTTGAAATGACTTAGATCATTAAGGGTACATGTTTCGAAAATTTTGGGTTGCACAGTTCGACGTAATGGATTGTGTAGTATATATTTTAATTATTTGACCATTGTTATATATATTCAAATTATTTCATGTTTGATGCAGTGAATTATATATGGAATTCAATGTAATGAATTAGCCGTTTATTTTGAAAGCTTAAGTCCTTTTTTCAAAGAAATCAATTTAACCATTATTATAGTTACAATTCTATGCAATCTTTATATTCTTTAATAGTTTTATAATCTTTAAGTGGACTTAAGCCACTTTCAAAATAAATGATTCATATAGTCTATTTATTTCAACATTTCTTTGAGCCACAGTTTGATGCAACAAATTACAGTATGTTATATATTTTATTCACTTTAAAGCTATCGATACCAATCTCCTTTTAAATTCTTCAGGCTTTTAAATTTTCAGTGAAAGATCATCGAAAGTTATCGTAGTTTCTAACTCGCAATTCCTTAGTCGCCGCGAGAGAAAGGATACGCAGGGTGAAAGTATTCAAGCCCTCAAATTTTTACAAGATTGTCATAAGATTCTGCAATTTCGTTAAAAAAGAAAAAAAAGTAGATAAAAGATCTACACTTTCTAATGATACATGTATTTCCCCGATGAAAATGTATTTAATTAAAGTCGGTGTGGATAATAACACAGGTTGATTTATAAACGAGAAATTCTGTGCTAATTGTCAAGCGGGTAGCGAACCGTTCCTTTGAAATTCTGAAAATGACAGTGTACAAGAGAAAATTCTTCTTTCTGCCCGGTGGCGTATTAGATATTTATAAGCTTTCAACGACCTATAAATTTCTTAGCTGTTAACTTTTCTTACAGCAAAATTTTGGAGAGAAGACACACATTTTCTTCGATTGCAGATTTAAAACTCTCAATCGATTACCATCGGTTCAATATAAAATTACGGTGTTACAAATTTTCAGTACCTGTCGCTTGTTTTCATTTCCGTAGCTAATTATGAGGACAACGCTAGATCTGATCATCGAAAGTGATTTCAAAGAAATTCGGTAGTTCTTGTTCAATTCAACTCTTTTGCGAACAGCTAACTGAGATAAGAATAGACAATAGGAAGCTGTGATTTGTAATGCATTTTAACCATCCTTTGATTCTTATCTCTGTAACCCTTTTCTCCACGTTAATATTAGAGTTATTTTATCTCCTTTGGGGTACCTTCGCATTGTATTTCTAACTGGAAGCTCACGTGACTTGCTCATTAGTGGATGCCAAGTACAATCCTAGCTAGACAATTCCTCTTGTAAAGGGGTAAAAACGACTGAAGGGTGCTGTGTGTACGTTTTGTCAGCAGGGATGCCAATACAATTGTTTTATTGTCCTTTGTGGACATGAGATTGTTTCGCGTGGATGTGCCAACTACAGTAATTAATCTGTTTTACATAATTAGTAGCGTTTTTCTGAATCGTCTGTTGGTGATGCGAATCATTTAGGTCATAAAATTCACTGCACAATTATTGATTGTGTTTTAGATTAGATGTAAAGTTGTTCCAGTATTTTAATCAGTTCACATTTCAACTTGACTGCCATCTAGCTACGCCAATTCTTCATTAGATGTCAACTTCAATTAAGACACACCGTTGCATAATAGAAACACATCGCAGCGTCCAATAAACTAAATTAAGATATAAATCCTTGACAGTCAGTTTCTGAATAATGTATATGTTCGTGTTTACCATCTATTAATACAGTGAAAAAAGGCACATACCAGTAAGTATATAATATATTCAGATACTTCGCGTGATTTAAACAAACGGAATCCTGTTAACATCAGTGTCCTCAAAGATTCTAATTCCACAATTCATTTTTCTCTTGTCCAAGCTAAAATCATTTGCGTGTATCATCAGTACAATATATCGTATCAAAGTGTTATAAATTGATTAGGTATCGTCATACAAAGAAACCAGAGCTTCAATTTTAACGCAAACATTGCAAAAAACAACTAAAATCTTAATTTTAATCCAGAAATGACAAGAAAATCAGAGGTTCAATTTCAACGCAAAAATTACAAAAACAATACCAAAGCATCAACTTCAACGTAAAAATTACAAAAAAAAAATACTAAAGCTTCATTTTCAATGTAGAAATTGCAAATTATTCATGTTATAGTCGAACAACGGACGACAATAATTTCTTCGATTTTCGTTTCGTGTCGAACTCACATTTCTAATCCCCCCTTTCGCGCTCGCTGTTCCCTCCCTTCCGTCCCGTTCGCGAGTTTTCTCTTTTCGCGGCCTTCCGGCCGGGCCGTGTGCGCTTTGTATGCAACGGGTGTCACCATGGAACGAACGCCGTTCGGGAATCCTTTTCCCGAGCGGAGCGCAAAGAGACTCCCGTTATAAAGCGCGGGCGAACAAGGCAAAAGGACCGAAGGACCGGTACCTCAGAATCCTGTTCTTCCGGTAGCCTACCAACCGAAGCGAGTTGCATGTCATCTAACTGCATTCAGGCCGCCGGGCTGTTCTGTAGTGCACCACCGCGGTCACCGGATGTTTAATAATTCGATCGTCTGTTACATATTCGGACGCCTTGCTCTCCGCGATTACCCTTAACCCAGTTGCATCGTGTGACGGAATGAGACATGCTCCATTGTCGTCGATTTCTGTCTGCTTTTTATTGTATTCGATTAATTAATGCGTGGAAATGAGTACGTCGATCGTGATATAAAATTATAACGATGAATTAATAACAACATATATTGTAAATGTAATGAATTATTGTATTTGGATAATTAATGTGCAGAGATGGGTAAGTATGTAGATCGTGATATAAAATTAAAATGATAAATTGATAATAATATAAATTGTAAATGTAACGAATTATTGTATTGCTGTAATTAATGTGCGGAGATATAGATCTTGATATAAAATTAGAATGATATAGTAAATAATACTGATATAAATTATAAATCGAATAAATTATTCTATTTGGCTAATTAATGTATAGAAATGAGCGCGTAAATTATAGAATATTTTGTAAAATTCAGTACTATAGAACACTCGAGGAATTTTCATACGATTTTAATTTCATTTGGAAATCAATTCAACTATTAATAGAACGCTCATGTTTGTCTCCGTTCTAATTTTCAAAAATTAACATGTAAGAAATTTGTTTAAATTATAAATCAGAAACACGAAGCGTCGTATGCTTGTTTTCGTTTTTAAAAAATCTCGCTGGCATCAATCGTTCAAGATCAAGCGAGCAGATAGATGTTCCTCAAATTCCTTTGGATTTTTTAAGGTTCCTCGTTAAACGCTGGTAGCAATTTTCAAAAGAAAATTTCTCCTGCGACAAAATATGCAATTCCTTGAAGGATTTTTTGCCCGTCAAACCGCAAGATGCAACAACGCATTTATCAGAAAAGTTACTTCGCGAGGAGGAAGCCGTCGGTTATATAACCTTTGCTCTTCATTTACTAGTGCTTCCCGTGCGCGACATTACCGTTCCGCGTAACTCTCAACGGCAGTCTCTCTGTTCCTTTTTTTTCCTTTTTTCATGCGACCGGAAGAGACCGAGGAACTTGCGGTTATTAATATTTCTAAGGTTCATAGTCGCCTTAATCCAACATCCACTTGTCAGTCGCATACACAACTGTTCAACAGTCGGCGGTTGTTTAAAGTGTTCATTACGAAAGTGACGTAAGTTCATTTTTCCTTCAGCAGACGTATTACAGAGGCTGCATTTCGATCGGTTTAAAAGTATCATATGTACAAATGAAAAAATACCGAATATATACATTAAAAAATACTGAATGCCCTCTGATTTACTTGTCGACTATGATCGGTGCGATTACATTGCCAATAATAATTTAGTGAAAAAATATCGTATGTCTATGTTTGCTCTAAAGTGTAATTATTCATAACAGAGGAATAATGTTTCATTTGAATTCAAAAGGATTGAGTAATATTTATGCTTGTTAAATTCTCTTTGTCTGGCACGTTGTTATAGGGCAAGAGGTTAAAGTGTGAATATTTAAATATATTAAGCAAATGATGTTTCAGAAAATTCACAATGTCAATATATTTTTGTTGGTTCATGAATGTACGAATGAATATTTTCATAAAAATCAATTATGCAATGTCATCTACTAAAGGTTTATCAGTTAGTCGAACGCGCAAAAATTTGGAACTACAATTATAAATTTTCCTTACGTAATAGTTAATAATTAAATTGTAACAATATAACTATTAACAATAATGCTAGAATAAATAATGTAACTATTAACACTAGAACAAATGAGACATTCAACACGATTAATGTACTTCCTATAAAAATTCTAACATTCAATTTTTTTCCATTCCTCCGCATATTCGTTACGGTATTCAAGTGAAACTATTTCTCAAGTCAATTCGAACATGTAACACTTTCAAGATATCAATAGCTACGCAGTAAGAAAACTGAAACCCGTTATTTTATCAAGTGCAATGGATCTAGTATTAAAGATCGTTGCGTTACGTGTAACTGCACAATTTACGCACAAAAGTGGGCTTTACATCGCATTCGAAAATAGAGATAAAGTAGAACTCTTGCAGCGCCACGCCTAGCCACGTGGCAGCGAAGGCTGTGCACAAGTGAAAACGATCAAGACGTTCGAAACGAGCCAAGTGACCTCTCCACCGTCCAAGCGGAGCAGGTTATCAGGACCAACCAGGGCTCGCAGGGCTCGCAGGACCGACATCTTGGTAATCGTGGTGGGAGAAAATCAGCGGGCCCTAGTGGTGGGGGGTCATGGGCCCGAATGACTCAGGCTTGCACGCAAGTCTAGTTTAAATCCCAGTCAGCTGAGCGCTTGACCACACCTACAAACGCGCGCACAACCGAAAAAACGGGGGCCGATGGCCCCTGTCCGGGGCCTCTTTTTGGGCCCCATGGTAATAGAATTTTTCTAGGATAAGTCGAGGAGAGATGGCCTATTTCTTTAAAAGAAGTATTCCATTGTAAATATTACTGATATCTAGCAAAAAGAAATGTGAGAGGAGTAGTTAAATAGATCTCTGTGAGATTCAGTATACTATTAAGAATAATTGAAAATATAGACCACTTTGCGATCTATGATAATACAATTGTTCTTGAGTAAATGAAGGAAAGATGGCCCATTTAAAAAAAAAACTCTTACATCATAAATATTGATATCTAGCAAAAAAAAAGATTTACAAGAATAAATATATGTAATGAGTATTGGAAAAGTTATTTTAATAAGTTTCTGTCAGAAGAGATATGGTTTAATTGTTATTCTATTGATTAAGGTATTGTGTACGGTGCATGGAATATAAATTTATCGCGCTTTTTACTGTTTTAAATACTTCTCTACTGATTTGTTTTCTGCAATCTTTCGTGTAGAATACACAATCCTCGCGTGTGCAAAACAATTTTTTTATGAAATAATGTAATGACTGTTAAGGAAGATATTCCCATCAGTTTCCAGACAGTTCGGATGTGATGTATGAAAACACGGGTGACGCATTAAAAAGTAATCCATACGCCTGATAACATTGTTTCATTTATCAAACGCGCGATAAGTCGACGATTTGTTCGAAATTTTAAAACTAAACGTCTGTTCTTCTCGCGCATATGTCTGAATATTTAAAGTCACAGCATAACTTAACGCTAATGAACGTCAATAAGATGACCAGTAAGATTTTTCCTGCAGTACAAATGTTCTTTTCTAGTGTAATTTACACAAAAGATACAAGATACGGTGAAAACTTAACGCCCATTATTTGCAGTATTTCTACTTGTCTCATAAATTTGTATTACACTTTAACACATAAAACTACAGGCATGAAATTTCGTTTAATTTATCGTCTATACGTCGTTGCTAATATGTTGATAATGTTAAAAATATTACTACTCAATTTAATTTTTAAAAATACTACCGCTAATAACTGATATATTCGACGAAGTTATTTATATTCTAGATAAATTTCTTTTTAAAACAAACAAATCGTCAATTCCAACTAGAACTAGAAACAATATAAAATCGTTGAAACATCAACTTCAAATACCTTTACGTATTTTTGGTCTTTCCAACGTTTTAATACAAACATTTCATTTTTAATCGAAGAGCAACTAAATATTTCATTGTCAATCATTCATTAAAGGCAGCTCGAATTTACCGCGTCCCTAACGAGATTCAATACACTGTCCGGTTACTACGGATTGCTTTCCTGAACTTTGAACCTCCTTCCCTCAGAAATGTACGACACAGAGCTATAGATGCAGCTAAAATAGCGCTGATGATTTTCACACATCCATCACGATGCGTAAGTTCATTGCAATTGGCGTGGGAGACCCGAGCCCTCCTGGTTAGACGAACAAAGCAGTCTCTACAATGCATTTAAGGTATTATCGCACACTTACTAAATATCTACGCGTCTCTCGGATTATCTTGCGTCTTTCCCCCCGTAAAAACAAACTCGTGAAAATCAAGAAAGATACGGATTTCTTTCTAGACACTGGTAAACACTGATCCATGATCAATGAACTCGAACCTTCGAAAGATCACGTCACTTGGCCAGCTTCTGAAAATCGAAATTCGTTTCCTCGAAACGATCATTTGTATTTGTCACTTGGATGGCTTCCGAAAATCGAGATTCGCTTCCACGAAATGGTCATTTCTATATTAACCCCTTGCTCTGTGATTCGTTTCACAATTGTGCTCGTATGCTTCGTCGGCAATAATTTAGCGTGGGAAGAAGAGAATTTGATGTTTATTCTGTGTCTACATTTACTCTGAAGATTAGAGATTGATAATAGACAAGCAATATTTCGTTTATCCGAAGAACAGATGAGCGACATTTAGATTTATCGAATTCGGTTGGAAATTCTCATCGCAAGCCTGGTTCGATATTGTAAGAGAAGGGGTTAATAAAGAATATGCAAAAGAGTTTCACGAAACAGGTCGTCTTTTAACCCTTAAAATGCTGAGTGGGGTCCTATAGGGAGCCCAGAAAGTATTTTTCCTTAATAATTTTGTAAGTAATCTTTTGTAATTTTTCATATTTTATGTATTTTCTCTTTTTTCATCAAGTATTGTGGATGATTTGTCTATTCTAAAAACAAAATAACGGTAATGTTTTTAGAATAGACAAATCATCGACAATACTTGATGAAAAACAAGAAAATACATAAAATATGAAAAATTACAAAAAATTATTTCAAAATTATTAAGGATAATTTCTGAGCTCTCTGTAGGACCCCACTCAGCATTTTAAGAGTTAATACCGAAACAATTGAAATTTGAAGACTATCAAAAATATTGTAAAAATATCCAAACTTTGTATCGCATTTAGAAATTAACATAAAATTAATATAGCATTAATATAAAATACTTATTTCAGATGTTTCGCGTTTACTTGTTTGGCAATACATTCCTATGTCGCGATTGTTAATGATTTCAATTGAAATCTTCGACGCGATTTCCCACGCCATTATGATGGAACGAATATTCGTTTATACAGCTCCAAATAAAATCAGGCAGATTCGAGCAGATAACGCTTCCCGAGTCCCAATCTGATTCCACTTCGAGCGAATGCGTCGAGCAACGCTGACGAAGCGTCCGAGTAAACTCGGGCATCCGTCCAAATCCACCCGCCGCTGAATTTCACTGAATATCTTCATGCAGACACGGACCTATGCGTTGCAAAGATCAGAAATCCTAAACTCATACCTCCCGTCGAACGAAGGAAAAACAAGCTTTCATTTTGAAAAAAATCGCTTTAAAATGATGTCAATCATTGCTTGCAACGCATTCAGGCAGAAGATGCACGTTTGTCTATTTTGCAACGAAGAGCTTTGTATCTGCTATATGAGAAACCCTGCAGTCTTTAGAAGTCATAGAAAATTTTAATCATAATCATAGACTTGCAGAAAGTCCCAAAGACACATTGAGTCCCAGAGAGTTAAAGAATTCTAAAAAGTTACAGAGAATCAGACATAGAGTTCTAACCCTTAGCACTCCAGATGATTTTGTAATCTATCTGCAACTGCAACTAATTTTTATAGTATTCCTAGCGAAAATTAGAAATACTATAACGTTTCTTCGATCTTTTATTTTCCTTCTCAGTGCAAAATTTGAATGTGTGGAGAATCTAATAATTTTAGGGTAGTTTCTTTCAGATTCATTAAAATATCTAATATTATCCCTATTGCAATATTGAAGCCTACAGAGTTCGAAGGGTTAAAGCGTCTTACAGAGTGTCCCAAAGAATACGACTAACAATCACAAACTTCTAAACACAGAAAATCAAGGAATATAGAACACATGCGTTAAACAAAGTCAGAAATAATACTAAGTTTGCATCCCCAAAAGATCCTTAATTCAGTTCCACGCCTGAAGTCTCTCCCAGAATCCCAGATATCTGAAATCGTGTTGGAATCTCGATGGTTATCCGTTCGATAATCGTTTCAATTTTATTTGAGACAAGCGACCAAGAGAAAGCCGATTGGGAAAGATTGGCTCCATCTGTCAGGGGCAACAGTATCATTCCTTCATGGGTCGTCGGTTGAATGCATCCCTCTTACTGGTTCACTGGCTGCAACAGGTTACTGCTACGTGGCTGCCAGATTAAAGGGTCACATCCCTCGCTATCAACGGTGCCTCATCTCAACCTCGAGTGATGCTGCTAGCTACCTAGCTAGATTGAACATCTCTGGCTGGAGTATCTCAGTGGCCTCTTACCGTTCACGCCTTCATCGATCCCTGACCTGAAGACTGATTTATCACGGAGTACCTAACTCAGCGGCTAGGACTACCTAGTCGCTCTGTTTTCGTGCCAGCTTCAAGAACCGCTGCTGTTCTACGTTGTACCATCAAAACTTCGTGGCCGTCGTAATATATTTAAGATCGCATTATAACGCAGCTGGACGAAGATTAATCTTTTGCACGAAAGTGTTTCGCTATGTAGGTGTATTCATCGTTTCATAATGAAATATTCATGATCTTTTTAACACTAGAACTACCGAGCATTTGATACGATTGAAATCTAATCGCTATGAATATTGTAGTAATAGATTATTTTCGGTTTCTTCAGATATTCGTTATAGCATTCGAGTGAAACTATTTATCTTCAAAATCATTTCTAATATTCAATGCTTTGAAGATATCAATAAGTACGAAACAGAAAGACTGAAAGCAGACATTTTGACTGGTACGGTAGTTCTGGTGTTAAACTTTATAATGTTGATGTATCAATTCAAATGGCGACTGATCTTTCTTTGCGAAAGTGTTGTCCTTTCGAGAAAGATTGCGAAGAAATTGTGTGCGGCAGGAAATGATCGATCAATTTTTCTTGAAGCTTAATACATCGAACGTTAAGCCGATTGTATTTATCTTTAATAAGTACAAATAAGTAGATGAAGATTTTCAATGAATCATTGTGTAGTAAATTAAGTGTCTGAAACATTACCCGAAGAGATCAAGTACAAATGATTCTTAATTGATATGAATGGGAAGAGGTGAAGATATGGATGATAAGGAGGAAGAGAGAGAAGGGCCTGGCTGCAAGGACATAGAGAGGAGGTAGGAAATTATGCAATTGAAGCATAGATGGGATAAGATTGAAACATTGAGTTATAACAGATGGCACAAATGGATAAAAGGCGAGGGGATTCCGAAGTGATTGAAGAAAGATTAGAAGTTGAAACAGTAGGTAAAAGTTTCACTATTTTCGATCCCGTCGAGGAAACTGCAGAACCATCGACCATTGTATTCAAGCGAAATTACTCGGATAAAGGATTTTAATTAAATTCGAATTTACAAATAACTCTTTGTTCTAATACATATATATACATACAGGCCAACGGAACATTTAATTAACCCTTTGTACTCGGAATGCCAGCGGTGTTGGCATTGCACGTTCTTTCCGACAACTTGGAATGCCAGTTCAGCTGGCATGAATATTTTTGCATCTTCTCATTACGCACAATTATGTGAGGGCAGCGTGGCATCTATTCCTAGAGATTTCAATCAGAATGCCAGTTATGACCGCATATTTTCGTGTAAATTCAGAACGTTTCGGCCAGTCACACTGGCTCATCCGGCCAATTGTTTCAGAACGTGTCGCACTTCGAAACATTCTAAAATCTGTATTCACACATTCACAAGTTTACGTGCTGAACGATCAAATCTATATAGTGCCTCTGATTCATAGATTGCAAATCTTCAAATTTAATCTTCAAATATAATTAGAACAGATAGAAAACTTTCCCCAGCAAACAATTTTAAACAATGCTGCACTTTGTATATTTTACATATCTTTATGCACTGTGCAATCAGTGCAATTTCAAACTTTCTACAGAATATAGAAATATAAACTACAAACGCATAAAAATCCGCGGATTGCTAATTTATAACTACACTAACTAATTCATCGGAATTTCCATTTTGGTTACGAAGTCGATATCAAAACATTCTCAAAGCGAAGACACACCTTTTAGTGCCAAATGATTGAACCTACGTTTGTTACAATAATCGGATAATCCTAAGCGGTCCGTCAGAAATCTGTTTTTAACTAGATTTACAGAACCGGTCTAATTATCGGACATGAAATTTTCTAAACGCTATTTAGAAAAAGTTCAAATTAATCTTGATTGATCCCACTATGCTGATACATATCCCAATTCTCTGGTTTCTAAACTCCAATTTCCATTTATACGAACACAATGAAATCTACAATAAGCATTCATAAATCTAGTGTTAATTAGATAATCGTTCGAAGGAAACGCGAAGACGCTTCCAAAGTGAAAACATCCGTTTCCCTCGTCAGCCTAGTTCTCAGGCTCATCTTTCCTCGTTATTTTACCTTAGCCCGGTATCTGCAGCCCTCGACCGTTTAACCACTTTTCCTTTCTCCCTTTTTTTTCTGGCACTTCTACTGGAGCACAATCTTCTCCGTCCATTCCGCAACAGTTCTTCAGCCGATGCTTCATACTCCCCTCGCGGTAATTACAAATCTGTCACGCGTTCTTTTACCATCTTTCACCCGTTGTGACCATTGTAACTCTCTAAACTTCCATATCGCGCGCGCGCAATTAACTTGCACGCTATTTTCACTAACATTCTTGGCCGAGAATTACGACCACCCATAACTTAGAATGTCCTTATACAGGTTGTTACACCTAGATTCTTGTACCCTATTATATTGCACCTGTCCTTGGTTTTTCTTCATCTTTTTCCCTCATTTCATTTAACACTTGCATCGTTCCGTTTAACCCTTAGCACTCCAGGTTGTTTTGTAATCCATCAGCAACTGCAACTAATTTTTATAGTATTCCTAGCGAAAATTAGAAATACTATAACGTTTCTTCGATCTTTTATTTTCCTTGTTAGTATAAAATTCGGATCTGTGGAAAATCGAATAATTTTAGGGTAGTTTCTTTAAGATTCATTAAAATATTTAATATTATAACTAGTGCAATATTGGAGCCTACAGAGTTCAAAGGGTTAATATGGAGTTTTTGCTGCTGTTGCTTCAGTGTATACATTTTACTTATTTTGAAGATAGGACAAGTCAAGTATAAGACGAAGATAATATTCCTTGTAACTATGTACGAACGATCAATCCGGATTCTACGTAATCAGATTCGGAATTGAATAATGTAACCTTAGAAGGAACCTGAAGATTTAACACACGCCCTGCCCAGTATGTCCTTTAATTTAACCCTTTGCACTCGGAAGTTCTTCACTAGAAATATTTGAACATTTTCTGATGAGTGAAAACGATATTTTGTGGAACTAACTCGAAGCTATTTTATTTCAATATTTCTCAAATTTATGCATTATGCAAAGTATAATATTAAATATCAAATTTTATAGTTTTACCGTATGAAATCAAATGGTGAGTGAATCACCTTTCGATTGCAGAGGGTTAATAGCTTCAGTATGTTAAGTATCAAATCTAAGTTCGTTATGTTGCATCATAATTTGACTGAGGATTAAGTAAATTCACATTTTCATAGATTATTCAACTATAGACTGGAATAAAGTAAAAATTTGTATCGCCTAGTATTTGCTCGAGTACTATCGATACATATAAAAGTTGAATTGAAATAGTGAGAAAAAATATTCGCCCAGCGAAGAAATTATAAAGGTGGTAATTGCAATAATAAATGACTAGAAGTAGTTATTTCGATGACTACTGTAGAATTACTATTACTGTAGGAATACTTAGCTTTCGAAAAATGAAAGCAAATGAATAATCTCTTACCAACTGTGGAATTTAGTTGGAAAAACCTCTCGTTCTGCGCGCAATAAAATCAAAAAATGGAGCGTGTTCTCGTCGAACGCAGGACGAACGCGCGTAGAGTATATTTTAATGAAAGATCAAAGCGAAATAAAGAAGAATTACATGTTTATGAGAAAAAATAAAGAATTCATCGCTGAAAGAATTAGTATCATGTCAAGCTTTACAATGACGTGTATACTCGACAAACACAGTTAACTGATTAAAGATTAACGAGTGCTACGAGTCACCTGGTATATAACAGTAACATAAATATCAAAATTTCATGTGAAACTCCTTGAAATCTATACGATAAAAATTCTATTAGGGGTTGAAGCGACCATCGGTCATCCTAGAATTAAAGATTTATATAATTAAAGGAAACTCGATTCCAGGAACGTATATGTCGGTCAGTGTCGTCGGTGAATGCTGTGATCGGTCAAGGTTGATGGATTCTCGTCAGAAGTGATAAATTTTTAGACAATTTGCTTCTCACAAAACGCTATAAAAATGTCTACATTTGCATACAGACTCGCTAACTACCAAACAAGGCTAGTATTATGGCCCTCACGGTCAATGAAACAATTTCAAATGGGAAAATCCCATGATCCCATGAATAAAACTGCTGAAGGCCTGGGTCAGGTGATTAGGTTGCCGCTATGAATAAAGGGAGGAAACGATAAACAAAAATTAGTGCTTCTTGGAACGAAGAACGGTCAAAGTAATACGATAGAAGTAACAATACTCTAAAACTACCAGAAATGAACGACAGCGAACTTATACGAACTGGGAATATTACAATAAGTACCGAACTTCTGAGTACTACTTTCGTACTTTTATAATTACTCATAATAATTACATCAAACGCAATGGCAATCATAGTAAAAAGTTCATCATATACACAGACGAATGAAATTGACCATGAAAGAATTCAAGGCGAGTTCACACTGTTCTATTTTATTGTAAAATACATCTAATCTGTTCTGCCCGAAAGAAATTTATTTTCCGCGTTGAATGTACCAAACGTCCATTCTGGACAAATTGTAGTACATCGAAGATACTAAAAAAAGAAAATGTCGTGCGATTCAATTTCTGTCGAAATATCGGCCCACCAGGTATTTACGAAGCCCGCATAGATATTTCGGCTTTCTTGAAGGGGGTTAATGGGAAGTACACTGAACGAAACTAACTCACACGATTCTAGAACATACTGAGCTTTTGCTAAAAGCGAAACAAACGATCGCCAATCGTTGAGCGAGACGTTGCGGTGTCCCGGTAAATGACGCAAGAAGGGAACGCTGTCAGCAGCGTCGCGTCCGAATTTACAAGCAGCAAGAAGACGGTAACAGCGCGGCGGAAAAATGAAACAGGAAGAACTCGGTCGGAGGAACAAAAAGAAAATAGGAAAAAAGGAAAACGGTTTCTGTATTTAAAGTGCGCCATTCCCGTGTTCGTACCAAGTTAACCGGCTACCCTGGACCTAAGCCAGCCTCGGCGATTCTCCGTTTTACGTTTTTCTTCCTTTACGTTCGGCTCGCTTCTCTGTTCGCCGTGTCTGAACGCGAGACTCTTACGAGTCATATTAACTGGCGGGAAACGTTACTCAATCGTCTATCTTCCATTTGGATGAAGTTTCGCAGGCACATAGGGCAGCTAAAAATAATCTTTTATCAGCTGAGATCGCTTAGCTGACTTAAGGGATGAAGCAACCCCCAAGGTGAGCTGGAACTGACACATTGAATGCCGTGGGGGTCACCGATGACCCCCAACCAAATCGAATTACTATAGTTCGCTCAATTAAACCATAATTATTTGAAAACATTTCTATATTATAAATAATGCTAACTAATGTGGTGACATTCAGCTAGATGAACCTGCAATAATAACAATGCAATTCAATCAAATGATTTAATATTATATTTTTTCCATTTCAAGTAGTTTGTACCAAGAACTACCAGATGGATCAGAATAACCCATTCCTGATTTCTTTTTATACAATTACTGAGAAGATACAAATGCTAATCTGAGAAATCGTTAAAGAAGCTGATTTAGTAATACACTGAAATTAAATCCAATTGAAATCTTAATAAATACAGCTATAAGTTTTGTAAAGAAACTTTGGAAAGTCAGTTTAAGTGCTTGGTAGTTCTAGTTTTAAAGATAATAGGGTATGAATAGGAAGTATGTAGGTTCTGTAAGTAGGTGTCCTATGGTGATGATTTGGTAGAAAACTGAAGTGACTACCCTTATCTTAGATTCTATTGCTTTGGTTGCAGCAACTAAGGATCACGTGTATTTGATAGTGATATCAATGATAGATATAAAGGCTTTCTGAGCTATTGAAATTTGTAAAATGTAAAGGATGTAGTTATCCTTATCCTAACCCCTTGCCCTAATAATGAGTGAGACTCTTGACGAAGATTTCCAGATTAATTTAACACTAAAACTACTTACGTCTTTCCTTTGCAATTATTACAAAAATAACAGACGTTTCTCTGAGTAATTATTAAAGAGATTTAGCAACACGCAAATTGAATTATAAATCAGTTAAAGTCTCCACAGATACACTCTTGAAATTTCTATAGAGGAATTTCAAGAAATCAATTTAACTATTCCGTAGTAGCGAAAGATTGTTTTGTTGTTTCAGTATTTTAGCTTGAAAGTTCATATGTACTTACAATAAGTGAAACATTTCTTCGTGTTTCTTGAGAGTCATTCATAGTAAAACTAATTCGGTTTAGACGCAAGGAAAATTCTATGGGAAGGGGTTAGTATTAGATCCTGAATTCAATAATGTATTAAATCTTTTGATAATCTCTAAAAATAGTCGTAGGACATTACGTGTGGTATCTCAGATGCGGTGCATAATAAAAACCGAAAAGCGAGTAAAAACAGAAGCACGTCACGAGGCGAATCATCAGACGAAACTGAGAGAACAGAAATTCTGGAATTGAAAACAGAAGCAAGATACTCAAAGGAACTGCGGCGAAAGCGAGGAGAATTCTGAAAATGAGGAAAAATGCAAGAGACCAGGAGAAACAGTCAACAGTTCCATCAAGCAACAAAAGAACAGTTTTAGAAAGTGCATGAAAAACAAAGATTGACCAAGTTTCCACGAAACCCTGAGGACCGTAAAAAAAGTAACGGAATGGTAAGTTCAAAGGAAAATACATAAAAATGTAAGTGACAAGAACGCGGCGGCGGTGTTACGTTTACTTTCATAATACATGTGTTCTGAATATATAGACATGTATTTATTTACTACATAAGCTCACGTGAAAAGAAAATTACAAACGTGATACGTAACGTGTAATACGAAACACGTACATAACATGCAAAATTAAATATTTGTTGCCCAACACGTCGCGTGTAATACGAGCTAATAGCGACGAAAGTGACTCATTGGAAAGTTATTTCTCCGATAGAACATTTCTGTAACAGCGATTTTTAGGGAAATGTACTACGTCTATTTTATTGTATTATACAATTCTGTTCTTACATTATGAATATCTTATTTTTACAAATAAGAAAAGGCAGTTAATTTATTTGTCATAGTACATCAAATCTAATTTTACTGGGACGTATTGTATGTTTTATAGAATTCTGCTCCTATTTTATAAATATCTTATTTTTGCAAATAAGAAAAGGCAGTTAATTTATTTGTCATAGTACATCAAATCTAATTTTACTGGGACGTATTGTATGTTTTATAGAATTCTGCTCCTATTTTATAAATATCTTATTTTTGCAAATAAGAAAAGGCAGTTAATTTATTTGTCATAGTACATCAAATCTAATTTTACTGGAACGTATTGTATGTTTTATAGAATTCTGTTCTTATTTTATGAATATCTTATTTTTACAAATAAGAAAAAATAGTTCATTTATTTGTTACAGTACATAAAATCTAATTTTACTGGGACGTACTGTATGTTTTATAGAACTCTGCTCCCATTTTATAAATATCTTGTTTCTGCAAATAAAAAAAGATAGTTAATGTATTTGTTACAGTACATCAAATCTAATTTTATTGGGGCGTATTGTATGTTTTATAGAATTCTGTTCTTATTGTATAAACATCTTAATTTTACTGGGACGCAATCTATCTTCCAGAGACTGGCCTGTCGAATTGATACCCGGATAATAGTGAACAATCGGATCCATTTCGACACGGCAACTGTGGTACACATATTATCTCAATACTAGTTGCATGGAACTTCAGTCACGGGCAATAAGACGAATGTCCTCATTCGCGAACACGTTACCTATTACCGGGCAATTGCTTTTTCCGTGCCATTGAAAGCAACGGATAAACAATTCGGATTAACACCTTGACTGCCGTGTCACTTTGACTCGAGTGACACGATTTTCTGAATAATTTCAATAATTAATTATATCCTGACGACGCATCGGGCATGCCGAATTTCGTTGGATCTATGAGATGCAAAGAGGTCAAACTTTATAGGACCGGTAAAGCCTGTTTTGTGATTCTATGCAAATCTTCGAATTCTGCGACGTATATACGGTGTATATATACAAACATAACATCTAGGAGAAAAGTGAATAACTATTTTTTACGGAAAAATGGCAATTCTTTAATCGTATTGACTTTTCAAATAAAACATTAAGTTGTATTCAAGTTTTTGGTCATTTTTATATATATTGATATTGTTTCTTTACGTTTTCGGTACTTTGCAACGTATAATATTCTTGACCATGTGTTACTTAAAAATATTTTCTTGCAAAAATTGTGAAAGATAATTAATGTTTGATAATTTCAAATAATGAATTTAAATTGCAAGCTAAATATTTCGAATCAAATTTTTATGAGTTTCCAATGAAATTATTCTATATGGAATTCAAATTATAAATTATGTTTTCAATTAAATTTCAATCATGAAAAATCAAAAATATGACTTTTCAGTTTCAGAGAGGAACTTGTTTAGGCTGGATGAGAATTTGTCGCGCGCTGATTCAGTAGTCATCGCGTTGAAGTGTTACATTTCATCAGCACTTTAGCAGCCGACGATTTAGATTCTTAGGCGGATGCTGCGCGAAATTTTTCAAGTGTCTATCCTCGAACGCTACGGGACGATTAGAACGTTATTGAAATGAGAATAAAAATAAAAAATATTGCTTTAACGTATTGCCACGAACGACGGCTACAGCCGTCTATGTTTTGACGATATTTGGCCAAATTGCTGAAGAACAATTACAATAAAAAACTTGATTGTAAATAAAAATATTTAGTAACATAAGTAGCTAGATAATCGCGTAATATGACTACTGTAATACTAAATCATTAACACTAGAAATACCGCGGATTTAAAACGATTGATATATAATCTCTATAAAAATTGTAACAAATTATTTTTGGTTTCTTCAAACATCCATTACAGTATTCAAGTGAAGCTATTTGTTTTCAAGATCGTTTCAGATATTCAATGCTTTTAAGATACCAATAATTGCGAAACAAAACAATCGAAACCAGTCACTTCGACTGGTACGGTAGTTCTAGTGTTAATAATTATTTTCAATATCATTTGCCTTTGTTATTAAAGAATAAGTATTGCTATTCAAAACACTAGAAATTCTGGTGGCAGTCAACGTGTGAATAAAAAGAAGGAAACATTATTAGTATCAGTAATACACTGAACAAAAATGACGTAACAGTCTAGATAACATGTAAGTTGATTTTGGGTACGACTTTTCATCGCCAGAACAAGTCAAAACAAACGATTAAAAAAAACTGCGTTTCTTGCTTAAAATTCAAATAAAATTTAGTCATCGCAAATTACGCGAAACTACGTCATCGGTAATCAACTGTGTACTTCAAAGTGACGTAGATTTACGCCAGCAACCGCCAATGCGTTAATATGTTTACTACTAGCCTGCAGCTGTTCCCTAACGTACAAAAATGTTAGACTAACACGTTGACAACAAAGCTATTTTATTTAAATATTTCACATAACAATGCAAAGTTTAATTCAAAGTACTAAACATTCAACTTCATAGTTTTGCTGTATCAAACCAAGTGGTGGAAGTCACCTTTCGAGTGCAAAGGGTTAAATCACTGTGACAAAATCTGGGCTACGTAATATGTAAATAAACTAACCAGTAAATTTGTTGATTACCTAGTAGTAAATGTATCAATGAAAAGAAAAGAGGAAGGACTACGTTCTTCGTGAATCGAGGCAAACATCCGTCTAGACGATGTAAAAGGAATTAGTAATAAGGAAAACCGGTGCGCGAAATTTAAAATTAAAATATTTCACAAGTGAAAACGTACGATTTGTACATTGTTTCGCGATATAATCGCAGGTTTCTGTATTTGTATACATCAGCTTGTCATCGTGTGGGTTGACATTACACCATACTACGGTAAGCATTCCGCTTAATACATTGAAAGCCGCAGGATTTCATAGAGAAAAATACTTTTAATATAAACATTAATAATATAGTATATAACATAAATGTTAATAATATAATATATAATATAAATATTAACACGTTGAATGCCATGGGGGTCACCGGTGACCCTCAACCAAATCGAATTACTACAGTTCATTTCAATTAAACGACGATTATTTGACAACATTTCTGTATTATAAACAATGCTTCCGAACGCGGTGATATTGAGCAAGCTCAGCGCGCAATAATAATTACGCGATTTAATCAAATGATTTAATATTGTATTTTTCCTATTTTGTGTATTTTGTTCTATGAAATCGTGCGGCGTTCAACGTGTTAATAATATAATATAGTATATAATATAAATATTAATAATATAGTATACAATATAAATATTAATAATATAATATATAATATAAATATTAATATGAATATTAATATAAATAGTATTAAATGAAAATCATCGTTTGATTGAGTGAATTATAGTAATTCGATTTGCGGGTCACCGGTGACCCCCATGGCGTTCAACATGTTAATGAACATTTTTGAAAACATTCTCATTATACAATGATACATGTGCTGCACTGGTACCCGAACTGTAAACGTGACATCGGGTAAATAAAAATGAAAATACATGCAACAGTCAGATCGTAATATATCACAGTTTCTCAATGGAACGTAGTTAATAATGTATGTGTACATATACATGTACGTCCTTCTTTTCCCTCTTGGAAACTGAAGCATAACAGCGGAATAGTCAGTATACGATACCGGTTACATAATACACACGAATCCGAAGGACTACAATTCCCATTCGAGTCACCGCGGGTACGCGCAAAGTGATTCAATATACATTGAAAAATAGAATCAATAAAATTCAATTACGACCTGCGCGCGTTATGTAACATTCGATTTAATATTCGATATTCAAATATCCTTTCGGAAATACTCGGGTACGCTTATAATAAGACGTTACAATTAACATGATTATCCTGGAAATTTGTTTATCGATTTAAAAAATATTGTAAAATACCAGCGATTTTATCTTTTCACAATGATAATATCGAGAATTGTAAAAGATTTGAATAAAAGAACCATTGTTCGATTTATTTCAAGGAAATCGGAAGAGACTCGGCGCAACGCAGGAAAAAAGTCCAGAGTCACGTGACAATCCACCCGGTTCAGAAACTATTGTATTTAGGTAGTGCATTATTTGTTTCTGGCGTGGACGGCGCACCTGCAATATATGCATCGTTACGCTGAATCAAGCCCAAGAGTTGCATAATTGTCATTTAAAATGAAACTCTGCTACACAACTGGTACATATTTACCGATTATATAAGCCGTTTTTTACGCGAATACAACTAGAATGCGTTTGGTACCGGCACGTTCGGGAAGTCAGTGAAAAGACGTCTTAAACGTACGGAACGTCAAATGCGAACACTCGGATAAACAGAACGGTCAAAGAGCACAAACGAACCTAGCCTACGAAGACGATCAAAGTTTGGAGGGAAGGTTTACGTAGAAATTTGTATATTATAATGTCAGAAAGAAATGTATTTGGTGTACGGTGGTAAATTGTAAAAATGCAACCACGTACGAAACATAGAATTCACTGGCACGCTCCTCGAGGAAACCTGTTACGAGCGTACTATGTACATGCTTGCTGCTTACCTTCTCCTTCGCTCTGCCTGCGTGTTTTTGCACGGTTTTCGCGATCAACGCACCCTTACTTTCAGCCATTTTCGTTGGGTCGATGGAGAAAGCGACAACACTGAAACTTATCTGCGAAAAAAACACTTAATTCAACTGAAACCCCGGCCGATTTTTCTCCGCACTGAACCACGGCAAAGACACACGGGTGGAAGCGCGAAGAAACGCTAAAGACTGAACGCTAACTCGCATTCTCAGGATGGCTTGGCGAGTTTGTAACAGTTAACGCGAGGCGGCAGCACTATCCACGCTTACGTAAGTTATAGCGTTAACAGTATTGCGCCATTACAACGAATATGGATGGAACTATTTAGCTGTGCGATGGTGATTAGAACAGACGCGCGGAATAAGGACCACTCATCTTAGCACCGTAGAGAATAGACTGTTGCGCTGATAGTTCGAATTTATTCGTCACCTTTTTATTATTATTTTGTAAAAGTCGGAGTTACCGCGTTGGATTTTATAAGCTGCCTCTTCAAGGGATCACAGGCGGTTATATTGTGAATAAAAAAAGAGTAATTGTAAAATATATTGCGATTATAAATATATACATGCATTTTTTATCATGTGTTTTTAGAGGAATAATAATATTTATGGAAATTATATTTCATATGTATGAAAAAATGATTTGGTTTGGTGGGATTTGAACCTGGGTCAGGAAGTACGCCGCAGAGTACTAAAGTCCAATTTCTTTTAAAGAATATGATTGTGTAGTTACCTGCGGCGAAAATATTATTGATAGTGTTCATTAAGATTACAAACATGTTATAGAATCGAACATTTATTAATTAAAATAACAATAAAAAATACAGATACTAATTAATTACTTAAACGAAATGATTGTAGAAGGGTTAATGTCCTGTGATAATGATATTTAAATTCTTTTTTATAAGTAAATTATTTTTAAAGGTCGTATATGCTAATTTCATTGTATCAAATGATTATGTATGTATACATTTCTGCCATATAATAGGAAACGCATGTAATATGAATGAAGTATACAGAATATTCTATTTTCATTAACAATCCTAAATAACGGTCGGTAACGTCGAGCATAACGCAACGTATTGCCACTGATGAAATATAAGAATAGATCGAATATCTTGTAGCTTTTCATGGCTAGAATTGAGTGCTTTACAATTTAGAAAATTTTTTTTCTCATTAATAACACAGAATTCATCAAAATGTATTAGAAAACAAAATAAATATAGAGAACTGTAAATGAATTTGCCTATTTACATCCTACAGCCAATATCAAATTCTAAATATTTTAATGGAAAAATTTAAATACATTTTATACACAGATTATTCAAATTTATGTTGTTTTCTTTTTCAATTGAGTTTGCTTGGTTTGCAGACACTTTAGAATTGCGGCCACGGCAAACAGGTTTCAAGTCGGTACGCTACCTGGTAATTGTATAAAATATCCGTTATAAACAAATATTTTGTAATAGATAGATTAAGCCCTTAGTACACATTATCTAATTTTTCTTTGCGTCAGAATAATTTGGTTACAAGCGAAGGAAAAAGAAATTTCAAGAAATAGTAAGAAAACTCTAGCAATTATTGGTAAACAATTAATAGTACAGAAACGAATAAAGAAGGGAAAGATAAATCAATAATAGTTATGAGACACACAATTTTTGATTTGTAGATGGTTTTATTAATAAATTATTTTTTCTTATTTTGTGATGAGGATTGCTCGAAATAAACAAACGTTATGATAAAAATCCATTTTAACAACGGAAGAGAAAGACAATACACAGATGTGATATATCTGATAATAGAAGATGATAGATTACGTAAATGGTCTATCCAAAATTGCAATTGACAAAAGTGTGTGTATCGCGGGTCGCGGGTCGCGCAGAATGTTCAATTATTTATAATTTAATTTTTAATTATTTATAATTTGTTTAATTATAATTTAATTCTTTAATTATGTATAATTTAACTTTTAATATGAAATCCGCGCGAACCGCAATTACGAATTGCAGATTGGAAATTTACAGATTTTGACCTGTACACGTCATATACTCATTGTACCTAATATAAATTTGCTTTAGTTTTGGAAAAATTGGATAAGGCCATAACCAAACTGGCGACAAAGAGGCGCCAGATCCTCGATTCTACCATAATTTTTTTTTCTTATAAAACCGATCCTCTCTTGCACTCTCACTCGCTATTTCACTCCCATCCACTCTCACGATCACGTAGTTAATTGGTAGTCCGTCCAGTAATCCACTTGTCACAGTCTCACCATTAACTACATCGTCTAATCCACCTTTTTATTTTTTTGCGCCTATTTCTCGAGATTTTATCTTTTCGCTATAATCTAAATTTTGCGTTTCTGACTTTTCATTTTTTTTAAATATGATTAAAAAGTGCGAAAGTACAAGTGTAAATATTCATTTTCTTTTTAAAAATTATAATCGTAATTTAATATTAATTAATAATATTAATGATCATTACCAATTAATTCCGCACTTTAATCATCACGAGATGTGTTAGCGCTATGGTAACTTCAGAGACAGAAATTAAAGGTAATTCTGGATTTACAGTGACTTGAAATTTTGATTTTTCCTTCTTAATATTTCATTCCAAACACTTAGATTTGTACTGTTCAAACGAAATGATTCTACGAGTAATTCTCTATTGTTACTGTAAAAAATTGTAGGATTTAGTGATATAAAAGCACTGAATCGTTATAATCTAAGTGTGTACAATTTGAAAAGACGAAAATATTATAATAACATCACTAATTAAATGAATTTATGTTATATCAGAGTATAGTGTATAACAATAACGTTAACAGCCATGTATCGTTGGGCTCATGACGAATTCGCATAGACATCTGGAACATAAAATTTAATTAAAAGAATACAAATCATCATACTACAATAGAATGTCAATTGTGTCATCACGTTACTTGACAATTATCTTTCAAGATATTACATTTTATCTTGACACCTCAGAGACTATTTTAACTTATATCAAAAACAACATATACCTGAAAAATACTGCGATATTCTTTATGCGCTAAAATGATCCTTTTTAATCGATATCAATTATATATTTTCATCGCTATTACTCTAAGAAACGAAATGTACACGGATAATTTTGTATGTCTTCGTTCTTATGATGTAAATTCCCTATATTAATACATCTTTCATAGGTATATAAGCTCAAACGTATGAGCAACATATATTTATCTCTTTATTTTCTGTCCCAAAAATCACAGAGGCGTAATGCACCTCAATGTATGGTGTAAACCTGTACAAAAGTTGTTCCTCGTGTACTCTAGACTTACTCATAGTACAATAATAATGTATTTAAAATGTAACTTATGTAACCTTATTACTGATTAACGATGACTGCATTCCAGCGTGACCAGCCTTTGGCCGACTGGAGCTAACAGACAAATATGCTCCTTCAAGTGTAAAACTCCACTGCTGCCTCTGCACATCCATCAATATCTGATCTTTCTCGTCCACTATGCAACACCACTAATATTTTAACTATATACTCTATATAAAATATTGTTAGTATAACTAAAACGTACTGTGTCCAGCTGGAATGCAGCCCTATTTTTTTATGCCATCATTATCCATTTTTTCTTCGCTTTCATCCATACCCCTTCCCTCTGCAATGGTTTGTTGTTCTACAGACAATTTGTCAGTCAATGATTTACTGATTAATTCTCACAACTAACTGTAGTCTGTCATTGGTCGGTCAATTAGTTTGATTCCCAGGTGGTTCACTCGGCATCTCAGTTATTGTTATTTATATGAATTTTACACTCATTCAACAATATCAGAAATCTGTTTTTATGCTTCTAGTTCCCTGAATCTCCCCCATCTTCATGTTTTCTCTTCTTGCCTCGCGCTGGAGATGATTCTACGCAATAAGAAACATATAATTAAAATAACTAATCGCGGCTATTTATGCAGAAAAAATATAATAATTCGAACATTATACAGGCAATATAAGTCAATGTAACGTAAGGTCATTATTTTACAACTTCTTGTTTGTTCAAAAAAATATATATATACTTTCTACCTATTTATTTTTATAAGACAGCCACCATTATAATAAAGCCTGATTCAGTATGTACGTGTTAATGTATATAAACGCAATTTTAAATATTAGTTTTCATTTGTTGTAAAGAAACAACTTGCAAATTTAAATACTTCGAGGCGTTCATGAACTCAATTATTGAAATTTCATTTTTTCTATAATAGTAATGGTTAGGTCATGAATTGTCATCCATACAAGCAGATTGAATTACAAACAAATTAATATATGAAATATTTACCTTCTTCCTCTTCTGGTTCGTCATCTTCACCATCATCGTCGTCCTCTTCTTCTTCTTCATCGCATAAGAAATCATCTTCATCGCTATCGTCCTACGTTACGTGAAATTTATAATTATATTAATCACAATTATGGATGAATCACTGTATCGTTCTATTATTTTTATTTTTTGGAACCAAAAATTATAAAAAAACTGTGTGTACTATTTGTGTATAATATAGCAAAATTGTAGAGCGCATCGACAGCCATATTAAACGATTGCATTCAGATCATATGAAACTGGGAAAAAAATAATCAGCAGGCCAGTTAATTTATAAGGGACTTGCGGTAAATCAAAAGTTTCGATTTTCTTTTAAACTTTGTAAGTTTGTATATAAGAGTATAGAATAAGTAATTTTTTTCTTGTTTTTTTAATTTATATTAGGCAAGTATTCTAGTACCGTTAATCGTCCATGCTAAAGCCGTGCTAAAACCCTCAAATTTGAGGTAAAAAAATGGATTCCATAGTATATCATGGAAACTATAATGACAAAAGCTTGAATTGCAGAATTATGTACCTTTGAGGTAATATTTGCAAAAATTAATCCATTAATTTTCTATTTATATAAAACGAAATAAATGTCCATATTTAAAACAATGTTAAGAACTTCAAAATATCATAATATCAACCGTTAATTGTTCGCGTGTTACCACATTGTGATTGCCCTGCTGATACTCTATATTAAGAAGTTTCACAGCATCTACCTATAAGGATGAACTATTTATTGTTTGAAAGAGTTTATTGAATTGTAACTTTTACATAATCTTCAAAGCAATTAAATACTATCTACTAGTTGGAACTATAACTACTTTCATAAGTGTAAAACAACTTTTTGACAGCATTATTATAATGACCCATAGTACTCAAACAGTTCAAATAAAGTAGATTCATCCTTTAGATAAAGTAAATATTTCACATAATATAATAATTCACATATAATAATTACATCATATTTCACATAATATTTCGATAATTTACTTAAAAAAGTTATCGTTTTATGAATAAGAATATAACACAGAATGACTTACATCCAAAGTACTGTTGTATACAGCCGCTAAAGCTACACCACCTTCCTCAAAATCTTCATCATCCTCTTCATCTGAAACTGAAGTTCCACATTTATAATTACAAATTTTAAGCAACATCTATTTATATGTTGCATAAACAAAAGGTGGAATTTGTACACCTTAGTATCTCCCTTAGTTTAATAATATGGAAAAATATTTACAACATAATTTTAACAGTTAAAGAGGAATAAAATATAAAGATTTTCAAACTTTTCGATTAAAGTTTTCAAGGTCCTCAAAATTTTTTTTCATTGAAGAATATGTTATTTACTTTTATTCTTTAGAAAGTTTAACCTTGAAGTAATCTTCAAGTAACCTTGTATGTTCAAAATTAAATACTTAAATAGTTGTATATCAACAACGATTCAAATTATATCTTAAACATTTATGAGAATATTCAGGTATTTAAAGTTTAATCAAACATCTTGCATATTTTTAATTTTGATTAACCTTCTTCACTGTCTTCTTCGTTGGCGTCACCATCGCCCTCTTCGTTGGCATCTCCATCACCGTCTTCATTTCCATTTACTTCATCATTCTCTTCTTCACTGTCATCAACTTCACATTCATGTATGTCAAATCTGTTATACCAAACAAAACCATTATATAATTAAAAAAATGTCGATGAGATTCTTTTTTTCCATTATAGTAACATATACATACCCATCAAGGTATTTAAGACTAGGAATAAGACTAAAGACTTTCTCTCTATAATTATCCAAGTTTGTCACTTCATTGTTGAAGAGATCAAGATACTTCAAATTCTTAAACTCTTTCTACAAATGAGGAAACAAGTATTAATATTCTTATAAAGTACATAAAATACTTGAGAATAAATTATAAGCATTAGTACTCACTAAAGGTTGAAGTGTATCAAGATCTTTGATCTTGTTGCCACTAATATTAAGATAGGTTAATTTTGGACTTGATTGCAGAAGATTTAAACCACCAGAAATTCTGTTGTCACTGAGTTCCAGCTGTATGAAACAAAGATAAATATTATTTACATACAATTATTTTTCACTTCTTAGCATTATTTAAAAATAAATCTTTATTGAATTAATCAATTAAATATATAAATTCTACTGTGTAATGTATTTTTTATATTAACGTCTAACTCATTGATATTTTTACATACTCTTCTGAGGCTCGACAATCTTGGAAAGCCCTTTAAACTGGTAAGACCCACATTGATGAGACTTAAAGCTTCTAAAGCAACAAATTCATCTGTTAAACCCGCAATGTATGTACTTCGACAGTTGTCAAGGACAAGGTCTTTGATCTGAAAACAAAAAAAAAGAGAGTAAGGAATTAACACTATCATCATAAAACACACAACTTGGACATTAGTTGGACATATTTATGAACCTAAAAATTAACTCTTCTAAATTAATAAATGATATTATTTATAACATTCCTTCCACAAAAGTAGAAAAGGACATTACTGTCTGTCACATATAGTCTACTTCTTAATTATAACATATAAAATTATAATAATTTAAGTTTAATACATTATTACGTAAGTATTGTGTAATGAAGTATATTGTCTTACAATGTCCATAGTCAACTACACATTGCTTACTCTAGTATGAACATCTAGAGTCATTTAAATATCTTCACTCTGAGTTTCAGTATCATTAGTATAATAAATTAATATCTATATAATACACTTAAAATAATAGAACAAAGTAATACTCTGTGAGAATTTATCAAATTTTACAATGCCACTATAAATAAATTTTAATTTATTTTCATTTCTCCTTCATTGCATGTTCCATGGTTAATTATTTTATTGTAAAAAGTTATGTGTAATTTATAGATGATAATAATAAGTATGTGAAAGTATAGTTACAATAAAAGTCTATTAAATAAAATAAATACATCACTTAGTGCTCAATGCTCATTGCTTTAGCACCACTTACTTTCCATATTTTAAGACTTCAAAAAATCTCTACGTATATTCTTCTACAGAACGTAATAATTAAATAATTTACATAATATTATACTCTCATATATTTATTATCCTTATCGTAATTTACATGTATCTTAACATTTGCTTGAAGACAAGTGAACCTTTCTAAAAATATATGTACGAAAAAATATCATAAATATTAGTTAAAAAGTTTGTTCGCATACGACTGTCTAAAATTTTATAAAATTCATATTTAATCAGTTGCGAGGAACAACATTATGTAGGGAAGTCACGGTAGGTCTAGGTTATGTGTTACCCTTATATCGAGTAATATTTTAGGAAGCAGCTGTGCAATTACGAATCAATAGTATAAGCAAAAATTTAGCAATAATCACTGAAATTGAAACAGGCAATAAGCTTTTGAGGGAGATGGTCTATTTTATTGATCGGAGCAAGAGAAAAGTGAATGGGGAATGGAGATAGGCGACAGAAGAACAGGGGAAAGAAGCACGAGGGGGTGACCGGGACAAAGGGGAGACGACGCGTCTTGTTTAGTGACCTCAAGAAAGCTGGCAAGAGATAAATACTGACTGAGACACGTGACACAAGTGAATCCGATAGTCTCCAGTCTTGATGTTAACGGAATACATTTTCGCGTGTACGTTCGAATGACCGTTGCATCATTACTTATCTAAAAAATATATATATACACACACACATCAATCAATAATCGAAAAAAAAAACATAATTTAATTTATTTTATTGGCAAATTTATGGGGGATCAATGTAGTAACTGTCGCGCAGCAAACTTCAGCAATGATGGAACTGTTTTCACGCAGAGCTTTGCGTGTTCTTATCTGAGACCTTATGTCCACGCAACATGGTTTTATTGACGTGCACTCGACGAAACATGGTTTACTGTGTGCTTATGTGCAGCAGACAGTGCAATACAATGTGTACTCGTCCACGAAGAGACAGAGTTTATACTTTTGTCGTAACGCCTAACGTTACAATGTTACTGATCGCTAACAAGTGCGTACCACGCCTGTTCCGAATTACTAGAGAACTAAGATAATGGTTTAAAAAAATGCATTCTTTAAAATATATATTTTCATACGTATTCGTAACGGTATGTTTTCATTTGTAACTATAACTTTTTATCCACGTCGTACATTGCTTAAAACTTACAATGAATGTCAATTTTAAATAATTAATTATTGTATCCACAACAATTTGTCATTAACGTATGCAAATACAATCGTAACTTTCTTTTTCTATTATAGTAAGTATAATGACACAGAACCTTTGATGCTCGATATTTTTATAATTAATAGAAATCTTCTGCACATACAATTCATAAATAGAAATGCAGGCGTCGACGTTCAATCATTGATGTCAGTACCCGTTCGTATCTATGAAGTTACGCTTCGTGGACATAGGGCCTTAGATTCACTACCCGACATTCCAACAAGCCGACTGATTGTGTAGCGTGCAGTGCACTGATCATAGTAAATGTGTGTACAAGTGTCATGGCTCGTAGGAGCAGATAAATGATAATTGCACGATACCCAAAAGATGAATAAAGGGCAAAATTCCATCGAATTTCAATATTACATTAATAATATTATATAATAAATCACTTGTTTTTATCCCGTAACTATTACGGAAGTAATAGTTTAACTGAACCACAAAAAAGAAGTATTAGCACTGTATAATTGCACTGAAAAAAATACTACGATTAAATTTAATTTATCTAATAATAATATTGGAAAATAATTATTTATTATTAAATCAATTTAGTAATTAACAATGAGTGCCTGTGACGTAGCATAACATAATTGAAAAGTATCTTTCTTTTATTAATTAAGCTATGAAAATTTCTTTTTACCATTATGACACAATATTCTAACAATTTTGTACTGGGTTTTCCATAATGTGTATTACTATCAGATTTGATTTAATAATAGGAAATCGATCTTTCTTCGCCACATTTTATGGTATACGCAACCGTTTATTCGCACATTGAATTTTTCAGTTTTTTCAATTATTTCTTGGAATCTTATTTGTACTTTATATACAATTAAAATAAAATATTTCTTTTGAATATTTAAAAATCTTCCAAAGCAAATAAAATTTATGAACACGATATTTCCTTCTTGCTTAACATAAAAAAAATAAACATTGCAACTAAACATTGTTTTGTTTCGTTGAAAAATGTTAATAAATAAAACTGCTACATTTCAACCTAAGGCTTTCAAAATAATAGTTACAGCACTGCCGGATGGACTGCATCGCAACGCTGGTGGTTAACGCGTCGCAACCGCCCACGCAACTACGTTTCATCTTGACAAACTAAAAAAAATCAAGATAATGGTGTTGAGTGTTGGCCAATTAAGATGACGAAGTTTATTGCACGATGCAACCACGTGGAAAATAATTTTTTCAGGTTCCTCGTTACCCCGAAACGTACGCGTGTCAATTGGTGAAAGAGTGGACTCGTCCAAGATGGCTGCGCAGTGATCAGTAACACGCCATGAAACACGGTGTAGATGAAATTCACAACAGATTTTATCTACAACTTAATCACCGTCGTTTGTAAACTTGCAAACCATAGAAATGATTCTCAAATACACCACATTCAAAAGAATTGTGCAAAAATCTAAATCATCGATAAAACTGTTCTCGCGTGTGCTGGAAAACAATGGCGACGTCCACTTGCCACACGCATCTCGTAGCACATCACGCACTGGCTCTCTTCCCGCTGATTACCAATTCACAACATATACTTGTATTACATGCAACGAAAAACACACAAAATTCACGAAACATAACACAATTTTCCGAATCGACCACTGTTTTTACGATAATTTTGTAGTCATTCAGTATTATAATTATTTATATGTATATACATATGCATATATATATATATATACATATATATATGTATGTATATATTTTAAAAACGACGTAAAAAATATTTATCCTTGATTAATGCGCAGGTTATAATTTCTTTGAGCTTGGACATCAAGAAATAATTAATTTTTGCACGTTTCAAGCAAAATTCGATTAATAAAACTTTATTTTCAATCGAGAGACGGCAATAGCACGCATTAATCAATTATAGCTTTAATTAAAGAAATGAACGAGAAATCAAAAATATGACGTGTATGATGATATGGAAACGAAACATGCAAATAGTGACGTTTCGATTAAATTATTTCGTACATTCATCATATTCTAGGCTCCATTTGACCTTGATGGATTGAGGTTCTTGGAGCATCGAAAATCGCGGTCAAAGGACTGTTAAGCTCTGACATAATACTTTGTATGTAAGCAACCGTGACTTGTCAGTGGATGCATATGTTTCAAAATTCGTTCGTAGGGGACACCATCTTGTCAACACGTTTTTACATTTCATTGTAATATTACAAGGAAAATATTACCGTAACGTAACATAAACAATCTAATTTTCCGATTGATTTTTTATTTCAGGTTGTTCTTATTAATAAGAACGATGCACGACGATTTAAAAAAAAAGGGGGGAAAAAGAAGAAAAAAGGAGGGATTCGTAGGCACAGCCACGCCATGCTATGCTATAATTTGATCACACTTCCGTATAATACGGTATTTGAAATGAGAAGCACAATCATATTTACAAGGCTCCCCATTGCTTCGCGACGAATATACCAAGCGTACAAACGATAATTAACGTGGAAAATTTCTATAAATATGATTCTGTAAATATCAAAATATATCTGTTACACAAGCTGGAAGGAAAAGTTTCTTCGTTACGCGTGTGCAACGTTATTCCGTTATTGAGTAAGCACAATAAAGCGTACCTTTTTGAGAATACAACAAGAACGAAATCGATAAAAATTATTTGAAAGAAAAAGAATTACTTTGATAAATCTGGCGACAAAAGAAAAAATTATTATCGAACCAGGCGATGGTCTGTTGATTATTTGATTACCGAGCGTAAAAGTTTCAATAAATCCCATTGAAAATTTTTAATATTTATACGAACATTATTTCTTAGGCTCCAGCAAAAAAAGAAATCGCCATTGCAAGAGAGCAATGTCTCCATTGATTAAACATGTTTTACTTTCTATGCCAACCACGCTGATTCTGCTTTTGTATTACGCTGCGAGACGTATAATCCGTATCGCGTAATACCATGCATTTTCCATGGCGTAAAAATTGAAACGGGCCCGCGGGTTAACAGAATCGTGACAACCGTGTGGATTTTTACAGCGGTTTCTTGGAATGCAACAAACATATAAACGGCGCGATAAGAAAGGCTCGTTAAATCGGCAGGAAAACTCGTATGTTGAAAAACTTTGGAAAACTTGATCAACGGATTGGTTAATCGGCTGTTCGTCGAATTCGGTCAGCCAATCGGGCACCGTTTGTCCCCCTGTTTCGCAGCGAACACTTTCTTTAAACTTTCCGCCAAAATGTTCGAGAAAAACGGAAAAAAGGAGGAAGGGGAAAAAAACGAAAAAGAAAGAAATAAGAACGAAAAGAATCCGTACGACAGAAATCGCGTGGAAAAGGGGGAAGCAAGGTGAGCACAAGTGGCGTAAGATAGAAAGCAGTGAAAACTCGAGGGAACCACGCCATGCCTGTTACTTTCGTAGCGGTCGGTGGGATCTTGTGTCGGCATCGAGAACACACGTCTTGCCCGATAAATCGTCCCCGAGCCACGCGGTCACCGTCAAGAAATCCGAGTTTTCGTGCGTCCTCGAGAAGCCAGTGGCGTGCTGCAAAGCGAGTGCGTGGTGTCGGTGGTATCGTGCGAGGGAACACACACACGATTCAGCCAGCACCAGCTCTCAAAAACTGCACACGATAAAAGGAGCAAGCACGCAACACAGAATCCGCGGATATTTGCTCTTGTATCAAGAGGAAAGCGATTGAATAAAATAAGTGGGGTTTATTCGGCTTACTTCGCCGGGGTTTCTTCCCCGTTTTTCCAGCTCTATCCGCTTCTCCATGGCCGGCAGACCCGTTTATAACTCCGTACACAGACCACTGCACCTTCCTGCGTCGCAACAACTAGTCGCAACCTTGCTTTCAAACCGGGAATATGACGGACGGACCACGGTCGGTCACCAGTCGGACAGAGCCACCACCGTACCGAGGAGCCAACCCAACGGCGGTTCGATTCTGGCCTAGGTCCTATGCTCTCTACACTCGACTCACCGGACTGGCGGGGCCCCCACACAACAACAACCCACAAGGCGGGAAACGAAACACATGTCCGCAACTACTTTCGAAGCGACCAATCCTGTACTCCGGTTTGCTCGCGGCATCGATCGACGGGACATCTCGAGGCGGCCCGGCGAATACTATTTTTGCGCGCCTAAATTCATTTCTATTCGGTAACACCGTAAAAGTTACATCTTTGTTGGATTAATAATGCTCTGTGCTCGTGTTAAAATGGCAGCCGTGATAATCGCGGCTTTAGATAATCGAAGAGGAACGGATGCTCAGGCACTCGTTCCGACGGTGTCCGGCGACGGAAGGATTTGATAGTTCGCACCCGTTGCCGCAACTATTTTCAAGCTTCCGGCGCTCGTGTAAGATAAAGAATTCTTGTGAATACTTTATTTTACGTAACATCGAGGAAGAAAATTCAATGTGATTTCACAGACGGATACTTTGATCGCGTACGAGGGTACGGCGATGGTCCTTACCCCGATGTTCGGTGATATTAACGATTTGTAAACGTGAGGTATCGAGACGAAAGTATCGATGACGTAGTATCTGATTGTTCTACTGATAACGTGATTGAAAATTATATTGTTTAGTTTTATATGGTATTTTGTTACTAGTATTTTATCGATATATGTAATTTTATTTTATGATGTTAGTAACGTATGTAGTTGCTATGATAAAGTTACTATAATCCTGTTTATTTGAAATAAAAGAAAACGGAAAGACAAAATAAATATGATATCTATTTTAGTTTTTTTTTCTGTACAATTTTCTTGGCATAATTGTATGTGCATTTTGTATAATTAAATTAAATTTAATTTAATTTAATCTAATTTAATTTAATTACAAACACAAATTTATTAATGTAATAAATATTTACATTTTTTATCTGGATAATGAAAATAAAAACTTAAAGTAGAAAAGTTCATGTATAATTCATATGTTTATATATTTTATATAATTCTTTTGATATAATATTGTTTTATTAATATTCTGATGCATAAGAACTGATATGATACTACCCTTTTATATAAAAAATTAATTATCAAATCGATTAAGTATTGTGGTCTTATCTGCATTTCTGTTAAATAACGTTAAAAAATCTATTACAATATAATTCTTAGAATTCATATTATATGAAATATGAATTAAAATATCATTAAGTAAATATGACGTTCACAGAAAAATACTTAAAGCTATATTTTATAAACAAACATTAGCTATAGTGTGTATTGAAGCATAATACGGTTGATTATAAGTTCAAACAAATTTATTATTATAACATTTATCGGGTATAATGTCACAAAAAGTTTCTGAATAATTATTTCAAGTATCTGATGCGTGATTTATATAAAAAAATAATTTTGTTTAAATTTCACTGTACAAAAGATTTATCATTACAATATTTATATAATATTTAAACGTAGTTGCTCAGATGTAAATATATAAATATACTGTTACTATAATAATTATTAAATATAATGTTTGTGTTAAGTTGTGATGTCTACGTTTTGTGCTTAAGTGATCCGCCCCTGCAGGTATAGAATTCGTGAAGGGTTGAGATCAATATACGTTCATTGATTGCACTATAGGTGCGCTGCGTCGGCTTCATCGAGTTTGTCTTCCTCTAAGCGCTAAACACTGAGCATAGACTCACCTGGCTAACTGGTCTTGTCCCATGAGGACCTCTCATCGACTTCTACACGCCTACCTAATATGAAGCCACCGAATGTCCTGCTCAACGATACAGCCTCCCAATACCAAGTTTTGTGATAAGTAGGCAAGATTTGGTCCATTTCGATTTACCTGTACACCTATACCATTATGTACAATAGAACGCGACTAAATAAGTTTAATGGGACTTATGGCTCACGCAATAGTAATGCTTGTCAAGGATGCGTAAATCGATTTCATTTATTTCGATGAACGATATTCGAACAAATTTAAATGCTTGACAAATAATTTAATATAATGATAATTTTAATTATAAATTTCTACATTGCATGGAGTTCAAGCACATGCATGTTTATAGATTTTAAACAGTACAAATATCTTTCAATTAAATAATTTGTGTATTTTATGCAAAAGCTTTTTATAAATTAATTGAAGAATTAGTGAAATAATTTTGAATTTTATGAATTAAATTATAAAAATATATTAGTATGACAGTGAATGTCTATATAAATAAAAAAAACATCTCGTTAAAACACATTTCATTAAGCTTCGTTTATGAACACACGCTATTGTCAAACGTAATGGCCGAACGTGTCAATGTGTTCATTTATTTTACTACATTAGGAAATGTAGAAACACGTTAATGAGAATCGTAATTTGCTCATATCGATTGTACACATAGCTATCGTAGTATAGATTACACAGCCAATCAAATTACTAGATATAAATAAACATGGTTGTCTTTCTTTAGTCTGTCTTTGTCCTCTGCGCAGTGTCAAGAGCATTTAAAATATATAAGTCTGCACAGATTATAATTCTTTACTATCCTTTTCACGCCATGCACGTGCATGCGATATTGTATATTATCGGAACACTTAGTAAAAGTAGAAAATGTAATAGTTTCAAACAATTACGCATTCCTTCTTTTTTAAATATTCTTAATTTTAATTAATTTCTTATTTTTTTCTACAATGTTTGCGGATAATTATATTAAGGAGGAACAGATGCGAGATTGTAAGAGACATAAGACTGAAATAGTTCGTTAAAGGTATTTATTATGGAAGAAAAATATATATACGTGTATATTTAAAATGTATATGTATACATAAATATATATAGAAAATATTCTAATATTATTATAATAAACAATCCACTTATATTATATTGAGCAGTAACTGCTTCCTTTAAAAAAATACTAGAAGTGAATATACAGAAAATATTTTGCAAGTTCAAATTTCTTATATTATGCATAGTTAGAAACTTATAGTTTCACAATTAATGCTATTACAGTATGTATTATTACATTGACTTTTAATTACATTTATGTTCTTTCATAATTATTTTTTATACCTAAAACATAGTATTATACACAGTTGACTGAAAGTGATAAATAAATCAAATATAAGACCTCTTAATGTCATCCAGTAACAAATTGCAACATAGAATATTAGAGCACTTATACTTCAGTAAATGAGATGTATATATTTTCTCATAAACTATTTCAAAAGTTGATTTACGTTTGTACTATAGTGTAACAAAAATAACAATTTTTAATATTTATTTACAATATCTTTAAATAAAAAATAAACTTACTTTACAAATAAATCATTGTGTACATAATTTAATACGTATAGATAAATTATGCATACATGTATAAAACTTTCAAACACTTCTGTCAAAAAATAATGATATTACAGAAATAAGTTTCACTTGATTTGTATTTAACTTATTTTGTTGCTTTTTCAAAGCATTAAAATGATTTCAAGTTTTAGATATAAAAATTGTAAGAAACATTATTTTTACTTTATAATTATTTCATATTAGTACTTTTCACCTTAATAAAGAAACTAACATTCATCTTTTTTGTACTCTGTAATATATACACAATGTATTTCACATAAAACAAAATTATGCCCAGAGTTAAAAAGATATGATAATGCATTCAAAAATCAAGAGGTCAATTATATAATTTCATCTAACATGGAAAGTTATTGAATCTGGAAATTAAAAAAGTTATGAAAATTTGTGTATACGTAGAATAAGTCAAGCCTAATACGTTGCAATTTTTTTCATACCAAATCTCACTCTGAAGGACTGAAACCACCCCTTGAAAAAAATGGAAATTTTTCTTTCCCGTGGATTATGTTGAGAACGATAAGAGATAATAAAGTTAAAAAAAAATACATTATTCTTTCACGTCTATAAAATTGCAAAATAAAATTTTTCGGGTTGATGGTGGGGGTATTTAGAAAAATTTTATTTTCTTCAAGGGATGGTTTCGCCCTTCAAAGTGAAATTCAGCACGAACAAAAATTGCAACATATTAGACTTGACTTACTCTATTTACACATGAAGCTTCATAATTTTTATAATTTCTAAATTCGATAACTTCCCTTATAAGTAGGCATAAACTACATTTTACACTATTCTCATTTATGTTACTCTGTATGTACAAATATTTTTGTATTAAAAATATGCGTTTCTAAAAATAAAAAAATCCAATAAGTATTTGACCTCTTAAGTTAATACATTTACAGTTCGAGACTAAATGTAAATATACTCTTTAATCAGGTCCCCGTGACTCACACATGGGACAGTGGACTGTAAATGTGTTAAGCTTAAATAAAAATTTCTGTTTGTACAAAACTTAACGTTTGTCACTGTTTATTCATAATAGCGGATGGCTCTAACGTAGCAACATCTGTTGTAAAATACTTTTTCCGATTTCGTATGTACTGTGACGGAGCTGCTCTAATTTCGATATGGCAAACTGTTTTCGCATTTTCCTTCGGATCACTAATGTAGGTATTCTGTCTTTTAGAGGAAGTAACTTTATCCGAATATGTACAATTTTTCCGTTTAAGGCAATTAGCTTCATGTTTTATCGGGGCAACTGATGAACGAGTTTTACGAGGTTGATAATCTGGCGTTGCTTGCATTTTTTCAAGAGCAGTACGCAAAGGCAACAGGCCTACAGCAAATGGAATTTCTGTATTTGGTGTATATTCGTCTAAATCCAATCTACTTTCACAATTCTCCGAAAAGTCTGACATGTCTCCCCACAATGCTCGATTAATATGTTCCATCGTATTTGACTTCGGCAATGTGAAAATAGAATCCATTTCTGTTGTTTCTGTTATGTCACACTTCAATCTATTTGTTACTTTAACTGATTGCTCCTCTTTTTCTTTATTAGTCGTTACACATTGTGGCTTATGGTTTTTCTTTTCAATTAATTTTGATGTGTTTTTACGAGAATTGTTAAATGTTTTCTTATTTGAATGGATAATATTGCTATTACCTTGTTCTGAAATCTTACAGTCTGCATCTTTTACTTTACGTTTCCGTTTCGCGGATAATTCCAGCTTATTTGGAGAATTAGATTTTTTTAAATGTTTTTCTCTTCCATGATGTTCCTTAGGGATTTCATTATTATTCGCAGTTTCGTCTATGTCCTGCTGGTTTAATCGTAAACTTCTCCGTAAGATTGGTTTTATACAACTAGAATTCGTGGAGTCATCTGTATTTAATTCCTTTTTATTTATATTATCTTTTCGATCACTGTATCCAACAATATGTTGAAATCTTTTTTTACATATATTTAATTTATGCTGCTCATTTAATCTAGCTCCCACTATAGACTGAATATTTTCAGTACTTAAACTTATAATATACTCAGCACTTTCCATGTCTAATGAGGTTAAAAGAGTAACTGGTATATCATTAGTGGACGGTTCATCTAATAAATCTATACAGTCAGTAGATGGGGGATTTTGTATTACATTATTCACATCTGAAAGTTTTGTTTTTATTTCATCTATAGACTTACGTCTCTTATGAGTATATACTTTTATGCATTTTCCTATTTTATTAGGAACATCGCTACCTTCAAAGGTATATTGTGCAAAATCTTTTTCAATTTCTTGAAGGCAAGTTTGCGACAGTGACGTAGAGTTTTCTTCGCATTCCTCAATATCTGAGAGATCACAGCATTGTTCATATAATATAGGTTTTAATGTAGTACTTGAACATAATACATCACTATTTATTATACTATTTTCAGAATACCCTTTTGATACTTCTTTTATTTTACAATTCATCAAGGAGCTTAAATTTTGGTTTTTCATTGAGGAAACACAGTCTGATATTGCAAACGATGTGTTAGTTTGTTCTGTATTGGTATGAAGGTCTTGTGAATCTTCATACAACATATGTTCTATCTCATGCCCGGAAACATCAGCGATAGCATTATTTTCCAAGGATCTATTTTCCCTAGAGTGAGTATCATTATTGCTTTTATTACAAATTGAAAAACATTCGTCTTTAACAAGTTCATCACTCTTTACACGCATGCAATCTATGTTATTGCATTTATTATTTTTAAACATTGATTTCGTATCTTTCTTTTCAATATTTCCATTATCTTTAATATTTTCAATACAAGAAGTCATCATTGCATCAATCACAGATGTCAATTCCTCAACCTATATGTGCATAAACAAATACACTGTTATTAATATTTTGATACAAAAAGCATAAATGTATATATTTAAACATTTAAAGGACTGTTAGCAATAGTAAGTAGGAATAAAGTTTTATTTATTTATTATAATCAAAATGAATATTTATCATTTTGGATAATATATTGAATATGTTGAATACAATACAATATTTATTACAGTTACAGTGATATTTATGGTTTTAATTTGTTTGACAAGATAGAGGATAATCTCTCAAATATATCAATGTACACAGTTATTAAATTTTATGGTTCTGAGCAGCTGTAAACGAATACAATTACAGACTATAATTAAATGGGAATACTTTTGTAATGCATATGACATATTAAATATACATAAATAAATAATTTAATAACTACATCAAATCTTATTAATTGTAATACCAACCTTAAAAGTTTTTGCGGCATTTAATAACGGCGACAACAATTGATGAGGAATTGTAGTTTCTCCACAGTACATGAATTTAACCATGGCCTTCAGGATTTCAAAATTAAGATCTTTTAGAAATATTATTTGTTCCTGACCCAAATCTTGTTGTAGAATCTCCTGTTGCATCCAAAAATAAAACGGACAAACAATAGTAGATAAATTTTATCGTTACTTAGAAATTTCCTTAAATACTAATTTCATTAGGACTACTTCTACAGTTTATTGCATAATATACTCTGGTTGAAGCAGTTTTCATATATCTGTTTAGAATTTTTCAATAAAATTATTATAATGTTGTAATAAATTTGTAAGACTTCCTTTTGTTATAAATTACAATTTACTAACATATTCCAGTTTCAAAGCTAAAAACATGAAAACATAGCATTAAAAGCACGAAACCATTGAGAAATTTCATGTTAACAAGGTGCTATTTAATTGATTAACAGGCAATAAAAAAACTAGTTTGAAGAATGAACGATAAGATTTAATAATTGACTTAATAATTGAAGTAGTTATTAAAAATAAAATAAGAATCAAATCACTTAATTAATGAGTAATAAATGTTATATATGTATAAAAACTGTTTGATCTATTTAATTTTATATCTTTCTACAGATTATAATTAGTAAGAGTTAAATGTTTACACATATATTGTAACATTACAACAGTTCATTAAGAAATTTTTGCCAGGTGTATGTAAACTATCTTCAGCAAGTGTATATATATTGCGTGTACATATATAATATTAGGAAAATTATTACTATGTGCAGAAAATACTTGTAATGGTTTTACAAATAAATATATAGCAATGATTGTATGATCAAATATAATATAATAGTAGCAGTTACAAGTAGGAGTGAATTTGGATGTACTTATTTATGCGTATGCTTCTCAATACTTTTATTACTTTTATTATTTTTCATAATTTTAATAAGTAATAACATTTTATACTACTTCAAAAGAAGTATTTACATTTTTATGTCTTTATTTTAATATTTTGAGTGCATAGAAATTATTTTTCTAATACCTTTACACAGCATACATGTTCTTCGTAAGCTGTGAAAAGAATGTCCATCAAACATGGTATCTTCAAATGCTTGCACATAAATAACGAAAATCCAATATTTAAGGCTTTCTTTACTGTATGTAAATTGTGTACGACCTGTAGAATTGTTTTCCCATAAGTATTAGATATCTTCTATTTATAAATTTATTATGCATTATGTAATAAAAATACTTTTACAAATACATATTATCTGTTTAATTTAAGATTAGAATAAAACACAATATCAATCACGGTATACCTCGTAAGACAAGTAATCTCTTATTGGTTTATTTTACCCCAGACAAGAGCATATCTGCTTACAACAAATCTAAACTAAACATTTTTTATCTTTTTTAATAAATTAGTCATTATTTAAAAACAAAACAAAACAACAGTGATCAATATTATAAATTGTAAGTATTTCCTTCTTTCACAAATACCTTAGCGTTGCTCATATTTACAAAAAAAGTCACGCAACTTCGTTGTGTTTTACATTAAACTTAAGTTGAACAAACAATAAATATATACACAAAGTGTTCAATTATAAGTGATGATCCTTTTATAAGGTAATTCTACATGCCAAGAAGAGATTAAAATTATTATAAACAATCATGAATTATTACAAATTATTAAGGCAGTAGCTTAATTTAACAATTTATTTTTTATGTCATACAAAGATCCATGTATAAGATAAAAAGATGTTATATAGAATTCCACATCGCAACTGTAGCCTTTCGCATCATCCGCGTTCGTACAGACCTACCTCAAGCGCACCAGTATTGGATCATTATAGTTCAAAGAAATGTTTAATCATTAATAATTAAAAAAAAAGTTCAAAAGGATATTTGATTATTTTTTATTTTCATCTTATTTGAACATATAGAATTACTTTTTAAGACAATCACGTGTAGTCGAACACTATATAGATTGTTCTAAGATTTCTCTTAAATCATACTATTATATTCAATAAATCAAAATAAAAACCATTTTATTTAATTTTTTGTGTCTCACGGCAGCTTAAAAGTTAAAAAACCGCTCACGAGATTCCTCATTTTTATTTATAAGTACTAAATATTTGTATATTTTACACAAACATTAATGAAAAATTAGTGGACTTAATAATGTATGAAATAAATTGGAAATAAGCAAGTAAGACTTATTTAACATAATGAATTACAATTATGTGACCTTTATGAATCATGAATTTTCTATTGAAGAATCCATCTTCTAAATATATATCTTATAGCTCATTATCATACCATACTCGGTTTGCTTCTATTCTGCAATAATAACATTTTAAAGTTAAGGATATGGTTGAGAAAATTTAATAGCAGAACAAACGCATTCAAGCGGACTCTTGTCCCCGATATATCAACCGTTTAGGGGAGTCCTGTGTGTATTATAGATAACAGATAAAGTATTAGATTGAGATTTTTGTTCTAAACAGTAGTAGATTAGCTGATTACAAGAGACATGTACTGTATTTTTCCATGATGGTTTACAGTCAGGTCATAGCTTAAAAGGACCTTGTTGTAAACTACGTACATTTCAAACGGAAGTCGGCTACTAGCTCATTTGAAGCTGCTTTATTATACGCAGTTTTAGGTTATGCTGTAGTTGGCGTGCGAGCTAAGCTCATTTCTATAAACATCTTGATTTTGTCAAGCTCTATAACAGTTAAAGTCTAGTAGGCGCAAGCAAACATATTAAGACATCTTTGTTTTATCTCTGTTCAGTAATAAACCTGTAAAATATAAAACTATGTGACTTTCAGTATAGGTTTCACAAGTTTAAGATGTTATTATCGCAAAAAGAAAATAGATTCGATACAATGTTGTAAGCCATTTTTTGTTACACTTGAGTATAGTGTATACAATGAATTCGATTTTAAATAAAATGAAAACATCAGCGTTAATATTTTTAACAATATTCTCTCATGTATGCGCTACAATAAAAATGTATATTTCCTTTTAATATTCCAGTTTAATACTAATATTTCAAGTGACATGTTTGATATTAATGCAAAATATAATATGAATATAAATTATTTAAAAAAATATTATTTAAAAAAACGAACTCGCCAGTTATTATATAAATATTCTTCAATATTATTATGCTTTATTTTAACTGTTATATTCATAGATTTATGTTCATAAACTAATAAAATAAACATACTGAACATACCTCGAAGTATGTACTATTTGACGCTAAGACCAGTTTGTGAACACGAAGCTTTTGTTCTTCACAGACGAGCGTAACATCAACAAGTGTTTGACGTGCCAACAGTTCACTAAATTTTTGTGTAACGTATTCTCCATGCCCGACCCATTGCAGGACACAAGGGTTAAAACTCTCCACCATTATGCCTATTAAAAATAAAAAGAAAACAATAATTAAAAATATGTTAGACATTTTTGTTCATTCTTACTGTTAGTAATCGGAATGATATCGTATTAATATCAAGAATAATCGATATCAATTTAATACATCTATACGAGTATTAATACCCGTTTGATACCGTTCAAAGTAATGAATCATTTGATATTTCGTTAAAACATTGATATTCGATTTTATCAATGAAACAAAAGAGTTGTAAAGAGGATTACTGTAGGAACAACTTTCATTGAATTCCATGTTTAATGATATCATTCTTAGCAACCTCTCCGTTTTTTATTTCAATACTAATATTGTTAATCAAAATTAACAATAAATTTCGGCAATGATCGATAATTCATTTATTACATTTTTTTGGTTCCAGAACAAAACTTGTTCGAATATCGATGGTAACTTAGATTGAGTTCTCATATAGCATCTGTAATGAGAAAGAAGCGCTTAAGGATCGTTATCGATATTTTCTATTCGGGCAGGTTTTGTTCCATCTTTTTCTTTTTGTAAATTTGTACGCGCCATATCTTAAAAACTACTTAAAATCAAGTGTATGTTTTATAAGTTGTTAAACTTATTCAAACGCACTAACAAATGAACTATGAAAAATATATTATTATAATTATATTCTATTTGAAAAATGAAACTCGATTCTTACATCTTTCAAATTAATCTCGTGATGCCTGGAATCGGGCTAATTACTAGTTACAGTATAACTATTTTCAATACTTTTGTTTGTCGACTGTACATCTTTACTTCATCGTAAAATTAACACGTTGAATGCCATGGGGGTCACCGGTGATCCCCGACCAAATCGGATTACTATAGTTCGCTCGATTAAATGATGATTATTTGAAAACATTTCTATATTATAAATAATGCTATCTAATGCGGTGACATCCAGCTACATTAACGTGCGATAATAATAATGCAATTCAATCGAATGATTCAATATTACATTTTTTCCAGTTTGTGTATTTTGCTCTATGAAATCGCGCGACATTTAACGTGTTAACAGAGAAACGAGTAGAAATATTGTATCGTCCAAAGTAGGAAAAACAAAGTACTCTTTCTTCTTATTCATATTCACGAACATAGAAAATGTTATGCACAGAATCAGATGAAAAATGAAAATTTATTCTGTTTCGATCGCACTTGTAATTTCGTATCAGTTTTCAAAATAAGTTCGATGAAAACACTCTCAAGAATAAACTACAGAACTATACTGTAAGGGAAGATATATACGAGAAATTAGTAAAATGATTGGCACTACCTAGTTTCATATTGAAAAGATGTAGAATATAGTATGCCCCTCATTCGGCCCCGCCACTTGATGCCAAAACGAGACATTACAAAGCAATGGATGCTGTACCGCGATCGTTTTCATTTGCTGGCGACTTGCTTCTGTTTTGCCGGCAAAGAAGAGGAGATCACTGCTGGTTTGGCTCATTGAATGACGATGATAGCGACGAGACGCTATGGGGAGCGACAAAACGCGACATTAAAGAGGGAATACTGTATTGTCTGTTCAACGTACGACTAAGTACGACTAACAGTACTCCTGAACAGTTTGGGCTATCCCCACTTATAGTCACGGAGTCGAAAACACTGTGTCGCAGTGTAACAAGTGGATCACATGATATATTACGCATCGCTTTTAACGAAATTTTTGTCGAAAGTATTACCGGTCAGCTAGTTTCTAAATCACATAGAGACGTAAGTGCAGGCACTCGTCCATTTACGAGGCACTTCAAAATGAAGTTCATGTTTTGGACTGATAATACGTTGAATGATCACAGCCGCGTAAATGAGAAATAATTTTATTTTTGCTATGGTTGCTTTTTTATGTGATTTAATTTTTCCTTGGAAATATAATGCTCCACAGTACAAAAAAACAACTCTAATGAAATTAATAGTATAATTTTCATAAATCAAATACTAGTGAAAACTTTTGGTTTAATAATATATGTAATATATGCGATGAAAAATATATAATAGTAATTCAGAATATTAAAGATTTTAATGCAAAGTGAATTATTGCCAACTATTACTTTTTCTATAAAAATTATAAATTTTAGGAAAAAATTTTTAACCATAATCGGAAATCGAACACAGGTTGTACGCATACGAAGCTGTTATAATTCAGCTGCGCTATTGATCTTAGTTGATGAAGCACTGCGATTTAAAACGAATTTTTCGTTAACATGTAACGGTCGAATTTTATTATTGAACATATTTGAAATGGTTCACTGAAAATGGAAAAAAAGACACAAAATAAAGGTTGAATAGTTTTAAGTTATATAATATTTTTTTTAGATTGTTCTACGACAAGCGTAACAGAATGACGTAATACGTCATTGGTAACTAGCTATAACTTGTGGAAAGATGTAAATTTATGTTAGCGACAGCTAATTATGGCATATGAAATGACGTTAACGGTTATAAATATATTAGTATTTAAATAAATATTCATAGATATATTTTCATATAAAAAAATGCATTTTGGAAACAAATTTTTCGACATAACTCGCGTTTTCATACATGGAAAGTCCAGAGTCATTTTCAAATTACTTGTATTCCGCTTAAATGATAGTATATCATTTTTAACATAATTTGGTAATAATATATATTTAAAGTCAATCGATGTTGCAGATGAAAAAGAAATTCTTAAAAAAGGTTTTTTTTTCAGAAATGTTATGGTATCACATTTTTTATACTTCCAATATAATTAACTGAAATTACGTTCAAAATATAAGAAACTTTGTGGTGAAAAAAGCAATTATAAAATGTTTATAAGGTATAGGTAAATGATCTAAATATCATTTTAACATTTACAAAGAAACAACATTGTTTTCCCTCTATCTATAGTGTTGTACATTGTTCAGAATGTGAATTAATTTTTATACATATATAATTTTTTTAAAAATATGGTTGCCATGGACATATCAAATTGAAGAGAAGGAAAAATAAAAATTAATATTGTATACTTTATTAAAGAGTTTAAAAATTTCAGTAAAATTTATTCATAAAAGCAATTTCCTGAAGTTTTACGTGATAAATAATACCATGGAAAAATAAATAACCAGAAATTATACACACACATATATACTTTTAAAATAATTTCAAAATTATATATTGTATCAATAAACCATTGCCATAGTTTAACGTTTATGTATTGCTTTACACATTAACACGATTGAAATAAACATCTGTTACTATTTGTAGTACTATTATGGGCATAAAACTACAAAAATTAAAATATTCAATAGTCACAATATCCTTTCAATGTATGCTACGAAAAAATAGACTATTTTACAAACATTACCTTTTATAATAGATTAAAAATTATTATATTAGATGTTAATAATAAGTAATACTATTATAAAGAATATTTCAAACAGAAGTTGCAAGCGTTAAAGTGAACATTTTTATTTCCTCACTTTGTTTCTTATTTCCTCACATTCTGATCAAAATATGAAATCCATCTCATGTTAATGTCTCACGTATAACAAGAGTTATATAAACATAATTATTTTATATAATATGTTTTTGTATAGCATGTAATAATTTTAAGAAAGTTTGGGACGTATTTAGTGTTCCATTAAAAAAATCAGAGGTGACCTTTATGTTCAAATAATAATATGAAATAGTAAGAACAAATACATATTTTCCTGCAATTATAGATCTGAATTAGTATTTGTTATCCCAAGGAATCATTTTCTTATTTGAGTAACTGTTAATGTTATGAATATTGTATAAATCATAGTATTTACATAACATTATTTAATATCTAAGATATTTCTATTACACCTTTCATTTGACTTTTGTTCTCTTTCAACAGAAGTAATTATATATTATCTATACTAATTTATTGACTTCTATTAGCTTCATTTTAATAGTCATATTATATATGAAATGCAAAACTCAGCACTGTCCATTTCATTATTTTTAAGTTAAGATATAACTTCACTGAAGTATCAAAGTTAAAATAATACTTTCTCAAAAATAACGTATACTTTTTTTGTCAAAAGAATATAAATACAAGAGAACAATAGAAAATTACATAAAACTAAATATAAAATTACATATAAAACTGAATGAAGATCGTGCAAAGATATTAAAAGCAGTTACTATATTTCATTATTCTAAATTAACAGAACTTTTGCACTTAGCAAATCTTTCAATTGCTAATTTATTAATATTGAAAAAATACATACCGAATTATGATTAAAATATCGATCTTCCCCTGTCAAGCGTGGTTTGAAAAAAATCACTGAAGCCCTTGCTTAAATGTATATGATCATTTATGACTGACGATAGATAATAATATTGCAAGCTTATACATCTTTTATCGAATTTCATCAAACACCACTGGGAGCGTCGGTCCGTGAGGTCGACAACTTTACACAACATTTGCTTACCAATACACTGAAATGCAAAAAACAGGATGTAAACGAAATTCAGAATTTAGCCATCTTAGATTATGATATAGATATTTTACCTTAGCCTAGAACTGTGTAAACTTTAGAATATAGTAATAACACAATAGTTTCAAACAATTCAGATGTACAAATAACGCTTTTTCCACGCGCCACTAGAGGGCTGATGCAACACTTGTAGCTGAATAAAAACGGCGCAGTTACGTGGAACATCGCCTATTGGTCCATTTTGTATCAAACAGGGCCGTGCAACGGTAAAAATCATGCCACCAACGAAAATAAGAACTCATTCTTATGTCACGATATTCGATGCCCAATTCTAGCAACGTCGAGATTCTTCGAGCTGTCTCAGTAATTCGTTTTTTCTGCGAGCATTCTTTACGTGCTTGATATGAATGTACACAAGAAAAAAGCATATTATGTAATAAATTTTTATTATAGAATTATTGAAATTTTGGAAAACGACGTTGACCCTGTAAATATATAATGATACTTTTATTAATAAAATATAAAGTTTTTAAAACCATGTTTCTCCTTTTTACTACTTGTTATGTACATTTATATTAGGTATGCAACATTTAGAAATGTTTGAAAATACGTATAAAAATGAAATGATCACGTTACAGACATTACTGAAGGCAAATTGATTCCAACGCCAAAATGATACATGACTTGCACGTTCGTCCGATTTTACACTACTAGATCTTTTCTGTGAAGAGTAATTAAAGTAGCAGTTAATGATTATTAACACTTTGTATACTCTGATATTACTGAGATACTATATGATGGTTCAAAGAATTGTAGACACTCTCAGTCAATTATTTTAGACAAAAGTACATGAAAGTTAATGGCCATCATTATAATTATTTATTAATATCTAACAGGTCGATCAAATTAGTTTACATTTATAGGAAAATGTCTTTGTCTAGCAATTATTGAACGATAAATAATTTATAGTTTAATAATTAGATAGTATGTGATGGAAGATTATACAAGAGAAACTTTTATTTCATTTGAAAATTTGAAATGTTATATACCTTATGACGTTGCATTGTACAGATTAGAAGTCACTGATTTATAGAATAATAAGAATCATATGTGTATAATAACAATATATTTTAATTTTTATTTTATTGAATGTATCTTTAAATATATTTCTATGTCGGCAGATCTAAGTGAATAAATAGAATTAGAATATTGTAACATTTTATAGGCTGGAACATTATCAAAAGGTGACATGGGTATTTCTAAAATGTTCCATTGATTTTATTGAACATTTTGTTTACCGTTTTATTAAACATATCAGTGAATCACTATTATTTTTAAGAACGAGATAAAACAGCTTTAATTTCTGATAGTCAAAATTTCTTTACGTTTTATTATAACTCTAATCCTACATTTTGTGTAAACATGATCACAGTTTTAAAGCGTGCTGTTTCATGCTTCTGGTCCATTTTGCCTAAACAAATAGATTTTTAAACCGTTTCCTATCCATAAATTGTTTCTTAATTTATGCACATTACCCGATTAAATAACATTTTCAATCGGTAATGTACAAATTTTTATTTGATTTTCAATGAATTGTATTCGTACATTATTCGGAGGATCGTCTAATGCATTGTGCAGCACTGCGTGAACAATGAAAGGTGCAAAACTAATGAAACGGTTGAAAAATCTTATTTAGAATAATACTTATTATATAAGATATAATTGTTCCGTCCTCGAGGCATTTACATCGTTATTGAAATTAATGTAACATTATAAAACATCTGAAAAAAATTACATAAAAAATTTGAAAATTAAGTACAATTTAATGTCATTATCTTACGTACTAGACAAACATCAGTAAATACTACTTTCATTTGGAACTTAGTAGCTGTGATTCTTTGAACACATTTTCTACAGACCTCTAGGTACAAAATTTCGTATACGAAGACGTTTTTCTAGGATAGCATACTTCTGCACATGCTTTTAATAAAGGATATTACAACATTTTCAAATACGACAGTAAATCATGATAGTTTTTGATAGAAATAACAGTGCCCATTGAATTTTCAAAGTATATTTAATACTGCGTGTATTTGTAATTTATATATCAGATCATCGATTCAGTCGAAACTTCGACAGTGATAGATTTCGACATTCTATGTACTTTAAATTTCATTTTCCACTTTCTTCATATCTTATCTTTATGAAAATGTCTTGATTTACCATTAAAACTTGAAATTTATTTACATAAATATAAGAATTGTACTTGTATTACTTGTACATTAAAATATATTGAAAAACGTGTTTCTAGATATAAATTATTTTCAATATAAATTAATTTTCCTTTTTTAATATATCATTACATTTACCCCGAGTATACTTACTGCCATTTGAAAATATATTCATAATAAAGTTTATTTAACATTTACTGTAAATTTTGGCTTATGAAATATAGAGGGAAAGCTGAACCCTAATCCTTGGTTCGGTACTTCACTCTATAGAAATGCTTATGACCTACTTCAAACTTAAATGTATTTAGAGCAGTATTGAAACTTCAATCATGAATATCTTGTAGAATAATGAATATCTGATTCTATAATGGCGTAGTTTTGAAATTTAGATGACAGAATTTACTGTTTGAAGTCTCAAGTAAGATGCTGACCTGAAGATCTTGCAATCTTCATGTCAGTGATAATGTATGAAAAATTAATAAAAAATTATGAAGAATAATAATAAATGTCTTCATACTCTAAAAACACTATATCATCATAGAAGAGTCTAAAAAATATATGTACGTAATGTCTTTTGAAGTTTTTACTTTAAATTTCAGTAATTTCCTTTCATCTAACAAGACATTGTTGCGGTTTTAAAGGTTTAATTATACTTAATCACACATAATATCTGTGAATCAGAAGTTTTCTACTGTTTTTGGAAAGATATATGTTATTCATCATTTTTTAAATGGATGTATACTATTTTTTGAACAATGTAATGTTTTTATTAAAATAGAGCATGAATAATTCAGTGATCCTATAAGGGGTGTTACCTGACATCTAGGACGCATTTTGTTTATTGTTGCACATTATCTTGTACCCCAGTGTATTTATTAACCCACTTTTACAATTAGTGTTAAAATTTAAATATGTTTTACTAGAAAATTAGAATGTAACTTATAAATATGTGTGTGCTACATAGTGATGAAATCAAATTAAAACAATTAGTATACACAAATTAATCTTAAATTGAGCAAAAATAATTTGCAATTCGTTTAAAGTGATGAATAATTCAAATCATATTTTGAAATATTTTATTTGGACTAAAATTTATTTTATTGTAAATAATTTCCCTATATACCTTTATCTATCCATCATAAAATTTTTAAATAGATTTTCAGAATTTGATATAAGTAGAATATACTTTGGATGTTAACTAGATACAAAAACAATGGTAAAAATTCATATGAACATGTTTCCTCTTTAACACACTTCTCTATTTATAGCCACTTTGTACACCAGTAATTTTTAACTTTGAAATAGAATATAAAAATGACTATAGTTTATAGATTAGATCAAATGTGGCACATATCAATATGAATTTTTCCATTGTTTTCTTGTAAATTATCACCATTCAAGAATGTTGTACATGTTATGAAATATGTATAAATTACATATTTTTATATGAATATTTCAGATGTATGAAGTCATTTTATATTCAAATAATAAAGTAAAATATTTTTTATTATTAATATATTTATCTTATCTTATAATTTGGTACCATAAAATTATATATTTTAAAACAAATTATCAAATATAAATACCAAGTTATATATCTTTCTTATATATTTTTTATATTATCTTTAACAACAACAATATTAAAAAAATTAAGCCGAAAAACATTGGAGTAATATTTTAGAAGTTAAATAATTAACTTGTATACTATCTAATTAATTTTGTGTTAAAAATACTGGTTGAAAAAACCAAATCCATTTTGATAAGATTTCGATTTTGAAATAAATTATTTATATACATAAAACTTAGATTATTTGCCAATTAATAACTTATTAAAGCTAGAGCAGTATTTAAAAATAAATGAAATATGAGATTGGTCTAGTGCTACTTGACTATCAAATTGCATACATATACACATAATATAACTTCAAACGTGTCTGACATAAGAAGTGAATTCAATGTGCCATCAATTATTTTTTCTGTAAATGCCTGATACGTATAGTCTCTTAACAAAAATTAATTTTTAAAAAATTAAACGAAAAATTTGTTGTGTATATGACACAATGGTGTTTATTTTTATTTCCCCCTTATTTTAATAGGAATAAAGTTTATGGTAAATAAAATATGAATTTCTTTAAGGCCAAATAAATGTTTTACAACTTTTTACCATTCCATTTTTAAAAACAAAAAAATTTAATGACGAACGTATGCTTTGCTGTATCCATGTATAAACATACAAGCAATAATATAATGAACGCTGGTTTCTCATATAGATGTTGACGATGCTAATTTAAATAACTCTTGTAAATTTAATAAATAATCTGATTTTCAATAGTAATGTCAGACCATAAGAACTATTTCTTTGTTAAATAAAATTTATATTGCAATGTTAAAACTTATTTACTTTTTATTTCAAAGTAGTAAGTTTTATATTTTCTTTAATTTTGATTTTAATTAATTAAAATATTAATTAATAATATAAATATATATAAATACTTTTTTCAAGATATCCCATAGTTTTAAAATGTACAAAAATAACAATATATTAGACTAAATGAATACAATATATAAAGATAAAAACATTTTCAAAACAAAAAGCATCGTCAAGCTTTGGACATGTTTAAAGAGTTCATATATTGGAATGCAAAGTAAGAATAAATAACTTACATACCGATAAATAATACAATAATGATAATATTAATAATAAAATAGCAGTAACTGTACTAAATATTACGCAGTATACGGAATGAGTTTTAAATAACTACAACCATAGATTATAATATTCGTGCGTATCTTGTTAGATAAATTTTTTAGAATATGTGGAGTGCCCAATTTAATTCTATATCCTCACGTATTATACATATGTATATATATTACTTTAAATGTCACAAAGTTACTTAATATTTAAATATGTTTTTTGTGTATACTATATTTGAAAGTATATTATAAAATTAGTACGCAGGTTTATATATTTAAATTGGGTACCCTGAAAAATGTAAAACTAAATGAGCTAAAGTCAAATGTTTTTAAAACTATATGAACGTTCGAAAGATCTGATTACTGGAGGTTTTTTTAATATGTAAGTGCATATAAATTGATAAAATTAGTTTTTCTTAAGACCAGTCATTAACATTATACATAATTCAGGTTTATTATTTCAAACAATACCATACGTTTTTGTACACCTATGGTTGTAGCCATCTTTTGAAGTACATTGATTATTAATATGTTTGCTTGATGCCGCCATATTAATGAAAAGACAGTGGTTAATAATTTAATTTAAAATTAATAACATTTAACGCAGCGGATCAGAACAAATTTTAAAGATTTGGTACAACTATAATAGGATGCGATGGTTCTATCCCCTAGTAAGACGCATTATTTGAATATTGCTTTTTTTAAAATGCTGTAGCACATAGTATTTTAAAAAGAATATATCGATTCTATATTTATCATAGTAATTATCAGATGTGATATTAAAAGCTTCACAAAAAAAAAACTAATTTGATCAATGAATGCACCCTTCGAATATTTGAACAGTTATAACAATAATAAAATTTTCAAATTTCATTTAGTTATAGATATTTGACAGTAACACATTAGCTTTACACCCTGTATACACATATATAAATACACACATAAAAATATGTACCAGAATCTGGGATAATTTAAAATTATTTTATATCTCCAAATTATTGACAGCTTTTTCGTTTACTTTTACAACATTTTTCTTTGAATTTGTACTGAATCTAATAGTAATTTCACTTCATTTTAAATTACATTTCGATTACATGTAAATTTTATTTTTCAATTCCTAAGAATTTGTTTCATTGAACTTTGAATAGGAAAGTAAAACAAATGTTGTCTAAATAATTACATAATTTTTCACATACATCCGTGAAATATGATATTTTGAGATACATATTTTCATATTTTTTGTATTTTAAGAGTTCTCTGTACAAATATCTCTATATAAAATATTTCTTGAGCTGACAATATTTCAGCTATCGTCTCTCTTTCCTACTTGTATATTTTTATATATATGCAATAATACACGCGACTCGGTTCCTTTTTCGCACCGTAATAATGAATCAGTGAATGAAATGAATTTTTAAATAAATTTTTTATAATTATTCATATTCTAATTTAATATATGAATAATCAAATTCATCACGAGTTATTATAATTATAATCTTATTTCGTAAAAATGATACTGTACATTTTTTACTGAACAAGACTATCCTTAATACAATAGGAATAGACGAAACACATGACAATATATGGAATTTGTATAGGTTAACAAACAAGATTATAAAAAAAAAAACAAGCAAAACGACAGTGCGTAAAAAGAATTTAGATAGAAAAAAAGGGGCTTATTGGTATACTCAATATTTTTTTCTATCTAAATATACATAACTAGATTTAAAACTACCGACAAAATTTCTGGAATATGTTTTGGTAAAGCCCCATGGACGGATCGTTCGTATTACCATAAAGTAGTACGATTCGGACGAGTGAGTGTTGGCAAAGGTATCTTGATAAAGGCACGACTTTTCCCAGATTCCAAAATCATTCCTGAAACCTCGACTATCTCGTTTTTTTTTATATAAATTGGAGATTATGCATTAATATACATACTAAAATAAAAAAACCCCAGTTTAGATTGTTAAACAAAAAGCTGCTTCATTTAGAAGATCCAAAAAATACCTTTTTATAACTTTCATAACCTTTTGTCTGTCCTTCAATTTTCTCCAATAACAATTTTTTACACTATTTAATAAATTTTCATATAATCGAGGTTCTAGGTCCTTAAGAAAAAATGTTACTCTTTTATAACTACTGATGACTTTTGCTTAGTAAATGCGAATTAAATTGATATAAGTTACAACACTGTTCACCACAAATATTGCACTTCCAAGGATTGCTTTCGCTATGACAACCCTTATGAAGAAAGTACAATGTTTGATCAGGGAAAGTAATTCTACAGTGAGCGCATTGAAGTCCACTGCTTCGTTGATCGGGCCTCGTCGAACTTGGAGGTTCTCCTCTTGAATGGGGATTTGAGTTCGTACTATTATTACCTATTATAAAATTAGTATTTTTATGTATATATACTTTTTTCTAGATCACTCACACAAAATAATAATTATTTAAAATACAATTTAATCACATGAATCGTATTGTTTGTATATAAAAATTAAAACAAAAAACATGTAGTGTAACTTTTAACAGAACAAATTGCTTGTAAATGTTGTATCAAAGTTTGTATCGAAAAGTATTGAAATTTACCATTGTTGTTGTTATTGTTGTTATTATTATTTCCAGAACCAGATGAAAGCTTACGTCGTAAATCATCTCGAAGAAGAGATTTCAATGGTGAAACTTTTATCAGGGATGGTAATGGAAGATTACTAGATGTTGCTCCATTTTCCTCTGTTCCATTGCTGTTTGGTTCTTGCTTAATAGGAATAAGTGAAATTGAAGGGGTGATTGCCTCTTCACTTCCCCCAAGATTCCTTTATTTATGAAATAAATTAAAATTAAATTCGAAACAAATTAAGGCCTAGCACGCACACATTTTTCTGCTACTTTAAATATAACATATTTCTGCAAAATATTTATATTTTCAAAGTTTTATTGTGGCAATCGCGCATTTCATTATTATCAAAATATTAATAATGAAAATAGAAGAAGTATCTTCATTAGAAAATAACAGAATGTTTCTTTCATGCAAATTCAGTTAGTTATGACTTGTCGGTTATAAGTATTGTAATCATATCGTCGCGTAGTTGAAAAACCGTTTGTGCGCACTAGGCCATTTATTAATTATAAGAATATTCTATACCTGTGAATACCACTACTGTTAATAGGTAATTGATGATGACTACTACTTGGAGCATTACTGTTACTGTCTGCACTCTGAGGACTATTTGGACTATCTCCATTAAGGGGAGCAGGACTTGGATTTCGTTGATTTGCTGCTTGTTCAGGGTAAGGTATTGATATTTCTATGTGAGGTGTTAGAAAATGCATTGGCGGAGTTGCATTGTCTGCAGATCTATTTCCAGTACTATCTCCACTGTCTGAAAGAGGAGCAGAAGGCATAGCTTCTCCTGGAGCACAACTATTCATTAAAGAACTGGAACTGTTTGGTCCTGGATTATCCAGATCTATTCCATGCCTAAAATAGTTAATACAAATACATACGTTATAGCATTTATAATATGATACTCTTTGTATTAAATTTAATATTAACCTGTTAAAAAAGTGTAACCTAAGGCATTTCATAGTTGCTGCACGGTAGTTGCATAAGGGACAAGATTTAACCATATCATGTTGGCCAACATGTTCGTTTTGAAAATGGGCCCTCATCGCAATTTGTCTTTGGAAACCTCGGTTACAAATTGGACAATGATATGGTAAGGTTTTAGAGTGAGTTGTAAAATGTTCTGCCAAATGATCCTTACGAAAAAATCTCTTCTGGCACACGCGACATTCATATGGCTTTACACCAGTATGCCTCATCTAAAATTGCATTTCCAATCATAATTTAAACCTAACTTTTAAAATAATCAAATTTATAAATCTTATAATTCAGAATACAAGATAGTTTATACCTTGTGCCGCCTCATATTAGCCCCATTAGAAAATTTCATATTGCAAACATCACATTCAAACATTTTTCTGTGAGAACGAATTCCGGAATGAGTTTCCTCTCCATCTCCATCATTTTCAACAGTTTCAATATTCTCTACACTTTCTCCTGTTTCAGCACTGGCCAAACACTGGTCCTGGTGAGCGCAGAATGCTGTCTTATTTATAGTTTCATAGTTTTCACACCTTTCACACCTGTCCACACGTTATGGATCCTTTGATACGCTATTTAAGACTTTGATTATCTCAACGTTTATTACATGTTTCTAAATACAAAAATTAAGTACATAAAGTTGACAGACCTAAAAGCAGGAACTGCACCATCGCTGCTATCATAATTGGTGTTCAAAGCAGCCTCGCTGTCAGGATCCAAAGTTTCTTCTTCTTTTGGAGTTGAGGATTCTCCAACGTCGGCATGCGAACAGGAATGGGAATCTACCTCATTTTCCCCGCCACCACCATCAACCCCATCTGACATGGTATCGAGCCCTCCAGACACTATGCAATTGACCTTGCACCATTCGTTGTTAATTACCTATAGTATAGTAAAAATATATTTTAAAATGTAACATTATTTTCATTTATATGAATTTTTCTTCCTTATAATGTTAATATTTTTGTTTATAAACTTACGTTTATACATGTGTAATACTGAAAATAGTTATAGAAATCCAATATGCAATTTACATTAATTAAATATTGCTATTAACATTTAATAAAAGAATAAATAATTAATAAAATAGGAAAATACCATAAATAGTAAAAGTAAAATAAATAATTTTATTAACTTCCTGAAAAATTTCGATGTTTACCTGTCAGTTTCGATCGAAGGCTCGAGGATGACGAGACGATTGGCTAATTCTACGAGAGTGAGGGGGGGACAGAAAGCAGGAGAGAGAAAGAGAGAGAAGAGGGGAAACCACTAGGACATGGAGTGAGAGAAATTCCGGTAAAGCGCAATGCCAGAGTACACTGCACTTTGTCCCAGTTTCAGGGGAATCCGTCACTGGTGACGTAGTTTTCCGCCGATTTGGTTGAATTTATCACCGTATGCTCGACATTGTTCTACAAGGAAAAGGAGGCTGAGAGGTTCCTGTTTTGCCTTCTTGTTCAAATTATGCAAAACAAGCCATCTCAAGTTTTATATTATTTTAATTTGTTTTCACACAAAAATGTAAGATACCCTTATGTGAACCACTACACGCTGCTCTTCACTCTCTTCTAGAGCACGATCGATTAATCGAAATTATCGATCTTACGATATTCGACTTCACGCTAATTTTCGACTTATCAAATCGGTATTGCTGGTCGATTTTTTTAATATATCTTGTGATAGAAAAATACGGTCCTCTTTAGGAAATACATTCATCCATAAATGTCTTTTGAGCAAACAAATGCTTGTTTTTTAGTGAATTTAAAAGTATTTAACGATAGATTTTTTAAAAACATAATTTGTCAAGCATAAAAGTAAATTAACAAAAATATTAATTTTATGTATGATCAATATAAATTTTCACGTAATATCGTAATTTTTAATCAAATTTAAAATATACAAGGAATATGAATATTTAAATAACTTTAAATTAAAAAAAAATATTAATCCAAATTTGTCACATATTTTTAAAAGTTTGCTTATTCATTGGAGATAGTTGATGACAAAATATAAAATACTAAATATTCATTTTACATTAGAAAATGGACAAGTATGATCATTTCAAAATGAAAGAAATATTAAAAATTTGTATGAATTAAACAGTCAATGGAAGTGTAAACTACTTACTATAAGCGTATTTATCTAATAAATAAAACATTAATTAAATATGTGATTAATGAGTAACTTAACAATAAATTTATGACAAGTCCGTTTATTGTAACATTATCTTGTGTAAGAAATCATTACAAATGTATAAATATTAATGGTTTACAAGAAATATTAATGCAGTTTACAGAAATTATTACCAGAACTTAATCCAATAGGAAAAATGTCCTTGCCCTAAAAAACCCCTGTAAACTCATAATGGTGTAAATAGTAACAATGCACAAATAAAGTATCACTTGCACTTTAATTAAAAATTTAACGAATTGACTTCCTTCTTTTAATAATCATAATCTCATCATAAGTTTTAAAAACAAGGAAAATGAAGTGGAAGAGGGTATTTAATAAATTACTTAATTAAAACAGAACGTAAAATAATAAAAAGAATTGATCTCAAATAGTAGAATAAAACTTACGAGATTATGAATTTCTGATTCTCATTAGAATATAGGTGAATTCAAGTTCGGGCTGCTTGGAGTTGAAACAGGTGTCGATGGAGTACCTGGTGGCGATGCTTCCAATGGACAGACCAAATTTCCATAGTCTACTTCATTTTTGCTTTTTTTACGTTTTAACGTGAATTGAGATTTTTTTGGTATCTGAATTACACATTAATAAAAATCATGTTAACTATAAAACCGTTTTATTAAAATGATTATAGTAAACATTAGATAATTGCAATATACTCAACGGGACCGGAAGGTTGCAATTATGAAAAGGTAGAATCAAATCTATCTTATGAAATGAAGATTTTAGCATGGCATTAAGATTTTGACATTAAAGGCATGTGATGAGCTTTAGACCCTGAATTCAAAAATCAAATTTTCTTATTTTTAACTTTAGATGAATGCAACTTTTACCATTATATTTGTTATGTTTTTCTGGTGAACTTTCGGATATAGAAAAGAACTGCGAATAGAAAAGAAAGAGACGTTGAAATGGTCGAGTTCGACAATAGTCGGATCATGTTACAGCCTTCAATGGCGGTCGGTTGTCGAGCGCTATGGGGTGTTAAAAGGAATCTGGGGGGGATATGGTGGGAATGACGATGTTGCCATTATGAAGAAGTCCCCGATGTTGCAATTATCTAATAGTCACTGTGAATGTAAAACTTGTTATACCTTCAAACGAGCAGTAAGCGTTAACGGTACGAATCCCAGAGTACTTTCAATTTCTCTTTTCCTTTGTACAACTTCTCTGCCAAGAATTTGATTGAAATGTGTAGTCAAATGTCTACGAAGAAGAGTTTTCCCCGCGGAAATACTAAGTAATGTAGCCAATAATTCAGACGTAAATCTTCCTTCGTACACCATTAAACCTCCATGTACTCCAGATCCCCTCATATTAGGAGCATATTCTGCTAAATCAACTACTCTAAGCCATTCCATAACTCGATGATTTGTCCAAAGATGAACATTACCGCCATCTGCCCCATTCCCATTTGTAGATCTTCTTTCAAGATTGTCGAAATCAAAATTTAATTCCCGTAGGACCTTCGAAAATACATAAATTATTAAGGTGCTAACAGATTTTAATAGTAGTAATGTTATATGTTGTTATGTATTAATTATTATTACTATTAGGGATATCCATAAGTTGTCAATTTTTTTTAAATAGTTGAGTTAATTTAAGCTGGCTTAAATATATTGATTAGTGAGGATAGATTTTTTATATTTTGCAAAGTTTGAATGTGAATTTATATTTTTTAGGTACGTAATAAAAAAAATTATCTTGAAACAAAATGGCGGACTATCGATCTACTGAAGAACATATGTGGAACATATTGTTTCATTTTCGCTCGTTTTAAATATTACAACATAAAAAGTACCTGAATTCCGCGTCTTAGGCTTGCAGCATGTAATTGTGCATTTACTCCAAGATTTAATAAATCTTCAGTAGTCAGTCTATGTAACATTCTACCATCAACTTTACCATTGTGAAATGCCTCCTTATGTTGTGGTAAACCTATATCGTCAAGCCATCGCAGAACTGCAGCATTATCCATCTATAATATAATAAATATTTGTAAAGTTTATAATTTATAATAACTGCTTAAATTAACAATAACAAATAAGTTAGTCATGTAATCAAGTTTCACTTATAGTTACCTTATCTGATCCAAGGAAATCAGCTCCATCAGATTTTTCTGACTCTATTGCATACAGTATTTTCTTCTTATGAAGAACATTTTTAATTTCCAATTCCTTGTCCATTTGTTGCGGGGAACATTCGAGTAATTTTAAACCAGTTGCTCCCCATCGTCTTAATTCACTTGTATAACATTCCAGTCCTAAATTTGCAAGCCACTCTCCAATTTCTTCCATTGATAGTTCTGCTAAAGGTTTCTGGGTAATTGCTTGTACTCGACAATTCGAGCTTTCGATAATAACATTCTTGTCTTCTTCAGCTAAAGTGAACATAAAAAGAGATAACTGAAGAAGATTATGGTAAGATCATTTTCATATCATAATAATGTTAATCCTCGGATGGTAGTTTCTGGGTCCATTTTGATCCAAACCTTTAAAATCATCATCTATCTTTTTAAATTCTGAATCACAAGTTAAGTTGTTAGTCATTTATTCTAGATCATTTGTAATAAGGTTATCAATGAATTCTGTAGTATGTTTGAAAATGATGTTGTTGTAATCATTCAGCTTCCGAGGGTTAACAAAGTATAGTATTAAAGAAAAATAACGTTAATGACAATTCTAAGTTTGTTTCAATATCACTCATCATTTTCAGTGATTATATTATTTAACACTGTAATACGTGAGTAAAATACAGATTATTTTCTACGGAAGGAATAAGTAAAAATTTTCCATGCATTAAAAATAAAACAGGCTTATGAAATAAATTTTATCAATTGATGAATTACTAGCGCCAAATCGGTATTAAGTTATTGGCCACGACTGCCTGTCACGTAAAAAAAAACTAATAAATAATTGCATTTTTGATAAGCATTTGATAATGCATGCCTAGAGGAAAATCAATCGCAACCTAGAGTAGGCGCAGACAGGCATCTCGCGGAGGCTCCTCTAATGGCCAATGGTACCGTTGTGTGTGCTCCAGAAGTTAAACTGGGAACCTTACCGAACACTACGCCTTTCTTTGAAGAACTCATGGGCCTAGGGAGACTACTATATTGGCTGGTATGCCTTCCAAATTTCTCTCCCTGCAATATATAATTAATGTTTCTTTCCAAATTCATTACAGTGACTATTAAGAACAGCATTTTAAGAAATTATTATGAAGGAATATTGCTTCTTCAATTTTAAGTAATAAATATAATATTGAAGCAACTTAATACAATTGCATGCATGAAATAACTGCATTGTGCTGAAGAAAATGTTGAGTAATCATTGATAGAACTTACATTTAAAACAGGGCTTGTACTGCGAAGCGCAAGATTTTCGTGTTCTAAGCTTGCTTGTCTGAGCTTCATTTCTGATATAGAACTTAGCAATTCCAATTTTTGTGTCTCCAGAGCACTTCTTGAAAGCATTTCCTTTAAAAATAAAAATGATTTAAATGAAATAAAAATGGAAACAGAATACATTAAAATGTAGCTTATTCAACAGAAAAATAAATAACATTTTGATTATTAAACAATTACCAAAATTTCAATACAGCGTTCTCTTTAGATAAATTCAATGTTCGAGAATGGCGAGGTATTCTTGTTTTGTAAACAATACATGTTTCTTATGTTTCTAAGCTAATTCATTTGACGATGTAATAATGTGTTTTTCAGGCTGTGGTACATAGATATGTTGTGTTCGTTTTATTGAAGGAAAGAGTAAAAAGAATATCTAAAATTTATTTTCTTCACTTAAACTTCAGATAAAACAAAAATGCAACAAACAGCACTAAGAATATCAAAGAATTAATATTATAAAAGACAAGTCTAATTCATATTTAAAAAGTACCATAATAATAAAAATAAGTGAATAGAATTACTTTCTGTAATGCCTCCTCCATTCTTCTAAGAGAATCTTTCTTTTCTCTAAGCATACTTTCCAATTCTTGAATTTTATTGGATTGTGCTTCCACCTGTTCTGATAAAACTGATACTTCCATGCGTAAAGCTCCACGTTCATCTTCTAATTTCCTTAAACGCTCCTATGATATTTAAATTAATACCAAATAAATGCTATGAAAATAATGTATTATACTATACCCTAATTGTCACAACTGTTTACCTCAAATAATGCAAAACTTAAAATGTAATTTATATTAAATAATGTTAATCACTTTATGCATTATAAATTTCATTATAGATATATATTCCTGAATTCCATACTTTTAATATTTAATATTTAGTATAATTGTATAATAATATTAATTTAATATTTTTAAGTCACATTACCATTTTCTCATTGTAACATTTAAAAGTAAATCATACTGTTTTATAAAGTATTTTTGTTATGTACACTATCAAATCTGACACGTTATGAATGTGTGTATACCTCAGTTTTTGCTAGACATTCCTCCCACTTTCGAGAAATTTGAAAGTACTGTAGTGAACAACAGTTAGAAGATTCTTTCCTTCTTAAAAAAAGATCTGTTTGCGATCTAATTCTTTGTTCGCAATCTAATCTGTTTCGGAGTCGTCGTTTGCTTCCTGGCTCGAAAGATTGATTGCTTCGATTTCCTTTGTGCTCTTTAGTATTTTCTTGACAACTATGTTTCTTTGCACATAGGCTATTCGATTATATGAGAATATCAATAATATTGAATATAAAAAGAACAGAAAAAGAACAAAGGATAAAAAAACCTCATATTATAAACTGCAGAACAAAAAGGTGAAAAAGTCCCCATGTGAGTTAAACTTGTAGGCGAACAGAGATTGGGCACACTTCCTCTAAGACCAATCATTTTAGTATAACCTAATGGACAATTCTAAGAAACAAAATTTAATTCTCTTATACATTATTCACATAATGTTATCAACAATTCATATTTCAATGTAGTGACTATATACATTGCAATTTCAACTATTTTTTAAAGAAGTATAAAAATTAAATATATTCTTTATTGTTGATCATAAAAAAAGACTTATAATTTATTCAATATAAATATTTTGAGTAACATATAGTTGGAGTTAATATATAAAAGATGTTTAATCAATCAAAATATGTTCTATTTGATTGAATAAACTTCTGTCAAAATCTTTGATAATGAAACTATTTAAGAGGTTATATAAAAAACAAAGAAATAACAATAACAGGAGCACAAATATTTATGAATAAGAAAAATCCGATATTTCATATTATGTAACTTCATAACAATACTTTTCTTACTTCCTCTAATAAACTAAGGCATTTGACTAAATCAAAATAAAGCCTGAACATTTTTATTTAGTAATAAAATGGTTTTCATAAGGTGATTTTTATGATTTTTATCAATAAATAAAATGATGAAAATGCTTTTAACATCTTTCTTTTGAAAGTTGAACAAATAGTTCAATTTTCAATTTTTTCATGATCTCAATAATGTAATTCCATATTGTGATTTTTAAAATTTTGGTTACTACCTGGCAAAAACAGCTGTCAGATTCATATATTTGATGTTCAAAACAATCAACATTTGCAAATTCATCTTCTTCTTGATCAGAATTTGATGTCCCTGAAGAATCATAATCTTCTGAAGGTATACATCTATCATCCCAATGTTTTGTTCTTGATATAGTTTCTGATGAATCTGAACCTAAACGAATTTTGTCAACTAATTTTTTAAAATTTATGTCTAGCATATTATTCATGTGCAAATGGAAAATTGATAGCAATATTTATTAATAAAAAAAATGCTAATGTGCATAAGCAAGATATTTTTCTACAGTATTTGACAATATCAAAATATTAATTTTAATATATTTGTTAAAAAAATTTTATTAAAAAAATTTTTAGTATTTTTAAATGATGAAGACAAATTGTATTTAAAAAGTAATATTCATTGCCAAAATTGTCTTCTACACAATATATTTAAAATATTTAATATTTTTTTTATTATTAATAATTATAATGGATGTAAAAATTAATCTACAAAAAAGTACAAAAGTCAAAAACACATTTTTATGTAAATATTGTATAAAATTTGTAATTTATGTTTAGTTTTTTAAAGAGGAAATAAACAAAAAATATAAAAATTTTTTTAACAATGTTAAATAAAACTTAACATATTCAGAATCCGTACACTTTATGGTGTACGCGATTTTATAATGTTAAGGGCGCTATAAAAACATTGTCGATCTAGGATTATTTTTTAAAATCGATATATATATAGTTATAACTAATAGTCTTTATCTCGAGCATTATTCCAAGAAAAGTAATTCATTTCTGGTGAACTGATTTTTCTAGAAACGGAAACAATTATTAATAGAACCTCTTGCATGTCCTTTTTCTTTTTCTTCCATGATCGACCTTATATCTTCGAAATTGTTGATAAATTTTCTTCATTCACAGGCATAATTCATGTTTATTTAGTTTATTTGAAATCATTCAAAAATAAATAATTTTCTTGTATGAAAAAGATCAGTCGTGAGGAATCTCAAATAAAACGTTCACAACGCGGTTCTGTGAGAAACTAAAATTACCGTCTTAAAATTTCTCAAGATGAGAGTAGTCACGTGATGCGATTTAGAGAGCATAAAGGGGAGAGTTACCTATATCGTACTGCACTTCTAAATCGTATCTAATCGGTGTCTTTGTAACAAATTAACTTAAACGAGATAAATAATAACTTTGAATATAGATTACGTTAAAAATGAACGGAAACAATTTTATAAACAAGTTCAAAGAAAATTAAAAAAAATTTCGTCTCGTTCATGAAGAGTTTCGGAAAATAATTAAATGAAATAAATGTAAATATGTTATTATACATTAACTTTCTACATTAAATATTAAATTTGCATTTATTTATTCCAAAAGTATATATGTTAGTAAGTAATTGTTTTTCTTAATCATATTTGTTATTATCTGCATATTTTAAGATAAATATATATTTATATACATTTAAAAATTAGTATGTTTATCCAATGTGTTTTGTTGTTAGATACTTGAAATTTAATATGGAATCAGGCTGATAAATATCATTTCCATATTCTTTATCAACTCTAAAATGTTTTGCATTATTTGTTCTATAAATTACGAATATCATATTTATTATTATTTATTTACTACAACAAGGCACAAATTGTTGTCATCGTTGGTTTTTGTTACTTTGAGTTATTAGTATGAAAAGAATAGTTTTTGAGAATTCACAATACTAAATTCAGTATTCCAATATGATACTTTTGCAAAAATATATATGATTTAAAGTGTTATTCTTGCGGTCAATTAGTAACATATTGATACACTTGATCGTCAATTAGGTGGTAAATTAGAACATTATTTATACATTATCTGTATTTCAAAAAGAGGTTTAATGTGATATTATAATTCAGATTTATGTGTAACTTGTTGTAATGTTGTTTGTGCAAATACTTTATACCTCCATTATTTACTCTAGATCAGTGAATAAGAAGAAGAAGAAACTTTATGCAAACAGAATACTTATAAAACTGACTAAATGAGTAGGTAATCTTTTAAATAGTAATTTAGAAAGTAGAATAAGTAAGTCAAACACATTACAAGGTGCATTGAACACTTGTGAACATGTAAATTGTAAATCAGTAATAAATTGTATTACTGAAACTAAATCTGTCTTCTTCATTCACTCAACCTCTGGCATATTTATTGATTTAGCATGTCTTCTTTTGACTCACTAATAATGTAAACTTAAAATAAGCATTGCACAAATTTAGAAATAATATATACTAAAGTATATACATAAATATTTAAAAGAAATTACCGGTTGCATCCACTTTAATAAAATTTCAACAGTCGCTGCATCAGGTGTAGAAGAAAGGCTTGGAGTACTCTTAATTGCAGCTACAAGGTTTCTTGTAGCTTCCTTCACAGAATCTTTCCACTCTGCAGTCCCCTCGTTATTACTTTCTATACAAGCACCTGTTTATAGAAATGTTATCAATAATTTAATGTGTAAGTGCCTGTATATAATTTTAGTATAATGCTTGAAAATATCAGAATATTTTTAATGCAATGTGAATATTTCTTAATATTCTATTATTTTCTATAAAACAATTTATGGAAATAAATTTTTTAAGGTCATTCTTTTCTATAAGGTTCTTTAAATAATGCTGTATCAGCATATATGAACTCAGGAAGATAAAATTGTAAGTATTATGTCTTGTTATATTTTTACTCTAGAATAAACCTGCACATACAAAACTATATAATTACTAGTAAATAAACTGTAGATCTTTCTGAATTCATAATATTTGAAAATTTGTAAAAATTTTTTCCTTATTTTGGTCTTTATAAAACAACCTACAAAAATAAACATTTGTACAAAAACTATAGTCTACTAATAAAGTATGAAAGGATGAAAATATTTTATAATATTATAGAATTATGATTATAGAATGTAAACAGATCAGACATGTCGGTATATAACATCTTTTATGCTCTATGAAGCTATTAAACTGGAAATTTATGATAACATTTATTGTTTAATGTATATAATATTTCTGTTAATGGCAAAGTAAAATAAAAAGAAGAACTTACCAGAAATAATATCGTCCATTTGTAATAAAGCAGCTTCTAACATTTTACTGGCCTCGCTTGATGTCTTTGGAATAAAATTTGATTCCCCTGCACGTATTGTAATATCACCCCTTTCTTCACTTTTACCCATTGCTATAATCTGAATATACAAGTTCTTAATGTTTAACAATACACGTAATATGTGAATTTGAATAGATTATAAAATCATTCAAGACTTTAGATGATTAAATTTCTTAATGAATTTATAAAAATGAGACATATATATTTATACATGTATATATATATATATATACATATATAACCTAAAAGTATTTACTTTTAAAACTATTTTTGTACGCTAGAATCTAATTTTAGAGTAAAAACAATTTTCAGAAAAAGTCACAAGTGTTTAATATTTTCAACTGTACGATAAAACTACGAAAACAAGAAAACAAAACATTCGAAGACAGAATACAATGTCAAAGTATTTTAAGAAGAAAGTATATAATCAATCCATCAAATTTATATGTAATAAATAATAAAATAAAAAAGAATTAACTTGATTCTGAATTAACAATTAAATATATTTGATTAAATGAACCTTATTCTATTCTGAAAGTGTACATATATAATGTGTTTAACAATTAATAGAAATGTAAGTGAAAATTTGCATAGAATAATTTTTTATACGTTTACCTCGTAACATCATAATTCAGACGGAAATTTATAGATCACTCCTTTTGAATTTCTTTAAATTTAAAGTTAAATACGTATTCAAACCATAGAACGGCAGTCCAAGAATAAGCAACAGGTGTTAAGAACAACGCCCAATAGATTACCGCCATGATAGTTTTTATTCTTATTTAATATAATAAGTCTGCGTGCATTTCTTTGTCTTTATCCATACATAAACAATAGGATTTTTTAAAGAAAGATAAACAAATTCATTGAAATCTGTTATATACCATATTTTTCTCCGTAAAACCAGTGTTTCTGTATCTTTATTCAACAAAATATACATTTAGTGTATGAATGTATTGTCTGTTTAACATAACATTGGAGCAAAACACAACAAAACCTCGTGACCCTTTCAAAAAGATGACACCACTATAGATATGTCAAAAACTGAGTCTTTAAAAATGTTTTGTTTTGTTTTTAAAAATGTAAAACTTTAATGCGATATTTTCCTTCTATAAATCAGAAAAAATCTAGGATGTTTTCGCTCTTCTTAAATACTTTTGCCTTTAAGGAAATGTTGCAAAAAATAACCTTCTTATAGTTCCTATCTATATTATGTTTTCTGGCATGATTGAGAATGCATAAAATCATAAAATCATATATTGTCATACCAGTTTAAAAGTCTATTAAATAATTTAAACGTTGTCTATGAAAAGTTTATCTTAAAAATATTGTTTCCCATAATATTCCTTAATATGCATAAATTGTGGAAGTTATATTTTAAAATTGCATAAATGGAATAATATAAAAGGTACAAGTAGTGAATCACAGAAATATCTTAACAAATTTTTTCGACGGTAATTAAATCTATGACGAATTTAAATCTACACCGTAGACATTAAATACAAAGATGCGAATGTCACTATTACAAATGGTATCAGTAATGCAGAAGCTGTCCAAAGAATACTAGGCTCTGGATTTACATTGATTTGATACGTTATTCAGTGTTGCTGATATCAAAAATTCTTTATTCATTAAATTGAACATCTCAACGCGACGTTTCAGCAGTAAAATAATGCAGTAACTTAGAACAACGATTGACGGAAATTTAAATACATTCGAACAGAAAGGAGAACAATTTCAATATCGTTCACATGTAATTATGGAAACAATGTAGTAAAATCAAATAAACGATTACCAGGACATAAAAAATAAACAGATTTCAATGATCTAGTTTTTATAAAAAAATGAACAATTTAATACATACTAAAATTCTTCGGCATACGTGATGTCTCCATGTATAATTTAAGATAGAAATAACTCTCTTTTAAGTTAGCTTTAAGCTCAAGAAATTACTTTTTTCATTTCAATATAGTATTTAATTTTTCCCATACAACAAATAATTATTGCCGTTCTGTGCATGCTATGTAATGCATATTGTGACAAGGATTATATATTTCCGAAAATCTGTGTTTTTCACTGGTAGCGACATCCGTGGCAAAATGCTCAAACTGGTAGTGAAATGTTACCGATGTGTGAGTTTATTTAGCCAATGTGTCGGTAACGTCAATTTCTATTTGTTATTAGAAATTGTTCAACTATACATTTTAAAAGTTCTTCTGTTAATATCCATGATATTTTTGAAAATAGACGGTTAGAAACAAACTGTTATAGAATTTTGTCCATAAAAATATTTCAACATTATAATCTATTGAACAATGTAAATAAATATATTAAATAAAAAAACACTCTACAGCGGAGTGACTGTTCTTTTGCTAATATCCGTGATATTCTTTTTGTAAATAGTCAGTTAGAAGCCGTCATAGAAGTCGGTCGATAAAAATATTTCAAGATTATAATTTAGTGAACATTGTAAATAAATGTATTGAATAAAAACTCCATAGTTGAGTGACTGTGGTGCCATCCGTGGCAAAATGGTCAAACTGTTAGGCAGCAAAGTTTGCATATTTATCAAGGAGGTGGAGCAACCTTATCGTTGCGAAAACGGTTGAACGAGGCATTGTTTCTGATGGCGAGGTCAAGGAGATATCGCGACTGACGTCGGTGACCTTTACCAAGCGTGGGATTGTCTTAACAGCACAAAGGTTAATTTTCCTTGAGGAGAGCGTAACTATAATGCCCGCAGGCATCGACTCAGATATCCTTGAGCTAAGAGATTAATAACAATGTAAACAAACGCTGCTAGTGTTAATTAACACGTTGAATGCCATGGGGGTCACCGGTGACCCCCAAGCAAATCGAATTACTATAATTCATTCAATTGTTCGCAAACATTTCTATATTATAAATAACGATACCCATTGCGGTGACATTCAGTTTGATGAACGTGCAATGATAATAATCCAATTCAGTCAAATGATTTAATATTGCATTTTTTCCATTCCGTGTATTTTGCTCTATGAAATCGTGCGACGTTCAACGTGTTAATTAAACTTATTAGGCACAACCGAATACTGTGTTAAAGAAGTACCTCTGCCTTCAACGAAGAATTATTAACTAATTCAGCAACAGCAAAACTGAAACGCAGCTCAACTGAGATCTCAATAAACGCACGTTTCTGGTTTCTACGCAGAAATTTGTGAAATTCAGTTTAAATGATCAGTAGTTCTAGTGTTAACACGTTTACTGCCACGGTGGTCACCGGTGACCGGAGCTTCAAAATTGCTTAAATACAATTACAATAAGAAAACTGATGTCGAATAAAAAATACTTAGTAACACAAACAGTAGTGTACTGTGATACCAAGTCATTAATAATTATTTCTAATACCATTTGCCTTTATTATGAAAGAATATGTATTGTTACACAAAACGTTCGGAATTCTCGTGGCAGACAACGTGTTAAGAGGTTTCGTTCAGGCCGTGTCAGGCGTATACGACCCACACTTTTACAATTAAATAAAATTAAATAAACGCAGTATACATGATATTAAGATGCCTATATTTGACTCTACAATAAATTTTAAAAAAATTTGTCGTTTTTCAAAGGAAATTTGAAGCGTCACACGATAATTATATTTATTAATGACTTAATAGTAAATAATAAATATAAGTAATTTATAATAATAAATATATAATAAATATATAATAAATATAAATAATTTATAATAATAAATATAATTAACGAATAGAAAAGTTAGGAGAACCTTGGGACAAACTGTAAACGAATGAAATCCACGATTGAAGGATGCAAAAGATGCACGTTTATTCGGTAAAATAATGTACAAATAAATAGGTGTTCGTGGAGGATGAATACAGTACGCTTCATCAATCGTTTTCATTGTTTTTACATTGGTGCGCGTAACACATAATGAGTCTCACAAGGGTCAAAAGCTGTCATTTCTATTTCCCTCACATTCTTTTGCTCTCTCTTTCTCGCTTTCACCCTTTCATTATCTTTCCCAATCTCGTCTCTCATTAATTTGCATTGAAATTTGAAACAGGAGCAGGAAAGAGGGGACAGTTAACAAATATCGTTCATCGGACACAAAAATCATGAAATTCTTCGTCAACCTATCGTATCATGGAGAACTCTCGAAAGCATACGAAATTATAGAGTATCGGATAACTTAAATAATCCTTACGCAAACGAAAATACATATCAAACAGTACGTCCAGGCAACTGCAGATCAAAGTTGGATAAGCGACCGTGTAAATTCATTATAAAAGGTGATCAGACGTTGAAGCAACAAACGATTCAATTTAAATCTGTAATCATAAAACGAAAGATTCGATCGTCCGGCGATTACCATTGTCGAACGTTGTAATCTACTCTCGTTTTACCCAACTTTGCCTGAGACCGGAACGTCGTCTTATTAAATACGATGCATCGTGGGCGAGAGGATTGGTAATATTTCTTGCGGAATTGGAGTGTTAGCCATATATAGTGATTACAATTAATATTATACTTTTAGTAGGTATTTTCAACACAGATGCCAAGTATACAGCAACACTATTCCCTTGTTTAAATTCGATCGCGCGGCAATGACGGTAATAATGGAACAGCGAAATAATGTAAATAACAACAACGCTGATAATGCTACTTAACCGGTAATCAGTTGTAAGGTTAACGATCAAAATAGGTCACTCGTTAGAAACGTAAAGAGGTGAGGAGAAACTTTTTTAAGACGTTTCCTATCGTTATCTTTATCTCGTTGATTAAACTGTAACGCTAATTGCACACCTCGATTGATTCGACAAGTTTTCGTTCATTAACCCTCGCAGATTTTTGATGATTTCTTTTAGACGACGATGCCTGGGAACATTCAAATTCTTAAAGTTGCCCGATATAAGGACCGTTTCTTAAAAAGCTCATTACTTTTCGCTAAGAATATTTCTGTTCAAATCTGATGTACATTTTAACATTAGAACTACCCGGCGGTTAAATTGATAATTTTTTTATATAAAGTATAAGAATGGATTTGTTAAGATTTCAATGGGATTATATTTTAGTTTCGGTGTTACCTAATTAGCTAACTTTAACCCTTTGCACTCGAGCGGTGACTCTCAGTCACTTGATTTGATGCAGTAAAACTATAAAATTTGATATTTAATTACACTGCGTACAATGCATCGGTGTGTGAAATGTTGGGCGAAAATAGCTTTGTTTCTTTACTTTTTCAGTTAATTTAAACAAATATTGTCTTTGTTTAGTTAGAAAAATGTTAAGTATTTCTAACGAAATACTTCCGAGCGCCGAGGGTTAATAATTGATAGGAAAAGCCTAATAATTTATCAAGAAAATGTTCTTTCAATAATCATGAAAGCAGAAATCAGATCTGGTAGTTCTAGTGTTGAAAGTAAGGTATGCATTCTTTCGTGATCGACTAGAAAGTACAGTAACAAAAACTTATTCGTTGTGTATACCAGTAAAAAATCTGCATAAAATATTTACATTCATTAAAGCATTTCTATATCACAAGTAGTGTTAAAGATATATTTAAAGGATATTGAATAAGAGCTATAAGATGAAGAATTAAACGAAATCATTCGAGAATCTGGATGAAAATAAACCTAGGCATCGCCGTGCAAGGGTCGATCATCAACGGCTTCCATTTTGTATGTCAATCGGTCTGGCAAGTGGGAATTCTTGAAAGAATTCAAACAATACAATGTAAAACGTGTGGATTTAGAGAACTTTTCTCAATCACGTGTTTGGTTGACATTTTCTTTTGTATTCAATAGAATAATCATTGGTTGGTTGCGCTGTCTACTATTTAATTGTCCCTTGTAGCAATATGGCGGCGTGTGGCTCACGTGACTTCTTTCAATTCCCATCAGTTGAGGGAGGAAAGTCATTAATTATAACGTACACGATATTTCGTATTATTTACGATAAGACACGGGCATTATTCGAATAAAATATTCGAAAAATTATACAAACAATTATGTTTAAAATTTATGCTTTCAAAGCTACGTTCAACAACGTTCCAAAGAATTTTGCATTCACTTATTCAAAGGAACAAACGTTTCTCCGAATTCTTTCATTACTCGTCTGTCAAATAAAAGAATTTTACATCTTATCGTGTAATTTATATTTGAATAAACGCTTTTACAAATAATTCCTCGAATAGTTTTTCATTTATATTTCCCGTATTTTCATTTTAGGTTTTTCAGCAAGTAACTTTATCATTTTCTCAAAGACTGTCTAATATTTTATTCGAATGAAATGGAGACATTCAAATGGGGAATTATCGAAATTATCGTTAAGTCAAATAATTTGCAAATCTATTTGATTTCGGGGTAAAATAATTGTTCCGAAGAAAAACGTCCAACTAACGGCTAAGTCTCGTAAAATAGTGTCATTCCGCGTTCACAACCGAAACTCGCAGTCTGAAAAGTCTCCCGCATCAATAGTCAGTTCAATTGCTAGCTACGTGCTATCGAAAAATAGGCCGTTCATTACGTACTACCCGATCTAAATGTTATAAAAAGGAACGGTGGAAAACTGTAAATATAAGAAACATTTAAACGCGCGATTACTGATCGATACGCTTCTATCGCGATCGAATGTATGGCAATTTATATCGGGATCGTTTCGTCGTGTTTCCGATCCAAGCGGAAGCAGTCTGTTCCAAAAGAATATACAGAAGAATTCCGAGAAATTGATTCTTTTCAATAACAATCACGAACTGATTAATTCATTAATAACCGGAATTACGCGAAGCAAGTAAAGCGAACAAGGGAAACGTATGTCCCAGCAATGTCCGATATTTTCGTTTCTTTTCATAACACGCGAGTTACTATTTAATTTAATAATTTATTTGTTCGAATCAAGTAACACATTTGTCACGTGTCCTGTTTAGAAGATGAAATCATATTGCCGCCAATGAAAAATAAGAAAAATCCAAACAGACGCGGAAGTATGCAGGGTGGAGTACCGATCACTAACACTGAATTATTCATCGGTCCATAATAAAGGAAAACTAGAGAGTTGTAGAAAGTATAAAATCAATATCTAAGATGACGATGTTTTTCATGGAACGAGTGTCATTAGAGACTTTTAGGTACGTAATTTCTATAATGGATACTAATTGGAAATAGTTCAACCGAGAATTATGAAGTTTCATGTGAAATATATTAGAGTTCAGAAAATAGAGCAGTCTTTAAGATGGTCAATCTATCGGTTCTTCATCTTTGAATTATTTATAATTTCAGTCAATTAAACGATCATTATTTGCAAATATTTTCATATTAAAAATAACGCAAGATAAACGTGCAATAATAATAAAACGATTCAATGAAATAATTTGATATTACATTGTTTTCATTTTCTACATTTCGCCACGTGAAATCGTGCGGCGTTCAACGCGTTAAACGATTTACTTTCGAATCATATAATATATAGAGTGTCTTGTAATCGGAGATGCAAGTAATAGACCTAATTCTACGCGGAAATGCAAGTAAAAAATGTAGAAATTTCCTTTTCCGCTTCATTCTCGAGAAAATCCAGCTTGAGAATTTATTGAGCGCGCGTGTCGGCAGAACACGTTCAAACTCGGTTTCTTTCGAAAATGAGGTTCTAAGTAAGGAAACTTTATTCTTATCGACTTACTATTTCATGTAGAATCGCACATTTCTCGTTTTGAAGTGACTAATTGCAAAACATTCTGTATATTCAAGCAATTTCTACTCGACTATTGCGTTTCGAGGAATAATTCAGTGGTAGTGTTTATTTCAGGTTTACCCTGTATAATCGTGTATATTGCATGAGGAATACGGGGACGATTTCCATTCACGTTATATATAAAGTATACATCTACCACATATTTATATTTATGTATACGTATATACATACATTACGTATATGTACATACATATATGTGTGTGTGTGTGTGTGTGTGTGTGTGTGTGTGTGTTTGTTTGGTTGTTTGTTTGTTTATTTGTGTATATGTAAATTAGAATGGGCATTTGAATACATATGTTACGTGTACACGTAACCTCAATGTATCGTTTAATCGTTTCTTTTATCGTCAGCTGTAAAACCGATGTATGAACGAGACACGCTTAATTCAGCTTCATTCGCACTACCTCACGGTTTGATCATCCTTTGTTCTAGATTCGATTGAACATTTTTTAACTCGTTGTTGATCTGTTTCTCGACTATGATCGATACAACTGCTTTATCATTAATAATTCATTAGGAGATCAAAGAATTCCGATTCTTCTTCTATGTTTGTTTACTTCGAGGGTTAACGATTGAAAATAGACAAGTGATATTCAATTTATATTTAAAGAGAATAAATAACACTTGGATTTCTCGAATTCAGTTAGAAATTTTCATCGCGAGTCTGACACGATATTGTAGGTCAACGGGTTAATTGTAAATTGAGAAGTTATTTAAAAATGATCCAACACTAAAACTGCCAGTCAAAATCACTGATTTTCGTTTTCTTATTTCGATATCTTAGGACAAATTAATAATATACGAATCATTGTAGTGGAAATAAATAGTTCCACTTGGATGCTATAAAGAGTATCCAAAGAAATGGAAATAAATTTATTATTACAATTTTTTCAATCATTTTATTACATATCAGTCATGTTAAACCTGCGACGGTTCTAGTGTTAAAATTTAGAAAAACAGTTTTGTTCGATATTTACACGAAACGAAATCGAACCTTTAATCTACATTAATAATGAGATCGGAAAAGTGGAAAACAATGAAATTCAGTTCAACGAAAACAGCGGAATTGGATATTTTAATTTGATTAAATTTTATTCGAATGAAATGGAGATACTCAAATGGAAAATTATCAAAATTATCATTATGTTAAATGGATAATAATTCGCAGATTTATTCGATTTGATTCAATTTGAGGAACAAATTCGAACCGCGAATATTTCAGTAGTGCGGATGAAGCTCTAACCTCGCGTGCTGATACAAGATGGACGCGGCTGATAGAATATGGCGGATCGATACACGAGGATTTCGAAACTGGTGTCGATCGATGATTCGGCCGGTTTTTAATCTATCCTCCCCTTCGAATCTATAAGCGATAAAACTTACTTAAATCGTAACTCTTAAATCCCGACTAACGTTCCTACAGATTTCTATTACAATTATTCGAGCAGTTTATTTTGAAAGTGGCTTAAGTCCATTTTTCGAAAAAAAATCAAGTTAATCGTTGTAACAGTTACAATTCTACATAATCCTTTTATTCTTTAATAGATCTTTAATCTTTTCTAAGTGGACTTAAGTCACTTTCGAAATAAACGGTTCATTTCGTCTCCTAGAAACAAAAAATGCAGAAACGAACGGAAACGTTCGCGCTGGGGAAAAAATTGAGTTTTCTTAACCCCTTACCCTATGATCTCTTCCACGAATTGATAAAACTCTTCGATCGTTAATAATTTAGTAGAGAAAAAATACGTTTACTCTAAAGTAATATTTCATTTATGTAGAAGACAAACGAACAACGCTTAGATTTGTCGAATTCAGTTGAAAATCTTGATCATAAGTCTGACACGATATTATAGGAGAAGGGGTTAAAGGGGACACGCTTGATTGTTTCATCGACTTCGGAAGAAAGGAACGCACCGATTTCTCGAGGGCCTCCGGCTGTAATTAAGTTCGTTTCGTTTAAATCAAATATGAGCCTGTTTAATCGACAAGCGACTTTCAGTCCTTTTGCATTGATCCGGGAGACACGGATATTCATTGAAATTTTCAGATAATTATACGTGTTATTATATGTTTTCCTTTTAGGGAAATGCTTAACACTAGAACTACCGTAAAATGCTCCATTCCCGATTTCTGCTTTCACAACTATCGAATAGACAACGCAATGCTTCACCGAGAAATGAAATTCATTAAGAGAAATTGATTCACCGACACGTAAACTAAATTGTAAATCAACCGAGATACCAATAGATACACTATCGGGATTTCCATTTTTCTATTTCCCATTTTCTATAGAAAAATTACAAAAAGTCCAATTCGATAGTTCTAGTGTTAGATAGTATAATGATCCACTAGTGCGATTATTCTGATCTTCCCGATCACGACGAAACCTAGCGATACATCACGTTTAGACTGCGGAAATTTATACAAATACACGTTCTAACGGAAACGTTAGTAGCCATCAATATTAACACTAGAACCGAACGCGTTACCCACCGATTTCTTCTTCCCGCGATTATTAAAAACACAGCACATATTTTTCTGGGAGTTACCAAAGAAATTGATTTGGTAATACGCAAACTGAATTATGAATCAAAGTCCCAATAGATGCACTCTTTGAGTTTCTATAGAGAAATTTCAAAAAGTCAATGTCAGTGTTCGGTAGTTCTAGTGTTGAATCGAAAGAAACTCGACTTCCTTCGTGAAACGGTCACAATGAAATTAAAAGGTAAAGTAACATATAAAATCGTATAGTTTCTCGAGAAGTCTCGCGGGCTATGAATGCACGAAGTTCCGCAGTCTAATTACATTTGATCATAAACAGTTCGTGGTACACGCAATTCTTTTTATCGATAGTTATGGTCGATGGGTTACACCGGTTCGCCATATCGCTTCAGGTATTGCGTGGAGGTTGTCGCTTCACGATAACACTTCCTCTCCAAACGTAACAGGTCCACGACCGACGCTCAGACGGTGGATATTTATTTAATCGTTTAATTTAAACATTCTTGGACTACATAATTTACAGAGTCGCGTGCGCGAATACATATTTCTCTCTCCTATTAATGATTTTATTTATTAGTCAACATTAATTGTCTATCAATTTTCAAGTACATCCTATAGACTCTGGACTTAGGCCACTCATCAATCGTAGGCTCATATATCCAAGCACGTGTTTCTCTTTTTTTTTCATTTATTTGATCGGTCTGTATCGCAGACGATGCTGATGTTAACACGTTCGCTACCATCGATTCACGATTTGCTTAATCTAACGTGTCACGCGATCGTGAAATATTTCAGGAACAAACTTAACAAAGAGTTTCGATGTTTTCAGAGTTATCTCGAGCGTTCCTACTTTCGAAACTTTATATGACAAAGACTTGTCCTTTTTCACGTGAAAAACGAGATTCGTGGTCGCCACGAGTGCGAGTGACGCTCGTCGCGAACGTGTCCAGTCGCTCGGACGATTTCGCGATGATAAAATGGTTGAAAAACGTGAACGTTGTGTTCGTGCATCGGACACGATGCATTTGTCGAAGAGAAGAGAATCACATTTAACCCCTTGCACTACGATTTACTTCTTCGCTATTATCGAGAGAACTAAGTGCTTCGTCGTTTTTTGTAATTTATTGAAAGAAAGAGAAACATTCTGGGTATTATTTCTTAGCTATCGATACGAATACTGTATTATTAATAATTTATTAGGAAAAGACAGAATTTTGATGCTTATTTTACGTCTATGTCTGCTCTGAAGAGTAATAATTGATAACAGAAGAATAAGTTTATTAAATTCTGTTTGAAATCTTCATCACGAGTCTGACACGAATATGATAAAATATATAGCTTGTTAAATTGCTTTGATAAAGAGAAAAAGTTGCCATATGTATAATAATAATAAAATTAATTTTTTTTATTTATAATTTCAATAATTTTAAGAATTTCACCGTCAGCTGAGAAAAACGTAAATTACATCGCCGAAATGATGAGTCCCAAAGTCTTGACTTTGTAAATTATTCTATCAACCTACTGTATCGTAACCGAAATAATTTGCTCATTTTCATAAATAAATTTCGTGGAAATAATATTCCTTCAGTTTAGTTTATAATAGTTACGTCCTCAAAAATTGCAGAATTAAATTGCGTAAACAGGATCATTAGAGTCGAAATCAATCCTACGGCAAGGGGCTAAAAAAAGTCTTTTCCCTTCGAATCGCGGTCTCAGCGAGATCATGCGAATTGAAATCTCGCTAACTGTATGATAAATTATGAATAATTTTGTGTTCGATCGTAGATGAAGTCGAGAAAGTCGATTAACCCTTTGCACTATGATTTCTTTATCAACTCCTTTATCATTAATAATTCATCGAGAAAAAGAGAAAAATTTTAGAGAACCTACAGTCAGCAACAAAAGCGTTCGAACGTTTATTTGCATATTGCTAAGTATATTTTAAAATTGTACATACACTTATCGCGTGTATATACAATAAATGCAACTTTGTCTCGATAAATGGCAATACACAGAATTTTGTTAACGATCGTTTATTTCTTACCGTCCCGTTCGAATACTTTTGTTGTTGACTGTATGTCTATATTTATATAACACAAGAATAATACTTTATTTTTATTCAAAAGAATCGAATAATATATACTTCTTTAAACTCTGCTCGAAAACTTTACTACGATTATACACACGGCATTATAAGGCAAGGGGTTAATGGAACTATATACACTGAAAATGATTAAGTGCTCGAGTCGACAAATACACTCAGTGCTACCAGAAACGATACAATTAAAGAATGAACTGGAAGCGAATATTGTTGCATCGTGATGGAAAGCTTCGAGCTAAAAAGCTTCGAGTTCACCGCAAAGCGTTACAATTAGCTGCGTAAATACACACGTGTTTTAAATTTACGAAGGTTCAGTCGTCATTTTTCTACGTAGGAAAACGATCGACCCCGATAACCCTTTGCACCCGAAAATGAACTTTAGATCGCCATTCCGTTTAATACAGTGGAATTAAACAGTGTTCAACATTAAATTTCCTATAACGTATGAATACGTTACGCGCCATTTTGTTCATTCCCGTACCAATTACAATCAACTCGTTTGTGTATTATTCGATATGTTTTCGGGATCTTTAATTGCGAATAGAAATACTGCCAATTATACGTAAAAAAACCAACTTTTACTTTCAACGTAAAATGTTAATGAAAGCAACATTTATTTACTTGATGGTACTAGCACATTTTTCAAATATAATCTGTTAATACGTGAAATATTAATAACTTCAATATTAATCTAATATTTAATATTAATATTAAAGTACTAAAATCCTTCTGTTCCGTAACACTAGAACGACCGCGACAAGATGGCGGGTCTCAGTTTTTTTCTATCGCAATCATCGACATCTTAAAACTGTTGAATATCCGAAGTGATTCGGAAAATAGTTTCATTTCAATATTATAATTAATATACAAAGAAACCAGAGAGAATTTATTGTTACAATTTTTATAAGGATATTAATCGTGTTAAACTTTTGGTTGTCCTAGTGTTAATTTACGCGCGATTCTCTTTTATATTTGATCAAACATGCTATGATTACATGTCGTCGATATTTTATCAGATAACGAACATTTCTAGTGAACGAATTGTCGTGTGCAAAGGGTTAAAAGGTCGCTTCGCCGTCAGTCATCCGTAAAATTTACACGCACGTTCGGTTCCCATTCTGAACAGTTAGCAGTGGCTTCATCGTTTCCAGCGGACAAATACGCTACGATCTCGATTTGATCTTCACGGTCGGACCACTCGAAGCGTACCGTAGACCGAAAACGTTTCATGAGCTTCGCGTATCACTAAAGAAGTATTCGACACGTCTTTTGGCACACGTTTACGAGTATACGGGTGTGTACTCCTGCCGCACACACTATCGACCGGAGATGGGCAAAATTTTTCGGATAAAACGAAAGAAATTCATTGGGAACATTATTAATTACGATTGTAGAAATATTTATAAGTACAATCAATGTCAAAAAATCAAGATTTACAATAAATTCGTACGTTATAATAAATAAACTGAATTCTCCAATTGTGTCGATTTTATAGGTAAAGCCATCATCTTGAAATAAAATTCATGTAAACGTTAATCACTTTGTTTTCTATACTTTCGAATGAAAAACCAATTAATTGTATTTTTCTTGTAATTTCTTAACTATGTTTTTAATATTTTCTCTTAATTTTTGAAACGAAAGATTGTTTGACTTTATAAAGAATTTCTTCCAGATGAATAAAAGTTTTGACCATCTCCGTTATCAGCCTCCCTCATTCTTTATCATTGATATTGAATAATGAAGAGAAAGCATAATAAGGTCGATGACCAATGATCTTTCACCTTGGAGTCATTCACGCTCTCGCGCCGTTTCGTAGATTCGTCTCTTTTTTTTCAATTTTTTTGATCTTTATTTCTAACGGGGTGCGATTAATCGCTGTTGAATGAACTACATACAAGTATGCTTACTAGACCGTTTACGATTAATGTAAATATATTGTCGGATATATCAGAAATCGGTATTTGTTTAAAATAATACGTTTGTGGTTGACGATCCGATCTAACACGCCATTAATCGATGATTTATGTAATATTTAAATGTTCCAGCGTTAAGCATTAAGATATTGCGTTCGATGATGAAAATTAACCATAAATCTGAACGAACGTGAATTATTCCGATTATTTTCAACACGTCACTGCGATTAATTAAATAGGCACTTTAAGAATCAGAAAATTGATTTTCTTTTATACCATCAATCAAAAACAACGATTAAACGATGAATTATGCGATACGTAAAATTGTGAAAAATACATATGTATGTTAGATAACGAATTGCAAAATAAAAAATAACAGACGGGAAAAGTTATAAATAAATATTGTTTATTATATTTCTAGTATTTACAGAAAACCATTGTAAAGTAACTTCGAAATGCCTGGTTGCTAAGCGGAATAATAATTTGGTTGTCAAGATGGCGGCGGCTAAGAATGTTTCGAAGGTAAGGAAGGAGAATAAAGGACAGTAAGATTTTCTATTCAAAGTGTTTCCTTTTTGTCCATCATCGAGATATATCGAAATAAATAATCCTCGTTTATATAAAAAGAATCATAACTGTTGGATCGACCATCGACTATTTGCATTATTAAATATTACAGTATACTTCCTTACAATTCCCTTAAAATCTATGCTCTCGACACGCCGAAATAAACAGAAGAAAGAAAATCATGGGTGTTCACGATATTTATTGAACTTTTCACAGATATAAAGATCTTATCACGTCGCGACACGAGATTCCGTTTTCCGAATTATCTCTCCTATCTACTGTCTCACGTTTTCGTCGTTCGATTCGATGGAAATTGAATTTCACCTCGCACAGCTCTTTTGCACGCAGGATCGTTAAAAAGGAACGTGTACGTGATCGATCGATAGATATCGGTAGGTCGCGAAACAACGAAATAAAATACAGTACAAATCAACTTACACGAATATTTTACTGCTTAGTTAATTCCGTTAAGATACGGTACATAAGGAAACATTCAATAGAATTGTTGCGCCCTGAAACGTCGAGTGACATTCTTGACGAGCAATCGGATGACATTGCACGTCTCAGCGACACGTGCCGCCTCGAGGCCATTTTGAAAATCTCTTTACACTGCAAAGTATACGCAATTCTCACCCCTTCTCGAATTCCACGTAGTTAACCCTTTGCACTCCGAATACTTTTGAATAGAATCAATCCTCAACTGCAGGCCATTTTTTTAAAAAGAATTACATCATAAATATTAACCCTTTGTCATATGATTTCGCAACTCTGCCTAATAAATCTACATTATCATTAATAATTTAGCGAAAAAAGAGAATTCGTTGTTTATTCTGTATATAAATGTATTCTAAAGGTTAAGGATTGATAAGAGCTGAATAACATCTCATTTATATGAAAAATGAGTAATATTTAGTTTCGTCGAATTCGGTTGGAAATATTCATCACGAGTCTGACTCGATATTATAGGAGGTTAACCCTTTGGCTACGCGGAATGTCGCGTCAACGCGTATTTCTAAGAAAGCGTGTTGAAACCATGGAAACACTGAATTGAACTAGATTAATACGATACGCATCACGTATTTTTGACGGCTGTAATCTTATATTTTGCACGATGAAAATGAAATGAATCCTATAGATATTGTTATTAGAAATTATAATATACGACGTTATATTTAGGAACTCAAAGACTCGTTGCAGTTTCATTTTTCTAATATTTCGTTTAAATTTATTGTATTGAAGAAAATATAACCGAGGAGACCGTTACTAAAATAAAATATAATACGTGACTAACGGGAGATGTAATTGTTGATTTAGAATTCACTTAATTTTGCTATATCAAATTAAATGGCGACTGCGAATCGCCTCTCGAGTGCAAAGGGTTCATTTCGTACGTCAATTTGCTTCATTTTAAAGGAAAGAAAAGGATTCTCGTTATTCGGGATTAACCGCATGTCTCTGCAGTGGAGACGCAGGGCAAAGGGTGAAATTACGCCGAAGCATCCAGTGTTCTTTTTCGTCGCATGTTTAACCATTCGAAATAACGAATCACCACTGGACCTGAGATTAATCGAAGTATTCAGAGCACAACAAAATTTGACGGATACAACTATAATAAAACCATTAAAAAGTAATTATAAAAAGTTTCGTAATTGCTTCGAAAGCTTATGCTTTAATATTTAACGTTTACCAGCATCACGCTGCATAAAAATTAATATTGTATTAAAATGAAATTTATATATATATATGTATATAGTGGTTCAGAAACAATTGATAAATAAATACAATTAACAATAGCAATCTGTCTCTATTCATATTAATTTCCGTATACAAAATCGAAGAAATATTATTAACAGAATGTTTAAAGTATTCAACGATGTTCAATCAATTATTGCCTCTGAATTGATTTCAATTACTGATTATCTAATTACTTTGTATGCGTATTACACTAGGCAAAATTAACTGCGACAATTGAATTAAAAAAAGAAACACCAACTCCAATGAAAAAACAGCGATTTCGTAATCGATGCTTAGGCATTTTGATGATTTATTAATGCTATAAAATTCTAGAAAAAAGAAAAAACTTAGTCGGCCTTACGTTCTTAAATAAACGCAATTAATGTAACAGCTTCAATGTGAATGATACTTATTATCGTAGATCAACGTAATCAGAATATTTTATATCGCGAACCACAAACGTTTTACGCCGGTAGCACAAGACTATCTCGCGATAACAGTTCCGATGATCGTTTTGTCGTTCGACGTTTCGTCTAGCTACGTATATACAGGACTAGAGTCTTACTTAAAATTCCGCATGCCTGTTCGTTTACCTTCGAAAAATACGTTCTTATGGTCGAGTCTTACTTAAATCATGAGAAAACTTATCCGCTAAATAACTTCAAGGCTCGCGCGTTAAAGGAACAACCGCGGAAACACTGAAAACCTGTTGTCGCATGATGCAATCGGCAGCAGGCAAACATTTAAACGGAACATTTCGAATGTCGATTGGGAAATGGAAAATCGTAGCTGTGAGTCGTTCGCTAAAAGGAACTGTTTCTCGATTTAAATAGTAAAAACATTATATACACGCTATGTATGTTACATTTACCCGAAGGAAACTTTCCTCGCTTTTCCCTAATAAAACAAATATAGTGACTTCATGAAATTCAATCGCGAAACTGAGAGTTCTCGAGTAAATATCTCGTGTCTACAGCATTGATCCCGATCGATGCTTTCAAATCTAATTAATAATCACTCACCAACAATTTCAAATGCACTGATTCGTTATAATTCAATAAATGTACCTATTCGTTTAATTATCATCGAAGAGTCGCTCCAACGATTCGCAGGGAATGCAACTAAGTTTCGTCGTGGGTTGAATGATGAAATTATTATTCGTAATAATGCAATATCAAAATTCAATGAATCCGACGAATTTCCCAGAAAGCGTTAAGCTTGTTCACGAGTTAATTCATAATAGAACTTACAAATTACGATTAATTATGACAGAGTGTCTATAGAAATTTTTATTCGTTCCAACATAGGGGATGATTGACCAGTTTCAACATGGTTATTAATGAAATGCCTTCAATTGAAATTATATTCCGAGTCGCATGTGGATTGCAGTAACAAATGTGGCGCATCGGTTAGAGTTAGCTACCTATTGATAGACCACTAGGATAATACGTTGTTTACATGGTTTGTCGATAATTATAATTATATCGTAATAAGTATATAATAATCATATAATAGTTATATAATGATTATATAATAATTATATAATAATTATACAATAGTTACATAATGATTATATAATAGTTATATAATAATTATATAATAATCAAATCGTATGATAATAATTATTAAACGACAAGATAACCATTATTGAGCTCACCCACGGAATCCCGTATACATTACAAGATCGCTTGTCATCGAGTTACACAAATGAATCGCAATTACAAAAGTGCACCACTGACAACGCTACCCGAAAAACTTAGCTACGTTAACAGGCCATCTGAAGAAAGGTTTCTAGAAAGTCACTATACCTGTTCGATCAACGAATGAGAATAAATTAAGTCGACTCGATTACATACGAAAAACAAAAAAAAAAGAAAGAAAAAGACAGAGAAACAAAAGGAAAGAAACATGCTCGAACGTTACGCGGGTCACCGAGCAGGCAATGAACTCTGAGCATTATACGTGTTTACCTTACGTCTAGAATCCTTAATGGCTACGTGTAATTAGCGCCCACGATAATCGGCGTGGATCTAATTTCGAGTCTTCGTAATCGTACATCGATCGAGCACTATTTCATGGAACACCGATTCACAAACGAATCTCCTGAGAGTCTTTATTTTCATCACCGATCCCCTTGATTCCCGAACACGGACCACGTACTAAGTATCGTGGGCGAAGATCGTCAGCTAGGTCTTAATCAGAGAGTTTTTGGAATTCGTTAAGTTGCCTAAAACGATGAACGAAGAAACCGAAAAGAGAAACAAAACAAAAAGAAGAAGAAGAAGACGAAGAAGAAGAAAATCGTTCGTTTTCTCGAGAAATGCTTCCGTCTATTTCGAAGTTCGTCCGGTGTTCAATGCGTGATTCGTACAGGGTGTTCCAAATGAATAGATCACGACGAAAGAGAGCAGTCATTGATTTCCAAACGTTCGATTCGAGTCCGTTCGAGCGAACGAACTGACGCGTCGACTTTTATAAAAACCCGCCGATCGGTTACATTCACATTCGGAACACCCTGTACGGGAGCGACGCTCGCGGAACGGGCAGCCGGAAATGCGTGGTTCGCCGCCCCCGCGGTTTCGATATACATATTCCCTAAGAATGATTCTCCGCGTAAGTCTTCGTTAATTGAACTATGATCCTTAGACGTTAGAACATTATTGTACCAATTTCAATGCGTGAAATAATCCCGTATCTTCGCCGTCGCCGTACACAGTTCAAGACTATTCTAAGAAACTTACGATTGCGCCCCGCGCAACTCGATCGGCGCGGGGCGATAACAATGGAATGAGATTTATAAATGTACACATATAATCAAATAGCAGTCGATGTTTTTTTTTCTCGTGAATGCACAGGCATAGTTCGTTCGTTTTCATCGTCCCGTTCTGTTCCCCCATCGATCGAGCGTTCTTCGATCGGTCGTCGAATCTCGCGTCGGATCTTCCACGGCTGAGTAAGGAGCTTTTTTCACCCGTTCGAATGATTATTCGGAGTGGATTGATTGTCGTGTCTAAGATTCTGGTGTGGAACATTCGACGAGCTTCGGGGTACTCGCCGACGGTACACGGTACATGATAATTCGGTGATACCATTTGGAATCGCTTGAATTGAATGGAGAAACCTGCTTCGCTTGCCCGCTGTGTTCGACGGTCTGGTGAACGTCTATAGTCGAGTCAATGAGAGAATTAACTGGGAAGATTGAATCGTTTGCTTAACACTTTACCTATTAGATCGTTTTTTAAATGTTCCTTTGAGAACCAATGATTAAGAGATCAGAATCTCTTTATCGATTTTTTTCTGAGTCAATCGCGGTTACAAAAAGGAAGCAATGAATTTTGTATAACTTAATGGAATAATTTTCTTTGTTTGTTACTTAAAGGAATATTTGTAAGTGTTTGTGAACGAGAACTTTTAGCTATTGAATTTTTAAATACCAGAAAGAAAACTGTATTTATTTTTTGTTTAAATAATTAGGATTTTAGGCACGAAAGTTTGCCAATATGACGACGTTCTTCTTTAAAGAGGCTTTGCTTTAATGGAATATAAACGGGGAATATATTAACAAGCTTTTCGTAGGTGAAGTGTTAACATTTCGTTGATATTGTTTGTCTTATTTAATGTTGAATATGTTTCTAATGGTAAATGTGAATTATAAAACTGAATGACCTCATCCTTGTACGGCTTTCGTTTGTTGTTCAGTTTGATTCTCGATGATGCACTTTGCTACTAGAACTAGTGAACGTGTGAAAATTGTAACAACAGTTTATCAAATGTATACTTATTTATAGGGGATCGTATTACTGTCTATAATATACGTAAATATTGGTTTCGAGTAACGAGTTTCCTCGCGTATTGTAGCTTCGTATATAGTTTCTTGAATTTAGGAATGATTGTAATATTTCTTATTTCCCGAACGTCCCTGTAGAGGTATTTTGTGGTATTGTTTCTCGATAGCGACAAGTAACTTATCTTATCTAAGTCGTATAAAACGAATGTTCAATGATTTATGTTAAAATTTTTAGCAGTGTGCCTGGTAACAATGAAAATGTTATTTACAACGAGAAGTTACTAACGAAATTGTTATACTTTTAAACAACTCAAAGATGACACGAAACAAAAAGTTACGCATGGATCACCATGAATCTGCAAGTCATCTATTTTATTGTTCATGTTTTCTTAGATGATTATATAAGTAAAAATACAATTGAAGAAACTGTAACTCCAAATCTAAGCATACAAAATATATTCTAAATAATGCGATAAAAATGTCTGATGCACGTACGTTGTCGAATAAAATGATTATTCCTGTTACTAAATAAGAATAAGATACAGTAAGATACTACTGAGGTGTGTGAATCAACCAAATTTTCACGTGATCACTAGTCGTAGTAATTTAACGATCACTGACTCTACCATAGGTCCGTCTTTCTTAATTAGTAAACAAGTGAAAAGAAAATGAACATACTCCATATGAAGAGACGAAGTTGTTAATGAACAATGAAACATTAGAATCATACAATTTCTCTCGTTACGTAATAATTTAATAACGGTAATAAAAATTAACACCATCTTCCATTTGTAGGCTTCTCAGTCGTTGCTGAAGAAACATGTCTTTCCTGCTGGATTAAAATTAAGTATACGCATACAACAAAGGAAGGGATGCTTGTACTATTTGTTGCAAAACAATAAACAACGTCGCAATGTAAAATAGCGATACATCGTTGAAAAGCATAGAACAATTCGGAGCTTAACATATCCAGAACGACGGTGAATTTTTATAAAATATCACAAACCAGAATTCGATTAGTACAAAAACCTTTTCTTCTCCATTAATAACTCCTCTTTCGTTTAGTAATTAAATAACATTACAATCTATCAATGGATGCCTCTTTCACTTTTAACGTTCCAACAATAATGAAACAAGCTCTCCCTAACTATACCACGCTGTCCTGATTATGTTAAGATGAAAACAATATCGTTCGCATGAACATGCAAGGAACATCTCCAGAGATGCAAATTAAAATTACATTAAATTACATGTAAAATGCATGTCGCGTGTACATCTCTATTTAACGAAATAGATTGTCCCGCAAAAGCAAGAATCGAACGAACGATTCCTTCTTTTATCGGCAAAAGTAAAAAAAAAATGCTATTAAAAATGAACAGAATCCGTAGTCCATCTTATCTCGTGTGCTTCGCGTGTTCTACAAATATATCAGCATCCGCAGTATAATGGTAAACACACCAGTCAACGGGACAAAAATGTGTTTCCACCATTAACGTGTCGGTTCGCCGCGGTTCTCCATTCAAGTCCAATCGTCGATATTCACAGTCTTGTTCTCGAGACTCGCGTTTTTCAAGCGTCGACAGATTTTCGCGCGAATCTGGGCCAGCTATTAATATCGGCCCAGGATGAAGCGTGGCCCGGCTTCTTAAAACAGGAGGCACGGAAATCAGCTCGAAAGCTCGCAGACGCTTATCTTTGATCGACGCGAAAACAATTTAAGCTTCAGCATCCGGCGAACGTAAATCATTCATCGCAACGAGGATTTTCATCATGCGAACAGTATATGCGTGTGTACGTGTGTGTGTGTGTCTGCCAATGGCATCGAACAATCTGAATTCACTGTTTACCGATGAGAGAAAGATCTAAACCCGGAAGAATTTTATGTTTTGTCTACTGTAGCACTCTCCTAGTAACGTACGAAACCAATTTCTTTCACGTAAGTAGCTAACCAACATAAATTCATAATTTATGCTCTCGTTCCCCGGAGTTCATAATCATTCGTGTATTTTACAATACGTATTACAATGATGAAAACATTGGATACCCATCAGTTATTCCCGTGGTAAATATATAACTGAAGAAACAAGGATACTTCGTCCGTGGCAATCACGTTTCAAAATGGTTATATATTTCCCTATCAACCTAAGAGAAGTGATCTTGAAATTCTGATCAATTATATACATCACTTATTACATATATACATCAATCACACGTAAACGAGATGTGGCCTCTCATGGCGACTTAATACTCGAAAGGAGCATGTCTTTTAGAGCGGTTCTCTCAATTGGAATTGAAATTTTAGATTGAACGATTCGAATCTTAAATTTCCAATATAAATACAAGACGTTAAGATTAAGAGTTGTCGAATATGATTAGTTGAATCTATAAACCGATCACATAGACGCGGAACAATAAGACTCTTCACTCGAATCCGAAGATATTAAATAAATCTTAAATAAATCTTAAACGCGAAACGCTAAATACAATGTAAAAATCTCGATTTATATACAGTCGTTCGTCTTTTATCAATGGGACGCGGGTGAAAACAATCTGCCATGCATGATAAAATAAAAGTGGCCATGAGTGGACACCGGTTTTTAGAATCCGTTACCGTAGAAGCCTTTAAAAAAATGTCTTTTATAAGCGTACGTTCGTATGAGTCCAACAGGTGCTGCCTTTATTCTCCCTCAATTTTTACAAAACTACAAACTCTCATGACAAATGAATTCGAGAATATTGTTCGACACAGGGGCAACAACTACAGATACCTCGGCACATCGTAAATCAAATAGTTTCACCGTGAAACGTTTCCCCATAAAAGGATACGCCCTCCTCGCGGATGTCTCCGACAAGATTCTGAACGTGAACCTTGCGGCATCCAGAATTCCCTTTCTCTCCCTCCAGCTTCTTCGCTCGATGACGAGGAACATAATCATCGGTCAAAATCAAAGTTAACAATCATTCTATAAGACGACGTGGACTAGCCAATGATGACCTAAGGCAATTTACTTAACAAATCGTCCTTATCGTGGATTACACGCTAATTTGGGTGTCGCGAAGCGAAGTCGATAATTGAATTCCCTGTCAGTAATGAGTTAACAGACTGTTGGCCTCTCTACTCCGTTTAATTTGGATCCTGCAGTCACTGGCTGTGATATCACCTGACCCCAGGTCTGGTCGGCGGAATCGCATGCAGTTATCGTTCACTGAAACGCGGGCCAGACCCGTGCGCGGGTTCCTTATGAGCTATGTATTCTCTTGGCGAGCTCTCGCCATGACTGATTCCCCTAGAAACTGGAGGACCGATTGCCCGACAAAAATTCTTCGTGTTCGGCGTTTTCGTCAAGCAATCGATGCCTTCCCTCGTTCCCTCTCGCCGTCTCGTTTCTCGTCGATCCTAAATTGATGGGGGTTCCTTGTCGCAACGGTGCACAAATCCGTGCTGCTGTTGGGGTCATCCGCTCGAGTGCTCGGGAAGCAGTATGCTAACCGATTTACGATTCGCCGATCCGTTGGTCATCACGTTGCCCGCCGCCAGGGCCGACGGAGGTCGATGCGATGGCGCGACCACACGCACTTCCGGTCTAGGGGACGCTTCTCTCAATGGGCTGCCCACGTTTGCTAGGTCGTCCGAGTTCGCTAACGCGGTGGGTCTGAAATTCAGAGTATCAGATTATAACCTTCTCCCCTTTACAATATGTATTGTTTCGTATGAAGCTTGATATATTTCATCGTAATAAATTAACCAGTTAACTGTGTTTCACGAGTATACACGTCACCGTAAAGCTTCACATTATACTAATTTTTTCACCGATGAATTCTTTAGTTTTTCACATAAACATGTAATTCTTCTTTGTTTCGCTTTGATCTTTCATTAAAATATACTCTACGCGCATTCGTCCTGCGTTCGATGAATACACGCTCCAGTTTTTTATTTTATTGCGCGCAGAACGAGAGGTTTTTCCAACTAAATTCCACAGTTAACTGGTTAAGAAGGAAATCAATTTTGATGTTTATGTCTAACTCGACTCCAAAGGTTAACGATTGCTAATAGAATAACATTTACTTTATATTTAAAACGAATCAATAACACTCAAATTTGTCGAATTCAGTTGAAAATTTTCGTCACGAGTTCGACACGATATTGCAGGTCAAGGGGTTAAATTAACCTTTTGCACTCGGAAGTTTTTCACTAGAAATGTTTCACATTTTTCGACCAGGCGAAGACTATATTCCTTGAAACTAACTCGAAGGGAAATCACAAGTATATCGAGGAATTCCAATATTACACGTATCAAGGCATTATAGAAAATTTAACATTAAATATCAGATTTTATAGTTTTACCGCGTCAGATCAAATGGCGACTGAGAGTCGCCTTCCGGTGCAAACGGTTCACGTCGAATGCCAAAGGATTTCACGTAGCAAACTACATACAACTGCGTACAACTTTTTTTTTCTGTTTTGCGTTTAGACACACACCTCTGTGAATATACGCCAGTAGCTAAAGAGTTAAGCAATCGATATATAATTTAACTTCATCCGCTGAAGCTTTTGCACATTTCAAAGAATCTTCGGCCGAAAAGGGTTAATCAATTGACGCGTTTCGTTAAATTCTCTGACGCGTTCACCGCTGAACGAATGACTCATGGAAATTAGGAAGTTAGCCTGTCGTGCAATATCGTGTGACTTGTGAACGTCGACGCTAGAATTCGGATGGTAATGAACGTGTCAACGCGTCCTTCATTTTTTCTCATTGACTTTTCTGTGAAAGTGAACAAGACGTGCCCCACAAAAATGCTGAATTATGTATATTGTCACATGCCATTGGGCATTCCGCCAAAATTGATGGAAGACTGGATAAACAATGAAGCTAATCGATGGGAAATTCTGTCATAAATATTGAAGCTTATGTGCTCTGTAAACGGTCTAACCGGGAGGTAGCTATTCTGTCATAATTAAACCTGCGCACACAATGAAGCCCAAAGGAGGACGGTTGTCCTATTTTGAAATTCATCGCGATGGAAACGTAACTATTCAACTAACGAAGAGTTTAAACATCGAAGAATCAGTGCTAACGATCAAAACAAACAAAGAGCACTGACGTTCCTACGTATATTTTTAGACTCGTAGTTCTAGGAGTAGACACTTAAGGAAAATGTATCATTTTTATAATTAATTTTAGAGATTTGTATGAAATTTGATTTCAGAATATTCGTCTAACTGTTTATAGCTTTAATTTATTAAATATTTGTCTTTACAGCTTGCATAAACACGTAAATTAACATACATATAAATTCTAATGATTGAACTAAATTATTAATGTCTTATCTAAATAGATTACAGGATTATAAATTAATTGAAAATAGTTATTAACAGTACTTGCTAATTAAACCGTTGCTTATGGAAGCTGATAGTCTGATTAGCATGCTTTTTTCAGAATTAATTTCAATCTCGATGCTCATGCACCGCCGGAAATTAGCGAGACCAACACCAATTACGTTGCAAGAAAATTAATTGCGGTAACAGTATTACCGAACTCATACTCTGACACTGCGTCGCATGTCTACCACACTGTCATTGATTACCACGCGTGGTATAGCCGGAAGGCGAATAGAAAAGCTCCGGTACTAATTAAAAAGATATGTGTGATTACGATAAAACTGTTTTTCGCGATAAAACTATAGTTTTTCCGTTTTCTGTTTGCTAAGGTACTGGACACTTTAGTCTCAACATTATTTCTTAATTACGCTATTTTTATTGAATAATTTTATCATTGTATTATATTACTGTTTATTATTAGTATATAATATTATTATATCACATAATAATAATATAATAAATATTAACTAAAATATAACGAGTATTTTAGTTCGTTTCCATTGTCCGCGCGACTGATACGGGAATATTTTTGAAAAGACAACCACCTATATTTATGTTTTATTGTAACAAAAATAAACTATAATATATATAATTATTATATAATAATATAATTATATAATATTCCAATACAATTTTATTATTACTTAATAATTATCATATATATTATATTCTTCTTACAAATATAAAAAGAGGTGATTGTCTTTTCGAAAATATTCCTGTATCAGTCGCGCGGACAATGGAACCGAATTGAAATACTCGTTTGGGCGTGAAATTTTAGCGAGAAACAGGTCAGTCTGAAAGAACTCAGCTGCAGGTAATTGCGAATTTACATGTTCCATCACGCGGCCAATGAATAAACTATCCGTCGTTTCCTTTTCCGTGTCTCGTTCGTTTAGTATGCGACAAAAGGCAGATTCCGTTTTTACATTCGGCGCATTAGCATCGAGCATTCTGAAAAATATTAACGAAGCCGTATCTCGATCGATATTCCGTGATACGCGTTCGCTTTGATCAATATTCATGGTCCCGCGGATGCTTCGAGCGCGACGCGATATGCGGCAAGATAAACGCGCAGCATAAAACATGGACGAACAACGTTTATGGAGCGACATCGGCCCGCTTATTAGATTTTCGGCCGGGAATCGAAAATTCGATTACTATCCTACACAGCATTATCACGGCTGCGCCGTGGTATATCGAAAACGAGACACTCCATCATGGTTTCGACAGTAGCACTGTAAAAGAAATCGCAAGGTTCGATAGAAATTATTTAAGGGAAGACAACATAGAGGCGTCTCAAAAATTTTCTTATTAATAACCATCAAGTGGGAACTTATGATTTTTCCTCTGGGTATAAGTGCGATATTTTTCCTAAGCCACAGTGTTACAAAATGGCGCAGTTATTCGCTAGCTTCGTAAAACATCCATTGTTGCTCGACTCGATCGCAAATAACTGAAACATTCGAAGACAAGAATTTTTGTGGATTTATAAGTAGAAATATATTACCCAAAATGTAGCGTGTTTTTTGAAATTTTCATTATCATGGAAATGGCGAGTATTTGAAGTGCGAGAACCTGTTCTTACGCCAAAAAATTAGATTCGACTATTTATAAAATATTAAGTAATTGTGATATTGAACAACCCATACGATACGTGTTAGATAATATATTTCATTGTAGTTGATAGAAGACTGTTTTAAATAATCATGTTTTACGTGGCATTAATAGTCAGCTTCATTTTTATTTCCTGTGTCATAAGACCATTAACTGATCATAGTAAATTATGTTTAAATGCCAAAAATTGTTTGGAATAAGTGCACTTATGGCTGTTAAGTAATATAAAGTAAAAACTAATGCACATGAGAAAATAAGTACTACTGGTACATTAAGAAAAATGAAAATAAAAAGTGTCATCGGTGAATCGTCATAGTTAAAAATATCTATTATGATATATATTTCGAAAACTAAGAGAAAACTACGATTTGCTCAGTTTTACATATCGTTTGAAATAAGGTACAAATGTTCCTTTTCAGAAGTGTGACCTAAATACGAGCAATCCTTAGAATATGCTAAAATAAAAGTAAATAATACTTCGACTGGCAAATATTTAAATCTCCTCTACACCGTGTCTTTTACCTTACAGACAATTTTATCCAACAATTACCCCTTTGCACTCGAGGGTGACTCTCAGTCACCACCTTGATGAAGTAAAATTACAAAATTTGATATTTAATATTGAACCGTGTACAAAGCATCGGTGCATGAGTTATTGGAATAAAAGAGCTTTGTTTCTCAATTTACTTGATTTCTCTTTGAATTAATTTCAAAAATATCATCTCCGTCTAGATAGAAAGTGCTAAGTATTTCTAACGAAATACTTCCGAGTGCAAAGGGTTAATGGACACTTCGCAAATTATTCCGAAAGATTAATGGAAAAAATATTAATTTTTCAGCTGCTGCGAAACGAATCGAGGGAAGCAGAAGACGAGCACCGCGAAGAGATAAGAGTCGTTATCCAGCAGTAACATAATATACGACCAGTATTAAATGAGCGCCTTATTAAACCACAGCGGGAAAGCGGCGCATCTCTCTTATCCGACTCGGGTCAACACATTTTTCTTCGTTCGAGCGAATTCATTAAAGGAGACTTACAAATTCTTAAGGCCGCATCGCGAGTTTTCTTTTTGCGTTCGTGTATGTACACAGGGTTATCCTTCATTATTCATTTATTTGTTGATCAACATTTTGGAACACGCATTAAAATAATAGCCTGCTGATATTTATGCAAACTTCAATTTGTAGGATCATAATTAGATAATAGAATTATAGAAATATTTCCTTTTAACAGAATTTATAGACAGCACTGGGAAAACAGAATTCCAGATAACAGATTTGCCTAACAAATATCGAAGATATGAAACAAATAGAATTATGGTTGAACATAGTTCTTGCAAACCAGTTTTATAGATAGCACTGGGAAAATAGAATTATTATATAAGTGTTATACTTGTTAATAAATTTTACAGATATACTGTGGATGTTTTATTCATTTTTTTTATATAGTAAGCATTTCGTGCAATTTGGAACTTTTGAATTTTCTAATAATATGTAATTTCGAGATTTTCAGATGAAAATCATTCGAAGGTCACGGTATAGTACATTCTTGGAATGATCTCGAGATTTTGATCTCATTTATTATCAATAAAATCCTTGATGATCTTTAGATGACTTTCACTTTAATGGTTTACTTTCCTCTTCGAAATATAAAAAACTTTTTATATCTGAACGAATAAAAGAATAATTAAACATGGTAGATTTAAGAGGGCCGTTCTGCGCAAAACACGAATGTGAAACGTGTAAATAAAGCACGAGATACAGTTTTAAATTCAATTTCCTTTCCATTTCAACGTCAACGCTATCAGAAAGGGTAATCTTTGATTCAACCGCAATCTATGAAAAAACTATCAAAGAAATACTTTGTTTTGCATAAAATTCTGCACTCCACTTACGGCAGGCAGTGCGAAGTCTACTTTCTTTTAAACAAATGAAATAGGTTAGTACTTTCAAAAGTAAATCGCTGTATTCTATATCCAACGTTGCAAAACTCGTCGTACAAGAAGCGACACGCGGAGAAAAGTTCGCATTGTTTAGTTTTATTCTTTCGAGTGCAAGAGTAGGTTTATTGAGACTTCAATTGACTTACAATTCTTTAGTAACTTCTCAAAGAAGTATCCACCTTTCCAATAATTACTAATACATAATTTCAATAATTACTATATAGTAAGTATTAGTAAAACAAGAAACCACGGGTCGATTTGATCCATCTGGTACTTCTAATGTTAAACCTTTGCGCTCGAGAGGTAACTCACTCACCAGATTTCATACTATAAAGTCTGAAACAAACTCTAAACTTTGATATTTAATATTACACTTCGTATAACGCATCAATCTGTGAAATATTGAAATAAAATAGCATTGTTCCCTAATACACGTGTGATTTCTCTCCGAGTTTCACGAAATATCGTCTTTATCTCGTTAGAAAATCTTAACACATTGAACGCCGGCTAAATTTCAGCTACTAGAAACGGGAGTGTCGATGAATATAATTTTATATTTTTAGACATCAATCAAACCGAAATTTGTAACTTGCGACAAAGAATAAGGAATTCGATTTTGTCATATTAGTTTGGATTTGTGTCATACATATCTAAAACGTTACATTAACACATTGTCTTAAAATACTTCTACTGAGAAACTTCCGAGTGCAAAGGGTTAAACAACTGTAGACGGTAGAGTGTGCAGTGTGGCATTGACGAATCAGCACGAGGAGCAACTCGGGTTGTACGACGAACTGAGAAAAATCGGCGTTCTGCCTGGTAAACCGACGTTGACGAAGGTTTCATGAAACCAAGGAGCCGACGCGTGCATCGAAACATGTCTCGACGCGTGCAGGGGCCATAACGAATGAAGAAAAATTACCAACCTGTGTTGCGGGGGCGGCGTAGGCGTTCTTGATAGAGGAAAGCTGGCGACTTCTCTCGTCACTGATAGCGAGCGAATCGATCCAAACGTTTGGTCCGGAGATAAATTAGCACCGACGCTTTGCACCATCCCGCTACTGAAACAGATCGATTTGTTCACGTCATAGAAATTCATGTAACGGGAAACGAACAGCATGGAAAACAACTTCCCTGCGACACGAGTGTCACAATTAATTTGAATTGAAACGACGAAATTCTGCGAACCTTTAATGTTTTGTTTTCCCAGTGGGATTGTTATTGAACATTTGAAACCTGCTGTTTGAATGTCTGAAAGATGAAACGGTTTCTGAGTGGAAAATTGTTGCAACATTGTTTAGTATTTTGGTGGTCCAATTTTACAGCTCCATTATATAATTCTGTTTAATGTATTTTAACCCTTAGTACAAAATGTGGATGTGTAAAAGATTCTAATAATCTTAAAGTTTCTGAAAGATTCATTAAAATATTTAATACTATGACTGATACAATATTGAAGCCTACAGAGAAGGGGAATAAAAGATCTAAGAAATGTTACAACATTGTTCATTTTCGTTAGGGATATTGAAAATTGATTGGAGTTGGTGATAGATCACAAAACCATCTGGAGTGCTAAGGGTTAACATCTGGAACTTCGTTTGTGTTTTAAAAAAATGTAACTTCTATTGGTAGTACCTTGTAAAACGACACGTATTATTCTTTGTTTTATAGAGTATTTTGATGTTTCCATTCATTCATTTGCAACTGTTTGTAATTATTTCTTTCATTGAACATTGGTAACTAAGAATACTTGAGAAATCTTCAAAACAGTTTAGTTTCCGAAACGTCACTGAATACAGATTATAACAAACACAGTGTATTCCTTCCCTTAAATATAAATATTAACTGAAATAGCACAAAAGAATTATTGAATTTAAAATAATTATTCAAATGAAATTAATAATTATAAATACTTATTTACATGAAATTAATAATTATAAATACTTATTTAAATGACATTAATAATTATAAATACTTATCTACATGAAATTAATAATTATAAATACTTATTCAAATGAAAGTATTAATTATAAATACTTATTTAAATGACAATAATAATTAATACTTCCTTAAATGAAATTAATAATTATAAATATTTATTCAAATGAAATTAATAATTATAAATACTTATTCAAATGAAATTATTAATTATAAATACTTATTTAAATGATAACTCTTATTTAACAATTGGAAATGCAAATATCATGAATACTAATAGGCAGTAAATTGAAAATAGAAGGCAGGAGAAAATAGCGAACTGAATATGGAATCTGCTCCACGCTCGATTTCAGTCTCTTAAGAACACTTCCCTTATTCAAAACACAAACTATGTCCTGTTCGGTTCAAGTGTCTGTATAGTGGGCGCACAGCCAAGTTCTAGTCCGCAATCTGAAAAGGTCACGGCGTGATAAGAAAGAATTCCATATTGAATTTTACAGCCATCACATTTCGTTGATTCGAGTGGTTTCTCGGCAGCAATTAAGTAAAATTCTTTGCACGGCCATTCGTGTTCAGCTTCGTACAATTTTTCTCGAGGAGTTAATTGCCGGTTGATTGAAAATGGCGCACAACGGAATACAGTAAATACCGAAACTCTATTTAAGAAGAGAAAGTTCTGCTGCTCCGCTAGCGCATTCTTCTTGACACGTGATACGTTTTATATAGGCAAGAGGTATTTGCAGCATTCAATTGTAGGGTGTTCGACTACAAATGGGTTTTAGGGCGCGGTATTGCACGCCGTTTAAAATGAAAATTAAGGGTAACCGAATCCCAGTCGAGAATTAACAATTAAACATTTTTCTGAACTACCGTGATCCCAAGATAGTGATGCGCGCGAGCCAGCTCACTAGCAACACGAACAGTAACCTGCCGAAGATAGATGTTTACTTGGAAGCTATTAGGTTTAACACGTTGACTGCCACGAAAATTTCTAGCGTTTTGTATAGTAATACTTATTCTTTAATAACAAAGGTAAATTGTATTGAAAATAATTATTAACCAGTTAACTGTGGAATTTATTTTAATAAAATAAAAAAAAGGAGCGTGTACTCGGCGAACGCAGAACGAATGCAAGTAGAGTATATTTTTAATGAAAGATCAAAGCGAAACAAAGAAGAATTACATGTTTATGTGAAAAAATAAAGAATTCATCGCTGAAAGAATTAGTATCATGTATACGATGATGTGTATACTCGTCAAATACAGTTAACTGGTTAATGATTTGGTATCGCAGTAATTATATTACACTATTATCTAGCTACTTACGTTACTAAATATCATTATCTAACATCAATCTTTTTATTGCAATTGTTCTTTAGCAATTTGGAATCTCCGGTCATCGGTGACCACCGTGGCGGTAAGGTCAACGTGTTAATTAATTTGCTACTTCTGTATTCAATCGATTACAAATCTAGCTTTACACTAGAATTACCGAGCATTTAACCCTAATCGAACCACGATGTGACTTTGTCACATTTGAACTTTTCACTTAAGTTTTTTGATCATTTCATATTGCATTTCCAAAAGTTTCTTGGGGCTTTTAAAATTTGGGTCCTATAAACAAAAACAATAACATTTTAATCATTCCTTTTATTCTCATAAGTGACTGAGAGTCACATCGTGGCGATTCGTTATAAAAACACGTGGTACGATTAGGGTTAATATGATTAGTATGTAATCCCTATAAAAATTGCAACAATAGATTATTCTCAGTTTCTTCAAACGTTCATTATAGTACTCAAGTGATACTATTTATTTTCAAAATTATTTCGAATATTCAATGCTTTGAAGGTATTACTGATCGCTGAACAAAAAGATCTGAACCAGTTATTTTGACTGTTACGTAGTTCTAGTGTTAATCATTTTATTATCAATGGCTTCTTCTCATAAATTTAGATTACAATCTAAAATCATTTACGACAAACTTGTATCGAAGGAAAGTATACCACAATCTTCTTATAAAAGATAACATTTTTTAATGGATTGAAGATCATCAAAAATAACAATTCTAATCCATTGGAGTATCGTTTGATTGATTATATATCTTGTTTTGGAATTATGCAATCTTATTTTCATTCAGTTTTCCTTACAATGTTGATATGAATGATGCGAATTGTTATTATTAGATGGCACAGCCTGTGCGTATGTCACCACACCTTTCATTCCATTGATCACGACAGAAACACATGATCAAGTGTTAGTCAAGTTTCATTGTTAAATTGTGAAATAGAAATTATAAAAAGCAGCTTCACATGCATCGAGCAGGATACCATGGAAGGCTCGGATCAATACCCTCTCCAGAGCAGGTAGGAACTTCTATAGCGATTCCCGTCTGGACTCGATGGAAGGGAAAATACTTGGGCGAGGTGGATAGTTATCGATATACAGGGTGTTCTGTCAGATCTCGTGCATCTGAATATCTGAATTCTATTTAATGAAACGAACAAACGTACAGCTTGCACAGAGTGCCACTGAAAACATTTCTTTCAATAATCGCAATTGAAAGACATTGATTTCTATTTTCAGTACCGTTTGAAGCAGTGTTACACAAAATTTGTAGTATTTACTGTGTATTATTAAAACAATACATTAGACAAATATATTGTATTCTTGGTGCTAAGGTTACACGCGTATTTCAAAATCTAGCGAATAAAAGTAAAGAAAATAGTAAATAGAATGAGTAAATAGAAGAGAGTGAAATAGTAAATGAAATTAGTAAATAAAAGTTAATAAGTAAATACAACAGTAAATGAAATAGTAAATAAAAGTACATAAAATATTTTCTATTTCAAATATTTCACCCAGACCCAGGAATTATGACATAGTACAAGCAAAAATTACTCCATTCACCGCGTTTTTGGAACGGTAGATTGCTACCAGTGAACCCTAATGTGCCAACCTACGCTGATCAGCGTACTATCTAGCATTTTTTGATATTCACCCGTACCGCTTCCATCGAGACCCCTTGTATATCCAAGCGAAACCGAGCATTTCGAGATGCCGACTTATGAATTATTCAAAATGAGGTGGCACAGCAGAATGTCGAAGTTGTAGCCGACAAACCGGCTTCCCCTCTGTTGCTAATGCATTTTCTCTCGCCGAATTGCCCGTAGTTTCCGCGTGGAGAAGTTCCGGCAAACTTGTTAAACCTACGCGTTCTCCTCGTGGGTTTTAATGCCGTATCGATGCCGACTTGTTAACAGAACTTTTAATTGCGAAAGAATCGTCCCCGCTTGCTGGCAAACCGGATAAGAGTCACGCTCGAGCGAGCCGCGGGGATTAATGAATCTCGACGTCCGGCGAATGCCTGCAATTAGACGATTAGGAGGCGATCCCGATTCAATCGGAAGTCTAGAAGCCATTCTCGTTATACAATAGACGCATAACAGCGTTTCACTTGGCGGGGTGATTAACAACGAGAAACAAAGGCTAGATGTGATTAATGAAGTGGAAAGGTTTCGGGGGCCGTTTTAAGAGTTTCGGCAGTGAAACAGGAACTATTCAATTTAGAGATTAACGACGTGAAATAAAAGGCAGAGAAAATTAATAGAGAAAGGGTTGAGCGCCATTTTAAGAGTTCTAGTAGTAAAACTTGGAAATACTCAATTCGACGATTAACAACGTGAAATAAAAGGTAGAGAAGGTTAATGGCGAAAAAGGATTGACATTTTTCAGTTTTGGGGGTAAAATTGGAAATATTCGAGTCAGAAATTAACGGCGTGAAATGAGAGGTAGAGAAAATTAATAGAGAAATGGATTGGACGCAATTTTTCGGTAAAATTGGATATATTCCTAATATTAATGAATTAATTTATATTAATAAAAATGTGATACTCTATATTCTTCATTCTAAGAATCCGGCGACATTAAGTATTATGGCACTAAAGTTAGAAAATATTTAAAAAATGGAACGATTCATTTTCACTTGTAACTTACGTGTCGAAAAGGCATTGATAAAAATCTGATAACCCTATATTCTTCATTTCAAAACAAATGCTGTTAAGATTTGTTCTAAATGTTTCGAGGCACTTGAAAATCTAGGTTCGTGGTAACGGAACGTGTCGCGTCTACGCTTAACGCGGACAAACGGTGCTTCCAGTCACTGATGAATTAATTTCAAAATTACAGCTTCAGAAGTTGGCTTATTGTCACACGGTTTTGGGAAACACGCGAACTTCCCGGAATCCTGGTTTCCAAGCTCAATAGCGGTTGACGTATCATAAACCCCAAGACGCAACGCTGCAGTTAACGGGTCCGCGCGACCCCTTTAGGCTTAATCCCTGGCGGGTTACCTCGTAACGGATTTCACCTTTACATGCAGTACCGGGAACGGAAGCTCTATCAGTTCGTCAAGTGACTGGTTACAACTAGCAAATTGTATTACCGTCCCTTGGGCCAGTTTATATTAACTTATTTGCATCGGGATTCTTTTCCCTGATGTATTCTTTAGCACGTTGACAACTCTGGAAATTTTCAGTGTTTGTATAATGTCACTCATTATTTCATAAGTACAAATCGCGTTAGAATTGGAAATTAATGATTTAGTATGATTGTTCTTAAGGTGCACTGTTATTTAGTTACTTGTGCAAAATATTTTGAGTGTTTGTATAATGTCACTTATTATTTCATAAGTAAAAATCCGGTTAGAATTGGAAATTAATGGCTTAATATGATCGTTCTTAAGGTGCACTGTTATTTAGTTACTTGTGCAAAATATTTTGAGTGTTTGTATAATGTCACTTATTATTTCATAAGTAAAAATCCCGTTAGAATTGGAAATTAATGGCTTAATATGATCGTTCTTAAGGTGCACCGTTATTTGGTTGTGAAAAATATTTGCATTTGACATCAGTTTTCTTACAATTGTTTTCGAGCAATTGGAAGACAGGTATTGTCTTTGATAATAAATTGAAAAAGAATCCTAGGATCACTATAGAACTAAATTTCTTGGTTAGCTCACGCAGTTGTAAATAGAATTTAGAAATAAAGGGAAGATTATAAGTCTACGTTTACTGTGGAGATTACATGCTTACACGAGAAAGATAATATTTAATTTCGACTTGGAAGAAGAGAATAATGTTTATGTTTGTTAAATTCAGTTTCTAAACTTCTCTAGTTCCATTCAGTGTTATAAGGCTATGAATTAATTCCTTTGTCATTTTCGTCACGGTTAAACTTTTGACAATTTATGGATCGAATGTGTTATCTTTATTTTGTCATCTTCTTATAAAGTGATGAGATCTTTTATAAGAAAAATCTTGTTTCAGTACTTTAGTCGTATCAACATTGAATTATTGAAAAATAAATTTTCTATTTCATGTTTATAAGAATTGTTGCCTGGATTATTTTGTACGCATAAAATAGTAGAGAGAATTCGACGATCTAACGAAAAATGAATTATTTCTTCTTTTTAATGCTGATTGTTTTATTCGAAGTGCGTTCTGGTTTGTTGAGATGTGTTTAATGTGTGCAACGGAAGGTCATGCAATGCCATGGATGTCTAACAGAGCTGGGTCAACGTGAATAGCTCGTTTACTTCTAACTGCGTGGTTTTGTATAGCGGACAAGTAGGATTTAGCGTGCCGAAGATGCACAATTCAAAATGGCCGTGTCACGCCGCAAGACGCGGCTTTCCTTACATTTTATGGTAAAAGATGTCGAGGTTAAGAATGCTTTAAAATTTTAATGATATCATTGGAACCTTAAAAAGAATGTTCAGGGCATTCTTTTTATTTATCTTCAAGAATTCTATTTCCTTATCCTCTAATATATGTCTCTTTTATTATAATTATTATATCTACAATAACCGACATTAAATATTCCGTACAATTAATTATTAACTTTATACGAATGATAAAGATTACAGTGGAAAATTAAATTGTCAACCTAATGTAGATATTATAATCAAGATAATTTTTCTGAATTTAAAGCGTTCCACAAAATTGGGAACACTTTAGCGAATTAAAAAATAATCATATATTATAACTGTTACAGCATTCAAATAGAAACGGTTACAATATTTAAAATAAAACTTCGAAATAAGGTAATATACACTTAAATTTGAAATCGTATAAAATAATTGGAATTATCCGAAGAATAGTGAAATTAAAATAAAATAAAAATGCAGCCATTGCTGCAACATTTAACACTAGAACTGCCGAGCAATCAAATTGATATTTTCAAATGTTTATATAGGACCTCCAAGAATGCAGCTATTGACATTTCAATTGACCTACGATTCAATTTGCGTATTAAGAAACCAATTTCTTCAGTAATTCTGCAGAGAAGCAACTGTTATCTTTTTAATAACTGTAGAAGTATTTATAAATGGGCCAATTTGACCCATTTGGTAGTTCTAGCGTTAAATACTACATTGTCTTTCGCCAACGGGTAATAGTCACTAAAACTTCGAACTATTTCAATTCGATTCCGAGAGCATCGAACTTGAAATGGACAAGATGGCGCGTTCATCTCTCCCACCTACAAAAACTTCACTGCCTAAAAACTTCGAAGGGAGAACACTCTCAGAGACAGAATTGTTTGACTCAAAGAAATGTTTGACACGACCGACAGGAAACCATTCGCAAGATTAGTTTTCCCCAGATTTCCAGGATTATTTGCATATTTCGTTAATGAGATATCTTTTTATGTAATATCGTTCAGCTTGTTACAATATATTTCGCAAAGCTGCATTCTCATGACTTTCAAATACCTTTCAGAAAGAAAAGTTACTTTAATATCGACGATTATTAATGTGGTATCAACACGATAGCTATCCAGCCTGCAACGCATTCGTGGCTAGAAAGGACTCCGATGCAGAATTTCCTAATTAGTCTTGAAAGCGGTATTTCGCGGTCAAGATTAAAAACATGTTTGCGCTGATTTTGATCAAGGAAACTTTGCTTTCTATGGTAAAATTCAATTGATCACCGTGATTCGTTATAAACAATGTAATTATAATAAATGTGTAATAATTCTTTAAACTGCGTAAAGAGGAACTACTGTCATTATCTTCGTCATCGAACTTTTCTACGAAATACCGAAAAATACGATTAAAAAATGTAAAAATATATCATTATAATTCGTTTAATTCTATACTCTTCGGAACATGTAATTTTCCAAATCTCTACTGTAATCTACTTTCATGAAGTCCCATTTTACAATTTTTTTGAAGATTTTTATACGTCGTGAATAAATAAAGCTCGTAGTCTAATGATATCTAACTAATTAAGATAACTGACTACTTTTCACCTCACAATTCTAATTTAAAACGTTAGTTCCGAATAATATTGAATTATCTGAAAGAATATTTTTGATATTCAAAAGTTCAAAGTGTTATTATTAAATAATAAATTCCAAAGAAAAAAGAACACAATATCTTTTTCCAATATATTGTAATATAAAGCTGAAAATTTAATTTCTAACCAGGAAACGCCGTTGCTCTGGATATCGTACAGTGAATTAACTGACACGAGAGACGGATCAATTCGATGATCCCCGGAACTTATCACTTTAAATTTTTTCTGTGGGGTCACAGCGAGCGATAACGTTTCCCGCGATCGTATATGCAACGTACCGAAATAACGCGTGCTAATTTCGCCGTGCGGATACTCTCCACTACTCTTCTCTAATCACTACCTCGCGTTTCCGAAAGTGTGTTAAAGGTCAGGGCTACGATTTTGTTCACTTGGTGTAGTCGTATTCTTCTAAACATATTGAATCATATATTTTATAATGTCTTCATTGCTTCTAATTCAGAGGAAGCGTCATTGTTAACCACTTGCTTGGCAATTTATTTTGAATTAAACGTTCCCGTTTACGTTATTTAATTTTGTCAGAACAATTAAATTTATCTACGAAAAAGATATAAAATAATTGTAAAATAACTTGCGAAATCCAGTTTCGCACTGACAGTACGAGTAAGTGACTGGTCATTTCAGTTCAAGGGGTTAATGTAGATTATTTTTCTGAAATAGTTAATAACACTCGAGCATTACAAGCTTCGAATAATGAGAAACCTATGTTTCATAATTATTATTTAGATAAATACTGGATGTATTTGCATTACAGAACAATTGGAACGATATACAAGCACAAGTTTTGTGATGTAATAAAATTTATATTAATTGTAGATTGATGAAATTACACTAAAATATTTTGCTAGGTGTGTAATACATAATAGATAATATTTGGCAGTATTAGCTATCAAACATTTAAGACGATTGATATTTAATCTTCATAAACATTATAATAATAGTTTTATTTTATTTTTGTAGTTTCTACAGATCTTCACCATAGTATTCAAACGAAGCTATCTTCAAAATAATTTCGGATATTTAACACTTTTCAGATATCAATCATTGCGAAATGAGAAAACTAAAATTAATCAGTTCGTCGGTACTGTAGCATTAGTATTAAACAATTTACCTTGAAGATTGACATCTAATCCTTATAAACATTGATATATACATTTGTATAGTTTTTTCAGATATGCATCATAGTATTCGAACGAAGCTATTTTCAAAATAATTTCGGATATTCAACACTTTTCAGATATCAATAATTGCGAAATGAGTAAAATTAATCGGTTCGTCGGTACTGTAGCGTTAGTGTTAAATAATTTACTTTGAAGATCCTTGGAAGGTCGTTTGAAAAACGCAATAGGGGTATCAACGATCGATGAGGATTTACGTAAGAATAAGAATAGAATCGGCCAGGGACTAACGAATTATCGGAGTATACCTACGATTAACAGGCTTAAGCAGGAGACATCGATGGTCTCTTTTACCTAGCTATGTCTGTCCCATTGCTGAATATAGCATCGCATTAAGTATGTATGGCGACAGTGGATTATTTTTAGCGGTAATGACTTTTATCGTTGACTATACCGACAGCCTCTATTAAGAATAAATGAAACTTTTCCTGGGCGTTCTCTCTGGTTAGACAATGTACAGTGAAATACTGAAAAAAGTCTATTTTGGGCCATTATTATCTGACACGAATAGGCTGCTTTAAAGCAGTCCGTAGAAAGAATCAACTTAGTACACGATTTAATAAAGAATTGTTTAATTTATTTTATTTAATTGTTTTTTTTTCATTAAATAAAGTGGAACTTGTGTATTATAATATTTATTATAAATATGAGATAATTATTAATTTTATAAATATGATATAATAAATATTAGAATACATAAGCCATACTTCTTCATTATTTTATTTATTGCATTTATATTATCTTTATATAATACAGGGTACATTATGCAATGACATAGATAAAGTTTCATTAGTTAAGTGGTATATGTGGTTGTTCCTGACGGGTATACTCACAAAAAAATGGCAAGGTTTCCAGAATGGCAAACTTACTCGTTGCGACAAGTTTTTGGTACAAACTTCTTAAAGAGGTCGCAACGGCCGACTGGTTAACACTATAACTACCGAACAGTCGATTTAATTTGTTATTTCACTATAAGAATTATAAGAATGTGTTTATTGTTTATTGATTACTAAATCAAGTTACTTCGTAATTTGTTCGGGTAGCATTTGTCTTTTCAATAGCTATAAAAGAAGAAATCAGGAATGAGCCATTTTGACCTATCCGGTAGTTCTAGTGTTAACACATTGCGTACCGGCTAATTTTCAGAAAACTGAATTGTGATGGCAATTTTCACTGAGGTCAACTTATATCACTATACACGGAGAAACTCAGATATCATATTGTTATGCAATATATTTTAAATAGATAATCAATTCGAATTAAATTTTATATTTCCTTCAATGCTGTGGTAATTAGCGAAGTTGCATAGCTAAGTGTCTTTATATAAAAACGAGATCTCTCGTTACCGGTACGCGATGTGTTAACAGTGACACGTTAATGTAAAATATAAGGCAATCTCACCTGACTGAACCCGAAGTCACCAAAAACGGCATAGGTGTTGGACACGGACTCAGGGGCGAGCTGCTGACCGAACTTCGGGTGCTACTTAGGACAGAATGTGGACATTGCGGCGGGCCAACATGTCCGCCGCCAGATGCACTTCCACCTTTACTCGAGGAACGTCCCTTCAGGCAGGGAATTTTCGACCATCCGCTAACATCCTTGCCCGACACACCTGCAGACAAACACGATGATTAGATACCATTACGACAGGAGGCGGCAGCTGTTCAACTGCTACAGCCAATGCAGAGATTATTTCGTATCGTGGTAATTAATTACGGTTACACTCCGACGCGTTCAACGAAACGTTAAACGAGGCCAGCACAATGCACAGTGGATAGGGATAAAGAAACTTTAATAGTTCCAATTATTTTTATATTATCTCTTTGCACTCGAGATGAGACTCACAGATACCACTTGATTTGATACAGCAGAACTATGAAGTTGAATATTTGGTATTTTAAATTAAACTTCGTATTGCCATGTGAAATATTTAAATAAAATAGCTTTGTAGCTGAATTTATTTGTGAACTATCGTTAGATTAGCTTCAAACAATGTCATCTATATCTCGTCAGAAAATATTGAATACTTCTAGTGAAAACTTTGGAGGGCAAAGGTTAACCCCTTGGCAGTCGATGATGTCTGAGCGACGTAAGGATTGGCAGCTCAGTTGAATTAAAATTTAGTTTGTTGCACGTGGGTGCAGTGAAGAGTAATTTGCTATTATCAATGTTTTAACCCTTTGCACTCCAAAGGTGCCTCTCAGTCACCACTCGATTGGTGCATCAAAATTGTAAAATTTCGTATTTAACATTAAGTCTTGAATGATATGTCGATACGTGGAATGTGGAAATAAAATACCATTGTTCCCCTTATTTTGTGAATACATTCCTCGTTGAGCTAGTTTAAAAAAATGTCATCTATATCTCATATAAAATAAATTGAATATTTCTAGTGATAAATTTTTGGAGTGCAAAGGGTTAAGTTTAAAGGAATCGTGCAGGTAACGAGGAATAGAAAAGCTATTTTTGATTTTATAAATTATTAATGGTAATGGTGATTTGACGGGCGTTGTCGTGGAAATGGCTCGAGATTTTCACTGGGATTATCTTATGTCACTATATGTAAAAACTGAATAATTAGTTCTAATGAAGTTTAATATTTTTGAAATGGTGTATTAATTAGCAATGTGACATAGGTATTTATATAAAAATGGAATTTGTAAAATAGAATCAATGCGAGAAGAATTAAAGAATTATGATTGGAACTTCGTCTGTTTAATTAAGGTAAAAGTATCTCGAAATGTTTCTATCGAAGTAACAAAAGTGACGAAACAAAAGGTAAGAAAAGGCCGCTGTTAACAATGAAAATAATAAATTTCTTCTTCCATTTAATTTACTAGATTTTACTTATCTCTTATTGGACCCTTGGTATTAGACCAACCTTCGCGTTTCAATTACTAATTTTTACATATCCTTTAAGATACTTTTAATTAAACCCTGCTATCTCAATTACTTAATTTTTCTTATCTCTTACTGGATAGTAACTCTTTGTTTACACATAAATTATTAAAAAAATTGTGATTTTAAATAAACATTTGCAATCTACATAATATCACTCGAATTATAATATTTCGGCTGTGTTATTCTTAATCAGGTTCTAAGATCTGCAATCCAACTTGAGATTAACTTTTGCTGTAATTTTTTCAAGGACAGATGAAGGTTAAATCAAGTATAAAAGGTTCGTACGATTTTCTTGTTACTAACGAATTGTCGTCCAATTTAAATTAGTATTTCGCTGGTTTAATTAGTGAAATTGGCATTATCGAGTTATGTTTACACCGTTGGTATCAAATGAAATCAAACGATTTCACAAAAACGTTCTCTGTGCTAAAATTTTGATTTCGCAAATCACATGAACTTTTTCCGGTGCCTAATCTGAACTTATCAGACGCAAAAAATGATATTAGGCGAAGGAAAAGAGTTAATGTGACAAGTACATCTTGGACTCGTTTATTTCTGGATCTTGTTTCGTCACCGTTTGACCACATAATATACGATTGCGTGCCTTCGTCAATTAGTCTCTATTCTGTTTGGCCTTCGAGTGAACAGGTGCGATTAGATTCGGATTCAAACCTAACGTATCGAGCATTAGCATTACAGGGAGTCCATAGACCGTGCAACGCAATTGGTAAAGCTCTTTAGCATAGGAAACACTCGGAGTGCACGTAATTTACAAGTCCATCATTTCTTAATCAACAATAAGTTTCTGGGGATTAAAAGACACTTGCTCCACGGTTTCCCAAATTTCCTTTATTTAACACGTTGAACGCCGCATGATTTCATAAAGCAAAATATTCGAAATGAAAAAAATATAACATTAAATCACTTGATTAAATTACATTGTTAGTATTGCAAGTGCATTTAGCTAAATGCCACCACATTAACTAGCATTATTTATAATATAGAAATGTTTTCAAATAGTCATCGTTTGAGTGAACTATAGTAATTCCATTTGGTTGGGGATCACCGGTGACCCCCATGGCATTCAACGTGTTAAATCGTATAAACAATCTGTTTGAATAACGCAAATAAAGCTAGTCAAGATCACGGTGTCTGAACCAGAAGTGAGGATTGCTAAAATTAAATTGTACATTTACAAATAATCATTTCAACGAATTGTACTTTTTAATTGCTTCGTGATTTCAGTTTGGTTAATGGTAAATATCTGAGATAACCGATTTGAGAAATAATTCAAGTACTTCATAAACGTATTTTAATGTTGGTATCTCTATTCTCGGATTTATGTTATTTGACTTTACCAGGAAACTAAAGATATTACTTAAAGTAATGAAATAAATTAAGTAATTTAATTTCGAAGGTAACATCAGTCAATTTATTTGCATGTGATGTTATTTGGAGAGAAACTCGTTCCATACTTTTAAAGTAATTACTTGCCCTTTTCATGCATGATTTTCAGTTGAAATAAAAAGGGCTCTGACGGGAAACCATTTAATACCAACATGAATTCTCACAAATTAATCTACGAATGAAATTATTCCCAAAGCTATTCGTTATTGAAAATTCCAAATTGAATTTCCTCTGATTCGATAGGTCTTCTACAATGTTGTTTTATTTTAAGTTTCATAGAACCTGCTACATTAGTTAACGCAAAAGAATTAATTACTCTTGAAAAAATAAAGTCTCATTTATCACTAGAACTATCGAATATTCGATGCGATTAATATCTAATGCCTATAAAAATTGTAACAATAAATTATTTTCAGTTTTCAGACATTCATTATAGTATTCAAACGAAACTGTTTACCTTCAAAACCATTTCGAATATCCGATGCTCTTAAGATACCAATAACTACGAAACAAAAGAATCAGAATCAATTATTTTGACTGACACAGTTCTACTGTTAAAACATTCTTAAACACTAGAACTACCGGATGGGTCAGAACAAATTATTTCTGATTTCCTCTTTTACAATCACTGAAAAGGTACAGATACTTCTACAAAAGATTATTAACAGAACAAATTCAGTAACAGCAAAACTGAAATGCAACTCAACTGAAATCTCAATAAACGCACGCTTATGGTTTCTATAAAGAAATTCGTAAAAGTCCGTTTAACTGATCGGTAGTTCCAGTATTAACGCTTAGGCAACCGCCTAAAAAGAACTATAACTAGAACCTCTTCCATTATCTTCAATTGAACTCATACAATTAATTTGGTTAAAACCTTGTTTTGTAAAAACAAGAACCGTATTTGATGAATGGCAAATAATCCTACTTCAAGACTTGCTAAACAACAAAAAAAAAAATAGAATAAAAGGCAATACGTTGCTAAGTGAAAAGTGGGAGATCTCCCCATTCGGTTGGCTAAGTGTTAAACGACGAGTAGTTCTAGAAGTAATTCCATTTACAGCTTAAAACGTAACACACAACTTGAATGGCGCGCGTCTGTTAATTTCCACACTCCCTATAAATCATTCATCAGAAGCATTCGACGTCTGTCAATATTGAATCAACGTGGTCTCCGGTATGGGAGACACTCGTCAACTAATTCTGCATCGAATTAAAATTTATTTTTAACCTCGGAAGCGGAAGATGAGGTTCGAACATGTGGGAGGAGGGACCTTGACCATAGAAGGTCGAAGATTTTCGCGTTGCGGAATGCGAAATGCTGGGTCATCGCGGCGAACGATAGCAAGAGTGGTTCTTTTCTTCGGCCACGGAAGCTCCACTTATCCCTCGCCACGGTTGCGACCCAGCTTTCCGTGGAACGCTCGAGAACGAGCCGAGCTTTAAGGCCACTTCTACACGAAAGTCTTTTAAAAAATCAAATTTCCGCGTGAACACGCTTGAAATTCGTATCGGCGATCGAAGGGGAACGAGTTAACCCCTTGCCACGGAATATCGTGTCACATTCGACGAAAAGTACAGATGAATGTTGAAAATAAATGATTCGCTTAGAAACCAATGTTATGATTTTTTGATATTTTTTAATTTTTTTCAATTTTAACCCATTGCCACGGAATGTCGTGTCACATTCGAGGAAAAGTACAGATGAGTGTTGAAAATAAATGATTCGCTCAGAAGTCAATGTTATGATATTTGATATTTTTTAATTTTTTGATATTTTAACTTATTGCCGTACAGTTTTAGTTTTACAATCGTGCCCAGAAACGCAGTCTCTTTTTAATTGTTTGCTTTGACTTGTTCAGGTCATTAAATCGTACACAGAATCAACTTACATGTTATCTAGATTGTTACGTAATTTTTGTTCAATGTATTACTGAAGAAATAACGAATGAATGCGTTAGTACAGTCCGTGCTAATAATATTTCTGTTTTATTAATGAAAGCATGCAGTTTGCGGGAATGGGTTAATGGAATAAATAATATTCTTTTTAATAAAGTTCTTTTTACATTTTCAATGCGGTGATTTTGTATTATTTCAAGTGATTCATAAATTGTACTCTTTATTGTACTGTTTTGAGTAGTAGTAACCCTAATCAGACCACGATGTGACTTTTTAAATTTTTTGATTATTTCATATTGCATTTCCAAAAGTTTTTTGGTCTTTTAAACAAAAATAATAACATTAATCATTCCTTTTATTCTCATAAGTGACTGAGAGTCACATCGTGCTATAATTCGTTATAAAAGCACGTGGTACGGTTAGGGTTAACAGAAGAAATTGTTCACACTGTTTCCTATCAACTAACTGACCTTCGGAATACATTTCAAATCATTTTATTTCATAATCTACTGATATTTTGTAATAGATTCATTTATAAGGTGGAACACACGGTTGCCTATTATTATTTTCATATTTTATCAAACACTGAAAGCAGTCGAACATTCTGATATGCGTCGGATTTGAAGGGGTTAATATGGCTACCGGCCGCAGTTCAAGGGGTTAACCCTTCGCACTCGAGAATATTTTTCTCAACAAATATTCATTATTCTGTGACGAAATATCAATGATATGTTTTACAACACAAAGAAATACCTTGCATAAATTAAGTGACAGAACTATTTCATGTCGATGTTCCATGTGTTGATGCACTATATACAAATTTAACCCTTTAAACTCTGTAGGCTCCAATACTGCACCAGTTATAATATTAAATATTTTAATGAATCTTAAAGAAACTACCCTAAAATTATTCGAATTTCCACACACCGAAATTTTGTACTAACAAGGAAAACAAAAAAGTCGAAGAAATGTTACAGCATTTCTAAGTTTCGCTAGGCATACTATAAAAATTAGATCTTGGAGTGCAAAGGGTTAACCCTTTGCACTCGAAAGTTTCTCACCTGAAATGTTCAATACTTTCCAACTAGATGTAGACGAGATTCTTTAAAATGAATTTATTAAGAAATCACACATGAATTAGGGAACTAAAGCTATTTTCTTTCAATATTTCACGTATTGATGCAGTATACAAAGGTTAATGGTAAATACCAAGGTTTATAATTTTGCTGTATCAAATCATCTGGCGACTGGGAGTCGCCTCTCGAGTGCAAAGGGTTAATATTGAATTCTAAATTTTATCATTTTCATGGGTCAAGTCAAACGGCGACCGAAGCGCGCCTCTCGAGCGCAAAGGGTTAATAGTTAAAGAAAAGTCAACGAATCAGCTCATAGAATATCGTATTCCGAGCGCTAATAGAATCAAGAGAAAGAAGAAAGGAACAGAGTGGATCCCTTATTCGAACGACCTCGCATGGCTGCGGAGTAAAAAGCTGCAGTACATACTGCGCTGTAAGTATATTCGTTGGCTCTTGTCTGACTCGTTCTCTCAATACTTTTCGTCCTCAGTGCCGACGTGATTGGAGCGAACGCCGACCAACGAAATTACCTCACCTTGACCCTGGCTAGAAACACGCTCTTAGAATCGAGGATCGTGTTTATAGATGAACACAAACGCAGCGGAGAATGCATTCAGCGATTAACACTAGAACTACCGGCTTAACCACTTGCGCTGGAAATGAATTCAGAAATTTTGCAAAGTCTCCCGCGATGAATTTTGTTTTTACCTATTTTACGCTGATATGTATACTTATTTTGTTTGTTAATCATTCGGTATAGAATGACACATTTCGAAGTAATCTAATAGGCGTAATGCAACAAGATTATCAATGTGTGAAAGACATCATTGAGAATTTTGGGATAGAAACGTCTCGACGTGCACGTCTTTCCAGCGCAAGTGGTTAAACCATCTTTTAAAAATTTCTTTATAAAAGCTATAAGTGTAAATTTATTAAGATTTCAATTGGCTTGTATTTCGGTTTAGGTATTACTAAATCAGCTTCTTTAATCGTTTCTTGAAGAAGTGTCTGTACCTTTACAGTGATTGTAAAAGAAGAAATTAGGAATTGGACATTTTGATCCGCCTGGTAGTTCTAGTGTTAAAAACACGGACTTCGGAATTTGAAAATCAGATGGTACGGTGAACATTGGATGATTGTGGTAACTGTTAGTATGTAATTAACCGTTGCACTCGCGAGGCGACTCTCAGTCACCATTTAATTCGTTATACATTCTAAAGTCTTCCACGAAACATTAAGCTTCGCGTAGTCTATAAATATGTGAAATATTGAAATAATTTTGTTTTTTAACTTATATGTGTTCACTGATTCAATTCGTTTTATAAAATGTTGTCTGTAACTCATTGGAAGACGTTGAATGTTTCTAGTGAAAGAATTCCGAGTGCAACACACAGATATTTTATTGTTCATAATTTATTAGAAAAAGAGGAAAATTCTACACTTATTTTATACGTTTACTTAGAAGCGTTACAATTAATAATTGATTACAAGTGAAGATTTCAAATAGAATTTAACAAATATAAATATCACTTAACTCTTCCAACTCCAAATTGGATATTATTTTTTGATGTTTCATTACAATTAATAATAACAAAATAATATCGAATTTGGACTTGGAAGAATTAAATGATACTTATATTTGTTAAATTCTATTTGAAATATTCATCACGAGCCTGGCAAGGGGTTAAACAGCTTTGTTATTAACATGTACAAAAATGCTTTATCCGTGTATTCAAGTCCCCGAATAGTCGCAATGACCTTGATTCCAAAGACTATTTGCAAAAGGATTGATTTCTCGAGAGAATCTTGTCTATTTTCAGGATCCGCAAGTAATGTTCTCCATTCGGGTCGTATTGAGTCGCTGAAAGTTTGCGAGCAGACTGGTAAAAAAAGAAAAGGCCAAACAGTTCGATGAGTAAGTCGATATTGTACCATCGAGACGGATTGCTCGCGCAATAAGGGTCGAGCGAGTACGATGGAAGTTTCGCGTATTGGAAAACCGGTGTACGGGGGACACGAACGAGAGTTTTTTCGATTCGAATGAAACCGAGATGTAATGGTTCGCTGAGCTCTCCCTCGGCGGGCTCACGGTGTTTCGATGCATTCTGTTATTGGACTAGGCGAGTAGTATATGTAGAAGTTTGTTTCTGAATGACTCGCATCGTGTGTAGAGTAAATGATTAATAACTATCCAGTTAAGGTTATGGGAATGTAAATATTTAATATTCAATATTTTAATATTTTGATATTCTAATATTCTAATTTTCTAATATTTTAATATTTGATATTTAATATTCTAATATTTGACATTCAATATTTTAATATTCTAATATTTGACATTCAATATTTTAATATTCTAATATTTGATATTTTAATTTTCTAATATTCTAATTTTCTAATACTTGATATTCTAATATTGTAATATTCTAATATTTGATATTTAATATTCTAATATTTAATATTCAATATTTTAATATTTAATATCTTAATTTTCTAATATTCAAATATTCTAATATTTGATATTTAATATTTTAATATAAAGCTTAATATTAAATATTTATTATTGGATAATTTCATCATTTAGATGATTGAAATGAAATTATCCTCACGCAAAATGAATTTTTTTAATAAGGTTAGTACTTTCTTAACAGATTGCATTGTTATTTCCGTTTACAACATATATAATTCTTGTTTGTCAATATGCTTCAATACGTTCACACAGTTTCACTGTTCGTTCGTTAATTCACGTACCGTAATTATACCGTATATAGACGGTACACATTCCTACGCAAACTTGCCGAAATAATAATAACAATACTGAGAATGATTTCAATACCATTTCTAGTGAATCTGATATTCTGAAAATTAGGTACTTGTAATAATATATACAAATTTATAGAAATAAATAATGTTACGAGCAATGTTACAAGTTTTCCACAAATGTCCATCGTTTCGGAAGTGTAGGTTTATCTTTGAAAACAGTCATTATCACTTTCGTCGCATCCTGCGCATAAAGACAACTTACAAGTAGACTGATATTATATATACACGTACAATTATGTAACAAAAAGTATTATATGTCCAATAGAATTGCAAGTGTAACCGAAACCAACGTGTCATGGACGAAATATTAAGGATTAAAACAATTATCACTGTGCGCCACGTGAATACACCATTTCCATTGAAAAAATTCACTACTTTTTATCATTCACGATTAGAATATTACAGTATTATACTATAATAATTAATATGTGACGTTACTAAATAAAATATTCCTTAATTAAGGAAGGATTCGTTAAATTAATGAAATTTTCAATTTTCTGAATGCAGCTGTTATTTTGCTCTTGTATGCAGAAATGGTAAGATAAGATTATATTTTATATTTTATATTCTAATATATTATTGTCTAGAGCATTTGCAGTTTATTACATGCAATAAACACTATGCAGAAATGGAGACTTGAGATTATATAAATTTTTATATCATTATCCAGATTACTTGTAATCTGTTAGAGAAGTAGCAATAAATAATTGCCTTTAAATGTCACCAGGCAGCAATAAAAGATTATTTTCACTTAACATCTTTTACGAGTTCATATTAAACAGGTTTACTAGCAGGTTCAGACGATAAATTTTCCGTTGGCTGTTGCAATGCATCTCGTACATCTAAGATTAAATTTCTAAATAACCAGTAAACATACGGAAATGCATACGATTTATGGAACGGTAGGCGGCCAGTGAAATTTACCCGACAGTGGCTCGTGGGTGTCATGAATGGACCGAACGGAGGAATGTTATTAAAAGATATGTGAACTCGTTGTCCCCCCTGGGACGTCGAAAATGTTTCTGTAACATCTGCTCCAATGTGTCTCATCAAACTGGAGCTTAATACGTTTCGATGTCCGGCACGTTGCAATTTATCGCAATGGACATGGAGGAATACTTCGGAAACAATTTACTCTTTTATTATTAGTGAACTGTGGATCTTTATGTCAACTGAAATTTTTGAAAATATTACTGGAAATGTAGAATTACAATTGAAGAAAGCTGTTCTGAACTAATGTTCCACGAAACGCTATGGTTTCGATATTTTATATGTTTTTCCATATGCGTGTATCTTATGCAATTTTGCACTTTTACGTTTCCTGTGTATACATGGAAGTCTACAGTCTAATTATCAGTTTCCATTGATATATTTATGGTACAAGATTGGTATGTAAATTAATAGAAACATTTTCAATTCAATTTTTTAATGTCGCTAAACTAATACATTCTCCTACGTTCATAGTTCAATGTCATCTTTCTCCGTTTGGTTATTATTTCATTCTGCAGTCACTTTGTTAATAGGTGTAACCGACAATAGATGAACTGATACATTAATTCTTTATTATAACAATAGAAGATTGATGTATAATTTCGTTGCAACTAAATAATTCGGTTTTGTAGGCACAGCTTCTTATTAAATTGTAATTCTAATTGTCCGTTTACTTTCCTGAAATTAATTCATAGGTCATTTAGTAAATTGTTGTAATAGTTGGAATGTTAGCAAGTGAATGATCATCTTCAACATATAGTTTAATACATAATTTTATATTGTGTTTAAATCACAGGAATATTTCTTAGTTAATTTCCTCATTTATTATAACCTCTGACATTTTTTAACGATGACAATTAAATTCCCCAATTTCCAGACGATGAATTAAATGAGAATATTACATAATATTTACAATTTCAACCAATCATCGTCTCGATATGATCGTGATATTTTCTTACACCTTTCATGAAAAATCGGCGAATAAGCTATTAAAGATCGTCCATCAATTCCGTTACAATTAACGACTAACATCACGCTAATAAACGTTTGTTGGAAAAGCAAACGCTTTCAAAGTTTCAAAATTATACCCGAACACGATGCAGATCGCCAGCGATCATCCGTGGATCGTCAATTGGCATGCATTAATTTTTTCCCTTCAATTAAAGCTAATTATACCGTAGAAATGAGATTGCTGTGCGCAATTTGTGGAGCGCGGTACGCAATTACCATTTGGTCGCAGCGAAGTTTGTAATTACCGGCCTTAGTTACGACTGGCCTTTGAAATGATGACAATAAGCCAAAGGTGTCAGCTGTTTTTCGCGAAACAACTCATATTTGAAAAGTTAATTATTCCGATAGAAACTGCCGCGCCGCTATAAAGAGCGTCGGCTTTCCTTCACTCGGCGGTATTCGTTTTGAATTTCTGCGACATCAGAGAGCAGACGTCAACCCCTGACAATTACTGCAGCGAAGAATTAATTAATATAAAGTAAACAGGGAGAACTAGCATGTAATTACCGTAAAATGTTCAGAATGTTGAAAGGGAACTAATTACGTAACAACGATGAAATTCTTATACGGAAGGTGACATTTTTCGCAGAAAGTTAAAATAGTTTGTAGTTTATCATTTTTCAGAGAAAATATAAATATATATATTTATATATATTACTTACAATAATAAATACTATTTATAGTAATAAATATATTTTTCTTTTATTAAATTATCAGCGATAAAGTAACCGTAATTATAGGACGCAGGGTTAATTAAATATAATTAAAGGGCCATCCTGGTTGAACGGCTTCAAAAGTAAGCTTCCGTTTCTACTGAAGGAAATGAAACATAATTTCAAGCGTCTATTAGTTTATTCATTATATCTGTACTCCAGAACGTAATTTCTGACGAGATTTAAATTGTTTATTTTCGATGGATTATGTTATGTTAAAGAATGTTTGAAAAATGGTACTTTGCTGGAACTGATGATTTCGACTCATACACTTGTCTCAAGTAAAATAATACAAAACATAAGAAATTTCATATTAGTATAACATAAGAATTGTGATGCCAAATCATTAACACTTAGCATAGAACAATTATAAAATTCTATATTCAATATTAAATCGTACGTAACGCAATTAACACATTGCGTACCGGCTCATTTTCAGACAACTGAATTGTGATGGCAATTTTCACTGAGGTCAACTTATATCACTATACCTGGAAAAACTCAGATATCATATTGTTATGTAATATATTTTAAATAGATGATCAATTCGAATTAAATTTTATATTTTTTCAATGCTGTGGTAATTAGCGAAATTGCACAGCTAAGTGTCTTTATATAAAAACTGTTATAGAAATAGAACTTCATTCGCATATTTTTATTTACTACCATCAAAACGTTTAACCGAAATTTCAATAGAAAATAGTGAATATATCCAGCGAAAAATGTTTCGAATGCAAAGGGTTAATGGTTCTTCGAATTTACCTCTACGAAAGAATTGTCACGTAAAACGCTCAAGATTTCCGTGGCGATTAACGTGTCAGTTACGTAACATTGCGAACGTTGTCACTATCATTTCGGAGAGGCGAGGGGTCTAAAACAGTGAAAGAGAAATTAAAGAGCAAGGGAAACCGTGAACTCTATACGAATAGCGGCGAGATATCGTAAGATCGAGGGCAACAGATGTCATGGACCCCAACGGCGGTGCATGCCCTAGTTTGCCAGGCACGTAGAGCCAGCTACAGCAGCAGTCCCGTCCGTGGAGAATCCATTCTCTTGCGCAGGTCCCGTTCAATCATTTATAATTTCCATGTGACTTTGTCCAATCGTGCAGTTCCATCTAACGTAGCTTTCCGTAATGCGTCATTCGAGCAACGGACACAGGCTACGGACTGTCGAATCGTCAAACAGGGAACGATCATTTTTACGACCGCGATTCGCTCGTTTGCGATTGCTCGAAAATTAGAACTAATTAAATATTGAGGCGTTCGCAGGCCAAAGTGGCTAACTTTACTGTTTGAATTTTCGGAAATTTCAGTACCGAGACACTTAAAACTCACTTCGATTCAATGAAATTCTTTTATTCTTTATATTTCGGAGTTTACGCGTTACATATAACAGTCAGAGTAAAATACGCGAAATGGGGAGAAATATAATATCAAACGGTTCGATTCAACGGTTCAATGAATATTTTTATTGCACCTTATGCTATATCTTAGCTCTTCGATTACTAATTTATTTGAGAGCACTTAAGAAACGGTAAACTTGTACGCGATTATGATATTACGAGAAATCGGTGAACTACGTAGCTGAAATGAAATTGACCGTCGACTCTGCCTCGACGGTCTACTGTAAAAGGTTAACGCATTATTAACCAACTAAATAATTTAATTACACAATATTCAAATGCGAGCGATTAAATCGCAATGAAAACACCACCCACGCAGAAGCAAATTAAATGGACAATACCCGACGTGATAGATAAGATTATAATTATCAATCACGCAATTTTGCACTTTAACACTAGAGCTACCGAGCAGTTAAATTAACTTTCTGCAGTTTCTCTATAGAAACTCGATGCATCTATGGAGACTTCTATTGATTTACAATTCAGTTTACGTAGTTGTAAATCAATTTCAATGTCATTTCTAAGAGCAACATCTGTTAGTGTTTTAATAATTGTAATGGAAACGCGAGGAATAGATCATTTTGAGCCGTTTGGTAGTTTTAGTGTTAATAAGTGTTCCAACCGATGCTGCATATCGATAATTGCATAAGCAAACACGACTATAGCCAAGACTGGTTGACAATATGTTAAGTTTGAAATAGATCTGGGCGAGGCGTTCCATTTATTAAAGTTCGCGAATACATAAACGTTTGTTTCTTTTAATAATGTCGATTTCATACACGATGTTTACTTTTCTTGCCATTGTGTGCGCAACTCATTGTTCGGATAATATAAAAGGGTGTGTACCTAGATGAAGGGGCGAAAAGTGTCCTTCAATCGAATTAAAACGAGCGATACTGTAACAGAAAATAATATTTTGCGCCGAGTTTCAACCCCCTCTTCTATCAAAGAGGGTAGTCAAAGAGAAAAATTGGAATACACTGTGTTCTGTTACAATATTTCTGTTTATTCTAGTACGAACGAAATCTGAAAAAATCTGGCGCATTGATAACGGTTATTGAAACGAATATTAAGAGCCCTTTCAAATTTTTCGTTTGAAAATTCTAGTTACAAAGAATGAAAGGAGATTGAAGCTGGAAAATCCCAGGAAAACTTTCTAAAGTTCACAAGGTATACCAACGATGAAAATATCGAAAGTTCATTTTTTTAAAAATTGTTCAAAATGAAATTTTGTTTATAAATCATCCTATAAATTCTCGCGGTTTTTTAAGTCAGTATATCAAATGATTTTAAATAGTTCTATATCTAATAAAGTGGTATTACAAATTAAAGAAGTTAAAATTGATTCAATTATAAATTTACAAAGTGCATTACGCTTTGAAATATCTTTTGTCTTTGGGAGAGCGTAGTTACTGCGGTAAGATGAAACCATCAATCAATATTAAAAATTGATAAATATTTACACTGATATTGAATTAAATTTTATAAACCTATTCACTCATTCTTTTAGTTATTTAAAACCGCGATTAAGCTGGAAACTGGGTCCGCGATATTTTCAAAAAAATTGAGTACACCTCCGGGACAGATTTAATTCTCTGAAAGGTGCTTCCGGGAGCTTTTCGAAAATGCATCGCGACCTTGTCTGAAGATGTCTGTCCACGGGAAACTTTCTTGCGTTGCCCGGAGCGGTTTGACGTTCGCTGCAACGGAGAATTTTCGTCGATAAAAACTTTTCGCGTCGCTAAAGTACGATATAAGTAACCTGAAAAATTGTTCACGTTCTCAAAAAATGAAAAATAATTACATTACTTCTCATACACTTTATATATACATGAAAACATTGAATTCTTATGTTTATAAATTACAAACTGCAAGATATACTAGGAGTAAACGGACTTTTACTTAATTTAATATAAATCTCTGTGAAAATATTAAAGTTTCATACGATTTATTAAATAATGTGACATTATAAATATTATTAATAAATTGAATAGCTCGGAATTAATACTAACTATTTCTGAATTATCGAGAAAGAGATGTTTTCGTGAAATGTCGTTCGATGGGTTAAATACTAATATTAAATTCAATGATATTAGTAATTAATAACAGTAACATTATTCGTAACCTTACAGTTACTAATATTCATAATTGCTTAATGGTAATGGATATTCGTAGTAGCGTCGTAAAATATTAATGTATAATTAATCCAAGAACATTTCGCAAAAACTTTTTCCAGTTCGACCACTGTTATTATGAACCATTCGATTCTGAGTGTTTACGATCGTTTCTTTTTTTTAATGGCATTACACTGAGACGAACAGCTGATGGACGGTACCGATAAATTGGAAATTTACATAAAGTGGGTAATTAGACTCCGAAGGCTTTTTACGAAATATGGTTAGATGACTATTATTATTAAGCCGTACTGCGTGTGCAAGGCTTTTCAATAACTCTAATAGGGTGACGCATCGAGGGTTAACTACGACTTATGCCATGATCGTTATCTAGTATATAGAGAACTCTTTGTGCCCCGACTCGTTTTTATTAAACGACTATAGACCCAATAATTTTTATAGATAGCTAGTTACAGCGTATGGTGGCGAGGACATCGAACATTAATAACGGAAATAATTATGTTAGTAAGTATTAATAAATATCACTTCATAAATATTAATAATAATTCGTATAATTTACTTTTAATTAGGGCACACTCACGATGATTTTCCTGTAATCAATGAAATGTCGCAATGGAGCTGTCTGTGATTGTTCTACAAAATAAAAGATATATTCTCTGCAAGTGTTTGTATTTATAAGACTCGTTTTTAAGTAACTCAATTATTACACAAGGAGTTTTAATTACTTTCAATTCAATATATTTATAGTGAACGTACTGATCATACATTTACAATATGATGCCAATAAATTGAATAGAAGTTTCTGTATTGTATGTTTAATTAATATTTTATGATTGTATTAAAATAAATAGTAATTTTTCATTTGCTAGAAATTTGTATATAATACAAAATATTATGGTAATTTTTTCTTTCATGCTGAAGAAGTTTTGGCTATTGAATATTATTATTCATTTACTATTGAATATTATTCTTCTTGTCTATCATTTCTTTCTCAATTATAATCGATACAATTGCATTGTCATTAATGATTTATTGAAAAATGGAGACAATTTCTAGATTTATTCTACGCCTACAGTTTCTGTTTAATAATTACAAAGTTAATAATTAAAATTTATTAATTAAAAAGTACAATAACCGATAAAAGGAGACTAATATTTGATTTGAACTGAAAAGAATCGAGTGATATTTATATTGGTTCAATTCTGTTTGGAATCTTAATATGACGATTAACGAAGCAATAACTCTTGGGAACATATGTAACTATACTCCACGGATCGATAGTAAAAGTATTCTGAAAGTAATCAATCACTTCTTTGAAACGAGATGCGCTGCTATCGATGTCGGGAAACGATATTCACAGCGTGGTAATTACGCAGATTTGTTTCTCAAGAACTAGCGAGAGATCTCGTTAGTACTAGACTATCGTGTACCGGAAGCAAGCTGCAACGTAGCTGTTAATTAAATCATCCGTGAAGCAGAATAATAACAAGTCGAATGAACAACGATAGTACCCTTTTGTGTGAATAATCATTCTGCTGGTTCAGGTTAACAAAAATTACACACCGGATACGTATCTAATGCTTAGAATCATTAAACTATCTAAAATACTAATAACAATACTAAATATCTATTGACAATACATTTATTCTTTCGGAGCATCTTTAAAATATTACTTGGTAGCACTAAATAATCATTACAGTCATTATTGTCTATAAGTAATAAATTATACTAATTATACGAATTTTTCAGCAAATATTTAAAATTCAAAGACATCTAGTACATATTGTAATTTTAAGTTACACTTACTTGTTTTACAATTTTCCAGCATCTACTATCTAGTACTAACAAAATATTATACATAAGAAACCTAACGTTTGTCTTTACTTATATTCAATATCTATAAATATTTTTTACGACACAGTAATGCAATTGCAACTATATCTTTACAAACGACATTAAATACACAGAATTATAAAAATGAAGATGGCGAGTCACTGTGTTAGTACTTAAATTAGTTAATTGAAATAAACAGTTTCTGGTCAGAGACAGTCCCATCTTTCACATATTAGCATCTTAATTAAGTAGTGATACGACTGGGAGATTACACAAGCCAATATTGAAGAGACATCAACCATGTCAGGTGGAACATTCTCAGGCACCGGTTGCTCTATCAAGATATTCACCTCCGGGCATTGTATCATTATCTAACTTCTGTTTCAAATGCTGAACACATTTTGCGATATGATAACCTCGTCAAATCAAGTAGCCATTAAAAAGCTGTTGCGACTGTAGCAACGTTCAATGAGAAATCGCAATGTAAATACTTACGCAGATAGTTTTGTATCGCGCTTCAAATGAATTTCTTTTATTATTTTACCGTTTTAATTGCCTTACAATATCCAATCAGACTCGCAATGAAGATATATCGGAACGAATACAGCGAATGCAAATATTATTCGCTTCTTTTAAGACGCAATGAAACTCTTCTTACTTTTTATCAATGCTCGAGCTTCACGGTGAATGTGGACTAGCAATGAACATAAAAGTCCTGTTTCTCAGAGTCTCCCTTGAGACTTCCCTTCGTCGTAACTCTTTAACTACGTAAAATAATGAAAATATGCGAGCTAATACTACTCGATGCAGCTCTACGGCAAAACGAAAATTCTCGTGTTGCTCCGTTAGCAAAAATCTGCTATCACATCTCTTCTATCTTCAAAAACAAAGATAAATTTCTTTTTTAACACATTGCGTACCGGCTAATTTTCAGAAAACTGAATTGTGATGGCAATTTTCACTGAGGTCAACTTATATCACTATACCTGGAAAAACTCAGATATCATATTGTTATGTAATATATTTTAAATGATCAATTCGAATTAAATTTTATATTTTTTCAATGTTGTGGTAATTAGCGAAGTTGCATAGCTAAGTGTCTTTATATAAAAACGAGATTTCCGGACATTTATTGTAGTTTATTCTATTGTTCCTAAAGATCGATGTTCGTCCGTAGATCTAGGAAATCAAATGCTTAAAATGTATTATTAGGAACCGTAATCACATAATTGAATCGATCAAAATAGACCAAATTACCAAATGTTTATAAAATTCAATACGAGTCAAACTGGCTCGTTCCGTGAGCCTAGTGTTAAGTAATTATAATGTATTGTCAGACAATTCATAGACAATTAGACAATTTTAGATTAGAAATAAAAGCAAACCAAAGTAAATAAGTGAATTTGTCGAAATGTTCTTTAACATTTACCCACGATTAGCAACTGTAGTCAGGAAACTAGAGAAGTAACAGAGGGATGCAGTTCAACATTATTTTTTCAGACTTTGTTATTATTACGATCTATGATCAGACATATAGGGACGTGCTCTGACGTGAACGTGTTATCTAGAGTTGGCGAGAGCGAGGTCAAAAGATTAAAAAGAATCGGCGACACGAAAACTGCGTAGCCGTCATAAACTCGCGGATCGATCACATAGCGGTACCAGCCAGTACTCTGAAATCTACAGCCCGACAAGGTGAGTATATCATGTTCCTGAATTTTAAAGCTCTTAGATAACTTGTAAAAGTTTATGGTTATCTGGCTTTCAGAACGCGCGCGTACATCGTACCCTCGTTTCCGCAGAATTATTCACCTTTCCGCCGTTCCGACGTTTCATTGACAGAATACTTATCGAAACTAGTGGTACTTCCTCAACGAGCTGTACGTTTGGAATGAATAATTTTTGAAAAACACGAATACCAATCGAAATGCAGGAATTGTATAACGCGTAATGTTCAAATATTACGTGGGCTCTGAACACAGTTTTTAGATGAATATCTGGAATTTCGAATTGGTGGTTGATCAATGAATTGTATATTTCAAATGAATTATTTGAGACAGATGCAAATATCATTCGAAATGCAGAAATATTTGGTTTTGAGTTAGTGATTGATTAAGGAGCTTAAGTACATTTAATATAAATATTGAAAGTAAATTATAAACGATATAGATATCGATTAAAAAGTTCTAACTAGATATCAGTCAAGACAGAAATGGTAAAATACAGAATATTAAATAACGAAATACCCAGATAAAATATTAAAGAATCATTTCAAATTTGACGAAAATTTCCTCCTCGAATATAAAGTTTCACATCAAAAAATATTTTAAAACCGTTCAGGTGGCAGTAATAATAAAAATCTCAACCCTTATTAAACTGTCTCCCGGAAAATACTGCTGTTCCGTCAGAAAGTGCGGTGCTCGTTAGAAAAACGAGAAATGAAAGGAAAACTACGTGATATTTTCTTGATATAATCCTCTTGAAGGTGCACGGAACGCTGTCGAGCGTCCTGGAAATGTTTTTAGGTAGGATTGCGACGCGTCTCGCCGATACACAGTCTGGAGACAAAACGGACACTCTCGAAAATGAGGATTTCTGGAAAGAGAATGGGAGAGCAGACTATAGGCGCCCGATGCGCCCAAGAAAAAGTATTATCCTTGAAACGTGGCATCTTTTTCAGAATCCAGTCGGAACGGAGGACCCGCGCGCGCGGAGATAAATGCAGCCGCTGCACGATGGCGCGTTTGAATCGGGCGACTCGCAAAGGAAACACAATGCAGCCCACTTGCATCGGAATTAAGTAAATGAAATGAATCCTTCGCGAACAAGTTTTCTATTTCTTGCTTGAATTCTGGGAAGTCGTTCGTTGAAGATCAAATGCATGGTGGAGTCAACAAGAATAAAATGTAAAATGATTCTTGTGATTTTAACCCTTCGCACTCGAGAGGCGCATTTCAGTCGCCGTTTGATTCGATCCAAGAAAATGATAAAACTTAAAATTCAGTATTAAATTTTTATATAATGCACATGGAACATCGAAGTAAAATAGTTCTGTCACTTAATTTATGCGAGCTATTTCTTTATGTTAATTGTAAAAAATATCACTGACATTTCATCAGAAAATAATGAATATTTGCTGAGAAAAATATTCTCGAGTGCGAAGGTTAATAATTGATTACATGATAATTTAAGTTATACAGTATACTGTACGTATTGTTTATTATACCGTTAATTTATATTTATTATTATTCAATAACTTAACTGATACATTATAGATATTATAACAGTATAACTTTAATAATATTACAAATTTGATGATATTAATTTTATATTATTACACTAATATTATATAAGATACAATATTATAAATATTATTAAAATTACGCTATTATAATGTCTGTAATGTATAAGTTAAATTATTAAAAAGCATATCTGTTTTGAATTGACTAATACGATTTCATTTCAATGAATATGATTCCTTCCTTGTCCTCATTTATTTCTTTAAATGAATTGATATTGTTATTTTGTTTTTTGACAGGAGTATCTCGACGTTTCATAAGCACTGCGGGGAGTTTCATCGGGTTTCATACAGCACATTCATTTATCACAATTGAGACGCTAGGTGCAATAAGGATGCGAGCACAAAAACCTGATTCAGAAAGAACAGCGTTCGAAGAATAGAAGCTGGAATTGGTTAAATATCTGCAATCACGGTATACACAATTTCTGTGACTGGCGGAATGAACGCTTCAATTTTCAATCTCATTTCTGACATATTTGCTGTAATATTATAAGCAAAAGAAAAATGAAGTTAATCTCTTTTTACAGGCAATCATTTCACAGAACAATTTATTTTACGTAATTTTCAGCATTAAAGAATAACATTAACATTTCAAATTCTTTCTTGTATCTTATTGTTAGTTGTTCCTTTTTCAATTGTCTTGGAAATGTTAAACATCCATTATTACAAGTTTTATTAGAATCACGTATGAATCACATTAAACACTCAGTAGATCTAGCGTTAACACTAAATGAAAATGCCTGGCTTTAAAATTTCATTTCAAATTCGTTCTTCTTCGTTCGTTTCAAATCAATTTCTATATTATCCGATTAATCAGCTTTCCAATTTATCTTTCCTTCTGCTCCCAGTCAGAAATATTTATCGTTTAACCTGTTTACCTTTATTTGATAACTAGTCATGTATTTCACTAGTTACAGTAGATAAATAAAAGTGTATACAGAGTGTCGGTAAAACAACAAATAATTGCCATCTTTTTTTACCCATAAAAGTAACCTCATTTTCGGAAAGGGCTTAGCATATGCAAAATGAGTAAAAGTAATGGTGTTTTACAATATGTCGAAGTGCATTTTAGTTATTTCACTGTATAAAAGCCTGAAATTGTGGAAAATCCTGTTATTCCCGTCAGGTATTACTTCTGAATAAAGTATTCATGAGTGTACGTGTTTATGGTATTTTTCCCGATCTTTCCACGTAGAATGTACTGGAACGGTTTTGCGAAAAAAAATCTCGAATACCCAACAGGAGAGATATTAAGCTCGCCTTGACCGTAAAACCAGTCTCGTCTCAAGTATGCTACAAGCGCGTGACATTAAACGTGCGATCAAATTCAATCTTGGAACGGACACAGGGAACTAGTCGATTCGGTTATTCGAGATACCTCTCACGGACATCGGTCTATGGAGCTCCTATGTTGCCACGAAATATCAGGGAATTCCACATATCCATGTATTTACACGCGACCTATCAAGATACATACTTCCTGCATTTGGTCTCGTGAGACTGACTAGTACATGGGAAATTTTGTAGAATTGAACTGTTAATGAATTGAAATGTTCGAACATAAAATTGTAATTTTTATAAATTGAAATTGAAATACAGTACAAAATGAAATCGTAATTCTGATAAATTGAAATATTGTTCGAAATTAAAATTGAAATATAGTTTAACAATAAAATTGAAATTTTCTTACAAACCATTCCCCTATTAGGTCGGTCGGAATGTCTTGTTTTATTCTTCAATCTATACTTAATATACGATATGCACATCTAAATAATATCAAAGATTTATAGAAAATGCTTAGATCATTATCCGCAGTTTTATAAAAAATCTTCGAAAACTTCCTTCATTCGATTTTGCAGCGAAGAACACGTAAATAAATATGCATATATATATTTCAATGGAAATGCCACGGATCTCAATTAATTTCAGTAAAATACCAATCAAACTTCCGAGGTTTCTTCGTCGTTTATTTTTCCAATATTCCAACACTTTGACGAATCTATTGATTTGTAATTATTAATACGCATGAGCGAGTTCAATGTCACTGATGACGCATTGCAGACTTATCAATATAGCCAGATAAGTTGTCACAAGCCTGGAATATTTTTGAAATTGTAAACAGAAATAATGGCGATCTATTTTTCAACGGAAACCACCTGAATGAATTTGTTTCAATATCTATGGAACGTTTAACATTATTTCTACCGAAGGTGTCAAAAGACGCTTTTTGAAATTTTAACTTAAAATTATGTTCCCAGTTGAATAATTTTTCCTTGATTGAATTTTGGACGTTTCCTGTACTCAGTTTTATAATCGTTATTAGAAAAGTCGAAAAGTCAATTCAGAATATATGGCTAAGCTTGGAAAATAATTTTAAGTTAAAATTTCAAAAGATGTCTTCTGACACCTTCGGTAGAAATAGTGTTAACGCGCACACCTGTACACCGCAACGCGAAACTTCACGTTTTACGACAGAAAATGAAAAGGATTTTCAATATGTCCAGCCGTTAATACAACTTTACTCGAGTTCTTCCTGTTATACGCTCTTATCCATCTTTCATTTCAGCAAACAGCAACGTTCCATTTATTTTTTGCTATAATTCGTGGACCTTGAGCCGTTTTACGGATCATGAGATTTTCCCGTATGAAATTATTTTACTGCACTGTAAGTGCCGTAACGCGTTGCATACTTGTCGGGTAATTATTTTTGCACAATGAAATTCTCATTAACGAAAAGTGAACTTATTTCAATAATAATTACCTAACAGACCGTAAAGCCGGAATTTTAAATAAATTTAGGTTCATAATTACGACCTCGCGACGTTATTTCGTTTTATTCAAATGAAAAGCAAAAATTCACTTAGAGGAATTTTAAAAATTTTAAATAAATATGGCAATTGCAACTTTTATACGTTATCTTTACAACTGTGCGTATTAATTTCGAGCGTGACGTAACGTTCCAAACGTTCATTCGTGTTGCCCCATTAAAATGCAGAATAAAAATTCCATAAATGTAGGTTAATTATAGTTCTGTCATTTTCTACAGTTGTACATGTTAACGAGAAATTTGATATAAATTGTCAAATATTCACTCGCATCTCTCCAAAATAGAGAACGTAGAACAAGATTACAGAAGAAGCTAGGAAACAAAATCTTCAATCATCACAGGTTAATAATCGTAATCTCCTCATTCTTATACCCATCTGAACCAAAACGAAATATAAAAAATATCAATTCAAAAAATAAAATATTCTACAAAACTTTTCGTCTTTTACCCACCAGAAACTCCGAGTTATCCTCTGATGAAGTAAGTAATCTCAAACTATAGAATGACAATGCTTCAGTAAAACTTCCTTATTTCCAGTGAAGCAACGAAACCTGTGTTATAAATCAAAATCCGTTACACACAACCGGTTTCCAAATTAGCAGAGACGATAGAAACCGACCGAAAATTTGGAAATACGTATTCCATCGTACATGTACCGATATCATAGCGAATATCATTCGTTGATGACCTCGCGCGCCAATTTAGCTTGCCGGACAGCAGTGCATGGGTGCAATTCCAAGAATCTCATTAAACGTGTTCCACGTAATTAATTAGGCAGGTGCACGGAAATGAAATGGAACAGGAACGTCAATAATCCAATAGTTTACCTAGATAAAACGAACCAACGCATCGTCCCACATTCGCCCTGTGTTGGCACGATCATTGCTGATCCGAGGAACTTTACCCGCAGCAACTTCACTGTTGCCACCTTGACACGATCAGGTGATCCCTAGTAAATTCAGCTTGAACATTCCTGTTTAAACCTTTGCACTGGAGAGCTGACTCTCAGTCACCATTTGATTTAACACTAGAACTACTGAGTAATTAATACGATTGATATGTAATTCCTCTAAAAATTGTAACGGTAGATTAGCTTTCGTTTGTTTAGACATTCATCAAAGCATTCAAGTGAAACTATTTATTTTCAACATCATTTCGAATATTCAATACTTTTAAGATATCAATGTAATTGCGAAACAAGTAAATCATTGAGAAATAATTATGAAAGTGAGATTCTTCATAAGAAAGTATCAGTATAAAGAATAGGAACTTAAATTAACACTAGAACTATTGAGTAATTAATACGACTGACACGTAATGTAATATCTGTAATTTATTTATTAAAGTTTCGGCTTCTAGAAATAATTTAATTACGAAACCATTTCGTAATAAATCTCATTGAAACGAGTCACTGACTTTTCCATTCATACGAATTGCTCTTTTCCAAACGTTCATTTAATTGTGATGTTTCAATCAAATCATTTATTCATCGGACCGCGGTATTTTCATTCAACATAGATCTTTTTAAATTAAAGTAAATTCAAATAGGGATCTTCAGCAAGCAAAAAAATTTATTCTTATTGTGTAACTTCCCACAAACGTTTGGTATAGACATCAATGAACATGATATGGCAATACATAATATTTTTATATTAATTCCGGCGCCAGTCAACTTTGACCTCTCTGATTTCAACAAAATTCATATCGTTCTACATTTCAAATAAGTGGTCGCTATAATATTTTGGAAACTTAATTTTTTTTCTACTAGGTGTTCTCTTGAAAAATATAATGAGTAATATTTTTAAACGATTTCTCCTTATTTTTCATAATGATTAGTTTAATAGAATATTTTTACATACTAATGTAAAAAGATAATTATAATTATCAATCTTAACTCAATTACTCTCTCACAAACCCCAGTAATCAAAATAAATAAAAAAAATTATAATAAACTGACGAAGATGCTTTCAAAGATTATTTCTTATAGAATTTGGAATGTATATTCTTTTCTAAATAAGATACTACCGCTAGATTAAATGTGTTCTATATATTAATTAATTTATGCATACATCAATAACAAAAATATTAATAGTAACGTTACACGTTACTAATGTTTCGAAGATTTAAGCACACCAGTGTGTCGTATTTCAATCATTACTATTAATAACTTCAAGATGTAATTAATTACTGTATGAACATTCTACGCGCACATATTTTGTGTAAAATTGTAAATTATAGTGAACATTTCAACCTATGACACGACGTAGAGACTGCTTTAAATCTAGGTATAGTTTTAAATCCCCTTTCATAAGATGACGTAAAATAATTGCAAAAGACCTGTTTGTAATATAGTTTCTAAGATGCTCTACGCGATGAGCCAATACGCGTGAATCACAATCGATGTCTATGAATCGTGTGTGTTTCATTTACTAGAAATAGAAAGAAGTAATTGCTTAATAGAATTCATACGTCGAATGACGTATAAATACGACACACATTAAATACGACACAGATTGTAACATCGAATTCTACGTTCTATTTATTGTTTTGTATTAAATAAATACTACCCAATCATTTCTACATTTTAATAAAAGTTTCGATGTTACATTAATATTTTAATAACGATTCATAATTATGTTAAAGCACTTTATAAGACATCACAAAGCAGAAATTGTATTTTTATATTTTATTCTATTTTAAATATTATTTATTTCAAATTTTCGTTAAATTCGAAATAATAATACAGCTGATATAAATGCGAAATCACGTTTCGTATGTTTCTATTTTACATAAAAAATGTGTATTATTCGTATTATCACGATAATTCCTTTCCACTCAGTGTACCAATCGAATAAACATCATACATTTTCAATTTGCCTTAAATTTAAACCGGCAGCGATATCCAAATGAATTTAAAATCACGTTTCATGCGTTTCCCTCGCGCAGCAAAACCATTTCCCATTGTTCAAAGATTTACTATGGAACAAAACCGACAGGCGCCTGTCCCCCTTTTTTTTCTTTTTTATTTTATTTTACATTTACAAGCCGAGTGCACCATGGACAGAATCGACAACCGGCGGGGAAAAAAATTCACGAGAAATTCGTGCTTTCACTCAACCGTCCACTCGCTTCCCCGCAGCCCGGTGCGCCTTAAATTTTTCAACGACACCTTTCCTTCGGCTTACGAATGTTTCATGTAACTTCCGTGCACGGCTCGCTTCGCCTAAGAAATATACAGTTGGATCTTGTATTTTACGTCTGACCTACATTCCGATATGCTCGGCATATCCTTGTGCAAGTACTTACATGCATACAGTTGATGCTTTACTTATCTTGCAAAGGAACTTCGGCGACTCGAGCATTCCGATTTTTTCGACACTTTGAAAGCTTATAGAGGAGCTGGAAATAGGTATGTATCGGACAATTTTTGTTCGATCCAAGTTTGCTCCTTCAGAGTGAAATCGTAAATGGAAATGGCTGTCGACCTATCTTTCTTTTATATTTCTGAAACTGCAGCGGATATGAGAAATATTCGAAATAAATATTGAAGGGTCTTTCATGTTTTATTCAATGATGTTATTGAATTAATTGAAATTTTCGGTTTAAGTAAAATATATGTTGTTGTTTATTATCTGTATTTGTTCTCTACGAAGTTCGCTCCACGAGATAGAGAATTTAAACGGTTTTATAGCAAGCACGGCGGGGCATGTTTTATTCAAACGAAAACCTTTACTAACTTAATAGTGTCATTTTATGGAATATTGAAGATATCTTCGATTTTTATTCAAAAGGTTTTTTATATCCGTTTTAATAATAAATGGTAGTCTATGGAAAACGTAGTACGTTTTTAGCATATCGTCGGTCGAAATGAGAAAATCTGTTTTGTTAACACGAAGAAAATAGTATTTTGAGATTATTTTTTTATAGTGAGAATTGAACGGTGTCTTATTGGTATGTTTGAATAATGATGTTGGATAATGATTTAACGCTGTAATAATGCATCGTGTGTACGCATGAAACGGAAGATGGTAAATAAACATCATTAAACGATGATGTATATTATAGATTCTATGAAAACGGTAAATGTTCGTATACTCTTGAGGAATAATGTATATAAAAAATGTTTATATTTCAAGGAAATAAACGTCCAAGTAAACAATTGCGATATAGCATGAATATTGCATTTCCAGAAATATTTATTGAATCAATATCAGGAAAACGCGCAACGCTGCTCCAATAAATATGTCCCGGCAAGCAAACGAAAAAGCGAATCGATGAAATATTAATTACGTTGAAATTCATTGGAAGCTTTGGACTCCTGTTACGATTTAATATTTAATATCAATGTAACATGTTACTTTTATATTTAACTATTCGTTCATACTGATATTATTCATATGTATGCAATTATACATAAAAAAAAACATTTCATGCGACGCATTCAGCATATATTCATGAAATTCATGAATTAGCATAAGAACATCATTAAATTTGTGAGCCAGTAAATCATTATTTATGGTCACTTATATTACACTCTATGTGAATGTCAAAAAGTTCGAGAAGCAATAAAAGAATACATGATAATAGAGTCATTACATGTGTAGTTTTTATGCACATACAGATGTACGAGAAAAGAATCTAGAGATAATGTAAATTTATAAGTAACACAAATTTCTAGACACTTTGTATCGAAGTTTTATGTTATATTTTTCTGTTAGTTTCTTTCCCCTACAATATGCAACCTATACTATTGTATACCTAGATAATAACAATATCGGTTCAACAAATATTCTCTGGCAAAATGAGAATCATCTAAATGAGAACTCTTCAACGTCGGAACTGCCAGACAAATTGGAATGAGCCACTTCAAGTTTCTTCTACAATTAAAACGTACAATTCCTTTTCAATTTCAGTATTTACTAATTACACAACATAATCCACCAAAAATATCAATGAACAGACCTTTATAATTTGCACATGAATGATGAAATAGAATAAAATATAAAAATACAATTTCTGCTTTGTGACGTCTTATAAGGTGCTTAACATGATTATGAATCGTTATTAAAATATTAATACGATATCGAAACTTTGATTAAAGTGTAAAAATAACTTTGGTAGTATTTATTTCATACGAAACATTCGAATTGCTGAATAGTGTACACGTGAATGCCTTTAACATTCATCAAGTAAATAACAAGTGCAGTAATGATTATTGTACTTCCCCCAAAGCTTTTATCAGGAAACATTCGGGGAAGCTGGTGATACTCCAAACACGATGAAAAAGAGTAATTTGATACGCGGGGATTTTTCATACAGATCCGAAGGAAAAAGAATATATTTCCGCGAAACATCGATAAACGTAAAAGGCTTTCATTCGTTCGATATGCGACTTCGATACACTCGGGTCTCGGCTCTCGTGCAGTTTATCATAAACGTATATTGCATCCTGGCCCCAAACATCGGAATTTATGTTCCATCGTTCATTTTGTTCTGATATCTGTGCTCTCGCGCGAAACGACGCCGATCAAAGTTCAACTGTAAAACACATATGCGTCGGTCCGCGACTCGTTATATATAGAATCTTCGGAGCATTCATAGTTCCATTTATATTTTCCTATCAAACGCGAACTGTGATTTATACGGATCTCGACACGGGGTGAAATAAAAACACTGGCCACGTGAGCTCGGTTCATAGTTTATTATTGACGGCGATAACGGGGCTAATTCGACTCCACGTACTGTAAGCTTCGGTTCAATTAATTGTCAACATGCCGGCTACTACGGTGGTTATCAATGATCCGAGTTCCATGGTTACTGGGAAATAATTAGAACTCGCGAGGCAACCGAATGAATATGTTTAGTAACCTGAATAATTGGATAATGCTGTAACGTGAAAATTGTGTACGAATAATTAATTAATTCTTTTTCTTCTTTGCTACAAAGAAATCGGTGGTAGATAAGACACCTAAGTTTCTCGTGGCAGACAACGTGTTAATTAACGCGATGTCACATGGTGTAAAAGTATTCTTATTAATTACATAAATATTAAAGTAATTCCCTTATGACTTAAATAAATTACTAATTAAATAAATCTTAAATTAATTTACTTATTGGTTCAATAATTTCTTAGAGACTGATTTAATTAATAATTTTTCAGGATTTTCTCCTCGAATTTGAAACTGCCTTCGACAATATGTAAATAAAACATTTGCTAAATTACTTGCTGATCAACGTACCGATGAACTTAATTATTGGGTTCATTGATATCTTTTTTTTGTAATTAAAGTTACTTTCATGATCACGTGTTTATTACGCAAATCTTCTTGCACGCGTGTATTCCGAGAATTAATTATCGATTTGTTTCTTAAGGAATTTGTTTACACTTTGAGCTGATAATTCGCAATAAAGAAACAATAATTTAGTGATTATCTTTCCTTATTGGTATCGTATATATGTAACTGATATAAAAATTCGCATTTTGTAGAGATGACTACACTTATTGCCGTCTTTTCTTTAGATAAACTTAAACATTCGTTTTGTTGTACTGTATTAACACGTTTGCGACCACGCATCACATAGAATGGCGGCCATATACTTGAGGACAACTTTGATTCCGCCTTTAACCTTTTGCCGACGAAGGTTCTTTGAAATATACAAAACCTTCAACGGATAAAACTGAATTATACATTAAATACTCAATTAATATAAAAAAAGGAAACTATGCGATGATCTCTTGCTGTTCAAGTAACTAAATCATTTGTCTGCGACTTAACACTAGAACTACCGGATGGGTCAAAATGACCCATTCATGATTTCTTTTTTTCCAGTTATTGAAAAGATAACGAATGTTTCTCTGAGAAATTACTAGAGAAATTGATTTAGTAATACAGAAACTACAGTGCAAATCAATTGAAGTCTTAATAGTTGCACCATTTAGTTTCTACAGAGAAATTTCAAAAAGACGGTTTGACTGTTTAGTAATTCTAGTGTTCTTCCAAATACGAAAATTTCATTTCGCCGAAATATCGACATCCGTCCGCGAAGGGTTAAAGTTTTATAGGGTTTGTTTATATACATTGTAGACAAATGCTAAGAATATATGTATAACGTACCACTTTCCTACTACATATTAGCAACAAAACATTTCACTTATTTCAATTCACGATTCAAAGGGAAACGTACCATTTTACCTAACTTTCCCCTATTTCAAATTTGACCGTGGCAACGAATGTATTAAGAAACCAGTGTCAACTGTACAAAAGTGTCGATGAACGTTTACTTATCAGTCACCATGGATCAAACAATCAGAATAAACATTTGAATCCACTAATGAAATTGAACGTCCTTCAACCGTACGTGTCGAGCACGTCCGAAAGGAATTAGTGTTCGCTTAGACATTTTACAGTTTTCCACTGCCAAACGTCGATTCGATGTTAGGAAGCCTATCGGAAACGTTTATCGCGGAGTGCTCCAGTTCGCGTCAATTGCTTTGAATTCAGGACGAGGCTGGATCAGGGTTAGGGTAGCTAACTGGATTGTCGGAATTCGGGCTAATACAAGTCTATCAACTTATTTCGTCGATCAGTTGGACAGGTCGCAACTCTTGCTACGTCTCGATCTGCAACGAAAATGAAACTTCGGGTGTTCATGGATCCGAACGTGTTTTATCCGTAAAATATTGAATTTGATAAGTATTATTTGGTAAAAGTTTAAGTTGAATTTCGTCGATGTTTTTTAAGCTGAATTTCTGAGATATAAACCAACGAACATCGATTTTTCTAGTGGCAATAGAATAAACTGCACAACAAGTGTTTGTAAACCTAGTGTTAAGCAAACAGTATTTACTTTTGTATTTTCTATATATATAAATAGTTGAAACATGTTTAATTTTATTAGTGTAGGCACTTAAATTACTCTGATTATTTCAATCGTCGTGTGTTCTAGAATGATAGAGCATTAGATCTTCATTTCGTGTTCTTGAAGCGCTAGTTTCTAAAATTTATACGAACCTATTTTTCTAGAGATAATAAAGTGAGAATAAAGTGAGTAATGAACGTTCGTGTATCCAGTATCAAAGCTTAAGAATATTCGTTAACGATTAAACGTGAGTGATTCCTTTCATTATCGAACATCGAAATTAGATAAAAGGAAATGCGAGAAAATGGAGTGAAACGTAAGCAGAAATTGATTGGAGCCTCGGGGTGGTGTGTATTATAGAAGGTTAATGGCTGAGTAATACCGATTCTTTCGATAATTGTCCAATTTCCAATTACGAGGGAGAAGTTTCGCGTTCTTAATCAGTCAAGCATGAAAACGACCCAAATAACTCGGACTTAATTGGAATTAATGCATAATTCCGTGAGCAGAAATAGAAGTACATATTATGGATCAATTATTATGAACGTATTCATTAGGAAAAGATTGAGAAAATAAATAATTAACATAGAATTCAGTGCAGACTTTTGATTTACAGATAATTTGTAAATTATATTTTAAATTGATAAACTTTGATGAATTGAAAATTAGTTGATAAATTATATTATAGATGCATAATTATTTACTATGAAGATATTATAAGTTCATTTGCTTCGAAGTAAATATATTAGAATAATCAATCCTCATGAAAATCATTTATACAATATACACAATAATTACATTTCAATTTTATTAGTATTTCTTAGTAAATTTAATTTCATTAGTATCTTTTAGTAAATCTAATTTTATTAGATTTTACTAGTATCTTCGATAAGCATGTGATTCTTCTTTCTCGCCCTTTAATTTTTCATCAGAATATATTACATTTCGCTTGCATCTGACGACTAAATACACACTTCATCATTTGATTTTATGGCGTAGCAATAAGAGATTCGTCAAACTGAACTCAACACTTGGGTTAACCAAGTTAATTAACGTAGACAAAGGAAACTACATGATCTCTTGCTGTTTGAGTGATTAAATCATTTGTCCATAACTTAGCCTTCCAAATACGAACATTTTATCTCATCTAAATGTCACTCGTCCGCAAAGGGTCGAACAAGTCAAAATTATACAAACAATATGACACACGACAACGAAACAGAAATGTTTAATGATCCCGTGCGAAATAAAATCCGACGTAAATAACCACGACAAATCCGTAACACTATCCGAGCCACCGCACGAAAATGTCTAATAAAGCATGTAAAACCGGAGCGTTTCAGCTTACCGAGCATCTTGACACCCTGGACAGGACTCAAGGGGTAAAAGTCCCCGTGAAGAGGGCAATGGAAGCCGACCCTGCGTTCCCTTCTTCTCGCCCTCCTGGTGAGCATGCACAGCAACACGCCCAGAGCGAGCATGAGTGCGCCCACCACGATACAAATTGGACCGAGGATTCGCGAGTTCCCTGTGAACGCGATCCTGGCTGCGTACGAATCCTTGTCCTCGTCTTCGCCAGGTCCGCGATAAGAGGCCGCTGTAACAACAGGCAACCGTTAGTTCAGTATACAGCAGGAATTCAAAGGGTTCTGAAAATAATTCCGTGGGGTGTCAACGACCCGACCCAATAGCCGATTGACGGCGAGAATACGGAGTAACGAGCTTTGAAGGCAGTGCCGGCGAATCGAGAAACAAGCGGACGAATATCGCGAAATAAGATCACGGTAGAGAGGCGCCATAGAGTCGGGAGCGAGTTTTGTAAAAGTGTGTTCGAGTTTTTGTTAATATTAACCCTTTGCACTTGGTTGTCGCTGCGATAGTGTAGGATAATTTGATAACTTATGAGTCACCGGTGACCGAAGCTTCGAAATTGCTTGAAAATAATTATAATAAGAACATTGATATTGAATGAAAATATTTAGTGACACGAGAAGATAGATAATAGTGTAATACGAGCACTGTAATAAACATTAACCCTTTGCAATTCATTGTCGTCGCGACATTGTAGGATAAGTTAATGACTTATGAGTCACCGGTGACCGGAGCTTCGAAATTGCTTGAAAATAATTATAATAGGAACAGTGATATTGAATGAAAATATTTGATAACAGTATTCAGTAAGACTTGTAATTATAATTTCCCTTAAACAGAAATCTGTTTATCTGAAATACGTATTGAAACCGATATCATAACTGCTTTCAACTTCTGGTTTGTAGGGAGTAAAACGAACAGTTAACCCTTTCGCCGCGACACGCTTGTGGAGAAATATGATCGCTGTGGACAAGTATTACTGACCTGTCCACACTAATATAGGAAATGCTATGACATACAACTTTTCTGTTCCCTAAAGTTAAAAAAGAAGTATCACATAGTGTATGTGCCATGAGCATAAGAATTTCTTTTGAGGTCATTTCAAAGAAAATTGTGAAGCCATTTTTTCAAACAGACATCTGCGTGGACTCTAGACACATGCTAAAAAATTAAAAAATCGACTTCCGAAGTTTTGTATTGTTTTGTTACTTATATAATTAAATTCTACTTTTCAAATCCTAAAAAAAATTGGATAGATTATTAAAATTCGTTTTCTGAGCATAAAGTTGTGTGAATCATTTAGAGACAATCAAAGTAATCAGTTTTAGGGAAGTTATTCAAATGAATATTTTCTCTGGAAAATTTGGAGGAACTTCTTATTCTTCGCCGATGACTTTTTTTGGTAGGAAGCCAGACTTACGATCCAGACAATTGAAAGTTAGCATTGTTGAAGGATTTTGTATAAACAATGTATCTCACGCCCGGTAGCAAATTAGCTTCGCAGCAAAGTTTTAGAAATCATGTTATTGTTGGAAACTTTTGTTAAATATGTGGGATTCCGACTTTCGTTTTTAACAGCGATTTCCGCTTCGTAAACGTGCGGATGCATCGCGCTAATTAGCAGTCTGTTGTGTGCAGGCACCTCGTGAACCTTCTGCCTTTGTGCAAATAGTTCCATCATCATTTATTCGACAAGAATGAAACTTGGATTTTTTAAAGGAAAAAGTAAGAGGGAATGTTTCCAAATAATAATATTTCGAATTATTATTATTCATTAATATTTATTTGAAGCCTTGACTTTAGATTCTTATAAATCATTTTTACTGTAACAACTTGTTTTTCTTTCGTTGAGAATTGTACAACAAAATAACTATCTAATAAAATACGAAATAGTATAGTTCTTACAGTGAATCGAAGTAATTTCAAACGTGGAAATCTTATGGTCTGCAAACCTGCTCAAGGTTTAAGAACTTAAAAAAGCTAATAATATCTTATTAATTGCTCAAATGAAGGACAAATAGGAGAATAGAAAAGAAAAGGTTTAACGAAGCTAGCGAAGGCTATAAATACGAAACTTCATAGTTCTTCACATTATTGTCTTTCATGATTGTGAATATTGAAAGTAAACCCAAGCGTTTGAATAGTAAACAACAAAGCATATCCAACAGAAGATTAAAATCAACACAACGGAATGAATATATCGAACTCGATATCTTTTTTAATTAATTTCTTTCCAATCACGAAAAATCAAATTTCATTCTGTGTTCTCGACTTATTGCAATCTTAATTACGAATGACAATACATCTTCAACAAAGCGCAAATGTTTCAAAATATTTACTATTAACACTAGAGCATCACCAGTCAAAATAACGTTTCAGTTTTCTTGTTATATTGACATCAAAAAAGCGTTAAATACCCGAAATGACTTGAAAATTGAATAGTTTCACTTGAATATTATAATCAATATATAAAGAAACCAAAAAAAGTCTATTGTCACAATTTTCCTCAAGGTTACATATTAATCATATTAACACTGAAACTACCAGACAGAATAGAATGACCCCTTCGTCCTTTGTTTCTCTTGCAATTATCGAAAAGGTAACAGATGCTTTTCTGAGAAATGAGTAAAGAAATTGATCTTGCAATATTCAAAATGATTTGTGAGCCAATTGAAATCTCAATAAATGACACTTAGAGTTTCTGTAGACACTTCAGAAATTCAATTTCACTGCTTGGTAGGTTTAATGTTAACCTTTTGCACTCGAGAGGCGACTCTCAGTCATTTGATTGAACGCAACAAAATTATCAAATGAAAAATTCAATACAAAATTTTCAATAAGATATTAACACATGAAACAGAAATAAAACAATTGTGCACGCATAATTCATGCAAAATGTTCCTTCACGTAAGTAGCAAATAATATTGTTAATATTTCGTCAGAAAATCATGAATGTTTGTAACGAAAAATATTGTTGAGTGCAAAAGGTTAAAGGCTCGGTTGTTCCAGTGTTAAAACAATTACCATCCGTTGCAGCTAACCTGGCACTCTCGTCGGAGTGCTCAGATTCGAAGGCGCACGCCTTGCCCACACAGATTTTCGGTTCTGGTGTATGATTCGCCGAGGCGCTCACGCACACTACTCGGGTCGCGCGAGGAGCCGTTTCCGGACTTGCAATTGGAGTTCTCGGGGCGACTGTCTCCGCCCCTATGACGTCACGAGTGCCAGGTTCGTTGGAACGGACAGTACTTGTATTCGTATCGGAGATCGCTTCCAACTGAATAACGAAAAATTATATAGACGCGGGTTATCGATTAAATCCTGACCCAGGCGACTAAATAAACTATTGAAAATCAAAGTCGGCGCGCAATATTTCAAGCGGCAACCCAGTTTCATATCGTACCGAGGAATCACGGGAAGAACGCGTCAACATTTCTCTTCTTTTAACTTCGAGCCCCTCGTTTTTGCACAATACGCGCAGCGCAGGAAGATTGCGCGTGAATGATCCCCGCATTAAACGAGACCTCATTTACGCGACAATATGTACCCGGTGGCTGGAAATCTCAAACATCTGATTGGAATGTCACCCCGTGGAACGTGAAATACGACGATTACTGCGCTGTTTCTATCTGAGTTACACGCACGCTTGGTTACGTGTGACAGGGTAGGCAGGTTTTATATACTAGCTGACAGTACTAGGTTGAACAGGACTTATCAGGTATGCCCACCGATAACATTATTTATTGTATTATCAATTCTACAATCGAAAGAGATAGTATCTTTGAAATCTAGCTACGGAGTCTGTTAGTTTCATAGTGGGTCGTTTTATTTCATTTCTTTGAATTTTGGAATATACAGTCTGGATTTGACACCTTCTTCTTAATTATAAATTTGTAAATTGAAAATTCGGACGTTCCGAGTTTGTAAATTGAACATTTGAATGTTCCTTTGTAAATTGTACATTTTTATATTCCACGTTTGTAAATTAAAGCTTTCCATATTCCAATAAATTCGAAGTACCTATATTCAAAATTGGTAAATTCCTAGAATCTGAATTTATAAATAAAAAATGTCTATATTCCGAATTTGTATATTAGAAATTCCTATATTCTGAATTTCTAAGTTAAACATCCCTATATTCCAAGTTCCTAAATTAAACACATCTACACCGTAAATTTCTACATTCCGTTTTTTTAAATAAAAAATGTCTATATCCCGAATTTGTAAATGAAAAGTTTCTATGTCCCAAATTTCTGTGCTTCAAATTTAATCTTGAACTTTTCAATTAGTTAAATACAACGTCCTTTAGAGAAAACGAACGCCTCACTTCGAACAGACAGCTTCCCGTTCCGAAGTTCTAGAAGTCCTCCAATTACTTATTTCTGAGTTACTGCAAATAGCATTACGGTGGAAAACCGTGGAAAATCGACTTTTACAATGCTTCGGAGAGGAGAGAGATCTCTTAAGGAGGCTCCTTAACGCGCAGATCACTATTTGCCGGTCCACAATAACGCAGACAATGAAACCGAGAACGAGGAGTTACGCGTCTCTTGAATTCGCGCCGGTCTCTCGAGTTTCTTCCCTTATAGAGATTGCGAGGAGTATGACTTTCTCCTGAGCCACGAAGGAAAGTTTCGTTAAAACTCTCCCACGTGCTCCTAAACGCAATCAGTATCGCCAGTTCGTTCGGCAAAAATAATAGAGATAAAGTGCGGATTGTTGTGACCTGTACCGTGTTAAATAGAGACAAGATACACCTATGTCTTCTCGCTATGGCGAACGAAGATTTCACGCTGACTCTTCCGCGATACACCGGTTCCAATTACAGTACGTTGCAAAAGTAATCAGCCAATTTCACCGTGAGATAAACGTTTGCGAAGCTGTAAGTTTTGGAAATTTATATTATTAATCGTGTTGGTAATATTGTTACTAACAGCTAGAAACATCTATTCAGGAATTTATATTATTAGTTATATCAATGATATTGTTATTGATAACATAAATAATATTAATTATTGTGAATATTCAGTTTTATTCGATTTTCATGCATTTATGCACGTGCATGTTTCAAATATAAGAAATTGTGTACGTTAGTAACTACTAAATAATTAAGAAAAATTAATAGTATTTTCGTGTTATTTAAAGAAATTTTAAAGACATCGACTGAAATTTTGTTTGTATGTTTTCATAAAGTGTCCTGGAAAAGAAGAGAATTTCCATGAAGGTTCACGGTTCTGTTGTTATCACAAAATGAGCAATAAATTTCTTCTTTGGTATAACTTTACAGCATTTTTTTTATCTTCTTTCATGTTTATAATGTTTTTCTTGCCACGAAGTTGTATAATTATGATAATAAAGGCAGCAAAGATAATAAAAATGATTAATAGCGAGTGTGACACTCGTAAGAAATACGTAAGTAGTTTGAAATTTTTATAAATATTTTACATACCCACGTTTTTCCTCTATTCTGCATAGAAGTAAAGTGCAAAATCAAGAATTTTTCCTCATATTAACCTAATAACGTAATCCGTCTGATTTAATCAAATCCCAGAATTACGTAAACAGGAAAAAATTAGAATACTGCGAAAAATCACTAACAAAATTCAAACAAACATTTAATATAATAATATATCAATGATGATTTTATTAGGTACTGTTATTATTTTATTAATAACTATACCTTTGTTGAAAAACGTATAGTAACTGACAAAAGCGGCACATTTGAAACTGATGGTCGAAGAATCCTTTCGAGTAAAAATGACGGATCAGAAGACAATATACACGAAATGAGAACAAAAATGAAAAGAGAATGCCTATTTTTCCTTGTAAATTGCTTTAGACAAAAATATGTATTGAAGAGACGGATTATTTATAGTCATAAAATGTCATAATACTAATTTGACGTAAGTCACTGAAGCCTTTCAAGTCTAAGGGTCAGGCACGTACACTTTTGCGGTCAACTGTACACAGAGTTTCGCCGAACGAATCGCGAAACGAAGGCAATCGCACATCTTGGTTTCGCAGAGAAACGAGAACTTCGTTCGGACACAGTAAAACTTGTGAAATAACTGCGTTTGTTCTTCAAATCCTTCTTTCGTGAAATAACATTTGCTGTCTAGGGAGACAACACAGTGGTTTGTTTATATTATTGTTATTTGTTTGATTAGATGATTATACGCGAATATTATTCTTCTGTTATCAATTACTATACTTTAGAGCAGTCTTTAGAGCAGGGCAATTTGAAATTTGAAATATCACTTCATATATATCACAATATTTACGCACGTAAACAAAATAGAAAAAATATTATAAAAATATTTTAATATAATATTAAAAATTATATACATGTTACATAGGGGGGCATAAAAATTTTAGAAAGGCTTAGGTGGGCATGGCACATGAAAGGTTGAGAAACACTGCTTTAGAGCAATCATACACATAGAATATACCTAAAAGTTTTCTTTCTCTTCACTAAATTAATACGTTGACTGCCAGGTCGATCACCGATGAGCGGAGCTTTCAAATTACTTGTTAATAATTATAATTTGTCAAATAACTAATATCGAATGAGAATGTTTAATAAGGTGGAGTAGCTTAAGTGCATAAACGGGCTCTTATTAATACATTTATTCTGATTAATACATTTGTTCAAAAATATCATTTTTTAACATTTAACATTGTACCATTACTATTAATTATTAATAGTATTAACTCAAGTATTCGTTGATTTCAATAAATGTTAAAGTATTATAAAACAAATTAAAGACATATGGGTTGAAAGTTAAACTTACTAAAAACTGGGGTGCAGTTACCCCACTCCACCTTAGTATAAATTACTAGATGACAGTGTAACGTAAGCATTAAGATACCAAATAATAAGTAACTATTTCTCTTTATCTTTGCTACAAAAGAATAAGCGATACATAAAACTCTGAAGCTTTTTGTGGCAGTCAACGTGTTAACGGCAAAGTAAATGGTTGTATCTACTATAATTGTGGAAGAAACAGTGCAAAGGGTTAATAAAAAGACTCCTAAAATATGTAAACATATATTATACGAAAAATATAATGAAATATATATATATATATATATATATATATATATATATATATATATTATATATGTATACAGATATATATACAGTGCGTTATTGACATGATTCCAAACTGTGGCTCAAAAATGAAGAGGGGCAAGGGGAATTGGCCACACGCTCCACCTCAGCTCGCGGCTCGGCCAGTAAGAGACGTGCCGAAACTAATTCCGCCATTACTATCGGAGCGAGCGTAGCGAGTGGACGTCTCTTCACTTTTAACCCTTTGAATTTTAACAAATCAAAGAAACTATCCTAAAATTATTAGATTTTCCACACATCCAAATGTTGCACTGAGAAGGAAAATAAAAGACCGAAAGAATGTTATAGCATTTTTCATTTTCACTGGAGATACCATAAAAATTAGTTGCAGTTGCTGATAAATTACAAAACCATCTAGAGTGTTAAAGCTTAAGCCACCAGCCAGTTGGGAACATGTCAGTAACGCACTGTATATATAGTATGTATCTACGTAATCTCACATGACTACGTTGCCAATTGATAAACGATTGCCTATAAAATGTGCCAGCGTGAACGCGATAAGCAAACTAAAATCCTCGCGAATTTAGAGTATCTTCACACGATGGCCGATTTCACGTGAAATAGCCGGTTCGGGACCAGATAACATGGAACGAAAGGGAAATGGGCTACAGGACCGGTCCCATCGAGAGTGCCGGGGGCAAGAAAAAGAATAGCGAAGGAGGCTGGGGGAAGGACTGACCGGTTTTAATAAATCGGTTGGTAACAACCGTCCGGGCCCGTATCCGAGAAACTGTGGCTAACAAGTAAACGACCAGCTGTTGCCTCTTCGTGAACAGCCCAACCTTTCTTCCTACGTTTTTTTCCTCAGCTTCTTCTTCTTCTTCTTCTTCGTCTTCGTGACATAAACGCTGCATCGCCATCCTGGAGTTCGATCACCTCGCGCAGTGGTTCTCAAACGGCGACACGCGAGAAAATACGCGGCACAAAATGGCGGAAGTTATGCTTGATGAGAGTATTTCTGTTTCTCGTTTATTTTAGTTTATTTTATGGTGGTTACGTTAAGAGTAATGTCATCAGTGACTACCAATATTTGGATACATTATGTATTATTTGATAATATTTATTACGTTACGATTTATTGTTAAATTATTAGCATAAGCAGATGAACAAATTACTATGTAGTCATATTAAGAATCATCTAGAGACTTCGGAAGTTATCAGATAGTTTCTGAGCTTGCATACTTTAATAGCTTTTTACTTAACATTCAATACACTTTCCAATTGAAATTGCTTGAATACTTTCATGACTCACTACATTTTAAATGCAAAGTACTCCTGTGAAAAAAACTACAACGCAAATTCCTCGCAAGTTAAATATGCCGCATACAAATTGTAAATTATAATCACTATCAAGAAACATCATTCTGCTCATACATCTCAATTGCTGCGAAACTTTGCCTGCGAATTAGGCGTCAAAATGTATTGGGTATATACTTCTTTATAGTTGCCAGTTTTTATATGCATGGGGTGAAAATAGCCCCTAAAATTGGGGAAGAGAAATACGCTTTATAAAATGCATTAGAGGCTAAGGAACGTAAAAAGGAAATGTATAATAAAATATTTATTACGGTTATATAAATATCTTCCATATTATTCTGGTAAAAACCTTTTCACACCTTTTATAGTGGCAGTTGCATATTATTTGTTTCTAATATTTCATAAAAACATTTTCGAAGTGGTACAATTCTAATAAAAAGATACATTTAACATTGAGTAATAAAAAAAATCGTATAAAAATTAATGAAATTCACGACAAAATATGTTTTTCTTTTTTCATTTGTAAAAAAGTTCAATAAATTTCAACAAAAGATTCGATCATAAATGGTTAATCTCTTAAGTACAGACCTAAAAATCTCCATTTATTGCAAATAGAAAAATAGTGTGTAACACAATTCTACAAACACTCGTTTGGTAAGGTAAGAAAATAAAAAAGACGTCTCTTTGTGGTTTTTTTATAATTCAGTGTCTTTAAAGGGTTAAACGAGGAATGTAATTAAGAACATTAATCAGTTGTTGGTTTCCACTGAATCGTATTGCGTTCGACGAACAGTCTTTGTTTCTTTCGAGGAAGCTTATACGACTTGTCAATCGCGCACGTGGGTCGACGTAGCAATTTTCAAGGAATCGTTCGCCTCTTGTAACATCGTCATTTGAGCATCCATTGGCAGGCTGAGCTTAGACACAAGGTTTCCTATTCGACATAACTAATCAAATTCCGTGAATACGACAGAGGCTTCTATCAGATCAGAGCAGAACGTCTGGTCTATGAATGCATCTACTCCTACGTTTAGCTAACAATAAGCTTAGGTGAAGAAACTTCATTGGACATTTGACGTGTCGCGTGTCATCTTAGGCCTTAGCTGCAGCTTTAGGGACTTCGCGAATCTTCTTCGTTGACAATAAAAATTTAAAATGTAAATAGCAAAAATAATAAGTAGAACAGCGAAAATTAAAAACGGATACAACAAAGATAATAAATAGAAACAATTTCTTTATTTTTATTATGCAAAAGAACAAGGCTCATCTTAAGAATTAAGATTCTATTCTCTGAGATCATTCCAGGACGAAATAAAGAAGTTCAACATTTAATTTAAAAAATTCGAACTGAATAAAACTGTTTTTCATAATAAATATACTTAGTTTATAAAATAGGACATCGATGATCTGCTTAAACTGAATCTCTATATCTCAATAAACAATATTAAATCATTTTTATCGTGAATCAATTAAAGTAATTACGAAACACATTTTTCAAATAAATAAGTAATATTGTTAGTAATTAACAAGTTCTATTCATTCCGATCGATGACATAATGATTTCCTGGTGGACTGTGAATCATTCAACCGAGATCAAAGATTAAATACTTTCCTACTATATAATTCTATCAACTGTTGATGATAATAATTGATTTGCGCGGCGCGCGCAAGGATTGTCTTCTAATTCAATTATTCAATGGACTGGAGTATCTATTACAGAAGAACAAACATTTTATATAACGACTAGGCTCGAACGATGTATGCGAAAGTAGTTGAATAATACTTTCCTATGGTCGTCCCATGATGTAATAACGTTACGGCTTCTTAGAACACTGTTTTCTCATTTATTATGCGCCCCAAGCACATTGTATAAATTATACGTAATAAAACAATCTGTTTCTCAACCTTTTCCCTTTCATTCTTGTATAAGAATTACTGAAAATAAATAGTGATCGGTAGATACGTAAAAATTAATCTTAAAGCATATTAGGTACGGTTAAACGATGATTTGACGTCTAGCGAAAGAGCGCAGAAGCAAAACGTGCTATTCTAGTTTACAGTCTTATAGTTTTGGTTATTTACATGTAATTGTACTCATACATTACTATATAATAAGTAAATTAGTAACCGAAAGTATCAGGAATGGAAATGAAACAAAATCGGGTAACAAAGAATGAAAACTGATCAATCAAACTGAAAAGTGATCTAGCAGTACTTAACCCTTTCCCTATGCTTTCTTTCACAACTGTGTTGGCAAAACTACTTTAACGTTAATAATGTAGTAGAAAAAAATAAAAAATATCATGTTTATTCTATGCTGCGTTTGCTATAAAGGTTAAATGTCAATGATAGACAACTAGTATTCCGCTTATATGGGAAATAAATAAGACTTATATTTATCGAATGCAGTTGAATATTTTCATCACGAGTCTGATTTGATGCTATTGGAGAAGGAGTCAAACTCGTATCTACATAATTTTCCGTTAATTACAGGTTTTTCTATAGAACTATACCGGATAAATCGAGCGAAATTATATTCAAACTGACGTCGCTAATACCTCGATCGCGTTCTCGGCAATTAGATTCTGTTGAGATAAACCACAATAAATCTTACTTTAGCAGACAATGCTTAATTGAAACATTCTGTTAAGGGTTCCCCGCCTTCCGTCCCCGACGTCACGATTCCGTTCCCGACGTCTCAAACGGAACAATTCCGATCAATCTTCGATAGAAGGAGGCCCGTTTCCATTATCACGGCAATTCGTATTATTTACTCAATACCAAAATACTTTCGTGAAAGCATTTGCAACGACCAAGATAGTTACCTTTTGTCCCTTATTTCGTTCCAATATTAGCAGACAATCGCGGCGGAGAACAATGGCGCGCGATATATGTAGAATACACAGTGGGCAGAAACAATAAGGAGGAAGATACAAACCAGTGAGCACAGCGCCAACGAGCATGAAGAGAAACCCGAATGCCGGAAGAGCAATCTGGCAGTTCGCAGCTATTACGACTCCAGCAACCATCAGACCACCTTCTATCTTCTCCACCCTTAACCGTGATATGGGGGTCGGACATTTTAGTTTTGCACCCAGACCACCACTCAGCGTACCCTCCTCGGTCGCCATTGCGCTGGGCCTGTAACAGTTCGTCAAAGAATGATTTGTTTGTTAGTCGATTGCCTTTTTGTAGAGAATATTATAAGAGGAAAGAAGACAAAACGGAACACCAATGTTTTTCGTGGGTAACACTTGTACGTTGATGCAGTTGATGACAAACTATACCGAGAACTTATTAAGCCTGTCGTGCTACACGATACGAGCTCATTATTTATGGAAAACACTGAATGTTCCGTTTTACCCTGCTCACTCTTAAATGATTGGGTTTAGTGGAGTGCGAGAATCAGAAAATATTGCGAATTCGATGATTAAATCGAGTCAAGTCGGGTTCTTCAAAGAATTGAATTTAAGTTAAAGTTAAAATATTGAATTTTGTATATTCTTTAATAAGAAGTGATACATATTGACATTGTATATTTTAAATTAGTATAATTGGGGATGCTGAGTCGATATTTAATGGTTTAGACCCTCGAGGGACGTAGAGGACGAAAGATCTACCGAAGCTGATGCTTCCTACGAATGTTTATAAAAATAGTCGATGTATTATTAGTGAAAGGTAACGTTGTAAAAATTGTTGAATTCGTATTGAAAAGTACAATAAACTGACGACAATGGAAACACGTTGTTTCGTTTAAAAAAGCTGCATTGACCTCGGCATCTGTTTAAATGAGGATGTAAAAAAGATCGAACGAGCTTACTAAATATCCACCATCGCGTCGATCAACTATTATCTGAAACATTTTTCCGAATCTTCGATAATTACGGAAATATTCGAGTGTATATGAATGAAATGGACATACTGTATATAATATATTTAGAAGAGTAGTTTGTAATAAAGAGTACAAAATTAATAACGCAGAAAAAAGCTATATAAAATTATAAGATACTCTATAAAACAGGACCAATAAAAATTACTTTAACTGTGCATCGTTGTGTAGAATATTGGCATAACAATTTAAATGGGCAACTGAATTATTACATAAATGCGAAACAACTGAGCGAAACAGAATAATAAAAATGGGCTTGAAAACGTGATTTGTGCATTGCAATTTCTAACAGTGATGTAACATTTGTAAATTTGTATATATAAATGATAAAATGTATCGTACAATCAGTGATGATAACGATACGAATACAACTGTGAAAAAAAAATGAAAAAAATTGGGCTCAGCCGGGATTTGAACCCGGGACCTCTCGCACCCAAAGCGAGAATCATACCCCTAGACCACTGAGCCGCTCACGATTGTTTGGCTTATACCATCCGTCACTCCATTCACTTACAAGTGGCATACACATATTGATTCAAATATATTTTTTTCTATTTAATATATACAAACGACATTCGATAAACATTCATTTTCCTTATTTTGTAATTTTGTCAAAACAAAACAAAATTTTGTTACGTTAACTAAAATTTACAGAACTGTGTCTTTCTACTTTACTTGATTCATATATGTAATTAATATTTCGTCTAACACTTAATTAAATAAAAACAATGTTCATATATCAATATTGCAAATAAACAGTTAAGTGATGCAGTAACATTTCTTTTATTTTACACGATGATTTTTAGAATAACGTCCCGATACATTTATGAATTGAAAATCTATTTTGTAAGTATTCGATCGTGGATGCCGATTACATTTCCATCATTACATATTCTATTCGGTTAAAATTTATAAAGATGTTATTTAACGTGTTATTTTACTATACTTCACACTTATATGAATAAAGTAATCAACTACGTGTATGCTGGAAAATATTTTACACATTAGATCCTTAATGTAATGTAAATTTGTATTCTTAAAAAATTCTCCTTCGCTAATAATGTCAATAAGTATGTTAACAAAAGGAAGAAATAGTATAATACAGAAAAAAAAAATTTGGGCTCAGCCGGGATTTGAACCCGGGACCTCTCGCACCCAAAGCGAGAATCATACCCCTAGACCACTGAGCCGCTTGTTCTCAAGTGCGCGAAGAGTGAGTCATATACGCGATTCATAGATCAATACGATTATCAATCGATTATTTATTTATTTTTATACTGATTCACATAAACAAATAAAATATTTGTTATAAAAATATATTCTCTATTTAATTTACTTATTTTTTAGCTTTAATATCTATTCTTTATTTCTCAATCCAATAAATAAAACTGTAGTGGAATAAAAACGATTGAACGCCGCAACTATAGTTATAATATGATACAATTAAACCTTTTTATATGCAAAACATAAAACCGAACAATTCCCAGTAGATTCAATGGGGAAAAAGCAACGTGTTCACTTTTTATCGATCCATGGATTAATTAAAAGCTTTTTGTGACTGAAACTTCGGACTATTTCGTACATTATATATATCGCAGATAAAGATTAAAATTTGCATTACTTACAAAAGTAATTCTTTATTTATGATTACCATACGTTTTATCATTTTTTCCCGAGTATATAATGTGTCAATATTGAAAGTGAAAACAGATGTAATAACCCTAGGCTTGATATTTACTAAAACTGCTTTGTTAATGTTAGGGGCATACAACACATTCTTATGATAATATCAAACAAACATATTCAGGCATTTTATTACTATATCGTATTGCCTATATAACATCTGTTGCTTTACCTCCCAAATTATCTTACCAAAATTTTGTTAAAGAAGATTCTTTCGTTTTATTTGACCAATTTTCTACAAGTCGTTCACAGTATAAAAATATTTAAGAAAATAAAATTCCAATTTCCATCAATCCAACTACATAACACGAGAAAAATGAAAAGAGGGACGTTTAAAAAGAAAGGCAGCAATATTAACCCTTATGTCATAGAAAACGAATGGCCCCAATACGGGGACACGTAAAGAATTTAATGAACTAGATATCTTGAATTCATATTTAAATAAAACAATTTAAAATGTGTTATTTAAGTTTTCTTGTAAACATTTTATAAGCCTTCGCCTAATTCTTTGTCCTCCTATAGAAGTATATCACAAAAAACGCTCTCGACTGTTCAGGATTAAATCTTGAGGAATTGTTAAGCAGTCAGTGACCAATAAACAAGCCGTTTATAGTTTATATATCCAATAATTGGCTAGGCTTAGCACGAGGAGCTGCGCCTGTTAATTCTATTACGACTACCGAGACAAGCTATGGAACTTCATGAAGGAAAGTTAATTACCGTGGCATGCCCTTTACGGAATATTGAGTCTGCAAACCGTGCATTCCACCAAGACGAACGGTTTATTCATCACGCGATCCTAAAGAAACAGCGCGACGTATATTAAAACAAGTAAGAAAATAACTATAACGAAGCAGAAAATGCCACTGTTCCTTTCTGATGTTGCTCTATAATAGCATAATATACAGAAAAAGATTTTCAATCGTTTTTAACTTGGTAATAATTGAATTGCATAGAAGCATGCAAGCAATGTCTGATGGCATTTCCATGTGAAATCTAAAAGTAGGCAAATACTTATGGAAAACATTATGAATTCCAAACATCAGATTTTTGATTATACTATAATTTTAATTCTTTTTATTGTATTATAATATTAATTATAGAATATTATACTATAATATAGTACACTACTATATTCTACAATATATTATTATTCCATTATTAATACTAATATTGCTCTATACATAATATTTTATAGTATTCTCACTGGCACATACAATATTTCTATATAAAATCCCAACATTATTATTTCACTGCCGTATGAAACTATAATAATAAGACAGTGTTCAATATATCCGAACATATTTACATTACAACCCAATGCTTTCATCTCCAATATGTTTAACCCCTACGTTGGCAACCAAAATGTCAGCATTTATCCAAATTGTTACAATGTTTCTGCTTAAATTCTTCATTTTGGAGGCAAAGATCGATATAAAAGTGTCATAAAATGAAAATCCAAAGCAATTTTTTTATATTTCCACGAGAGGAGGACAAAATTGCGTGGAAGAAAGTTTCAAAATGGCTATTTACCCGGTTGCCAATATAACAGACTTCGTAAAGAGCCACGCTAGGGGTAATAGTAGACTGTTTGGATATGCTTTGTTTGAGATACTGGTGGCAATCGGGAGAGCCGGCTTTTAGCCAATGCATTAGAGTGCCTGGATCGGATGAATGGTTTTAGGTGACCGAACGTTTGCTGGGAATGCATGAGAGGCGTAGAGTGGGGATGAAAGAGAAAATTGTTGTAGATTGAGTGGCTGCGTAACAGAATGGGATGAGAAAAGCTGAACGATTCCGTCAAAAGTCAGAGTTCAGAGCGTAGAGGGATTGTATAATCTTCAGGAGAACCCTTGCAGTCACTTTTCATCAAAATTGTTCGTGTATTAAATACATGGATTCCATGAAGTGGGCATTGTTTAATTCATTACTTAATACCTCGTTAGTTAAACGATGAATGCCGGTGCCTACAATTCTATTAACCTTGACAAGAATTGCGAAACTTTTAAAAACTCCTTTCATAAAACACTGAATTATGCTTCGACATCTTAAATGTTAGACAGAAAGAAAGAAAACCATGTACCAATTTCTCATTATTTGAATAATTCACTTATTCATTCGATGCTTTCGATGTTAAATGACAGCTCGAAGTCGTCTTTAAGAGGACATTCGACCGAAAACGGTTAATGAATTTTCAAATCCTTACGAAAATTGGAAAATCGCTTCAGATCATCATTTCTTGAACGTTTTTACGTCGATTCGGGATTATGGAATACAAATTTGTGCAAACTTTATATTGAAGCTTTAGCAATTGTAAATATCTTTGTTATACACGTAAAAGTCAAGTGAATCTTCGCAGAGAATAAACTTGAAAAGAAAATCGAAATCTTAGCACATTTCTGTATCAATTTATGATTCCAAAAGAAAAAGCTAAACGTTGAAATCTTGACAAACACTTTCGTTGCCCACGCAAGAGTTAACAGAAACCTAACGCAGAGCTTAAAAAAGGCGAGAACTTAAAAGGAAACCGAAATCCCTCAACTTCACGTTACCCACCGTAATTTAGGTTCTCCCGCTGCGTTTTAAAATATTTTACCGTCTGCCCGACACACGCTGCAAATTTCTTAACCGAGATGACTCGCGTGGACAGGATTTTCGTTCTACTTTTTTTTTTATTTTTTTGTCAGTTTTACCCCTCTTTTTTCTATTCGGTTTCATACATCGTCGTGGATTTAACGAGGTACCCTTTTCATTATGCGGAGCAAGAGGTCGGCTTGCTTAATGAAGAGCAGGGTAGGTTGGTCGACGTTAATTGGGCGACGGAAGCTCAAAGCTCGAGAGCTTAAGGGTCGATCCACACTATCGGTCCGCTCACACGCTGCTGAATATTCTTTCATTGTTTATTGCCTACGACGAACGAGGATGAAGAGATATCGAGCCAAGATCGCACTGGGATTCATGGTGTGAACACATGCGTTATAATTGAATACTATTTGATCCAACCGAGAGTGAAATATTTTTCATAAAAATGTAATATTGATTATACTATATATTTAATATTAACCAGTTAACTGTGCTCGACGAGTATACGCGTCATCGTGAAACCCGAAAACAGTACTAATTTCTTCAACGATAAATTATTAACACTAGAACTACCGTAACAGTCAAAATGACTGGTTTCGATTTTTTTATTTAGCAATTATTGATATCTTCGAAGCATTGAATATTCGAAATGATTTTGAAAATAAATAGTTTCATTTGAGTACTATAATTAATACCTGAAGAAACTGAAAATAATCTATTGTTACAGTTTTTATAGGAATTGCATATTAATCGTATTAAATGCTCAGTAGTTCTAGTGTTAATTGTTTTAGATAATCGTGTTCTTCATTTTTCTTTAGTTTCTCGTTAGAATATTTTATAGGTGCATTTGCTCTGCGTTTGACGAGTATACGCAATTATTTGATTCTACTGCGAGATAAGAGGGATTTTTCAAACTAAATTCCACGGTTAACTGGTTAATAATATTATATTTAACCTTAATAATATTATATTTAATATTAACAACTTTAGTAATATTTCTGTATATTTTAACAGAATAAAATGGTACAACGAGATACTGTTTAATATAAATTAAATTTAGTGCTTGTTTATTATAAGCTGAACCTATCGCTTCTGTTCAGAGTAAGGCTGTCGGAGTTCTTTATGTACAGTTGTACAATATTTTATTGGCAGCTACTGTTGGTTTATATAATAGTATTTGGCTGCAGAAAAACTTACTTGACACTTTCATGGCCACTGTCGCGTATACGTGATTTCCTTAGCTAACCGTTATCAACTACTATCACGTAGGTGTGATTCTGCATTACTATTTTTAGATAGCATACAAAAATGATTTTAAACTGCGCATTTAATACATATCGTCTACCTTTGCTAGAAACTGTTGCTTTCGCTCTAATTGTGTCAATAAATATACAGTAATCATTTTAATTATACTACGAACTGTTAACCCCTTGTCCCATGATTTCTTTCACAACTGGCTTGACAAAGTTACTTTATCATTGATAATTTATTAGAGAAAGAAAATCATTTGATACTTCTTTTACGTGTATTAGTATATAAATTAGTATTTAATTTATATTTAAAAGAAAATAAACGACATTTAGATTTTTCAAATTGAATTCAGAATTTTCATTGCGAATCTGATCTCAATATCGCAATATGCGTCACCAAGATAATGCATGTTTAGGTTTATGTAAAAAAATAGTGTCATCCAAATCCGCTGACATGATGGTCAAAGTGTTAGAAGAGCAAGCAGAGAGCTGACCGATGTGGATCGACCCTAACTCTGTAACGCAAAACCGACATCTCTGCTCTTTTCAAGATCTCCGCTGCGAACGCCATATTGTTGCTCCTCGTCCCATTGATTCGTCCAGGTATACACCGCGCGAAACATCGCGAAAGGTGAATTTTCTTTCGACTTTTCTCGCGTTTTCTATTGTTGCCAGCAGGAATTTAATAAAAACGGATTCATAGCGCAATTTAATCCGGCTGCGATTCTTAATTCATTTATACGTCTGAGATATTATTAACAAACGTAGGAACGCGTAGTTTAATGACAATTTTATATAGTGTTTTTGAATTTAAACGTGACCTTGACAAAACGAAACAAAGTAAAGAACGAAATGGTGGTAAGAAAATGAAAATGTGACTGGGTCAAGAAAGATCCGATGAATCCAATAGGATTGTTGATCATTATATTTCGTAATTAGAAAAATTAAACTGATCGTATCTACTAAATAATAATCTACAGTAAATCTCACAATGAGAGAAAATTTATATATTTAAAATAAATTGCAGAAAACATACTGAATTGCAACGTTTAATATATATACATATATATTTACAGCATATATATATATATATATTATTTCATGACCATAAAATGATGTTCAGTCGCATTCGTGACACAATTCCTGATCCACAGGAAGCACACATATTCCTCTGTGTAATTACCCACAATTACTCGTGATACTTTCATTTCATCAGAAACTTTCATATTCAACTATCCAAAAAGGGAAGAAGGTAAACATACACCTCGAAAGTGTAACATGATGAGGAAGAAATCTACTTAAATACATATTATTTTACTCGAATGCAGCTCGATGAAACTTACTTGTTAAATCATTTTTGTGGCCCCGATTTCTCTAGAACGCGTTTCTTTAGGTACATCCTTTCGATGATAATAGAAAGGTCTGTTCTGTAATTCTGAACGTTCTTGACTTTCAACACTTATGAAAAACAATAATGGAGCTCTGTAATATTTTTATGCTGATGTTACTTTTCTCCTCGTTTCCACTGAGGAAAAATGTTCGTAGCAATCCTTCAAACGCGAAGGTACTTAAAATTTTACAAAAATCAAATAACTTAACTAAATTAAATAACAATAATCGAAATCCTTTTATTATTTAATTGTGTTAAGAAAACTTATATGGGCTCAAAAATTAATAGAAATAAATTCCATAAAACCATTTTTATAGAAATACGTCGCTAGTTGAGTGTATTTCACCAGAGGTTTCAGAACTCGTTAGTGAAACAGCTAATCTAATTACCCAATAAGTTGCCCGAATTCATGACCTTGAAAATTAGTTTCCCATTAACCTTATTTACAGTACAGTACTTATTAAAACAATATAGTGATCCTGTAATTCTTCTCAACGCGTTTAATATTGAATCATATCTGCTTAGAAAAAGAGTAGTATGTTTAACTATCGGCGTAAATACTAACGAAACCAGTTCCAATTTTCACGCGCAAATAACGAAACAATTCAGCGAACCAATAACTCATAACAATCGGGAAACGACTGATACAAATCTCTGCGACTGGAGCGGAAGTGTACAGTTAAATTAGCACTGTCGCAGACGTTTTTGGATTGGTGCCACGCCAATCTAAAATATCTGTTAAGGACCTCAATATCTCCAGAAAGTGGGCGTCGCGGAGATCAACGGCTAGTAATCGTTGACCCTCCCACCCTACCACTGTAAATCAACTGCGAATTCATATAATTCGTTAAATCGATTCATTAAATAATTAATTCAAATTTTTAATGACGATCGTTTTAAAATGGGACATTCTGTACATGAACATAATTCTTCGTTGTTTCTAGTAAACTACTAACTTTTATAATAATAATAATAAGAAGAAGAAGAAGAAGAAGAAGAAATCATAGGACAATAATACTATTTATAATAAATATAATAATAATCATTATGATTACTACAATATCATGTACAGTTGTGTTTGATAAAATCACTTCACCCTTAACAATTCATTAGAAAAACAAAAGAATTCAGTAATTATTCTACGTCTACATTTATTCTAACACTTTGACATCCACGGTGGTGACGGCCGGAACTTCCAATTTCCTTGAAAGCAATTGCAATAAGAAAACTAGTATCGAATAAAATTCGACAAGATAAGCAACTAGATAATAGTGCAATGTAAGGTCTGAGACACCAATTCATTAATAATTACTCCTACACGCCATTTGTCTACGTTATAAGAGAATAAGTGGCACCATACAAAATGCTCAAAATTCTCGTGTAAACGACTGACAACAGAAAACTAAGATCTAATTTATATTCCGAAGAAGTGGATAACCTTTGAATTGATCGAATTTGATTAAAAAAAAATGTTCGTCACGGGTCCGACGGGATATAATAGGTCAAGGGGTTAATGGCAAAGTAATTCTAGTAAGTTATGAAAGAGATCATAGGTGAAGAAGTCTGATGGGAAACTTTCTGCCAGGGGTTGTCATTTACCGGTTTTTGATCGATTGACACCGCGTAAGCAAGCGAATGACAATGATTTCGAGGAATTAAGCAGCCGCCGTCGGCACTTATTTATATCGACGCGGCAGGGTATAAGTGGTGCTCGTTCTTGTTGCTTCAATTGTTACACACCCCCGACGACCCCGCTTCGTTCCACGGTGACCGACGCATCCGGGTAAATGGGGCAAAGAGCAGGCCAAGAGTCGAGGGTACATGGGTTATCTCATCGAGATCCTTTAAAATGGGGTCACGTCGATCGCGATTCATCTAACGGGCCGTTTCACTTCATATTTCACATCGCGCGGGGAAATAATCCCCTAATCTGGAATTTATTGCTTAACCCTGGAACAACAGGGTGGGGTAAACGGCGACCTCGTCGAATTTGATTTGAACCCCCTTACGATTCTTTAACACTAGAACTGCCAAGCACTTAAACCGATTTTCGAAATTTCTTCATAAAACTTTGTATTCATAAACTGTGTATTTATTAACATTCCAATTGGCATGTATTTCAGTGTAAGTATTACTAAATCAACTTCTTTAACGATTTCTCACAGAAGCATCTATACCTTTTCAGTAATTGTAACAGAAGAAATCAAGAATGGGTCATTTTGACCCGCCTGGTAGTTCTAGCGTTAACCTCTTGCTCTGGAAAGACGTACTGTCCTCCAACGACAGGAAGTTTGGCAACTTCTCTCACGAATTGAAAGGACAAGTGCGGCAAGGGGACACGTCCACTCATGACGAACGTTGATGCCTCGGTTTCGGCCGGTTTTGTTATGATTGATTTTGATCGATTCGCGTAAACGAAGATCATAGATGAAACAGAGTACAAGTGGGATATAAAGGATCGAGATATCCAAAATCGGACTGGTTTTATTCATTTCTTGTTTCTATTTCGTTAGGAAAATTGCTTTTGATGATTAGTATGTTAAAGCTGTATTATCTTTAACAATTAAATTCAAAGAAGGAATTCTACGTTCACTGTTTTATGTTTACTATAAAAGAGAAGTATCCATAAGAAAGATTATATCTGTTTCGACTTGACGGAGAAAGATGGTAGTTGATATTAATAATACTATAACTATAATAATAACATTTAATATTTATTATGTTCGGCTTTATAACTCCATCACGAATCACTTGACACTGCAAGGTAGGGGGTTAATTTTAAATGGAAGTTAAAATGAACATACGTATTGATTTTTAATCACCCTTACTGATTAAAAGATTTATTTTAAAAAAATGTGTTGAGAATATTGCTTTTTTTTATAAGTATTGTGACCAAATTCCATTTTAAGAGTGTCCAACACTAGACTCGAATCGAAATGTTCATTGAAATAAAATGCGCATTACCCTTCGGTGAAAATTAATGAGAAAATGAAAATTTGTTATTGACTTTATTATTAAATTTCCTTTAATGATGCAGTAACATTATTACTGATAATCATTTCATTAGGAAAAAGAAAATAATTTTGTTATGATTGTTACATTGTATTCAAAGAACGATGCACACATCTACTTTATTGTAGCATAAAATTTTAATTATCATAATGTATTCCAGTTTAAAATATCATTTAAACAGTTTCAGCGTTAACAAGAAGAAAGTTTTGAAACAGTGACAGCAATAAGATCCAAGACAAAGTAATTTGAAGCGAGTATTTCTAAAACAGCAACATGTAGACGCAAAGACAAACTTCTACATCAGACTTAAATTGTTACGAACACAATTTACGTAACAGTCGCAAGTTTCACTCTTATTTATGTTTCGCTTGGAGAAACACTTTAAGGATTCGTCAAGTATTACGTGAAATAAAAGAAAAGCATCGCTGAAAGTTCACGTGACCGTACAGAAGCTTCTGTTTATTTTATTTATAATCAAAACTACACGTGTGCTTATATCAAGATATTATTTTATGATAGTTAAGATATCATTTTGCATTTCGCAATGATTTTTCAACTATTATGAAAAATAAAGTTCTATAAACGAATATTAAGCAGGTACATATGAATTGTGAAAAACACAGATAACACGTAAACCAGTTCATTATTCGAAAATAATATTCTTTGTATCATTATACGAAATTATAAACAAAGTTATATATTTGCAGAGAATTTTAAACGTATGTCTTTAATTTAAAAGTTGCGAAATAAAACCTTACTAATTTTTTACCATTACTGTACAAGTAATTTTGAAGTCTTAGGAGAATATAACATTGGAGATGAAAATAAAATTACGATGAATTGTGAGATCTTTCATTTAAGATTTGGATCGATCGAAGTATATCGCGATTGCATTTATCCAAGCATTAATATTTTGATCTGTGCAGATATTTATATTTATACAAAATAAATCCGAATACCACTCATTACCAGTAAACCGGTTTCTACAAATTCGAAATGAGGGAAATGCTGACTTAATATGTCCCTCCCTTTCATAACTCTGCGACGGAATGACAACACACTTCATGAATTTAACGTTTACATCATTTTTACGTAATGAATTATCCAGATCTGTAGATCTCCGATAAGCTCTAATACGTAGTACAATCTACTACTACGACAAATTAAAGGAAAAACCATAGTGTTCGATTACATAACAAAATAAAAAGGATGAAATGATCCATAATCCAGGTAATCGGAAAATGATTATCAATACATGCATGAGAAATGACAAGAATTTTTACGTATTTTTGTATAAAGTCCCTTATAACGAATTAGCAATTAAAAAATAACTAATAATTAAAAACTCCTTGCAAACGTACATGAAAAGTTATTTAAATACACAAAGATAATGGTAAATTATATTTATACAACAAGAAAACTGTAAATAACACTTTAATTCGAAGAAACGATTGATATTATAATTATACATATTTTATTTTCACTGCAAATTTTGAGAAGTAACTGTGCCCGAGTTTTGGAAATAATTCGATACGAAAAACAACCATTTTTAACGTTGAGCGTTTGAACAGACGCAGAAACGTCACGTCGCGTCGTCGCAGTGGTCTGATTTGAATGGATTAAGAAACGTGAGTTATTTTTAGCGTTAATATGTTTTCTTAGTCAAAAGCCTGGAAAATTAATTAACCTTAGTGGTGCTGGTTTGTCGAAATGAATTCGTTGCACTCGACGGATGTTTGAAGGCCTTGAAGCTACGCCAAAACCTCAATTACCCGAATTAATTGCTGGATGTGAGGATAAAGGCAGAAAGATTTTTCATTTTGATAAAACTTCATTAACTCGTGGCGAAGAGAAGATGTTACAACCGTGTACAATTAGAAATACAAGCTTGCAATATTCTACGAAATAATTAAACAATGAAGATCGAATTTTTATAATGAAACAGTTGAGAACGTAGCATAGACTCTTTCAAATAAAATCCTAAATAAATGGTTAAACACCAAGCGTATGTAATTACTATTAGATTTTCATTATTATATACTTCATTTTCAATAAAATCAGTCCTTTTTATTTTATTATTCTACCTGAATCTACACCGACTATAATATTATGATAGTTCAAAAGAATAGATCTATTCATTCGACAATTCCTTAGAAAAGTTTATTAATGATTATTGACAATTAGGAAAGAAGAAAATCGAAATAGATTATTCTGTCTTGTTTGGTACTTCTAACGCAAAGCTCTGCGTTGATTTTATTTCACTTGAAAATCAGATCTTTGCTCAATGATCGTAAATCGTGCTCCCCGAGCAAATGGTTTCCTCACATCGACAAAATCAACCGGTTATTTTATGGTGAGAGAAAGTTCGAGTGTTCCGGATAGAAAATTCGCAATGGCGCGCCGTATACTTACAGAATGTTGTGTGTTTAATGAGAAAAAAAAAGAAAACGTGAAACGCAGCTGACACGAAAGTCTGTTATTGCGATATGTATTTAACAGTCACATTTTGAAAAGTATCTAGTACAGGTTTAAGGCTTATTTAAATGACTTCAAGTAGACCATACTATCAAATCAAAGTACCTCGATATAATCTGATTACACGATAGTTCACGTTGATAAATTGATAATTTATGGTAATTACAATGATTAGAAGCAACTGTTAGAATGAAAATCTGGGAACATTGTATAACGCAGAGAATCAATTTTCTTCTTTCTGCTATTTTACTTCCTATTTCATTTACGGTACCACTTACTATTCTATTCCCCATCTTCTTTATCATATCATTTACTATTTCATTTCCTTTACTATTTCAAACGAAAGACACACGTGATTTTCTTCTTTCCTAGTAAGGTATACCAACATGAATGGCATCACAGAGCGAATCAGATTGAAATCAGAATCTAGTCCACATTTCCTCCCTGACATTTGAGAGATCATTGCGTAATTCAGTTTCCTGCAGGAGTCTTTAACCGTTTCAAAAATTCACGTCTGCAAATGATTAAGTTACGTTCAACCCCCGAATCCAAACAAATAGTTCAAGTATTCGAAACACCGAGTACCTACACGGTTCCCGTGGTCCCTAGTGTTTCGAACTTCGTCGGAAATACTCCATTTCCGGAGGAAACAGTTTTTGGAAATTCAACAGACTCACGTTCCCAAATGATCAACAATTATACATTCGACCCTTGACTCCGACAATAAGTAAAATGACCTTGCGCGAAGAGTGACCAGAGGGAAACGGGTCGACGACCGGCTCGCGAGAGATGCAACGACGAGGGAACACGCCTTTCTACAGCCTTGACTGCAACCTCCATTACGTTGCTGCCAAGCTCCGTCGTCACGTGTAAACGTGCACCGAATGACGTATCGTATCGGTGTCGTTCTATGAAGCTGCGCACACCGCACGGCCTGACGCACGCCCGTTACTGCGTGGGCAGATATTTTTGTTGTCGTCCGGCTGTCGGGATTTATGAAGTGACTCGTTAATGCTCTCGCGATGAATACAGTCGGATAGTAATCGATTATTTCGTGATTACTCGGGTAACTGATTATTGGTAGCGGTACTTGATCGCTGTTGCGTCGGGCAACGTGTAATCTGTTATATGTTAACACATTATTTATCGACGGTAATTGAACCGTTTATTGGCGATTAACAGACAGCACATAATAATAAAAATTATAAATATTAACCCCTTGGCCTATGATTTCTTTCTCAACTCTGATCGATACGGCTGCTTTGTCATTAATAGTTTATTGGAAAGAGACGAATTCTAAGCATATGTTATGTCTATGTTTCCTTTTAAGTATAATAGTTGATTAATATTAAGTATAATAGTGATATTTTAATATTGATATTGAATTTTTAATGGTAATATTAATTAGAATCCTGAATCAGTGAATTATATCGAATAATATTATAAAATTATTGTTTGAGAACAATTGTTCAGGCAAAATAATTAGACGATTTTTAATATAGAATGATAAAGTCAATGAAAAAGCTATTCATAACTATCTGGCACATAAAGTGTTAAGATTAATGATGAAACTGTAAATTTTCGATTCGATTGCGAGTTATCATTTGTAAATGTCAACTATAATTTACTGCAATCACGTCGATTTCAATTGTAGATTAGCGAGCATTGAAGATAATGTGTTATCGAATCAACTATTCCATTTGGATCGTCATCAGTAATACATAACCAAATAACATTTTGTCCAACTCTCGTCGCTGATCGCGAGATAAACCAGTAATTATAGATTATATTCGTAATCATGAATCTATAATGCGCCATCATTCAATGATAGATTTATCCTTTTTATAATACTGCGACAAAGTTGAGTAGTGCTTAATTAATTGTTACCGAGGTAAAGTAGTAGCTAATTGTAGATCGTATTTTTACATTCGTATTGTTCAATTAATTGCAATTAATTTTTATTAAGGTCAATTTACCTTTCACGAAATCAGAACTCTCAAGTATTTATATAACGGTTATTTCGTTATTATTCCTGTGATCAATTGTTAATAACAACTGTAGTGTTTACAATCACTATCCAGTTAGTCATTGATAAGGTAACTCATTATTTACATTTCCAATCTATCATCATAAATCCATAATCTGTAATTATTCAACAAAAGATTAATTTACCGTTTACCAAAGCTTAATAACAAATCCTTAATACTGAATGCGACGGAGATAACTCCAATTCAACGTCCAAAACTAAAAGTCACAATTTTACGTTTCTCGAGTAAACAAGCCCGAAAGTTGCCGAAACATTTTTCTCTTATGTAACCCCCTCTTACCATCGCTAGCTTCAGTGGAGAAATTATTCTCTTATGCAACGATGACTGTGATACCAAAGGCACACATCTCTCGGATAGAACCTTCGAAAGAAGAGTTATTAAAAACACAGTATACTACTTTCACTTTTATCAAAACTGTGATCCGTTCATCCTCATTATAATGTCGCATAAAAAATTTATTTGTCCATTTAATTTCGCGAAGGACTTTCTGACCTCACTGAAACATAATCTAGTCCTACGTTATGCGAACCCATCGGAAGCGCAAATCGGTTTAGCCTGTGTTCACCGGAGCGTTCACGTAACTCCACTTTTCTGAAGTTTTTTCAATACCTCGGAGCTTTAAAATAATAACTGGCTATTGATCATAATACAAAATTGTAGACTAACAATAAATTTAGAAAACAATTAGACATCGTCCAAATCATTATTCGGGTTTGTTTATTAAATAATATGTCAATAATGATACTGTTTCCAAACAAAGTCAGAAGAATTTAATGAAACTTTTCGTTTATTAAGATTTCTAGATTCTACTTCCATATTTACTTATTTCGAATTACCAGTTGCCATGAATCTATCTGAAAATATTTCTAGATGGTCAATTAGTAAGACAGTGATGCGTTCGATAGAGTTCACTGTACCGGCGTGAAATAAGTGGAAAACAAAATTCTTCGCGCAAGACATTGCCAAATCTCTGAATTAATTTCCAGCGCAAGAGGTTATTATTAGTTGCCTCGATCGGAAGGAAAATTGTTAACGTATCCGAGCGTCAACAACCTTTTCGAATTCGCTTTGCCTCGTCAAAGGATCGTTTCGGTCTGACATTCAATGTCCGAAACGAAGTGCCTGTCCACACGCGAACGAATGACGTGGACGGATGTCGAACTGAATTGGCGCAATGACCATAACCAATGCCTAATGCGGCAATGAATGTGCGACGGTTTCCTTGCCGTTTAAAAGAACGATATAAATGAAACGTAATACAGCATTTGATTACACACTGAACAACTTTTTTGTTGTAAACGGTCAAACGATTTCTACTGTGCTACTTTGTTTCGTGTTAACCACTGCCAGACCATACCTGGGTCCGTTCGGACCCTAAGCCGATGACTATTAGCTTTTTACAATCTCTGCATTGTACGACTGTTTAGTTAAGAACATTTCCTAGCAGTAAAGAAATCGCGATCAAATTAACCTGTTAACTGTGGAATTTTTGGACGGTTCATGTAAACGCAATTTTTACATTGATATGTATTATAATCTTTTATAGTAATAGATCATGTTAGAATTCTTGAATGTCTACAATGTTTCAATGAATACATTTATTAGATGGAAACAATGGAAATATTCAGTTTATGAGAATACTGAACACACTGTATCAGATTATTTTACTCATTTCAATTGTAGTTCAATTAGATTATATCATTGTGTATTATTTATTTATTATTTAATATTTCTAGGAGCTTTTATTGCAAACATGGCTACTTTCAATCACGAAAATTAGTGATTATAAAAGGCTGAATCATAAAAATGTCAGTGAAATGAATACAAAAACTTATTTACCATTATTACAATGCTACACGAAAACCGTACTTTTGCATGACCCGCACAAACTGCGTTAGCACAATGTTGTAAGTAGGAAGCAATAGACAAGTAATTGAAAGGTTGATGGATTAACACAATCCAATGGGAGTGCGTGTCATTCACGTGGAACAAATTGGTTGGCGAATAGTTTTCGGCGCATCTTTCTTGCGCAACGCTAATCCCGCGAGTTGAAACACAGGGGAATCTTCCCCTTCGCTCATATATCATATACAGGGTGTTCTGTCAGTCGAATATGCGGAAGGAAGTAATTTCAAACAAGAAAACAAATGAAAGTCAGATTTCCATTATGTTCCGCTTTTATATTATAAGAAGTTTTAGCGAAACATTCCGGAGATGCGAAAGAAACTTTCATTTTGTCTCGCAAACACTGTTAATTAGAGATTGAGAACGCTTAATTAATCACTTTCTATCTCGACCAAATGTATACACTATATAAAATGTAATTTTATAAACACATTCAAATAAATTAATTCTGTCCCTTAATTTAAACAAGATGGCCCTTTATGTTAGTCGTGGAAGAATGAAAGAATACTTCATCAGAAAATAATGAACATCTGTTGAGAAGAATATTCTCAAAGTGCAAGGGGTTAACTTCTAATCGCGCGAATACCTTCGTTTTATCGTCGCTAGATCAAACCAACGAAGGAATCCAGCGTGTCTGCCGAAAACGAATTCATCGCACACTTTTTTCCTGTTCACGTCCCGTTATACCAGCAGCAACACGTTGAGATTAAGGTCATATCAATCTACTCTGTCGTGACCTTGCCTCTTCGCTTCCACTGCCGCACTATCGTCATATTTTTCTAGTTCACTGACCATTATATCTCTTCAAACCGGCCGTGTTTCCACTCCATTATCGATTAATGCAGTTTGACGTTGATTGCGCCATTTGAATGAAACGTGAATTTTATTGAAATGAGATCACCGCCGATGTAACATCACGAGCGCATTACCTTGTTATAACTAGTGGAGCACGCATTAAATCATCAACTCCAGTTCATATACTTATCCCGCCGATTAGACCGCTAGGTGAAAAATTACTATCAATGAAACTGTGATGTTATCTCATTGAAAACCTCATTTTCCTTCGCGCGGTTCCAGTTATAAGATCCAGCTACATAAACTGTGCACTATCCATTTATTTATTATCCTGAGCTGCGTTAAGCGAGAAGTTCAATTGGTGTTAACATTGAACTTTGGTATAACGAGTTGTTAACATTCGTGGCAAATGTTCAATCAATTTTGCAATTTCTTAAACAGGCTTTTAATCATTTATTCGCGAGTATAATATTCCGAGAAATCGAAGGTGTATTCGTTAATTTAGAGCAAGCTATAAGTGTTTAATTAAGGTTCCACGGTTATTATGTATGCGACCTTCCTGTACATCATAATTTTATCAATTATGCTGAAATTACTACAAACTGGTCATATTATTCATCAAATCTATGCATTAATTATTACATGCAGCTCATTAGACTTGTAAATTGAATACATTTTCTTTTTCTTCCTATCAGAATAAATGAATAGATTACGTATGTCTCTCTACACGAGTTCTGTATTAATTATTCCATGTCGATTACTATTTTTATAACTTCAATAATCGTGAAATAAGAAATGTCATGAATAATCATCACCTATCCAATAATATTACGTATTACTAGAGAACTTAATAATTTTTCTTCGAATAATCATGTCATATATTATTCAAGTGCCATATTAAATTACAATAAATAGTTTTAACACTAGAGAACTACCGTACCAGTCAAAATGTCTGGTTTCGATTTGTTTGTTTCGCAGTGATTAATACCTTAAAAGCATTGAATATTTGAAATGATTTTGGAAATAAACAGTTTCACTTGAGTACTATGATGAATGTCCAAAGAAACTGAGAATAATCTATTGTTACAATTTTTATAGAGATTACATATCAATCGTATTAAATGCTCGGTAGTTCTAGTGTTTCAGAAGTTCTGGAATGAGACATCTAAATTACTTCGAACTATAAAGGATTAAGGTTATCAACACAAATTTAAGAAGAACACGGGAATGAATCTTTTCCATAGAGAAATTTCAATTCCCAGTAAAATTTTCTTGTGCGACGTGACACCATTGCAATTCACAGCAACGCGACAATAACACAATGCGAACCAGATCTATGTTATATGGCTTCCCGATAATTTCTTCGTCGCTCTCGTACTAACTCCATTTTTAAACAAATATCAAGTTAGCGATAATGGCTCAAATTCTACATTATCTTTTTATTTGTACAGGGTTAGTTTTTTAACCAGTTAACTGCGTTCTAATAATAATAATTCTTTCAACAATAAATTATTTATTTTTTCAGACAAACATGTAATTCTTGTTCGTTTTGCTGTAACTTTTCGTTAGAATATATTACAGGTATGTTTAGCTTGCGTTAGACGAGTATACACTTCATTATTTGACTTCATGTGAGCATTAGCAGAGATTTTTCACGTTAAATTCCACAGTTAACAGGTTAATCGAACATAAGCCATTTTCAAAATAAACGACTCACATATAAGGGACCAGAGTCTATAAAAATACACGATTCACGTGACTAAACGGAGGACCGCTTTATATGTAAATGAAAATGAATACCAATAATTATATGTACATATATAGGGTGGCACTTATGACGTTCAACTTTGCCAAATCAATGCCAGATTAGTCGCGTGTGCATGTGAACTTAAGAATCCGCTGAACTGACGTCAGTCATATTTAACGTCTAATTGTTTCGCGCCTCGCTTTGTGTTTCGCGGGTCGCGAGGAAACGTCTGTAATTGCTCCCACAGGGATTTAGACGAGGGAATTTTCAAACAGAACTTTTTCGAGGAATTCTCTGAAGAAATTATCAGGGAGAAGAGAATTTTGTAAACGTAAAGAATTGTCAAGAATTTTCAAAAGCTTGTCAAGAAGGAATGAATTTTTAAGAAGAGTTTTTAGAAAGGAAAGAATTCCTCAGAAACACTTTCAGAAAGAAAGGAATTTTCGAGAAAAATTTTCCAGGCGAATTCTCATCGTTCAGAAAGCTCGAACTGACAATGTTGTGTTAACTGCGCACGTTGATCGTAAAATGCGATCTGTATATTTCGCAAATTTTCTCAATTCTGCAACTTGATTTTACAAGCACTTCCATACTGACGATTTGGAATATTTTTCTTTTTGCCATATTTTTCGCGGACAAACAGAACGGAGCGTACGTATCCACGAACAAAAGATCCTCTAGACGGTAAAATCAACAGTAAATGCGCCGTACGTGTGCAAATATTTATCAGTTCCTTTATTGATACGCTTTTTTCCGTGACAATATTGTTTGCTTTCATAACTGTTTACTGCATTCACGTCCGTCCCATAATTTCTAGATTCGATCAAATCGGGCAATAACGTTGCGTATACTGCTAAATTACAAATATTCAAGAACGAAACAGGAATTTTTCGAATTCCACAAATATTTGTTGATGATCAATTATCAACTGGATTCTGAAAAGCGTGACGATGTGTGCTGCATTTAAGGAGAAACAAAAACCGAAAGTATTATAAAACCGTATAATCTATGCAGTTTCCAGGAGAATGTTAGGGTACGCGATATTTGTTATTGTAATGAGTATAATAATTACAACAAGCAATTTTCTTTACTGCGTTTTCAACTTAGTGACATTTTTGAAGGAATGAATGCATTTCAGAATATAAGAAGATCGTTTTATTAGAATCTATGTAATTTTAATTGTTTAATGTTGGTTTCTTCCAAATTCTTGAAAATTAACAGATACTTCTGTGATTAACTGTAGATGGAAAATTATTTTCAAAAGAAATACAATTATATTTCTCGAATAAGAGCAAAGTGAACGTGCATTATAGAGATCATGATCCTTTTTGCCAGTGATCATGTTCTATCATCATCTAATAGACGTGCAGTCTTCATTAGGAAACTAACCGACTGTATTTAATTTTATTGATATTGGAAAACAAATTAGTAGAGCAGTAATGGAGCAAGAAATAAATAAAACTTCATTGCAATCACTTTAATAACTTCAATGCTAGAATCGTTTATTAATTAATCGAATTGACAGTGATTATACCAAAATAATTCACAAAATTATTAAATAACACGCTCCGCTAACATCTTTGATATAACAAACAGCAAAGAAGAAAACGATCGAATAAACAACGCAATGTACAACAAGCAATAAGATGTTTCTTCATTCATTGTCAAGCGTGATTCAAAACATAGTCTCGCAAGCAACAAGGACCGTTAGTCACCATCCCACTACAATTTCCTTTCTTTCCGGTAAGAAGAGAGACACACAGCTAAACAATCACGTAAATACCTAAACAACTCCGTAATCTACTATCGCAACGGAACAATTAACAAGAAACGATAAACATAAAAATGCAATTACTCGAATTCTAAATAACTTCTCAAACACTTAACCCTCTATAGACCGAATTTTTGTTCACAACTATAAATAAATGTATGTAGTATAAAATTAACAAACATCAATCTATAAATACAAATAAGTAATTAAAAAAGAAATGGAAAAAATAAGATATTAAATTATCTGATCGAATTGCATTATTATTGCACGTTTATCCAGCTGAATGCCACCGTATTAGATATCATTATTTATAATATACAAATGTTTTCAAATAATCATCGTTCAATTGAATGAACTATATTAATTCGATTTGACTGGAGGTCATCGGTGACCACCATGGCATTCGAGTATTAAACCGATTATACCTTGTAACTCTGAAATTACAATAACGCTGAACTTTCACGCTCAAGCGTATAAAAGTTTAAGTTAATTAATTACCTAACTCTATTCGCCACTTTGCTGTGCAACATGAAATAAATCAGCAACATGCCAATGTATCGATGCAACTTTAAAGTCACACTGACCTATAGAGGGTGAATACTCTTCTCACAGTAATTAACAACCTAGATACCGACCAAAGGCAATTCAACGACGCACGAAAACGCTCCTAAAACGGACAACTGATCGACGGTCCGTCGCGGCGATCATATAATCGGTTCCGATCAAGGGAAAGAGACCCGAAGCGTAGACGGCAAGAGACAAAACCGGTTCACCGTGTCGAAAGAAGCCCAAATAAAACAAGAAACGTACCGAGCAGGGTTATCGCTGGGAAAGTGCGACTTGTCGGTGTGAAACGGTGTGCCGAACGTCATAACTGAGCAGGTAGACAATCGTTCCTGTCGCAGTCGAGGATCCTTGTCGGTTCTGCGCCGATTTTCGTTACCGGCCGAGCGTCCGGGGCCGCCGAACAGTTCGGCTAGTCAGCTGATCACGCGATGTTTCATCGCTTCGCTCACTGTGCGCATTATCGTCGTAATTTTCGTACGGGCCGGCTCTACCGTGACTCTAGGCTGCAGCAACTGGGCCGCGCGATGCAATGCTCTCTCCTTAGACCAGTTATGCCAGTCACTTTACAGTTCTCTGTGTTCACCGGACGCGTCGGTATCGGCAAGCGAGTCTAGGCAGGCCTGCACGCCTCGCAACAACACTAGTTTCCTTTTCCCAGTCGCGTGCACACGGAGGCTTCCTTGCACCTGGACGCTGCGATTCGTCGGAATCGTTCCGAATTGTAAAAAATAATATCACTGAAGGGCTCTCGTCCGGCACAGACGAGGCTCGAAGAGGCACCTCGAGAAGAGGGATATCACGAGACCTTGTATTGTCACGAGTAACGGGATCGAGGCGCGGTCGTTAAACACAAATCACGCACTGAAATTTAATGAACCACCACTCGATCAACGGCAGGCAGGCGGCAAGTGCAACGACCCGTCTCACTCCTTCACTCCTCTCCTTTTCTACACACGTTCCGTCCGACGTTCGATTATCCGCGGAGGCCTGTACTGCTCGAATCCTGTCGACGCATCCGCGAAACGGAAACGCGTGTCCGCGCGAGCGTTGGATCCCGTTCTGTGTGCAACAACGATTGCGCGGCGAGCGTACGTACAGCGAAAAGAAAGAAAAAAACCAAACGAAGAAGAGAAGCAGGAGATCCGACGAAAGCCGATCACGGCCGAGACACAGCGAGGAACGAAGAACCGACTCCCGTCGCGTTTAACATCCGACTGGCTCCGAGGAAAGTCGGCCTGCCGAACGTCACCCTCTCCTCTCTCTCTCGCTCCCTTCTCTCTCTCTCTCTCTGTCCCTCCTTCTCGCTCCTCTATCGGTCTCTCCTCGTCACTCCGCTCGTGACCCCACACCGACTACCCCGGACGCGCCATCGCACTGCTACAGGCCGTGTCACTATCCTCAACCCTCTGCAACATCATCTTGCCGCCTATATTTACACCAAGAGAGAGAAATATTCGTATCGATGGGGTTATTTAATATTGATCGTGACGGTGATTGTGTTTGGATCGTATATTCGACGGGGAAAATATTTTTTTCCCTGTCGGCCTGTAATTGTACGTTTGACAGGTATAGGTTAGGGAAGAGTAATTGTCCGAACGGTGGTTCTCAATGTAGGGTGCGCGCGGGAAAGTTATTGGGGGTGCTGCGAGGGCTCGAAGGTCGAGTAATTTAGGAATTTATGAATTTACGAATTTACGAGTTTATGAGTTTACGAATTTGTTTTTTTCAATACGTAGTTTAGTATATTTTGTTTGTATTGTTGTTTCTTTACGTTTTGACATTTTATTGCAGTTTTTCACTGACATTACCAGCAAATCGAAGTAATTTTAATAGAAAAAACGTGTTAACATATAAATAAATAATACGTGCGTGAAAAGAAAAGTCATAGATGTATCTTACTGTTTTCTATCGATTATAGATATAAATGTTATAATATATTTAATAATAAAATTTTACAGTTTGTAATGACCAATTTTAAATAGCTCTGCAACGGAGCCCTCGAGTGCAAAGAGTTAAGTTATATGTTTAAGGTGAAGACAATAATTGGCCTGGTATCAGTAGTTGACCATTTTTCAGAAAAATGTAAAAAATAAGATTTTTACAAGTAATCTCTCAACCCATTCTATCAACATAACTTCGACACACTTTTACCGGAATTGAATTGTTTACCCTGAAAACTAACAATTCATTTCATTGACGTTGATTATATGCCTCCAATTTCCAACGTGGAATTAACTTGTTTTCATTTGTATTAGTTTTTTTAGTTGTAATTTGTCATAATCGTTCTGAATAAATGATATTGAAGTGATCACCTTTAGTGTTTTTGGTTTTACTATAAGCGGACAACTGCTAACTAACATACGGTCAATTACTAGTTTTCTCGTTTTAAAGGGTGGTCAACTTCTGGCGCAAGTACTGAATTTTCAAAAATGTCGATAAAATTCGGATTGAGAAAAGCTGAATGGTAGTAAATAGAATGATCCGAGAAATGACACAATAATAATAAGAATAGAAGGAAACCGTTGGGATACGCTGAAGTTTATTAATTAATTTGTTTTCTTACTTATAATATTTTTAGACAAATATTAGGATATTAAAATTCGATTCTTAAAAGATCCTCTTCAATCTACAGTAAAACGTTGTCGAGCTCTCTCAGTAGTTATATCTTAAATTTCATTTTGCTCGCAGGAAATATTTGATCTAACAATGTTCGAGTTTCAATACTAAAATTTTTAATAACCTCCCTTTACAAGCTAAGCATGTTCAAACTCTAAATCTCGCGAACAAAAGCGACTCGTGAGTTTTAAGCCGGGCCTGCACTGCCTGCACCTCGCAGCTCGACGTTTCGGTGAATGGTTACAACACTATCCCACTTTTCAATTTTACAGAAAATATTCACCGAAAATGGCTTACCCGCGGCGATGGATCCATATTTATGTGTACAGCTTACCTATATATTTACGCAGGAGAGCGTGAGCTACAAAGTTGAATGAAAAATGTTTTTTCGTTTCATTCTCACTCGCTGGGGCGCGGAATTATTTGACGCCACAATGAAACTCTATAGAGTTAAATAATTAACTTCACCCCTCTATTTTCTGGCCAACTGTAGTGCTATTTCAACACCTTTCAAAGTATCACATTATTTTCACACAAAAAGACGGTTTTAACGAACGAAGCTCAACCAGTTGAAGATAACACGTAGTAATGTTTAATGGAAACATACTGATTAAAACTGTATGTGTAAATGGAAGGTAATTATACTGGCTTAAATATTTCGTTTATATTTATTGGACAAATAAATCCTCTATTAAATATTTATATTAATATTTTCAATTTGTAAATACCATGTGTTAAAAAATTCACCTTTTTTAATGAATTATATATGAATATATAAACGTGTGAATATGTAAATATCTAAATATGTGAAAAATTTATTAAAAATTCATTGGACCCTGGAAAATCGCACGTCCCGTATATAGAGAGATAGAAATTCAGTTCTAGGCCCTCTCATCAATCAACGGCTACAGAGTACTGGTGTCGTTCTAAAACACTTGTGTACCATGTCAAACCAACGCCCGTAGTACGAATTCATTTGATGTTTACCGATACGGGGTAGGAAACCGTTTACACATCCTTTAGCTTTTCAGCTTTCCGACACAGATCAATATAAACACGTACTTTTCATCTCCATTCAATTGTGTTCACATCTTAAACATATGAAATATTTTAAGCTTAGAAAGACTAATTGAAAACCTCAATGTTGGTTACTTCAGTGAACGTTTATGTCTTCAAGATAATAAATAAATTGAACTTATTCGTCCTTTTATATTCGTTATTTTGAATAACCTTTTCTTAACGCTGTATATAATACTATAACCGATTTTAAAATTGCCAGAAAGAAATGGTGAATAGTAAATAGCTACTAAAGGTTCTCCACACGAATAACGAGTAACTTGAATAATTATAACTAATGTAACGATTGATTTTTAATGATTGTTACATTTATAACGATTCAAACGATTAAGTATATTTAATTATTAAATTTATAATGATTATAACGATTAATTGCGAACACTTTTCACTCGGAAGTTTCTCACTAGAAACATTTAACACATTGCGTACCGGCTAATTTTCAGAAAACTGAGGTCAACTTATATCACTATACATAGAAAAACTCAGATATCATATTGTTATGTAATATATTTTAAATGGACAATCAATTCGAATTAAATTTTATATTTCCTTCAATGCTGTGGTAATTAGCAAAGTTGCATAGCTAAGTGTCTTTATATAAAAACGAGATTTCTCGTTACCGGTACGCAATGTGTTAACATTTCTTGACGAGACAAAGACGATATTCTTTGAAACTAACTCAGAGGGAAATCATCAGTTAATTGAGAAACAAAGTTATTTCATTACAATATTTCATATATTGAGGCACTATACAAAGTTCAACATTAAATATCAAAGTTTATGGTTTCACTGTGTCAAATTATGGTGCAAAGGATTAATAACAATTAATGATTAATTATGATCAATTATTACATTTATTAACATCCACTAATACCGACTATTTATACTTTATTATTATCGAAATGAAGTTCTATTTGAATAATGCCCAACATCGATCGGGACATCTCTACTATGGGACTCACCCCCTCCAAAGCGGCGCAGTCGTGCGTCAAGACTGCGAGACAAAAGCCAAGGCGGTGTGAACACGGCTTTACGGAAGAGGCCGCGGGCGAACCAACGAGTCAAGCCATAAAAAAGCGGGGACAATGGCCTAGTATGAATTAGGCTCATAGAACGGTCTGCTCGACGGAAAACCTCGCAGAAAGACGCGCAGCGAAAAACGCGTGAAACCATTCGCGGACGAACATAAGGAGCGTATTAACACGTTGAATGCCATGGGGGTCACCGGTGACCTCAACGAAATCGAATTACTATAATTCATTCGATTAAACGATGATTATTTGAAATTTTTTCTATATTATAAGTAATACAACTTAATGCACTTACATTCAACAGTACAAACCTGTAATAATAACAACGTAATTCAATGGCATAAGTTGATGTTACATTATTTTCATTTTCTATATTTGTCTCGGCAAAATCATGCGGCAGTCAACGTGTTAACCTGTTAACTGGGTGACCTCTCAACCACGAATACCTACGGGAACAATAAGTGAAGGAGATAATAACGAACTCCAATGGTTTAGCCCGTAATCAGCGTCGGGCATTATTAGAATAAAATTTTATACATAATAACGAATAGATAATTAACCGTTTACACTCGATGATATCTGTCATTAACACTAGATTTACGGACATTCATTGTACAGTTTGTTCTATTGTTCCCAGAAAGGTTGATGTTCGTTCGTTTAGATCTGGGAAATCAAATGTTTAAAAATGTATCATTAGGAACCATAATCACGTAATTGAACCAATCAAAATCAACCTAAACATTTACCAAATAATGTTTATAAAATTCAATATGAGTCAAATTGACTCGTTCCGTAAATCTAGGATTAATAAGTGTTCATTATTCTCTGATGAAATGTTGGTGATACTTTTTGCAACTAATGTAAAGAATAATCTTGACAAATTAAGTGACAGGACTACTTTATTTCAATATTTCATGTGTTGACACAGTATGCAAAGTGTAATATTGAACTTGAAAGTTTATAATTTTGCTGCGTATAATCAAATGACAAGTGACAGTTTGTCGAGTGCAAAGGGTCATTTGTTATTCTTGTTATTCGTTATTCATATGGGAACCGTTTATTCGTTATTCAATATTCATCGTTTTATATTCGCATTTATCAATTTTGCTGACAACTATACAGGGAATTTACGTTTCTCATGTTATTATGTGCAGCACTGAAGAAACGTTATATAAAATAGAGAAGCTTTATTTATCTGTTAACCGTGAGTTGTGAATATATTGAGCATTCGTTATTCGCAAATAACAATCAGATTGAATTTACTCGTCATTCTTTGTTAAAAAAGATAGCAGGAAGTTTTAATAAATATCATCGATAGCTGAAACTTTATTTTCTTAAAGTAATTAAAATATGAAAAACTGTCGATAATCGATTCTTATAAACACTTCGCCTTACAATGTCGTATCAGATTTATGACAAAAAATTTAAACAGAACATAATGAATGGCATTTAATTCTTCTCGGTCTAAATCGAATATTATTTTCCAACTATCGATTATTAATCTTTCTAGTAAACATTCGAAGCAGACATAACGTTATCCATTTCTTTTACAAAGAATCTATTGACTACAGAGTAGTGATATCGAACGCAATTATAAAAAACACAGAGCAAGTGTCTAAAAGAATTTCCGAACAAAATGAAAGAGTCTTATCAATTGATAACACATTACCCCAGACGAGCAAAACCCTGATCACAGTAATTTTATGAGAATAAAAAAGAAACAGAATATAACATTATATGACGTGGAAAATGTATTGATGACGCAACACACATTATCCGTATAGTATCCCACGTCAGGTCATTACTTCCAATCCTCGGCGCAATCCCCTGAAGCCTGACCTATCTCGAGATGGGAAGATATTTCTAAAACGGGTGAATTAACGATCGATAATGTGGTCGGAGGGTTGAAAGATCGAGTGATTACGAAAGCCACGAGACGAAAACAGGACGGAAACTGTTCAACGATGACGACAATCTCGGTTTCGCCCTTTCTGAGCCCACCTACTGTTTTACCTTCAAGTGCCGTTTACTTAAATTCTATAGAATCGATCAAAATTGCTCGAATTCAACGAACATGAGTTTAACATCATTAACACGTTCACGTTGAGACATACATATGATGAATCGTAGATCGTAATAATAACAATGTTTGCAAAAATGACGTTGAAATGCATTCTTTTGTTACGTCTCTAGTTTTATAACTTTGTTTGCTAATTGTGAGTAAATGTAAATAAAAAATTTGATAAATAATTTACTGGATCGAAGAAGACCCGAAGAATATAATGAAATGACGTTGACCGGCAAATTAATTGAAAACAATTATAATTTGTATGATGACTAATGTCGAATAAAAAAATTTAATATTGTAAATAATTAGGTAATAATGAAATGTAAGAATTCTGATGCAAATAATTAATAATCTTTCTTTTTTATCTTTGCTACGAAAGAATGAGTGATATATGAAACGATGAAGCTTCTCATGGCATGTTTCTCATGTTAATAAAATTAATGAGACACGACACATAATTTCTTTTTTTATATGTAACGTAATTTCATCTTGAGTAACGACTCCTATAACTTTATTCGGTTAAAGAAAAATCACTATAAATAATAAAGTAAGACCATTGAGCTTTCTTCTCGTGACTGTTCATAAGATTTATGAAATCGCTGGTACTTATTTTCATGAGAAATAAAATTCTGTCAGAAAAATTTCGATCGTCAAGTACTATCTATTTCTATCTTTATATTTATGCATAATATTTATAAGACGAAAATTGGTGGCGCATAATATATGTGGAGAGTATAAATTGCACAGTCTGGGACTTCAGGGAAGGAGAGTTCGAATATGAATTTTGGTTTTATTTTTAGTTCGACCACTATGACTTTTGAGATGCATCATTTATAAACGTTCAATCTTTATAAGTTCTTATCTTTTTCATAGGAAACTATATTGAATCACAGTTATAAAAATGTAACTGATTCACGTCATGCTTTCGCATGGAATAGTACCCTCCGTATTTTTAGCTTTTTGCTTCGAGAAGAAATGCACGTGGGTGCTCCGATTCGATAATAATTTTCATCGACTTAACTGGACACTTGCAAAGTTTGATTAGCCTTTCGATAAACCAATGATGGTAGAAATATTAGACTCAGTTACGAAGAACTGACATAATATTCTGCGATTAATATACTGGAATCAGTAATAGTTGATACACGTGTAACAGATTAGTGAAAATAATTTAGTAAACTTATATACCTGGTAAACTTATGATAGTTTCCATGTAAACCAGTTATTAATAAGTAGAACTTTCGATCATAAGCGCCTGTATACTGTTTCTTAATATTATGTTACATCAAACTTAATGAACATTCCCTAAAAAATATTATAGTAGAACAAAATTTGAGAACCATCGGTTATATAATTAATACAATAATTAACATCAATAGATAATTTAAATGACTAATACACTAATACTGTAGTGACTGTCACAAATTGATTTAAAAGTGTACATAAGCCATTAAATATGTTATAAACATTTATTATTTTTACTTTTATAATAAATATTGCTTCTTCTTCTTCTTTTTATTATTGTTTTTGTTATTTTTGTCATTATAAATATTCATTATTTACAACATTTACGCATTTCATTCGAAATTCTCGGCACAAATTCCTTGTGAAGAACCAACCCCCTTTTCCAACATTTTCCTTCTTATTCTTCAGAAATTCAGCTAGAAATTGCACCTGAATTGTACTTGTTAACAAGATTTCCATAGATAGATCTATGCAAAGGTAACAATTCGTTCAGACTCGAAACAAAGAGCTGGGCGACTCTATAATTTCCGAAACCCCTTCAACCCCTCCGCGTCGTAAAGAGGGCGCGCGACGAGGCACGAAAACTTTTAAGGTCCCCCGAGCAAATCTCGTGGGTGTTAAAATCTTCGATCGAACTTACTGACCGAGATGTTACAAGGACAGCATTCTGCAACTGCAGCTACGTGCCACGGGTACAGTGGTGTTCAAAGAAAATTTTATAAATTGATATTTATGTGTACAGGCTGATGTGGAAAGGAAGATTCATAACCTTTTGGGGTAGATAGCACACATCAACTAGTGAAAAATGTGTTGCCACTCGACACACGTATCAGAACCCAGAATTATTATAAATCTAATAACCAAAGATATAAGAGATGATGAGACAATCAAATTGTTAATCATCTTCAAATAAAAAATTGTTTATAACTTTCAGATATTAATTTTTGTGGAAGTTATGGACCCTGTCTTTATTTACCCTCTCTACAAACTGCAGTTCATATAAAAGTGTTTTAATAAAACCTTAAAGATATTTATTGTTTCAAGCATAAGATTGTAGGTAGAAATAATCAAAATTAATCAATTCTGCACACAAGAGACAAAAATTTAGTTGAAGTAAGTTAATAAATGTATTAACATTATCTTATTATCTGAATGTTTTGCTGAAGTATATAGCTATATGAAATTGTGCAATCGAAAACAATTAACTGCTTAATACGGCGACTGTTCGAATAATTTGTATTTAAATTACTGTATTATAAATTTAAAAATTATCCTGCGTTATAATTTTCCTTCTTGCCATGTTCTTTCGCGAAAATTTTTTGACCGCCACTGAACACGTTCAGCGATGCAAACGTCAGACGGAAGTAGCGCGAATGCGCATTAAGATAATTGTTGTTCCAACCTGGATGCGAAAATAATTAAAACTCGATGGCCCACTTGGATAGTAGAACTTGCTAATCTTGCAGTCAAATTTCTTGAATAATTGTGCTGTACTTATGTCAGAATTCCTCTGTTTCATTGATCAAGAGTAATCACCTTGCAGGAAATTACTATGGTACTGTCTCTGAAGAAGAAATAACTTACAACTGTGTAAATTGAACTGTTGAATTTTTTATCATACAATTCAGAAGTGGGTTGTGCATTATCGAGCAATATACCTGCTGGTATTGTTTAAAATATTAAAATTCGGAAATTAATATATTCAGTAAATTTATATTATTCATTCAATTCTCATTCATTCTACGTTTGACGAGTGTACACTCTATTATTTGACTTCATTGCGTGTAATGAGAGATTCTTCAAACTAAATTCCACAGTTAACTAACTAAAAACCCCTGGCCTTGAGCGGATCAACAAAGAAAGAATCCAGAAAAATTGAAAGTTACCTAGAACAAATCGGCATCGCTGAAGAGTTAATCCTTGCGGACGAATATCGGCATTTTGCTGAGATCAAACTTCCATGTTTGAACTACCAAGGTGTGAACAAATGATTTAACTATTCGAACAGCAAGAAATCAACGCACAGTTTCCTTATTCTCTATGATTGAAGCATTCATTCTTTAATTTAGCAGAATTTGCTAAAGGTTTCGTACACTTTCAACAATCTTCGTTCACAAAGGGTTAAAAGATTCTCTGAAATGTACAAAACCTTCAACAGATGAAGCTAAATTATATTAATTGCTTAAATACTGGCAAAAACAGAAACTACACGCTAATCTGTTGCTGTCCGAGTAATCAAATCATTTGTCTACGACTTAGTCTTCCAAATATGAACGTTTCATCTCGAAATGTCGACGTTCGTCCACAAAGGGTTAAAATCTGCTGCGATTAATATCGGATCTCGCGTCGCAGACTCATTACCAACAACAGGACCCGTTCGAAGGCAATATACGATGTCCGCCGACGCAAATGTTTGGCCAGGACAATTTGGGTCGGTGCGGTCGGTCCACGGAATCGCCGGCACAAAGCTCTCGATTGTCCCGCTTTTCTTTCACCGAGCACCGTCGCGTTCCGATAGGTGGACCTGGTCCCCTCCGAGGCAGCACCGACAAAGAAAATTCGGCCTATCGGGAGCTGGCTTCGTGCCGAGAAAGCCGAGGAACGCTGGATACAATTTGAACCGGGAGAGTGCATTACACGGGGGAGGCAATGCGCGCGCGCGCGCGCGCCGCGAGCTGCATCATACGCCAAGTTCCTCTCATAGCGCACGCGAAGCCTCTGAACGATGAAGACCGGAAGGAAATGTGGATTCATGACGAAATGAAATCCACGTTAAGCTGGACGGCTGCGTAATATTTTCTACGGGCTGTAAAATATGATCCCGAGGCGACGTTTTATAGATCATTCATGCGATTTCAAGTGGCGAACGCTGATAAGACCGGCAAACCCGGAGTTGTTCACGTGTTTCTGTTTTATAGACCGTGATCGATGTTTTATGGATCCGGAAAGCGTGTTCCGGAACAGAGGAATGTTTGTTCAAACGTTTAGTACTCGATGAGTTTACAATTAGCTGTTTGTTTGAGGATTTTTAACGTCTTATTGGGAAGAAGATTGGTAAGTTGGGATTTGGAATGGGGAATATTTGGGTAGAAGTGTTTGTAATATTTATGGAACTTTTTCGTTTGAATTGAACGTAATGTTTATGTTTTGGTGAATTGCATGTGCACTATGTATGTAAATAGTTTTGCGATCAACTGTAATGTTTATAATTTTATGATCTTTCATAGTGGGTAATGGGGTAATAAGGTGTTTCATAGATTTTTCTAGGGAATTGTTTTTAAGTTGATTTTTGTTTAGTTATTAAGGGTTACTAAATGTTTAATACTAAACTAATTACGAAGAAAATGAAATGAGACGTAAAACATGTAGAAGAGTAATATGTAAACTTAAAATCACATGGTAATATCAAAGATGGCCGTCAAACATGGCGGAAGCAGAATCTCTTCGAACTCAATGATTCGTAATTTATAATTTATAATTCTTGCACAGATTTTCTTTATTAAGATTCTTTTATTTATTATTACAATTGACTTTTACAAATTCATTTTTTATTGCTGTTACTTTTGTTACAGAGTTGTACTTATTATTACAGAGAACACATAACTGCTGAGGAAACAGTAAGTTCGTTGAGTAATATTTAATGAAAATCTTGATTTAGATTTTGCGACATCTATAGTGTATACTCAGGCCTTACGAGCTATATTTGAATTTGACCGGTGCAAACTATCTTTGAATTTAACTTTGTAGTTAGAACTGAACTGCGAATTTGACTTCGACCTTTGCCATGTACGATCAGAACGTTACTATTGAATTATGCTTTCAATTATTCTTGAGTACCGAACGAGCACAGCACCTACAATCAACGACCTCGTTTTCACGTTCGATTACCGGAAAGTTCGTCATTTTTGTATGTATAATTGCGTAGTGACGTATACTGCAGTGTTCCTTGAAGCTCCGTTTCGCTAATTAAGAAATGGTTGTTTGTGAAACTTGAAAACGCATAATTATGCTCATGAGAAAGCATTGAACAGCAGATTCGTCTTAACCTTCGATCGTTCATTTCCATGAGAAAGAAAATTCATATTTTCAGTAGATTGTTTGAAGAATCATTGCGAATGATTAAAAATTATCTAATCAATGCAGATATTTAATTTCATTTCTTATGATTTCTTCCATAACTTTATTCGATATATCTACTTAACTTACTATTATAATAATTTACTAGATAGCAGGAATTTCATGTTCGTTCTATCTACATTCACTCCAAACAATTGACAACGATAAAATACTACTTCATTCGAATTCAATAGAATTGAATGACATTTGCTTTTGCTAATTTCTGTTACAAATCTTCATCATGAGTTTTGCATACTGTAAGATAAGGAATTAAAAATCAATAGTAATAAAATGACAGAGTAAGATCATATATATGTTAACTCTTCAATTTTATAATACCAAGCCAGATTCATAAAAATCTTGAATATAATAGATACGAAAATTACTGGGATTACATCGATTAATTAAATTAATTTTTCTGTTTAAAAATATTTATCTCAAAATCTAGGTGGCTATCAAGAATAAAGTTACTCTTGTTAGTCTAAACAGGGAGACAAGGTTTGCAAAACAAGTGTTTAATGCAAACGTTTTTCCTATTCGTGTCGAATTATTTCCGTCATGGAACAGAACGGCTTTATCGATAACAATAGGAGTTTCGTGACCCCGAATCAGCCCGTTAAACGAGCACACATGGCGGCTACCTATTCGTGTTATACCTCGAGCTATCATTGTACAGACCTGATGAATAATTTCATGTAATTGATATCTGGCTACCTTAAACGTTCTCACGTTTTAGATGTTTCCGTATCCGATCTTTACAGGGGAACTCGGTAACGAATCTTGATAATCACCTGTATTAATACAAACAATTATGCATGAATGAATTATTATCTGAAAAATCTGTATAAAGATTGTATATTGGTGATGCAACATTTTGTATCTAAACCTAAATATTCTTACGATGCATTTCGAAAATCAAGTATTCGTTGAATCCTTGAAATAGAACATTGAAAACATAGATCATTATGGTAGACCTTAATATTTCATTTTTTGTATTATTCAATATATTATTTTAATTTTAAGGAATTTTTGGGGGTGTTGCAGTGAAGTAAAATAGGATTATATTTACAATTTCTTGAAATTCTAAATGATGTACAAGGTATTTATAGTGTAAGTAAGTAAGAATTAACACTTTACTATCTTTGCTATTTTTGTATTTATAGTGTAATGTAGTATATTTATAGTGTAACAGTGAAAACATTTTTGTATGTAAGAGAATTTTTGAAATTTCAAAGTCACCTTCATTTTTTTAAATGAAATAATATGTTTTTGATAGAATAACCTATGCAAAAGTTATTAGTTCGAGACATACGCCAATTTCACTTTTATAATTCATTTTGCAAGTAATGCAACGATATAAATCATTATTTTAGTTTTATAATTCCCGTATACATTGAAACTCGATGTCTGCCCTTTACGCAATAGCCAGTTACCCCAATTATTAAACAACCGTGAGCATTTAGGTTATTGACAGAAGGATTAAAGGAAGACGGTCACAAGTGGGTCATGTCATCTACAAGCTTTGCTTTACTGATAAATGCTTCTTGGCCATTAACCACGCTCCTTATTACTCCTCGACGTTTCCACATTTATTTGAAATTATTTATGAACAACATTAATAACTTCGTTCGACCACTGACTTCGTTAATTCTGAATTCTTTGGACCGCATCCTTTCCGGTTAATCCTTTATAAATCAATTCCGATTCTTACACGAAGAAAAGCTGTTTCAAGTTTAAAGTAAAACTTTCCTTTTCAAATGTGTATTAACCCCTTTCCCTATGACTTCTTTCACAACTGTGCTTAATTAACGAAACTTCAACGTTAACAATTTCTTTAAAACAGAGCAGAACTTAATAATTTCTTCTCTAGAAAAAGGAAAAGAACTTGTTCTGTCTAGGTTTACTCCAGAGAGTAAACATTTAGATTTATCAAAATTCAATCGACAATTTTCATCACGAGTCTGACAGGATATTACAGGGGTTACGTCAAGGGGTTAAATTATATTATCGATGGAAGGCAAATGAAATATTTTAGTTGGTAAGCGTTGTATTGTTGAAGTTGCAGCAACGATATGTTCCTAAACCCGGGATTAAAGCGGCTGAAAATTGGCAGATGAGCGTACTATCCGCGACGCAGTAAATCAGTTGACTCTAACTTTCAGGAGCTCGATGCTTGGACCGAGGGAACAGAGACAGGCGTATGCGTTTGACGGAAATCGCAGTCTATTTTCGATGCCTGCCACGGATTTGGAGCATGGACATTGAAATAAATTACGTTCGATCGCGGCCAGATCTCATCTCCGGTCACCGGAATCAATTTCTTCCCGATGCCCCAATCATTCCGGCGAAACAATCAAACGTCACTGATGGTTTCACTGCAAAATAGATGAATCGAATATAGGGAAGTACTGTTGGATTGATGGCTCGAGATCGAAGGAGTTTCGTGTGGCAAATGATATAAATCATTTTAAAGAATTCAACTGATACAGAATATCGTTCGATTGATTCTTTCGAACTTTTGGAAATCTTTGGACAACTTTGATCGCAATGGAGAATGAACAAATAATCGAGCATTTCTTTCGTAATCTTTCAAACTCGTATTTCAAGAGATGAAATAGCCCTAAATATAAAGGATACAAGACTGCTTCATCAGATATCTTGAAAAGTGAAAGATAGAAAATAATCAAATATGAACAGTGTTTGAGCTTTCATAAAATATATAATATCGATACAATTTTTAAAAAAAGTGATGTTAGCTCACTTTTGAATTGATTATTAGAATAACTTAAATACCTATTTCAACTAATTCATAATTTTCCCTGGGAATTTGTAAACCACAAATTCTAACAATAAACGTTGGTTTCGTGGAATTTTACTAAACTGTTTCTACAAGATAATGTAATAAAAATATAATAATGAAAAATATCGCCAACATAGCGATGTTATCAGTTAATTTCACGTGTTTCCAGAAATACTAACCCCTTTGCGAACGGATTAACTCTAATTAACTCTATAACAGAGTTTCCTCTCTCAAAGCATCAAACATTCAAAATTCCTCATTTCCGTCGAACTAAACCGTTTTGAGAATGTTTTCATAACATATCGAAATCGGTGTTATAATTTAAAGATTTTATGTAACATACATATATTCTTTTGTTTTAAAGTGGTTAACAAATTCTTAACAATTCAGAGAACGCAGAGGAAGCATGAATTTCAAAAGGGGAGGAGTTCTAGTAACGAGATGATAGGTAGGGAAAGGAGGCCCGAAACTTGTTGACGTAATAGAGAAGAATGGCCGAAGTAGATGCGCACGAGTAGCAAGCGCATCAGAGAAATATAATAGAAAGAAACTCTGAATCGCAGCTGGTTGAATGGATAAGGAGGTGAACGTGCACGAAGAATCTCGTAATGATACAACAGAGAAGACTCCACTTCTGTTTCATGTGAAGCCTTAACAATTGCTACAGCAATAAATTTTCTCTAATAAATTTAGACCATCGAACGCATTCACAAGCTTGCTCGTTAAGAATCTGCCAAGAAAATGGCGCTATCTTATGAACTCACTAGGAATATTAAAAGCCAAAGACATCAAGTAATCGTAGTACAAACACGATATTAAAATCACTTTAGAATTTTATTCTAAAGAATTACAATTATATCAATTACGACAAGAAAATATCTGTCCAATTTCTATTAGATTTTAATATATATCTTTGTTTAAGAAGACGATTCGGATGGAATGAATTAGAATAGAATTTTAAGGTCAAGGTCAAGGTCGATATTACAGTAGTTTTTATTTCAAAGGATTTTCATTAATATCGAAGCGTAGAATCTCTAATATAATATATTCTTTTCATTTAAAAGCTACAGTAGAAAATATCTTTATATACTCTGTGTAAAAGAAACCTGAATTCAAGAGAAACGACTCAGTTCTTTGTTAAGAATATTTTCAGACACTTTTCAGGAATCGTTCCGTTATTTTTTGATTAAGATATCACATTACGCGGTCCAGAAACGTCTCCAAACTCTCTTTCAGCCGAATTCTCTTTGATCACTTTTTAGTTGGAATCCGGGGACACGTGTTTTATATGGTCCTGAATGTCTCGGCGCCAACATTTTCGGGAATCAACATACCGGCGAAATCTAAAATTAACCTAACGCGACCACATACATATATCGATTCGCGCAACATGCGCCAATAATTATCGTTACGCGTATTTTCGTTCGTGTAGCAAATTGAAATGGAAATATTTACATATTCCTTGTTTCATGGGATTCTGATTCAATCAACGGACCGATTCGCAATCACTTTGTATTTAACCGTTCGCGACGTTGCTTTTATTTCTGCTCAATCGAAAAGAATATTACTCAGGGAATTATATTTTGATATTTTTCGAAAAGAGAAATGAATTCTGTTAAAGTAGATTTTAATATTTACGATCAATGTATGAGCGATTTTTATGAATTTGTTTCGAGAAATTCAAGTGTGTCCGTATATAAGTTGATAAATATAACGTATAAACTTACATATTGACATCTACTTGAATAACAAAATTAATAAATCTAATTTATAAATACTTACATAAATATCTTTAAAAAGAGTATCCTCTTTCTTTTAGGTATATTTTAATGAAACCAAAAAACGTTGTAACAGTGTTTTATTTATTGTAGGAAGAATCGAAGTTGCAATTTTGTATGATGGTGTACTTTGAATATTGAAACGACAAATTCACTGTACTGCATTGGCAAAAATATGTTTCAAACAAAATCGTGTGCAATACGTTACATAAAGGTTATTCGTATACATTTGCGTGTAAAGCAAATAAAATTGAAAGTGTAAAACCCGTACAAACATCTAAGAACCATTCTTGACTCCATTCCACTTCACCTCTTCATTGTAACAAATTAGAAAAACGTTTAGTCATTATACTTCCAGGACTTTGCTCAAAGAATAATTCATAATATCACAATTCTTCTCTCATCGACACATCATTAATGGCATGTTCCCTCGAATTCTTTACTCTAGAAAAACGTAACACCTTAAGTAACAAATACAAGAATCATCTCACCGTAGCTACGAAACGTTCTTACTCAGCGTTAATAAATTTTTGTTAAACAGACATGTTGGTACAATGAGAATACTTCTGCCAATCCGAACGACAGTGCCAGACGATCATTAGTTGTGAAGAACATAAATAAATATGCAGTATCATGTGTACAGTGGTCATCTCGAATATCAAGTACACAACGAATCTAACGGGTAGACGCCACTGTCCGACGATTCTGACTACAAAAACCGTCAGCCGATCACTACTCCATTAATCATCCTCGATCAGATTTCTCTCTTTGGTCCAAGGACATCACAAACTTCGCAACAAATAGACAAGATCGAAGTTTTTCGTCGACCCTCATCGATAAACGAAGGGCTCGCCGCCAGCTATCATCCACACTTCCCGATTAATCCACTTGATGATCACGTAAAAGAAGACTAGCCGGTTGATCGTGCAAATAATGTCGAATATATTATTCTCTGACGACACGCCTAACAGGAGATCCCGAAGAACCGGCGCGTCGATCAGGAATTCGTTCGTGTCGCTAACGATCTTCGTTTCAGCAGGACTCTCTGGTTCCTGGATCTTGCTAGGGCTGCTCAACTCTTGCACCCAGCGCTCGATCGTCATGAGAATCGAATAAACTTCGCCCATGATATCGCCGCGGTGTTTCGGACAGCTACCATCGGCGCAACCAACGGATAACTGAGAAGTCCATTTGGTTCCTGCTACGAACGCCAACTTTGATGTGCACTTCAGTTACCTAACTGCTCTAGAATCGTCATCAGTTAAAAGAGCTACCGTTCGTTGCGAAACCTGTGCATATATCGACAAGTAACCAGTCCGCTTTAACTCCTTGTACAAAATTCACGTATCTGAGAACACCGGATGCCATTCGATGCGCCATTGGTAACATTACTTCGAATAAAATGGTAGTATAGGAGAAAGTAGGGTAAAACATCAATGTTTTCCGTAGATAAGGAGCTCGTATCGAGCTGGTGTTGCATGATATAAAGCTAATAAGGTATAGTTTGTGATCGACTGCAGATCAGTGCGCTAGTGTTACATTATCTGCGAAGAACATTGGTGTTCCGTTTTACCCTATTCTCTCTTGTATTACTTTTTTGATAGAGATAGACCCAAAGTGGGGCGTAATGATAGAAAACAAAATTCCCTATAGTTCCATCATACTCGTAAGTGGAAGAGTCCTCTTGTTCCTGTGCACTTTTAGCTTGATGGAGCTAACGCGAGAGCTGTATAGTACATAGTTGCCCATCAGAGTTTTGATATTTCGTCAAATATTGAAGTAGTAAAACAGGGTACATTATAATGTGCGCCGGATCTGCAGGGGTTAACATTTAATGAACACTCAGTACACGTAATCTCGACTATGTCCGTGTTCCAGTGAAATTTGTTTTGGCAGTTTGGATCAAGGCTCGAGGGGATAGAAACGTTTCGACGGCGAATGAGGATTCCTGAATCGGTCGTTTTTGGAACAATGAAATTTATCGAATGCACGGTATCATTGGCTTTGAATGGGTGATCATGTCCGTGGATTCCGGTATTAAAATTTCAAGCAGCGTTTAAATTATCCGGCCTGCCGCGAGGCACACGAGAGACCGCAGCAGGACTCCGGATACAATTCCACCGAGTATGTCGCCGCACCAATTTAATCTCTCTAGCGGCTCACTCAGTGATACTCCCGGTATAGCTGCTTCTCGGTAAAGGATTTTTTCGGGCGAAATTCTGGTATAGTGGATTCTGTTTAACTGGTGCTTTGAGATGACACATTGTTACAAAGGATTTGATTTCTTTGTGCATTGTGAAACGCTGACTGCAAATGAATCTTTGATTATTTATACTTATAACTTTACATTGAAGACGTAAGAGGTACTCGGAGCGCAAAGGGTTAATAGAAACTGGGGATTTCTCTGACTGTACAGTACAAGGAGATTCTCTTTTTCGAATTTGTAAGTCCCGTTGGCGAGTCGAGTGATAGTCACTGTAAATGAACAAATTGTCCATCATTTGAAAATACATTACAATTATTCGTCTTAATTAACATAACGTGTACTTTGTATAATAACTAGATTGCTTGTATTTATTAAATCTATTTAATTAGCAAGATTACTCTCAGAATGATCGATCAAAAAGAAATAAACCCTAAAATTTAATAAATTAGTAAGATTATCTTTAAATCTATTTAATTAATAAGACCGCTTTATACGTGTATGAAATATCCAAGGTACAGTGTCCTACATTATAATTCTGTTTTTCTAATGATATTCTTAAAAATTTGAATTTACATAAAGAATTGCAATTTAATAATAACTCTATACGAAGAAGGTGATGTTCGATTAAGTTACATTTATGATATGTTCACAAGTAATAACATCTTTTGTTGACTTACACCCACGACTCGTTCAGCGGACTGTAAAGTTCAGACACGCCGCCAACTTCATATGGGAGGAGGTCCAAGGAGAAAAAGGAGAGGTGCACACACCATTTCGTCTAAGGTCCAATGCTAGACTCCATCAGTAGAGCTAATACAGACGAACCTGCTCCGGGCGTTTGGGTTGTAGGCCCATATTTGGAAATGACACATATATTCTAACGAGAACCTTTTGGATAACTTGTGTGAAATTTGGCTCGCAGGTTTCTTGAAAGTTTTCCTGTTTCGTCCCGTCGTATGTAGCCTGTTCCTTGTTTTTAACCCCTTGCCCTATGATTTCTTTTACAACTATGATAAAATCACTTTATCGTTGACCCTTTACACTCGGAAGCATTTCATTAGAAACATTCGACATTTTCCGGTAAGACATAGACGACACTATTTGAAACAAATTAATGAGTACGTCAATTAAGAAACAAAGGTATTCTATATAAATATTTCGCATATTAATTAAAACTGTAATTTTGTTATATCAAATCAAATCGTGACTGAGAGTCATCTTTCGAGTGCAAAACGTTAATCTAGTAGAAAAAAAATGTATGCCTAGCCTGAGTTTACGTTTATTCTAAAGGTTACAGATTGTTAACAAACAAGTATTTAATACTTCATTTATGTGAGAAATAAATAAATAAATAACGATTTGTCGAATTCAGTGGAGAATTTTCTATATTTTCACTATCTCCACTATTATCTGTTGCAGAAAAGGGGATTCCCAATCTTAGGTAACTCTAACTCTTTTCGTTTAGAATTGTCGCTCCTAAGTTCTAATCTAACAAACAAACAGTTGATGACTTTCGAGAAACATTGAGGATTGTCCTGACCTCTATCGATATTCAAATGCACTACGTTGCGAGACGAGACGTTATGCATATTTCAAACATCGGATAGAATAATAATGAAGTATGATATATGCACCAGATTATTGTACATTTGGAAAATAAATAACAATAATAAAAAAATAAATAATATCACCCTAAGGTTATAATCCTTTTTGTCCCGGGAGAAAAATTGTGAATCACTTTCTTTCATCAGAAAGATTCTAAAACCTGATGATCCCTCGAACGGAAACTTGACAATTTCATAGGTTCTTCGAATTTGTAAATTTGAGATATTCATGACACAATGAGGACGCTCTTCCCATAAAAATAATAAACGTCATTTAATTCAAACGATATGGAAACCGATAAGTAATTCGGGAAACAATACTTAATTTTTCAACGGAAACCGTCGGAGAATGTTCTAATTCCTCGAAGGTGAACGCTTTATGACAAATCGTTTCGGACGTTGACACCGGATCATTCCTATAAATAAAAGGGCCACCGGGGTGCATTCTAGGATCTCGAATCCTAAAAATAGCGGGAATGACGAGGGGACGAAATGCAATCTCTACTGCGATTCGTCGTCGCGAGTTATACAGGACAGGTCGTTTAAAATTTTAATACGTTGCTTCGAGATGGCGTGACCTATCGACGGATCATTCTTAAATTCTATTTGACTACAAATAAAAATATAAACAGTATAAACTAACGAGTCACTGTATATTGTAATTTTTCGTATCATTTTCTATTATAAAAACACATGACAATTACCAGGATTCAATGAAGTTCACACAGTATCTATATTTTATTTAATAAAGTCGTTAACTATGAAGCAAAGTGTCTATTACATTTTTCCTTTCAAATTTGTAATAATCTGAAAGAAAATATAATTATTTAATGTAGTTATACTAATTAAATCTAACTGGTCATTATCCTAATTAATTCATTTCAGTGTCCTTATCATTCTTGTTATTTAATTATTCGCCTAACTTTAACCATTTTGAATACCTACGTTGGAATTTATTTGATTCGGTCTAATAAACTCGACTCCTCAACTCGTCCTCGTGAAACATTAAAAAAATTTTTACAAAGAATATTGAATTTATACAGAATTTTATTATTTATACATTCTTGTTCATTTCGTACCTGTATATGCATGAAGTTCTCGTACGGCAACTGTTATAAAATCCAATAAATAACATTGTTTATTAATATTTTATATTTATTTCATCGCCACGCCAATACTTAAATAGAACAGCAGCCATACATTGTTTTTAACTCATAAAAATTCATGAAATGGAGGGTTTACATGTTTCTCGAACATTTCAACGATCTTCTATCGAAACTTCGGATAATAATTTCACTCTTCAGATTTCACTGGCCTGAACGAAAAGACGACACGCCTGCTTCGTTCTTAACCGTTATAGAAATGACCAAAGCTTCACCAAAATCGACGTTGCACACTATAAGAATACTCTCCGTTAGTTTCAAGACCTTGACCTTAACATTGAAATTTACAGCGGCTTAAAAAGAATGTTACACGTTGAGCCTTTCAAAGAGGTGGCTGTAGCGTATGTACATAAGCCTTAGCCATTCTTTCTATGAATAGAGCAGACTTTCAATGCGACCACGCTGGTTCATGGTTACTAGCGAAACACGTATTTGTTACCCTGGGGCTGTCAAACGATACAAATCTGCAAGGACGGGGATTTTCAGGTGATTCGAGCCAATGAAATTCATCGTCCGTTCTATTCGAACTCTGTTTAACCTCTAATAACGTGATACCGATTGAATGGATAGGTTATTATATCGAAGGATTTCTGAAAATTAAAACTGGAATGTATAGAAGTATCGCTATACAAAATCTTTGGTGTTGTAACATTTCAATACAGTAGAATTATGCATGTTATTATATTACTATTATTATATAATCATTAATTAAGCTAGTCTTCACTGATTCGTACCATAAGAACGTACGGACAAAATATAAATTTTAATAGAATTCGATGAATCGATATGCATCAGAATGATAAGTTAAGTAACGTTATTTAGATATTTATTATGCCATGAACAATAATAATAATTCATTCTAATATAAACATACAAATGTGCACTTTTATTTTGGTACTTTTACAGTATTATAATTACTCAACCAGCCATAGTAACACTCACAGTTGCATGAAATTATTCATAGTTTACTGAATTCTAAATGAATACCACCACTACTCTACTTACTACACAGTCTGGGTCACGAAACAATGACGCGTTACAAAGAAGGTATTTCATTACGTGTAGTAGATCTCTCAAAAGGTGGTTCTACAAGCCAGAACAAAACGATAATCGAGAATAATGAAAATGCAATTTCTGCTTCGTTCTCGAACTATTAACGCTCAAAAAACTGCTTGAACAAGGAACAATCCGCCATAGTGGTGTCCGTGAGGTAGGTCAGCGGGAGCAGTGACGTCGTACCGTACGAGAGAGAAAGCGAGAGACAGAGAGAGATTTCAATCGTTAATAATTCGAAAATAAAAGCTCCATCGCCATTTCGTCACCGAAGATTTACATTCTACTTCGATACATTTTGAGTTGATGCAAACATTTTGATATTTCTTGTAAGTGCATGGTTAACAAACAAATGGTTTTCTTTTTAACAAACAAATAACATCTGTTTTCAAACGATTAACCTCTTACTCTGCGATTTATCTCCCAACTATGCTGGATACAACTACTTTGCAAATAATAATTTATTGAACGAAGAGAAACATTTTAAACACATTCTACGTCTATATTTGTTGTAAGGCATAACCAGCTGATAACAGAGGGATAATATTTAATTTGAGTTTACAAACTAGTTGTTTGTTATGTTCTACTTAATATGACCAGTTTCTACGTGAATAACAGTAAACCCTTGCTTCTTTATTAAATAGAGAGACTCTACGCGTAAAAATGCTGTTTGAGCTTCTTGCATTATGTCGCAAAGTGAACGCCTTTGAAACGGTTATACTATCAAAATTTTATAGAAATTTTTTAAAATTTAATACTCGCGTCAGAAGTTGACCATCCTCTTCGTGTTTTTTGTACGTGGCTAACAAAAGAATGTTTCCTCGAAACAAATAATACGTTTTCAATTTATTGTAACGTGCATAAAGGACACTTCTTTCTTCGTTTTCACTTAGCTTTGGTTTAACCCCTTGCATTGTAATAACTCGCGGAACTCGCGATGAAAATTACAAACTGAATTCGACAAATCGGAGTAATATTTACTTAATTTTCACGTCAATTCTATATTACTGGTCTATTATTAACCCTTTGCACTCAAGACTCTCAGTCACCACTCGATTTAATACAGCAAAACTATGAAGTTGTATATTTAGTACTTTAAATGAAACTTTCTATTGCTATGTGAAATATTTAAATAAACTAGCTTTGTACGTTAATTTATCTGTGAATTACCGTTAAATTACTTTCAAACAATATCATCTATATCTCATCGGAAAATGTTAAATATTTCCAGTAAAAAACTTTCGAGTGCAAAGGGTTAATCTCTCATCTTTCGAATAAATATAAACACACGGAATAAGTATAAAATTCTTTTCTATTTCTACTAAATTATTAACGACAAAGTTGTTCTGTCAATCATAGTTAAGTAAACCATAGGGCAAGGGGTTAACCAGCAAACAGCAGAGAACTCTTCTTTTTATTCCCTATAAAGAAACATCGAAACTTTTGCGTCAACCCTATAAAACCATCCCTTAAAATATCCACTACCCCTGGTCGAACTTTCTATATAAAAGATGCTTACCTTTCTGCTTTCGGTTTATTTAGAACTACCCTATAATCACGTGACGTAACTAACGACAGGGATGTCTTCGCTCGACCCTTGCGCGTCACAGTGAAATGCTCATTAATAATTTAATACTATGGTGCTGACTGAAGTCAAACGTTACGTATGTATGAATGAATTAGGCTTATGTAGATTTATGTAGATCTATGATGAAAGTTTGTGTATATATTGTATAATACAATAATGATTCATCAGAGGGCTAGATATAGCTAGACTGGCTGAAAAATTCGATGTTTCAAATTGATCACTAAATCTACCGAGCAGTTAAATTGACTTTCTGAAATTCGTCTATAAAATATTCACGAGTGTATCTATCGAGACTTTACTCGGTTTATAATTCAGTTTGGGTATTATTAAATCAATTTCTTTAATCATCTCTCCGAGAAGCTTCTGTTATCTTTTTAACCCTTTGCACTCGGAAGCTTTTCACTAGAAATATTTTAACATTTTCTGATGAGATACAGTTGATATTTTGCGAAACTAACTCGAAGAGAAATCACACATACATTGAGGAGCAAAGCTATTTTATTTCAATATTTCTCAAATTGATGAATTATACGAAGTATAATATCAAATATCAAATTTCATAGTTTCACTGTATGAAATCAAATGGTGAATGAGAGTCGCCTCTCGAGTGCAAAGGGTTAATCATTGCAAAACGAGGAAATCAAGATTGGGTAATACCGATCGGTCTAGTGGTTTTAATATTAAAAATGTAAGTGTGATACACTTGAAAACGTGGCTCTGCATATACCGCCGACACTGGAATTTCTCAAAAAATCCAAACGACGGGGATTCCACGTAGCTAACGGAATAAATTGCACAATAAACGTCCGCAGACCTAGTGTTAATATCGTAGACTGCTTCGGGATGTCATATTATCTCAGACATATTGTAAAAAGGGCCGAGAAAGGAATTACACGGAGGGAAAAACCGTGAGAGGAAGTGGAAACGAGGAACAATGAAACGAAACGAAGCGGGCAGGAGGAGAAAACACGCGGGAGGGAGCGCGACAGACCGACGGGAAATGAAAAAGGGTGGAGAACGAAGACAAGAGAGAAAGGAAACTCCTGGCCGGCCGCGGATCGATAGAACGGAGCTGCGTGATACTCTCCGCACAGGAAACCGATAGTAGTCACGACGTCGGAGCGTCGTGAATGAGATACGTGAATTCGTTGATGAACACACGTCGAGGAAATTACAAGTATGCGTGCAGATTAATGGCTGCGCGACTGCCGTTCGTGTTGGCATTGTACGCAAGTGCGGCACGCAACGGAGTTCTTTTTTAACGCGTTGAACGTTGGACGATTTCAGATGGCAAGATGCACGGGATCAGACGAATGGAATATCGAATTGTTTAATACTGGAACTAACGAGCAGTTCATTCGATTAATGTGTAATCCTTATAAAAATTGTAAGAATAGACTCTTCTCTGGTTTATTTGTATATCGGTTGTAATATTCGAGCAAAATTTTATGTTTCTCGAATGATTTTGAGTATTTAGTTGTTTAACGTGTCTATGTAGTCTAAATTATTGTGGATGTTTAATATTATTAGGAATATCATTGATTTTATTATACAATAGAAATACTTGTAATAATAGCATCACTATGAAAATATTAATGATTGTAATTGAAATTATTATGGGCTTTCAGTATTGTTATGAATGATGCTAGACGATTTGCAGCAAAATGTCCGAAATGGGAAATATATAATATATAATTAAAGAATTAGTGTGTAATCCTTATAAAAATTATGACAACAGATTTTTCTTCGGTTTCTTCATATATTTATTATAGTACTAAAGTGAAACTGTTCATTTTGGATATTTAGCACTTTTAAGATATTGATAATTGCGAAATGAGAAAATTGGGACCCGCCATTTTCACGGGTCCGGTAGTTCTAGTGTTAACCGAGTTACGGTGTCGTTATTGTAGGTTTATCTTGGCGAATATCGGCAATTTAGGTTGCGTCGTTTGTAATAGAGAAATGTTTTCGAATGAGCGTCGTTTAATTGAACGAACTTTGGTAATCTGATTTGGTTGGCATGCGACGTGTTAAGAATTGCTACGTTGTGGCAATGAGTAGTGAAGTGAAACTTCAATGTTATTATGAACATTATCGATTTGTTATGCGGAAATGGTAGAAAAGGCACCACTTTGGAAATATCGATGAGTTTGACTCGAATTATTATAAATTCTCAACGTTATTATGAGTATTATCGATTTTATTATACAGTAGTGGCCATAGAAATGGTATTGGAAATGATAATGGATTTAGTTTAGGTTATTATGAAACATTCAACATCACTATGAGTATCATCGATTTTATTATACATGCAGCAGTGGTCATAGAAACGATATTGCATTGAAAATGTCGATCTTCTTAGTCTAAATTATTATGAATTTTTAACATTATTACGAATATCATTGATTTTATTATACAATTATTATATTATATTATATGAAATACAACAACTATTCTGAAATTTTCCATTTTTATCTGAAATATGAACAAAATCATCAAAAGTCACAGTGAATTTTTTTGAAGATTCATTTTAGAAGGACGTCGAACTAATTTGTATTGCTATTTTTCCGTAAACGATGTAACGAAATATTCAATTAATTTTCATAAATATAGCATTAAAAATCTCTCTGACCTATGATAATCTAATAATAATGGCGCGCGTAAGGTAGGTCAGTGCGAGCGTGGACAGTGATGTAACGTGAGAGAGACGGAGACAAAGACCTCAGCCACACACAACTATTGGCGAATTTGAATCACTAACAGGTTGACTGCCAAACTTGCACCCGCAAAACTTCCATAAAATTCAATTAATCTATTTAATAGAATGGCCACTGTAAAATGAAAATTTATTATAGTGATTAGTCTACTAACCTTATTGCATTTATCAGATCCTAGTAGACTACGGTTTATGAAATACATAACAGTAAAAATGAATTTTTAAGACTTGATTAAGAAATGAATTATCTTTGTTATTAATTTAAAAATGTAGCTGATGCTGAAATTTGATTACTACTAATATTTGTGTCATTTTAATTCGTAAAATCATCTTTTAAAATATTGACCGTATATAACTGAACACCCTGTACGAAACAAAACAATTAGATGCTTCTAATATTGAAGATTAAATTCTAACAAAAAATTAATTATGCTATTAAGCAAATTTAAGATCACATTGCAAAGGAATTTTATGAAATGATCTTGTTATGATAATTGGTAAAAATACACGGTAACTACAATATTTATAAACGCAAACACATAAAATTTAATTATAAAACTTAATTACATCCTCCTGAATGAAACCATACAGTTATCAAAAATAGAACACACCGTTTCCTTTCAATTTTCCATTTCTAACCGTAAATCTTTTAAATGAACAAGTGTAAAGATGACCAAAAACAGTGAAATAATTGTTCACTAATTATCAACATACCAGCAATCTAGTTATTTTCTAAAAAGTAAACTGTATCTTAAAATTAAAAATACTAGAAAAATATATAAAGAACTAAAATACTTCATTAAGGCCTACAGTTTTCTTATTCGACTGCATAATTGGAATGTGAAATCATTGTGATATAAACTCAGAAAAGTCTTTAAACTCGATATATTATTCCTAAACTGAACAATACATGGTAAAACTTTCTTCCTTTTGTATTGCATTTTTATGGTATCCACATTCAAAACAAACATATCTAAAGAGATTTACACAATTTCGTTTTATATGACTGTTAGAATGGTAATCGTAACGAGTACGAAGACGCTTGTGTTCGCGTGTGAACGGGTAATTAAGATGTTGGAAAGATTTATTACAAACGGAACGATGCAGAACGAGCATTTACATAACGTACATTTCTGCAAGCAGACCATCCTTCCATTCCGCGAAATAGGAAGGAAACAATTTTTCTAATTAGAGGATCTAAATACTAAGACACATTGACGATGTATCGTGCGAGTACGTATGTGGAACGTCCAGTTCCGGGCACAATTATGGCACGTAGTTGTAACATGGAGAAAATTAACAAAGAAAGAATCATGAATAGGGAACCTATAAAATTTATCGCGCAGAACATATTGAATCTTCTCTATTAGCATAGGAATTCCTAATGTTTATTAGGAAAAGAGAAAATCGTGACAAATTTTGCATCGCGTTTCTTATGAAAATTGTATTACGCAAATAAACAAAAGAGGTTTGAATTTTAATCACTTAACTGTTATAATTAACAGGTTCATATTTTTTATCTTTATTTAAATAGTCTTAGTAGAATAAATGTATTAAATTTAGATTTTAAAAAATATAATTTTATAATAATGTACACAATTTTCAATGTAACTTTTAATAGTAATTCACATGTATTTAAACGTACTAATACGTTGCAGGTTACAAATTTTCTATGGATTATACAGTGTGTGTAAAAAAAACGACAGAATTAAATTTTGAAAGTTCCCCTTCCGGGAAACAGACTATAGTTGTGTTAGTCATGTGCTGTCACTAAAATGGGGACCAGTGCATCGCTCCCGTACCGCTTCCATATTTGTATCTCGAAGGAAACAAATTCATTGTAGACCACTTCCAAAATTGTACTCGTTGTCTTACGATATCAAACAAATATTAACATTCATTTAAAAATGAATGATTCTTAACTCATTATAAATAATTAAGATATAAAAGGTATTTAAAAAAAAACAAAATATATCTTATATAAACTTTAATTGGCTTTACGAATTGAAATACGCTTGTAGGTTACACAAATTAGCTACTGTTATGACATTTGTAACCAAATTATAGTACAAAATAATGCTCCACTATTGTTTTCCAAAATCATGCAACTTTCAAATATTTTTTTCGATGCTTAAATTATTCATCAAATTTCCAAATTAAAATAAATTCAATAATCACCATAAAAAATAACGGTGAAACTGGTAATGCAATCTCCATTAAAAATTCCAACACTTTTTTTTGCAAAAGAGAAACGTGCTACGCGCACTCATAGACACGTCAACTGGAGTAATACCATAAAAAATATAAAAAGGTATGAATAAAATAGTATTGTTTCTCATGACTTATAAATTTAATTCGATTATGTTAATACGCTTAAAAAGACCTTGCGTCCTAGCACACCAAACTAAAGAGTCCGTCGTTCCGTGCACAACAAGGTAATGCCTCCGATCTAATCGGTTTGGCGAAACACGCGACAGGGATTAAAGGACACAAATGGCCCAGTACTGAAGCACCTCCCATGCATCGACAACACAAAAATAAATTTCCCCTTCCGTAAGAGGCTGCAATCAATGACGTCATATTCGGTCAGAGTTCACCGGTCAGTGACCCAGGTTCGTTCCAGTCACTTAGCAGCGGTGACAAAAGGCTGGCCACTCGCGAAACATTTCAGCTGTATGTGACGTTTTTGTTCGAAGCGAACCAGATCAACGATACACGTTCGTGCACGAAAAACAACCCAATGTTCGACATATCGAACGGGTACAACGTTTATAGTAAAACATCTATGTATATTTATGTATACACAAATATACACATATCCACACACTCACACACACGCTCACGTACACACATACCACATGTATACAAATATCGTATATTCACTATGAAATTCTGATCCTTTTCCCCTACGCTGATTGCTACATCGATAACTGCACTTACAGATTCCCCACACACGCAAATACAACTGAATCCAAAATAACCTCCCTTACGACACTGGAAACCATACAACTTTCATGTGAAGAAAAACCACTGTTATCCGGTCAATCAACAACCTCGTTATCACGACCAATCACTGCACACAGAAATCCAGTGATAATTCCTTAATTCACGTTTCATTGATCAATGTTACAATTTCCACTAGATCTAGTGACAGATCATCGTTCACTGGGCACATCGTACACTTCGACTGGAGTCATTGTAAACACGATGCTGTGTAAACATATCGGAACGAAAAGATCACTGATTCGATTTGTACGGTTAGAATGATCACTATTCGTATGATTAGGGAGGTGTCATCGACATCCACGGGTCGAGTCATGGTAAAGCGATCCGGAGAACGGTGACCGTGAGGATGATACCGACATTCGTCTACTTACTTACTTGGTGTCGGCGTTCCCTAGCTGACCAGACGATGACGACGCGTCGCTGTCATTGTCGTCAGCCTGCTCTGTTGGGGGTTGTGCTGCGGCATGGCTCCTGTCGCCGGTCTCCAGGTTAGCGACGAGGGTATACATCGACGTCGTTCAAACGGATGATTGACGCCATTCACCGGACAACATCGTCGTTGCGACCACGGTGCAAACGCACGGACCACTCGGCGCGTGTTGCCTACCGTGTCACGCACGGCGGAAAACGTAATCGGTTCAAGCCGCGAGCAGGGCCAATTTCGTGCACAAACCCTTATACACCCGACCACAAGTAGCGCCCTCCCGCCATTCCGATGAATGATTGTGTACAAATAGACGCCGGTGGCACCACCTTGTGGCGCGCTGCGGGAAACGGTAAGAATGAAGGATTAAAGGGGATCGATGCGTATACGTTTACCACTGTATTTCCGGTGCCCGCCAATTTCACGGATATTGGATTTTATAAATACGCCTGAGTCTCGATTTACGCGAAACTCCGTTCCACGTAGATTCGTTTTGCGCGAACGAAAATCGCGTGGATAGAGGCTGTCGGTACAAGAGGAAGCAAAATATTGAAAAGAAAGGTTGGTGTGAGTTTTAGAAATACGTATTTGTTTCATGTAGCTTGACAAAAGGAATAATAATAATGATGAGAGAAAACAGAATATTGAAGAGGAAAGCTGGTATGAGTTTTAGAAGTATATATATATGTGTTTCGCATAGCTTGACGAAAGAAATAATAATAATGACAAAAAAGAATAAAATATTAAAGAAAAAGGTTGGTGTAAGTTTTAAAAATACATATTTGTTTCACATAGCTCGACAAAAGAAATAATAATAATGATAAGAGAAAACAAAATATTGAAGAGAAAGATTGGTGTAAGTTTTAGAAATACGTATTTATTTCACATAGCTTGACAAAAGAAATAATAATAATGACATTTTCGGAAAAGTATATTTTATTCGTTACTACTAAATTCAGATCGCGTAAATTGAGATCGCGCGTAAAATTAACCGCGTAGTGTTCCAATGTACGCGTAAAAAAGAGGCTCGCGTGAAAAAAGTCCGCGTAAATCGAGGGTCAGGTGTATTATTAGAAGAAATATAATTGTATAATAAATTATTTTTGAAGTTCTTATTCTCAACCCTTTGCAAGTAATTAAGACTTATAGTTCTAATTTAACACTAAAACTACCGACCAGTAAAATTGATTGTTCTGCATTTTCTTATAAAACTGATAAAAATACATTTATTGAGTTTTCAATTTACTTATATTCTAGTTTGTATTCATCTAAATCAATTTCTTGAATAATTTCTAAGAAAATCATCTGTGCCTTTCCCATAATTGCGAAAGAAGAGACCCCAAAATGGGTAATTTTGACCCATCTGGTAGTTCTAGTGTTAAAACATGTGCATTGGATAGTATTTATTCGATTCGATTACGTTGACATATTGAAAATCGTGACGTCGCGAGTATAAGGAGCACAAATTAATTCATCCAATACGAGACCCCAGGGTCTAGGTCTCATCGAAACTAAATCTCCAGGCAGCTGACTATTGGAAAGGTCAGGCAACTTTTGATCCCGACCGGATCCAGACTATGGTATTCAAGTCACGATATCAGAAAAGTTGGGATCGGTCAGCCTTCCGGGAAGGCAGGAAGGTCTCAGAGCTTAGTGTTAACCCTTTGCACTCGAGAGGTGACTCTCGCTATTTGATCGAATCTAACAAAATTACAAAGTGTTATATATAACATTAACTCTTATATAATGCATCAATATATGAAATATTGATATAAAATAGCTTTGTTTCTTAATTTACGCATGCTTTCTCATTAGTTTGTTTCAAATAATGTCGTCCGTGTCTCATCGGAAAGTGTCGAATGTTTCTGATAAAAAGCTTCCGAGCGCAAAGTGTTAATTTTAGGCCCCATCTGTCTACCTATTTTTTACGAATGTGATACTCTGTCCGAATAAAAAAAGGTATGAAGCATTTGGGTTTAAAAACATGTGTATCCTTAGAAATCATGCAGCTTCTGTTTGGAATGTTTCTAGAATGAATAATTTAAGAGTTATACTAGGTCATCACATTACAAAACTCATTTTGTATAGATAAAAATCGAATCAGATCTAGGAATTCTATTTTTCAATTTCTCCAACGTTGCAATTAGCTTCTTAGCTGGACCTCATTCGATCTTTTGTTAAATTTGATTTTTGGAAACTGAGAAACAAGCCATTTCGTTTGTAAGAAATCAACGAAATATAAGAAATAAACAAAAGAAAGTAGCTGGAACGTTGGAGAAATGTGGGAATAGTATTGCTAGTGATATAACTCCGAAAAAATGCCGTCCAACAACTGTAACTTTTGATGCAACTTCTTCTGATTATTTCGTCAGTAACTGGATCGTGGGTAGTTACATTTTCACTTACCAGTATGTTACTACATTCGGTCATAATGTTTCGATTCCTTCGTTCATTTGTTTTCGTCAAAATCTCGAACTTATAACTGGGATTTCCAGTAACAAGAATAATTAGATTCTCGCGCGAAAGCTGATTTAATAGTCAACTGATCTCAAGAATAGAAAAACCACAGCCAGCGTAATAACCATCATAGTAAACGTGTAGTAATGTGCAGTGAAAGACAGTAATAACATAAACACGGGGAGCTGCGTTTCATGAACTGAGATGTTTCTAACAAAGGCAAATAATAAAAATACAATCAAACAATACACAATCTATCTCATAAACTAACAATCATATTTATTATTTCAAACGAATTGAATCTTTCTACGATACATTCCATAAAATAATCCTTTTTCTTATGGGATCATATTAAATCTACTATTTATTCCAACAAACCACAAACTATTGACTTAATTAACAACAAAACAATGAATACTTGAGTATCCTTTATATTTTACAAGTTGCATCAACTCAAAGTTCTATCGTTCTAAATGGATAACGCTGTATATAATCTGGATATTTTTCACTTGGATAATTCCGTGTATTCGAACGTAATGAGGAGCAGAGATCCGTGGAAGTACCGTTATTTTTCTTCCCACGTAGAGTTCATTAGAAAGCAGTGACATTGAAAAAAGGGTGATTGTCGATATAAACCTGTCTTTAATTTCGGCCGCTCGGATCGGACGAATACGCCACTGTACGTCGGAAGAAAAATGATCTCGCCCATGCCCGGCGAGATACATGTATACGTGATAGACACAACACATATTTAGAATGGCGCAGCGACCTCCACGGGCAAAGAAAATAATCGTTGCTCCAGTTGGGTATGCGCCAGCAAATGTAGCTCCTTTTTAAGTTCGCCCTTCGAGCGTAGCTTTGACTTTCAGGCTGTGAAACGTCTGGTAGGTTCTCCAACAAGTTCTTTGCACCTGCACCTCAAAACGTCATAATTGGAACATTTGCATAGAGACGATCTTTCCACGATATTTTTTGAAAATTATCCATGAAACAATCATTAACATTAACTACCTGGCATTTAACCCTCTATGAGACGAATTTTTATTCGTGACTATACAAAAATTTATATGGTATGAAATTAATAAATATTAACCTATGAATACAAATTATCAATGTATTAAATAGTCTTAATAATTTTGTTAATACGAATGTATTTTGAATGTTTGAAACTACAATGACGTTGAACGTTTAAGTCTGCGTGTATAAAAGTTTAGCTTAATTAATTAGTTAATTTCATTCATCATTTTGCGATAAAAAATTAAATAAATCAATTTAACTCAGTATAATGATGCGTGACTTCAAATTCACATGAGTCTATAGAGGGTTGAATTGACTTTTTCGAATTTCTTTGTGATAGCTTATAAACGACCATTTATAAAGACCTGAATTGACTTATATTTCAATTTAGGTATTACCGAATCAACTTTTCTCATAATTTCTTAAAAGAGTACCTGTAGTTTTTCAGTAATTGTAAAAGAAAACGTCTGTGAAACTTATTTATGAGTTTCTAATTTTATTGGAAATAAAGGAAGACTGGAAATGGGTATCAATAAGTCTAAATCAATTTTTTAAATACAATATTGTAATATTTGCCTTGAAAGGTATTTATAATATGTAAATGAGTAATTTATACTTTATTTTACAGTAAGATTAAACTGTAATAAAATGATCAAATAAATTATATCTGATGTTGTTGAAAGTTGATCGTTTTAATTAAATAAAGCCTTGGTCATCATGAACATGAGACGAAATGTTTTTCAGTTTTCCATATATTTATAACTCTAACATTACAAACATGTAATACATCAGACGTTTAATAGATGTTTAAAAGGATGGGCAAATTGTTGAGTCAGATAAGCTGTTATAAGAAATATTTATTGAACACGAATCAGTACTACAACTATTGTATTAAAATAGCCAAATTAGTGTTGAAACTCTGAAATTTCGTTACCTCGTTTGCGAACTTGGCCATCCAAATTGTGCATTAGTGATACAAAAATACTTAATATATAACGTATAATAATCTTCACAATACTTGTAAATATAACGCTGTCATTCGAATCAAATGATTAATAAATACAGATGTTAAAATGTGTATATATTATTACTTTATAAGGACACTTGACTTTTATAGAAAAAGAGTTCTATAGAAATAATTCGATCATAAAAATCGAACATTAAACAAAGTGACTATAGTTTTAATAATAGATCGATGTCTCGTGAATCTGTGATTAATACTGCATAAATTCGTAGGTTCAGATTAAGGTAGACATGTTGTGAATATTTAGCTTACAAGTATAAATAGACAAAATAATTCGTTCGTAATATAATATAATAATATTCAGGATGTTCGGCAACAAATGAAAGAAAATGTAAGGATTCATTCTTGACAACAATGTCAATATTGAACAGTTCTTTACTGCTTTAATCGATATTAAACATTAAAGTTTTAGCTATATTTTTAGTTACTAATAAATTATGGATTTTTATGCAAAATAAAATCACCTGAACGTACTTTTGCAATCACTAGAGTCAAACAGATATTTATTTCCTTCTTTCAATCATTTCGATCGATAATATTTAAATCCTAATATTCAACTTAATTATAATTCAGTTTTTATTTTGTTTGTAATTTATTTGTTGCATTAATATCTCCAATCTGGTTACTATCAATTAAACATCTACCCGAATACCGACAATTTATCGACAGAAGCGTATGTCGGGTTGCCAGATATTACATCTAACAATTCTTTTCAATCCGTACACCTGTTTGCTTGAAACTCAATAAGTCTGTTTGCAAATAAATAATTCATACATATTTAATATGTGTATAATATTGAATACAACACAAAATAAAATGAAACGAATTTGATTAAGACTGACAGCAGTTCAGTTATCCTTCATTTTTGACTTTATTCTATAGAATTATTCTTCAAAATTCGTCACATCTGTTGCCTAACACTCTGAGTATACTGACTTTGTATTAATTACGACAATTAATTATAACTCTTTACTGTTATACTTGTAACTAAACTCGATATAATTAGAACGTTCATAATCAACCGTAACAATTATCTTGAATATAGATTTTCAATAATAATTTAAGACCTCTCGTCAGTTACAATAGGTCCATTTGTGTGGCGAAACTATTGTCGTCAATTGTAATTCCGTTCGCGCAGAATAATATACGATTAAATATCACATAAAACATTATTTATCATCGTTGCATCGCGAATGTGAAGCTGCAAAAAAACGACGCGTTTGACTACATTCCTCAACCTTCGTGTACCGTTTCACAAACTTTTATCGATTCTTAATTAACTAATAATGGCATTGATAATGCTATAGAACAGTAATGGGATTAAGACTTCTCTAGAAATCCCATTACTTGATCTTTTTAAGTCCTGACTTCATTTTCTGATTGGCCGGATCGTTGTAATGACCTCTACACTCTTTTACTTCTGCGATATCATCGAACTTAACTTCTTGATCTTTCTCTTCGTATTCTTGTAGGTAGTCCAACAAATCATTTGAATCCTTGTTCTCACGTACCTTGCTCAATTCCTTCTTCAACATCATCAAGCATTCTCTTCGCTCTTTCCATTGCTCTGCTTGCGTCGATTCGATCGTCGCATCTTCGCCACGTGATTTTTGTTCCTCAATTTCTCGTTGTTCGCACTCCGTTACATACTTCTCGTAACTCTCGATCTATAGAAAAATTAATGCCTCACATATTTTGCGAAATTCTCAAGAAACTTAACACGTTAAATGTCATGTCAGTCACCAGTGATTGACGCTTCTGAATGACTTGAAAACAATCGTAACGTACAAGATAATGTCGAATCAAAATGTTTAATAACGTAACTAAGTTGATAATAGTGTAACGCAAAGATTGCAACGCCAAATAGTGAATAATCGTTGCTACTTTTCTTAGCTAAAAAGGATAACTGTACAGAAAAATGGTCAAGATTTTCCTGACGCTTAACGTGTTAACCGTGTTATTGCATCTATTGAGATTTTGACTGATTTGTAATTCAGTTTGCATATTATGAAAACAATTTCTCCGAGAATCTATTATCTTTTCAATAATTGTACAAAAATAAATCAGGATCTGGTCATTTTAACCCATTTACAAGTGTCAATCGATAAACTCGTATTCGAAATGTGACTGATCACATCGTAATCATACTTTATGCGAATTTGTTTTAATCTCGTTTCCGTTGTTCTAAATCTATTATTAATAGCGTTAACTAATTCACATTGTTATCTGATATAAGAAATTGATACGGCACTAGAAATTACATAATACTGTTTGCTTGAAACTAAAGAAATTCTATGAGATACTACTTCCGATAGAAGAAAAGGATTTCTCTAATCTTTTAATATAGTTAATAATAATTATATTTATAACTAGTTACTAATCATTCTAAACAGTCGAGAAATTTTAATAATTGTACATTACAAATTTGCTTCTAATCTAATTAAATTGAATGCTTTACGAAACGATCTCTTTGTGCCGTTATGCCGAATACCTTATCTTGGAGAACTTGTCTCATATCAGTTTGTCTCTTTAATTGACGTGGTAAACGGAAACACGCCTGGATCAATCGCAGTAATATCCAAACGGCGGCAGCGAGAGCCACGTACGTCCAAGTGGTGAACACCATGCTTGCAAAATCGACCGAAACCTGTTGATGCTTCATATCGATAGTTTATTATTTCCAACCAAGCCTGCAGTCAGAGAACAAATAAAAGGGCGTGAAACTGTGAATAACTTTATTTTTTATTGGAACACAGTAATAAACACAGGCAATTAATTCTGATAATATTTATATGGCACCCAATGCAGCACCTCCATCACGATGTCCTCCAAACTTTCCTATGTACATCCCTGGTGTAGCGTGAAGATCTTTGCAAGTTTTAGTTACACGCAATAACGAATAAAATATTAAAAATATTATGACAATAAAATATTACGACGATTATTATTGTTTATAACTTATACACGTAAAATAATGATGTGACAATGTTTATTCTAAACAATAATCACATTTACTCTTTTATCTTGAATACAACATCAGCTTTATCATTGTTTAGGAGTCTCAGATTTAATAGAATGTTGTTGAAGAAAGAATTAATAAACACAATTTGTTTACCTTGAAATTGCTGCTTTGCTGGAACATTGGATGAATATAAGGAAGAACTAAAAATATTGTGTCAAAGATTTGGATTCAATTTAGATCGAAGATTTAATTCAAAAGATATACAAAGTTCAAGAGTTACGATTGGTAAAAAGAATGGATGAACAGTTCAACAAACTTAATAACAGATTGATCAAAATCAACTCTCATACTTTTATATTTGATAAAAGCTTGCGTCATAGTGTATAACACCAAACCGTTTCAATCCTAATATCCCGAATTGTATAAATAAAATAACGAATACAAGTCTATTCGTTATAGATTCATTATAATTCTTTGTAATTCGTTAGTCTATAGTCTTATCTATGCCCCAAAAATGTGAAATACGTTTTCAACGGTATAATGAATCGAGAATGGAGTTTATCGTTCAATAAAATACAGTTAAGCCTGAAATGATCATATTAATTCTCAGCCATGACAATCATCAGGGACAAAGTTCGTCGAAACTGGGGTTGGGGAAAGTCTGAGTAATCTATATTTTATATACCTGCTATAGACATCGATAAACTCACGTTATTCTAGTAGTGTTATTGTAGACACATCACTCCATATGTGAAAATTGAATAAATGTACTACTACTTCTTCTTAGGACCCCAAATTTGAGAAAAAAAAATGTGTAGGGCCTACAGAAACGACCCAAAATCAATATTTAATTTTTATATGCTCCGAACCTCTGTGCTCTAGACTTGAACAATATTTTATACAATTGTATTATCATTGTATATAGATGAAGTTATTTGCAAATATTTGCTCAAGCATTCTAACTTCACTTTATAGTGTGTAGCTATTAATTATTCTGCATCTTCTTATTGTACAAAATGTATTTCGTAGATGAAATCAACTTTATTATTGATAATTGATTCACGTAAAGTCTCTGCAATAAAATATAAGAACTGTCGACGTTTAAAAAACTATGCGTAGAGAAGTTTCTTAACTTCAATTTTGATAATTCTGAATAAGAAAGAAATTCTACCATCCATTCTACGATTCAACTTTTATGATATTTCAATCTTTTGATATTAAATATCGAAGTCAGCCTTCTATGACCGTACTGCAGAATTAATTAGTCGAATTTTTTTTTAAAACATCTTTCAATCTTACGTATTTTAAACCTAATCTTCAAACATGCTAGCATAATGTTCTCCTTTGAGATTTGCCACGCATTCAATATTCATCGTGAAATCTTCTTCAGTGCTAAGAGCTTCTGATGAAAAATGCTGTTTAACTATTAATAATGAAGAATGTATTTTAAAAAACGCACAGTTTAACATGATAGTATGCAGTGCACGTAGTAAATGTCAATAACATTGTGACCATTATTCGCTGCCGATACACCGTGAGTGTATTGATTCCACTTACTCCGTTACAACGAAAGATGTGCATTATGTAGGGTGAAAACGAACTTCCGTGATTTCCATTGCAAATATTTCGTTGGAAATTCGTAGTAACTTGTGCAAACGAGATTCGTGTTGACGAATAGAAAGTGATCCATAATACATAAATGGTTTACATAGAAATACAGTTATAATTTTTCACTCACCATACTCGAATACAAATTGACGTTAGATTGTTATTGAAGATTAAACGCAGATATGTAGTATACTCGGAGTTTATGTAAACAAAGAAAAGTACTGAATGAATACTCGGAACATCGTATATATAATAATAATAGGCATACGAATAATTGAAACTGCGACAAGTAATGTTTGAAATTATTTGAAATTGTTTGAAATTGTTGAAAATTAAGGTACGAGATGTTTGAAATAATAAAGTTCAGTTGTTTCCACCGTAATTATAAAAGAAATAATGTGATTCGTTTGAAATAGATATTACGATGTTATGTTTGATTTCTAATGTCCACCTGTTAAAGCACATTAGCGATTATGTATAAAAATGAATTTTACTTGCACATTTTGTGTTTCATTTGAACATAACAGTATTTAAAAAATACAAAAAAAACATTGATTTACTAATATAATTCGAAATTCAATTTTAATGTTTCTAGGGTACATAATAAGAAACAATTAGAAATATAAAGAAGCATACAATTTTTTAAAGCGAATTAATATCGAAATACAATCATCTGTTCATAGAGTGATGGAGTAATTATCGAACAAAAGCTAGGGCAATTACGTATAATTTTATAAAAATCGATTTCACTGGCAATGGCTAACTGGCACAAATTACAAAAGAAAGATTCAAAAAGATTTGGATTTCAAATATTAATCCATTAATATGACAAATCATTCAGTTTTAATATTTCCAAAACAAATCAACTACATTAAAACAAGACAACACTTAATTCGAGGAAAACGTAAAAAGAAATAGTTACTAATTATGCAAACGTGACTATATAAATACAAATGTATTCAAAATTGTCGAATCAGAAATTTGAAAATTTGAAATCACTTATAGACATTATTTTCTAATTGTATCATATTTTAATAATAACAAGCGTTCAAGTAAGAATCAACAAAACGTAACACCATGTAGAAACTTAACATGGAAAATATAAGAGTCAACTATAATTTAAGTTTCCCTGCTTCTAGCGCGCAAATTTAACTTGAAAATATGGTTTTGAAATCCTTGATTGTTTTGCGCCCCTCTTTCCCGTTTAACTTACCTTTTCTTTAAAAAAATACGAGCGCGATCATATTGGTAAGAAAAATAAAAAGCGACACAGAGGAAACGAAGCTTGTAACACGAGTAGTAAAGTAGAAGAAACTGCAATGTGTTAAGCTGACAAGTGAAACGTATCTAGTATCTACTACTACTGACCCCTATCGAAACAATCGATATATGTATATAGTCAGGTATGATTAAGCTGACATCCTGACATCCTACAAATATTTTAACATCAACAGGATTCCCTATAGAATTAATAATTTGTTGCTAACTTTCTTCCAATCGCATTTAACATGCAAATGAACGACTTATTCAAAACTACATTTAAAACATTCAGGACAATAAATTTAATGAAATATTTATGAACAATGTTTGTTGTAACAATTAGGCAACTTGATTAAATGAAACTGTTCTTTGTTCTTTGAAACGAATTTTCATTTATATTCTTTTCATTTATATTTTATTGATATTATAATTATATATTATAGGTTTCTTGTCAGTTAAATTGTAATGGAAACTTTTTGTTAAATATATTTTATTCGCAATAAGTTGCTACAAAATGATCACGGTTATGCCATTAATAAAAGAATGTTATGTAACAATATAGGTATTTTATTAAGGTTTCATACTACTTTCGTTTCCACGAAAAATAATTTGTAAATTTCAACGATCAACACTCGTGTAATATTTGAATATTCAAATTTTTAGAAATAATTTTATTCTCTGAAATTTTATATATGATATACTAAAATAACATATATTGAATGATTCGAGAATCTCTTTGTGCGAAGCGTTATCGATAATTAAGAGTTACGCTTAATTAATATTCTGCAGTATATAGCAAAAGTATATGGTTTTAGCGATTACTGGTTTCAGTACAGTAACTTTTAATGTATTTAAACATTTTGAAATATTTTTAATACTTTTGTAGCAATTATTATGATTTTAAATACTTGTTAAATATTATATTACGATTTTATATAATGTAATTATAAACAGCATTCTAAACATTAAAAATATGAAAATAAATTATAACATTTATGTATGGATTTTTAGAAAAAAAAATGTTTAAATCACGTAACATGACTAATTTTTTATATGCCGTCTAATTAAAAATGTAATTTAGGCTTTTCTAATCTTTTAAATTAATCTTCATTAGTATAAGAATTATAGTTTTAAAAACTAAAAGGTAGGTAAATTTATTAGTTACAAGATGACTACATACGAGACGTATATATTTAAAATTCATTTATTAATTACAACGAAATTATCATTAATGAATTATATTATTTCAGTAGTTTTTACACGATTTTTTAATTAATTATAATAAAATGACCACGAATGGATCATATAATTTGCAAGAATTTTTAATTAGTAAAATATATGATAGCTATATGAGCCATACCATCTATAAAGCTTTTTATTATGATACAATGGCCATATGTAGGTCATATCGAGAGTTTTTCACTAATTAGTTCAGGTAGAGACATTGGTTTCTTATGCTATTTACACATAGTTTTGTTTTTTTCTGAGAAGGCTCTCTGGTGGATTATTTCGTCCCGAGTGTATTAATAGTGATTGACTCTCGCAAACAATTTACATACTTAATAATGTGTAAATAATTTATGATTGACATTTGAATTGAATATTTAATCTCTTTTTGAAATTTATTTAGAACTTTTCCGCTTAGATATAATTGTTTGTAAAAGACATCATACAGGAAATAAAAATACAAAAACAGAAGTAAATAAAAATATCTTTAATTTAATATCGTTGAGTAAAATATAAAAAGAACGTATTACTAATTTAATGTTATAATTTCTTTGTTTTCCGTCTCTAAGTCTTTATAAATTAAAAGTAGAATAAAGTAACAAATATCCTGAATAGTACAAACAATGAAAATGTAAAGTGATGATAGCTACAACATAAACTTACAAAATTATTACACATAATCGTTCTCACTCTTTCATTAAAATTCAGAAACGCCTATAAACTATGAATAACAAGGTAATTAAATGAAGAATACATATTTTTATTTTTACAGAAATAACTTAAAAATAAAATACTCCACATCCCAGCTAACATTAATCATCTAAATACAAATTGACACTTTGATGATATTCGATAGCTAAAATTTGAATAGCATCACCATTTAGATTTCAAGAATTTATTGCTTATCACTTAACTACCAAATTCAAATCTTTAAATGTGATTGTAATACATCATTTATTTCCTAAGAAATTATACACTCTCTAAGCCCAATAAATTACGTACATGGTAATTTGGAATGTGTGTGTGACATCACAGAGCAGTCAATAGTAGGGAAACAGAGGCCTAATGATACTTTTATTTTTAACATTTTATATGTCAATGTAATCTTATGTCATGGACCTCACATAGAATAAGAGGTAAGGTGTGGCGGAATTTCTCGGATTCGGCGCTAATTTACCTTCCAACTCTCTTAAGGGTATCACATGCACTGCCTCGTCATCACATTCCAACCAAGTACTAGGATACTTATGACGTCTGATACCACAACAATCCATGCTGCGACAACCGACCCTAAATAATTGCTCTTTAGACTCGCTGGCACTCGGTTTACTTCTGAAGTATTTCAATATGCCAGATGCTTTGTCCGACGAAGATGTATTTGCGTTTGTGCTGCTGCTGCTATGACTGGAAGCCTGTCTCTTACTATCCCTGTCGCATTGGAAGTACTCCGCAAAGGCAGATTCATCCGGTAGTCGTGTGTACGCAACATAGTGGCCAGCTGTTGCGGTTGCACCTTGATGCATAATTACAGAATAAAGTTTATACACATGTCGAGATTCTGATCTACCGCTCGTCCCACGTGTTTGATCGTTATTGCATTCTTCACAGAAACATTGTAACGTCAAAGGCGTTGGCATGTGATTATTAATTTTTTCCATTGACCTAGAGAATGATACAAATTTTCATTTATGAAATATTTTTTAAAAACAGATTAGAGTTTCCAAGTAAACGTCTTTATTTTACCGTTGAATTGAAACTCAAATATTCCGCCACTTCTTAAATAACTCACATAAAATAAAGACATGCTATCTTACCCTGCTGCAGTAGAAAATCGTTTCAACTGCAATATGAGTAATCTTGGTAATGACGGAAAGCACACAGCTCGTCTAGCTTCATTGTATCGAAGACATCGAGCGCACCAATATTTATCTCTACCCCAGAGAAGTTCACTAGTAACTACTGCACGTTTGTACACTTCACTGCTATCCATTGACCTTATATCTTCATCTACAAATAAGTATACCTACAGTACATAAATTTAATAAAAAGTTAAATCTCATTACCATCACCTACCAGTTTCATTTGACCGGTCAATGTCAATAGGCACACAGATATCGAAAAATGTTTCCTTCCGTTCTGTAACGTGTTCACATTCGAGGCATGTAGTTCGTAAAAGACTGACTCCTTCAAAGTCTTCAGAAATGAAACATTTTTTGCTCTCTGGCCTATGACTGTTTATATCTCCATTACTCTCCAGAAACTCGGAGTGACCATTTTCATACGGTCTTGAAGACACTGATATACCATTCAGGTTGGACTGTATAAGGCAAGATGAACTTCCTCTAGTGGTTATTTTCTTTTTTTTCCTAGATTTACAAATGCTTCTTTTATTGGAGTTAGTACATTCTGATTGCATGTCTGCTGAATGTTCTGAAGAGAAATCTGACAATCCATTATTTTGACCAAACTGGCTTTCTCTGTGCCTGACCAACAATTGAAACGTCTCTCTAATGTTATCCAATAAACACACTAAAAGTTCATGAGCATCTTGTTGTTGGTTTCCCTCGTAGATAGGATTTACCTCTCTATAATGGAAAGAAATAAAACTACAAATAACACGTTTTGCATATACCTGCATATACCTATTTTTGTGTTATATACCTTAATGCTTGTAAAAATGCATCTGGCTGATATGGTTCACAATTCTCTCTTGTTTCAGATGCACGTAATGCTATAAACAATTCATGTAATTTTTCAGTGGCTATTTGTATTCTATGTTTATTGTTGTCTCCAGTAGGTCCGGCCAAAGCTAACAAATCTTTACTACTCCAACTACGACTGCCACTTGACATAAGCGACATACCAGTCCTTCCCAAAGATGACGATTTTATCTACCACAAAAAATATATTACCTAGAACACTTTTATTTTTTTATACAAACTGATAAGAAATTATCTATAGTTTTATTTTATTCAGATAATGTAGCTACTTTAATTTCGAAACTTACTTTAGTTTGAAATTGTTTCTCATTTAAATTAGACAAATCAGTTGCTAAGTGATGCAAATTATGTAGAAACGATGGTGCAAATCGTAAAGTATATATCACACTGTTCAAAAAACATGTATTTCCCAAGTTACATAAAGTAGCTATTCGTAATCCTTCTGTGTCTCCATTTGACACATTGTATCCTCCATCTTGGTGATTGTTTATTTGATTACGATAACCATTCAACATTTTGCTTGTACCTTGATAATCAATAATTATTAAATCTTATACAACTGATAGATGTGACTTATTAAATATAAAAAAAAAAAGGCTATTATTGTCTACATACTATATGTAAAAGTTTCTCTATTCAAAAGGCTCTCTCTAGCTGATGAATGAGGAGCCTGAGAGATGTTAATAGAAACTGTACGTTCACGACCAGAAAGGGATAAGCACAATTTCTTTCTAGGAGGAACCGAACGTTTATCCGCGTCTTCTTCTGTTTCTAATACTGTCATTTTCTGTTAACCTAAGTAATAATAAACTATAAAGTATGCTTGTTCAAATAAGAATGTTGTTAATTACAAAAATTAACTATAAAAACATATAATTTTCACACTTATAGGTTGCTGTACTAGTTATTTAACAAATTGTCAGATTAAATGTCTTCTTGTTTTTATAAATAAACAATTTTTTATAAAAATAATTTTATGGGAATAGTTATATACAAGGTGGGGCATATAAATAGCAACATGATAAATATTTTTAAATAAAATTTTAATATAAAATGATGAAAATAAGTAAATCAAGAATATATTAATTTTGAAAACAAAGTAACTTCATGTTAAAAACATACAAATGCATTCTTAAATGAATTATAACCAGAATATCGATTCCAGATGTAAACATATTGATTGTATCAAAAGATATCTCCACTATTCGTAATTAAATATTATAATTAAAAAGAATAAGCATTTAAAGGATTAAAAATGTCTCCGTTTGTATTATAAGCATAAAAAAAGTCCATTACTTACAATCAGTTTATTAATCATGAAATAGATATTGTAATAAACAATCATTTGCACAAAATTTGTTAATCTTCTTTAGTATTGCTACAAATGCAACTTCACATAAAGTTATATCAGTTTTACGCACACTTCAATAATATTATTTCATAAACACTTCATCAAATAAAATGTATTAACTGTGTGTATGTATCAGTTCGTATAAAGTATCTAATCCGTACTACGTAAATATAAAAACTGAATTGAACACTCTTTTACTTACGTATTATTCAGTGTGGAAGTCATGGAACAAATGAGTTTTTTATTAACCTTAGTTAATCAAGAAAAATCTGTATTTACAATTAAGATTCAAAATCTTTTCTTAAATAACACGAGCTACATTTCTACTGTCACACGAAACAGTTTTTTGTAACAATATTACAGTAGCCATTACTCGTTCCACCCAATATCATGTATTCATGAGTTCATGAGCGGTTCACAATTTCACATACTGCTAGTTTTTTACTTCACTGTTCACACTGTTACCATCAACCGATTGTAAGATAAAGGTGTCAACTGCTTCCCCTTGTGCTAGTAACTCTCGATTAGTATTCTCCCACTACCTCTGCTTTAGGAACTGCCAGAGACTGTGTATATGAGCAGCTCTATGTAGTATTCAATACCCAGGTAAAAGTAGGTATGAAGAGGGTAAGTTTTCGTCAGGGGAGTGTCACTAGAGTGTCCATGGGCACCGATTTAGGCACCCTTATTTTAGGTCTCCAGCATCTTCATCGTTCGATCGCGATTTTGATCTTTTTTTCTCAAAATTAGAAATTACTTTTCTGATTCACCTTTGTCTCTCCATTCAGACTTCTTCTTTGATTTATGTTCTTTATCCTTATCCTAATAATTTCTCAACATATTTTAAACGAAGGAACCTTGCTTCGACTTTTCTTCTTCGTTTAACAGCGTGATCCTTTGTATAGTTTAAAGTAGCATTGAAAGTATTTTAAGTTAGACTTAGTTCAAGAAAGAAAATATCGATTATCCGCCGCAAGATTAATATTAAGTACGTTAATATTAAGATTTGTAGATTCAACCGAATTATATTTCATTGGAGCTAATTTCTTATGCAAAGCAATGGAAATTCACATTTTGAGTGAGGATTTGAAATAAAATAACACCTTTTTGTATTATATACGATAACTTAAGAAACATTGCCGCCATTATAGTTGTCGCTAAGCAACTACCATAGACTATACATTTTCACGTACAGTAGTTCTTGAAAAATTGATTTCAGCGCTTCCTGGTGTTATGAGTCATTAAACTACGTATAGACTCAGATTTTATTAAGCGTGTTCATATCTTGAATATATCTTTACGATTTAATAAATAGACGCTGTGTAACATTAATCTTAAAATTTGTAATAAATAAATAATTTCATTTGAAAGATACTTGGATTTATATAGTTTCAATAATGACATCAGCAATAGAATCCATGGTAGTAGATGAGAAACAGTTACCGGAAAAACCTATTGATAGAGAAAAGGTATGTAAAGTAACAATCATTCTAATTAATATCAATAAAAATCTTTTTCAGAATTCTCTTTCATCTTTCTATGTAATCATAATTATCTAATTTTTAGACATGTCCACTTTTACTTCGAGTATTTTGTAACACTGGAAGACATCACAACATAATGGAATATAGTAGAGGAAATGTTCCCTCAAATGAACTACAAATATATACATGGTAATGTTAATTTAACAAATATATATATAGTTTAATATATTTTTTAAAAAATAATATACTTTCAATTACAATTAAGTAACAATGTTCAATGGTTTGGTTAAAAGGATGGATGCAACATTAAGAGAAATAACCGGATTAGTTAAAGAAGTAAATCCAGATGCTCGAAGTAAAGGTACATATTTTGATTTTTCATTAGTAACTCCTGAACTACGTAATTCTGGATATCGCATGCGTGAGATAGGTGTGACATGCTCAGGACAAAAAGGTGCAGATGATAATAAAACACTTGCACAAGCAAGGTATGTGTACTTTGTTACATAATGATGTAATTTTGAAAATACTGAATGATTCTCTTCATTTGTATAATTTTAGGTTTACAATTGGTGATTACTTAGATATATCTATCACACCTCCAAATCGACAACCAGCAATTAGACGTGGTGCACTACGTCAATACTAATATAAGTGACAAAAATATTATTCTTTGTAAGTTATATTAATTAATTTTCTTTTATTAATAAATCATGTATAGTACAAAAATTACTGTTATATTAATATTTAAATGTAAAAATGTATTCTATAACTTAAGAAAGATTGAATGAATTTTTACTTTAATTATGCATTTATTAAATTGTGATTTTCAATTCATTTTAAAATTTATAATTAAATGTCAAGATTTCATTATAGAAATGATAATTTTACATAGTAATTTTTATTTTAATAATAATACTTATATAATGTTATTTTACAGGTATAAAAACATTATAAGTGTTCATATAAATAACAAATGGATTAATTCTGAGTTAAAGAAATACAATATTTATACATGTGAAAATAAAAGAAAATTATATAGAAATGGCAAAAATAAATTTTTATATGAAAAATCTATTTAAATACATGTACACTTTTATTGACTATACATAATTCTTCAATGTTTTTAAAATGCTTTTTATAGCTGTAATAAAATACAATTACCAAAATCATGTATAAAAATTATTAGACAAACCTGAAAAGATATTGTGTCTGTATTTCAGAATAGTAGAGACAGAAAAATACATTATATGCACAGTTTGTACGTATTTTAAGATTGTACTTAATATTTTTGATTCTAATTCCTATCATTTGTAGCACTGCTATACTAAACCAACCTAAGTCGATATAACAGAGCGTGACTCGAAAATGGTAAAGGGGTTCTAGAACCCCTGAGAGCATGTGACAATTTTACATTACATGTCACGTCTATCATATACCTTATCTGTGGTGATTCTTACAAGAAAAACCTTTATCGAATGTTGACTTAAAATTATTGACAAAGTTGATGTTGAATAAACGAACTTACATTGGATATAAAATTCTTTCAAATACTGCTTTGGTTTTGGTGATTTCTTATTTGTTTAATAATTGGACATAAATCCAAAACCATAATTATTTTACTGTTAATTTTCATCTTACATCATTAACTCAAGTTTTGAAATAACCGCTACATATAGTTACTAAGTGCTACTGCATTACAGTAGAGGGTATTCGGGCCATGTTAACAAAATAATATATTGAGTGAGCCTACCCTGAAATACGCGGGAGTTGTCAATCCATACTTTACGTTAATACCAATGGAATTGAACACACGGCTTATTACTTACTATATTTAAATTTATATGTAAAATTTATGACGTATATAATTTTTCTATTTCTTCATGAAATTATAAAAAACCTAAAATTGCCGGGAGCCTGGACACTATATCAGAATTTCCATAAAATAAAGTTGAATATTAGTAAGTATATCTTATCTTTTAGTTTATATATAATCATGTTTAACAATCATGATTGACAGTTTATCTGTACATGTATATTTTTCTCGTTATTCAAATATTCTATATTCAGATAATGATAATTTTAGGTTACCTGAGTTAATCATTTTCATTCAGCAATTACCAATTGGAACTCCATATAATTATATATTTAAATATTTTTCTATGTATATATATATACATGTTTATATATGCATATACAAACAGATATGATAATGTAAGTGTTTGTATATAAAATATTGATTTTTATATCAAATAATATGTTTTATTACATTTACATTGATAAAAATTAAATATTGTTTTCAGATATATATAAAGAGTAAAGAACTGTATTTAATTCATCACATCAATTTTGGATGGCCATATTAGTAAAAAAATTTTGGGCTCTGTGTAGCAGACAGTTACTTTTCTGTAGGAATCATGTTGATATTTGATCTTTTAAGAAAGTTATTTGGTTGGGTAGATGAAGCTCCAAGAAAACGCAGAGCTGTGTCATTTAGTTCAGAAACAGAATTTGTAACTCCAAAGAAACATTGTTGTGACTATAAAACTATCAATACGGATAAAACACCAATTGAAATCAATGATGATAGTGACAGTGATGATACTCCAATTATTACAAAGCATAAACATTCTCCCATTAAATCATCCAGTAGATTAAATGGTACATGCAGCAGTAGAGAAAAATCATTTACATGTTATTCACCGACTTATTCATCACCTAAAACTCAACAGTTTTATGACGAATTAAATATGGGTTATTTTGGTAAAAATAAGAAAAGGGGGCAAAAGACTGCAATGCCTCAACGGTATACCACTTTAAACAAAACTCATCGTTTGAAAGAAAAGACTCAGTATGAAGAATTATTACAGAACTTTCTCCCACACAGGATACATGTTATATGTGATAAATATGAAGAGAAAACGCCAATGCCAGATGTGGTAGAAGTAATAGATTTAGAAAAGTCCGATTCTTCAACTCCAGTCTCTAAAGTTCAACAAATGTCTAGAAAAGAGGACACATTACGAACACAGTGGCATACAACAAACAAAGAAAAACGAAATAAAGAAAAGGCAAATAAAGAACCAGTGGTTATTACTGTAGATAATGATGAGAAAGATGAGACAGTACATTCCATTTATAATAAAGCACAGTCGTCTAAAAGGAGTATTAATGTGGAAACATCAACAACAAATAAACATTATGAATATGTGGCTACAAATACATTACGAGATCAATTATCAGCAAAAGCAGTCATCAGAGATGATTTTGTTCCACAAGTAGCGAAAAGGTACAATGAACGGATAGAGCAACGATACAAGGAAGTTGAAGAACTTAAAAAGATGACATGTGTATTATCTAAACATAATCGTTTAGCACGAGAAGCTGCTTTGGAAGAGCATTTAGCTCGTTCCATGCGGTTATGTGAAGCTGTTCTCGATGAAAGAGAAGATGAATCAATATTACCTTCTTTAACAGAGGAAATGATGCAAGATGTGAAGAATGCTCTTATTCCTCGTCCACCAGATGAAGTTCTTGTCGAAGGTTTTGGTTTAAGAATCACAAGAAAAGACATTCATACATTGGCTGATTTAAATTGGTTAAATGATGAAGTAATTAATTTTTATATGAATTTATTAATAGCTAGAAGTACTGGTGACAAATATCCAAAAGTACATGCTATGAATACATTTTTCTATCCAAAATTGATCTCAGGTGGACATACATCTCTCAAGCGATGGACAAGGAAAATTGATATTTTTTCACAAGATCTTATAGTTGTTCCTATACATTTAGGTATTCATTGGTGTATGTCAATAATTGACTTTAGAGATAAGTCTATTCGTTATTATGATAGTATGGGTGGCAATAACCTAAAATGTTTATCAGCATTGCGACAATATTTAGAAGATGAAAGTTTGGACAAAAAGAAACAAACATATAATACCAGTAACTGGAAGTTAGAGTGTGCCAAAAATATTCCACAACAAATGAATGGAAGTGATTGTGGTGTTTTTTCTTGTATGTTTGCTGAATATATTTGTGCAAATAAGAAAATCACATTTACGCAACAGGACATGCCATATTTTCGAAATAAGATGGTGTATGAAATATTGAAGTCCAAACTTTTATAAAAATAGTAATTATTTCAGTAATGGTTGATAGTGAATGTCCTACATATGTTGTTATAACTTCCATAAATCACAAAATATTTTAGCATAAAAGGATTTACTACTGCGTAGAATACAAACTATTGTTTGTATTACTACTATTAAACAGTCTCACAGTATAATTTCTGTTTGCGATCAGAAAAAAATTTGGTTTGATACAGGATTTTCAGTTTTGTTAATATGCCAAAAAAATGTTACTAGTGCTTATAATTGATAACACAACATTCTAATAAATCATTTTTTTCTCTCAGCAGTAATACATTATTTTGTAAAAAAATTTATTCCTACTAAATTTGGCAATTAAGTAACTTTTGTAAAGAACAAATGAATCAGATGTGTTATAATGTTTTGTTTCGAATAAATGTAAAATTATAAATATATTTAAGGTACATACATTTATGTAATTCATCATTTACATTATTCATGCTACAGGAAATACACATTTTTAATTATTTTGTATTAAAATTACATAAAAAGTATGTTTTTATACTAAAAAATTTTATAATTTTTTCTACTAAACAAGATTATTTCTATAATAATAACTTGATGAAATGATCACTAATCTGATAATATAATCCAGAATAAAACAATTGTATATAAGAAAAATCAATTTTGAAAGTTTGTCAAGTAAAAGTATCAAAGTACTTTTAAATATGTCTTATATTGTACATATTAGTCACCATTTTTGCCTATAATAAATATTAATAACATGCTATAACTTATCCATTGATTTATCTTCTAATTTTCAATCTGTATTATAGTATAGGAAAAAGTATAAATAATGTTTGTACATATTAATACAAATAAAAATAACCCAGACTAAGACAGACATTTAAATGAGACTCGAGTACATATAATTTAACAAATTGTCAACACTAATGTATTAAAAACGAAAGCCTCGCTATGAGTAATTTTATTTAATTCCATTTTATTATATCATGTCTTGTTAGACTGTAATTAAGTATTACATGGTATCAGGTTGATAATATTCCATATAAATAATTTATCGCAAAATTATGTACATAATTTTCTTATTTGTAATTTTAATCACGTAAAATAATATAATATCTACCATAAGTATTGTAATTAATATTCTTCAATAAATAAATTATTTTATAAAATCTGTGTTTTAAGATTGTAACCTAAAAAAACCTTATCGTATACGGAACGTATAACTTGGAAGCCGAATAATAACAAATCGATATTTTTCTTTTCACTCAAGCAAAGATGAGCGATTACAGCATAGTAACATCAGATTTTGTAAATTTATCTATTACTAATTCTAATCAACAATATTATGTAGAACGAAGATTTCAAAAAGGTATAACAATAGATGAATTTAAGGTAAGAACATTTTTAAGATGATTTTCACTATTGTTTAATTGCTTTTGGTATTATGTATTAATTGAATATTTCATAATAGGGTAAATTAGAGCTTGTTACCGGTGGTAATCCAAATACAATGGTAGTTCAAGTTTTTGATAAGAATGATAAATTAATTTGCACATTGAATGATGGTCAACGACTTTTGGGATCATATCCCATTGATGATGGAATGCGAATACATGTAAAATAAATTTGTTATTTTCCTTTAGTACACAAAATTTTATTATCTATTAATAAAAGGTAATAATAATGTAAATGTGTAATAATTTTTAGGTAATTGATAATTTTTCACGTACTGAAGAAAATTTGAATGATGTTGAAAAGTTTGAGATATCCGAAGAAGAATATGCTAAAAGGACAGGTAAATTAATTTAAATATGTATGTAATTATATATATTTATATAATCTGTTTTTAATACATTTTATACTTCTCATTCACTTTCTGATAAAATGATAATTTATTCTCCATAACAAGTAATCTAAAAAGCAATGACCATTATAAAAATTTATCATTAAAAGAGTGGGAAAATAATGAATGTAATATACATAAGTTGTTTGAGTCTATATCATTTTTCCATATTGTAGACACTGTAAAAGCATTCTTAGAAAAAAATAAATTAGGAAAATATAACAAGGAAAAAATGGAAAGAAAAGCAGAAGAGAAAAGACAAGAAGAAGAAGCAGAAGCTGCAGCAGCTAAGTTATGCCACGTTGGTGATCGTTGTGAAGTTTCTGTACCAAACCAACCAACACGAAGAGCTTCTATTATGTATGTTGGTGAGTAATGCGATTAATTTCTATTTATTGTTTGGTGTCAATTCATTTATAGTTAATGAATGTAGTTCGTTTTATTTATAGGTAAAACAGAATTTAAAGAAGGTTGGTGGGTTGGAGTAAAATATGATGAACCACTTGGTAAAAATGATGGAACGTAAGATTATAATTGATGGTATATTTCTCTACAATTTCATGTAGATACACGTTTAATATTTTATATTTTTTATTATAGTGTCAATGGTAAAAAATATTTCGAGTGTTTACCAAAATATGGTGGATTTGTAAAACCAATGCATGTAAAAGTCGGAGATTTTCCAGAAGAGGAATTTGATTTAAACGAAGAACTTTAAAATACTAAAATTATTCTACTAATTTTTTTCCATATTAAAAGCTACAACTCATGAATTCTCCAAAATTAATAATATTTATTATACACTGTAACATTTAATATTTTCTTCGTTTTATTATGTCTGGTCTCCAATTAACGGGATGCGTTTCTTCCGTCTGAAAATATGGATGAAAAAGAATGTAATTTCACTGTTTGATTATTGCACAAATAATTTGTGATAAGTCAATTATTCTTACAGCTGTGTCATCTTCTTTATAAACTTTTATTGTTTTATCAGCTTCTGTTGTAATCATTCTGGTACCAGACATGTCAAATGTAATACTAAATACTCCAGCTTCACTATCCATTGAACCAGGTTGAACTGGTGCTTGTAAACGTTGAAAATTATACCTTAAAATAAATAGAATTGTCATAAATAATACTAAAATTTAAATAAAATAATACAGAAATTGTATGAATTTTACCCTGTCCTCCAGTCCCAAAGGTGCATAGTACCATTATCTGCTCCAGAAACTAGGACACCATCAGCATTTACAGCCAAACAATTAACTATAGCATTGTGACCAGATAAATTTTGTATAAATTTTCCTTCTGGACATTTCCACTGTTTAATGTTATCTGGAGATGCTGAGGCAAACATGTACCTAATAAACAGTACATATTAAATAAGTAAGAGCAGAAACTTGAATTCATTAACGTAGTAAAATATTTGAGAAAAAACATACATACAATGATGGATGGAAAGTTACAGCTCTTACACTTTTCTTATGATTTGTTAAAGTAGCTCTAGATTTTCCTGCAGCTAAATCCCACAATCTTATGGTACAGTCATGGCTTCCAGTAACAATCTAGTATAAAAAAAAGTGTACTTTAGTTTTATCATTTAAAAGAAAACTGAAAGATTAAAATGAAAAGTACCTGTGGTTCAACAGCTTGACAAATAACACTAGCAACTGTGTTAGTGTGACCTGCAAGCGTGTGTACATTTGCCTTAGTTCGCATGTCCCATACTCTTGCAGTTGAATCTCTACCTGCAGTTACTAGTACATCTATACTAGGATGTAATGCTATTGAATATACTGCTGATAAATGACCGTGATAATGCCTTATAACCTGTACATAAAATGCAGTTATAGTTAGAAGAAATAGGGTGTCACATATTTAAAATATATTTAGCTATTAACCTTATTATATTCAAGATCCCAACATTTCACTTGTCGATCTTCTCCACAAGAAAATAAATATGGGTGGCGTTGAGAAAATGCTAATCCACGAACACTGCTTATATGACCAGTCAAAGAAACTTTCAGTTTACCACTTGCAAGATCCCATATCTAAAATAATTGAATAAAAATAATTGGAAAGGTAAGTAAAGTAAATTAAAAATGAGAATAATTAATCTAAAGAAAAAGAAGAAAAGAATGGGAGGAAGAATACTATGTTTAGATTAGATTAATTTTTTAGAATATTGGTTATTGATTTTTTAGATTAAAATAGAACCAAGTGTAACAAAACGAAAAATCTTACTTTAATTACTCTATCTGCTGAACCAGTAGCAAACCATTCATTTCCTGGTTCAACAGCACAACACCGTACCCAACCGAGATGGCCACTGATAACTCTATATAGTTTCCACGGTGCGTGCCATTTTGGTTTAGCCATAGATGGTGTCTTTTTTTGTGGTATCATTACAATATTATTAAGCGTATTTCCTCCTGCATTTGTTTGAGTTACAGCTCCATTTGTATTGTGTATGGGATTATAAGGTATCATTGCAGTGGTATTACTTCCACCAAAAGATTCATCTGAAAATCATATTTTTATTATTAATGATAATTAAATTCGTATGAATATGTATAATTAAAATACATACCACCAGGTGGAGGAGGGTCTGCATTTTCAGGTTCATTTTGCATTTTTGCTAAATTATTTGATTTTACTCGTTCTAATATAGGACCATAGCAATCTTTAGCTTTTACAGAATTCTTCATCCTTAATCTATGAAAGATTAACATATTATGTGAATGTTTGTTGTTTATGTATTCATTATTCAAAATGTACTTACAAATTAGGATCCACTGGTGGTAAAGTACCTTGATTTAGCAAGAACATATCATGGGTTCTTTTTAAAGATCTGAAGACAAGAGTATGTACGGAATGTCTTTGTACATCCTGTAAAAAATGAATATTATAATATTTTATTGAACTTTTAGTAAACATTGTATTAACATTGTAATACAGTAAAAGTAATTAGTATTAACAATTACTATAAAGTAAAAATTAGTATTTTTTTTACCATTTTTTAAGTAGTTAATGATGCATCTATTTAAGTAATAAAATTGATGATTAATAGATGCTGCGAAATTCACTTATTTTATATGAATGAAAAATAAGAATTTATAAGATTTATATAGATATTTAATTCCATTTCAACACTTCATATCACAAAAACTCCATATATGTAAAAAATTAAATGTACGAATAAACTGTTGAATATTTTTTATCAAACTTTCTTTATATTGACAAATACAACACGGAACATAAAACGAAGAGGTTATATCTTGTTTACAACAAGGATGTCTAAGTCAGTGCCCACGGACATTCTAGTGACACTCCCCTCACAAAAAGTTACTATTTCCATACTTACTTTTACCTGTTGTATTGAACATTATATAAAGTTGCTTATATACGAATTTCTATTAGCAACTCAAAATTCATTAATTATCAATAATGTTGAATACAATAATAAAATGATGTAAGAATTGTCGTGAAGTATAAATAAAAATGTCCATAACACAAGATGTCTGTATTTATATATCTATATATTCTAAATCTCTATGAAATATCAAAATAAACGAAAAACATCTTCGTAATAATCTTCTGTGTCTATTTAACTTCATTACAATTGATTCAATTCATATTAAGTAAGGATTTATCAAACATTTAAATTTGAATGTCTTTACAGAAATATGAGTACTATATCTTTTATAAAAAGATTAGAAGTTTGCATTCAGAACGTTTAAATAACAGTTCATCAGAAACATTCGATAAATGTATATATATTATTACGCTTTTAAACTTTTACTATATTTTTCATTTAGTTTCTCATTTCTGTTTTACCCAATGGCCTTGTTGCGTTACGCCGTTCGCGGTTAGGGAAAATTTAGGGAACTTTACGTGGGTAAGGTGCCTGTGGAGTACTAAGGTACTCTGCTCATGGCGCGTGAAATAAAACTTATACTTTTGGTTGTGGAAATTTTGACTTCTGCTTTATTTCTGAGTTTATAAGTAGTTAAACTTCGATGTTTGAAATCGTTCTGCTTTTTCGTTGTAAATCTCGCTCGTTGTCGGCTCGCATCCCCTCTTCCCTGGTCCTGTTTTCTCCTTCCGAGTCTCCTTGGGCCAATGGTGGAGGAGATCTGGTTAATGCGCGAACGATTCCATGCGCATATGCTGAGAGAAAGCGCGGGACCCAGAGAAACACACAATGTTCTCGTAAAAGCGAACACGTCGACAGCTAACAATGTATCGAATTCGCCGAAGTGAGGACCGGATGTAACACGTGACAACCTTTTGAAGAGAATTTATGGCCTCTTACAATGTATCTGGTTTGCCGAAGTGAGGACCAAATGTAGCCCGTCTCAATCTTTGGAAAAGAATTTATGGCCCCTTACAATGTATCTGGTTTGCTGAAGTGAGGACCAAAGATGATTCTAGCTGAAAATAACAATTCTCTGGTTTCCGACTTCCTCTCAGCTCGGCCGTCCGCGTTGAGTGTTTTACAATAATATACTGTGTCTATAATGTTCTCGCTAAACCGTTCGTAGTTCCCTCTCAATTTATGAGCTTCCATCACGAAACGCAGCTGTAGCTATCCTTGCCCGGCGTTACCGTCATACCGTGCCTATCCAATTCACGCGATAGCGTTACAGCCTCATAAGTGGTCGAAAAATATCTCGCTTTTATATATACTAATTTGAATCTCATCTGAGGAAATAGGATAGCGATCATCAGCTGTAATCCTATTGATAAATCTGGTCTGGTTCCTTGTGACTTTATTTTTTGATCAGGTGTGCCCGAAAGTCAAGGATCTATATGTTTCCTTCGGAACCGTGATGTTGGATGTAACAATACCAACCTTGAATTTCCCGCATCTTTATCCATTGTTTTCTTTGGGTATCTATATATATGACATGGATTTTTAAATATGTAAAAAGATGATCTGTGTTGTGCTTTTGCCAAATAAATTTGAAATATATAATAATGTAAAACAATAGAAAATTTTATTTAACAGTAGGAAAGAAGTTAAACCATTATGAACTATATCCGTAACTAATGGCAGTTGATGAATACGTATTTCGCGAAGAACAAGTTAAATGATTTATACCTTGTAAGCCGTAATTAATACAGCAAATTGAAAATAATAATATCAAGAAAAACTAACACACGTATGACGATAACATGTATTAAAAGTTATTAGGTTATTATGGTTATAAAACAAACGAGTGTTCATATGAACTGTTGTCAACATTAATTGTTATACATGAGACCAATAAAATTGCTCCTAGAAGAAAGTGAATCCGTGTGTTTAAGTATATAAATATGTCAATCAGTATAAACTTACAAGAGGGTAATAGGAATGATGTCACAGAAATGCAATTTATGAATTTTGTTTGTCCAATTTGTGACTTTGTTTTTATGAATAAAAAAGAATTGTTTGATCATTTGCACAATCATACTGGGGATGGATTATTGAAGCACATACAATTTTTGAAGAGAGACTTAAATGACGACTCACATGCAGAACTAGAACACCTTAGTCAAGAAAAATTATATGATAAATTACACGAAAATGTGTCAAGACCTTATAAGTGTCAGCAATGTGACTTAACATTTGATCGAGCCTCTCAATATGATTATCATCATCGAAGTATACATTTAGGTGAAAAGTCACAGCTCTGTGAAATTTGTGGCAAAGGTTTCTTTCGAAAAGCAGATCTACGAACACATTTGAACATCCATTTAGGAACCAACACTTGCATTTGTGAAATTTGTGGAAGGAAGTTTAACCATATATCTAATTTGATTAGGCATAGTAGAATGCATGCTGGTAATTATATTATTCATATAAGAAGTTGACTATGAAGGAGAGAATGAAAATTATAAAATTATCTGAAATTAAATTTGTAGGGATAAAACCATATCCATGCTCTATTTGCGGTAAACGTTTTACTCAAATTAGCTCTCTTGCAAGACATAAACGTATTCATGAGAGATTCAAAAAAGATACTGTGCTTGAAACACAAACTAATTATATTAACACCAACATTGATCATATAGTAAATAAAAATAAGGTGAATAAGAAATATTGTACCATATAATACTTACGAATAAAAAGACATGTACATGTGTATATTACATTAGCAACGTATAGTCTGTTGAAGGTAATGCATCTGTTCAGCAAAAAATTGTTAAAAGAAAACATTATTGTAAAACTTGTGGCGAAAGTTTTAATCTAATTTTGCATTTGCGGGAACATGAAAACTCTCATTCAAAGAATGCAACAAGTTTGGAATGCAAGAATAATGAGACGGTAAGACTTAGAATATCATTCAAAAGAATGTATATTTCTGATCATTTTTATTGTTCAGAATTTTCAGAAAAATTTCGAATTTGAGGAGCATAAAAATCATGAGAATAATTTTGATTTTCTTGAGAATGAGGAAAATATGAAAAAAGCATTACCATTGGAAACAGTCATTTATATTACATCAGAGCAGGTAAATAATATGATTACAATTATATTTATGTTAATATGATTACAATATGTAACTTTATTTCATGTGTAGTTGAAGAAAATCAATCTAGAGAACATTGAAAATACTAAGAATCATGTTACACAAGAACACTTTTGCAATACAAATGAAAAAATTCCATTACCTGATGAATTAAATGATTCTGAGAAACTAATAGCTAATAATGAAGTACTTCAAAATATACTATATGTATGCCAAATGGATGATACTGTTCTGAAAAGCAAACTAAGTACTAAATCTATGAACAGTCATGAATATTTGTCATGTACACAAATGTATGAACCAGATTTGCAGAAATCAGATACACTACAAGACTATAATACCTCAACAAATATTTCTTTAAATGTTACCGATATGTTCCAAAAAATAGATTTATCAGAATCTAATATTAATGAGCATGATAAACTTGATTTAACCATTCAAAATCAGCAGGAAATAAATGTAGTACAAGATGAGAAAGCTGCTGAAAATTCAAATGATGAAAATAATCCTAATCAAGAAGAACCAATGTTACGTTTAGTACAAACAGAAACAGGGGAACAATTTTATGAATTTTTAATTAATAATTTAGTAGAGAAGTTACCAAATGCACAGACCATAAAAGCCTTAGAAAACAAGGAGGAAAATACAGATATTTCTGAGAATATAACGAACACGTGTTTCAGTATTAAAAATGTAAATGAAGACGTCCAACATGAACAAAATATAAGAGATGATATACATACTGACCTAAATTATACACAATATGAATTACAGAGTGAAGAAAAAAATTTTGTTGGGAATCAGATCTTGTTAGATCCACAAACTGATTTTGATAAATACGTTGAAACGAATTTCGAGGTTTTCGAAAGGTTAAATTATGATGATAGTTCAGAAAGATTTCTTAAATTTGTGGAAAATGCAGGAGTCGAAAATCAAAGTTCCAAAATTTTAGAATGCAAAGAGAGTGACCAACTTTTACAATTTCAAAGTTTTGGTCAAATTGATACCATGCATGAAAGTGATAAAAATGATGGAATTAATGACAGTGAACAGATTCTTTTAACTTCTCTGAATGAAGATATACAATGTAAAATAAATACGAATAGTAATCAAATTGTTAATGAAAATGAAACACAGGTGCAAACTGAAGATGCTATTACAAATGATAAAAAAGAGAATCTTCAAGAAGACTCAAAGAAATCAAAAGTGTATTTATTAAAATTTCAATGCACAGTATGTGAGAAATCATTTTCAACTAGTTACAACTATAAACAACACATAGGTACACATTTTGCAGATCAACAAAAGTTTCATTGTAAAGAATGCAAAATGTCTTTTGCTTGGAAGTCAACATTAAATAAACATATCGCTAGTAATCATAGACCAGAAGGTCCGCAAAAGTTTGCGTGCGATATGTGCCAAAAAATTTATAATACTTCTTCACAAGTAAATGTAAGTATTTTTTTTAAACGTATTATTAAATCTTTACTTAAACATATTCTTACTATAGGAACATGTAAAACGTGATCATCTGAAACAGAGAAATCATGTGTGTTCCCACTGTGGTAAATCATTTTTCAAAAAATACGATTTAAAAATACATAACAGAATTCATACGGATGAGAGACCATATGTTTGTCCTGCTTGTGGGAAAAGATTCCATCACAGAAGTCACATTATTCGTCATGAGCGTATACATTTTTAAGAAGAAAACATATGTTAATTATTTGAAGTTTTAAAAGATAAATGGTGAAACATATTTATGAATGGAAAACATTATAAATTTTGCATTATGCAGGGTGTACAACTAAATAGATCAGAAGTTCTATTTTTCCTATTACATTAATAATTGATATTAAATCTTTTTCACATTAACAATTCCATCTATAGAAGAAAGTACTCTGTGTGTTTTGGTTTTACACCCTTTCATACATAATGAACACTATAATGTAACTTTAATAATGCCTTTCTTAAATATTTTTTTAAGAGATTATTATTTTTTTAATAAAAGAAATCAATAAATGATAAAAACATTAAAAAATTCTTGCATTTTCATTACAAATCACTATACCTTATTCATTAATAATCTGTGTTCTTAAGATTTGCACTATAGATAAGTGCTATAGTAGGTACGCATTACAGTATGGCACTATCTAGAAGTAAATTCTAGGTTCAATATGGTTGACATTATGAGTGACGACGTGGTGAATAACGTGCAAAATCTGAATTTAAAGGAAGAAAAGGCATGAATGTGATTTATTCGTAAAAAACTTTTCATTCTTTTTATTTTTAGTATTAAAATACGATGATGAAATTATACATTCGCAACTTGTATAATACAAGAAATTTGTATAATGTTTCTGTGAGACCACATGTTTCTTGGGTTCGTTATATAGTATCTCGTCACACTGATGTTTTTTTTCATAATATTATATTGCAAGTGTTTTGTTGTGATTTGTTCATTAAAAATATTTAACTGTGAGACAATATAATAAATTCTTATTCTTATAAGAATAACCTTACCACACCAACGGAATCAATAATCTGATGTAATACGAACATTTTCCTTGTAATAAATGCCATTATTTTTCTTGATATATTACTTCGCGTTTTAAAAACACATGAAATATTAATGAAACTTTTTTTAACAAAATTTAATATATTTTTCTGTTTATTGAAAATTAGGCAAAAATGAAGGCATTAAAAAAAAAGAATGCCGCTACCGATGAGAAAACAATTTCGGAATTAAAGCCTTGGCCGAATTATATTCAGGTATATAATGTCATTTTCGTTTATAATAAGTAATACATGAATAAGTAAGCGATTAACGTAAAAACATGTTTATCTAAACTGTAACATATATATGTAGGAACGCATAGCATTATGGGATAAATTGAAAACAGATTACGAAGCAGAATTAGCTACAAAGCCGGTTGCTGAAATAAAAGTAACTCTTCCTGATGGGAAAGAAGTTGTTGGACAATCTTGGCGTACAACGCCGTATGAAGTAGCAAGGAGTATTAGTCAAGGTTTGGCTGATAGTGTTGTTATTGCCAAAGTCAATAATGAACTATGGGATTTGGATAGACCCCTGGAGTGTGATTGCAAACTTGAACTTCTTAAATTTGATAGTCATGATGGCCAACAAGTCTTTTGGCATTCTAGTGCACACATTCTGGGAGAAGCTATGGAAAGAGTATACGGTGGTTGTTTATGCTATGGTCCACCAATTGAAAATGGATTTTATTATGATATGTATCTAGGTGACAAAACTATATCAAATCTAGACTTTCCATACTTGGAAACTCTGTATAAAACTATAGTTAAAGAAAAGCAACCTTTCGAAAGACTAGAAATGAAGAAAGAAGATCTTCTGGAGATGTTTAAATATAATGAATTTAAAGTTCGTATTATTAATGAAAAAGTAGCTACGCCTACCACCACTGTGTACAGGTGTGGACCATTGATAGATTTATGTAGAGGACCTCACATTAGACATACTGGAAAGGTGAAAGCTATTAAAGTCACCAAAAATTCTTCCACTTTTTGGGAAGGAAATGCTAATGCAGAATCCCTGCAAAGACTTTACGGTATCAGTTTTCCAGATACCAAGCAATTGAAAGAATGGGAAAAGTTTCAAGAAGAAGCTGCTAAACGAGATCACAGAAAAGTAGGAAGAGAACAAGAGCTCTTTTTCTTCCATGAACTTTCTCCGGGGTCATGTTTCTTTCAACCGCGCGGCGCGCATGTTTATAACACTTTAATAGAATTTATTCGCTCTGAATATAGAAAAAGAGGTTTTCAAGAAGTGGTCACTCCTAATATTTATAACAGTAAGTTATGGCAAACCTCTGGCCACTGGATGCACTATGCAGAAAACATGTTTTCTTTCGATGTCGAGAAAGAAACTTTTGCGCTTAAACCTATGAATTGTCCTGGTCATTGTCTGATTTTTGACGTTCGTAGTAGATCTTGGCGTGAATTACCATTAAGAATGGCTGACTTTGGAGTATTACATAGGAACGAAATGTCCGGAGCACTGACTGGACTTACCAGAGTCAGACGTTTTCAACAGGACGATGCACATATATTCTGTTCGGTAGATCAAATTAAAGATGAAATGGTTGCCGCGTTAGACTTCTTGCGTTATGTGTATTCCGTTTTTGGTTTTACATTTAACTTGTGTTTATCCACAAGACCTGAGAAATATATGGGAGACATTGAGATGTGGAATGAAGCCGAAAAAGCATTGGAAGAAAGTTTAAACATGTTCGGGGAACCATGGAAAATAAACCCAGAAGATGGTGCGTTCTATGGTCCAAAGATTGATATAACAATTATGGATGCTTTGAAGAGACATCATCAGTGTGCTACTATTCAATTGGACTTCCAATTACCAATTAGATTTAATTTGTCTTATGTTAAGTAAGAGAAGAACAACTAATTACTTTATTGTTTCCAAGTCAACTGTAATTGAAACTAATGATTAAATGTTTCAAAACTTTAGTGAGGCCGGAGAGAAGACAAGGCCAGTAATCATTCACAGAGCTATTCTGGGTTCCGTAGAAAGAATGATTGCAATTCTAACCGAATCTTACGCTGGAAAGTGGCCGTTCTGGTTGTCCCCGCGACAAGCAATGGTCATTCCAGTAAGTTCCCAATTCGATGAATATGCTTTCCAAGTGAAAGATAAACTATGGGATGCTGGATTTATGGCGGAAGTTGATACTGATGCAAGCGATACTCTGAATAGAAAAGTGCGGAACGCTCAGCTTGCACAATTTAATTTCATTCTTGGTAAGAAAACAGATACATTTTATGTGTTCAGTAATAAATAGCAGAATATTTAATTTTTACAATGTGTTTTCAGTTGTTGGGGAAAAGGAACTTAAAGCTAGTACGGTAAACGTTAGAACCAGAGACAACGTGGTACATGGGGAGGTTGCGGTGAATACTTTAATCGAAAAATTCAAATTGTTTAAAGAACGAAAGGTTCAAAATTGCGAGGAAAAATTTTAAGCGAGCTTCATGGATGAACAAATTATTTATTTATTTATAGGCTAATTTTCAACAATATCGGTTGTAATACAAAACCAATAGAACTAGAAGTAACATTTTGACGATAAATTAGGATAATGCACAGAAGCTATTTGAATAGTAATACCAGGCTATGGGTATCCTGTTTCTAAGGAAATCCTAAATATATAGGTTAACTTTTTTATAAAATATTTTCCACAGTTCCTTGCTGATCAAGTTAATACACAATCTAAAAAGAAAGTTATGCATTTATATTGACATGTTCTGTTCCACAATAGTGATATATAAAAAAGATAAATGTAGAGATAATACAATACATTTTGCATTTCCTCTTTAAGCATTTCTTTCTAAAGGACTTATTTACTACATCAGGGAGTCATTGACGATAAATTATTTAGAGGCTACGGATGACATTTGATTATATCCGTCTTTGTGACAGAAACATCGAGTGTACATTGTAACATGAAATGTTTATCACAATGGCTGTGCTCCATGACTTACTGCAGACACTGTCAATTTGCATATTGCAGTAGCTGCATTTTAATGTCCTTTCAGAATAAATTGTTACAGTAAATTATATCTGATCCCCAAGCTAACAGAAAATTTCTGCCTTTTAAATCTCTTGTAGTAACCGTTACAATAAAGCAGCATGTTCGATTGCAATTGTGTTTAATTCATCTTAAATCTGTAAATTGACAAATTAAATCCCACGTTGATCACTGACGACCGAAGCTTTTCCGAATTGCTCAAAAACAATTATGAAAAGAAGTAACTGAATAATAGTTTAACTTGAGATCTACCATATCAGATCATTAATAATTAATTCTAATGCTACTTGCTTTTGTTACAAAAGAATAACTAACGTTATACAAAACTAAAATTCATGTGGCGGTCAACGTGTTAATATATACGTGTCCCAGTACTTTATTAGTCAAGTAAATAGTTATTCTTTGCGAGCGAATAAATTAATTTAAAAAGAAATTGTATTGTAACTAGTGTTTAATCATCATAAAGTAATCAAGCATGAATTTTTGCGCTTGCGCAAATGTCAATGCCTTTGTATGATTTTATATTCTAGGGGTGGAGTGTCGAACTTACTCCCCTCAAGCTAGTAACTCGAAAGCAGCGTTCCCCACTACCTCTGCTCAAGGAGCTGCCCGAGATTGTATATGTGAGCGTTTTATGCATGTTCAATACAACAGGTAAAAGTAGGTATGGAGAGGGTAACTCTCCGTGCAGGAAACGTCGCTATGGAGCTTGCGAGCTCCCAGTTGCACACCCCTGCCTGAGAACAAAGGTGCTAAGTAACTGGGAGCTCGCAAGCTCTTTCACTTCTCATACCTGGTACTTTTACCTGCTGTATTGAATACACGTAGAACTACTCACATACACAGTCTTAGAGAGCTCCTTGAGCAGCAGTAGTGGGGGGACGCTGTCGAGAATCACTAGCATCAGAGACGAGGTCTCGTCTGACTAGCATAAAGGAAGGTCGACTCCTCCGTTTCAAGGCTTCTCGTGTAACGGTATTAAACAACGTAACGTTATCAAAATTTCCACTGGTGCGCGTAATATTTCAGTGAATTTGTGATTAATCGTAAACAAATATTCTTTCTCGTTGTTTCATTTAACGGAATACTGAAAGGAGTTACATTTAGTCGCGTTCCCGGGCATATGTTGTTTGATGAAATGCGCATGCGTCGTTTTACCGAGCTCCTTTTCCGGGAAGAAGAGCAAGCGTCGGGTACTGGAGCTGGTAAGGCATTGTTTGGTTGTTATAAAATGACAGCCATTACGATTTCACCGGCTACCCATGGACTTATTCAAGTTGTAAACGAAAGTAATTTATGTAAAATTGAAAGGTAGGTGTTAAATGATGAATACTTCGCGAATTTTTACCTAATAGGTTTGGAGTATCTACATGGCTGCTATCGATTTTTTACAGCTACCTGAATGACACCGCGTACAGGGAATCCATTGAAAATGCTTCGAATTATAATAGCCGATTATGCAGGGAGCGTCGGCTACGTATGCCTTTTCTCGATTCACAGACAGGTATCTCTTATTGTGACTTCTGTACAGCAGTTTTATAGCGATCCAGTCATTATGATGTTACATACTGTTCTTGTAACTTCGATTGTGTCTGTTGAGTGGAGTCAGCATAGCTTTTCGGTTTATAGGATAATTCATAACCTCTTTAGCTGATTAGCTTGTTATTTATGTATCAAGAAACGATAAAATGAATTAATCTTTTATATGGTTGGGAAGCAATGTTTTATTTATTAAAAATGAATTAAATTTTCTGATTTACATTTGATAACACAAGTTATTGTGGGATTGCAGGTGTAGCACAAAATCATTCTGCATTGTTTATGTCCTCAAGAGAAAGACTGCCAGGTTTATTGCACGGTCAAATATATACATATCCAAGTAAAAGATGGAGAAAAAAAAGACGTCAGTATTTAATGCATTATTTGCATCCAAAAAGAGGTCCAAGAGGAGATCCAGAAGATGGTGTAGAAGTAGAAACTGTAACTCATGTAAATGACGATAGTAAAGAATCGGTTGCTCTTAAAGGTGAATACATTCATTGTTTGTATAATACATATCTATATTTAATGTAAGGAAGTTATGTACACTATGTTTAAATGTAATGAAAATAAATGCATTAATCATTTGTTACAGAGGAACATAGTAAAGAAGCTTGGTACTATGATGAGCAGGATATGCTAGACATGGACACATATGAGGAACCTGATCCTGAAAGTGATTATGATTATGAAGAAAGTTACAGTAGTAAAAGGAAACGAAGAAAACCTCGTGGTGGTGGACATCATCCTGCAAGGAATCATCCACCTTCCACAGACAGTCCAGGGACCAAACGTACAAAGGTAAGTAATTAATCTATTTTGTTCTCATATTCAATGTACTTCAGCAAAATGGTTATCGTATAAATTAAGAATCAATATGAAACAATTGACTTAATATATAATTATATTTTTTTGGTTTAGTTTTTTCTTTTTTATATGTACTTTTCATACCAGATACTAAAATATATCATAAACTTTTATTAAATAGGGTGGGGGACGTGGGCGCAAAAAGACCAACTATGATGCTGTTGACACTGATAAGCCATTCGTTTGTGACCGTAAGTTTAACCATAGATACAACTACAAATGACCACTTCCTGTTACTAGTTTCATTATGATTATTATTATTAGTTCTATCAGTTGTTATTTTGAATAAGTGAACAAGTGCATTGCGTTAGAAGATTTGTTAATTTTATTAAATAACTATATTTTTATGATGCCTACGTATTATTTCATGAGATACGCAAAGGTTACTTTATGATATAAATAATAATATGGAAGCTCGAAATAAATTATTGAAGACTCTAGTCTTGGTTACCGCATAATTTTACACTTTGGGGATGGTGATTGAACTTTATAATGAACTTTATAACGTGGAGAGGTGCCCTTTTTAGACTTACAGTAATCTCACATTGACTTAATACTCTTTGCTCAGTAAGATTGATCAGTACCGTATTGACTGCTGTTTTCCTTCAAGTTTATGAATTGCAGTACATCATAGGATACTCCAATCTTTGTCATATACTTTGTGTTTGTATGAAACCTTGTACTCCATTTCTCTTTTCCTATTTATCGAAGTATGAAGATATGACATGGTTCTGAATGAAAGGATAAGTTTTATTATACCCGTATACAATGATCTCAATACTTGCGCAGAAAAATAAAGTATGCGGTGCGTTTAAACACTACTCAAGCTGTATAAAATGGTACACGTCATTTTTCCAATTTTTCGATTGCTCAAAGGTACTATATATCGTATCATTTCGCATACAGACAACTACATTCTTGAACGGATGAAATTGTCGTTACTGTACTTTCACTAGTTGATTTATTGTACATCTGAGAAAGCTATCTTCCTTGTGTCTGTTGTGCAGTAGTTCACTTACAATAGAGAAAATTCTAGTCTTTAGAAATAGATAGGGTCGCGTTTGCTGAGACCTTGAAGGAGTATAATAGTCACTACTAATTTGATCGAACTTTTCCAGACGCGAAGTCTATGAATTAACTCGAATGTGCCTGCAATCTGTTTACTTCTTGAAACCACTCCTGTTAGATTAGCAGAAAATCTAAAGACATTTGGTCACGACCGGTAAGCCTCGATGCTAAGCACCAATACTCGTATCTGTCATTGATTCACGACGATCGAGCTTACAGGATCGGCCAAATATCTTCGGACTCATACTACCTGCCAATAACAGAGCAAGAATGTACTGGCTCACACTGTAGCGAGCTCATTCTGTAGGAGTATACAAGCATCAAGCCTTGCATCGTATTAGTTTTGCTTCTTGGGCTGGAACTCCTTCACTGCTTGTCCACATATAGATTCGTAGGTGGATAGGGATATGTACTGGTACGGAAGGTGTGCAAATGCTATCCTTGACCTGTAAGCTTCTTTCCTGGAATCCTTTAACCGCCATGTTCTCCAAAGTAGATCCAGTAGAAGTTGGTTCTCGTCATACGGGGACAATCAATCCATTTTCCCATATAACATACTATCTAGATTATGGATTTTTACGCAAAGCTTGCAAAATAACAACAAAACTCCTCCAAACAACTCGACTTCGTTTTCATAATCATTAGAGGCGATAGAACGCATAAAGATCCGCAGTCTAATAATATACTATATGGAACATTAGTTCAAACATGGCGGTTAGACGGCTACATCCTCCCAATCGTCCAACCAACTCGTCTAAACCAAGATTTCTCTCATCATGGACGTTGCATTGGATGGTTTGTGGGAAAAAAACAGTATTTGCACTTTTGCAGTATGCAGCGCACGGTATAAAACCAGACCTGGTCTGGTCTACCATTACGGTCATTCCCACTCTACTTCCTCCGGTGATCCTGCTAAGGAACTAAGTCCCAGTCCTGCCGAAGTTGAACCTAGGAGCGTTGCAGACACCGCTGCTTCGAACCAGCCAGGTTGGAGCCAAAATCAGCTCAGTTTTCTCTCACTCTCCTTTTTAAGGCCGCCACCGGATCCTCCCGAGCCCCCCCCCCCCACCCCTTTTGACAGCCCCCGGTAACCCCCCATCTCTGATCTGATCATCCATTCACGCCAACCGTGTTTCAATCCAGATCATTTCTCCCCCTTTACTCGATGGAACTAAGTATACATTCATTAAATGTGTTGCAAATGCATGCATTGCAAATATAACGTAGCAGTTACATACGTTACATACGTTTACATACGTTACCGTCTGTGTTCACATTTGTCCGTACTCGTTTTTTACTTATCTCTTTTTTCTACTTAATGGAACTCTTGTATTTGCACAACTATTTTTCTCCTTTTTCTCTACATATGTATATTTATATTCTAATCAATATCATACAGAGAGAACATCGTTAAGCCAGTATGATACTACGGTTCTGTTCACCGTTTAGCTCTTGCGACACTTCTTACCCGTCTACGAAAGTTACCTTGCAATTTTGATCTTGAGTTCCGCGGATATTTCTCTGACACGTCTCATTCCGGCTAAAAGGAGGGAGGGGAGAGTGCAGAAAAACGAAACGAAAAGAAGGGAAACAGCGATTCTTTGCGAATGTTTTGCAATAGCATGCTTCTGCAATCGCGCCTTGAAAGTGTTTTTTATCGTATGCCGAGAAGAGTTGTTGGTCGCAGCCTCTCCGAGTATGTGTGTTGTGTGCATATATATATTTTCTTTTTGTACCACGATTGTTCTGTACATCCTTTTTGCAGCATGATGAAGTTTTACCTGACTTCTTTTTAACGGAGTACTCTAACGGCGTTCGCAAATATCTTTCTCTCTTTGGTTTGCTCGTATTTAGTATTTTTTTTTTCTGTCTGTCTATTTTTTTATTTTTTACTTTTCATGCTTTTGATTGAATCCTAGAGCGATTTTGGCTTCGATTGTTCCTCTTGATGAACCGCCTGCAAGCAGCTTCAGTAAAGATATGTCCGTACGCCGGAGATTGTTCTCTGGAGAGTCGCAAAATAGTAGTGTTGTCGCGTTTGCGCCGCTGTTCTGTCTGACATTGGAACGGATACTTCGACGTTGTATCGTTGGAATTGCTCTTGGTGATGGAATGCATCGATTGACGTAATTTGTGCACCTTGTTACAACTCTACACGTACATATATATATACATATATTTATATATATGTACATATATATATACATATATATTTACATATACATATTATTTGAATTTTCTTTCCTCATTGTTGTGCCAGTTCCTTTTTTTGAACACTGTGACGCTTTGAATAATCGATTCTGGTTAGTCGAGGAACCATGCTGACACTTGCTGATTCTTCAATTTTTCCTAAATTATTAAAACCGATTCTCTCTACTGTCTTCACAGGAACAATTGATCATTCGAGGTCGCTGCTCCCACTCGCGAACATGGCAGGCGTAGCTAGGCAGAGAGCATAGTACAAGGTGGGAGTTGTACGAGTGGGAGACAGAGGCAAAAGCTTGTAATCTTCGGGAAGAATATAGTGTTGTCGCGAAACAGTAGTAGCTTCCCCCGTATCTAATTTCCTGAAAGAAAATACTTGGTACACTGCACCGTAATCTCCAAAGACGATCAGACTTAGGTCAGCTTCACGACTACGCTGTATTTCTCCTGGCAAACATCTCCGTCTCAGAAAGGTTGTCGCGAAGAATTCTCGAGAAGCCTGTAGCAGCACGGTACCGAGACTAAGAATCGAATCGATTATTACTGGCGGTGGTCACAGGATTGACTCTAAAACTCATTGTCTCTAAGCCAGTGTGCATGGTCAATAGCTTGTGACGCAAAGCGCAACTGGGTATGTGGTCGGTTTGTGATCAGGTGGTACACGTCGGGGTCGTCAGAACGCAAGCTCATCGAGTACTTCGAGTCCCTCTCCCGCAGCACCCTCCGCGTCTGCTGCGGGAGCTACGGCGCAGCCTCAGCCGCAGTCCCAGCCGCCGCAGCAGCCGACGTCGCAGCAAACGCAGCCGCAGCCGCAGCCCACGCAGCCGCCACAGCAGCCGGCTTCGTCGCAACAGCCGCCGGCGACGCAGCAACAGCCGCAGCAGCAGCAGCAGCAGCAACCACCGCAACAGGTGACCACTGCGCAGGCGGCGACGGTCGCTCCTGCATCGCCGACGATCCCGTCGACGAAGGAGGACCACCTGCCTGCGGTCTCGTCGCCGGGGACCGCGGTGCCCTCGCCCTCCTCGGTGAGGACCGAGGGTCCGCCCACGCCCGGGCCTAACGAAAAAAAAGCTGGCAAGTCCGCGCAACCCTCCCCGTACTGCGACTTCTGTCTGGGCGACGCTAGGGAAAATAAAAAGACAGGCGGGTCCGAGGAGTTGGTCTCGTGCAGCGACTGCGGCCGCTCAGGTAAGCCAGAGGAAAAGATCAAGCGCAAGTATACACGAAGAACGAATCACAATTAATGCAGGTGGCGTGTGTATACCCGCCGATACGTAATCGGTTAGTCGCGTGTACGTTACGTCGATCGAATATACCCTCTCGAGCGGAGGAACGCTTCTTACTTTTCTCACTGGTGGGGGTCACTGTATTGTGTACTACCGGCCATGTATACGGGGACGGCTAGGGCTCCGTATCTGTTCGACGGACACGGTTTAACCCCCCGTACTCCCCCTTGGCTTCTCCGGGAACCACGACGCTTTTGCTTTTGTTTGCCGGCTGTGTCGGGACCGATGTAAGTACCACGATTCTCATCAATTCTTCATTCCACACATTGTACATGTGTCTCTACTCCATTGTGAATCGTTTGAGGATCGGCACACGGATCTGATGCGGCAGACATGCCCGGGATAACGAGATATCGCATTTTGTACCGGGAAATGCTGCCTGCGATGGGAACTCCGTGGGAGGAAGGCTGAAGTAGATACAGTACGCAAGTGCTTCCTTATCATGTTATTATTCACGTATTTTCACAAGCTTTTGGATGTCTTTCCCGATAACTTTATAAGGAAACGCGTATTCTCACCTTTACTAAAGTATTTCCCCGCGGAGTTGCTTCCCGTGTCGGATCCTTGGCCGAGGTCCTCGGTTTCGAGGACTAGTTTGTTCATGTCAAGCTTAGAGGAACTTTATGGATTTTGTTTTCCTGACTGTTTGATTGATATAGAGGGCACCGTCTTCGATATTTCTTGCTTCCCCCGCCATTTACACGTTAGGACATTGTCTTCCGGAAATGTTCAGTGTCCCCATGCATTATTTGATGTAGCCATTGTAGAACTTCCATGCATTAGATGCACAGCGTTCGTTGAGACGACTATTCTCCCTGCATTTTGCTGGTGCATGTATAGCAGTGCCTCGATAGTTAGTCACGGCGCGGGACCGTCGGTGTACAGATAACGGGGTCGATATTTCAAAGCAGCCCGAAACGGGTAGTGTTCGGGCTCGTTTTGCTCGGAAGAATTTCACCGGTGTATCGGAAATGTTCTTCCCTTGATAAAGGGGCACGATCAACTAGAGAGGCACTACCGCAACTTTCCTAGTTGTAACCGACGAATGGGCTTCCCTGGCAGGAACTAGTTTCCTATTTTAATTCGTTTAACTTGATAGTTGCATTCCCCTGCCCGCTTCGGCCCTTCTCATCTGTTCGTTAAGGTGCGCGCCCATTCGAGAGCAAAACTGTGTTCACGTTTTATTCTCAAACGGACGCGTGCCGTTACGCATACTTTTCGTTTCTACCCGCGGAGTTTCTCCCTGCGTCCAGCACCCCGTTAAAACTAGAATCCTCTAATTAAGATAAGCGATCCGCCGGCGATTCTAATCAACTACAGAATATTAATGATTGTATTTTCCAGGTTCTATGATTTTCTTTCGGAACGATCGCTCCATTCGAGCTGGTGCGTGTACTTACTTCGGTCCTTCGGAAGGGAAACGGAAGGAAATCGGCAATCTTCCCCGTTTACCATTCTCCTCGTATACATGGTCGGCAGACTAGCTTTTTTCTTTGTCGCTCCTGGTGTCTCCTTTACGATCCGCGACCTGTGTTCACGCGACAGCAGCCGAGAGAGAGAGACAGTCTGGCGCGCTTACGTTCGTTCGTTTGTGATTCCCCTCGCGATAATTATCACGATAATTAAAACGGGCGATACACGGTAATCGGCGATCGGTTCTCGGGCAGGATCGCGCATCGTTTCTGAATTGTTATCGATTTTTCCGGCGAGCTATTTTTTCACACCACCGCGGAGGATCGTAACGAGATCGATGGGAGAGAGAGAAGAGAAGGGAGAAACAGAGAGAGAGGGAGAGAGAGAAACAAAAAAAAAGAAAGAAACACTATTTTTGGGTTGAATAGAACGATAAAGAGAAACCTAGAGTTGCTGTACGACGCACGTTCGAGAATCACCGTTGAAGGGTATATTCATGTGTGCAATAAACTAACGAGCTGCACTGGTTTAAGCGAAAGAAAGAAAATATATAGGGAGAGAAAGGGAGGGAGAGCGAGAGAGAGAGAGAGAGAGAAAGAGAGAGAGTGAGTGAGTGAGTGAGTGAGTGAGAGAAAGAGAGAGAGCGTGTGTGTGTGTGCGCGCGAAAGGGAGAGAGTGAGAGTGAGAGAAAGAGAGAAACGGTTACGAGCTTTACGTATACACTAGTCAAGGCACGAAAAGCAAAAACATCGGTTTGTCAATGGTGCAACTCGTCGCATCTGAGCGATAGGAATTCGTCGACGATTCCTTTGCTGCACGGATCAAACTGTGATTTATTGTAATTCAGTGATTAGTTTTTAAGGGGACAAATTTTTACGACGCAAAACAAACGAGTAATGTACAAAAAAAAAGGAAACAATATGGGCTGGGTGGGAGGACGGGGATCCGACGCGAATCTCGGGCATATATCGGACATTCGAAACGAACCGAGGAAAACGGGAAAGGATCGAACGGGACAAACGGGGGAAAAGCCGAATGAGTATGGGCGGGGGGGGGGGGGGATGAAAAATGTAAAACATGCATAAAGCTCGGTTTTTTAATGGAAAGATAAAAAAGAAAGAAGAACTGAAAAACGAAAGAAAAGAAATTCCTGTTGCACAGTATCACTGGAGCACGTATTGAAGAGGATGTATTTGTGTTCTCTGTTTGACTACAGTGTAAGCCGCGTTCTTACGTTGATCGTGTCGAGAATCAAAAGGAAGGAAGCAGGAAGGGAGGAAAAGAATAAAAAAAAGGGGAGAGACGCTTGCCGCGAAGTAATCGTTCTGTAATCGGGAAGTTTTAAAGATTGACAGCGAGAGAGGGAGAGAGTGAAAGGGAGGGAGTGAGAGAGGAAGAATGAGAGAGCTTAAACAAACGATACGAATATAGACTTTATAATTATATTATCCAGCACAGTCGTGAATCGTTCAAACGAGAGCAACATATTTATATATAGTAATAATTACTATATATATTTATATATATATATAGTAAGAACGGGGAAAGAAGAACCATGTTTTCGATATTTCTACGTTTCTAGGAATCTTGTAAATAATTTTCATTTTACAACTTGCGTTTCTCCGTACATCTATTTATCGATCTGCAATACACCTAAGAGGCGCAGCACATATAACGCTAGCTACTGAAGTATTACCGTTCGAATACTCGTACAAAATGGAGAGAAAGAGATTGAGAGAGAGGGAGAGAAAGAGAGAAAGAGAGAAAGAGAGAGACTCGGTTTTACAGTATGGAACAGGTTCGACGTAATTTCACGGTCGTATCTCGTTCTCTTCTCGTTAACATGCTGCATTTAAAAGAAAAAACAAAAACAAGAAGAAGAAAAGCAAAAAGAAACGAACGAAAATGAGAGAAAAGAAAATGTTACGTTCCCGATCGCGGCTCCGTACTCTTCCATGAACCGCGTCTACGGTAACGGGACACCGGGTAGATCGAACGAGTGCTCGATCGAAGCTTCCATTTACGTAAGATTCGATTTTCCGCGCGAACAATGGTTTCCTTTCTTCCTTATTTTCGGAAAGAAAATTTACGCTGAGAACCATGTGAGCCCTGTCCACGGTTTTCTAAGATTGAGTTGTTGCTGGAGATTTTTATTGAGTTCTATTAAGTTTTACCAAATTTTAACATGTTATGGTATTATCGTTGCTATATGTATCATCGACGTTCCAACAAAGAGGACGCGTCTTTCGCATCAGTCGATGTCTCCGTGTTTTAAATGCCAAAGACTCGCGCAGTCCGGTTAAAATCGACCAGTGAACGGGCGCGTTTTAAATATGTTAATGGGTACCGCGACCCACAGTGCGACAAGATGGCCGGACGCATCGCCGTCGCGAATTTATTCCTACAGAATCGATCCGATCACAGATATCTGTTCCCCGTCGAGTTCAACTCGTTCGAGGCTAAGGTTTTGTTTAACATTCTCCCAGGAGCTTTCTTCTTCATTGAAAACCTAAAGTATCGACTTGTCCAAAAGTATAAACTTGTCCACGGCTGATAACCAGTTAACTGTGGAACTTAATTTCAATGTTAATCGAGGTACACACGTCCGTGTACCCGTGTAACCGTTTGAGTCCCAACGGTCATTGAAAAAACACTGTTGAAAAGTATCGAACAGCGCAATAACGCTTATCTGAACTAATTCCGAAAAGAGTCATAGCGCTTTTCTTATTTTGTATTCACAAATACCAGGCGCGACAGCACTTGTTTGAATTTCTGTTTGTTCGTGCCAAGTAACGGATTCACGGTTGTTTTCACGTTGTCAAATTTAAAGTTCTTTTTCAGTAAGAATCTTTGAAAAGGTAACAACAGAATACAAATGTATTACTTGTATGATTTACATAAATATTTCGACAGTCACCTCACCGTCAGTTGTCCATAGCGTATAAATGTACTGGATCTTTTCGACATAAAATCTAAATAGCATAATCGCGTTGCTTGGGACTCGAACGGTTAAAATAAGAAACTCAAGGGAAAGAAAAGAAGAATTACATGTTTATTTGAAAGAATAAATCGTCGAGAAGATTAATACTATTTTCAAGATGGCGAATGTACGGGAACACGGTTGACTGGTTATCTCTCATCCCCGAGCCTTCGATGTTTACTTTATTCGAAAAAAAACGATCTTAACTGCTCGTCTAGCTGGTACTTTACACACCGGGTGTGTAATTGTTCTCGATCACGTTTAAAAGATGAAACAACATTCGGAAATCCAGCGGCAACTCGTACACGCGCCGCGAACCGCCGTTGGCTCGCTTCGCGACGTTTCCGACGTCCGCGACGAAAGATTCGACGTTCATTTGAAATTCCGATGAAACCATTCTTCGCCGCTCGCGCGCGCACGCGTTTTCTTTTCCACCCGTTTGATCTGTTTACACGCATTCCAGCGAGCCGTAAGTACGCTACTCTTAAAACCTTCCGTTTCGTTCTGGGCATTAATCGTTTCTCGTCGCGTCGCGTATTATAGGCGCGTATACTTCGACGTTTACTGTTTTCCGGGCCGTCATCGAATGGCGGCGCGTATATATTTATTGCATATTTAAAGGAATAGGAGGAGCAAGAGAACAGGGGTTAGGGAGAGAGGAGAAAGATCAGGGATCGAGGGAAACGAAATCGATTAGCGCACACGCGTGTGAGCGCTCCGCGTTGTTCGCGAGACGAGAGACAAGAGTGGTCTCCGGCTAGGAATTCTGTTTATAGTTTCGATTGGTTACGTGTAACCGTATTGATAAATAGCAAATTAGTTATCGGGAACGAGACGAGGAAAGATGAAAGCTAACCAATGAGACTCGCATTCCTTTCAGGGCTCGTCTCGCGAGCAACGCGGAGTGCTCGAATCGCGCGAAGAAAGAAAACGAGGTGAACGCTCGTTTGGCGTTTCGTTCGCTTGTTAGGCGCGAGTTTGAAAAGAAGGATACTCGTATCTTCCTATCGACTCGATGATAGCTTTAGCTTTTGTACAAGCTTTGGTACTCGCACGGAACGACTATTAAGCAGACCTAGAAACGGTGAAGACCGCGCACAGAGGCGACGCTTCCTCCAAATTATACAATTCTTCACTCGTATAATCAGAATGATTGTATAATTCTTCTGCACCATTAATCACAGAGTCCGTACTCTCGTTGAATAATCCCAAAATCGATCCACAGCAAACGCTACTCGAGACACGGAACGATTGTAGCGAGACCAGACGCGGGAAAGTCTCGTTTCCCGGTTGTTCGACGACTCGATGGTTATCCGTGAATTAAGAGAGATCTTCGGGCGGATTTCCGACTGATAATTCGACGGATTCCCAGCTACACATTCGCCTTTGTGCGTCGTGTTGGACATTTCGCTGTAATGGATACCCGATGAATTTCTCGCCGCGTAACGACCGCGTTACTCGGCTCGGCGGTACGTTCGCTTCGTTTGCCGGCTCCGTGTTCTTTTCCTTTCTTTTTCATTTTTCTTGAATGGCAACCGTTAACGTATTATCATAGATTTATGGACACGAGACGTTGTAACCGATCCATTTTCCCCCCTTGTATCGTCTCGCGGCCGCGAACGCGTGACACAGGCGACGCGGCGACGGACGATACGCGTGTGCAAAACCGCTCGAGCACGCCGATTCCTCGAGTTGTCGGCGAAGCTTAGTTCCGCGACCCTTCCGCTCTCGATTTTTCTCGTCGGTTTCTCGGGTCTCGCCGGGGCGAGAAGCGATAAAGGAGAAAGAAAAGAGACGCGGGCGACGGGAATCGGCTCGACGGTGGACTGTCGCGGGGATCGCCGGAAAGTTTCGCGGGATGCGAAAGCTCGCACACGGATGCGGAGAAAAAGAGAGAGAAAGAGAGAGAAAGGGGACACAGAGATAACGAAGAAAAGGAAACACAAGAAAAAAAAGGATACGAAAGCATGCAAATAGTTCCTCCTTGTTATATGAAAATCGAAGACTTGTTATTAGGCAATTTTTAATTAAGCAATACCCATGAGGCTTACAAATCTAGTATTTAAGTGACGCTAGTTATATATATAAATATATATATATATTATATATATAAATATATATATTATATATATCAAATGTGATACGTTATGAGTTGTGTGTATGCGTGCGTGAATGATATATAACAACTTCAAGGAGCAGGATGAGAGGAACGAGCGATTGGTTGAAAGAAAAGCAAAGAAAGATACAAAACGAATAGAAAGGAGAGAGAAAAGAAAAAAGAATAAGGGATGAGGTGTGTGCGTGTGTGGCGCGTGTGATTTAGTTAGAGGGGAGAGTGTGCTGGTCCGCGACGTTTATATTGTGCTGCGCAAGAAAGAACGTGAACTATTCCAAGGTACGCACCGCTAATTACTTTACCACCTTTACTATTCCAAATAAAATAACAATATGTTCAAGAGGTGACATCAAAAGAATCGCAGATATCATGAAATAAAGCATTCTGTGCGGAAACATAAACAAATCGTTATCAATTATTCCGGACGTTTTTAGTGCTGAGGAAGGGTGAAAGTCATACATGCAAATAAAATATCAGTCATGGTCGTGTTTCCAAAGGAAAAAAAAACAAAAAAATTATAATCGTACAAAAATACCGAAAAAAAATATATACATATATGAAAACGGTAACGATAATAAAGACCGAAAACGAAAACGGATCATATATTCGGAGTTGTGCGCTCGATGTTTTGAATTCAGATAAAAAAAAAGCGAATCCGCTTCGATGCGAGCGAGAACAAAAAGATGACTAGTAAAATTCGAGACAAAAATGACGTGTATATGATGTGTATATATATATACATATAATAGAAATCGTGAAAAACGAAAAATAGCTTGGAGTTCACTGTTCTTCGGCACAAGATAAATGTCCTAGCACCTTTCTGCTCGTCCCGATACGCAAAACATTATCCTGCTCCGTCCCCCCATATGCTTGTTCCATGACCTCCGTACGTTCTTGTTATAGGGCATCCGACTTGTTTGCAATTCACTGCGAACATGATCGTTTCTGTTCGCAAGTACAGGTGGCAGTGTATCGAATGCAAATGCTGTTCCATTTGTGGCACCTCTGACAACGACGTGAGTATTTACAAACATTTTTCGGGATCACCCAACAATACAGAGAAACGAAACGGTTCACGCAGCCTTGCTCCAACTATTCTATTGTTCTTAACACTAGAGTTACCATGTTCCTTCCACAATTATTGAAAAGTCACAGCTTTAACTGAAAATGATTATTCAATTATGAGTACGATAACAATTATTACTTATTATTACATTTTAAATTACTAAATCAGTTTGTTTTGCTAATGAAATATGAATAAACCGAAGTCTTCATGAACACGCTGGTATGATTTCTATAATAAGATGAAGACAAATTTGGCTAATCGGTAGTTCTAGTGTTAATCTTCCTTGGTACAAATTTTAGTGCAATAATACTTGCGGAATAACTTCTGAGAATAATCAGTTTCTATAGTTTCGATTACAAATCAGTTGGAGCAAGTAGCGAGACACTTAGTCCCCATCCGGTACCCAAATTACGCTTATCGATGAGTTACTATTGTTCAGTATGGAGGTGTTGCTGTTTAAGTCCCGTCCATTCACCATCAAACTTTATGTTTCTAACATTTCCTGCAAGAAACAATTGGCTATATTAGATTGCTCTTTGAATTAGCGAAGCCTCTACGTTACATCCATCATTCACAGATAGCTTTGTCCCGATAGATTGAAAAGAAAAGATAATCAATTCAAAAGAGTAACCCCCATCGCGACGAAAACCGCTACCGCGTTAGGTATCGTTGGAAGCTAATTGAAATTGTTTCGCGAACTAAACTAGGATCAGCTGCTGTTCTGTGACGACTGTGATCGTGGATACCACATGTATTGTCTGTCTCCACCTCTTGCGTCTCCTCCCGAGGGCTCCTGGTCTTGCCGTCTGTGCATAGCAGAATTTCATCGCCGTGATTAAAACCCTTTGTCTCGTAGATAAGTCACGGATTTTTATCTGTTTGCTGTGGTGCAGCGGCCGTTCCTGAATTAGGAGAGTATTCAGAAAGAGCTCACCTTACTTTTCGTTTTTATTTCTCTTCCTCTTTTTTTTTCATTTTTTGTTTTTCGCGTTTGGTTTCTTTTTTAAATATAGTATTAACATAAACACGGGTGTAACACCAACGAGTATTCTCTTTTTTTTTCTTTCTTTTTGTATTTTCGTTGGTAAGAACAAAGTATGTTACAAAGTTGGCAGCATTAACGATTTTAATCTTTTCATCTGTTCTTTCTGATCTTTTTTGTTCTTTTTTTATTATTCGTTCGTTTCGTTATTTAAGCTCGATTAATAAGAGGAAACGTTGCTAAGTATTCCTAGTATGTACTGCGTTAGTTGTCTCAGGCACTGGTGATCTCAGAAAACTAAAAGTATAAATAATTGCGTATTTATAATTTTAACGAACTAGCGTTTACCCATAGTTGTATAAAAGTGTACCGTTAATGGACTGTCCTGATATTTCTATACAGAGAGAAATGGAAAACATAGTAAAGCAAGATAAACGATGAACAGTCTCTTTTTAAGCTCACTGTTTAAAGTACCACGGAACTGATATTAGATACCCTTGATGCCGAAACGCCGACGATGGATTGTCGTTGATCGATTGCATTTTTCATTGAAATGGGAAAAATATATTTTTTATTCGTTTTAGATGGACACGTAGTATCCGCGGAGATATTACTATCATAGAAATTCTAGTGTTAGTTTTTGACGAAGCGAAAAATGTAAACGATACTCTCCTAGTTCTGGGCCAAATTTACTTTTAGCCATTGACATTCGAAGTTCGGTTTGCTTTTTTACTGTTTTGATGCTGCTTGTATTTTGACATGTATTTGGAGATCTGAAATTTTCATAAACTCTTAGCTCCTCCCTATCGATTTAGCCCAAACAAAGTTTCAGAGAGAAGCAAAAAATAAGGTGAAATTGATAATCTAGAAAAAAAAACATGATATTAATAGTATCTGTTTTATAATAGTGATAAATAGGACACTGTCTATTTATCTGTACGTATCATGATACTATAGCTTTTACACTTAATGACAGAGCCATTAGTAGCAGTGTAGCTATGACATACAAACTTGCAGTACCGCAGAAATTTATATTCTATATTCTTTTTATTGTTAGTTCAGTATTTTTATATTTTATATATTGAATGTACTTAATTTAAGATACTGTGGTGATATTTGGTATTCTTTGATGTAACTGTTTTCTTTTCTTTTTTTTTTTCTTCTTTTTAATTCAGTAATTTTAGGGTCACTTAATGACATGGAATTGTATTAGGTGTCACAAGAGTTAGTCTATAAACGTTTTGAGTTTACTTTGATTCAACATGGTGAGTTTACATTTTATAATGCTTATTTTTTAACACACTGTATGCAAATTTGAATAAACATTAGTTTATATAAACTGAATCGCTAACTTTAGACAGTCTTATTGTGTGCCATGAAAATTTTCTGAGTGCAGAAAGATAATACATAATAAATAACGATAGAACTTCTTTGGGTGCTATATTTCAGGGATTAGTTTCCCTTTTGAACATTTTAGGATAACTTTGTAAGATCAGAAGTCATGTCATGACCAAGGAAAACTATATTCTATAACTATAATGAATAATATATATTTGCGAAAGTGTAATGTAAGATATTCATAAGTAACAAATAATACTCAAGAAAATATAAGTTTTTTTATTAAAAGAGAAACATAGGATTTGTATAAACTTACGGTTACGTGTGCTCATTTCATATTATTTCACAAACAGCAAATATTCCGATGGAATATTATGTAGATTTTGTTATTATATGTGTGTCACTCAATTTCTACTAAAATATCAGTTAGAGATTTGCGTTGAAGGGCAGGCACAGTAGCATCCTTTGCTGGATATCCAACTGGCAGTAGTACAACAAGCTTTTCATTCTGAGGACGTCCAAGAAGGTTGCGGATAGCAGGTCCACAATTTAAAGGAGTAGAAGTCAGAGTTACCAAACCTGCATACTAGTTTTAAAGTTCATATATTAAGATCAATATTACGCATAGGTACACAGTATAAGAAATTATAGTATTATAATGTTAATACTTGTATAGCGGTAAGGAGAACACCACACGCGATAGATGTGCTTATTTCATTGTAATAATGAACTTTTCTTTGTCCGTTTGGTAAAATTCCATATGTTTGCTTAAACACGAGTATCAAATAAGGAGCAGTAGTCAAGTATTCTTTTATCCAATTGGTTCTTAATGGAAGCAGATCTGTTGTCCATTTGATTCCCATTCTTTTTTTGTAATTTACTTCTTCCTCTGTTTCAATGATACATCGTATTTGCTCTTTCACTTTTTGATTTGATACCGCTACGAATGTCCATGGTTCTGTGTGTGCACCACTAGGCGCAGTGCCTAAAATAGACTCAGATGTATAAGGAGTTTTGTGAATGTAATTACATAATATTGTACCTGCAGCTTTTATTATATCACGTATGACTTCGTTTGGTACAGGGTCTGGACTGAAAAATCTTACACTTCTTCTAGCAGCTACAATTTTATAAAATTCAGAAGCTCGACAAAGCATCTCTACTTCTGAGGGTTTTGCGTATTTGTATGGAATATGTTTTAAGTCTATCGGTAGTGCAGGTTCCTCACTGTCTTCTAATGTTTGTTCACTGATATCTACAAAATATTATCACTTCAAAATTTTTGCTTTCAATAGATTAACGTACATTTCGAATAGTTATTGGAAGTATCTACTACTATATAAGATACAACAACATGGATTTGACATAATATTAAATTAATTTTGTATTCTAAATTACATATAGCTTTCAGTAACTCTAGCTTTACAAATCCAAGACTGGTGGCAATAATGTGGGGTATTACCTTCTAGCTGCTCCGTAGTATTATTCAAAATTTTTAAATCACGTTTATCATTTTTTATAAATACGGCACTTTTTCTCGAGATAACGTAAAATACTCTTAAAATGCTACAAGAAATAATACCGATCAGTACATAATACCAGTATTTCGTCCAAAATGGGAAAAGTTCGGAAAACATTTTGAAAGGAATGTTAAGTTACAAATATCTACTTAATTCTTTCGATGATATGTGACGAATCAGTATAAAGAAACGTTAACGCTGTATAAAGAAAGAGGCAATAGGAGTGGTGGGAAGCATTTGACCTGAAATATCTGACTTATCACTCGCTCATGAGCGCACAATGTACCCCATCGCTCTCGCTAAACATTTATTAGTTTATTCCTGCCGATTATTTACGATACAACGAAATACTTAAGTACTTGTGCGTTTAAATATTATACTTAGCAAGTTTCTAATTTTTTAAGCGCGAAAAGAACAATGAGAAGAATTTACAATTCTTATCATACAATGGTGATCGAATTTTATCTTTCAAAACTTCCGTTAACGCAGAAGAGATCGCAATCTATTACGAACGTTTAACAACTTAAGCAGTATGGTAACGATTTAATTATTCAGCGACAGAGAACTCAGGCTATTAAGAATTACTATAAATCCATTGACGCTGGCTTAGACAATGACCTTTATTAACATCTTACTGTTGTTAAAAACTTGTTATTACAAATAAAGTCACTGTTTACTTTTAACGATCATTGTTTATTTCAAGACAACATCGTGAATCCAATCTTCGTATATCATTTTTTTTTTTTCATGATCATCGTTTCGCCGAAAAAACCGTACGTTCGATATTTCTTTTTCTTTTTTTTCTCTCTTGAGGGGGAGGGATTGAACATTCAAGAATAGAAGATGATTAAGATGTTTCGCTATAACGGCGAAACAAAATCATCTGGTTGCTGCAGTCGGTATAATCGCTCGGTTCGGCTGACGCACCAACTAAAGCAGTCGCAGTCGTACATTGCGCGGTGCGGGTGCGCGTTGTCAAAAACGTGCGTGTTACTTCGTTGCCCGTCAAAACGGATGGAACGGAAAGCGTGGTAATCATGTAAAACGCGATGTCAACGTGAATCCGTCTGTCTGATCGACTATCGGTTCCCGCGACGATTTAGACGATCGGTGTGCTCGCATGCATGACAATACACGATTCCCCTCGTCTGTCGTGCGTCAACGAGATCTGCTCGTGCGTGTCTGTCGTCGTATGCGGTCAGACGTGAGTACGTTTCGTTAGACAGAGGAGGGTCCATCGAGCCGGGCATTCCGCGAAATGTGTTCCCTTTAAAAAAAAAGATCGGATTGCATCGCGAGTGACATCCAAGCTTGATGAACGAGAGGGGAATGGAGAACGCCATGCAGCCACCACTTCCACCGCCACCCCCACCCTCGGAAATCCTTGAGAATACCAGCACAGAACAGACGGTCACCCATGTCTTGACATTTGGTATGTTGCATTACGTTTCTTACACGTTCCAACGCGATTCGGCACGAGATAATTGTTTATCTCCAATTTGATAACGCGGAATGAGTTACCGTTGCGATAACACGCTTTCCTTTTTATTATATTGCTACGTAGCAGTCGCATCGAGTAGGTTCTAGAACCGGGTACAGAGAAAAATATTTCTAATGTATTGTCGTACGTTATATGCTATAACATTTGTTTAAAGTTAATTAATTTCTAGACTGAGGACGATTAGTCGACAAGTAGGATATGTATTTTATTTTTATAAACGTTCCATATTTCAGCCCTGATAGGCCTTGAGAGTTGTGTGCACATGAAAGTTCAATACACCTAATGGTAAATACATTTAAGAGTATTGCTTCTGAATTGATCCAGAAGCTAAAAGGCTTTTCTTTTCCTAACAAAAGTGTGCTGTCTGATTATAAAAACACGGTTCCCTCTATTGTCAATTTTCATGATTTAGTGTAAGCATTTTAGGGTGTTGCAGAAACATTATTATGTTGGTTATTTTTAATTTCTTGCTTGATTATAGATTACACAATGTAATAGAATATTAGATAGATATATTAGGTTATTTTTAAATACTCATATATATTATGAGTGATCTAGCATTGACCTGAACAGCCTCATGTGTTTGTTTTTGTCTCCTGTTCTATGTCCAATTCTCCTTCAAATAAAAAGATTGTAACATAATGTGTCAATAGCTTGTGTAACAGCCACAAATGTGACATTTGTACAAAACATTCTGCCTCCGGTGCAGTGGCATTGAGTCTATGCTTTTGTTGAAAGTAAATAAGGAATTTACACATAGGCCACCTAAAGAACAGAACCAATATGCACGTGTGAATATCTAAATTTAGTGGCTCATGAGCAGAAGGTGGCCTTTTAAGCGAATAACCATGCTGCCGTGGTAGTGAATTGTTTATCACCTTTTGTGCACAGCTACAGGACATTTTAAAATAAACCAGCTGACCTTTATAATTAGATTTGTGTAATATACTTTATGCATCAGTCACATTTTGTCATTCGTGTGGCCTTCCTTTACCACTTGAAATCAAAGCATAGCCTTATTGATTATTTAATGACATGCAGACTTCTGCTTTTCATTCACCTGTTGAATAAATGGATTGTACAGGTTAACTAACCATCCAAAACTCAACATAGAATTAAAATCATGTCTTATTTTCAAACAATTATTTTATCAAATTATATTCACGTATCGAGACTAAAGGAAACACAAAAATGGTCGTTCAGATAATTCGTGCATCGTTCGTGGTACATTCCCGAAAGCAGTGTACCGCGATCGTTGCATAATAATTATAAAATATATAGAACAATTCAAATACATGAAATCCGTAGTTGCGTCGATAGATTCCCACCTTAGACTCGATTCACGATACTTACATTCCAATTGCATCGTGAGCGGTCGATTAGAATTCAATTATCTATAACATCCAGTTTATTTTCCCTGATAACAACGATAACCGGACAATTAAGAAACCATTTGCACCTCGGTTAGCATTTAAAACATCTGCGTGACTCGCATAGTAAAAATTATTGCTAGTGGCGCGTAATGATGTGCAAAACGAACTATGATGTTATCGATCGAATCGACATTCCAGTTATCGACGATCGATATTCATCTTCCCACGGCATTCAAGTACGCAAATTATCCGTCGAGTTCTTTGAACCGTATCTCGCGTCGCAAACGTATCCCATACTCTTTCTACCATGAATATTGATAATAATTACTAGTATGTTGTAACGCACGAATGATACGGGCCCCAACGATACGCTCACGTATACCGTGAATCAGAAACGTAGCTCTCGCGTTCCTTAAAAGCGCATGCCTCTACCACGGTACCCACGAACTCTCCTCGAAGTAACCTAACTGCGACACTTCTTATCCCCGGGATGCAAAAGCAACATTATCTAGCCGCTGAAGCAACGACGCAGGGAACAGGTTTCACCGTCCACGGATCCATTCGAAACGCGTCGCAACGCGATCAATTTTTCTACGTCGCAGTGCGCCCGAAATCCCTCGAAGCGAGCGTTACGTTTACCGTAATTCGAGCGCAAATCAGCGATACCCGAACGAGAATCGTCTGTAACGAATTGATTCAATAAATCCATCAAACTCATCACGGCTGTCTTTATTTATTCAAGAAACCCCGAGAAGCGTCGTCGTCGTGCCACGGTACCCACGTAAGTATGACACTCGACTACCGTTCTTTCATCGTCGAACGCGGACCCGAGTTAATTCGATTCCCCGGTCGAACCGAGGAATACGATTAGCTGGTATTACGCAACGGACCGGGGCGCTGGGTCCGGTTGATCCGTCACTGGGTGGGTCTCGGTGTTTTCCAAATCAGCTGTTAGTCGCCGGTGAAGGGTGACTCTGTCGGCTTCATAGTGGGGGGCAGGCGTCAGTCGACTTCGAGACTCGGGCCGGTGCGCATCGTGGCTCGTTATCGCGCACCTCGTTCTCAGTGTGTATGCGCGTATATATACACGCAGCCTCGTGCGCGCATATGTCCTCCTCGTTCTCGTTACGTGCCCGTCTCGGGAACGCTGTTCCGTGTTTGTGGCCCGTGTTAACGTGCTCCCCCGAGTGAAAGTGGAACGGGCCGTCGCGAAGGGACTTTTCCGACGAGGATTACCGACGACGACGTTGCAAGGGCTAGACGCGTGTGTCCACGCGAGATCAGTTAGCACGGTCGACCGCGCGTGTGGACGTCGCGTTTCAAGTGCAGCAATTCGCGTCGTCCAGGGGGGGACCCGCTAGCGTCACCGTTCGCCTACGGGGGACCCCATTTGCGTAGCGTTCCTCGCCGCTAGTGAAACCATATGCTCGTGGCAGTCGTGCTGGTACGGCACGCCGTAGTGGAAACTTCCGTGTACGTAGCCGAAGGGGAATACCGCAGTGTCCTGTTGCGTATTTAAAAATAAATACCAACGCGAAGCCCTTGCTCTCTCCCCCCACCGACTCTCCCTGGCCGCCGTCGTGGTTTCGGGCGTTTCGATCGGCTGAAAAGGGACACAGTGTACCGTTCTCTCGCTCTCTCTCACCCGTCAGCCGCCGCGGAACACGTGGCATCCGCGTTCGCGACGAGGAAGGAAATTTCGTTTTTCCTCTCCCCTTTTTCTTCGCTGCCACCTAACCCCCCGCCTACTCTGCTCCGCTGCCCCTCATCTTGAAACCAGCCGAGACAGAATCGGATATTCGCGAAGGTGGCCAAGGCCGAGGCTGTGCTCTCCGTACAAGGTACGCGACTTAAGTGTGTCAGTAGGATAACGAGACGGCAATCCGTTTCGTTCGGGCCGACACTTTTGCCTGACTCGGCGAAGGAATTGGAACACGACTGCATAACCAGAGAAAGGGATTGCGACACCCGGACTTTTGACACGCGTTTTCGAGCGCGTGAAAAAAAATTAGGTACGGTGGTGGATCTCGCGGCAGGGGGGGGCGTTGCTGCGAAGCTGGGCCGCGTCAACGATTGCGTCACGGCGAACGATCGACGTTAAAGTCGAGAAAATCGAACGAAAATACGTTGTTGCGTGTGCTCGATTGCTGGTATCGATTCGAACGGTTACGCGTGAACATAGAGGGGTATATGTTTTAAACGGTTCCACGGGAAACACGAACGATATAGGGTAAAGTTTAGTCCCATGAGACTACGTTATCGAATACTCGTCTCGCGAGCGTGTACTCGACAGCCAATCTTTTCCGTTAATTGCCCGAAGCTTGTAATTCCATCGGAACGCACAATTGATTTAATGTGACCTCGTAAATAAATGTCGAGACGCAGTCGGGTGCACGCGTACCAGGCGAACGCTCGAAGTCGTCGGGTACCCGCGCGAATCAATTTTACTGCTGCGTACCCGAGTTTTTATTCTTCTCGCGCGGTGGTGTCACGGTTTGCGGGACACCCCGTATATTGATTGCTCGGTAAACGATTGTTCGGCTAGCGGACGCGTGTACGGTGTGTAACACGGTTACGGTTAAGCCGATACACACGTAATCCCATTAACCGGTGTGCTCGGCTCGCGAATGTGTACGCTGGCCCGATTGTTTGTAGTTTCGACTATCGAGGATGCGAGGAAAGTTGCCCCCCCGCCGGCTGTTCGCAAGGGGAAGCCCGATGAATGGATATCGAATTGTTTCTTATAGCATTAGTCGCGGATACGTATCAAGGTCACCTTGGTTATTTCGCGTCGAGACGACGTCGCCGCTGCGTATCGGCCTTTATTTCGCTCAGTGTATCTTTAAAGACATATATTAAATTCGTGGAGCCAATATGACATGCAGTTTTCGAACAATCCGCCGCGAGATATTTCCACGAATGTTGACCGGGGGATTTAGTCACCGCTTACAGCGTCGCGCAGTGGTTCTCATTCGACTCGCGGCGCAACGCTGGGAATCCCGTTTCGCCGGCAGGCCGTGTTTTCCTCGAGTTTTTGCGTCCTCGGGTTTCAGGAATTCCTGAATCAGTAATTTATTTATCTCTCGGCTGGAGGATCGAGAGCTGAAGTTTCCTTGTCAGCCTAAAAATTCCTGGGGACGGGATTCCCAAGCATAATCGCCATCCTTTTTTCTATATTAACGCTGGAGTTACCGTGCCAGTCAAAATGGTCTCCTTGTTTCGCAATTATCGGTGCCCCGAGGCATTGGATATTCGAAATTTCGGAAATAGTTTCATTTGAATACTGTAATGAATGTCTGGAGAAAATAATTTATTGCTACAATTTTTGTGCGGATTACATATGAATTATGTTAACACTAGTACTACCGAGCGCTTAAACCGTATTTTCAAAATTTCTTTATAGAAGCTATAAGCGTGGATTTATTAAGATTTCAGTTTGCTTGTATTTCAGTTTAGGTATTCCTAAATCAGCTTCTTTAATCATTTCTTAAAGGAGTGTCTACCTTTACAGTAATTATAAAAGAAGAAATTAGGAATTGGTCGATTTGACTTGCTTGGTAGTTCCAGTGTTAAGAGGTGGAAAATTTATAGGCAATATTCTAGGAAGCATAGATTATCTCGCAACGTTCTAGGAATATTAGGTAGAAAAATGAATAGTCATTGAAATGGTGGTACGACTTTCACGCATCCATTCGATAGTAACTCGCGTTGCACTATAATCCGAGCTTGGCACAGTTCGCATAATCGAATTCCACTCTCATAGTTGAAGACGATATGTCACAATTACAAATATGCTGACGATAAATGTTGTGCGACTGTTAGCAAAACAATGACTATAACACAGTCGTAAATTGTCATGTCGTTCTATTGTATTGCTGTCACGGGAACGTTGTACCAGTCGCTTAATAATCGCAGCCACGAGTACATAGTTCCCTCTAACTATGGCGGGACTTGGCCGGTCACGTGACGGTGCAAAGTATAACATGACTATTTCACTATCGCGGCCAATATTTCCTACGACTGTGATCGAACCTTTAAACTATATTCACGCGGTAATTCCTCGTGATTGCCGCAGGACTGCGCGGTACCAACATGTCGGTACGCGGTCACGTTATTAACATGCTATTTATTAAAGTGTACAGTCATCGGGGTATCGTGGCAGAATGTGCCTGGTAACAACAGAAATTATCGGCGGCCGCTTCAACGTATCACGACTGTTACGCCGAAATTATAGTCCACCGGATAATGCTATTCTTCATTTTGCCGGCTGACTTTCCTTATTAATTATATTATCAGAGACCGCCGAGAGTAATCCGTGTGCACGCAACCGTTCGCGCAGGGTCTTAACACTTCACCTACCGAAAGCCTATTTATAGACCTCTTAATGTTAATGCCGCATTGAATCGAAGCTTAATCATTTCCGAATAAGCCGTTCATTTGTCAAAGCGATCAACTCCGCAAAACGAGAAGTAGACAACTTTGTTGAAGTTACATACGTTTCCAGAGAAAGAGATAGCACACGCGTGCTATCTTTAACTTCTCGCGGTATAATTATGATACGGGAAAGGTGCAAATGATAAAGACTACCTTCTACTAATATGTAAACACTAGCTGTATTGGAATTTCTACGAGATATTCTCTTAAGGTGAATGTAAACACACAAATAGAGACAAAATTATAGTACACTTAAGGTTTATCTCGATTTTCTTCAGTATGCGCGAGAGGTTTGAGGAAGTTAAATGGTCACTCAGTATTCAGTGATTCCTGATATTGGGGTCTGTCGCATGATGGGTCGTGGTAAAAGATACTGACAGTGAAATAAACGCAGTTCTTATTTTAAGGAAACTGAAAGTAACGATTACAGAAATTGCAAAAGTTCCTTCCAACCTTCCTTATACAATATAGAATATTTTTCAGACATGCTACCATTTTGTCTGTATTTATTTAGGTATTTGTATTTCTACAAATCAGTAACTGTTGCGTTTACATATCAATAGACTAACTATGCCCTAATTATAACGCGAGAAATTAAATCTTTGGGACTGCAAACGAGAATGACTGCTTCTCGGTGACATTTTAAAACCTTCCAAACATGGAGTTAACCACTTTGACCTCTAATGACTCGTATACTAATTCCAAAAGAAATTGTTGCCACATTACTTAGGACTTAGCTTTCCGCGATAGAAGTGAATATCAGCCCAGGGAACGTCATTAAGAAATTCTTAGTCGGCGATAATTGGTGACCGAAAAGTACTAAATACCTGACAGCAGCTGAAGTCTAATTACCTTGTCCTACTCCGCGCTCCTCCCTCTTCGCACAGAACCTGTATGTACGCGCGCGGAGATAATCGTAACCGTATTACCCGAATATTAATCGTTCGGTTGGCTCACGGCCGAACACATCCGGTTATCCGGTTCTCGAGACCTCCGCCCTGTACACGGCACATTAGATATTAGAGTAGAGCGCAAGAGGAGAACGCTTATCGACCAGTTCTTATCTGCCTCGTCGAACGGACGGCGAGACTCACGATACGTGGAAAACGCGATCGGTTTTACGAGTGTACCGAGGATCGAACCGAACGGAAACTAAGCTCCGTGGCAGGACAAAAACCGATGGAATCCGACGCCCCGTTCGCGTTATAACACACGAAATGTCCCTTTTCTTTCCATTTTCTGCTTCTATCTTCAGCGAAGCAACTGTTAGGAATCGGTCTGCTCCGTTTATCGGTGGTTAATCAGTCGTTTCCGTCAAACAGTGATAATTCGAAGGGACATCTTGATTTTAATGTTTCTCAATCGTTGAAGCGTCGCTCGGCGATAAGGGAACCTCTCCGAATTAACCCTTTGCACTCGAGAGGTAACTCAAGTCGCCACTTGATCGAATATACCAAAATATCTTGACTTCGTACGTTTCCGCATTAGTTTGAAAGAATGCGGTGTACGTCGAATACTTGTGACGAAAAACTTTCGAGTGGGATGGGTTAAGCATTCCGATTTCCTCGGAACAACTTGGCTAGCTTGTAGACCACATCGATGGAAAGATACTTTCTTGCTACTTGTTGGTTCTTTCGTGTGGATACACCTTAACGGTGAACTCGGACTTTCCTGTCTTTTTGTATATCTCAAACGCCACTAGAAATGAAAGTATTCTTGGAATAAGAATTTAACGGTTTCTCGTGACCCACAGAACTCTGAAATATGTTTCATACATTTCGTCGCGTAGTTTTGCACGATCTCCGCGGAGCATCGTCAAAGAAACGCATTGGAATACCAAAACCTCGGCGCCGTTGTTTTCGAGAAGTTGACCAGGGTTTCCTGTAAACGGAGCGTACAGAAAAACACCCGGGCAAGTCGGTTATAGTCAAAGGATGTTTCCACTCGAAAGAACCGACTAAAGCTGTGTTTACAATCATTTGCAGAGGGAACCTTTATCCTGAAATTCCTCGCGGTCTAGGAACTAGCTGACTAGCCAACTTAGCGATCCGTCTAAATCAATTACGCGAAAACAAGCGGCAGTCGTGGATCCAATTCCCCGGTCGGAGCACTCGGTAATCCGAAAAACTATACGTTGCTCCTGTTCTGATTCGTAGAATTTCGAAAACAAAGAAAACTCGCGATTCAACGCCTATCGAAACTGACAAGTCTAGTGTGTAAATTACAGCCTCGTTGTTGTTTGTGTCGAAGGATCGACAAGGTGTCCTCAAGACATTGCTCGCGGATCCCGCTGAAAAAGGGATTGGCGACAGGAAAAGAAGAGTCGAACGGGAAGAGTGGCCGGTGTTGACGATGCGTCGGTCCTCCTGGTTCAGTTGAACCCAGGTTCGTCGCGGTCGTTATGCAGTGAGGCCCAGGGAAGCGCGTTAGCCGACGGATTTCGTTCGTGGCCGATTATGCTGGAGTGTTGCGAGTCGCCGAGCACCATGAAGAATCCGGAGCACGAGAGCGGCTACTTCGAGGACGGCAGCGACGTCGAGACCACCGTCGAGAAGACGATCGTCCCCGAGGAGAGGAAGCACGGGTCGGCCTGTTACGGTTTGGCCAAGGCTATCCACAGCCTGGACGTCAGGGACTCCAGCGAGCCAGTTTCCGACGACTACGAGGACAGATTCAATAGAGGTACGGACGCGTTGATTTCCTCCAAACGGTATCGCCTTGGCGAACGATCTCTTGCAAGAGAAATGAGTCAACTTCTAACGGGTGTTCGATCTATTGCGATAACACTTAGGTACTTACAGTAGTAAACATCATTAGAGATCTTTCGCGCGATAGGAAAACATAAGTAAACTTTTAAAGCAATTTCTGTTTATCACGCTAATGTCTAGCTACCGATGATAGTTAAACAAGTATTGTTAGGGATCTTTGTACCACAAGACGCGATATAAAGCGTTTTATCACAGTTTTCTGACGGTAGCTAAGGAAAATGATCATTGGTGAGAAGGGATGATGTCTGAAATATAAAGCTCTTGTTTCTATTTGAAGAGCGTGTAATTAAAAAGGTTTATAAAGGTTCTCCGTACAATAAGTTATCAAAGTGGCCTGATCAGAAAGTCTTATGCGGCTTACGCGGTGCTCAACGCGTTAAGTATGTAGGCAGAGCGCTGGTCTAATGAATTACGAGGGTAGCGACGCCCTTGTAATGGGGTGTATAGTGCGGGATTGTAGAGGGGGTGAGTATTGTAAGCCTCGGAAACGATCTCGGGGTTGCATTCGTTGTTTTTCAAATAATATACACGGATAGAAAGAAAGGAAGGGAAGGTAGGGTAATTAATACTTGTATCGCAAAGGACATTCTGCGTTTCTTATTCGGAGGGGGTCGTAAGAACCGCACGCTAAAGGGCGGAGCTAATTACTCATAAGCTCTCGGAGTGCCAGTCGCAAATCCCCTCGTGAACACCTCTGTTTTTCAAAGGTTACGCCGTGTTCTCTCCCGTGCACACGACCGTGCTCTGTCTTGAGGGGATAATGAGTCACGCCATAGACGCGTGTTAACGTCATCGTTGAACCCCGTTGCAGGTAGACAAACCCGGCTAATAAAACGGACGCCGTTACACTTAGGTTACCTGGCTGGATTATCGGTCGTTCATCGATTCATTGATACATAGGACATTTATACCTGTGTTTACATTCCCGTCGATTTGCCCGCGAAAGCCTGCACATTAGGGTGCCCGTCGTAAATATTTTTTACCTACTTTATTACACTTCATTCAGGTAGAAAAAATACTTCGCGAGGGGTGTTAACGTTCTATGGCTCGGTGATTTCAGCTGGTTGCACCGGGGCACTATGGAATTCCTATGAATCGATCGTAAATCATTAAGCGTACCATTTATCACTACCAAATTATAAAAGGGAAGATCAACCTGTAGCTCTATAATTTCTTTCACAACTGCGCCTTGCTTTAACACGTTGACTGCCACGAGAATTTCGAACGTTTTGTGTAATAATACATATCCTTTTATAACAAGCAAATGATATTAGAAATAATTATTAATGACTTGGTATCACAGTACACGTGTTACACTATCATCTAACTGTTTGTGTTACTAAGTATTTTTAATCGACATCAGTTTTCTTATTGTAATTGTATTTAAGCAATTTTGAAGCTCCGGTCACCGGTGACCACCGTGGCTTTATTTCAGAATTCATTATAGAAAGAGAACTTGCTCGCGAGGTTGACTCGATATTGCATGGCAAGTGGTTAAAAGGGCGGCTCTGTTCCGATACAAATCTTTATTCCACGAAGTATAGGAAAGTCACTGATAGATATTCATCGGAATTCGACAGTGTTTGCTTAGGCGCTGTGCACGGTAGCTGGCAGGCGACGCAAAATAGAAAATAAAACGAAGTGCAAGGAAATATTATTGTTTGATCGCGCGCCAAGCACGAATCTTCGTGAAAACCAGAGACGCGTGAGTACACGCGGTTGCGCAATGTTAGCTTCGAGTGCCATCACGCTTAAGATCCGTCGCGACAAAGCCGAGCGCACTTAACCCGCTGCGCGCCGCGCCGCGCCGCGTCGCGTCGCGTCGAACGACTATTATCGAAATCGTTGTAACGCCAGAGTTGTTTCAACCGCGACGAGGAAACTCGAGTCGTCGCGACGGGACGCGTCCGCCATTCAGATTAAGGCGGCGAGAGCTTTAACGCCCCGCGAGCAGTCCCCGTCAATTTTTGATCAGCCATCTCACGCTCCTCTCCCGATTTTTTCTCTTTTTGCATCAACTCGCGGCAAAGCCGTTTTCGTTTCCAGACTCGGTGATTTCAGCTCTCGCTCTCCCGAGCATCGAGTAAACCGCATTTATGCAGTTTCACGTTATCGCTGAATAATTAGCGGCGGATCGAAGCAAACAGAGAAACGATTCGAGGTTTATCGAGGCTTCGGTCAACCCCAAAAGCGATTCGTTGACACTTATTGGCCTCTTTGTTGCTCGAATTCGAAACAGCAATTTTCTTATCGTTGTTTTTGCGCTGGATTGTTAATGCTCCTTTCGTTTCGACGAACTTCAAGAAGCTTCTGGTCGACGGTATCTGGTTAATATCCGCGATATCTCGAAAATGTGCGCACGCCTTCGTTAATGAGAGGCCTGTCGATTTAATACCATTATAAAGTACAGTCTTATCGCTTCGGAAGACTAAGGATCGAAGTCTGGATTACCAATTGGTATCGCGGCGCGTTTGAAAGCAGAGTTGTCGATTTTTCTTCCTGTCCTACCTGTGCAACTTTGGTGTCCCCGATATAGTCACGTCTACTCGGTGCATCGAGGTAGCAGATTATTTCCCTCGGAGTTGAAAGTTGTCTTCGAGCAACACGCGGAACCCCTCGTAACGCAGCCGAAGTGCGACTACAAAGAAACAAGAATTGATACACTCCGTTCCCCCGGCGGTGCACGCGTCAACAACGATCTTATCGCGCTGCAACTTGTTACTATAGATTATTCGTTCATATTTCCTCGTAATCAGATCTGCTTGGATCGAACCGCGCCGCGACATCGGGGGAACTTCCTGTTGCAACAACTTTCGATAATTGCGTCTACTCCCAGTGACAGGAAATCGCGGTCCGTTATCCGCCGAATAATTATCGCGCGAACATTCGTCGGACAATATTTAATTAGAGTTTCAATTAAATTCTGGAAACGCGTATAGATAGCTGCTCGCGTTAATTATTATTATATAGAACTTTTACATATACACCTACAAGCATAGATAGCTTTCACATAGAGCTTATCAATAGACGCACTCTCGAGCAATCAATTAGTAACAATAGAAATCAACGAATAATCAAAGGCATCTATCGTTGGTTCTAATAATAAATATCACAACTATTGCCCAGGTGATTTCAAATAAACCAAGCACACGCAGTAACAAAACAAATTCTCTTTTCGAGCCACGCCTTGCACAGTGCTAACCGACGAGGGATCTATAGATCTCCGGGGATCTAAGCTTCCCTTCCCTTGATTCCCCGTTGCCTGGAGGTTGCAGGCTCGCGTAAGAAACTTGAGGACTCGCAGCTCACCGCATTGTGCGGTTTTTATTCCCGGTCTTCTTTTCGTATTCCCTTTTCTTTCTCTTTTTATTTTCTGCCGGTCGTGCGGTTTGCACGCGCACACATTCGACATCGATCCAAGACAGAACGTGTGTCCAGGAAGGTGGGGACGGCGTGCTTTCTCATCCGCATTCTTCTCCGGACCGGACGGTTCGATCGCGGGAAGAGAAGCGAGAATATACGGTGCATATAATTGGGTCCAGTTTGCAGCGGGCCGCAGTCGGGCGTCCGAAGGACGGTGCGTGCAACGGAAAAAGAAACCCGAGCCGCGGATAATGCAACTGTTACGGGCCGGCCGGGAACCCGTTACCGCTGCACCGAAACCAGTCTCTTCCCGCCGGATCCCGATTTTCCGCAAACGCGGCCGCGATAACGCGCGTCCACGACACGTAATTTGTTATTCTTTGTTACTGGCGCGCGTTATCAAGCAACCAGATGACGGAGGGACCGAGAAAATAGAAAAAAACGCGCGACCGAGGGTGAGATCCAGTCCCGAGATTGCCGCAATTCCAACTGCACTCGAACGCGTACGTTTTCAGCCGTTATCGCTGCTCGATTAGCTTCGCAAGACGAATAGTGCGAAGTTTCTATATATCATTGCAATCACTGGAATCTCAGAATATTTCACTCGCGGCTGACATCATTGTTTACCGAAATTCAAACGTTCTCTTCGTGACTTATCGAACCGAATCTTGTACGAGATGCAAGGAAGAGCAATTGTTACGAAGAATCATAGGTTCTTAGTTTTCGCTTCAAGACAATTGTTTCGCAGAGGTCTCTCGACGAGTGTTCACCAGGCAAAGTGTCGCGAACCCCGAACACCCGCGACGAAGTTAACGCCGGAAAGCCGCCTCCATTATTCAAGTCGCGAGTATCCACTGTTCGTCCGAATAGCGCGAGGATTCGATTACCGCGGACGTGTTCGATCGACGAAACGGAATCGAACAGCACTTCTGGCAGCGGCGTGAGCTTCCGCGGCCGCCGGTTGCGCTGTCTCAGTCCAGTTAGCCGGCTCGTTAAAACGTCACGCGTTTCGCCTGAAAAATGTCTTCATTAACGAGTTAATGCGAGCCGGCGCGCGTGCAGCAACGCTCCCCGGCTCGTTTTGCAACAGTGTCGCCCGCGATCCCGTTTCTCTTCCCCTGTCCGCGGCCGAAATATGAAATCGAGCGAGAACACACGCCGGGGGCTATTCCCGTCGGTGCATCGGGTCAAACGTGATAAATAATATCGGGCTCCGGGCGCCGCGGACATCACCGCGGCATTTCCAGCCTCGTAATAAATTTATAGATATTTCCGGGTAATGCCGTCCGCCCGACAATGCGATCTTTCCCGACGCGAGCGTGCTCGGCGACGATTTCGGGAACGACGCGCGGCGAGTTGGACGACCTTCGAAAGAATTTTCGGGCTTGCCGAAGTTCTCTCTTTTTGATAATCTCTTGTTATCCACTCGTTGGATCGTCTCAACACGCGCGCGTGAATGTGGAATTGTTTATCATTGTGATGCAAGATGACGTGAATGCGTAACATTGAAATTTAACCCTTACTCGAAAGATTTTCACTAGAAATATTCAACATTTTTCGACAAGATATAGACGACGTTGTTTGAAACTAACTTAATGATAATTCACAGATAAATTAAGCAACAAAGCTGTTTTATTTAAACATTTCACACAGCAATACAAAGTTTCATTTAAAATACTAAATATTCAACTTCATAGTTTTGCTGTATCAAATCAAGTGGTGACTGAGAGTCACCTCTCGAATGCAAAGGGTTAAAAGGCGTTATCATGTATTTCATATAGTCCCAAGGTTTTGATATTTGGGAGATTGCACTGCATTTGTATGTTTTCTATTTTTGTCAGTCAAATGTTTACTGCCCACGTGTTAATTCAATGTCATTTGGCGCTGTAGCTGAATCAATTGAATTAGTTCTCTGAAGCAAGGAAGTAACGTTGCAACTTGTGCTTTTCTGAATCTTTTGACTTTTGAAGGTTTTTTTCGAAGGTTTCGATACAACAAAACTATGAAGTTAAATATTTAATATTTCAAATTAAAGTTCGCATTGTTACGTGAAATATTTAAATAAAACACCTCTGTCGCTTAATTTATCTATGAATTATCGTTAAATTAGTTTCAAACAATATGACCTATATCTCTTCGGAAAATGTTGAATACTTCCATTGAAAAACTTTCGAATGCAAAGGGTTGCCATCATTGCGTATTGGTTTAGTCAATTAACAAATTAGATTTTCGAAAGAAATAACGCAGGATGCAACCTGCATCGTTGCAGGAAGATGAAACACCGCGCGCCGCTTAGAATCTGTCGCCTACGATGCTCCACACGAGCTTCTTACTTTTTCCTCTTTTTTTGCGCCTCTATCCTCTTGTTCCTCCGCTTTGCATACACGTCCCGATGCAACGAGAGACTCGGTGCACCTGTTAGACACGTAATACGCGAGCTTATTATGTCATACCTGAGAGCCGGCCTATCTACCCGGCTACAATTATGACCGCCATATTGCTCGCTTGTCGTCTGTTTGTTGGTCGCAGACAGCACGGTCGCGTAGCCATTTTTTTTATCGAATTTTTCGTGGGTGGTTCTAGAAGCTGATGAATGCTTTATTGTTCCTTTGCGAAGAGAAGTAATTAAAGAATGTTTTATCGTTCCTTTGAAAACAATTCGATGTTTCTGTCCGTAGATAGACGTCGATCGGTCCTCGTAAAATGCAGAATAAAAACTGTAAACAGATTTCTTCATGGTTGCAAACGGTTAAGGCAACGAGAATAACGATGGCGCGAACGGTGGAGATTCAGCGGTTTTCAACGGCGTTGTTATTAAATTTAACCTCGCGGTATTTATACGCCGGTGAATCCTGTTTCCGGTGCCGTTGTTGCGCCAGATTAAGAGTTGTTTGCACGAAAAAAGTATTCGTTTGCGGGAACGGCGGTGTTCCGTTCGTTTTTACCGAAACGCGGACGAAAATGATTTTCAACTCGGCATTCGTAATGAGGCAACACTGTCGAGATACCGGCTTGTTTGTGATGGTTACATAAGACCGTCGTTAACATTAGAAAGCAAACGAAGCGTGAGCGGTCTTATTGCTCGAACGCAGAATGTGTAACGCAATAGTCGGGCCGTGTACTTCCTATTGACATCTTTTAATGCTTAATATGGAAGCTGTAACGTAACGAAATATTTGTGCAATATGCCAGGCTCGAGGTACTAGATAGAACTAGTTTCGCAAACGAAACGCTTCGCCCGCGAACGTGTCAATCTCTGGGATCGAGGGAACTGTCTTAACGCTTCATTTACCGGTGATTATTCGATAATCTGTTGAAAACCAACGATTAACCCTTAACAGTCGATAGACTTCATGATAAAGAAATGTAAACAATTTTATCTTCATTTTTATTTCTTTCATTCCCTGCGGTTTGACATATATTCCCTTTTTCTTATGTTTAAGGTTACGTCAATGTTTTCTCTGCGTTTAATAGCTTAATTGATAGCTGAGAATGTCTCAATTCGTTTCTCAGTGGTTACGGCAATTGGAATTGTGAATTAGCGAGACGTTTAGGGCAATACAGTTGAATAATTTCTTTTAGAATTACTTGAAAGAACGTTCTTTGTGTTCCTTTTTTTCGTCACTACGCTCATCGCAGGGGTCGTTCATAAATTTCTGGTAGGCGAGGTACTGAAAAGTCCGACGGAGAAAAAGGGGTCGCAGGCAAGGAACGAAAACAAGCGGAAAGAACGCTTAATTAACGCGGCTCTCGAAAGCAATCCTTCGCAAAATCAACATTCGTATTTACGAGCGCACGGTGTCGTAAGAGAGTCCCTCCGTGATAGACTGAATGTAAACAGAAGAATTGATTTAGAAGAACGTTAGTTCAAGGTTGCGCGATAACAAAGGATTATCGCTAATATCGAGAGGAGTTGCTCGATAGATAAACCGGCAACGATTGGCGCTACCTCTGTAGCGAACGCGACATTGAATTTTCGTATTCGTCAGCGGGTGGAATCGATTTCAATATTTTCGTTGGTCGAACGTTTATCGTTCTGTTTTATCATTTTAGATAATTTAATCTTCAGTGTGTAAAAAATAAGATAGTGAGGAGTACAACGTAGTGTTCGAACTTGAACGCGGAGAGCTGGTTTTAGTTCGACTGCCGATTCGTTTGATAGTATTTACCGGTTTACCGTAATTACAATTATTTGACTGATTATGGTAGACATAGGTTATTACAAAGTGCTAGTACGTTTAACGTTAAAATCGATCTCGAACATACGAGCTGTGTTTAAGATATCGAATGTCACGATCGGTACCAGAAGGAACGAACCATTTTCGGGGAGTCAATTCTCACGGTCGATCCGGCGAGCATTTTCCGAGGTATTAAATCTCACGATCTGTTCCGAATAAGTAAGCGATTTTCAAGGTGTTCAGTGTCACGAGCGATCCTCGGGGCACTGAATCTCACGTCCGGTCGTGAAAGAGCAAGCTCGTAACATTATACAGTGAATTACAACCTATATTCGCTAATATCGTCGGTTTCGAAGTTCCTCGGGACTAGCGAGCGATCTTCGAGGCGTAAAACCTTTTGTGCTCATCTTGAACGAGACTTTTTCAGGATGCATTCGTCATTTATTAAAATTACCCATTTCAAAGTTTTTATTTTACTGAAGCTATGAAGATTCTCTTACGATTAAGCACATTCGCGATCGTTCATTCTGTCGATCCCTCTTGGAATTCACGCAAGAACCATTTCGGATTTCTTCTTTGAAAATTATAGTGAATATTAAAACACGCTAAATATACGAATTTTGTACTAAACATACAAATTTTCTAGGAAATTACTAGATCAATCGATTCGGTAACGCATCAACTAAAATGTAATCGAAATTTCACTAAGTCCATTTTTGCGATTTCTATAAGAGAATTAGAAACAGTCTGTTTCTCTGGCAGTTCCAGCGTTGATCGAGGTTCGATTCGGTCCACGCGTCGCGTCGGACAATAAATTTCTCGACGGAAGCTTCGATCTTACATAATCCCGTCTTCCCCCGGCTAATCTGCATGCGCGTTTACTGGAAAACAATAAGCGAGTACGAAGTTGACTGCCGCGTACTTACACAGGTACCATCTGCCCGGCACGTTTTCCGGTATAAATAGAACTAAGCACAATGGTTGGAAGGACATCGACGAGTGTTCGGTTAAATTCGTGGCTCGCCATTGTTCATCGGTACAATACGAATAATTTATACATGAGCCGCGTGAAACAAATTAACGGCGGATCCTCGCGGTGTGTTCGACGCGACCGAAACGTTGAAACGAGCACACGAATATCGTCCATTGTCGGTTATTACACCGCGGATTTCAATAATATTTTCCACGCGCTCTGTAATCCAGATAACGTCGATAAAGGTTATACAACAACGGTTCACAACTTGTGCGTACCGTGAACGAAAAACCTGTTAACCCTTTGAACTCTGTAGTCTCCGATATTGCACCACTTACAGTATTAAATATTTTAATGAATCTTTAAGAAGCTTCACAAATTTTGTACTGAGGAGAATAAAAGATATAAGAAATGTTGCAACATTGTTAATTTTCGTTAGGGATATTGTAAAAATTGATTACAGTTGCCGATAGATCACAACAGTTTCAAATACAGTTTCTGAATCCTTTTAGTTTAGACTTAGAAACGAATACCGTGCCTCCCCATTCGATCGATTATAAACCTGTTCTAAGTTTCTACGTTTCCCTGTCGTTCGACTTGTGCGGATCATATAAAATCGTCGAAAGTAACAGCGAGTTCGAGCACTGCGCACTCGTGGAACGTTTTCCAAAGGAAAATAGTAGCTTGATTACATATTGATTAGGCAATAAGGGAAACGGTTGAGAACCGCTGTTACACACCATTCCAATTATTCCCAGTTATTAAAAGTTCTTATTTGCAAAAGAACTCGCGGTCTGCCCTGTTGTCGTTGCCGTAATTTTTCAGGAATCTCCGGTTTCCAGGAAATGAAATTGGGATTTTTCCTCGGTCTCGAAACCTATCCTCGCCGATTCGCCGTTGATTTTCATTATTTAACGCGGTCTCGCGTTGCCGCGCGGTTTTGTCGGACACCGGTGGCTATCGTGTTGCACACGTGTGTTGCGCGTCAGTCCGTAATAAAAAATTGATGTTCGAAACGGTAAACGGCAGCGTCTCGAAAGTGAAAACGCGCGGCTTGTCCCGTTTCGATCCGCGAAACCGCAGGAGCAATTTCGCGGAATCGACTCCTCCCCTCTTCCGATTCGCTCTCCGATCTGTCCGTGATGTACTAACCATCGTAGAATTTCCCAAGGCAAATTAAATAGTAACATTTCAAAATGATTAAATATACATCTCTCGCTGTCGAACGCCGCCGTAATGGAGACTTCGAGCATCGATGTCTAAATTTGAAAGCTGCAAATGGATAATTTAATGATTCAAATATCGAGAAACTGATCCGCAGTTTTCCTCTTTTCTAGTATTTAAGACTCCGATGCATAATTCAGATTGATAATGGAAACTTTTCAAAAGTTTCCGAAATTCCCGTCCGCGAAAGGTTAAAAACAACCTTGTTTTGCTCTGTTACTGTTCGAACATTGAAAAAACGGTTGTTATACCAGACACCTTTGACATCGAACATCAAAGCTCACTCCGATATTCAATCAGTAAATAAATTACTTGCATTAGCAGAACATTCTACTTGACGCATGGCAAGTTTCAAGTAATTTACATTAACGGTTCATATGTCGCACTACATTAATCATGGAACTCGCGCAAAAAGTGCATCTGCATTTACGATGCGTGGTGTTGTTAAGCCTCGAGCGATCGGTCAACTGTTAAGTAACGCCGAGCACCTGAAAACGAGCAGGAATTCGATTTAAACGTTCGTAGGGACTAAACAAGTTTTCTTTTTTTGTTTACCTTTATTTCGTAGCCAGTTATTTCACCGTTGGAAAAGTGCCGTACGCTTAGTGTTACATTGCTGACCGGTCATTTTACACAAAAGCCATTCCGTGAAAAAGTCAAAGTGAAACAATCTAAATAAACTTCAACATACTTTATAAATAATGAATTGGATTGAAACTTTCGGCATATCTTGTATATAACTTCGTATATTTTGCTTTTGTAATATTCTATATCGCTCTGCGTTTCAAAAAGTGAAATAGCTAATGCAAGTGCAAGCACAAGTTAACTCGTGACCGGTCAACAACGTGTTGAAGAATTATGAATACACTTAGCAAGAAAGTATGTTCCAACTGCAAAGGATTAATTTAAAGTAGATTATCCTTAAAGAGAAAAAAGGAAAGGGTCGAAAGCGAAAGGTCACAGGTAAATTACATACACCTGACCCTCGATTTACGCGAAATTAGAACACTTCAGCAGTTTTCACTTGTGATCAGAATTCAGTAACGCCGAAAGTCCTGCTTCTCTTTCTCAAGTGTCATTATTACTTCTTTTGTCCGGCTAGATGAAGTAAACATGCATGTCTAAAACTTCTACCAGCTTCTCTCCCCAATATTTTGTTTCCTCTCGTACCGACGAACTCTTCGAGTTCTCCTTTCGCGATTTTCATTCGTAAAACGAATCCGCGCGAAACGAATTGCGTATTCCATGGGAGCGAACAACGCGTATCGATTGTTGTCGATCCTCTCGCGGATTTCCCTCGATCCCCGGTGGATCGTTGCGACAGCCGCGATCACGTTTGGAAAACGTGAGAACACGCGACCCGGGAAACAACGACGGTCTCGCGGTTAGCGTCTATTAAATGTCCATCGAACGGCGTGTACTACTAGCGCGTTCGTATTGATTTGTTGCGAATTTATATTTAGACACCGCCGCGAACTTACCTTGGAACGAGTTATTTATCCTTCGTCGTTTCCCCTCCGTCACGTTGGCCGGCCGAGGCGCTAGCTAGCTCGCTCGCTCGTGGAAACGCGTTTCGAGGGACGCTCTTTCATCGCTCGCGTTTATCCGTGGCGGATATCCGCGAATCGACCGTTTCCATCGCAGTCGAAGACCTTCGTGGCGTGTATCGGTCAACACGTGTGTCTCGCTTTTGGCTCTCGATCGATTTCCTTGTCCGTTTCGATCGTCGGCTAACTAGAACTACCAGCTGGGGCGAAGTGACCCATTCGTTGATTGTTTCTTTTGTGATTACTGGAATGGTACGAATGCCTCTTTGGAAAATGATTAAAGAAGCTGGTTAACTAATACCTAAACTGAAATATAATTGAAATCTTAATAAATTTAAGGTTTTAGCTTTTATAAAGACATTTTAAAGAGACGGTGTGCTCGGTAGTTCGTGTTAACGCGTCGACTGCTGTGTTCACCGGTGATCGATACTTCTGAATCGCTTGAAAACAATTGTCGGGTAATTTCGAGGTGGATGGCCGGTTCAATTATAATGCAATTACGATTGATGTGTTGTCATCTGTAATTTCTCGATTGTTTTGAGAAAGTAATTGAAATTTATTTAGAAATCGAGTCTCGAAGTTCGAAGGTTTCAAAGGAAATATGGCCACTCAGGGATTAGTCTAATCTGTAGGGTGCTCGATTAACATGTTGACACGATCATCCATATCCAAGTTACTTGAAAACAATTGCAAAAAGGAAACTGATGTCGAGTTAAAATGTTTAGTAACGCGAGTAACTAAATGTATAACTTAAGGACTACGATATCAAATCATCAAGAATTAATTTTGATGCTGTTTCAAATTCCTTAACTTGAAACGCTGAAGATATTCGTAGTTAATGCATCAAATGCAATTGTTAGTCGCACGATTTCATAATGTCATCTTATAACCCCGCTTCAGGTTATTCTACACGCAAAACCGAGTCAAAAGGTAAAACAAAATTTGCGTTGGGTGGTCTTCGAGAAAATCACGTTCAAAGGTTCGTCGAGCATCGGCGTCTACAATAAGTAGAAACGGCTAGCCACGAGCAGACGCTGGTCGATCGGCGTTCAGCAGAGATCGTGCTCGAGCAAACTTCGAACTTGCTTTCCTCGAAAACTGGGCGTCGAACGAACGAATTTTGTTGTTTCTTATCGCCTTAAATTCCCGTGCAGAAACTGGCTCGAACAATCTTATTATTATTTATAGTCGACCGAGTGTTTTAAGAACGACTTTTTGTAACCTTTCGTTCCGACGAACGAGTCAGACCTTTTTCCCCCCTTTATCCCGGCTTAATTAAGGTTGCGTACACATGAAACATTGCCCCGCACGTGTACCGGTACACGTGCACGATTTACCTGGCGACGAGGCGACGGGAGGAATGCGTGTAACGCGGCCCAGTACCGTACCAAATAACGGTCGTGCCACGGCGAGCCGGCAGTGCGCGTCCGTTTTCAGTGTTTTCTCGAAGGGGCGCCGCTTCGACGCCATTAGCGCTGGAATTATCAATCGGTCGGATCGCGTAGGTAGCACTTAAGCCTTAAAATGATGAGTGGGGTCCTATAGGGAGCCCAGAATGTATTTTTTCTTAATAATTTTTTGTAATTTTTCATATTTTATGTATTTTCTCCTGGAGACCCTAGTATGTTTACAGCTGAAAATAAAATAACGGCAATGTATTTAGAATAGATAAATCGTCCACGATACTTGACGATGAAAAAAGAGAAAATACATAAAATATGAAAAATTACAAAAAATTACAAAATTATTAAGGAAAAATACTTTCTGGGCTCCCTATAGAACCCCACTCAACATTTTAAGGGTTAAGCGTTCTCTTGTTGAACACTAGGTTTTCGAATTCGAATTTTATAAACATTATTTGCTTGTTTACGTTAAATGGAAGGAATTGAGTTTTGTAAACATCATTTGCTTGTTTACCTTAAATGGAAGGAATTGAGTTTTATAAACATCATTTGCTTGTTTACCTTAAATGGAAGGAATTGAGTTTTGTAAACATCATTTGGTATGTTTACGTCAATTCGAGGGAACCGAATTTTATAAACATCATTCGCTTGTTTACGCTAAATGGAAGGAATTGAGTTTTATAAACATCATTCGCTTGTTTAGGTTAAATGGAAGGAATCGAATTTTATGAACACCATTAGGTAAATGTTTCTTTGCAAGAAAGATGCAACTACAGTGTGAACGTATCCCAATCGTCTGTTTCTAAACTAATTTCCAAGATCTAAATGAACCACCCTAATTTTTCTGATAGAATGAACTGTACGATGAATATCCGTACACCTAATGCAAGTTTTGTGGTTTCTCAATTATCTGAGGGATCATTCACTCAAATTTCAGTGATCTCGGTCATTTAACGACGCAAGTAATTTGGCAAATTACGAACACTGGGTTCAAGTGCTCGATAGTTTGACTTACATCTTATAATTTTCGGTAATAATCGAGTTAACAACTCCTCGGAGCATACGTGTCTTTTTAGTAATTATAAAAAAGAAGGTTCGAAGTGGGTTGTTCTGACTTGTATGGTAATTCTAGCAGTAGAAATTACGCCGGAAACATGATATGAAATCGTGTCACGCCGGAATTAAGCTTTCCGCGCGTGGTAGATCCCGTTCTTTTTTTTTCGTGTGAATCGTACCACTTTCACGATTAACCCTCCGCGACCCTGGTTTAACCGCGGGACTAAATGGCTAGATCATCGTGCGCTAGCCGCGTTTATCTGTACGCGAACCGTTAATGCTCGGGCGGTGAGAGATGTTTCTAAAATGAACGATTAAAAAAGTAAAATACACGAAAAGTAAAAATGAAGAGGAGATGTTAATGGCCTGGAAGGGAAAGTGGAATGCGCATTGTGCAAAAGCCGAGGTACGATTATGCGCGGCCATTAACCTAACCTGAAATTAATTATCTGAATGTTTTATTTACACGGAAGAGAACACCGCGGATTCCGGTATTTTTTATCGCGCGCCCCGTTTCAAGCTGAATATGCGGTTACACGTTCGTAACTTAGTCAGTACAAGTAGATATTCACGTTTTTTCAATTAACACTGTAATAACGATGGTCGCCATTTTGGCAACGTGCAGCTTTTGTGTTTAGAGTGGAAAGGTTACGAAGAAATCGTTTAATTTTTAATTAATCCTTTATTATTTTGCACTAGAACTAAGATTAATTCTAATAGAAATGTTAATTCTCTTATTCTACAATAATTGATAACATAGAAGTATTAAATATCCGAAGTTATTTAAAATATTAATAGTTTCACCCATCGAATGCAACATCAGCGAGAACTTTAAAAAAACGTGCTCTTATAATCTAGGAACTAAGATTAATTGTAATAAAAATAATTTTCTTATTCTACAATAATCGATAACATAGTAGTATTAACTATGCGACGTTATTTAAAATATTAATAGTTTTACCAATTCAATGCAACGACCATCACCGAGAACTTTAAAAAAACGTGCTCTTATAATCTAGGAACTAAGAGTAATTCTAATAAAAATAATTTTCTTATTCTAAAATAATTGATAACATAAAGGTATTATTATTATTATTATTATTATAATATTATATATCACCAATTCAATGCAACGAACATGAGCGAAAACTTTAAAAAAATGTGCTCTTATAATCGTTGAGGGTATCTTCATGCCAGGCGTATTAAATACTCACCAGTTCCAGTATTATAAGATCCAACGTACACTTCAGCATCGTGACAAGGGAAAGGCTGTTTAATACTTGAAAGGTCTTCCACCGTGAAGGGTTTAAATCCCTACGCAAGCCCCCAACGTTCCTTGAATTCGTAAAGACAGAAATCGTGACCTTTGCGCTCCCCGCCATACCGTTAGTCGCTTCCACTCCGCCGGAGTTGGCCACTGACTCGATTGATCCCTGAATTATGGTAATGAGTCGTGTCGGATCGTGTCACGAGTGGCGGATCCGTTTTAATACATTATCTGCCGGCAGATATCGAACAGTTTACCGAGAATTGATAATCAATCAATGCCTAAGGGTATCTTAATCAAACTTCGAATAGCATTAGCGATCACAATTCGATATATACGAATCATATTGGTTAACGTGATTAATTATTAATAGTCTATCTATGTGTTACGTATGATATGTGTATGTCAATCAAAGCCTTAGGATTTCCTAATCAAACTTTCAATGTCAATAGCAGCTGCAATTCTGCACGCACGTGTTTAACGCTTAGCAACCAATTGCGATCTCCCACTTTTCCCTTAGCAACGCATTCTTGCATTCGAGTTATTTACAATTTGTCAGATATCTTTTTTGTTTTTCTAAAGCTCTTGATAAAATCAGTTAAATAAGTTCAATTGATAATGAGAAAGGTTGTTCATAGTCCTTTTCAGGCGGTTGCCCAAGTGCCAAGATAATCTAATTATTGGGAGACTATTGTTCGAGGAAAACCGTCGGGCCACTTTTTAATAAAAGATAACGAGCGATCGGAGAGCCTATTAATAGCTGTCCGGTAGATAAAGTGTTAAATATTTAATCCGTCGGTCGAGGTGTTCGTCCACGAATCTAACTGCGCCGCTTTTGTCCCATTCACGCGCCTCCCAGGAAGGAGCAGCTCACCTTTGAACAGCTTTGAGATAGACGACCGTGTTCCCTGCACGCGTGTGGCGTATCGATTAACGCTGCGACTGCCAGCCGGTTGGATTGCATATGTATTCTCTTATATGAATTACAAAAGTGCGTTTATTCAAATCTTGATTGATTTATATTTTGTAATGTACATTGATCGACCAGTTTGTTTAATGATTCCTCGGAGGATGTGTTTCTCTTGAGACGATTAGGAAAGAAGAAGTCGAGATTTTGAAGTCTTTAGCATTCGTTTCGGTAACTTAACGAAAATTTGGACACCCCAGATGGATTTCCTTTAACCCCTTCTCTTATAACTTCGCGTCAGACTGAAACTTTCAACCAAATTCGAAGAATCCAAATGTTTTTGTTTCATAACACGGATTAATCATAAAATTCTTGTCTTCTTCTGCTAAATTATAAAGGATGAAATAGTTTCATCAAGCACAGCTGCGAAAGAAGTCATAAGACAAGGGGTTATTTATTTTCCTCCACTTTCGCCGTGTCCTGTTTTTGTCCTCGCGCAAATGAGACGATCTGCCGCTCGTAATCGGTGTCGTAATACCTTATCGGTTTCCTTATTTCCTTCGCCCTTGCATTTTTTTGCAATTTCGATTCGTTATCACGCCGGGGCGTCCTCGCTCGGACAATAAACACATCGTCGCAGCGGTTACGTCGGTATCGGAGTGCTTCCGTAAAATTTACGACGTTCGGGGAACGAGGTGAGGGCTTCTCGGATTAGCGGAACCTTAACCGGGGACGTTGGAGAACGTTAATCCGTGGTGGGCGAGTTTCTCATTCCATTTCGATCAACTTGCCTAGGCCTACCTTTTCATCGCGTTTCTTTATAGTCGATCTATGCGTATAAACGTTCTAATGATAAAATGAAGCTGAAAAATGACAGAGCCTCGAGTGTTCCGCTCCGTAACCGCAGGTATTCGTCGAACATCGCGGAAAGAAAACAGCGACCGAAGCTCTACGAGCGCTGATCCGATGGAAGAAGCGATCGCTAATCCGAGGAGGTCCATAAAATCATCGTAAAACCGTGTGTCACTGCGCAGAGGACTCGTTTCAGTCGGTTACTTCGAGTTTCATGGCTGCGGGGATCGAATTAACGCTGATCGCGGCGAAGTTGCCGGAAAACTTCGATTTCCGGCGGTTGTTTGATATATAGCTCGACGATGGGATTGCATTACCTAGGCGCCACGTGTTTGTCGGCACACGTTGCGACGCGAAAAAACTCGCGAAACGCCCGTGAAAACTGGACACCTTCCGTTTTCCCCCTGGCATTCCGCGTTTTCACCTTTTACTTTTCTAAAAGCCTTTTCCCTTTGCCCGCGCGAAACAATTCTCTCTCTGTTTCCCCATATTTTCCTCTGTTATTCCCCCGTTCCTCCCTATTCTCCTCTTGCTCTTTCACTTTCCTCGACTTTCGGCCCGCGCGTCCCCTTTGTTCCGCGAGATCCTTTCAAAAGCTCGACGCCGCGATCTGAAAAAATCCAGTGGCGCGTGGAAGAGAGCTGTTCCTCCTGCCCTCCCCGCGAGCCTCCCGACGAGTCCTCTCGCGACGAGAGAAAGAGAGGAACGAGATCGTTGCATTCACGGCCGAGGAGAAAACTGTGCTCGCACTTTGCACTTCGTTCCTGCCCGCGAGTATGTTAATTCGAGCCGCGGCTATGTACTTCTGTGCGTGAAAACTCGGTTCAGAAGTCGATTCAGAAGTAGGAGACCGATCCTTGAAATCGGGGAACGACGTACTATCAGTGAGATCATCGGCGAGGCGTTATTTCGTTCTATTGGGATCTATAGTTGAAACTGTATTAACGATCGACGTCATCTAGGAACGTCCTAAATATAGAGAAGCTTCAAGAATTGCCTTATTAACAACTAAATGAGAACTTCTGAATTTTTCTATTATCTTGTAACATTTTAGTTTAGAAAAGATATAAGTATAAAGCAGGTTACAGTTCACCCAGAAATATTTAGTGTTCACTTAATAGTTATTAACACTAGAACTACCGAGCATTTAATACGATTAATACGCAGTTCCTATAAAAATTGTAACAATAGATTATTTTCAGTTTCTTCAGACGTTCATTATAGTACTCCAGTGAAACTATTTATTTTTAGAATCATTTCGAATATTCAATGCTTCGAAGATATCAATAATTGCTAAACAAAAAAATCGAAACCAGTCATTTTGACTGGTACGGTAGTTCTAGTGTTAAATAGTTGTTTATAGAAAGGAAGTTCTTTACTATTGATTCTGTTATAAGTGATCAGTACTCTGTTTATTAAACAGTTGTTTATAGAAAAAAACTCTTTACTATTGATTCTGTTAGAATCAAGAAACAAATTTTCTGAAGTTTCTCTGTATTCAGAGCGTTTCTAGGTGAAGATCCTCCTTAAGCGATCTACCTAATTGCAAGAAGCAATTGCCCTTTGAATATATTATTCTGTTCTCGCGGTCTTCATGAATAGGTACAATTAATACAAAAGTTCGAGATTGTCCATCGATATCAGAGCAGACGGATCTCAGCGAGCAATCGATACCTCGTCTTCGGTGCAACGGCTGTAACTACCGCGCGATAATGGGGACAAGATGGTCGCAGCAAGGCACAAATGGGTCAATAGAGAGACCGAAAATGTAATTCTCACTCGAACAATACGATCTCCGCCGCGATTCCCCCGTAAACGTTCGCGTCGCGCTCAACAGTCGACTCGATTAGCGTTCAAAAATGAATTAGCGGTGCGCGATTAACACTGGAACTGCAAAAACGATTTCTTCTTCTCAACTGCCGGTTTCTCCGGATTACTTCTTGTACGATCATCGGAAAGATAACAGGTGCTTCTCCGAGAAATTACTCGGAAGGTTAATTTACCAACGTGCAAAGTGAATTACAAGTTAACACCAAAGGCACCACGACCGGTCACACAACCGGTTTTAAAATTTGATTTAAAATTCTGCGTTCTTCGTTCAGTGAATATTCAATAAATCCCTGTATTATTCTTCCAATTGGCTTCTCAATTTTTCTCGTACCATCTGTTTCCGTTTCCAATAAGGAGAATTGATCGTTTAACTCGTTTGCCTTCGTTTTATAACAAGTCATTCGATTAATTACAGTAAGTATAGGTATGTACAAAGTGTCGGTACGTTTAGTGTTACTACAATTTATTTTTCAACTATGATCGACATAACTACTTCGCCATCAATGATTCATTGAAAAGAGAGACAAACTTTAGGTATATTCTATGCCTGTGTTCGCTTGAAATTATAATAATTGATAACAAAAGGATAATATTTCATTCGTATTCACAATAATTGACTAACATTTATATTTGTTAAGTCCTGCTTGAAACCTTCACGAGTCTCGCACGTTATTATAAGTCAAACGGTTAAAGTTTCTATGGAATAATTGACTGAAACTCCTTGAGTTTCTATGAAATAATTGAAGAAAGTCAATTAACTGGTCGTCGTAGCGTTAATTCGATGCCGATGATGAAAAAATCGGGAGGAGCGAGGGGGTTGGCCGCGTTTCAAAGAACTGCAAATCAAGGGAAAGTGTTGCGCGGACCGTGGCAGGGTGAGGGGAGGGGGGCACCGCGAGAGAGCTCATAAAAAATTGAACCGGTGCTTCGGGTTAAACGGTTCAGCAGCAGCCCTCGAGAGTAGTCGCGGAAGTTCCGCTTTTGTCTGACCCAGATGGTCGACATTCACTGGCTATTTCGTAACGGGACCGACTACTTTCTTTCTGCTCGACGAAAGCCTGTACTACACGTGCATTTAACGTGCCACGCTGCCTCCATTCACGTATTTATTCGCGACACTGTGCCCGACAGCCTATTAAACGCTACGAAGCCGGCGTCGACAAAGGATTTCACGATTAAGCGGAACGAACGAAAAAGAGGAGCGATATTAGCGCGATATTATCGAACTCGTTTCGCGAGCGAATAATCCGTCTCTGCGATCGCTCGAGAATGAACCCTTTGCACTCGGAAGTATTTCGTTGGAAATATTTAACATTGTATAACTAGGCAGACGATGTTTTTTGAAACTGACTCAAGGATAAATCACAAGTGAATTGAGAAACAAAGCGTTTTTATCCCAATGTTTTAGGTATCGAGGCATTGTACACAGTTTGATATTAACACTAGAACTACCGAGCGTTTAATACGATTGATATGTAATCTATAAAAATTGTAACAATAGATTATTTTCTGTTTCTTTGGATATTCATCGTAGTACTCAAGTGAAGTTATTTATTTCCAAAATCATTTCAAGTATTCAATGCTTTTAAGATGTTAATAGTTGTGAAACAAACAAATCGAAACCAGTCATTTCGACTGATACGTAGTTCTAGTGTTAAATATCGAATTTGAAGGGTTAACCCTTTGCACTCGAAGGTTTTTCAGTTTTAATATTCTGTACTTCCTAATTAGATGTAGACAAGATTCTTTAAAATGAACTTGACAAGAAATCATACATAAATTAGTTAACAAAGCTTTTCTTTCAATATTTCACGTATCGATGCAGTATACAAAGGTTGATGATAAATTCCAAAGTTTATCATTTTTCTGTATCAAATCACCTGGCGACTGGGAGTCGCCTCTCGAGTGCAAAGGGTTAATATTATATTTCTTCCATTTTGCGTCTTTTACTGTACGAAATCGCGCGACATTCAACGTGTTAATGCTAGTTTTAACCCTTTGCGCTCGGAAGTATTTCGCTAGATACATTTAACATTTTCTAACCAGGCAAAGACGATGTTTTTTAGAGGAACTCAAAGAGAAATCACAAGTAAATTGAGAAACAAAGCATTTTTATCCCAATATTTTAGGTATCGAGGCATTATATAAAGTTCAATATTAAATATCAAATTTGATAGTTCTACTGCATCAAATCAAGTGGTGACTGAGTCACCCGTCGAGTGCAAAGGGTTAAAAGGTTGGAATGGAGGACTAAGAATTAATTTGAAAGACAACGTTCGGTCGTTTGTAGTCGAAAGTTTTTCACTAGAAATATTCAATATTTTCCTATGAGATACACGACACCCTTTGAAGCTAACTAATGAGAATGCACGTACATTAAGAGACAAAGCTGTTTGATTCCAATCCTTCAGATATTGAGGAATTTATAATTCATATCAAATGAAACGGTGATCGAGAGTCGCTCCTCGACTGCAAAGGCTCAAGTGAAGATTTCTAGCTCAGTTGAACGCAGAGCAATATTATTCAATGCACACGAATCGAAGCGCAAGAGTTGCCATTGTATAATAAATTCAACGTCCACCGATGAGAACTGTAAAGCAAGAAGCTAGCCGCGAAGACGGTCTTTTATTCGGTAACCTTTCAGCGAATAACAATGAACGCGCAGATAGCAATAAATCTGAGAGATATCGGTGCACACTCGAGTGCAACATTCGACGTACAAAAAAACACCGCGGAGGATTGAATAATGGTTCGCCGTAAGTCATTCATATTGATTAGGAAAGCGGTGAATGGCATTGTCTTAGCGATGCCACGATATCGCCGCGAATTATTGTTACAAGTAATTATTAAAATCGCCTCGGTGCAATGTCGAAACAATGGGACGTTCATGTGAGCAAATAAGTGTACCGATGTAATTAATAGTCACGCGTAACGTGACGTAACGACGCGTCGCTTAATATTTCCAATGGCGGACCATTTCGTTGCCGTTTATTGCCCAACGCGCGCGCGGCTCGCTGCGAACGACACGTCGAATTTTGTACGCGCACGTGTTTTTTTTTTTCGTTCTGAATATTCATCGGCAGCTGTTGCCAAGCGAATCAATTGCATTCGACGTCGGGTGTTCACGTGGAACGGGAAAAACACGTTAACTCGCAGCCGCAGGTTTCATTCTCGATCGATTCACGGCCGATCCCTGTCATAGACGTTGATCTCCGTTTATGATCGTCCCCGTCTGCCTAGGAAATGCATCAATCTTCGCAGTAAATTAAAAATCGTTGTTTAACGCCTTACGATATCGCGTCGGGCTCGTGGTTCAACAAATATAAATGCCATTCGGTTAGTTTAAAGTTTAAACGAAACATTATTCTTCTTGTTAGTAATTTCTCTAGTTTCGAGTGAATCTAGACGTACAAACGAATTGTTTGTTTCACCAGCGCATTAACACGTTCCGTTTTTTAAATAAAATATTAAGTTATATTCAAGTTTCTTTTAATTTTATATATTTTGATATCATTTCTTGATGTTTTCGGTGCTTCGTAACGTATACAGTTATTCTTGACCATGTGTCCCTTAAAAGTATTTTGTTACAAAAATTAATGTGTACCACATGTACGCGTGGCACTGAACGTGTTAACGATAAATAGTTCAAATAAGTGCACTGCGAAATTAAATCATAGGGCAAGAGGTTAACACGTCGACTGCCACGAGAGTTTCAAGCGTTTCGCATCGTTATACTTATTCTCGCATAACGAATGCTATTAGAAATCATTGTTACTGATTTCGTATCACAGTACTCGTATCGCGCTGTTATCTAGCTACTTTCAGGTTACCAAATATTGTTTGGTATCCAATGATCGGCAACCACCGCGGCAGTCAACCTGTTAATTGAAAGAAAAATATTTTATTTGCTTGAAATATTTGCCGCGCGTTCGCGGAACTCTGTTCTCAATTTATCGATCCTGGGTGTAGCTTATAGTTTCGATGTTCGGTCATAAAGGATGGTTGTTGTATTGATTCCCGCCTACAGAATTACTTTCGTATCGACTCTCGATATTGAAATTTTCGATTTTCAGTGTGCCAAACGCATCGATTTTCTATTATATTCTATTGTAGAGAGATCATTCGATGACTAGGCTAAGTTCAATTCATCGATCGATTTTCATTATTCTCGGCTAATTTCCTGCTTTCATCTCCTAATTTCTATTTCCGATCAGCGATTCGCTATAGAATTAACCCTCTATAGGCTCGTGTGACTTTGAAGTCACACGTCAATATACCGGGTTAAATTTATTTAATTTTTTATTGCAAAATGCCGAACGACATTAAATAATTAATTAACTTAAACTTTTCTACACACGGGCATTTACGTTCAATGTCATTGTAACTTCAAAGTTACAAAATATATTCGTTTCAATAAAATGATTAAAACTACTAAATACATTGTTAATTTGTGTTTATATGTTGACATTTATTAATTTCATACTGCATAAATTTTATTGTAATGACGAAACAAAATTTGGCCCATAGAGGGTTAACTAGAAAAACATCTTTAGCCTGTACCGTTCCGATGGACACCAAGTTATCTCCCAGCTGTAGTCGCGAGGATCCTCTCTTACGAGTTCCTGGCTCCATTGATTCCTGGTTACGTTCGCAGTTAGCTTCTTGTACAGTTACGTTGGTTTCCAACCGAAATAACTATCGGTCTTATGGATTTATGGTCACGTTGATTTCCAATTGAGGGAGTGCACAGTCACGTTGGCTTCCTGCCGCACAAATTATAGTCACGTTGGTTTCCCGTTACCGTAGGTTTTCGGTAAGGCTTCGGCGATAGTGCTTTATTGTCGGGGGATCTTCGTTCGCATAATCCCCGGTTACGTTGACCTGTAATTCCCGTGATACACCGAATTCGCGATAACTTTTCCCCACAAATCTTTTCTCCTTGTTATCGCCGATTTATCGAGCAAATTTTGCGCGGTCACGCGAGCGTTGGCCGAGTATAATTAATATCTCGTCAATCCTCATCCGTGTCAGGGGATGATATTCTCAACTGAAAAATATGAAGAACCTGTTTTAGTAATAATATACACTAACAGCTCTATTTTGTACGCTTGCTCCGCATATATTAAAATTCCAGTTACGAAACGATAAGAAAAACGAGAGAACACCTTTCAAGGAATCACAGGAAGCAAGTTCTGGAACTACCTGTTGAACCGAGTGTTCCTAATTCTATACAAATTCTAATGTACTCATCGTAATTTCGATTGGTTCGTATTTCAGTTCGCGTTATTGGTAAATCAATTATTCGGTGATTTCTCAGATAAAACCATTTATGTCTCATCGATAATTATGAAAGAAGAAATCCAAAATGGTTCGCTTTCAATCACATTGGCAGCGTTGAAGAGCTTGATTTCCCTTAAAACCTATTATACATCGTTGCTTCCGTCTACAGCTTAATATCCCCCGCAATCAGAGGGCTGCAAGGATCGCTTTCAGCGATCAGAAATCGATCGAAGTTTTCGCCTCGGTCTCTAAAAGGGTTTCCTCGTGAAACGAACACGCGGGGGTCCTTCTCGCTTGTCCCCGGCCCTGACTGCCAGCCGAGAATCCATGTCAAGGTAGTAAAAGCGACCACGAACGAACTCAAGTATCACCGACGCAACTGTGTAACCCACACACACACGGTTACCTGTTCCCTCTATGTGTATCTAGATTACTAGCGCGAGACAGAGTGGATTCGAATGTCTTACGACCCACTTGTCGTTCGAGTTTTCACGGTTTTCGGGGAAACGGCGTTCCTGTTGCCGTTCAAAATTATCTCTCGTCTATTTTTAAACGTTCCACACCGACGCCGCGTCTCCCTTTCCACGGCCCCCGACGGGCCACGGCGAAAACAAAGGCGAGAGACACGATCCGGCGCTGCGTTTGCCGTCACCGACGTCGATTTCACGGCGGAATCGTCGATACCGGACAGACTAATTGTAATTTCAGAATATCTGATACCCAGACAAGGTCGGCGGAAGGTGATCGCGGAAACGATACTCTTCCCAGCTGCTCTGCCATTCGAGTCTTCTGATTGACTCCGTTTCAGCCGTGCAAATGCTGGATCACGAAGTTACCGAAATCATCGATTCAGATCCGTAACGAAGGACAACTTGAAGCAATCCACCCAAGTCTAGATTTCTTGAAAATTACATGCACCGTGGATCTTTAATCGAATTGTTTAGAACATGATTAGAGAAATAAGATAACCGACAGATTCTTCAGTTTCAAGTTTCCCGTAAATGCATGGAAGTTATAGCTTGGGTGTCCGAATCTTTGCATTTTTGTAACAATACAACTCGACCAATGCAGTTTAAAGAATCGAAGGTTAAACGAGAACTAGTACGATATTTAGACGCTTGTAATAGAAATTTAGAATCTTAGAACGACGAATCATTCGTTAAATTCTTTCTAAAACTTCGATTCGGGTTCTGTAACCCGAGCGTTCTATTCGTCGAAGTCACCGGATCCAAGATGGCGCCGGTGTTTCTCGCGTCGGAACAGTGGCGTGACGAGAAGAAGGACTCTCTGGCGATTAACGATCCGTCATACCGCGAGCAGATCGCGAAATATCAGCGCGGAATGCCTGATTCGAGGCGACCGCGCGTCCAAAGTTGGATGCACCTGCGACGCCGCTAATATCAGCAGGTGTGCGGCCGCGAATGGGCGACTCGCTTGCATAAATATGCATTGCGGCAGCTGTGTGTTTAAAATCGCGGTAGCGAAAAGAGAATTACGACAAATAAATACACCGTGCCTCGGTGTGTATCGGTCGGTGTCGGGGCACGGCGCTGGCCGAAGGACGATTTAAAAGGACGCTCGGTTTTAATGCGCCGCCATGGTGGTCGGTCTGATATAGACGACGTTGTTTGAAGCTAATCTAACGACGATTCACGCGTAAATTAAGCGACGAAGCTATTTTATTTAAATATTTCACATAGCAATACAAAGTTCAATTTAAAGTACTAAATATTCAGTATAGTTTTGTTATATTAAATCAAGCGGTGACTGAGAGTCACCAGAGTGCAAAGGGTTAATAAATCCACGTTTGTAGTTTTCATGAAGAAATGTTGAAAAGGTTTAAATGCTGGATAGTTCTAGTGTACATTGAAATTATACCGAGAATAATTGGGCGAAATTCAGTTCGCGAATTATCGGGTTGAATTATAGTGCGAAGACCTTATTAATAAAAATACTAACAAATAACTGATTAATATCGAATGTTTATATTCCTCCGTTTTGTAATCACAGCGAAACGAGGATTTGGGTGACTAAATCTATATGCTTTATTTTATATACTCAGTGGAAGGTATTCACGAGCGACAGGTCGTGAAGTTATAAGAATTATTTGTTTAATAGAATATTATTTTATGTAGGGTAGCAAAATAAACAGCACCGATTTATGGAACGGCCCGATACATACCTATTTCTATCGTAAATCTGATAACTGGTTATAAAACGATAGCAACGGATGAAAGGAAACGCAGAATTTTAAATCAACTTTTGAAACCGGTCATTCGGTCGCGGTACTTTTAGTGTTAAGGTTATTGTGATCGAGCTTCTGATACAAAAGAGAAGTATTAATCGAGAATGTTCTTCTCAATCGCAAAGTACCAACCAGGTATTGGAATACAATGAACACGTAGGAAAAATAAATAAATGGCACAATTTCATCTTATCGGAATGTCCCCTATTTTCCTTATAGAAGATAAGACGAGGGTAAAGCTTTGCTAAAGAACTGAAGGCACCCTTAATCCTTGTCAATCTCTTGTCCCACCGAAAGTTTAGGCAACGATGTGGTTGATGAACCCAGTGGGGCCATAAACAGAAGTCCCTGTAGTAGGCCCAGGTCGGCCATAGACCTCGGGTCCAAGATCGTCATCGTTTCGACTAATGTTCAGGTGTGGTCTGAAAGGGAGCTCATTTAGCAGGCAGATGCTTTGCACAGTTAGATAAGCAGGTATTAGTTCCCTGTTGCCACGGTCCCCTTTGTCGGCCCCTAAACCTCTCTTTATGGCCCCCATGGTTTTACCCCAATTTACACATAGTTAGCTGCACATATATCTACCTGCCTACATACTTATTATAGCAAACAGTTCGAAGTTAGTCTTGCTGCGAGTGCTGTCGCGTTATCCAGCGAACTATTTACGAATTTATTCTTAACACTAGATTTACGGAACCCGTCAATTTGACGGATATTGCATTTTTTAATTATTTATTTAGTATCAGTTTAAGTCGATTTTGATTCGTGCAATTATGCGAATGCGCATTGCAATAGTCTGGTTTTGAAATTATAATTTTCGCGAGTTTTCTAGAAACAATAGAATAAAGTTTAGAATAAACGTCCGTGAATCTAGTGTTAAACGTTCGCAGAATTATTCATAAATAATTGAGTAAGCTTAAAAACTGTCTTCAAGTAAGTGAATGATTTAACAAATTCTTTTCAAATATCCGAGTAATTTAAAAAATTGCCAACTTGTCATAGCAATCATTTGAAAGTTAATCTTGCTTCGAGCACTGACGCAACCTTTACAGCGGACGATTTAAAAAAAGGATCGATCCGGCGCCTACACGGTTAGCTCTTTGTCCATTTATTATAGGAAAAAGTTCAAAGTTAATCCTGCTCCGAATGCTGACGCAACTTTTACGGTGAATTATTTAAGAAAACGCTTGCCCCGGTGTACGCACAGTTAACTTTTCTGTATAGCGGAAAATTTATCTTGCGAAGGCTGATGCAACCTTCGCGCAAAGCGATTCAAGAGAAAGAAAAAGAATGTTTCCCCGAACCATCAGACAGCACACATTTCGACTCGGAATGTCCACTTAAAAGGCCACTAAAATTCATTAACGCTCGCGCGACGACCGTTGAACGGGAGTTTTCGTCACTGCCAGCAGAAACAGTGAAAGTCGACCTTTCTCAGTCTGAAACTTATCTTTCCCGAAACCGCTCGATCATCGTTCTCCCCGGGGAACGGCGTTTTTGCGTGGCGGAACAAAAACGGCGAGCACAATCAGAGCAGAAATTCGGGTCTATTTGACCCACTCGCTTTCTCATTTTTTCTCAACGCGGTGTATCGTACGTTCAGTCTTTTTCAGGTGAATCGAGGAGAGAAAAAGATTCGAAGCCACTCGCGAAAGAAACCTGTGTACAGGGTGTCCCGAAAATATACCGCACGCGAATATCGATCAGTCGGGGCAGCGAGTGCAACGACTGCCTTTTGCTGTGGCGCGAAATGACGAAATGTGACGCAATTTGACACAAGCCGAAGTCTTATGGTGTCGAGTCCTTTGACCCTTCGTGCGACGGAAAAGGACACCGGTCCTCTACTCTCCTGTAGGAACTTCGACGGCGATTTGCAAGCGAACTCTTTATTTCAGACTGTTCACACGATGCAATTACGAAAACTTCAAACACTCAGTTTATTTGAGTAGCTAAGTAGTTGATGAATTTTTACAGTTCGTGATATCGTGATTATATGGTATATAGAATTTCATTGTTTCTGAAGTGTCCTCGAATAAATGATTAACACGCTGGTTTATGTTATTTACATATAAACAATTTTCTTGGTGATGTAACGAAGGGACCGAATTCTGTTGGATTTATGAGATACTAGAAAGATAGAGCAATCTTTGTAAAGAATATTCACCTTTCAGTTTCAGCTTTATTAAGAAAATTGCTTCGTAGGAGTTTCGATGAGTTTTTACTTGGCAGTTAAAGTGTTAAGGTGGTATATTCAACTGCACTTGATTTGAGAAACATCGATGCAAGTTCTAAAGTGAAAGACTAAGAACTTTTTGGACCACAGAGGGTTAACCCCTTCTTCAAGGTCAGGTTAAACTCACGAGAACTTTCTTACGTCCTTTTCCATCGAATATATATGAACATGTTGCGATAGTCGAGGCGTATATGTTTGAAACACCCTGTACAGTGGGAATCGGAATTTTTTCAATTACATATCGATTTCGATGAAACCTATAGACATAGTTCTCGAGAAAATACTTGATACGTATTGTTTCTTATCGACCAACATTTGATCAGTTGAAAGCACCTTTGAAAGTATATTGTTTATATCAACTAAACAGCGTAGAAAGGAAATCTAAGTTCTAAAGTGAATAATTAAACAAAATTTCACCTCGAACGAACTTGGAACTTAGTTGAAAAAATAATTCCTTCTTCCCATAGTTTGAAGGAAATCTAAGTTCTTTTGAATGAACTTGGAATTTAATTGAAAAAATAATTCCTTCTTCCCCTAGTTTCAGATTTATAATCTAATTTAAAGTCTAAGTTGTTCTAAGGTGAATAATTGAACAAAATTTCACCTCGAACGTAGATTTCCTTTAAACTATGGAAAGAAGCAATTATCTTTTTCAATTAAATTCCTTCTTCCCCTAGTTTCAGATTTATCATCTAATTTAAAGTCTAAGTTGTTCTAAGGCGAATAATTGAACAAAATTTCATCTCGAATGAACTTAGATTTCCGTTAAACTATGGGAAGAAGGAATTATTTTTTCAATTAAATTCCTTCTTCCCCTAGTTTCAGATTTATTCTACAAAATACATTTCCAACCCTCAATTTTAAGGGATGTTTTCACGCGATCGAAGTGGATGTTGGCCGATAAGGAAAAATACGTGTCAAGTATTTCCTGGAGAACTGTGTCTATAGGTTCCACCGAAATCGGCGTGCGCTGGTTGAAAATGGGTCCCCTCGTGAATGCATAACTCGATCGAACCCGCGGAACTCTGCCTTGACCACTCGCGATTCAATGATTGCGGGGCGCGTTATTGTTTATTTAACGTTACGCCGCGGTGACGATCACAGCCGAGACAAAAGAGCCGCGAGCCGAACGGTTAATCGAACGGGATAATCCCGTCGTATATTCGAAAGTATACGGTCGGAAAGTTCGGCCGATCGAAAGTCCGCGGCTGGTGGCATTCGAATAGAAAGTTCAGTTAACAGTATTTCGATAACCGTGTGTCCCGATGAAAGTCCTAGCTGGCTGGTGTCTTTCTTTCTTTTTTTCGCCTGCCATTTCTTTCTCTTTCGCTAGGCGAACGCCAGAAATAGATTTTCTGGGTCGATTAACCCCTTGCCTTGTAACGTCGAGTCGGAGTTTCTACATTGCGTTTAACGAATATTAATATTACTCGTTTCTTTCCGATCGGAAGGGATTTACAGTGCATTCTTGTTAATATTTCATGGCTGCAGTTAGATGTGCGTCCACTCTGAATATGGGAACTCTTGTTTTAGATACTTGTTAAGGACAAAGTGGTTTCGACTGGATAAAAGAAGGTTAAACGATTCTTTATCCTGTATCTGTTGACAGTAGAATTGACTTTCGTTTATCTACCTATAGGAATTATAATTGAGTTGCGATTAACTTATATTTTAATTGATAGATTACTGAATCAAAATAGATTGCTAGGTAAAAGGCAGCATTATACGGCAAAGGGTTAAACGATCGATCATCCTCTATCTGTTAACAGTAGAATTGACTTTTGTTTATCCTCCTACAGAGATTACAATTGTGTCGCAATTGACTTATATTTTAACTGATAAAAAGGTACAAGGTAATATTATAAAGTAAAGGGGTTAACTAGAAACGGGAGTGTCGATGATTACATTAATATATTTTTAAACATCGATCAAACCGAAATTTGTAACTTGCGAAAAAGAATGAATTCGATTTTGTCATTTTAGTTTGGATTTGTGTTATACATATCTAAAATGTTACATTAATGCACTAGCAATTAAACGGTAGACTAAAAATCCCGCATTATCGGTCGGGGCGCAATGAGTTAACCCTTTGCACTCGAGAGTTGACTCTCAGTCACCATTTGACTTGATATAACAAAATTACAAAGTGTTGTATATAATATTAACACTAGGTTTTTCGGAACGCGTCAAATTGACGCATATTGGATTTTAGAAATATTATTTTGTAAATGTTTACGCCGATTTTGATTGATGCGATCACACTGACATGTACCCCAATTACCTACTATCAAATCTCCAGTTTCCACAATCTAAATAAACGAGCATCGATTCTTTTAGAAATAATAGAATGAAGTGTACAATAAATGCCCGTAAACCTAGTGTTAGGTTTTGTATAATGCATCAATATGTGAAAAATTTATAAAATAGCTTTGTTTCTCAATTTAGGTATGTTTTCTCATTAGTTCGTTTCAAATATGTCTATGTCTCATCGGAAAGTGTCGAATGTTTCTAGTGAAAAGCTTCCGAGTGCAAAAGGTTAAGTTGCAATTGGCTTAGCTTTTAATTGATAGATTACCGAATCAACCTATTTAGCACGCCGCTACCAAAGACTCTAAACGAACTTCGCCTTCCCGCGATTAAACAAGAGAACCGCAGCGCGATACAATTCGCCACGCGATTCGCTCGCTTAGAGTACTTTTTATTTCGGTAGTTTTCCTTCTAAAAAGAGACGCACGCCGGTCGAAGCCCGATGAAATTGATTAAACTGCTTTTTCTTCGACCGGCGCGCGCGTGTGTGTGTGTGCGTGTGTGTGTTTGTTGCACGTTTCCGTGAAACGTTGCGGAAGAAAAAGAACGAATCGCTGACAAAGTGATCTGGTCGGTTGCAGTGAACCTGGCGGACAGCGGAGGCCAGAGGGTAGACATGAAGCACTTCGACTTGCTGAAGGTCCTTGGAGCTGGAGGTACGTGTGCGAAGTCCACTTTGCTAGTCGCCGAGTTCGTAATGGGACGATGTTGAATTATTCGAGTCATTGCTTTCGAAACTTTCAGTTACAACAGCGTATACTGCCGATGGTCATTATCATTTAAAAGTGCTCGCTTGAGAGACGCTCGTTAGCATCTTCGACTGCTGATTAATAGAAAACTGCAATATTTGATAGTATCGAAGAGTGTTCACTAACATTTCACGGTTTTCAACAATACTCATTACAGTAATCATTCGGCAATAATCGTTAATACTACTTAGCAATGTAATACTGCTACTAAACACTAGAACTAGTGTCAATCAAATAGGATCATCAGTCAGTAGAAGATTCATATCTTCGAAGCATTGAATATTCGAAGTAATTTTGAAAATAAATAGTTCTCGAATACACGAATGTCTGAAGAAACTGAAAATTGTCATAGTTTGTATAGGAATTACGTATTAATCGTATGAAACGCTAGTTCTAGTGTCAATATTACTAATATAATACTAACTTCTTATCAGCTGTTGCTCAGTATTGACTACAACAACGGTATCGAATAATTTAATCTCGATCTAATCACTCTTCACGGTATCAAATAATGAAGTACTACTCAAAAATCGTTCGAAACATTTTCGAATATCCATATATCCAGAATATTCAGATATCCAGACAATGAGAATGCATTTCTATATAGAACAGTCTTCGAAGAAACGAGTATAACTCAAGACTCCCGCGAATACCGACAGTTTTCCTTTTTCCACCGTTTCTTTTTTTTTTCGTGTAACATTGCTCGAGCGAGACCGTATCCGATACAAGGTGTATCCACCGGGTACAAGAACCAAGAATTGCTTTTGTACAGCTTACGGGAAGGTGTTCCTGGTGCGAAAGAAGACTGGCAGCGATGCTGGTCGTCTTTATGCCATGAAAGTCCTGAAGAAAGCATCCATCGTGCAGAAGAAGAAGACGACGGAGCACACGAAGACGGAGAGACAAGTTCTGGAGGCCATTCGAGACAGTCCTTTTTTAGTTACGCTGCATTACGCCTTTCAGACGGACACGACGCTCCATTTGATATTAGGTAAAACACTCTCGGCGACTCGCTTCGACTTTTAACCGTTCGGGGAATCGATTGATCCTTGCCACTTCGAAATGGACACGGAACAAAAAGGGACGGGGATCGATTTAATCGTACAATCTTGCGCGGAACGCGCCGGTTTCTGTAAAACGTTGCCTTAACGCTAACCGTACCGGCACTTTTCCTACCGTAACTAGTCGACTGGCTACAAAACAGAGACAAACAAATTGGATGATAAATTTTTAGAAACTAATTAATCGGACAATGTAGGAATTGATAGAAAATTAAATGAATAAACGAAAACGCAGAGTTTTAACCGTTTGCGACGAATGTCGGCATTTTGGCGACATGAAACTTGTCTTTCGAAGACTTAGAAGGAGAGAGTCTTCGGGTCATCAATTTCGTTGAAAATTTGCATATTGGTAGATTTGGTTCTCCTGTTTATGAATATATACCATTATAAGGCAGATATTCAATAGTTTTTTAGATATTCGTTATTAATAATTTAACACGTCAATAAGTACAGTATTAATCAGAATAATCATCAAGTTGAATAATGGCGTGAGGGTAAAATTCTGAAATTGTACTCTGTAGACCAGGGTTCGATTCCCCGTGGGAAAGAAATAGTTTTCGATTTTTTTTATTTAAATTAATTCAATTTTGTGCATGGAAGGCCTTGCACTCTCCTTGTAAGTCGCGAACAAACGATTCAGTTAGTCAGACAGCAAGAGATCGGCACGTGGTTTCCTCTTCTTCTATTGATTAAACAATTGATTTATAATTTAGCTCGATCTGTTGAAGGTTTTGTATATTTCAAGGAATTTTCGTCCACAAAGAGTTAACCCTTTGCACTCGAGAGGTGATTCTCAGTCACCACTCGATTTGAGGCAGTGAAACTATAAAACTTAATGCATTGTGTGTGAAATATTAGGGTAAAATAGCGTTGTTGTCCTCCATTCTAACTTTTTAACCCTTTGCACTCGAGGGGTGACTCAGTCACAACTTGATTTGATGCAATAGAACTATCAAATTTGATATTTAATATTGAACTTTGTATAATGCCTCGATACCTAAAACATTGGGATAAAATAGCTTTGTTTCACAATTTACTTGTGATTCCTCGTTGAGTTAATTTCAAAAAATATCTTCTTTGTCTAGTTAGAAAATGTTAAGTATTCCTAACGAAATACTTCCGAGTGCAAAGGGTTAAAGCATTAAAATGGTACGGTTATGTTCGCGACGCTCGATATTTCATATTTTATACAGAGAAGAGTAAATTATATTCGCGTGTGTGTTTTCATCTAAAATTATAACGCATAGACGTGCAGGAGAAAGTCGCGGAGATGTTTTCTCTTGATTATTATGTGTACTTTGTAAAGACGATACGTTTTATTTAACCCCTTGCCGTACAATGACGAGTGAGACTCGCGATGAAGATTTCTAGATTAATTTAACAATCAGTGTTCATTACCCACGGATCAAAGCAAACTGTTTCGCTAATATCGACGTATTATCTTCAAACGAAATTTCCGGTTAGAATGGAAAATTTTGCTGCTTCTAAACTGCCGATAGTAAAATATTACATAAAATTGATAGTGAAAGTAAATAGTACACCAAGGGTTAATCAAATGTAATTAGAGAAGGAGAAGAAATTCTAGGCATATTCTATGCTTATTCTATGCTACGTTTCCTTTTAAATATGATAACTGATTGCAGAAGAATAATATTTACTCCGAATTCGAGTAACATTTACGTTTGTCGAATCACGTCGGAAATCTTCACCGCGAGCGTGTTGTTGCAAGGCGAGGAGTTAACAAGCTTCGATCGCGGAGACCCGGTGGCCAGTCGCGATTGTAACGGGCAAACGATTCCTCGTTTCGAAATAATTATTCGGAGCAACGATAACGATAACTGGAACATTTCTGTTTCGCCGGTGGAACGGAATCGGAGCGGCGACAGAATAAAATGATAAAGGCGGAGCAATACTTTCTGGGACGATCTATTCAATGGTAATCTCGCCTCCGTGCGAAATGTATAATTCGGCGCGGGTAATTTTTAACCGAGGCTACGACCTTCTCCTCTCGCGTGTCAACAATAATTTCCCTTTAACCAGTTCACTGTGGAATTTAGTTGGAAAAACCTCTGGTTCTGCGCGCGGTAAAATCGAAAAACGGAACGTGTAGTCGTCGAACGCAGGACGAATGCGTGTAGAGTATATTTTAACCCTTTGCACTCGAGAGGTGACTCTCAATCATCATTTGATTTGACGCAGTAAATTAGAAAGTTTAATATTTAACACTAGAACTACCGTACCAGTCAAAATGACTGGTTTCGATTTGTTTGTGTAGCAATTATTGATATCTTCGAAGCATTGAATCTTCTAAATGATTTTGAAAATAAATAGTTTCATTTGAGTACTATAATGAATATCCGAAGAAACTGAAAATAATCTATTGTTCCAATTTTTATGGGTATTGCATATTAATCGTATTAAATGCTCGGTAGTTCTAGTGTTAACATTGACTATGTACAATGCATCGCTGCGCGAAATATTGGGATAAAAAAGAATTTGAATTCATTTAAAAAAACCATCGTCTTTGTCTGGTTAGAAAATGTTAAGTACTGCTAACGAAATACTTCCCAGTGCAAACGGTTAACGAAAGATCAAAGCGAAACAAAGAATTACACGTTTATGCGAAAAAATAAAGAATTCATTGCCGAAAGAATCAGTATCGTGTCGAGCTTTGCGACGACGTGTATACTCGTCGAACACAGTTAACTGGTTAAACAAAGCTTGCGTAAAGTCGCCGAACACTCGTCGTATCTACTTTTCAAAGTTCAAACGATAGCTCGGCAAGTTTCCGCGGCGCGATCGAGATCGTCGCGTTCGAAGTCGAGCGTTTGATCGCCGCGCAGAATCAACAGGGAAAGAACACGGCGAAAAAAGGAGAGTGGAAAACGTTCGTTGCACCGTACGAAGTTCTAGGAGAGCGTACTTTTTTTTCTTTCCTGTTTTCCTCGCGTATCTGATCGGCTATTTTAAGGTTTCGCGGGGAATCGCGCAAACAATCGCCTCCATTCAGTCGGCGATCGCGTGTTCCGAGCGTGCATCGCGCGTAGTTACAGGAGAATTACGTCCGACTCCTCATTACGAGGCGAATAGTCGCAAACTGAAACATATCGGGACGCGTGTTTACGTTTTCCGTATTTTTAGGTTGCAATTTGACGCGTCGACCGCCGTCGCCGGTGATCGGCTCCCTCGAATCGCTTAAAGATATCGTTAGAATTGCAAAATGTTTATTCGATGTTTGCTCCGACTCGCTCGTCAATGGAATTGAATAGTTAATTATAGAGTCCGCGATACCGTCGAATTTCAAGAACATTAGAAACAACTAGATAATAATCCGAGGCAAGAATTGCGACATTTAATGATAGCAATTATGTAATAGTTCGAAACGAGAAGTGTAATAATTAACGAGAACAATTACGTAACCGTGCGAATAATTATTGACCGCTGAATGTCATCGCAGTACTTACTCCGCATTATCGAACGGTTTGCGTTTACGGTTTAAACCGATCGCAGGTGCATACTAGCTTAAGTTTCTGTCGCGCTCGGCGCATTAGAGATTTTAAGGGGAGATTTAACCCTTTGCGCTCGAGGGGAGATCCCCAGTCAGCATTTGATGCGATACAAGTAACATTATTAAGTTTGATATTTAATATTAAACTCGGTGTGACGCATCGCTGTGCGAAATATTGAAATAATAGCTTTCTGCCTTCACCCTTTGCGGACGAAAATTCGAAGTGGACGAAAACTTTCGAAGATTTTACTAAATTAGATATCGAATTCTTATATCGTAGAAAATAACGAATCGTGTACCGATTTCTTGCTGTTTGAATAGTTTCCTTTGTTTGCAACTTATTCGAAACATGAACGACTCCGACAAAATGGCTACATTCGTCCGCGAAGGGTTAACGATCGTTAACTTAGTTTCGAAGGACATCGTTTATATATCTCATCAGGAAATGTTGAATGTCTCTAGCGAAAAACTGTCGAGTGCAGGGGTTTGACAAGATTTAAACGAGAACTCTTTTTCATTTGCAGATTATGTCAGCGGCGGTGAATTGTTTACACATGTGTTTCTGCGGGATCACTTCACCGAGGACGAAGTGCGGATTTATATTGGAGAAGTTATTTTGGCGCTAGAGCATCTGCACAAAGTAAATCCCGCGACGTTCTCTTTTCTCTTTATTCTACCTACGTAATCTCTCTCTTTTTTCCTGCGATATTCTATCTTCAACGAAGGCACAGGCACCAGTAATAGACCTGTTATCAGCGGTTGACCATTTTTCAGGGGAACGTACAAAATAAGGTCGTTAAAAGTAATAATCTCTCGATAAACGCGCGACAGATATGCTGTTACCTGAATTCAATTGTTTATCGTAGAAATTAACAATTTATTTCATCGAAGTTAGTTGCTTGACTCCAACTTCCAACATGGAATTAACTTTTCATTCGTATTTGTCCTTTTACTTGTAATTTGTCGTAATCGTTGCAAGTAAATGATACTAGATTAATTAACTTGCTTCTGGTTTTGCTATAGGTGGTCAGCTGCTAATTAACATATGGTCATCAAGTTTTCATGTTTTAAAGATTAGCTTCTAATGCAAGTATGGAATTTTCAAGAATTTGGATGATACAACTATTTAAAAAAATGCTCGTTTTATTGTACATTATTATTATATTTATTGTTCATTATTATTCACGCAGAACGTTCGTTTTAACTGATCAACTATTGGTGCTTTTACCTTAATTGTGATCTTCAAAATCTCCAATCAATGTTTTCGACTTTACTCATTGTTATCTGAACGGTACGAAGTCAGTTTCCCCTTTTCATCAGCAGACTCCATGGACACCTATGAATTCTTTTAACACTAGAACTACTGTAACAATCAAACTGACTGGTCTCCTTGTTTCCTAATTATTGATACCTTAGAAGCATTGAATATCTGAAATGATTTCGAAAATTGTTTCACTCGAATACTATAATTAATATATGAACTGAGAATGATCTATCGTTGCAATTTTTATATAGATTACACGTCAATCACATTAAATGCTTGGTAGTTCTAGTGCTAATCACAATCATGCAAAATCTTTCATTTTATTTTATGGAAACTATTCGTATAGCGCTCTCGGATTTCGTAGAAATCGAAAACAGCGACGATCACTATCGCGATGATAAAATCATAGGAGAAATGAACCGTTTATTTTGTGACTTAAGTCGACTTAACAAATATTAAAGAACTCTTAAAGAATAAAACAATTGCGTAGAATTGTAACTATTACAAGGATTAACCCCTTGACCTATTTACTTTATTAAATTAAAAAAAGCAAAATTTTCCATTCTACTTTAAGCAGAAGTTTCATTTGAAGATAATACATTGATAATAGCAAAATGGTTTTTCTCTTTGATCCGTGGGTAACGAACATTGATTTTTGTTAATCTGGAAATCTTCATTAAGAATCTCTCTCGTCATTGTACAAGGTTAACTCGATTTTTTTGAAAAGTGAACTTAAGCGACTTTCAGAATAAACGGCTGAAATAATAAGTTTCTATTAAACTCGTTCTGTCCGCTTTGCCTCGACCGCGTACAACTCGCAGTTGTGACATTCCATTTATCTAAAGATATTCGTACCCTCCCCTGTTCGCGTTCAATTCCGCGAGAAAAACATCCACGTTCCATGCATAATACAATATTTGTTCACTGTTTTTAAAACGCGTCGCTGCTTTCGAATGGAACTTAATCCGAAGTCATCGTGATTTAGTTCAGCCTGATAATATGGGAATACGAAAATTCAAAAGAAACTGAAACATGCAAATTTACATTGAGGACTTCGGAACTCATACCGCATTTATAAACAATTCTCAGTTTATTTTAACCTCTTGCGCTGGAAATGAATTCTGAGATTTGGCAGTTTTTACCTATTTTATACGAATGTGCGCAACTTTGTTTATCAATCATCTTGTAGAGTGACACATTTTCAAAACAATCTAGTACGTGTTTCGACAAGATATCGTTATGTACAAGGCTTTAACAATTTTGAAGCAAAAACATCTCGTGATACGTCTTTCCAGCGCAAGAGGTTGACTATGTGTATTTATCTTAATCACTAATTAAACAGAAATGGCCATTTTCGTTGCTACAAGTTAACGCTAGATTTATAGACATTTATTGTACAGTTTATTCTGTTCTGAGAAAGACTGATATCCGTTTAGATCTAGAAAACGAAATGTTTAAAAATATATTAACACGTTGACGCTCATTTTGAAATCGGTGAGTGTTTCCAAAAACACGCTTCTTTTTTTGTCAATTGGTTCTTGGGGAGTTCGATCAAGATTTCATACCTACGGATTAAAAATATTGTATTTTCTAATCAATTTTGTCCGTAAACCTAGTGTTAACCCTTTGCGGACGAATGTCGACATTTCGGCGAGATGAAATTTTCATATTCGGAAGACTAAGTCGCGAACAAATGATTTAATTAGTGAAACAGCAAGAGATCAGCACGTAGTTTCCTGTTTTCCTGTTAATTAAACGATCGAAATGTAATTTCACTTCATCCGCCGAAGGTTTTGTACATTTCGAAGAATCTTCGTCCGCAAAGGGTTAAAGAATACGCATCTCCGCTGAAAAATTGTATGTCACCGTGCAACCTTTCTTCTGTTCCAGCTGGGGATCATTTACAGGGACATCAAGCTGGAAAATATTTTATTGGACAGGGAGGGGCATATCGTGTTAACGGATTTCGGTCTGAGCAAAGAGTTCCTGCCGCACGAAAGGGACAGCAACGCTCGTGCCTACTCCTTTTGCGGAACTATCGAGTACATGGCACCGGAAGTGGTACGAGGGGGCTCGGCGGGCCACGATGTTGTGAGTCAGGATGAATTTACGTCACGATCCGTTCCCTTTGCCGTTCTTGGAACATCGATATCGCGCCCCCGTGCCTCGTCACTGTCAAACGGCGATGTTCAGCCGTCCGCCGTTGTTTATTCACGTAGAATCCGGCTCGTCCGAGATTTCGGGAAACCGAAAGTACGCTATGACACGGTCGCAACCTCTTTATCTCGATCGTTATGGGTAGAACCTTTGCGCCACGATCGGGGTACACGCGGCAAACAGAAATACCGATTGATAAGCCCTTCCCGCGATACTTTACGGCGCATGGAGTCGAGTGTGTTTTCGAGATTGAACGGTTAACCCTGCTGAGATTATCGTTGTGTGCACTGATAATGGTTTTAGGGTTGCGAAGCTATTTCGAAGTTCCGTTTAGTCGTTTCTTCTAGTATTTCCTTGGAATATTGTGAAAGTAACGTGGAAATGGTTTAGGAAACTTGGTTTAGAACTGCGGTTTCCAACCTGGGAGGCGTCAAAATTTTTAGTAAATTAATGTGCATAATATCTACAAATAAATAAATTTCATATCGTAACGTAATAGTATAAATTCAGTGAAGTAGTGTTTATTTTGTAATAAAGTTATAATTATTTAACCTCTTGTGTACGATGTGCCAATGATGTCATCTTATTATTCTCTGTTCTTTCTCTGTCGTCTATAGTTGTGCAGATTATAGTCAAATTTAACATAATTGCACAGTGGAAAATTTTGTCAGTCTCAGATCGCAGTGACAAAAACGCTTTATTTTTCAAGAAATGTTCCCCCGGCCTTACAATGTCCGGCCGAGGGTAGGTACAATATAGCGCCTTTGTGGCGAAGGCTGATGAATAAATTAATACTAGGCTATGGGAAGTATAGTATTAATAATAGAGAAGAAAATAAACAAACAATGAAGAAATGAAAAAGAAAATAAATCGTAATAATACATAAATAAATAAATAAATAAATAAATAAATAAATGAATATTCCATTTATTATTTCGCCGTAGCTGAAAGGTTAAAACGTGTATACTATTATATCTATTAAAAGATAGGGAGGAAAGAATTTTTTAGAGGCGTGGTAGCGTAAAGGTTGGAAACTGCTGTTTAGGAAGAAGCGCATAGAATAAACTGCAATCGGAGTCCGAATTTTGATACTTCGAACAATTTCGAAAGTAACGTTTCACTCTGACCTTTAACGTTTTCTAACGATTATCGAAGTTCCAAGTGCCGGGGTCGGTCGACATCGTCTCATTGAAATACAATTTTCAGGCGGTCGACTGGTGGGGCGTGGGCGTGCTCACATACGAATTGCTGACCAGCGCGTCGCCTTTTACGGTCGAGGGCAACAAGAACACGCAACAGGACATCTCGCGAAGAATCCTGAAGATCGACCCGCCGATACCTAGCTACCTGAGCCCGACGGTCGTCGATTTCATCCTGCGCCTTCTAGTGAAGGATCCTCGACAGAGGCTGGGCGGAGGTCCGGACGACGCTAAGGAGCTGAAGGAGCATCCTTTCTTCAGGAAAGCGCCGCCGCCGTTCAGTTGGGAAGCCCTGGAGAAGCGACAGATCCCCCCTCCATTTGTTCCCCGCATCACCCACGAACTGGACACCAGTAACTTCTCCGACGAGTTCACGAAGATGATTCCAGCGGACAGCCCCGCGGAAGCACCGCCGAATCATGACAACATCTTCAGGGGATACTCGTACGTAGCGCCCTCGATACTGTTCGGCGAGAACGTGGTCAGCAAGGACATCTTCAAGGAAGCTACCAAAGCTAGCACCGAGTCCCAGAGACCATCAGCTTCGGACGTTTTAGCTGCCAGATTCGAAGAGTCCACCTTCTTCCAGACATACGAGCTGGACCCTCGCGAGAAAGCCCTAGGCGATGGTAGCTTCTCCGTGTGCCGGAAGTGCAGGCATAGGAAAACGATGCAGGAGTACGCGGTGAAGATCGTCAGCCGCAGGATAGACTGCGGCAGGGAAGCCAGCTTGCTGAGGACCTGCCAGGGTCACTCGAACGTGGTCAAGCTGATCGAGGTGCACCAAGACAGGGCGCACACGTATCTGGTAATGGAGCTGTTGTCTGGCGGAGAATTGCTACCTAGGCCTAAGCCCTACACGGAGCAACAGGCGAAGAGGATAATGCGACAGCTAGCATCAGCCGTGCGGTTTATGCACTCTAGGGATGTCGTCCACAGAGATCTCAAGCCGGAGAACATAGTGTTCGCTCACGAAGGCGAGGACTCTCCGGTGAAGATCGTCGACTTTGGTTTCGCTAGGGTAAAAAGAGACTGCGAGCCTCTTCATACACCTTGTTTCACTCTTCCTTACGCAGCGCCTGAAGTGGTAGCTAGACAGGGTTACGATCAGAGCTGCGACCTCTGGAGTCTAGGCGCGATCTTGTATTCCATGCTGTCCGGGAAGCCGCTGTTCGGTACAAGCTCGCCGGATTTGGTCAGTAGGATCAGAGCCGGCGAGATAGATTTCGAAGCCGAGGTGTGGAATCAGGTGTCCAGTTTAGCGAAGCAAGTAGCGAAAGGCTTGCTGACCGTCGACCCTAATAAAAGACTGACCGCGACCGGTTTGGTGAATCACCCGTGGCTGGCCGAATCCAGTACTTCCGTGGACGTGATCACGTTAGACATCAATACCAGCAACGCCTGCTTCCTGGAGAAGCCGGAGGGCTGCTTCCGGCTGCGCGAGGTGGATGGGGCCCGACTAGCGCAGAGGAGGAAGCTGCACAAACGATCCACTTCCAGCTCGGTCTCCTCTTCGGCGTCTACTACTTCCTCCAGCCCCTCGGTACAGCTGTTGCGACCCCCTAGCGCGGCGACCAATCCAGCGACTTCTGCCTCGCCAGCTCAGCCCAGCGCGTTCGACTTTGGCGAGGACAAAGTGAACGAATACCTCAGCTCGTTGTCGTCCTCGTCGGATTCCAATTCGCCGAGGATCATGCAGCAAGAAGCGCCGAAGAAACGACGGAAAAGAGAAGCGAACGAGGAGGAAGGCAAGACGAAGAGGCACAAAAGACACTCGGATTGCGAGGTGATCTACAAGAGTAGCCGGATCGGCCCAGTGACCAGAGCCAGAAAGAGGAAACTGGAGGAGCAAAACGTTGGTAACGGCAGTGATGAAATTGCGGTGTCCGAGGGATCTCACACGGACCCCAGGGACGTACACCGGAAACAAAAGGCTGGGAAACGGCCCAAACGACTCGCGACTATCATCGTGGAGTAGATGATGATCCTTTCTTGTTCCGAAGTTCGGCAGTCTCGCACCTCTTCGTGTCTCCTATGCATTTGCCACGTGATATGATCATGATCATGATTATGAAGATGATGATGATGATGAAGATGATGATAATGATGATGATGATGAAGAAGAAGAAGAAGAAGAAGAAGAAGAAGAAGAAGAAGAAGAAGATGATGATGATGATGATGATGATGATGATGATGATGATGATGATGATGATGCTGTTGTAACGTTGCTGCCTTCGAAGCTCACGCGCGAGCGAACCATTGCGTCATTCCTATTTCCGGAACTTGGCCCAGGGAGTCTCTTTTCGAATTTCGTACGCGTTCGTCAGCCGTTCACGCGGACGAAACACGTTTCCGGTTCTCGATGTCGGCGTTCCCCATACTAATAGGAACTCGCCGCCGTTCGCGTTATGGGCATTGCACTTTTACGCGACGCGCGGAATGATTATGGGAAGCTACGAAATCGAAATCGATCTTTAAAGTATGGTGTTCAGTAGAAGAGGTTTAATGAGAAGTTGAAATGTTGAGTTGAACGTTATTGTGTTGTATGGATTTTAGGAAATAGATTGAATGATTTACAATCGAAAAGACGCTTACAGTTTCGTTTTCTTTTTTCTATGTATGGGGGGATTAAGGGTTTGTATAGTTTACGAGGAATTTTAACCCTTTTAGTGCCGACTGAACACCGAATGAAAAATAAAATAGGAACGATATTTACAAAATTTAAAAGGAGCATATTATGAAATAAAGGGAGAATGAGTGCGAATTGTATTTAAATATTTGTTGAAAATCACACGAATAACGTAAATATAAAACATTGTGAAAAACAGAAAAATCAATTCTGTTTGTAAAACAGTATTTGCACATAAGAAAAATAACAATAATTTTGTTACAATAATTTATAACAAAACAAGTGATTCATGTAGCTAGCATAACGTTACTAAAATGAAACTTTAGTATTATTATAAACATTTATATTTAGTTATCTGGCTATTGAGAATGTGTAATATTTACTTGTTATTACTCGCACAAGTAATTTACTTATCATTGATGCTTACTGACGCGTACACCGTGTAATCCTTTATTACACAGATTAGAAATGTCACGGCACTAAAAGGGTTAAGCTATAACGATGATTTCCTGTGAAGTTTAAAAGGTGAAGAGCGACTATTTGTTGATAATGTGTTTCATTGTTGCTGTCTTATAAAGTATACGATAAGTTTATTTACTTTGAACGTTATTTACAAACAAAATGCAATTACTGAACCATCTTCGTCATCGTAGCGAGAAGAAAAAAAGACTAATCTGAGAAAATTTCCCTCATCTCCTGAGCTGTTTAACGACATCGACGAACTCGCGCTCAGTTTGCAAAGGGCTCCCTGTACGACACGGTTCCTTATCGCAATCTTTAAATTATTGTAGGTACATTTTAATTTTATGCCATGCTTAGGATAACGTATTATCGAGCGGAGCTGCGACGAATAGTATTTCAAGTAGAAAGTGCAAAAACCAACAGCGATCTTCGACTCTTGAATTAAAACGTCACGAGCAAACACACCCGCAGAATTTTACAACTGTCAAATACTTTTGGTCGTTCCAACTAGTTTCATTTATCTGTTCATTTCCTACAAAAATTCGACAGATTATACTACAAATAAGGAACTTTAACACTAGAACTACCAGATACATCAAAATGACCCATTCTTAAACTCTTCTTCTGTAATCATTGAAAAAACAATAGATCCTTCAAGAAATTTCAGAAATTTTTTTAGCAATACGCAAACTAAGTTTGGAGTGATGGACTCTTGGGGTTTCTATACAATTGTGAGAAGTCATTTGACTGGTTGGTAGTTGAAGTGTTAAACGAAACATTCGTCCAAGGAAATTCTGTGTTAAAGAAGACACCATTACCTCTTATTTTCTATCGCGAGTACTATGTCCAGCCAGCTCCTCGTCGTCGATACTACTAGGCATACATGTATATAAAATTATACTATATTCTCCTAAACGAGCGTCAGCGTTATTGTTGTGGGGGAACGTCGACGTTCCTGGCCCGATCCTAAACGCACTAGAGCCTCCTTCTCGTTGATTCTTTCTTTCACGTTGTCTGTGATGAACCGTAAACCGTTGATGCGCTTCATCCTTTCCCCCGGAGCGTGGTCCCCAACGCCCGAATCGCCTTCTACTCACCCCCTTCCGTGATAATGTACAGGGTGGTCCATTATCAATGACTACGACCCGACAAATCGGAGCAGATGATTTCGGAGAGGCGTCAGAAGGTTGGAAACCTTCTTCTCCATCTTGAACGTCCATTTTCCTCTATTTACATAGTAGGCCAAGAAACCTTTGTACCTTAACCTTCTGCACTCGGAAGTTTCTCGCTAGGAATGCTCGAATAAATAATTTAACTATTCAAACAATAAGAGATAGATACATACGTGGCTCTTTTTCTCCTGGCATTTAAAATTTGACGCATAATTCAATAATTGATGGACAGTTTTCAAAGGTCTGAGAAGTTCGCAAATGGTTAACCCTTTGCACTCGGAAGTTTCTCACTGGAAATGTTTAAAATTTTTTGATGAGGCGAAGACGATATTCCTTAAAATTAATTTGAAGGGAAATTACAAGTACATTGAGGAACAAAGATATTTTATTCCAGTATTTCACGCATCAAGGCATTATAAAAAGTTGAACATTAAACATCAGATTTTATAGTTTTACCGCGCCAAATCGAACGGTGACTAAAAGTCGCCTTCCGAGTGCAAAGGGGCAAATTTCTTCGTGATAATTTCACTTAACCCCTTCTCCTATAATGTCGAGTCAGACTCGTGATGAATATTCCCAAGCGAATTCGAGGAAACTAAACGTCATTTATTTATTTTTCATATAAATGAAATGTTATTTGGCTATTATCTATCTTTAACCTTTATAATACACGTAGGCGCAGAATAAACAACGAATTCTTTTCTTCTGTTACTAAATTATTAGTGATAATGTAGATTTATCAGCAGAGTTGTGAAAGAAATCATAAACGACCCATTCGTGAGTTATTCTTTTACAATTATTGAAAAGACAGCAGATGCTTTGCGAAATTACCGAAGAAATTGACCTAGTAACAAATTGAATCACAACTCAATCGAAATCTCAATAGCTAGTCCTAGTGTCTCCATAAAAACATTTGGAAACTTCAGTTTGCTCGGTAATTAGTGTAAGAAAACAGTGCAAAATTTTTCAAGTTTCGTTCGTTAATTTCTTATTTACAAATCACGCATGAACAACGAAAATCTCGTGTACAAGGAGCATTCAATTATTTCCGACACACTGTATATAGTTTTCTGCTTCTGTTGGCCGTCCCTGTTCTTCCACCTTCTCTTCCTCGACGGCACATTCTCTCGGAAATCGTCTGCTCCACTTCGCCGCGACACGGAATCGCCGGGAAGAAACAAAACGAAATCGTGAACGTGAAATATTTCTTTAGGCTTCGTTCTCGAGGGAACCGACCGTGAATATTCCTTAAGAGCGCCTGCCAGTGAGCAGAACCCGGCTGCGTCTGTTCGTGGCATACCGTTTCTACTTACTAACGTTCAAAATGGCGGTTCTCAGGAAACTAACAGATTTTGTCCCACGAACAAATCTGTTCATCGAAAATGCTTTTTTTCCTGAAAGTGTCTTCGAAGAATCGTGTGTTTCGGTTTTCTCTAAAGTATTGCTAAACATTTATTTAACCCCTTGCCTTACGATAACGTGTCAGACACGTGGTGCAGATTTCAAACGATTGAACTAATGTGGACGTTCGCTCGATCCTCTTCAATTTAACCTTTTGCGGACGAAGATTCTTCGAAACATAGAAAACCTTCAACGTATGAAGCTAAATTATACATCAGTTGCTTAATTAATAGAACGAAAGAAAACTACGCGCTGATCTCTTACTGTTCGACTAATTAGATCATTTTTCCACGACTTAGTCTTCCAAATCTGAACATTTCATCTCACCGAAGTTTGATATTTAATATTAAACTCGGTGTGACGCATCGCTGTGCGAAATATTGAAATAATAGCTTTCCGCCTTCACCGTTTGCGGACGAAAATTCGAAGTATACGAAAACTTTTGAAGATTCTACTAAATTAGATATCGAATTCTTATATCGTAGAAAATAACGAATCGTGTACCGATATCTTGCTGTTTGAATAGTTAAATCCTTTGTTTGCAACTTATTCGAAACATGAACGTTCGACTCCGACAAAATGGCTACATCCGTCCGCAAAGGGTTAAATGAAATATTATTCTCCTGTTATCAATTATTACACTTTGGAGCAAAGATTGATATAGAATATGCCTATACTTTTGTTTTCAACAGATTTTTAGTCTATCGTTTAATTGCTAGTCCTACGTTAATACGTTCGCTGCCAGCGTCACATATTCGTGACGGCTGTAATCCTATATTTTACAGAATGGAAATTAAATTAATCCTATGGATATTGTTATTAGGAATTATAAGCTACGGCGTTATGTTTAGGAATTCAATGAGTTCAGTTTCGTTTTTCTAATATTTTGTTTAGATTTATTATCGAAGAAAATATTATAATTGAGGAGACGAACGGTGATATAATAATAATAATAATAATAATAATAATATAATTGAGGTAGCGAACGTGTTAATGTAACATTTTAGATATGTATAAAACCCAAAGAAAAATCACAAAATTGAATTCCCCATTCTCTTTCGTAAGCTACAAATTTCGGTTTGATTGATGTTTAACCCCTTGCACTCGAAGTTTTTTTTCATTCATATATCCAGCAACTCGAAGCAATTTCAGTGGAAAGATCATATTCGCATATAAGTAAATGATATGCGCATTAAAAGAAAAGTCATTGTTATACGTTACTGTTTTTTTAATTGATTATGAATACAAATCTTATAATATATAAGAAAAACAAAAAATTATAAAATTAATATCCTATACACAATAGTTTTACGATTTGTCTTTGTCCTTATGTAATGAACTGAAAATTATTTGCATTGTCTCCATAGCGGAGCCCTCGAGTGCAAAGGGTTAAAAATGTATCGATACAATCACCGACGCTCGCGTTTCTAGCAGCTGAAATTCACCCGTCGTGCAATACGTTAATAAACCATTAACGACAAAAAATAGTTGTATCGATCGTAGCGCAGAAGCAAATCGTAAGGCAAGGAACTAACAAATACGCGTACCAGCACGAGTGAAACGTGTCGGAGAAACTACTACCAATAAAATGGGGCAGAATCAGTGAACACTAGATTTACGGAACGAGTGAATTCGTCTCATATTTCATTTTATAAGCATTGCTAAATGTTTCAATCGATTTTTATTAACACGTTGAATGCCAAATCGATTGATTGTACTATAATTCATTCAATGAAACGACAATTATATGAAAACATTTCTATGTAATAATAATAATAATAATAATAGTGAAAATCAGCTAGATGAACGTGGAACAGTAATGTATTCGATCAAATGATTTAATATCATACTTTTCTCATTTTCTGTATTTTACTCAATGAAATCGTGGCGTTCAATCAAATCGAATTACTACAGTTCATTCAATTAAACGTTCATTGTTTGAAAACACTTGTATATTCTAAATAATGCTGCATAATAGTGAAATCCAGCTAGATGAACGTGGAACAGTAATGCAATTCGATCAGATGATTTAATATCATATTTTTCACATTCTGTGTAGTTTCCTCTTGAAATCGTGCGGCGTTCAACGTGGTAACGCAGTTGCAAATACGTATCCTAATCGTCCGCTCTCGAACCTCTAATTTCAAAGTTCTAAATGAAACATATAACAATATTTTTAACAACGGAACAAGCTACGGTAAATGTCAGTGAATCTAGTGTCGATACCTCGATTAAATTCCCGTTTCAAGAAGTCGCGTGATTTGTCGGGTCACGGTGACGATAACGAGAACTTCCCACCTAAACAAAACAAAAAAAGAAAGAAAAAAATGAAAAAAAAATAACAAAACGAAAAAACGAAGAAGAGGAACGAGTCGGAAAAGAGGAAGCCGCGGAGAACAGAGCCGAACGCGTGCGCGTAATGCGCGTCGTCCCAAGCTAGGACTACTCCCCGAAAATTATAGCAAAATGTGCCTCCGGAAGCTCGCTGTGGCGAGTGGAAGAAAAGACAATTACGAGGACGGTGTTATTCCACCTCGAACGACACCGTGAACGGCGAGGAAAACTTATTTATTTAACGGAAGCGATCGTGTGTACCCTAGAAGGAAAAGAGATAAGGAGATTAAACGAGCGGGTGTATGTGTGTGTATGTGTATGTGTATGTGTATGTGTATGTGTATGTGTATGTGTGAATGTTACGTATACATGCGAGCATGTATCTGGAGAGAGAAAGAAAAAAAGTGGGAAGAAAAAGCGAGCGGTACCCGTCGATTTTACAGAGTACTCGAAACGATTCTGTTCACGAGCATATATCGACAATGCTATTCTTATACATTGATTTTTAGTCCTGAATCTTTATAAAAATATTATATATAAAAATCTATTATATATATACACACACATACACACGCATATATATATGTATGTATATGTATGTATATTATTATATAAGTAATATATATATAAATATATATATATATTATTTAAATATATATTATATATATATATATATATATATATATATATATATATATACGTATGTACTTGTACACGAACACAACACACGAGAGAGAAACATAATTGTGTACGTTGCGAAGAAAAACAAACAAAATAGTACGTTAGAGGTTAGGGTCGAAGAGGTCGTCGAGTATTATAAGTGTTTCCCGCAGATTCACTTTTTCGTGCGAGAGAAGAGAAAAAGAAATACTGTTACCGGACCGAAACGAATGGAATCAGTGGGTTCAAGGTCACCGGGAATGTTCTCTCTCTATTCCGTTGCTGGTCGAATCGCGAACGGATGATGGCGAACCGATACTACTACTACTAGCTACTACTAGCTACTTCAACTATTTACGTGAATCTGCCTCGAAGCGAATTCAAGCCAACTATACTCGACAAACGTCCAGCCGTATCTAATGATCACATTGAACTCTATACAAAGTGTATTCGATCGTAACCTTCGTAGTGTAACGGTAGTGGAAGCCCATGATGCCTTGTGAAGGGAGTGACCTTGAACGGCAGATTGTATTCGCATCCGACTATACCTTCCGATCGAACGAACCATACGGAGAATGATTCGATGATTGTTGTTGAACAGTGGAGAAAGAGAGAAAAGGGTTGAAAACAGTTGACCCTTTGCACTCTAGAGGTGACCGTCAGTCGTCGTTTGAACGGATGCAGGAAAATGATGAAATGATAAGTTCAATATAGAATGCTGAATAAAATATTGACACGTTGAGTGCCATGGGGGTCACCGGTGACCCCCAATCAAATCGAATTACTATAGTTCACTTGATTAAACCATGATTATTTGAAAACATTTCTATATTACAAATAATGCTACATAATGGCGCCGACGTTCAGCTAAATGAACATTCAATAAAATGATTTAATATTAGATTTTTCCCATTTTCTGTATTTTGCTCTATAAAATCGCGGCGTTCAATCAAATCGAATTACTACAGTTCATTCAGTTAAACGATGATTATTTGAAAACATTTCTATATTATAAATAATGCTAATGTGGTGACATTCAGCTAGATGAACAGGCAGTAATAACAATGCAATTCAATCAAATGATTTAATATCATATTCTTCCATTTCAAGTATTTTGTACCATGAAATCGTGCGGCATTCAACGTGTTAATGTTACAGGAAATTTCACTAATCCGGCAATTGTACATAACCCCCTGGGAATTAAGCATAATCACCAATAACATTGGAGAATGATTATTCGTAATCACCGGGGGATTATGGGTAACCGCTTTATAATATTGCTCGGAACATTAACGCACGAAACGGAAATAAAACGAGTCTGTTTCATAATCGATGAAAGATGTTTCTTTATGGGAGTTGCAAATGATATTAACATTTCGTCGGAAAATAATGAATGTTTGTAATGAGAAATATCGTCGAGTGCAAAGGGTCAAGCTATTGCGAAGGGAAGTTCGAGAGTGTTGAGAGGAATTAGAAGTCGTGGCGAGATTTATTTTCGTAGGAGCTTTTTAACGCTGTTTCTACCGAAGGTGTCAATCCTTTTGAAATGTTAATTTAAAATTATTCTCTCGTTTTCCCCCAATTGAACTTCCGACGTTTCCTATAGTTAATTTATAACCATTGGGAAACTGGAGAAGAGTCAGAATATACTACACTTGGAACAAAATTGTAAGTTAAAAATTCAAAAGGTGTTGACACCTTCGGCAGAGATAGCGTTAACACGTTCGCGGACAGTAAGAACTAATGCGCTAAAGAATGCAAATTCAGTTCCCGGAAAATGCGTGAGAATTTAAAAAAATTAAGGCTATGTAGAATTGAATGCGTAATGATGGCTTATAAATTTGAATGTTATAGCATCCGAGTCATTTGGCGTCACAATGAAGGTGAATGCTATAGCATTCACGTCCGCGACGTGTTAACGCGACGCTTCAACCCCTCGGCGCGCGCAGAGCACCCCGAAACGCCCACAACCACGCCCACTCTAGTCCAAAATTCCTGTCCCGTGAAAGCGAGTAACGATATGTCAGTGACACACCTGTCGATTCGCGCGCGAGGAGTTGAAGCTGTGCCACTGTTAACACGTTGAGTGCCGAGAGAAATATAGGAAATGAGAATAACGTGATATCAACTGATACGATTGAATTACGTTGTTATTATTGCAGGTTTATCTCGTTGAACGTCACTGCATTCGGTGGTATTGCTTGTAACATAGAAAAGTTTTCAAATGATCATCGTTTAATCGAACGAACTACAGTAATTCGATTTGGTTCAGGTCACTGGTGACCCCCATGGCATTCAACGTGTTAAAGAAGTTGCTTCTTTCAAGCTTGAATGATTGGTTGCTCGGTGGTTCGCGGATTTATTCTGACCCGTGAAAATGATTCTAAGAAAGTCAATCGAAGATGCGAGTATTTTCACGTGCAACGCCCCGTTCATCGAAAATCCGTTTCACTGGTAGATAGGCGTGGCTTGGGAGCACGGACTCCGCCCCTTCTCTTCAATCTCGGTTATTTCTTGAACGGTGCGTTGTACGAGGGAAATTCTTTCGACGTTCTCGTGTTATCTTGTGCAGCGTCGTTGGATGTTTCATATTGTTTAGTTCTGTTTGGTTAATAGCGCGATGTCGACGAAAAAGGGGCGTGTCGTTGTGAACTCGTCGCACAGTGGGCGGTGCGTTTTTCTATCGACGATTGTTTTCGTGCGCGCCGATAAGTCCGCGGGTTGCCGTTAAATTAGCGTTTAAGGATGGAAGGAACGGTGTGGCGAGTGGAAATTGAGAATGCAAAGACGTTCGAGATGGAAATGGCGAAGACTGAAATGGTTGTACACCGACTCAGGGAACAGAGAGACGCGACCGAGGAAATTCTCTAACGAACACGAGGATGGGCGTTCCACGGAATGACGCGTGCTTCTACCAAAGACCGACGCGATATATAAATATACTAAAACGAAAAAAAAGGAGGAAGAAGAAGAAGAAGAAGAAGGAGAAAGGAACAAACGAAATTGCTCTGCAAAGACCAAAAAATGAAAAAAAAAAAGAAAAAGAATGCCGCGCTCAGGCTTTGTCGAGAGCGCGAGAAACCGAATCGTAATTTATTCGGGCGTAATAATAATCGCGTACGAAAGAATGACGAAGTGAAAGGGGAGAAACGAAAATAAAATCGAGGAAAAAAAAACAGAGGACGAAGAAACAAAGAATATTTAAATGAGAGAAATGAACAGATATAAAAGAATTATATATTTAATATAAGACTATACTAGATTAAACAACAAAAAAACATGTTTCTTTAATAAGAGGATATTTCTATTTAGGATTGTAACGAAGTCATTAACCGAGTCTTGATGAGTTGAGTCAGTTGGCCCGAGCCGCGGAGGAACTGATTTCTCTTTTTCTAGGTACATATATCAACTGTTACGTTATTAAGAGTGGTGAGGAATGAACGGCCGATCAATTCCTTGGCGAATGCGTATATTTGTACAGGACGTCGCTAGAGTCTAGTGCATTCTTTTAGCAACTCCAGTTTCATACCCATATCATCGTGGTTTTAGATTTTCACGCGTGTTCACTGGTACACGTAGATGTGTCTTTTTTTTAAGATTTTTCTTTTTATATGGGGACGAGAAAGAAAGTTGATTTTCGTTGTACGATTCTGGGAATGCCAGAAGAGAAAATGCCGAACGTATACACATCGCCAGCGATCGTTTCGAGACCATTACTTTTTAACCGCAACTTTAATGATGGATTTATTAAAATATTGCGATAGACTTTTGGGACATCCTATATGTATATATTATATATACATATAGTTACATACAGATTCCAGCTTGTACCATACGATAAAGAGTGCTGTTCTGTTGCTAATAAGTACGTAAGAGAGACGAAATACCTTTGTTACGACTGGTTGTTACATATATCATAACATAATATTTATTTACGTAACTGGATTTTCATTTTAATTTCGTACCTTCGCCTCTTCGCGATCAAACCTCATTCTGACACTCGCGAATTCGAATCGTTTTTATTTGTCGATTCCTGATAGTTTTTCCATTAAGTCCTTTTTAATTAATTTCTTTGCGTTATTAATTTTATATAAATCTTGTTGGATTAGCTGAAGTATTAATAATCATCTGTATTTTGTTTTGATCAAAAAGTTTTTCATGAAAAAAATTTGCTACGATCCTGCCAGGATTCGAACCTGGAATCTTCTGATCCGTAGTCAGACGCGTTATCCGTTGCGCCACAGGACCACGTTACTAAAACATTTAATGTTCTTGGATATAATGGAGTGCTAACAACTCAAAATAAACTTCTTATATTTCATTGTAATTAACATTTGAATTGTTATAATTAAAATATAAATCTGATACTTTAGGAATATGTTACTATTCTGATAACTGAAATTTCGTGCCTATGCTACATTCTAAGTGATGTGTAAGACACACAAGTATTTATTTATGAAAAGTAGAATACAATATAAATGAAAATCGATGATAACGAAAATTAAACTACAGACGATTATACATACAGGTATTTACAAAATATACATTTATTCTGTAATTTGAAAATTAAATTTAAATTCAGTCTCCATATCATTGTTGGAATTATTATTTGCATTTGAAGATACAACATCGTTATTGGTGTCTTTCTTTAGTTTTGTTATGTTGCAAGCTGCCTTTTTAACAAACAGGCATTTTTCATTTTGTTTGGATGTGGACACGAACTTCAATGAAGACGCTGATTTACCATGCTTCTGCTGATCTAAAGCCATTTTTTCTCTGTAGTCCCCTAAACTGTTCCTCATTATTTGCCTCTTTTTAACCAAAGGTGCTGTGTTGCTTTTCAAAATGTTTATATTCTTATTCAAATCCTGTGTCTGCTTCTCTGGAAGCTTGCCAGTAGCCAGACACGTTTCTAATTGTTGAATACACCAACATAATTCAAGTTCAAACTGATCTTCAGCTTCTTGCGTTAACCCACTTGAAGTTTCTACATTTTTATGTTCAGAACTACCTCCTGCACTCCCAACTTTTGCTGGCGCGACATTTTTCTTAGGGTTCGTTTGCTTCTTCTTGTTCTGGAAATATAAATCACAGTTACTCGTTACATATAAGGTTAGGATGTCCAACATATGTTTGATTATCAGTACTGATGAAGTAAGACAAACAGAATATACCGGTTTAGGCTTCGAAGGCATTTTTAATTATTTAAACCTTCATTTACATTTCTTTTCTAATAATTAATGTTTTGGTCCATCATATCTTAGATACACAGTGTTGATATTTATGATAATTAACTTCCAGTTCAAGTGTATCTTCCCTATTCCTGTAATGAGTAAGACAAGAACAGAGATAATTAATTTAGTGGCGCCACTTAGCGGGGGTAATCTGGTACCATTTGGCTAGAAGTTTGAGCAGTCTCATACTATGTGGCGTCACTAATCTTGGCGTCAAATATTTATTAGATATTTCATTAATGAAGCAGAATAGCGGTGTATAATTTATTACAAAGCCGTTAAGATAATAATTAAAAAAAAAATAATTTTTAAAAATCTCAGTTCCTTATCCAGGATTAATGGCGCCACATAATGAGAACTCGTTCAAACTTCTGGCCAATTAGTACGAAGTACTCATTACTGATGAACACGTTAGTAATAGTTCAACGTTTCATTGTAGATGGAAGTACAAGAATGTTCGAGTTTATTTATAGATACAACCGCTAGATGGCTTCAAAAATGTAAACATGAACTAATATGTTCGCAAGTGTGAGGTTATTTTGTTGGATTTTAAATTAAAGAGACTTTCTACTGCTATCTAATATAGTTTAAATATATATTTAGAATAAAGCAGTCGTGGATAATCAAATAAATCTAAGTATTGTAATATAAGAGTCACAAAATGTCTACACGATGGTAGGTATACTGCAAAGTAATAAGTGGTATACATAAATGAATCGTATATATTAATAGAATTCTGTTAAGAACTTTTTACTGATTGACGTCAATTCATCGATTTTAGGTATCGTATATATCAAGCAGGTGATCCACAGCTTAGAGTATTCCTTCCCAACTTTTGGATGAAACTGGTTAAATGTAAAATACCACAGCCAAAGAATGTAGTTGTATTTCATTGTTCAATGGAAATGACATCTCATGATGTTCGTAATTATTTAGAAAAAATTTATAATGTATTCCCGGCTCATATTAGGACCACAATTTCCCAAGGAAAAACGAGAATGTGTAGATATCAAAAATGTATTGTTAAAGACGATGATGTGAAAGTAGCTTTTGTTTCTTTGGTAAGTATAAGTAAATCCAAGTGGATTATGCTTGTCAGAAATTAATATATTCTTCATATTTGCAGAAAAAAGGTGAGGAGTTCACTTTTCCGGAGTTGAGCCAACCATCAGATGACGAATTGACAAAGGAGAAGATGCAGAAAGAAACAGAAGAGGAATATAATAAATATATAGGAGAAAATCAAATACCAAGTATGCCCTCTTGGTTTAGAATATAATAAGTTTGTGCACATTGCAAATAAAAATAAAATTTATTTAATCTGCATATCATCCACTCATTAACCTTACATTAATTAACTTAATACTGGTACTTCATATTCATAGAAAAATAAACTACATTTTTGATAGATATATAACACAAATAAAAGGTATTTTGCAATAAATATTATGTTCTTGTAACATAACAAATAATATTCATATTATAGATATTTAAAGCATAAGTATTTGGTAGACGTTTACTTAACTAGCTTTAAAACTCAGTCAACATAAACCCATACGATTTGCACTGTGGACACTGTGCAATATCAAACAAAAAGACTGTCTGAAAAGAAACAAAAACAAACAGAAAGATAACTATCACACATACCATTAATAAATGACAAGATCAACTAGATATTCAGAACATTCTTCCGTATTATACATTGTCCATAACGTACTGACTCAAAGAAACAAACCTGTGGGTGAACGGGGCAGAAGTATCGTACTCTGCCCCTTGTCCAATATCCACAAACATTGCATAGCACGAAACAATGAGGCCTGTAGCAGAGACATTTGTCGGGGATCAAAGTACTGACAGCTATTCCTCTGCCCCTGGCTATTCTTGGAGAATTCACCTTTCCGGGGCTCGGACTGGAATGCATTCTGAGCATGTAAACATAATCAGTTGATCCAATTATTCATAAACAATAATTATTATTAAATAACACAAAATATATAAGAAACTACTTGTTCTACTATAATTATATACATTCAACACTCATCCAAACGGAACAGAGAAAAATACATTGCTTAATTAATTAGATACTTTCTACCATACATTCCTCTGTCCATAAACGGTTCCTTAACAAACGTACTACACTTCGAATCGTAAATTCATGACACAAATTCCTACGTGCGAACGTGACTCATTCTGTTCTATTCGTGACGCCTTTGGTACTCTTATGCCGCGTTTAATTTCCGACTGACCAAAGTACCACTTGCGTTCCCGTTGTCCGATTTCTAATGGCTAATTCGCCGTGCGCTCTAATAAAACATCGCGCCGATTAACAGTTACAAACCTTCTGAACAATTTACAAACCTGGTGCCCAGGAAAATCGCAACATTCGTAGACATTGTCTTTACAAACACACTACAGTCTCCTAAACGTTCACATTAATCACCGATTTAACGTTTAAAAAGCAATGCCGATATTCCTCGTCTTCTGAAACCGACGCGTCCGTGTTTTTCTTTCTTCTAATTTAAATTCAGAAACACCACAGTCTACTTACTCGTAATATTCAAACGTATCGTCCTCGATTCACATTTCTCTCGGACGTAATCAAACGGTGCGTTGGTGTTTGTTGTTACTTGCGACGCAGCGTTACGCCAAACACCGTAACTTTCTTTCGGACTGGTTTTAAAGGAATTAGAACACTTGATAAAAAAAAGTGTTGTTAACACGAAATACAAGACATTCTCGCAGAGAAACCAGCTTCCACGAGGCGTGGAAGAATTTTTTTCTCTGCAGAAGAACTGCGCGATTTTAGACGTCCTACCGGTCGACACGCTGACGCGCTTCTGGCATGCGAATCCTACTTCAACATAGACAGTCGAGAAAAAGAAATAGGAGAAATGTAAACAGACTTGAATACAGCTGGTAGTCGAGATAAAGTCAAATGAATTGATCCATTGTATAACCAAAAATCCATTCCATTTCTCGTGAAGCATATATATATATATATATATTTAATGGGAAAATATTTTGGACAGAATGCCTGATTTTTTGCGGATTAAAAATTTCGATTGTAGCAAATATGGCGAGAAGGTAAGATTGTACAAACTGTATAACAAAATTTAGAGTAAAGTAAACGAACGATTTTCTGTCACTGATGACCTAGTCGTCGATTTAACGTTAAATTAAATTGAAAGAAAAATGTTTAAATATTTCTAGTGTAAAACTTCCAAGTGCAAAGGGTTAATATCCCCTGTACAGCAATATAGTATTGTCAATTAAATGGATAGGATTAAGTGTTATTGTTTTACTGTTCTTCATAATAATTATAATAATAAAAAGAACATAGAACAGTGATAGATACAAGAAACAGAAAGGAATTAATATTAGCATGATATACTGTTGAAATTAATATGAAAAATATTGTAAACAAATATTTACCGTTTAAAGCTGACACGATCAGAAATGATTTTCCATCTGATCTTTAACCCTTTGCACTCGTGGGGCGTCTTACAGTCGCCACCTGATTCGACGCAACAAACTTTCAAACTTTCAATTCAATATTAAACCTTGTGTAACGTATCAACACATAAAACATCGAAGTAAAATAGTTCTGTCTCTTAATTTATAGAAGATAATCAATTGTTAGTTGCGAAAAATATCGTTAATATTTAGCCAGAAAGTAATGAATATTTTTAATGAAAAATATTGTCGAGTGCAAAGGGTTAATTAAGTCAGGATCACAAAATATTGAAATTCCGTGTATCCACGGCGAATCGATTTAACTTACGTGTGTTATGGCGTCCGGTGCTACCGCTGAAGGCAAACGTACCGCAAATTTAAGTATATCCACCAATTATGGCAGGTAAAATGAAAATAACTTAGTAATTTAATGAGACGAGTAACTAAATAATAGTATAGTTTAAGAAATATGATACCAAACCATTAATAAATTCTAACACCATTTGCCACTATTATAATATGACAAGTAATGCTATACGAAACGCTCTAAATTCTCATGGCGGTCGTGTTAAAAATATTTTCTTACCGAAATTCGCGTGTACCATATATGGTATATGTTAACGTTAAGTGCTGCAAGATTTCATAGAGAAAAATACAGAAAATGGGAAAAATCTAATGTTAAATCATTCGATTAAATTGCATTATTATTATTGAATGTTCATCTAGCTGAACGTCACCGCATTATGTAGCATTATTTACAATATACAAATCGTTTCAAATAATCACAGTTGAACACTTTGACTGCCACGGCGGTCACGGATGACCGACGCTTTGAAATTACAAGAAAATAATTATGACTTGGAAGATAATTGATTTTGAATACAAATTTTCCATAACGTATATAACTAAATAATAGGGCAATATAAAAATTTTCATATCAAAGAATTAATAATTTTTGCTTTGTATCTTTGCTATAGAAAGAATAAGTGATACATAAAACTCTGAAGGTTCTCGTGGCAGTCAACGTGTTAACTCTTTGCGCTCCAGAGGCTCCTCTGAGTCACCAAATGATTTGACACAGCAAAACTGTAAACTTTGATACTTAATATTAAACTTTGTATAATGCATCAATGTACGAAATATTGAATGAAAATAGTTCTGTTCTTCGATGCATGTGAGATTTCTTAACACGTTGAACGCCACACGATTTCACGAAGCAAAATACGGGAAACGAAAAAAGATATAATATCGAATTATTGAATTGAATTATGTTATTGTTATAACATGTTTCTCTTGTCGAATGTCAGTGCATTAGGTGACATTATTTATAATATAAAAATGTTTTCAAACAGTCACCGTTTAATTCAATGAATTATAGTTATTCGATTTGGTTGGGGGTCACCGGTGACCCCCATGGCATTCAACGTGTTAATTCAATCTGAGAAAATGTCGTCTGTGTATCTCATTAGAAAATATTGAATATTTCTGGTGAAAAACTTCTGGAGTGCAAACGGTCAACTGTGTGAACTATAGTAATTCGATTTGGTTGAGAGTCACCGATGACCATAACACTGAACATGTTAATCAAATCGTATTGAATTCGAATTTAATCATCGCCGACCCATAATTCGTCGAATTTTATTTCCATACAGAATATCTGCCAGCGGAGCGGACAAGAGGGTAGCGTTTTGCACGGACGTTGACAAATCGATAATAGTCCACAATTTCGAAAAACGAGGATTGGTGCAAGTCGGGCCGGAGGACGACTGGAATTTCTATTGGTAACGAAAAGAACACGAGACTTGCTAGATCAATTTCATCGATGGAATCGGTTGAAGAAATATTGGCTGTATAGCTGTTATTATTATTATTATAGGGCAGCCACTCAATCCTGTAGAACTATATTCAGCGTGGAAACCGGATATAGGATGGATGACAAACAGTACGTTATTTAGTTTCCGAAATAGCGATGAATGTCAATAGCTATTACCTAAATGCTGCCCGGTTCTCCCCAGGATGATCAATCATTTCCCGAATCATTACGAGCTCACGCGGAAGGACCTGCTGGTGAAAAATATCAAAAGGTACCGGAAGGAACTGGAACGCGAAGGGAATCCGCTGGCGGAAAGAGGAGACGGCCCAGGGAAATATCTCTATTTAGATTTCATTCCCGTCACATTCGTCTTGCCAGCAGGCAAAGTATAATTATTAATTGCTCCCCGTTTATGATTAACCCATTGGCGTACTATTTACTTTCGCCACTAAGCTCGTGTACCATTTTACTATCGACAATTTGAAAGAAATGCAACAAAACTGTCCATTCTACTTCAAGTGGAAATTTTATTTGAAGATAATACAATAATAATAGCAAAGTAGTTGTTTGCTTTGATCCGTGGGCAATGAGTAACATCGATTGTTGTTAAAGTATTCTAGAAATCTTCATCGCGAGTCTGACTCGTCATTGTACGGCAAGGGGTTAACGCATTGTTGACCGGTCACGAGTTAACTTGTGCTCGCACTAGCATTGACTATTTCAATTTTTGAAGCGCAGGGCAGTGAAGAATATTGCAAAAGTAAAGTGTTCAATTTATTTAAAAGACCGCGTAAAAGAAACCGCATAAAAAGGATGTTCAGAAATTTAAGAAATAGCGAGAAAGTGCTTTCAAACAAAATAAATAATTAAACACCTGTTCTACCTTGACTATATCGTGAATTAGAGACATTTGAAAGTTCCAGTTAAGCTTAATGGCGTCGTTCTCCAGCACGTGTTTCAAGGATCGACGGGGACAGTACCCTGTCAGGATCAAACCGGTCGGTGACGGTGAACAGAGGCAGGCTCCAATCTAACATTGATTTCAAATTTAGTAGAAGATTCAGCAAATCAAAAAGCAAGTACAGTCAAACCTGTTTTTGTGCGGTAGATAGGGACCGCATAAAAAAGAATGTTCAGAAATTTACGAAACAGTGAGAAAGTGCTTTCAAACAAAATAAATAATTAAATTACACATGGAATCGTTTTAAAAAAATTCAATTTCCCATACATGGGGAAATTTTGGTTGTAGTCCAAAACGCGCATCTTCTTGCGATGAACTGGTTCAAAGTCGGTTTCGTCACTTGAAAAACAACAACACCGTTGGAATTCATGTACCGCATAAAAAAAATCGCACAAAAAAAATCACATAGAAAAGGACCGCACGAAAATAGGTTTGACCGCATATTGAAGCTTATTCAGATTGTTTCACTTCCCTATTTAATTACGGAATAATAACCGGTGACATAGCATAGCTTCTGCGTAAAACTGCCGGTTAACAATGTGTTAAGTCCCACGTCTAAGTCCCACGCGCCGCTTTCGCGCTCTTCAGATTTCATGTCGGAAACACTCAGCGCATTTCAACGATACGGACCACTTACGGTGCACTCACAATGTGACGAAACGCGGTCAACTTTTCAGACGCATGTACCTCGTATTGCTACTTTTTTTGTATATAAGTAATCCAAGTAATACATTTTGTATTTCCTTGTTACCTGTTACAAATTAATATATATATATATTAATTTTATATAGTTTTATACAGTTTTATGTAGTATTATACCTTTTTATATAGTTTTTATATTCTTTTACATAGTTATATATAGTTTTATATAGTATTTCATAATTTTATATCGTTTTATACTGCTTTATATAGTTTTGTATAGTTTTGTACAGTTTTATATAGCATTACATATATATACATATTATACATATATATATATATATATATATACACACATATATAAAACTATATAAAACGAATTAAAACTATATAAAATAATTTATAACTATATAAAACAGTATAAAACGATATAAAATTATGAAATACTATATAAAACTACATATATATATATATATATATTAATTTGTAAAATATTCTCGTTACCAGTACGCAATTACATAATAGTATTAACACATTGCGTACTGGTAACGAGAAATCTCGTTTATATAAAGACACTGAGATATGCAACTTTGCTAATTACCGCAGCATTAAAAGAAATATTAAATTTGATTCGAATTAATTATCTATTCAAAATGTATTACATAACAATATGATATCTGAGCTTTTGTATGTGTAGTGATATAGATTGATCTCGCTGAAAATCGGAAACAATTCAGTTTTTTGAAAATTAGCCGGTATACGATGTGTGAAGACAAACGCTGTCGCGTTGCTTGGCTTTTCTCGACATGAAATAAAAGGAGCGCTATTGCGCTTTTTTCGACTGTGTTTTTTTAAAAAAGCTCCGGTACTCAAACGGTTGATCGTGATGTAGACTACAACATGTTCGTGGAGGAGTACCGGAAGTCACCGCAAAGCACGTGGATCATGAAACCGTGCGGCAAGTCGCAGGGCGCTGGAATCTTTTTAATTAACAAACTGAGTAAACTGAAGAAATGGTCCCGGGAAGCGAAGAACCCGTTCAATCCGAATTTGACGAAGGAATCGTATGTTATATCCAGGTGTGCGGTCGTTTGAGCCATTTTATTTTGAAAGTGGCTTAAGTCCAGTTGAAAAAGATTCGAAAACTGTTAGCTCTTCGCGGAGGAACTTTCGTATTTGCAATATGAAGTCGCAGATAAATTATTTCATTCCTCGAACAGCGAGACATCGGTATTTAGTTTACTTTCTCAATATTATTTACGCACTTGATACATAATCTAGCTTCATTTGCTGACGGTTTTCTGTCATTTCACGAATGTCGACACTTTGCCGAGATCTAACTTTCATGTTTGTAATATTAAGTTGCAAAACAAATAGTTCAAATACTCAAACAGTAAGAAACCAGTACATAATTTCCTTATTCTACATTATTTAGGCATTCGATGTGTGATTTGGTAGAGTCTACAAAAGGTTTTGTATTTTTTAGAGAATCTTCGTCCGCAGAGGGTTAAAGAATAAAAAGATTATGTAGAATTAGAACTATTGTAACGGTTAACTTGATCTCTTCGAAGAATGGACTTACGCGACTTTCAAAATAAACAGCTCATTTGTTAGTTAAACAAAGAAAAGGCAGAGGAAACTCATTAACTTCGTTACGAATCAATAGGTACATCGATAATCCCCTTCTAATCGGTGGTAAAAAATTCGATCTACGATTATACGTTCTGATCACGTCTTTCCGACCGCTGAAGGCGTATTTATTCAAGCTCGGTTTCTGCCGATTTTGCACTGTTAAATACGACACCAGTATACAAGAACTGGACAACATGTACATACACCTCACGAATGTGTCCGTGCAAAAGCATGGTGTGAGTACTGTAGACTAATACTTAACTAATATTGAAACTAACTAGAAGTCCAGCAGTTAATCATTGTTTCGGTTGTGAAACAAATTTTCAACTATTATACAGCGTGTCGCAAAAAATGTTGTCATACATAAAAAAAATAAAATTCAGCGTTCCACCAGTTGAACCGTTTATTTTGCAAGTGTTGAAGTCCACTTAAAAAAGAACTATTAAACAATAAAAAGATTATGTAGAATTGTAACTATTATAACGAGTAACTTGACTTTTTTGAAAAATAGATTTAAGCTACTTTCAAGGTAAACAACTCAGTTAATACAGTGTGGCAACGTTTCTTTTGCGACATCCTGTATTTTAGAGCAAACACAGATTTAGAGTATGTCTAGAACTGTTCTCTTTTTTCGGTAAGTTATCGATGATAAAGTGGTCGTATCGGTCATAGTCGAGAAAGGAATTACAGGACAAAGGGTTAATCAAGAAATTTATGTTTCAGGAGGAATACAATTCTAAACACGGCGGCAAACTAAGTGTGCACAACCTGAGACTGTACCTGGAGAGCACACGTGGGAAAGCAGTCACGGAGAAGCTGTTCGCGAACATCACCTGGTGCATCGTGCACTCGTTGAAAGCTGTTGCTCCGGTGATGGCCAATGATCGGCACTGCTTCGAGTGCTACGGCTACGACATCATCATAGATAACGAGCTGAAACCGTGGCTTATAGAGGTCCTTCCATCGCTTTGTGATTCTTTACTCTAAAAATCCTCGTACACGTTCAAGCTATTCAGCATCGCAACAAGTGATGGGTTCGAGTCTTTTAAGGCTTCCAGATACATGTCGCACTTAACACGAAAATCTTCAGAGCTTTATGTATCGCTTCTTTTGTAGCGAAGTAACTATTCCTCTTTATCTTTGCTACAAAAGAATAAGCGATACAAAACTCTAAAGGTAAAGAGGAATAGTTACTTATTGTTTGGTAGCGCAATGCTTATGTTACACTGTCATCTAGTAATTAGGAAATATTTCCATTCGATATTAGGTACCTGACAAATTGTAATTATTATCGAGTAATTTGAAAGCTCTGGTCATCCGTGACCACCGTGGTAGTCAACGTGTTGAATAAAAAGTTAAAAGACTAGAACCCATCACCTCATTTTGCAACGTGTTTAATACCCTAACAGGACCTGTACTCTTATAACCATGCAGCATCGTAAAGAGTGATGGCTTGAGTCGTTTAAGGTTTCCAGATACACTCAAGCAAACAGTGAAGAAGACTCGAACCCATCAGCGCATATTGCAACATGTTTGGTACCCTAACAGGACCTGTACTCTGTGTCCATCCCAAGTCTCAAACAATAGTTCACACATTAAGGGCATGCAGCGTGGCTAAGGAGGTTCTGCTCCCCCAACGCAAAGCGTCGAGGACCTCGCCACTCGTTTTCAGTTTCAAATTACACCAGGGTATACCCCTATCCGTGAAAACGGGGTTGTCGTGAAATATCAGCTGAGAAAGCATAAACAGAACAGTGCAAACGCTTCGCGGGAAAGATCCTTCGTCCAATAATACCAACACTGAGAGTCTTTCCCTTAAATTTCAGGTGAACGCGTCGCCATCGCTAACGTCCACCACCGTCAACGACCGTATCCTGAAGTACAAGTTAATCGACAACATAATATCGATCGTGCTTCCTCCGGACGGCGTGCCAGAGTAAGAAACCCTTACAGAATCCCGAAACGACTACGATCATCCACAGTTCCCAGCAAATTCTATTAACCGCAGCGTGAGGTGGAACAAATGCCCGCTCCCGGAAGCCTTGGGCAACTTCGAGCTTCTCCTGGATGAAGAGATCTGCGCGCAGGAGGAGAAAGAATACTCCGACAAGAACCGAGCGTCCTCGAGTAAATGGAAATAGTTACTTAACATATTGAATGCATAACTCGCGAGCCTCCGCGGGAGTATCCCCGGTCTTCAAAGAGGGCGAAGCGAAGATTGAAGTGGCAACGGGACGGAAGTCGCGCGTCCTCGCGCAATTTAGAAAAATTCGATCAATAAAGGCCGGTTCTTTTCGAAATAATTGTATCGAGGATCCAGATACCGTTTGTATCGAGTATCGAGGGAGGACGCGGACTCCGAGGCATGCGTAGACGCGGCCGGGGTTGCCCCGCGAGCTCGCCCATCGGCAAAGCGCATGTACCAGAACTTCCAAATGCATGTCTCCCTTAGTATTTTGCCTGTACCACGTCAAATCTGTCGTGAACCCGGGATTCCCCGGAAGAACGCGTCCCGGCCGTCGCGCGTTGACACACGAGCGAGTTATCGGACGTCCTAATAGATTACGCTGGATCACCCCGAGCGCGTTATGTCGGTCGGCATATAAGGGTGAATCTCTTCCGGGGGTGGTTTAGATGCGTCCGAGCCGGCGCTCCGTCACATGACTCGCTTAATTCCGCCGGGCAATCTTAGGAACACGCGTCACCTGCGATCCTAAACAGGCGACACACGAATTCACTCGACGCCAATCATCTCTCGGTAATCCTTCGAACGATGTCGGTCGAACGTTACGCTTCGCGCCGCTGAAATCACCGCGACGAGGATGGAAGATCCGCGCCGAAGCGCGCTGTCCGCGAGTGTGAAGTTTCTGATCGTTATTGGAATATCTCGGGCGATCGCCACGGCCAACGTTTCTTTCGGTAAGATCATGTGCGGCTTTGGAATTCCTTTTCTGTGGAAACATTCGAGACGTCGGGAAACGGAGCGGAAGTTTTTGCGCTCGGGCTTGACACGTGGATCGAGAGAAACTCTTAATGTAGATCTTGATAGTGCAGATCTTGACAATGAAACTGTCTTATCGGATTCGAATTACTTCGATGCAAATAGATGATTCCAATGAAGTTGGTCGAGTTTACATTGTTCGAGATAGGTTTCTCTTAACACGTTCGCGGACAGTAAGAATTTTAACACTACAACCGAAGATTTAACCCTTTCAACTCTGTACGCTCGAATATTGCACCAGTTGTAATATTAAATATTTTAATGAATCTTAAAGAAACTACCCTAAAATTATTCGATTTTCCACATATCCAAATTTTCTGCTAACAAGGAAAATAAAAGATCGAAGAAATGTTATAGCATTTCTAATTTTCGCTAGGAATGCTATAAAAATTAGTTGCAGTTGTTGATAGATTACAAAACAACCTGGAGTGCTAAGGATTTAATACGACTGATGTGTAATCCTTATAAAAATTCTAATAGATTATTTTCAGTTTCTTGAGACATTCATTATAGTATCCAAGTCAAAGCTATTTATTTTCAAGATCATTTCGAATATTCGATGCTTTTGAGATATCGATAATTGTGAAACAAGACAATAGAAATATCATTTTGACTGGTACGGTAGTTCTAGTGTTAATGTGCTGTAAAAATAGAATGCAACTTCAGTTCTCCGAAAATGCGTGACAATGTGAAAAAATTAAGGCTACGTAGAATTAAATGCGTACTATGTGGCTGATAAATTTGAATGTTATAGCATCCGAGTCATTTGGCGTCACAATGAAGATGAATTCTATAGCATTCACGTTCGTGAACGTGTTAACACTTAGCTAACCGAATGAGATCTTTTCACTTAGCTTATTGCTTTTTATTCTGTTCATCTTTTCTTTTGTTGTTTAGTAATCTTAACACATTGCATACCGGCTAATTTTCAGAAAACTGAATTGTGATGGCAATTTTCACTGAGGTCAACTTATATCACTATACATAGAAAAACTCGGATATTATATTGTTATGTAATATATTTTAAATAGATAATCAATTCGAATCAAATTTTATATTTTTTCCAATGCTGTGGTAATTAGCGAAGTTGCTAGTTGTCTTTATATAAAAACGAGATTTCTCGTTACCAGTACGCAATGTGTTAACCCTTTGCGGACGAATGTCGACGTTTCGAGATGAAACGTTAATATTTGGAAGACTAAGTCGCAGACAAACGATTCAATTACTCGGACAGCAAGAGATTAGCATGAAGTTTCCGTTTTTTCTATTGTTTAAGCAAGCGGTATGTAATTTAGCTTCATCCGTTGAAGGTTTCGCACATTCCAAAGAATCTTCGTCCGCAAAGGGTTAAAATCTGATTATCCGCAATCCCTCCATTACGGTTCTTGTGTTTACAAACGAAAGTTTTTAAATTAATTAAATTGAACGAGTTCAATTGAAGACATAGAAGATGTAGTTACAGTTCTGTTTAGACAGTTGCCTAAATGTTCTATCGAATCTAAAGGTTCTATCGAATTCATTATCGATCACTCTTCGAAAGGTCTATTTGCAAATAGTTTAATCAATAACGTCTACATTAGCGGTAACGTCTATACCGAATTAATCGAATAGACGAGCCACGAGGTAATAAATATGTTAAAACGAGCAGAATCCTGCTGATCTGCAGATCCCCGAAAACAACGCTCGGAATATATTCTCCGTCGGGATGTCGCGTCCCTTTTGCCGACCCTTTTTCGGTGTCACGAGCAGTTGCGCTTATGAATGAAATAATCATCGTTTCTGTGCGATTTATTTCGACGGCCGGCAACGGGAGAACGACTCTTGCCCATTTGAGTCCCGATTGGGGATGCTTCGCCAGCGCGCGAGAACCGTCGGCGTTTCAATTCCCCTTTTTCCAACGGATGTCCCTCCCTTTCTTTTGATCCGTCGATTTCGATTTCGCGCGGAAAGAGTTCCACAAAGTTTCTCACCGAGCGTCGTTCGGTCTGGATTCACGCAGCGGATCATGGGAACTCCCCGAGGATCTACAACGTCGGTGTCCTGATGGCCTCCCATCTGAACAGCCCGTTCGATCTCGAGAGATGCGGTCCAGCTGTCGACTTGGCCTTGGCCGAAGTGAACGACTTTCTGAACGTACACAACGTGCAACTGCGCAAAGTTCAAGGAAGGTGAGTAACGGAACTTCCTCCGTCATCCCTTAGAATCGGACTACCGTTCGACGTCCGGCTTTCACGTCGGGATCCTTTTATATTAATACGTTGAATGCCGTGGGGGTCCCCCACGGCAAATCGAATTACTATAATTCACTGAATTAAACGATGATTATTTGAAAACATATCTATATTACGAATAATGCTACATAATGCGTTGACAATAAGAAATCTCACATGCATCGAGGAAGAGAACTATTTTCTTTCAATATTTCGTACATTGATGCTTTATACAAAGTTTAATATTAAGTATCAAAGTTTACAGTTTTGCTGTATCAAATCATTTGGTGACTCAGAGGAGCCTCTGGAGCGCAAAGAGTTAACACGTTGACTGTCACGAAAATCTTCAGAGTTTTATGTATCACTTATTCTTTCTATAGCAAAGATACGAAGCAAAAATTATTAATTCTTTGATATGAAAATTTTTATATTGCCCTATTATTTAGTTATATACGTTATGGAAAATTTGTATTCAAAATCAATTATCTTCCAAGTCATAATTATTTTCTTGTAATTTCAAAGCTTCGGTCATCCGTGACCGCCGTGGCAGTCAAAGTGTCCAACTGTGATTATTTGAAATGATTTGTATATTGTAAATAATGCTACCTAATGCGGCGACGTTCAGCTAGATGAACATTCAATAATAATAATGCGATTTAATCAAATGATTTAATATTAGATTTTTCCGATTTTGTGTACTTCGCTCTATGAAATCGCGGCGTTCAATCAAATCGATTTACTATAGTTCACTTAGTTAAACGATGATTATTTGGAAACATATCTATATTACAAATAATGCTACATAGTGGCGCTGACGTTCAGCTAAATGAGCATTCAATAAAATGATTTAATATTATATTTTTCTCATTTTCTGTACTTCGCTCTACGAAATCGCGGCGTTCAATCAAATCGAATTACTATAGTTCACTCAGTTAAACGATGATTATTTGAAAACATATCTATATTACGAATAATGCTACATAATGCGTTGACATTCAGCTAGATGAACACGCAATAATAATAATGCAATTCAATTAAATGATTTAATATTGTACTTTTCCCATTTTCTATATTTTGCTCTATGAAATCGCGGCGTTCGATCAAATCGAATTACCATAGTTCACTCAGTTAAACGATGATTATTCGCAAACATTTCTATGTTATAAATAATGCTGAATAAGTAATTCTATAATTTTACTATATTACTGAATAAGTAATTTGATAACATTACTATATCACTAAACACTAAACAGAAATTCTTAGAGTAGAAGTTGAGTTACGAGAAACATTTATTTTATTCTCTCGAGCCTCCTTTTCACAGAAAATTCACCGTTTTTTTTTACATCGTCAATTAGCAAACAGCCAGCGCGACGCTGTATTAGATCGCAAGCGAAAGTTTGATATATTATCGTCTATCGCTCAGATAGGACGGTCAATTTGATTTATTCCGCGAATCAAGCATGACCGAGTGACACTCGAGGCTGGTCCTGAAGGGGTTAAATCGGTCGCCGGTGTTCCGTGTCCGGAAAAATATAACAGAAGGGAAAACGGGGGGACGCGTTTTGTCCTAGATACCGGCCGACCCTGCGTAAGTTGATCCGCTTCTGACCACGCGTCACCATCGCTTCCATGTCATTACATTAATTCAATTGGGCAGACGTTTGCATGAAAAAATCCGGGCCTCCGATTGCGACTGGATCCGCCATTGTTAAATGAAATCGTCCAAATTCTGCGTGGGTCGCTTCGAAAAGGAACCCTTTAATACTGGAACTCATTAATTTATTTTCCAGTTATTGTAAAGATAACGGATGATTCTCTGAGAAATTACTAGAGAAATTGATCTAGTAATACAGAAGCTATACTGCAAATCAATTGAAATCTCAATAGTTGCGCCATTTCCTACAGAGAAATTTCAAAAAGACAGTTTCACTGGTAATTCTAGTGTTAAATGTCCTGGAAAATAGTCATCGATATTACTCTTACCAACCAGCAATCCATTATTTATATTAGATAACTAATAACAGATTACCTATTTCTTTGTTAACTGAATAAACTATTAAAAAAATAGAAAAAATAGGTAGTCACATTGTCCTGGCAAATAGTCATCGATATCACTCTTACCAACGAGCAATCCATTATTTATATCAGTTAACTAATAACAGATTACCTATTTCATTGTTAACTGAATAAACTACTGAAAAAATAGAAAAAATAGGTAGTCAACACGTTGACTGCCACGAGAATTTATAGCGTTTTGAATAGTAATACTTATTCTATAACAAAGGCAAATGATATTGAAAATAATTATTAATGATTTAGTATCACAGTAGTCATATCACGCTATGATCTAGCTACTTATGTTACTAAATATTCTTATTTGAGATCAAGTTTTTTATTGTAATCCTTCTTCAGCAATTTCGAAGCTCTAGTCATCGGTGACCACCGTGGCAGTCAACGTGTTAACACGTTCGCTACCAGCATCACATATTTCACAGACGCAATCTTATATTTTACATAAAGTAAATGGAGTTAATTTTACGGATATTGTTATTTTTATATATATATACATATTTATATTTATATAAATATATAAATTTAGCTACTAAATTCTAAATAAAATAAATTCTAAATTCTAAAAATTCTAAATAAAATAAATACTAAGTTCTAAAAATTCTAAATAAAATAAATTCTAAGTTCTAAAAATTCTAAATGAAATAAATTCTAAATTCTAAAAATTCTAAACAAAATAAATTCTAAATTCTAAAAATTCTAAACAAAATAAATTCTAAATTTTAAAAATTCTAAATAAAATACATTCTAAATTCTAAAAATTCTAAATGAAATAAATAAATTCTAATACTAAAGTTAGTTACTAAAATCAGATCGCGTAAAAACTACGCGTGGTGTTTCAATTTACGGGTGAAAAAGAGGCTCGCGCCACAGAAGTCCGCGTTAGCGTGAGTCAGGCTTACGAATTACAGCTAACGGCGGGATTCGCGGGATTCAATAAAAAACGGATCAGAATGTTAAGTAATCCGGTCGGAATCACGGCGAAGATGTTCTCTAAAGCGAAATGTTCAATTCCTCGGCGGGGGTCGGCGCATTACGATTCGTTAACGAAGGGGAGCGAAGGCCGAAGATCGCCGAAGACGATAATTCCTCGTGTACCGGTCAGCGTCCAATCATTGCCCATTCATCGGCACGATTGATCTATCATTATGTCAAATTGTTAGTTACACCTGGAGTGACACAGCACTCCGTGACCCCCCCAATTATCGATCACCCTGCCAGGTTGAAACGCGGATCCTCTTCCCGGCCGATTCGATTGTCCGTCGTCGCCCCCCCTGCGCTGGACCCGGTAATTCGATCGTGCAATGTTTGCTGCCCGGAACGTGATCATCCATCAAGTCGTTTACACTTGTTCCTCGGCGATATATTGTTTGGTCCCGATAACCATTGTCTACAGGGCCACCTTTTTTGTTCTCCGATCGCGTCGTATCGCCGAAAAACGGGCACGCGCTCCTAGGAGATTGCGATCTCGAGTAAGGAAGCAGACGTCCGACGCAAATATTGGTGTAAGGGTCGCGATAGAGTTGACCCTTGACACTAGAGTAACCTTCAGTCCATTAACCGTTTGCACGATTTATTTCTCAACTGTGATCGGTACTAGCTTGTTAATAACCCTTTGCACTCGAGAGGCAATAATAGAGAAAAGGGAAACTATGCACTGATTCCTCGCTATTTGAGTTATTAAATCATTCGTTGGTAACTCAGTATTCGAAATATGAAAGTTTGATCTCGGCAAAGCGTCAACATTCGTCCGCAAAGGGTTACCCATCGTCGTACACTTTTAGTTTTAACCCTTTGCACTCGAGAGGTGACTCTCAGTCTCCGTTTGATTTGATCTAACAAAGTTGCAAAGTGTTATATATAGTATTAAGTTTTGTATAATGCATCAATATCCGAAATATTTATATAAAACAGCTTTGTTTCCTAATTGACGTATGTTTGCTCATTAGTTCGTTTTAAATAGTGTCGTCTATGTCTCATTGGAAAATGTCGAATGTTTCACTAGAAATATTCAACACTCTTTGGTAAAATCTAGACGATGCTCATTGCGACTAATGTAAATAATTTAATCGATAAATTAAAGGTCAAAACTATTTTACTTCGATATTTCACACAGTGACGCGTTATACAAAGTTTAGTGTTAAACATCAAGCTTTATAATTTTATCAAACCAACTGGTGACTGAGAGTCACCTCCCGAGTGCAAAGGGTTAACATTTTACCGACCGCTGCCACGTACGCGCGATTATCATTCCGATGCTTGTACAGGAATACATATCGATGCTACTTTTAGAGAAACAATTGCTTCCACTGTTCTCCCTTCCCAATTTACCAGATCATCTTTTGTTAAAATCTTTTAACCCTTTGCACTCGGGAGGTGACTCTCAGTCACCACTTAATTTCCTACAGTGAAGCTGTAAAGTTTGATATTTAATATTATACTTCACATAATGCATCAATCTAAGAAATATTGACGTAAAATATCTTTGCTCGTCAATTCGCGTGAATTTCTCGTCGAGTTGGTTTCACAAAATATCGTCTTCGTCTCATTAGAAAATGTTGAAATATTTCTAGCGAAAAACTTCGGAGTGCAAAGGTTTAAGCAGATGCTTCTACTGTTAGTTTGAAACTGTCTTTTCTCTAACGGCGATGCGATAAATGTGCGGCCGGCTAAGTGTTAAGAATTTATTAAGAGAAAGAGCAGATTCGGAGGTATACCCTGTATCAATGTTTGCTACAGAATATAATAATTAAATTTGAATTCAAAGGGATCGAGTAATGTTCACGTTTGTTCGATTCTGACACGTTATTGTAAGGCAAAGGGTGAACGATCACTTATCCCCTTCCCCGTTAATCTCGCCTTTTCCCGCGTTGTTCTCGACTGATCAAATATACGGGGTAAGATAAGGAAACGTAAGAATCTTGAGGATTTCTATATCGATCGCGGTGATTGAGATGTATTACCGGAAGACCCATTCTTGATTTCTTCCTGTACGATTATCGGAAAGATACAGACGCTTCTTTGAGGAACGGCTGAAGTTGATTCGGTAACAGGATAATTACAATATAAATCAATTGAGATTTTGATAAATACACTTTTATAGTTTCTAGAAGAAGATAGTTACTTGAATTTCTCGGTAGTTCTAGCGTTGAACTTGCATTGCTGATTATTGAAGGTGTTAACCCCTTGGTCTATGATTTATTTTTCAACTACGATCGATGCACCAACTTCGACAATAATAATGTAGTATCTAGAATTTTTAGCGTAGGTTAAGGTATTTTTAAGAAGAGTGAATGTAAGAATGAGTGTGAGTGAAGGACAGGCTGTAAAACGGTCGAGGGAAAGTGGCCTGCGCAACGTCACGGACCCAAGACTGCAGGGCCAGCTTTCCAGGGGTGCATCTGAATGTTTGCGATGAGTGCGAGTGAGAAGAATGCTTGTGGGGAAGAGAATGTCTGTAAAAGAGTGGTAAGAGAGTAGCGAGGGAGAGTCGTGTGTTGGCCTCCGTGGCATTGAGTTGTATTTTTTACGTGTTGTCCGTATTGTTTCATTATTTCATTAACCCCTTAACTTGCACGCTCGAGTTAATTCGAGCGCGCTAAACAGGCCAAACTGTGAAAATAACAATGCGAAAGCAAATGGAAAAAATCGTTTTATCGATATTTATCATTTACATGGGATTGTAAGCTATAACACTTATTTATTCAAGAATAACATATAGCCTTTTTCCATGGAACAAAGGCGCAGTATATCAAAATTGATTTTTTTTGGCCTGTTTTTTCAAAAAAACTGTGCGCTAAGGGGTTAAATACATATATTTATTTCTAATTCTCGATTACCGAAGATCCACCTTTTCACTGTCTATAATAATAGTAACCACTATAATATTTGTCTGGATTTCCAGCTACCCGTCCTGCAGCGGGGCCACGGCACCAGGTCTGGCGGCCGACATGCATTTCCAGGACAACGTGATCGCGTTCATAGGCCCTGCCTGCGCGTTCGCCCTGGAACCGGTCGCGAGGCTCGCGGCGTACTGGAACACCCCTATTATCACAGGAATGGGCGATCAAGTATGTTCACACGTTCGTCGGTGAATGAATAAAAGATCGGTCCGCTCTACCTACATCCTCTCAGATTATGTAATCGCAATATTTTCCAACGGACAAGCCACCGTCGGAGGGCGAGCTGTCCGTAACCTCAGGCATCCTCGGCAGAATCAATAAGTGGAAAAACGAAAGCTCGGTAAGGAGACGCGCCGGATGCAATTCCCTCTAGTGTTTGCATGACTCTTTGCTCGTTAACGTTAATCGATGACGTTCCGGTAATTATCGCGTGCGTGACTGCGTATTCTCCTCGCGAAGAACACGAGAACCTTCGCTTCTCTCTTTCTTTCTCTCTGTTTCTCATCCCCAGCGTATTTATGACTCCATTAGTATTCTTAATTAACCGTGGCCTTGTTAGAACGGCCAGGATAAACCGATACCGTCGTTTCTGCCCTCAAGCGTTCTCTTCCTCGTTTGCTTCCCTCGTTATAGGGCATTTTCAAGGACAAGAGCAAGTATCCCACGCTGACCAGGATGTCCTACTGCCAGTGTCGGCTGCGATTGGTCTTCTCCAGCATCTTTAAGGAGTTCGGATGGTCCCACGTGGCGCTGATATTGGACAGGTCCGATTTGTTCTCGTGGACGGTCGGCAAAAACTTGGAGTACGGCCTGCGCAAAGATGGCTTGCTGAAGTTTGTCAGGGAACTCGATGGCAACTCCGCGGACGAGCCGTACCATTTTTATCTGCGCGACGCCAGTATGTACGCTAGAGGTAAACGATCGATTGACGAGATTTTTATGTTAACGTTAGATTTAATGATATTTACCTGTTCTTAGAGAAATCGTTGTCCGTTCGTTTAGATCGTAGATATTAGAGGTTTAACGCGTTGACGCTCATTTTGAAATCGGCGAGTGCTTCCAAACACACTTCTTTTTTTTGTCAATTGGTTCTTGAGGAGTTCGATCAAGATTTCATACTTAGAGATTAAAATTATTGTATTTTTTAATAAATTTCCCTAAAAAAGGTAAATGTCTATAGCCGTCGTTTGTTTTTCAGCTTCGATTTCTCTGATACGCAAAAGACGGCTATAGACGTTTTATCCAACGATATTTTTTGAAAATAATTTAGGAAAAAATAAAAGAGGCATATTTTTATAAACATAACCTTATTTTGCACATGATCTTCATTTACATTCTGTTTTAATGTAACACAAAATTGGAAGATACAAGAACAAAAATTTCTACGTGAACGCCTCAACAGTTTATAATGGCTACGAATTATTTTTGTTGGAGTTTTCTGGAGTAACTGTTTTACTTCAACAATTATTAAAAGAAAACTAAAGGATTTAGAGGGTAAATTCAACAGTGATATACGTTCTTTTAATTGTTTTATAATACTAAAAATATAGGACTGCTGTAGACGTCGTTTGCATCTACAAGCACGCGCAATGGACGTCTATAGACGTCATTTACGTCAACACATTGCGTACCGGCTACTTTTCAGAAAACTGAATTGTTCGGATGGAAATTTTCAGTGAGATCAACTTATATTGCTGTACATACAAAAACTCAGATATATTGTTATGTAATGTATTTTAAATAGACAATCAATTTGAATCAAATTTCATATTTTTCTAAATATTATAATAATTAGCGAAATTGCATAGCTAAGTGTCTTTATACGAAAACGAGATTTCTCGTTGCCAGTACGCAATATGTCAACCCTTTCTACTCGAAAGTTTCTCAATGGAAACGTGTTAAGAGTAGACGATTAGGATAATCTTCCCCGGTGAATGTTTCGAATAGTTTGAAAAATTCTTGTTTGGAGAAGATTAATCTTTGCGTGGTACTAATTTGGAGTTTTACGGAGATTTGATGCGTTGCCTCGTGTTCCTCGTAGTGTTGATACTCAGTGTCCGCGGGACTCTCGTCAGGAAGTTTATGCTGGCAGCTCATGACTTGGGAATGACGAGAGGAGACTGGGCGTTCCTCGACGTCGAAATATTTCAGGTGAATGGAACTATGATTTCAATTCTTCTAAACTGGAAGACATGTTTAACACTATTCCTACCGACACTCCACGTATACCTATTCCTACCGCGACCAATCAAATGACTACTCTTTAGCATGACTTATATTTTTTAATATAGAATGAAGATAATAGCCAATTTGACAGTATACAAATATAGTTTCTTTCATTTAGAAGTATATAATGTACATTTTATTCGTTTTCACTGCATTTTTTACAAATAGGTTTGTCGATTGTACATTTCCTACACGCGTACTTTTTACATTTTAGACAGATTTTGTTAGTCTTATTGTTTGTGCAATATCTTATTTGGCATGGTTTCCGTTCGCGTGAACCCGTACTTGTACTTGTGACGGGTGTTGCTTGATTTTCTTTGCCTAACTCTAGTTTTTTTTTTATATTTAATGGCAAGTTCTTCTGCCAATTGAAATAAAAATTCCTGCCTCGAAATTTCTTCTCCCGTGGATTCTTTATATAAAAGCCATGCATTTATCCGGGCTGAATCTAGGATATTGAAAAATACCTGTAAAGGCCATCTCCGACATTTAGATTTTACTAAAATAGATATAAATAAAAGAGATATAAATCGTTCTGCCGGTCAAATGACCGGTCGTGGTAGGTAAGACAGACTACAAATTTTTCTCAGAAAATAACAAAGAAAGGTGTGAGTATTGAAAAATGTTTTATACATATATTTTAGGACAAGTCGTGAAGTATAAAGGCGATTCAATTACGTGGTCTATAGGAAATTCTAATCGAAATTTTAAAAACAGTCATTTGACTGCTTGCGGTAGGAATAGTGTTAAAAACGAGATTTCTCGTTACCAGTACGCAATGTGTTAACATTTACTTGGTTGAAACCTGTTTCATTGGAACGCAGGGTTCCTATTGGGGCGACCACGATTGGGAAGTTGGCGACGAGGACGACGCTGTGGCAAGGAAAGCTTACGAAGCTCTGTTACGAGTTTCATTGCTACAGCCGACTAGCCCTCGGTTCCAAGATTTCGCGGAGACGGTGCGCCAAAGGGCGCAGACAGACTACAATTACTCATTTTCCGATGGAGAGGAAGTAGGTGCTAGTAAACTTTGGAAAATTCGCGTAGCTTAACACTAGAGCTACCGAGCATTTAACCCTTTGCACTCGAAAGTCTTCTGCTAGAAATATTCGGCACTCTTTGATCAAATATAGACGATGTTTATTGCAACTAATGCAATTAATTTAATCGATAAATTAAGGAACGAAAGTATTTTACTTTGATATTTTACACGATGGTGCATCAAATTAAGTGGTGACTGAGTGACCTTACGAGTACAAAGGGTTAATATGAGTGACATGTAATCTATATAAAAATTGTAATAATAGATTATTTTCAGTTCCTTCACGTATTAATTATAGTATTCAAGTGACACTATTTATTTGCAAAATTCTTCCGAGTATTTATATTAATTCTATTTTTATAGTATTTATTATAATATTTATTATAATATTTATTATAATATTATTCTAATACTATTATAATATTACTGTAATATTATTATAATATTTATTACAATACTTTCGCTATTTTGTTTTCGTAAATATTGTGAAATATATCAAGTGATATTTCAAATTTCAAATTGTCCCTAAAAATCAAATTGCCCCCCTATGGGGCTTGGGAAAATCACTGGTCTACACCGATGACGAACCTTCATCAAATTTGGAAAGAACAATTCTACCCTACTGTCCAGGTGAACTTCTTCATCGGCGCTTTTTACGATGGCGTCTATCTGCTGGGCATAGCGCTGAACGAAACGTTAACCGAGGGCGGCGACATTCGGGACGGTATCTCGATCACGAGGAGGATGTGGGACCGTGACTTCATTGGTATTACCGGTCACGTGAGGATCGACGACAACGGCGACCGCGACGCGGACTACAGTATCCTGGATTTAGATCCCATCACTGGAAGGTCAGCGGCAATTAAGCTGGAAATTCCTTCGACTGTTTGCCATGCTAATCAAGCCGCATTCTCTGCGGATAGGCGGCGGAGATTTAGTTAGGGCACCCATTAACATATCCTGAATGATCTTTTGATACGTCTGAAGCGAACGTAATTAATAGACCGCGGGGCTTTCTGGAAATGGATGTGTTTGCTGATCAATTTATCCGGACAAAGATTGAACAGACGCGTAATTTCACCAACATTCGAAGCATCCGAATAATCAGAATATCTTTGTGGTATTATTAACCCCTTGTCCTACAACAACGAGTGAGACTCGTGATGAAGATTTTCAACATGATTCAACAAATATATATATAAATAATAATTTCTTTGCGTTTTTTCTGAACTGCTGATAGAAACATTTTGCACGAGCTTAGTAGCAAAAGTAAATAAGACGGCAAGGGGTTAACCCCTTGGCCTATGACTTCTTTCTGAACTCCGATCGATACGGCTACTTTGTCATTAATAATTTACGAGAAAAATTTTAAGCATATGTTATGCCTATATTTCCTTTTAAGTATAATAGTTGATTACAGAGGAATAATATTTACTTTGGATTCGAATGTACTGAGTAATACATATATTTGTTGAATCATGTTGAAAATCTTCACTACGAGTCTCACTCGTTGTTGTAGGGCAAGGGGTTAATTCCTGTCGGTTGGTAGCTCAGCGAATAGGAAAATTGTTTGCCAGGTTCGAGGTGGTGGCGCACTATTTGGGATTAAACCGGGAGTACAGTCCCGTCCCGGGGAAGAAGATTCATTGGCCCGGAGGGAGAGAAGGGCCACCGGCGGATGTTCCGGAATGCGGATTCCTGGGGAACGATCCTGCTTGCACGTCGAGGACGGAAGCTTACACGTTCGTCGCTTATACAAGCCTGGCACTCGCAGCTTTTCTGCTCGCTGCTGTCGCTGCCACGTGCGTTTTGTACAGACACTTGAGATTATCCGCGGATTTGAACAACATGTCCTGGAGGATCAGGCCTGAGGAGCTGTTGCTGGAGATAGGGAAACCGTTCTCTTCGAAGATCAACTTGCACCAAGCGATATCCGAGGTGGAGACAGTCTTTGATATGGAACAAAGAGATATAAATATCTGAAAATATTATATATATATCTATAAATATTTAACCCTTTGCACTCGAGAAGTGACTCTCAGTCGCCACTTGATTTGATGCAGTAAAACTATGAAATTTGATATTTAATATTGAACTATGTATAATGCGTCGGTGTGTGAAATATTGGGATAAAAAAGCTTTGTTTCTCGATTCACTTGTGATTTCTTTTTGAGTTCCTTTAACACTAGGTTTACGGGCATTTATTGTACAGTTTATTCTATTGTTCCTGGGGAAGTTGATATTCGTTCATTTAGATTTTGGAAATTGTAGATGTAGAAATAGACAATCAGGATTCATATTCGTGTAATTGGATCAACGAAAACCGATTACAACATTTACCAAATAATGTTTATAAAATTCAATCTGCGTCAAATTGACGCGTTCCGTAAACCTGGTATTAAAAAAACATCGTCTTTGTCTGGTTAGAAAATGTTAAATATATCTAGCGAAATACTTCTGAGTGCAAAGGGTTAAAACTAGCATTAACACGTTGAATGTCGCGCGATTTCGTACAGTAAAAGACGCAAAATGAAAGAAATATAATATTAACCCTTTGCACTCGAGAGGCGACTCCCAGTCGCCAGGTGATTTGATACAGAAAAATGATAAACTTTGGAATTTATCATCAACCTTTGTATACTGCATCGATACGTGAAATATTGAAAGAAAATAGCTTTGTTAACTAATTTATGTATGATTTCTTGTCAAGTTCATTTTAAAGAATCTTGTCTACATCTAATTAGGAAGTATTGAATATTTCAAGTGAAAAACTTTCGAGTGCAATGGGTTCAATCATTCGATTGAATTGCATTACTATTGCACGATGATCTGACTGAATGTCACCGTATTAGCATTATTCGTAATATAGAAATGTTTTCAAATAATCATCGTTTAACTGAATGAACTATAGTAATTCAATTTGATTGAACACCGCGATTTCATAGAGCAAAGTACACAAAATGGGAAAAATATAATATTAAATCATTTGATCGAATTGCATTATTATTATTGCGTGTTCATCTAGCTGAATGTTATCGCATTATGTAGCAATATAGATGTTTTCAAATAATCAACGTTTAATTGAACGAACTATAGTAATTCGATTTGGTTGTGGGTCACCGATGACCCCCATGACATTCAACGTGTTAATGAAACGTTCCTTGTGACAACAGAACTTCGGATTGGAGCAGCGTATTAGAAGAGGGTCGCAGCTCAGCTGCGAGTCCCTTCCGCCTACCACAGTTTTCACAACGGTGGGAATTTACAAAGGCGAGAGGGTGGCTATCAAGAAGATCACCAAGAAAAAAGTGGTCGACATTACGAAGAAGTTGTTGTGGGAGATTAAGCAAGTACGGGATGTCACGTCTGAAAACACGGTTCGGTACGCTGAGATTTCATCTTGGAAAGAAGCAATATCAAATTTTATATACAGTCAAACCTGTTTTTGTGCGGTCCTTTTCTATGCGATTTTTTTCTATGCAGTACATGAATTCCAACGGTGTTGTTGTTGTTTTTCAAGTGACGAAACCGACTTTGAACCAGTTCATCGCAAGAAGATGCGCATTTTGGACTACAACCAAAATTTCTCCATGTATGAGAAATTAAATTTTTTCCAGTGAAAATTCTTCCATGTATGAGAAATTACATTTTTTCCAGTGAAAATTCCTCTATGTATGGGAAATTGAATTCTTTTAAAACGATTCCACGTGTAATTTAATTATTTATTTTGTTTGAAAGCACTTTCTCACTATTTCGTAAATTTCTGAACATTCTTTTTTATGCGGTCCTTATCTACCGCACAAAAACGGGTTTGACTGTCCTTGCTTTTTGGTTTGCTGAATCTTCTACTAAATTTGAAATCAATGTTAGATTCATTGGAGCCTGCCTCTGTTCACCGTCACCGACCGTTTTGATCCTGACAGAGTACTGTCCCCGTGGATCCTTGAAAGACGTGCTGGAGAACGACGCTATTAAGCTTGACTGGAACTTTCGAATGTCTCTAATTCACGATATAGTCAAGGTAGAACATGTGTAGGAAGTATGCGTATGTTCTTTCGCCGGTTTGATTCGTATAAAAGGAGTTCCACGTGTTACAGGGGATGTCCTATCTCCACGCCAGCGAGGTTTCAGCGCACGGCAAGCTACGATCCTGCAATTGTTTGATCGACGGCCGTTTTGTCTTGAAAATTTCAGATTTCGGGTTGAAGACCCTTACCACGCCATCGGATTTAATCATGGATGACGTTTATTACACTAGTAAGTGGAAGAAGCTCTACGTTCGTAATAACGCAATGCTTTAACCCTTTGCGGACGAAGATTCTTCAGAGAATACGAAACCTTCAACAGATTCGGCGAAATTACATAACGGATGCTTAAATAATATAGAAAAGGGAAACTATGTATCGATTCCTCGCTATTTGAGTTATTAAATCATTCGTTGGTAACTCAGTATTCGAAATATGAAAGTTTGATCTCGGCAAAGCGTCAACATTTGTCCGCAAAGGGTTACCCATCGCCGTACACTTTTAGTTTTAACCCTTTGCACTCGAGAAGTGACTCTCAGTCACCGTTTGATTTGATCTAACAAAATTGCAAAGTGTTATATATAGTATTAAGTTTTGTATAATGCATCAATGTGCGAAATATTTATATAAAACAGCTTTGTTTCCTAATTGACGTATGTTTGCTCATTAGTTCGTTTCAAATAGTGTCGTCTATGTCTCATTGGAAAGTGTCGAATGTTTCTAGTGAAAAGCTTCCCTTTTAACCCTTTGCACTCGAAAGTGTTTCACTAGAAATATTCAGCACTCTTTGGTAAAATATAGACGATGCTTGTTGCGACTAAGTCATTCTGACTGGTACGGTAGTTCTAGTGTTAATAAATGTCTTTCTAAATAGTAAATAATTAATTACTGAACAGAATATTTTGACCATGGTTTTAGCTTTATTTTATTAACACTAGAACTACCGAGCATTTCATACGATCAATATGCAATTCCTATAAAAATTGTAACAATAGATTATTTTCAGTTTCTTCAGACATTCATTATAGTACCCAAATGAAACTATTTATTTTCAAAATCATTTCGAATATTCGATACTTCGAAGATATCAATAATTGCTAAACAAACAAATCGAAACCAGTCATTCTGACTGGTACGGTAGTTCTAGTGTTAATAAATGTCTTTCTAAATAGTAAACAATTAATTACTGAACAGAATTACTTTGGATCGCGCCCGAACTTCTGCCGCTGACAGTAACCCCTGGGAGCGTGGCGACTCAGAAAGGCGACGTCTATAGTTTCGCGATCATATTGGAGGAGATCGTCGTCCGCGGAGGGCCATACGAGACCGTGAAACAGTTCATGACCTCTCAAGAGGTATAACCCCGCAAGATGTCCCGATAATAAATCCCATTTAATCGATAACTTGCGTCCACAATTGCATTGAAGATCGTCAGCCGAGTGGCAACGTGCGAGACACCGCCGTTCAGGCCGGAAGTGACACCGAAGGACTGTCCCCCGGATATTCTGTCCTTGATGGAGAAATGTTGGAACGAAGTGGCCGAGGAGCGACCCACGTTCCACACGATTCGCGGAACGATACGGGGAATAATGAAGTAAGATCTAACTTCACTAGGAAATCGCGAGGACTGTAGACATCGAAAATTCTAAAGGCTCCTGGACACTGAAAGAACTGAGCTTCTTCAATTCACAGAGGCTACTGCGAGAACTTGATGGACGATTTGCTGAGGCGAATGGAGCAATACGCGAACAATCTGGAAGCTTTGGTCGAGGAGAAGACGGAACAGTTGAGCCTCGAGAAGCGGCGCAGCGAGGAACTCCTCTACCAAGTTCTCCCCAGGTGGTTTATCATTTCACAATCGACCGGGGACAACTACCGGAACCGTTGATCTTCAACGCGCTAACAAATTTCAGGCAAGTGGCTTGCCAATTAATGGCCGGCGAGCTGGTGCAACCCGAGCAATTCGAATGCGTGACGATCTACTTCAGCGATATAGTCGGCTTCACCGCGCTCTGCGCTCAAAGCACGCCGATGGAAGTGGTGGACTTCCTGAACGACCTCTACAGCACCTTCGACCGTATCATCGAATTCTACGACGTGTACAAGGTGCGCCGTCTCGAATCGCGGACGCGGAACTGGAATTTTGTGGTATCAGGTACTTGAACGAAGCTTACGATCGCAGGTGGAGACGATAGGGGACGCGTACATGGTGGTTTCCGGGCTGCCGGAAAGGAACGGCGACGGCCACGCGAGGGAGATCGGTCTGATGGCGCTGACGATTTTAGATTCCGTGAAATCCTTTACCATTATGCACAAACAGAACGCTCAGTTGAGCGTCAGAATCGGAGTGCACAGCGGACCGGTTTGCGCTGGCGTGGTAGGCCAGAAAATGCCGCATTACTGTCTGTTCGGGGACACGGTGAACACCGCGTCGCGGATGGAATCTTCAGGGTTACGTAAGTGGGACTTACCATTATTTCTACGAAAGATGGATTGAATTTTAATGATCGAATGTTTGTTCGTGCAGCGTTGTGCATACACGTGTCGGAGGCAACGAAATGTATACTGGATAAATTTGGTACCTTCGACCTTGAACTAAGGGGCGAAGTGGAACTAAAGGGCAAAGGCAGAGTGACGTCTTATTGGCTGAAAGGTTGCTCGGAACCGAACCCGAGGCCGCCGACTCCGAAATACAGAAGGCACAGCGCTAGCTCGCCGGAGAACAACTTAAATCCACTGATATTCCCGCCGAACAACACGAACGGGCCGAAAACTAATAACAACACGTTCATCAATCTGTCCGAGCTACAATAGAACGCACCGAGTTTCTTTCGGTTCGAACGGCAAACGTGTTTAGACGTAATTATAATAAATTTATTTAAATTTCATCTATTACAATGTGTCGAGTTAAGATATTACATGGATGACATAGTAATTTGTATATTAACAAAAAAAAAAAGACAGAGAGAGAAAGAGAGAGAGAGAGAGAAGAAAGAAAGAACCGTAAGAGGCTTTTTTTTGGTCGACAGACATGTGGGTTAAACGGACGTCCGATCGGTTGCACGGCTGCTACATGAAAAATGTAATCTTTTTGTTGGCGCAAATTACTATCGGGGGACACGGTTTATTCCACCTGTCTGGCGACAGCGATCTACATAAAGCTTGCTTATTCATAGCTCAAAGAAACAACAAAGTGCATGAAAGAAAGTTCGGATGGAACCAAAGTGTTATTTACTTTCCTTTCAATTAATCTGCATATATTATTTCGCTACAACTTTGTATCGCGCTAGTTCTTGTATCAACACAGTGTACATTTTCAGTGTATATGCGTGTATAGACTACAGCGGAATTAGCATCTTTAGTTTTATTATCGTTACGATTATCGCTACTATAATTGATTATAAATCTCTGTGATCTATGCTCTTATCGCTGTTAAATCTAAAATGTTGTGTCAATAAATCATTTGCCATAAAATCTTGACAACAATAGAATCGCTGGATGAAACTACTTGGATGCCAGGAACATTATTAGTCTGGAAGAAAAAGAAAATTTATTTAGACTCTGTGTATGCGCACCTCTTTCGAATGTTCGCCGGTTAAATATAAAATGAAACTTTACCTGAAACTAATAGCTCTGGCAGCAAGGAGTCTATTGCACTCTGCCGTGTCAGGTAAAGGTAAAGGTAGGTAGGGGCTTTCGTTCTCTTGGTCGGTGAATTCGAATCTGTGAATTCTTGGTTGTACTTTCATGTCTCCGAAGGGTCCTTTTAATATCAAATAGTGAAGCGGTAACGGATACGTCGTTTTCGTTTTCAAAATCAGCTATAACAGTAATTACTTTCATCACTGTCCTAGCTACACACAAGAACACCCGAGCTCCTAAAGAAACGCCGATGGTCTTTACGTACTTGATAAGTCATGTCCCTTTCAGAGCTCTGAGTGGGATCACGCTGACTATTGTTGATCCTCGCTTTTACAACCCATTGATTATTAAATGCCGAAAACCGAGATGTTTCATAAAAGAGTTTGTGGACAAACTCGTCTGTGCGGTACGGCTTCATTTGTAAATCTATAAAGGATGAAATTCTACAAATAGATTACACCCTACACCTCTGTAGCAGAATGAGGATGAAAAGCATGTGAGAAAATGACGGGTAATTATATAGAATAGTAATTAATGGGAGAGGTTTTCGAAAGAGACTTCGAAAAGAGTTGCAACTCTGGGACTAATTGAAATGGACAATATACCCTATTCTATATAGCTACCGCATTATAATCTATGAACGTCTAAAGAATTAATGCTAATGTAATTTCTCGATGAAAGGGGACAGTTCCTGCTGCTGCTAGGTAAGGCAGAGAAGAACAGTGTAACAAACATTTTCTCTATGTTAAAGATAATACACGATCATTTTAGTCAAATGAGATATTCGAAGGCCTTAATACACGAGAAACTGATACAGACCGTTAAACGTGATTTTCTCGTAGGACAAAAGATCAAAGACATTGTCATACAGCCTACGTTCTTCGAGTGTACGGGCATCGATATCACGTAGAGCTTCCATAACGTCTAGCCCTGTACGACGAGGATGAACACATTCTGCTTCGTGTTTTGGACGTTCATGATTGGGCCCACGCCAAGGACAGCCGATTCTACTGTACTTGCAATTGGATATTCTATGCATACAAAAGAAATAATATCAATCATATTATTCATTAACATTTGCAATCTTTGATTACCTTTCTTCGCACACTGTCTCCTCATGACGTTCCAAGGAGTTTCGTGGAAACTCCTTAGCACAGTACTGACATTCTGCTGGTAACTCAGACACAGCTTTCTCAACTGCCAGATTTCGAGATGGAGATGTTCTGCTGATCTCGATTCTGCAGTTGGGACATGTTGCCATTTCATCTCTCAGCCTGGCATCTGCGAGGACATGAGTGAAGCAACCGGCACACATCAAGTGTCCATTTGTACACTGTGAACATTGTTGCATGTATTACTAGCGTTCTTGCTTTCAAGTCTCTTAAAAAAGATAAGCCTAGCTTTTGTTGAACATCTTTAATAATCCAACGTAAATTTGTTACAAAGTATACACAACTGTGTGCAAAACTGAAATTCGTTCTTAACATTTTTAAAAATCATGATAGAATTCTTTATTTTGCACAAGTTACGATACTGTACTTAGTTCTTATTAAATATGTTTATTAGACCCTTTCAACAATATTAACCAAACTAGAATAACAAAACTAATGCCATGTATATTACCATGATTTTGATGTTTTTAAACCTGAAACACAAAATCGTAGTAGTACTATTAATAAGTCGAGTAATCATTGGTGAAAACCAGTAGGTTTAAATTAATGGTGAATGCCATCAGTAATGCTGCCAATATCAATAATAGAAAGGAAGAGAAAAGGACAATGATGCATGGGATAAGTGAAAAAGGGTTTCATATGCGAAATAACTAACTAATAACCTTTCAGAATATTTATTTTGTTTAATTCCTTGTCAACTGTACATGTTATACAGATCTTCTAGAAAATACGCTTTCTCTCTCTCACTCTCACTCTCTCGCTGTTAATTATAAGCCATGAACATCAATTTCGCATGGGTCTACAATAACTTTTTTCTAGTAACTAGATTTTTGATATTTCCTTCAATTAAATTGTTTCTTACAATAAACACAACATTTTATATTGGGAAAATATCATTATCGTATTAAGTGCTAATAACTATGAAGGTCTGGTTGCTTAAATGTCTCTTTACCTCCCTAACTGACTTTATTGGAATACCAACAAGAATGAAGTTGAAGTTTGAAATACCGGGGCACACTTATAAAGATCAAAATGTTCTGTGTACCATCTACGGGTTCACAGATGCATAAGTGCATTCCGTGAACTAGAATAAATAAAAATTGGTAAGTATGCACCAGACAGCACACTGTATAACTTACATGTAAGAGTCTCTATCGTGATAGGGTAAACGCAACATTCCTCCCAGTGTTTTACAGTTTATGGAGACACTGAATATAGAATGCATTACATATATGTATATACATATATTTCAATTAATAAAATTGAAGAGGAGAACAATTAAGAACAAAATATAATAGTATAGATAAATTGGAATGCTATAAATTTAATGATAAAGGAGTTTCTGTAAATAAATATTACTAAAAAAAGAGATCATTGCCTGGGCATGCGTACATACAATAATTCTCTTTAGTTTATTTGTCTGTTCGATTTGTTATATATTTTAAAGATTCGCATACAGATACACTGTAACGAGAATTACTTTACATGCATGCATAAACAGATTGTATTGTAAATTAGATCCATTTCTATTTACAATACAAACGTAATTAAGAAATTGAGGATTATGCATTAAAATTCTACTTTGAAGATTTATCTTGTAAAGCATACTATATGGGATAATGTATTTCCTTTAATAAATCAGCAATTCCGAATCTCTTAAACGTATTTAACAACAGAAGATGTTCATTAAAGTTAGTATTCGTATTAAAATTAAATACTGCTTTTTAAATATGTTCACTGAAAAAAAAAATGTAGGTACCTACCTGCATCTTTATTATCTTAATAAAATGATACCGACAATAAATATGTACATACATTTTTCTTCTTCTTTAAATCTCTCTAAAGAATATTTATACGATTACAACTAAAACTTATCTCCTTGTAACACTAGAAAAATAAAAAGGCAAACTATTTAAAAATCATGTTGTAATCGTCAAGAGAAAAGGAAGATAAGAAAAATGGGCAGAGTGAGAGAGAAAGAATTCAACATAGAAACATAGTTTTAATAGCCACTGTTAATCAATCAAAAATCCAACTTAATTGTAACATGATTTAAACTAGCGATATATAGCACAAATAAACAAACTATATTTCATAATAATATATATATATATATAGTAAAAAAGATCATAATATATGTTCTCATTTCTTGCCAAATATCATCAGGCTCTTTTATTTCTATAATTAACCAATATAAAAGTTAAATGACATTAGAATGCATTTAAACCCATCAACTGATACTCTTAATTGGGGGTACCCTGCTTCTTTTCATACAAGAAAGTCCTTCGAAAAATTGCCCAATCTTTTAAAATATCCGTAAGTACAGTTTAAAATCAAATATCATTTTAAATTGTACAAATGAATCTTACAATTACAAAGAAATTAAAAAAAAAAAGAAGAAGAAGAAGAAGAAGACAGTTCAGGTTTTAATGGGCTAAAAGGAGTCTTACTAAACAATCAAATAGTTTCGAATGAAACGTTCTTTGTGGATATACGTTTCAATGACGAAATTTATCAGCTGCAGACTAGCAACAATCGAAAACAACAAAAAGCGACCGTGAAAGGGAGATCGTCAAGAAACTGTCACATTGTACAATATGCACGAGATTTCGTCTAATCATTTCTTTATGTGCGTATATATTTATATACACGTATCCGCAGCGGAGCAACGAGAAAGTCGCTCATCGACCCCGGGTGAAAATGTCGGATGGAAAGGGAATAATCATCGTAACAATGGGCATTAACACGGGGAATCCCGATGGGCGAGACACGCACATTTAGTAAAATCACCATCACAATTGAATTGCCGCTCGTCGAATAACATTAAAATAGAACATGATGAAAACAAAGGGATGTATAAAGACTTACTTGGTAAACGGCTGCCTTGGGTAAATCAAGGCAAACTGCGCAGCAGAGGATGCCGCCCAGGCGGTGCTCCAGCTTTTGCTCGGTTTTCCCATCGTTCCGCGACGATTTTCGACGCTTTTTGTCGGACTCGAGGTAATGCGCGATTGTCTCAAGATGGTCGCGAATTGGAGTGGCAGATAGCTGCTCCGAAACGCTACTCGACGATGCAGCTTCGTTGCTTGGGTCCGCCATATTGATTGTTTTGATTTTTCCTCGGTGCGAGCGTGAGAAATGCGCAGATGTCAAATGCAGGCTACGCAATAGTCGCCAAAGACAGGGGCAACAACGACACAACACTTGTTTGCAATTTTATCGAACTGGTTGAAGTCTAGTTCCGGTTTACCAACCCTGATGCGTATCGATTTTCATGATATTTAATTATTCCCTTCTAACGAGCAGCAAACAGCGCGCCATAAATGAATGCTGGCAGCGCTTGGGTTCACCGTTATCCTTTGGGGCCAAGAAGACTACTACAGCGCAATAATTATATAAGAATATTACCTTTCTTAACACAATCTTTTTATTCGAAACCTGTTCCACGGTCCGTTTCCTTTTTATGATCGTAATAATAGCTTTTCATTCGGTCAGATATCATCGTTCGTTCGAACCATTAATTAAAAACTATTTGGAAGCTTACTAGTAGCTGTACAAACGTTCCTCCATCCTACTGTCAACCTGATTTCCGGTTGCGTAGGATAAATTTAAACGATTTAGAAAATACTATTCCGAAAAGCCTAGATCAGTTATTAATTTTCTTCAAATTTAATCTATGGGTTTAATTGCAATGTCATGATGACGAGAGTCGTTGAACGTTCAAATAGATCCTCAACAAAATGGCCGCTGCTGTTTAATTTTTAAACGTAGGAGTATTCTGTAATTGTTGGAATTCTTGTTTCCCGGTGTTTCGTGGTCGTCTCGAAATTCGATTTTATTATAGTTAAATAAATAAATGCTCGGTGCCATGCTAAGAGTTATAATGACGCGATTGTCCTTGTATTCTCAATTATGAGACGTGAGAGAAGTCGTCAGCAGGTGATAGAAAGAAAGCTGGATAATTAAATTTGAACAATCAATTCTTTATTCACACATCGACAGTGTCGTTTCTTTTATTTCGCACTCCCCGACAATCCCCATTTATAAATTCATATAATTTCGTGTGATATTCCCCTCGCAGCCCTTCATTTAATAACCGTAATCGTTCTTGTTTCTCCCTGTAAATACAATCTTTTATTTCTCGCTAGAATGGACGTATTTACGTTTGTTTAAATATATTCGCAAATAGCTACAATTCACTGGACGAGTACACGCGTAACCATTATATAACATATTCAAGCAGAAGACAGAGAAATCAACGTGCATTCTTCACTTATATAATGCAACCAATATTAGGGCGCATCTAAATTATAATGGCGCTAATTAAGGGCCTGTTTACGGAATATAGTAGACATGAATTCAATAATGCAGCACCCACCATCGTTCCATAAATGGGTGTACCTCGAAAAATACATTGATCCGAAGAGACTATAAGGTATATGGCAAACAGCTGCCATACACTAAAATCAATCAAACATGAAAGTCGAAAATTTCAAATTCAATGCTTCCAATTCTATGCAGTTTTCAAGGTACATCGATTTGTACATTAAGATGGATCATGTTGTACAAGAGACAATGAAAATCAGGATGTATATCGTCGTTGTGTTTCAGTTACAAAAGAAAGAGAACAGAAATTACAGAATGGTACAGAATACATCATTTGAGATTTTCCACGTTGTCCTGTGAAAATCAAACTAATCGAAAATGAAAACAGATTCTAACAATTCAATGTTTTTGCTAAGATCCGGTTTCTCTCCTCTAATGTTACCGGGTACGTTTGGCAAATTTATGGCCTACGACTGCGCTACAAACGGTAGAAGAGTAGAAAAAATGTCTCGCGATTACACCGCGCGCGGGCTTCGCAACGACGCGAAATTTTGTCTTCTTAAAGGGACAAGTGTAAACGCTCTTTGTACTTTTCGATGGTATATCTGAAACACCCGGGTAGTTGCATTCTACAGACTCGCATTCGTTACACGAGATATACACGGTTTTCAAATACACAGTATTCGATCTCGACAACGTCCGATCGACGTGCCAGGTTCTTGTTCGTTATAAACAGCGTTCCCTAGGTCATGCTCCATCACGAACACTCGCTTCGGACGACCAAGTGGACCGATCGTTCGGGTTGCACAGAGAATAACATGATCCAAGGGTATAAATATTTACCTTTCTATGTACATGGAATTTTCAACATACTTAATTTATTCGTATTTACAAATACACACTCCTTCGTGCTCCAGGGAACGGAACCACTTTAACCATACAAAGCGAAACTTCGTTCACACATGATCAGCACGCATTACGGGGTTTTTATTGAGCGTTCTGGTTTGCTTGATGATTTCTTTGCCGGTGTCTCACCAGAAACTGCAAAATATTTCAAGAATTACTTCTTAAAGCACTTCTTTAACCCTCTATGGGCCGAATTTTCGTTCACGATTATAACAAAATCTATGCGGTAGAAAATTAACAATGTATTCGATAGTTTAAATAATTTCATCAAACGAATATATTTTGTAACTTTCAAGTTACAATGACGTTAAACTTTCACGCCTGAGCGTATAAAAGTTAACCGATTGCTTAATTTTATTCACCACTTTGAGTGGAAAATGAAATAAATCAACAAGATGCAGAAGGTTAACGATAATTCACGTTAAATTCAACTTTACAGTTTCCAGAATGAAAATAGAAGCCGTACGTAGGGAGCACGTTTACTTCAGAACAGCGCACAATGATTCAGTGTTACCCCTCTACGCACGAGCAACGTCTACCTCTTAACGTGGAAGTTAAATATTTGTCGTGTCGTCTGATCCACTAGACGTTTACCTTGGAAATCGACTCACCTGACCCATCGCGATTGAGCTCGGCCGTCGGGTTTTCGGCGACCGATTCTTTCAAGCTTCTCGCTTTGATCAGTTTCTGGTCCAGGCTGTCTTCGGCTAGCAACGCATTCCTAGATGTTCTCATAGTAACGTGCGATTGTTCTAGCTGAGTTACCCTGTCGTTGAGACCCGTGTTGACTGCTTGAATCACGGCCACCTAAAGGAGAGAATACCGTTCAGAGAATATAGAAAAATATATAAAAAAGAACTATGTACTTCAACACGTACCTGGTCACTCAGTTTTTTAACAGACGTCAAGACAGAAGTCTTCACACACTCTCTCTGCAGAGATATTACTTTCATACTGACATTCTGTGAGGTCTCCTGAAGCAACACTAACGTTTCCTGGAAAGATTGGACGGTTAATAATCCACTAACTGAAACTTGACCTTTAACCGAATCATTTCATATTTACATGATCCTTCTTCTGATCCTCAGCGACCCACTGCACCGCTCTCGACAATGTTTCATTCACGTGGCTCAAATTATTCGACAATCGCACTATCGCCGCGTTCAGCTCATCAGTCTTTATCTTTGTTTCATTTGTGGTCACCATTTGTGGTCTCTGGGTAACGTTTGATAATTCCGTTACTGTATTCTGCAAGGTGAAATAACGGTGATTATTTAACACAGAAGATCTAGTGTTCAATGACTTCCTCAGCAGAAGGCCTTTCATAAATCGGTTCAGTTACTGACCTTGATACTTGTGATATTCTGCTGCATAGTGGCTTGGGCATCTTGCACCCTCGCATTGGACTCTTTCAGAGTCTTCACCGTGGCACTCAGGTCCTGTATTTGGCTGCCAAACGATACCACGCTACTTGACAGTGCCTTTAAGTCTGTGGGCACGTTGGCCAATTCGGGAGCAGCTTTGAACCACTCCTCAACCTGATGTAGGTCACGTTGGATAACAGCTAACTGAAAGCCAAGGTATCGCGTTTTAACATTAAACACATTAATCGACAACATAATCAGCCATTCCATAAATAATGTTGCTCCTAGAATTAGTATCTTAAAGCGTCGACGGAACCGATAATCTAACTACATCCTTGACTTTTCAGGGACCCACTACTGTTTCCCAACGTTATATATTTTCCAGCAGGAGAACGTAAGTGGGTTATATTTTACTAGAACTATGCCGTCCGCCGATTGGAAGCATAGTGAATTATTTGTAAGACTAATGATTGCCCGATCGATTATTTAAGGTAGAACGAGGAACTACACTGCTTATCGAATCACCCGATGGATCAAGGAGGCGAATTTATGTAAAACCGGATCGAATGTTCCCCGTGCGCAGTGTTCCACTTGTAATAGTCACACTGCGCGGGATTAACGATGCAATTATAGAGAGAACTTCCAACTATTTAATTGGCCGATGGTTAGCTTCGCCGTGGGGATTATAAAGGGAGGACGAAACATGATTATAAGGAGAGGATACCGTATTATCTGAAACTGCGGTTCCAGAGGCGGCGCCCGGGAGCATTACCTGTGTTGTAAAATTATTGATTTGAAGCTTGAAATCAGACAAATGAGTGAAGATAATGGTTTGGTTGTTCTGGAGGTCTCTTGACAGGGAATGGCATTTCTGTAGAGCATCGGGAACACCTTCGCTGCCGGCTCTCACTGAAATGCACGAAAAGATTTCCTTGTAGAATGATTAATACAGACGAGAATCAATGTAATTGGTAAATCAGTTTTACAATCTCGTGATCGTGGCCGGGAACAGATGAACACTGAATTACGTTTGACAATTGTACCCGTTTCTCACGTAAACCATTGTTGCAAATAAAATTCGTTTTTTACGAGACGAAGTGTAACAGTGACTCAACACTATCGACAATTCCGGGAATGCTGACTGGAAATTTAACTATCCGCGATGATTTCAGTAATCTTAAGCCACGTTAGCGTTATAAGCGTGTCGCAATCGGTTGGAGGAAGAAGGCAGAACGCACGGGGCGTGTTCATCGCCAATTAGTCTTCTATACAAGGTGTTAATTTCAACTCGAGCACTAAAATTAATTCCGCTATTATTGAAGTTAAGAAACAATCGACTAAATGGTATATTTAAGTAAGATTCCTTTGTATCGCCATCAGATGCACGCCTTAAAGCTATGTACATCCTATTTAGTCAATTTTGTTTTACTTTCAACGATAGCAGGCATAATTTAAGCCGCGTTAAAATCAACACCGTGTTCATTAATTTCCATAAATAACGCCAGTAATATCTTACTAATTCGACTTAATGGTTAAATCACGTGATTGATAATACAATTAGAAAAATTCAGTAGAAACAGCCAGCCGTGACTAGACACGTCCTGAAACTCGTGCCCGAGTTTTCAAACTTTTTACATTCTCCCCGTACACAAGCGAACGGCTTTTTTCGGTTTCGTTGCTAATTGTTACTAATTTATACACATCAAGACGCGTCTTTTCAAAATTATACTCATCCTGGTTTAGGAATTAAGACGACGATCCCGGTCACCGTTTTTCCCGAGCGTAATGCGGACCAGGTATTTTTAATGGAATTTAACGCGTCGCCTCATTAGGGAAAATGGCGGACCGGTTACCGGCACGCCTAACGTCTGCGAGCAGCAAACGATCAATTAGGATCCCGAGCGTGTTCGGCATACGTAATCCAATGTTTGTCAACAGACGCACGGGGCTCACGATCTTTCGCCGGTAAGCGCGTTAGAAACGCGGTAATCGACGCGTTATAAGCAGATTACCTGTCGTGGCGCTGTCGGAGCGATCTTATTAGTATTTATGAGCCGTAAAGTATCATAACCGGCTAAAAAAGAGGAATACCCGATCGTTCGCAACGTGCACGCGCGCCTCTATTCTGGAACTCATAACTGGGGATCGATTTTCCGTTCGAGCCTCGATTCCTTTTGCTCCTCTGCGAACGAGGCGCAAGTGAATTCCAATTTAGGGATTAAATCGAAGTTACGGTGTATCGGTCAGTGTCTATGTTCTTTCTTTTTTTTTCTGATCGGTCGTTCCTGCCAGACTAGAGCTGTAAATGAACTTCGAATTTCGAACTTCGAACCGTAGAAAACGTTTCTAACTGTTCGAATATAACTCTCATCGAGAGCTATCAGGTTTTCTTTGGCTTCAATTTATTTATTCAGATATTCATTTGGATTTTGGTAATCCTCTTTGCATGGAATTCCTGGGCTGGATAGATATCGACGAGGATAATATTCGAACAGTTAGGAACGATCGCTACAGTTTGAAGCGCGAATGGTGAGTTTGTATTCGAGGGACACTTCGAATGCTTCGATCCTCTTTTTACAGCACTATTCTAGACCTCAGACAGATTCGTGGTGAATACCTTGGTCCAGCTCGGTCCGTAGTGCAGTGAGTTGCTGACGAACATCGATGAACAGCCAAATTAAACTAGCGGTTGCTAATACAGAGGCACAAGCCAGAAAGGCACTACAAGCTTTAAAAAATCCGGGGCAAGCTCGACTTCGTCTGCCTCTGCATTTGCGGCCATTTCTAGTCGATACATTCCAGTATTCCGATCGTTCGTCGCTGCTATCTGTTAGTAACTCCTAGAAATTTAGGGAAAATAAGTGACGACGGCCATCCCCGTTCCGCCTCTTCGTGCGAGGCGCAAAACAACAACTTTAGCTATTAATCCGTATCGTCGTCGCGAACGCTGAACGTTACCTTGTAACGTATGAAATGCTTCCTCGAGCGAAATAGACCGAGGCAATCGGAAGAGATAAGAGGATTAACGGGGGACCTGCGAGATAATATCTCGCCGCTAATTAACGACGATCAATCTGTCGAAACGGCATTGCTTCATTTCCCGTCTGTACTCGTGCGCGCGCGTTTCGTCGGTGAATTTCGCGGGGTCTCGATTAAGACCCGAGAAGCTCGATGTCGATCACTGAATGTAATTATAGGAAATTCACGGTCGAAGTGTTCTACACTTCATACGTTACAATTAGAAGTCACCGCGGTTAAAAATAGTACCAGGAAAAAGCGATCACACAAAAAACAACAGTCAACCTTCATTCAGCCGGTGTCGGGTTATTTTTTAGCCCCTTTTTTTATCTGTGTTTCTTGTGCCGGTGAGTAACAGGTTTTATCGTTCTATCGTCGCGTGCTCTCGAACTTGAAAGCGTCATCTGGATTCTAAGAGGATCGACGGATAATCCGAACTGTTTATCATTGAAATTTCAACTGTCTCCAAAACGACCCGACATCGGCTAGCCAAGCGTTAAAAAAAGGTCGCAACGCGTACCGAAGACCGGACAACGAATGGCACGGTCCGTTTCACGGGTCACTTCGAAACGGGAGTACCATCTGACACAAGTAGAGTAGACGGTTTTAGGGTGAAGTCGGCGGAAGAAAAGCGAAAAATGTGAAACGGTCAATAGTCGGAAAAGAGTACTCCGGTGCAGGAAGAAGAGTGTGTGCTTGGACGGAAGAGTAGGGTGCACAAGCGGACGAGAAGAAGAGTATCCCTTTTGTCCTGTAGACTCTTTCTTAAAACCGTCTACTTTGCTGTGTTACACCGTAGATGGTTCCAGGGGGTGGAGTCTGTTGAAAGGCAGACGAAACACATGGACGGTCAATTGAGGAGTAAGGGTACGCGAGCAGAGGAACAAATCCTGCTAACTTACCCCTGAAACCATCCACTTCGCATCAGCACACTGTGAATGGTTTTAGGGAGGAGTCGGTGGAGAAAGCCACTGGAAAAGTGTAGAAACTTGCGAGAAAGAGGATACATAAATAGGAAGAGAAGACGTTCGTATCCCACTGACTCCCTTCCCAGAACCATCTACAGTGTCGTCTCGCTGACGTAGCGCCGCTGGAGTTGTAGAGGGGATGCGAGCGTTACGATAGGCACGCCACGGACACGCCCACTGTAAGCCCTGCCCACTCGCGACGTAGTGGGGATGGATATTTGAACATCATTCTCATCAGGAACTATCGGATCATTTCTGGCCAGTTTCGGATATCTAATTATAGTAAAATCTTCGAACTTCCGATGAGAATATTCAAATAACCTCTACAAACAATCTTGTCACGATTGGAACGATAACGAGACGCTACACTGCCGGTCTACATCGTTGATAGATCACTTGATGGCTAGGAATGCGGGCCTGACTGGTCAGTTCTCTCATTTACGATGCTAATTCGCTGTTTGCCCGTCGGGGAACGACGTAACCAGTCGAAGCAACAGAACACTCAGCGAATGACTTTTTCCGTCGCGTTATACTAGTCACCGAGCGATCTTCCAACAGTACATACTTGCGAGCTACGTTTCCCGGAGCTCCGGCGGGAAACGGTGTGCGGTGGCGCGAGCGCGTCGAGCTCCTTCCGTTTCTTCATCTTTTTCGTCGGCTGACGAAGCGGCACCGTCACCGCCACCGAGTCCATCTCAAGCAACACCGATCCGCCTATCTTCACTAGCACTGGCGCCGATCGTTCGTCCCACTACCCTATCAGCCAAGCGAGTCCCGTCGGCTCACCCTAGCACGGTACACCGTCGCCAACTGTTCGACCACCCTGTACACCACCCGGCTGGTTCATTTTCCGCGGACGGGAAACGGCCGCCACCTCTCCTCATTTACGCCGAGCGATTAAGCCGAGGTGGTATCGCGAACGGTCACCCGGTGTTTGCTCGCTCGTTAACGATTTCCGCGGGGCCACGCACTCTTAAGGCTTCCTCGCATGGTCCCGCCTTTATCGAGCTCCCCTCTAGCACGTGCTATCGACGCGGTGACGTTTGTTTGTTAACACTGCGGAATAAATGTCGGTCACTTCGCGTTTAACCCCTCGCACTCGGGAGACGGCTGCAGTTGAAGTTAGGTTTAACACGTTCGCGGGCAGTAAACATTTTAATCGGCAAAAGTAGGAGAAACACAAATGCCGTACTTCGAGGGCATGTAATAATTTTAAAAGATTCAGGCTATATAGAATTTTAAGGTCGTAAGTTGATGAGTCACAGAGGTTTAACACTAGAACTACCGTACCAGTCAAAATGACTGGTTTCGATTATTTTGTTTAGCAATTATTGATACCTTCGAAGCATTGAATATTCGAAATGATTTTGAAAATAAATAGCTTCATTCGAGTACTATAATGAATGTCTGAAGAAACTGAAAGTAATCTATCGTTACAATTTTTATAGGAATTGCATATTAATCGTATTAAATGCTCGGTAGTTCTAGTGTTAATACAGAGGGATTGTGAAGATTGACATTTAAGCTTCGCTTAGCGCAGCAGTACGTGAAACATTCAGATAGCTGTTTCTTTAATAGTAATATTCTTTAATAACAAAGGCAAACGATATTGGAAATAATTATTAATTATTTCGTGTTACAGTAGTAGTACGCTATGATCTGGCTACTTGTTGCTAAATATTTTGATTTAAAATCAAGGTTTTCATTGTAATCGTTCTTCAAAAATTTGTGGCAGTCAACGTGTTAATTTATATATGATCCCTCGTTAAGTTAGTTCTCCAAGGTGTCTCTATCTTATAAAATGAGCAGTTCTGGTTCGAATTCTGAAGAACTTTCGAGTGCGAGGGGATAATCTTTGAAAGTACAGTGAAACTTAGCTCCTTCTGGAGCTCTGTCTTCGAATTTTAGACATTATGTACAATTAACCACTATTTTCATGGAAAACTTGGGCAATCGTTTTACACAAGGAAGTCTCTTGCTGGTTAGTTGCTCGAAATCTTCCTCGTAGAATCGCCGAGCGTCTATTTCAGACGACTCCGTGAACGAGGCTAAGCTAGGTCTATGGGTTCTAAGGGTGGACGATCGTTTCTCGATAAACGGACTTGCACAATCGACGATGAACCTAACTGGGGTGCGAGTAGAAGCAATATTTATGGACCAAGGCTAATTAACTAACTGAACTTCGGTATTACGCGAAGATACTCGTTCCAGGCGTTCCAGGAACGATAACATCAGGGGATACGTTACCGGCGAGTAAAATGTTAGCCCGAAGTTGCGTCTGTTTACCTTCGTCGGACTATAGACAAGAATAATCCCAGTGACCTAGAGATTGAAATGAGCAGTAGCGAATTTCGCGTGATCCAGAATGCTCGCGGACCTTAATGCAAAGTAAAGTGCGCGGACCATCAAACGAAATTAATGTTCCGCCTAGAACAGGAAACTAATGGCTACCATGCAGGCGGCCGGGAATGCGCGAGGTATTTAACGCGGAAGCACACCAGCAACGATCGGTCGACTAGAAATATCTGATGCAATAGGGACGACGCGTCTCTACACAGAACACGTTTCCATTTTTAAACCCGACTAATCTATCCCCTCCGCTCCTCGGGCATTGGAGCACAACACTCTTTCATTAATCAAACACCTTATCTGATCTAGACCATCCATCAACGCCGAGAATCAATATTAACTCCACAATATCAACAAAACCAGGAATCGGTGTCAACGAAACCGTACTCCAAATTACACCTACTCTCACTGAACATTAAACTACCGAGCAACTGGCGCGACTTCTGTTTTTATACAAATTACAATATATTTCTCGAGATTTTAAGTCTCTTATTCTCATATTTCTAGAAATACACAAATTTATTCTACAACCTCTCGCAACAGCGTCCTAATTGAAATACTTGTAAAATAAAGATTCTGAAATGATAGTTCCGTAGTTTCACCGTTAAACCTAGAAAAACGAATTCCATCAACCCCTCGCACTCGAGAGGTGATACGGTGAAATTAGGTCTACGATATTAACCCCACTACAATGCATCGATGTATTCACAAAAGAATCCACCTCCGACTTCCCTTCATCCTCTTATCATCTTCAAACATCCGAATCTCAAGAAACTATCGACTTACAATCGAAAACTCCCGATCGCGAAGGGTACACATTCCCCAGCGTCCAAGCGAAGTCCACGCGAGCGACGAGCAAACGCGCACCCGGAGCCACTTGAAGAAAACGCCAGGGAAAAACGGGAACACGCGTTGATAACGCGGTTGACGGCGATTGCAGTCGATTTAAGTGTATCAGCGGTGCCGCGTCCAAGGCGCTCGAACCGATAACAGTCGAAGAGGGAGTCCTCCGGACAATGCCGAGGCGGTCTGGCCAAGAGGAATATCGCCGGCGTGGGTGTCGCCGGAAGATACGCGGAGAGTGTTCGCCGCGCGAAAAATCCGCTCTGTCCGGAGTCGGTCGCGGCACCGACGAGTCCGGTCGTTCGCGTGACACTGACACCGGGCTCTGGCCTCTGCGCGACGTTCCTTCGCCGTCCGATTCGATTGCGAAACCGGCGAGAGAAGAGGATTTCACTGTCAGGGCCAACCGGACACCGAAGTTGGGAAGAAACGGGCGTCACCGGGTCGGACCGCGGCGCGAAACGAAACGAGCGTAGCGACGAATCGACTGGCACTGGTCTCCTTATCACTCGATTACCTGGTACCGGAGACAACGCCGCAGGTAGGGCGCGTCGCTGTTCCGCGACAGCGTACGTCTATCATTAGCTTTTTTGCCTTTTATTCCGCGACGGATATCGTCCCGTCAACAGTGTCATTCGTTTTTTTCTCGATGTTGATCTTATTGGAGTACGCATCGCGTACCGGGTAATTTTCAGAAAACTGAATTGTGACGGCAATTTTTACTGAGATCAACTTATATCGGTATATTTATTTTCAAGATCGTTTCGAATATTCGATGCTTTTGAGATATCAATAATTGTGGAACAAAAGAATCGAAACTGATTTTGACTGGTACGGTAGTTTTAGTGTTAATGTTAGTAATGTAAAAATAGAATGTGGTTGATGAATTTGAATGTTATAGCATCCGAGTCATTTGGCGTCACAATGAAGATGAATGCTATAGCATTCACGTTCGTGAACGTGTTAACACTTAGCTGACCGAATGAGATCTCAGAAAACCGAATTTTCAGAAAACCGAATTGTGCGGACGACAATTTTCACTCAGGTCAACTTATATCGCTGGAAAAACTCGGATATCATATTGTTATGTAATATATTTTAAATAGATAATCAATTCGAGTTGAACTTTATATTTTTTCAATGCTGTGGTAATTAGCGAAGTTGCACAGCTAAGTGTCTTTATATAAAAACGAAATTTCTTGTTACTGGTACGCAATGTGTTAACCCTTTGCACTCCAAAAATTCGTCACTAAAAATATTCTATTTTTATGAAATATAGATGATATTCTTTTCAACAAACTTAACGAGGAATCTATTCACAGAATAAGGGGTACAATGGTATTTTATTTCCCCATTTCACATATCGACAGATTATTCAAGACTTAATGTTAACAGTAGATTTACGGAACACGTTAATTTGACGGATACCGAATTCTTTCGACATCATTTAGTAATAGTTTAACTCTATTTCGATTCGTGCAATCATACGAGTACGCGTTGTAATACTTTGGTTCCAAAGCTACAACTTTCGTGATTTATATGAACGAGCACGTAACTTTCTAGGAAAAATAAAATAAAGTGTAGAACAAACGTCCGTAAATCTAGTGTTAAATACGGAATTTTAGAATTTTGATGCACCAATCGAGTGGCGACTGAGAGGCATCTTTGCAAAGGGTTAATCTTGAGACTCGCAGTTTTATTCGGTCAGTTGGGAGATAATTGGCAGGACAGACTCTGGTTGATTAGAAGAAACCTGAGAAAACTTAGGAATGCTTTTATTGAGATTTTCATTGTTCTGGTTGTGTATCGAGTTTAGTAGTTGCTTATGTATTTTTAGCGATTGTGGAAGAATTTAGGTACGGATGGGTTTTATGCTATGGAGCTTTAAAATCGCGGGATAAAATCAACCAATGACGAGATACACAGCTGAAGCAAAATAGAAAAGTCATGTGTTTATTTGGAAAGATAAGTAATTATCTGCAAAGGAAATTAGTATTGTTTCTAAATGACGGCCAGGCTCGTCGACCACGGTTGGCTAATTATAGATTTCCTTTGCATTCCATGCTGCATCGAAAATAATCTGCGTGAAAGGTTCTCGTGAAAAATGAGTGTATTATTTCGCACAGGAAGTCAGCGTGGACAAAGAACGTCGCTCGTGGAATGATCTAGCACGGGTCTAGCGTGAGCGATTATTTTTTTTTCCATTCCCCGATACGCGCGCGTCGTCGTCGAGGTGACGCGCGTGCGGTATGAAATGAACGCGCGTGACCGTCGCGGCCGGCGAAATGCGCGGGTGTACCTGCGGCAAACAATGTTCAATTGTTCCGGGGACTCGATGCCAATGGCGGCGAACGTCAGCCGGGATTAACAGGCCGACTGCCGCGTGAGCAAGCGCTACGTCGACGGCCCTTTCGTTTAATCGTGGCTTGTCGGTTGATTTTCGGGTCGACCGGGTCCGGCGAGCGTGTCCGCTCTGTCAGATTTCGAGCGACAATTGTGTCTCGCGCAGCGGTTGCCCGTGATAACGCATGCTCACCCTTGTCGGACAAGTAACGCTGATGAATCCGGGAACTCCCCGTTTAACACTATTCCTACCGCGAGCAGTCAAATGACTGTTTTTCAAATTTCCATTAGAATTTCCTATAGACGACGTAATCGAATCGCCTTTATACTTCACGACTTTTCCTAATATATATGTATAAAACATTTTTCAATATTCACGCCTTTTTTTGTTGTTTATTTTCTGAAAAAAGTTTGTAGCCTGTCTTACCTACCACGATCGGTCACTTGACCGGCAGAACGATTTATATCTTTTTGTAATAGTATTCTCTCAAAGACTCAATTCCGAAACTATAAAGTCGTTACAAACGAAAGGTAACGCAGTTGTGGCATGATTTTAGCCAAAAAGTGCCTTTTAGGGACTGCTTTACGGTACTTCCAAGTGTTCACAGTTCTCGCTCGCCTATCGACCTCGGTAAAATCGGTAAAATCTAAATGTCGGAGATGGTCTTTACAGGTATTTTTCAATATCCTAGATTTAGCCCGGATAAATGCATGGATTTTATATAAAGAATCCACAGAAGAAATTTCGAGGTAGGAATTTTTATTTCAATTGGCAGAAGAACTTGACTTTTCTAATATATATGTATAAAACATTTTTCAATATTCACGTCTTTTTTTGTTGTTTATTTTCTGAAAAAAGTTTGTAGCCTGTCTTACCTACCACGATCGGTCACTTGACCGGCAGAACGATTTATATCTTTTTGTACCATTTGATTTGACTTTGGTAAAACTATCACCATTTGATTTGACTTTGGTAAAACTATCGCCATTTGATTTGACTTTGGTAAAACTATAACATCTGATATCTAACCCTTTGCCCTCGGAAGTTTTCCACCGGAAATATTTGAACGTTTTCTGATGAGACAAAGACGACATTTTGTGACACTAACTCGAAGAGGAATCATACATTGAGGAACAAAGTTACATTATTTCAATATTTCTCGAATTGATGCATTATAGAAAGTATAATATTAACCCTTTGTACTCAAGAGGCGACTCCTAGTCGATTTGATACAGCAAACCTAGATGATTTGATACAGCAAAATTATAAACTTTGGAATTTACCATTAACCTTTGTATACTGCATCAATATGTGAAAGATTGAAAGAAAATAGCTTTAGTTCCCTAATTCATGTGTGATTTCTTAATAAATTCATTTTAAAGAATCTCGTCTACATCTAGTTGGAAAGTATTGAACATTTCAGGTGAGAAACTTTCGAGTGCAAAGGGTTAACCCTTAGCACTCCAGGTCGTTTTGTAATCTATCAGCAACTGCAACTAATTTTTATAGTATGCCTAGCGAAACTTAGAAATGCTGTAACATTTCTTCGATCTTTTGTTTTCCTTGTTAGTACAAAATTTCGGTGTGTGGAAATTCGAATAATTTTAGGGTAGTTTCCTTAAAATTTATTAAAATATTTAATATTAGAACTGGTACAATATTAGAGCCTACAGGGTTAAATATCAAATTTTATAGTTTTACTGTATTAAATCAAATGGCGAGTGAGAGTCACCTCTCGAGTGCAAAGGGTTAATGTTGAACTTTGTATAATGCCTTGATTCGTGAAATATGGGAATAAAATAGCTTTGTTCCTCGATGTGCTTGTGATGTTCTTTGTGTTAGTTTCAAGGAGTATCGTCTTCGTCTCGCCAAGAAATGTTAAATACTTCTAGTGAGAAACTTCCGAGTGCAAGGGGTTAACCATTTGCGGAAAACTTTTCTGACCTTTGGAAACTCTGTGCATCAAATGTATCAAATGTATCTGTTTCGAATTTTTTGAATAGTTAAATTATTTATTTGAAGCTTTCGACTTTGGATATGAACGCTCGAGGACATTCGACCGCACAGGGTTAATCGAGAGAGAAGGAGATTTTGGGAAAGAGGATTTCACTTGTGGCAACTTGACCACTTGCTCTGTGACCTCTTTCTCTGTTGTGCTCGATGGAACTAGTTTATCGTTAATAATTGAATAGTTCGGAAAGGATTGAGTAGTTGTTCTGTGCCCACGTTTGTTTCTTAAAGCTGAAGATTTAATCCTTTGCACTCGAGAGGTGACTCTCAGTCACCGTTTGGTTTGATATAACAAAGTTGAAAGTGTTATATATAGTATTAAGTTTTTCATAATGCATCCATATACAATATACAATTTGAAATATTTATATGGAACAACTTTCTTTCTTAATTGACGTGTGTTTGCTCATTAGTTCGTTTCAAGTAGTGTCGTCTGTGTCTCATTGAAAAGTGTCGAATGTTTCTAGTGAAAAGCTTCCCGGTGAAAAGGGTTAATAGACGATTAACTTTTCATTTATTGAAACGTACCAATATTATTGAAACATTTATTGAAGCATACTAAGATTCAATATATTCGAAGAATATTGAATAGACGAGTAATGTTTCATTTATTGAAACATTTACTGAAACATACTAACATTTAATATATCAATATCGAAGATTGATACATTGAATATACGAGCAACGTTTCATTTATATTGGAAATAAACGAATGACATTTATATTCATCGGATTCCGTTCAAAATTTTCGTCACGAGCTTGACAGGATATCGCAGGAGAAGTTTCCTGGTTTCGTCGTCTCGCGATTATTAAAAAGATAACGAATACTCCGAGAAATGATTCAAGAAATTGATTTACCAATACGCAGACCGAATTGTAAATCGATTAAAGTCTCCATAGACGCACCTTTGGAGTTTCTCGAAATTTCGAAAAGTCAAATTGCTCGGTAGTTTTAGTGTTAAAAACGGACGATCAATCGGATCGATCTTCCTTAGTTTTAGTTCTCCGATTGTTATGCAGGAAACGTTATTCGATCGTCAGTATTAGAATAACTGGAAACGATAGTTCCGAGTCTGCCACTTACATGAACAGCCGACGACTCAACGAAACTGTGCTAAGGATGTTTCTGATAAAGCTGAATGCATAAACTCGCTGTTTTTTCAAGTGGAAAACGAATTCAGATCCCCGGTTAAAAGGATACGAGCGAACAATCGCGACTCGCGAAGCCTGATCCCCCGACTGTTTCTAGCTACTCGTCGATAGCGATAAACGAGCGAGTTTACAAAGCAAATTTGAACGCGTTATCGGGGCCTGCTCCCCGTGTTCCCACTAAAGAAAGACAATTTGACCTAGAACCGATCGCCGAACGAAAACAGCGGCGCAGATAAGACGCCGGTGTTGAATCCGGCGGAGTTTAAAAGAACTTAGAACCGTCTGCGAGCGGGAAACAGCGCCGATAATGGGGGATTACACCGGCGTCAGGGCCAATATGGCGCGGGGACCGATAAGATATCAACGCGAGGAACAATACGGAATTCGCGTGCACATCGACGACACGTAGAGTCGATAAAACATTTCATTGAACGACAAGAACGCGCCGCTGTCAATTCGACGCCGATAATTCATCGTTAATTGCACTCGCGGCTCGATTAATTGCCGCGCGCCGTTAAGCGTCACCGTTGAATCCGACGGAAGAAATATATTCGACGCAATAGTTCTCGCTCGATCCATGAGTTCTCTTTTCCATTTTACGTCGGACGGATGGTTACGTTACTGTAACATAATCCGTAACGGAAACGATCGCTGGATTACCGAGTCGACCGTCGTTAATTCCAACCTTCGTAATGACGAAGTCGATTTTCATGTGTTACGCGAAATTTCGATACGTAATCCGAGTTTGCTCTTCAGACCGAGATGCGAATCGTTCACGAGTCAACGCGACTAACATATTGAACGTTTAAAAATGTACCGAAACGCTCGGTTGCTTTTTTACTTGCGAACTTTCAGTACTAAATCTATCTCTTTCGTAACATAACGATCGGTTCGTCATTGGTAATTAACCGGGGACGAAGGAGAATTCCATGATGTACGTATCGATCGCGTTATAATTTATCCACGTTTATTTTAAAGCGTAAGAACTGATAATGAAAGTATAACGCGTAACTGGAACTCGAGATTTTGGTTAATTTCATTGAATCTCGATGAATCTAATGAATTTCAAACGATCTCGTGCGGCGAGGGTTTAAATTCTAATTTTCGTTTCGCGCAGTCAGTTTGGTGAATGAACGGCGCACGCGAGAAATTGTGAATCGGCGACGAACTATTTTTAAGAACGCCGGCGACCGTTCTATTTCCGAGGGCATTTATCGAGGACAGGTCTATTGTTTAAGATTCCGTTCTTTCATCGCGAAGGGCCGCATTGTCGGAGATCCTATTTTTCCGCGTGAAAAGATTCTATCTTCGGGAATACTTCTTTCATCGGGCGAAACTGGAGCGACTATTTTCGATTGCACGTTCCGCGAAAGGACGACGCTTTATTTTAGCTTCCCCGTTTACGTGCCTGGAACATTTTGCCGCGCTGTATCGCGGCTGCGATCTAAATCGGTCTATAACTCAGTCTAATGCATTCATTAATTTTTTATCACATCGCGACATCGTGTCGCACGGGCGACCGATTGATTCGTTAATTGCGCAAATACTACGTTCTACTTCGAGCCCGTTCCCGCACGAGGGAAGCCGGAGAGGAAAAGAGAAGAGGACGAATGCCGTGCACGTGAAGCACATAACCGATTCCTCGAAAACCCGTCAGTTAAACTTAAAGCGTAATCACTAGCGAACGCCAGCTTTAATGTATGTTAAATAATGCTCAAACATCGTAACCGTCGAAATAAATAGTGCCCTGTGAAAAGCGGATCGGATACGCGAGGCTGACGCTTAAACAGCAGGCGTTGTTAATAATTTTCATTCATAAAGATATAGCCGAGTGTGTCAGACACAGTGGAATTCTCCAATTAACGTGTAGCAGTTTAATTGAGCCCCCGTTACTCCGGTAATTATCTTTATCGAGCTCCTTTTATCTCGGGGGGAAACTTTTTGTGTCGCGTTCGTCACGATTCTCGAGCTTTTCCAATTCGGAGCACGAGAGTATCTTCGAATTATCGTTTCCAAGTATCGTTTCTACGTAAATCTCATTTCTTTTCGTTTACAATTAGTCGCGACTTCAACGGAAACTCAATGGAGAGGCTTGACGACGATGTAAAGGGATTATTAGTGTATCACGCGGACACATGATACTTCGGAGATACAGTGCTCGGTGATAATTGTATCTGACAGCGAAATAATCATGTTAAACATTTAATACCTCCATTGCGTGAAACAGTCCGCTAATTGTTAAACTATTAACCGTGGACGAGGAGCTGAACATTCTGTACCCGACCACGCAGCTGGATAACATTCCGTTTTTGCGTTTGTTCAACACAGATTGCTGTTTTCAATCGCGCCACTTTTTATTCGTACGAAGGACACTGTTTATACTCGTCCGGATACAAACTGCGTTCGATCGTTTTTCTTTGTTTATACCGCCTACGCGAACGTGATCATTAAAATCGACATTATCGAATCCTTGAGATATAGTCTGAACCACTGTTAATTCTGTAAGAGCCCGTATTTTTTAAACGACTCGTTAGTTGCTCTATTAATTGCCTTTTTTCGGATAAATTACTTCCGTTTCTTACGCAACCGTCGCAACGCGTGAACGTTGAAGCCACGGAAAGCGACTTGGAAACGCCGAAATAAAAACGATTCGTCCTGAATTTTTATCCGAGAAAGTTGCACGACGAACGCTCACCCGGTATGTTTTACGCGCGCATTGTTTTTTGCTACAACTGCCTCCCCCCAGCCCCCGTTTAATCTGGTTCGTCAAGCAGACACGAGGAACGTATTATTAATTTTAATAAGCCTCAACTAGTTCCCGTGTAAATAGAATTATTAACCAGGAACAAGCTTTTCAGCCGCAGTTCGTTTTAAACCCTCCGAATGGAATTAAATGTTTTGCGAATCATCCGCGATGCCGATAACGAACGAACCGTGTTACTGTTTCAAGTGAAAAAAAGAAACGGGGGCCGAGTAAAACGCACTTTTACCGCAACCGAACAAAAAGATCGATAAATATTCCGGCAACGGTTGAACCTGTTGAACTTTAATTTCCAATTTATTTAACCAGCCGATACGAATAGTTCGAACTCGATCGCTTAACGAGAATCCTCGGTGCCTTCCGGGCGAAGCACGATAATCGAAGGGACACCGGATCAACCCTTTACTCGCGAGATAAAATTACCGCGAAGGGTTGAAGCCACGAATCCCCCGCAACAAACCGTTCGCCACAGGTCGCGTCGCTAGAGGACAGGAGAAAAAAAGCTTCCGGCCCGTCGGAAGATGTTGCAGGAAAAGGATCAAGAGCGACCTACTCGAGCAACCCTTCCGCATCTCCACCCCTTCGCGGCGACCACGGGAAACAAGGCCTTCCGTGGACTTTTGTCAAACGACGGGGCTACTCGGAACATTGTAAAACAAACAGCGGACTACGAAATTCTGGAGGATCTGATGTTAACCTTTACGTAATTTTACGTAATTAACCCTTCAACCGCGGGACTCTCGGTCGCTTAATTTGATACAGTGGGATTATAAAGTTTGATGTTTATATTAAACTTTGTATATGTTAGTATACGGAATATTGAAATAAAGTTGCTTTGTTCCTTGATTTATGCACGTTTCGTCATTAGTTAGCTTTAATTGTCGTCTGTGCCTCGTTGGAAAATGTTGAATATTTCTAGTGAACGATTCTCGAGTGCTAAGGGTTGAGACTCGAGATCGGCACGGTTTCGGAGTATTCAATTTGAACATTTGATAAGAACCGTCCAAGACTCTAAGACACACCTTGAAACGCTTCACAGCGATACCCTTGAAGTTCTATTATAGCAACCGTGGATGCCTAAAGTATTCACCCACATGCACATTCACGCTAGTTCAGTTGCAGCCAAACAAAAAAGTAGGAACGAGAACCTCGCCTCTGACGAATCGCCGGGAAAAAAGTATTGTATGAAATAAATCAAGATTTCCTGATAAGCGACGAGCTTTATGGCACACTGCCAATGCCAGTCCGATACAACCCTCCGTAAGAATATTCCCAATAGTACTGAAAACCTTCACGAACCCCTACGAATCCACCAGCAAACTGAGAACATCTCCAACGATTGTCCTTTCACGTCTAAATTACACGTGTCTTATTGCGATAATACTAATCCACATCGTCTCGCGTTAGAGACCTTTCAACAGTGAGAGACTCACGCTGGTAGTTAACAAGGATGTCACTGAAGAGGCCACTAGAGAGAAAGCTCTAAGGCAGAGTTGATCGTGTTCACATACACAAGGCTACCCTACGAATGTAGCAAACTGCGACATCGCCAATGAAACTCTTCCCACATGAAAATTATCCAAGTTCTATAGCAACGAGCCACTATGTATCGTCCACTAATCCATATCGTCCCACGTTAGAGCCAGCGACCTTCCAGCGAAAGACTCACGCTGGTAGCTAACAAGGATATCACTGAAGAGGCCACTCGAGAGAAAGCTCTAAGACAGAGTTGATCGTGTTCACATACGCGAGGCTACCCTACGAGTGTACCAGCGAACCGCGACAGGACATCTCCAATAAAACTCTTTTCACATCCAAATTATCCAAGTCCTATAGCAACGAGCCACTCCGCGTCGTCCCACGTTAGAGCCAGAGACCTTCCAGCAGCGAGAGACTCACGCTGGTAGCTAACAAGGATATCACTGAAGGGGCCACCCGAGAGAAAGCTCCAAGACGCAGTTGCTCGTGTTCGTGCAGGCGGCGTACACGTCAGTCCGTTAGAGACACTTCTATGTGTTCCGCGGTGGCCGGCCGATCGGGAATCGATGGCTTAAAAAAAAAAGAACCGTGCACACCTGTCGGCCACCGAGCGGACGTCTCGACGACGGGCTTCGTGCATGCGGAACTTGACCTAGGCGGATGGTAAATTGCACGACGATCGATTCGTCGTGTTACACCTCGAGGACGTTTCCTTGTGTGTGTCTTCGGGCGAAGAGGAAGAATCCTCCGGGAGTTCCCCTCAGGGAAAGGTGGACCCGACCGCGGCGCCGGGTCGTCGGGTCACCGGAGCAGGTACACCCGAAAAATTCTCTCACGGAGAGAGAGCGCGCGCGGACATCGGCTGAGAGCTTTCACTACGACCACTCGCGGCGTGCGCCAGATATCGACTGAACGAGGGTTGGTACGCGGCCGCCGACGCACGGGCTATCTGCTGCTAGGGGTTCCAGCGATAACGCCGCCGGATGTAGGGAATTTTGATATAGTGAGTCGGGGAGAGAGCGGTGTTGATGTTTTCGAGTGAATTCGGTTGATGAGTGCGGAGATGTTTACGTTGTTTCAATTCTTAACCCTTTGAACTCTGTAGGGTCCAATATTGCAGTAGTTGTAATATCAAATATTTTAACGAATCGAAGGAACTACCCTAAGATTATTCGATTCTCCGCGCATCCAAATTTTCTACTGAGAAGGAGAAAAAAGAGGGGATGTTATAGCATTTTTCATTTTCATTAGAGATAGAAAAATTAGTCGCAGTTGCTGATAAATTACAAAATCATCTCGAGTGCCAAGGGTTAATACGTTGTCGAGATTTCGTAGAGAATACAGAAAATGGGGAAGGTGTGATGTTAAATCATTTGATTGAATTGCATTATTATTGCGTGTCCATCTAGCTGAATGTCACTGTATTAGGTAGTATTATTTATAATACAGATATGTTTTCGAATAATCAACGTTTAATGGAATGAACTATGGTAATTCGACTTGGTTAGGGGTCACCGATGACCCCTATGGAATTCAACGTGTTAACGGGTTTTCGAGGTTTAGGGTACGATTTGACGAACATTGAATTTGTAATTTTGTATTTTTAACCCTTTGCGGACGAAGATTCTTTTTCAACGGATGAAGCTAAATTATATATTAATTGGTTAACACTAGATTTACGGAACGAGTGAATTTGATTCGTATTGTATTTTATAAGCATTATTTGGTAAATGTTTGGGTCGATTTTTATTAACGCAGTTATGCAAATATGCATCCTAATCGTCTACTCTTAAACCTCTAATTAACGGATAACTATTTTTCTACGAAGAATAGAACAAACCGTACAGTAAATGTCGGTAAATCCAATGTTAAATAATAGCAAAAACAGAAACTACATCTCTTCCGAGTAATTAAATCATTTGGCTGCGACTTAGTCTTAGTCCAAATATGTACGTTTCATCTCGCCGAAATGGCGACATTCGTCCGCAAAGGGTTAAACTTCTAATTGCTGTGATCTAAATGAATGGATATTGATATTTTTTGAGAGAATGGAAGAAACCGAATGTGAACCTAGTGTTGAGGCAACAAATTTCTATTACTTGAGATGCTTAAAAGGGTATAAACCATACTGATGATAATTTGGGGAATGAACGTGCGAGTAAATGAACATAATTGTTGGGGTTGATGGGGTGGATTGTGGGAATTATTTTGAGAGAGTTATTGAGATAAATTAGTGGAATTGTTGGGATCATTATGAGAACCATTAGAGTAATTTTAAGCAGGTTAATGGGACAGATATTTTAGGCAATAAATTATTGCGAATAATTACACGTGGTTACGAGGTTTTGGTGGAAATAATGGGTAATGCGAGTTGTTTCGCGAAAATGATTTGTTTTACCCGGGGATTTGATATCGATAGTTATCGAAAATGTGGTTACTCGATATTGTCGTATTAGTTCGATATGTATCGATGATCGCTCAAAGTGACCGTGATCGAGATCGATATTATCGAATAGATATCGATGCAATCGAATTTTAAATTTAAAATACTTTGTAGTTATATTACTTTCGGGTTATACGAATTTATCGCACTGTTGATAACCGAGTTCCATTGTTAATGTCCAATGAATAATTCGTCTAATTATTTAAACGGTTCGAGAATTATACAAAGTATTTATAGGTTATGATATCCTAAAATTGTTTCAATATATACATTCAACAGATTTAAATTATTTTGTAAGAAACAGCGTTCTATATTCGTAGCGCCATTAGTAACACCGGAAATAGATATTCCTGTGTCGGGGATTCAAGGATATCATATCTATTTTAGTCTGATCACATGAAATATAGATAAACATGTATTGACCTTTCTATAAGAGTGTAATAACTTCTCTACAGAATGTAAAATAAAAAAGGAACAAAAGTAAACGTATTAAATAAATGTATCCTCTCAACATTTTGTAATTTGTTGCTTAGATTCGTCCCATTATTAGTTCCAGAATAAAAACGGCATAAAGCAATCTCAAATCCTTTTTGTTAATAAATAAATGAAAATATAGCCGAGCAAATATTAATTAATCCTAATATTACATATACAGAATGAATAATCCATTTACCTGATTTTATAGAGATGTCCATCTTTTTAATTTCTCCATAAAAAACAAATGCCAGCCAGGACAACACTATCAGCCAAAATGTAACTAATATTGCTGCCAGCCACAGGGATATTATCCTCAGATCGGATTTCCCACACCCACAAGAGTAGCCTTGCTTCATTTTCACCGCATTTCCTCTTCTGTGTTTCCTTCAATGTAAAATCGATCTTTTGAATGATACATATAAATTCTTCGTAACTTATTAAGTATAGATAATACAACTTTTATTTTTCTCCGAGTATTATAAGATCTTTATTAACGTTGTCCCCTCTTCTCAACAAATATTAATCAATGTATCACCGTACAAATTAAACAGGAAACATTGTCACAGAAATAAACTCACACTTACCTTTTAACTTTCTTCTTTTTAGGTGTAAGTACAAGATCCGATACGTCTGTATCGCTATCGGATAGCAGATCGAGAAGGTTTATAAGTTCTTTGTTATTTGAATTGTTCATTTTCATTGAGAACACATAGCATGTACGACGAAACTGACAGTCTGAGAAGAAAACGTTTTGACGGCCAGTTTAATAACATAACCTCTAGGATGAACTCGTCAGTCATCAAGGTAATTACTTCTCCGATGACAGTCTAATATTCGCTTCGGTTACATTGACTACATATTACGGATATTGATTAACGTATTTCGTGTGATTCTCACATATTATTGCTACGGGTACGGTCGCGAACAGACGGCTTCCCTTATCACGCCTTCTGTAAAATAACCTATACCACGACATTCTTACTCACGCGCTTTCTTTTCGCAGCTCCTGACCTCTGACGGGACGACACGAAACCGTAAAAAATGCATCATGAATGCACAATTCTTTTATGAATTTTAATATAGAATTCGATTATCATAAATATTCACCTATCTTCGTCCACATTTACGAAAAGTTCGACGTATATAATGGGTGGTTTCTCTGATAAATTTCGCCGTAGTCACTCGCGACTAGTTTATTGAAAATATACTAAAATCATTTACAATTTAAATTAGTCGCTTATATACATAAATATCTTTCAAATTCAATTAATGGAATTTCGATTTGTATATTCTACTATTTCAGTGACACTCACGTATCCATGGGGTTAATAAATATGTATATTACAACAGAAGAATTCCATCTATAAGATCACATTTTACATAATTATATTTTAAAGTAAAACGCATAAAATAATAAACGTTGCACGTCTCCCTCTTTTCAATTATCATAATCCTTCGTTGATATTAATAAAGCTTAAAATTTATAATAATCTTTCATTTTAATTTTTATATTAAACTTGCTCCTGAGTGCAGGCAACCCACTTTACAGAATGTCTGAAGGGTTCCATACTACGGGTGTCAAAACAAAAATATTTCAAGTCGATTATGGTATGCTGAAAATAAAGAAAAAAGCAGGCAGAAGCAGTCCACGCGGTTTCGAAGCATTTTTTTCTTCCTCGTGCAGAAGGGTCAAGACGAAACCGACGATGGATCGAAGGAACGGTGATTTTAATGTATTAATTAGCGTGCTCAGCACGTTACGACGCTTTCCATTGGAGACGGCATCACATCCGGTAGAAGTTCGGTCAAAAACGATTTACGTGTGCCGCATATGATTTGCTGGTGATTTATAAAAGAAAATCCTTGTCATTGCGTCGCTGGAAATTTGTCGAACCCAAATGGAAAACAGGGAACAAATTCGATTCGCTGAAAAGTCAATTCTATTAACACGTTGAATTTTATGGGAGTCACCGGTGATCCCAAATCGAATTACTATAGTTCGCTCAATGAAACCATGATTGTTTGAAAACATTTCTATGTTATAAATACTGCTAGCTAATGCGGTGACATTCAGCTGGATGAACCTGCAATAATAATACAATTCAATCAAATGATTTAATATTATATTCTTCCCATTTTCTGTATTTTGCTCTATGAAATCGTGGTGTTCAATTAAATTGAATTACTATAGTCCACTCAATTAAACGATGATTATTTGAAAACATTTCTATGTTACGAATAATGCTAATACGGTGACATTCAGCCAGATCACCGTGCAATTCAATCAAATGATTTAATATTATATTCTTCCCATTTTCTGTATTTTGCTCTATGAAATCGTGGTGTTCAATTAAATTGAATTACTATAGTCCACTCAATTAAACGATGATTATTTGAAAACATTTCTATGTTACGAATAATGCTAATACGGTGACATTCAGCCAGATCACCGTGCAATTCAATCAAATGATTTAATATTATATTCTTCCCATTTTCTGTATTTTGCTCTATGAAATCGTGGTGTTCAATCAAATTGAATTACTATAGTCCACTCAATTAAACGATGATTATTTGAAAACATTTCTATGTTACGAATAATGCTAATACGGTGACATTCAGTCAGATCATCGTGCAATCCAATCGAATGATTTAATATTATATTTTCTCCATTTCGAGTATTTTGTACTATGAAGTGGTGCGGCGTTCAACGTGTTAATTTTAATGAAAATTAATATCCGCGTTTCAAGTGCTGATCGTTCTCATTAGATTTCTCGATGACGATCGTATCACCGGACCGACACACGAATAGAAGATAAACGTAACGTTTCTCATCCGTTTCGTCCTGTTATTGTATTTTTGGCGCTCGATCTATAAAAAGAGATGAACTTCACGGACGACTAGTCAGAATCGAGTCTGCAATTGTTCTGCAACGTGGTCAGCAAAGATGGGAATTCGTCAATTATCGCGCAGGATCTTATCACGGCCACGTACCCACTCGCTTATCTCTAAAGTGCTTTCCAAATAATTCTGCAATCGAATTCGAACGATCGTCGAAATAAAGCACGCACGATGGAGGATGTCGAGGTTCGCGTCGGTGTCTGGACGTTCGGCTGGCTGGATGTGACACAGCCGAATTTTCGAAAACATCAGCTATGCCGACATCTTGCCTTCGGGGCGTCCAGGTGATTGCAATGATCCTTGCCGCTGGAAAGAATCAGTTACACACGATTATTCCCGTATTGACTAACGACGAATTCTGCCATTCTAATTAAACAGCGATGCCTACTTCTAATTATAAAACTCAGAGGAACCAAAGATGAAGCAACTGTAATACTCACTCGTTCAGGTCTCCGTAAACTTTTCCCGCCAGGAGCTCTACAGGAATCGGACAGCAATGATCGAACGTATTCAAGTACCAGGTCATTCCACAAAGTACCTCCTTCCCTTACTTCAAACAACCACAGAAAGCCTAAAAGTTAGTCTCCAAATGAAACTCTCGTTAGAACCCTTTCACCGAGTGTCTCTCGAGAAACGGAGATTCGAAAGCAAAGGATACAAGGAGATTAATATTATCACCAATTTTGAAATGACCCTCCGGAAATGGAATTTATACTTCGGTATCCATAGTTCGCGTGGTTGTTCCTCGCCGAAGTACACGAGGACGAGGATCGAAACGGTTGGAACGAACGAGAACCGATGAATCAACGAGAGGGAGCCGTGCTAGAAAGTCGTAGATCGCCGCGTAATTCCAGACACCTGCACGAGGTTGGAGGCTCGCCAAATAACTGATAGCGTGGGCGTCGCGGCAGCAAAGACATCGGTGAACGACGCCGGATGTGGAGAAAAGAGCGGACCAGCCACTCGAGAGGGGATGAAGGCTCCCCCGTCTTCTTGTTCGATTGGCTGGGACTCGGCGCGTTCCGTTCATCCTCTTCTTCTCGCCACCGCGGATCGCCTTCTGTTCTTACCGATCTCCGTTTTGCCGGTTTTAACGCGTTACCACCTTCCGGTCGCGCGAGGCGTTAATGAGGATGCTTCTATCGCGGCGCGTAACACCTGTTTATACCCGCGGAACTATTATCCGCGCGCTAACGATCGGCTCTGGCGATCCCGTTGACATCCTGCAGCACGGGAACCAATCGAAACGATGGTTACCTGCGTTTCAAGGCATTCTAGACGAAAGTACAGATGCTTTTCCACTTTACATTACTCCCTGGCACTGTACAGCGAAGAGTTTCCAATTAATCCATCGAAACTGGAGTTTCAAACACCTGCGGTAAATAATGAAATATACCGAAGACTATGGAATGCTTCTTTCAATAGAATTACCGTGAAACTCCCTAGTCAAAGTGTAATTTAGAAATGAAAGAAATGGACGTTTACTTCATATTACTCGTTTCCATTCTGTGCAACGGAAACTATTCACTCAAGAAACTCCTCGCACTAGAGTATGAGAGAACCGTGGAATATTTCCAATGTACAGACATGTTCAGCTGATCTTACATTCGGAGAATGATCCGATCAAGATTGAATTTAGAAACGAGCCGCGGAACGAGGCGACCTACGCGTATTCCGTGAACACTTTTAACCTCCGCCGCGCGGAAACCGGAAGTGGGTGGCTCGTGCCCGAAGGTGGTCGAAAAATGTATTCACACGAAAATAGAAAGCGCGGGACGCCGGGAGGCCCGGGCACGCTCGGAGGAACCCCCGAGCCTCTTCGTGACTTCCGGCTCGGGGCGGCGAACGCGCGTGTGCCCGACGGTGACCGGATATGGCGAAGAACCGACTGACCAAATCGTGCGTCGAAGAGCCGCCGCCACTGCCGCCGCCGCTTCGTGTCGTGCTGCGGCTTTTTTTCATGCGAATCACGCGTCCCCCTGTACCAAATACCAACCTCGGTCCGGTGACATCATACTCATCGTACACTGGTACCTGTACACGCGTAGGTACCTCCACCCGGTGGACATGGACACGCGTTCGTGCCCGCCCACCACCATCGCCGCGTTGTTTTCGATTCACGCGAGTTTGACCTTTTCCTTTCAGCTATTGATGCTCGCTACGTAGGGCTGGAAGGATGATAGAGAAGGAACGGACGATATTCAAGTAGCTTCGGAGAATTTGGGAACGCATTGCGTACCGGCTAATTTTCAGAAAACTGAATCGTGCGGATGGCAGAAAAAGAAATTTAGGGGAAGAACTATTTGGTTTTAACTGACAAAATTGAATGTTGACCAGCACTGAAATCAAGTGAATAACCTCGAAACCCACGAGAAGAATTAGACGTAACTGTACAAGTGAAACAAAAATATATAGTTCTCCATAGTGTGAAATAAAGGTATCTATTTCTCTAACATCTGAAACAAAAATATCTATTTCCTAAAAATCTTGAACATCTGTTCTTCGGAACTCTGAAACAAAGATATCTCGAAGTTTGTCTCCCGAAAACATGGAACAAAAGATGTTACAGTCCGTCACGCGGCCAACGGAAACTTTACAATTGCCCCACACTTGATTCTCGCTCGCCGCGTGATTTCTTACAGTAAAACTATAAAATTTGATCTTTAACACATTGCGTACCGGCTAATTTTCAGAAAACTGAATTGTGCGGATGAAAATTTTCACCGAGGTCAACTTAAATCACTATACATAGAAAAACTCGGATATTATATTGTTGTGTAATATATTTTAAATAGATAATTAATTCGAATTAAATTTTATACTTTTTTCAATGCTGTGGTAATTAGCGAAGTTGCATAGCTAAGAGTCACTACTTGATTTTTTACAGTGAAACTGTAAAATTTGATGTTTAACCCTTGTGGTGGAAGGTTCTTTAGAAATACTCAACGTTTTCCAAGGAGGTGTAAATGACATTTTTCAAGACTAAGTTAAAGGGTCAGTGAATATAAATTGAGGAATAAAGCTGTTTTATTTATAGTATCCCGTATGTTGATACATTATAGAGAATTTAGTATTAAACGTTGAACTTAAATAATTTTACTGCGTCGAATCGAGTGACTGAGTCGCCTTCTGATTGCAAAGGGTTCATCAATTTGAGAAATATTGAAATCAAATAGCTTTGTTCCTCGATGTATGTGATTTCTCGTCGAGTTAGTTTCATGAAATATCGTCTTTGTCTCATCAGAAAATTTTGAAATGTTTCTAGTGAAAAACTTCCGAGTGCAAAGGGTTAACCCTTTGTTTTACAGTATTGCATTGGATTTACGGTTTTTCATAATTATTGAAAAGATAACGAATGCTTTATACTTTAGAGCCGATCTGTACATTTTTCTGTACAGTTATCCTTTTTGACAAAGAAAAGTAGCAACAATTATTCACTATCCGGCGTTACAGTCTTTGCATTGCACTATTATCAACTTAGTTACGTTACTAAACATTCTGATTCGACGTCGATTATCTTGCATGTTACGATTGTTTTCAAGTAATTCAGAAGCATCAGTCATCGGTGACTGATATAGCATTTAGCGTGTTAAGACGGGTGATCATACTGTACACTTACAAAGTAGTACACATCAGCTACCTTTGCCCACGGCAGAGTTACGGGCAAGTGGTTGGACAGGCCTGCTTCAGAGCATAATGTGTGAGTTATTAGCGGTCGTATTAGTTACATTCAATGTATATAGACTCCGTGTACAGACTGCGGTTTGCTCGTCAAACAGCTGGGACAAGATTAATGTTTACAGAGGAATGGTCTCCGCCGATTCCCTAAACTACCGTTATTTCTGCGCGACTTTCTTCGCCGCTGATATCTCGAAAGATGCAAACGATCGGCGAGATCCGCTGCGGCACGTGATGTACATCGACAAGTCGTATTTACAAATAATCGGTGCGATAAGTTCTCATCCCTGATAATAACGATTGAACAAGAATGCTTTTTATCGCTGGATAAAAGGCTTATTCGATCGTCCAATTCCCCGCGCGACGTCCGCCATGTCGCCGGATTAGAATGATCGACGAACGAGGAGCCATTAATCAAGAAACGTCTTCGGAGGAAACGTCATCGGATTATTCGGTAAATTCGCTTTCGTTTCGAGGAGGATCGAGACCGGGCTGCCTGGAACAGAAGGATCGAATGAGCAAGGGCGCGAGATGCGGAGATAAAAGGAAAATGGCGGCGGATTAGTAAGCAGAACGGCGAACGGCCGCGGAGAAAGTCCAGCGGGGCTACCGTTCTCTTCCTCCTCTTCCTCGGCGAATGGTATTCACGCGACGATCCGTCGGCGCGGTAGGGAGAGAAGGGAATAAAAAAAGAAAAAGGCCTATGGTGGACGAATTGATCGGTAAGCGGGACACGTAGACACGGTTGCACATATAAGACCGTAGAACCGCGTGCTTACACGGGGAACCCGGAGGAACGGGCACGTATGCACGGCCCCCGTCCACGGCGTCCATCCGGTTCTGGATATTTGGATGCCTAATTCTGTTCTGTCGGAAAAATGGACCGACGGAAACGCAAACGGGCCGGCCGAGTGAGTCAGCTGTACGTTGACGTCACAAGATGGACGGATTTGCTGTCCGTGTTTTCTTCGCTATCGGAAGACGGAAGTTTTCGAGAACTTTGCGAGCAACGATGCTTTGGATTATTAAATTCTTGCTTGTCAGTTTCTGTAGATATTACTTCGGCTATCTAGAGCTTCTAGGATCGCGGATTAAGAAACTGGTCTAGAGAAGACGCGATTTGTGTGACAGTAAAGCTCCTGATTCGCTGGAAGGCGAGGTTCCACCATTTTCTTTTTAATGAACTATAATGGCATTGAATTCACACAGTTGCCTAGTAGGACAGTTGAGAAGTGTTTGGAATTATTCTCGAAAGTATACAGCGATCGATTTTTACTAGGAATATGTTGCTTATGATTCATTGTTGCAATTGGAATTCGTGGATCGATTCCTGTGATATATACGAACGAATTATTCGGCGATATAATAGGCATTGTTCGCTGTCGCGTGAATGCAGGGTGGTCAAGGCTCGCCCTATATCGCGGAATACAGACTGCCTCCCTTAAACGAGAGAGAGAGAAACGAACGAGAGGCATAAAGAAGCAGAAATCTCGCAAGAAGTAGGCCGTGCAAATGAGGTAGCCTCTGTGCGACGCGAAAAAAAAGTCAGCCGGCTGCTAATTGAAGAACAAACGGGTACAGTTCGGCGCGGGGATTAGTACAAAAGAATCCGAGCAACAATAAAGTACGAATCTATAAAGATTCGAATGATTTTCACAGGGAAATCGTACATTTTCCGGAATGACGGATCTCGTCGAGTTTGTCAGTGGCATTAACGAACGCGATCTCGTTCCGCGATTAATGAAAATTGATTAGTAACTGTCTTTTGCAAGGGAATTGTCAGAACTCGCCGAAAATATATCGACCAATGAAAAATAATAATTAACTCCAGTTGAGAGGCGATCGATAACCAGCTTCACCTGCCGGATTCTTCGACCAGCCATTTTACGGACGACTCATAATTACACCGTGCCGCGATTTGCGAGCTCGCGGTGCAATTAACGCTTAGACAATTGCATTCGTTAAAGCTGTTGCTCTAACTCGAACGGAATTCTATATATAAATCACTCGGAACGATTAGAAAATCACGTGTAGCATTATTTTCCGGTCAGGCTTCAACTCTGACCGTAGTCAATTGGATTGGCAATCTTAGTTAAGACTCAGTGCGATCGATGATCAGAATTACAGCTCCTTGATTATTCTCAACAATGAAAGGGCAGTCTCCATCACCTGGCTCGTTTGTTCCGACTCTCCAAAGGGAATCCGTCCAGCACACCGAATCCCTTCGAGTTATCTTCAACGATCACTAATCACCGATTTCCGACAACTGTCTGCACCTGCTCACTCGATAAACTTTCGGAGCAAGAGTTATCAGCGGCCGAGCCGATCGTTATCGTTCCCCATAGTTTTTCGAAAGTTCCAAGCAATTCGAACGGGCAATTTCCATTAAGATAAAGTTGCGAAGGCCCGCCGCCCAGTGAAACAACGAGCAAAGGCGATGCCATTGTCTTTGATCATTCGTTTCTTATCTGGTTAATATCGGCTTGTCGGCTAACCCTGATAGATAGACAGTGGATTTTATGTATTTATCGGACACAGTAATATATAGAATATAAACCAAAGGACAATCACCGTTTTTATAAGAATATTGTTACTTTATCTTCAACTTATTCAGATTTTCGGAACAAATTAATTCTTACTTATCTCTTTGCAACTCTGTATATTTTTGTACTGCAGTTAATCCACAGAAAATTCTTAGAATAAAACGAAGGAAATTTCTAGTAAGATAATTTCAGACACAAAGCATAATATATTAGTCAAAATGATACAGCAATAAAATCCCTGAACAGTTTTATTTCTGTACGAAAAGCGATTTGAAAATGTGAATGAAACTTTAGAAAATCAAACTGCTGTTTGAAGACGTCAGTCTTCGTTTCTCCAGGTTCTTTGGGAAATTTGAACTTCTCGTAAAGATCCACTGATAACTCTCGCGATCGCGCTTGGCTTCCCGCGAGCCAGAAATCGCGCGGAGCACTTCCGGTCTTTCGGCTGCGGTCGAACGGAGAACGCTCCTCGATCGCCGGGATCCACGAGCCGTTTGCAAACCATCGTGTTCACGACACGAAACGAAACGAATCACGCGGCTCGCTTTAACCGGGAAACCGTTCTCGTCTTACAGGATGCCAGCGCGTCAATATTGACACGTTTCTTACGAAACGGAACGAGAAAGAGGGCCCGACGGTGGAGAGAACAATCGGACATCCGATCCCGCGAAACCTGGATCCTCCGGATCGGTCTACGAAACATTTCTTAAGACCTTAGTCCATTGAGAACGTTACTGTAAATTGATTGTATGATTTTTTACCGATGGAATTATCAATCGAACAGTGCAAAGCACTGACACTGTACAAAATTGTAGATTGTTAAATATTAAACATTACTAACGACGGATGTTAAATCTACGGTATAAAGGGTTGAATGTGAAAAAAATTTCCGTTATAAATTTTGAAGAAGGAAGTTATGATTAAATGATGAGATAAAAATGATCGAGGATTAAAAATGGAAGGTCGTTTCGGATCTTGCAGAGTAGTATGGGATACGTTTTATCATTATTGTGTTGAGCAAGGTTTTTTATATTTGGAATGCTTAAAGTTTAGCGCAGGTCGATAATTGAACCCTCCCATTTTCCACGTAATCGAGCAGAACTCGGAAACAGGAAATTAATTCGGCACAATGAACGACACCGAGTGATGAGTAACCGCAGACGTAATGCTGTAACTGGAATTACGAGAAATTTCAGCTTATCAAGGTCTAATCCTTATCTGGCATTGGAGCCGAATTTCAATCGATAAAACCGATAAAATGTGTCTCACGAATCGAGCGTATTTTCACTGTACACCGGATGGTGGAACAACCGGCAGAATGAAGAGTAAATTCTTTTTATTTTTTTTGCAACTGTCTTTATTTTTCACTTGTGTTTGCTTGTTTAACAATCTACAAATTACAATAGCATACGTATAATGTACAATAATGTAAACTGTAAAAGGAATCGGGATAGTATGAATACTAAAATATTAATAAACTCACAAAAACAACAAACACAGGGGCAACAAAATCATCAGTTAATCGATTACAATTATTTTAGGTGAACAAAAGTAAGCTTGCGACCGATAATGTTTGGTATCTAAGGTAACAACTAATAACAAAAGTCTTCTTACATGGAATAAAATATAACACAATGACATTTTTCAGCCATTGTAAATACATCCCTGTAACTATAAAATCAGAACACCATAACAAATACTATTATTTAACATAGTGCACCATTGTTAAGTAGAACGATTATAAATTGTGCAATGAACTTGCTTTATCAGCATGGTTTGGCATTGTCGCAGAAGAATTCAATTAATAAAATAATTACGAATAAATTAGGCAAAAATGAGTGCACCAATGAAATATCGACACTTCAAATTATCCGCTGATACGATCTTGAATTGAATTTCAAATGAGATCTGTTAAATTCTAGCGTACAAAATTAAATTCTCTCGACAGCAGAACATACGCTATTAACCGTCTTAAATATATTTTCCTTTTACACGTGTAAAAGTGTCAATTTCTATAAATACCTCGGATTTACTTATAACTACAAAATTGGCTATCAATATTGGCAAAAATGTCTTATAATTAGATTTTAAACGCGTAATTATTTCAATAAATGCTTCAACTGCTCTGTCGTCGGAGATATTTGTTTAAAAGGGTACAGTGGCCTTCATTCGTATATGAGAACAAAACCGTACACAATTATTTAACGAAGCAGTGGGACAATTGTATATGTTCACCGGTGTCACGTGTAAACAACCTAGGTAAAGACAAAGTTTAAAACAAATTCAGTCTCTTCATAGTAACAGCCATACGAGAAGACAGACCAGAATATTAAATAAAATCGTCTTTGAATTTTATAATTTAACTTAGTCAGGTAACTAAGAATTCTTTAACGATTTAAACTGTACAGAAAAAAATGACAAACGTATTTCATTTATACAAAACGTGGGCGACAACTGCGCGATTTAATAACAGATAATTGGCGTTAAATTAAATTAAGAAGAATCCTCTTGCAGACGAATAGACCATCTTTTGTGCTTTTACAGTTCTTATCTTTTATCACTTTCCTACTCATTAAATAAAAATGACTCTTCACGAGTTATCCTTCAATATACAGAATACAAAATAAAACGATAACCGTGATAATACCGCGAAACCTTAGCGACATGTAAAGTATTTATAAATTTCTATCGATTATTATAGACCTTTTCGTATGTAATAATGTTAAATTTCTAGCATTTAAAAAATAAATGTAGCTGTAATTATTCTAAGGCATACAATTGATATGCTACCATCGTCATATTTCTCTACAATAGGTAACTGTAATTAGTGAAGTGTCAATGTGATAAGATCAGTGGTACTTTTGCGCTGTTTTCAGCGAAATCAGCGTCTTAGAACTACCTCGGTAATGTACTAGTAAAAAATTTTGTATAAATAGAATGACGAATGTTTCATTCTTTAAATTGTTTCCTTTATGTTGATCGATGTGTCCTGCTGAACCGCGTTTGCACGAAGTTAGCATGTATTTAATATAATATTCTTCTAAATCTTAAGCTTATAAATTGCATTGTTAGGTATATGTCTTTGAATCGTATTGAGAACTATTCTAATATACAGTGCCGTCTTCGTTAGGCTCTCACTGACTATAGTTTATGCAACTGTGTTTAATAATGGGATATCTATTCGATGTTTTGTTAGAATTGCCATGAAGTGTATGTTGCTGTCCATGGAGTAACAACGGTCCACGATGGAAACTGAGCCAAAAACCGTTTAAATCTTAGAGACTTTTGATGCTTACCGTGAAGAAAATGGCCACCTAATGCTACAGATAAACACGGTGTCTTTTGTGCAAAGGGAACCTATATAAATAAAAAAAGTGTCTTACATAACGTACAACAATTGCATGTAGTATTTTATCAACTACACTTACATTTAATTCAATGGAGAATGTATACGGAATACAATCAGATGCACAAGAATAATAAACAAAATACGTTTCTCTATCATTCCATTTGGGTCCTTGTAATGGATTTCCTTCTAAAATAGACCATCTTTCCAGATGGACACCTTTATATGGAGATAAAATTATGCTTATGTGATCAGGACCTAAAAAGAAAACATTTATGTGATTTCCAACATTTACTTTATAGGATATGCATACATATGTTCCTTGAAAAATTACCTGTAACATTAAACGTAAAGGTGACAATATTTTGTTTTATAGATTTTGAAACAAGGTCTAGCTTTGTAGGAATGTTGACGAGAGGTGCAGGTCCTGGAATCCAACTTGTTTTTCTAATAAAAAATATTGTGTGTTAGATATGTGTTACTTTGATTATTGAAATATGTTGTATACTACTTACGATAAGAAAGTCGTAACTGGCATAAAATATGGTAGGCCGCAATATAATTCATGTTCACAATCTTTCATAGTGGATGTTGCTGCAGTTATTTCAGGCACCATAGCTTCAACGCTGTGTGGACTATTCATGTCTAAATCAGCTATCCAATAGCCAGTTCCCGAATGCCGTAAGTTACCGTTAACATCATAATATTGTCTTTGTGCATGCTACAAATGTTCATTTAATACTATAAAATGTGTGATATTCTTTAAAAATATTGATTATTGATTATTGATTTTTGAATATTTGATTATTACCGCAATCATGAAACGTTCTGGTGCCAATGACGATAGATTACCACTGTACGGGAAACCAAACCGAGTTAAAAATAATGCTCCAATACTTATCAAAAATATTTCAATTAATATATATAGAAATTGCTTTGCGTTTTTAATCAAAAGAACTACCGGTAACTGAAAGAAATATTGTTAAGATTAGAAAATTACATTTTAATAATGTTAACTTTTGGTAACATGTTTCATAATCTACCGAGAAACTAAGTAGCAGACAAAAGAGTATAGACAATGTGTTAGCCATGACAACTTCTGAATTTATGTTGCCACCAGACCGTCCCATTATAGGAATGAATAAATAAAGAGCTCCAATCACTAAATAAAATGATTGCATGTAAGGTATGCACATTGTAGTTAAATAATAGAAGAGCCACTTCCATCCTAAAAAAGAGGATATCAAAATAGTTTAAAATGTTTTCGCTAAAAATATAGAATCAGTTAAGAATGATAGTTGTACCTCTCCATTTGTTAAAGAAATTATATCGCAATAAATTTCCAAGTGTTGGAAATACAACCCAATGTAGCGGAATAAAACCGGACCGTATCTCAAATACAACACAGCAAAAAAGAATCAGCATCCATATAATAGAATATGCATCAGAATACACTTGGAACAAAATCCACGCAGATTTAACTTCCTACAATATTTAATACATCAGTGAGATTTGATACAATGGGTGTTATCAAAAGGTTACTTACCTTCTTTTGCCGCAATCCAACGAACAAGAAAAACATCATTGATACAAAAATGGTTGGGCACACATATAAGAAAAACAACCAAGCCGGTCTTCCATACCAACTCATAACTTTACCGAGTTTGGTAAGAACAAGTGCAATCATTGTACATGAAATTATAGACAGCAGCCATGAAACAATTATTGCTCCAATACAAAGTAATATGTGCTTTACATATGTCGACTTCTTTACATCTGAATAAACATATATAGAAATTAATTCAAAATAATTTTAATATACGCTTTATGCAAATATTATGTAATTATACCTCTTCGTGCACTATGTGCATTTAAATATATAGAACATACACCAACAATTATGCTAACAACATTAATTGTACTAGCCATATATTGTGGCCATCTAATGACAAATGCGCCTAAGAAATCGAAGAACACAAGATTCCCTGGGTTATTTTGAATTGCTTCAGATAAATTGCTATCTAATACTATTCCTTGTAGTAAAGCGAGAATATTGTCTCCCGTTCTCTGTAAAGATCCTAAGGGTATTTGATCTATGTTATCGAATTTTGTATGGTACACGTAACCGTTGGTTGACCAAGCAAAATCGAGACCTGTGATTTTAAAATAATATAATTAATAAAGTGTTCAATTATTTGTAAGAGTATAGAATTAAATCAGTTGAATCTATGTACCAGAAACGTTCCCAAAATCTCTAAATATCCGAAAATCGGTGTCACCAGGTACAATACCACTTTCGAATATTTCTTGTGCTAAGGATGAAGCATATGGATATGGAACAGACTTAGAGTATACCTAGAGAAAGAAAATCAATAAGAACAAAGTCGTATATATACGATACAATTACCTAGTAAATATAATGGTATAATTTAGTAGTACTTGAAGCAACCAAGAACTGTCAGGACCAGCCTGAAATAATAATTCACGACCACCTGCACCACAGGCTTCTAAATTTATGAAAGCACGTATTTCCTTGGCCCAGGCATGTTGCGTTATAAAACCATGAGAAGCCTAAGAAATGTGAAAGTAGATATCAACTAAAGTGTAATAAATCACTTGAACTATTGCTCATTATTGGTGTTAAGTAACATATTATACCTGCATTAAATTTTCTTCAGCGCCATTAAATAGAAATATAATATTATGCTTTAGTAATTTTGAACTATGAGCAATCACACGTAAAATTTCTAACATCACAGCACAACCAGCTCCATCATCAGATCCACCTATAATAAAAAATAATATAATACATCAATTTGCTTAAATGTAATAGATAGAATTATTTCATTATATGAGTGCAGTAGTTTTGCTGGTTTTAAATAGTAAAACATAACAAGATTTAAAAGTATTTACATGTATTATTTATGTATCCAAGAAAGTAGAAGCATATCTTATGTTCTATTAATGAAGACCATCAAAACTTTTGCACTCACCTAATCCTTCTTACCAGGGCTATCAGGGAAAGTATCAAAATGACAATTTAATAGCACGCTACTATGCATAGGCATATGTGGACCAATTTTAACAATGATATTTTGTACATTTTTATATACATTTGTCATTCCATCAAGGAACTTCAAAGGGAAAGCTCCACTATGTTTGGTTACATTAACTAGAATCTTGTGATTTTCACTAGCATCCTTAACTATATTATTGATAATATTTGTTAAATATTTAATTGCCAACACTTCATTTTCATAACTTCCAACAATTCGAGGACCAATGGATGTAAGATTTACAAGATGATTACGTGCTCTTTCTGCAATAAACCTTCCAGGATATAATCCTTCCTTAGTTAATGTTATCGGTTCAGGTAACTTCTTCTCGAAAGCGATTATAGCGATCGATATCAAAAGAAAGAAAGTGAAAAGAAAAAATAAGTGTTGACTTTCATTTGGTAATACTTCCTTCCTTTTCAAAGAGGCTTTATCCTCGTACAAAATATCACCAGAAGCTCTCTTTGACACATGTTGTCGAAATCTTATACCGTCTCTCTACAAATAACAACTGTTAACATACTAAGAATAAAAAGCACAATACAATAAATATTTGAAAAAAGGTTTACCATTGTTTGTGTTTGACAACAATTCACAAATCAAATAATGAATCAAATAAGTCAACAACGTCGTTTTTTTATTTACGTTTTTATCGTACTTTCGATAAAAGTATTGTTTGTGACTGTGAAGATTACAAATAACAATGAACCACTGCAGAGATTAATTTATGAAGATTAATCTGATAAACGAGACATGCGAAACAAGTTTGATGAGCCACCTATTGCTGTTTCTATTTCTCATTTGAAAATTGTAATTACTTGGCAGTTATTTCGGTCTTTCCTTTCCTTTACATAATTCCCGGCTACTATCGTCGATCATTATTACCAATCGATTTTAATCTTTGCTGTAAAACATTTGGACAGATTATTGCCACATGTATTCATGTGCCACTCTGATTAGATACGTATATCACATTTTTTTCAAAGAAAGATTGATGTGTTCACTCATTTATTCGATTCTCACTAACACTAATTTACGTTTACACACTTGAATGTAGCTTTAAAGGAAAGTTAGTTGAAACGGATTATTCATTCAAACACAATTGCATGGTTATTCAAAGGACTGATTGAAAATTGAAATACCTGAAAATATGTCAAACAGGATAAGAATTAGCAAATATTTACCATTTATTCCAGATAAAAGTGGTCTCTACAATCAGGACAAACGTAGAATCGAAGAAACGAATTAGACAGGAGTATTAAATGAAACTACGATTTCTGTACGAAGTCTCACCTAATGATATTCAAATATTAAAACTTTATTCAAATATTCCAATAATTTATGCTATACCTGTTTGATAAGATATAATCAAGGACGAAATAACTATCTACTCAGAGTATACACGTAAAATATTTAAATGCAGAATTACTCGGACACCTTGAATTCTATGTCCATATATGTTTCAAACGAATATTCTCTTTTTAATTTATAAATAGAATATAAGCCTTAATTAACTTTTACATGAAATTTACACTTTCATTGTACATCTATATATATGCATATGATATGTATACGTAGAATCATTGTGTACGAGTATATAATTACACTACGTTTAGTAATTGCTCTGCTAAAAGTGTACATACAGATATCACTGGATGTATTCGTATTCTAACGTATTCTATTCCGTGTGCAACGTTAACGTGATTTAATTTCAAATTATTTCGTAACGAAAAGCGAACATGAACGGGACGTACTAATACAATCATTTACTGCCATCTGTAGGTAAGAGTTTTAAAGAGGCATCAAAATTCGACTACAGACGATAAGGTTTTTTTTCCTATCCCTCGTCGGTGGTATTATAATGGTAGGTGGGCCGGGTTCCATAACTAGCAGACGACCGAGTCTAGCAGACGGCGCATAGCTAGCGTCGTTCGCGGGCGCCTGAGTCAGCGTTTTAAAATCGAATATTGTCGAACATTGAAAGACACACTCCTCGTGGCCGACAAAGCTTTGGTGTACCGTAAATTGTGTGGAAATCAATCAAAATGGATCCCGAAGCATTCCTGGATATGGCCAATCAGGTCATTAAATTGAAAATGTTCCCGTACTTCGACATCGCGCACAGCGTACTCTGTGCGCTACACGTCAGAGAGGATTTAGGACCCGGTAAGCCGAAGCCCACCCGACCAATTCTAAATTTAATCCGGCCAGAGCTAGCTTATACCTTTTCTAAGATTATGTTTCGTTCCCGAAAACACTTTTCTTTTCCTCCTTTTTTTTCCCCCTTCGCGTCGGTTCGTCCTGCTCTCAAATCTTTTTTTACTGTCAAGACTGACTTCCCTGATCTTATATTTTCGAATCGCTCGAGGTATAAAAATACTCGTTACGCTTCCCTGTGAGCGTGAACGATCGAAGATTAGTTAATTTTATTATATGATTGGCAATATCAGATGTATTTTCGTATGCAGCAAGATGTTTACTATTTTTACCATGTTCTTTGGAAATCTACAGTACTTCCTAGTCTTAACAATTTTTAGCGTGAAACGTGCGGTTTTTAATTACGTTAATTAAACCCTCGACGATTGTATCCGTGATAGTGACTCGTTTTTTCGGCATTAATTAGACAGCTTTTGTTATGAGACATTGAATAGTAATGGTTTTATGTTAATAACAGAATAGCAGCAAGATTAATATTTGATTTGAAATCCGCGAATAGCATTATACATTGAGAAAATTTATCTGTTAAGAGATTAATCCGTCTAATGTATATACTTTTGTTTATTATTTTGAAAAAGTGAAAATTCCTAATCAGGCTAGTAGTATCATAGTGTCTGGCACAATTATAATAATCTTATTTTGTGGCATTCACTGAAACAACCTAGCTAATCTATTTCAGTATGCACTCTGTAGGCCAGATTTATTCAAAATTTGGTCTAAGTTTCTGTTATAATCATCACATGGTATAGCTTCTCATATTACCTTACAACATATTTTCATGTATAGATATACGTGTGAACTATTTTTTTTTTTTAAATTCACTGGTAGATCAAGAGTTTATAGTATAAAGGCGAATTATGCAATACTGATGACTGTACATTCCATTAGAAAATTTCTCTTTCAATGATCTCCTTATGCAATGAACCATGAAGAATAAACCTTTGAATAACTAGAATTGCTTTAATGGTTGAATGCCTTCTTTATTCTAGGCTGTACCCACCTTTGAATGAAATTTTTAAAAGCAATATGCAGTGTAAATATTAACTCTATGTTTGCGGTAACTTGGATCACATTTATATATGTATGTGCATACATCATAGCATACTTATAAGGATTCTGAGTGACCTAGTTGAATTAGCATACCCTTTGATATTTCATAGCGTATTGAATATCTATGAAATTACTTAAAAAGTTTCTTTACTATTTTTATTATTTTATTTACTGGAAATCCTTTATTTACAGTTATATAAATTTTTATGGATATAACTTTTTACGATTCATGCATAGAATTTAAAAGAAATACTTTGTTTTGTGTATAGTAACAAGATCCATAACTTTTTTTCTAAATTTTATAAATATACAAATTTATGGAATAGGTGCGCAAACATTCTCCCGAAAACATCCCTTGTCATGTTGGCTATCAACAATGTTGGTAGTATTTGCAAGTGGTATGCTATGCAATGGACTCTTGGGGGAGCCAATTATCGCACCATTGAAAAATACACCAGAAATTGGAGTTGCAACCGTTGTTTGGTCAGTATATTACTGTTTATTTATAGTTAAATACAAGTGTTTCTGAAAGCTATTTTGCAGTCTATTACAAGTAATATTAATAAAATACATTTATAAATAAATTTATTAACGCATTTAGGTATGTGGTATTTTATACACCATTTGATATTGGATACAAAGTAGCCAAATTTCTACCAGTAAAACTTGTATGCGCAGTTCTGAAAGAAATATACAGGTAAACATGCAAAAATATTTATTGTTATTACTATTAGTAGTAGTAGTAATTTATATTTCTTTCATTTTTCAATAATTTTAGGTGTAAAAAGGTATACGATGGAGTCAGTCATGCAGGAAAACTTTACCCAAATGCATATCTTATCATGATCTTAATTGGAACACTCAAGGGTAAACATTAATGTTAAAATACTAATGTACAAAAAAAGTATATAGCGAAAAACATAAACTTCACTTACTCTGTTTATTTGCAGGCAATGGTGCAGGCTTTACAAAATTGTTTGAACGCCTTATACGTGGTATATGGACCCCAACTGCTATGGAATTCATGCAACCTAGCTTGTACGTATAATTTCTTCCTTTGTTTTCTGTAAATTATTTTTACAATTAATAACGGAATATTTTACGAAAAATAATTTATTATTTTAGCCCTACGAAAGCTTCAATGGTTGCATCAATCATTTTCGTCCTAGACAAAAAGACTGATCTCATTTCAGCACCTCATGCAGTGGTTTACTTTGGTATTGTTATCTTCTTTGTGTATTTCAAGGTACAAAAACATTTCATTCGCCGTTTAAGGATTGTTGCTTTTCTTATACCAATTCGAAGGATTTTTTAATATTCAATTGTAATGTTGTCAAATTTGTTTTAGCTGTCATCCATTTTACTGGGCATCCATGATCCGTTTGTACCTTTCGAAAATCTGTTCTGCGCGTTGTTCCTCGGAGGTATTTGGGATTCGTTAGCCAGATTGCTGGGCCGAGGCCAAGCCAAAGACGAGAAAGCAGATGCCAAGAAAAAGGACTAAACGTTTGTACATTTTGTACGTATACCCTTAAATAATACTATGCGTGCGAATTACATAACTCTGTTTCAAAACGAAACGTAGAAACGTATATTATATTTATGTTATTCTTCGACAGGTGCATAAAGTTTCTAAAGAAATTAATTTTAATATTAGCAACGACTTGCTAAAGAAACAATGAACGGAAACAATTTGAAACTAGCCATATGATACTCGCATGTTAAAGCGTGACCACCGACAAATCATTAAATATCAGAAGTACAATAATTTATTATTATATATATTTTAATAAGGATGAGTGATATATACAGCGGGGAGTGTGACTTCAATTACTGAGAAAATCAACAGTATTATGTCTGTTAACAACCATTTGTCACTGAAGGTGTAATTTAATAGCACGCTGTTCATAATCAATCTGACGATTTTATAAAAATGATTGTAATTTTAATATTAATTATATCGGATAATCGAAAATGATTGTTCTTAGAAACGATAAGGTATACGTAATTTGATTGCGTGAGCATTAGAAATATGTCCCTTGTTGCCGATTTTTTGATAATATATATATATATACCAGACATGAAGTTATAGCGAACGAATTTAAAGTTATCGATACGACGATTTTGACGTATCATACGCAATCTTCCTTATAATGTAAATGCATGTCAAAAATTATTAAGATTAATTTGAAGTATCTTAACTTTGGCATGCATCTAGTAGCGACAAGAAACTGAATCGTTGTTCTATCGTGCGGTATCTACCATGAAGGTACGAGCAAACATACTCAGGTTAATGAAGTTATATAGTTTCGATGCATATTTCAGTGATAAGATTTCGATTATAAAATATTTGACAGAAAATTTAAAAATATGTAAAAATACACAACGAGGTAATTTGCGCCTCTTTTATACTATTTTATTACAATATCAATGACTGGTAAATACTTACACGTACAGGTATCAAAATATTTGCCTTTGACTCAACGATGTGAACAGAATTTATTATGAAAATTAAATGATTTAATTTTCATATAAATGTTCCACTGTCAGAACGTTGTACATTTTCATGTAATAAAATGAAGTTTGCTCTTCCATTTTCGTAGTCCGATACATCATCCTTGAGAGACTAGTCTTAAAAAGAAAACATTTTAATGCCAAATATATTTATGACCTACTCATTAATGTTTAATTGCGATATTGATGAAAAACTCATTGATGATATGTTCGAAGTTACAGTAGAAGAAATCGATAAATCGATTTCTCAAAATAATGTGCAATGTAATTTCCTGTAGTTTGTACATGAATATAGTTCAATACGTTTATTAAACTGGAAATAGACTAAAAGTAACAAGCGCAAAAACAATTCTAGTCTAATTAATTAAAGTTCAACCCTATAACATTAAGGGCGTACCCCGAGATAAAATTCTGTATAATCAACTTGATTGATTATACGTCTATATGTACTATCCACGAAATTTGCATGTAAATTACAATTATTTGCTTCTTGCAAAAGTGCATTTACGTGTTGGTTTCATACATAACGGAATTTTAGAACTATGGATATTGTTAAATGCGTCGACATTCATAATATTCGTCCAATCCTGATGCAGTTTGTTCTTGCATTTATCATCACAAGGATCCACGTATGATCGTTCACGATAATCACAATTAACATGGTATTTGTGCTCTTCCTGATTTAAAGATTCTTCTTGCTTTGATCGTCGACAAACTGTATAAGGGATGCAAGTGAATCTGTCACATGCTTTAATACGTTTGTTAGAAGATTTCATTTCAAGCTCATCATCAGTTTTTGTAGTTAGCGTTTCCTTGTTTGACTTTTTAGTTGTCTGATTTTCAGTACACTTTATCACTCTGACTAATATAGGATCTCGTTTCTGAGTACCAACAGTAATTTTCTTTTGTTTATCCATATTCGAATTATTCGAACACAGAGAATTATCCAAATCATTTTGAACCGCTGCGTTGCAAGTCTGTAATAATGATCCATTAATACCAATATCTCGGCACTCACAATGGGTACAGATTCCTTTATCAGTGACTGAACGTTCTAATGGAGAAATTGGGCCAGTTCCATCTCCTTGGACACCAGTGCATTGATAAATGGGTTTATAAAGATCTTCCTTGGTCATCGTCAGTTTATTTACACAGACGTTAGGAGTTTCTGCATCAACCAAGGTTTGTATCGATTCATCTTTAGAGACACTGGTTTCCATTACCGTCATCGCGAGTTCTTTAATTTTGTTCACCATCTCGGTTGTATCAGTTGCACAACTAACACTGTACTTTTTCTGTTCGTCTAAAATTAACGTTTCTCATATGACAGGATGCAAAGAAAATTCGAAGTTCAAGTAACTTACAATCGGTTTGCGACTTTACACATTGAGACACGCGATTCAATTTGAAAGATAACATCTTGTACAAAAGTTGTTGCAATGCAGATGTTACTGTAGGCTCCTTCATCAGTTCGGACACATTACGCGGGCACGTTTCCGTATTACATGACTTTGTGTATACCTCAGCTGGTGGCGAATCAAAATATTTCAGTGTGACTAATAAAGTGGGAAGTACGTATGAAGAACAATTCCAAATACTTACTTTCGCCCGTCGCAACTTCTTTGCAATCTTTATGTCGGATACGACGCTTCACAGATCCATGGGACTTTGCTCGAGTTGGAGGTATACACTGTCCGCCAATACAAATACTTTTAAAACTTCTTGGAGTTATAGAATCTTTACTATGAATTTTATGAACAGATGATGTTGTTCCAATGTCCTTCATTTTCTCAAAAGAGGAAGAACGAGTCAAATTTCCTCGTGAGATGCAAATCGTGCATTGGATTTCTTTTGCTGCTTGGTTTTCTTTATTTATCACTAGATCCTTTGAACTTTGTTTTGCACTATGGACTCCTGATTGTTTTTCTTTTGTACGATCTAACGTCTGAGTAGAGGCACAATGACTAATTTTATTTGATATACATATTGTACATTGTGTTCCCCACTCTCTGGAAGTCACGGTATTAGTACATGTATCATTTGCATTGAACTTAGGAGATAGTTGCGTTTCCTTTGTGCACAATTCAGGTTTCAAGCACTGAACTCCTTGAGTACATTGACAAACACTCTGAGTTCCTACTGTATTCCCCCCTGAACCTGTTTTTGAATCTGGCAAAATAATTTTGAATCGAGTATTTGCTTCTATGATACCACCTTCAAATATATTTGTCACAGTGGGATCAAGTTGTACCACCTGTGTTTGAGAGGATTCTATAGTCTGCACTCCAACATTTAATTTTGGGAGCGTAGTTGGCGCAGAGGATAATGCTGTTGATTTGTGTAAGTCCTTCACATGTACAAAGTCTCCAGAGTCATCTGCGTACATTTTTGCATGATTGGAACAACGTGTTATGTCCAGCAAAATTATTGTATTGCAAAGATACATCAATATAATTCTTACATCTATATAATTGTAGTATGATATACCTTTAATACATCCACTGCATGGTGTATACTTCAAGTTAGGAGAATCATTGTAGGAATTAACATAGGGAGTAACAACTCTTTGTTCCTGTTTAGAATTTTCTACATTATTTTCAATGGTTTTATATTTTGTATGTTTCCAACCACACGAAGGACATTTTAAAAATGGTGGCTCATACTTCTTGGTACTTTCTTTCGCTGGATCAATAACTGTTAAATTTGAGTGAAAACATGAGTACCGATACTATCCCATATTAGCGTGCTTCTTCTTTCAAAGACATTTTACCTGTCGCTGCCGAATTAATATTTTTTCTAGGTTTGTAATTTGAACTTCCGTTTTTTTGTCGAGCTACCGAAGTGTTTCTCGCTTGAGGACAAAGAATATATTTTGTTCGCATATTCGATCTGGTATCAGTAGTTGTGCTAGACGTAAATTTGATGCTGGAACGAGCCGATCTACTTCTTCTTGTAACCGCGTTGCAAGTCTCATTGGTACATGGAGAAATCCTCAATTTATCATCTTTTTGTCTGGGATAATGTATATTATCACTACTTAAAGATTTCAGGACTGACGTGTCAGGTGGCACAGACTTTACAATTGCCACAGAATTCACCTTTTCCTCATCATTGATCACTTTTTTTAACATATCTGCTACTATATTGTACCAGGGGAGAGGTGATTTGTATTGCTTTTGCATCTGCAGTCCTTTAATAATTCGCGATTGCTCCTTTTTGTACCTGTGCCAATAGAAATCATTAATCCCATTTGTGTACACACATAATTCCCTTTTTTAATGATTATACAATCCAGATCGTTAAAAAATCACCCAACACATCAGCAGAAAAGTGAATAAAAATTACAATATTCTTTCATGTTTTTTTTTTGTAGTGCACATTAATATCACCGGTCGTACATTACTTTTCTCTTATCAGCTTGATTTGTTGTAAATAATCAGTTACAGTAAAGCCGGGAATATCGAGGTCGTCGATAATTCTCTGTAACGCTTCATTCTTTGCCTTGCAATTGTAATAGTCCTTATCGTAAGGATTCCAAAGGCAAGAATGTTGTTTATACGCTTTTAAAAATTTCATTATTAATTTTTCGTTCCATTTTGACATTTTGACGATTCCAGCGTTTTTATCGACCGTATTTCAACCCGGTGATTTCCCATGGGTATGGATTACGATTCTTTGCACGTTCAGAATTTTTTGTGTATTGTCATAATTGTATAATTAACGGTTAAGAAACATGAGTGAACTTGATCACAAAATACATCGAACGAGAACGGTTGTCACATTGCTTTATGCTATTTGTATTGAATTTTTTTTTTCTATAGTTGCTATTCGTATGTTCCCCGAAATAATACTTGTTCTTTAGGCGGAACACTAGATGCCAGGAAATTATAATAAATTATTGGTAATGAAATCAACTGAGTTTAGATTTGTTGTTTATAAAATTCACAAGACGCATCAGTTTGAATTTTTATCACTGGTAGACCGCATTTACAAACCGTTTCGTTACGCACTACTTTGCATTCGCTGCAATTAGAACTACAACATGCTGCGTTAAAACTGTGGGAGATAGATTTTAAGTTTATTTTATTTAGACGTTCCTGTGCGATCAAGTTTTGTATACGTTCCTCCAACTTAATCGCAACTTCTACAAACAATTGATATCATGTCAATAACAGATTAATAATACATAACAATGTACAATATTATATTTACCAAAATTGATATTCCGCAACTGACACGCTATGCTCTTTCCGAACATTTCAAATTCGTCATAAACTTTTCTTTTTGTTTTATATTGCTCGTCTATTGTTGTATTATTCTCATATACAAAGTCTTTCTGTAAAATATTTTACACGCATGTTTTAATTTTCAAATGACCGGAATCTTACTTGTTCATAGTGCTAATTTGATTGTATTTACCGAATTACTCATAACAATTGTGTTGTCAGTTGTACAGGTTTGACACGCTCTACATTTGGTTTTGAATGAAGATAGATCTGTTTGCATTTCGTTCTCTGTAGTAGTATTATCCTTTGGATTACATCCGGTATTAATTCTAGTTACTTGTGAGTGTAAGTAACTTGTTCCTTTATTATTTTCCACTGCTGTCCAGCATTTCCTACATAAATAGATACACAGTTAATAATGAATTAATTGACACTCACTTATAAATTGAATGACTTACTTGGAACTTATAGGAGGTTTCATCTTATCAAACTCACTGTAGTCGCAATTTGTGCGGGTGCAATTACAAGACCCCGGCATTTTTTTTAAATATAACTGATCATTTATTTCATTATTGCGATAGTTTTTAAACGGGTCCCTTTCATTGTTGCATACCTAAGATAAAAGATTAGTTATATTACAAATAAACAGTTTTAACATGTAATAAATAATATGATTTTTTATATACCTTCCAGGAGTCATTTCTGTAACCATACGTTTTAATAAATGGAAAAAGTATTTCATGCATTATTGGAAACCAATTTGCTTTTGGTTTGTATATTTTCTCACAGGATATTGCTGCAGTAATTTTAGACAAATCGTAACAATACTGCGCCCTTATCTGGGTAATCTTTTTAATACAATCACAAACTGTTAAATCACAGGTATTCATGCAATCTACAATGTCTTTGTATGCTTTGTAGCGGCAAAGTTTATTTTTGAAGTCAGGATGAAAAGGATTCCACAAACATTCATGTCGACTATAAAGAATCACTAATTTCAAAGTTTGAATTTCACTCCATACAATTGACATGATATTGCTTCGATTATTTTATCATAATCAGGTTATTTGTTCTCCTTTACTGACACGTCGATATTTATCACATCATTGCAGTTTCGTAATCGCATCTCTTGAAGTTGTATTAAACTTTATAGTAAGAATTTCCTTTTCGAAAGATCGCAATAAACGAAGTACATTTGAATCCTTCATTATGTATATATGTATACGAACGTTTAAAAAGTAACTAAAAATTTTAAAAAATACGCATAAAAAAAGTGAAAAGATGCATGAAGTATACAAAGAGTCCTTTTATCTATAGACTTCTTTCCCATAGACATGTAACCGATTTAATTCAAATAATTCAGATATCCAGTATTTATTAAACAATTTTTATCAACACTAATCATTTAACATACAAGAAATAAACAATATACAAAGATCAAAAAGTTTATTCGGCCATTTTTGTTGTTAAAAGCATTACTTTAATATTATCATACACATGACATGATTTTAAATTATTTACGTATGATGTAATAAAATTAATTTGAATGATAAATTTGATCTAACATGTTTTCCGTTACCGACTAGAACCAGCAATGTATTTAAACAAAATTGAATGCTTTGAAGCTAATGTTACCGTTTTCTTTACATTACGAGGTTACACTTCATGAAAAATATTATTTTCTTTGCTTTAAATATATTCATTAAATACATACTAAGGTATAATTGTAGCTTCAAAGCATTTAGATTCATGGATACATAATAAAATGTTCATGTATAACCATGAATACGAATATACGCGTTGCATGTTTGTAAGTTTATATTTTAAAACAATTTATGCGTGTAAAGTGAAAAATGTTAGTGTTCCGTGTATCGTACGTCATTAACAAAAATATACATTCTGCCCTTAGTACGCATAGGCTTATGTGATTAACTATGTTACCTATGTAACATTATATACAATGATAGCTTTGTATATAACAAATATATATACTTTCCTTTGTAATTATTTCTTGTTAATTTTATCTTACTATGCTTATGCCTATATTATTTATGCTACCGACATGACTTTATGAAGCAGCTTCAATTGTTGAAGATAATGTTGGTAATTGTTGTGGTACAAAGTTTATAACTTCATGATAAACGAGCTCTGAAAATATTTAACAATAATTAGGTAATTTTGACGTTTGTTTCTCAAATTGTAGTTGAATTTATACCTTTCCACTTTTCAACTGGTAAATCCATGTCTTCGAAACTTTGATCGTATGGAAGAGACACTGGTTCATCTGTTGGATCCGCATATTGAGCAAGATATGGGTGAGCCAAAGCTTGTTCCGCTGTAATTCGTTTCTCCGCATCTAACTCCAACATCAATTCAAGTAAATCTATGGCTGCAAAGTAATATGTACTATATTAATTTAATTTTTTGTTATATCCATCCAGATTATAAACTTTTTAATTTTATAATTACCTAATGGATTAGCTCCACGAAAAACTTCTTTGAAGTTCTTTTTCTTTAAAGGTGGTAAACTTTGTATGTAATTCCTTGCCTAAAACAATGTTTCATTTTTTTTACATTTACAAATTGTAAATAATTTATACTGTTCTGTAGATATACATACTAAAATTATATAATAATTTTCTAGAGATAAATATTATAATTATTTTTGTATTATTTACTGTACCATAATCATTGTACATTTTTAAATGTTTTGCTTTATTTATTTAATATAACAAACTCAAAGCAAAATCATGTTGTTAAATACAATTCATTCTCTTTTATCTTCTTGATTGTATTTTTAATGTTTGAAAAAAAATATTAAAAAAGACATTTATCTTAAAAAAAAAAAATTACCTCTTGGCTGCTAATTTTGCTTAAAGTTTCTTCTGTGGGTGTACCACAGAGTACTAAGACTCGTGTTAGATGATCAATGGCTGCTTAAAGTTAAGGTATTTTTGAAGCATAATTTGTCATACAATGGGAAAGATTTGAATTAATGTGGAGTATATTAGAATTGCACCTATTTGAAGCAGAAATTTTCATTCCAAAAGGGGATAATTAAAAAAACAATAAAACACAAAAATGTAATATATACTTATAAAGTTAATTTTCTATGGATTATGTTATGTTTATTTCCATTTTGTTAAACTCAGTAATTGAGGAACCATTCAAATATTGTACATTTTAATACCATAAAGAAATGCATGCGAGGCATTTAAGCCGTAACACATTGTAAATTAATAGCATGCACTAGTAGAATGTTACAGGATTAAATTATTACTTAATAACTCAGGTATTACTCACCGACTCTGATGATATTTTTTGCATGAACTCGTCTCGTGGAGTACCCAATATTTCCATTATTAAGTTCAGTTGATGTATATCTGCTCTTGCTAAGGTTCCACCACACCTTTCTCTACTTTCGCTAAACTTTTTGTTATTAAATGACATACTAAGTTATATGACTTTGTGCATTGAAGCATGTTAATAAATGTATTACACATTTATTATATATGCGTGTATGTTTCTTTCTTTTTTTAAACAATTACATTGCTCTTGCTAGTGAATCAAAGCTAAATAAAAGCAAAGAGTGCCAGGAGGCAAATAAAATAAAACATATTAATTTATTAGCACTGAAAGATGTTAAAGCAAAGTAAAAGCCATATGTAGAGCCTTAGCAAAAAGCACATCTTTTAATTTTAAGATGGTTAAAGATTCGTGATACTTATTACATTTGTTATAAAATGAAATTGGGGCCTACATATATTAGTAGAATATAAATAAATGGAAAGCACAAATAACGACTGTGATTATTTAGAGACATTATTTAAAGAGCTTTAAAAGGATACGATCTGTTCCAGGAAATAGAGTCCTTCCTGTTAATAATTCGGCCATTATACATCCAACTGACCATATATCAACTAAAAAGAAAAGATAGATTTTAATTTTTGTGAAGTCAGTTAGAAAATATTTTGAGAGTAAGGAAGAAATAATCACCTGTTTGATTGTAATGCATCCAATTAAGCATAATTTCTGGAGCTCTGTACCACCTTGTGGCAACATATCCAGTCATTTCATTCTCAGTAGGTCTGGCTAATCCAAAATCTAAAATTTTTAGCTCGCAATCCTCATTTACAGCTATGTTGGAGGGCTTTAAATCCTAAATAATATAAGTACTGTACTGTCAAGTTCCCTCTAGTTTTTCTAATGATATTACAAAAAATAAATTTACCCTATGTATTATCCCTGCAGAATGAATATATTTAAGACCACGAAGAATTTGATATACAAGAAATTGTACATGATCATCTGAAAGCTTTTGGGTTCTTACAATATTATTGAGATCTGCACCCATCAGATGCGTGACTAAATACCTATTAAAAGCATATGATGTTACTAAAACATGGTAAATAGTGTTCAAACTTATTTATCCATTACAACAGTTAAATTAAAAAATCGATAAGAATACATACACTTGTTGAAAATCTTCCAAAGTGGAAGAGGGATGAAATACGTCTAACAGACCAATCACCTATAATAAATATTAATCATATATTATCTATGAAACAAAAAAATATTCGATAATAAATAATTATAAAAAAATAAAAAAAATAATTCAGATGAATGAAGTAGAATATTTAATAATAGCTTTTAAAGCTGGATGATTTAGAAAAGTAAAAATAAAACTCAGTAACAACATAGATCTTCTTAATTCTGGTTGCCAAGACAAAGTGTCTAAATGCCCCTAATTTTCACAGTGCCAACTTCAAGAATGCATTATATATGTACGTATACATGTAATCTACTTTTCTTCACTCACATTTTCATGATTCATGTGCTTCAACATACGAAGCTCTCTATATGTACGCTTTGCATGTACAGCTGACTGGAATGGTCTGGCTAACTTTTTTATTGCTACTTTATGCCCAGTTGTTGTGTCAACTGCTGAACTGAAACAACAGATGCACATTTCATGACTAACTACCTACTTAGTCATATGTTAGAAAATAGTCTAACAGGAGAATGAATGGATACCGAAAAGCCTTTAATTATTTCGACGGAAATATAACTTGATGTAACAAACAACTTCTTGTGCATTTATACTGGTTGAATATCATTGTCAGATGCTCTAATTTTAGGATCCGTGATACATGTAAGCTGTAAAACCGCTTTATGCGATTGAAACGAATTGCCGCAATGATGCCTTACAATTAAACAACAGAACAAGAACAGTCGAAATGAAAAATGAAACATCAACTGTCACAGTGCATTCAACGGCTTTCTAAAAATGTAAGCAATAGAAACACTAGAAATGTCAAGGTTATGATTATTAGTTCATGGTCGGAACAAAATACTGCGTTAGTTATGAGACAGAAAGCAAGGTAGTTTAAAGTTTTCATACAATATTCAAACTTCTTGGACATCGGATTATACGTCGAAAAACGGAACTGTAATATGCTAATTACTGTCTGGTCTTACCACACTTGACCGTAAGCCCCTGATCCCACTGGAGTGAGCATTTGATACCGTTCCGGAACCTCCCATTCGGTCCTGTTTATTTCAATTTTATGAAACTGCGGCATACTATACACAAAATCTTCTCACTCGGGGAACAGGATTCACGGAAACACGTTTGAATTAACAACCACTGTGCACTAACGTTTGGGACCACGGTTTACAGACACTTCGAACATTTCCAAATTAGCCTACTATTAAAAACTACACATCCATCGTGTGTAGTAAAACTGTAGTCGATTATAACAATCGATATTGAGCTGTTTTTTCACCAGCGAGTAATCGACTTGTGTCTGTCGATACTATTTAAACGACTACATATACCAGGTAGAATCGTTGCAGCACCTTTGTTCCACCACTAACTTTTGTCTAATTCAAATCGGGCGCAGCGTCTCTCAACTTACAACGAATGACTGCAATTTACCTGGAGATATTTACAATACTCTTGTGGTATTAATTCGGTAACTAGGTCTCCCTAGAAGCTTTTAAAACTTGAGGAACTTTTACCTGTACGATTTTCAAGTTTCTTGCATTCGAAAGGATTACTGTATGACAATGAACTTTTATAGAATTGTCACGCTACTTATAGAAACATAAAAGTATTTGTTCACGAATAATCGATTGACCACCACTTCACGCTGGCAGATTGGTGGGATTTTATTGGAAGAAAAGGATTACGTGCCTTGCCTTTATCAGAGCTTTACAATAATACCTCTGATCAGTCATGTCACTAGTATAATCTTTGTTTAAATAAAGTTCTAAAAAAAATCGGTATTCCCTGTTTGAATGTACATAGTTCCTGGCTGAGTTACAAAGTCGTATTTTCCTCAATTTTGAAACGAAATTTTCATAAATGTGTCGCTAGTGATGTAGGTATCGATAGTCTAGGCTCGATAGTCTTATGTACACGTACACACGTGTTCAGATTGTTTTTGTGTATTCATTGATATAAGCACATATGTGTATCCAGTAGCGTGATTTTTCTGTTTCCTTGCTTTTACATCTTCATCTCTTTAACTAGTGACAATAGTAAATGACGTGTAAGAATTGTTTTTAGACACGTAAGACTTGCGTTTCAGTGACCATGAGTACAAATGATTCTGAGCCAGTTGAATACGAGCCTTCCCTTGAGAATATAATAAAACAAGGATCATTACGATGGATATTTGTCGGTGGTAAAGGTGGAGTTGGTAAAACTACGTGCAGGTAACCATAACCTGTGAAACGTGTTTATTTGTCAGAAAATTTAAACAACTGTGAAATAAGATAAAACATTAAATTTGTAAGATATCTACTTAGTCATTTATCTATTGTTTCAGTTGCTCTTTGGCTGTGCAATTGTCGAAAGTGAGGGAAAATGTACTCATTATATCAACAGATCCGGCACACAACATATCTGATGCTTTTGATCAGAAGTTTAGCAAAGTTCCGACAAAAGTGAAGGGTTTCGATAATCTGTTTGCAATGGAAATAGATCCGAATATTGGTTTTGCTGAACTACCCGAAGAATACTTTGAAAGTGATGCGGGTAGTCATTGTTGTGCACTTTATAGTGTTTTACAATCATGACTTAATAAATAAACATGATTTTTAGTAGTATTATATAACAGTTTCAGATGGAGAAGCAATGAGATTAAGTAGAAATGTAATGCAAGAAATTATGGGGGCATTTCCTGGTATTGATGAAGCAATGAGTTATGCAGAAGTTATGAAGTTAGTGTTAAGTCAAGTAATCAGATAGATCAATACATAGCTAATATTTCTATGTCATTTGTACAAAAATGTTTGCTTTCAGGCTTGTCAAAGGAATGAACTTTTCTGTTGTTGTTTTTGATACTGCACCAACTGGTCATACTCTAAGGTTACTATCATTTCCACAAGTTGTTGAAAAGGGACTGGGAAAACTGATGCGATTAAAGATGAAAATTAGTCCTTTCATTACACAGGTTTGGAAGGGAATATAAAAATTGATTCAATAATTAGTTATATTTCTAGTAACAGTCCTAATTTTTAGCATATTTTATTTCAGATAAGCTCATTGTTGGGTATGACAGACTTCAATGTAGATTCATTTTCTAATAAAATAGAGGAAATGCTTACTGTTATTAGACAAGTTAATGAACAGTTCAGAAACCCGGATCAAACAACATTTGTTTGTGTATGCATAGCAGAGTTCTTGTCTTTGTATGAAACAGAAAGACTTGTACAGGAACTTACAAAGTGTGAAATAGATACCCATAATATCATAGTGAATCAGCTGCTATTTCTGAAAGAAGGAGACGCACCTTGCAAGCTTTGTCTAGCTAGACATAAAATACAAGATAAATATTTGGAACAAGTAATTTATTATTTTATTAGACGTATTATAATTAAATATGTAGTTTAATTTCATTTTATTTTCCGTAGATAATGGATTTGTATGAAGATTTTCATATAACACAGCTTCCTTTGTTAGAAAGAGAAGTTCGTGGAGTCAAACAAGTCAAAGAGTTTTCTGAAAATCTGATCAAGCCATACAAACCTTAATGTCTATAAAGTTGATATTTAATAAGAATACATAACATTATATCTAATCGAAAGCGTTTATAAACTGACAAAATCTTATATATCGAAAAACTTGTATAAAAGGTAATATTTTGATTTATATTTGGTAGGAACAAGTCCCTCTGCATGTAAAAGCTTGGCTTTGGTGTCTACGTATTAAATATTATTTGCATTTCACAGAGATTGTGTGAATTTTATTTGTGTCATATCACGAGTACGTTACGAGGCAAATGTAAAAACTGTGTATCAATTAATCACTGTAAGTTGTTTTCCAACTTGCACAAATGCATTTATAGCGTGCTCTATATCATTCTGTGTGTGTGCAGCACTGATTTGAACACGTATTCGTGCTTTACCCTTCGGAACTACCGGATAACTAAAACCAGTAACATAAATGCCTTTCTCTGTAAAAAGATAACTTATTGTTCAAATATTCAAATGTTATGTATAAACATACATTGTAAAATACATACCAATCATTTCATCAGCAAATTCAGTGGCTAGTCTTGCATCTCCTATCATGACAGGACAGATAGGATGATTGTCCCCAATAATTGTGAAACCTGCTGCTTTCATAGCATTTCTAAATAGATTCGTATTGCTCTGTAGCTGGTCTAGAAATTCTGTAGATTCTGTTATTAGATCCATGACCTATGCAAAAGAACCTTAATATTAACTAGAGTGCTTTTAGTATCTAATATTGTCATGTAAAGCACTATCCATCTTCTCAATTATTATATTACTTTAAGAAATATCCAAAGGAATTCCTTTTTTAGCGTACCTTACTTGCTGATGCGACTACGGGAGGAGGCAATGAATTCGAAAATAAATACGGCCTGCTGCGTTGCCTTAACAAAGCAATTAATTCTTTTGTACCAGTTGTATAACCACCTGCCGCTCCACCTAGAGCCTTACCCAGTGTAGAGTTAATGATATCAATGCTTCCTAACTGATTAAAATAATCTTCTGTGCCTCTGTAATTTAATGACTTCATATATGTATTAATACAATTTATAATTATAAATTTTATTAATTATTAATAATATAATTATAAATAGTGTATAAATTTTACTATTTCGCTGTAGAGTTCTTAACTTGTAGTTACTAAAATCTCTTTTTACACTGCATATTGTAAATAAGTAACATGGAATTAGAGTACCACTAATATAATTACCTTCCATTTCTTCCAAAAAATCCAGTAGCATGACAGTCATCCACGAAAGTGACAGCATTGTACTTTTTTGCGAGTTCAAGTATTTTTGGTAATGGTGCAACAGTGCCATCCATGGAAAAGACTCCATCGGTAGCGATAAGACGTAAACGCGACGACGCACTTTCTTGTAGTTTATTCTCTAAATCTGTCATGTCCCTATGCTTATACCTTCAGTAAATATAATTTGTTATTATAGTCATTATTAAAATAATATATTTATTTAAGTTTCTCACCTGTATCTTTTTGCTTTACATAATCTGATACCATCAATGATAGAGGCATGATTCAATTCATCACTAAATACTGCATCTTCAGCTGTTAATAAGGCTTCAAAGAGTCCTGCATTTGCATCCAAGCAAGAAGCATAAAGAATAGAATCTTCCCTTCCATGAAATTGAGCAATTTTTTTTTCTAATTCTACATGAATTTCTTGAGTACCACATATGAATCTTACAGAGCTTAAACCAGCTCCATATTTGTCTAAAGCATCTTTTGCTGCTGAAATGATTTCTTTGTTGCTCTAAATGAAGGAAAAGATTAATTATAATATTAAACGATTGATTTGGATGTTCGGAATTTTGAAACTCACGGATAGACCTAAATAATTATTGGCGCAGAAATTGAGAGCTTCTATTCCATTTGTTAGTAAAATTCGAGTACGTTGAGGTGAAGCAATAATTCGTTCATTTTTCCATGTACCAGCTGCTCTTATTGCTTCTAATTCTGGTTTTATGCACTGCACCAAGGAACTCATGCTTTTTTGTAATACCCATCTTTTATAATTAAGTTTCAAACCTATTGATATAAAAGTATAAAATGTTTAAATGTGAAGTTTTTGAAAAAAATACTTAATCATTTAAGTAAAAATTAAATGAATACTTTTCTCAAAAATAGAATTCATATCTTGGGGAACTTTACTGTTTGTATACCTGAATCTATACTGAGAATACCCGATCCTCACAAAGTGAAAGTATAAACTAGTCAAACCTGTTTAGTAATGTAATGATTTTCACACCTAGCTTATTCTTATTTTTCTGTCAAGTGATTTATGTTTAATCTTTTCCAGTAAACAACATTCATACTACGTAATAAAGAATCAACTAATATTTTTTAAAATCAGAAAAGCAAAAGCAATAATATTTACAACTAATATTTATATAATATGTGGGTGAGGTAAAAAACAACATTATTACAAACTATGTATTCAATTGTTAGTCTTATGTGACATTTATTTTACAGTCATCTTATGGTTCCTCCTTATAATTTTATTTCAAACACGATAACAATTAATTAATATTTATAGCGATACATCATTCAAGGATTCTGTTTTCTATGTTAGCCTCTAGAATTTTATAGAAGCATTTTCGTTGCAACTTGATTAATACTTTTTTTAAACACTATTTATTTATTGTTATTTAACATTATTTCTGAATTTTATTGATCAGATTTTACTATTATTGTGAATTACATAATATAAATATCGTACATTGACATAGTGATAACTGGTCAGCAGAAATATTAAATGCATCAATTACTCTATACAAGTTCTATTATTCTATACAAAATTTGGAATTAGTATTATTTTTATTACTAGATACATTGTCATATTTAATATTTTGTATTTATTTATGCTTAAATCTGCCAGTCTTTTTCGTCATAAATTGCATTCTGAAATCTCACTATTTGGTCTGTTATGCTTGGTCTTAATTATCACGAACTCTTACAGATTAATTTATTCTGAAGCGACAAATAATCCATTAACAGAATGCGGATAGCACATACTTTTATGATTTTAAACATTTTTGCTATCATTAATCACAATTATTAATTGGAAGAAGAAGTAGGAGGATGAACATATTAATTTCAGTTTAGAAATATATATTACTTATAACTGTCTATGATTAAGAATTTAAATAAAATGTAGAATAGTTTTTAATTCAGGGTTAATATGAGCTAAATCAATGTACACACGATTTTGTCTGATCTCCAATATACACCTATGATGCTCGTTATATATTAATATTCTTTAAAAAATTTGTATTGAGTTTTTCTTTACAATAAACAAATTATAATTTCTATAAATGTTTCATGACGCTTTGTTCTTGACGGAAAGACGAGTTGCTAGGGAGTATGCGTGTGGGAAATTGTGTACGATAACGTAAACCATCCCCAAGTAGATGACGATGGCGATTGTAAGAAAGAGATCAAAGACAGCTGGTTTTACGCTGCAATGTAATAATTAGTTAATTGACTGTGTTGTTCATTTTATTAATAATGGTAAACTGGGATCAATATTTACCTGTACACGTTCATTGTTGCCTTGGTAACATCATAAAAAACAAATTCTGGATCCTGTTTATCAGGGGTATGTAGGGTAACTTTGACATCTCCAAGGTACCTGGCCATTGCTTCCTTTAATGTACTGATTAACATATTATGTTTGTCTGCTAATAAGGGAGCAGCCCTTGGTTGCGATGCTAAGTAACCAAACCATAAGGATAAGGATTCCTTTGACACTTCCTGTAAAAGTTAATAACATTAGAAACAATGCTCTTCCATTTTTCTATTCCTCTTAAAAAATCAAGCATACCAATGGATCTGTAAAAATCTGACTAGAGCTTAAGTTATATATATGCCTTGCTAATGCTTCAGCAACTACTTGAGTATGCTTATGTAGCCTATCTATTTGCCCTCCTTTCATTAAGTCTAAGATTGTGGTTCTAATTGGATCTTCATGGCTCTTGAGTGTGGACAAGGTTGCAGCAGGTAATCTCCTCATGCTGTATCTTTCGTGTTCCCAAGCCAGTGTTTTGTCAGCTAGGTTTATTTTCTTGTGAACTCCTTCGACTGTAGTTGTATTAGATAATTCGGAAACAGCTTTAAGCTCTTTGAAAAAGTAAAAGCCAGTGGAGTTTTCCTTTGGTGGTTTTGACACATGTACATAAAGGTGATCATTGGTAGATACTGTATCCAAGCAAATAACAAATGCTGCATCCTAATACAAGGACATATAATGAATTATGCTACCTTGACATGTAAAAGTATGAGTACTCTTAAAATGTATATTACTTGTATTACAGAGCCTTCAAGGCCATCCAGTTGATCCTCCAACCATTTTTTACTACCTTGATAATTAAGTTTACCAGCACCAGTTACAATGAAGACAAGGTTGTACTGTGGCCTTGACCTATTAGTAGAATACAAAGTAGAAAACAATCTTGCAATTTCTAATAACATAGCCATCCCTGACGCATTACTGTCTGCTCCAAATGACAACTCCTATTTATTAAACAATATATGCTTCATTTTTTGTTATTTGTACCTTGTATAATTTTATACCAAAAGCAACACTTACAGGGGCAACTCCTGTGCTATCATAATGGGTTACCAAAGCTATTGTCGGTAACTTTTCCTCTGCTCTGGTACCAGCTAATTTACCATGCAATGTAGCCACTTTAACGTCTGTTTTAAGAAGTGCTTGTCCAGATGGCACAACAACTTGATAACCGCTGGCAGATATAGAGTTAAACATTGCTTCTGCAGCAGAACCAGCTTTTTCATCCGTAATAAATCCATTAGAAAGGTCATCCAGAATTGTTTGTAAATCTGGATGCCACGTAGCGAAGTAAACTGGTATTACTGTTTCTGGTCCGAAGATCATGGACTCTTCGAGGCTCATAACATGCTAAAATGAATAATTCCAGTTGCTTTATCCCAATAGCAATAAACATTAAAATAAGTTAACTGGATAACCTGCTTCTCTTCTAATGTCAAGTCATTAATTTTCTCTGGTAGAACTACAATTAAGGCTCCAGCTTTGTTCTTAATTGAATGGAATAGAGTTGGTGTAAGGTCCAGAGCTTTAGCAACTACACAGTGCCTGGAAGTGCTCCATCCAGTGAGGGACCTGGCCTCCAAGGAAATTGGAGCACTGCGGCAACCTGAATGAGAAGTTCAATCTTATCGCGGTCGTAACACTTAATTAGGCCAAAAAAGTGTCGAGATTACGTTACCATGAGGTTCACCGTGCAAGTCATACTGGTGCATCCGATATACTGGAAATTCATGCGATGCCGCAACTGGGTTGACCGGGGATATAATAATAAAGATCGGTAAAATGATCAGTAAATAATACGGCAGATATCCCCGACATAACTCGGCGAAACTGTCGCATTCTTCCAGCCACATCTTTTCAAAATTTCACTCAGGTATATACTAAGGCCCCGATTATTTTCATCGACCTATTACCACGCGACCAGCTACTCCCGAGTTAGTTGTGCTCTCGGTCACGGTAGGAGCTATATGTAACTACTCACAAACAACCTAATTAAATCTAGTGCAGAAATCAGGGTGGCCAATGGACAAACGGAGAATATTCTAAATATAGTAGCATCTGAATACGTGCTTCTCTCACAACATAAATATTATTATATACAAAAACTTTAGAAATTATTAATACCCCAATAATCAATAACTACTATGCGTTGCACTTTTCAATTACAAGCAATTACATTGCAAGCTTATAGGACTCCATGTAATATATTCTCTTTGCCTATAAAACTGTCAATAGGAAAATCATATCAAACAAAATGATCGAAGTTGACCAAGTAGTAAATAAACTAAATCAGTTATACAAACTTGTTCGTCTTATATTTGATTAACTTATTATCTCGTCTATGCTATTAATTATTCATGGAGAATTTCAAATGATAGTACACTACCACCTAAATGTAAAATACGGAACTAACTAGCTAATTAGTTTAAATATTCGGCTATAGATGTCGTGACAAGTATTTCGAATTAAATTGTTTATGTTTACAAGTGTTAAATTAACGAAATACAATTTTGCTTATAAAGTATGTTTCATTCGACAATGTTCTGTTTTGTCTACTCCGACTTCAGTTACGTTTGCCAATAATATTTTTCTTTATTTAAATTCTTAAGATACTTCTCCAATTCGCGGGAAGTTTCAAATAGGAACTTCCGGTTTCCTCCACTCCTCGGCGTCTAACGGTGTCATTTGTAAGTTGGCGGTGAAACAGAATGAGTCGCGGTACCGTTCCAGTGAGGTATTCATTTTTAATTACCTTTCAACCGCAATAAATATTAAATTTATTGCTTACGAATGCGTCGATGTATTGTTAACGTTTTAAAGTAAGAATTAATCGGATTTTAAGAAAAGAACTTCTGATTTCCATCATTGATTTCGGTATTGTTCTCCAACGGATACCAATTCTACAGACCAGTTCTATAAATATATAATTTCGAATTAAACTCGAATTATTTAATATCCATAGTTGTTATTCAGTGTACTAATACATTTGCGTTTATTTTACTAAAACCAACGAACTTTACCTTCCATTCTCATTATAGATTTCTAATCAGAATCGGATCAGCATTGGCGCCTTTTCCTGACACCATGACAGTTAACATTCAGTTGGAGTGAAAGAGCGTAATTTTCTTCAACGAAATGGGTAATGTATTTCTACAGTATATTCAAGTTTTAATTTTGAATCCTAGCAATTAAAAATGGTCGAACATGTAAACTGCACATTCAGATCATTGTATTCAATTAATTTTCTGGAAGCATTAAAAGAGAACTGCGCTTCAAACTTGAATCTTTGCTTCTTCCTCGAGCGTGCAGTGCAGTAACGCCATCTTGTATCAGAAATATGCATTATTATGCAGTTCGGTCATTTTACCAGAGATGGCGAACACGTGTCACTCACGTGGGTACCCACGCTTGTTCAAATATGAACGTCATTTGCCAAAGTGATTAACTCAAAGTATTTATATAATATAGTATGCACTATTCTTGGCAATGAAATACATACTTTTCTCAGCATTTACTGCAACAATTGATTCACCAATGACTATTTCAAAATACAAATCCAAGATCTCAATAAACCCATTATATAATTACTACAACAAAATACAAATTAATTTTAATGCCCGATAGTTCCAATGAGAATCCTTTGCACTGAAGACTATTCTCTAGAAACATTCAACACTCGACGAAATATAAACAATATTATTCACTGTAATTTAATAATAATTCACACAAGAAACAAGGAAATGTATTATTATATAATAACATAATTTAACAATTTTTAAATACTAATATTTTTAACACGTTGAATATCATGGAAGTCACGGATGATCCCCAACCAAATTGAATTACTATAGTTCATTCAATAAAACGATTATTTGAAAATATTTCTATATTATACATAACGTTACCTGATACGGTGACATTCAGCTAGATAATGCAATAATAATAATAATGCAATTCAATGAAATGATTTAACATCACATTTCTTCCATTTTGATTATTTTGCTAAAATCGTGTGACATTTATGTTAATAAAAGCATAATGCTTTAATAAGAGCATAATAATTTTATTCTAATTCTAAAACAATATAATCTAAGAAATTCAAAAATTTTATTATACATTATACAAAGTTTAATATTCCATATTATTTCTAGTTTCACTATATCTAATCAAGCCGCGAGAGTTACCTCTCCACTGCAATGGGTTAATCAAGCATCAGCGGCACGTTGATATTGAACAGCATCTGATTTATAAGGAATTCCTTATCCATATTTCCACTTGGCACGAAACGAACAGGAAATACGTAACTCGGTTATAAGACAGTATTCAACAATCTGTCCATACCGATGCAATCGCTTCTCGAATATATCGCGTCTCGCGAAATAACCGGTGCACCGACCTCCTCGGACTCCGTACGAGCGAGTACTCGAGCGATCCGAATAGACGTATCATAAACTGCGGGCAACTGGTATTCTCAGACCGCACCGAGGCCTCTTGCAGTTTTGTTTCTCTTTCCTCTCTATACATGCCGAGGCGAAGCTCCGCTGCGTTGCGCGGCTCTTGTTTGCAACTGTGCACCGGTGCAATCGCGAGTTTTCAGTTTGCAAGGTTCTCCGCCTCGCCCGGACAAATTATGTCGCGTGTTCGAGCGCCGAGGATACTTCCGGCGTTCGTTTACGAGCCGGAGTAAATAAGAGACAGAGGGGCAAAGCCCTTTTAACGTCTGTCTTTACGTTCGAATTCGATTTTCAAGCGAGGCTGTTCATTATTATTCGATAAACGTTCGTAACGTGGGACGCGTTCTCTTCTTTTTCAACCCTTTGCGGACGAGGACTCTTTAGGGAACAATACTTGCAACATATGAAGCTAAATTATACATCGAATGCTTAACGAATTTGATAAGCATTGATAAATGTTTGGGTCGATTTTTATTAATCCTTTGCACTCCGAAGTTTTTTACTAGAAATATTCGACACTTTCCGATGAGACATGGACGATACTACTTGAAACGAACTAATGAGAAAGCATACGTAAATTAAGAAACAAAGCTATTTTATATAAATATTTCACATATTAATGCATTATATAAGAGTTAATATTATATATAACACTTTGTAATTTTGTTACATTCTATCAAATGGTGATTGAGAGTCACCTCTCGAGTGCAAAGAGTTAACGCAGTTATGCAAATATGTATAATTATTGTTTACTCTTTAACCTCTTAAAAGTTTTCTAAGAACAATAGAATAAACTGTACAGTGAATGTCAGTAAATCTAGTGTTAAGTGATAGGAAAGAAGGGAATTATATACTGATCTCTTGCTGTTCAAGTAATTAAATCGTTCGTTTGTAACTCAGTATTCCAAGTATGAACATTTTATCTCGCCAAATGAATTATGTATCGCGTTGCTAGCTAACTGATCCGAAGCAGGGCGTACACGCACGAAATTGCAACAATTGTAGGATGCAAACGATGGTAATTATTTTGAGAAAGTGTTAGGGGAGTTTTATGCTTGAGAAATTCCGTGAAAACGTGTACAGTGGAGCTACATTGGTTCAGTGAGAAAGTTGGGAAAGCGGTCGAGAAATTCAAATTTAAGGAGTTGATGAACAAAAGCGTTTATTGTAGACTTCGAACGTAGGAATATCTGCAATGTTTAACCCCTTAGTCTACAATATCGGGTCAGACTTGCGATGAAGATTCCGAATAGAATTTCACAAAGATAAATCACTTAATTCTTCCAAGTTCGAATTGAATATTATTTTTCTGTTATTAATTAGACATAGAATAAGTGTAGAATTTGTCACTCTTTCGACTAAATTATGTTCAATGAAACATCTCTGTTGAGCGGAATTGGGAAAGAAATCATAGGGCAAGGGGTTAACGTAGAATATTTGTAGAGTTTTTTTTTAAGAGACCTACATGTAACGATTGCTGACTGCAACGAATTGATGTGAAGGGTTAAAGTTCACCGATAGCGGCGCGAGTTAAGTTTTTTATATGGTGCGCCAGTACTGCATTTGCATTGACTTGCCTCACTCGCGCTAGTATTGATGATGATCGTGGTTCCGAGAGATCTTGGATCACTAGTGATTTGAAGGTGAAACTGAAATTGTAATTTCTGTATTGTTCATGTACGTCTTGTATTGTCACCAGGAATTACTCGAAATACTGACGTCCGATTGACATTCAATGGAAACTTTTGGAGATCGTTCACTAAAGTTCGAAGAATAAACAGCTGAAATTTAGAGACCTTCAGCAGTTTAATTCACAAGACGCACTTAACAGTATCAATTACCAACATCTTCAAAACTTTCTAACTTTCGAATAATTATCTACGATCATCTCTTAGAAACTAAGAATAGAAAGGGTATCGAGTAACCGTCGCAATCCTTCGCTCACTGAATCATCGCTTCGGAGCACGCGACCGTACAACGTTCAGTATTCTAACAGATTCGGCGCGAATGGAAACCAGTTTCTAATGTGAGCGAATCCCACTTTTTTACCGCAGCTCTTAACTGCAGCTCTCAAAGCAATACTGTAGTTCTCAAGATGACACTACAGTTTTCAAGGCTACAGTACAGTTTCGAAAGCGATGCTGTAGTTGTCATTGCGACCTCATAGTTAGAAAGCAAGATTTTAGTTTCCAAAGCTACAGTCCTCAAAGCAGCTTCCAAGCTAACACTATTACCATCAAAGCAATACTCCTCCCAAGCTAGCACAGTACGCAAAGCAACACCGTAACCCCAACCAAGCTGCAGAACCTACTCTTATGAACCACACAGTTCCCACCCACCGAAGTCTCCCAATTAGACCACAAAAAGGAGGACAAAAAGTCAGCGAAACAGCTGAAAAAGGAGACAAAAAGGTCGGCACGCTGAACAAGGGTTGACAAGCGCAAGGTTGTCGCACTTTCCGCCGGTTCGTTCGCCCCTTTTCGATTTAGTTGACCGCCAACGTGCCGGGCGTCGGGGCTTGGATGCATTCAACAGGTATCTATAGAATCGATGTGTGTCCGCGCGCCGTGGTATTCCCCGGTCGGCTCCGTTGTGTTGGTATCAGTGATCCGCGCTTCCTTCGAAGAGACGCTTGCGCCGGTAAGGCAGACCCTGCCGTTCCATGGCCACCCGTTCGTTATTAGTACGCCGCCGGCCGTCGAAGCTGGACGATCTTCCGTTGCGGTCCGCATCCGACCGGATCGTATCTCTTATTTTTGTTTACGTGACCGGGCCACCGATCTTCTTTTTTTTTTAAACACCGTGTCAACCTCGAACCAGTGTCACCGATATCGGTCCCCGCGACGAGTCGGTCGGTTTTCCATTCCTCCGAGTCGGATTTTCATTTTTCCCGGGAGTTCGAGGACCGACCACACGGTCCCGAGCTGTGCTTTTCGTTGACCAGTGAGAGTTTTGCGGCCCCGTATTTTTTGGACCGTTTTTTTTTTACTGGTTCGACCGATACCGCGAATTTTTGGCCGATGTGCGACGAGTTTTGCGATTTTTGTGGGGCATGACCGCTGTCGCTGGTGAGTAACTTCTTCGGAAATGGTATCGAATCGCTAGCTTCGTTTGGAGATCCGGTTGAATCAGGTTTTAGAGATGTCGATGGTTAGAGGAAAGTGATTTGTAAGATTAAGAGGGGAATTCCGGGGAAATTCCGATTGCTTTTCGTTATTTGTAATGTTGGAACCGGTGTGCATTGATCCTCTCTTGTGGAGAAATCTCAGGCCAGAAGATTGTGATGTATGGTAGAATTATGAAATAGAATCCACTGTCTATTGAAGTATATTTAGAGGAATAGATTGTAGATGGTAGAAAAGGAGGATGCAAATCTGTCGATGAACATTTACCGAAAATGTCACTCGTTGATCGTTGAAACTGTGTCAGCGTTAACGTCCCCGCGCAGATGCATTAAAATTCAAAGTAGAGGCATTATTGTAACAGCGCAGCGCATAAAAGTTGCGGGAAAAGAGTAAGGCAATAGAAAGAAGCTATAACTGTTTAAATAGTTATGTCAGCTGAATTTCGGTGGCGCAATTGTCAAAGTGTTAACACCTTACTGACTCGGAAATTATTCCTTTAAATTTCAGTGTACTTACTTTATACGAAATATTAATTATTTCGCGAACTGTTCTCATGAAAATTTGACGAAATTGCATTGAATCTATGTTTAAACATTCTTACATCGATTTCTGAACACTGCCGATTTTCCCTTAAAAAATATTATAATGTAGAAGATATTGTAACACCAGAATTCTAAACGCAGACATTTTGGTTGCCACAAACCAAACTAGTGTCAAATGAAAATGTTTAGTCACACGTGTGACTAAATAATAGTGTAACTCAAAAGCTAATGGTACCGACTCATTAAAATACGCAAAATGGAAAAAATGTAATATTTCATTTGATTGAATTGTTGATCTAGTTGAATGCCACCGCATTAGGTAGCATCATTTATAACATAGAAATGTTTACAAATAATCATAATTGAATGAACTATAGTACTTCGATTTAATTCGATTTCTTAATCCATTCGGATACCATTTGCCTTCGTTGCGACAGAATAAGTGATAACGCTAAAAATTCTCGTGGCGGTTAACGTGTTCATTTTACGGACTGTACTAATACATTTATTCTTTTATTCTTTAATAATACATTGAACAAAATGACGTAACAGCCTAGATACCATGTAAGTTGATTTTGTGTACAATTTTTCATGAACAAGTCAAAACAAACAATTAACACGTTGAGTGCCGCACGATTTAGTCGAGAAAAATGTGCAAAATGAGAATAATGTGGCATCAACTTATATAATTGAATTACGTTATTATTATTGCAGGTTCTTGTCGAATGTCACTGCTTTACGTGTTATTACTTCTAACATAGAAAAGGGTTCAAATAATAGTTTAATCGAATGAATTATAGTAATTCGATTTGTTTGAGGTTACCGGTGACCATGGCATCCAATGTGTTAAATAAACAATGGTATAAAGAAAACAGTGTGTCGTTTCGTTGGACATTAAGATATCTTCCAGGAGTAGACATAGTTGAAGATATTGTGAATTCGATTAAGATGTTGGATAATTTAACACTAAAACTACCAGACGGGTGCACATAATCCATTCCTGAATTCTTCTTTTCGAAGTTATTAAAAAGATACAGACGTTTTTCTGAGAAATTATGTAAGAAACTCATGTAGCAGCACTCAAACTGAATAGTAAATCAGTTGAAGTATCAGTAGATGCACTCTTGGAGTTTCCACAGAAGAATTTCAAAGTCAATTTAACTGCTCGGTGGTTTTAGCGTTAAATTTGTTTTGATTATTAGAAGAGGAGATTGTTGATAACTATATTTCCGGGCACGATTTTAACACTAAAACTACCGATTTAATACGACTGATATGTAATCCCTATAAAAATTCTAACGATAGATTATTTTCGGTTTCTTTAAACATTCATTATAGTATTCAAGTCGAAGCTATTTATTTTCAAGATCATTTCGAATATTCAATGCTTTTAACCCTTTGCACTCGAAAGTTTTTCATTGAACATATTCCATATTCTCCGATGAGATACAGACGATGTTTGAAATGAATTAATGAGGAAACATATATAAATTACGAAGGAAAGTTATTTTATTTCAATATTCCACATATTGATGCATCATACTTAATATTATATATAAGACTTTATAATTTTGCAAATCAAATCAAGTGGTGACTGAGAGTCACCTCTCGAGTGCAAAAGGTTAAGATATCAATAATTGTGAAACAAAACAATCGAAACCAGTGATTTTTACTGGTACGGTAGTTCTATTAGCGTGCGGCAATGGGTTAACGAAACAATGAAGTACCGAGAAACGACGCGTGGATCATCTTCGTTTCCGCAGTTGTTTTGTAACGTTCCGGCGCGGCGGTGTATTTAAAAATTCGCGTGAATGGCAGCGAGCGGGGCCAGGGGTCGCGAGAGAAATCGTGCCACGACGACCGTACGCTGTCCGTATACAAATTTAACGAAGCTCCGTCGAAGTTTGCCAAGCGACGTTTCGCAATCACCGAAGAGTCCGATACGTACCGGTACGTTTCTTGAACGCAAATCCACCGTGTCAGCCGTGTTTTCTCTTTCTCCTCCTCTTCCTCCACTTTCCTCTCTTCTGGTTTTTTTCCTTTTTCTTCTCCGGGAGTTCCCGCGCTCTCACGTTCACCTCCCCCGCCTTGGATCGTTTATTAACTCGTTCTCCGTTTCTCTTTAGCCGTTCCGTGCAGTATTCGCGGCGCGTGCGCACAATACCGATGCGACCACGAAAAATTCCCGCAAGAAGCTTGGTCCTTGATGAATATGTGATTCTTTGGGGAAAATCGTACGGGGTGGAACGGGCTGGATCGGATCGCAGCGAAGATCCAGTTCGTATTTGAGTCGCTTAGAAGACAATGCGGTTAAGTCTAGAAAAGAAAAATTGGGAAAATTCTTGTTTTGGCTTGTGAGATTGTTATACAGTATATTGGGAAACTATAAAAAGGGCTTTCTGATCTAGGAAGGAGCACAGGATATTATTTATTCCATTAAGATGCATGGAAATCAGAAAATACCGGAAATTGGACTTAACTACACTAGCTTCTGAGCGACTCGTGTCGCGAATGTTTCTCAGTTTCCGTTTCTTATTTGCTGGAAGTTAGTAGTTCCATTCATTTTAAAATTGATAGTTTTTGGTATTGATGTCTGAGTATTTTCGTTTGGAAAGTTTTGTTATTTTATAGGAACGCTAGATTTATTTTGGTCTTAGTTTTTGTTCAAAAGGTTTGAACATGAATTGGTACTGAGATGGAATTAACGTTCGATTTGTGGATATATGTGGTAGATATTATTTATTAGCGCCACATCGATGTGTTTCCGAGTAATTTATATAAATATCAAGAAATGTTTGTACAGTACGTGACGTTGATAGTAGCAGGAACATGGCGAGAAAAATTTGTTGAACGTATATTTGATTATCGATCTAAAGCAGACGTGAAATAAAAAAAAACCGTTTTCGCGGGCGATTGGCGATTATTACAGTACACGGTGTATAGAATCGCGAGACGAATGAAATAAAATGGATTTGTTCGAGTGTCAATTTACGGAAGATACGAAATGGAAGGTGTATCCTTGAACAGTTTCTAATACTTACCTCGTAGTATACGTACAATTTGGATCAGCATTTATTCAAGGATACTCGTAAACGTCGTTCGAGAGAGGGGAACAGGAAACACGAGAAGAATATTAATAAAAGCAAAGAAATTCATGAACCGGATTGTGTTAAATCCAGCGGAAGTCGAGGCTGAAGATAAATACAAAATAAAAACTGGCTCCGAAGGCGAGCATTAACGGCTCTCGCGCGAAATGCCGGTAAATTCGCGAGAGGTTTTCCGCGGGAAACGATCGGACTCGGTTTTCGTCATTCGTAATTGAAAACAGGAGATTAATAATAACAAAAATTAACTGTGTTTGATGGATTGATGGGTTTTTCGGCAGCTAATTTGCACGCGGCTTCCAGGCAAATATAAAAATGTCCGTTTCCCAGGGGGAACGACTATTAATGAACGGGTTATACAGCCATGCACGTGTTTCCTGTCGAATTAAAAACCGTCGTGAATATTTGATACGAAAAACACGAGAGACACACCGTAAACCGGACGAATAAAAAGACGGAAATTCGTTTAATTGCCGAAGCAGGAAATAAAACCGACAAAGAAAACGTGTTTCACCAGCGATCGTTAATGACTCGTTATCGGTTTTTGTTTCGAGAACAGAAATTCTGAAAAAGGAAGGAGACAAGAGATTATCAATGTTTGGCGCAGAAGTTGCTGTTCAGTGGCGATGACGGTAATGATATCTCGCGGCTTGTTAACGAAAAAAAATAGAATTGCTCGCGTAAGCCTCCGCCCGATTAATGGAAGATATCTCGTTTGTCGAGTCGACGTTGTGTATCGTTCGAATTGTTTTCGGTACACATTTACACGGGACGATTAACCAGCTAAATTCTCGTTAATCAAACGCTTTAAACGGACGGTCGATTGCTTGTTTTTCACAGCAGGTTATTCTGTCTGTTTATTCGAACAGTTTATCTTCACTCGCTCGAACAATTACATGGTTGACGAATGAAAATTATTCAAATTTATTCCTGTTTCAACGAATACTCTCTCGATTCGCTTCTTCGCAATATTGTTCGAATATAATTCCTTGTCTCTTGTTTCTCATCTGTTATCCGAACAAATCTTGCGTCTAATTTTTCATCGGTAGAATAAAATATCTCGTGTTTTATTTTTCATCGGTAAGTCCAATAAAATATCTCATTTTCCACCTGTAATTTTAATGGAATTTCTTACTTTTTATTTCTCATACAATTCGAACGGAATGTCTAGTTTCCTATTTTCCATCGGTAATTCGAATGAAATTCTCTTGCAAATTTCAGAGACACTCACCGATCAACGAACTAAATCTTTTCGCTGCTCATAGTAATTTTTCTGGCCGAAGCGGAGTTTGCTGTTCGCGAAGCAATTTCGTCGGTTCTTGGCCGGCAAGAGTAAAGAACGGACTCAGGCATTCGTTCGAACAAAGCCCGAGGACTGGGAATTATATCGCGTGGACCGCGAGTCTAAACTTTGAAATTAAATCGCGAACTCGTGTTATAATTTAACGGGTTACCGCAAGCTCCGCGGAAATCTTCGCGGAACGCACTGTCCCGCCGGCATCTCTTCCGCGATCGATACCGATTCGATCGATCTGTATCTCGCGGGATCGTGCTCCGTCGCGTTCCGACGATCTTAATCCGACGCGTGAGTCAGCGAGATTAAAAAAAAAATGATTACGCGATTATTGGAGCCGACAAGGGAGTAAATCCCTTAAAAATTAGCGAACGCGAGGATGATTACGCGAGCTTTTCCGATAGCGTCGATCCAATTATTTCAGACGTTTCTTGGAACCGTCTTGTTATCTTTGTATCGCGAGGAAAGCCGTAGATGATGAAATTTCGAATTGTTTTATAGAAATAATTGATTATCAAAGCTCTAGAAAAGACGCAAAGTGATAGTAATTTATTAAGAAAAGAAGAAGCATTCATGCTTATTCCATGTTTGCTCCAAAAGTGAACGATCGACAACAGAAAAGTACCATGAAATTTCTATTTAAAACAAATGAGGATTTCTGAAATTCATTTGATAATTTTCGTCACGAGTCTGCCTATTTATTTGACCTATAGGTCAAAGGTTTAATATTTAAAAAATAGAGTCTGATGATAGGTTTACCTGATTCATGTATTATTCAATACGTGTCGATTAAATTCAGCAAGATTGAAATCTGCGTTCTTAATAACACGGAATTAATCAACGGAAAATCGATACATCATTTTTCCAACTATAAGAACACACGTCTCGAGTTCTGCCACCTGTAAAATCACACGTATATTCTCGCCCGCTAAAGAAAACAGGGGAACCGATTAAAAAGAAAAGGAGTACTCGTAGATTACGCGATCGCATTAGCAGAAGATAATCTTTAATTTACGTTAGCGCGGCCCGTGAAACCGATTCCCGTTAATTATCATAAAGCTGAAAGGGCTGGGAAAGATCCAACCGAACTGGAGAAGGACGACAGAACCGAGAAGCGAGGGAAAGGGACAGAGAGAGAGAGACAGAGAGCAAGAGAGAGAGAGAGAGAGAGAGAGAGAGAGAGAGAGAGAGAGAGAGAGAGAGAGAGAGAGAGAGGGAGAGAGAGAACAAGAGAGAAATAAAGGAGAAAAAAAAGAAAGTAATTTAGAAGTTCCGTGATTAATGAAGTAATTCGTTCCGAGTAAGAAGTTGTATTTCATTTCGCTTGACTTCCGTTCTTCGGCCTGAAATAATCTCCGCGAGAGAGGAGAATTATGCAATGGCGGCAGAGAGGGGAGGGGGTGTGGAGGTCCCGTTGTAAAAAGTGGAAATCTGCTCGGGAAAGGGGATGGAGAACACGTTTCCCACAGATTTATTTCGATGAGAATGGACGATCTCTTCCCGGGCTGCTATTTCTTTTTTTTTTTTGTTCTCCCGTCTCTTCTTTTCCTTTTTATTGGCCAGGATACACGGGGAATTCATTATCTTCCCCGCGGATAGGGATGAAGTGGTAATTAAAAGCAAACAAATCCGCCGGTGATCCTTTATTTTTCTAACAGTATTATTTCCGGGGAAGTTATTAAATCGGCGGTCAAAGTGAACGCCGCGGCTGGGAAGTGAGACCGAGGTATACCGTCCGGGAGTGGGAGAACTGCGATGTGCAGGAAAAAAAGTGTGTGTGCACCTGTTAATACGAACGTGACCAGGGTAACTCGACGACGATGACGGAAGGCGGGCCGAACATAAGTGTAAGTAGCTCGACAGTGATTATACAGTTTGCTCTATTCTTATTATTCAGTAATTGACGGTGGAGCCTCGAAGTCGTTGAAGGATTGAAGGAGGATCTCGTCTTAGTTCCTTCCTTTTGACAATAGTCGTTTAAACTAATCGTTGGTTTCAGTATCAACAACACATTAAACGCTAATCAATATCACTCAGCAACGTCAGAATTCAATGAAAGGGTATCCAATTTCTCAACACGCCTTCCCACGACTTTATCCTGTAATTAACTCCTCGAGTGAAAGTCGGTCGTGCTTCTTACGGGAAGCTTGATTTTATAAATTATTTTATAAGTCCACTCTATTATAGCCAACGTAATCCTCTTGTTTCCATAAATACATTTAATAACCTGTAACATTTCAGTTCTCCTCGTAATAGTCGCGTAGAGTTGCGATAAAGTGAAACAGTGTAACCATGAACGTTTTGAGTAGAAAATAAGGCAAGGGATTAAGCTAGCAGCGTAACATCCTCGGTACCAAGGAATTAGGTGAACATTTATCATTTCCACAAATTGCCAACAAGCGGAATATTTAAAAAATATTGTTCGACTGCCTCCAAGGGTGCGGACGCGACCCCTCAGCTTGTTCCTCGATCCCCTCGGCCGCCTTTAAACGCCGCTGACTTGAATCTATTCTCGTGTTGGATCGTTCTCCATGCTCTCAGCCCTTTCGTTCTCCATATTCCTCAAGTAGGATGTTGACTTCAGACGCGGAGGCCATCCCGGCCTCTCGCTTTCCTCTCCGGGCGCTGCCTTCCCACTTTATTCCCTTGAATCTGTTTCTCTCGCGCCGGTTTTTTCTCGGTTTCCCCTCTCCCCGTTAAGCCGTTTCTTTCCTCAAGTTTCCTCGGCGGCCTCGGCGAGCCACCCTCGATCCCCCCGAACCGGTTTTTCTAGGTTTTACGTCCGCGGGTGTGCTACTCCGCCGCGGCATCGCGTTTTTCCTCCTCCGAGTCTCCCGCCGCGCTGCCCGTCTTTGTCTCCCGCGGAAATTGAGATTGAATAATTGAAACGGCTTCCTTTTTTTTTCGGGTCTCCCGCTGAATTAGCGCCACGCCGGATCGCAGCCCCGTCCCGAGAGAGGCAACGGGACTCTCCCGGGCATGGCGACGCGCGCGCAATCTTAATTACGTCCGATTTATTATTGAAGCGCGCATCTTCGCCAGTTTACCCACGGCGTAGGCACCGACTCTTCTGTTCTGTCGTGTTGTCTCCCGTTTTAATGGCTGGGTTTACGAATGTATCGAGATCGATCGATTTAGATTCCTTTCTCGTGGCCTTCGGTTTTCCGAGGAAGTTTTTAATTGAGCAACGAGATAAAATACACCGATGTGCGTTTTGAAGTATGGTCAGTTGAAATTTTAGAGATTGATATTGTGGTTAGTGTAGGAAGATGTGTATTAGGTGATTCGACAGTTTGTAGTTCTAGTTAAAGATCTTAGTGGCGTCAACAAGGCTGCATCTCATTTACAGTGGTTGGATAAAGTTTAATCGGATAATAGAGAAAGTATGATATTAAATGGGGATTAGTTGGATTAACAACTACTGTAATCTGTTATTTCTATCAATATGAATGTATTATTGGAACAAAGGGGTAGAATAATTTGTCGGTATTATAATAGACAGAGGTAGAATAATTGATACGATAGTAATGAATAATTCAGCATGAACTAGACGGAATAGTAATGTGTATTCAAATACAAATCGAATATGAAAAATTATATCATCGGATATCAGGAACCCATTCATCCAATTATCTCAATTAAACATTCATTTTAGTGGCACGTAATCCTCATTTATAGATCATAAACCCTTTTCCATTCAGTCGAACAATCCCTGCTCTTTTCCACACCGCGATCTATCTCTAAATTACAAGCATTTTCTCTTTTAATTAGATTCACAGACATTTATTGTATTGTTTATTCTATCGTTCCTAGAAAAATTGATTTCATTCTTCTTCTTATTATTCGTTCCTTTGGATCTTAGAAATAAACTGTTTAAAAACGCATTAGGAAATATATTCGCTGATACATAATCGTATCAATCAAACTCTACCAAATATTTACCCAAGAACGTTCCCTAAACCTACTGTTAATTAATCCTTCGCTAGATATATTCAGCATTTTCCAATGAGACGTAGACGTTTCTTTGCAACTAACTGTAAATATTCGGAAAACTTACATAAGCCAATAAGAAATTAATTAATTATTTGCTTTACACAAAATTTAATATCACACACGAGATCTAATTTTAAAATCAACTGGTGAGTCACCTCTAGTGCAAACGATTAATCTCATTTCATTAGTCCCTGAATTTTTCCATGAACCGCGTCTCAGTCGAAGGTATTAATGGTATAAGACGGCAGCCATTTTAATATTTCACGTATTGATGTATTATACAAAATTTAATATGACACACGAGATCTAATTTTAAAATCAACTGGTGAGTCACCTCTAGTGCAAACGATTAATCTCATTTCATTAGTCCCTGAATTTTTCCATGAACCGCGTCTCAGTCGAAGGTATCCATGGTACAAGACGGCAGCCATTTTAATCCCGGACGCGGATTAACGCCTCGAACGCGACGAAACTCCCAGAGGTTGTCCGCGTCTCTGGACAATTTCGACGATACCGCCGCGGATCGTTAACCACTCGTTCAGCCCGAACTTATGGGCCCTGTTAAATTCCGGAAATGACTCCCGGTAATTCCGCGCCGTGCCGGTCGCCGCGCCGATCCGTCGCGGATCCTTTGGTTTATCCGCGGATTAAAAATTCCAATCTCGCGACCCCGCTGTCCCACGCCGATTTCCCTGCGGAATTAAAAGGATAACTGTTTACCAGCCACCGAGCCGTATTTACTGGAATATTATCTCACCCCGGCGGTAGTGGACACGTCGGACGGTCCACCGCCACGGAATGGCGTTCACGTTCGTTCATTTGCTGCGTCAATTCGCCGCGTTGCGTTTTAACGAACCGGTGGCATCGCTCGAATTGAGAATCGCCGGTGAATCGGTTTAGAATTGAAAAAGTGGCAATGAAGGCTGCAGAGTTTGGAACGTTGTGGATTAGCGTATCGCGGTGATCGGCAAGAATAGAGGCTGATTGTGGTAGAGTTTTAATTGGTAAGTGGGTTGCTGCAATTTATTAGGTTTCTAGGATTATCGACAACCAAACTGTGGCAACTTGTTAGTTTCCTAGGACTTCGATTGACAAATGAACTGTCGCAACTAGATTCCTATGGAATCCCTTCGATCGTCTTTGAAAGCTACTAAAATTCTAAGAAGCTACTTGGCAAGCGGATCGTCGCAATCTCCTAGAATCCTAAGAGATCTCACTAGTAATTTTAGCTACCGGTTCTTCGAGGTAAGAATAACCTTCCAAGACTAACTCCGCAACATTATTAAGTCTCGCTAGTAACTATTAACACTAGATGGAACGAGTCAATTTGACTTATATCGAATTTTGTAAGCATTGGTAAATGTTTGGGTCGATCTTTCTTAACGCAGTTATGCATCCTAATTGTCTACTGTTAAACCTCTAATTTCTAAGATCTAAATGAATAACAATTTTTCTAAGAACAATAGAACACTTCAGTAAATGTCAGTAAATCTAGTGTTAACCTTTGCACTCGAGAGGCGACTCGCCATTTGGTTCGATACAGCAAAATCACAAAGTTTGATGTATAATATTAAAGTTCATTTAACGTGATTATCCATGAAACGTTAAAATAGAGTAGTTCTATCCCTAGAATTCTATATTATTTATATTAATGTTAGTTATAAAACCATTGATATTTCATTAGAAAATGAAGAATATATCTAGCGAAACAATGTTCGAGTGCAAAGGGTTGATACTCCGTCATTTCCAAGATAAGCTAGAAGAAACTAGAAACTAGAATACTATCACCCAAAAACTGCACACGAGCAGGAAAAGATTACACAACACGTCCACCGAACACAAAATGATGATCCCCGTCGCGGAACCTCTCTAAAGACTGTTTCTAGCTCGGTCATCGCTTTAATCGGCGAAAGGTGGAACGAAGTGACGCGGCGGCCGGACTATGATATCGCGTGTACGTGTGTGCAAGTAGTTGGGGACGCTCGAAACTTTTGGCAGCGTGGGGTTTAGGTTTAGCCGCGCACACTCGGCCGTGTGTGTGGCGCCTGTAGGCGAGACGGCCAAGTTTCTCGGATAGCCCAGGAACGATACTATGCGGCAGAAGTTTGTATCTCTCGCGCGATTCGTTACGGGCGCGTCCAACTTCGCCCGTCAATAATTCAAAAGTTGATAACCGATAGTCACGCGAGCGGGACTGTCACGAAATGTCATGCCCGACCTTTCTCTCGCAATCCCGGACACTTTTTACGATCTCCGCGCGCGGATCGAAGGACGCCGAAGCGGAAAGCGCCGAGTATTACCGTTGTCCTTCGCGATCATGACGGTCACGCGATCATTTTTCCCTGAGGAGGATCGTTGAAAGGATTACCTGCTTCCTTAACTCTTCGAGGACTTTTCTTGTTATTAGAACTACCGATTAGGTGATTTGATTTCTCCTTTCTTCTTTAGCGACTTGTTTGGTAATAAAATTTGATCGGTAATGTGTAACGAATACTTTCCCCTATTGTCCGAGGGAAATTGCTGAAGAGTTTTGAGGATTTTTAAACACTAGGGCTCTCTAAGAGTTCTCTGTGCAAGCTTTTTTTCTGTTATAGCTCGCTTATTAATTATTGACTGCCACTCGTTAATTCATTTGCTCGTTTACTCATTTCATCATAGTTAGTTGACACGTTCGCTACCAGCGCTTATTTTGGTGACGTCTCCTCAATTATATTTTCTTCAATTCAATAAATCTAAACAAAATATTAGAAAATTGAAACTGAAATAAGTCATTGAGTTTCTAAATATAATGTCGCAGTTTATAATTTCTAACAACAATATCCATAGGATTAATTTCATTTTCTTTATATAAAATATAAGATTACGGTCGTTCAAATATGTGACGCTGGCAAGGAACGTATTAATGTAGGACTAACAATTAAACGATAGACTAAAAATGTATTGAAAACAAAATTATAGGCATATTCTATATCAATCTTTGTTCCAAAGTGTAATAATTGATAACAGAATAAATATGTGACGTAGCGAACGTGTTAAACTTTCTTAGAATTGATTGTAGGAACTCTAAGAGTGTAGCTATTGAAAATTCGATTAATTCGGTACGGTGTTGATAAATTAGTTGAATAATTCTTCAGAGAATCACCTGGTGTCTCTATAGTAACTGCAACGATAGCGTTCGAGAGTGAATAGGTGGTTCTAATGCCGGCAGAAGTAATTGTGGCACGTTAGGCGTTGTAGAGTTGGTCCGATCGTAAGCGCGCAATAATGGGCCACCGCGTGTATAGGCGTAGTTTTCTAACGAGGTGTTTTCATTGGGGATAAACAGAATCCATGGCCATTCATTATCGCTTTATCTGAACGTGGCGCTGGTTCGAGTGCACTTCGCGTCGCCGCATGCCCTCTTGCACAATAGAACCGGCACGCAATTAGCCAAGTGTCGCTCTAATAAGGATTTGTAGGATAGGTTAGGTCAAGCTAAATCGGCCTGTTTGCCGTTAAACAGGTGGACGTCCTGCCGCAGTCTCCTGTTTCGACTGTTGTCGGCGCTCGAGAGCTCGCGTCGTGATGAAGAGTGGCCTTTAAACCCATTCGCGCCGTTCGAAATTAGTTAACGTTTAAACTGGCTCGTGCCGTCCAACTGGGGGACAGCTCGATAGAAATTGAATCATCTTCCTCCCGTTTAGATCGCCGAATCGAGATCGACAGTTTCTAAGACGCAATTCTGAACAAAATTAATAGAATTTGTATTTTATCCGGTACTCTTAACCCTTTGCACTCGAGAATATTTTTCTCGACAAATATTCATTATTTTCTAATGAAATGTCAAGGATATTTTTTACACCTTGCATAAATTAAGAGACATAACTATTTTATTGGTAATTAAGTCGTGTTGATGCGTTATATAAAAATTTAATATTGAATTTTAAATTTTATAATTTTCTTAGGTCAAGTCAAGTGTCGACTGGAAGGCGCCGAGTGCAAAGGGTTAATTTTCAGAGTTGAGGATTAATTGATTGTCTGAGTTTACAACAGTTTTCGGTTTTGAGTTGTATCGGTAAAGTTACTGATCGTTTTGAAGTTTCTGTTTCTAATTCAGAAATTAACCCTTTACAGACGAATGTCGACATTTGGAGAGATCGAATGTTCGTGTTTGGAAGACTAAGTTTCATATGAATGATTTAATTAGTCAAACAGCAAGAGATCAGCACGTAGTTTCCTTTCTTCCATGAATTAAACGATTGATGTATAAATTTAGCTTGATCTAAACGTTTTCGATATTTCAAAGAATCTTCGTCCGCGAAGGGTTAAACGCTGAATGTAGAAATTATTAATTAAGAATAGTTTGGGTGGAAGGTACTGAAGAACGAGTATATCTCTCGCAATGGATACCCGATCACGGTTTCCGAAGTTTAAATGGGATTCGTTGGAAAATGCTGAGGCCGCACGCGTAGAATCCGAAATTAATTCTTTGAGAATTCTTGCAAGCTGGAAGGCCACTACCCGGCGAACTTAAATGAGGTCTTGTGACTGTGAATTTTGAGCTTTTCACTTGGAATTCCAGTGTCTCGCCGCGAGTAACGAATTTAGCCGTGGTTTAATCCGATTCGTTGTCTATTTATCCGCCCGGGGGAGTTTTCAGTTAGTTTTGTCGTTAACCGAGACCGCGATACCGGGACATAACATTTTAACGGACGAATCATTTCTTGGTAAACACTTCTCCCGCTCGAGCATTCGTTGGAATGATTTTTACGTTATTTTCATTGAAAGAAAATATAATTATTCTACGCGATATTCAATTAATGACGCGCCAAATGCTTCCTTTGTCAAAAATACCGATGATTATCGGTGAACGCGGACGATAATTGCTTCCAGCCACACAGGCTTTCCTCATTATTATTAAATTGATTATTAATTCTGATATAACATAATCCGTCGCTCTTAATTAAATAGAATTTAATCAATAATACATCGCATTATCAGAAGTTAATATATCATTCTTTATCACAACAATGCGCATATCAGAGATAAAGAACATGAAATTCTCATTGGAATGGTTAATGGTGCCAGTGTTACTCGATAATACTTCAGTAGTTAATTATATCCTCGTTTACCAAACATCATTTATTACGTTCGATCGCTATAAAACTACAGGTGTTTCCTAATAATATCCAGCATTTAAAAAATTCAGTTACACGTTTCATTAATATGTTACTAACAAGCCAATACTTTCAAATTGATGTGGCTTCTTCATTTTATTCCTCAATTATGCCCATTTTCATTAAGTCCTAATTACCTCCTCAGAATTAGGGACAACAACGTACCCGCAGCAACAATCATTTACACTTTCAATCATTTACATTAATCATTTACATTAATATTTCACTAACACGCCAATACTTTCAAATTGCCCTGGCTTCACTTCATTCCTCAATTATGCCCATTTTCAATAAGTCCTAATTACCTGCTCAGAATTAGGGAACACACGTACTCGCGGCAACATTCATTTACATTACTACTTGATATTAACTTCAGCGAAGTCCAGCAACGTGTCTGCACGTGCACAGTGTAGAATCTTCGATTCCGGGGGGCAGTAATTGCGCCGAGGGAACGCGAGGAATCCCTGGTATACTATCCCCGTTTTCCGGTTGGCGCAACCGGGTCACGAGAGTTACCGTTGGCCCGTGGATCCGGGATTAAAATATGTAGCAAGTTCGTAAAACTAGACTGATTATGAAAAGGAATTTCCATTGTAAATTCTGTTTATCTTAACTCCCGGGTTGCCTCGGTCTGCTACCGGGACAGCGAATTCCGCACTGTTTATTCTCCGTAGCAACATTCTCGTGCGCAGCGCACGCGGCTAATGAACCGGGGAATTTTATCGAACAGAACGACGAATAAGGGCCGATGCGAAAGTTGATGCAGCAGCGACGAAAACAACGGGAGTACATTTATCGTTACGGGTTATCTTGAGTTCAAAGCCGAGCGTGACGATCTACGGACCGCCGAGCCGTTCGTGGGCGCATTTCCGTTGCAGCTGTAACGAATGGAAATGTATCCTTTTTTTATCGTTGTTTGGGACATTTATTGGTCGCTATTAGCGTTAGCAGTATTTTATTTGTCGCAACGGAATGTTCGGCGTTAAATATGGATTAATCGTTATATTTATTAGCTCTAGTGACGGTGCACGGATCACTGGTGCATTTTCATTGCAGCTGTAACCAGTCGAAATGTGTCCTTTTTTAACGTTGCTTGGGACATTTATTGGTTGCATTTAATGTAATTATTATTAGTACTCGCTGTTGCAGTGTTTTGTCCGTTGAAATTTGTTTTATGGAATTCGTAACGTTCAGAGTCGACGCATTTTTCGGTGCATTTTTGCAGTTGCGTCGAATGCAGAAGTATTGATCTATTTTCTCGTATTTCGGACATTTATTGAATTTGATGTAATTATTATTAGTACTCGCTGTTGCATTGTTTTGTCCGTTGAAATTTGTTTTATGGAATTCGTAACGTTCATAGTCGGCGCATTTTTCGGTGCAATTTTGCAGTTGCATCGAATGCAGAAGTATTGATCTATTTTCTCGTATTTCGGACATTTATTGGATTTCATGCAGATATTATTAGTGTTCGCTGTTGCATTGTTTCGTCCGTTGAAATGAATTTGTTTTATGGAATCCTTAACGTTCAGTAGTCGGCGCATTTTTCGGTGCATTTTTGCAGTTGCATCGAGTGGAGAAGTATCTGTCTGTTCGTCGTATTTGAAACACTTATCGGTTGTATTTGATATGGCTGCTATTAGCGTCGGCTGTACTTTATTCGTTGCAATGGAGTCGTTTTACGGAATGTTGAACGTTTCGCAGGGATTAAGTGTTATGTTTATTAGTTGTATTTAACACGGTTGCGCCTGGTGTTCGCGATATACAATATTTTATAGATTGCAACGCGTGTGTCTACCTTTTACGTTATATTTAACGGGCATAATACAGGAGATTAGATCGCCACCTGCGTTACGGGCTGAAATAAAAACGCATATAACATTAATGGGACATCTCCCTCACGCGAATCGCGAGATTACCGGGCGGCGGTCGAAGCGGTCGCGTTCACGTGTCCAAAATTACAGATTTGTTTTTTTAACGGTTCGAATAAACACGCGAAAACGTCAGGGCGGTCGGGCCGCGGCTCCACAAGTGTGCAATCGTGCGAATTATAAATTTTGTCTATTACCTCGATGCCCGCGCGGCCGCGTCCCGGCAGTTAAACATGTATTCACTTCTGAAAAATAACAGGTTGCGCGAAATTGTTGGCGCTTCTCTCAGAAAAAAAATGTTTGCAGCACATAAACTTTCTCTTATAAATATTCTATCTTTTTATCGTTCCATTTATCTTGCTACAGCTATTATTTCTTTGTTTCCTGCGTTTATTTCTTCTTTTCATCCTTCTATACTCACCATTCTTTATTTTCCTACATTTCCGTCTCTTTCATTTTTTTAGTTAGTATCCCCTATTATCCTACATGCATCTTTCTTCTATTTTTTTGTACATACTACTTCCTATTTTCAATATCTATCTCTCTTTCATTTTGATTCACCATTCCTTATTTCCCCACATCTATTTCTCTTTCATCTTTCTATACTCACCGTTCTTTATTTTTCTACTTCTCTTTTCCAATTTCTATTTAGTATTCCCTATGCTCCTACGTGTATCTCTCTTCTATTTTTCTATACATACTTCTCCCTATTTTCTACATCTATCTCTCTCCTCCACCATTCACCCCTTATCCTCCTACATCCATCTATTCTCCATTTGTTATTTAATACCCCTGTTTCCCCACCTATATTCCTCTCCCCTCTCCCTACACACACACTGCTTCCTATTCTGCACCTATTTCTCCCCATCCCTCCACATTCTCTATTTTTCTACAGCCATCTCTCTTTCATCTCGCCGTATCTACCGTCTCCCATTATTCCACGTTCCTCTTCCGTATCTTTCCGCGCCAGCAACATCCTCGCAAACATAACGCAAGCAACGTTGAATCCCAAAATCCGAACAACGTTTAACGCGGGCACAATGGGCCCGCAGAACCTTTCATTCCGGAAAAACGAGAAGACGGCGGGAGCACACGATGCGTCCCGAAATAAGGCTCGGAAAAGAGACTATGTACTGACCATCCGAGATTCGTATCGCGCGCGCCGCGTACACCGTTGACCCTGTTTTTGCACGCAGTTTCCGATCCCAGGCGCTCAACAAAGCTGTCATCAGCCAAGCCGAGCCTGAAGCCCCGCCGACGCCGCGCCGTTTCGAGCGTTTGAAGTAACTCGCGTCACGAGCAGACTTTGTGCTTTCATCTTCCTTGAGTTTAACATCTTGCGCAGCTCCACCCCCCCTCTCTCTCTCTGTTCCTCTCTCTCTCTCTCTCTTTTCAACTCTCTCTTTACCGAAGCTCATGTATCCGGGTGTAGTTGCGCCAGCTGGAACTAGCTCCGGAGAAAGATAGAGAGGATAGAAGGATAAGGGGCGAGAGAGGGGGAGGAGTGAAAGAGGTCGGTGAGACTATTTACTGAACTGTCTATCAGTGAAATATCCGGAATATTTGCTTTCGGAACGGAATTTCCGCGATGGAAACGTCCCACGCCGTAACCTCCATTATTAAAATTCGAGTTCACGCCCCGACACGTTTTTATCCTTGGGAAATTCGCGGTCTAGTTTCGAATCGAGCCTGTCCTGTAGCCCAGTGGCCCTCAAGCTTGTATAGGATGACGGTTGTTTTTGAAAGTAATCATTCTTTCGGGATCTGTTCGTTTATACAACTTGGTACGATTGATTTTTTCGAACGATGGGGATCAGTCATTTCTCTATTCTTTCATTGTTGAAGAAATAGTAATGATGTAATCTTTGTATTATTCCTGTTTTCATTTCATGTTTCTATTCTGCTGTTTCCTGGTTTCAGTTGTCTGGAGTTATGTAAGGAAAAATAAGGAATCAATGTTGTTCAGTCATTATTCATCGTTCAAAACGTACTTTGAGCTTCGGGAGATTGAAATTTTCAAGTGACTGCATATCGCTCTTTACCCTTTGACGTATTATTTTCGTTACTGAGCTCGTGTAACATTTTACTATCTACAGTTTAAACGAAATGCAACAAAACTTTCTATTTCACTTGAAGTGTATTCGAAGATAAATTGATAATAGCAAAATAGTTTGCTTTGATCCGTGGGTAACGAACAACATTGATTTTGAACCCTTTGCACTCGGAAGTATTTCGTTAGAAATACTTAATATTTTCTAACTAGACGAAGACCACAGTTTTTTAAATTAACTCAAAGAGAAAGTACAAGTGAATTGAGAAACAAAGCTTTTTTTAACACACAGTTTAATATTAAATATCAAATTTTATAGTTTTACTGCATCGAATCAAGTGAGAGTCACCATTCGAGTGCAAAGGGTTAAATTCGTCTAGAAATCTTCACGAGTCTCACTCACTGGTCAGGGGTTACGATTCGACACACACCTATAATATAATATAATATACATATATATAATGTATTTCTATTTATTTATTTTTATATATGAATATATAAAAAGTATTTCCAAATTTTTCGTTATCTGCGTTTTGAGAACCCCTGCGCCAGTGGATTCTGCGACACGCGTGCTCTCGTGGGAGTTCAGGCGTAAATTGTAGCGCTGCGTTTCGACAGGCCTGTCCCCGTTGAGATTTGCATATTCGGAACTTTTTCGCCGACAGATGCCGCGCTCGAATTTCGACTGGCACTCATTAAAAATTCGAAAATCCGATTCCACTTTTCCCCCCTTGCCGTCCCCGTCGCCGAGATTACAGCAGGAAGAGGGATATTGGAATCGGTCGAGGGGTTAATCGATTTTATTTGCTGACAGATTCGATTTGATGTTTCCGCGATTAAAGGAAAGTGGCGGGGATTATTTCAAATGAATCGATACCCTGATTTCCATTAGTTCGTTCGTATTTCCGAAGTCTCCAGTGGAAACGTTCGAATTTTTGACAAATCTGTTAGGGATTGACAGCGAAAGTCGTCGAGAGTTGTACGAGTAATTTGAAAATGAATTTTATAAGCGTACGTTTCTCTGAATAGATTACGGATTTTTATAATTGCGGGAATATATATATATTAACGTGAAACAGGAATTGAAGTAAAATTTTATTTTCAATTTCTATCCTTTACCCATTGAAACCGCTACCGCGGGAAACAGAATTTCATTTAATTCAATTCCGTCCAATTCTGCGGCCGCACTATACGAATCATACAACGTTCAGCCGTTTTCACGGTATGAAGTAGATTAAATTTCAAATAAATTACCGTTGAAAGGAAGAATCATCTGTAAAATCAGAAAGTTTAGTATTATCTACGGGGGAAGCGTTGAACGGTCGGGAGGAGGGTAACAAAAGTAGACAATTGATCAAGGAAACCATGGAAGAAGCGAAGTCAGTGTTATCGGTAATACTCGCAGGGGTGAGGGGTTGGAAATACTCGTTCGGAATTGAACGCTACCCGACTGTCTTGCGTACGAAGTACGTTAACCCTGCATATACATGCGCGCCTGTGTATACAGGGTGCTTCGGAAGTCCTATTACACGACACGTCACAAAGAAAATCAAATAATGTCTACATATATGACAAACTAAGAAAAATAAATATAAAATACCTTTGTTTGATAAAATACTCTTAAAAAATCACGCTTAACACTAACCATACCGGTTTCCTATCGTAATCGAATAACTGGCTACAAAATAGAGATAAACAAGTTAGACGATAAACTTCTTTCAGTGCAAACAAACAAAAGATGTAATTTGGAAAACTAATGAATCGGATAATAGGAATTGATAGAAAATTCAATGAACAAAAGAAAACACAGAATTTTAACCCGTTGCGGACGATGATTCTGTGAAATAGACCTTCAACAGGTGAAGCTAATTTATACGTCAATTGCTTAATTAATACAAGAAAAAACTATGCGTTGATCTCTTGGTATTCGAGTAATTCAATCATTTGTCTGCGACTTAGTCTTCCAAATATGAACATTTCATTTCGAAATGACGTTCGTCTGCAAAGGGTTAAATCCGGTCATTTAACGTTTGCGGACGAATGTCGATATTTCGACGAGATGAAATTTTCATATTTGGAAGTCTAAGTCGTAAACAAATGATTTAATTAATGGAATCGCAAGAGATTAACACGTAGTTTCCTATTTTTCTATTCAAGTAACTGTTATATAATTTAGCTTCATCCGTTGAATGTTTTGTATATTTCAGAGAATCTTCGTCCGCAAAGGCTTGAAAACTTGTTTGTAGTTCATATCATCCAATAGCAATCATTTAATACATTCAATTTTTTATGAACACCACTGTTATTAGTATTAGTTACGCTTCGTAACCTCTATCTAGTGGGTGAATCCTCTTACGAGATAATTTTCTTTCACGTTTCTCCTTTGTTTCTCTACGTATATCCATTTCCTTTGTGCTTCGATTCGCGGAACACCCTGTATGTGCGAGGGCGGTACTATTTCTTCGAATTTTGGGGTTCGTCCAAATTGGATCTCGCGTATTTAGTGGAACAACCGCGGCACCGGAAGGAATTCGTGGGTTACGCGGGTTACACGTACACGCTGCGACTACAATAACAGTGGGAACGAGTGACGATGCTGTTATTTTCTTCCCGCGAACTTCTCTATCCCGGCTGACGGCCTCTCACCCTCTCCCTCCCCTCTTTTTGCTCCCTTTCTCTCTCTTTTCGAAGAGGATCTCTGCTCGGCCATGAAGTAATTCCGAGTGATTCCGGTGTGTTCCCATCGAATTACCCGGTCGTCCCGCGCTTTCTTGTAAAGCCGCGTCCACACGTTCCGAGAACACCGTGCATTCTAGTCAGGAGAATTTTTTGGAACGTCTGCTGCTCGATTTTCACCTTGTTTCGTCGAGTTCTGAGGATCTCGATGGAAGCATTGCACAGTTTATTATCGAGGTTTCTTGGATTTTCGCGATGAAAATATTCCTGGGAGATTTTAATTATTGTTTCTGTGATTATGCGTTTCGTCGTCGTGTATATTTCTATTATAATAATGTAGTATCTAGAATATTTATTCTAGGATTTTGGTAGCGTTTAGAAAATCTCGAGCGGCTAAAGAATGCGAGGAAGAGTGTCTGGAACTGAGCGACTGAACCTTGAGAAAAGCGTGTACGTGACTGCATGAATTTTGACTATGGACGAAAGATGCGAGTGAGAAGGGTGCAAGGGTGAGAAAGACAGAGCGAATGGGGGTGTGTGTAAAAGCGAGTGGGAATGCGTACGAGAAGGATATTTTGGTGAGAGACAGCGGAGAAGAACATTTTTGTGCGTGATAGAGAGTCGTGTGTTGGCCTTCGTGGTATTAAGTTGTATTTTTACGTGTTGTCCATATTGTTTTCTAATTCTCTTTTTACTGAAGATCCACCTTTTCAATATCTATAATAATAGTAGCCCCACTATAAAATTGGGGGCTCAGCCGGGATCACTATAATAATTTTATACGGTTATAATAGTCATGATATCTATATCCATGAAATCCCTGGAGCAAACGCTGGAAAACATTTGATACACGCATTTCTCTTTGATCACAATGATGTGTATCAAGGGGATGAAAACACTCCCGAAATACGCTTCACACGCGTTGCTTACTACAAATGTTCCTATATTTTCGCGTATACAGATGCACATCCACTCAGCGTTCCTTACAAAAGCGCCCGTTAACTGTGGAATTTAGTTTGAAAAACCTCTCGTTCTGCGTGCAATAAAATCAAAAAGTGGAGCGTGTACTCGTCGAACGCAGGACGAATGGACGTAGAGTATATTTTAATGAAAGACCAAAGCGAAACAAAGAAGAATTACATGTTTATTTGAAAAAATAAAGAATTCATCGTTGAAAGAATTAGTATCATTTCAAGCTTTACGATGACGTGTATACTCGTCAAACACAGTTGCCTTATAATAACGTGTGGGACTCGTGGTGAAGGTTTTAAACAGAACTTAACGAATATAAATATTAGTCAATTATTGTGGGTACAAATGAAGTATTATCCTTTTGTTATTAATTATCATAACTAAAAGCAAACACAGGCATAGAATACTCTTTTCAATGAATTATTAATGGCAAAGTCGTTGTGTCGATCATACTTGAAAAATAAATCGTAGGGCAAGGGGTTAACTCCTTGCTGTAGAATGATGAGTGAGACTCGTGATGAAGATTTCTAGACTAATTTAACAATAATCGATGTTACTCATTACCCACGGATCAAAGTAAACAACTATTTTGCTATTATCATTGTATTATCTTCAAATAAAATTTCCACTTGAAGTACAATGGACAATTTTGTTGCATTTTTTCCAAATTGTCGATAGTGAAATGGTACATGAGCAAAGTGGCGAAAGTAAATAGGAGGGCAAAGGTTTAATCTAAATGTTCCAAAACGAATTTGCTCACTCAGATTCGACGGATCATAGTCTTTTACCGAAAAACATCGTGTTGTTCGTTCACCGTGAACGCGGCTTAACAATCCGTTTGTTTTGCTTGTGGTGGGTCCAGTAACTTCCGGTGGAAGGGAAAGGGCTAGTAAAAAGGGCTAGGGGATGTAATGTTGACGTTAAGATCTTCTGGATGAAGAAGGATGCATGGATTACTACTTTCATATCAAAATTAAAAAGGAATCACAGGACAATCATTATTTTCTCAACTAAGATCTCTTCGATCACAGATCGAAATGATAAATATTCGAAATTGATTCATTCGCCATGGTGTTTTTTGAAAAATCTGAGTTGTAGGATAACAAACTATCGAGCAGTTAAATTAAGTTTTCGAAATTCCTCTGTAGAAACTCCTAGAATGCATCTATCCAGACTTTAACCCTTTGCGGACGAATGTCGACATTTCGGCGATATGAAAGTTTCACATTTGGAACGCTAAGGTGCAAACAGATGATTTAATTACTCGAACAGCAAGAAGTCAGTACGTAGATTCCTTTTTGCAGTTATCTAAGCAATCGATATATAATTTAGCTTCATCTGCTGACCGTTTTCTGTACTTCGAGGAACCTTCGTCCGCAAAGGGTTAATTGATCTAAAATTCAGTTTGCACATTACATCAATTTCTTTAATAACTTCTCAGAAACGTCTGTTATCCTTTTAATAATTGCAAAAATGAGAAATCTGGAATGATACACTTCGACCCGTCTGGTAGTTTTAGTGATATTTATTTTTTCAACTAACATCGTTAGAAATGAACATTATAAATGCCACGACAATGTGCTCGAAACCTAAAGTTTTATCTGACGAATAGGAATTTTGTAAATATTATAATTTTCGATAACAAAGGAGTTTCAATTTCTGACTCCACAAAAAATCCTCGCGTTGGCTATTATTTTTGGTCCTCGAATCGAGCAACATCGAAGCAAGAAAACAATTAGGATTACAGCAATCGAGAGAAACAACTTTTGACCCGCGTTCTTTGGCGTGCTGGTAAGAATACACGGTCGGCTGTTATTTTCCCTTGTTCTGACCGAGTGGACCAGGCCAGTGCAGGATTCAAAGGGCCGAGAGGTCAGGTTGAGCAGAGGGAAGAGACCAGCATGCCTGGAAGTTGGCTTCAAAGGACACAGGGAGCGAGCGAGCGAGCGAGCTACGGCAGAACTTTCTTCGACCGAGTCGATTGAGTTTTGCTTCGGATTTTGAAATAAGACGGACTGGTTCTCCGCTTCTGTTAATATAAACAGAAATGAGTCGGCGGGACGGGATATTGTAGCTTCGGGGAACGGTTTATGCGATGTCGGTAGCTTTATCGTGGACCATGCCGGGCTTCATCTTCGTCTTCGGAATTCCGCTTCAATGGAAATACAGGTTCTTTGTGACCGGATTTTGAGATGATTATTTAGCATCCGGGGGTCGTGTTTGCAATATAGTCGCTGAGCCTGATGTAAGGAGTATTCTTACGGTCTATTTGATTGGTAAATGTGAAAAGTATTGCGTTCCGGGGTTTGAAGATTGAGGTCTTGGAAAAGTTGGAAGTTTGTCGTGTTGAAAATGTTGATAATTTGAAGGCTTGACAGTTGGAAAGTTGGAAAGGTTAAAAATGTTGAGAATTTGAAAATTTGAAAGTTGAAGAGCTGGAAAGTTGGGAAGGTTAAAAATGTTGACAATATGAAAATTTGAAAGTTGGAAAGTTGGTGGGAAGCTTAAAATGTTGACAATTTAAAAATTTGAAAATTGAAAGATTAGGAAGTTTAAGAATGCTGAGAATTTTTTAAATTCGGAAGCTTGAAAGACGGAAAGTTTAAAACTGTCGACACTTTGAAAATCTGAAAGTTGGAAAGTTGAACAGTTTGAAAGTTCAAAAATTAGAGAATTCGAACGTTGGAAAGTGTAACGATTTGAAAGTTTAAAAGTTGTTGAAAAAGTTAAAAGTTGGAAATTACTACAGTTTAAGTTTAAACCTTGGAAAATTAGAAAATCTGAAAGTTCAATAGAAAGATAAAAATTTCAAACTTCAATCATTCGAAGATCCAAGAACGTACAATCTAGACATCAGGAAACTCGAATACGCCAAAGAACACGAAAGCGAAGCGTCGAAAGACTCCAACACGGGAACAATTTGCAGAAGCAAAAGCCTCGAACAGACAGAATGTCCATTCCTACCCGTTCAGCCCTGGAAAGTATACGTTAACTCTTTGCGGACGAATGTCGACATTTCGGCGAGATGAAGTGTCCATATTAACACTTCGACTGCCAAGTGAGCACTCGTCAAAACTCCCATGTACTCGAAACAGTTTTCTTCCTTAAGTAGAAACTAAAAGGTCAAGATTCTTCGTAATAATTGCTCTGTTATCTTTCTTATATCTCATACATCCAACAAAATTCGGTTCGTTCGATACGTTACCAAGAAAATTCATATTCAAGTTTACGTGAAAAATAGTGTCACCCAAATTTGTGTGACGTGGCAGTCAAAGTGTTAAGAAGACTAAATCGCAAACGAATGATCAAATTACTCAAACAACAAGATTACGCAATTGCTAAATAATTTAGCTTCGTCTGTTGAAGGTTTCGTACATTTCGAAGAATCTTCGTCCGCAAAGGGTTAACTCTTTGCGATCGGCAGATTTCGCTCTTGAGAGTATCAGCAGGTCGGATCAAATTTAGCGTTTCGCAGTTACTTTTCCTTACAGAATTTAAAGTCAATATATGGATATTAAAACACATAGAATTTGTTGAAACTGACTTGTTATATTTATTACTACTTATAATACGTAAGAATACGAAATTTTTAATCTATGTCCTGGCTTTCGTGTACAAGTATCACAGTACGTGTGTGTTCGTTTTCCTGGAGTTTTCCTGTCGGAACATACTGCACAGTCTTTCTCGCCTCCTGAACAAATTATATGACACTGATTATTTAATCTAATGTCTACGAATGACGTTAACCCTTTGCCCGAAGTGCTCTTGGTTTCTCACTTTGAGGTTCACGTCGACGTTATTTCATTCAATTATAGCTTAATATGACGCTCTATTTATTTATTCAAGAATATTTGAGAGTCATTGAAATGTTACCTTTAAATGGTACAATTGCGATACTATAAATAAATATAGAAAAAATTGTTAAAACAGGTAGAGGTTGCAATAAAATAGAATGTCGAGTCAGACTCGACATAGGACTGCTAAGGGTTAAAGGTTACGATGTAGTTTTTGGTGCCGGAAATTTCCTACTAACTGATCGACTAAACATTTCACAAAATTTAACCTCTTAGGCACGGCTGAATTTTGCGCGGGGCTGTTTCTCTATACGGCAGAGTTCTGTACGGACAATGCTGTTCTCTACGCGAGTACATTGGAATGAAGTTTTTGATGATTAAATTATAATTTTTCTGAAAGATATGATACACATAATTTAACTTTAACAATTTACTTTAATAATTAGTAATACAATTGGGTATGATCTATGATATATTGGTAGCGACGGAGCCACTATAGTGGCGCGTCGTGCCTAAGAGGTTAATGACGCACATCTCCATACCCCAAAAATATAACTTTCTCCAACATTTGAGAGATTTCTACGATTGAGAAATGTCCCCGCGACGAGGACACCGACCGCGAAGGGTTAAACCCGGTAACACTCGGTCGAGCGACCCGGCCCATATACGGTCATCAGTTTCGAGCCGAATAATCGGAGCCGCCGTGGAGGAGCGAACTTTCGCCGATACCAAATTGTCGCGCGCTTTTCATTTGGCCGAGTTCGGTGAACGGCGTGGGAGCCGGGTAGGGGGAGGGCACAAAGAACCGGCGGGGCCGGTCCATAAAGGAAAATGATAATCACACGGATGGCGAAAAGGGCGGTTGCCGGGGCGCGGCGTTAAGCCGATTCGTGTGTATCGGAAACCGATAGAAAAAATATATTTGCAGGTTCCTTTTGTGCCGGCTCGACCTAATTCCGGCGTCCAATTCGCGATACGGGGGAAATGGAGTTGCACACGATCGGCCCGATACCTGTTATTTGTTCACCCTTGACTAGGGGCGGTCCTCTCGATGACTTTTTCCTTTTCAAATGAATCCTTTATGCCGTTCTTTGACGCTGCCAGGGGAATCGCGGGAAAAGAAGGGATGATAAGAAAAATATGAACTCTATCGATTTTATTCCGTTACCTTCGAGGTTGAACGTTATTCGGAGAAATTAATTAATACTGCTGTTGTACTCGTAGAAATGGAAATCTAAGCGAATGTATATTTGCTGACATTAGTATTTAATGTTCAGAGTAAATATATCTCTGTAATCAAATTAATTGGAATAATTAGCAATGAAAAACTTTAGCAACCTTCGTCATATAGAAGGTCTTGAAGTTTAACCCTTAGCAGATGGTTTTGTAATTTATCAGCAACTGCGACTAATTTTTATGGTATCTAGTGAAAATGAAGAATGCTATGATATCTCTTCGATCTTTTATTTTCCTTCTCAGTAGAAAATTTGGATGTGTGAGAAATCTAATAATTTTAGGGTAGTTTCTTTGATTCGTTAAAATGTTTGATATTATAACTGGTGCAATATTGGAGCCTACAGAGTTCAAAGGGTTAATAACGATAAAATACTATAATAATAAATAAATAATATAATTTATATTGACGATCATGTTTACAAATGATACAAACAGTTTAACCAGTTAACTGTGGAATCTAGTTGGAAAAACGTCTCGTTCTGCGCGAAATAAAATCGAAAAATGGAGCGTGTACTGATCGAACGCAGGACGAATACACGTAGAGTATATTTTAATGAAAGATCAAAGCGAAACAAAGAAGAATTATATGTTTACGTGAAAAAATAAAGAACTCATCGCTGAAAGAATTAAAATCATGTCAAGCTTTACGACGTGTATACTCGTCAAACACAGTTAACTGGTTAACCCCTTGCCGTACAACGACGAGTGAGACTCGTGGTGAAGATTTCTAAACTAATTTAACAAGAATCAATGTTGTTCATTACCCACGAATCAAAGCAAACAACTATTTTGCTATTATCAATGTATTATCTTCAAATGAAATTTACACTTGAAGTAGAATGGAAAATTTTGTTGTATTTCTTACAAATTATCGATAGTAAAATATTACACGAGCTTAGTAACGAAAGTAAATAGTAGGCCAAGGGGCTAAAGGAAATGCATTTAATGTATTTTTACTATTATAGTGGGGCTATTATTATAGATAGTGAAAAGGTGGATCTTCAGTAATCGAGAATTAGGAATAAATATATGTATTTAATGAAATATGGAAACAATACAGGCAACACGTAAAAGGTACAACTCAATGCCACGGAGGCCAACACACGACTCCCCTCTCGCCACTCTCTTACAGACATTCTCTCCCAAAAATCATTCTCTCCCCCACAAGCATTCTTCTCACTCGCACTCATCGCAAACACTCGGATGCACCCCTGGAAAGCTGGCCCTGCAATCTTGGGTCCGCGACATTGAGCAGGCCACTTTCCCTCGACCGTTTTAGCCTGTCCTTCACTCACACTCATTCTTACATTCACTCTTCTTAAAAGTACCTTACCCTACGCTAAAAATTCTAGATACTACACTATTATCCTGGAAATAGTCATGCGCAGTGCGCCACGTTACTTCTGCTTTCGCTCCGACCGTACACAGCGGTTTTTTCCATATCGAACGGATTAAAAATCAATGAGCCGCAGCCATTGTAGAGTCCTCTTCAGCGTCGATCGAGTTCCGTTCTAATGCATGTATATTAAAGAGTTTCTTTATTATCCTTCGAATTTCCATCTGGATAACTCCCCGGGTAACCGGCGGAACAGCTTGACAGCGGGTCGAGGAATTCTTTATCGAAGTACCCGGTTTTACCCGCGGAAGAAACACCGTTATGAATGTCGAACGCGTATCAGAATCTCGTTTAAAAGCAATCAATCTCGCAGCCACCCCCATTGTTCACTGTCAAAGACATCCGAGCGATTGTACAGCAATGAACGAATTCCGGACGAGTAATAACATTATTAAACATTACGTAATTACAGTCCGATGGCTTCAGCTTTGCGGGATACAATGGAGATTCATAATTTGCTTGTTCTGTCTGTTACCCTGTTTATTTTTCTGATCACTCTGTTAGCATTGAAAGGTCAGATAAAGGTTCCTTCATTATTAGAGTCATTAACCTCTTATTCTACAACAACGAGTTAGACTCGTGGTGAAGATTTTCAATATGATTCGACAAATATATGTATTACTCAGTTCATTCGAATTCAAAGTAAATATTATTCCCCTGTAATCAACTATTATACTTGAAAGGAAATATAGGCAGAACATATGTTTAGACTTGTTCTCTTTTTCTAATAAATTATTGATGACAAAGCAGCTGCATCGACCAGAGTTGAGAAATATATCATAGGCCAAGGGGTTAACCCTAATCGTGTTTTTATAACGAATCATACCACGATGTGGCTCTAAATCATTTATGAGAATAAAAGGAATGATTAAAATGTCATTGTTTTTGTTTATAAGGTCCAAATTGTAAAAGCGCAGAAAAACTTTCGGAAATGCATTATAATAATCAAAAAATTTAAGTGAAAGTTCAAATGTCACTCAAAGTCACATCATGGTCCGATTAGGGTTAGGAGGACTTTAGTTTCCAGGATACAAGAGAAATCGTTTGATTTGATGTCATCTAATATTTAATCTGATATTTCACGTTGAATTTTGTACAATGTGATACGTGAGATATTGGAAGAAAATAGCTTTCCTCAATGTACTTGTGATTTATCGAGTTTCAAAGAAGTTTCTTAAAAAACTGTTAAATACTAATAACTATATATTAATTAATAATAATATAAATATAATAACTAAACATTTATTCAGTTTCTTAAAAAACTGTAAAATATTTCTAACGAAATTTCCGCGTGCAAAGGGTTAAAAATTGTTCATAAAGCAAGGATGAAATTGAGGATCGAATTAATGGGTGGAAATCCGAAATACGATCGTTCGTCTAACAACGCGACTTCTTTTTACTTATTCATCTGATGTCGCAACTTCCGAGACACCAGCGACCGCAATTTACATACATAACGAACCCGAAGCAATTTAGAGAAAGAAGGGGATGCAAATCTGTCTCTATCATTCGTCTCAAAATATGTCTCCTTCCTTCTTCCCTTCTTTTTTTTTTAATAAAATCTAACCAAAGAGCCGTCAGTCAGGCTGATACGGCGCGATATGCATCGCCCACAAAGATTCGGGCTGTCTCAGCGTTTTCTCCGAGCGTCTCTTCGTCTCTCTCTGTCTTTCTCTCGGCTCGCCCCCCTCCGGTCGACTGGATGGATCATAAAACCCGGGCCACTTCGCCCCGGGGGTCCTCATTTAACTTCTCATAGAGCAATCGAGCAATTCGAACGTAATAAAAAAGGCGGCAACTTTTCCGTGCAACTTGAAAGCGGGACGGGGTGCTAACTGGAATGCGGCGGACAAACGGGAGCGACGGGGCAGGGCTGAATGTGATCGCGGGAAGGGATGAAATCGGTATAAAAAGGGGATTGAATCGAAGGGACAATCTGGCTATTGCCGGGTCACTCGGCGAGCACGGTTTATATTTTTCTTTCTTCTGTTTCTCGGCCGTTGGAAAGTATGAAAGGATTAACGCGTTGTTTTTATTGTTAGCGAAATATTGACTGCCACGACGGACACTGGAGATCGAGGCTTTTAATTATTCGATTGCTCGAAAGTTTTCTGCACTGCGAAACAGTTCCCTCTGCAAGCCCTCTTGTAGCTCGCTTATTAATTATTGACTGCCGTTAATTTATTCGCTCGTTTATTCATTTACTCATTTAATCATTGTTAGTTAACCCTTGCCGTATTATTTACTTTTGCTACTAAGCTCGAGCAAAATGTTTCTATCAGCAGTTTAGAAAAAATGCAAAGAAATTGTCCACTGCGTGTACAAATTTTCTTTCAAGATAATGTATTGATAATAAAATAGTTTTTTGCTTTGATCCATGCGCATTAAACGATATTCATGTTTATTAAACTAATCCTGAAATCTTCATCACAAGTCTCACTCGTTATTGTACGGCAAGGGGTTAACGCGTTTGTTACTAGGGTTTCAGTGATGGTCCCAATTATATTTTCTTCGATAATAAATCTAAACGAAATATTAGAAAAATGAAACTGAAAGGAGTCATTGAGTTTCTAAATATAATGTAGTTTATAGTTTCTAATAATAATATCTATAGGATCAATCTCATTTTCATTATGTAAAATATAGGATTGCAGTCGTTAGAAATATATGACGCGAGTAGCGAACCTGTTAAAGCGCAGAAATGTTACAAACAAACTGTTGGAACTTCTACCTCGTAACACGTGAACACTTTCGCGAGTATGATCGATAATAATATAATAAAAAATGCGAGAAGGGGATGGAAATTTTGGACACCGAGCTCGTTAATCAATAACGTCAGGTCGAGGATAAATGAACATGTAAAATCCGGCCGGGATAACCATCGATCCCGTTACCATGGCATGGACAGAATTTGTTGAGCTTCGCGAATCAGTGTATCGCTTTATTAGATTTTGTTTATTTCATTAATTGTCGCCAGCCCCGGTGCCGGCGAGATCGGGGCAGATCTGTTTGATTGTAACGTGCGCCAACGCGGGATTAATTAATCATTTTCTGTAACGAACAACACGCGCGCGATATTTTTCCTATTAAAAAATCGCGAACGAACGCCAACGCGACCCGACGCGTTCGCATTTCGTAATACGTAAAACACATGAATCATATTTTCGTACGGTAAATACGTAAACGCCGTTCCGCGATTTATTTTACGTACGAATAATTATTTCTAAAATCCCCGTGGAGTTATTATTTTTTAATCGCATCCCCTGCGTTTGAACAACGTCAACCGCTTTTCGTTATTCGAGTTATTCCTGATTTCCTCTCGATTTACATTGTCAATTTTGCAATATTAGCAATTATCATCTGCTAAATTCTATACGTTCGTAACAATTCACCTATGGTAACTATTACTATCATAATTATTCTAAACGTAATCTCATAATCTCACAACAAATACTCACCAGAAAATTCCCCAGACACTTTCTCCAATGAAAACGAAACGTCTCGACCGAAGACCCGCGATCTGCTTTAATAAATTTCTTTTTCCAACCGTTCCCCAGCCGGAGCAAGGAGGTCGAGATTAGAGAAGGGAACGACCGGATGATAGCGCGGGGAACGAAATATGCCAGGGGTTGGCGATTTAACTCGAAGCCGCATCGGTGAAATCGTATTGTCGTTTGCAAGCCTGGAACACGATAAATTCCCCAGGAGTCGCCGCTTCTTTCTTTTACGTCCGGCGAAAAGCCCAGCCGAAGAAAAATGGTTTCCTGCCTGTAACATGACGTAAAAGAGAAACTTAATCCCGTGATATCCGCGCAGGCCGGCGGGAATTAATCTCGCAAGTAATTAGCGATCCCCGCGAAAAGGGGTAATAAAAACGGCCGGAAGAGATTACCGCTAAACGGGCCAGCGATCCGGCTGTGTTTATGAAAAATCTTCTTCTCGGATTTTGCTTCTGCGACATCGGACCCCGTTAATTGCCACCGCCTCGTCCCGCGACCCGCCATTCCGAAAACCACGGCTCCTACGACACGAAACTTTTTCCAAAGACGTTTTTCGATTATTTCTTTTTTCAGTCCCATTTCCCTGGCGCAGTAATTATTTTCGAAATGAGATTTCAAATTGTTTCCTTTGAGAAACAACCGGAAGCTAATTTTTATGGGCTCCTAGGTTGTACAGTGAATGTCTGGATGTTTTAGTAATATAATATGAACTACGTGGTTTTCGCTAATGAGATATTTATTCTAATGTTTCACCGGTGAGGCTTGGAGCGCTGATAAAAATATGAGAGAAATTAATTGCGCTTGATTGCCATTCGTGTTAAAATTACACTTTTCCCAAGGATTGATCGCCTGTTGGGCTGAGGAGAGATTGTAACAATCGTTAAAGGTCATGAATTAGCAAATTATTTTTTCTTTAACACATTGCGGCCCGGTAACGAGAAATCGCGTTTTTATATGAAGACAGCTATGCAACTTCGCTAATTACCACAGCATTGGAAAAAATATAAAATTTAATTCCAATTCATTATGTATTTAAAGCGTATTACATAACAATATGATATTTGAGTTTTTTTTAACTATGCAACATCGCAATTTACCAAAGCATTGAAAAAAATATAAAATTTAATTTGAATTGATTATGTATTTAAAATATATTACATAACAATATGATATCCGAGTTTTTCTATGTATAGTGATATAAGTTGACCCCAGTGAAAATTGCCATCCGCACAATTCAGTTTTCTGAAAATTAGCCGGTACGCAATGTGTTAATATTGGTACGCCTGTGGCTGACCACAGGCAACCCGTGACTCCTTACGGTCTCCAATTCCGCGTGACATTTTCTATTTCACCCTTCTACGATTAATGCAGCGCTTTTTATACATAACTACACTAAGCGGTCAATAAAGACTTGACTCATGCGAGCCGTTAAACAAATATTTTATTCTCCATTCTATACAATCGTTAACAAAAAAGTTCATCCTTCATAGGAATATTACAATTCTCGAATAAACCAGCAAACGATCAAACACGCGTCGATCTCGTTGCTGAAAGGGTTCTTTGATCTCATTAACCCTTTACGGATGGATGTCGACATTTTGGGGAGATGGCATGTCCATATATGGGATACTAAGCCGCAAACAAATGATTTTATCACTCAAACAGCAAGAGATCGGGACAAAGTTTCCACTTCTATTGTTTAACACTAGAACCACCAAATGGATCAAAATTTGTTTATCATTCCAGATTTCTCCTTTCCGCGATTATTAAAAACAGCAGACGCTTTTCTGAGAGTTAAAGAAATTTATTTGGCAATACGCAAACTGAATTATGAACCAATTAACCCTTTGTGATCGGAGATACTTTGAAACGTACAAAACCTTCAATAGATGAAGCTAAATTATATATCAATTGCTTAATTAATAGAAAAAAAGGAAAATAAGTGCTGATCTCTTGCTGTTCGAGTAATTAAATCATTTATTTGCGATTTAGTTTTTCAAATACCAAAATTTCGTCTCGCCGAAATGTCGACATTCGTCCGCAAAAGGTTAAAGTCTCAATAGATGCACTCTTGGAGTTTCTATAGAGAAATTTCAGTGCTCCGTAATTCTATTGTTTAACCAGTTAAGTGTGGAATATAGTTTGAAAAATCTCTCATTGCGCGCAATAAAATCAAATAATGAAGTGTATACTCGTTAAATGCAGGCCAAATGCACTTAAAGTATATCCTAACGAAAAACTAAAGCGAAACGAAGAAAAATTACACGTTTGTCTCAAAAAATAAATAATCCATCGTTGGAAAAGTTAGCACCATTAAGAGTTTTAACACTAGGTTTACGGAACGCGTCAAATTGACGCATATTGGATTTTAGAAATATTATTTTGTAAATGTTTACGCCGATTTTGATTGATGCGATCACACTGACATGTACCCCAGTTACCTACTATCAAATCTCCAGTTTCCACAATCTAAATAAACGAGCATCAATTCTTTTAGGAATAATAGAATGAAGTGTACAATAAATGCCCGTAAACCTAGTGTTAAGACGACGTGTATACTCGTCAAATATAGTTAACTGGTTAACACGATCCGTGCCCCGTGTACCACATATGGTACACGCCAATGTTTGTAAGAAAATATTTTTAATGGATAATCAATATTTTCAGAGATATTCGACTGTAACGCTTTATAATTTTCACCCTGTATAATTCAGTTCATCCACCGAAGGTTTTGTATATTTCAGTTCTTCGCCCGAAAACCGTTAAATTCCCACGAAACATCGAATTTTCATTATATTACACGATACATCGGTTCGGTAATACGTTCAGAATATTTTCGTCATTAGCGTCCGGAAATGTCGGGTCCGAAAAGCCTCGAATTCAATTTCCAGCCATAATTCTACTTTCCGTTTCAATTCCCGCCGAAAACGATCCCGCGAAGCGTGTCGATGTGTCGAAACATATTTCGGTTCTCGCCCCCCATCCTCCCCCACCTTTTTTTTTTATCCGGCGTTGGCCTCGCAGCCGGCCGAACCGATGTTCGAAGTTCGTTTGCATTAAATCCAGCTTGAGTCGGCCCGATAACATTTTGATTGAACGGTTCGCGTGTAAACGAATCGAAATTGAAACGGCGTGTGATAAGCTCGTGGCGCGGCCGCAATCCGCTGCGAACGCCGTGCCGGCCAAATTTGGCATAAACAATTTCCGCGGCCAAGCGGATAACTTTCGCGAGCCGGATCGCGTGTACCTAATATTTCGCGCGGCGGTTCGATCGCAGCCGAGAGAGAATTGGCGGCGAGCAATCGATTCCCTTCGAATGGAATTTTTATGATGTTTTCCCCGTTGCTGCTCGTCCGGTGAATTTTACCCTTTCGTTTCCTCGCCGCATTTCTTTTTTTATTAGCTTCCATTTGAATCGATCTCGCGCTCAAGGCGAGCCGCTTTCGGCTCGATGAGGTTCCACGAAAATCATGCGGAGTCAGGTTCCAGTCGGAATTATTTTTTCTCGTGCAGCCCAATGTGACGTTCGTGATTTTAGCGATAACAGGCGCGTTTAAGGTTTCTGGAGAGGACTGTAGGAGAGGTTTATGAGCAAATGGAACTTTTGCTATGTTTTGGGGAACCTGGGAGGTTGAAATTGTTATGTTAATATTTTTAGCGAAGTTGTTGAAGGGATTTGAAATTGTAGCTTGAAATTGTCTTCTTGGTTTAATTATTCTTCCTCGACTAAATGTCGGACGTTTTATATAGTTAATTATAATCGTTATTTGAGAAGTCGATGAGTGAATTGAGAGTATACGATGAACTTGGAAAGTGATTTTAAGTTATTCGAGAAGTACTTTCAAAATCGTCGGTAATGGTGTTTCAATTTTGTGGAAGATCTTTTCCCTTGAATCTTTCATTTCTGTCTGGGCAATAATATTATAATATTACAGATCTCGCAATCATAATTGATTCATCCGATATTATCGAGTAATATTCAATAAAATGGTAATTGACCGATAATCGATTAATGTGATTACTGAAAACAGTCGAATGCAATTCTCTCGTCCACATTATATTTCCATGCGCACGATAGACCGATACAATCACAGTTTTACATAACCGTTCCGGCGCAACGGAGGATGCAATTCGATAAAATAAATTTCCTTATGCTCGGAACGGTCCCCGTTGTTAGCAGTCCGACAAAATCCCGGCTGAATTTAATGCGAACCGGGGAGCGTTTAACGGGAGCCGGTGCAGTCGAAACGTGATCGTTCCGATTCGATTTATGCGATTCAGTTAAGTGGAAATGGGTCTTAAGGTCGGCTCATAAAAATATTTGGCCGCGGAGAAGATATTCCGGCGGCGCTATTCTTTTCACACCGCTTCATTTCGCCCTGATTTCGATTCGATTTTGGCTCGATTACTATTTGATTTCGATCCGATTGCGATTCGATTGTGATACGATTGTGTGGTTCGAGCCACGCGCTTTTTATCCGTTTGCACACCGCTGTCGCCGTAGCGGAGACATTGTAAGATAAATCAACACTAGATTTACGGAACACGTCAATTCGACGGATATTGCATTTTTTAATTATTTATTTAATATCAGTTTAACCCCTTCTCTTACAACAACGAGTTAGACTCGTGGTGAAGATTTTCAACATGATTCGACAAATATATGTATTACTCAGTTCATTCGAATTCAAAGTAAATATTATTCCTCTGTAATGCTTAGAATTTATCTCTTTCCAACAAATTATTAATCACAAAGCAGTCGTATCGATCAGAATTGAGAAAAAAATCATAGGTCAAGGGGTTAAGTCGATTTTGATTCGTGCAATTATGCGAATACGCGTTGCAATAGTCTGGTTTTGAAGTTATAATTTTCGCGATTTATATAGACGAACCCGTAGTTTCCTAGAAACAATAGAATAAAGTTTAGAATAAACGTCCGCAAATCTAGTGTTAATAACTCCGTTTTTAATCCCTTGAGTGCTATTTGTAATTGTTAAAATTCTTTCGAAAATTGCCACGGAATTTTACCGAGAAATGCTTAGCTTACGAAAAACGGCTATAAAAATGTTACTACTTATACCAATGTGCTAAACCGTTTACAAGGTATAGTAAACATTTTCATTTCTTACTTTTTATTTTTGTTAGTAAGAAAACAAATTGTAATGGATCACACTTCTAAATGATTTTATATTTCAGAGAAAATATTGAAATTCAGAGAAAATCGCGGGAATTTGTTTGATTAGCTAATAATTGGTTATATTTTGTAAGTTCTCGATGATTTTTGTACTCGATACTGTTTCCCATTATTTCCGCGGTCTCCCGCGTGGCATTGAACGCGTTGAACGCAGCGCGAGCAAGAAAATCAATGAAAGAATCACTTTTCTCGTCGGTTTCGCTCTATTTCACTCGATCCTTCGAGCAACCGCCTTCGATTCCTTGAAAACAGGAACGCAGTGAACAACGGACCGATTAATTAGCGAAACCGCAACGTCCCATCGAGACTTTCAATTCCCCCGATTTTTCGCTTGGAATTTTCAGCGATACCTTCCCCGCTCTTTTTCTCTGCGATATTTTACTTGAATCGATACGACACGATTGGCCCTAAATGTCAAAGGGAACCGCGCAGGCTTGTCTCTCATTTGCATACGTTTTCGCTCGTTAAAGCCTTCAGTCTTTTTTTTTAACTCTAAACTCAAGAACGACGATTCTGATTACTGATTTTCGCCTCACAATTATCGAAACTATAGAGATGCTTCTGTTATACCGAATAAATCATGACTCATTATACGTAAGTCGTGGAATTTGAAAAAAATCGTGTCCTTGTAATTTCCATGAGAAGTCTGCAGCCAGTAATTTTAATTAAAACCAGCGTTCATTTAATACAAAGAAATGACAGGTTCGAAAACGGGGACTCTCTCATAAAGGAAATGACAGGACGACACTGCGAGAACCGAACGATCAACAGGCGCATAATGAATAATAAAAATGATTCGTTTACTTTAACACTGGAAACAACGTGTACAATTCGTCATCGTTATTGTAGCGTTCGTTTAATGTCTCCGTAATGGCCGCGCGATTGCGTCGTCGCCGGGATCGACGGGATCCGTACTAAATTATCGGGAAAGAGACGCGTCGCCGTTTCCCATCAATACTTGCGTAACGATTATGTAACGAGTCTCGTTTTTCCTCTCATTATTCCGGCTGTTGCGCGTCGATTTTCAATGTTCGAGCAAACAAGGGGAGGCGCGAAACGCGGACGGGGTAACGAAGCAACGAAATTCTGGGACGCGAGGAGGAATCCCGCGACGATCGAGACAGGAACGATTCAAAGGATATTGGGAAACTCGTGATACAAACGGGAATAGGGACATTTAACGCTAAATTTATAGTCAAATGTCTGGTTTGCGAACTTGATTGAAATTCTGCGGTTTCTTTCGTTCGTTTAAGTTTATATTAAGATCAAGCAACTATTCTGTTATTATTAATTTATTACCTTGAAATAAAGTTTCCACTTCAAGTAGAATCAAAAATTTTGTTGCATTTCTTCCAAATTGTCGATAGTAAAATGTTACACGAGCTTAGTAGCAAAGGTAAATAATACGCCAAGGGGTTAATTTCTATACTGTTCGATTAATCAGTGCTTCAAGTTTTTTGCTTCATTTCGTTTCTGTTTCCACTGAGAAATACTTATCTTCTACATTTGTTTACTTTTATTTTGTAACCAGTTATTTGACTGGTTACGGTGTCGCTTCGTTTAGCGTTGACACTAGATTTACGTAAACGAAAAGTTGATTTAAGCTCATTTAGGTTTTGGAAATTGGAGATTTGAAAGTGGACAATTGGGATACATATTTGCGTAATTGCATCAGTCAGAATCGGCAAATATTTGGCTAATAATGTTTGTGAAATTCAGTACGAGTGAAATTGATTCGTTTTGTTAATCTAATGTTAATTACAATCATTAAAATTCAGTAGAAAATGTTTGGTTTTCGAGAGAACTGCGATGGAAGATTCATGGAGGCGCATGTAGTCGAATAAGAATCGGATAATACGTTTGTTCGCAGCTGATGATTATAAATGAGTTGAATTCAAATGAGGTTTTAATTAATTTTAATTCCATTCAAATTTATTGTAAGCAAATGTCGATGCGTGATGGATGCACGCGCTCGAAATTGCCCGCGAAATGAAGTTCCTTATGAGAATATTCGATTCTGTTTATTCATGAATATTATTAACCCTTTGCAATTCGAAATGGTAAAGTTTGATATTTAATATTAACCTCTGTGTGACGCAACGATATGTGAAATATTGAAGTAAAATAGAATATTCATTTATTTCCAAGGTACGTTTCTTTCTAGGTTGTATTGCTGTTTAGAAAACACCCTGTACATTACTATATCGGTCGAGACTTACCAAATGGTCGGTCGGTGACACAACGATAAAAATATCCGAGTCGCAGCGGCGCGCTGTCGAAAACATCGGCTTAATAATGCAATCGAACCAATTTTTTACCTTTCCTCCTTTATTAACGATAACCAAGGTTATTGTCGATCAAGTGAAACGCGTCGTTCGAGAAACATTCGCGCGGAACGACGCCCGTAACAATGTCGATAGATAGTTTCGAATACACACGGTATGGTGGCCGTAACAATGGCGGATGTAACGCACCGTTCAATTGAAATCATTTTTCCTATAAGGGAAACGGTGTTAAAAATTGTTTTATGTGTTCAGAATTAAAAATTTTGACTATTCTATATTTAAATTTCTATCTAACAGTTGTTACATATTAAAAACTGTTTAAAAATTTATATTTGCAATACAAATCTTCTTAAATAATTGTGACAAGTATCTCTTAACTGTCTGAAATATACATTTTCTAAAATAGCAGTAACAAGTACCTTTTAATTTCGCAAAATAGGAATGGTCAAGGATTGAATATTCGAAGTTACATTGCGAATCCAAATTATGCGGAATTCGAGGTGAATATACGAACTGTTTCGTTAGCAATTTACAATTAACCAACTGTGCGAGATGCAAAGCAGCTTAGCAACATTTCACTCGATACAACGTGTCGTTCCAGTTCGGTTATACGTCGGCAGGTTCCCGAAAGTTGCAGCAACGTCGAAATTTCGAAAATACCCGGCTGTTTCGTGTTCGTTGAACAAAATAACGTGAAACGACTGATACAATGGTTCCTTTTAATTTCGAAGCGGGGAACACGTGGCGCACGATACTTCCCACGGGGAACAAAGGAGGATGCGTAAACACGATTCAGAAATTGGATTTTTCAATTAGCGAGTGACGGATGAGGGGTGGAATTCGGTATTCAGTCTGTCTCGTCATCCTGCTGAGTTCTATGGAAATGCTCGACGGAGTTAATCCTGTTGTCTTTTAACGGTAGAACTATCGGATGAATCGAAACGACGCATTTTTGATTTTTTCTTTTGCAGTTATTGAAGCAATGCAGATGCTTCTCTGAGAAATTGGTAATAAGGTTATTTGGTAATATAATAATATCGTTACAGTAATATGATATTAAATTAATATTATTTTAATGCTAATATTGTATTATATCAACAGTACTGATTACATAGTAATTAATCAATATTAAGTAATATTAATAATATTGAATACGAGTAATGCTAAAAATTGAAATACGGTTCAACGAAAATCTCAATGCAGTCTGAGATTTCTATAAAAAGATTACAGACGGTTAATTCGACTGCTCGTTAGTTCCAGTGTTAATTCGAAGTCTCTCGACGACGAGAAACGTCCGCGGTTTGCTTGTGGTACCGTTCGTTACGTCGGCTTACTTTGTTTTCGTCGTCGACACTCGCTTGATAACATCTCAACAACGATGAATCTAGAATTACCATTAATAACCGCGCGCGGTTTTTAATTATATATTCTGTTGCATAATAATAAAACACACATGCTGTCCGGTGAATTCGACCCGCGCCTCTGTTCCTTTTCATTCGAGGAGAGTCTCCTTTAATTATAAAGTTCTCTTTATATTCCCGTTGTGTTCATATATTTTCCCAAACCGCGAGCAAAACGAAATTTCCATTTCCAACGAAATTCTCGCTCGGATTAATGTTCCACTCTGAATTTTTAATTACGCCGTTCGTCCCGCGGATTTGTCCTGTCGTTGTTCCAGCGTGACGTGTATCTGACGAATTGAAATTGTACAAACTTGCAACGCCGAGGAACCGTGCGCCGATTTCGGAAGCACGGTTTTTGTTACTTTGACGGTTCTCATGTGAAGTTTTGGAGCGACTCGTGTCCAGCTTTAATGCGAGCTTTATAAAACTATGGATCCCGTATCAGCGAGCGACAGTGTAATTAACGTTTCCCATCTGCAGAATTCAGCGAGTTTTCCTTAATGCTCGTAGTCTGATTAAAAGTGAACCTGCAATTAAAAGCGAGATTCAAACGGAAACTACAGAAAACTCGATTTACCTTGAAAAACAGCATATCTCTTCAAGCTTTCGAGTGCAAATCAATTGACTCCTCGAATCCTATGATCCGAAGCAACTGACTTCTAAGATCTCCCGCTCCAGATCAACAGAATTCCCAAATCCATCCCCGAAATCAATCAAACCCTCCAATCCTAGCCTCCGAGTCATCGGAATCTCCAAATTCTATGCTTGAAATCAATTGGCCGCCGAATCCTAAGCGCAGATCAATCATACCCCGGATTCTACGACTCCGGCCGATCAAACGCCGTTCGAATCCTCTCACCCAGCTACCCATCAATCTCTAAACACCTCAGCATCGAGCGTAGATCCAGCCGCAGCACTGACCTATCACGCGGCCGAGTCCACGTGCGATCGGCCACAATAGCGCCGATGCCCAGCCAAAAGTCAGTACTCCCGATCCGTGTTCTATATACACGGTGAAACTTCTCCTTTCTAGCGCGTCTGAGGAACGACAGTCACCTGGCGAAGATAACCGAGCGGAGCCGAGCAGCGGTTGCGTGGGTACTCGCGCTAGAACACCTGGGGAGAGAGAGGAACGAGTCGCGGTACGTGCGTACCGCCGTAGGTGCACGTTTGTTATCGCGTCGTACGCGTCCTCTCGGTGCCGCCGGTACCTTTGTCCCCTGTCTGTGTACATTTCGAGCCTGAAGATCGGTTCCGAAGAGAGACGGGCCCTTCGAGGCTGGACCGATCGCGGCAAGTTCACCTTCGGCCCGTGGATGCCGCTCCAAGTCCGATATCTCCGACACGTGAGCGTTCACTTTTCTTACTTTCTACCGACGCGCCGCTCCAGCTGGCTGTCCGGTTCGCTGCCAGGCTACAGCTCAGCTCACGCAGCTACAGTTCCTTCGCCTTTGCAATTGGGTTACGTTCTCTTAGGCTGTCCAAGGTGTATCGGGTCTGTCCTCTAAAGGCTAGTCGAGACTGAAGGACAGTTTGCCTGTAGATAGAGGCAGAAGGTAGTTGAAGGATGGACGAGCTTTTGATCTTTGAACGACGACTTTGATGATAATCTTTGATGAATTTATCCTTCGCTGATCGCTGAATGCTTATCGAGGAACATCATTTGCAGTTAACCTTCTGCTAATATTATAGCTTTCCATAATTGTACAGCCTTCTGAGTCTTACTGCTCTTGTGATTACCTACGCTGTAAACCCTGGTAGCTACCTCTGTTACTGACACGACTGAAGATTCTAATTTACAGTAGACGAATGGTATTGCTCGGAGATTAGGGGATACAATGTTCGATGCAGTTCGCAGATAGAATTGTTCAATCTGGACTAGCCTCACGTCTGAATCAGAACGTAGGTCGCGTTGGCTCCTTCGGAGCTCGAGCTCATCGGGATCATCAATCCCGCGAGCTGACACTCCGGCCCAGCTCGCGCGCCGCCGCTGCCTGTTTTTCGTCGATCCCCTCGCGTGATTGATACTCGAATTTCGACGTGCAGCCCTGTCACGTTTATTTGATTAACACCGCTGCATAGTTTGCCGGGATTTTGCAGCTCGTGTTTTACGAGAGGAGAGTTTGAATTTGTTTAAACTGTTGATACACGTGGCGCAGTGTTCCCGGATTGGTCGGTTTTGTTTGCTACGGTTTTGTGTTGTTTTTTCGAAGGGCGGCTCGTGTTTTAGCGAACCACAGGGACGCGGGGTAGGGGAGCGTTGGCGAAGCAAACTGCGGCGGTGAGTGAGTCGGTGTGTATCGCTGGTCGGAAATGTGCAGTCACTCTGCGGCTTCATTCAAGATAAATTATAGCGATTGCATAAGATTGGACTCGTTCTGGGAGATAACAGTTGCAGTGGTTATTTCGGTGACAAACGTTGATCGCGTGTCGAAACAGAATCGAACGCTGACCGAATACTTTTGACAGTGCATGTAGAAACTAAGGTTTCAAATTTGAATTGCAGATTCTGAAGGAACTCCTCGTTCCGCGTATTCTATCTATTATAACGAATCACACAGAAAATAATAAGAAGCAAAACAAACCTTCCGCACTCGGGCCATGATTCCTCGTAGCTTCTAAATGTACCATCGATATTTCACGGGGAGGCGATGAATATTTATACTGGAAGATATCATCGATATTTCACCAGAAACCGATGAATATTTACAACGTAAAACATCATCGCGAAGGGATTGAGCAGCTTATCGCGAACGGTCGCGAGACACTGTACGTAATAACCTGACAAAAGTGATATTGGTTTTCGGCTGCGATAAGATAAGAACACCGAATTACTCTCAACGACGATTCCATTTCGACAAAGGAACACGAAGCACGGTTTCTTTCGAGGCGAAGTCGCCGCGAATTAATTGTAACTCGTTCCCCGAGACTCCGCCGAGGCATGACGGAGTCGGAGGCGGCACGACAATGGGAATTCGCCGCTTCCCGTCGGTCTTAGATGATATAACAGTGTAATTACGCTAAACCTCGTTTATTTCGTCGTATAATGCGCGTTATGTACAAGGCGGGCGAATGAAGTTCTCTGTTGTTATTATCGTTTCGGCTGCGGGACTCGGAGCGGCGGAGAATTCCTCGCAGGAATCTGGGCCAAGCGAACGTGTTTCGAAACAGGTTCCGAGCGGACCAGCTCCTGCCGTGACCCACTGAACGCGGAGTCATTGGTTGGCGCAGCGCGCTCGCGCGACCGGACAAGTAACCGTGCAAATTGGCCTGCCATAGATAAGTTTCTAATTTACCGTGGAAATTTGAATTTTGCTCCCTTGCGGTTCCCGAACGACTCATTATCGCGCATTTCTTATGCAAGCGTAGATATCCGCGTCGATGGTCGCTCGCGTGGGTGTGTACAGGGTGTCCCTTGAGTCGCGGTGCGAATTATTGTATAAATCATAAGGCGCAAGTTGCGGGTTTATGAATGATTGAAGCCCGGATCATCTTGTGACTCAAGATGAGACGGAAATTAAGTTGCTGTTGCGGATTATGTTGTAGATTATTAATGCGACTTGTATTCGATAGAAGCTCAGTGCTTGTTGGCGTTTATGTAGCGAATAAATAGTAATCTTGTCTATTAACTCAACAGATTCGTCTAGTTATATGTGTTACAGTAAATTTGACTAATCCGGCAGTTATAAATAACCCCCTGGAAATTACGCGTAATCACCAATAACATTGGAGAATGATTATACGTAATCAACGAGGGATTAGAACCTCCGCTTTATCATATTACCCGGAACATTATACGCTAGATTTATATTGGGATTCACAGGACACCCGGTACGTGACGTATACATCGTGCACCCGCTACTTTTTCCGTTCTAAATGGCTGAACACGATTACGACAGGCGAACGAACGACAGCTGTTCTTATCGGTGCGCAAACAATTAATTAAACCCTGACCGCGTCTTCGCTCACGTGAAATTTCCGATCTTCGGCCGTTGGTTCGATTCCGATTGCATCGTGTTTCGAAATTCTTTTCCCCCTTCGCCCCGTCCACACTGCGACTTCGATCTTTTTGTACAATATACAAAGGGTTAGCGAAAATTGCTCTGACCGAGCACGGGACGACGGGACAGCGCGTCGAAACGCGAGTTTCCATGTGAATTGCGCTCGCCGTGACTCTCTCTCTCCTCCCTTTCTCTCTCTCTGTCTCTCTAGTTTTTTTCTGTTTTCTGAAACTACACGGATCACCAACACGCCGATACATTCTTTGTCCCGCGGTTCGTTTTGTGTTGGTTTCCTGTTGCCACGAAGACAATCGGTCGCAATTTTCTCCCATTTCCCACTCGGCCATAATTTCGTGATTGTTGCAGCTTGCGGGGTACTTTGTTTTCGATCGACGTTTTGTTCGGGTCCCTGGTACTTGATCATTCGAATTTCGAACCACAATCAAAGTTTCGTTCGCCGCAGAACTCTTAACTTCGAAATCCGTCTAATGTCTATGTTCGAATATGAAGAGGTACTTGAACGTTAGCGTGCAATTTTGTGGAGTACCCGAACAAGAAATTCTAAGGTACCTAAATGAATATTTCATCTACAAAATTCTGGTACCGATGCATTACCAAATCAAGTACCTGAATTTTCCCGATAAAAATTAGGTACCCGAACGAGTACCTGAACGTTTAAGTTCGACGCGATCTAGTACCTGACTAGTCAAACCATAAATTCGAATTTCAAAGTACCTCGTTTTCTTTTCTCGCGAGGTACCTGAATTTCAACTTCAAAGTACCGGAATATTCAAACGCCAAGTTCCCGCGTACCCGAGTCGAGACTGCGAAGTCTTTGACCGTTCGAATTGCTGACTGCAATCGAATGCCAACGTTCAAACGCGAAAGCGCCAGCAGCGTTCCGCGTTCGCGGCGCGTCAAAGAATCTCCGGAGGGAGATTCCAACTTTTCCGCTCTTCCGTCCGCGCGGAGTACACCGGAAGACAGTTGTCCGACGTCGGCGTAATTATTCCGGCATCCAAACGACGCGGACATTTACATTTCAATCTCCGTCCGCGACGAACAGCCGTCCGCGAGGATTCAAATCGGCGACCGACAAGCCACCCTCACTCGCCTTCGCTGAAATCAAAAACCGTAAGACGCTCGGCCGCAGCCTTTCGCATCTAGAATCGCGGAGATTCATTTGAGAGCTTGATTATTCCCTTTTCCCTTTGAATCCAGTCACTGACGCTGGATCTACCGAGCAGTCGGATTGACCTTTCCGACTTCTGCGTGGAAACTGCGAGTTGTTGGACATTTTTGGAATTTCGAAACATAATAATGGATGTATGATAATTGAAACTGTAGAAGATGCGTGGAAACTGCGAGTTGTTGGAAATTTTTGGAATTTCGAAATATATAATAATGGATGTATGGTCATTGAAACTGTGGAAGATTGTGTTTGTAATGATGGAACCTGTAATGATAGAAAGTAACGATAGAAACTATAGAAGAATGAAAGCTATAACAATGGAAATTATAGAAGAATGTAAAATATAACAATAGAAACTATAGAAGAATGGAAGCTATGACAATAGAAACTGTAGAAGAATGTAAAATACAACAATAGAAACTATAAAAGAACGTCAACTATAATATAAAAGAACAAACTAAGAATAGAAGCTGTAACAGATAGTCCCTATAACAATAGAAGCAAAGAATCGCACAATAATTACAGACTTTCCGAAACTTCTGAAACAGTCTTATCAAAAATTCCTCCAAGTCGCCCCCAGCCAGTCTCTCATGGAATCTTAATTTCTCCAAAACAATTCCCCAGAGAAACTTAATTTACCTTTTCAACAGTTGCAACGTGTTGTTTCAACGTATTCGACAGTGGCATTGTTAATCCCAGTCGAGTTCCATTCGAAAGTTGAAAACTACCTTGGAAAACAGTGGCCGGCTCGAACGTTCGCCGTATAACGCCCGCTGAAATCCCACCCGCGATTCATCGCGGCTTAAGTTTTTATCTCGAGCTTTATCGCGAGCGTTTCCCCGACTTCCTCGCGAGACGGGCGAAGAAAAAAGGCGGAGGAAACGGCAAATTCGCGTAACATCAGTTTTTCAGTCCGTTAACGTTGCACGACCGCTCGTTACTCTTTACGTTCCGAGTAGTATATACACTATCCCGCCTCGCTTCCGTTGTTTTTATTTTTCGTCGCGTCCCCTGGCTTCTTTTTCCTTTTTTTTTAGTACGCGCGTCGAAGTTGTCGCGCGCGGATTACGAGATATCGTTGTCTCGTCTCCTCGCTGTCCGGCCGTTTCGTTAATTAAACAATTCTAATTGCGTTGCACGATGGCTTGCACTTTAAACAACCCGATTACGCTCCGTTAATAAATGATAGCCGGCCCAAGTGCTTTTCATAGCCCCGATGCAAATCCGATAAAACGATTACACGGAAACAGGCCGTGAACGGGGGACGCCGAAAATACGCGTGCGCGTGCGAAACGTCGCGTGTTTCCTCGCGAGCGCGCCAGAGGATCCATGGTCCAGTGTAAACTCAATTAATAATGACACTGCGTGGAACGCCGTGTCCGCGGCTGCTAGACACGTTCGCGAGTTATTGACATTTCGATTTACAATGCCGTAAAAACATGGCTCGCGCTCGGGAAAAGCTGCTCCGCTCGCGGGGAAACCGCGCGATTTTCGATCACAGCCGACCTCTGAACCGCGAGAATACTGGAGTCGTAAATTGGAATGATTCTTTTCACCTCAGATGTACGGGGAATGCGTCGAGTGCGACTCAGATACAGAAAAAACGCATAAAACGCAGCGTGTACCTATGAAACCATGCGGCGTAGGGATGGACTCGAATGTAAATTGTAGATTTTTGCAATTTTGGGAACGTTAGAATAATGTAGACTTATTGTTTTTCTTTGTATTAATCACTTGATCTATGATTTATTTCTTGACTATGATCGGTGCAAGTTATTAGCAATTTTTTAGGGAAAGAAATGTTTATGCTCATTGAATATCTACGTTTGCTACAGAGGTTAACGATTGATAATAGAACAGTAATATTTAACTTATACCTAACAAAAATAGATAACATTTATATTCATCAGATGCAATTGAAAATTTTCGTCACGAGTCTGACGCGATATTGTAGGTCAAGAAAGTGATCTTAACACTAGAACTGCCGAGCATTTAATACGATTAATATGTAATCCGTATCAAAATTGTAACAATAGATTATTGTCAGTTTTTTTTAGATATTCATTATAGTACTCAAATGAAACTGTTTATTTTCAAGATCATTTCAATTATTGAATGCTTTTAAGATATTAATAATTGCGAAACAAAAAGATCAAAACCAGTCATTTCGACTGGTACGGTACTTCTAGTGTTAATTCAGATTACCGTCGATTAGATTAGATCGTTCGATCATAGTTGATTTTAAAGCAACAGATTTACTAAACTCTCGACTGAAGGCGATCCCCTTGATCTCGGATACGTGACGAATGCATCGAATGCGACACAACTGCGGAAAGATGCATAAAATGCATCGTAAATGCACGAAACGTCGCCGTCTGTTGCTAGGTTCCTGATGTGTACTGGAGTAAAGAAGATTCTTCTAGTGGATCACCGATATGAACACTTTGATATCGCGACGCTAAAAATTCCGGGCTCGTACTTACGGGGCTGATGCTCGAGTGTAGTTCTACTTCCATGAATATTAATCTCCCGCGGACCCTGCACGCCGGTGAAAGTAGCAAAATTGATGGTCGTGCGACTTTCACGGTGCGTTTTTTCTGCCGCGGATGAAGATGCTGCGGGATTCTAGATAATGGGGTTATGGGAATCGAAATCTCGCGCAGGTGAACGGAGGAGTAGTATCACGGAGATGTACATACATACGTACATCCACTGGAATAAAAGATCGGGGTCAGCTGAATTCGAAAGTTCAGCAACACCAAACAAACGAGAAAGGAAGTTCATCCGAAAGTTACTTCAAATAAAAACACAATGGAGATTCGAAACGTTGAACCGGAAACACTGAAAATATCCAAGCACAGTTAAAAATCTCAAGCATTAACACTAGAACTACCAAGCATTTAATATGATTGATATGTAATCCCTGTAAAAATTGTAACAACAGATTATTCTCAGTTCGTTCAAACATTCGTTATAGTATTCAAGGGAAACTATTTATTTTCGTGATCATTTCGAATATTCAATGCTTTTAAGGTATCAATAGTTGCGAAACGGAGGAACTGAAACCAGTCATTTCGACTGGTACGGTAGTTCTAGTGTTAAACCTTAGCGCTTAACACTATTCCTACTGACACTCCACGTATACCTATTCCTACCGCGACCAGTCAAATGACTGGTCTTTAGCACAACTTATATTTTTTAATATAGAATGAAGATAATAGCCAATTCGACAGTATACAAATATAGTTTCTTTTATTTAGAAGTATATAATGTACATTTTATTCGTTTTCACCGCATTTTTTACAAATAGGTTTGTCGATTGTACATTTCCCACACATGTACTTTTTACATTTTAGACAGATTTTGTTAGGCTTATTGTTTGTGCAATATCTTATTTGGCATGGTTTCCGTTCGCGTGAACCTGTACTTGTATTTGTGACGGGTGTTGCTTGGTTTTCTTTCAATGGCAAGTTCTTCTGCCAATTGAAATAAAAATTCCTGCCTCGAAATTTCTTCTTCCGTGGATTCTTTATATAAAATCCATGCATTTATCCGGGCTAAATCTAGGATATTGCAAAATACCTGTAAAGGCCATCTCCGACATTTAGATTTTACCGATTTTACCGAGCGAGAACTGTAAACACTTGGGAGTACCGTAAAGCAGTCCTTGAAAGGCACTTTTTGTCTCAAATCATGCCACAACTGCATTACCTTTCGTTTGTAACGACTTTATAGTTTCGGAATTGAGTTTTTGAGTGAATACTATTACAGAAAGATATAAATCGTTCTACCGGTCAAATGACCAGTCGTGGTAGGTAAGACAGGCTACAAACTTTTCTCAGAAAATAAACAATAAAGAAAGGTGTGAATATTGAAAAATGTTTTATACATATATTTTAGGAAAAGTCGTGAAGTATAAAGGCGATTCGATTACGTCGTCTATAGGAAATTCTAATCGAAATTTTAAAAACAGTCATTTGACAATATCGAAAAATTCAAACTCTTCAACACAAACTTCCAAAAATTCAAACTCAAACATCCCAAGTACGAATGTTCATCATATTAAAACAACAAGCAGTTACTTACTCATCATAAAAAGAAGCCGTTATTTTCATAAAAATACGTGCCGATTCTCCGCAGGTAAATTACTGCCTATGCCAATTACGTCAGCAATTAACAATGATCAGTAGCTAACTGGTTGGAGCGAGTTGCACAATTCCTAACGACATTGGCGAACAAGTTTAACGCTTGTTCTGGGAACCGGTTGTTCCTCAGGGTCGAATTCGCGGATTGGGCAACTCGTCTGCGTGAAAGTTGCCAAGGTTGGGATAAAGCAGAGGTCCCTGGGAGCCGACGCGACTCGCGCGTACGCGTGCACGTCCGTGCATTGTTCCCCGCGACGAGGAGCACAGGGAAAAGTTTTCAGCGACTAATGGCACGCGATCGTTACGCACACGCGCGCGTTTTAATCTTACAATCGATGGCTGACATTAGCGAGTCCTTCCTCTCGCGAATTTATTAGCGTGCGCAAGCAACGCTCGGATTTCCCAGCCGGATATTCCCGGTATTAGCATCCCATCATTTTTCTCGCGAATAATCCGCGTTCACTCGCTATCTATTAACTCTTTATGTTCGGGATCGTGTCGTTCTTGTTTATTACCGTTATCTTTATTTCAGCTAACGCGCGAGATCAGTGTAAACGGTTTACAGAATCGTGTGCAGTTGGGAGAGCACTTGATGACTGATCGATCAGATTTTGTCTGTGCTTATTTTATTTTTCATGCTTATTTGTTACTCGTTATTAGGGTTATAGGTAATCGCTGAGAAATATAATTAACACGTTGAGTGCTGCATGATTTGCCGAGACAAATATAGAAAATGAAAGTAATGTAATATGAACTTATGTAATGGGATTACGTTATTATTGTGGGTTTGAATTGTTGAAAGTCGGTGCATTAAGTGGTATTACTTGTAATATAGGAAAGTTTTCAAATAATAGATTAATCGAATGAATTGTAGTAATTCGATTTGTTTGGGGTCACCGGTGACCTCCATGGCGTCCAACGTGTTAAATGAACAATGATATAAAGAATATAGTGTGTCGTTTCGCTGGACATTAAGATATCTTCCAGGAGTGGATATAGTTGGAGATATTGTATAGTTGATTGAGATTTTGGATAATTTAAATTTGTTTTGGTTGTTAGAAGAGAATGTTTTGAATTTATTTGAGGAGGAGATTAGTGATATTTTACGAAAGTGTTTCACTTTGTTTGTTGGGGATCGAAGGTGTAAATGAATCGGAGATTTTCGAAAGCGTATAGATCGACGTTGATAAAACAATCACAATGCCGCGTTTTACAATCAGTTGTGTTGCGTATAATGGCGAGCTGCACAATGTCGGACCAGTTAATTAGTAGTAGCAAATTGGTTCCGGATCACGTTCTAATTACTACGAACTGTGGGAATATTAATTTGGAATGATGAGCGATTAAATATCATTCAACAATGTGGATAATTGATAGCGATGCGATCGTAGGTTGGAAGTTACTGAAGATTTAATCACGCGTGGTTATCCTAAACTCTGCATACTTAATGAGGCGCCTTCTAATTATGAGGAAAGATTAAGAGTTAGTTAAATTTCTGGATGTCGGTGTTTTAGTCTGCATTTTAATGAATTCTTTCGATTCGAAGAATAGCACTATATACGATCACCTGTGATTATTGCAAACGTTAATTCTCTCGAAACAAAATCTCTAAACCATTAAAAATTTCAAATACATCTCGTCGAGGAATCATTACACTAAATCAAATTCCATTCAAGTTATAATAAACTTCTTAAAACAAAACCCCTAAATTATTAAAATTCTCAAGTAAATCAAATCAAATCCCACTCAAATTATAATAAACATCAAGCATCAATATCGTCCAGCCCAAAATCACACACGATCACTCCAAACTCCAATGTTCTCAAAACAAACAAAGCCGTTAAATCATAAAAATCCTCAGCTAAATCTCGTCCAAGAATCATCGCGGCGAATGAAATCTCCCTCGAATTATAATAAATCTCAGGCATCGATGCTTCATTCCGCATTCCAGCGAGTTCCCATCCGATTCCCGAAGTGTCGGCCGAGAAGCCGGCGCATTACGTGATTTTCTAATGAGATTGTTTGAGCCGGTTCATTCCCCTTTAACTCGGTCACGGATCGAATATGATTTTCGACGAGTCCCTTCCGCTCGGCGGGGACCGTCGCCGTTATTAGTATCCGTGACTGGAACGCATTCGAAACCAATTACCAATTGCGCGGGAAGGGAAGGGGCGGAGGGAGAACGCGGCAGCGCCGAAACTTGCACAATGCGCCGGTTGAACGACCCGGTTCGCTTCGGCGTGAAAGGGGCATTAATCTCCGAAAGGGTGAGCGCATCTCTCCGCATCTTCGCTCGCTTCGCTGGCTTTCACCGAGGAAGATAGGCGCGGGCCACTTAATTGCGTCCTTTCTCTTCCCGTGACCGAATACTGCGCGCCTACTTAATACGTTCTTTTCACTCTCGGAAATCGCGATGGGTCAATTTAGACCTGGATTTTTGGCAACTCCGAATAAATGTAAATTCGAGTGTAATGCTTGTCAATTTTGAGGTATTGTTTGTGTGAAATATGTTCTATTGTTGTTATCATCTATTGTAATATTATTGCTATGTTCTATAATTATTCTGTTATATTAATCGTAGCGATTAATGTCAAGTTTCAAGAATTCTTTGTGTAAAATATTTTCTATTATTGCTATAATCTATTATAATATTATTGCTATGTTCTATAATTATTCTATTATATTAATCGTAGCGATTAATGTCGATTTTCAAGAACTCTTTCATCATCTATTAATACGTTCTTCTATTGCTATAATCTATTATAATATTCTATAATTATTCTATTATATTAATCCTAGCGATTAATGTGTGTTTTACACTGATCACCGCCGTATCATTTGTGCAAAAGTTCTGTATCGATTATTGCAATACTACGTAATGTGCGAGGCGAACGTTTCCTACTTATATACCATGCAATTTATCGATATTTGTATAATCCGAGATTTACTTAATTCTACGGGTACTTTATTACTTGGATTCAGTTATTATAGGCGGAAGAATAGTACAAACAGCATGTTTCGCATTCCGCAGATGGCATTTCGCATGGGAATCGCTAAACTTTCGTTTTTTGCGGTTGCCATTTCGCATGGGACTCACTAAACTTTCGTTTTTTTTGCGAGGTTAGCTTAAGAAGATTGAAACTGATGTAAGAACCGTAGAAAGCGTTGAATAACACTTATCCAATGCTTCCTCTCGTTATCTTTCGCTGGAACAAGGAAGTACTTACTCCGAGATCCCGACTTTCTAATCGTCCGACTCTACAAACTCCTGATCTCCCGATGCAGTAATGACTAAATCATTGACCATGAAACATATAAAGAAATACGGAAGTGAAAGGTTCCGAGGCACTCAGTAAATCATCGTAGAAGTCCGAAAATTCATTTCGAACGAACTCCTAAGTGAACTCGGGATTTTGAAACGTACGAATGGCGAAATGGGGCTTCTATAGAATTCGAATCTGGAATTCCTCGATATTCCAGTGTTTTCGCATGTATTTATAGCTCGTGAATACGCGGCAGGGTATAATTCTAGTAACTATATAATTATTACGTAATTGGGAATATTTTAATGAAATTCATTTGTAGTTGCCTCGCAGAAACGCGCCGTCTCGGCTCGTAATTTCTACAATTCCGAGAGTCCAATTAAAATTCTGTAATTACGGTGACTCCCGCGTTCATTTATAATGATGTGCCGCGTATCTCGCGGATTACTACTTACTTTCTCCCCTTTAACCCCTGGCGGCCCCACCTGTCCCTGCGCAACACTCGCGAACAGCGCAGCGTTCCTTTTTCGTCCCGAAGGGAAACGCAGAATAGTGGTTGCGCCCGTTCGTTCCAATATTTCTTATTTTTTGCCGGTCGCATTGTACGGACGGCCATTCTTCGGCCCATAAATTGTTAGAATAGAATATACGGCATGGAATAAATAAATAATGGGGAGAAATGGACTGGGTTACCGTTTTGCCATTTTTTCCTTTCCCGGCTTTTTTTTCGTTCGAAAATAAGAAGACAAACTGCGAATCAATACGGGTTGATGGCGCCATGTTTCTTTCATACACTAAATGAAGAGTTATTTATTCTTCCCCGCGACGGCAACGGTCATTCATATTCTCCGAAAAGATGATTAATCCTTGATTAATCTTGATTGGTTTGCGAATATCGAAATCGTTTATTTGTTTCATCGATGCATCCTTGACGTGTTCTACATATTTTTAGATTTTATGTTTTGGAGTTGCGACTTGGAAGTAGCTGACGTTTGAACCGGGTTAATTATATCAGACTTTGACATATCTGAATTCGAGGTTCCAACTTTGAATTATTTGGAACTTTGAATCATCTAAATTAATGATTTACCCTCTGATTAATTTGAAACTTTGAAATATCTAAATTCGGGATTCCAACTTTGAATTATTTGGAACTTTGAATCATCTAAATTCACAATTTACCGTCTGATTGATTTGAAACTTTGAAAAATCTGAATTCGAGGTTCAGACTTTGAATTATTTGTAACTTTGAATCACCCAAATTAACAATTTACCCTTTAATTCATTTGAAACTTCGAAACATCTGAATTCCAAATTCTAACTTTGAATTATTTGAAACATTGAATCACCCAAATTAACAATTTACCCTCTAATTCATTTGAAACTTCGAAACCTCTGAATTCGAAATTTCAACGTTGAATCGCCTAAACTCACAACTTCCCCTCTAATTAACTTGCAACCTCGAATCACCCGAATTAAAAATTCCCGTTCCGAATTATTCGAAACATCAAAGTTCCGAAGCAAAAAGTTGCACTTGCAATTTATCTGAAGCTCCCAAGTCCTAAACTCGCAGTCTGTCGCCAAAAATAAATCTCCGGCCATAAAAGTCGGCGAGCGGCCGCTGAAAGTCCTGACGATCGGTGCCCGCGTAAATCAGAAAAAATGCCCGGAACCACTTTAAAGACGTCGCCGGAGAAACCTGGGACCGGGTGCACGTCCGTCGACGCTCGTATCGACCGGTTAACGGACGATTTTCTTGAGGGATTCGACCGGCGAAGGCGTAACAGGACGGCGGGGTGCGGTAGTTTCATCAATTCAGATAAATGAAATTACGTCGGGTACGTCGTCGTCCTTCGTCCCACGGTCCTCGGCAGCCTGTGTTCCGTGGCCGCACCCGTGAATCAAGTCCACTCGACGACCGTGGCCACTTTTCTCGTCCCTTCGAGGCTTTTTAAGTCCGTCCGCGTATTAAAATAAAGATCCAACGCAGGAAAGAGACAGTCCCTCGATGTAACAACTGGGAATCGTTTTAAATACGTTCGGGGGAACGCTAAGTGGTGGGATTAACCCCTTGCCATGACGAGTGACACTCGTGATGAAGGTTTCTAGATTAATTTAACAAAACTGAATATTGTTCATTTCCCACGGATCAAAGCAAAAAACTATTTTGCTATTATCAGTGTATTATTTTCAGTATATTATTAAACTAAAAATTCGGTAATTAGACGACATCGGTGCATAATACATTAACACGTTGTATGCATAATACATGAAATCGAATTACTGTAATTCAATCAATTAAACGACGATTATTTAAAAATATTTCTATATTATAAATAATGCTACCTAATGTAGTGTTCGGCTAGATAAATTTGCAATAATAATGCAATTCAATCAAATGATTTAACCCTTTGCAGTCGGAAGCTTCTCACTAGAAACATTCGACACTTTCCAATGAGACATAGAGGACACTATTTGAAACGAATTAATGAGAAAACATACGTCAATTAAGAAACGAAGCTATTTTATATAAATATTTCACGTATTGATGCATTATGCAAAACTTAATATTATATATAACACTTTGCAATTTTGTTATATCAAATCAAATGATGTCTAAGAGTCACCTCTTGAGTGCAAAGAGTTAATATTATATTTTTTCCATTCTGTGTATTTTGCTCTATGAACTTGTGCTGCGTTCAACGTGTTAACATATTCGAATGCTCATAAATCTCGTTAAAAAACGTTCACCGAGTACACTAAAATACACATATCTAACACTTCATCCGCCTAAATCTCCGTACATTACATTCTATTTCAATCTAACGTATCTGTCTATCGAAAAGTTCCCAGCTATTTCCAATAACCGTCTCCAGCATCAATAATAAATGTCGAACTCCTCGTAAAAGAAAAGAATCTAAAACGGAGCCGGCCATAAAGAAAGAATCCCAAGTACCAGCATTAACGTAACTGTAAACGCGATTGGGTCCGAGGGGACCCGGCCACGGTAACAGGGTCAAGTGTCTGCTAGCTGGGGACAACGTATGAGACGTCCGACGAAAGGATCAAAATTTTCCCGTGTTATACGGCCGCGTCAAACGTGAAGTGTCCTTCGAAAATAATTATTTCGCTAAATGAAATTCCGCTACGCGCCCCCGCGCCCCCGTTTCATCCCGCCCCTATAATAGGCTATGTCGTGAATGGATGACTCCACGGGGAGGCAAATTTAATTTTGATAAAAGAGGCTTATAACGAGTGGGCCGCCCGCGCGCGCGCGAGCGCACGCTCGCGTCGCCGAGGATCGTTCGGCTAAGGGCCGTTAAGGGTGCACGGGGCTGTTACTTTTCTCGGAATATGGAATCCAAGGGCGAGAGATAAGACTCCGCTGATATTACCTCACGCCTCGGCCATATATTCCTTATCGCTGCGACGGATTGGCTCGCGAAGCCTCGGTTACTTGCTTGTAAGGAGGTCTGCTTGGCCCACGTTCGTCTCTTTAGAGGATAATGATTTGTAGTTTTTGTTTGTAATGGATATAGATCGTTCGCTGGTTACTTGGAATCGTTTCTTTGTTTGATACTGTGGCTGAATTTAAGAGTAGATGGATTTCATTTGACGTTGTTGATGGCTCTTGGCATCTTCGATGTGTTCAACTGTGTATTTGGGGATTGGTGTAGTTTTATCGTGTTGCCTAATTTCTTAGTTTTATATTTGTGGAAGAGTATTGGTATTTGAGATTGAAAGATTGAAGGAAAACTGATACTAGTAGTTGAAACATATGTTTGAGTGTTTAGATGATTCAGAACGAGGTATTGAATGTTGAATCACTGTATCTATAAGTAATTTGTGATGTTGGGATTGGTGTAGTTTTATCGTGTTGCCTAATTTCTTAGTTTTATATTTGTGGAAGAGTATTGGTATTTGAGATTGAAATACCAGTTGGCAGTTGAAACATATGCTTGAGTGTTCAAATGATTCAGAACGAGGTATGAACGTTGAATCACAATATTTATAAGTAGTCACGTCAATTTGATCGATCGATTCTTTAATACATCACGTTTAATTTCAAAGTTATTCAATACTTGATTGATTAGTAAACTCAGGTACCGAAAACTCGCAAACGATCAACATCTCAACTCACGAAATACCTAAAGCATCAAACTCAAAGTTTCAACTGCATTGCAAGGCAAAACAATCGCAAGAGCGTGCAACATTAATCAATCACTGCCACTCTGCAGTAGTACTTTCGCTTCCGTAATACCGCGAGCAGAAAGGACAAAGCGTGTAGATCCGGGGGTCCTCCGTTCATCGCAATGAATCATCGACGTGGCCGGTATTATAGTAATTTTTAGGTCGCGCGCGTTAGGAAGGAGGGCTGAAGGATCGTTCGGGAATTTACGAGTGCCCGAGGAAAATGAAATTGTGCCGGGCCGCTTAGGTGTGCTCGCCGGCCCGGAAACCACGTTGTAATAAAAGGTACAATAAAACCGGGCCGCGCGAGCGCGAGCACGGTCCTCAGAAATCTCTCGGCCCAGCGGTCCCTCCGCTGGATACCATCGGCAGCGTGTTCCTCCCGCGGCAAAAATTCCGCCTTCCTCCGCCCTCCGGATATAATGTAATCGTCGGAGAGGAACGCGTCCTAGGTGCCCTCGCCCTAGGCTCTCGCTATCGATCTCTCGATTCGCCACCGATAATTGAAAAGTTCACGCCTTGCTCTCTTGAGAAGATCCCGGAGGAAGCCTGCTCAATATCTTAATCCTTGGGAAATTTTTCTTGGAGACATCTTTTCCTGGGAATTCTCGATTGTTTTTTGGTCATTGTTGTAGAGGGCTGCGAAAGATTTCGTTGATGGTCTTCGATATTTTAAATTTTTATACTATTATCGTTATATTATTATATTATTATATTGTTATATTGTTATATTATTATATTATTATATTATTATATCACTATAATACTATATTATTATATTACTATGTTATTATATTACTATATTACTATATTACTATATTACTATTTTACTATATTACTATGTTACTATATTACTATATTACTATATTGTTGTATCATCACTTATTATATCACTAGGTTTACGGAACGCGTCAAATTGACGCATATCGGATTTTAGAAATATTATTTTGTAAATGTTTACGCCGATTTTGATTGATGCGATCACACTGACATGTGCCCCAATTACCTACTATCAAATCTCCAGTTTCCACAATCTAAATAAACGAGGAATAATACAATGAAGTGTACAATAAATGCCCGTAAACCTAGTGATATTATTGAATTATTAGATTATTATATAACTACATTCTTATACCACTACATTACTACATTATCACATTCCACAACCACAGATTCACCAAAACCCTCAACGCGACACACGAAATCACCGTGTCATTCACAAAACAATATCCCAATCGCCGAAAGCACAACATTAAACACGTCATTAAACACTCCTCGGTTAATTCGCAAGACAGACCCATTGACACGTTCAAGACCCTCCCCGGCCAACGTTAAAATTCGGAAAACCGCGACCGTCCTCGCCGGAAACCGCGGTGTCGCTGGCGCCATTCGAATCGCGCCCCTCGTATTCGAGGTTGATCGCGCGTGGCGAGCTTAAGGCCGCTTTCACACGACGCGGTTGAAATTTAATGACCGGGAACCTGGCGAGTCGAAATGGAAATCGAGGCGATCGAAAGCGTTAGCGGGACACCGCGCCGCTTCCGCCCCCCGCTTCCCACCCTCGTCCCATTGTCATTTAAATCTGCGGATTATCCGACAACGGTACCGCGTTTTCGAGTACATCTTTACGAGCCGCCCCCGCCCCTGCTTACCTGTCGAATAATTAATGTATTTCGACGCGGCGTCCTTTGTTTGATCACCACGGACCGACACCGCTAAAATGGAGGACAAAGCTGATAGAGACGGAGAGATAGAGGGAACCGTAAGGGAAACAGCTTGTAGATCATGAATTTTATACGGTTATTACTTCCGCCTTCTAATAACCGTTAAAACGGAAGCTTCGGGGAACGTGCTGCCTGATTTTTATCGTGTTTCGAGTGTTCAGTCTATAACAGACTCTGAGATATTCACTCTTTGATAATGGTATCAGCGGATCGACCGATGAAATTGTTTGCACGAAGATACACGGGTTACCATGGCTTTCTCCCCTAGTTTTACATTATGCCTGTTGAACGGCGCCTAGAGGCTTCTTTGCCTTTCCTCGTTTGTTCGTAATTATGTCGGAAAGTTTAATTATTTTATTTTTCTGCCTCGTGGTTCTTGATATCGCGTGCAGGGCGCGGGAGAACGGTTGAAAAAGTTTGTTTCCCGTGCTTTAAACTTGTTGCGGATTTTATTACGCCTTGTTACGTGTATTTTAGCGACTTCGTTCTTCTTCCCGGTGAAATTTACTTCATTCCATGGGGTAACGTGATTTTTATCTTCGTTAGTGTTAGGATTATTATGTCGTACGTAATCTTTCGCGCGTCCCGCGAAGATTACTGTTGAGTAATTGGAAAACTCTGCGGAGTATAAGAAAAATCTGTCCATATTTACATTCCCACTTTTGCCGAAGAAAATTCTACCTTTCGAGAAGGGAATTTTAACGAGTTCCTCGAGACCCCTTGAAATCTTCATTTCCTCGTTTCTTGGGAAAACAGCTGAAAGATCCCTTCGCAGTCCGCGAATGCATGAATGAGGTTCTCATCAGGCGAGCTGAACGTCGCGTTAAAATCACTCGGAATGTAAACAGGAAGGGTAGTGGATGCAAAGGGAATCGATGGGGCATCAAGGGAAACGGCGAACGGTGCTCTGTGACAAAAACCGACAGTGAGATACAGGATATCACGGCAGGAGAAATAATTTGTCTCATTACGGCTAATTATCGCTGCTCGAGCTAATGAAGACAGGTTACTGGAAGTGGATTTAGGTTTTTATGGAAATAAAGTTTGATGTTCTTTAATGATTCGTTAGAATTTGATTAATCCTTGTTTTCCGAACGTGCATTAAATGAATAATCAGAAATTAACGGTGGATTCAATATGAATGCTCAGCTATTAAGTGCATAATAGGTTGAGCATTTATTCGATGAAATATAAATTTGAGTTAAATAATTGCTCCAGGATTAAATATGAAATAGATTATATTGTGGCATACTAAAATCTGTAGAAGCACAATAGAATTATCTTCGTTATTCTAATATTATTATCCGCGATGACGAAGCAATATATAATGTTAACTTTTTGGATTCGAGAGGTGACTCTCACTCACCATTTCATTTGATATAACAAAGTTATAAAATCTTATATATAATATTGCATTTTGTATAATGCATCAATACGTGAAATATTGAAACAAAATATCTTATCAACTTGGTTTCAAGGAATGTCTATATCTCGTCGGAAAACATTAAGTATATCCAGCGAAGAAGTTTCGGCTGCGAAGGGTTAACAAATTCGCGAATGCTATCGCCAAAAACCCTGACGAAATATCTGCCTTTCTACGAAAGCGACGAGTGTCCGACACTTTCAAAGCCCCGGCAACACAACTTTGTCCCTAATCAAACACAGGACACCTATCTCACGGCTCAGTAAGCCCGATGGTCCGTACCCTATCGGTCATGATCCAGTCCGGCGCAGTTGGCCGACGAGGATTGTCATGGAACACAGCGCAAACAGAAGTAGCGAGTAAACCGCGTCGGTTTCGATAACGGTGAAACAACAACGCGACCGTGTCATAAGCCGGTGTGTCCCCTACGTGTGTACCTGTCTTCAGCAACGCCCGACTTCGACAGTTGCTTGGTTAACGGTGATCTCGAACGTTATTGGGACCCACAACAGAATAGGACTCTACGGTACCATAACTATGAAAAAAAATATTATTTCTCTTGCACCAAAAGTGTCATGAAGTTTCTCGAAGTTTCGCAACATTAATTATACTAGTAAGAATGAGGAATATAAACTATCAACAATGATAATAGTAGTAGCAGTAATTACATTAATATTAATACTATTATTTCTCTTGCGCCAAAAATGTTATTGAGTTTGTTAAAGTTTCTCAATAATAATAATACTAGTAAGAATGACGAATATAAATTATGAACAATAATAATACTAATAGCAGTAATTACAGTAATAATAACACTATTATTTCCCTTACCTCAAAAATGTCATAAAATTTCACAAAGTTTCTCAACATTAATAATAGTAGTAAAAATGACAAATATAAACTATGAACAATGACAATAGTAGTAGCAGTAATTACAGTAATGTTAATACTATTATTTCTCTTGCCCCAAAAATGTTATTCAGTTTGTCAAAATTTCTCAACGTTAATAATACCAGTAAGAATGATTATCAACGATAACAGTAATAGCAGTAATTACAATAATACTAACATTATTATTTCTCTTGCCTCAAAAATATCATGAAGTTTCTCAAAGTTTCTCAACATTAATAGTACCAGTAAGAATAACAATATATCCGACCTGATAATTCTACTGTTAACACGTTGACTGCCATTGGGGCCGATGAACGGAGCATCTAAACTACAAGAAAATAAATTATCCAAATTACAATAACGTAACATCAGTATTACTATACAATAACTAAAAAGCAATAATTAATAATTCTTCCTTTCAACCTTCGCCACGGAAAAAATAAGCAATACATAAACCACTGATGTTTTCTGTAGCAGTCAACGTGTTAAACGATAATATTTCCTGTCTAAAAGTTCGAAACTCAGTTTCACCAAACTAGAAAGATTCGAATTAACCATAGATTTCACGCAACTGTTGCAGGACCTGATGACGAAGAACAAGCAAAGGAACTGGCGGCGTTTGCTCACCGGTGGCTTGATCATCGCCGTCGTGCTCGGCTTGGTCGTCACTGCGACGATTCTTTTAACCGGAAGCCCGGACTCCTCCGGCACGAGGACGCCAGCCGCACCTGGCATCTCCCTTGAAGAATGGCTCGCCGGCTCGTTATCCCCGAAGAGCTTCAACGGCACGTGGATCAGCGGTAAATATCATATATTTCTCTCTTTCTGCGGCCACTAACTACCTCTTACGCTGATAGAATTACGATCTCGGCCGATCTTTCTCGTTTCCTTCGAGAAACTCTGGTAACAGACACGACTGTTTATTCGCTTCGGGATTCCTTCCTATCGAATTTCCCATAGATTCTTCGCTGTTAAAGTTTTTATTAATAATAGAAGCATTCAGGCGTTTTAATGACTTACCATCAAGTAAGTTCGACGTAAAATAAAATGAAATCCTTCCATAGAAACATTTTCTATGTTCAAATTTTGACAGTAACTGAAGCTCCATTAGCTTGTCTATAAGTGCTCCATATATTCTCATTTTACGTAATATGTAGGAGAAAGAATTTTATTTAAAACAGTATAATTATTTCGCGACAACTCACAATAAAACAATCCACAAATCAAACGCACACACTATTTATACACTCAGATGCTCTTGTCTCACTCGCACACTTTCTAGAACATTCTTTCATTACCATGCATTAACTTCAAAGGGGAACTGAGTTGCACGAGATTCGTAAATTATATTATATAACATGGAGTTAATAATTGGAGCTTTAATTCAGTTATACAGGACTCTGATTTATTAGGAGTATGGGGAAATTGCGATGGATATTTAATAACAAAATAAACGATGTTAAGTTTTGGGGTGGAAAGAGGTTTGGTTAGTTTTTGGTTTTTAGTGATTGCATTGTGATGTTTCAATGAATACATGTTAATTGATCGAGTTTCGTTTACTATAACTTGTGAGCATCTATGAATTTTAGTGATTCCTTGAAATTTCGGAATTTTTATAGAAAATGACGTATATTTGGAATATTCTGAATTCATAAAAACGAACATTATTAACATAAAAATCAATACAGAGAAAATCAATTTAGAATATTCCAATGCTTTGAACATTCATTCAAAATGCGCTCACACACAGTCGCGTCATTCATCTATTGCACACACATTCATCACTCATCAATATATCTATCCTCACACTCAAATACATCCATTACCACAAATATAAGCTTCCCTTTAAATGATACCTAACTACAACATTATAAAATATATTATTCAGTAAAAGATACAATATTCGAATTATTTCCAATATATTCAGTATTTACAAAAACCTTCAGTCTCCGTCCACCATCTCTACATTCGAAATTTCTACCAAAGCTTCTGTCACGTGACCATTCACAAAATATTCTTCACTCGAGAACGACAAAAGGAAAGTATTGGCGTTAGTCTCGCTCACGGTAAAACTCCGGATCGTCCCCGTAATTCGACGTTCCTTAACGTTTCCGGCGGCAGTGGCCCGAGCCGTTTCTCGACGAGTCTCGGATTTCACGGTAGTTTCGGGGGTAAACAGTTTGAAAACTGATACGATTCCGAACTGGGCGGCACAATCGCCTCGAAATTCAAAGGGAAAACTTGCGAGTGAGCCGCGCGCCGCGGCCAGACGCAATTAATTCTCGAAATGGCATCTTTGTTTCACGAACAAACGCGTCGCGCGGCCGCCGAGCGAAAGTGACGCTCCCGGGGCGGAAGGGGCGGGCTCGAATAGTTTCGGGCCGGGTTTCCGCGCGAACGTTCGGGGGAAGCTCGAATTTACATTGGAGAAGTCGGCCGCGATAAATCCGGATCCGGTAATCCGGGAACGAATCTGATCCACGCCGGAATCTTCTAATCTTAACCTGTTAACCGAGCTCGGCGAGTCCTGTCGTCAGTTTTATTCGCCGTATCTCCGGCTGTTCTACTTGTTTCCTCGTTCATTTGCTGGGGGATTGTTGCGTTCCGTGCTACTGAAATACTCGCTGCATCGTTAATTATGTTTATGTTGGTTTCACTTCGAGTACGTTCCTCGAATATCGAAGCGAACGGAGATTCTAAGGTTGCCGTGTTCTATTAAGCTTTCGCACTTGGTAGTTTTCCACTAGAATTATTTTAACCCTTTGCACTCGGAAGCTTCTCACTAGAAACATTCGATACGTTCCGTTGAAACATAGAAGGCATTTGAAACGAACTAATGAGGAAACATATGTCAATTAAGAAACAAAGATATTTTGTAGAAATATTTCACATGCAGGTGCATTATGCAGAAGTTAATGTTATATATGACATTTTGGAATTTTGTCATATGAAACTAAATGGTGAGAGTCACCTCTCGAGTGCAAAGAGTTAATAGTTTCTAATGAGATGAAGACGATATTGTGTGAAACTAACTCGACTTTCATTTGAATATTTCTCAAATTGATGCATTATACGAGATATAATATGAAGTATCAAATTTTATAGTAACTAACCCTCGGAAGTTTTTCACTAGAAATATTTTAATACTTTCTAGTGAGATAAAGACGATATTTCGTGAAACTAACTCGAGAATTCACATGTATATTGGAGAACAATGCTATTTCATTTCAGTATTTCTCAAATTGATGCATTATACGAGGTATAATATGAAATATCAAATTTTCTTGTTTTACTGTATGAAATCAAGTGAGTGAGTTACCTCTCGAGTGCAAAGGATTAAACCGTGATATTGTTTATATTATTATATTATTATGTTTATGTTCATTTGGAATAATTTTAATGAATGCCGAGTTGCGGAGTTTGAATGGGAAATTTATTGTATTAACATTGGGATGATTAACTCTTTGCTGACGAAGATTCTTCGAATCACACGAAACCTTCAACATATGAGGCTAAATTATATATCAATTGCTTAATTAATAGAAAAAAGGAAAACTACGTACTGATCTCTTGCTGTTCGACTAATTAGATTATTTATCCACGGCTCAGTCTTCCAAATCTGAACATTTCATTCGGAGAAGCGTGGAGTCAGATTTCTTATTTCTTCGTTTATTGTTGTTAAATCGAGGATCGCAAGGAATAGTCTTCATTTCCAAGTAATTTCTCCGTCAGAAGGATTTCACGTTGACGGAGGAATCACGGCGAACCATCAATTTCTAATCGGCTCCTTAAAGTGCTCTTATCTCGACAGGAAAATTCATTTCAACGGTGTTTCCCTTCGATGAAATTCTACGTTGCAGACCGCGAAATAGGTAATAAAGACGGCGCGATGCGAGTAACACGTGCCAAGGGGTTTCCCCGTATATTCTTGGAGATTTTTACATTTTCTTCGAACAGAATAGGTGTCCTATTACTCTGACGGTCGTACGGTAAAACGACTTAAGTTATATTGTCGTAAACTTTACGCGTCTGTCCTCTGTAACTCGGATATTACAAGTAGAATGCGTGTCTCTATAAAAAAATAAACATGCCGAATAAAGGCGCAACGGTAAACACATTTACCGCGTGGAACAAACAACCGATTTGCATCCATGACGCTCCATTCAAGCGACTTCTATTCTAAACAATACTCGTGGAACTATTTTTTTATTTAATTACCTCTATATTTCCATTATAAAGTCTTCTTCCTCAAAACAGGAGATCCACCGAAATAAGAACAAAAAATTTCAATTGTGAACACAATGCAAACTATGCTTCCCATCTATCGTATCGCATAGAAATCTCCCAAATAATCATTAAATCATTACCTCTCTACATGTCCATTACACAAACTTTATCCTCACAAAAAGGAGATCCACTGAAATAACAACAAAAATTTCAACTCTGAACACAATGTAAAATATCCAACTCATCTATCGTATTGAATAAAAATATCCAAACCAGTTATTAACCCTTTGCACTCGAGAGGCGCCTTCCAGTCGCCATTTGACTTGACCCAAGAAAATTGTAAAATTGAAAATTCAATATTAAATTTTATATAATGTACGAACACATGGAACATCGAAACAAAATAGTCACTTAATTTATGCAAGATATTTCTTTATGTTAATTGCAAAAAATATCATTGACATTTCATCAGAAAATAATGAATATTTATTGAGAAAAATATTCTCGAGGGCAAAGAGTTAAATCATCACCTCTCTATATTTTCATTGCACAATCTCCGCCCTCAAAAAAGAAGATCCACCGAAATAACAACGAAGAATATCAACTCTGACCACAACGCAAAATATGCAACTCATCTATAATGCATAATAATCTCCCAAATAATCATTAAATTACCAATCATCGATAAACGTAGTATTAGAATATCCTCTTAACCTCTTGTGCTGGAAAGACGTGCCACGTCGAGTCGTTTCTGTTTCAAAATGGTCACCGATGTCTTCTACACATTGATAATCTCGTTGCATTACACACATTAGATTATTCCGAAATGTATCACTCTATACAAAATGATAAACGAAATTAACATCCACATCCGAGTAAAATAGGTAAAAGCAAAATTCATCGCGCGAGACTTCGTCAAACCTCTAAATTCATTTCGCAAGTGGTTAATTTCCATTTTCTACAACTTTCGTCCCCAAACGAAGTTCTCGCGAAACAAGCAAAAACCAAAAGCAAAGCTCAAACGTTAAACGCTCGAAGCACAAGGCCAACAGTGAAACTGCCTCGCAGTGCTGCTTAGAAGCATCTTGTACGCCGAACGGGACACGTCCAATAAATTTCCTGCGGGACTATTAGGTCCTCATTGGCCCATTACACAGCCGAGTGGCGGGCGTTACAGTTGCGCGAGGAAAAAGCGGCGCATCGATTCCGCAGGCTCTGGGATGCCGAGCCGTTCATTAAGGTGTAATTCAATGATTGATGAAAATGATGTTTGCCGTGCGTAATGGCGCAAATCGATAGCTCGTATAAGCAGAGGGAAATTAACGTCGTGCCGTCCGGTACACAGGACGTGTACCCTGTAGATACAATCGGCATCGAAACCCCCAATTTGCGGGAATAGCTTCGGCCCTCCCGCAGCTAGGGACGAGAGTCGCACAGGATCCATGATCCGGCGCTCGCTAATTACTGCCTACGTCAAATTCCCTCGATTGCAAACCGCTGCGGCGGACAACCGCAATAAAGATTTCAGTCTATTAATCGGGATTGTAGGAATCTCCGTGGAGCCTTGCGACGATCGGCGATTCTGCGCGTGGAATCGCTGGGGATCGGTGCTACCGATTACAGAGGTATTGTTTAGATGGATATTGAACGGTTCGATTGGTTCTTATCCTTGTTCGGAGATTAGGTGTGCGATTCTTCATAATACGATGAAAAGATTGGGAATAATTACAATAAAGTAATTCGTTGGTAAATGTGACCGTAACAGTGAAAGTGAGATTGTTTATAATAAGAGTATAGGAAGAAGTCGGATCAAGGAGGAACTTAAAGTGGAATTCGTGGACGTAAGAGATATTTCAGTGTTTCGTTTTCCCAATGTTTTTAAAAGAGGACGTAGAAGAGGATTCACTGCTCCGTTGCATAAGTGGAGCAGGTCTGCGTGTAGTCAGACAGGTGTACTACTACCCTATACAATTGTGAATAAGTTTTATTGTTGGCTGTCTAAAGGGAGAGACAATGTCTTTCCATACAGCCGGACTTAAGGACTTAAAATGATGGATGGAACTTGAAGTTCTACGTTCGTGAAAAGGAGGATCGAGTCGAATCGATTTATTCAAGCAACTGGAGCTGTACGATATCTCCCAGAAGTAGAACAGTTCCACATCACCTATCCAACTAGAACAATACCATGTATCAAGAAGTCTAACTCTATTTAATTCGCAAGTAGTAAAACCAACTTCAATTCACAAGCGGTAAACTAACTTATTGCATCTCCTAGTAGAATACACACGTATTCAATCAGACGAGTAGAACAAACCCTGTTCCACCAGTGAAACAAACCTCACAAATCAGACAATTAGAATCCTCGGAAAGAACGCTGGAACAACCTCAGTTTCTCATCATACATCAGAAACAATGTGTTTAGACTTTATTTAGGGGTTTACTGCTAGTCGGATTATGGCAGGTAAATTGCTGTAATAAATACAATTGAAAATGTAAACCTGAACGCGCAAACAGGTATAGGGCAATGTAGTTTTAGTTTATCGCGATACCTTTTAACACTATGACTACCGTACCAGACAAAATGACTGGTTTCGATTTGTTTGTTTCGCAGTTATTAATATCTTAAAAGCATTGAATGTTTGAAATGATTTTGGAAATAAATAGTTTTACTTGAGTACTATGATGAATATCCAAAGAAACTGAAAATAATCTATTGTTACAATTTTTATAGAGATTACATATCAATCGTATTAAATACTCGGTAATTCTAGTGTTAACCCTTTGCACTCGAGAGGTGACTCGAAGTCACCGCTTGATTTGATATAGTAAACTTATAAGGTCATATATAATATTAAGCTTTGTATAATGCATTGATACGTGAAATATTGGATTAAAATAGCTTTGTTTCTCCATGCAACTTTCCTAATTATCACAGCATCTAAAAAAATATTAAACTTGATTCGAATTGATTATTCATTTAACGCCTTGACTGCCACGAGAATTTCCTAGCGTTTTGAATAGTGATACTTATTCTTTAATAACAAAGGCGAATGATTTTAATAGGAAAGCAGGTAACTACGTGCTGATCTTTTGCTGTTTCACTGATTAAATCATTCGTTCGTGACTTAATCTTTCAAATATAAGCATCTGATGTCTCCGGAATGTCGATGTTCGTCCGCAAAGGGTTAAAGGGAGCTGTCTTGGGCCGAAACGCTAGATATTCAAAGTCGTACGAACGAACGACAGAGATTTCTCCAGGTGACCCTTGTAATATTGATGAGAGGACTCTTGTATATTAAGTGGTCATCTGCATACCTGCATTCTGAACGAGAAACTTTCGATACATCAAATCATTGTTATCCTTGTACTGCTATTAAGTTTGTTATCCTTTCAATTATGTCGATACATTGTACAGTGCACACGGATTTATTTAAACCTTTGCACTCAGGAGGTGGCTCTTAGTCACCACTTGATTTCCTACAGTGAAGCTACAAAGTTTGATATTTAATATTATATTTCATATAATGCATCAATCTGAGAAATATTGACGTAAAATAGCTTTGTCCGTCAATTCGCGTGAATTTCTTGTCGAGTTGGTTTTACAAAATATCGTCTTCATCTCATCGGAAAATGTTGAAATATTTCTAGTGAAAAACTTCGGAGTGCAAAGGGTTAACATTCCTTGTGCACCGCAACAAGAGATCCTTCGAGCCGGATCTCAAGAAACAAAACACAGCCTACTTCCGATTCATTGTAACGAGTCGCACAGCGCGCCACCATAATGTTCCCGAACGCATAAAATCCGTATGCAATCGAGCGCGGCAATTTTTCCGAATGGACTCATCCAACCTAATATCTGTCCACCGACTCACAGTAGACCAGGTGCAGCGTGTAGTGCAAACCGACGGTCGTTTCGCCGTTGCATAATCGATCTGCAAGGGTTGCTGCATCCCCACGGTGGGATGCAGTTGCGACTGTCACGTGGTGCGGTCCGCATGCCACCACGTAACAAGTGATACGAATCGTTCCGGCCGGAATTTTCTGCCTGGGAAAAGGAGAGCAGCACAGGCGAGCAGGTTTTGGCAAGCTGCCTGACCCTCGAGAGGCAATCATGACGAGGCACTGAGGCCATCAGCTATTGGCCAACTGGAGCCTGATCATTTTAGACGGCAGCCAACCCTTCTTGAAAGTTAACTGTCAGCTGGCGATAGTTCTTTCTGCGCTACTTGTTCTGTCCGACGACCTCTAGGGGATTCCTTCGTCGAGTTATGTATCGTTTTCCGCTTTACCCTGGGAAATCGATTAATCGAACTTTGTTTTGTACTTATATTTGATACTTCAGTTTTAAAAGAATAACTGTACCTTGTACTTCATAATTTAACTGCATATATTAACCCTTTGCACTCGAGTGCCTCTCAGTCACCACTCGATTGGCGCATCAAAATTGTAAAATTTCATATTTAACATTAAGTCTTGAGTAATCTGTCGATACGTGAAATGTAGAAATAAAATACCAGTGTTCCCCTCATTTTGCGAATAGATTCCGCGTTAATTTAGTTTTAAAAAATGTTATCTGTATCTCATAAAAATAAATTCAATATTTCTAGTGACAAATTTTTCGAAAACTTGTAGCTTCCGAAATTTGTAGCTTCAGACATTCGAATCCTTCGAAATCTGAAACTTTCGAAACTTGTAGCTTCCGAAATTTTTGACTCTCAGTCACCACTTGATTTAATATAACAAAACTATAAAGCTGAATATTTAGTACTTTAAATTGAACTTTGTATTGCTGTGTGAAATATTTAAATAAAATAGCTTCGTTGCTTAATTTACGCGTGAATCATTGTTAGATTAGCTTCAAACAATGTCGTCTGTATCTCGTCGGAAAATGTTGGATATTTCCAGTGGAAAACTTTCTAAACTTAAGGGTTAACCCTTTGTACTCAAGAGGATACTCCCAGGCGCGAGATGATTTGATACAGTGAAATTATAAACTTTTGTATTTACCATTGAACTTTGTATACTGCATCGATACGTGAAATATTGAAAGCAAATAGCTTTGTTCTCTAATTTATGTGTGATTCCTTGATAGATTCATTTTAACCCTTTGCACTCGGGAGCTGACTCTCAGTCACCACTTGGTTTGATACAGTAAAATTATAAAGATTGATGTTTAACGCTAAACTTTGTATAACGCGTCACTATGTGAAATATCAAAGTAAAATAGTTTTGCCCTTTAATTTATCGATTAAATTATTTACTTTAGTCGCAACAAACATCGTCTATATTTTATCAAAGAGTGTTGAATGTTTCTAGTGAAAAACTTTCGAGTGCAAAGGCTTAAAGGATCTTGTCTACATCTAATTGGAAAGTATTGAATATTTCAAGTGAAAAACTTCCGAGTGCAAAAGGTTAATATATTTCTTCCCATTGTTGTTTTATTTTTATATTCGTCGCTTTGAGTTTCGTCTGAATTTCAAGCATTATCCAATTGAATTTCGTGAATCGTGATTTAACTGCATATGTTAATATACTTCTTTCCATTGTTATTTTATTTTCCATATTCGTCGCTTTGTGATCCGTCTGAGTTTCATGCATTATCCAATTGAATTTCGTGAATTGTGAGGTAACTGCATATATTAATATATTTCCTTCCATTGTTATTTTATTTTTATATTCGTCGCTTTGGGTTTCGTCTGAGTTTCACGCATTATCTAACCGAATTTCGAGAATCGTGAGTTGACTGTAAATTAACGTACTTCTTTCCATTGTTATTTTACTTTCCATATACGTCGCTTTGAGTTTCGTCTAAGGAGCTTCGTGTATTATTATCTCATTGAATTCCTCGAGAAGAATATAAGTATTATGTACGAGCTCCACGTGAAGAGAGGGTATGAAATTTAACTGTGCTTTCGACTATGAGGGTTTCTATAGAACTATAAAGGGCAAGCTTTTATGCCGTTCAACGCGGCTACACTGTAATTCGAATTAAATTGCATGTAGTATTCATTTCTACGGCAATGAAAATTCCGCAGTTATCGTTCCAAGTGAATTTCGCTGCAAAGTTCCCGGTTTAGCTCGATTACGGTGTAACCCCGCAGCGCAGGAAGAGCCGGCGAAGTTCGCGGTGAACTTCGCTGAAGAACAGCTCGGCCCCGGCCATTTTTCAAAGGCCAGTTTTCTCGAAAACGGGCAGACCGTTACGGTGAAAATTTCATGCCACGCTCCCGGCGCGTTTTGTCGTGAAGAATTATCCCGTTGCGCGGCCGTCTCGGCAGAAATAAACACCCCATAAATCCCGCGGGGCTCCATTTTTCCTGAGGGGCCTCGGCCCGTCCCGCTTTCGAATTTCGCTCACGGTCTCTAAACAGCGGACGACGCGACTGCGGTCTGCCGAGGCGAGATTGACTCGTCGATTTAGGCAGTTCGTCGGCCGCACGGGAACGACTTCGTCCCGGCACGAGGCAGTTTCTTTCAGACATGCTGCACATTGTAATGTACGTTTGTTAGTTTGAATGAATCGCGAGAAATGGAAATGGGGGATTGGAAAGTGGTTGGTGAAGTGGATGCAATTATCTTTGACGTTTGAAAATTTTGTTAGGTCGAGGCTTGGGGAGTTTGAGGTTTGGGGTGTTTGGGATTGGGAAGGTTCAGATTCGAAAAGTTTCAAATTTGAGGCTTTCGAAATCTGGAACTTCCGAGATTTGTTGCTTTCGAAATTTATAGCTTCTAAAATTTGTAGCTTTAGACATTCAAATCTTTCGAAATCCGAAACTTTTGAAATTCGTGGCTTTCGAAGTTCGAAACTTTCGAGATGTGTAGCTTTCGAAATCCGAATCCTTCGAAATTTGAAGTTTTCGAAACTTATAGCTTCCGAAATTTGTAGCTTCTGAAAGTTGCAGCTTCCGAAATTTTTAACTTCTGATATTTATAGCTTCAGACATTCGAATCCTTCGAAATCTGAAATTTTCGAAACTCGTTGCTTCCGAAATTTGTAGCTCTAGAAATTCGAATCCTTCGAAACCTGAAACTTTCGAAATTCTTAGTTTTCGAAGTCTGAAATTTTCGAAATTCGTTGCTTTCGAAGTTCGAAACTTGCGAGATGTGTAGCTTTCGAAATCCGAAACTTTCGAGATGCGCAGATTCCGAAATTCGGATCTTTCGAAACTTGTAGCTTTAGAAATTCGAACCCTCCGAAATCTGAAATTTCCGAAACTTGCAGCTTCCGAAATTTGTAGCTTTAGAAATTCGAATCCTCCGAAATCCGAAACTTTCAAGATTTGTAATCTTCGAAGTCCGAAATATTCGAAATACATAGCTCTCGAAATCCGAAACTTCCCAAACGTGCAGCTCCCAAAATCCAAAACTCTCTAAACTTACATCTCTCAAAACCCGCAACACCCGAAACTTGTATCTTCCAAAACTCAGATCTCTCAAAATGTACAGCTTCCAAAATCCGAATCTTCCTAAACGTCTACCTTTCGAAATCCGACGCACTCCAAATGCAATTACCCCTAAACTTTCAACCGAAATACGCGCAATTCAAAATAGGACTGCTTGAACACGATCGTCGGAGCCAAGTTTGATAAAGCGTGCAGCTTCTCCGCGACTGGAACACGCAAAAACCGAGGAAGTTGGTGAACTGGTCGGGAACTGTTCGTCACGGCGCGCATGGTACCGGACGAGGGGGCGCGGCCGGTTGGCCCGCACAAAGAAGACATTTGCGAGCAATTTCTTTGATCTTATCGCGGCGGCTGAAGGACCCGTAAAAACGTACTCCCGGTCCAGGGACGGGAGCCAAGTTAGTTTGAAGCTGTTCAACGGAAGTTGGGCCGCGCTCGGCGACGATACGCGTCAACTCTCGGCGCTGCATCGCTTTTACACGCGACGATAACGAACAGGCGGGCTATAAATTGTTCACGCCACGATTCTTCTTGTCCGCGGGTGTTAACGGAGCACCGACAAGTTGCGATGATAACCTCGGATGATCCATTCCACTGGGCAATGATTCCCTTACTTATTGCCTCGTTCTTTTACGAGCTCGCTGGCGTCGAGTACAAATGTTCGAAACGTAAATTTGCTCTTCAAAGAATTGATTAACCCTTTCGCGACGGCGCACCTGTACCATTCTTCTCTACTTTTCGCAACAGTGCGACTGACCTTACTTTGCCACTTTTCGCGACGGCGCGACTGACCATGCTTTGTCGTCGTTCGCGAAAGCGCCAGTGAACCATACTCTGCCACCAATGTATTTATAGCTTTATTTTGAGTTCGCTATTGAAATAAAATAATAATATAATTATGATTTTAATAGTATTTATTCCATATTATTTTTTAATAATCTTTTATAGTATGAAAAATTTTAAAACAGGGACAAATACACAATCCAACATTGCATTCTTTGCACTCATAACGTGATTCACGTCTCCTATTGTTTTTACTGCAAACACCGCATCTCCATACTTTATTTTTTCTTTCGGATGTATACGAAGTAGGAAAGTGTCTTTCTATGAGTCTTGTAGGATTATCGTCAGTAGAGTTAAAACTTGTATTAAAAGAATGTCGCTGTGTTGATTTTTGATATTTTGCAAGTAATTGCTCAATTAATTTTAAATGAATTAATTAATTTATTAATAAATTAGCCGCTGTAAAGTAATAAATGACTGCCGTATATAAGCGGCACACGTCGCGAAAGGGTTAAATCGCAGAACACCGTGCCGAGGAACAGATCAACAACATTTTCCTGCAGTTTATTTTAAGGATCAGAAACGGGACCACTGGTCAGCAAACAAAACAATGTCCATATTTCGATTGTTATTGCTCGATAAAAAAGCGCATTTCACATTCACCGTGCGATAAAACAGCAGCGAAAAGTCGCGTGTCAAGTTTTATGGGTCTGTTTTAAACGAGTGGCTTCAATTTCCAAATCTGCGACGATCTGCGTCCCATGGAAAACGCTTCGTACCTCGTGCAGTTGTTGGGAAGGTAACAAATTTTCGAACAGTTCATCTTTCTGTTTCATGAAAAAAATCTTTGAAAGGAGGTACCTTGAATTTAGGAGATACAAATTTTTAATGTAATTGTTGCATACAATTTGTGAAGTCTATCGATTCTAATATTCTATAGGAAAACTGAATTTTTAATTATTCCGTTTTCCCAGTTACATTCTGAAACACTTGAATCTGCATACGGATCGACGGTTTCCGCGAAACGTTTTAAATATCGACAGTTTTCCCGTTAAACAGCAGCAGCAGCAGCGAATAATAAACCGAACGCAGTGGAACATTGAATGCAATCAGTAGCGGCGAACAGCATTGAGTCGCATCAGTCAATTGCGCGCGACATCGTTGCCGATATACAACGCCGAAACTCGATTATTGCGCGAGGAAGAAATTGAATCCCGCGTATCTCATATCTGGGCGGCCATAAAGTCAACCGTTTCCTATTGTGCCGCGATTTACACGGGATGATCCTCCGTCGGGTCGCGGAGAGGGAGCGAGAGTAGAAGAAACATTGCGCGGGCTCGGCGTGATTTGCAAGTGAACGTGGGGAAAAAAACGAACGTGGGGAATAAATAATTTCTTGGGGAAACGTGGGTCACGAAGCGGGCGCAGGTTGGTCAGTCGCGATCGTGTCTGTCCACGAGTATTTCGCTGGGAAAGGGGAAGAGAGGGGAGTGTTTGGGTAGAGGTGCAAATAGAGATGGGATGGAGGTGTACGGATTGAAATGGGGACGGAGGTGGAGGTGAAAATGTAGAAATAGACATGGAGAGATGGAAATAGAGATGATGGTTTAGATGTAGAGATGAAGATGTAGAGATGAGGGTATGGGAATAGAGACAAGGATATAAAATGGGGAGAAAGGAATAGAATTAGAGATAGAGACATGGAAATAGAGGTGAAGATATGGAAATAGAGATAAGGATTTAGAAATAGATATGAAGATATAAAATTGGGATGAAGATATAGAAATAGAGATGAGAATATAGAACTAGAGATGAGGATATAGAAATAGAGATAAGGATATAAAATCGGGAGAAAGAAGTAGGATTAGAGATAGAGATATGGAAATAGAGACGAAGATATGGCAATAGAAATGAGGATTTAGAACTAGATATGAATATATAAAAATAGGGACAAAGAAATAGAATTAGAGATAGAGATATAGAAATAGGGATGAAGATATAGAAACAAAGATGAGGATATAGAACTACACATGAAAATATAAAAATAGGGTCGAAGAAATACAAACGGAAATAAAGATAAAAGACACAGGTACAAGAGTAAATAGAGACAGCCAGAGGAGAAAGAAAGAGGCAGAGGTAAAAGTTGATACAGAAAGAAGAGCAGTAAAGAGATATAAAGATAAAAAAAGAAAACGTGATAGAAAGATGAGCGATGGAGGGTTAGCAAAATAAAGAGCAAACAGGAACAGTTATTCTCGCTAAACAGAGAGGAAACAGTACAAAGAGAAGAACGGAGACAGAAAAGAAGTGCAAACAAAGTAAGAAACACATAAAAACAAACAAAGACACAAGTAGAAAAACAAATACACCGTACAGACAGGGGGCCAGAAACAAAACTGGAAAGTCACATAAAAATACATAAAAATACAGTAAGACTCGCACAGAACCAGAGACAGAGAGACGCAGCGAGTCATAGTTACGGACAGAGAACGAAAGAAACGAGACAGCTGAACGATAAAGAAAAAGAAGGACGCGGGAAGCATAAATTTTTCGGAAGAACGAAAAGCACGGCCCTGTAATTATTTCTGCCTCTTCTCGCAATCCTTTCTGAATCAACGACGCTCGCGGAATAAAAAGAGACGCGGAACGAGGATGGTTCGGCGGGTCGGAAGGACCGCTGCGAGTATCGTGGAACGGAAACCGCACTGTCGCAGCATTTCCACCCGACTCGACGCGACGCGACGCGACGGTCTCTCGTTCCCGGTATTTACATTCGTTCCCGACAATTCCCGCGCGACAAAAGGAGAAAAGGCGGACCATCGAGCGGGGAAAAATTATAGACGGAATTTCGCGGGAGCCAACCGAGTCGAAACGATGGAACAACGAAAACCGACGTCGCGACGGAACGCTCCCGTGCCTCCGACGCGCGATAATCGAAACGGAATCGGTCTGATCATCATTGATTCAACGCGAATCGCCTCGTCGCGTTGTTCGGCACGCCGGCGAACAACTCCGAGAATGGAAAATTTAAATTATCGCCGGCCAGAGACGTTTCTTCGGAATTCCTCGAGGCGATTCGCGGGGATTGGATTTTATTTCGTCACGGTTCTTCCGAGTTTCTTTGAATTTCAATGGTAATTGTCGAGTGAGAATTATTTCGTCGGTTGTTTCATGATTATTCTGGTATGAAACTCTAATCGCGTTTCTATCCGATTGCTCGAGATGTGACGTTCTTCCGAAGAGGTCCGAGCGATTTAAGTTATATACTTTCGTTTCTTTCGCAATACGATTTACCGGGGAAATCAAATCTTCTTTAATTAAAATTTCTCCGATCGCGTCCGCAGGAACGGGGGCCATCGGCTTTATATTAAAATTCCGTGTCCCATTGAATTCTGGCGCAATTGTAGCTAAGAGCGCACTCGACGCGCTCGGTATGTCCGGGGAGCGATAATCGAACCGGAAATCAGCTCCAGCCGGAAACCTGTTCCTCGCGCCGGCTCGTACGACGTCACCGGCCACGTCATAGCCGGGTATTAGATGACCATCCGAATTGCTCGCCGGAAAAATGCGAGCGTCCCGGATCGCGCGCTATTCGGCCTCGAATGACGTTCGGTTATCGGGAACAAGGGAAGATAATAATACGTTTCCGGCGGTGTTTGGGGACGGGGACGGTTCGTTTCACGAAAGACCGACGAGCTGGTTCCTCGAGCTCATCACTGACAAATGGACTCGGGATTTTTATGCGTCTATGTCGAACGCCGGGAACGCGACCGGAAAAAACGCAATTACATCGAAAATTGTTTTTGTTCCGCTGGAAGTCTGCTGCGCGCTTTTTTGAATTTTTAATTAAATTCTCGCGATACCGGTGCGTTCGTTATGTACGTTACAGTTTATTCGATAACGCTCGCTCCTCTTTCTCTGGTATTATGTTACCAGTGTTTTGATGTTTCGTTTGTTCCGACATAAGGGGCTGCTCTGCGGTGGAATTATATTCAGCGCGGTGGTTAAATATTATGAATGTATGAATTGTTTCTTTCAACTGACATTTCGAAATATCATTTGTCGCCTTTTGTGTCTCGGAGTGTTTCTCATTAATGAAATCTGAATCTTTCGAAATTCGAATCCTTCGAAATCTGAAATTTTCGAAACCTGCAGCTTCCGAAATTTGTAGCTTTAGAAATTCGAATCCTTCGAAATCTAAAACTTTCGAAATCCGTGGCTTTCTAAGTTCGAAACTTTCGAGATGTGTAGCTTCCGAAATTCGGATCTTTCAAAACTCGTAGCTTTAGAAATTCGAACCCTTCGAAGTCTGAAATTTTCGAAAGTTGCAGCTTCCGAAATTTGTAACTTTAGAAATTCGAATCCCTCAAAATCCGAAATCTTTCGAAATTCCCAGCTCTCGAAATCCTCAACATTCGAGAAGGTTTCTCATTAATGAAAGTACTAGAACAGTTTTAAAGCACAGGTGGGATTATCTTTGTTTTCGCGAGCGAACTTTTCGATTTTTAACGTTTATCAGTGGACGCAACTCGTGAGAGAGACGCGCTGTCGTTATCGTTATTATATCCACGATAAAACCACGCCAAGTTCAAACAAACGGAGTTTCCCTGTGCTCCTCGTGATAAAAATTCGTATAAATTCGTTTTAACCAAGAGCACCATCGCGGTGTCTATTTCTTTCGATACACCCGTTGTTTGACGTCGCCGAAAGAACAGGATTACAAGAAAAGCAACCCCTACTGCCGACGGACACAGGAACCGACCCTCTAACATACTTTTTCCGGAACCGGGACGCAAGCAAATGTTTGAATTCTGTCGACCAAATAAAGCCTCTTAACGGTACAACGGGATCTGGGAGCTGGAAACTGATTTCAAAAAAAAGCAATAGAAGAAGAAGAAGAAGAAAGGGGGCGGAGAAAGCAAAACGAAGCGCAGCAAAACTAAACGAAAAGGAAAACAAAGAGGGAAGGGATGAGAAAAAGGAGAAAAAGATAAATCGTTGCGTCCGTTGGTTTTACGGCTTCACGCTCCCGCCCGCAACAGACCAGACACGTCGACGTGTTCGATCGACGTTGCGTTATATATACGCACATATATATGTTAAATAATATACAGGGTGTTTCCGAAATCATAACACACCTCCGAAATCATTCTACACTTCCACTGAGTAAGAAATATAGAAAATACTTTGTTACGATGTTCTTTCTTTGAAACAATCACGTTGGAAACTTTGTTAATGTTGTATCTAATATTAACCCTAATCGGACCACGATGTGACTTTGACATTTGAACTTTTTAATAAAATTTTTTCATTATTTCATATTGCATTTCATACTGCATTTAATTAATTGATAGTACTATAAGTAACTAATACATTACCTATTTTACTAAGGAACGTAAAGTTTGATTTAAAAAGATTTAAATTTGTATACAAAGATGCTTAAAAGAGTTTAGACAATCATATATATATTGTATGGTGTATATTTATTGTTCGTCTTAATAATTATGCAACAGTTACATTACTATTATTTATTTGCTTAAAGAAAAGAAACTTTTGTGTCAACTAAAAAGCTTATTAACTCTAATCCGACCAGGATGTGACTTTGAGTGACATTTGAACTTTTTACTGAAATTTTGTCGTTATTTCATATTGCATTTCCGAAGGTTTTTGTAGGCTTTGAACATTTGGGCCCTATAAACAAACACAATAACATTTTAATCATTCCTTTTATTTTCATAAGTGACTAAGAGACATTCGTTATAAAAACACGTGGTAGGATTAGGACTAATTAATTATCACGTCTAACTCTGACCAACCATTTTCAATTCTCAAAAATATCATCCCGAATCAACTTTCCAACGGGTCTATTTAACATCAGAACATTTATTTATTATTTACATTTATTCAATAAATAACACATGCTCCTCTAAGAAACTACAAGGGAAATTGATTTAACAATAGATAAACTGAATTGCAAACCGATTGAAGTCTGAATAATTGCACTATTGAGATTTCCACAGGAAAATTTCGAAAAGGCAATTTCACTGCTAGTTGTAGTGTTAAAGAACAAAGGCTCAAGCAACAAAACTATTCCGCATGTTAAAAAACACTTAGCTGTGTAAGTTTGCTAATTACAGCGCTTAAAAAAATATTAGAGCCGTGTTGAACGAATTATGTATTGAAAATATATTACACAACAATATGGTACTTGAGTTTTTCTGTAGATAGTGATATTAGTTGATCTCACTGAAAATTGCATTCTACACAATTCAATTTTCTGAAAGTTACCCGGTACGCAATGTGTTAACCCTTTGCACTCCAAAGGTGCCTCAGTCACCACTCGATTGGTGCATCAAAATTGTAAAATTCCGTATTTAACATTGAGTCTTGAGTAATCTATCGATACATGAAATGTGGAAAAAAGATACCATTGTTCTTATTTCGTGAATAGATCCCCGGTTAAGTTGAAAAAAATGTCATCAATATCTCATAAAAATAAATTGAATATTTCTATCGACAAATGTTTCGAGTGCAAAGGGTTAATATTATATTTTCCCCATTTCGAGTATTTTGTACTATGAAATCGTACGGTGTTCAACGCGTTAAATAAAATGGAATTTATGCTGTAAACGTTGTTACTTATTTTTGGGAGATGCGATGGTAGGTTGACTTGATTAGTCTTATCAGTTTCAGTTTTTTAATGTTTCATTTAGTGGTTTGGTTGGATTTAATGGAACATCGAGGAGATTTCTACTGAAATAAATGGTAGAGAATATATAATGTGTTGTATACCGCGTGAGTCTTTTTTGATGAATTTTGGAATTCTTCAGGGGGACATTTTCCTGAGATTGTTTGAATCGGAGTTCTTTTTGGAATATGCATAGTTTCTCTTTCGTTTTATAGAATAATTGTATTTGATTGTATGGAAGTGTTGACTTATTGGTTTGGATTTTAGGTTAGATACCAATTACACGACCGTTATTCCCATTATTTCGTGAATAGATCCCTCGTTAAGTTGAAAAAAATGTCATTTATGTCTCATAAAAATAAATTCAATATTTCCATTGACAAATTTTTCAAGTGCAAAGGGTTAATTTCACAGTCACTCTTCGTCCAGTCGTATTACTTCGGCAACACCCAATGCATCTATATCTACACATTCTTTTTTCCCTTGTTTCCCGTTTTTTCCCGGACGAGCCCCGAAAAAATTCCCTTCTCCGTGTAACGAGCATTCCCTCTCTCTCTCGCGCGCCTCCCCCCGTTCCCCCCCTGTTTCCCACCACCGGACACCCCGGAGCACCGTTCGTTTCGTTCACGGTTTATCGGGTGAACGCAGACAGAACTAAATAGACCCGGGAGCTAGCGTCGATCTAGCAGCGGCTCGACGCCGAGCTGCTGCGGTTCGGCCTAGCGTGAAACTCTCATCAACCACCATAATTACCGCCATACAGCACCAGCCCTCCTCGCTCTCTCGCCGTCCGCAAAAACGGCGCGGCCTAGATCGCCTACTCTCTGACCTCTCGCGTTGCTGCCCTCCTCTTTCTCTTTCGGCCGTCCGTCTCCCTCTGTTCTTCCGCTTCGTCGTCCTTTGCTCCGCGCTCCTCTTCGACTAGATACTGATGCATCGCTTGTGAATTCATATCGGCGAATGGAGTTGGGCGTGTTAACGCTTTAGCTGCTGGAAGGCTTATTAATCTCTTAGCTTTAGGAATAGAAAGGGGGATAGCAAAGGTGCTGTTCCGTCTGATACGGAAGACAATAATAAAAGATTCTCGAAGTTTCGTTTATGACATGGATGGGACAGACAGTTAAGTTTAATGTTCATTCTTTTTTAATACTTTTGAGTTTTAGTTACTATAATCAACATGTTTACCGTAGCAAACATTTATTTTTAGTCAATTTAGATGCATACATTAGGCATGGAATTTTGTCTCTTTCGTCTTAACACTAATTAAAATTAATATTCAACATGAAATAATCAAGAAATTTAAGTAAAATGTTCAAATGTAACTCAAAGTCACATCGTGCTATTAGGCTTAACCTTTGCACTCGAGAGGTGACTCAGTCACCGCTTGATTCGATACAGCGAAACTACGAAGTTGAATATTTAGTATTTTAAATTAAACTTTGTATCAATATAGGAAGTATTTAAATAAAATAGCTTTGTCACTTAATTTATCTGTGAATGTTCGTTAACACTAGAACTACCGTATCAGTCAAACTGACTGATTTCGATTTTTTCGTTTAGCAATTATTGATATCTTCGAAGCATTGAATATTCGAAATGATTTTGAAAATAAATAGTTTCATTCCAGTACTATAATGAATGCCTGAAGAAACTGAAAATAATCTATTGTTACAATTTTTATAGGAATTGCATATTAATCATATTAAATGCTTGGTAGTTCTAGTGTTAATAATTATCTTCAATATCGTTTGTCTTTGTTATTAACCTTTTTATTTCATCCACTGACTAGTGTCCAATGACCAGTACCCGGAGATTTGATACCATTCTTAGGACATCGTCCTATACCTGTTTGCGCGTTCAGGTTTACAATTTCGAACGGTTATATTCACTACAAAAATTCACCTGTCATAAACCGACTGCAGTAAACTCCTAAATAAAGTCTAAACCCTAAGTATTGACCCTTTGCACTCGAGAATATTTTTCTCAACAAATATTCATTATTTTCTGATGGAATATCAATGATATTTTTTGCAACTAACACAAAGAAATACCTTGTACGAATTAAGTGGCAGAACTATTTTATTTTGATGTTCCGTGTGTTGATACGTTATAGAAAATTTATTATTGAATTTTAAATTTTATTATTTCGTTCGGTCAAATCAAATGACTGAAAGGCGCCTGTCGAGTGCAAAGGGTTAATATTCAAAGCGCTAGAAATTCTCATAGCAGTGAACATGTTAAATGGTAGCTTCTCAATCATTGCTATAGTATTTAGAGGAGATTCTAATTCCAACGAGATACGGAAAATCCAAGAAAAATAAGGGAAACCGACCGTCGAGGTAGCGCAGCACCGCAAAAGTTCCTGTACTCATTCGACCGTCCTCCGTTCCAATTTTTCTCGGAGAAGTCTTAAGGAAAACCGACGCGAATGGACTTGTTGTCGTTAATTTTTGAGAGCGACCACCCCTTCCGCACCCCATTTCCTCTGTTCGTTTGGCCCGACTGTCCGGAAAATCTACGGCTTCCGTGAGAATCGATTGACATTAATTTCGCGTCCGTTCTCCCTGTAATTGCATCCGCCGACGGTGTTTCTTCTGAGGAGAAGAAGAAGTAGTTCTATATATTTCTGCTGTTCGGCCTGATCGCGAAAGATGGCTCGGTCGAGCACGGCCATTTTTCATTGTTAGCGGGGAATGTGAATGCCGGTTGCACGACTGACCCGGCTCTTTCGGTTTTTCAGACGAAAAAACGAGCCGACAGGGACTCGAGCTTCTGTTTGTTCTTGTTGTTTTCCTTTCCTTCGGGGAGGATCGAGTTCTCCGACACTTCTAATTAGAGCAATGCGCGTTGAACATGCCATTGGCTCTAAAGATAATATTTCATTAAGTGGTAGTAATAGTGATATTAACCCTTTGCGGACGAACGTCGACATATTGGCGAGATGAGATATTCATATTTGAAATACTAAGTTGCAAACGAATGATTTGATTACTCGAATAGCAAGAGATCAGCGTACAGTTTCCTTTATTTCTATTGTTTAAGCATTCGATGTATAATTTATCTTCATATGTTGCCAGCTTTCTGTACTTTAAAGAGTCTTTGTCCGCAAAGGGTTAACAGTAGCATTAATTGGTAGTAATATAAGTAAATAATACATTATTTATTTGACTATGAAACGTGAAATTTGATTTAAAAAGATTTAAATGTGTATACAAAGATGCTTAAAAGAGTTACAATAATATATATTGTATGGTCTATATTTGTTGTTCGTTTTAATAATTATGTAACAGTTTACTATTACTTATTTGCTTAAAGAAAAGAAGCTTTTGTGTCAACTGTAAAACTTATTAACCCTAATCGTACCAGGATGTGACATTGAGTGACATTTGAACAAAAAAATGTGTATTTTGTAAATTTAAATGATACAATCCAATAAAATTTAGGGGGGTTTATTTTATTGAATAAAAATTTAAATTTTATTAAAATATTGTTATTTCATATCTCATTTCCAAAAGTTTTTCTGGGCTTTGAAAATTTGGGACCTATAAACGAAAGCAATAACATTTGAATCATTCCTTTTATTCTCATAACTGACTGAGAGTCATATCGTGGTATTCGTTATAAAAAAAAGGGTACGATTAAGGTTAAATTGGTTTGTCGTTATATTTGTCGAATATGGTTTATCATTTTTATGATGTGTTCGATTCGATGCTATGCGATAAGGAGGCTAGGGCGATCCTTAATCAGACGAGGAGCTTAGGAACTCCGATCGGACGAGTAGATTAAGGACAGCCTGTTGTGAGGCTAGTAGATTAAGAGCTGTTCTTGATCGGACAAGCAGATTAGAAACCGCGTATGATCGGATAGTAGTTTGAAGCCTGTTCTTGGTCAGGCGAGTAGATCAAGGATTCCGTGTGCTCAGACAAATAGATTAACATCTATATCAAATCGTACTGTTACGCAAAGAACCTCGTATAATCGAGCAGTTCAACTGAAGTGTGCTCTTCATCAGTTAAGTAGATTAAGACCTCACGCAGTCGGACAAGTGGCTCTAGATCTGTCCTACTGTTAGTTCGTGGCATTTTAATTAGACCAGGCGAGCAGGAGTTATTTCTGATGCGAACAATCGTATACAGTTTCGTCTAGACGACGATTTAAGGAGTTATTTCTTGTCGCACAAGTAGTATGTACCTGTACGTCGTCAGACAATCGTATTACACCGAAATAAATACAATAAATATTTAACAGGTAACTACAAAGCTAGGGCACAAATTTTGTCGAGTTGAAAATTAATTTCCTCAGTCATATTGAAGTAGAATATATTTGTCCTTTATCAGACAAGTAGTATGAACCTGTACGTCGCCAGACAATCGTATTACACCGAAATAAATATAATAAACATTTAACAGGTACCTACAAAGCTCGGACACAAATTTCGTCGAGTTGAAAATTAATTTCCTCAGTCGCGTTCAAGTAGAATGTACTCGTCCTTGATCAGACAAGTAGATAAATTCAACATTCACTGGAATAATGCGATTTAAGTACTAGAATGATGATTAATATATTATGTAATAAAAAGAGAACACTTTTTAGTTTATATTTGCTAAATCTCCGTCGTTTCCGACGTGTCTGCATCATGTTTTCACTTGAATAAATCGGCTTTTCATTAAACAAACTGATGATTTCGTCTGCTTTTATAATGGCTGCCAGGCAAAAAGGTTTCAAGATCAACTCGACTTTTTCCAACGTTAGCTGCAACACGGTCGATTATAACGCGAGGCCGAAATGGTTTTTCCGTCGCGCCGACAATGCGAAGAGCGTCCACTTTATTCATGAATAATCTCGCGAGCCTGTTCGGGAAAAAGCTCGATCGAGACGGTAAAATGTTTTGATCGGCGAACGTTCCAGGGACATCGCCTGATCTTCCCGGTCAGCTCTCCCCATTTCCCGCTCGATGAAATGTCAATATGTCCGCTGCAAATTGAACTCACTGCCGTCAAGGAATTATTTATCGCTGTATCTTGCATTCAGATTGAACAGCGAGGATCCGATGAAAAATCGTTTTCTCATCGGTTCTTGTATTCGATTCCCGGAGTACTTCCGTCGGACAGCTACCGTCTACTTGCCACGTATTTCTCAGTTACCTAACTCTCAACAAAAAATCACTCGTATGAAATTTCTATTGTCTCCAGAAAGATATGGACGTTATAAATCTACCGTATCACAAGCTGCATTAATGGAACCTCGAATAAAATTGCGTTTGCGCGCTATCTAGGATTAAAGCCTCAACAAACAAAACTATAACAATAATTACTATCGTTATTACTGCTATCATTACCACCGTCATTATCGTGAAAATTATTATTACTGTTATCCACCAGAATTTCTATGCAAACACCACAGAATTATATTCCAATAAAATTATATTCCAAGAATTCATTAAAAATCACACTAACAGTTATTATCGTTGTAACGTCACACCAATAATTCTTGTCGTCATTATATTATCATTAAAGTTAATATTACCCTTCAGGGTTTCCAGAAATAAAACGAATTGTTTTTCCGTGTTTAAATAAATTCAAAAGAAACGAAAGGCAGCGTCCATATTGTAGAGAAATCCATCGACACCGTGAAGTGTGAACTTTCGGTGAACGTGCGCGCGACTTCCGGATAACGCTTATCGCGAAGATTCTCGCTCGTATATTTTCCCGGGCAAAAAAAATACTTGGAAGCTCGAAGCGCGATATCGTAAATCTATGAAATATCGATGCGTCGCTGGCGCATTTGCGACGCAATTGTTCGGCTGTCCCTAATTAAGTAAACATCACGCGATTCCTATTCCCGGCCAATCGGACGTTACCGTCAGATTAAGGGATAATCCTACAATTAGTCTCTATCGATCGGACGCGGCGAATACTTCCCCGCCTGGTCAATCTGAGAGCTTTGCAGAACATGCCGATTGCCAGCGGCTAATTTCTGCGGGAAAATAATGCCGGCTGCGGACCTTGTTTCCCGGCTTAGTTACTTGCGAGCAAATTTACCGATCGCGGCAATTATGGTGGCCTCTGCTACATCTGATGGCGAAGTGTGCTCGCGTAACGAGATTAACCCCTTGAACTCTGTAGGCTCCAATATTGCACTAGTTATAATATTAACACTTTGACTGCCACGTCACCCGAATTCAGGTGACACTATTTTTTACAGAAACGTGGACATTAATTTCTTTCATTCGTATCGAACGAACCGAATTTTGTTGGATATATGAGATATAAGAAAGATAGTGGAGCAGTTATTAAGAAGAATCTTGATTTCTCAGTTTCTGGTTAATAGAGGAAACTGTTTCGAGTACATGGGAGTTTTGATGAGTGTTTACGTGGCAGTCAAAGTGTTAAATGTTTCAATGGATCTTAAAGAAACTACCCTAAAATTATTCGATTTTTCACACATCCGAATTTTGTGCTAACAAGGAAAATAAAAGATCGAAGAAATGTTATAGCATTTCTTCGGTAGGAATATTATAAAGATTTGTTGCAGTTGCTGATTACAAAACAACCTGGACTGCTAAGAGATATGAAACATAGGTTCTTCCTAGTTAGATTCAATTCGTCTGAATTATTCAATAAATTTATACAACGATCGTGCTATTATCTGTGTGTTATTGGATAGATTAGAACAGAGAAGAAGAAGTGGAAATTGTGATTGAAAATTGCTGATATTTATAGTTGTCCTGAGACTGGCATGAAGGATTCACGAAATCAACTTGTAAAATGGAACATTCTCTAATAATCGTAAATCCCTCGACTAGCGCTACTAATTTCAAAAGAAATCACAGAACAAGTTAAAGGAAAGCCTAAAGACGCAACTTCTACGAGCCAATATCAGTTCACACTAGCTCGAGCGCGTACACATCCACGAGACGAAATTCCACGAAACAAGTTCGATCAGTTTCCGGGAAACAATAGAGGAGCTAGAACCTCTTCCCAGTCTTCAGCCGCCGTCTCGCAAACCGACTAGCAACAGTGTCCCCGTTGCTCTAGATTCGCAAGAAAATCCATTCGGGCATAGCTTGAAGAGGCGGCGGGGTTCGGCCGAAACAGATTCAGCAGGGATTCAATATCGCCGGGCGAGCGGGGAACCAAAAGAAAACGATAGGGACAAGTTCTGGGAGCGGCGTTGAAAGTGAAATCATCGTTTCCCGACAGCCGGGACCTCTTCAGGCGGCGCCGTTAATTAAGACGCGATAGAGGGACGCGGCGAAAGAGACGGGGAAAGAAAGAGGGACGACCGAGAGAGCCGGCGAGTTCGGTGAAATAAGTTGGCCAGGTGGTAATTGGTAACCCGGAGCACAGATAGCTCTTCTTTCAAAGCCGACGGCGCGAAAAGTCCCGGGGAAACTCGAACAAAACTGTATCATTCCAGCGAGGGGGCGCATAATGGCCGTTGATTAAATCCGCTTCTGCCGGGACACCCACTCTCGGATTAAAATAGCGTGAAGCTTTTCTTTTTCGCCCCACCCCGGCGGCCGGTCGCCCGCGGCTCGCTCTCTATCTCGCTGGAACTTTTCTACTTCCTCGAGTCTTTCTTCCTGTTCCGCTTCCGCCCGTTCTTCCGGGGACTACCGTCGCTTCGGCGAAAATTCAAATACAGCCGGTGTCTTTCATGGATTCGGGTCCGCGACTGCTCGTTGTTCGGCGTTATGCTCGCCCGCTCTGCAGCCGCGGATGTTACGCTCCGCGATGAATCGCATCAGCTTGCTCGGCCACTTCAATGGATCCCCTAAAGTCCGGGATTTGAAGGAGGAAGATTGTAGCGGTTCAACGCCGGGGGGATTTAGTTTTAGAGGAGTCTCGAATAAGTGGAGCTCGGGATGGATGGAAGTCGGGCCGGGTTTGATACGCGTGTCGGCCGATTCGAGGTGGGTTCGGTGATGTGATTTAGATTTGCGAGAGTGTTCCGGTTTATTTGGCTGCGAGTAGATTTATGCTGCATTTTGCCATCTGGTGTCGTAAGTGACCAGCAGTTGGCATATGATAAAAAATGGCAGCTCAACCGCTTGAACCTCGAGCGCAGCCACCGGTCTTGCAGGTCAGAAGGGATGACGACCTACCTCCACAAGCAGGGCGTAGGCTAAAACTGTCGTCGGCAACACCCCGATCGTTCGGCTTTCCGATTTGACATTAGCACGTCGGATGCCATGGTCACCGGTGACATCAACCAAATCGAATTACTATAATTTATTCTATTAAACGATGATTATTTGCAAACCTTTCTGTGTTACTAGTAATACTACTTAATGTAGTGACATTCAACAAGATAAATCTGCAGTAATAATAACGCATTTCAATTACGTAGTTTGATATTAGATTATTTTCATTTTGTATATTTTCAATTATTGTATATTCTTATTTTGTGTATTTTCAATTACTGTATATTCTCATTTTGTGTATTTTCAATATTTTCAAAATCATGTGGCACTCAACGTTGCTAAGGACACCGTCCTACACCACTATTTATATATATATATAACACAGTCAAAGTCACATCAGTATACCGAGTAAAATTGATTTATTTAAATTTTTATTGCAAAACTTGTTAACACGTTGACTGCCACGGTGACCGGAGCTTCGAAATGACTTGAAAACAATTAGAATTCATAAGACAACTGACGTCGAATGAAAATATTCAATAACCTAAATAACTAGATAATATTGTAACGTAAGAATTGTGCTAGCAAATAATTAATAATTATTCCTATTTATCTTTGATAAATTCATCTAACTTAACTAACCAACTTCGCTAATTACCACAGAATTGAAAAAAGTATAAAATTTAATTCGAATTGATTATCTATTTAAAATATATTACATAACAATATATCTGAGTTTTTCTATGTATAGTGATATAAATTGACCTCAATGAAAATTGCCATCACAATTCAGTTTTCTGAAAATTAGCCGATACGGAGTGTGAATAGATTGTCATGGCTCACCGTCGAAATTCTGGTAAAAAATAGCTTCCTCTTTGCGATCGCTGTATGGTGCAGAGTATAGAAGGAATGGAGATATAGGGGATATCGAGCTAGACAGATAGTGCTCCTCACGTTTCGTACAGCACAGCATGACCATACTCGAGTCTCGTTTACCTGATACCCTGATTTTCACTTTCAATACTTCACCATCTTAACGTTGACGCGTCCGGATCGACCGACAGCCAGTCCTTCACATAATTTTCCTTCCCCATCGACCAACTTTTACGTACCTCTGTCTGCAAGCATGCTGTCGATATAGACGAGTCACGTTGCTAACCAGAGCTCAGTGTATTCTATGGTGAGGCTTCTTCGTTGGATTTACTATGCAAATATACGGAGAAACGAGCGACTGGAAAGACGTGTAAAGATCTTTCAGCGCGATGATGGCTGAGGTGCGTGTTCGAAATTATTATCACAAATTTAACCAGGTAACTGTGGAATTTAGTTGGAAAAACCTCTGGTTCTGCGCACAGTAGAATAGAAAATGGAACGTGTACTCGTCGAACGCAGGACGAATGCACGTAGAGTATATTTTAATGAAAGACCAAAGCGAAACAGAGAAGAATTACATGTTTATGTGAAGAAATAAAGAATTCATCGCTGAAAGAATTAGTATCATGTCAAGCTTATTTTCAGAAAAATAAAAATTTCAGAAAAAAGTGTCCTCAAGGAGACACTGCGTTCATTCAGGAACAAATTAGAAACACTTCGGAAAACCTCCATTCAAGTAGGTACATTATTCAGTCAATTAGTCATTAGAACTTCTAGTCCGAATATTGGGTGGTCCTTCGAGAAAAATTCAGCATATACTCAAAAGTGCTCGTGACAGTCAGAGTGCTTTACATTTGGTGCTTCGAGCCGGATCAACGATCACGAGTGTTTTACACTGTGACTATGACTGTCTATGACTAACTATGTCTGTATGGCATGTAACTATGTCACTATGACTGTCTTTTATATCTCCGCTTCACAGGGGGCAAACTGGTGAATTTTCCCCAATTGGTTAAACAGCGCATTAGTGTTAACCAATCAGCTACTTCCGGTGATTTTCAATCACCTATTCCTCGCGTCCTTAGTGCGTTCTTTGTGGAAAGACAGTGCGCTTTGATGGGGGAGTATTCCTTAGTAAAAGTTCGTCAAAGCGGAATTTCCTCCGGGCCCAAGCCTCGTGACGTCACTCGCCGAGGGTCGCCTGACCACGCATCGGATCCCTTCGAAAATTCATGTTTCAGACGGAAATTCAGTCTGCAAATATTGTCGAAGGAAAAACAAACTTGGCTATAATTCTCAAAAAACGGCTTCCTCAAAAGTAGCCTCGCTGAGCTGCTTGTCATAAACCATACTAGCTGTTTGCACGCCAAATGTTTCTTTACGTCGTGCTCGCTAGCCGCTACAATCTCAAGAGAAATTCATAAGAAGTCAGCTCCTTCGTTCGAGCATGAAACTGGAAGCAATTTTAGGTGCGCTAAGATTTCAATCTCGATTCAAAGTCCCATTCTCGATGTAAAATTTCAATCTAGATAGAAAGTTCCACTCTCGTTAGAAAATCTTCATCTCCGCGGAAACTTCCATTCTTGTTACGAGATTCTAATCTTCATCGACTTTTAATTGTCCAGTGTAGAGGGGACACTCCGCGAATTCACTTTTACTCGAGGTCCGAAGGACGCTTCATAAAATCAGATTTTCTCTTTATCCGGTTAATGAGAATCGCCTATAGGGTGTCGCGAACGATAATTCCATTAGAAACACCATCGGAACCCTGGAACCTCTAAAAATCATCTTTAACCTTTCTATATTCTTCAGTTTATCTGTACAATGAGAGATATCATTGAAAACTAGGAACACGTAGAATATTTACGAGTTTCTTGTAATTATTCTGAATTTTCCCTAGCTACTACTGGGACAAGAAAATACATCGTCTTGATGAATCATGTTATTTATTAGGAATATCACCACAAATGAATATAATAATTGATAATGAACAAAGAGAAACAGATGAAAATGATTTTACATTATTAGTCCTTTTCACCAGCGCGGGTTAAAGGTTAACACGTTGAATGGCATGGGGGTCACTGGTGACCAACCAGATCGACTTACTATAGTTCACTTTATTCAACGACGATTATTCGGAAACGTTTCTATATTATAAATAATAATACCTAATGCGGTGACATTCAGCTAGATGAACATGCAGTAATAATAATGCAATACAAACGAATGATCTAATATTATATTTTTTGTAGTCTCTGTATTTTTCTCTATGAAATCGTGCATTCAACGTGTTAATTTTCCTCGAACGTATCTTATAGTCCATTTAAATAAAAATACAAATATACCTGTGCTTGTTCTCACCAAAACCTTCCAATGCTATATATATATATATATATCACTATAATTTTGCTATATCAAATCTAGCGAGAGTCACTTCCAACCGCGTTTCTTCCAATCAAACATCAATTCTAACCCAATTCCATTAACAATAAACCAACGAACCCATCCAAAACACCGGAATATCTAAATTCCCGTTCCACGACCAACAATCTACAATCTACCAAATCTACGGAAGATGATCCTCCTATCCATAAATTCGAATTACCTTCGGAAACTGCTAAAAATCCCCCGGAATACACGGGAACACCGTGAAAACCCTTTTCACGTGGCGACGGCACTTGCGACAAACTTTCCCTGCAATTGAGTAATAACGATAACATACATAAATTAAGACATAACATAACTCATGTAATATTATATTTTTCCCATTTTGTGTATTTTGCTTTATGAACCGTGCGGCATTCAACGTGTTAAATTATCCTAGACAAAATGGGGACGCGGTTTTCTTGAGAAGGATAAGAACACTTTGTTCCCAACGTTTCGATTCATCATTTTCTTTGTGATGCTGAGAAATGAAGAACTGATTCGGCCACTAATCTGTTGTTTTCGGTATTCTTGAGTCATTTGATTTCTTTCGCGTAAGGATACTTATCGGTGGCCATTACAAGCGGCTCGCAGACAAGAAAGCGTCGCTTCCGGTTGGAACTTGGATCTCCGGTTGGAGGACAGCCACGGAGCGGGCGAAGAACTTAATGAGGTTCGCACCGAATGGCCAACAAATCAAAAACCTCCGGCCGAATCGCTCCGAAATGTTTTGTCCGCTTCGCGAGAAAGTTTCCGTTTTTGGCGCTCGCTCGCTCGCTCGCTCGGCTGGCTCGGTGCGCGTCGCTGGCGCTGGATTTTCTGGAGATCGATCGCTAACGTCCTCTTAATCCTCTTTACGCTTGAATTTTCACTATCGCGCGTACGTGATTTCCGTTTTGATTAGCCCTTTGCACTCGGAAGCTTTTCGCTGGGAATATTCAGCACTTTCCGAGGAGATATAAACGACATTGTTTACGTTGAAACGAATTTAACGATAATTCACGGATAAATTAAGGAACATGGCTGTTTTATTTAAGTGTTTCCTGTAGAAGTACAAAGTTTAATTTAAAATACAAAATATTCAACTTCGTTTTGTTGTATCAAATCGGTGGGAGTCATCTCTCGAGAGCAAAGGATTAGATATAATTAATGGTAATCCATGGAAGATAATTTTTTGATATCCTCAATTGACAAGTGTCATCTTCTAAAAGACCAATTTAATTTTGTTTCAATGTATATTGTCCTTAACAACTATTTTGGTATTATCAACATCTAAATTTTGAAAATATTAATTATTGAGTCGAAGATACATTTTTTGATATTCTCTCTTGATAAGTGTCATCTTCCAAAAGATCAATTCAATTTTGTTTGAATTTATATTGTCAACATCTCAATTTTGAAAGTATTAATAATTACTATGAGTTCGAACAACTGTTTCGTTATTGATATTTTAACATAGAAGTATTAAGAATTATTGTGTATGCTAATTAACATCATTACCAGCAGTTTATTCGCGACTGTCAATATTGTATTTGCAAGGTATGAATAAATACCTATTGTTCCGAATATTGTTTACACGAGTATAGCTATGGAAATGATGATTTTGCAACAATCGTGTAATAATACGAGGATCGAAAGTGCGATCGTCAGCGTTAACTCGCGTTAAACGTGTTCAACCGAGGCCTAACGTAAGCTCGTGGCATGACCGACAGGGATACAATATCGAATTAGTCAGACGTCAGGAGATACGGCCGTCAGTGGTCAGACATTAGTAGATAAGACCGTCATTGGCCAGACGCATGCAACCTGAGACATTTATCTATGAGGTATCCTCGAACGAATGGACGTTATCTCGATTTGCTCGCAATCACAAACTTCAAAAATTTCAGATTAATCAATACCTTCCTAAAACCTCGACTTCATTAACACGTTGCGCGCCGGCCGAATGCTAAAATAATAGAGAAAAAGGAAACAATGTACTGGTATTTTTTTGTTTTATTAACACATCGCGTACCGACTAATTATCAGAAAATTGAATTGTGCGAATTTTCGGTGAGATCCACTTATATCACTATCTATAAAAATAAATTTAGGTGTCATACTGTTATGTAATATATTTTAAATGGACAATTAGTTCTAATCAAATTTAATATTTCTTTAAATGCTGCGGTAATTAGCAAAGTTATATAGCTAAGAGTCTTCGTATGAAAACGAGATTTCTCGTTACCAGCACGCAATGTGTTAATTAAATTGTTTGTTTGCAACTTTGTAGTACAAATATGAGAGTTTGATTTCGGCAGAGTGTCGACATTCGTTCGCAAAGGGTTAAAAATTCGTATTGTTCCTCTAAAATTTTATCAGTAGAACATACAGTGTGTTACTAAATTATCACTACACAAATAAAACATATAAATAAATGAATATACGGAATAACAAAATAATGATCACCAGAATTTCTTAACACATTGCGCGTCGGCCCCGTGATAATGCGGGATTTTTAGTCTACCGTTTAATTGCTAGCCCTACATTAATGTAACGTTTTAGATATGTATAACACAAATCCAAACTGAAATGACAAAATCGAATTTCTTATTCTTTCTCGCAAGTTACAAATTTCGGTTTGATTGATGTTTAAAAATATATTAACCCTTTGCTCTCGGAAGTATTTCGTTAGCAATACTTAACATTTTCTAACTAGACAAAAACGATGGTTTTTTTTTCAAATGAATTCAAAGAGAAATCACAGGTAAATTGAGAAACAAAGCTTTTTATCCCAATATTTCGCGCACCGATGCACTATGCATAGTTCGATATTAAACATTAAATTTTCTAATTTTACTGCGTCAAATCAAATGGTGACTGAGAGTCACTTCTCGAGTGCAAAGGGTTAATATAACCAGCGACGCTCCCGTTTCTAGTAGCTGAAATTTAGCCGGCGTACAATGTGTTAATTTTTATTGACACGTACAGAGACTCGGAACGCAATTAACCAAATGATGAATACATTGACGAGTGTCAACGTTGCAATGTCAAAAGTTCAAGTATTCACGAATTGTTAGCTAATCCTGAATAATCGGTGAACATCTCGATTGGAATTCGATTGGAGCAACGATCGCTAAAAAAGATCTTGCTCGACGGATGATAATTATCATTCCCTCGATATGTGGACAATCAATCACGGTGGAACAGTATTCCAGCGTGAACTCGGAGGCGTTAAAGTGTCACTCGACCGAGTCCCGGCGCCTGGTGTCGGTTTTACAGACAACTGTGTCGTCGGAACGCTACGCACTTCGATCGTGATGCGCGCTGTGACACGATCACGTATCTTCGGGCTGTATATTTGGAAATTATGCTTTGTAATGGGGACGCGTGTGCTTGCCGATGGTTTCGGTGACCCGTGAAATCTGAAGCGATCGCATGGATCACCGATGGAACGGATTCACCGGCAGCAGTGAATGTAGCAGATCAGTGTCCGTTGCAATGTTACTTACTCTGCTTATTGCTTCACTTTTCCTACGAGTGTGTCATTTGATTGAACGAGAAATGTTTAACACTTTGGCTGCCATGTCACCCGAATTCGGGTGACGCCATGATTCACATAAACTTAAACATTACTTTTCTCGGTGACGAAACGAACAAACTGAATTCTGTTAGGTGTAAGATACTAGAAAGATAGTAGAGCAATCGTTATGAAGAATATTGACTTCTTAGTTTCAGCGTTATTAAGAAAAGATTGGGTAGGAGTTTCGATGAGTGTATACTTGGCAGTCAAAGTGTTAACACTAGAACTATCATGCTAGTCAAAACGACTGATTTTTTTGTTTCGCAAATATTGACGTCTCAAAAGCATTGAGTATTCGATATAATATTGAAAATATTTTCATTTAAATACTATAACGGATGATTGTAAAAACTGAAGATAATTTATTAGTAGAATTTTTGTAGGGATTATATATGAATCGTATTAAATGCTCGGTAGTTCTAGTGTTAAGAATCGTACATTTAACCCTTTGACGAACGTCGACATTTTGAGATGAAACGTTGATATTTGGAAGAAGTCAAATGATTTAATTACTCGGAGATTAGCATGTAGTTTTTGTTCTTGTTATTATTTAACGTTGGATTCACTGACATTTACTATACACTTTGTATTGTTCTTAGGAAAATTGTTATCTGTAATATTAATTATTAATATTATTTTAATATTTAGCAAGTAATGCTTGTAGAATTCAATGTGAGTCAGTTGACTCGTTCTGTGAATTTAGTGTTAAGGAATTAATGTATAATTTAGCTTCATCTGTTGAAGGTTTCGTACATTTCAAAGAATACTCGTTTGCAAAGGGTTAAACGAAGGAAGTTTTATTCGATAGATCATAACGATGCACTTTCTATTTATTTGCAGACGTAAATATTTTTATTGATATATTCATTATATAAAGTATGTTTGTAAAATCTGTATAAGAAATTATTTTGACTAATTGTACGGTTGTCGAAGATTCTTTGTTCGGACAAAATATTTTATTTCATCGATCACTGGAATTTATATTCTATTATCATTCGTTTAAACTTCTTTGAAATTTCAATTGTCAGAAACTGAATTTAATTTTGACTATTCACTATTTACAAACGTAAATATTTTTATCAATACATTTACTGTACAAAGTACATCTGTGAAACGAATATAAGAAATTAGTTGCAGAGAATTCTTGCGAATACATTTGATTTTTAAATATATTTTCAAAATCAAAAATTCTACTTCATACGCACTAATCATTGAAATTTATTATCTACTATCATTCATTTAACCTTCTTTGAAATTTTGTAATTCATGTAACATGAATTTAATATTCGAAATCGATAGTCTCTGATAGATATAGCAGGCTCGTTCGCCGTGTGCTTTTACCACTGGCTTTCGCAATTAGGACAATTGCAGATTTTAATATAAATTGATGAACATCATATAAGTCCTCAAATCGACCTTGGGAATTTAATTTCATTCACTAGAAAATTCATAAATATATACAAGGAATTTAACTAAAGTTATTAACTTCAATTCTTGAATTTCATTCTATTTACATTCCCGTATTAAATAATAATATTTAATCAAAAACAATTAACACAACAGTTTTGCAAACAGAAACATCTCATTCATACACGAAACCGACGCACGGAATAATTGCAATTATTTTCCCAATGCCATTTCGTGTCAATCGCAGCGCAACCGGCGCAGAGAAAATTGGGCTTGCAAATTCCCATGGTTAGTATCTTTCACTCGATTTTTACGGAATCCGCGTGCGCGTGTCCCGGTGTGATCGTTGATCCCCGCCCGTTCCGCGGTCGGGCCGGATATTAAAAGCTTCTCCGATCCGGGTAGAGCGGACGCGTCATAGTTTATGTGACATTGTCGTGACGCAATAACCCCGACGGCTGGAAGCACTAGGAAAAATATCCGCGGGCCGTCGACGGCTGACGGTTTATTCGTGCCGCGCTCAACTGGCCTGGGGAACGGATATCGGCGGTGGAGAAGGTTAGACGACACACGCGCGTTACACGTTGCCGTCTTAACCCCTATGATTTGTTTCTCCACTGAGATCGATCTGACTACTTTATTATCAATAATTCATCGGAAACAAGAGACAACTCCAGTCTTATTCCGTGTCGACGTGTGCTTGAAGATGTAATGATCGATAATAGGAGAATAACATGTAATTTGCAGTTAAATAAATTGAATAATATTTATGTTTGTTGAATTCTATTTGAAATCTTCGCCACGAGTCTGACACGATATTGTAGGGCAAGGGGTTAACACTATTACTACCGCGATCAATCAAATAATTGTTTTTAAAATTTCGATTAGAATTTCCTATAGACAACGTAATGGAATCGCCTTTATACTTCACGGCTTTTCCTAAAATATATGTATAAAACATTTTTGAATATTCACACCTTTTTTTATTGTTTATTTTCCGAGAAAAATTTGTAGTCTGTCTTACCTACCACGACCGGTCACTTGACCGGTAGAACGATTTATATCGTTTTGTAATAGTATTCTCTCAAAGACTCAATTCCGGAACTATAAAGTCGTTACAAACGAAAGGTGATGCAGTTGTGGCATGATTTCAGCCAAAAAGTGCCTTTTAGGGACTGTTTTACGGTACTTCCAAGTGTTTACAGTTCTCGCTCGCCTATCGGCCTCGGTAAAATCGGTCAAATCTAAATGTCGGAGATGGCCTTTACAGGTATTTTGCAATATCCTAGATTTAGCCCGGATAAATGCATGGATTTTATATAAAGAATCCACGACAGAAGAAATTTCGAGGCAGGAATTTTTCTTTTAATTGACAGAAGAACTTGCCATTGAATATCAATAAGAACTAGAGTTAGGTAAAGAAAATCAAGCAACACCCGTCACAAATATAAGTACAGGTTCACGCGAACAGAAACAATGCCAAATAAGATATTGCACAAACAATAGGACTAACAAAATCTGTCTAAAATGTAAAAAGTACGCGTGTGGGAAATGTACAATCGACAAACCTATTTGTAAAAAATGCAGTGAAAACGAATAAAATGTAAATTATCATTCAATTATCTATTCCTATGTTTTTTTTTTAAATGAAACATTTAAATACCATTAATACCACAATATATAATTTAGTTCCATCTGTTGAAGGTTTTGTACATTTCAATGAACCTTCATCCGCAAAGGGTTAGAAATATTTTCCTATTACGTTTTAGATCGATAGTAGTCATTTCGTGAGATTCGATTGTTTTTGGAAGGATTGCTGTTTCTTTGAAGAATGTTACAGCATCCACGGCTCTCTTTTTTTTTCCTTCGCTGCACGGAAAAGCCGGCTGAATACAGGAATCAATGCGAAAAATAATGGTATTGTCTTTTGTTTTGAAAACGGCACGATCGTGTTCCACGGGGGAAAAAAAGAGCGACAGAGGCGCGCCGCGAGGCAGCACTGACCTATAATAATCAGTGAAAAACACAGCAGCCATTTTTACCGAAAAAATTGATTCGCGTGACGAGGAACATGCATGAACGCGATATCGAAAAATTGAGAAAATCCTTTGCCGGGCATCGAAAAAAAAGGAATTAGAGAACCTTCTGTCAGGATATTAGAGTGAATTTCAATATGCTCCGCTCTACTGCGAAATTTTAATTGGACACGAACTCTTTTTATTGTCGAATATTCATTATTCTCGTTGCTTCTAATTTATTATAATTTGAAAGATCTTTTAAGAATCAATCCTGTTACGTAACGATGTTTTCAATATAAAGAAAGAAAGAAGGAGTTGTCGATGTTTTGTCGTTTAAAACGTTCAATTATCTATGTGTTTTCAATTTTTATTTCTAACTACAATAGCTGGTGTCGTTGATACGTCGACTTCCGTTCCCAAAGGGTTAAAACAATGCGGTCGCTTAGTTTGAATTGATATTCCCCGGGCATCGACGCAAACACCACGACAAAAGAACCAGAAATGCGTCGGACGAGTTAATTAACCTTCGGGGAACACGGTTGATCCACGAAAGAACGTTTTTTTTCCTTTTTCTCTTTTTTTGCCGAGGATCCGCGATAACAATCGTCGGGCGCGAGCGGTATTTACACGTCGGTCGATTCGTTTACAGTGGAGCTCATCGTTTCGTCGCTGAGAGAAACGAGAATGTTTTTTCTGTTAAAAACGCGCAAGTATTTCTATTAATTACTAGGCCATCAATATTCATAAAAATTCGAATTCTCTTGGAAAATTCGGCGGTATTCCCTGTGTTCCGAATCGCAGTCAAAAGAAAAACCTGGGAACCTACGCAATGAAATCTATATTTTCAGGAGAATAGAGCAAAATCTATAGAAGCATTGCCATTCGTTCAAAACAATGGATGGAAAAATATGGGAACGTGCTGTGAATTACCAATAAATACAGCTTTCGACTATTTCGATATTTGAGGTACAAAGCATACAATTCAGAATACTTTCCATTCCAACTGTAAATGTTAGGACAAAAGTACAATCCGTGTAAAAAGTATTCGTTGATCGGTCAACCCGCAAAATTCATCTATTCCAATTATCAATAGACAAGGCTTATAACTTTCTCAATACCTAAAATACAAACCATACAATTCAGAATATTCCATCTTACAACCATAAACGTTAAAATAAATCCACAATCCACATAAACAATATTCAATTAATCAGCCCACAACACCATTCCAATTAACAGCAAGCAAATCTTCCAACTTTGCCAATACCTAAAAACAAACCATACAATTAAGAATATTCCGCCTTACAACCATAAACATTAACTCTTAGCACTCCAGATGGTTTTGTAATTTATCAGCAACTGTAATTAACTTTTATGGTATCTCTAGTGAAAATGAAAAATGCTATAACATTCCTTCTTTTACTTCCCTTGTCAGTACAAAATTTAGATGCGTCGAGAATCTAATAATTTTAGGGTAGTATCTTCGATTCATTAAAATATTTGATATTATAACTGGTGCAATATTGTAGCCTACAGAGTTCAAAGGGTTAGAACAAATCCCCACTCCACATAAAAAATACTCGATTAACCAGCCCACAAAATACACCTATTTCCCAGATAAAAAGCGTTCACCGCTTGCACCGCTCGGTGTCTCTCACAGTAATTATTCGCGCGCCTACGCGGCCACTTATAAAACACTCTGCTCGACGGACGACCGCGTTATTTCTGTACGAACGAACCGGATTAATACGCGACGCTGACAGAACGATAGCTATCGAGAGGCTTGGCGTGAGAGAGAAAGAGAGAGAAAGAGAGAGAGAGAGAGAGAGAGAGAGAGAGTAGTGGATGCGTTCGCTCGTCGCTCGAGTATACGGGCACGAGGTACCCGATGACGCAAATTAGAAGCTAACACGGCTATCGGTATGTCAGCGTTTTTTGAACACCGTTCAGCTATTATGCTGCGCACGGTCTGCGTGCGCCGCGCGGGGTTCGTTAAAAAACGGGGGATGATCCTCGAGTGGATCATCTTGGGAACTGCTCGCCACTCGATACTCCCACGTGGCTCGCAGCCAGCAAGGAAATTAATACCCATGGACGTTTTTATCATATTTAACTACATTTAACCCTTAGCACCACAGATAGTTTTGTAATCAACAACTGCAACTAATTTTTATAGTATCTCTAGCGAAAATGGAAAATGCCATAACATTTCTTAGATTTTTTATTTTCCTTCTTAGTGGAAAATTTGGATGTGTGAAAAATCGAATGATTGTAGGGTAGTTTCTTTAAGATTCATTAAAATATCTAATATTATTCCTGGTGCAATATTCGAGCCTACAGAGTTCAAAGGGTTAACACTAGATTTTCACTAGATGTTGAAAGCTAGAATCGAAATGATCTGTTCCTGATTCTTTTTGGGGTTACTGGGAAGGTGACGGACTCGCCGGGAAATGATTAATTACGTGTGAGACTCGTCATGAAGATTTTCAACAGATTTAACAAAAATATTACTCGAGCCTTGTAAATTCAAATGAAATATCGTGTTTCCGTTATCAATTATTATGCATTTTTCTCTTTTTTCAATAGATTATTGATGACAAAGTTATTGTATTGATCACAGTTGGGAAAGAAATCGTAAGGCAAGGGGTTAAAAAGGCTGATTTGCCATACGTTAACACTAGGTTTACGGAACGCGTCAATTTGACGCAGATTGAATTTTATAAACATTATTTGGTAAATGTTTCAATCGGTTTTCGTTGATCCAGTTACACGAATATGAATCCTGATTGTCTATTTCTACATCTACAATTTCCAAAATCTAAATGAACCAATATCAACTTCCCCAGGAACAATAGAATAAACTGTACAATAAATTCCCGTAAACCTAGTGTTAAAAAACGGGGGATGATCCTCGTGTGGATCATCTTGGGAATTGCTCGCCACTCGATACTCCCACGTGGCTCGCAGCCAGCAAGGAAATTAATACCCATGGACGTTTTTGTCATATTTAACTACATTTAACACTAGATTTACGGAACACGGCAATTTGACGCGTGTTAAGCTTCATAGACATTATTTAGTGTATGGTGACGTCAAGTTTAGTCGATGTACGAATCTGTATGTTAATCGTTTATTTTTAAACCTCTGATTAACACTAGAACCATCGTACTAGTCAAAATGACTGGTTTCGATCTTTTTTGGCAATTATTAATATCTTAAAAGCGTTCAATAATTGAAATGATCTTGAAAATAAATAGTTTCATTTGAATACTATAATGAATGTCTAAAAAAACTGACAATAATCTATTGTTACAATCTTTATACGGATTATATATTGATCGTATTAAATGCTCGGTAGTTTTAGTGTTAATGAGATTAGAATAAACGAACGTCATATTTTCCAGGAACACTGGGATAAATTGTATAATAAATGTTCGTGAGACTAGTGTTAAAATTATTTCTACGGAATGTGTCGAGAGACAGGTTTTGAAATTTTCAAATTATTTCCTCAGTCTAATCATTCCTCAATGGAATTGTAGAAATTTCCTATGTTTAATTGCGTAATCGTTATTGGAATAGTCGGAAAGTCAATTCAGAATTTACGACTAAGCTTGGGAAGTAATTGTAAGTTAAAGTTTCAAGAGTGTTAAAGGATGATTCGTGTCCAGTGGAAATAGGTGTCATTCTATTGTTTATAGTTTTATTCTTTCGACCCGTTACTCGTGACTGTATTGACGAATAGAAAATTAGTGGTAGAAAATGGGAATTAGAATCGGATGAGAACAAGTGGAAATTGATTGATCAGCTGAATTGCTCGGTTTGAGTATCAAATGATCTAGTAAATCTAGTAGATTTAATGTATCTTGCGAGTGAGATAATAGATTGCACAGTTTGATTATGGGAAACTTGAGAATGCAGTGTTGCATAGGATGCACTTGGTATTTCTTTTCGTAATGTTTAGTAGCTGATTATTTCCTATCGTAATTATGTTTTTCCTAATTACGAATTCGAATTTCTATATCGCATCTCTAGAAACTTGAATTTAAAGAAAAAATGTGCAGTTCGGTTGTGAATAGAAGATTAATTGCAAAAAATTAAGCTTGATGGAATCTTTTCGATTGAATCCAACTGAAGATCTATATTTTTCGAGGACGAGGATGGGACCTGTAATTGATGGAAGCTAGGACATCTGTTATGAAGGTTAAATGACTGATGACGCTGATATAATTGTAGAAAAGTGTCATTTTTCCTGGGACTACGAGAAATATTGTTCGGCATGGAAGATATTGTAGTTTTTAATTATTTTCATCCGGTGGTATCTTGAGTGGATGTGATTGAGTATGTTCTCGGGGATGTGATTGACGGTCGTAATTAATGGACGCTGGGGACAGAGCTATATAAAGGTATGTGATGACTAATGAAACTGATACAATTGCTGAAGAGTGTCATACACTGTCTTGTCAGTATCGTGGACAATTCTTTCGAGTGTTATTTCATATTCACTGCTGACTGAATCTAAATTAAGTTGCTCTGACAGACTTCTGGCAATATTAAAATCGAACATTCTAATTTAACCCTTTGCTCTCGAGAGGCACCTTTCACTCGCCATTTGATTTAACCCTTTGCTGACGAGAATTTTTTGAAGTATTGAAAACCATTCGCAGAGAAAGTTAAATTGTACAACGAATTTTTAAATGCCGGAGGCAGAGAAAACTAATCACTGATCTCTTGTTATTTGAACGAATTAATTGTCTGTTTAAAACTTCGCATTCTAAATATCAAAGCTTGATGTCGCCAAAATGACGACATTCGTCCTCAAAGGGTTAACCCGACGAAATTATAAAATTTAAAATTCAATATTAAATTTTCTATAATTTACCAACACACGGAGCATCGAAATAAAATAGTTTCGTCACTTAATTTATGCAAGGTATTTCTTTATATTGATTGTAAAGAATACCATTGATATTTCATCAGAAAATAAGGAATATTTGCGAAAAATATTCTCGAGTGCAAAGGGTTAATGAATGAACAATCATTTCTATCCTATTCAGATGAAATTTATTATTCAATAAAATATTCAATAAAATCAATGAAGCTCAAAGGATTCTGCGAAATTGTTCATTAACTCAGTTCAAAGGCTATAGTGTCTCGGTAAATTTATTAAACTTGTTGCGTCCTCTCTAAAAACTGAATCGCTCCCTCTCCCGTTATAATCACGGTGCTCGTTGATGGCTTAATGTACGACATGTCGGCAACTCTGCAGATCCAACGGAAGCCAGGCTAGCTGGGAAAGCTACAACAGAGGGTTCAGCTTACGGGCCAAGTCTTTAAAGTGAATGATGCCATTTAGAAAGAGGAACGATCCTGAAGTAGTTGCTGCGTGTGCATGCTTTTATAAGGGACTCGAAACGGGGCGTTGTAAAGTCAAGAAAATGCTTGGAGTGCCGCTGCTAACAATTCTGTCGCGATTACAGCGCCGAGAGCTTCAATTTTGAGCTGGGACACTGTTACGCTCGGGGACCGGCCGTTCCCGAACGTGTAGGAGATCGAGTTGAGAAAAAAAAAGAACTTTCGCCTCGAATGGTCACGGTTTCTCCAGTCGGAGTGCTTAACAGCTCCTTCCGTTTCGAAACGGTGGTTTGAAAACACACGGGTCATAACCTTTACGTGTGTAAACTTAACTTTTCACGCGGAACTTCTGGCTTCGATAGTAAAAAGCTGGGAGCGCGAAAGCTTTGAAGCTCAGTTCGAATGGCCAGCACTGTTCTACGGAGTTTGTTGACTTCGAGATCAATATTTTGGGGCTTTGACTTTCGCAGTTAGAAAACTGTAAACCTTTCCACTGGAAAGCTCTGGGAAAATACTCCGTGAATTCATTAGTGTAAGGTTTTGATGCCAGGAGCTTAAAACCTCTGGCTTTCTTGATTCTACTAGATCAAAAGCTCATTTTCCAGGCTCAAAAGCTTTGACCCTTCAGATCAAGAGCTAAAATCGGTTATCTTAAATGGTCTGTTCTTGACTACTCAAAGCTTCCTGAGATTCCACTCAAAAGCTCTCAACTGCTTAGCTCAGAATCTTCGAACATTTGACACGAAAGTTCCGATCCACTCAGCACAAAAGCTCCTTCTTTCCTAACCCTGTTAGCTCAAAAGCACATTTCCTAGACTCAGAAGCATAGATCCTCCAGCTCAAACCCTCCAATAGTTTATCTCAAATACTCTGCCCTTGATTGCTCAAAGGGACCTAAAGTTCTACTCAAACCCTCTTACCTCCGTAGCTGAGAATCTTCGAACATTTGACACGATAGCTCCGATTCTCTCAGCTCAAAAATTCGTGCTTTCCTGATTCTACTAGCACCAAGCTAATTTACCCAACTCGAATCCGTCGATCCTCCAGCTGAAAACCTTCAATACTTTATCTCAAATATTCTGCTCTTGTCTACTGAAAACTTCCAAAAACTCCGCTCAAAAGCTCTCGCCGCCTTATCGCAGAATCTCCGAACACCTGACCCGAAAGCTCCGATCCCCTCAGATCAGAGCCCTGTCCTCAGCCTGCCCATAACTCAGCACTCAATATTTCAATACCCTAATTCCGACAGAGCTCGAAAGCTCCACTTCCGAAATCCCAAATCCCACTTGCTCTCTTCCCCAGCCCATCCTCCTCAATTCCACTATCCGCAACTTATCTCCTCTCCAAATCACAACGAACCTCATTCGAAGGCCCCCACCCTCCGCCGCAAGCCAAACGCAGTATCACCCGTTTACAACCATAATAAAGCGAGCAACACCGTTCAACAAATGCCAGGCGCAAAACCAGGGTGCAACCGTCGTTCAACGATTACGGAGCGCAAACCCCGCGCGTACGGCCGAGGAGCGTATCCGTGAAAAATCCCTGGTACCTCGCGAAATAAGTAAATCACGCTCGTCCGTCGCGCCGAAAAGTGGGGCGGTCGACGCGAATTTATTCACCCTCCGGGCAATCTTCCCCGAATTAATAGCCATATTCGTGGCACGGCCCCCCCCCCTCTCCGCGACCAGGGGTGCGTGATCGAGAGACGAATACATAAATATCGCGCTCATAGATTTTACGAGTCCGCGTAAAGCGTGTCCATTATTTCCAGCCGGCCGGATTGTATTCAGCCGAGCATCGGCTGCAAACATTGCACGCTCGGGGCTTGTAGCGTGCTCCCGGGACGTTTCCCGTAGGACATCCGCGATTCGTCCAGATGCTCGTAATGGCGAGAAACAGCACGTCATTTGGAACGACCGGCACTCCCGTCCGCCGGGCCGTCATCCCGGTCGTCCGCTGCGGGGGAGGAACGGTTCATCGTTATCTTTTGAGGTAACAGGTCCCGTAGGGCGTCCCTTCCCGCGCCGCTCTCGTCGTCCGTTGTGTCCATGATTCTTCCGCCGCGTACCCTATTTTCTTTTTTATCGTTTCCGTCTCGCTGCCGTCGTTACGTCTTGACAAGGGAATATGCACGGGCTTTTTGCGGCGCTAATGCGTGATTTTATCGCGGCCCGCCGGGATTCCGAACTCGATAGTTTCCGCGCCGAGATTTTGGGGGGTCTGTCACTTGGAATTCCGGAGATTCGTAGCGAGAGTAGGAAGTTCGATGTTGAAAGCTAGAAGCTAGACTCTCTGGGAAATGATTTACGTGTGAGACTCGTCATGAAGATTTTCAACAGGTTTAACAAAAATTAATATTACTGGAGCCTTGTAAATTCAAATGAAATATCATGTTTCCGTGGGCAATTACTACGCATACAATTTTTCTCCTTTTTCAGTGGATTATTCATGACAAAGGTATTGTATTGATCACAGTTGGGAAAGAAATCGTAAGGCAAGGGGTTAAGGAGACTGATATGCCATACGCAAACGAGCCGACGATTTTTTTCGTTAAGTTTCAATTAAGTTTTTTAAAATCTCTAGACGACAGTCATAAAAACTCAATTTTCTTATTGCCGGTGAGTATGTTTATTTTGTTTTTCTACACTTTACAGACACTATTAATTCAAAAAAAGTCTTATCTCGACGACTACTTTACTCGGAATAACTGATAAATGCTCATTATTATTATTGCACACACGGTGTGCAATCGGTCTCGAATTGTGAATCGATAGAGATCTTAATAGGGCAGTCTTTGAGTTTCTGTGGACAAATTTCAAAATCTGTTTGATTGTTCGATTTTAGTGTTAATATTGAGTCTTGTATAGTGCGCTAGTATGTGGAATATTGAAATTTCTTTGTTCCTTAAGTTACGTATGATTTGTCATTAATTTTCATCGGGAAATGTTGAGCACTCCCAATGGAGAGCTTCTGGAATGCAAAAGGCTGAGTTACCTCTCAATGATTTTACAGATATGGTTTCAAGCATCTTTAACAGTTTTAGCTTATTTATTTGCTTCCCTTCTAAATATTCATTCTTATCTCTATTATTGCACGCTTGGAATTGGAAAAATGTAACGATCGTGCTATTTAAAATTTGTTTCTGTAAGAATAGGAAAGCGTTATTTTGTTTCGGAATTGAAACGAAAAAAGGGCGATCGCGCCGCTTGGTATTTTTCAAGCGTGCTTTCCCAAAAATCCCACGGACTCAAACGGTTAAATTCAAATATCTTTATATTAAATGAAATAAATGAAACTTCGCTGTAACAATTTCTGTAAGAATAACAACTGCATAGCGTACAGTTTGTTTCTGAATCGAACAATCGTTCGTGTACATTGGTCATCGTTATTCGCGGATGATCACGTGAAAATAATGGCTAGTCCGATACAAGAGAGTTCCATTTGTAGAAAACGAAATTCCGCGCCCTCGGGCTTGTTCCACGGACATTTACGAGTGGATACGATCGTGGACGTTCCATTGGGGGTTCAAATGGCTCTCCATGGGGATATTATGGGATTTTCGTGGACGTCGCAGCGACGATGGCGATCTTTGGTTCCTTTGAATTGGAGATTTTGGGTTTGCAAGGTATCGCGAGGGTGTTTGGGTCAATTAGCTTCGGAGGATCGGAAATTCTGAAACTCTGAAGCTGTGTTTGTTGGCTTTTAATCTGCCCTTTGTTATATGAGAAGATTACAAGCTCCCGATACCAGCGATACATTCGGAAACAGACAAATACGAAGATCAGAGTAACAACTTCCTAAAACCGATAACCAAAACACTTTCAGTCCTACGAATGATTAACACTAAAACTACCAAGCACTTCAATTGACTTTTTAAACATTCGCTACAGAAACCCCAAGAGTGCATCTGTTCAGACTTTAATTGATTTACAATTCAATTTGCGCAGTGCTAAATGAATTTTTTTAATAATTTCTCAGAGAAACATTTGTCACCTTTCAAATAATTGCAAAAAGAAGTCATCAGTCATGGGTCATTTGACCCCTCCGGTAGTCTTAGTGTTAAATCATCGATCCAACTCGCAACTGCCATGCATTAAAAACACATAAGTCCAAAAAGCCGGATGGTCAGAGCTTCCCAGCCACAATCCCCAGTTACAGAAGTTTTCAATTACGCACAAAGCTTCCCAAAGCCCGCGGAAGTTTCCATTAAAAACTGGGTAAACTACAAAGTCAAAGCTTCCAATTCCGCGAAACCGTGCCCCCCGAATGCACGAACGTAAAGTTTCCACCGTAATCAAATCTTCCAAATCCGCGGGAACATAAACCATTCAGCGTCGTTCACAATTTCCCAACGATTCCCCCATATCCATGTTCCGGCCACTAACGCCCGCGTTATCGAGATACACCCTAACAGCCGCTTCCCCGGAATTACCCGGGTTGCCCGCATAAAATTCGAACAATCAAGAAAATTTATCGGGAGCAATCTCCCGCGTCGATCGCCGGAATAATACCGGCGGTACTCCGATACGCGGCGCATCGGCGCGACTATCAAAAATTCCGCTGCGATCTCGCGGGCTCGCGGAACGATGCTTCGTCCCGCGGCGAGTATAATGAAATTACTATAGAAACGTGTTCCGTGGGCGTCTACTCGAGACTCGAGCGGCCAATTACGTCGCTCATAGCGGTCGGTAGGCGGCGTTGCTGCGGCGCGGGGAGGCGCACTTTATCATCCGGAAGATTATAAAGGATTTTAAGGCCTCCGCGGGGCTCAAGGGGCGATAACAATTTTTATCGTCGTAATTGCCCCGCAGTCCCGCCGATCCCGTTAAATCATCTTAATCTTTAATATCTCAGATACCGTTTAAGGCAGTGGTTCTTAAGTCTTAATATCTCGATACAGCACGGCAGATGCGTTTTTCGATTGATTTATTCGAATAAATTGGTTTTCTGCGCGAATGATCTTTTTTTATGATTCGTTTGATTTAATAAGCGCAATGGAGATCTTGACCATTTTTCTGTATAGTTATCCTTTTTAGCGGGAGAAAGTAGCAACGATTATTCACTATTTGGAGGTTTCAATCTTTGCATTATTGTAAACATAGTTATGTTATTATATCGATTATCTTGCATGCGTCGATTGTTTTCGGGTAATTTAGAAGCGTCAGTCATCGGTGGCTGGCATGGCATTTACTTACTGAGTCCAATGCTTCGTATATGGCGGCAAAAATCATTTGATTATTTTCACAATTAATTTGTTAAGTATCGTGCTATTTGTTTGCATTTGTCATCTATGTTAAGGGTTGACTAGAGATGACAAGGTTAGAATATTTTTAGTGGATTCTCAAAGAATCATCACTGGTTCACAGATAATTCTATAATAAATTCTATAAACAGCATGTACAAACTCTGCCAAACACAAGAATCCATAACAGAGGAGTATCAACCATTTTAGGCTGACTATCAGGATTATTGCAATTTATTTTATATAGTATTGAGGTCACTATTGATACTATTTTTATTATCCACGAGATCACAGAAACTCGCAAGTTTCATAGAAAACATGATTTTCTATTAACCATATATTCATTTCTTAACAACCCATTGAATCCGAGATTGTAAAACCCAATCGCCACCCACTTTCACTGTTAACACGTTCAGTGCCACGCGTACATGTGGTACACGTTAATTTTTGTAACAAAATATTTGTAACGGACACATGGTCAAGAATAGCTGTATCCGTTACGAAGCACCGAGAACATCAAGAAAGGATATCAAAATATGTAAAATTAAAACAAAAACTTGAATGTAACTTAATATTGTTGGAATGGATGTATTTGAACGTGTGTACAATAGATGAATGACGCGACTGTGTGTGAGCGCGTTTTGAATGAATGTTCAACGCATTGAAATATCGTAGACTATATTGATTTTCTCCGTATTGATTTTTATGTTAATAATGTTCGTTTTTCACGAATCTAGAATATTCCAAATACACGTCAAGTTAATGCATGGTAATGAAAGAATGTTCTAGAAAGTGTGCGAGTGAGACAAGAGCATCTGAGTGTATAAATAGTGTGTGCGTTGTTTGATTTGGTAATTGTTTTATTGTGAATTCTCATGAAATAATTATACTGTTTCAAATAAAATTCTCTTTCTCCTACAATATTTCATTTAAAAAATCAATACAGTTTATAAGCAAAATATGATCGAAATTCCCGTGGAATTCAACGTGTTAACACTAGGTTTACGGGCATTTATTGTACACTTCATTCTATTATTCCTAAAAGAATTGATGCTCGTTTATTTAGATTGTGGAAACTGAAGATTTGATAGTAGGTAATCGGGGTACATATCAGCGTGATCGCACCAATCAAAATCGGCGTAAACATTTACAAAATAATATTTCTAAAATCCAATGTGCGTCGATTTGACGCGTTCCGTAAATCTAGCGTTAAATTATATATCACCACTGATTTTAACGTTCTCAAAATTTCTCTCGCGAGCGAACAGCGTCGCGAGTGTTGGGAGAGGCTAAGAACCACTGGTTCGAGGTATCCGCTCGCCAATAAAAGGATCTTCCGGGTGTAATCTCCCGGAGAGCTTCCGATACTTTTAACGAGCCGCTTAAAGCGAACCGATCGTCCGCCGCGGACCAAGGGAATAATAATACAGGAAATCTCGTGGAAACCGGTTTGACTAACGTCGACGTTAATCGCCAATTAACGTCCCGATTCATACTTTTCGTTGATTATCCGGCGCAGCATTGTTTCAGCAACGATCACAATTAAGCATCGTCCGTTTCCATCGGATCGGATCGGTCGGCTCGCGGGCACCGAAGAACAAGCAAGTTGTTCAATTATAAATTATTACGTTCGCCGGGTCCCTTTCAAGTCACGTTTAATAATCGCCGCTTTCACGCTCGACCTCGTTTCGCTCGCTGAAAAATATTCGGCGCATTCAGTGTTTAGGGGGAAAGGAGCAGCAGCACGCGCTGCCTATTGTATCGGTACCGCGGTCTCGGCGTGTAATGAGGGACGGATTGAATTACAAAGCTGATGAGGCGGGCTGAATATGCTCTATTTACGACATCGTTACATTCATTAGCTCGCGTGATAGTATGTAACCGTAAATAACGCTCCTTTCATGTTTTCTTTCCGGGCTTTAATGATTGCGCGGCAGAGATGAATTATTCTCGCTATTAATATTTCCTTAATTAGAGGATACTCGTTGTATCTTCATAATCGCTTGCTTGTTGTTAATGATATTGTGCGCAGATTAGTTTAGTTAGACGATAATGGTTAACGAATTTTATTCGCTTGTTTGTAGCGATGTCGATTGGATTAGTTTAAACAATGGTTGAATATTTGCGATGCTGGTCTTTGGGATCACAATAGGTTCTCGAAATCTCCGGTAAATATCAAGTAGCCGAGGTAATATTATTCAATGGAAATTCTCGTTCATTTCCTGGACATTTATGCTGTGCTTAAATAAACACCAGGCACGATTGTTCACGAGGAAAAAGTGTTACCGTTCCGGAACGTTGGGAAAGTATTCCGAAGCTCCTCTCCTCTCCAACTAAACGATCTTTTCCCCGATAGATACTACGTTAGGATAATATACCAGGAAAAATAGTATCGCGTGCACTACGATTTACGCTCTAGAAATAAAGCGAATATTCGTTAAAAAGATTCAATATATGTAAGCGAAAAATAATGTTTCCTTTTAATCGATCGGCCGAGGGACGTCCATATTTCATTCAATCTGCAATCATCATCGAGTGTCCGACACAATATTATAAGGCAACGAAACTGCTACAGTAGGAGTGTCAGGGTGTGGTCGAGCCCTGATTATTTGCACTAATAATAAACAGCTTTGGGATCGTAATAGTTGCAGGACCGAACATTGTAAGGCCGGGGGAACATTAATTGGAAAATAAATGCTTTTATCTAGAATTTTTAGCGTAGGTTAAGGTATTTTTAAAAAAAGTGAATGTAGAATTAATACTGTAATATCTAGAATTCTTGGCGTAGGTTAAGGTATATTTAACCCCTTCGAATCGAATGATTTGTAAATCTGTTTGGCAATAACGTGTAAATTCCTTTTTCTCACTTATTCCCAACTTATTTCCTTTTCCGAATAAAATTATACTTCCCGGAGAAGAATAATTAAACTTCAACGTGAGATAAACTTAAGACAGACTTCTTTCAGAAATTATTTGAATCCGATTTCCGTAAGTTTATCTTTTGGAAAGATTCTCTTTGGCGAGAACAGCGGGAGGACAGAAAGAAGCTGTGACATGAAGTTGCGTCATCGGTTTATTAACCCTTAGCATTCCAGGTTGTTCTGTAATCTATCAGCAACTGCAACGAATTTTTATAGTATTCCTAGCGAAAATGAGAAATGCTATAACATTTCTTCGATCTTTTATTTTCCTTCGTAGTACAAAATTTGGATGTGTGGAAAGTTTCTTTAAGATTCATTAAAATATTTGTAGTATCTAGAATTCTTAGCGTAGGTTAAGATATTTTCAAGAAGAGTGAATGTAGGAATGAATGCAAGTGAAGGACAGGCTGTAAAACGGTCGAGAGAAAGTAGCCTGCACAACGTCGCGGACCCAAGATTGCAGGGCCAGTTTTCCAGGGGTGCATCCGAGTGTTTGCGATGAGTGCGAGTGAGAAGAATGCTTGTGGGAGAGAGAATGATTTTTGGGAGAGAATGCCTGTAAAAGAGTTGCGAGTTGTACTTTTTACGCGTTGTCCCTGTTGTTTCCATATTTTATATTTTAACCGTAGTATTAGCTTTATTTTATCAAATGCATATATTTATTCCTAGCTCTCAATTACTCAAGATCCCCCCTTTCATTATTTATGCTATAGTAACACTATACAACTTATACTCGTCTCGGATCATAAGCTAATCGACAGCGAAACGACTTAGGATAAAGCACTTCGTGTGTTACGACAATGTGACAACTATGGATGATAGAGAAGTTAATTTATTAGACAAAGAGAATAACGAAAGAAAAGATAAAATTGTTTTTCCGTGAATAATTTAGCGACCTTCGTTGGTAGTTTATTTCTACGTTGAGTTCGAAGATTAAATATTGATAATTGAGAAGTATAATTTATTATAAAGAGAATAATAAGAAATCAATGGTAGGATAGTATATTTTGACCATAGTTTTAGCTTTATTTTATTAAATACATACATTTATTACTAGCTCTCGATTACTCAAGATCCACCCTTTCATTATTTATACTACAGTAACTGTTGAATATTTATTTGTAAAAACTAAACAACACAGTTTGAGAAACTAAGTGCACATATATTAAAGTATGTATTACGGTGCTTTACAAAAACTGAAAAACAGAACGCTATTCAATGGTTGAGCGTTTGCTACGAACTGCTGAACGACGCGGAGAAAACAAAAGACGCTCAGCGCGTGCAATAAAAATGACTGTCCTCGGGAAAAACGACTGACTGCGAGACAAAGGACTGCACCAACTTTAAAAAATTAAAAATATACTTGATGCTCATTCTCGACAGTAACACAACAATATGAATTTTAAATCGCCCCGATTTACAAACGAGCATTTACGAAATTCCAGTAAAGAAATTATCTACTACGGTCCTAGTATATTCCACGAAAAATCTTCCATCGCGTCGATTCACGAGTAATCGGTGCACGTTCGTCATAATAAAGCAGGTTAATGAAATTTCGAGTGTCCCGCGGCAGGAACGATTCGGCGGAATGTTTATCCGAATTATTTGCGCGACTTGAATCATCATGTTATCAATAGGAGCGCAGTAATCGTGATTCGCCGGCGCGAAATCCCCATTTTCTTCTGGCCGATATTAAATCGCGCGGGCCGATCGTTCGATACGCTGGTCACAGTATTATTCCGCCATTAATTGAGCTTATTTCCGGCGCGTTTTCTTCCCTTTGCGAGCCGGCCGTGCCGCGAGCTCTTTCGCTCGTAGCGAAATTAAACGAAGCCATTTTATTACACACCCGATCCACGTCGATAAAGGAATTTTCAATTATAAAGGTCTCGTCACGTTTCGGGCCCACCCACATCCCGCCGGCGAGTCTACAAACACTGGGGCGATTTCCACGTAAGAGCGGTACGTGATTATTCACTTTTAATCAAACGCGCGTCGCTGTATTAATTCCACATTAATTAACAATAGAAAGAGCGGGACGACTGTAAGGGATTGGACAAGTTTTTCTCTTGCTCGAGGGCCGATGAAAGTTGATTGAAAACGTTACTTTTCCTCGTCGCTCGTTTTCAAGGTAATTGGCGATTGAAGCTTCATTGTTCCACGGTTTTTGCGTTCAACGATTTCATCGGTTTAATATTTCATACTCGATATTGTAATAATCATTAGTTTCGTTTGGATAACGGGGATAATTTAATTGAATGTTCGCGTGAAAGGTTTCCTTTTCACGATAAAACTACCGAGCGTTTAATACGATTGATACGTAATCTTTATACAAATTGTAATAATAGATTATTTCCTTCGGACACTCATTGTAGTAGATGAAACTTATTTTCAGGATCATTTCAAATATTGAATGCTTTTAGGATATTAATATTTGCGGAATGACCCATTCCTGATTTCTTTTTCAAATAAAATAACAAACTCTCCGAGGAAGAAATTGTTTTCGTAATCAGCGAATAGAATTATAAATTAGTCGAAATCTGAGTAGATGCACTTTAACGTTTCTATGAGAAAATTAGAAAAAGGCAATTCGATTGCTCGGTAGTTCTAACGTTAACACATTGAACGCCGGCTAAATTTCAGCTACTAGAAACGGGAGCGTCGGTGATTATATTAACCCTTTGCACTCGAGAAGTGACTCTCAATCACCATTTGATTTGACGCAGTAAAATTAGAAAATTTAATGTTTAATATTGAACTATGTATAGTGCATCGGTGCGCGAAATATTGGGATAAAAAGCTTTGTTTCTCAATTTACCTGTAATTTCTCTTTGAATTCATTTAAAAAAAAACATCGTTTTTGTCTAGTTAGAAAATGTTAAGTATTGCTAACGAAATACTTCCGCGGGCAAAGGGTTAATATATTTTTAAACATCAATCAAACCGAAATTTGTAACTTGCGAGAAAGAATAAGGAATTCGATTTTGTCATTTCAGTTTGGATTTGTGTTATACATATCTAAAACGTTACATTAATGTAGGGCTGGTAATTGAACGGTAGACTAAAAATCCCGCATCATCGCGGGGCCGGCGCACAATGTGTTAAGAAATTCTGGTGATCATTATTTTGTTATTCCATATATTCATTTATTTATATGTTCTATTCGTGTGGTGATAATTTAGTAATACACTGTATGTTCTACTGATAAAATTTTAGAGGAATAATACGAACTTTTAACCTTTTGCGGACGAATGTCGACACTCTGCCGAGATCAAACTCTCATATTTGTACTACTAAGTTGCAAACAAACAATTTAATTAGCACATTGCGTGCTGGTAACGAGAAATCTCGTTTTCATACGAAGACTCTTAGCTATATAACTTTACTAATTGCCGCAGCATTTAAAGAAATATTAAATTTGATTAGAACTGATTGTTCGTTTCATATATATTACATAACAGTATGATACCTGAGTTTTTTTAATATATAGTGATATAAGTGAATCTCACTGAAAATCCGTAAAATTCAATTTTCTGATAATTAGCCGGTACGCAATGTGTTAATAAAACAGCAAAAGATCAGTAAATTGTTTCCTGTTTCTCTATTTTTTAAGCATTCGACGTGTAATTTGACAGGATCTGCATTAGGTTTCGTATAGTTTGGGCTTCAAAGGAATTTTCTTTGTGTATTTGATTTCTTGATCTTCGTCTTGAATATTTTATTAATTATAAATGTTGTAGGAACTGAATCTTTGTGGTTTGTAGTGTATGGTGTATATCTGTGTTTTTGGTTTTTGGGAGTTTTGTGATTGTTTACTGTTAGTACTTTGTTTGGACTTCAAAGGGATTTTCTTTGTGTATTTGATTTCTATGATTTGTAATATAGATCACTAAATTTCTGTATCTATAATTTCGTCTTTAATATTTTATTAATTTTAAATGTTGTAGCAGGAATTGACAATAGTGACTTGTATTTCTACTTATTTGGCTCTCAAAGCTATGTCCATAACTATTTTAACTTCTATGATTTGCAACTTATGAGCTAGGTAACCAAAGGTAATCCATAACTACTTAACTTCTATGATTTACAACTTATGAACTAGGTAACCAAAGGTAATCCATAACTATTTAACTTCTATGATTTATAATTTATGAGCTAGGTAACTAAACTTCTATAGTCTATAGTCCACACTGTATAATTTATAATTTATTTTCTATAATCTATTGTCTACAGTTTCATTCTCCACATTGTCTCGATCCCAAACCTCATACTGCGTAACTACTCACAGTGAGTAAACTGACAGACCGAAACAGCATCTCTCCCGACCCACAATATATAAGGAGTACGTCACTCCCAGCAGAAACAGTTGGTTAATGATTAAAGACGGAATATTGCGGTTTGATTTCCGCAGGAACTTCCCCCTGTGTGTGTCGGTTAATCACTGGCAGAAGTTCGGATTAAATAGATTAATGAGGCTGAAGCGAGCTGGATCGGCTAACGGCCCAGGTACTAGGTACCCTAGCCAGATTTGCTAGCGTTTCACGATCGAAGTTTGTAGCGTAACGCAGTGTCTTAAGTGCTAGATCAGCGAACGAAGGATTCCAGCAAGTGTAGAGAAAGTAATTTACCTTTTTTCATAGAGTTTCAATTGTGAGGAAGGCTTCTTATGATTTAATTTGAAAGTTGCTTAGATTCTTTAACTGCTATATGCCCTAACGTGATTTGTTACTGTTTCACGATCGAAGTTCGTAGCAAATATAGAGTGATAGATCAAACAATGAAGAATTGTACAAAGTGAACATGATTTCAATCTTTCTTTATAGCGATAGAATTTTCCAAATAGATTTTCAAGTGATTTTTAAGATTCAATTAGGAAGTTCCTAAGCTTTTTTGTCGCGAGAGGGTTTGCTGTTCGCAAGTAAAGAGGTTTCCGATGAATTCCGTGGCTTTGGGATAATTCTCTAATGATTCAGCTGGGTTATTTCACTATGACCGTAGCGAATGTATTACATCTGGATTTAACTGAGATTTAACTAGCTCAACCCCTCGCGCTGCCATTTATCTGGTGACTTTGCGGAATACGTGAGACTATTCGGATTTATATTCGCTGTCAGAGAGAACAAATGTGTACATTGTAATTTGCCCGCGCCCGGGAACATGTGTTACGAAACAATTGAAGAAAATTGTGCTGGCGGGATGATTACATTTGAGACGGCTACTTTGACGTATTCCTCCGTTTCCTGGGATAACCTGCAGTATTCCATGGTCTGCTTGATATATGTATAGTGGTGGTTATTATTATAGATAGTGAAAAGGTGGATCTTCGGTAATCGAGAACTAGAGTGTACTTTAATGAAAGATCAAAGCGAAACAAAGAAGAATTACATGTTTACGTGAAAAAATAAAGAACTCATCGCTGAGAGAATTAGTATCATGTCAAGCTTTACGATGACGTGTGTACTCGTCGAACACAGTTAACTGGTTAACCCCTTGCCGTACGACGAGTGAGACTCGTAATGAAAATTTCCAAACTAATTTAACAAGAATCAATGTTGTTCATTACCAACGGATCAAAGCAAACAACTATTTTGCTATTATCAATGTATTATCTTCAAATGAAATTTCCACCTGAAGTAGAATGGAAAATTTTGTTGTATTTCTTACAAATTGTCGATAGTAAAATATTACACGAGCTTAGCAACGGAAGTAAATAGTAGGCCAAGGGGTTAAAGAAAATGCATTTAATGTATTTTTACTATTATAGTGGGGCTATTATTATACATAGTGAAAAGGTGGATCTTCGGTAATCGAGAACTAGGAATAAATACATGTATTTAATGAAATATGGAAACAACACGGGCAACACGAAAAAGTACAACTCAATGCCATGGAGGCCAACACACGACTCTCCCTCGCCACTCTCTTACCACTCTTTTACAGACATTCTCTCCCCCACAAGCATTCTTCTCACTCGCACTCATCGCAAACACTCAGATGCACCACTGGAAAGCTGGCCCTGCAGTCTTGGGTCCGTGACGTTGTGCAGGCCACTTTCCCTCGACCGTTTTACAGCCTGTCCTTCATTCACACCCGTTCTTACATTCACTCTTCTTAAAAATACTTTAACCTACGCTAAAAATTCTAGATAAAAGCGCTTTATTTTCAAATAATGTTCCCCGGCCTTACAATGTTCGGACTATCGATTTCGAATATTAAATTCATGTTACATTAAAATTTCAAAGAAGGTTAAATGAATGATAGTAGATTATAAATTTCAATGATTAGTGTATATGAAGTAGAATATTTGATTTTGAAAATATATCTAAAAATCAAATATATTCGCAAGCATTCTCTGCAACTGTAGAATTAGTTAAAATAATTTCTTACATTCGTTTCACAGATGTACTCTGTACAGTAAATGTATTGATAAAAATATTTACGCTTGTAAATAGTGAATAGTGAAAGTTAAATTCAGTTTAAAAATTCTAGATACTACATATGTGTTCTGAATCGTGCGTTAACCTGGATTAACCCTTTATAGGTTGGTGGCACATATATATGCCACTTTTATTACGGGTCAAATTACAGAGACTCTGTTCACCATTTTGATCCTTATGGTTTTGCGGGAACGATTGGTGGCACAAATCGGTGCCACCATAAAACGAGGAATCTAGAAAAATTTCGAAAGAAAAGTCTCAATAATAATTCTTTTTTAAAGTATTTCTAATATGTATATGGTAGGGAATACGAATTATCAAAAAAATAATTTGCCCTATAAAGGGTTAAATGAATTCCGAATTTACTAATGAGAATGACAGAGGCGTTACGCAGAATCGACGTAATATTTTGCCAGAGTAAACGTTTCTTCGGTCTTAAACGTTTGGCCGTTGACGGATTTTTTTAGACATATGCCAAAACTGTGGCACTAATTGCGCGTCTATGGGAAACAATGGAAAACACTTTTCATACAATAAACTCACTTATATTGCATTGCAACAACAATCATTTTTAAAAACACCATTTATTTACTTAAATTTGTTTTAATTCATTCTGTGGATAAAATTAGTAAAAAGCACTTATAATTTATTCGAATTAACACAGATAATTTTTTATAATCCTTTACACGAGTGGTTTGATATACAAAGCGCGTGAATTCCCTTTTAACAAATAGAGCAAATTAATTTTGAACTCTCCGCAATTTTGGCAAAACATAATGCATCCTCAGCAGTCAAACGATTAACACATTGCGTACTGGTAACGAGAAATCTCGTTTTTATATAAAGACAGCTAGCTATGCAACTTCGCTAATTACTACAGCATTGAAAAAATATAAAATTTAATTCGAATTGATTATCTATTTCAAATATATTACATAAGAATATGATATCCGAGTTTTTTTAGCTATGCAACTTCGCTAATTACCACAGCATCAAAAGGAATATAAAATTTAATTCGAGTTGATTATCTATTTAAAATATATTACATAACAATATGATATCTCAGTTTCTCTATGTACAACGATATAAGTTGACCTCAGTGAAAATAGCACAATTCAGTTTTCTGAAAATTAGCCGGTACGCAATGCGTTAATTGGATATAGTAGAATTAGAAAGCTTTATGTGTAATATTAAATTGTTTTAAATAGATTGATATGTGAAATATGAAATATTGTTCCTTGTTACTATGTTTCTTGATAGTGAAGAATGTTGAATTTATTTCATTCTATTAATGAATATTCCTGGTGGAAAATTATTGAGTGTAAACGGTTCAGAATGAAGATATGTGTAATAATAATTTTATATTTTAAATGGAAGGTAGGAGAGTAATGTGAAATATGAAAATATCGCTTTGTTTCTTGATGTTCATAGTTTCGCAATAGTGAAAATTGCCATCACAATTCAGTTTCTTGAAAATTAGCCGGTACGCAATGTGTTAACACTGTTCACTTCTAATTCAGGCTTAAACGTAACATAGCCGAAATCCAGACTTATGGTGACATAATCCAATGTTGGTACAAATTTAAGAACACCTAGCTTCACCAAGATACAATATCATAAACGTCTAACTGTCTTGTAATCTAGATTTATATAAACCTAACATACTCATAGAACGATTTTAACCCGTTGCGGACGAATGTCGACACTCTACGGAAATCAAACTCTCATATTTGTGATACTAAGTCTCAAACAAATGATTTAATTATTAAAACAGCAAAAGATCAGTAAATTGTTTCCTGTTTCTCTATTATTTAAGCATTCGACGTGTAATTCGACGGGATCTGCATTAGGTTTCGTATAGTTTGGGCTTCAAAGGAATTTTCTTTGTGTATTTAATTTCTTGATCTTCGTCTTGAATATTTTATTAATTATAAATGTTGTAGGAACTGAATCTTTGTGGTTTGTAGTCTATGGTGTATATCTGTGTTTTTGGGAGTTTTGTGATTGTTTACTGTTAGTACTTTGTTTGGACTTCAAAGGGATTTTCTTAGTCTATTTGATTTCTATGATTTGTAATATAGACCACTAAATTTCTGTATTTCTCGTATATTTTAAATAATCTCCGTCTGCAAATGGTTAATCAAATTCAGTTGACATTCAATTTTCTATTAATAAAAGCGAACTTCGTTTAAGCTTAACGAGTTCTAACTGAATAATTATAATGTAAATAAAACGAGTCACAAGGTTAGTTAAAATCCAGGTAGAACAGGGCACGGTATAATTAAAATGAATACAATCTAATTAGACGTGACTAAAGTTTAATCTAACGCGAACCCAGATCTGATGGACAATAACGGTGACATTCTTTCCCGGGCTTAAGTTTATTAATTGCGCTGCTTAAATCAAGGTAAAATGTGCGTCTGTTCCCCGTTCTATGCAGTAAACCGAGTTCCCCAGACTTTCCCCGGGGCACTCGTTATCGCGTAACCATTTTATCGCAGCGGTTGTTCTCTTCCGGATCCTAGAAAAATATGTTATCTCTTTGTTCCAGGGAACGAGATACTGTACCGCGATGAGGCCGGAGATCTCGTGATCTATAATGTCACATCAAAAGAGCCGAGGATTATCCTGCACTCCAGTAATGCGGTGAGTGTAACACGTTTGTCTGTGCTGTATTCTTCTTTGTTAAATCTTGCGTGACCATGTACAAACATCTTCTCTTTTATTAGGTTATACCAATTGCATTACAAATTAAATCGCGACCAATATTGATCTGTGAAGTATTCGTTTTGACTATTATTGAGTAGTGACACTCTATGAATTAAATTAACATTAAATCGTAATTAATGTTGATATATAAAATATTTTTTTTATTATTAGTGAGTAGTGATAATCAATGAATTACATTACAAATGAAATCGTAATCAATATTGATCTATAAAATATTTCTTTATTATTATTAAATAGTGACAATCAATGAATTACATTCCAAATTCAATCGTAATCAATATTGATCTATAAAATATTTTTATTATTATTATTGAATAGTGACAATCAGTGAATTGCATTACAAATGAAATTATAATCAATATTGATGTATAAAATATTATTTTTATCATTATTGAACAGTGACAATAAACGAATTACATTCCAAATTCAATCGTAATCAATATTGATCTATAAAGTACTCCTTTCTAACCATTACCGAGTAGTCACAATTAATAAATTACCTTACAAATTCAATTGTAATCAATATTTTCTTCCTATCACCAATAAAAGGTAAACTAAACAATAAAAAACCACACCACAAATAATTCACAGTCAATCACAATTGCTCTCACTTTCTCTGACAGTAAAACCCTCGCAGAGACTTACAATTGAATCGTCTTACAACTTAACACAATTCAAACTCAAATTTACTAACCTCGAATGTTCCCTCTCGTTCGAGATAAAATGACAAAAGCTGTTCAACGGAAGATTTCAAAATCTTCAACTAAACACATCACAGGCGCAGCTTTTGTAATATTTATATCGTATCGAGTCAACAAACGAATCTAACAAAGACGCCGTATCGGCGCAATCCGATTAGACGATAGGATTAACAACAGTCGGGGATTCAATTAATTTCCGTTACGTGTGTCCGATGTTCCCAGGCACTTTTATCGAGTTTCGACCATCAGCTCTCCGCCGACGGGAAGTATCTTCTGCTGGCCATCGATTACCAGAAGGTAACGTACCATTTACACGTCGCTTGTCCACGATCACGACTTCCACACCCCCTTCACTCTCGCTCCCCGTTGCAAACGGACTTTAGTCGTCCGAATCGAAACGAAAATCTCGCTTGTCACGTAACGGTGGACTGCGAATAAATTTTCTGCGGACTGGCCCCGTGGAAATTATCCCCTCGGGTGATAAATTTCGATCGATAGTCGCACCTGCAGCCATTTACAACCGGAAGGAACCGGATAATAATCGTAACTGCGACGTGTGTTACGTTAATCGCGTCAACGCCGCGAACGGTCTGAGAATACGGCCGATACGCGCCGAAGGTGATCGAGACGGTCTGTCATAGATATATTCATTGATTCCGGGTAATCTGTGCACTGAGCTTTCGGGTAGAGACAATGGAAATAGTAACGAAAAGTACCTTGCATCATGGTAAGAATAGTAATAATGATAATGGTGATGGAGGATATAGTATATGGTATTAAAAGTAATAATGATGATGATAATAATAACGACGATGAAGAGTATAGTATACAATGGAAAAAGAATAATAGTGATAATGGAGAATATAACATATAATAATAATAATAATAATAGTAATAATAATGATAGTAATAATAATAATGGCAATGAAGAATATAGTATATAGTAATAAAAATAATAATGATGATAATACTAATGACGATGAAGAGTACAGTATATAATGGAAAAAGAATAATAGTAACGGAGAATATAGCATATAATAATAATGTCGTGTACCTTGTTTTCCACCGACTATGTTCGGTAGTTAAACTAGTACTTCGCACGCCGAATTAACTTTGTGCGAATTTTTAGGTTTGTGAAGTGGACTGTATTTACTTGTGAAAATCAGTGTAGTGACTCGAAAGATGTTCGATGCTCTCTATTTGCTTGTTTGACTATTTGTTTCCAACTATGATTCTCGACTGACTATTCTCGACTGCTATTCTCGACTGCTATTCTCGACTCGCTATTCTCGACTCACTATTCTCGACTCCCTGGGCCTCCCAGAATCGTCTTCGACGACACCTCCGCAATGTCGTCTTCACGGGGGTGAAGACGTTCTGGTTGGCCCTTTTCGATCTGAAAATGGTTGTGGAAGGGAGACACAATCCCTTCCCTTCTAGTCTTCCTAGTTGCTAAAGTTAATAACTAATTCGTCCCGTTTGCAATCGCCGACCGTGGCAGGTAAAAAGCAAGAAACGCTTGGCCTTAGAAACACATGCTAACGGACGGGCAAGAGAGTTAAAAATACTGGTGACTGGACACCAGATGTAAACAATAGGCAAAGAAAATCTACAGCAATAATCGCGGGCCTTATGGGTTCAGGGATTTATGGCTGCCACGGTCCCTTCTCGTAATACCGTAAAGACGATTGCAAGTTGTGAACGGGACGAAGGCTCCTATTATTTCGAAAAAACTACCAAATGCACAATAAGCCTTAGAAAACATAAAAAGTGTATACAAACTAAAAAGTACGATGGTTCTAAGGGGTCGGAGGAAACGTTAAGGCTGTAAGTGGCCTTAACAAATAATAATAACAATAATAATAATGATAGTAATAATAATAATGGTAATGAAGAATATAATATATAACAATAAAAATAATAATGATGATGAAGAGTATAGTATACAATGGAAAAAGAATAATAGGAATGGAGAATATAGCATATAATAATATTAATAACAACAATAATAATGATAGTAATAATAATAATGGTAATGAAGAATATAATATGTAACAATAAAAGTAACAACAGAGAATAGAGTACATAGTGATGAAAATAAGCACGAAAATTGGGCAAGAAAGACTCTGTCTTGTGAACACTGATTTCGTTTCGATTATGGCTGACCTTTACTACTTGCATCGATCCGTTTGTCGAGTTTATTGTTCCGAGCATTAGCATGGGAATTAAGTAATTCGTTATCTGTATAGTTAATCTGTAAGTGGATTTATTATATCTTTTACTGCGTTGGATCAAGTCAGTTTTCGTGATTTACATCGGTGCAAGTAGAACACCCCGGTAATGGCCAGACGCGAGTATAGGTCCTCGATGGCGCGTGTGCCAGAAAAACTTTCCAGCTCGACTTTCCTATAAATGACACGCTGAACGAACTAGAGCTGAATACAATATGAATATTTCTGAATATTTTTATTCGCAACGAACAATTCCTTTATCAATCAACCTTAACTTCATTCCAAACATTAAAACATCCTACTTAAGATACTCAAAAATCAAAATACGATTATCGAATTAAAAAATACAATCACAAAAAACGCTTCTCCCGAACAATTATTCCAACGAACTTCCAGTAACTCGCATACTTTTTCGCGTTAAGTCCGTCGCGTGTGACCGCACAGTTACAGGTTGCTCCGAACGCAGAAAAATCCGCAGCCGGTAATTACTGATAATTGCCGGCGTTCCATACTAAAAATTTACCGTGAGAGAAACGCGTTATTCACGGGGGAAGTTAATAGAATCGGATCACCGGGTTATAGATCACGCCGCGCGGCGGTCGCGTGTATATTTTCCGGTGTTTTCGTGCGGGAATCGATTATCAGGCCAGAAAATTATATCCGCGCGGAAAGTTGGCCGCGAATGCACGCGCGCGGAGTGGTTCTTCGGAGCGAGTAGATTTTGAGGGCGTATCGAGCGTATCCGGTGGCCTAGTTCGGGATAGAGCGATTCCCGAGGAGAGAAAAATAAAAAAAAAAAAAGAGAAGAAAAATGGTTGGGCTCAAATTTTGTCGAGCGACTCAGCCGGCAGCCGAGCCGCCCGCCCGCATTTTCGGAAGCCGGCAAAATTTTTTGCGGCGAATATCTCTCGGCCGGAGGGCCGAGAAATACGCAGTGCGGCGACAAAGTGATGAGACCGAATCTATGTCAGTGGAGCTTAGCGGCAGCCAGTGCCACAATAAACACCAGTCGATACTTCAAACGTTTATTCCGCCGGGATTTTCGCGGAACGCTCGCTGGAATGCTATCAGAGCTTCTGTATGCTTGATTGTATTAACCCTTAGCACTCCGCATAGTTTTGTGATACGTCAGCAACTTCTACCAATTTTGATAGTAGTTTTACTGAAAACGAATAATGTTCTAACATTTCTTAGACCTTTAATTCCCTTATCAGTACAAACTTTGTATATTTGGAAGATTTAATAAACTTACCAATTTTGATAGCAGTCCTACTGAAAATTAATAATTTTATAACATTTCTTAGACCTTTAATTCCCTTGTCAGTACAGACTTTGTATATTTGGAAGATCTAATAATCTTAAGGTAGTTTTCTTAAAATTCATTAAAATATTTAATATTACTGGTGCAATATTGGAGCCTACGGAGTTCAAAGGGTTAATAGGTGGATCGGGGATCTTTGAGAATTGGAATTGCTTTTGACGGGAAAACTATCGAGCAGTTGAATTGACTTTCGGAAGTTCGCATATAGATATTTTCGAAATTTATCTCCTGAGAGTTTAATTGATTTACAATTCAGTTTGATAGCTAAATCAAATTGTTTAATCATTCCTCGGAGAAATTCTCCTCAGTCCAAACTCTCAAAACAAGAATCCGTAAAGGAAACAGAATTATAAATTACAAAGATAATAATATAGTAGATCCACGCAGAATTACCAGTGGTTCACCGAATATCCTAGAATAAATTCCCCAAATTTCATATTCAAACTCTCAAAACAGGAATCCATAAAATAAACAAAACTACAAATTACAAAGTTAGCAATATTCCAAGTATATCCTCACAGAATTACCAGTGGTTCACCGAATATCCCACAATAAATTCCTCAAACATCATATTCGACCTCTCAAACGAAGAATCCATAAAAGAGAAATATCAGCGGTTCTACAATCGAGAAAAATACGTTGAATCGAATAAATCACACCGAAGGATCCATTCGAAATACCGAGTACATTCTCGTCGCCGCAGTTCTCGGTAGCGTTAACGGCGACATAGTTTAGCTTCCGGTGTCGCGCGACTCGGTCTGAATAATAAAGGAATTTGTCAAGAGCAGAGGTTTCCCGTCCCGAGGAGCCATTAACACTTGCTTCGGATAGTGGGCCGTCTCTAACCGGGTCATACGCACGATATTCTTGGGACACGTGTTCCGCCGTAATTCCAGCTGCAGAATGCTAAACAACCGGGTGCGTGGGGCGCCAGATACACGTTAAATACCATATAATACCTGACGTGCATGGCGTCTGCGTGGTCGGGTCTGGCCTCTGCACAGCATCCGACGTCTCCGAGCCATTCACCGCCACGCATAATCGACCAACGGGCCACCACCCTGCACGCTGCTCGCCCCAATTGCATATATTATGGTCACTGTATCTCGAATCTCTTCTGCGTTAGTCTCTTTCTCTCTCGTTGCCTCTCTGCATCTCTGCTCGTCTCTCTTTCTCTCTCATTCCAATTCTTTTCCTCGCTGGATCTATCTTTTTGTCTCTCTCTCTGTCAGTTTCTCGCTGACTCACTCTGTTTCTTTTCTTTTTTATGTGTTTCCTCGTTGTTCTCTCTTTTTCTTTCTTTCCCTCTTAGTTTCTTTCTCACTTCTCTACTCTGTCTCCCTCTGTCTCTGTTTCTTTCCTTTTCCTATGTGGTTTCCCGTTGCTCTCTCTTTTCCTTTCTTTCTCTCAGTTTCTCTCTTTCTCATTTTGCTACTCTTTCTCTCTCTGTCTCTGTTTCTTTCCTTTCCTCTGTTTCCTCGTTGCTCTCTTTCCCTTTCCTTCTCTTTTTTCCATTCTTTCTCACTTTTCTGTTCTTTCTCTCTCTGTCTCTGTTTCTTTCCTTTTCTATGTTTCCTCGTTGCTCTCTCTTTTCCTTTCTTTTTCTCTCAGTTTCCCTCTTTCTCACTCCTTTCTGCTCTTTCTCTCTCTGTCTCTGTTTCTTTCCTTTCCTCTGTTCCCTCGTTGTTCTCTCTTTTACTTTCTTTCTCTCTTGCTCGCTGTTTTCCATTCTTTCTCTCTTTCTCGCTGTTTTCCGTTCTTTCTCTCTTTCTCGCTGTTTACCAGCCTTCTCTCTTCCACTCACCTTCCCTTCTCTTTTTCATTTTTCTCTTTGCTTCTATCCTTTTCTTTCCCCTGTCTTCTCTTCCCCTCACCGTTTCTATCATTCCCACTATTTGCTTCTCCCTTTCCCTCGGTGTCGCATGTCGCAATTCGTCTCCCCTCTTATCTACGGCCTGCAGCAGCATTCGCACTTTCACGATTGGTCGTTCCGTTTCCTCCATTCAATTTCCTATTCCGAATTTCTATTCCGTTGACCCGAGTCGTTTTTCTGCCCGCTTTAATGATTCTCGGGACGCCTTGCAGTGTCCTTCGAGGATTTTCAGTCTTTTGGGCAGCCGTTCTCCTTGGTTTCGTGCTCGATCATTTTAGTTTGTTCTATTTTTGAAACCAGCTTCCTCGGGTGACTCCGGGACACTCTCTGTGTCGGGGAGATAAATTATTTGCTCGATATCTCGAGACAGAAATCCTCGGCGATGCAAACTTCGAAAATATCTGTGAACTTGGATATATTACTATATCACCGTGTAAAAGTTTTAATCTAAGAATTATATTCAATTTTTAACATAACCAATGATATTTTACGAAGGAAATACAAATTTCAAAAGTTTGATTGTGAGAGAACAAACAATAGAAACATAATCAGATCGATACATTATACAATGATTTCAATATTGATACGCAGAAGTTGAAATGGAGCATGTTTCGTAAATAACATCTTCAAATATTAAAATGTACAGTCGACCAGTCGCTTAATCCAACAGTGCAAGGAATGCACAGTATTTATTTCAACAGAGCCCGAGTGTTTACTTCCAGAGCACCGTATAGATGCTCACCAGGCAACATCTCGTGTGTTTAGACCAGCTCCGTTCCATCTCCGTGTGTAATACAGCATTCGCCGTAGCCACATTTCGTATTCAAATTCGGAATCCAATAGGTTTATTTTAGAATCTCGTTGCGCTTGTTCCACCCCCATCCTGCCCCGAATCCACCCCTTCAACGTTCTGTTCGTTTTGCCGTCAACCGGGTTCTCTGTCAGCGTCCCTTTGTCCGACGTTCTTCTTTTCCTGTTTGTCTGCGGGTTATTGACGCACCGGGCTTCCACTCTGGGTTTGGCCACTTTTTTTAATCCCTGCGGGCAAGATTTAGCGACTCGTAAAGTTAGCTACTTTAGGAACTGGACTCTAAATCTTTTAAGGGTACGTGTATACTCGGGTAAAAAGATTCTTTAGCGTATTTGTTTTAACGATCTAGCGTAGACCGTATTGGGATCCAATTTAAACGTAACTAGAATATTATAGACTTCATATGGATCTAACATGGATTTCCTGGGAATATATTTCTAAGTTAGCATAGATCCATAGAGAAGTGATACAATTATTGTCTAAATCAATAGATTCCTCAGAAACTTAACATGGTTACTATATAGACATAAAGTAGATATAGTCTAGCTCGAAGAGCTGACTCAACACTGATCAAGGCTTTACATGGAGTTCTGAGGAACGCAGTTCTAATCTAGCATAGAAGTACATAGGTACTAGAAATATAAACTATTAGACCTCTCAGCAATTTAACATAGTCACTACATAGACATAAATCGAACATATTCTAGCTCAAAGAGCTGACTCGACACTGATCAAGGCTTTACATGGACTTCCTAGGAACATATTTCTAATCTAGAAATACATATATACTAGAACTAATCTATCAGATCACTCAGAAATTTAACATAGCCACTACATAGACATAGATTAGACATATTCTAGCTCAAAGAGCTGACTGAACACTGATCAAGGCTTTACTTTACATGGACTTCCTAGGAACATATTTCTAATCTATAAATACATAAATACTAGAACCAATCTATTAGAGTACTCAGAAACTTAACATAACCACTGTATAAACATAAACCAGACATAGCCTAGCTCAAAAAGCTGACTCATCACTGATCAATGCCTAACATGGACTTCCTAGGAACATACTTCTAATCTATAAATACATAGATACTAGAAATCTAATCTATTAGAACCCTCAGAAACTTAACATGCCCACTACATGGACATAAACTAGACATAGCCTAGCCCATTGAAGTGCCCCAACGCTGATCAAGGCCTAACCTGGACTTCCATCTAACCCAGATCCAAACTAGACACAACCCAGCTCTACACCTAACCATCATTGAGAGAGCGCTCATAAAATAAGAATGAACCAGTCGGAGGAGACTCATGGAGCAATGTCAGAACTGAAAAATCGCTTCGACTATTCCCCGGAATCCCCTAGCCAGCCATGACAAACGAGACTACAGCAAGAGAATAAATGTATTACGTGGATCCAACATTCCCCATTCCCTTGTCCTAGCAGCAGCCCTTACCAGGAGTGCCCTCGTGTGCAGTCGGAATGCATGTGACTTAGAAAACCTCTGACCTCGACTCCTCGGGTCGTTGAACAAGTTGGACCCACCCTTTTCGGGAAACCGCTCACTTGGCCGACCCTCCAGGCTTCCGTGTAATCTGGAGTGTCGTTACCAACGGAGGTCGCGCAGAGGCGGAACTGCCAGCGCAACCCGGGCCCTCCAGATGGACGGTCCTTTTGACCGATTATTAGTTTGCACCGGCGGTGTGTTCTAATTAGATCCCATATGAAAACCGATTGCATTGCGATAATCCTGCGTCAGTGAACCACGCGTCACTTCATTGACAACGCGAGCCTGATTATTCTCTGGCTTCGATGTACGAGACTATCAGTCGTCTATGATCTCTATCATTCTTTATGATCTCTAGACCCTATTCGTCATTGGCTCTCTTCATATTACTATCGAAAGACCCTGGTGCAATTCTTAATTACCAATCACATCGTCTCTTTTCTTCCACTTTATTCTCTGAAAAGGTAACCTCATCATTGAACATCAAACTATAATATCAGGATTATTGACACTAAACACATCTCTGTTTTGTATATACCTACTATTGATGAATCTATTCACTAGATAAATAACTGGTTACAAAATGAAGATCTGTTACACGATACATCTCTCTTAGATACAACAAAGGTAGGAAATTGGGAAAGTAATTATCCAGGCAACACAGGAGTATAAAGCTAAAGCAGCGACAGGCACTCAGAATTTCAAATGACATTGGGAAACCGGTCAGCCTAGTATTAACTCTTTGTACTCGGAAGTTTCTCGCTAGAAATATTTAACATTTGTCGACGAGACGAAGGCGATATTCTTTGAAATTAACTCGAAAGGAAATCACAAGTATTCTGTTCCAATATTTCGTGTATCGGGCATTATACGAAGTTAAACATTACATATCAGATTTTGTAGTTTGACTGCGTCAAATCAAGTGGTGACTGAGATTCTGTGTCTATTGCAACGTCTACTTATTTTAACTATTTCTATATCTATTTGTACTGTCACAATTGTACCATTTAACACAACTACCGAGCCCGTAAACTGACTTTTGACAATTTCTGTACAAAGACTGCAGACGTGAATTTATTAAGATTTGAATTAGTTTAAACTTCAGCTTAGGTATTACTTAATCAGCTTCTCTAGTAATTCCTCAAAGGTATTCGCATCTTTTCAGTAATCGCAAAAGGAAACTAAGAAATGGGTCATTGTGAGACATTTGTCAGTTCTAGTGTTAACACGTTCCGTGCCACGGAAACTTCGGTTATATTTTGCTTGTGAACTGTGTTGAGTTTTTCAATAAAATAAGTTATATTCAAGTTTCTGGTCATTTCTATATATTTTGATATTGTTTCTTTATGTTTCCACTGCTTTGTAACGTATACCGCCGACTATATATCCATTAAAAATATTTTCTTACAAACATTGGCGTGTACCACATGTGGTACACGTGGCACGGAACGTGTTAAAGGTGCCACTCCAGAGATTCCCGAGTATCCTCGAATAAATAATTAACACGTTGTAAGTATTAACACGTTGAATGTCACGGGGGTCACCGGTGACTTCAACCAAATCGAATGACTATAATTCATTCCATCAAACGATGATTATTTGGAAACTTTCTTGTATTACTATTACTACTACCCAATACAATGACATTCAACAAGATAAACCTACAATAACAATAACGTATTCCAATTACATAATTAGATATTACTTTCATTTTGTAAATTTTTCTCGGTAAAAACGTGCACTCAACGTGTTAAACTGTAATTCAATAAAATAACGTCACAGTGAACCTGAAAGCGAGAAGCCAAGAGGACTTTGGTCCCAAAGGGTTAAACCAAAAATCCAGGCAGGTCAGCAAGAATCCCATCGCCCCGATTTCGAGTAGTTCGACGAATCCTCGCCGCGCGTTATGAAAAAAACGAAGCTCCGGCCGGGAGCAGAGTGTCCATAACGATTAGGACGCGTCGACGACGGAGAAGCTCACAAAGGGGTCGTGAAAACCGTGAACCTCGTTTGGCGAATGCTCGCCGTCCACCCCCAGACCAGCCGGGGGTGGTGAACGCGTCCGCGTAAACGCTGGATGCAGTAAAACGCGTATAAAATTTATCTTTCGACAGCGATCGCTCGATTCCTCGAACTCTCCTACGGGCACCGTCCCGCGGGGGTGGGAAAGTTGGTAACGGCGCGGCGGGTTGCCGGCGATCAGACGTCGCCGGGCGATTTTTGCGTGCGGGATCTGGGCGCGCGATAAAAGCGGGTCGCGCGGCTTGTCGAACGGCGCCGGATAGCTTTATCGGTGGCGAGCCTTGAATAAATAATGGCGGGGGTGCGTCGCGACGATGATGATTACCGTCCCGGTATTAAATCTTCATGGTCCGCGCTCGAAAATCGGAGGGTCCAAGGAGGACACGCTGCTTTATGCCAGTGATCCTCAGTCTTTTATGCTTCGACGGCTTCTTGGGGGATGTGTATGAAAATGGTGTGTTTATTGGGTTGATGGTTGAAGCGGTGGTTGAAGTGTATTGTATTATTTATATGTACTACTATAATATGTATAATATAACTATAATATAATATTATATATAATATTACTATAATATATATTATAGTGATACATATAAATAATATAATTACACTTCAACCATCCCTTCAACCATCCACCTAACAAGCACGTCAATTACATTATACGCCACATATAATATAATTATATAAATTATTAATTATATATTATTAATTATATTATATACAATTATATTATATATAATTATATATATTAGAGTAGTGTAGTATTGATGGAAGTATTATGAAATTTCATCCCCAAAAAATCTTTTCTTATATTTAACATAGTTTGAGAGCCACTGTTTAATATAAACTAATCTATCTTAGACTACGATCTTGAAGATTAAAGTCTTGCCTGTTCAAAAACCCCTTAAAGCGTCTAATTTTTCTCTCGCTATTTCATTGAGCTCTAAACGAATCGACGAGTGTATTGTCGAATTTCACCCCCGAAAAATCTTTTCTTAAATTTAACAGTTTGAGTGCCACTATTTAACGTGAACTAATCGAACTTAAACCACGATCTTGAAGATTAAAGTTTTGCCTCTTCAAGGACCCCTTGAAACGTCTAATTTTTCTCTCGCTATTTCATTGAGCTCTAAACGAATCGACGAGTGTATTGTCGAATTTCACCCCCGAAAAATCTGTTACCGTATCCCGGTTTGAGAAACGCTGTTTTATGGGAGTCGACCACTCATGAACTGGGTTGTTCCCGTCGCTCGGATGGAGATCTTCGCAAACGTTCCCCGAGTCTCGAATGTTATCTCCGATCACGAGCGATGTTCTCGCGCGTGCGAGTTCGGCTCGTAAGACTCGTGTTTTAAAAGCTGTTATGTCGTTCCGCGGTAATCTCCCGCGTGTTGATGATGCCGCGACGGGGGCGCGCTTCCGACACGCCCCCGCACACGGAACACTTGCTCTACCAGGGGATTTTATCGGGGACGACGGGTATTCGGATTATCGATTCCGGCGGATCTGGATGTTTGTTGGGAGTATTGATTTTTTTGCGGAATTGATTTCGGGATATTGGAGCGGACGGGGAATTTGGTTAGTGTTATGGGGTTTCGGTTCGTGTTCCTCGGGAGGAGTAATATCGTGGAATAATTGGGACGAGTGGAGGGACTGTGAAATAGGTTTTAGTGAACGTTAAACGAGTGGGGAGTAATAGAAAGTGGAATGTTGGGAAGTTCGTGGAGATTTCAAGTTGAGTCGTTCATTGGATAAAGTGAGTATTTAGGTTCTTAATTACTTTGGATTCTGGTGAAATGTTCAGTTGGTGTTTTTATAATGGAATTTTGTTCATTCGAGTTCTATCAGTTGAAGTTTAGTGAATTTAAGTTCGGTCAATTCAAGTTGTATGACTTTGAGTTCTATTAATTCAAGTTCAGTCAATTCTAGCTCTGTCAATTCAAGTTCACTCAACTCAAGTTTTATCAATTCAAGCTCAGTAAATTCAGGTTCAGCCCATTCAAGTTTTATCAATTAAAGTTCAATCAATTCAAGTTTAGTTAACCTAAGTTTTATCAATTCGAGCTCAGTCAATTCAAGTTCAGCCATTCAAGTTTTATAAATTAAAGTTCAATTGATTCAAGTTTAGTCAACCCAAGTTCTATCAATTCAAGCTCAATAAATTCCAGTTCACTCATTCAAGTTTTATCAATTCAAATAATATACAACAGAAAGAGTGCCACGCATTGACCTATTGAATAAATTACAAGGAAAAGATTTTTCATAATAAACTACTAATGACAAATCAAGTCGATACCAAGAAAGAATCTTCCTCCACGCATCTGCGTCCGCGATCCGCGAGCAGCGCGTCTAGTCCAGAATATTTTAGCAGCTTTTAGAGTATCGACACTTCGCTTTCTGTTCCGAACAGAGCAGATTAAAACACAGCCGCTGCCGTTGCGTGAAAGCCTACCGGGGCCGATATCGCGGTATCATCCGGTTTTTATCTTTCACATTCGCACCAGCTTGATCGTCGCCGCGGCGAATATTGTAAAACCGCGACGGCCGTTCATTCGACACGCGGCGGGCGTGATATATTCTTTAAACATTATGGAACCACGGCGTCCGATAACCGCCGGACCGTATCATCGCGGGATATCCGACGTTTTATCGGCGATTTTACACAAACTACAGCGCGTCGATCACAACAAACTATTAACCGATTGAAAACTGTAAATCATTCCGTTCTGCAAACCGAAACTCCACCGAGACCGTTGATAAAACAGAACTTACACCGACTGTCCACGATTTATTCACATTTTTCCAAATTTGATGACACCGACGATAACGACGATAATCAAGTCTTTATCAAGCAAAATAAACAAATGTAACTTACTACCAAACCTACTGAAATTTTCGACATTTCAAATAAAATTCACTAAATCAACCTAAATATAAACACAATCTTCAACCAAAAATTTCAATGTATACAGCCTAAGTAACTCGTTCCTAAAGATACTAATATAATTAACACGTTGAATGTCGTGGAGGTCACCAGTGAACCCCAACCGAATCAGATTACTATAATTCACTCAGTTAAACTATGATCGTTCGAAAAGATTCATATATTACAAATAATGCTGCAGTTAATAACTAAATAATAATGCAACTCAATCAAATGATTTCATATTATATTTTTCCCATTTTGTGTATTTTGCTCTATGAAATCGCGGCGTTCAACCACATCAAATTACTACAGTTCATTCAATTAAACATTGATTATCTGAAAACATACTTATGTTACAAACAATATTACATAAAGCGGTGACATTCAGCTAGATGAACATTCAATAATAATAATGCAATTCAAACGAATGATTTAATATTATAGTTTTTCTAGTCTTTGTATTTTTCTTTATGAAATCCTGCATTCAACGTGTTAATTTTCCTCGAATGTATCTTATAGTCCATTTAAATAAAAATACAAATATACCTGTGCTTGTTCTCACCAAAACCTTCCAATGCTATATATATATATATATAATTTTGCTATATCAAATCTAGCGAGAGTCACTTCCAAGCGCGTTTCTTCCAATCAAACATCAATTCTGACCAAATTCTATTAACAATAAACCAACGAATCCATCCGAAACACAGGAATATCTAAATTCCCGTTCCACAGCCAACAATCTACAATCTACCAAATCTACGGAAGATGATCCTCCTATCCATAAATTCGAATCACCTTCGGAAACTACTAAAAATCCCTCGGAATACACGGGGAACACCGTGAAAACCCTTTTCACGTGGCAACGGCGCTCGCGATAAACTTTCCCTGCAATTGACTAATAACGATAACATACATAAATTAAGAAACAAAGATATCTTACTTCGATATTCTACATATCGATGCATTATACGAAGCATGTTACATATATCACTATAATTTTGCTATATCAAATCTAGAGTCACTTCTACGCGCGTTTCTTCCATTCAAACATCAATTCTAACCCAATTCCATTAACCAGTTAACTGTGTTTGACAAGTACACACGTGATCGTAAAGCTTGACAGGATACTAATTCTTTCAGCGATGAATTCTTTATTTTTTCACATAAACACGTAATTCTTCTTTGTTTCGCTTTGATCTTTCATTAAAATATACTTCACGTGCATTCGTCCTGCGTTCGACGAGTACACGCTCCATTCTTCGATTTCATTGCGCGCAGAACCAGAGTTTTTCCAATTAAATTCCACAGTTAACAATAAACCAACGAACCCATCCAAAACACCGGAATATCGAAATTCTCTTCTCACAGTCAACAATCTACAATCTACCAAATCTACGAAAGATGATCCTCCCATCCATAAATTCGAAACACCTTCGGAAACCGCTAAAAGTCCCTCGGAATACACGAGGGGAAAACTCGCGATAAACTTTCCCTACTATTGACTAATAACGATAACATACATAAATTAAGAAACAAAGAAAGATATCTTACTTCGATATTCTACGTATCGATGCATTATACGTAGCATGTTACATATATCATTATAATTTTGCTATATCGAATCTAGAGTCACATCCAATCGCCCTCTTTTCCAACCAAAGATCAATCCTAATTTTCTAATTACTTTCCGATTTTGCTCTATGAAATCGTGCATTCAATATTAATCCAGCGTCTCGAATCCGCCGAAACGTCATCGTTACGGTTCATTTTTGGAAAGAGGATCCAGCGAGCTCTTAGACGTCCAAGGAGATTTATGTCGAAAAAGTCGTGCGAAAAAGTGCAGAGGAAAAAAGGAGTGACGCAAAATTACGTCGCGGCGCGACTGTGTATCATGTTATCCGTGACCCGTGGCCAACTCGGCCGGCCTAGCCGTGAAGAGCGCAACACGATCACATATTCATTTCACCGGAAATGCGATACAATGTTCCGGGGAACGTTAAGTCTCGCCTATACCTCGGCCGCGTCGCTTCCATTATTTAGTCCGCCACCCTCTCTCGCTGCCCTCGCGACGTGACTATAAAGCATTTAGCTCGCACGCGCGAAAAAGGGGGAAGAATGATCGCCGACGCGCGCGAACGTGTAACAAGCGCGACGTTAACGAGCACAGATCGCGCGGCCGCGGCCGATCTCCCGTTTGACCGTGCCGCGCACGCTTCATTAACCCTTCACAAACGAAGATTATTCGAAATATACAGAACCTTCAGCGTATGAAGCTAAATTGTATATTAATTGCTTTATTAATAGAAAAAAAACTACGTGCTGATCTCGCGCTGTCCGATTAATTACATTATTTGTCAACGACAATTTTACTGAAATTCTCTTGATCTGAATTTGTCAAATACTAACCCTTTGACGAAGATTATTCGAAATATACAGAACCTTCAGGGTATGAAGCTAAATTGTATATTAATTGCTTTATTAATAGAAAAAGAAAACTACGTGCTGATCTCTTGCTGTCCGACTAATTATATTATTTGTCCTCGAGTTAGTCTTCCAAATCTGAACATTTCATCTCACTGAAATGCCGACATCCGTCCGCAAAGGGTTGATACGTTGAACGCCGCACGATTTCATAGAGCAAAATACACAAAATGGAAAAAATATAATATTAAACCATTTGATTGAATCGCGTTGTTATTATTGCACTCTGAGCTTGCTCAATATCGCCGCGTTCGGAAGCATTGTTTATAATACAGAAATGTTGTCAAATAATCGTCGTTTAATTGAATTGAATTTGAATTGAACTATAGTAATTCGATTTGGTTGGGGGTCACCGGAGACCCTCATTCAACGTGTTAATCCCTTATCCTGTAATATCGTGTGTGATCCGTAATGGAAGTTCCTCGATTGCAATCTGAATTTGGTAAATGTGAATGTCGTCTTCTATTTTTAACACAGTGCGTACTGCTAACGAGAAATCTCGTTTTTATAGAAAGACATTTAGCTATGCAACTTCGCTAATTACTACAGCATTGAAAGAAATATGAAAAATATAAAATATATTATATTACAATATATCTGATTTTTGCTATGTATAGTGATATAAGTTAACCTCAATGAAAATTACCATAGTACTTAGAAAAATATGAAATTTGATTCAAATTGATTATCTATTTAAAATATATTACATAACAATATATCTGATTTTTGCTATGTATAGCAATATAAGTTGATCTTACTGAAAATTACCATCTGCACAATTCAGTTTTCTGAAAATTAGCCGGCAATGTGTTAATATGAATTAGATATTACTTGTCTGGGATCAATCTCTCACCTTTATAGAGAATGTAGATATGAAATATAAATATAAAATACTTTTAGTTTTTTAAATAAATTAATGAAGTAGATTTATCAAGCATACCTGCGTAAGTAATTATAGTAATACAGCAATAGAAACGAGTAATTATGATTTAACGAATGTAAATGCTTGGTTCTTTCATGTTTGAATTGAATATTAGGCTTCTGTTGTTATTCGTGACGCTTTTCAGTAAACGTAGAATTTTCTTTTTCTCTGATAAATTGTGAACAATAAAGTATACGTGTTGAGCGCAATTGAGGAAGGAATTTTCCGGGAGATAAATATCGACAGGATTGCCCTCGCGTACGGAGTCGTTCATAAATATTTATTTGGAGCCCGAGTAGAATTTTCATGGCGCACTCGCTCTCTTTTGTCGTTGTTGCGAGTAGACTGCGGCTCTTTATGGAACGTGCGGACGTAGTGCAATGGGATGGGTATGTTGTCTTTTTTCGGGAGGTTTTTGGGAGTCGTGCGGAGTGGAGGTATATTTAATTCTGCTGCCTGAAATTTCAGAGGAATTTTGTGTAGATGGTCTGGCTAATGATGGTATGAATATGTTTAAGTTTTTTCAGTAAATCTAGTTTCCTTTAGAAGATTCATTTAGAAGATTGTTACTTTTGTTTAAAGCGAAGGGGATATTTTGGAGAATCTTCAGTTATCTTAACAAATGATCCTGACATAACATCAATCTGATTGACCTGACATAAACTTGAAAATGATCACATTCCTCATACTTTTTAAAGAAATATCTATCATTCTCCAATCAATATTTTTTCTTTAGGTATCTTGATACTCTGGTGTCAGCAAATTAAACAGAAATGCATTTCCACTCACAAATTAAGGTAATTTACCCTTGCATCAACTTCTCCCCTCAGCTAAACATATTTCGCCAAACAATCTCTACATTTTCCACATTACTTTCCAAAAACTACACTAGTACTAATATGTCTCTGCATCATTCAACTATTTTCATTTCTTCCCAAAAAGTTACCATACCACAAACACGTTCCCAACTAATCACACTAATCCTATCACTCTTCAAGTAACCATACCATAAATACATTCCATCATCACACCATTCACATTACTTCCCAAAAACTGACACCAACACAACGCTACACGTTACGCAACGCGCGATGTGACATGGGTATCGCGAAAACAGGTCGCGTCCCTAATGGCAGCAGGGTCGTCGGGCACCAGGGCGATACTCCCCTTCGTCCGGATTCCTTTCTGACCCATCGCCGACCGCCCGACCAGTCACGGTTCTCCAATGCCGCATGGAAAATTCCAATAATCAGCAAACCCCGCAACTGTGCCGGCGCCCGCACGCGTGTACACACGTGCCGCCTCGCGCCGCGACCGGAAATTCGTTAGACTGCCATTGTTGCATTTAACCGGCGCCAATTAGCGTTATTCCCCGCGCAACGCGCGCGTCACCGGCCAACGAGTTATATTTATTTTACCGGATCGAAGCGACACTTCCGTTTGGCTTCCCTTGATTACTCTGTTTCCTTCTTGTTTGTTGGCCACCCTCCCCCCTCCGACCCTGGCCCGATCGGTTCATTTACATTTAGCCGGGCTTGCCTTTTCGATCGAGTGTGTTCTACAACGGCGCATCTCATTGCTATGCTTCTACGCTGGCCCCCGCGATTTGTGTTTCTTGTTCGAGCGAATTGATCGCTCTTTTCGTGCGATCAGCTCTGGACCATTGTGTGTTTAACGGTAAACTAAACGAAAATGCTTCTTAAACGACGCAGTTGCTGAGAACGCGTTTTCAACCTGTTAACCCTTTGCGCTCGAAAGTTTGTCACTAGAAATATTCAACATTTTCTGATGAGATGATGACATTGTTTGAAACTAATTTAATAATAATTCACAGATAAATTAAGCGACAAAGCTATTTTATTTGAATATTCATAGCAATACGATCGAGACATTTCTATCCGAAAATTGTCAATGATGTCTTTCACACATTGATAATCTTGTTGCGTTACGCCTATTAGATTACTTCGAAATGTATCACTCTATACAGAATGATTAACAAAGCAAATTAGTGTACATATCAGTGTAAAATAGGTAAACACAAAATTCATCGCAGGAGATTGCCAAATTTCGGAATTCATTTCCAGTGCAAGTGGTTAGTTTAAAATACTAAATATTCAACTTCATAGTTCTGCTGTAAATCAAGTGGTGACTGTCACCTCTCGAGTGCAAAGAGTTAACACGTTGACGTCCAATTGAAATCGGTGATTGCTTCCAAAAACACTTCTTTTTTTTGTTAAGTAGTTGGTTCTTGGGGAGTTGGTTCAAGATTTCATACTTACAGATTAAAATTGTATTTTTTAATAAATTTCCCTGAAAAAAGGTACACGTCTATAGCCATTTGTTTTTCACAGCTTCGATTTCTCTGATACAAAAGACGGCTATAGACGCTTTGGTGTCTAACGATATTTTTTGAAAATAATTTAGAAAAAATAAAAGGTATATTTTTATCAACAAAACTTTGATCTTTGATCTCGAGCCTACAGAGTTCGAAGGGTTAATATTTTACGGATCCGATAATTAATCGATAACCGATAATTAATTACCGATCAATATTTTACACCAATCCTTAAACAATGTCCCAACGAGACACGTTTCACTTCGCAGATCTCGTTCGGCCGAATAATAACCACATACTTTACATCGGTACAAAAATCTGATGATACTCTATTTTTCACGCGAGTAAACGTATCAAGCTGTCAGCGATAAAGTTACGGCTGAACACAATCCCGTAATCGGATGGAGCGTGCACTTTGAACGAGCATTCGAAAATTCGGAATGAAATTTCCCGGCGGCCGGATTAAAAGTGTTAAGTAATGCGCTTGTATGGGGCCGGTGAATTTTTTATGCGCCTGTTACGCCCACCGGAACGACGTGGTTTCACGTGAACGGTTTGCAATGCGTCCGGAACGATTTACATGTCGGCGTGAACGCGATTTAACGGTGGATCCTGGACCACCGTGCGATTTATGATGGTACTCTGGCTGCGTGCGCGGTCTTGGAGCAGGGACAGTGAGATTAAACGGAGCTGTCGTCGGCCGATGGCTGGTCAGCGTGTCTAAGTCGACTATCGATTGTCGTTTGGGATGGTTGGTGTGAAGTTGAGATGACAAAGAGCATCCGAGTTTGTCAATTTGTGAAGAATTAGCGAACGAGGCAAAGGAACCTCTTTGATTTCTCGAAATGGTTACTTCGATTTGGATCATTTGGGGAATCGAGTAACCGATTAATTATCGTTTGGAATTTGTGGTGTTTAACCCGCGCTAGAAAGATTTTCGCTTGAAGCATTCAATACTTTTTAATTTGATCTAGACAGGATTTTTGATTAACTTAGTAAGAAATCACAAAAATTAGGGGATAAAGTTGTTTTCTTTCAATATTTTATGTATTGGTGTATGGAGGTTAATGGTAAATTCTTGAAATAATTTCGGTTGACAGCTGGTATAGCGATGGCAGAAAATCAATCGATTCAGTTAACAGTTATTGCTTTCCAATGCATGCTTTAGTCATTGCTCGTTTATCGAATCTCTTGCTCTCTTAGCTTCGGTATGCACTGAATTTACGTTGCACCCGTAGTTGTCCAATTGATGTTTTGATAATGGAGTTTCGTTAATTCAAGTTCTATCGCTTCAAGTTCTCTTAATTCAAGTTCAGTCAATTCTAATTATCGAATTCTTGGAATAATTTCGATTGGCAGCTGGCATATCGGCGGCAGAAAATCAATCGATTCAATAAACAGTTATTGCTTTCCAATGTATGCTTTAGTCGTTGCTCGTTTATCGAATCTCTTGCTCTCTTAGCTTCGATATGCACTGAATTTACGTTGCACCCGTAGTTGTCCAACACGAATGTTCGCTGGCCGCTCGCGTGCAGCGGAATAGACATGTCGGAATAATCGTTACTTCTTTGGTCAGGAGCTTTATTACCGCGGGTCCGCACGACTGCGATCTGATTTATTGTCTTAATCGTCGTCACAGGTCGCTTTACTTATTCCCTCCAAGTAACCCGGGGTAATAACAACATTTGTCATTAATTACACACGTTAATTACTGCTCGGTACGGCATTAATCATCGTGATTAATTCCGCGGTGGTAATGCTGCGCAGCCACTGTCAGGCGAACGCCACGCTCCATTCTTCCGTTTCGCAAAAACCCCGACGTGTTCAAGATTATGAAGGACAGGGGATTTTCGACTCTGCGTTGACACATTTTTTACTGTCATCGGATCATGAAATTTAAATATTATCGCCTCCCGCAGCGAACCACCCATGGAACTGCAGAATATTGCGTGTTTCGATATTCATCAAAATGTAATGAAAAATATGAAACTCCAAAACAATAAAAATCAATATGCAGAGCACAATAAAAGTCACTTTATACATTTGTAATATTACTTAATAGTCCGCGAGCGGAACAATTAAAAAATACAAAATTCCACGTCAATGAAGAGAATACAGATCACTCTCTGTCACTTATGAGAATGAAAGGAACGATTAAAATGTTATTATTTTCGTTAATATTGCCGAAATTTTCAAAGCCCGAGAAACCTTTTGAAATGCAGTATTGAATAATAAAAGAATTTAAGTAAAAAGTTCAAATGTCACTGAAAGTCACATCTAAAAAATCTACTGTTCATTCAATCAAAACACTTCAAAAGAAACTTTTATATATATATATAAAAAATTATATATATTGAACATCTTTATTCGATGTCGGTTATCTTAGGAGATATAATTGTTTTCGAGTCATTTGGAAGCTCCGGTAATTGATAACCACCGTGACAATCAATGTGTTACCCCTTTGAACTCTGTAGGCTCCAATGTTGCACCAGTTATAATATTAAACATTTTAATGAATCTTAAAGAAACTACCCTAAAATTATTAGATTTTTCGCACATCGAAATTTTGTACAAAGAAGGAAAATAAAAGGTTGAAGAAATGTTATAGCATTTCCCATTTCGCTGGGAATACTATAAAAATTAGTTGCAGTTACTGATAGATTACAGAACAACCTGGAGTGCTAAGGGTTAATAAACCGATGACGCAACTTCATGTCACAGCTTCTTTCTGTCCTCCCGCTGATCTCGCCAAAGAGAATCTTTCCAAAAGATAAACTTACAGAAATCGGATTCAAATAATTTTTGAAAGAAGTCTGTCTTAAGTTTATCTCACGTTGAAGTTTAATTATTCTTCTCTGGGAAGTATAATTTTATTCAGAAGAGGAAAGATTTCCAAATCATTCGATTCGAAGGTGTTAAAAATATCTTAACCTACGTTAAGAATTCTAGATACTACAGTATTAACGTCTAATTATCTACTAATAAAATGGTCAAGTATACATCAAATAGATTTTGATAATGGCAATTACTTTAAAAATTCGAAAAAATATACAGAATGAAAAGAATGGAATTTCAAATTACGTAATTGAATTGCTTTATTATTATTGCTGGTTTATCTTGTCGACTGTCATTAAGCAGTATTCCTTGTAATATAGAAAAGTTTCCAAATCATCGTTCAATCGAATGAATTATAGTAATTCTAACTAAACAATGTTTAATCCTATCCACAGACCTGGTTGGTCAAGATATTTCTAAAATACAATTTCATTTCTCTTGTTTTTTTCATTTCATCTTTCAATATTATTAACCCTTATCGGTCGCTAGCTTTTTATACATGATTCTCACTAGATTGCAGTTGATTTCGGTAAATATGCGAAAATCGCGTTAATTGCTGATACTTAACAAGGCAATCGCGTCCACAGTTTGCGAGTTTCGACAAGATCCGTCTTATCAACTCCCACGTAACGAAGTGTTGTCACGTGAGAGCCGTTATCTTACAATACACTCATTCTTACATTCACTCTTCTTAAAAATACCTCAACCTACGCCAACAATTCTAGATACTACATATCCAGTCTTGCACTTTTCGGAATAATGCGAATGGCTCAATGGAAATGAAGATTTCCAAAGGTGAACGCTATCGGAGAACACCGCAATAAGACGTTCCGACGAGATCCTCTTATCAGAGCAGCCAGTGCATAGTCTCCGAATTCATAAACGCCGATTCGGACGCCATACCGACGTCGGCTGTTCGATCGACATTCGGAAAAGCTCACTTTCCGATTCGGCCGGGCTCATGCATAGAAAGTGAAGTCGTTTGTTCATCGGTCGCATTAGCATCCCCCGTCCGCCCACGCCGCCGACTGAGAACCGGCGCGATCCCAGCCGCCATTCAACGCCAGCTGCTAGGTATCGGAAATCAACGGCTTCCGGCGCTGGCCGCTTCTACCGATCGTGCGGCGATATCGTAAATACAACTCTTAAAATTCCTTTAACCAGTATCGCCGCCGCGACTGCAGCCGACTCAGGCGCGCTTCTTTTTTTTTCATTTCCGGACAGGTTGCAGCGGCGCGATGCCACGATGGGAAACTTCCCCGTCGGCGGTCGGTATCGTAAATACGGAAGTTTGAAATACCTGGGAATTATTCGCGCGCCGATCGTGACCGAGAAATAAAAAGGGAACGAGGGGATGGGGGAATAAGGGTTGATGTTATTACGGCCGGCGTGGAACGGACGCTGAATCGACTGTGAAACGAACTGGTAAACCTTTCTTGCGCGATGACGAGCGAGATTGATAAAGGCTTTTTATAGAACAGTTTAATAAAGATCGAGGTTAATTCGATAAGAATTGAAATGAACTTAATGGAAATTAGGGGTTTAGTATTTTTTAAGTAAGTTGCGTTTACAGGGAAATGAAAGGTGTCTGGGTTTCTAATTAGTAGAACCTTATACGAGCTCGGTGAAAATAACTTTTTGAGAGAATTGTTTGTTAGTTATTATTAAGCCTTTGCACTCGGAAGTTTTTCGCTAGAAATATTCAACATTTTCCGAGAGATATAGACGAGATTGTTAGAAACTAATTTCACGATAATTCATAGATTAAGCAACAAAGCTATTTTATTTAAATATTTCACACAGCAATACAAAGTTCAATTTAAAATAAAATACTCAACTTCATAGCTTTCCTGTATCAAATCGAGAGGTGCCTCTCACTCAGCAACTGATTCCATACAGTGAAACTATAAAATTTGATACTTAATATTAAACTTCGTAGAATTCATCAATTTGAAAAGTATTCGAACAAAATAGCTGTGTCCCTCGATGTAAATATGATTTCTCGTCGAGTTTCGCAAAATATCCTCTCTACCTCCTCAGAAAACGTTAAAATATTTCTATTGAAACACTTCCGATTGCAAAGCGTTAATTCTTCCAATTACTTTACTCAACGTCTATAACCATTAGTAGCACGATCATCCACCCACACCATTAACCTACAAAACGAAGTTTCAATCTCCCTAACAAGAACAAAGCCTTCCTACATCCTGAAGTAGAACAGTCTACTAATGTCTACCAATCCTTCAATCCCGCATCCGAACCTCAACTACCAATTAAAACAACACATCTTCCAGCAACTTCTCAAACTCAACCAACAACCCCCAACTCTCACCTCTATTCACCCTGAAAGATCAAACCGTCCAATGGCAAAACTCCGGGACTATCTGTTTTGCCGTAAGCGCGTCGCTAACACCGTTGAAAAAACTGTCGCCATTAGTTCCCCGGTGGCCGAAGTCGGCCGATTAATTAATCATTGTCGCGCGGGGGGGAGGGTGGGGGTAGGGTCAAGAGCCAAGAGGAAGTTGGCCAGCATGAATGCGCCCGGCCCGGAGATTGAAAGCCGCGGGCGCACGCGCGTCACAACAATGAACCGGTAGGAAACGGATGACCGATCAATTACCGCGACGAGCCTTTGATGGCGGCCACAAAGAACACCGAACGCGCGCACGCGGCTCGCCGCAAGAAGCCTTCGGCGGAATTCCGCCGCGGCGGAGGAACGTTCGCTCGCCCATTAAAATGTCAACGGGAGCTGTTCCAGCACGGTGTACCGTTGTATCGATTCCACCGATCTCGAATTCGTCGCTCGTCCGTCGATGGAGACCAATAAGCGCCATCCCCAGCCCCACTCGATTGAAACCACGGCCCCCTCAGCTTTCTTTCCCCTCGTCTTCTCCTTTCCAACCTTTTCCTCCTCCTTTTTTTTTTCTTTCTTTCTTCCTTTCTTTTTATCTTTCCACCATCCACTCGGACCGATATTGGAATTATTTGATCCCCGGTTATTTATGATTCGCCGCCCGCCACCCATCCCCGCTTTACCTTCTCGTTCCGCGCCGCGCGCGGTGTGTTCCCGGCGCAAGGCGATTTTCAATAATCGCCGGCGCGGTGAATTATGCATAGGGAACGATGAGATTTCGTACAATTCCAGGCGTGCCTTGGATCGCGATGGGCCAGGCCTTTTTGATGGGCTCTGTTTATGGTCGGCTCGAGGGAAGTTCGATGCGTAATTCTGGGAACGTACATGGGGTGAGACGTGTCTGGCTTCCGGACGGGGTGGATTTCTTTGAAGAGTTTGGCAGATTTTTGGGGGTTTTCTTCTTAACACATTGAACGCAGGATAAATTTCAGATACTAAACACGCGTCGGTGATTATATTGATACATTTTTAACCTTTTGTGATCGGCAGATTTCGCTCTTGAGAGTATCAGCAGATCGGATCAAATCTAGCGTTTCGCAGTTACTTTTCCTTGCAGAATTTAAAGTCGATATATGGATATTAAAACACAGAATTTGTTGAAACTGATTTGTTATATTTATTACTACTTGTAGTATGTAAGAATAAGAAATTTTTAATCTCGGTGATGTTCTAAAGTATGATATTTCGCGAAATAATCACCGATATGAAGTCCTGAAATGTGGAAATGAAATACCATTGTTCCTCTTGTTTTGTGAATAGATTCCTTGTAGAGCACTCGTGAACGTTGATCCGAAGGACCAAATGTAAAGCACTCTGTTACGAGCACTTTTGAGTATATGCTGAATTTTTCTCGAAGGACCTCCCGATGTTGGGACTAAGAGTTCTAATGACTGATTGACTGAATGATGTACCTCTCTGAATGGAGGTTTTCTGAAGTGTTTCTAATTTGTTCTTGAATGAACGTGTTCTTGTTTCTAATTCTCAACTGATTCTGGTTTCTTTCTAAACTGTGTTCTGAACTGATGCTGATTCTGTTCTGATTCTAAACTCTAACTCTGTTTTTGTCCAAGTTCAAAAAAATGTCATCTATATCTCATAAAAATAAATTGAATATTTCTAGTGACAAATTTTTGGAGTGCAAAGGGTTAATGACTGTTCAATCCACAAACTCGAGCATGAATCTCGCTGTTGACTCTAATGAGGAGAACACGTAATATTTGAAGATGATCTGCGCCTACCGAGGCTGCGCTTCATCCTCTCCACCGTATTCCGCTGATCCTAGCTTCTCGCCCAGTTTTCGTTAATTATCTTCACAGTGTTGTGTACCCACCGCCCCCTCTTCGTTCGCTTTCCTTTGTCGGCATGTCTGAGGCGTTGCACAGAGATTCCAATCACGGCGGCCGATCGTACACGAGCCTTTGCTACATTAGCTGATGCTGTTAATTTCTAATACGCCCCGCGAAAATCAATTAATCGGCTCCGTGGCTCTGTTCCGGCTAATCAAACAATTTTCTCGGTTCCAACGAAAATTCTGTTCAGGAAGCTTCCCAACTGTGCCGGAGATCTTTAATTGAATCTGCGGCTCCTGTGTCCGATCAAGAACCACGAGACTAAGGCACAATAGAATTTTGTTTGATACGTTGGTACAATATATTATATTAAAATTCTATTAATATCCGTATCATTAAATACCGATATATCGATAAATCAGTACAAACTCCTATTTAACACTGAAACCATCGATCAGATAAATCGACTTCAAATTTCTCTATAGAAACTCCAAGTATCGAAACTTCAATTGATTTACAACTTACTTTGCGTATTGCTGAGCCAATTTAATAATACTTCAAAGAAACATTATCTTCTAATAATTGCAAAAGGACGAAATCAGAAATAAGTTATTCTAACCTATCTGGAAATTCATCGAACACTAACCTATTGAAGCAAAATAATAATCCAACCCACACAAAAGCAATACAAAACAACTACAAAATCTTCTCCAACGTCATCTAAAAACTCCATAGAATCCACAAGTGTAATTCAAATAACACAAAAATACTTAAAGCCACACAGAATTCTTTCAAATCATCTCAAACTTTACAACCTCCAAATCCAAAGTAGTCCTCGCTACACCATTAAAATAAACGAGTCACGTTAATTAAAACAAATTTATGTTTGTACTGTTTTCACCATTAAAACAAACAAATCATCTGAAACTTCCATACAACCTCCAAATCCAAAGCAGTCCTCGCTACACCATTAAAACAAACGAGTCACGTTAATTAAAACAAACTTATGTTTGTACTGTTTCAACCATTAACACTAGAACTACGTACCAGTCAAGATGACTGGTTTCGATTTTTTTGTTTAGCAATTATTGATATCTTCGAAGCATTGAATATTTGAAATGATTTTGAAAATAAATAGTTTCATTTGAGTACTATAATGAATGTCTGAAGAAACTGAAAATAAACTATTGTTACAATTTTTATAGGAATTGCATATTAATCGTATTAAATGCTCGGTAGTTCTAGTGTTAAAACAAACAAATCATCTGAAACTTTCATACAACCTCCAAATCTAAGACAGTCCTCTTTACGCCACTAAAACGATCATCGGAATTTCTTTCGATGTGCGTATCACCGCCATAAGTACAGGTTCCCATCAAAGACCCATTCCAAACTATCGCCGGAATTTAAATCGCACGCCGGCCCGTTTAAAAGCGAGTCTTCCCTCCGGTTTACCGATCCGACCGTAGAAGTTCCCGAAGTCCGACCAGTTTTAACCAATTCCGAACTCGTGGCCGTAGAGTTCGCCCCTGACGTTCCCTTTTATGTGTGTACGATTCACCTGTCGCGGCCGAAGTTCGCCGATTAGCGCGCGTCGATACAGCGAAACAACTAATTGGCTTTTCAAAATACGCCGCGTCCACCCCCTCCTTCCTTCCTCCACCCCCTTTCTAGGGCGCTTTTAGCCTCGGAACAGCACCTCAGATACCCTGAAAGGACCGGCTGGCTGCGCGTCGCTCGGGGGAGGCGTGGGCGGTACCGAAAAAGAAAACAGAAACTCTCGGAGGGAAGTTTCGAGTTGCTCAGCGCGCGAGACAAGCGCGCCGCCCGCTCAAAATGTTCAGATTACCCAAGTTTCCGGGATTCCGTGATGCCATTAGCCGACTTAGCTCCGAGTGTATCGTTGCTCTTTAAACCGTGCAGCTGTACTCTGCTTACAAACCATTTTTAGTTAGCTGTTTCCCTCGCCTCTCGGGGACAATCCGAATTCTCTTCTATTGCGTTTTATTGAATGTTCGAGAAGGAAGGAGTTTCCTGTTGGAATTTCGAAGGTTAATGTTTGGAGAGGGTTGGGGCAACTGTTGGTTGCTGATGGATGAAGGTTTAGTTAGTGAGATTTAATGACGTTGGTAGTTAGTTTCCTGTATTGACCTTTATCGGTAGGCAACGATAGGATTAGTCTTTCGTAAGATTCTATTGGAAGGTGAACGTTAATTGGTATAAAGATTTCATGTGGACTAATAGAAAATTGTCATTCAACGTTGCACATTTGATTCAGTAAAATTGTAAAATTTCGAATTCAATATTAAATTTTGTATCAGCGCGTGAAACAGAGAAAAATAGTTTTGCCCCTTAATTATGCAAGATTTTCAGGAAATAACGAATATTTATAACATGAAATACTATCGAGCATAAAGGGTTAATGAATCGGCAAAAATAATGATAAAATTGTTCCATTCAGTTCGAATATATCAAAGCAACTTTATGATCAGCGCTGACAATAGAATCGTTCAATATTAGCATTAACGAGAAAATATCAAAGACAGCCAGAATAGCCGAGGAAGAGCAGTCCGTTCTCGTTCGATATAAACGAATGAATTAATTTCCCCGTAAATCTAACTCCCCTCGAACGCTGAACGTCACCGTTGCAAACAGCGCATCGATGGCGGCCGGGTCTCTTCCAGGTTTGTTTGCTGGCTTTTCGTGGACCGCGACATTTACATTCGCGGCGGAACGAGTTATTGTGACGCGGACCGTGATTTATGGTTGACGCGTTGCTTAGTGCTGTTTTTTTTTCGACGAGGTTTGAAAAGGGGGGGTGGGGTCGGAGGCAACGGCGCGGCAACGGCGTGCTGGTCGATTTTGATCGGGACGAAATAGAAATGCAGTTGCCCGTGCTCGTTCACGAGCACCGGATATCGTGCAAAAGTCGTAGGAACCGAGTTCCGCGCGGTCGTTCCACCCCCCTTTTTTTCCGTCGCGAAATTTACTACCTTTGACCGGAAGCGCTTTCGAAAACGTTCGAACTTGAAATTCTTGATCGTTCGGGCAATGATTTAACGGCAACGAAGCTGAGCGACTTTGATTCGTAAGCTTTCAAAATTTGATTCGATCGAAATTTACTACTCTTGACTGGAAGAGCTTTCGAAAACGTTCGAACTTGAAATTCTTGATCGTTCGGGCAATGATTTAACGGCAACGAAGCTGAGCGACTTTGATTCGTAAGCTTTCAAAATTTGATTCGATCGAAATTTACTACTCTTGACTGGAAGAGCTTTCGAAAACGTTCGAACTTGAAATTCTTGATCGTTCGGGCAATGATTTAACGGCAACGAAGCCGAGCGTCTTTGATTCGTAAGCCCTCAAAATTTGATTCGATCGAAATGTCAACTTCCACAAGTTTCCATTCGCAGGAATTATTGGTAGCACGCGCATATTTCGAAGAAATATTGCCTTTTTATTTCATTGAATCACACGAGTTGCGTAGATTACCATCTTCTCAGAATTCGGAATTTCTTTGTATTCATTCACGGTATGGATCGTTATTTAACCCTTTGCACTCTGAAGTTTTTCACTTGAAATATTCAATACTCTCCAATTAGATGTAGACAAGATTCTTTAAAATGAATTTATCAAGAAATCGCACATAAATTAGGGAACAAAGTTATTTTCTTCCAATATTTCACGTATTGATGCAGTATAAAAAGTTCAATGGTAAATACAAAAGTTTATAATTTCACTGTATCAAATTATCTCGCGCCTGGGAGTCGCCTCTCGAGTTCAAAGGGTTAATACGAAGTTTCACTATAAATTTAGTTGCTATTGGAAGGTGATCTTCGTGGAAGTATTCCGTTCGATATATATATTCAGTCGAATCGATGAAGCCAGTTATAATTAAATATTGTTTCATCGAAGTTGATGGCACGAAAAAAAGCTACGGAGAGAATTAATGGAAAAACTGCAGCGGGAGCTGGCAATAACGCGAAAAATACAGGCCACTCGCCTAATTAGATTCTTCGTTCCTAATTAGAGCGACGGTGTATATATGTATCCATTATATTCTAACTTTTTTAATTAATCCTACAGTATTTCCGTACCGTATTCTTATTGTTATGCGAATGATTTTTATAATTGGACCGAGGATATCTGTACCCGCCGCTTTCTTCGTTCAACGGGTTTCCTTCGTCGCGTCTACGTACATCCGTTACAGGATGAATACGAATATTCTCCGTTAGACTGACGGAACGTTTCACTTTTTCATTTAAAATTCCATCCCGCGGATTCCCCCGCAAACAATCATAAATTCTCTTTACACTATCGCTTTTATTAGGCCGGTAACTGGTTCTTTCGCGAAACACCGCGCACTTTCCCACAAAGTGAAATAAATTGAATGGGGGCAAATCGCGCGTCTTTATTGCGAACGGAATCATTAAGACCTCGAAAGATAAACTAGATAAAATGGGGCCGGCGTTTCAGCTCGCTCGACTATCGCGGCCGATAATGAGTGAATTATTAAACTGGGAACCTTTTATATTCGTACACAGAGAACGCGGTGGAATGAACAATTTCTATAGAGTAATTTCAAGTAACGTTTATATTACTCGCTGTGAAATGGAATTAACAACGTTGCCTCAAATGGCCAAGAACTGCGCGTGTTGAATCGGTAAGAGAAATATTTGAAAATTATAATTAATAAGGAATTATCCATCTGTTATATGGAAATCGTTGAACATAATGCAATTAAGTATAATACAATTCGATCTTGTACAACCGAATATAATATGATTTAATATAATAGAATTAAATACACTGCCATTTAATATTATCAATCCAATATAATATGATATAATATTATACAATCAAATACAATGTGATATAATATTATACAATCGAATGCAATATGACATAATACAATACAATTAAATACAACATAATCCACAATATACAACACAATTAAACATAATCCACTACAATGCATTACATTATTCAATATTAACGATCCACGATTACCTACTCATTGCGAGCCAAATAACGAACCGCCCGCAACCGGAGAACTATAAAACAAAGTTGCCCGTAGCTACGCGTGACCACTCGTATCTAGTTCGCCAACAGGAGCAAGAAAGACTCGCGGGGGTGTCCCGGCACGGTCGCAAGATAAATTACAGTTTTAGTGGTCCTCTACTTCGTTCCGTTAATGTATTCGGGAGTCACTAGCGGGAAAGTTTATGGAATTAAAGAAGTTGTTCCCGTCGCGAGCGGCAGCCGAAAGGATTAAACCGGTCTAGCTACCGTTACAACGCAATCAGAAAGTTCCCGGTTTTATTCGCGATTAGCGAGATCGCCGCCGCCGCCGCCGCCGCCGCCATCGCCGCCGAAAATCGAACAGCCCGGCTGGAAGCCTTAAGCCGATTCGACGGAAATTCCCGATTCTCCGGCGAGAAACGGCCTTTTGTTTCGCTTTTCGCGCCACCCCTCGCGTACCGGGTCGCACCCTTTGTCGCGGGCCGAGCACGCGAACGGAGATTCGTTATCCGGTCACGATCTACAACGACTGTGAAATTTATTTACGTCGCGGTCGACGCGCACCGGAGAACCGTGATCGTTATTACTCAATTGCAGAGAAAGTTTATCGCGAGTTTTTCCCCTCGTGTATTCCGAGGGACTTTTAGCAGTTTCCGAAGGTGATTCGAATTTATGGATGGGAGGATCGTCTTACGTAGATTTGGTAGATTGTAGATTGTTGGCTGTGGGGAGGGAATTTAGATATTCCGGTGTTTTGGATGGATTCGTTGGTTTATTGTTAATGGAATTTGGTCAGAATTGATGTTTGATTGGAAGAAACGCGCTTGGAAGTGACTCTCGCTAGGTTTGATATAGCAAAATTATAGTGATATATATGTAGCATTGGAAGGTTTTGGCGAGAACAAGCACAGGTATATTTGTATTTTTATTTAAATGGACTATAAGATACATTCGAGGAAAATTAACACGTTGAATGCAGGATTTCATAAAGAAAAATACACAGACTAGAAAAACTATAATATTAAATCATTCGTTTGAATTGCATTATTATTATTGAATGTTCATTTAGCTGAATGTCAGCGCCATTATGTAGCATTATTTATAATATAGAAATGTTTTAAGTAATGAACGTTCAACTGTGCGAACTATAGTAATTCGATTTGATTGAACGCCGCGATTTCATAGAGCAAAGTACAGAAAATGGGAAAACTGTAATATTAAATCATTTTATTGAATGTTCATTTAGCTGAACGTCAGCGCCATTATGTAGCATTATTTATAATATAAAAATGTTGTGAAATAATCATAGTTTAATTGAACGATCTATAGTAATTCGATTTGGAGTCACCGATGACCCCATTCGACGGCAACACGATTCAACATGTTAACGGATAAGATTCTATCCGTCGATGACTCGTTTCTTTAGTGAAAGAAGAATATCTCTAATGGTTAGTCCCCTGAAAACAGTCAGCTCGGAACTAAACGGGACTGGCAGATAATTTTGTTGGGCGTGCACACGTGTCGCCGCCGACAGGTGCGAGGAACGTTTGAAAAATTGCCGATGATTCGGGCCGCAGGCTCGGCATCCGCGCGAAGAAATTAATCCAGGACTTAAACGCACGTCACAAGCTCGATCCACGTCCGACGGCCAATTTTCGTGATGCATTGCGGCCGGGCAACGTGCAAATGGCGACCTTCCCCGCTGCGTTTCGATGACTGACCGTTGACGAGCGTGCAACGTTTCCGCTCGCAATCGGTCTTGCTCGTGTAATTCAATCCCTTCGCGCGAAATATTGGTTACCATAGACGCGGACGTCGAAGGCATCCTTGTTTCTATTGGACATTTTATCGCTTCGTGTCGGAACAATATTTTTATATGAATCGATGCAGCCTTTCTGTATCATCTGTCTATAGATTCTGGTTTCCTTTCCATTTGAAATTCGTATTTCGATGAGACGGTTTGTGTAACTTAAATTGAAATCAATTTCACTTAATATTCATTAGATTGACAAATTTGTTCGAATTTTTCAACTAATTGCCATTATCGAAATCCATTTAATCTGTACGTAACTATTTTACTAGATAATTAAACACGTTACTGGAACTTCTACAATTCCCGTTTCCACAGTTCATTCGATGCTAGATTATTTTACGAGTAGATTATTATACGCATTACTAGAATCTCCGCACAAATTCCCATTTCCGAATCCTAATCGCTTGATCACTCGGATATCTCCCGAACTTGTAATAAATTCGGAAAACAAACGAGGAACAAACACCGATCCCCGATTATAATGCATTATGTTTATTGCCGATGAAACTAGAGCGAACCTATCGGAACCCACGCGTGTATTGGGCCAGTCGAATTCATCCATAGGCGAATCCCGTGTACCGTGAAACGTTCGCCGGGATCGGAAGACTCGGTCGATCTATCGACGCTAGACCTTTCGGTCGAGTAATCCTCCCTTTGTCCCGCGATTTAGGATTAACAATGGGCCTCGTGCTAACAGGCGTTCTCCGATTCGGTTGGTATTAATACGTTCACTACCGTCGACGCATATTACAGTTCTACGCTTTACGCAAAGAAATGGATCGAATACTACGTTTATTATTTCAAGTAACAAGATATAACATTGTATTCAGGAACGTATCGTACTGTTACGAATCATACCACGATTAAAATGAACGATTAACATTTAAAGATTAAAATGTTATTCTTTTCGTTAATATTGCCCAAATTCTCAAAGCCCAAAAAAACCTTTTGAAATACAGTACGAAATAAAAGAAGAATTTAAGTAGAAAGTTCAAACGTCACTCAGTCACATCTATAACATCTGCTGTTCCATCAAAACACTTCGAAAGAAACTTTTATACATATATAGTGTTACTATAGTATAAATAATGAAAGGGTGGATCTTGAGTAATCGAGAGCTAGGAATAAATATACGTATTTAATAAAATAAAGCTAAAACTACGATCAAAATATAAAATATGGAAACAACACGGTCAACACGTAAAAAGTACAACTCCACGGAGGCCAACACACGACTCTCTTCCCGCAACTCTCTTAGAGGCATTCTCTCCCAAAAATCATTCTCTCCCCCACAAGCATTCTCACTCGCACTCATCACAAACATTGGGATGCACCCCTAGAAAGCTGGCCCTGCAATCTTGGATCCGTGATGTTGCGCAGGCCACTTTCCCTCGACCGTTTTACAACCTGTCCATCGCTCACACTCATTCTTACATTCAGTCTTATCAAAAATACCTTAACCTACGCTAAGAATTCTAGATACTACAAATATTTTAATGAATCTTAAAAAAACTACCCTAAAATTATTAGATTTCCCACACATTCAAATTTTGTACTACGAAAGAAAATAAAAGATCGAAGAAATGTTATAGCATTTCTCATTTCCGCTAGGAATACTATAAAAATTAGTTGCAGTTGCTGATTACAAAACAACCTGGAGTACTAAGGGTTAATAAACCGATGACGCAACTTCATGCCACAGCTCCTTTCTGTCCTCCCGCTCACACTCATTCTTACATTCACTCTTCTTAACTCCTTGGCCTATGATATATTTCTCAACTCTGGTCGATACGGCTGTTTTGTCATTAGTTAAGTGTAGAATTTAATTTGAAAAATCTCTCATTGTGTGCGCAATAGTATCAAATAATGAAGTGTGTAGTTGTTAAATGCAGGCCAAATGCACTTGAAATATATCCTAACGAAACGCTAAAGCGAAACGAAGAAGAATTATATGTTTGTCTCAAAAAGTGAATAATCACTTATAATCCATCACAATAATCCATCGTTAAAAAAAGTTAGCACCATTAAGAGTTTTAAGATGACGTGTACATTCGTCAAACACAGTTAACTGGTTAATAATTTATTGGAAAAAGAGAAAAATTCTAAGCATATGTTATGCCTATATTTCCTTTTAAGTATAACAGTTGATTACAGAGGAACAAATATTTACTTTCTGACATTTTTAACATTAACTTAACATTCTGACATAGCTGAAGATTTAACCTTTTGAACTCTGTAGGCTCCAATATTGTAGCAGTTATAATATTAAATATTTTAATGAATCGTAACCCCTTGGCCTATGATTTCTTTCTCAACTCTGATCGATACGGCCACTTTGTCATGAATAATTTATTAGAAAAAGAGAAATATTCTAAGCATGTGTTATGCCTATATTTCCTTTTAAGTATAACAGTTGATTACAGAGCAACAATATTTACTTTGAATTCGAATGAACTGAGTAATACATATATTTGTTGAATCATGTTGAAAATCACCGCGAGTCTAACTCGTTGTTGTAGGATAAGGGGTTAAAAATACCTTAATCTACGCTAAGAATTCTAGATGTTACAATACTCGAGCCTACAGAGTTCAAAGTGTTAAAATGTCCGACGTGGTCTTCGATGGCACGCAACTGATCGACTTCGGAACACCGTCTGCACGCCAAATGTTTCCTTATGTCGTGCTTGCTAAATGTTTTTAATGATACAGAGTCGTCGAGAAAAAAAACTGCAAAAGGAATTCGGAGTGCAAAGGTTTAAGAACCGCGCGACGACGCGTCGCCGGTCTCGCAGGCGCGAATTGCCGGGCATTTTGCGGGACTCGGCCGCTTTGTGTCGCGGCAGACGCGCGGAACGCCGGAATATTACGTTAATTAGTTAATTCAAGCATTGGGGGGCGCGCGAGCGAAACGCGTGCGCGCGCGGTTCCCGCGGAAGCGTCGCGGCCTCTGCAATTTCGTCGCCGGAAAGTTGAACAAATTTTCGTCGGCGCTGTGGAAGTTTCCGCTCGTTCTTCGGCGCGGCCGCGCTTCCGGCGTTATCATGGTCCCGTGGGTAAAGCGGCGATCTTGTCGCGGCTGCTTGACAAATTTGTTAAACCGCAGGAATCGGCGCAGATACACGGAGCCTCAGTGTGCTTGGGGTTTCAAAGGTCAGAAGGATTTCAATGGGAGTGCGTTTTTCGCGAGCGGCTGCTGAACTTTCGAGAGTTCGCTGTTTAAGTTGAAGAGGAATTCTCAGATTCTTATTTGGAAACAGTTTTAACCCCTTCCCCTGTGATCTCTTTCTGAACGGTGATCGATCTAACTGCGTTGTTGTTAACACTAGGTTTACGGAACGCGTCAAATTGACGCGTATTGGATTTTAGAAACATTATTTTGTAAATGTTTACGCTGATTTTTATTGATGCGATCACACTGACATGTACCCCAATTACTATCAAATCCCCAGTTTCCACAATCTAAATAAAGAAGCATCAATTCTTTTAGGAATAATAGAATGAAGTGTACAATAAATGCCCGTAAATCTAGTGTTAATGAGTTATTGGAACTAAAGGAAATTCCAGTTTTATTCTATGTCAACGTGTGCTCTGAGGTATCATTGACAACAGAGGATAATATGCAATTTGTCTTCAAGCAAAATGGATAATATTTATTTGAGTAATATATATGATTGGCTTGAGTTTCATTCAGTTTCCGAATTTTGAAAATAACCGCTGATCAGTCGATTAGTTGTATCTTTCGGATTCTTGAAAGTTATATAGATTCTATCCCCTAAATGTTCAACATTTGTAAATTTCTAAGTAACTTCCATTTAACTTTGCATCTTCCATTCCACTTAACTTCGAATCCACGATTCTTTAACCCTTTGCGGACGAATGTCGACATTTCGGCGAGATGAAACGTTCATATTTGGAAGACTAAGTCGCAGGCAAATGATGTAATTACTCGGACAGCAAGAGATTAGTATGTAGTTTCTGTTTTTGCTTTTATTTAAGCAATCAATATATAATTTAGCTTCATCTGTTGAAAGTTTTCTACATTTCAAAGAATCTTCGTCCGCAAAGGGTTAATTCCAAACTTCTTTCCAAATTGTATCGTATCTTTCATATAAAATACATTCCATTCTTCATCAACATACATTATTAAACACTTCTCCTGTCGTCCAATTTTCCCGTTAACACGTTAAGCGCCACGAAAATCTCAAGTGTTTTTCCATAGAGTTCTTTCATGGCAAAGAAAAGAGACAATTATTTCTCGTTACAACATTTGCATTACCCTATCATGAGCTTAGTTACGTTATCAAACGTATTCATTCGGCATCGGTTATCTCGTATGTTACGATTATTCTGTAGTCATTCAAAAGCATCAGTCACCAGTGACTAACATGGCGCTGAACGCGTTAAAGCTGAAACCCGGCAAACCCCGAGCAAACTTCGTTGTCACAGTTTCAAGTTTAGAGGCTCGATTCATTTCTCAACCGCTTCCCACGTGCAATTAACGCTTTAAATACCGTGGTGCGTTTATAAATAACACTTAACACGATCGTTCGGCGCGGCCGATAAACGAACGGCCGGCGGCGCGACACCGCGGCGCGTAGAATTAATTTATAATCGATAGACCCTTCCCCGATCGCTGATATACGTTCCGCAAACGATGATATAAAAACTACAATGATGCTTAACAATGCCCGCGTCGCCGGGCTGTAATACCGTAGATAAAATCCTGTTTAATTTCTACTTCCGCGCGTTCCCGCGGCGAAACGCGGGGACCAGCGTAAACGAACGTCGTCGATTCATTACGGGCCGTCCGGTCGACGGACGTTTATTTATAGGAATGTTCGCCCATTAAAAATAGTCCGGCGTAGCGGGGAAATCGAATCGAAGCCGGACAGGACACGCAAACAGAATGCAAATAAAACGGTCCCCGATTAAATGCACGCGTTAAATTACAGCCGATCCGCGTCACGCGGACCTCCTCATTTCGGACACTCGGGGATTCTCTGTGAAACCGGGATCGAAACTCATGGATTAGTTTTCCGTGGTCTTTTGTTTGATCAACTCGTGAGTTACGTCATTCGTTGTGTTACCTTGTAAGGTATTTTTCAATCGTTTAGGTTAAATACAAACTTTTGGGAAACGGATTTTCAGGATATACCAATTAACCCCTTGGCCTATGATTTCTTTCTCAACTCTGATCGATACGGCTACTTTGTCATGAATAATTTATTAGAAAAAGAGAAAAATTCCAAGCGTATGTCATGCCTATATTTCCTTTCAAGTATAACAATTGATTATAGAGGAATAATGTTCACTTTGAACTCGAATGAACTGAGCAATATATATATTTGTTGAATTATGTTGAAAATCTTCACCACGAGTCTCTCTCGTTGTTGTAGGACAAGGGGTTAACTTATGATTGTTAAGAAGAGACGTGTTTTTATAGGAAATATTCTAATTGAAGAGAAAGGAGGATTAGTATATTGATTTTGTATTTATGGCAGCGTGACTTTTCAAGGTATTTTTCAATCATTTCGGGAAAACGGATTCTTGCAATACGTTAACTAACTTATGATTTTTAACAAGATTTCTAGTTTTGGAAGAAAGGGCGATTAGTATATTGATTTCGTATTGACAGCTTCATGACTTTTCAAAGTATTTTTCAATCTTGTAGATCCTAAATAAAATCTTTTGAGAAAAGCAGATTCTCACAATATGTTAATTAACTTATGATTTTTATTAAGAGAAATATTTTTATAGGAAATATTCTAATTGTGGAAGAAAGGGCGATTAGTATATTGATTTTGTATTGATAGCTTCGCGACTTGTCCACAGGTTCGAGTTTTACTGATAATAAAGTCTTAATAATAATGGTAACAATACTGATAATGATAATAGTAATAACAGTGATAATAATAATGTTATTATTATTATTATATTATTATAATATTGTTATAATACTATTAATATTATTATTATTATTATTATTATACTATTATAATACTATTATATTATTATTATTATTATTATTATTGTTATTATTATTATTATACTATTAATATTATTATTATAATAAGTCTGAAGGCAATGACATCGGGAACTAAATTCTTAATGGCATTTTCGAGGAAGTAATGCATTGATGATGAAACAACGTAAACACGAATGTTCATAGCAGAATTATAAGACGACCTAATATTTATTCCGTGCCATCTGTACGTTGAAACAGCCTCAACCCAGATACAACAGGGTTTAGGGATGTACGGTAGCGCGGAATACCCTAAAGCGGTTGGCCTATATCTCTGCCAGCATGGATGAAGCGAGTATTAGCGAAGGTAGACGAGTCTAACCTAGATCCATTAACGGCTTATCTAACAGACGATAAAGATCCGCTGAAAATGTGATGAGCATTTTTGATTGGATTTAGATCTGAATGTCTACGGTCTAGACCCAAGTACCAATTACACGAAGATTGGAATTGAGTAGGACTGAAATAAACCAGGTTTGATCGAAATTTGAGTGGCCTTGACATTGACCTAATTGGAACGTGAACAGATTTAACGTAGATCTAGTTCAGCTCGGGGATATATGATTTACTATTAACCCTTTGCACTCGAAAGTTTTTCATTAGAAATATTTAACATTTTTCGACGAGATATAGACGATATTGTTTGAAACTAATTTAATAATTCACAGATAAATGAAGCGACAAAGCTATTTTATTTAAACACTTCCTATAGCGATAGAAAGTTTAATTTAAAATACTAAATATTCAGCTTCATATTTTTAGTGTATCAAATCAAGCGGTGACTGAGAGTCACCTCTCGAGTGTAAAGAGTTAATTTATGATTCTTACAAGCTAAATAGCATAGATCCAACTGAAACTTACTGTTTCTATAGCAAAGGTTAACCCTTTGAAAACGAATGTCATTTTGCCGACAAGCTTCGTATTTCCAATATGAAGTTGTAAACAAACAATTGATTCCTTCAAATAACAAAAGATCAGTTTTCTTTTTCTCTGGCATTTAACACACTGTTGACCGGTAATTTTACACAGAAGCTGTCGTAAAGTGAAACAATCTAAATCAACTTTAACCCTTTGCACTCGAGCGGCGCCTTTCAATCGCCGTTTGGTTTGACCCAAGAAAATAAAATTTCAAATTCAATATTAAATTTTATATAATGTACGAACACATGGAACATCGAAATAAAATAGTTCTGCCACTTAATTTACGCAAGGTATTTCTTTATGTTAATTGTAAAAAATATCATTGACATTTCATCAGAAAATGAATATTTACCGAGAAAAATATTCTCGAGTGCAAAGAGTTAGCTGTCTTACAAGTAACAATTGCCTTTTAATTTCTATGCTCGAGTCATCGTGTGACCCGCACAGCGGTGAACGTGTTAACGACGAAAAAAATTAACCTATTCCAAAAAAACTCAGCTCTCTTCAAACTTTCCACCGTCTCTCTTGTTTCCCCGAAACGTTTCGCGCGATGATTAAAGAGTGCAAATAAATTGTGAACAGTTCCGTAGTCACGGATGAAATCCCGCTGTTTAACGCGCGACGCATCGAGCCAGCGAGCTTGCGAGCGAGTGAGCGAGCGAGCGAGCAGCGGCTTTTAAATTTTCGAGGGGCCGCGCTTTCGCTGCCGGAGGAAATTGCACGGGAGTTTGTTATGCGCGGAATGAAGCGCTGAAGAGCTCGCGCGCGATGGAAATAATAAAGGGTTCGGGGCGCGATGCTGCCACGCGATTCGAAACGAGACATTCGAAGGGGCAGAATATACCTGGGACCCGATGACGATTCGCGGAATGGAACGCGGTTCACGTGGAAATGTTTGGTCGTTTCGCGACCGCTTTGTCTACCGCCACATTGTGAATTTCAGCTATCCCCGAGCCTACGAGTTGCGCCGCGTGCACATTTTCCTAACAGCTTGCAACGCTCTTTTATTTTCCTCCTCGGCAACGAAAAAACACCGCTCCCTTTCTTCTTTGTTTCTTTCTGCGGAATATGTGGAACACGTATGCAATAACAGTAGTAATAATGGTAACCATACTGATGTTGATAATAGTAATAATAGTGATAATAATAATGTTAATAATAATAATAATAATAATATTAATACAACTTAACAATATTAATATTAACATAACTCTAATATTGTTTTAAATGTTGTAATTAGCGAAGTTACACAGCTAAGTGTCTTTACATGAAAACGAGATTTCTCGTTACCAGTATGAAATGTGTTAATATTAATACTATTAATATTAATATTACTATTATTATAATACTATTAATATTATTATACTATTATTATTGTACTATTATTATAATTCTATTAATATTAATATTAATATTATTATTAATATAGCAAGAGTATCAGTGTCAATACCATTAATATTCATAATAACAAAAATAACAATAGCAGTGGAATATTCCTATTGGTAATAACAAATACGTACACTAAGTTATAAACACAAATAAAAAGCATCTGCTCGCAATTAGGATGCAAATCTTTATGCACTTGTACCTAATAAAACTACAATCTCGTGTAACACAAGGATCTCAAATTGAACGACTACAAATCACCTTAACCGTTTAAGTCCCACGGGTTCTCGCAAAAATCTGATCGAAAAACGCCAAGCGGCGCGATCGCACTTTTTCCCTTTCGGTTTAGAAACTGAACGACGCTTTTCTGTTTTTACAAAAATAAATTTTAAACAGCGCGATCGTTACATCTTTCCAGTTTTAGGCAGGTAATAAGAAAAATAAGAATGAAGAATTAGAAGAGAAATAAATAAATAAGCTTCATCCGTTTCTACGAACCGATAGACTGCCACTTTTGAACAATGTTAACATTTCAATATATCCACTAACTAAATCTTCGTAATAAAAACAAAACAATATTACCCGACTTTAACCGTTTGCGGACGAATGTCGGCATTTCGGCGAGATGAAATTTCCACGTTTGGAAGACTAAATTGCAAACAAACGATTGAATTACTCAAACACCAACAGATCAGCGTGTGCAATAATAATAATGAGCATTTATCAGTTATTCTGAGTAAAGTAGTCGTCGAGATAAGACTTTTTTGAATTAATAGTATCTGTAAAGTATAGAAAAACAAAATAAACATACTAACCAACAATAAGAAAATTGAGTTTTTATGACTATCGTCTAGAGATTTTAAAAAACTTAATTGGAAAACCCCGAGACAGAATTTCGCTCCCTGGGACCATGTTCGAAGAAAATCGCCGTCTTGAATGGGTTAAGTAACTGATATACAATTTAGCTTCATCTGCCGAAGATTTCATGTATTTCAAAGAATCTTTGTCCGCAAACGGTTAAACGTAACAAAACAGCGCGACAGCTAATAGAAAATAAAAAGCGTACGTACAAGTATAGTAAGGCAAACACGAGTACCTCCTGCGTCAGTGTACTCCTTGAAACAATCATCAAAGCTACCGAGTAACGTGGCTGAACGTTTCGACAGTGAAATTGCGTGAGAGGATTCGTCCGCGGATGAATCGCGCCGGGAGAGTTTGCGCGCGCGCGACTGAAATAAACAGAAACTCGCGAGATGACTTGATGTTTGCGAACGATTTGCTCCGCTATCTACTTTCATTTCTCTCAGATCGTACGGGGATTAAACGCGTTCCCGGGACGGATGGATCCGGCGGAGGGTGGCGGCTGAATATGTAAATAGGATCAAATTGGATTCCGAGGCTGTTCGTTCGAAGAACCGGCTTCGAACGTCTTCGGGCTCTGTTCGGAATCGCTGACCCCGGGTACGTGTTCTTCCAGCTTTCGGTGCACTTCGGGAACCCGATAGACTAACTCGGGATTCGATTCGACCCCGGCCAACAGTTGGCCATCCTCGGTTTCACCCGGAAACACGTTTCCTTTCGGAAATTTCGAAATTCTGTTCTGAAAAGCAACGATTTCCCTCGCGGACGGACCGCCTCCGTTTCGACGAAAGAAACGCGGCGGCGGAAGTTTTTTCGTGCCCCTCGACGGACATTTTATCAGCCGGACCACTATCGAGGAACCTCGATGCGTTTTAATTAAAATTTTTATTCCCTCATGCATTAAACAAGCTTCGGGTTATAACTGCACGCGGATTAAGTCCGCAGTCTTTCCATTTATTCAAACGTACTGTGTTCCCGAACGGATTTACATATTACAACGAACTATTATCGCGTGCGGAGGGTCACATTAGTCGCTAAATTAAATAAATATCTCGCGGGAGTGTTCGCGTAACCGAGTGTGACTCGTGTCGAGATAGAAAATCAGGTCACCCGCGGAAACGATGGAAAACGAGAAAGCAATTTTCCAGGGGTTGATAACCGGTCTGCATATTTTCATGCGTTTGTGGCAACACGAGTGTACGCGATTCAGCGTGTCATTTCGTTTCCAGTTCTTAGAATCCTTCGTAAGAAATCAATTTCGATTAACCGTTGTTACTCTAAAGCATTCTAGCAAACTATCGCGCAGTAACCTGATGCATTCGTTCGGAACACGCTTGTGACAACCCTAATCGGACCACGGTGTGACTTTTAGTGACATTTGAACTTGTTACAGAAATTTTTATTATTTCATCACCCATTTCCAATAGTTGGCAATCTAGCAATTGGATTCAAGATTACCTTACCCCTAATCGGATCATCGGATCGGATGTGACTTTGAGCGACATTTGAACTTTTTACTTAAATTTTCCCATTATTTCATATTAAATTTCCAAAAGATTGTTGGAAAAACACGTGGTACGATTAGGGTTAAAACTAAACACGCCGAAGACGTGGCGCCAGCTTGTCCCCACAATCTTAACGCCTGTCTTATTTCAAGGACACCGGTCCAGTTGGCCCTAAAAGATCACACCGCGAATTCAAGAATTCACTTTCGCTCCAAGGTGAATTATTACTAACGCTAAGCCAGCAAAAGCAAAAATGCCCAACGTCCATATATTCAAATTAATTGATTCACGTGAGTTCAAAAGGCACACGTTTATTGAAGCACTCAAAAAGAATAAGTAGGCGCAATATGGCGTAAACGGTCTTGTAAAGGAAAGCGGACGCCAACTTACTTCTGGGTGTTCCGAGTCATTCGCATTCGAGAACTTGAAACAGCTAGACGTGCTTCTCAAAGCCGTTAACACGTTGAATGCCATGGGGGTCACCGGTAACCCCCAAACAAATTGAATTACTATACTTCACTCAATTAAACGATGATTACTCGAAAACATTTCTATATTATAAATAATGCTACCTAATGCGATGACGTTCAGCTAGATGAACGTGCATTAATAACAATGCAATTCAATCGAATGATTCAATGTTATATTTTTTCTATTTTCTGTATTTTGCTCTATGAAATCGTGCGGCATTCAACGTGTTAAAATAAAATCACACTGTAATATATAATACATACAGTTCCATTATTTCATCACCCATTTCCAATATTAATGTTTCATTTGAAATGCATCTTGAAAAATAGTTATTCCATAAAAAGCAGTTATAAGAGCGACTCCTGCGCGCAGCGGCGTCCTTTGTCGGAAATTGGGACGCGCGTGCGATTCCCGAAATCGGCGCGTTCTCTTAGCGCCTGTTACGCGTCGCGAGGGGAAAATTAGAATGCCCAGAAGTAACGGCACCGTCTACATGTTGTAAAACTTCCATTGAACGAATGGGGCGCGTAGCGGGAAGCGATGTCCGCGATAAATAATGTGCGGCTCCTCCGTTTCCCTGTGTCTGCGCGTATCAAACATGCACGAGGGCCGGCTGCGACGATCGCGGGCCATCTTGGATGGTGAAAATCCTCGAATTCTCTGCCGCGGTAACGGCAGTTCGACGCCTGTCCCCTTGTCCCGCCGCGCCGGCGAGTCACGGAACGGATTTCCATTAAAATCGGCCGCCGATTTGTCACCGGCAAACGAGCGAAGTTTCGCCGACAGCGGCACGGTCACGCGCACCATTTAAATTTCAATTATCTCGACCGGTGTAGTTTCAGTTTCTTTCTATGGTTGCTCGGTTCTCCCCCTCCCCTCCCCTTCCGCGTGACACGTAACGACGAGGGAACTATTAGGCTAATCAAGATTTATCGACGAGAACCGAGCGACGCCTGTTCCATTCGTCATACGACGCTTTATTGTGCTACTCGTCCTTTGAAATATGCGCGGCCGCGGCTCGCGCGAACCTAATTACTTTGCTCATGCGATCTCCTTCCGGTTTCAGCGGGATCGACGGTTGAAATATCGGAGCAGGTACAGTGCAATTTGAAATGGACGTGAGTCGCGTTTGAAACGGTGTTTAGGGAAATGTGACCTTACGTTTGCGTTATTGTGTATCGTCATTTAGATGCAATAGTTTCTGGGGTTCGAAATATTGGAGGGTAGTTGGAGTAATTGTAATAGATTCGATGAAGTTTTCGTTGCGGTGTGATAGAGTAATAGAAATGGAATGAAGATAGTTTAATCTAGTTATGTGAAGAAAGTGTATGTTAACACGTTCAGTACCACATGTGGTACATGTTAATTGTTGTAACAAAATATTTTTAAGGGACACGTGGTCAAGAATAGCTGTATACGTTACAAAGCACCGAAAACAAGAAACGATATCGAAATATATAAAATTAAAAAAAACTTGAATATAACTTAATATTTTATTTAAAAAATCAATATAGTTCATAAGCAAAATATGACCGAAATTTCCGTGGCACGGAACGTGTTAACACATTGCGTACTGGTAACGAGAAATCTCGGTTTTATATAAAGACACTTAGCTATGCAACTTCGCTAATTACCACAGCATTGAAAAAAATATAACATTTGATTCGAGTTGAGTATCTATTTAAAATACATTACATAACAATATGATATCTGAGTTTGTTTAGCTATGCAACTTCGCTAATTACCGCAGCATTGAGAAAAATATAAAATTTGATTGGAAGTGATTATCTATTTAAAATATATTACATAACAATATGATATCTGAGTTTGTTTAGCTATGCAACTTCGCTAATTACCACAGCATTGAAAAAAGTATAAAATTTGATTCGAGTTGATTATCTACTTAAAATATATTAATTAACAATATGACATCCGAGTTTTTCTATGTATAGCGATATAAATTGGCCTCAGTGAAAATTGCAATCTGAACAATTGAATTTTCTGAAAATTAGCCGGTATGTGTTAAGATAAAGGGGATATAAAGACGGTGAACATAGAAAGGTACGCGGACACAAATAAGTGCAGTCAAGGAGAAGGTAATAAAATAATGGAAAAATAACGTAGAATTTGTAGTCCATTAAAGAATAATAGTCTATCCGTTGCCATAAAATGCGAGTATAAATTAAACCGGATAGTTCGCTTCTCTTCCGTTGGTTAAAATACAGGAAGAGTGCCGGAGAACGACAGAGTGTATCATAAAAGCTGCACGAGCTTTCAACCTTCTTGCACCTAAATATTCAGGCCGATGCAGAATAGAATAACCTGTAACTTATTCAGCCTCCCGTAATACTCACGACAATAACAATCGCTCGCGGAGCACAGTCTCAATTTCATTTGAATAATTCACTCAAGCCAATATGCAGTATCTGCAATGTTCATCTCGAAACTGAAACAACTAATCCGATGGAACGATCGTATTCGATCCATTAAAATGAATATTAATTTACATAATGAAATCCCCGCTGGCAACTTCCAATTCCGTGTATCCAAAATTAACGAAGCCGTTAAGGCGACACCCTTTGCGGACGGAAGTCGGCATTTCGGTGGGATGAAATGATATTCGGTGAACTAAGTTGTGGACAAATGATCTACTTAGTCGAACAGCGAGAGATCAGCACGTTTTCATTCTTTGTCTATTAACCTTAATCGTACCAAGTGTTTTTCTAACGAATTGCCTTTTCGAAATTCTCCTGTCGAAACCCCAATATTGCAATTATTCAGACTTCAGTCGGTTCGCAATTCAGTTTGTCTATTGTTAAATCAATTAACCTTGTAGTTTCTTAGAGGAGCATGTGTTATTTATTGAATAAGTGAAAATAAAGAAATTATAATTAATAGACCTGTTGGAAAGTTGATTCAGAATGATATTTTTGAGAGTTGAAAATGACTGGTCATAGGCGTGATAGTTGATTAACCCTAATCGTACCACATGTTTTTTTAACGAATCATACCACGATGTCTCTCAGTCACTTATGAGAATAAAAGGAACGATTAAAATGTTATTGTTTATAGGGTCCAAATTTCAAAAGCCTCAAAAAACTGTTGGAAATGCAATATGAAATAATGGAAAAATGTAAGTAAATTTCAAATGTGACTCGAAGTCACATTGTGGTCCGATTAGGGTCAATTAAACAATCGATGTACAATTTAGTTTCATATGTCGAAGGTTTCGTATATTTCGAAGAATCTTCCGCAAAGGGTTAAAGTTCTAAGTTCATGTTACCACTATTAACCCTTTCAACTCTGTGGGCTCCAATATTGCACCAGTTACAATATTAAATATTTTAATGAATCTTTAATAATTTTAGGGTAGTTTCTTTAAGAATTTTTCACACATCCAAATTTTCCACTGAGAAGGAAAATAAAAGAGTTAACTCGTGCTTTCATGCCTAAACGTTGTTGACCGGTCACGAGTTAACTCGTGTTTGCACTTGCCTCAGCTATTCCAATTGTTGAAACTCAGGGCAATACAGAATATTGCAAAAATAAAATATTCGAAGTTATCTGAAACATATGTCCGAAGTTTCATTTCAATTCATTACGTATAAACGAAGCACATTGAACTTTATTCAGATTGTTCCACTTTCATATTCAGTTACGGAATGATAAACGGTGACATGGGACACCTATTGTGTAACATTGCCGAGCAACAATGTGCTAACACTAGAACTACTGAACATTTAATACGATTGATGGGTGAACCCTATAAAAATTGTAACAATAGATTATTTTCAGTTTCTTCGAATACTCATTATAATATTCAAGTGAAAATGTTTATTTTCGAAATCATTTCGTATAAATGGTCTCTCATTAATACATTTATTCTGATTAATACATTTGTTCAAAAATATCATTTCTTAATATTTAACATTGTACCATTACTATTAATATATTTTAGATCTCTTTATATTAGGACTTTACTTCACTAGTTCCTTTATATTTATTTATTTATTTTATTTATTTGCTTTACTCCAAAACGAAACAACATATTTGAACGCGGTAAAAAGTATTTCATAGCAAACATATCAATAGTTATACTCTTGCCCTGTAGCATATGATATATATATATATATTTTCGTGGAAAGTGCACAGTTGTTGGATTTTTTACAATTTTCTTAAGAAATTAAAATACACAAGTGAAATTGGCGTTTTTGTCAATGTTAATTAAAGCGTATTAACTCAAGTATTCGTTGATTTCAATAAATGCTAAAGTATTATAAAACAAATTAAAAATATATGGGTTGAAAGTCAAACTTACTGAAAACTGGAGTGCGCTTACCCCACTCCACCTTAATGTTTTTAAGGTATCAATAATTGCGAAACAAGGGAACCGAACCCAGTCATTTTACCAGTCACTGTAGTTCTAATATTAAAATCAACAATTACCATCAAATCAAACGTGCCTCGTATCACCGATAAAACAACGAAAACGAAAGAACAAACACGTCCCGTCGATTCTCACGTTTCCGCGTGGAAAGGTGAGGATAAACCAGTTCCTCACGCTGTCATAATCGGAAACCGTTTAAACCGAATCCGCCGACGCCGGCAACGACAATGGAGCAACGGCATCGGTATTTGACGGGCGTAACGCGCGAATAGAAATAAAACTAGCCAATTAGACGCGACTCGGAGGAGAAACGGCCCCGCGCCAGTCGAGTTCCCATCGAACTCCGCGGAGGGGTGGCCGTGTTTGCCGGAACTCATTTTCCTCGAAACACCGCGACCCATCAAATTCCGTGTCTGCCTGGCTCCGGGACGCGGCGCGGCGCATCCAGTGTACAAACTTTACGACTTCCGGCATGAATTCGGGTAGAGAGGCGGAGAGCTGCGGCGTTTCCGAACGACAGAAGTGGCATCAGCTATTCTCCTTCAGACGTTTGCCCGCGCTGCGCGCTGCTCCCGCTTCCGCTTCTGCTTCTGCTTCTGCTTCTGCTTCTGTTCGCTCCTATTAATCTCGGATGTGGCGGAGTGCCCATTAACGGGCTCGCAGCGCTCGCGGAATCGAATCGTCGAACGGGACGCGGGCTGATTACGATAACGAATTGCCTGGGGCCAATTTCTGCGACCTTCGGCCGGATGATGTTCGTTAGCTGTCGCGTTCGATACGAGGGATAGCGCGATCGCACGGATAAATTGGCTAGTGTTCGTGTCTTAACGCTAGGTCTGTTGGATAACCCTTGACACGTACTAATGCTGCGTAGTGGATCATCTTGTAGTTAACCTTTTGCGCTCGGAAGGTTCTCACTAGAAATTTTTAATGTTTTTTGACCTGGCGAAGACAATGTTCTTTGAAATATCTCATAGTTAAACTTTTGCATTCGGAAGATTCTCACTAGAAACTTTTAACATCTTTTGACCTGGCGAAGACAATGTCCTTTGAAACATCTCATAGTTAACCCTTTGCATTCGGAAGTTTTTCATTAGAAATTTGTAATATTTTTTCATGTGGTAAAGACGATATTCTTCGAAATACCTCATAATTAACTCTTTGCACTCTGAAGTTTCTCACTAAAAATTTGTAACGTTTTCTGACATAGCGAAGATAATATTCTTTGAAACAGCTCATAATTAACCCTTTCTTAACACTAGAACTACCAAACAACCCATTCTAGATTTCTTCTTTCATAACTATTGAAAATATACAAATACTACTCGAAGAAATTACGAGGTAACTTAATTATTAACATGCAAGATTAGAGATAATCCGACTGAGATCTCAATAAACGCATTCTTACAATTCTTACAGTAAAATAACAAAAATTCAATTTCTCTATTCAATAGTTCTAGTGTTAACACATTGCGTACCGGTAACGAGAAATCTCGTTTTCATATAAAGACACTTAGCTATGCAACTTCACTAATTACCACAGCATTGAAAAAATATAAAATTCAATTCGAATTGATTGTCTATTTAAAATACATTACATAACAATATGATATCTGAGTTTGTTGCGTCGCTAAATCTCTTTAGGAGGGTTATTGACGACACCTTCTGCGAGGCACATTGGAGCCCTGAATATTTTTTACCATAGCAGAAATAAAAGCCCAAGGAACCATTACTTCAATAATTTAGTCGTATTTGCTTCGGCACGTTTTGCCAGTTTGTAGACTTACCGTAACTTTAACTTACATCTGTTTGCCAGAAGTCGAGGCGATCCTTGGTTTTATTACTCGCTATGGTCAGTGTCAAGAACGTTCAAGACCCTTGCGTGGGTCACCCGGGGGCTGCAATCGGTAACCCCCTCCAGGATCACCGGTTGAGTCCCACTCGGACAAAGTTTGTACTCCCCTACCAAAAAAGGTTTATAAAGGCCCACGCAAGGTACAGATAGAGAGACACAAGAAAAATTTTGAATAAGACACGAGACGGAACATAGACGTCGTTGTATACTCTCGCCGCTGACGATTATTATTGAACTAACCAAAAATAAACACTAAAGTATTTTTCACTGAAGTAATTAGATACAGTCCACTTTCCAAACAGTTTGCACAAAGTTAAGTCGGCGTGCGACGTACGGGTTTCACTATAAGATTTTCGAATAGAAAACGCGTACACAACAGAGTTTTTCTATGTATAGTGATATAAGTTGACCTCAGTGAAAATTGCCATCACAATTCAGTCTTCTGAAAATTAGCCGGTACGCAATGTGTTCAAGCGTCTAGCTTGTTTATTATGGGTACCAGATGTTTGAAGACATTTTAATCAAACGTTACGATCACGTACGCGCTGCCTCGATGTTCTGTCAGGCTTCAACAGTAGCTATCGAACAGCGTTGGTAACGATGTCGTTGCACTCTGAGAATCCACTTGAAAGTAAGAATTGCACGCCCTGTCATTACCGAGTCCCCGGGGGTCCATTGTTTCACAGCCTCTATGAATGTTCTTCTCCACCTATTTAGATCGGGGTTCCAGCTCCTCGTAGACCCGAAGCATTTTTGCTACTCCCGGACGGTCGGGCGAAATTGGCCCCGCAATTTGTAGCACAATGGCGAAAGAGGTCATTCCGCATGCGGAATCGAATCGAAATGCCGGAATAAAATTTTTCCTCGCTCCGTTTCGCTGGAAATCGATTTGCCGCGATCGGACACGCGTGTTTTCTGCGTTAGTGATTAATTCTGGTTTTGGACGTTCTATTCAGAATAAGAGATAATGTTTACGATGTGTCCAATGTGAATCAATTCTTACTAATTAAGCAATTCCAAATATACACGAAATTAACAATATTTCTACCGAAGGTGTCAAAAGACACCTTTCGACATTTTAACTTAAAATTATTTTCTCAGTTTGATCATGTTTCCTCGATTGAATTTTGTACATTTCCTATAATCAATTTTATAATCGTTATCGAAAAAGTCGAAAAGTCAATTCAGAATATACGACTAAACTTGGAAAATAATTTTAAGTTTAACCCTTAGCACTCCACATAGTTTAGAGATATGTCAGCAACTCCTACCAATTTTGATAGTAGTCCTACTGAAAATTAACAATACTATAATATTTCTTAGACCTTTAATTCCCTTTTCAGTACAAACTTTCTATATTTGGAAGATCGAATAATCTTAAGGTAGTTTCCTTAAAATTCATTGAAATATTTCATGTTAGAACTGGTGCAATATTGGAGCCTACAGACTTCGAAGGGTTAAAATTCGAAATTAGAAATAGTGTTAACCTCGTATATATTTGGAATATTCCAGATCCATTAAAACGAACATCATTATCAACGAGAAATCGATAATTTAAAAAATCAATGTACTCTAGAATATTCCAAACGCCATGAACATTCACCATTCTCAACTCACCATCCATTCGTACATTCATTCCCACGTACCGAATAAATCGAAGTTACTTTTCGTAAGTAGAACACGCTGTCCATGGTCAGACACGCTATAAAATCAGTTCTCGAAGGAAGACTGTAACGCGAGGAAATCGAATCATCGAGGGTTTAATATTCGAAATTAACGTCCAATGAATTCCGGAATAGAATCCCGAATAATTGAATTATAGATCGATGTAATGACGTCCATAAAAAGCAGCGGAGCTAGTGCCGGCAATTAAACCCGCACGTATTTCCGGCTCGTCGTTCGTAGCACGTGTTCGAAACCGAGAGTCGATCGTTCGCGTTGAATTTTGAAATAATCGTGACCGCCGCGCCGGACCTGATGAAACTCTCGTTCTAACCTGTCGTTACGCGTATCCCTGAAATTGGAAAATTCCTCTTTCCTTTTTAATCCGACCCTCATTTGTTCCCGATTTCATTACCGAAACGACTCTCGAAATTCAGCCGCCGCCTTCGCGAGCGAATTTCCTTCGTAAATTGCGAAGACTCACGTGAAGTACTTACCGGCAGCGTTTGATCCACGGTATCTCGTGTAACTGCGATCGAAACTTTCCAGGAGCTCGTAAATAATTCGAAAATAGTTTGCCCGCGATGCAAATTGCCAAGACTCCCGGCGTCGAATTTCAGACTGAAAAACGCGGTCAGGTTGGAACTGATAACGCCCGTGCAACCGGCACTTTCTTGATTTACATTGGCTCGAGCACTGTTCGTCTGAATATTTCTGACCGGCCGCCCCCAAATCATGTCGAGCTATAAACCGCTCGGCCCAGAAATTCCCGTGACCCACGTGTATACCGTCTCTGATCCGCGAAAGGCGACAGTTTCAATAAAACGCGTCAATAAAACGTTTCGTCGAGAGCATTCTGAACGAATCAGCTTTCTCGTTGATTAGCAATGACGTCCGCGGGACGTGCTCCCCGGGACTACCGGGAAATTCGAATGACGGCACGTTGGAACGGTAAGAGAAGAATAAAAGAGGAAGAAGGAATGATAAACACAGGGATAATGAAAAGCCGAGTGTCGGGGGTCGCGTATTTATCGCGTAACCCCAATTTCATCGCCTCCAAATCATGTTGAGCTATAAACTGCTCGGCCCAGAAATTCTCGTGACCCTCGTGTATATCGTCTCTGATCTGCGGTAATTTCGACTGTATCAACACTATTCCTATCGCGATCAGTCAAATGACTGTTTTTAAAATTTCGATTAGCATTTCCTATAGATAACGTAATTGAATCGCCTCTATACTTCACGACTTTTTCTAGAATACATGTATAAAACATTTTGACCCTTTGCACTCGGAAGTTTCTCACTAGAAATATGTAACATTTTTTAACTAACTTTCCACTGTTCTATTACCGATTAATAGAATAAAGATTGCACTCGGAAGTTTCTCACAATATTTAACATTTTTTGACGAGACGAAGACGATACTCTTTGAACCTAACTCGAAGGGAAATTAGTATATTTAGAGCTAAAGCTATTTCTTCCAATACATCACGTAACGAGGCATTACATAAAGTTGAACATTAAACATCATGTTTTATAATTTTACTGCGTCCGATCAAATCACCGAGAGTCACCTCTCGAGTGCAAGGGGATAAATTTCTATTTCATAGTTACATTTCCTAAAATTCATCCCCAACTTCTCAATCTTCTTCAACTTTACCTTCAGAACCACGAAATATTTACGTATATTGAAAATTCCCTAAGTATTTTTATTTAATCTCCTACCACATTCCTCTTTTAAAAACCCCTAACACCATCAATCTCAAAAGAAACCCTTATCAATAAAACCCTCAACTATCAAACACTCTCCTAACAATATCTCAGAAAAAATTCCTTCATCATCCCCCATCTATACCACGACAGCCGCTTACCTCATTTATCAACCACCCCACCATGACTTTGAGTCACATTCGAACTTTATGTAAATCTTTTGATTATTTCATATCGCATTTCCAAAAGTTTCTTGTGCTTTAAAAATGTGCGCCCTGCAAACAAAAACAATATTTCAACCCTTTGCTGGCGACTGTCGACATTTCGAGATGAAATTTTCGTATTTGGAAGACTAAGTTGCAGACAGATGATTTAGTTACTCAAACAGCAAGAGATCACAGCGTATTTTCCTTTCTTTGTATTAATCCTTTGCACTCGAATGTTTCTTACTAGAAATATTTGACATTTCTTTACGAGGCGAAGGCGATGTTCTTTGAGACTAATTCGAAGAGAAATCACCAGTACATTGAGGAACAAAGCTGTTTTATTCCAACGTTTCACGTATCGAGGCATTATACAAAGTTTAATATTAAATATCACATTCTATAGTTTTACTGTGTCAAATAAAGTGGCGACTGAGAGTCACCTCTCGAGTGCAAGGGTTAATTAAATATTCGACATATAATTCAGCTTTATCTACTGAAGGTCTTATATATTTCAAAGAATCTTCCTAAAGGGTTAATCATTCCTTTTATTCTCTTAACCCTGTTAGTGCCAGGTGAAAAATGAATGCCTGTGCGAAGGTAACCGAACTAATTTACTAAGGTTTGAGAAAAAACTCATAAAAACCAAACTAAAAATGATATTTACATACTTCAAAAAAATATTCTTGCAATGAAATTAAACCATTTATAACGTTTTATAAATTTATTCTGAGATAGAGTTCTCCCGCAATGCGAATAGTATTGGATGCGCTACGATATATCGTCGCTGGCACTTTTCGCAAGTGTTGCGAACGACGATGTATCGATTCATTATAAAAACACTTGTTACGATTAGGGTTAAAGAATCCACATTCCATTCCATTTCTTCCCCAAGCTCGAACTGGCTGAAACAAAGCCCTCGCGTCCCACAACAGGAAAACAAATCGTCCCAAAAATCCGTGTACAAACGTCCACAGCGATTCGAGCATCATCTTTTTCACTCGGCAACGATCGAGTGGATCGGGAACTCCGATCGCCGGCGAACAAAAGCAACCAATTCACACGCGTGCTCGGGCCAAGATAAAAGAAGGGTGGATCGACGCGACGCGGCACGACGCGGCGCGCGCCGGCCGAGCAGGATTTGTCTATTGCTCGCGGTGGCTCACGCGTAAACCGTTAACCCCGATCGGCGCGCAGTTCCAGCCCCAGAATCGCTGAAATCGTCGTTTCGCGCGCGGACCACGGTTATCGCCGCGAGCATTTGCCTATGAAAGCGGCGAAACGATAGCCGGCAGATGGTCCCGGCGATTCAGCGAGCGAACCTACCCTTCGCTGCTCGTCGATGTCCAGGGAATCCCGCGGATTCGTAAATTCTCCGCGGAAATTCAATGTCCGGCGCGCCGTTCCGGAGGAATTCGGGTGACCCCGATCTTTCTCCGAGAACTTGATGGATCCTTCGATTTTGCGTCTTTTCTATCCGCGCGACACTGGAATCCGATTGACCCAAATTTTTATGGGGAACCGATTGATCCCTCGATTTCCGACGGAATTCGAAGCCGTTCGGCTGAGAGTGAATAATTTTAATAAATCTGGATTTTTTAAGTTAAGGATGGCGTGGGAGTATTGTTGGTATGGATTGTTCGTTTTAGTATTATTGTAATTATTTTAGTTTGTTTATTGCATTGAAATGAAGGGTTGATCCCTCGATTTCCGATGGAATTCGAAGCCGTTCAGCTGGGAGTGGATAATGATAATAAATCTGGATTTTTTAAGTTTTTTTATAGGATGGCGTGGGAGTATTGTTGGTATGGATTGTTCGTTTTAATATTATTGTAATTACTTTAGTTTGTTGTATTGAAATGAAGCGTTTAATAGGAAATTGGAGGAATTAAATTTGACGAGATAATGTGATAATGTAGATGGAAGATTCATAATGAAAGAAACATTGTCTTTTTTATCCGTGATTGTTCAGTAGAGTTGGATTTTCGTTTACTTCTAATTTGGATAGTTACGAAGAGGTTTTCCCGGTTCTTTGAATGAAATTTTAATTGTCACGAGAGCTTCTGGTTACAGGGAAGTATAATTATCACCGAGTTCGCGGAAGCTACCGCAATTGCACGCAAAGAATTCTCTAAACAGCCGTGTAACTTTATACCAGAGGCACTGATAAAATTACGACGACGACAGCAGGGGATACGCTGGAGTTTTCCCTCGTGTCGGGGGAATAAAGAGAAACAAACGAATTTCATTTACGTGCAAAAATCCGCGCGAAGTTACGATTCGATCTAATAAAACCAACGCAAAACAAACTGCACCGTGAAAAATAGAATCAACACTGTTCAATCGTTGCTTTGTCGACGTTCGTTTCGGCTGGGATTGCCCGCATTTTAACAAAAGCGATCAAAAGATCGTGAACAAACGTTCGGTGCGCCGAATAATTGCTCTCGAAAGCAATCGTTTGTACTGCGGTGTAATCATTATTAACTGTCGCCGTTGTGAAAACATTAGTTTTGTTATTATCTGATCACCGACAAGTTTATAATTATTTGTTAATTACTATTCGATTCACCGCGACAAAAGCACTTTGACGATACAAAGATTAATGTAACTTTTCATCTTTCGATTATGAATCAGTTTAATATCTTCATTTTCATCATTTCACTTCGTTTAATTAGTTAGTCTCAAACGAATTGAATTAATACTGTCCAACATCGTCCTTTATGAAAACATCAGTTTTGTTACTGTTTGAAATTATCTGTTAATTATTATTCGATTCACCGCGACAAAAGTGTTGTGTCAATACAAAGATTAATGTAATTTTTCATTTCGTTCGACATTATTAAAATTTTCAGAATTTTACTTCATTTAATGATTCAGTCTCAAATGAATTATTAATTTCCAACATCGTCCTTTATCAGTCGCCACCGAATATATCCGCCGTTCCCGCGGAAACTCATTGGAAGACAGAAATGATCCCTGGGAAATCGGAATTACACGCGAAGTACAAATTGAACCGAAAACACGAAACGCGCGGTTCATTTGAAACGAAACGTTTCGAAGCGAACCTTATTCCGCCGGCCGAAAGTGCAAGCAAATAATTAGCCGGCGATGGGACATTAATCCGAGGACTTTTATTGGCTGACGCCGGTGAATTTGATGCAGCCAGCGACGCCGGCAAATAAATAAATTACTATCGGCGAGCGGCGCATCGATCTTTGTGCGCTGCCGCCCTCCATAATTATTCGAACGTTCCAATCGGTCACGGAAAATGTAAATTGGGAGAACGTTGCGTTCAGTTTATTACCGTTTCAACGTTGTAATAATAACTATACAATAAACAAGGATAGTATTTATATTAAATGATCGACGTATCAGTGCTGCTGATCCTCTGTATAATACAGAATTTGTCAATAATAAATATTCAAGTCCTTGTAAAATGTAAAGAAAGATCTTGCATCAGTTAGATGATGGAATATCTGTTTCATTTTAATGTCACGTGTCCATTTGTTGTAGCAAATTTTCAATACTGAATTTCCAATTTTGTGATTATATTTTTTATGTAAAACGTAGAATTATCCATTTTATCTACAATTACATTTTCTATATAAAACATTGAATTTCCAGTTTTATTTACGATTACATCTTGCACATAAAACATTGAATTTTCTATTTTATCTACAGTTACAACATTTTCTACATAAAACATTGAATTATCTATTTTATCTACAATTACATTTTCTACATAAAACATTGAATTATCTATTTTATCTACAATTACATTTTCTACATAAAACATTGAATTATCTATTTTATCTACAGTTACAACATTTCCTATATAAAACGTTGTATTATTCGCTTTATCTACAATTACAACATTTTCTATATAAAATATTGAATTATTCGCTTTATCTACAATTACAACATTTTCTATATAAAACATTGAATTATTCACTTTACCTACAATTACAACATTTTCCATATAAAACATTGAATTTCCAGTTTTATTTATGATTACATCTTCCACATAAAACATTCAACTATCTATTTTATCTACAGTAACATATTCCATATAAAACATTGAATTTTTCATTTCATTCAAAATTGGAACATTTTCCATACAAACATTGAATTGATCGAAAGTCACGTTACAACTTCAAAGACTGAACAGCCGCGTGGAAAACAGATGAATCATCGATATCGTTCGAATAATTATGGACGATAGTGTATTCGAATCGATTCAGCGCGCCGACTTCGTACGTAACGGGGCCCGGTAAATAAATTATCGGCCGGACAGTGACGCGAATGAAATTCATTATCGATCCCGTGGGAATCCGAAAGGAATTTCCATTGCGTTGCAACTGACAATGAGCTGGAGAGGGGAACGATATACGGGATCGTCCCGTAATCGTTCGAGTCCCGAGCGTCAACAAAACCGACGACTGCGCGGAAATCATATTTATATTTACCGACAATCCGATCTATTTGCGTTACATTCGAAGGGGGGGGGGGCGTCGTTCGTTGAGATTATTAACAAATATTCGGTTAATGAATATCAATTTGCCTCGCTAAAAGTGCGCAAACAACGCGTCGATTCCATATCATTCAATTTACCGGTGCTCCGCGATATTTCGCCGGGAACGGCCGATAAACGGTGAATATTTTATTTGTTACGGCAAACAATTAGAATGCCAACGATACACAGCTGCAGCATGATTTCTGAATAATATTCGATTACACGAAGTTGCAAATAATGCAGAAAATTAAGAAGAGAATGTAAAACATGAAGCACTACGCTGCACACCGATTGCTGTTTCATTAATTCAACGCATCTCGCGGAGGCAATGGGTGTATTGGTATTGTATTGTATGGTATCGACCAAATTGGAACCTGTTATTTGGAATTTTCGCATGAGGAATCGGTAATTTTGGTTTCGAGTAATATTTAATAGGAGCGTTTTAATTGGGATAAAAATCGAGGAGAAAGTTTCAATAAAATAGTTCGTCGTCGAGAGCATTCTGAATGAATTTGATCTTCATTAAAAATGTCATTTATTCTCGGTGTAAATTAACTGAATTTTGCTTAAACAATCAGTAATTTTTATTTCGAATAATGTTAGATAGAAGTGTTTTAATTGGAACAAAAAAATCGAGAGCATTCTGAATGAATTTTACCTTAATTAATGTCAGTTAATCTTGACATAAATTTACTCAACTTTCGCATGAAGAACCACTAATTTTCATTTCGAATAATGTCCACTACAAGTGTTTTACTTGTAATACAAACATCAAGGCGAAAGTTTCAATAAAATGTTTCGTGGAGAGCGTTCTGAACGAATCAGCTTTCTCGTCAATTAGCAATATCAGTTATTCTTGGCATAAATTAACTCAACTTTCGCATGAAGAACCACTAATTTTCATTTCGAATAATGTCCACTACAAGTGTTATATTTGGAATACAAAAATCGAGGCGAAAGTTTCAATAAAACAGTTCGTCAAGAGCATTCTGAATGAATTTTACCTTAATTAGCAATATCAGTGAATCTCGGTATAAATTGACTCAACTTTCGCACGAAGAACCACTAATTTTCATTTCGAATAATGTCCACTACAAGTCTTTCAATCGGAATACAAACATCAAGGCGAAAGTTTCAATAAAACGTTTCGTCCAGAGGATTCTGAACGAATCAGCTTTCTCGTTAATTAGCAATGACGTCCATGGCGCGTGCTCCCCGAGACTGCCGGGAAATTCAAATGACGGCACGTCGAAACGGTGTAAGAGAGGAATAAAAGAGGAAGAAGGAATGATAAACACAGGGATAATGAAAACTCGAGTGTCGGGGGTCGCGTATTTATCGCATAACCCCAATTTCAGCGTCGCGGGCCATGAATTCCGCGCATTGAATGCGCGATGCATTATGTATCCTCGGAATGTGTAAACCCGCCGAACAGAATTGCCCGCATTTATTGCGATTTAACGCGCCGTCTTGAATAAAACATCATCATCGTCTAACGACCGGCACCGCCAGTCGTTTTTCGCGCTCTCTGGCAAAAGGTCGGGAAGAATCCATCGCCTCTAAGAGAACGCGTCTCTCAGGTTCGCCCTTGAAAGAGAATAAAATTTAAAAAAAACTCTTTCTCTGACGACCAAAAGACACATTATTCCCATACAAGTTTCAAAATAATTATCTCCATTAACGTCATTAACACATTGACTGGCACGTCACCCGAATATGGATGACACCATTTTTAACGTAATTTTGAACATTCATTTTCTTGGTGACGTATCGAACGAACTAAGTTTTACTGGATCTATGAGATATAAGAAAAATAGTAAAGTATTCGTTACGAAGAATCTTGACTCTTTAGTTTCTGCTTTATTAAGAAAACTGTTCCGACTGCATAGGTACTTCAATGATTGTTTATTTGGTAGCCAAAGTGTTAAATGAATTACAGGTCACGCGAGGCATTCACATAATATATTCACACAACAACAAAGTACTTTCATACAAACAATTTCGCAATCTTCCGATAATCAGCGACGAGTTATAACAAGCATATTCGTGAAACTGAATGATTATCTTCATATTAGAAATTCGAAAATCCCTGCCGGTGGAGCTCGGCAAACGAATATTACATTAACATGTATTATTCATAGTTTTCCAATCGTATTAACATTAAGGGGAGCTTTATTGACTATTATATCGAACGCAGAGTAAATTCGTGCGATTAAACATATGCGGTCGAGCAATAATTACTGCGGCATTAATGATTCCGATAGACCGCGGGCTTAAATCGGGCGGCGTACGAACGAAATTCATCAACGGAATTTCCCGGTGTTGTCCGTGCAAATAATTCGAGAGATCGTTAAGCGAATGTTTGTCGTGGCCGTTCGCGCGGATTAAATGGCCCCGTGGTCTAACGTTGCGATTCGCGAGCGAGACTTTAAATCGTGCTGTAATAATGCAATTGCATCGCCTCGTTTATGCTTCGCGGGACAGGCCTTGGCTGCTCGATTCCGTCCTATGGTTGTTCGTGATCCTTCGCGCTTATACGCGCGTTGGCTCGTGATCGCTCGTTACCCGTGGAATGCTTTAATCCGCACGCAACTCTGTTTGATTTCGATTCGCGCCGCTTGTACCAGGGAGCAGACCGGTCCGTTTCGCTTTCTTGCTGGGGAAATTCTTGTCGAATGCTTCGAATTTCATGTTTTCGTTCAATTTCATTTTTGACCCTTTGTACTCGAGGGCTCCGGAGCGGAGCCATTTAACCGTTTGACTTATGATTTTCCAAAATTGCGAAGAGCACGATAGCGCTCCTTTTTCGTTATGCCAAGACTGCGTTTTTACTAATTTTATCCACAAGATGAATTAAAACAAATTTAACCAGTTAACTGTGGCGATTTCTTTGCAAAGCGCCCACCAGTGTGTGTCGCGATAATCAAGCGATGACGGGTATAGTCCTCAAACACAGAGTAAGTGGCGCTGTTGAAATATTGGGTCAAAAAGACGACTTTATTTTAGAAAATGAACAATTTTATTAGTAATATTTACACAGTCGCTCAACATGAACATATATTTATACATAATAAACGGAAAACTTAAAAAAAAAATCAAATATTTATAGAAGTTAAAAATTTAAACTGTTGCTGTCGGGTGATATTCACGAAAACAAGGAACAACGCATAGTGGAAAACGCATAGTGGAAAACCCATAGGGCAATTTGTTTGTTTCATTTCATCTTGACCTCTGAACATTTTAAACATATTAAAATTTACGAATATTATTTAGTTTTCGCTAGAATTACAATTTAAATATCAAATTGTAACAAAATTTTACGCATGACGGATATAATCGTCATGACACAAAATTCTGCCACATCTCCATGACGAATATAGTCGTCAAACACACTTAACTGGTTAAGTAAATAAATGGTATTTTTATAAATTTCTGTCTTTGCAACGCAATATAAGTGAGTTTATTGTACGAAAAGTGTTCTCCATTTTTTCCCATACACGCGTCATTAGTGCCGCAGTTTTGGCATACGTCCGACAAAATCCGTCAAGTTAAACGGTTAAAATTTGTCTTCAAACTCGAGGGCTCCGCTATGGAAACAATGCAAATAATTTTCAGTTCATAGTGTCGTGATACGCATCACCACATACCCCTTTTATCTCATTTAGCGATAGTCAAGAGGAGGCCTTTTCCGAGGCTGCATTCCAATCTTCCGCCTTTTCTCCGAAACAAAAACAACTTCCTGTCCATGCATCTAAATTATGTATCCTGACAATCCCTTTTTCCTTTTAACTATCCAGTTTTCCTTTTAGATACCAAATTTATGCATCCGGTGACAAAATTCACCTTTTCCAAAAACTCAGGGACTGCCGCGATGGAATTCCAAGACGCCCCCATCAGATCGCTGCAGCCTTCAGTTCTCCCAAAATCCCTTTCCCCCACTCCTTTACAGAATCCTTTAAATCTGGAGGAAAAACGGAAAAGAGGACTCAGTTTTTTAGAAGAGCGACTTTGCGACATTTATACCAAAACACTTGTACTCAGTTCAACTCAATAAAAAACTAGTGTTACCAATCCAGTGAAACTTCCTACCTTGAAACACACTCTCAGAGTCACCTCGACGACAATAGGGACAAAGACAAATCGTAAAAGCTATTGTGTATAGGATATTCATATTATAATTTTTTGTTTTTTTTTATATTGAATCATTGAATTGAATTGCCTTATTGATACTGCACGTTTATCTTGTCGAATGTCAATGCACTAGGTGATATTATTTACAATATAAAAATTTTTTCAAACAGCCACCGTTTAACACTAAAACCGAGCAGTTAGATTGACTTTTCGAAATTCCAGTGTAAAGACTCGAGGATTGCATCTAATCAGAGTCTAGTTGATTTACTACTAAGCTTGCGCATTGCCAAATCAATTTCTTTAATAATTGCTCAGAGAAACGCCTGTTATCTTTTGTATAATTGCAAGAATCAGTAGTAGTAAGTATCAGTATAAGGACATACTGAATAAATGCTTGGTGTATCTAAATTCGTTAAATTATATTGTTTGTAAACGTTATCCTCGCATTATTACAACCATAGATACTATTTGACAATGGTGTCGACCTCTCTTGCCAAATTGTGTTGTCACAAAATAAAACTAAAAGCGCACATTGAAGGATCCTTCCAGCTACCTTGGTGATTTTGACAACACAATTTGACAAAGTCGACACCATTGTCAAATAGAATATATGGTCGTGATAATATGGACAACGTTTATTAGCGAGTAACATTGCAGCAAAAAGATTACAATTCCGAGTTCTCAGCATTTTATTTTAGCATACAAAATTCTGTCTTACGGAGTAGGTGATTAGAAAGTCTACTAGAATAAACACAACGTGGATGATTGTGGAGATTTGATATATGAGTGGAGAAATCGTAATTGGGGGAAAGTAACACAAATGTGGAAAGAACTGACAGAGAAACGTGAAAAATTGGGAACGAAGTAAGGAGAGCAGCGTAGATGATTGGAGAGAGGCTAGTATACAAGTAGAGTAGAGTATTTGCGTAGAAAAAGAGTGTATAAGTAGAGAGGAAGACGGAATACGCAAAAAAGAGAGAAAATAATAAATAACTGTAAATAGCTTAGGTATACGAATAAACAGTGCACAATAAAGCATTCTAAAAGCTCAGATAACAATATGCCAAGCCAAACAAACACAAGCAAAATTCTTAAAGAAAACCAAAGACGACCACGACTAAGGAAAAAACAATTGAAGATAAAAACGATTGGAAATAAGAAACTCCATGAATAGAAGGACTGACAAAGGAGCATCCGTTCAGTACCGACTCCCAAAAAAGTGATTTCTTTTCCTTGGGAACAATAGGAAAACCAAGACGTAGACTGGTTCTGCAGACCCCGCTTAAAGCTAGATTTATGGAACGAGCCAATTCGACTCGTGCTGAATTTTGTAAACATTGTTTGGCAAACGTTTAGGTTGATTTTAGTAGAACAGTTGTTTACTTTCAAGCTAAGATCTAAAGAAACGAACATCAATTTTCTCTAATTTCTAAGATCTAACGAAACGAACATCAATTTTCTCTAATTTCTAATATCTAAAGAAACGAACATCAATTTTCTTTAATTTCTAAGATCTAGGCGAACGAACATCAATTTTCTCTAATTTCTAAGATCTATACTAACGAACATCAATTGTCTCTAATTTCTAAGATCTGTACGAACGAACATCAGTTTTCTCTAATTTCCAAGATCTAAACGATCATGCATCAATTTCTTCTAATTTCTAAGATCTAAACAATCGAACATCAATTTTTCGATCACCGATAGACCAAACTGTACGATAAATGCCTGTCAATAACATTAACCCATTGCCTGATAACGTGTCAGACTCGTAATAAAAATTCGAAATTGAATTCACCAAATCTGAATGTCATTTATCTATTTTCAACACAAATTAGATATTACTTGTCTACTATCAATCTTTAATATTCATAGTAAACGTAGACATAGAATAAATATAAGATTCTTTTCGTTTTCTACTAAATCATTCGCGATAAGGTCATGTTATCAAGTACATTTAAGAAATAAATCATAGAACAAGAAGTTAACACTAACACTAACAGACGAATCAAAACGATCCATTCCTGATTTTTCTTCTGGCAATTATCAAAAAGCTACTAGATGTTTCTCCGAGATATCATCCGACAAATTGATTTATACAAACCAAATTCGAAATCTATTGAAGCTCCAACATATATTCCTTGAGTTTCTACAAAGAATTTATAAGAAGTCAATCGAGCTCGGTAGTTTTACTGTTAACTAGACCGCGGTTAGCCGAACGGTTTCCAAGATCCATTAACAGTGAAACTACCGAGCAGTACAATTCACTTCTTCCAAATCCTCTATAGAAACCTCAAGAGCGTGTTTATTGAAACTTTCGTTGATTTACAATCCACTTTACGTACAACTAAATCAATTTCTTTAATGACTCCGCAAATCAAACGTCTGTTATCTTTTTAACACATTGCGTATCGATAACGAGAAATCTCGTTTTCATATAAAGACACTCAGCTATGCATCTTAATATAAAATATAAATAAATATTAAATTAATATTAAATATAAAATTTGATTCGAGTTGATTATTTATTTAAAATATATTACATAACAATATAATATTTGAGTTTATTTAGCTATACAACTTCGCTAATTAACACAACATTGAAAAAATATAACATTTAATTCGAATTGATTATCTGTATAAATTATATTATATAACAATATGATAAGGTGGAGTGAGGTAAGCGCACCCCAGTTTTTAGTAAGTTTGACTTTCAACCCATATATCTTTAATTTGTTTTATAATACTTTAACATTTATTGAAATCAACGAATATTTGAGTTCATACGCTTTAATTAACATTGACAAAAACGTCAATTTCACTTGTACATTTCAATTTTTTAAGAAAATTGTAAAAAATCCAACAACTGTGCAGTTTCCCCAAAAATGGGGCATGTGCACTACCGACCATTAAAACCGATTTGAAGCCTTATATCATATGCTACGAGGCAAGAGTATAACTATTGATATGTTTGCTATAAAATACTTTTTACCGCATTCAAATATGTTGTCCCTAAAAACTACAGCACATTCATGATAACCTCAAAGTAGACGTGCTCTCTACATGTGGTGCTTCCGAACTGATTGGCATAAATCGGGGATTCCCCTCGTTAATTGGGCGACATCTACGTGGATAGGATGGTATTAACTTTAAGTAGATTGCTACATACTATATATTGCAATTTCTCTCATATTATACTAATAAGAGCCCGTTTATGCACTTACCCCACTCCACTTTATAACAAATTTGTATTCTCATATAAAAATTGATTAAAAGTTATACAAAAGATACGTCCAAAGTTTCATTTCGATTCATTATGTAGAAATAAAGTATACTGAAGTTTATTTAAATTATTAAAATTGCCGTCAGTGAAAATTGCCATCCGCACAATTCAGTTCTCTGAAAATTAGCCGGTACGCAATGTGTTAATAATCACAAAAGAAACACATCAGGAATATGTCATTTTGACCTGTCTGATAGCTTCAGTGTTAACTCTTTGAACTCTGTAGGCTCCAATATTGCACCAGTTATAATATTAAATATTTCAATGAATCTTAAAGAAACTACCCTAAAATTATTCGATTTTCCACACATCCAAATTTTGTACTAAGAAGGAAACTAAAATATCAAAGAAATATTATAACATTTCTCATTTTCACTAGGAATACTATAAAAATTAGTTGCAGTTGCTGATAGATTACAAAACAACCTGGAGTGCTAAGGGTTAAATTGTTTCTCGGTGGCAAAGTCGGAGCGAAGATTTCGATGGTAGACGCGGCGTTTTCGGTTTCGCACGTTTTTCCGTGTACACACTTAATTTCCCAGAGGCGAAGCCGCCGACCTATTCAGTTCGCGCTGGCAGCGTTCCAACAGAAGTGGACTGGCAGTGTGCAACGTTTACATATATGTATGTACGTACATATACATATACATATATACATATATACATATACATACATATACATACATATATATATTGTGTATACAGATGTACCGCGGAGTTGGTTCTTGCGATAAATCAACGCCTCGATAAAAAACCATGAAACTTTCAGCGCCCCTGTCAACGTGATCGATACATAACCGACGATAAATAAAAATGTTTAAAAGCCGGTCAACAGGCCGCCGGCAGCTTAATGAGGGTGCTCCCTTGGCGAGACGAGTGGGACACTCGAAGCGAACGCAGCACGCTTACGGTTCACTTTGATATGCGATCGCAAATTAAACGGCGATCGATTGCTCGAGTGATTACTTACCCGTTCGTTTCGATATCTGATTTCATTCGAACTATTCGTTTCATTAGGTAATTAACTCCACGATACGGAAGGTTCTAACATCGAGTTGGTGCATACATGCATGGAATGCTACCTTCGAAGCAACCTTCAGTATTATTGCAACTTCTGCTTTAAATTACAACAACTATTGCTTCATAGTAAACCCAATGGTAAAGCAAATGAAGAAGAAATAAATAAATGTTATTGCTTTTGTTTATAGGGCAGAAATTTTAAAAGCCTAAAAGATCTTTTGGAAATGCAATATGAAATAATCAAAAAATTTAAGTAAAAAGCTCAAATGTGGCTCAAAGTCACATGGTCCGATTAGGGTTAAATATCATTCATATCTGGAATATGAAATTATAAATAAATAGTTTGATTATTCGAATAACCAAAGTTCAGTACGTATTTAGAATTAAAATCGCGTAGAGTCCGTCGGTAGAAGAGAACACAAGATATTGGAAAGGAAAGCTGATAGAAGTTTTAGAAACATATATTTCTTTCCTATATCCGAAGAAAAGAAATAATAATAAAAAAAGAATAAAAGTTTTCAAGGTGAAGTCTAAATTGTTGTGTCCACGCGAAGAAGGGATCAGTTTTGATAAAGAACTTAGAGAATGGTCCGAAAAGTAGTAATCGTTTCGATCCATGAGAGATTAATGTTTTAGATTGGGCTTGTTTAATGTGAATTTTATTTGCTTGTTTATGGTTGCAAAAGGGTGCTGTGTTACAGATATCAATCGTTAACGTTCAGAGCTAACGTGGAGCTGAAACGAGCATCGAGTAAAATTCCATTTCCCCTCGGCCGCGAGCAAGTATTGTGAGAGGTTAATGAAGGGACGTTTCCGTTTTTACCGGGGAGCGGGGATATAGGTTTTTATGAATGCAATTAACGGAAATAAACTCGTTCGCTTCATTCCGAAACGATATTGCGCACGGAGATTTAAGGTTTCTGATCCGAACACGGCGAGAAGTGATTACGGAAACGAATTGCTACGGTTTAATCGAGAACCATCTTCGCGTTCACCTTAAAATTCCATTAAAATAGAAATCCTCATGAACGCGATTAACCGAAATAAACTTGTCCCCTTTATTTCTAACAGTATTTAAGCGTTCCATTCGAGAGCTTGAAGGTGCAGTCAAGCTGGCGGCGCTTAATTCGCGTAATCGGAGTTCAATTTCGAGAGCCGAATCCTGCGAAGCGCGATTACGGCGGGTCGCGCAGCTTTCACTCGAAACCGTGTCACGAGGGGGACGACGATATCGATGGGAATTATTCCTTAACACGCTGAATATCGAACAATTCCACGCAGCGGAACGCACGGAACGAGATAAAAAATATAATACCAGATTCGAGTTACTTCACTAAATACCACAGTTTTAACTTGTATTATTTGTAATATAGAAAACCTTTTAAACAACCATCATTTAACACTGGATTCGTGGAGAGTTTATTCTATCTCTTGATATTCGTTCATTTAGATCTTCGAAATCAGAGGTTTGAAAGGAAATAATTAGATTACATATTTCTGTAACATGCATCAATCAAAATCGACATTTACCTAATGTGGTATTAATGGAATTTAAATATATTTTATTTAAAAAATACATAGGAATAGATAATTGAATAAAATACAAATAAATAGAAGCGATATAGCTCGCAGTGAACAGGTCTTTTCTCAGGTCAACGCAACTCTCTAAAATCTCTCGCCATCCGCACTTAAAAATCATTCTCTCCCCACAAGCATTCTTCTTACTCACACTTCCAACAAATTCTCAAGCACACCCTACTTTCATCACCACGCTCATCATCCTTGCTTACGCATCCCTCGGGAAAACCCACCAACTTGGACCTGGTCTCCAAGAGTCCCTTTCTTTTTTATGGCAGAACTCTCGCTGTCCCATTGTCTTAAAACTACGATACCACACTAATAATATTGGTAAAACTCTATATGAATCAAACTGGTTCCGTAAGTTTAGTGTTAATCAGGAGAATCGTAATAGTTTGACTTGGGGATCACCGATGACCTCCATAGCACTCTCCGCGTTAGCCGTGGGATAAAAGCGAAAAAACGAAACGAAAAGCAGAGAGGTCGGCATTATATGGCGGCGGTGGCGTATCGAATCCGGTTGATTGCGGACACCGCGGAGGATAATAAAAACGCGATTTAAAACAGAACGTAATCCGTGCACTTTGGCCGCTTGCCAAATGCGTGCTCTAAATGCGAGTGTACGCGCGAACCGCGTACTTTTCCATACTTTTCCATCTAATTTACATTTCCCGAGCAAGTTTATCTCCGCTCTTTACGAAGCTGGTGGGAGGGTGGTACTCTTAAACCCTCTCACGCGCCCTTTTCCCTCGCTCACGCAGGAACACAGCGTGAGAGGATGTCGGCGCGAGCGACGAAGCACGATGCAAAGCGGAAGTTGATGTCGGTAGTGCCTTCTAATCGGATATATCAATATTTTTTGTTTGCGCCGTTTGAGCTTTCGCGCGGGAGTTGCGAGCACCTCGAGCTTTCGAGTTTTCAAACGTTTCACGCGATTCGTAAGCAGATTGCAAAGTTTTTTGAAGTGATTAAAGGAATCGAAAGTTAAATACACGCTCGGTTCTTCCTCCGGGAGCTTGAGTAAATGGAAAATCGCGTGATTTCCTCGAATTTATAAAGAAAATTTGTTCTTTATGTTCCATGATCATGGAACTTATAATTTACCAGTTGTGAAGGTTCGGTAATCTTCGCAAATTACTGATCAAGGTTGCCAATGTTTCTGTTGTAAACGAATTTCTACGAAAACTCACGTACATTATTTCCAATCACTTAGACACAAGTAAACCATGCTATCCCAACAACTTTCGAATCCCCTAGGAACTGCGTTTCCCTGAAAGCAGCGTCTCGATCGGAATCGTCTTCCGGAGTGAAAGACGAGATTCGTTTTCCATTTAGATACGGTTTATTTCGCATCGCGTCCGGCGTTTCGAGTCGATTACGGCGGGTATTCATCGCAGACGCGATGGTAATCGGCCGGTGGGCCGGCCTTAGCTGGGACGCTGACGCCTGGCGAGCGCCGGATGCGCCGTAAAAATGGCGGACGCGCGGTCACGTCGTTAGAATGACAATATCCTCAGTATTAAAATTGAAAACGTAATTCGTAGCCATTAAGTAATGCTGACAGGAACGCAGAAAGTTCGAATGCTTATATATCTGAATGACTTCTGAAAAAGATAATAAAATTTAAAGCTTAGAAATTGTCTCGATATCATCTGCAAGAATACAAAATCAAAAATATAGGTTTTCACGGGAACTTTCAACGCCAAAACAATCGAACAGTTAACTTGAATTTTTGAAATTTCCTATAGAAATTCTAAGAGTGCATCTATCGAGACTTCAATTAAATTATAATTCAGATTTTTAATAATTTTAAAAACAAAACATCAGATATCAGTCATTTTGATCCCTCTGGTACTTTTATTTTCAATGGCAACAAAATTTTAATGGTGACCTCTAATGGTAATAAAGTTTCAATGATGACCTTTAATGACAACGAACTTCTAACGGTGACTTAAAGAGTTCCTCAAGCTCATTGCAATGCCAACCATACACAACCATATCCTCAACTCTATACCTTCTAATTTTCATTCAAAACATTTTTTTTATACCGCTCGTACCTTTGAAAACAAAGAATCCTGCCCGGAAAACGACATTCAGCCGCGCCGCGCGCGTCGTCGGCGCAACGGAGGAAAAACAGAGGCGGCGCGCGGAATTTTAAGGAAATTCCCCGCGGTTCACCGTGGAAATTAGCCTTTAAGGAAATTGCTCCCTTCCGCAGCGGAGCGCCGAGGAGTTCGGGAAATTTTCGAGAGCCGCTGCATCGTAAAGTATCCTTTAATTCGCCGAGCATCGTCGAATTTACAAATGCGCGGCCCGAGGAGGAATAATGGTTTATCCTTCTCGCCGGAGGAATAATTTAAGAGGTTATACGTGCGGCACGCGCGATATCGGGGATAAAAATTTTATTCTGCTCCGATGCGGCCGTGTAAATAGACCGAGTAACTGGGACGCGGACGTTCCGTCTCGATTTCGAGCTTTCGCTAGGCGAAAAGATATTAATATACAGCGGCTTCTTGAATTTTTATTCATTCGCGAATGCGTAGTTTTACGGCCAGATGATTCCGGAGATCGCCGAGTTCCTATCGATCGTAATTTGCATTCGGTTAGCTTTTACTCGGTATCATTTCTTCCGTTCAATAGCTGCTCTTTTTGCGACGACCTACACGCGCAAATACTTTGTTCCATTTTTATCCGGCTCGCGTCAATTGTTCTACTGCAGGTTTTCGCTGTGTTGTTATTAAACTTTGAATACTCGATGAAAGTCATGAATTTTCATAGATTCGCGAACGATGAAATTGAAAAATATGTTTCTATGGTCTCCGGGGGATTTCATTAAAAGCGGAGGCTTTATTGAACATTCTTATGCACTACTGCATTTAATTTAAATTATTGCATTAGCGTCGATGCCGCGGAGCTTAACGTTCCCCGTTTTCGAGAGACTCTACGAGCGGACCGTTGATTTCATTGAACAACGATTCTGTACTCCTGGAAGGCAATCATGTGCGTTCGTTACAGTAAATCGGCCGTGAGAAAATACGTTTGTTTTGCCGGAAGTCACGGGGATCGCGAAGTTTCCGCGGACATTTCGGAACAATGAAGTACGCCCTGTTTAACGCCGCGGTGACCGTATTCCAGTTTTCGGCTGCCGCCGTTTGTACGATCGATCGAGTACATACAAGTCGAAAACATTTCGAGTGGCGTTTACGTTGGTGGCTGTCGTGTCGGAAGGAACATACCCGCGGCGTTTTTAGTTACATCGCGTCGACCGTTCGAATATACCACGGAAGTCACGCTGCATTTCGAAAATTGCCGTTCCGTTTCGCTTTGACGCGCGGCGAAGCGAACAATCGAAATATGCGGCGACCGCGGACACTTTAACCCTCTGCGGGCCGAATTTGTTTTCTGGTTGTAGCAAAGTTTGTCCAGTATGAAGTTAATTAGTATCAACCTATTATAGTGTAACGAACGTGGAATAATATACACATTAACGCGACTGCCATGATAAACATCAGCGTCTTACGTACCACTTACACCTTCGTAACAAAGATAAATAGGAATGATTATTAATTATTTGCTATCACAATTCCTACGTTACAATATCATCTAGTTATTTACGTTATTGAATATTTTTATTCGACGTCAGTTATCTTATGAAATATAATTGTTTTCAAGTGATCTCGAAGCTTCGGTCAATAGTGACCACTGTGGTAGTCAACGTGTTAATATAGATAACTGAGAAAATTACTAAGATTATTAATAATGAGACAAGGAACTATATTAACACTAAAACTACCGGATGGAAAATTACTCATTTCCGATTCTTTCTCTTTGAAATGATTGAAAAGATAACACGTTTCTTTGAAAAATTCTTGAAATTGATTTAATAATACGCAAGCTGAATTATAAATCACTATGAACGCAGATTAACAATTAGTTAGTCTTGATGATTTTATGAAGACGAATATATTTTGTAACTTTCAAGTTACAATGACGTTAAACGTTTACGTCTGCGAGTATAAAGTTGAAGTGGAACAATTATCTACTTCATTCGTAATTTCGCGGTAAAGGATTAAATAAATCAATTAACAGACGGTTAAACAACATTCGAACGCGGACCGAAAGTTTCTAATTGAAGTTAGCGTCGAACGAAACAGCAGAATCTTGATGGAAGATCGGATCGACAAGTTTCTCATTAGAGCAAAGAAAAACGCGTTGGATTTCGTTAGGTCACCGCGATGATGAAACGTCGGGATTTGTCGAACAAGATTTCCCCGCGGAAAGTTTAAACAATGTTTACCGGCGAGCCAGTTCCAGAGCTATCGTTTGACTTTCGGTGTTTCCAATTTCCGAATTTTATCACCTTAGAGCGCAGCGTGTCTTCTGGCTCACGGAACTGCGGCGACGCGCGATAAATCTCGCCCCGGCCGGCTTCCAAATCGCATTTGCGACCTACGGAAAGTGCCGGGGACATTTTCATTGTTAGTTGGCCGTCAGTGTTCGAACGGTGAGCGAGGAAAGTTATGTGTGGACGGGAGTTACCCGGGCCGGTGATTATGCGAGTTCTCGAGTTGAATAATTTATTGAAATCGAGAGCTAAGATTATATTATTACATTGATACGGCCCTTACTAACGAATTATTGAATTGGAAAAGCAGAAGAGGAACGTTATACGCGGAATATGTTGCAAACTTTCGTAGATTCAATGATCGAATCGAATCGAGCTGAAAGTAACAGTAATAAGCTATTTATAATTTCTTATGAAAATTAGGGAAGCATGTCTTGAGATTCGAAGAGTTTGCTATTGCTGCACTTGCACGACTGCGGGAATCTATTTTGTAATTTCTTACAAAAGCATCTTTACCGTCGTAGCTACTTTTAGTAGCAAACTAAAAATTGGCTTTGCTTTTGACGCCCAAGTGTCCGCAAAGTGTTACGATAATTGCAGAACTTGCTTAGATCTGATATAAGTGATTTCTAATTCAACAATTACATCTTCCGTATTATATATATGACATGAAATTATTTTAGATTAGTTTCATTTAGTTCCATTCAATGTTTCCATGGTTTCAATACACTTTCTTCGAGATTAACGTTAACATTCTGACATAGCTAAAGGTTTAACCCTTTGAACTCTGTAGGCTCCAATATTGCACCAGTTATAATATTAAATATTTTAACGAATCTTAATCCCTTGGCCTATGATTTCTTTCTGAACTCTGATCGATACAACCACTTTGTCATTAATAATTTATTGGAAAAAGAGAAAAATTCTAAGCATATGTTATGCCTATACTTCATTTTAAGTATAATAGTTAATTACAGACGAATAATATTTACTTTGCACTCGAATGAACTGAGTAATATATATGTTTGTTGAATCATGTTGAAAATCATCACCAGGAGTCTCACTCGTTGTAGGCCAAGGGGTTAAAGAAACTACCCTAAAATCATTCGATTCTCCACATATCCAAATTTTGTACTAAGAAGGAAAATAAAAGATCGAAGAAATGTTATAGCATTTCTCATTTTCGCTAGGAATACTATAAAAATTAGTTGCAGTTGCTGATAAACTACAAAACAGCCTGGAGTGCTAAGGGTTAATAACAGTAAACTAATAATCTTGGGATCGGTCGTTTTTACCCATCCAGTAGTTCTAGTGTTAGTAAAAATCAATACAATCGAAACGATATAAACAATTTATATGATGTAAATACAGTCGCTTCAATAATTTCCCTATTTCCCAAGTAATTCGGGGTTCCTCCGTTTCAGCGTTCATTTCTCATCAGCGACGATTAATGAACGAAAATGTAGAGACCGTAGAAAAATTATTACAGCGCTAGTACGCGTGCACGTGTAAAACGACGGCGAAGCGGCGATTTGAAACGGAAGGGAGGAAAAGTACGCGCGTAACAGCCTATTAATATCGCAATAATTACGAGCGGGAAACTCGAATACGGCGGAAAAACTTTCGCCGTCGTTCCCTACCGGTCACGCGGAAGTTCCGCTGGAAATTTTATTCGACGCCGGCCGAGAGGCGACGCGACAAATAATTATTCCGCGGCACGGAATCGATGTCAGCCCGGCAATTCCCGGCTAACCGATTAAATTTATTTAACGTTTCGCTCATTTTGAGCGGCTGTCGCGACACGATTAAACGGTAGAATTTGTTCACCGGAATTTCCGATGCGTCCGCGTTCGGCTTCCGGCCGCGGCGGCCGGAAAGGGGCGGGCCGGGGGAGTCGCGAGCGAAATTTTCGGCCGCGGAAAAATGCAGATTTTCATCGGGACGATAAGCGTGTCCCCGTGGCAATTCCCAAACGAGCACACCGGGTGTCAGGGAAATATACGATCGTGTTCCTGCCGGTGGATGCGGTCGGGAATGGTTACGGAGAGTTCGAAGGAAAGTCATTCGTTTGGTTCGATGGAAGTGTTATTAACTCCTTGCATTACGATTTCATTTCGTAGATGCATTTGGCAGAACTATTTGTTGTTAATAATGCTCTAGTAAAAGAAAATGTTCTGTGCTCTTTCTGTGTCTAGATTTAGTATAAACCATGCAAATTGATGAGAAGAACTTTTTCATTTAAATTTAACTGAATGATATTTGTGTTTGTTAAATGAGATGTCACGAAGATCTTAGAAATTTGATTTATAGGTAACCGTTAGAATGTTTTTCATTGATAATCGAATGTTTGAACTCTTCTGTTAACCAAAATCAAGTGTTCCATTTTAAATCATTAAACCTTAGAAATTGGATTCACAGATAAGTATCCTTACAATATTTCAAGTCACTCGATAAATCAAATCTTTTGACTCTCCTATTAACCAAAATCAAGTGTTCCATCAAATCATTAATCCCCAGAAACAAGATTCACACACCAACATCCTCGCAATATTCAAAACCATTCGATAAATCGAACGCACGACGGTCCAATACACTCATCGAAGACGTTCGTCGCTATCTATTCATTTTCCACACACAGAACCAAAACGGCTCCCATAGAAGACGCCCGTTCCATCAACGATCGGTTCGCAGCAGAATTATCAGACTTCCGTTTAACCGTGCGCCAATTTTCGAGCGTCCCGTGTCGACGCGATCGGGACACGACAGTTTAATTTGAAGCGGAGCGCTGTGCGCGACTCTACCCGCCTCTAAGCGCCGCGTTGTCTTCGTTTCCCGCGTTTTCATTCAGCTCTTGACGGGTCGAATTGCGTTTTCACGTGCCGGCAACTTCGTTCAATGAGTAATGTCGCGGGACCGCCGATTTCGATCGAGCCCGCGCGCCGGCCCGTGTCGTTTAATAACGCCAATTGCGCCGGGCGCATGCAAATTGCGCGCTGCATTGATAATAACGGTTGATCCGCGCGCGCGCCGGGGAAAGAGTGGAAGGAGAACGGGACACGGTCGTGCGACTGTCCGATAAACGAATCTGCGGAATGATCAAACTCCGCCCGTCCCGAACCGCTCGCGTTTCACGCCTCCCGGATTTTTCCCCCGAATTCCCGCGTCAAGCGCTAGGGCTTCCGGAAACCCGGCGAATATTTATGGCGCACCGACTCTCCGTGGAATTTTCGGAATTTCTTGGATTTTCATCTCATTCTTCGAGCTTCCTCGGATCCTCCATCGTTGTTGGTTATGTTTGAGGGTTTCTGTAGCTGTGCGACGTGTATTGCCGATGCATCCAGAGTACATTTCACGATTAACACTATTCCTACCGTGACCAGTCGAATGACTGATCTTTAGCACAACTTATATTTTTTAATATAGAATGAAGATAATAGCCAATTTGACGGTATACAAATATAGTTTCTTTTATTTAGAAGTATATAATTTACATTTTATTCGTTTTCACCGCATTTTTTACAAATAAGTTTGTCGATTGTGTATTTCTCACACACGTACTTTTTACATTTTAGACCGATTTTGTTAGTCTTATTATGTTAACAGGTAGGAATAGTGTTAACCCATTCGAGACCGATTGCACACCGTGTGTGCAATTGATTTCCGAGGCTATAAGACTGGTTGCACACCGTGTGTGTAATAATAATAATGATAATTTACCAGTTATTCTGAGTAAAGTAGTCGTCGAGGTAAGACTTTTTTTGAATTAATAGTATCTGTACATCTGTACATCTGTTAGGAGTCATTGAACTGTTACCTTTAAATGGTACAACTATGATACTACAAATAAATATAGAAAAAATCGTTAAAACAGGTAGAGGTTGCAATAAAATTGTAACTTTATTACAGTCTTTCCACTCGCTTATGAATATCAAATTATCGCCATTTAATTGATTATCTTCGTTTATCTTCATACTTTTCATTCTTTTCAGTTCATCAATAATATCGAGGTGTTTCCAATCATCTTCTCGTACTTCAGTATTAATTTGATTGAAGGGATCTATGATCATTACGAGCGACAAAAGGTTAATGAGTAGAAAATAAGAAATCCAGAGAATTCTATATTATAATTTCCTTTAATCTGCGCAAGCCTTCCACGGAGATTCTTCGATCTATTAACTTCCCCTCTCTTTTTCCTCTTTCCCCCTATCTGCTTCTCTTTATGTCTTTCTCTCGCGTCTAATCGGATTTCTTGGCGCCAGCGAGCTCTTTGAGACTCCTCGAGTCTCAGTGGGCTTCCAGAATCTTTACAATTTCCTCGGTTCCTTTCGCTGCTCGTTGTCTTTTCCCTCTTGCCGTTCTCTTTTTCCCTGATTGACGGTCTTCTTATAATTTCTTTTGTGCCGCGGCGCACGCGGTATCCTCGGCATCTCCCGAGAATTTTTCAATCTGTCCGCATTCCCCGTGTCCTCGGAATTTCTTTGAATTTTAAGTTGCCCCGCTTCGGAAACGTCTTCTCGCGGTGTCCTTTCGAATCTTTTCTAATAAAGTCCTTTGCCGGCCGAGCCCGCCTTTTTTAAGATCTTCCCTGATCCCGTCCACTTTTCCCGATCTCGTTACGGTTTACTAACTCGAGGCATCTCGCCGGATTTTTTAGGAACACCCCGGGATTCGCGGTGTCCGTCAGATCCCACGGGACGTTAAAAATTCCTGGAAAGTCTTTGAACTTCCAGCAGTTCGTAATTCCTGCTGGAAAGTCCTCGAACCTCTTACACGTCTCTCCGACTCGACGCGCGTCTCGGAGGTGTTCCTCAGATCCACCGTAGATTCTTCGAGTGACTCTGGATTAACCGTCTCCCTGGAAACTCTTTAAATTTTCCGTAGATCATAATCTCCTTCGAAACTGCGGGTCTGTCGACGGTTCCCTGGATTCATGGAAACTTCTCGGTTTTTGAATCATTCATGACACCTCGATCTACCAATAACATTTCCAAACTTTTCCCTAGTTAACACGTTGTATGCCATTGGGGCCACCGGTGACCCCCAAGCAAATCGAATTAATGTAATTCACTCAATTGAACGATGATTATTTAGAAATATTTGTATATTATAAATAATGCTACCTAATGTGGTGCTGTTCAGCTAGATGAATGTGCGATAATAATAACGCGATTCAATCGAATGATTTAATATTATATTTTTTCCATTCTGTGTATTTTCCTCTGTGAAATCGTGCGGCATTCGACGTGTTAACACTAGGTTTACTGAACCCGTCAATTTGACGGATACTGAATTTGTTAAACATTTAGCAGCAGTTTAAGTCGATCTTGATTCATGCAACTATGAGGATACACATTACAATACTCTAATTTTGAACGTACAATTTTCGCGATCTATAGACACGTGGTTTTCTAGAGCCAATAGAACAAAGTGAAGAATAAACGTCCGTACATCTAGTGTTAATAACTGTTAACCTGCTACAGTTGTTAACAGTAGAACTACCGTCGAATGATTTCGATTTTTGTTTGGTAATGATTGATGTCTTAAAAGCATTGAATATTCGAAACGATCTTAAAAATAGTTTCGCTTGAATACTGTAATGAATGTCTGAAGAAACTGAAAATAATCTGTTATCACGATTTTATATTGATTGCATATTAATTATATTAAATGCTCGATAGTTCTAGTATTAACCCTTTGCGGACGAATGTCGATATTTCAACGAGATGAAATTTTTATATTTGGAAGACCGAGTCGCAAACAAATGATTTAATTACTCGAACAGCAAGAGACCAGCAGTTTCCTATTTCTCTATTGTTCGAGTCATTGATATATAATTTAGCTTCTCTTGAAGGTTTTCTATACTTCAAAGAATTTTCGTCCACAAACAGTTAATCTTTTCTTTAGTTGTTGTCTTTATCTAATAAATTATACTTCTCAATCATCGATAATTAACCTTCGAACTCAACGTAGACACAAACTAGCAATGAAAGTCACTTCTACGTCTAACAAATTATTCACGAAAAAACAGTTTCATCTATTATTTCGTTATTCTCTTTGTCTAATAAATTATACTTCTCCATCCTCCATAATTAACCTTCGAACTCAACGTAGACACGAACTACCAATGAAAACATTCACACGTGAAAATTCCTGCATCCCACCTAATATCCCGCAATCTTTCCCCAACAAAAGGAACGCTCTAAAACATCCAGATCACAATCTCAGATGAAAAAGTCCCCAACATCCCAATGCATTGAAATCAACATCCTCGGCTCTTTTCACAGTCCCGTTTAATCCGAGATTTTCCGAGGACCATAATTCATTCAGCGAGCCCCGGCATTTCACGGATCGCAAAGATGACTGGTCGCGTTCATTGTTCCCCGAATCTCGTGGATCCGATTAAACCATCTCTCCCTCTCTCTCTCTGTCTCTCTCTCATTCTCTCTCTATCAATGGATCTTTCCTTGCTCGGTTAAGACGACGCGTCGCGTCGCGTCGCGTCGCGTCGCGTCGCGTCGCTTTCCATCCCCGAAGAAGAGGCGGGAACGGATCGTTTGAGCCTGAAATTAGAAGCGGAGGAAAGTTGGGTCGGCGCAGACGTCTGTATTACTATGGAAGGTGGCTGCCGGTACGCGGAACACGTGAGTTGTGGTTATGCGGTATGCGGGCACGCGAATAACTCGGGGGGAAGATTGGCTTGCAAGGCTGCCATCGGGATAGAGCGTTCGTTGAAACGATCACGCGAAATGAACCGACCGAATTTCAACGCGACTCGAGCACCAACTCGCGCAGATCACCTTTAACACATTGTTGACCGACAATTTTACACGGAAGCTATCCCGTGTCGGCGACTATCGTTCCGCCATTAAATATGAAAGTGAAATAATTTAACCCTCTATGGGCCGAATTTTTGTTCACGATTATAACAAAATCTATGCAGTACAAAATTAATAAATATCCACATATGATTACGAATTAACAATGTATTCAATAGTTTCCATAATTTCATCAAACGAATATATTTCGTAACTTTCAAGTTATAATGACGTTAAACTTTCACGCCTGAGCGTATAAAAGTTGCAGTTAATTGATTACCTCATTTTCTTCACCACTTTGCATGCAAAAAAAAATAAATCAACAAGATGACAATATACTGATATGTGACTTCAAAGGTACATGGGCCCACAGAGGGTTAAATAAACTTCAATATACTCTATTTCTAGATAATGAAATGAAGCTTTGGACATATCTTTTGTATAACTTCTAATCAATTTTTATATGAGAATACAAATTTGTTATAAGGTGGAGTGGGCTAAGTGCATAAACGGCCTCTTATTAATATAATATGAGAGAAATTGCAATATCTAGTATGTAGCAATCTACTTAAAGTTAATACCATCCTATCCACGTAGATGTCGCCCAAATAACGAGGGGAATCCCCGATTTATGCCAATCAGTTCGGAAGCACCACATGTAGAGAGCACGTCTACTTTGAGGTTATCATGAATGTGCTGTAGTTTTTAGGGACAACGTATTTGAATGCGGTAAAAAGTATTTTATAGTTATCAAACATATCAATAGTTATACTCTTGCCTCGTAGCATATGGTATAAGGCTTCAAATCGGTTTTAATGGTCGGTTGTGCACATGCCCCATTTTCGGGGAAAGTGCACAGTTGTTGGATTTTTTACAATTTTCTTAAAAAATTGAAATACACAAGTGAAATTGGCGTTTTTGTCAACGTTAATTAAAGCATATGAACTCAAGTATTCATTTATTTCAATAAATGTTGAAGTATTATAAAACAAATTAAAGATATATGGGTTGAAAGTCAAACTGACTAAAACCTGGGGTGCACTTACCCCACTCCACCTTACTTTATTTGTGATACTTGGAAAGGTACCACACTTTAACCCTTTGAACTCTGTAGGCTCCAATATTGCACCAGTTATAATATCAAACATTTTAACGAATCAAAGAAACTACCCTAAAATTATTAGATTCTCCACACATCCGAATTTTGTACTAAGATGGAAAATAAAAGATCGAAGAAATCTTATAGCAGTTCTCGTTTTTGCTAGGAATACTATAAAAATTGGTTAATTTTTCAGATTCCTTGCGAAATCACGTTTCTTGTAAAATGCAACGTCGATACGATACCGAAGAAATGTGAAGATAAAAAGAAAATGTTTATTTTACAGCTATTGTATTTGAAGCGCATGTTTCATGCCATCTCACAATGGATGGCACTTAATTTTTACTGTACAACGCGCTTTAACCCTTTGCGAACATTCGTTAATCATTTTCCAGAGAAGTCATCTCTTTAACACTAGGTTTACGGAACGCGTCAATTTGACGCAGATTGAATTTCATAAACATTATTTGGTAAATATTTTAATCGGTTTTCGTTGATCCAATTACACGAATATGAATCCTGATTGTCTATTTCTACATCTACAATTTCCAAAATCTAAATGAACGAATATCAACTGCCCCAGGAACAATAGAATAAACTGTACAATAAATGCCCGTAAACCTAGTGTTAATAATCGCGGCAAAGGGAATCAGTAGTTTTAGTGTGACACATTTTGTTACGTTTTGAAATAGAATGGTACGAGGAATTCGATGACGAACATTTCATGCATCGGTTTAGTGAGTAGTTCGAGAGCGACGGGTTGCGGGGTCGTAGAAATTTTATGTTTAATATAATATCATTTCATTTGACAATCTCTGCTTTCTTTGATTTTCGTGGAAATGTGTTATATCCGGTGTTACGGAAGATAACGAGTTAACACATTGCGTACTGGTAACGAGAAATCTCGTTTTTATATAGAGACACTTAGCTATGCAATTTCGCTAATTACCACAACATTGAAAAAATATAAAATTTGATTCGAGTTGATTATCTATTTAAAATGTATTACATAAAAATGTAATATCTAAGTTTTTTTTAGCTATGCAACTTCGTTAATTACCACAGCATTGAAAAAATATAAAATTTGATTCTAATTGATTATCTGTTTAAAATACATTACATAACAATGTGATATCTCAGTTTTTTTAACTATGCAACTTCGCTAATTACAACAGCATTGAAAAAAATATAAAATTTGATTCGAGTTGATTATCTATTTAAAATATATTACATAACAATATGATATCTGAGTTTTTCTACGTATAGTGATATAAGTTGACCTCAGTGAAAATTGCCATCCGCACAATTCAGTTCTCTGAAAATTAGCCGGTACGCGATGTGTTACGAGTTTGCAGGGAAAAATAGACAAAACGAAAGAAATATGGAATGAGTAGTTTAATTGAGAATCCCGACTTTATCAATTGCAATAATAAATAAGAACACACGTAAATGTAAATCTTCTTTCATAAAGTATGGAATATTGATCACCATAAATGTGCCAGGCTGGCAGCGGACGTGTTAAAGCGCGAATCTGTATGCATTTATGGGGTATTTGAAAGTGCAGAGTCGCATAGTATGCACACGATACGAAAGGACATTGGAAATATCGAAAGTGCACTGAATTTTATAACATTTGCTCGAGAATCTAGGTTTAACGTAGAACATTGATCGAATCTAGAAAAGATCGACTGAATGCTTCTCGCAGTAATTGTTTCCTGTTTCTTCTCGCTCGTTGCAGTCTGACTACGCCATTGTTTCGCGCATTGTGCTCGTTGGTTTTTGTCGTGAATAATAAATAATGATATTAAAAATTAGCCAAATTCAATGGACACAAGCAGAGTCGTGCCGGAAACATTGCTGAATTTAAATTACACGCGACATTGTTTTTACATTCCCGGTTACCTCATTTATTTATTAATATATTTACGTTTCTTTCTCCAGTTTGTTGTACCCATTGTTTGGTACGTTCCTTTCATCGTTACGTTTCTTTTTTTGTTTCCGTAGACATTATTAATGTCGTTCAGTTATCAAAATATTTTTTAATCTGAGCACCGGTCTTTCCTCATTCGCTGAAGAGCTTTTCTACGCAATCATCCATTCGCAGAATTCACTATTATTATCCTTTGTTCCCTTTAATCTATAGGAAACCAGAATTTTTCATGAAAATGCCGATCCGCTTTTTGCGCGAGCAACGCAGGATTAAAAGATTTACACGGTGCCTCGGAAGAGGCTCTGCAGGTCCTCAAAATTTCATAAAATTCTCTTAATTACTCTCCTAAATTAATCTCTAAAGGTTAATTCCGCCACTCGTGTTTTCATGCTAAAACAAACGCGAGGGCGACTTCGCCATATTATCATTTATTTACGGGACGAGCTATTTATGATCGTCATTCTTTATGTCCATTAATTTTGATTCACGAGTTGCTTTCGAGTGAGCTCGCGAGCGCGCAGATGCTGGCATTGATCTCTTGGTATATAATATGTCAGATTCTTGACGTAGATTTTCAACTGAATTTCACGGATTTAAATACCAAGGCAATATTTCTCAATTCAAATGAAATATTACCTTATTATCAGTTCTCCACCTTTCAAGACCTAATAGAACCAAATTATTACCATGTTTCTAATTAATTCTACTTTTACACTATCAACGTTTAACCATTTTCTCTTGTTAACAAATTATACTATCCTACCATTGATTTATTATTATTCTCTTTGTAATAAACTATACTTTTCAATTATCAATAGTTAACCTTCGAACCCAACGCAGAAATAAAGTACCAACGAAGGTCGCTTCTATGTCTAATAAATTATTCACAGAAAAACAGTTTCACCTTTTCCTTCGTTATTCCCTTTGTCTAATAAATTAACTTCTCTATCATTGATAGTTGTCACATTGTCGTAACACCCTTCATTATTTGATCTTATTGCGCGCACAATGAGAGATTTTTCAAACGAAGTTCCACACTTAACTGGTTAAAAGGAAATATAGGCATAACATATGCTTAGAATTTTTCTCTTTTTCTAAGAAATTATTAATGACAAAGTATCGATCAGAGTTGAGAAAGAAATCATAGGCCAAGGGGTTAACCTTTGAACTCAACGTAGAAATAAAGTGAATACCAATCAAACTCACTTCTGTGTCTCATAAATTATTCACAAAAAAATATTTCGATCGTGCGTGTTCGCGTGTAAAATCACAGGGCAACGGATTAACAAGACCGTCTGCGTTCGATACCTTTTTTTTGCCAGTGGCGCGTGTAATTATGTCGAGCGCGCGGTTGCTTGTCGAGACAATTAAATCTAAAACTCGTGGAACGCCGCGAGTCGGTGTTCTCGTGACCCGTGCATAATGGATGGCTGAGCAACGGGAATCACGAGAATTCTCGTGTCTCCGCCGCGAACCGTTTAGACGGCGCCCGTGTAACGCAATTATTATCTTTGCACATCAAGATTGTTATGCGACGATGTAGGGCGGCCGTGCGCGCACGCACGCACGCACGCACGCACGAACGCACGAACGCACGTGTTTAGGTAGGTAGGTACACGCTGGCTCCCATGTTTCGATAACGGTGTTTGACAGCGTTGAAATGGCTCGGGTATCGCGCGATGATTTAGAGGACAGCTGTCTCTTGTGATCGTGACTGTTTGGGATGTACTGGGCCGTGTTGAAATGTTTAAACAGGGCCGCGTTTAATTGCGTCAGCGGGCAATAATTAATTAATCGCTGGATCGTTAAGTAAAGAACGGTTCGACGTTTGATGCCCGTATCGTTTCGAGGACATTCGTAGAAGCAACTGGAGAAATGAAAAGTCGTAATTACATTTCGATTCCAATGTTTTGTATTAACGATATGTAATTAATTGTTCGAGGGCTGAATGAGAACGGGTTGAGAGTCTTATTTATACGTTACTTCGTGGAAATTGATAGAAAGAAGCGGAGGAATGTAAATATTGAAATTATATTTCGGAGTAGCTGGATAATTGAATGTTTTTCATTAACGATAATTAGTTGATCATTGGAGAGCTGAACGAGAAAGGGCTGTGTTCGATTTGATTCTATGGCGATTGGTAGAAGTGAAGGAATGTGGAGATTGAAATCATATTTCAGAGCGAATGGATAATTGAATATTTCATTGTGAAATTATTAAATTCATCTTTTATTAGGCAATCTTTAATCGTGATGGAATGTAAACGTATACTGATGATGCTGCTACGTTAAAAATGAAACCTTCAATCATTAATGTCTTTATATTAACCCTCTATAAGCCGGTGTAACTTTAAAGTCACGCATCAACAGACTGGGTTAAATTGATTTATTTAATTTTTTATTGCAAAATGACGAATGACATTAAATGATTAATCAACTGAAACTTTTATACACGCAAGCGTTTACGTTCAACGTCATTGCAATTTCAAAGTTACAAATTATATTCGTTTTAATAAAACTATTAAAACTATTGAATGCATTTTTAATTTGTATTCGTATGTTGATATTTATTAATTTCATATTGCATAAATTTTGTTATAATCACGAAACAACATTCGGCTCGTAGAGGGTTAAAAAAGAAAAAAATACGATTCGCGAACGTTATTGAAAATTTCATTCGAAATTGATCGGGTTAAAGGTAATCTTTCTGTAAACCGCAGTCAACCGAGCGGCGATTTTGAAGTCTGGTTGGCAGCGCAATGAATCGAGGCGCGATTGCTTTAATTGAACGGTAATATCGTTCGCGGTTACGTAGTTTTTAATTACCACGGCCACGGTCGCTGATGGGAATTGATTGGACCGTTAAAACTTCGTTACAGCACACTGTGCCGGCGATTCGTCATTCGTAATGAACTTCACCGGTGTAATATACCCGGAGCTGTAATTATTGTTGTCGGGTGACCGGGTTACCGTTGAATACTCTAATTACGCCTTTCACGCTGACGGTTGTTTGAACGGGACTCGGGGACCGTGCAATTGTGCGCTAAGGTCATGTTTGCGACCATACACGACTACCCTAAATGATTATGTCACACAGTATCCAGGTCGTGGCTAATTAAGGCTAATTTTCGATACATACTGTTGAAATCTGATTACCTCCCGGATCAATCAATTGATTGTTACAATGTTTTCCATTGCTAATTACCAGCCACCAGACGAAACACCCATTTTTCGCCCGTTTCAAGATCTCCGATGAACGCTTCTAATGAAACTCTTGAAGAATATTCTCAAAGCACAGAAGATACTAGCTCTCGATTACTCAAGATCCACCCTTTCATTATTTATACTATAGTAACACTATAATACATTTCTGAGTAATACATTCCTCAAAAATCAGACCGCAAACGTCTACCAAAAACGCGATATCTCTACATAATCACCAGAATCCGAAACAGGGCAGATAGTTAACCAGCTTGCACGAAAGCGAAAATAATTCTTTGCAATGTAGGTAAGATGGTTGCGGTATCTCGATTTAAAGTAAACCGATCGATTCGTGTATCCGCCGATCCACCGATTCAATTACCTAACTAGCCCGATAGCCTCGCACATCAATACCCAGACACTTATTCCAGGCAATCGAGTGAGTGGCTGGTTGTTCTCATACTCCGGCGCGGAGGCAGCTTCAAAGGATACAGTTTATTGCTCCCCAAACATCGGCGTCCCTGTATACTTCGATATCTCCCGACAAACAGGAGAGGTCTTAAAAATCATCCAACAATGCAGCACCGCCGGTTCGCTCGCAGCCAGGTCCCAGCACTTGTATACCAACCCGAAGGGATTTTACGGGGAGAAGCTTGGCGCTCGGTCGGATCTTTGATCCCACGGTCAATCGCGTTCAGAATTTTCCATCGTTCCGCTCCTCCTCCTCCTCCTCCTCCTCGCGGCAACCCCTTTACGGATCTCCGTGATCCAAGCCACCCGTTTCCCGTATCGGTCGGCCCACCTCGCGAGGCGGTTCGCCCATTAGCTTCGGGACCGGTTGCTTCGTTCGCTCGAGCAATCGGTTTATTCCGCTTTGGTGAAGCGAAACGAACCGTCAGGCCTGCCATCGCTAACAAAGGAGTATCCTCTCGGCGGGATATCAGGTCACTCCGCGAGCAAAGTATTTTCGACGCGACAAATTTCAGGATGAAGTTCCCTGGGGAATTTATTTGGCGGACACCTTTGGTGAACGATTTTAGCGAAGACTAGGGGATGCCTGCAGCGAGCACTTGCGGCGAGCATTCCTAGCGATTCGGTTTGACGGATATGTCGGGAGAAGTTTTACGGTAAACGTTCGATGTTTGCTGGATATACTTTTAGGGTTCTAATAGTATTCTAGTGAGTATTTTCAATATTTGAATTATTGTGAGTGCTTTCAGTGTTTGAGTGATTTTAGTGGGAACTTTCAATATTCGAGTGATTCTAGTGAGTACTTTCAATATTCGAGTGAATCTACTAGGTACTTTCAATATTCGAGTGATTCCAGTAAGTACTTTCGGTATTCGAATGATTCTAGTGAGTAATTTTAATATTCGAATGATTCTAGTGTATATTTCCAATGTTCGGATGCTTCTAGTCAATACTTTCAGTCCTAGGATACTCGCACTAAATATTTCAATACTTCAGTAATCTTATTAAACACTTTCATTACTCAATCCCATTAGACACCTTCGACACTCAAATACTTCCATCAGTATTCAAATACTCCCAACAAACACTCCTAGTAAATACTCCAACTACTCAACTCCTTCCAATAATACTTAAATACTCCAACAAACATCCCCAGTCCTCAGTTACATTCACTACTCAAATACCAGGCAAACATTCTCAGTACTTAAATACCCTCACTACTCAAATACTCCCAACGAATACTCCTGGTAAATACCCCGACTACTCAACTCCTCCTAACAATACTTAAATACTCCAAAAAACACCCCCACTCCTCAACTACCTTTACCACCCAAATCCCCAGACAAACATTCCCAATACCCAAATACCCTCACTACTCAAATACTCCCGGCAGACCGTTCTAACGTTCAATTCCGCAGAAAATTCCAATTACGACCCGATCATTAATATCCGAGACCCGCGGAACGAGAGGCTGGATATTGAAATCGACTCGGACCCGCGGACGCGTATCGGAACCCGATACCATCCGAAAGTCCGTGACATCGGCATTAGGCGGCCGGAATCGTGGCGCGACGCGGCGCGGCGGCGGGCGTTTAAGGCGTCGCTTTTTGTCGCGGCGGGAGTGCATAAATATGACCGCGGAATTGAAACGCTTTCCTCGATATCGAAGCGAGATTTATTGCCCCGGTTCCTTTGTGCGGGGGCGGGCCCGGGGTCCTCCTGCAGTCTGGCTGCCGCTTGTTGTTGCGATATTTTCCATCGGACTTCGATTCGATCGGGGAACCGGCTAGAGAGGTTGGGGGGCCGAGTTCCAGGCGAGTGGACTTTCGAGAACCGAGCTATGGAAATACTTTTATTAATGGATGAACCGCTCTTCCAGGGTTTGTCGAGTGATTTTTACGATTCGAGTATCGGCCCGTGAACTACCGTTTGGACAAGTTCCCAGGGAGAGATGCTGTGTGACCGAGCGTGACGCGCTGGCAATAGGAATGTCTGATTAGCTGTTAATTGAGCAGGTTATGCGTGAATTGATAGCTTTTGGTTGAATTCGAGATTCGTTTGGAATGCTTTGATTGCTTAATAGTTCATTTCTGGAGTGACGGTTTTTATACATTGATAATGCGGGATTTTTGGTCTGTCGTTTAATCAGTCGACTGTGTTTGACGAGTATCGTCATTCTAAAGATGACATGATACTAATTCTTTCATGAATTCTTTATTTTTTCATATGAACATGTGATTCTTCTTTGTTTCGCTTTGATCTTCCATTAAAATATACTCTACGTGCGTTTCTCCTGCGTTCGACGAGTACACGCTCCATTTTTCGATTTTATTGCGCACAGAACCAGAGGTTTTTCCAAGTAAATTCCACAGTTAACTGGTTAATAGTAAACCTACGGGTCGGAGTGATTCATTTCTGATTTCTTCGTTATTAATTATTAACCCTAATCGGACCACGATGTGACTTTGAGTGACTTTGAACTTTTTACTCAAATTTTTTGATTGGTTCATATTGCATTTACAAAAGTTTTGGACTTTGATAATTTGGAAACAAAAGCAATAACAGTTTAATCATTCCTTTTATTCTCATAAGCAACTGAGACACATCGTGGTATGATTCGTTATAAAAACACGTGGTACGATTAGGGTTAAAAAGATAACAGATGTTTCTCTGACGAATTACTAGAAATTGATTTATCAACACGAAAACTGTATTATGAATCAATTAAATTGAAAGATGCTGGTTAATTGCTAGTACTGCATTAGTGTTAACATTTTAGATATGTGTAACTCAAATCCAAAGTAAAATTACAAAGTTAAATTTCTTATTCTTTCTCATGAGTGAGAAATTTCGGTTTGATTGGTGTTTAGAAATATATCAATATCATCACCGACGCTCGCGTTTCTAATAGCTGAAATTTAGTACAATGTGTTAAGAACCGGCAATTTATTCAAGTGTTAATATCTTAATTGCCGTGGGAATCTTTAGAGTTTTCAATCAGAAACAATTCTCAATCTTTATAAGAAAAACATCAGCGTTTTACGTATCCTTTCTACAGTGAAGATACAAAGCAAGGATTATTAATTCTTCGATATGAAAATTCTTATATTACTCTATTATCTAGTTATTTACGCTACGAAAAATTTGTATTTGAAATCAATTATCTTTCAAGTCATAATTATTTTCTTGTAATTTGAAAGCTCCGGTCATCGATAACCGCGTGGCAGTCAAAGTGTTATCAGCTGACTTAACTCATTCAGTTATTTGTTCAATTTAGTTACTGATAATTACTTGTTAGTTATGTGGTATTAAAGGTATTTTATATATGTTATATTTAGAAAAAAAACATAGGAATAGATAATTGAATAAAATACAAATGAATAGGAACGATATAGCTCGCAGTGTACAGGTCTTTTCTAAGTCATAATTATTTTCTTGTAATTTGAAAGCTCATCAGTGCAGTAGTGAACGTGGTTAAACCTCGCCGATTTCAAGAGAAAGGTCCAAACGAAATTGAAAAGAAATATGATCCCCATTGTTACCGATAACGTATTCACAGCACTTCAACCGTAAGTTCTCTTGATTCAAGGATCGAAATATCCTTTAACACGTTCCGTACCACGTGAGGCAAATGCGCCCCACGCTGAACTTTCCGTTCAAGCCATTTGGTATTATCATTGTAAAATGAAGAATTCGTTAAAAATGTATTATGCAGTCAATTACGGGCATCTTAATACTATTGCCGCGGCGTTCATTTGATCGTGGGCCGTATACGTCCTTTTTTTACTGCGATTTGTTTTAACGTTAAAAAATTCGGTTCCCAATCGGCAAGAAACTGTACTGTAAAAGTTGCAACATTCTGTAATAGTTGTGTGCATAAACCACATTTATGTTTGCCGTATTTTAACAAAGTTCACCGTAACATCCCTTCGTGATTGTATACAAACTTGTCACATAAATATAATATTAAATATATTTCAACTAAAATGTTTTATTTCAAACTAATATAGACATCATAAAAAAATATTATGTGCTAGGATGCGACTCGCTCGGTAGAGTAATGTTCAGACAGGTATTCGTTAAAGTAATTCCTAGAAAAATAAATTTATTGCTTTGTTGTGTTATGCATCTTAAACTATACACCCTTTCCTTGTTAGTTATGATTTTTGCATTATTTTAATGATTGTAAGGCATATTCCAGAAACAGAACAATACAATTGTAAAGCGTGAACGGAAAGTCTTCAAAAAAACGGTCTGGCACGGAACCTGTTAACTAAATCGATAAGAGCATTTCCACGTACCCGATACCATCACCGGTGAATGTATTCACAGATACAGAGATACGTTGCTCAAAGATCGTTATTATCGATTACGAGTAACATCTTCCGATTCAAGGAACGCAAATCTCCGACAACAGCATTGTTAACAGGCTCCCCGTCGCTGTACGCGTGTAACGATAAGGGAATAGCGCATTGGAGCCACGGTATCGTTCGTAGATTAGTTATATACGTACTAGATTACAATTAGTAAATCTGAGTTGGGTTCGAACGACAGTATCAGGAGATCGACGAGCTGGTTATTGGAATAGTTCAAAGTAATCGTATCCCATCTAGCCTCTATTAATCCTATATCAAATTATTTCCATTGATTCCATATCAAGTTCCACTCTAATCCTACAAATCGCAATTGAACCTTCGTTCTAATTAACCCTAATTGTACCATGTGTTTTACAATGAATCATAGCACAATACGACTCTCAGTCACTTATGAGAATAAAAGGAACGATTAAAATGTTACTGTTTTCGTCAACCCTTAGTAGTCCTATGTCGAGTCAGACTCGACATTCTATTTTATTGCAACCTCTACCTGTTTTAACAATTTTTTAAATATCTATTTGTAGTATCACAATTGTACCATTTAAAGGTAACATTTCAATGACTCCCAAATATTCTTGAATAAATAAATAGAGCGTCATATTAAGCTATAATCGAATCAACTAACATCGACGTGAACTTGAAAGTGAGAAACAAAGAGCACTTCGGACCGCAAAGGGTTAATATTGCCCAAATTTTCAAAGCCCAAAAAAACTTTAGAAATGCAATACGAAATAATAAAAGAATTAAAGTAGAAAGTTCGAATGTCACTCAGTCACATCTATAAAATCTACTGTTCCATCAAAATACTTCGAAAGAAACTTTTATACATATATAGTGTTACTATACACACATCCAAATTTTGTACTACGAAGGAAAACAAAAGATCGAAGAAATGTTATAGCATTTCTCATTTTCGCTAGGAATACTATAAAAATTAGTTGCAGTTGCTGATAGATTACAAAACAATCTGTCACAGTTTCTTTCTATCCTCCTGCTGTTCTCGCTAAAGAGAATCTTTCCAAAAGATAAACTTACAGAAATCGGATTCAAATAATTTCTGAAAGAAGTCTGTCTTAAGTTTATCTCACGTTGAAGTTTAATTATTCTTCTCCGGGAAGTATAATTTTATTCAGAAGAGGAAACAAGTTGGGAATTGCCAAACAAATTTCCAAATCATTCGATTCGAAGGGGTTAACAATACCTTAACCTTCGCTAAGAATTCTAGATACTACATATAATATTCCTTCCCAAACAAATACAATGATAATCACAATACACACAGTGGCCCATAAATTTCCTACGATTCCCAATTCTCACCTTCTCGAAACAGAAATCGAAGCTCCAGCTGGTAACGAAGAAGACCGGCTCCGAAGGCTAATATTTGCGAGCTCGTCCAATTTGTCTGAAGCCGTCCGGTGATACAATATTTTTTGTTGTCTCGAGTTATTCTAGTTGTCGACGATGGAAGGGTGCTCGTGCACCTTTTCCACATTTTTTTTCCTCTCTCTCTTTCTCTCTCTCTCTCTCTCTCTCTCTCTCTCCGCGCCGCCGTTTTTGTCCTCCGAGCGCGAATTACGAAAGCCCGGCGCAGAACAAAAACGAGAAACGGAAAGAATTGGAACACGAATCACGGTGCACGGCCGCCGCCGCCGCCGGTTTTGGTAAATAACAACGCGGCCGCGGACCGGTAAACGTTGAACGAAGATCTTTTTTGCATTTTCCAACCGTCCCGGTGTTGACGCAGCGTTTTCCCTGCCAACGGAGACGGGATCCCGTTGCCCGGTTTCCTGTCTCTCTCTGTCTGTCGGCTGTTTTGTTTATTTTCAGTTCGTCTATGACCGCGCGATGCAGATTATTTCGGTGGGAAAGGAAACAAGAAACAAAATCGGCGCAGAAAACGCGGCGAGTGTTTCGCGAGTGGAAAGATTCAACGTAAACCGCCTCTTCGGTTCGATTTTTGTATAGTTTGATGATTCATATTGGTGTTCGTTGAATATTTTCTGCTGTAGCGTGCTTTCGGAACGGTTCGGTTGTTACTTTTGTTGGCTGTAACACTAGATTTACGGACGTTTAACCCTTTGCGAACGAAGATTCTCTGAACTATGCAAAACCGGTTGTAGATTCTGCGAAATCACACATCGAACGCCTAAATAATATGAAATAAGGAAATTAGGTACTGGTTCCTTGCTGTTTGAGCAGTTGAATCATTTGTTTGCAACTTAGTATTACAAACATGACAGTTCGATCTCGGTAAAGTGTCGACATTCGTCCGCAAAGGGTTAATGTAGAGTTTATTCTATTGTTCCCAGGAAGATCGTTCGTCCGTTTAGGTCCAGGAAATGAAATGTTTAGAAATCTATTATTAGGACAATATCACGTGCTTGAATTAAAATCGACCTGAATATTTACTACATAATGTTTATAAAGTTCAATATGAGTCAAACTGACTCGTTCCGTAAATCTAGTGTTAACACTAGAACTACCGTACCAGTCAAAATGACTGGTTTCGATTTTTTTGTTTAGCAATTATTTATACCTCCGAAGCGTTGAATATTCGAAATGATTTTGAAAATAAATAGTTTCATTTGATTACTGTAATGAATGTCTGAAGAAACTGAAAATAATCTATTGTTACAGTTTTTATAGGAATTTCATATTAATCGTATTAAATGCTCGGTAGTTCTAGTGTTAACACATTGCGCCTTAATTGCTAATCTTACGTTCATATAACATTTTAGATATGTACAACACAAATCCAAAGTAAAATTTACAAAATCGAATTCCTTATTCTCTGCCGTAAGTTAGAAATTTTGGTTTGATCGATATTAAAAAATGTATCAATATAATCACCGACGGTCGCGTTTTTAGTAGCTGAAATTTAGCCGGCGTTCAATGTGTTAATATAGAGCTCGACAAGATATCTTTAATCTACATTCGATATATCGTTTAATTCGATTAGATTACTTGCAATTGTTTTATGTCGACTATTAGAGGATCCTCTTAGTCTTAATTGGTTCGAATCGAACGCAGCACAGAGATCATACGATAAACCGGAGGTGAAGAGGATCACCGGGTGAAACATTCGTTCCTCAGATTCTGGTGAATGATTAACGGTCGTGAGCATTCATTTGCCGATAATAGATTACGCGGATGTGCGATTGATTTATACCGTTGTTAATTACAATATAATTATTCGCGGCGCACTCTCTAATCTGTAATTGTTTCGAGGAATCAATTTGTTTGAATATTAATCGCGACAGTCCCCGGCGGCTAAATGCCCGTTTCGTCCGTTTGATCGGCGCTGAATTAAAATAATCTGCTGTAGCGGATCGCGGGGGACGCTGGACGAGGATCGGGATAAAATGATTAATAGGGGAAGAAAAAGAATGCGTCATTAAACCGGACGATTTATCGTGGCAGCATGATAAATCAATCGACGAATGCGGCGGAATGCTTTACCGGCGCCTTTTACAACAGTCGTAAATTCGCGGCTTTACAACCTTCATATTTCTCCCATTTCTGAGCTCTTCCGCGCGTGGACGAGGAACACGACAATACGAAATTTCCCCGTCGCCGGTTCTAGTACCTTCGTGTATCAATTTCCTTTTCGCATCTGTCGGCGCAACGCTCGCGCGCCGTACGCGTTCTCTGTTCACGGCTGTAACTAACTTCCCATAAAAGAGTCGATTATTATTCAAATTTGAACGCCGGATTCCGAGCGCGCGATAAAACTCGGCGCGTTAAATACAATGACAATTTCAAGAGTACACCGGCTAACACACATTATACGAATTTCATTGGCGACAAGTTTACCACGATTACCATTCGTTTAACATTGAAACTACGGACTTGCAGTGACTTGTTGGAATTTGCCTGTGGAAACTTTGAGTGTTTCTACTGAGATTTTAAGTGATTTGCAATTCAGTTGCGTATTGTTAAATTTCTTTAATAATTGCTTGTAGAGACGACTGTTATTTTTTTGATGATTGCGAGAAATAAATTAGGAATGGGTCATGATCGACCGTCTGGTAGTTTTAGTGTTAATGTTTTAATTGCTTTTTACCAATCTGGGCTAATATAATTTGAGTTGTGTAGTACTTTGTTAGAAACATGAATATTAATCCCATTATTTCCACCTTCTAGAACCCTTAAATTCATGTTTGATCCAAATCAAGCTATAGATCCACGAAGCAGTGTCTAGAGATCCGAAGAATTATTAAAAGTGTCAAATTTACCCTAATCACCTTTCATTCAACATTTTAATTGCCCCTTACCACCTAGCCTAATATAATCTAATTTATGTACATAATACCTTATTACAAATATGGATATTAACTGAAAAAATTATTTATTTGATATATTTTAATTGCCTCATACCAACCTAGACTAATATAATCAAATTTATGTAATACTTCAACAAATATGAATATTAATCAGTATCGAATCACATATATCACAAAACACTGACATAAACTACAGATCCATGGAGCAGTATCTAAAAATCCGAAGATTGATTAAAACTGTGAAATCCGCGAAGCTGCACGCGCAACGTTAATCCTGTGAAAGGATGGACGCGTTCGCAGCGGTAATCAAAGGGTAGTCGTTGCGGGGGAGAGGGTCGAATGAAGTTTCCGGACGCATAATCGAAGTTACAAACGCAATTACGTGAAAATAACCGCAGCGGTGGTTACGTCTTGTGCGTTCAGTAGGACAGTATTGATCTCCTGCGTATTTCCCGCCCTCCCCGCCGGCAACCCCCACCCCCAACGGCCGCGTTCCTCCTCTGCGTACATAGTGGTGTCGTGTTATTATCATTTGCCGCGCGGTTTCACCTGCGAACGCGACACCTTTTCTTCCTGCCGGTTGATTGTTAACTCCTCGCGCCGTATAATGACGAGAGAAATTCGCGATGAAGATTTATCAAGCGATTTAATTGAAATTAATATCGTTCGTTATGCAGAAATTGAAATGAAAGTCAAAGTTTCGTTGCAAGAAACGTTCTCAACTTATATTTTATCTTATTGTCCTTGTTTCGTTGATAAAGTCGCGATAAGGGTTTGTAACGCAATTTAATTGAGATTAATATTGTTCATTATATATAAATTGAAATAAAACTCAAAATTTTGTTAATAGAAACATTTTCAACTTTTATCTTATTGTCCTTGTTTCGTTGATAAAGTCGCGATGAAGGTTTATAACGCAATTTAATTGAGATTAATATGGTTCATTATACATAAATTGAAATGAAAGTCAAAGTTTTGTTGCAAGAAACGTTTTCAACATATTTTATCTCATTGTCCTTGTTTCGTTGATAAATTCGCGACGAGGGTTTATCAGGAAATTTAATTACGATTAATATCGTTCGTTATACATAAATTGAAATAAATTTCTATCGATAAATTTTTATTGATAGAAACGTTTCCAACTTATATTTTATCTTATTGCCCTTGTTTCGTTAATAAAGAACCTTATTTAGTGAACAATAGAATGATGCAAAGATTGTAAGATTACCAATCATTCGTTTAGCGAGTTGATTATAATTGTTTACCGGGAGCCTTCGAAAATATAACGAATAATAAATAAATGAATTGATCGTTATTGATAGAATTGTGTACATAACACGTTGATAGTTTGTTCCCAGGCTAGATGCGAGCTTACAGTTTACTGCTAGTAGCCAAATAAATTTCCAGGATAGTTGTAGAGAAATTGTACGTTAATTAACCGCCAGCCAGTTAGTTATTCGCATGGATCGGTCTTGGCAGGAATTCAAAATTGAAAGAGTCGCAACGAATCCACCCCTCGGTCATCGGCGATCGCTGTTCTAGGTTACCCGGGACTTTTCAGGGCGCGGTTTCAATGAAATCTCGATTATCGTTGGTATCGACACCCTCGACGGACGTAATGGGAGGATTACGGTTAATCGTTTGCACCTTCTGGGCTTCCCCTTCGTTTCAACCCCCTCTTCGTCCTTCTTTAGCTCTGAATTCTATTTTCCTTGCGTTGCTTGGCAACAGTGTTCATCATAATGCATATTTTCGAATTTTTCATAAAAAACTCTTTATTCAAGCTACTCGACCCTTTGTGTTTTGAAGTCTTCTCGGTTTCTTACTTCGAAAGCTGCACCACTGTTACTCAATTCAGTTACAATCGAATATAGTTTCTCTTCAATTCCCTCGCGAGCATTTGAAAACCACAGAAATTGCAGTTACGTATGATATAATAATTATATTACGAATAGATGCAACGATTGACAAAATATAATAAATTCGCGATCTACTTTGACGCGACACGTCAATTAACACTAGAACTACCGTACCAGTCAAAATGAAATTTTGTTTTGGAATTATTGATATCTTAAAAGCATTGAATATCGGAAATGATCTCGAAAATAAACAACTTCACTCGAACACTATAACGAATGTTCGAAGAAACCGAAAATAATTTATTGTTACAATTTTTACAGGGATTATCAATCGTTTTAAATCCGCTGTGGTTCTAGTGTTAACTTTCTAGTAATCGTATAAAGTTTAAAATGTTCATTTCCAGTGCAAAAAGATGAACGAATTTCAATATTATCCGAGGAGCATTCTATATTGTGAATTGCCAGTTCACTTCGGAACCGCGTCCGTTTTTCCGTCGCAACGCGCGATTAATTGCGGCAAATATTAATGGATCGTTCACGAGCGGGAAGAATTTTTTCACAAAGATCAGAGGAACCGCCGAATCTCTTGCTCGATTACTCCTCCTCCGTTCTCGAGCCTCTGTTCCGCTTTCCCGAGCCTGGCGATCATTTTTTTCTCCTCTTTCTCTCCCCTCGTTTCTTTTTTCACGAAATATTCCCCCCTCCCCGCGCAACGAGAGATGGAAACTTGCCGGCGAAGGGGAGCGCGAGGGAATTACGATGATTGATCTTCGCCGTTTCAGTCCTGTTTCTTGTTTCGTTTCATTAATGGACTTTTAATGAAATTCTTTTTACATCCGAGGTAAGGGGAACGTATACAATTTTCTTGGCGGTCGAGCAGCTCGCTGCTGACTATCGTTCTTCGTTCCGTCCCCCTCTTTCGCTTTTTCTTCCCAACAGATTGTTGCTAACGAGACGACTCCAGCCAACAATTAAATTGCCCTCTGCTTTTGATGTTCCCTTCGATTCTCCTACCTCGGCGCACACTTTTCCTATCGTTTACCATTTCCGCTCGCTTCGTTCGTTCAATTATCAGCTAAGTATTTAGCTTCCAGTAGCGTTCCTTGCTGTTAATTACAATCTCAATGACACCCCAGAAAGAAGAATTGTTTAAACATTCTTCCTATCGTAACAGACGTTTATTGTACAGTTTATTCTATGGTTCCCAGGAATATTGTTCGTCCGTTCATATCTGGGAAATGAAATGTTTAACACTAGATTTACGGACGTTTATTTTATACTTTATTCTATTGTTCCTAGAAAACTACGTGTTCGTTTATAAATCACGAAAATTGTAGCTTTGAAACCAGAGTATTGCAATGCGTGTTCGAATAATTGCACGAATCAAGATCGACTTACACTATTACTAAATAACTATTACTGTTAATGACTGTCGAAGATTAACAGTTATTAACACTAGATGTGGACGTTTATTCTTCACTTTGTTCTATTGGCTCTAGAAAACTACGTGTCTATCTGTATAGATCGCGAAAATTGTACGTTCAAAATTAGAGTATCGTAATGTGTATTCGCATAGTTGCACGAATCAAGATCGACTTAAACTATTACTAAATAATGTTTAAAAAATTCAATACCCATCAAATTGACGGGTTCAGTAAACCTAGTGTTAACACGTTGAACGCCGCACGATTTCACAGAGCAAAATACACAGAATGGAAAAAATATAATATTAAATCATTCGATTGAATTGCGTTATTATTATCGCACATTCATCTAGCTGAACAGCACCACATTAGGTAGCATTATTTATAATACAGAAATATTTCTAAATAATCGTCGTTCAATTGAGTGAATTACAGTAATTCGATTTGGTTGGGTGTCACCGGTGGCCCCCATGGCATACAACGTGTTAACTAGGGACAAGTTCGGAAATGTTATTCGTAGATCGAGGTGTCATGAATGATTCAAAAACCGAGAAGTTTCCATGAATCCAGGGAACCGTCGGCAGACCCGCAGTTTCGAAGGAGATTATGATCTACGGAAAATTTAAAGATGTTCCAGGGACACGGTTAATCCAGAGTCACTCCAAGAATCTACGGTGGATCTGAGGAACACCTCCGAGACGCGCGTCGAGTCCGAGAGACGTGTAAGAGAATCGGCCCAAATATTTACTAAATAATGTTTATACAGTTGAATGTGAGACAAATCGACTCGTTCCGTAAATCTAATGTTAATATAGAGAAATTAGTGCTCTTCGATTCTCCTCCCTCGGCGCACACTTTTCCGTTCGCTTCGTTCGTTCAATTATCAACTAAGCATTTAGCTTCCAACAGAGTTCTTCGCTATTAATCCTTTGCGGACGGATGTCGGCATTTCGATGAGATGAAATATTCATATTTGGAATTAATGGAGATATTCATACTTTTCTTCTATTAATTAAGCAATTGATATGTAATTTAGCTTTATATGTTGAAGGTTTCGCATGTTTCGAAGAATTTTCGTCCGCGAAAGGTTAATTACAATCTCAATAAAACCCCAGAAAGAAGAATTATTCAACAATTCTTTCTATCTTTACAAACTCTCATTTCGTACAATCTAAAATTACAATTCTTGAAAGCGACGCGCACTGAATATTCCATCAGAAATGATTCTCAGCTAAACACTGTCGAATGAAATAGATGTATATAGATCGTCGATTAAATTCCAACCAACGTGGTTAAACTGGGCGAGAGATTTCGTCGATAAACAGCGCACGGTAAAATTATTTACGATAATGATATTAATAATAGTGAGACCAATTGCTCGGGTACCACGAAATTCTGTTCGCTTTACCGCGATAACACGTCGCGTAAAGGTATTAATTGTTTTACGCATCGGTGAACGCTCCTTTTCCTTTGGCGATGTTTTGTTTAATGAGGTTCTTTCGCTGATACCCCTCTGTCCGGATATTCGTTAGTGCGCGACGATTATTCCGCCGATTGAAATTAGGGGAACGTAATCGCGCTCTTTCCATTCCGCTCCCTGTCTTACGCTGAAACCAGCGAATTTGCCGGGTTGCATTAGTCGGCCGGGAATTGTTAACACAGCTCGCACGCGGAAACGCGAACGAAACTGCTTGGAAATCACTCAAGAATTAGCGGGACGAACAATAAAGCGGTGAACTTCGGCCGAAGGTTTGAACAATGGCGAATCAAATGGAAAATTGAACTTATAGAAGTTTCCTTTGGAGCCTGGGAAGTCTTCAGTGGAAGAATGAAACGTTACATTAATTTCTCTGACGTATTTTCTAAGAGAAGTCCGCAAAAAGTTTGAATTAAGGCTAAGATGCAAATTATTTGGGGTGAGTTTTTGTTACCCAAATTCGAAGTGGACGGGTTTTATAAATATTTGTATTGTATAATGTGTTATATAATAAGGTATTCTGTTTATAATATAACTTGTTAATCGAACAAATATTTAAATTATGTATTTACCAATCAAAATATGTTACAGTGGATTTAATTCATACGATACACAAATTCGAAGTGAACGTGTTTTATAAATATTTGTATTGTATAATGTGTTATATAATACAAAATTATATTTATTATATAACTTGTTAACCGAATAAATATTTAAATCATGTACTCACCGATCAAAGTAAGTTAGAATCGATTTAACTGGTATAAAGGGATCGAAGTTCGATTAAGATTGCAACGCGTCCGGCCGCGTCGGATGTCCGCCATCTTGTCGTGGCGATCGGATATTCTTAAGAAAATATTGAACACGGCGGCCTTAAAATTTTCTCGACGGACTTTCTGGTTTAATGAAAAAAGTCGCCCGGGGAGAACGCAGTTTCACGGTGAGTGATGAACAACCGGTAAACAATCACACCGGAGGAAATAGCCGGCAATAATTCGCGGAAGTTTTAATCACTTTATGGGCTACAGGGAAAAACTTTGATAAGCATAATAGCCGGGGTGTAAGAGTTCTAACGCGTTCGGAAACTTGTTAAACTCTTACACTGTTTCGGCAAGGACGCGGAATTATGCATCGCCGTGCGCATGCTGCCGGTTGAAAACAATAACGTTGGATGAGGACGCGCGTGGGCTTATTAATCGTGCTTGAAGGAATAATCAATAAGCTGGTTCGTCGTTGACATTGTACGCACCTTCGCGAACTTCCTGTATATCTTTATTAAGTCCTGATGAACCGCGGATGTTCTGAATTATCTACGTTTGTAAATATCGAATTGCATAATTAGAAAATAGTTGCGTTTCGTAATATTCAATGTTTCGAACATTCATTTTATCATTTATATTATATTGATAATGTATTCATAATATAATATTGATTTTATCATTAATATTATTAATATTATTAATAATATTATTAATATAATATTCTTATCATAGTAACATATATTATATTAAAAATATAATATTCTTATCATAGTAATATATATTATATTAATAATATAATACTCTCATCATAGTAATATATATTATATTAATAATACAATATTCTTATCATAGTAATATATATTATATTATGTTATAAGTGTGCATCGAATCGTAACAGTAAACATAGCTCCTTTGATATAATTCTCGTTAACCCCTTGCCGTACAATGAGTGATACATTCTAATATCAGTATTTCTATAATACAAATATTTACCACGCAGCGACCTCGACAAAACAAAATGGCGTCCCTCAAAGCCACTGGCCCACCTCGCGTTTTCAAAGTGAATTTCCCAGCGAACGAAACCCGATACGGAAACGTTACTGCCCGTTTCTCGTAGGGTGCGATGGCAGAAATCGGAACGACGCGTTTTCCGCCGCAATCTTTTCCCGATTCTTTCGCAATAAACGTAGGAATGCGGTTAGCGGCTCCCGAGCGGCAACGCTAATGGGACGCCGCGGGACGCTCTCACAGTTTCAGCTTCGTTAACGCGCACAATCGCAATTGTATATTCCTCGCGCGGCGTCCTCATCGCCGTGTCGTCTCCTTACGATCCCAGGAATTTCACCCAGAGACACCCGGGTTTAAATTACAAAATCCGGGCCGCGCGATGCGCGCGATTATGAAGAATTCACAGCCGGCGCGTTTAAGCCCCGTCTTTATGAAATATTCCGACGGTTGTTGTTTGTTTGATGTTCCCACCGCGGATAAAGGGGACACCCCATTGGTCGGGCGCGAGCAGCGTGCGCATTTTAATGACGCCCCCATTATACGAGGGGATCTTAATGTGACTTAAATGACCGTATTTGTGCCACGAGATAAATAAATGATAGCGACGGGGGAAGAGCGCTGCTTTTCTTCGCTTTCGCCCGCTCGCGGATGAATGATGGCAGCGATAATAACGAGGAAACGAAAGCTTTCGCTTGTTATTAACGATTATTGGTTCGTTATTGAACCGTCGTTGCTCGTTCGGCGCGCGATCGGTTCTATACGAGTTGATTTTCAGTGACAGCTGCCCGACAGGCCGTGTAACGACGCGAATCGCGACGAACGGAACCGGAAACTCGCGTTTCTGTCTCGGATATCATTAATTGGATAACCGTATTGTAAGGTCAATTGCTTTTCATGCTGTGAAATGACGCCGACACTGGGTTAAGAGCGATCGCGTGAACCGTTAAATAGTGTCCGCCATACGCGTAAGTCGATTATTCATTCGTGTTTGTATTGGTTTTCGTTTAACACCGACGAATATTCGGGGAATCGTCAAATTTAGCGTCGGGCTGAATCGGAGCGCGCCGGTGTACGAATTTGATTACAAAAGTGTGCTGGGATCGCTGGAAATTACACGGGGAGTTTAGAAAACTCCGAAATCCCATTAATCGATCGCCGTTCTACACCCGGGGACGCAGAACTTCATTTAAATTGGCAGGAGGTGGCGGAAACTTTCGAATTTTACGTTGACTCGCTGTCGAAACGCCGGGACAATAAGCGATCTGATTTTTCATACTCCAACGGGACGCCGGATTCCGTCGACTCTTTAAATCCACTTCAATTTCGATTCAGATGTTGTTCCAATGCAATCACGCTTCTCGTTTAATTCCAACCCCTTCGGAAGCGTTCGATTTAACCCTAACCACGATGTGACTTTGAGTGAGATTTGAACTTTTTACTGAAATTTTTTCATTATTTCATATCGCATTTCCGAAAGTTCGATGTGGACCGTATTGTTGTATTTTGAAAGTCCAGAAATATGGGAACATTAAAATTTAGAACTGTAAAACTGTTGACAATGGAACGAAAATGGCAACCTAGCAATGCAATTCAAAATTACCTTAACCCTAATCGGACCACGATGCGACTTTGAGACACATTTGAACTTTTTACTGAAATTTTTTCATTATTTCACCACCCATTTCCAAAAGTTCGATGTCAACCATATTGTTGGATTTTGAAAGGCCAGAAATATGAGAACCTTAAAATCTAGAACTATAAAACTGTTGACAATGGAACGAAAATGGCAACCTAGCAATGCAATTCAAGATTACCTTAACCCTAATCGGACCACGATGTAATTTTTGTAATTTTTCTCTTTTTCCAATGAATGATTAATGACAAAGTAGCCGTATCGATCAGAGTTCAGAAAGAAAACATAGGCCAAGAAGTTAATCACGCATACTTATAATTGCTACCACGACACGCATGACATTAAGAGAATCGAAAAACGCATACATGCGCCCACAGTGGTCAAAGGGTTAACACATCACCTACCGGCTAATTATCAGAAAATTAAATTGTACTGATTTTCAGTGAGATCTGCTTATATCGCTATCTATAAAAAAACCTCCTTTTAGTTTACCGTTGAATTGCTAGTCTAGTATAACATAAATCCAAAGTAAAATTACATAATCGAATTCCTTACTCTTTTCCGCAAGTTAGAAATTTCGGTTTGACTGATATTTAAAAATATATCAATATAATCACCGACGCTCGCGTTTTTAGTAGCTGAAATTTCATTGGCGTGCAGTATGTTACATTGCGTACCGACCGATTTCCAAAAAACTGAAATTTTCAATTTTCAATGAGGTCAACTTATACGACTATACGTATAAAAATTCAGATATCACATTGTTGTGTAATATATCTTAAATGGACAATTAGCTCTAATCAAATGTAACATTTCGTTAAATGTTGTAATTAGCAAAGTTATATAAGAGTCTTTCTATAAAAACGAGATTTCTCGTTACCAGTGCGCAATGTGTTAACCACCAATTAGGAAACTCGCTTCGAAAAATAACTCACGACCTCCGAGGTAAAAAGACCGGTGAAAACTGTTGAAGAAATAAATTGGAGAAGACCCCGTGTTCACGAGACATCGTAGCTTTCCAGGCAGCGACGTGACGCTGAATCGAAGGCAGCCGGAGTCCCAAATTGAATCGCGCAAGTCGAAGCCGCAAGACCCCCCGAGTTGTCCCATAAAATTGTGCTCCCATAGTTCGAGATTTAATTACAAAATCGGGGCCGCGCACGTTCCCCTCCTTCCACTCTGCTCCCTCAGCCGCTCCCCGAAAACGGAACTCTACGGAACTTGTCTGCGGATCGCGGCCGCAAATTCGATGCGGTTCGAAGCGCCTCGAATTTCGCCCGCAGAATCAACCGCCCCTAAATCCGAGCGACTCGCCCCGCGAAATTTGACCGTGCGAAGATTCCGCCGAACTAAGGTGATAGAAAAGTAAAGCATAATATGAACTGTGGAATTCGGGGGAAGCGTTAATATTGGCGAAGAGGGAAGATCGAAATAGAATTACACGAGAATAGAGAAGTGTAATTAGAACTCCTTGGCTACTGTTGGCGCCTAAAGATGCTTGAAAATTTGATTTCACTAAATACAATAAAGTAAATGTTATTGTATTATTGTATAATATTAGTAAAATATTATTGACAATTGATTTATGTAATTGATTCAATTGATTTGAAGTCTCGACAGATGCAATTTTAGTTTCCATAGAGAAATTTCAAGTCAGTGTGACTTGGTAGTTTTAGTGTTGGAGTAGGTTATCAATAAATTAGTAGTTACCAGTAAATTATTATACAATGAATTTATTATATAGGATGCAATTATCAACACTTGTTTTATAACTTTTTGTTGCCAAAAATTACAATGAACCATTCTCAAAATATTTCTACGAATATTCTTACAATGAAACTTATTGTAACTATAATACAATACTTTAATTACATAGGATGCAATTATCAGCACTTGTTTTATAACTTTTCTTTGCAAAAATTACAATCAAGCATTCTTACAATATTTTTACGAATATTTTTACAATCAGACTTATTGTAAGTATAATACAGTACATTAATTATATAAAATGCAATTATCAACATTTATTCTACAATTTTTCTTTGCAAAAAACTACAATCATTCAATTACAAGCATTCTCATATTTCTACAAATATTCTTACAATGAAACGTCCCCTAGCAATCGCGTTCTCCAAAACAATTGCAGATCTCAAAGAATAAATTCCACCAACAACGCAATTTTTTAATGCACCACAGTGCACTTTTCCAACCGCGTCGCAACGATACACACGAGAAATAGCCAGAAAACATAGGAATTTTGGGCGACGGCCGCTCACGCGCCCTTTCACGGGAATTCGACCGCGTAAATCCGTTCCGCCGCATGCCCCACGCGACCACCCCCACCTGTTCACCGGGAAATTAAAAAACAAATTCCCCGCGATATCAAGATTTAACTTGGCTGTCGCTTCCACGCCGCGGGCCCATTATCTCCGGCCCGTAAATCAATTCTCGTCGGTGCCGCGCGACCGTCCGAAAAATCTGCTGCGAAAATATTTGCGAGAATCGCGCCCAACCCTCTTCCTCCGAGGCTTGGCAGCCGCGCGACGCCTAGCCGGGAAATCCCCGTTCGATTGATCGTTACCGCGCCATTCATGACGCTGAAATGTAATTAATTAACTTTCGGGCCTGCCGGCTGTGCCCGATAAATCGTCCGTTTCACTTTATTTCGTGCCTCGACCTTTACCCTTGTTCAAACATTTTTCGCGCGTCGTTTAACCCTCTGTACGCTAGAAACGCCACTCAGTCGGCGATTGATCTCGCACGGAATTGTGAAGTTTGATATTTCATATTAAATTTTGTTTAATGGATCCGAAGGAAAGATAAATTGTGTTTCAGAAATCACATTTGTTCTTTATTAACCCTTCGCGGACGAAGATTCTCTGAAATGTACAAAACCTTCAATAGACGAAGCTAAATTGTATTATCGATTGCTTAATTACTAGAACAGGAGACTAAGTGCTGGTCTCTTGCTGTTCGAGTAATTAAATCATTTGTTTGCGATTTAATCGTTCAAGTACGTGCGATTTCTCGCTAAGTCGATTTCAGAAAATGTCTGAGTGAATTATGTTAATCGAAATCCCATGTACTCTTAGTTTCTATAGACAAATTTCAAAAAGTCAACTTCACTGCTTCGTAGTTATAATGTTAATATATAACTGCATTTATTGTTTTACTCAATCTAAATACAATGAAATCAAACTCTCATCTAACAGTATTTTCATGGACAAAGATACGTAAAACGTTAAATACCAAGCTTAAATAATAAAATTCCAGGTTCCCGCTGATCTTGGTACAAAAGTACCTTATTTGTTAACGATCGATCGTTAAATTGGCTTGTTTCAAATGTGACACAGAATTCCGAGCAATCTTAAAAACGATGTATAATCGTTAAGAGTAGAAGCGAATTTTTACTCGCGACGGCGAAGGAACGCAGAAGCCAGTCGAAATGACCCACGCGTAAATTCTATCGGCTACGGTATAAATTTCAATTGGATGCGCGAGTTGCAATTCGTCGTTTAACGAGACCTGTGAATAGTTTCGCGTTAGGCAACGAGCGAACAATAGCAGCGATCAACGGAATCGCATTCAGAGTTGATAAGGAAAAATTTATTCGACGATCGCCCGGAATTATTCTCGGTAATAGCCGTATGAATAAATAGTAATGAATTATTGAAACAAATTCCGCGAGCTGCGTAGGAGAAGTTTCTCGCGTGAACGTTCAGCGATCATTTTTATCCGAGATTTTCGCGGCTTTCTGTGCTCCAGGAAACGGGACGGAATTACATTCGCGCAGTTTCGATTAAAAAACGAATGGAATGTCGTAAGCTTCTTTCCCTGTGCGACGATTCGTCTACACGTGCGTTGATTAACCCCATAGAACAATGAGTGAGACTCACGATGAAGGTTTCTAGATTAATTGAACAGAAATCAATGTACATTTCCCACGGATCAAAGCAAAAAACTATTTCTCTGTTACATTTTACACAGGGTGTCTCCTAACATGACCTCAAATAACTCGTAAGATATTCGTTGTACGAAAAAATGTTTCATACACATACAGTACTCTAATCTGTTTTATTACATTACTTTTTTATTGAGATATTAGGGTCATCTTCAGTTTTTTTAAATGGAACGTCTAATATTTTTTTTCGAATTCGAATAAATCATCAAATTCTGCGTAAAAAAATATTGCACGAAGTATGTCCCCTTAGAAACCATGTAACTTTTGTTTGAAACATTTCTTCGTACAACGAATACCTTACGAGTTATTTGAGGTCGTCATGTTAGGAGACTCACCCTGCATATATATATCAATTTATTATCTTCAAATGAAATGTCCACTTTAAGAAGAGTGGAAAATTCTGTTGCATGAAAACGTTACACGAACTTAGTAGCTACAGTAAATACGCCAAGGGATACATTCTAACATCAGTATTTCTATACAAGTACCCGCCACGCAGCGACCTCTACAAAACAAAATGGCGTCCCCTAATGCCAGGAGTCCAACTCGCGTTTTCAGTCTTTCCATTATCAATGTACCATCTTCAAAAATGTACCCAAAAAGAAATGAATACAACCTAACATTCAATCCACAATTATTACATTACTGTATTACAAACACCATTACGAAACCAACAAAAATCCAAGAATCCCCTTGGAAACAAAAAATTCCCATTTCCCAGTTGTCCACATAATTCGTCCGAAATATTTCGGGTACGCGATCGACCCGAAAATTCGATGGCGGGAAAGGGCCTTTATCTCTCGCATAACACGCACAAAATTCTCCGTCGATCGATTAGCGAAAAACAGCCGGATTTCGGCAATAAATAACGAACGGATCCGGTGGATGGGGCGCCGGTGGATCCCGATACTATCGATACACGCCATCGACACTGTGCCGCGATACCAAAAGGATTCACGGCGCAACCCCTATCCATTCAGTCCCTCTACCCTCTCGCCATCCCCTCTCCCTCTCTCTCTCTTTCTCTCTCTCACTCTCTCTCACTCTCTTTTGCCAACCATTAACTCTTTCAGAACGCAACGCCGTATATCATGCTCGCCCGATAAGGGGGTGGTATAATGCGACCTTAACGTGTTGCTCGAGCGCTGATTATCGACCGCGGAACTCACTCCCACTGGACAATTCGCACTTTACCGTGTCGTTTCGCACGCTGCTCGATCGAACTGTTAGCGTGCACGCCGTTTACCCTTGAATTGCTGGGGAACGCCGAGGAAAGCGAGCAAAAGTGTCTCGTGCACTTTTAAAGTGGGGGATTTTTCATTGGAACGATTCGCAGTAGATATTCTACTGTTTTCTTTTGTTAGAGAATCATTGGTAGTGTGGGAAATCAGGTGTTGAGAGGTTAGTCATGTTTAAGCTTTTGAACGCTGAAGACTATAATATTGCACTAGTTTTGATATGAAGTATTTTAATGAATCTTGAGAAACTACCGTAAGGTTATTAGATTTTTCAGATATACAAATTTTGTTGTGCAGGGAAATGAAAGGTGTAAGAAATGTTCTAATATTGTTAATTTTCACTAGGATTATTATAACAATTGGTAGGTTGTTGATAGATCACAAAACTATCTGGAGTGCTAAGGGTTAAATTATTCGAAGTTAACACTGTTGTTACTGAAACTGTTAAAAGATATCTTTTTATATTGTTCGACCTTTCGAATGAACACAATAGTTTTGTTTTAAAAGACGATAGAGCGGTGAGCAGAGTTTACGCAGTCTATCAGTTATAAAGTGTGAAAGGTGTACCATTCTTCTTGTTCAGGGGCCTAGAAAATTGATTTATCGTTGCTTAGATATACAAGATCGACGTTGAAGGATCGATTCTAAGTTATTAAACACGATCTTTACGAGTCGGGATCTAACAAAGCTTCGGTACTAGAACTACCTAGCAGTTAGTTTTAAATATAAAAGACTATAATTCAAATAATACTACAAACTATAACCATAAAAAGACTATAATTCAAATAAGACTACAAACTATAACCATAAAAAGACTATAATTCAAATAAGACTAAAAACTATAACTATAAAAAGACTGTAATTCAAAGAAGAGTACAAACTATAACTATAAAAAGACTGTAATTCAAAGAAGAGTACAAACTATGACCATAAAAAGACTATAATTCAAATAATCCTACAAACTATAACCATAAAAAGACTATAATTCAAACAAGACTACAAACTATAACCATAAAAAGACTATAATTCAAATAATCCTACAAACTATAACCATAAAAAGACTATAATTCAAACAAGACTAAATCTTATTAACCACTTGCGACGGTAAGACGTGCCACGCACATCGAGACGTTTCTGTCGCAAAATTCTCAATTATGTCTTTCACACATTGACAATCTTGTTGCATTACGCCTATTAGATTGTCTTGAAATGTATCACCCTATACAGAACGATTAACAAACAAAATTGGTGTACATATCAGCGTAAAATAGGTGAAAACAAAATTCATCGCGCGAGACATTGCCAAATCTCTGAATTCATTTCTAGCGCAAGTGGTTAATACAATACGAGTATTTCATAGTACTAAACATTACTATTTCCATCGCAATCACCTCCGACTCCAAATACGAGAAACGTTCCTTTCGTAATCCTTCTAACGATGCGTGGATCCAAAGAAACTCCTCTCCTTAGAACGTTCACAAAAGGTTCCTTCGACGCAGTAAAAGGAGAAGCAAAAACGAGAACAGGACACGTGAGAAGTATTCGAATCGCGGTGGAAAAACGAAACTCGGTTACCATTATTGCCAGGGAGTCGATAGTCGCTTGAATTTCCTCGTGCAAGAAAAATTACCGTGTCGCCGATAAGCTGTTTTCGTACGACCTATGAACCATAAGGGCGGCGGAGCGGGCTGAACGCGGAAGTGCCATAACCACTTACATTTGCAAAGATAAGCGCGGCCGCCGCCGATTCGAAATGCTCGTTGCAGCTGCGCGACACTTATGCAGTTCCTCGAACGACGCGTAACACACGGGAACGGCGGATTCTCCGGCGTGTCGGGAAGTACGGGAGCATTTATCGGGGAATAACGAGTGGAAGGGAATTTCAGAGCCGGAGGTTCGCACCGCGATGAACTTTCATTTTCCGGGATAGTCTTGCCGGGTTTAGTAATTGCCGTGTGGAACTTAATATTTGGTTTTTCATTGTCCGCTGATGAAAGTTTGCCTTTGCCCCTTGCACCCGTGATTTCACTGTGGCGTTTGGAATAGTAATATTGGGACTGTTAATGTTGTTAGTAGTGGTATTATTGGTAATGTAATTGGTATCGGTATTATATTGTTAGTATTATGGATAATAATATTGCTATTGATAGCAATATTGTAATAGAAATATTACACCTAATAATACTGCATATTAATATCAATATTATAATATTAATATTAATATCAATATTATAATATTAATATTACACCTAACTATATTGCTATTAACATCAACATTGTATTGTTAATATTACAACCAATAATATTACTATTAATATCAATATTACATAGTCAATATCATAACCAATAATATCACTATTAATATCAATATTATAATATTAAAATTACACCTAATAATATTGCTATTAACATCAATATTGTATTGTTAATATTGCAACCAATAATACTATTATTAATATCAATATTACATAATCAATATCATAACCAATAATATTGCTATTAATATCAATATCATAATATTAATATTATAACCAATAATATTGCTATTAATATCAATATCATAATATTAATATTATAACCAATAATATTGCTATTAATATCAATATTATACTGTTAATATTCCAACCAATAATATTACCATTAATATCAACATTCCACAGTCAATACCATAACAAACACTATCCCCACCATCAATCACCTCCCAACAGTCGAACAATCTCAAACTCCTCTTCCAAACGAAGCACAACCAAGAATCTTCCCAAAAACCGCTGGATCCCGCAATTAGTCAATCCTCTTACTCTCCCCAGAGCAAACACGCTCCAGAGCGATTAATCGAGAAACGAAGTCGAAGAGGAACGCGCAAGAAGCGAGAAACGAGCGTCCGCACGGCGAACCGCATCACGGCCTAACCCCGGGCGTTCATTTAACCCTTAAAAACGTGGCGGGCATCCAATTTCCCGAGGACCCGCCCCGGTAAACACCGCTAATAAACATTCTTCGTTCCTCTTTCTGTTGCAGCTCTATCGGCACACGTACCTGGCCCACTACAGGATCGTGAATCTGGAAACCTTGTAAGTAAACGACTCGCCGTCTCGCTCGAACTTTTCCAGCCCCCGAAAATTCCTCTGTCCTGTAACCGTTCTCCGGCCCGCGGCGCGCGCGCCATTTAGGATAATCGTATCTCAAACTTATTCCGCGGGTCGAGTTTAGATTTGCATTTTAATCTTCGCAGCCACCGCCGGATGGGAACGGGCGGCCGTCCCGCAAATTACGGCCGCCTCCCGCGAATTTCTGTCCCCGTCTTAGCTCGCCGGCGAGCCTCCCCGCGACGCCATTCGCGGGAATTCCATCTCGAGACTTAATTCGCTGTTTTAAGGCTTATAATCGCGATTACCGCGCACTACCGGCTGCAGACGGAATTTGTTCTGCGACCTCCCCTGCCGCCAGGGGATTAGTTCTTTGGCGGAACGTGCAGTTTCGGATTTTGAAGGACTGCTCGAGGAGTTAACGATGACTTCGAAACTGGTAGTTTTCGAGATTTGTTGGTATTAACCCTTAGCACTCCAGGTTTTTTTGTAATCAGCAACTAATTTTTATAGTGTTCATGGGGGAGAATTAGAAATTCTATAATATTTCTTGGATTGTTTATTTTCCTTTTCAGTGGCAAATTTGGATGTGTGGAGGATCTAATAATTTTAGGGTAGTTTCTTTGATTTGAAAATATTTGATATTATAACTGATACGATATTGGAGCCTACAGAGTTCAAAGGGTTAACCCTTCGCTTGGGAGGTGACTCTCAGTCATCAGATTTGACGCAATGGGACTATAAGAGATGATGTTTAATGTTGAAATATTGGAATATAGCTTTATGCCTTGATATAATAATTGTCCTTCGAGGTAGCTTCAAAGAATATTGTTTTTGTCTCGTCAAAAAATTTAAATATTGTGAGAAACTTCCGAGTGCAAAGGGTTAAAGTTTCATTTTACTCAATTTTTATTCTGTTGTCTGTAATAGACCAGTCAAAGGTTAGTTGAAAAATGTTAAATATTTCTAGCAAGAAATTTCCGAGTGCAAAGGGTTAAAGTTTCATTTTACTCAATTTTTATTCTATTGTCGGTAACAAATAAGTCGAAGGTTAATTGAAAAATGTTAAATATTTCTAGTGAGAAACTTCCGAGTGCAAAGGGTTATTGATTCATTTTGCAAATAAAAATCAGTCGGATCGTATATTCTTAATCGAACTTCTATTACTTCCCATACTTTTAATACTAAAACTTGCCCAGTTTTCATTTCGTATTTACGATAAATTCATTATCCCGTATCTTTGATGTATAGAAACAAATCAACTCCATTCAACTTCTAAATCAACATTTCACTGCGATAATTCCCACCCCCTAGAATACCAAAAGCGAAGCAACCGATCCCCAAATTTAGCTACTATCTTAACACGTTGCCTGCCACGAGAATTTTGAGCATTTTATATTAATATTGACACTTTGGTAACAATTAATACTAATCTGATATCACAGTACTAGTTACTTATGTTACTAAATATTTTTATTCGACCCGAATTTTCTTATTGCCATTCTTCTCAAGCGATTTAAACGCTCCGATGGCCATCGTGGCAGTCAACGTGTTAACCGAAGCAGCATTCGCAACAATCCATCGAACCGACGAACTCCGTACTCATTAACATCCAACGTGTTTACAATACGGCCGAGCCGTTTCAAGGCAAGGGTAGAACGGTAGGGTTGAAAGTCGCGGGTAAATCGGGATCGTTGGAAAGTTGGCCGGGGGATGTACAGCTGTCGGCGGAGTTCCGAAAAAGCGCAACAACCAATATTGTTCGAGCAGTTCGAAAATAGTTTCCCCGGCAACTTCGCCGGTCTTTATGGAGCGTATCTGAAACTTCACCCCGTTCAGCGTTATACGATGGCGATGGATGAAAGCCGTCCCTCAAACTCGAAGAGAATAACCGCGCCTCCAGGAAAAACACCGTTCAACGCGGAAACACGTGATGCTCCGGCTGAGTTATTCTTTAATGACTTTCAGCGAACGACGCCGGAGTAAAACGGGCCGGAACGACCGGGGGTGGTTTGAAGCGCGCGAACAGCGGCCTGCCCGAAGAAAATTTAAATTCCTCGCGCGCCTCCGCGAACGCGAGAGCCCCTCAAATATTTGAATAAACTGTCTTGTTTCGGGTAAACACATTTTTTCTTCGAAGTTCTTTGAAGTCCCGCAAGGTTCCTATGCACAGGCTGTTCACTTTATTACTTTCGGGCAAGAACAAGAACGTAAAAATTAACGGACGCCGGCGGAGGGTTTTTATTGTTTACCGTGAAAGACGGGATTGCTTCCTTTCAGCCGTGGAGAGGCGATTTAAAGGATCCTTTTGTCGTTTCGTTCGGCATAAATGGCGAGTAGCAATGCTGCACCGTGTTCCGCAGTGATCCCTGCGTTTACTGTTTGGAAAAATCTTTCGGTGCACTGTGACTCGCCGGGATACTAAATATTATACAAGTTAATACAACTTCTATCATTAAAGTTTGCAACGGTCTTTATTGCACTGTTTGCGAGCTAGAATATCGAGTTCCGCGAGAGTTGTCGCAGATTTCAGCGTTCGTTTGATGTACTTGGTAATAAGAATAGTTTCCTTATATTTGGAGTTGTAGGAGTTTGTTATTAATTATAGTGTTCACCTCTAAGAAAACTGTAAATTTACTCTGATTCTAATTATGAAGGCAGATTGATAGATTTAAACGTTCGTTTTTTGGATGAAACTCGATAACTTAATAGTAGAAGTACCGAGTAGTCGAGTTGACTTAACATTTCTCTGTGGAAACCTTAAGTGTGCATCTATCGAAACTTCGATCACTCACGACTTAGATCCTTCTCTAAGAAATCCCTAAAGAAATTGTTTTAATAATACGCAAACTAAGTTGTGAGTTATATTATATGAAATAATAGATCCTTCTGTAAGAAATCTGTAAAGAAATTGTTTCAATGATACGCAAACTATTATCTTTTCAATAATTGTGAAAGGAGAATTTAGGAATCGGCTATTTTGAGCCATCTGGAAGTTCTAGTATTAAAAGTATGAGTGATGCAAGCAAATGCTTCAGACAAAAGTTGTAAAGTACAGAGCTAATCATGTGGTGGTCATATTTCTTTTACATTACGTGAATATTACAAAGCTTTTTTAATGACAATAGATATTTTGCGTGTCGATTGCAACGTTATATGAATTAAGAAACGGAAACGATTTACAGAAAATGTTGATTTTTCAAGTGAAAATCATTTTGTATAGCAGAGACTACTTAGCAACATTGGTAACCTTCAATCTCCGTTATGCGAATCGTCGAATTTTGGGGTTTTGTAACTCGTAAATAGAAAACCGGAATTTACCTGCAAATTCTTATGTTTCCAATTAAAAGTCATTTTGTACATCAGATTACTTAGCAACAATGGTAACCTTCAATCTCCATTACCCGAACAGTTGAATGTCATCCAGAGTGCGCCGTCCGCGACGAAAATCTTCCGGGATAGCGCAGCGAAGCACCCTCAGTGTAATCTTCTTAAACCCGTAGGCAACGGTGAAGCTTGCCGCTGCGCCGTATCGCGGAACATAATTAGTCATCTATTATTTAACGGCCGCTACATAATTCATCGGGATTTTCGCAACATCATTTCACTCTCGGAAAGTTGCCGGCCGCCTCCTTAACCCCCCCCCCCCCTCCCTCGACGGTGTTTAAGAAAAAAATGTTACGCGGCCAGTATTTTTTTCCAGCGAACTTTCGTGCCTCTCGACGACTCGAGAGCGGGAAGCTTTAAAACCCTGAAAGGCTCGGAGCGGTCGGGCATAAAAGAAAACTTGTGCCCCGGACCGTTTTTGTTCCGCGAGGAAGAGTTGGGGGAAACGATTCCGCTGGTTCGCCGGTCGCTGGCCTCGCGAGATTCTTTATCATACACTGGCCGGGTCAACAAACGATTCCAATTAGCGATCGGGAACAAAGAGGGACGAGACGAAACGGAGGGAGGAGAGCGGAGGCTGTCTTGGACGGTCGGGCGCAATTGCGGCGAAATTGCTGCGACTGAAGTGGCCGGAATTACAGAGGCAAAGAATGTCTGGCCTCCATGTATTATCGAGTTGCAATTGCGAGGGCAACCGGCCGACACCCGAGTACACACGCGTTTAACGCATTGCGTACCGATTACTTTTCAGAAAACCGAATTGGTCGGATGGAAATTTTCAGTGAGATCAACTTATATTGCTATACATACAAAAACTCATATATCATACTGTTTTGTAATGCATTTTAAATAGATAATCAATTCCTATCAAATTTTATATTTTTTTCAATGCTGTGGTAATTAGCAAAATTGCATAGCTAAGTGTCTTTATATGAAAACGAGATATATATATGTATACCACACCTCTGTATGGCAAGGTTTGACGCTGCTGCGTATCATAAATGTAGCACTGCGATTTGAGATTGATAGGATTTCCCACTGCGCAATTAGATTAGATTATAATGTGCATAGCTATTGACAGAGAAAGACTTGTGTCGCTATGGTGGTGTACTGTTTAAAAAAATGATATACACGAAAGCCATTATAGTAGCGTATAGTAGCTAGAAGGTTAATATTAGGCCGTGAGAGTCATCTCTGAAGATGTATCTGTTGGCTAACGCTTTCACCCGCCGGGGAAATAGGTTCGCGGAAGATCGAAATTCTGAAGATGACAGCGGCAGCTGGCTGTGCAATGGCTGTTCGAGTTGTTCCGAACGTTGCGATCTCTGGGATAGAGATTTTTTGGGAGTAGAATAAGACTAGTTAGGAAATGTTTTGAATATGTTGAATTTTTGGCAGGTTTTTGGTGTTTAACACTATTTCTACCGAAGGTGTCAAAAGACACTTTCTGAAATTTTGGCTTACAATTCTTTTCTTAGTTTAACTATTTTTCCCCAATTGTATTTTGGACATTTCCTGCAGTTAATGTTATAATCGTTATTGGTAAAGTCGAAGGTCAGTTCAGAATATACGACTAAGGTTGGAAAATAGTTTTAAGTCGAACATTCGACAGGTGTCTGTCGATACCTCGGTAGAAATAGTGTTACGGTATTTCCAATGGGAAATAAGTTTGTTTGATATGTGAAGATACTAGTGACCATGGGATTGTGTATTGAATGAGGTTTTTGTTTAAGGTATTTCCAATGGGAAATAAGTTTGTTTGATATGTGAAGATACTAGTGATTATGGGATTGAGTATTGAATGAGATTTTTGTTTAAGGTATTTCCAATGGGAAATAAGTTTGTTTGATGTGTAAAGATACTAGTGATTATGGGATTAAGTATTGAATAGTTAGCAGTGGGAGTGAATGAAAGATAGAGCGCTGAACGTTCGAAGTAGAAGATGAGATAAACAAGAACAGATGAGATAAGTGAAATGGGTAACTGACTATATTACCGATAGAATTGGTATAGTTGACAGTAGACAGTCCAAGGTACCAATTTCCTTATGAAGCATCGGTTCGAAGCAGTTATAACTAAATTAATCCAATAACAGACAGTTTAAGGTCGTAATAGAGTTGCAGTGTATTGAATAATTAAGAATATAATCGAATGAGCGGCTAAAAGTCCAAGGTACCAATCCGATGTAGAAGCGTCGAGACGAATATACCTAAACGACTACTATAATGAAATTAATTCTTGCCTCACTACCTATTGAATAATTAAGAATATAATCGAATGAACGGCTAAAACGTCCAAGGTACCAATCCGATGGAGAAGCGTCGGCCCGAGACGAGTACACTAAAACGCCTCCACAACGGAGGAGTAGCGGAGGAGTGTTGGCGAAATGGCTTGATAAGTTGAAGAAGAAAAACGCGGTGGGCAGCGCCGCAAGAGCGTGTGCGCATGAATGACTCCGGTGACGTGACCGGCACAATGAACGAAGCGACGTCGGCGCGAAAGGGACGACGACGGCTGCCTAAAACGTTACCATTTCTGCCGTTGACGTTCTCCTTGGCTCTGGGAGGCGCGCCGACTGCCAACGGCGGGGGACAAAAATTGTCAACGTCGGGCGACGAATTTTTCGTCCGCGTCACGGCCGATATGAATTCCGGATTTCAATTTGTCAATAACATCTTTCCCCGTTGTTTCGCTTTTGATATTTCTGCTCCCCCACCGCTGGACAGCTGGAATATACAGGGTGGCTTCGATTCCTTTTCACCGACTATTAATTCTTTGCCTTTTCCTTCCGAACGATTACAATTTTAAATCTAAATTCCTCTGTTTTGTCCTGAAACTTTCCTGTGTTGCTTGGCATTCGAATTTTCTCGAATTTTCTTGAATTTTCATTTCTTGAATTCCTTCTGTAAATACATTGTAAACGAATATTGTGGGAAACTATGGGAATAAATTCTTGATACGTGAAAGAATGAATAAAATTTTATTCAAAACGAAATTAGATAGAATGAAATTTTCTGCTTGACGACGTCCTTGACGTAATCGAGTTCGAAGGTTTGGCACATAGGTCTGCAAAGAGTGGGATTTCATGGTCAGACGAGCTCGAAGATTGGGTAACAGTAACGCGTGATTATCTTGGGAACGAAGTGTCACGCGTGAAAATTTTATTCCATGTTTCCTGATTGTTTTGCTCGCGCGGGATCATCTTGTTCCCGCGTTGCCGTGATTTTAGGGGGCGCAGTGTGCGCGACGGCCATTAGAATACGAATGAAATGTCATTTCTGCTGACGCAGCGTCTGGAAAAGCCTGGAAGCGGTTTTCATGCACTCGCGAAGCATCAAAGTGAAGATTAACCGATTTTACTCCGCATTTTATATTCCGCCTAACCAACAGGACCTGTTTTTCTTTGATTCCGCGCCACGGAAACGCGCCACGACTATTTGTGCTCCTGAAAACGTGGATTAGCTGATGGCCTCGCCGTGGATGTGGATTAAACGGAATGCGAAGTAATTGTTGTGAAATTTTTTATGCTTTAAGTTTCTATTGTCTCGCTCCTTTTTCAGGGAGAGATAATGGAGGGATTAAACGTTTTACCGTGCTTCGTCGATCGTTAATTTAATCTTACCTCGAGCCGCGAACGTTGGAGTGAAAATGGCACATTTTCGATTGAAATCTTGAAATGCATGTGCTATAGATTGTTCTTTGTCGCTGGCGCGGCGAAAGGGAATCTTTTGTAGTCTACGATTTAGTTTCACTGTACATTATTCGAAGAAGCGAGACAATATTTTTTGACATTTTCCATTTTTCCCATATTTTCCGTACCTTTTATATTTTTTATATATTTTCCATAGCTTTCATATTTTATATGTTTTCCATATGTTCCATACCTTTTATATTTTCTATATTTTCCATACCTTTTGTATCTTATACATTTTCCACGGACATTCTCTACAGATTTCTTTCAAGAACTTTCGGCAATTGCACAGTTTCAAAATTTTAACGGAAGAACACGAGAATCCAACTTTAAGAAATGGTAACTCAGCACTGAACCCCTCTATCTCATTCAAAAAGTGTCATTTTCATTCAACGCCGTTCAACGCCGTTCAACATTCGAAATAATACAAAAAATAACACGAGAATCCAACTTTAAGAAATGGTAACTCATCACCAAACCTCTCCATCCCGCTGGAAACGTGTCGGTTTCGTTCGACGACGAGTCAACGTTCGAAGCATAAAAAACAAATGACACAATAATTCAACGACCTCGAAAACGTTAGCTTTCGACACGGACGATTCGCGCTTCCGCCGGCAATTACGGCTGTCCCGGCGTATGGGGAATGCCGTCCGAGCGAGTAACTAAATTGCAAAGTTTCCAGTCGCGTTATATTCGACCGGTCGGCACGGGAAAGCGCGGCTTTTGTCGCCGCGGAACCGGCTCGAGTTAATCCGGCGAATCCTCGCGAACGAACGATAAACGTAAAATAAACCGCGCACGCACACGGCCCTCATTGGCGCGGAACACCCGAGATTCAATCAAAATATCCGCGCGACCCCTAATTTCCGTTTAATTGGATCCGAGCGTAAACCACGCGACGAACTATTATTTAAACGTTATCTCCCTAATTCGTTTCACCTCGCGAACTTCTTTCACGACTGCTGACGCGATTTGTGTCTGTGGAAGTCTTCGTTGCATCGAACGTTTCATCAATCCTTAGCACTCCAAATGGTTTTGTAATTTATCAGCAACTGCGACTAATTTTTATGGTATGAAAATGAAAAATGAAAAATGCTGTAACATTCCTTCGATCTTTTATTTTCCTTTTCAATACAAAATTTGGATCTGTGGAAAATCAAATAATTTTAGGGCAGTTTCTTTGATTCGTTAAAATATTTGATATAACTGGTGTACAGTACAGAGCTAAACATGTGGTGGTTATATTTCTTTTATTTTATGTGAATGTTATAAAGCTTTTTCAATGACAATAGATATTTTGCGATTGCAACGTTATATAAATTAAAAAACGGAATTGATTTGCGGAAAATGTTGATTTTTCAAGTGAAAATCATTTTGTGTAGCAGAGACTACTTAGCAACATTGGTAACCTTCAATCTCCGTTATGCGAACAGTCGAATTTTTCAGTTTTGTCCACAAGCGGCGGCGCTGTGCGACGGAAAGGAATTCGTCCGTTTCCGGTCCGGCCGTGTGTTTCAATCAGGCCTCTCTGTGCTCCGGATCAAGTCGTTTAAACGAATTTGATTACGATCGATAGGTAGCCGGCGGGAACGTACGCACGGAATTCTATCAATTTTTATTCCGCACGGTCGAGCCCTTCGTCCCTTCGCTTCTCCTGTATTCCGTTTACGGACGTCCGGGAATTCGAAGCCGAAACGGCCGCGAAATAACGATGCCGCGGCTGGAAATCGCGTATGCTAGTCACTCGAACCTTTTATAATAAGCTGGAATTTCTCGGGGAATTTTCTATTAAGTTTTCGACGGGGTTATTGAAGATTTAGAGGTTTTCAGGGCTCGAAGGATCGAGGTTGTTTTACCTTAAGATTTTCTTATTCGGGAATGAGGTGAATGCTTTTTCATCTTCTTTTTGGGAAAGAACGACAGTTTTCTGTTTTTTAGTTGAATATTTTGTGTTTTTATTGTGCTATTTTCTATTTAGGATAGATCAATGGTTTCTAGTATTTACTAGAGAACAGTGTCTTTGTATTTTTATTTAGAGGAGATCAATATCTTTTTTCAATATTTCTTTTTTATTACTCAACAAATATAAATATTACTCAATTATTACGAATATAAATGAAACATTATCCTTCTGTTATCAATTATGATAATTCGAAGCAGAGATAGACAAAGAATATACCTAAAATTTGTCTCTTCAATAAATTATTAACGGCAAAGTAGTTGTGTCATAGTTGAAAAATGAATCATAGGACAAGCGATTAACTCCAAAAGTGTCTATTAGAATTCATTGAAATTCGAAACTAGCATTAAATTATAAACCACGAAGATCACATTGAAACAAGCAACAATTGCCAGAAATTCGTGTGTCGGAAGATAGATCCCGAATTTCACAGGTAGACTCCACTTTGTTCAGTTCACGCGGATAAATTACAGTTTCAAAGTATTTAGCCCCAGTCGGAAGAATACACGGTGTTTATATGTAATTGCATTGTCCTTTGTCTCTAGTATTAAAGCAGAGAAGATAAAGCGCGGCTCGGACGAGGGAAAAAGTGTGAGTTACATTCGGATCGTTATCTCCGTTGACGTTAATATCGTTATCTCCGCGTAAAAAATGGATCCGCGGGAAAATTCAGTTGGTTTAAAACCGAGGATCGCTTTCGGTGCAGTGATTCTCGGGTCAGGTGGCTCTCGGTCTCTTCTTATCGGCACGAGGCATCGTTTCCCTCGTTCCTCGGGTAGATCCTTCCTTTTAAAGTTCAGCTGGGACGATGCTAGATCAATCGGTCATCCCGCGCAACGTCGGAAGCCATTTTTTATCTTTGAAGAGGCATCTGCTTTTTGAATAAAGTTTGAATAACTTGTCCAATAGATTCTCCTGGCTTTATCATTTTCATTCTTTTTACTCGGGACGTTTGACATTTGTAAAAATGTAAAACTTCCATTCAATTCTTTTCTATATTACGCGATTCAACGATTCGCGTTACGAGCAATTAAAAAGAAGTAATATTAAATGCAGGTAGATATTTTATTCATTACTTTTATGGGTAGTTTAATAGAAATAAATTCAATGTCTAAATTTGAAAATCAATTACTTGGTGACCGAGTCGCTTAGAAGATAATGGGTTGAGTCGGTTTTTCAGTATTTTCTGATTTTAAACGATTTTAATGGAATAAATAATATTCTGCTTGGTTGTTGAAGGATTTAATCGTTTTTCCGTTTTTCCTAGATTAGAAAGCTCTTTTTATAGCTTCTGAATGTCTTGTACTATTATTTCAGAAGCCAAAACATGAATTTTCTCGATTTTGCTTTTTGTAGTAACCGTACTGGCTTCTGGGAGACTTAACTCATTATTAAACTATATATCATTACTATAAAGTAAGGAACAAACGACATATGATGAACATCAAAATATATTAGCCACTGTACAATAATAATTCGAATATCCACAAATTCTACAGTATTCACAATATTCACAATATCCTACAATATTCACAATATTTACAATATTCAAAATATCGTACAATATTCACAATATTAACAACATTCACAATATCCAAAAACTATTCCAAACAGCACCCCCGAACAATACCCGAAGAACCACATCAACCCAATCCAAACCAGTCCAACCATCACACCGCACCTACACTCCAACACTCCCTCAAGCACAATTCCCCATACCGTGAGAAGTCTTTCCAGTTAAAAGGCGCCGACCGTCCCGCGGCGCGCGTTGCCTTATCAATTAAGAGCAATAAATCGCGGCGGTCGGTATTCTCCTCGCGCCTGGAATCGAAGATCGATACGCGGCGCGCGGAACGCGTGTCCGTGCACTTTGTAGCGAAACGGACGAGTCCCGGCCATAAACCCGGTCTGTACGCTACATGAATACCCCGCGTCTTTATTTATGGGTTTTCACGAGGAAGTTCCTTTTGAGCGGAGGAGCCGCTGCCCGAGACGGAGCCCTGGCATCACGACAGCGAGCCCTAGCCGCGGAACTCTTTCCCATCGATTTTTACAATCTCACCCCTCCCAATCCTCCTCCTCCTTCTCTTTTTCCTCCTCTTCTTCTTCTCCTTCTTCTTCGCCGTTCTCCCGACGCGGTACATTTTATAAATTCCATAAAATCCCTCGGTCGCGCGATACTCGCCGTTCCTTTTATCCCGGCGCGCGTTTCCTCTTCCTGCGACCCCCCGTTTTACGACGATTTTTTTCCCCCTCCCGCCCCCTTTTCAACGTTGATACTGGTTGAGCCTCGTTACCAGGAATTCCGGCGCGCCCACCGAATCGTCCGGGAATTATTTTCTGCCGCGGTCCCGCGGAGTGCACGCTGCGTCGGCCGGTCATCCATCTTTATTGCGATTGTTCCGGCACGGTTTATTTGGACGCGACACAGCCGTCGGTGCGAGTAGATTCAGAGTATCGACAATTATGCTCGCTCGTGTCTAACGTAATATAAGCAAATTTGGGAGGCGTTTTATTGATACCTGCAGTTTACCATCTGGTGTTGTAACTGACCAGCAGTTGACATATCATAGAAAACGGCAGCTCAGCCAGTTGAACACCGAGCGCGCAGCTACTGGTACCCTTGCAGGTCGGAAGGGACGACGTACCCCCTACCTCCACCACAAGTAATGTAGGGGTTATCCTGGGAGAGTCCTCAAGGTGGTGGGATATTCCATTACAAGTCCCAAGATCTTTACAGATCACCAAACGCTCGCTCTCCGCTATCTTGCATAAAATGTCTCTCGCGCACGCATTCCCACTCGCTTTTAACACACACCCCCATTCGCTCTGTCTTCCCCACCCTTGCACCCTTCTCACTCGCATCTTCCGTCCATAGTCAAAACTCACGCAGTCACGTACACGCTTTTGTCACGGTTCAGTCGCTCGGTTCCAGACACTCTTCCTCGCATTCTTTCAGCCACTCAAGATTTTCTAAACGCAGTCACACTATTTTCCAAACATCCCGGCGCCGGTCCGTCGCAATACGACCTGGTTGCCCTTACGCACGCACAAACAACGAACCATTCATCCCACAGTAATGTGGGCGAAGGCTAAGAAACTGTCATCGGCAACATCCTGATCGTTCGGCTTTCCGATTTGATACTAAGGACACCGTCCTACACCACTATTTTTATATATATAGAGTTACAGATTCACGATAAAGGCAGACAGACATGTAGTCAACATAAGGTAACCCCTTGCGGTCGAAAATTCTTTGAAATATACAAGACCTTCAGCAAATAAAGCTGAATTCTATATGAAATGCATAATTAATATAAGAAAAGGAAAGTATGCGATGATCTCTCGCTGTTCGAGTAACTAAATAATTTGTCTGCAACTTAGTCTTCCAAATACGAAAATTTCATCTCGCCGAAATGTTGACAGTCGTCCGCAAAGGGTTAATTACAAATCACGCTGTACTCACTGGACAAACACACACGTCAACCTTGTACACAGATACATACTCCTCTCACTCATTATCAATCGACAAATACAGTCCACTTTCAACAGAGAAAGGGAGGAGGCCTTTTTTCATCCTAACTATTTCACACAAAGTTAATTCGGCGTGTGAAAGTGTTAAGTTAGAAATTTCGATTTGATTGACGTTTAAAAGTATATCAATATAATCACCGACGCTCGCGTTTCTAGTAGCTGAAATTTCATTGGCGTGCAATATGATAACACATCGCGTACCGACTAATTTTCAGAAAACTGGAATTTTCAATTTTCAATGTGATCAACTTATATGACTATACATATAAAAATTCAGATATCATATTATTATGTAATATATTTTAAATAGACAATAAGTTGGAATCAAACTTAATATTTTTTTAAATGCTGTGGTAAATAGCAAAGTTGCATAGCTAAGTGTCTTCATAAAAAAAACGAGATTTCTCGTTACCAGCACGCAATGAGTTAAGATTGATAATAATTACAGAGTAGTTTAAATATTCTCTAACAAGACAAGTTCAGTGAAGGTTGCATTGGAGATAGTCTCGTTGCAAAAGTTTCAATGTAAGTACAGCAAGATCGACGGAATGAAATTGTACTGTCCAGAACGTTAGCTCGCAGTAGAATCGTCGGGCAATAGTCAGACACGCCGGCCATTGGCACTCGAGCGCGAGCGTCCTCGAGAAATACACAAATTCCATTTCCACGGAAACGGCGGTTCCCGCAAAAAGATTCCACTGGACACTTTTTATTTTCTCATCATCCCTTGCTCAGTTGCACCAGCCAGGCTGACCGCCCTCCCCTAATAACAACAAATTTAGTAGAAACTTCTTTTGCCCGCTCCTCCTCCATGGTGACTAGACTCGCTTTACTCGGAGGTGAATTAAAAACAGCGTTCTGTTTTTTTCAACGGTGTCCACGCGTCCCTACCGCTTTTTACTACGTTCGCTTCATTATAGGACATTGTGCATTTTACAGTTCCAATTTGCTATCCTGTTTTTGCGGACTGCGTTACACGGGACTCTGTGTGTCAAGTTTAAAAGGCGTCGTTACTGCAACGGTAAAAAGATTTGAGTCGGAGAGAATATAATTAGAAGCAGAGGGACAAATGATAGTTAGTAACTGACGAGTAATTGAATCAGTAACTAAATGCGACAGATAATAATTAGTTACTGACGAATAATTGAATCAGTAACTAAATGCGACAGATAATAATTAGTAACTAACGAGTAATTGAATCAGTAACTAAATGAATCATAAATAACCGAATGAATCAAATTAACTAATAAAAATAATAAGAAACTTTCTAAGGAAAGAGTCACTTAACGCTAAAACTACCGAGTTAAATTAACTTTTTAAAATTCCTCTATAGAAACTTCAAGAGTGCATCTTTCGATTTAATTGATTCGTAATCCAGTTTCCGTGTTGCTAAATCAATCTCTAGTAATTCCTCAGAGCAATGGCTGTTCTCTTTTTAACCTTGATCGTACCACGTGTTTTTAAAGCGAATCACACCACGATGTGTCTCAGCACTTATGAGAATAAAAGGAATGATTAAACTGTTATTGCTCTTGTTTATACGACCAAATTTTCAAAGCCCAAAACTGTTGGAAATGTAGTATGAAGTAATAAAAAAATTTGAGTAAAAAGTTCAAATGTCACTCAAAGTTACATCGTGGTCCGATTAAGCTTAATAATTAATAACGAAAAAAATCAGAAATGAATCATTCCGACCCGCAGGTTTACTATCAAAGTTCCAAAACTAGAAGCATTTCGATGCAGAAGTAAACGCTCGGAGCCTACATTTCATCGGCAACAGCGCTATCTGCGCGGCCCTTTGAATAAGTTGCTCGAAACTTAAGATCATTTTTCACTTAAATGGAATTAGCATTTCAAAAATATTCCAACAATTCTTCGGGTTTATCTACTCGAAGCGAAGGAGGCCGGGAAAGGGTGGAAGGTAGGGAGGAAGGAGTGGAAACAGGAGAATCTTAAGTAGCCAGCCGGAGCAGGCGGCTCTCGTAAATTCCTTAAGCCGCCATTTAGTTTCAGGGGAAATTTAACAACGGTACACGCGTATATCTGCTTGGCATGCGGATTCAATTCTAAAAGGGAAATAATGTAACGCACCGAGCCCCGTTCTTTATTACTTAGCCTTTCAGCCGTGCCAACTGGATGCATACACATTCGGCATGGGCCGCGCTGCGGCCGCGGCGCAGTCACTTTTAAACGCCATTAGCGAATTCCGGCGATACCTTTACGGCCCTCATAAATATAAAAAGGGTCCTCGATCACAACTGGTGTACCGGCGAGCGCCGCGGCGTCGCCGAAAAATTATGCGCCCATTTAAATGAATTCTCCGCGAGTTATTTTCATTACCTCCGCCGTTGCCGAGTAGCTACCGCGGAGTACCGGAGGCTTCGGCCGCCCGGATTCAATTCGCCGCGTTCAATGTCAATTCGAGGGCCGCGTAAAACCAGAAACCTGCGGCGAGCTCCGAGCGAATCCTTTAACAACGCCTCGTAAAACGATCTGCCCTCGTAAAAAGGGAAAGAATCCATTTACATTTTTTCCTGCGGAACTATGCCACGCGGGGCTAGGGTATAGGGTATCGGTTCGAAGGGTTCTATGGAGTTTCGCTGGGAGTTGTTGCGGAATTGAGTAGGTGCGATCGAAGGAGTAGAGGATGTAGGCTTCGCTCGGATGTCGTGGAAGTTTGTGGATATGCTAATAATAATTTGTAACTGTAGTACCGTAGTATTACGAATAACACAGAAAACTTTCCAAATAATCATTCAATCGAATAAATCATAGTAACTCGGTTTGGTTCGTGTCACCAGTAACCCCCATGCCATCCAACGTTAAATTAGTTTCGAACGATATCGTCTATATCTCGTCAACATTCAATATTTCTAAAAAGCTTTCGAGTGCATACTATTAACACATTGCGTACTGGTAACGAGAAATCTCGTTTTTATATGAAGATATAAGAATTTTCATATCAAAGAGTTAATAATCCTTGCTTTGCACCTTTGCTGTAGAGAGGATACGTGATACATAAAACCCTGTTTTTCGTGGCAGTCAACGTGTTAATCAATAACTAATAATTTTAAGATAATAAGTAACTTTCTAAGGAAAGAGATACTTAGCGCTAAAACTAACGAGCAGCTGATTTGACTTTTTTGACGTCGTTAAGATTCACTGTTTTGAGCATGGACACTTGGGTAGCGGATAGGCTAGGCTTAATTTGAATCCCGTGAGATCTTAGGTCTGATGTGGATTTGATAGAAGTCTAGTTGGTAGATAGTGTAGACTTCATTGGACGAATGGCTTCAATCACTTATTCCTATGTTTTTTTAAATAAAACATATTCAAATTCCATTAACCCTTTGCGGACGAATGTCGACATATCGGCGAGATGAAATATTCATATTTGGAAAACCAAGTCTCAGACAAGTGATTTAATTACTCGAACAGTTACAGATCAGCATGTAGTTTCTTTTTTTTTATTGATTAAGCGATTGATAAATAAGTTAGCTTCGTCTATTGAAGGTTTTACACGTTTCTAAACACCTTCGTCCGCAAAGGGTTAATACCACAGAAAGAAGTCATAGGGCAAGAGGTGAATCTATCAAACCTAATTCTAAGCATTCCAATTGAGACTTAACCCGTAGCCACCTAAATTCCACCAACACCTAAACCAGATAATCCACATTCATCATAGATTCAAATGAAACGATAGAAATTTTAACAATCTCTACAATTCCACTTCCTACTTCACTACCGTGTATTATTCCTAAAACCTCCAACAGTCCTCGCACGGGGATGGAAGATAAATACAGGAAAATGCATAATTAAATTGAATAATCCCGACGAAGAGTTAATATGTTAAGAAAACACTGCCAGTTTCTGTCCAAGTCCTCGAAGCAGCTAGAACTCGAATGACAATCTAACCGAAAGCAGTATGGCAAAGGTGGACCCGGTTCAGGGAAGCTATCGGTCTTCCTGATCCAAATAAATATTAATCAAGCGGCTAGCCAATAGATCGGACACTAGAAATCCTAGCCGGCTGCCTGCCTCTCGCTTCCTGTTCCTGTTCCCCGGGGATCGTTTCCTGTAACGCGGCAATCTCAACGGACATAGTGCTTTGGTTTACGTCCGAGCTGCTTTTACTGCTCCTAAAATAAGGATCCACGGGATCCTGGCGAAAGCATATATGCATTCGTGGTAATCGCGGCATCGAGAGAGCACCGACGCGTTGCGGCCCGGGGTTTACGCGGTCCGTTCCGCCTTTGTTCGTATCGCGGCACCGCTTCTTCGGGCAATTCTGATAGAATGGATCGAATAGCTGCTTGTTACCGCTGCCCTGGAACCAGCCACTCGTACGGGGTGTCCCTGAGTTTAGTATTTCGATCTTACCAGCGCGGCCCGCAGGCTCTGTCGATTTATCTTCTCCGCGGCAGTCCACTTTTCGAAGCTTACTCTGCAGGAAGTATGCAGGTTCGAGTGAACTGTGTACGTGAAGGACTTTGTAACTGTAGATTTGTGATATTCTTTATTTAACTTTGGATTTAATAGTGAAAATTTGAAATTTTTATGGTTTGAGTGGAATATGTAGTACTTCCAATTTTTATAGTTTAGATTTGACAGTTGAATTTAAAAATTTTTGTGTTTTGAGTGGAATATTTAATACTTTAAATTTGTATAGTTTAGAATTGACAGTTGAAATTAAAAATTTTTGTGTTTTGAGTGGAATATTTAATACTTCAAATTTTTATATTTTAGATCTAACGTTTAATATTTCAAATTTTTGTATTTTAGATTTGACAGTCAATATTTCAAATCTTTATATCTCGAATGGAATGTTCAATATTTCAAATTTTTATATTTTACATTTAACGTTTAATATTTCAAGTTTTTGTATTTTAGATTTGACAGTCAATATTTCAAATCTTTATATCTCGAATGGAATGTTCAATATTTCAAATTTTTATATTTTACATTTAACGTTTAATATTTCAAGTTTTTGTATTTTAGATTTGACAGTCAATATTTCAAATCTTTATATCTCGAATGGAATATTCAATACTTCAAACTTTTATATTTTTGATTTGACAGTCAATATCTCAAATCTTTATATCTCGAATGGAATATTAAATACTTCAAATCTCAATATTTCAGATTTAACATTTAATATTTCAAATTTTCAAATTTTCAAATTCCAAGTTGCTACCTCAACCACAAGTTTCACATTTACAACACATAAACTTCATCCCAAATCCCAAGTTCTACCTCAACAAAGTGCCGGCAGACTGGCAACCGCATAAAATTTTCGTCTCACTTTCATCCTCAGACCGCGTTGCCAAAGTTTCACCCGAAAACTCGAAGACACCCTGTATCCGACGTTTTATCGTCCGAGGTTACAGAATTCCGAACGGTACTAAGGAACCACCGAACCTTGTCCTCTTTCTCTTCCCCCCGCTTCCCCGCGGAAATGTCTAGCGACCGCATTCCGCAATCCGTTCGGTCTCCATTGCCTCATCCCCGATCCTCTTCCTGCCGGACAGTTCACCGCTTTCGCTAATATCGCGCGGACGACAGGAATACGCAGCACTCCCGCGAACAACGTTGAAACCAGGTCTCGGTTTAGGAAACGTTTCATAGTGGATTGGCTCGGGCCATCGAAGGAACTTGTTCAATTTTGCGGACGAGCCCGGCTGACAGGACACCGCCGTCGCGTCGGTGCGTTGAACCGCGCTGGTTTTTCCGTGTTGGCCCGCCCGTGGCGGGAAATGGATTTAAAAGGGACTCCGCAGTGGTCCACGGTTGTTAGGGGGCTGAGTGATTTCGTTGAAATGCGGTTTACTGATTCCAGTGGCTGAGAATAGTTTGAATAATTCGATTCCGGGTTTTTTGCCATTTCATCCGGTGACTCTTTTGTGCGTGGGGATGTTCGGAGTGGAGGGAATAGCTTGTACCCTTTTGTTCCTGGCTTTATGTAAGTGTAAGCGGAAGTTCGGAAGGGTTAGGATGATTTTTCTCCAACAGAAATACACTGCGTGATGATTATTCCGTTAAGCACTCGGACTGTCACGAGGACTTTAACACGTTGAATGCCGTGGGGGTCACCGGTGACCTCAACCAAATCGAATTACTATAATTCATTCGATTGAACGATGATTATTTGAAACTTTTCTATATCACAACTAGTACCACGTAATACACTGACATTCAACAATTCAAACTAGTAATAATAACAACGTAATTCAATGGCATAAACTATATTTGTCTCGGCAAAATCGTGCGGCAATCAACGTGTTAAATATATGCACTTCCTGTCGTCTAATTCGGATTACCCAATGATGGGACTAAAAACTTTCTGATGACTAACTAACTGAACTCCCTGATGGAGGTTTTCTGAATTTGTTCCTGAACTTGTTCCTGATTGAACTTGTTTCTCACTGAACTTGGTTGCTGATTGAACTTATTCCCGATTGACCTTCGTTGATGGCTGACTTTCGTTGACCTCGTGAAGTTTGGATCGAGACTCTTAAATACTCAAGCTGTTCCATTCCTTCCGCACAATCGTTCTCCCACTCATTCGCAAAAAGAGAGTGGGGCCTTAAAGGCGGTTCTTATCTTAGGAAGGGACTCTAGTAGGAAATTTTGTGAAAATATTGCGGGGAAAGTGTATTCACCGAGACGTGTTATTTCGATAATCGTGGATGCCAGTTTGTCTAAACGCAGAATTAATGGAGTTTTAGTGTTATCAAAGTTTCTGTTTGTCTTGGGTCAAGGACTGGTTCAGCTTAATCATAAGGTACACGTCTTAGGTTTATCCTGGGTCTGACTAGATCCTTCGTTGGAAGAAGCCGCTTTATACAAGGAATAATATTGTATTTGCTCATACCGTAACCAGATGCGTACGCCAAATTATGTCTGGGCCGTGGTTTCCTACCTGGGACCAAAATGTTTGATAAAAAATTAATGTTTGTACCATAATATCTACAAATATATAAACTTCGTATCGTAACGTAACAGTAAAAATTCAGTGAATGTTTATTTTGTAATAAAGCTTTTATTATTTAACCCTTTGTACTCGGAAAAGTTTCAGTAGAAATATTTCAACATTTTCTGATGAGATAAAGACGATGTCTTGTGAAACTAATTGATGTCTTCAAAGTGATGTATTATACGAGGTGTAATATTAAATATCAAATTTTATAGTTTCATAAAATCAGGTGGTGAGTGAGAGTCACCTCTCGAGTGCAAAGGGTTAAAATGTGTGTATATTATGTCTAATAATAATTTAGATCTAATAATCTAATAATCACTTATATCTAATAATCTAATAATCATATATATCTAATAATCTAATAATCATTTATATCTAATTATCTAATAATCATTTATATCTAATAATCTAATAATCACTTGTATCTAATAATATAATAATCATCTATATCTAATAATCGAATAATCTAATAATCCTCTATATCTAATAATTTAATAATCATTTATATCTTATAATCTAATAATTCTTTATATCTAATAATCCAATAATCCTTTATATCTAATAATCCAATAATACTTTATATGTAACAATCAAACATTTGAAAGTGACATTGACGCAGATTTCAAAGCGGAAAGCCGAAAATATATTCCACATCCTGCGAAAGTTCGGAAATCGAAGATTAAAAATTGTCGAACGTTTCTCGTTACAGGGCGGAAACGTCATTGACGGCGAACGACTCCATTTCCCTGCAGTTGGCTACCTGGGCGCCACGTGGCAACGCGCTCGTCTACGTGCACCAGAACAACATCTATTACAGGCCGGAAGCGGAAGTGGCTGTCGACTATCAAATCACCGACACCGGGGTCTTCGGGACCATTTATAATGGAGTGCCGGACTGGGTGTACGAGGGTAAGCTTCTTTGCTGAAAATGCCCGCGAGATCCACTTTGTTATTCATGGAACACTCTATGTGTCTAATCGTCTTAGTTGTCCCCCGGATCCGTGAACAGCGTATCAATTTACTCGGGCAAAAACTTGCGGCTAAGTCGAATCCAACATTTATCAGAGCTCGCCGCCATTAGTTGCCGCAATAATTAATCCGTTGCATAGGATGTACCGGAAGTACTAACTATTACTGGTAGAAACATATCACAAAGTAAACAGCAATTTTACTTTAGAACTATGAGACAAGTCTAATAGGTATTTTATAAAATACGGAAATCTAATATTTGGTATTTGGTATATTGAGAATTTCTTGGAAAGTTATTCAACCTTTGCGGACGAAGATTCTCTGAAATATACAAAACCCTCAACGGATGAAGCTAAATTATATAAAAATTACTTGAACAATAGAAAAATAGGAAACTACATGCTAATCTCTTGCGATTTCATTAATTAAATCATTTGTTTACGACTTAGACTTCCAAGTATGAAAATTTCATCTCGTCGAAATGTCGACATTCGTCCGCACAGGGTTAATCTCTTGGTATATTATTTACTTTCAATATTCAGCTCGTATAGCATATTGTCATTGATTATTATTAAGATCAATTGATAATAACAAAACAGTTTCTTAACGCGTTGACTGCCACGGTGGTCACTGATGACCGGAGCTTCCAAATTGCTAAAGAACAATTATAATAAAACACTTGATCTCAAATAAGAATATTTAGTAACATAAGTAGCTAGATCATAGCATAATGTGACTACTGTGATACTAAACCATTAATAATTTTCAACATCATTTGCTTTTGTTATTAAAGAATAAGTATTACTATTCAAAACGCTAAAAATTCTCGTGGCAGTCAACGTGTTGAATTCCATTTAAAATATTCACCACGAGTCTCACGAGTTATTGTAAGGCAAGCTGTTAAGTGCTCGTTACTTCTAGTGTTAATAGATAGAAAACTCTAAACAAAATGCTAGGCTATTACCAATTCAACTCAACTACTAGTTCTAATGTTAACACTAAAACTACCAGACGGGTCAAAATCACCCATTCCTGATTTCTTCTTTTTATAATTATTAAAAAGATAACAGATGTCTCTGAGAAATGGTTAAAGAAATTGATTTAGCAATACTCAAGCTGAATTGTTAATCAATTTGAATTCTCAATATGTGCATTCTTGGAGTTTCACTTGAAGTGTTAACGCTTCTTCCAACAAAGAAGAATTCGTGTTACGCACGAGAATCGGTTCTTACAGTGCCCTAAGACAGCGCTGCACAATAAACGCCGAAAAGTTCCATCATCGACTGCATTAAACCCGGTCCCGCTAACAACACTCCTCGGTACCACTGTCTAGCAGTTCTTCCGGAATAAACAACATCATACGGTTGAATTCGCCGGACTCGATGCGGAAGCGGCGTTATCGCGACGAGCAGCCGAGGCCGGCGAGCGAGCTGTGCCGCGAAGCGCGTGCTTCAAAATAAACTGGATCGGCTGCGGAACAACGGCCCGTAACCGAAATTCGAGGCGAAATGAAAGGGCGTGGACGCGGTCCCCGTTCCTTGCCCCCGTCCCTTCGCCGCGTAATTATTTTTAACGGGGCCGTGACTCTGGGAAATTTTTAATTGGACCGAGTCGCCGCGCGTTTCGATCGTCACTCGGTCCGCCGCGCTGAGCCGTCAAACGCGATTACCGGTATCGCGGTTAAACAGGTTGCCACCGGCGGAATTCCAGTCGAACTTTGATAAATTAATGTCTGACGCGTCGCCGATCTTTATCTGGCGAACGGCCGGCGTCCGTCTGGGGAATTTGTTTCCTGCACGAATACGCTTAGCGACAACGGTTGTCGATTGTAAGTTGGGGAGGTCGGGTTCGAGACAGTTTGCGGAGTGGAATTAACCTCTTTGAGTTCATATCGTTTTTCAGATGGATTCGGAGGATGTTGCGGTGGGAGGATTCAGAGGTTGAGTGTTTAGTTTGAGTTAGCGATTTTTGTGTAGTGGAAGAGTAGTGAAGATTGAATTGTAGGGGGTTGTGCAGCATTATATTTTGGACGTTTGAGTTTGCATCCTGTTTGAGATGGATTCGGGGGATGTTGCGGTGGGAGGATTCAGAGGTTGAATGTTTAGTTTGAGTTAGCGATTTGAGTAGTGAAGATTAAATTGCGGGGGATTGTGCAACGTTATATTTTAGACGTTTGAGTTTGCATCCTTTTGAGATGGATTGGGGATTCTAGGGGGATGTTGCGGTGGAGGATTGAGAGATTGAATGTTTGAGTTAGCGATTTTTGGGTAGTGGTGAAGAGTAGTGAGAATTGAATTGTGGGGGATTGTGCAGCGTTATATTTTAGGCGCTAAGATATATTTTCGCTTGGAGGACGCTGTTACGAATCTCGAATCGCGAAGTGCTCCGTGCGAGGACCGCAACAGAAATGCCGTCGTTTTTTGAGGAATCGGTTCCTCTCGGCGGGCCGATATTATTTCTTATTAATTATTTTTTTATAAAATGGAAAAAATCTTTATTCCTTTTATTCTGTTTATCTTTTCTTAAACTGGGATTATTTGCAATTCATCAAATATTGTTCTTGTTTTTTCAATTGAGGATAATGGAAGAGGTTGTAATTATAGTTCTTAAATGGTCGCCTAAGTGTTATCAAATTCTATAGTTCTACTCTATGAAATCAAATGATTGAGAGTCACCTCTCGTGTGCAAAGGATTAATTTGCTAGCGTATAATTTAGAATCAAAGGAATATTTGGAATATTATGAAGTTTTATAATTAAAATGTTAACATCTTAAGAGTTATATATGATTCAGTATTAAATAGATGATCGCGAATTCTTCTATATTGCGTTCAGTGTAATTATGAATAATGAAAATGCATAAAGTGTGTGATATCAGACGACATGTCAATGTTTACAGGCAGCACTCGAGGTCAAAGCGTTGTCGTGTTCACGGATCAGTGGTCAATCAGGGTCAGACGGTCGATCCTCAATCGCCGTAACTATCGCGTCCGAACAGTCAGCGTTTATCCGCGTAACCGTTGGCGGACGAGTCTCGCGGCGATTAGATACAGGCAATGTGCAGTTCATTCGGCTGTTAAAGCAATCAGGGGCGAGGTGTCACGGAGTTCAAAATCCGAATAGGTTGCAATCGACAGACAGCTCATTAGTCCGGCCGTTATGGGACGCGAAGACTTGAGCAGTCAACATTCGGCCGGAGGCTCGATATGTCAGCGCTCTCTTCCAGCAATTAGACACCATAGGTTTGATCGGAGATTAGTTGTCAGTCGCGTCAACATATTTGTTTGATGCATGTGCTATCGCTCTGCGCTCCGCTGATCAAACGGATGTTTGCTTCTCCAGATGCTCTAGAGATTCTCACAGATATTAAAAACAAGTTGTTAACTCTACAATAAAACGACTACTAAGATTAACCCTTTGCACTCGAAAGGTGAGCCTTAATTACCACTTGATTTGATATAGTGAAATTAGAAGCTCATATATAATATTAAGTATGCATCGATATACAATAGAAAATATTGGAATAAAATAGCTTTGTTTTTTTATTTATGTAAGGTTCCTTATTGGTTGGTTTCAAAGAACGCATGCCTTGTCGGAAAACGATGAATATTTCTAATGGGAAATTGTCGAGTGCAAAGGGTTATTTAACAAAAAGAAAACTTACATTCTTACAGGAACAACAATCACCAATCTCTATTAACTCTGATCAATTGTTGACTCAATCTTATATCCCCCAAAATCGCTAACCTCCATCATCTAACCATCAAACCACAATCCACCACAATCCCTAAAAACCCCGATACCCTAAAAAGATATTAGATCATTCGAATCTAAAAACCCTGATACCCTAAAATACCCGCAACCTCCTAAAAGAGTTAAACCCGCAAAGAATCCTCATCAGCAACATCCCGCAAGCATATCCCCTATCCGCCAAATCTAATCAACGCCGAGGTTCCATCAACGTCTCCAGCCGAAAAGCAATTAACAGCCGTCTGCTGTAGGGGAAAAGAAAAGTCCCCAGTCGAATCGCAGCCGGGTTACGAGACAGACGCGTACCAGACACGGCTGAAACGCGGGCTAAACGCGATTCCTCCTCGGAGAGACGGGCGCCGCGATGTTTTTACGCTGGCCCTTTAGCGACACGTCGTCGGCGGCGCTTTGTACGTGTGCCGGATGAGTTTTCGCCCCGGAACCGGGGACAATAATATGTGCCGCAGCCCCGTAATTCACACAGCTGATGCTCCGGGGGACGTTGCGCGCGTTTGCATATTTCTGTGCCTTCATCAGCCCTGTCTGCCACGTTCCCCGGCGCCCGTGTGTCGTCGTTCGCCTCGTATTTCGCTAAATCGCGGACCCGTCGACGAAGCTAACACGGATGAAGCATAAAAATTCATCAGAGCCTGCCGGGAAAGACACCGTAGCTAGGGGAAGGGGTGAACTTTTCTCTGTTTCCTCTGCTCGCGTCCTTTCCGGCGAAGCTTGGCCCTGATTCGCCGACGCGCGTCTCTCTCTCTCTCTCTCTCTCTCTCTCTCTCTCTCTCTCTCTCTCTCTCTCTCTCTCTCTCTCTCTCTCTCTCTCTCTCTCTCTTCAGTGCTCGGTAAATATTTAAACGTCGGCTTTAGTATTAATGCACCACCTGGAATCCGGTTGCCGGAAGTCTTTTGAACACCGGCCGCGTCCTCGTCGACGCTGATCGGTCGTTGCATGGGTTTGAAGCTTGTCTATGGTTAATCGCTGTTTGAATGATTGATCGGTCGAATGCTGGTTTGCTTTTATTGGATGGTTGTGTTATTTAAATCATAGATAAAGAAGAGGACTTAAACTTCTTAGACTTTGTATTTTTGAGTTTGAATCGTTTCGGATTCTTAACAATTATTTGGGTAATTTCGATCTGTAGACGTACTCTAGGGAAATTTGTGATTTTGTTGATATTTAGGTTATCCGAATCTTTTGTGAATCTTTCTTAGAAACGTTAGGAACCTGTGATTTTAGAATCTGATAGGTGAATTCTGTCTGAACTGCTGTTTTAACAAGTGAAAGTTGTTCGCTGTTGAACCAGCTTCTTTCGGTGCGCGACTTGTCCTAATCCTCTAACGGTGGAACATCGTCGCGTGGAGGTTTAACTGGACAAACAAGTAGATTCAATGCGCGAAGTCTAATCTAGGGGCACGAGATGTTTTCCCAGACCCGTGGGCGACCAGCGAAATAATACCTAAGTTTCCGGATCGCGTCGTAACGGTGGCTGATTTACATTCATATTCCCTATTACACGGGTACAAGTTTCGGATGAAAGGGATTCGCGCGAGACGGCTGGTCTCTCGTGTTTTCGGTGGCGTTTGAGGGGAACAGCTTGTTGATTGTCGTTTTATCAGGACTATCGGGTCAATACGTTGTCGGGAATGAAGTCTGCTGTCCAAGGATTCTTGTTTGGCGGAGGTCTTTCAACCCTGGAACTTTTCGGGCGCGGGACCCACGAACTCGCGAGTCGTTGAACTTCGCAACTGAGTTGTCCTTTTTGCGCGAGACATTTCGGAACCGCCATTTATTGTTTTATTCGGAGTCAAAGGAGGAGATCCGAGATCTGAGATCGAGGATTGATGACAATTGTCTGGACAAAAGTTTCGTTATTCGAGAGAGGCGTTGTTTCGTTTGCTCTTTATTATTCTCAACGCGTTCGCTGCCGGCGTCACATATTTGTAACGGTGTAATCCTATGTTTTACATAATGAAAATCAAATTAATCCTATAGATGTTGTTATTAGAAATTATAAACTATTTAGGAACTTAGTGACTCGTCAGTTTCATTTTTCTAATGTTTTGTTTAGATTTATTGGGTTGAAGGAAATATAATTAAGACCGTTCGAAATAAATGCTGGTAGCGAAAGTGTTAACACGTTGACTGCCATGAAAAACTTTAGTGTTTTACGTCATTTTTTTTTTTGTAGCGAAGGTAGAAAGAAATGATTATCAATGATTTGGTGTTACAGTTCTTAAGTTATATTATTATCTTTTTACTTATGCTGTTGAATATTTTTATTGGGTGTCGGTTATCTTAAGAGGTACAATTGTTTTCAAATCATTGGAAAGCTCCGGTCATCGCTGACTGTTAATGTCTTTCACTGTAGATGTAGATGTAGATGCAAAGATTTTCTACAAAATCATTTGCTCTTTACGTTTCACGATCAATTAGACTCCAGAGGATGAACACAGTCCACAGTTTGAATATTCAACGAGATTCTTATTCAATAAAGTTGAAGTGGTCTGAGTTTGATAGAGGTTTATGAAATTTAATGCTGGCTCATCTAATTTGATGACGTTTCCAGTAATCTGATACCATAACACGAAACCTGACACCGAACTAGGTGAGCTGATAGTGTGTTCTGAAATCTATCACCGCGTCATGCGATGTGATACCACTCTGTCAGCGCATTACTGCGAAATTTATGCCTCCGTTTGCGAATTCGTCGGTGCTATTAATCATTGTCAGCTCCGTGTTTGTTTAAAAAACAACCTCGCGTGACGGCATTCGGTAATTGAGTCCACATTACGGTCCCCATAATCGAAACGACCAAACACCAAAGATGATCGATTCTGCGCGCCAATACGCATCTGCGTTCAACGAAACGTACGATTGTCCCTCTATTTAACATCTGAAAAATCTTTTAACGAAACACACCAATGAAATTATAAAATTAACTCATCGAAATGATCTCAATTTCCATGATTAATTTCAATTCATTTCATTCGCTGAAGAAACACACCATTTTCCACGGAAATAAGAAAAACTTACAAATGAAAATTAAGAAACACAGATATTTTATGCAAATATTTCACATATTGATGCTTTATACAAAACTTAACATTAGAACTACTAGATAGGTCAAACTGACCCGTTCCTACTTTCCCAATGATAAAAACATAACACATGTGTCTCTGTGGAATCATTAAAGAAATTGAATTAGTAATACTCAAATTGCATTATAAGACAATTGAAATCTCAGTAGTTGCATTCTTCGAGTTCCTATCGACAAATTTCGAAATGCCGATTTCACTGCTCGGTAGTTCTAGTGTTAACACTATGCCGTCCGCGCGCGCAATCGGGAATCTTTTGTTTGGCACCGGTAAGACACGTTTGGATCATTCCGCTTGTCAGCGCGGTCTCCTCAAGGTTTTCGGGAAATCATCGAACGTCAAATTTTCAGAGAACTGAATTGTGCGGATGGCAATTTTCACTGAGGACAACTTATATCACTATACATAGAAATACTCAGACATCATACTGTTATGTAATATATTTTAAATAGATCATCATTCAAATCAAATTTTATATTTTCCTCAATGCTGTGGTAATTAGCGAAGTTGCATAGTTGCAAGTGTCTTTACATAAAAACAAGATTTCTCGTTACCAGTACGCAATGTGCTAATCTTATATATACCACTTTGTAATTCGTTATATCAAATCAAATGACTGAGAGTCACCTCTCGAGTGCAAAGGGTTAATATCTTAGACGCGCGATTCTTCATTTCAATCAATTATCAATTCAACCTTCAATTCTTCAAATCCTCAATTCAGTCATTTCATCTAACAAAGTTACCCTCTTCGAAGCTTCTAATACGAAGCAATACCTTCAATTCCAATTTACCATGACAGAATCCCGAGACGCGACACATTTATGTTCCTCCGAGCTTAGTTCCAAACAATGAACTTAACCGTTAACAAGCGAAACTCATCGTTAACAAGCGAAAAACGCCTCGGTAAGTACCGGACGCGTCGAAGCCGGATTTTTACACGTTGTCCCGCCACGAGCACGTCGATAAAGTGTCAAAGCGTCGACGGAAGGCGCGCGCGAGGCAGAAACTTTTCAACAGCCTGTATTTTGTTCTCCGTCAGCCGGGGAGGACTTTCCTGCTGACGACATACTTTATCCAGTTCCCTGTCGCTGTCGCTCCAAGGATTTCGCCGGCAAGAATTTAGGATAAAGGCTGATTTACACATGCCGTAGGCTGCGCCCTTCTACCCTCTTTAACCCGTTCCCTAGCGATTTCTTTCAACCGTCCCCTTTAACACGTTCCATGCTAAGACTGTTTTCTGAAGATTAGCTTATAATTATTAAAATGAAAAAATCATAACTATCAAGGAAAGGGTGTATAGTTTAAGATGCATAACACAACAAAGCAATAAATTTATTTTTCATATGAAGTAAATTTTCATATTTAATATTAAACTTTCTATAATGCATCAATGTACGAAATATTGAAAGAAAATAATTCTCTTCCTCAATGCATGTGAGATTTCTTAATTCAATCTAAGAAAATGTCGTCTGTATCTCATTAGAAAATATTCAATATTTCCGGTGAAAAAATTCTGGAGTACAAAGATCTAATTCCAGTTTACTTCTCTATAAGTATCAATTATAAAGTTATTTCTTATTCAATCTAAGAAAATGTTCGCTGTATCTCATTAGAAAATATTCAATATTTCCGGTGAAAAAATTCTGGAGTACAAAGATCTAATTCCAGTTTACTTCTCTATAAGTATCAATTATAAAGTTATTTCTTTATAAATATCTCAGAGTTTAAGATAGAATTTTCCTGTTTGGTTTTGTATCAAATATTTACAAGAAAAGAGAGGAACAGCTCATTTGTTTAAGCCTTCAAGGTTGATTGTCGTTGTAGGTAAGGTGTGTAATGCATAAAAAAAATTCCCGTCGGTTTTTTATCCTTAAGTTGAACCCTTTATTCTCCATCGATTTCCATCTTTCACGTAACGCGTGCATCCGTTTTAAAGCGGCTAGTCCCTTCTAAACTCAATCTGTCAGCGACCGGACGGTCGATTCGTCGAGGATAATGCATATGCAAAGCGACCGTGAAATATTGTTCTCGAAGCACCGGTTCGTGTTCCGGCTGCGGCTAAAAAATGGCCGGCCAACCCCTTCCTCTGAACTCACCCTGGACGTACCGGCCGGTGTAAATATCGCTGATAGAGCAGGACAAATGTTTATCCGTGAGGGATGCCGCAGTTTTTTTCAATGCTTTTTCTGCCGTTGGGAACCTTCTTCTTTGTTGGGAAGAGGATGTCGGGGATTAATTGTGTGCTGGGACTCAGCGGGAATTGTTTTGAAGCTGTTGCGCCGGACACGGATGTCTGCGGGATACGGCGGATCCATTTTAGTCTGCGGAGACTTCAGGGGTTTGTGGAGTTTGGAAAATTGAGTAATAAATTTTCGGGTTTTTAAATATTTAAATTTACTAAATTCTAAGTTTTCATATTTTCTAATTTCCAAATTTCCAAATATCCAAATATACAAATTTCCAAATTTCCAAATATCTGAATTTCCAAATATCTAAATTCCCAAATATTTGAATTTCCAAATATCTAAGTTTCCAAATTTCCAAACTTCTAAATTTCCAAATTTCCAAATATCCAAATTTCCAAGTATCAAAATTATCAAGTTATCAAGTTATCAAGTTATCAAGTTATCAAGTTATCAAGTTATCAAATTACCAAATTACCAAATTATCAAATTACCAAGTTATCAAACTATCAAATTATCAAACTATCAAATTACCAAATTACCAAATTACCAAATTACCAAATTACCAAATTACCAAATTACCAAATTACCAAATTATCAAATTATCAAACTATCAAATTACCAAATTACCAAACTATCAAATTACCAAATTACCAAATTACCAAACTATCAAATTACCAAATTACCAAATTACCAAATTACCAAATTATCAAATTATGAAATTACCAATTTATCACTTTACCAAACTATAACCACCAAATTTTCAAAGCTTTAAACATTTAAACTTTCACATTTGGATGCCTCGATTACAGAATATCTGTCGCCATTTCGAAAGGCATTTTATACCCTCAGAAACGCGGGGGTTCCAAATTGAAATTAAAAGTTAGCATTGGTAACATTAACTGAAAGAAGTTTACCGAAAGTCTTTTGATCCCTCAATGTTCGCGCAAACATAAACTTTCATCAGAAGGTAATCACATTCGTAGCTACAAACAATTTCGTCGCCGAGAGGTAAAGAGAAATAAGAAACTCCCCCGACCGCTTTTCATTCCGCGTTCAATTTTCAACGATAAACACGTGTAGCTAACTGATTCCACTTCCTTCTTGATATTAATATAAAACGTTTGCCTCTCAAGTTCCCTCTTTACTACCGTGAATCTCTCTCAAGATCCTTCCGAGGCTCTCCTCAGTCTTCATAGGAATTCTTTAAAGGTTCTTCCGAGCTTTTCCCTCTGCAGCCTCAAAAAAATCTTTCTCAGTACCATTTGAGCTCCATTTCACGATTCTTGGAAGCTTCTTTCACTGCTCCATGTTTAAACCGCAGAGAATAGCAATCCACATAAATGCGGCTGCGCCGGTGATGTTCAGTTGGCAGTTAGCTGTAGATCCTTAATCTCAGGAAGATATTTACATCCACCGTACCATATTTTTCTGATATTTCAATTTTCTATACCTTTATACCTACACATTCCCCATACTATTACACAGTTTTCAATATTTCCATAAATTTCCCATGTATCATTAATATACTTTCTAATTAATCAAACCATATAAAACGAAAAGAAATCATTCAAAGAATACTTTAACCTCTTTCCTACCATTTTAATTCTATATCTTATCACAGAAAATCTCGTTTCGGTAGAAATAGTGTTAACTCGCATATTATTGAATCAATTACATAATAATTCCTCAAAAAGAACTTCTGTCTTCCAATGACAAAGGAGGAAATTCGAATCTAATCCACTTTCAGTCCAAAATTCAATGGATAAAAATGATTAAACTGAGAAAACAAGTTAAAATTTCAGAAAGTGTCTTTTGACACCTACGGTAGAAACAGTGTTAACACGTTGAATGCCATGGTGGTCACCGGTGACCCCCAACCAAATCGAATTACTATAGTTCATTGAATTAAACGATGATTATCTAGAAACCTTTGTACATTACAAATAATGCTATATAATCCGGTGACATTCAGCTGGATGAATATGCAGTAATACTAATGGAATTCAATCGAATGATTGCATATTAAATTCTTTCTCGTTTGTGGATTTTGCTCTATGAAATCGTGCGGTATTCAACGTGTTAACTCTCATATTATTAATTCAATTACCTGAATTTCAAATAATTCCTCAAAATAAGAGCTGTCTTCCAATAACAATAACAGTAAAGGAGGAAATTCGAGACTGACCCACTTCCAGTCCAAAACTTAACACGTTGAACGCCGCATGATTTCATAAAAAAAAAAAAATTCGAAATGGAAAAATATAACATTAAACCATTTGATTGAATTGCATTGTTATTGCTGCAAGTTCATCTAGCTGATTGTCACCACATTAGCTAGAATTATATATAATATAGAAATGTCTTCAAATAATCATCGTTTAATTGAGTGAACTATAGTAATTCGATTTGGTTGGGGTCACCGGTGACCCCCACGGCATTCAACGTATTAATGGAGGAAAAACGATTGAACCGAGAAAACAAGTTAAAATTTCAGAAAGCGTCTTTTGACATCTTCGGTAGAAACCGTGTTAACTCACATATTATTAATTCAATTACCTGAATTTCAAATAATTCCTCAAAATAAGAACTGTCTTCTAATAGCAGTAAAGGAGGAAATTCGAGTCTGGCCCACTTTCGGTCCGCAACTGTCAAGTAGTCGCAACGTTAATCTTCGTCAGTTTGTTTACCCCCGGCCAAGTTGCAACATACGCGTCAAGGAATTAACTCGCAGATCCCAGGGTTGCGTCCACGCGTCGTTTCTAATCCTGGGACGGTATTAAATTTGTACGGAAGCGGATTTATCGCGTCCAAAGCGGGGCGCGCGAGGTCGCGAGTGCCACGAGTTTTGACAAGGGTTAACAGTATTTCATTAGTAGCATTAGGTCTATGGGAATGGGAATGGTCGGCCGGTTACGCGACCGAGATTGAGGCTACTGAAGCAATTTGCAGACTACTGCAACCCATTTTCGAGAAAATCAGGACAGGGGAACTCTGTGATTGGAAACCGGAGATACCCCCAGGAATGGAAGTCGAATATGATGAAGCCCGGAAAACGGTATTTAAATGTGCCGAAGCTCGCCAAATGCAAGTTCGAGTTTAGATAATAGGAGCCGGCCGAAACGAGGAAACTTCTAATATGGATGTTGAAATTGTTCTTCGATTAGGAGCGGGACGACGCGGATTAGACGTGTTATTAAACCCTTGCCTTATGATTTCATTTGTTAGAACTATTTGTCGTTAACACATTGCGTACTGGAAGCGATAAATCTCTTTCTTGTTTAAACCTATCGTAAGTTTGCGAACTACCATAGCATTTAGGGAAATATTGAATTTTATTAGAACTGATTAGTTGTTTAATACTTATGAAGTAATAAGATGTTTGAATATTTTTCATGTAGTGATATATCACGGATTTATAAGTTGAGCTCATTGAGAAATCGGCCAGTTGTCTGCAATGTGTTAACACTGTTACCGAAAGTGTCAAAAGACAAATTTGATTGTTTGTTAACCCCTTGCCTTATAATATCATGTGAGACACGAAGTGAAGATTTCTAATATGGTTTGACAAACATAAATGTCATTGAGTTGTGTTAAGTTCAAATGAAACATTATTGTTCTTGTTAGCAATTTGTATGGTTTATAGTAAACCTACATATAGAAAGAGCATGGAATGTTTTCTTTTACTAATGTATTATTAACACTATTTCTACCGAAGGTGTGAAAAGAAAGATTTCGAAATTTTAACATAAAATTATTTTCCCAGTTTAGTCGTATATTCCGAATATTTCAAGCGAGAAACTTTCGCGTGCAAAGAGTTAATAAAATTTCAAATTTGCCAGTTTGCCACTGACATTCTTCGTCGAATAAAAAGAACTGGGATGAACGTTATTGAATTTTCCGTTCAATAATAGAAATTGGAAGTCACGTTGGCAACAGTAATTTGAGAGTTACAAGTTGATTGTTTTCGTATTGGAAAAATTTGGTATTGAAAGGTTCCATAGAGAAAAAATGATATTGAAGCTTTCAAGATTGGAAAGTAGAATATTGAAAAATTCAATATTGAATGTTAAATTAAATTTGCGCGTTTTCAATGGTATTTAACTTGACCCGGAACGCGCGTTCCAAAATCGAGGTCTTCGAAGGTGCGGAACTATTTCCAGCGGAGAAAGGAGATGTGAATTTTGAGGAATTCAATACTGTAAAGCGGGAATTAGATTTCAAAGTCTTCGATTGGCTTCAAGTTCGCAAATACTTCTCAACAATTCCAAAATCTGCTATCAAAGCGAGTATTACATTTCAAAGTCTCGAATTGGCCTCAAGTACACTGGAAAAAACGCAGAGCGACAAAAGAATTTGCAAGCTGTGTCAGTTCACCATCGGAAGCGTTGGGGTTGGAGTCATTTCAAATGAAACGCTGAAACATTCTAGAATCTCTGTGTCCAAGAGATAAAAGTTTATTATGCAACATGATAATTAGCATTCACAGTATGTAATTACTTTTAAGTTCGCTATAAACCTCTCAGCAATTCCAAACCTTCTGACAAAGCAAGAATTGTGTTTCAAATCTGAAAGTTCAAAGTAACTTCGAGTTCACGAGAGAAACCACTGAAACATTTTTATTTCTATTATTAGCATGTCTCAACAAAATAAGGAAATACGAATCCTAAAAAATGTAACATTGAAAAACAAAATTTAGAATTCAAAGTCTTCCATCAAAGTAAGAATTGTGTTTCAAAACTGAAAGTTCAAAGTAACTTCAAGTTCACAAGAGAAACCACTGAAACATTTTTATTTCTATTATTCTAACATATAGGAAGATTTTATTTCAAAGTCTCCCATCAAAGCAAAAATTACGTTTCAAAGCTCCTCCTCCAAATTGGCCTGAAGTTAACAAGAAAATCCACTGAAACATTCGACAATCTCGTGGTCAAAGGGTAAAAAGACTTTACAACTTGAACCCATTCGAAATTGATTGGTGAAAACCGTGCGGATTGGAATCACCTAAAAAATGCTCGCAGCAGTAATTATTTTAACGTTGGGAAACGATATTTAGTATTCAAAGTCAAATTTACCTTTGACGTTAGAACTACCGTAACATTCAAAATGACTTGCTTCGATTTTTTTGTTTCGCAATTATTCATATCACAAAAGCATTGAATATTCCAAATGATCTTGAAAATAGTTTCCCTAAAATATTATAATGTATATCCGAAGAAACTAAAAATAATCTATTGTTACAATTTTCTACGGATTACATATTAACCGTATTAAATGCTAGGTAGTTCTGCTGTTAAGTTCACTATAAATCTCTCAACAATTCCAAACCCTCCCATCAAAGCAAGAATTGTGTTTCAAAACTGAAAGTTCAAAGTAACTTCAAGTTCACAAGAGAAACCTCTGAAACATTTTTATTTCTATTATTAACATGTATCAACAAAATAAGGAAATACGAATCCTAAAAACTGTAACATTGAAAAACTTCTCAAAGCAAGAATTACGTTTCAAAGCTCCCCCTCCAAATTGGCCTGAAGTTAACAAGAAAATCCACTGAAACATTCGACAATCTCGTGGTCAAAGGGTAAAAAGACTTCACAAGCTGAGCGAGCTCAAAATTCCGCGTGAAAAAGCGCGCGGATTCGAGTCACACTTAAAAACTGCTCGTGGCAGTAATTATTCCAGCATTCAGCGCGTTTCGCGTCCGCCGACTGGGAAAGGAGATGCGAATCACGTATGAAACACTAACCGCGGCGCCGCGTTGATTACCATCCTCGAGATGCTCGTTGATGACGCGGGCCCGGTCCGGCGAGCCTCCGCGGTGTCCCGTTAACGAGGGAACGAGGAATAAAAAGGGCGGCGGGGAATATCCAAATACCGAAAGTCGGCCGAGATAAAACTAGTTAATTACCGGCCGGCCGGGGTCGACGTTAAATCGAGTTTATTAACAAAGCATACCGTGAAAAGTTACGAGTGCTCGGTCGTTTGTCAAGGTTTACCTCTCTGTACGGACGGCTACTCGATCCGCATATTCACCGCCGACGCGTAATTGGGTCGTCGTGCTCCGCGGACAATTAAAAAATTAAACAATCGTTAGTTTCCTTTCCCGCGCGTTTCAGATTTCTGCGATTCAAACGTTAATGCTGGTATCCTTTACGGTACTTCGTTTCACCGGATCGCTTAATTAACGCGAGAGACGCGAGAATCTTGAGCATTTTAATTGGCCACTCTTTCATAATGGAGACAAACGGGTATAGGAAGCATTATCGATTAACCGGTATCGATATTCTTACGTTGTACCATGAAATCCGCCAGACAAATCACCGCGAATGCGTGTTACCTGTAGTTAATCGAACGTAACGCAAAATTGCCTGTGTTTCCGCATAACTGTCGGCGAGCGCGGTGTAAATTGTTGCGAGTTCGTTCGGGGAATTCCGCGTGTTTGCGTGATAATTAAGCTTCTGTGGCGATCGCGGTGGGTTTATTATAGAAATTTCGAGTAAGTAATCGAGTGTTTTGATGGTTTCAGCGGGAACGAGGGAACGGAGATCTTGTACTAGTTTAATCGAATGATTTCATTAATTTTTGAGAGTCGGTCGATATTGTTATTAGAAGAGAAGAAGGGAAAGTAAATCAGTGATTTAATCGAATAATTACACAGACAATTAGATGATTTGTATTGATGCTTTCAATTAAATCCAGGAAGATCACGTAATATCAGCAAATAATTCCAAAGATAATTCAAGCTACATGTTCGTGCGTTGAACGCCGGTCCCACTCATTACTCGTTTATTCAAAACACACATCGACACGCCGAGAGAGAATATGTCGAGTGAAATAACGCGCGGAGCCGCGTTGAATAGAATCGAGCAATGAAAAGCCGGCAGACGTCGATTGTTTCGCGGCTCCGAAGGTGAACGAATTTTCTGGCATCGTAATCGACGGGGTACGACATTCTCTCAAATTTTGGCAATATATTGCGCCGTCGAAGTGGCGCACGCGCGCGTACAATTTCACTGGGGCGAGGTGTTCTTAAACGTCAACGCGATTTCTCGTTGTCGAGCTGAACGGAAACGCGACAGCCATTCTCACGTCTTTGCTGCCACTTCGATCTCTCGCAGTGTTTTTCCTCGTAGCGAAAGGGATGAATATCTCGACCTTTATGCACAGGGTGACGGGAAAAATGGTGTGACTCTGCTCTGGATTAGAATAGACTATGGTCTGGTTGTTTGAAAATGTTTAATGGTGGAATTATAGAATTACCGAGTTATGGAATTTTCATATTTTCATATTTTCATATTTTCATATTTTCATATTGTCAAATTCTCAAATTACCAAATTCCCAAATTCCCAAATTATCAAATGATCAAATTATCAAATTGCCAAATTCCCAAATTCCCAAATCATCACATTCTCAAATTCCCAAATTCCCAAATTATCAAATGATCAAATTATCAAATTCCCAAATTCCCAAGTTATCAAATAATCAAATTATCAAATTATCAAATTCCCCGATTTTCAAATTATCAAGTTCTCAATTTCTCAAGCTCTCAAATTCCCCGAATCTCACATTCTTCGACTTTCAAGTTATTAAGTTCTCAAGTTCTCAAGTTCTAAAGCTCTCAAATTCCCGGATTCTCAAATTTCCTAATTTTCCAATTTTCCAATTTTCAAACTTCCAAACATTCAAACCCTCAAACCTTCAAACCCTCAAACTCCCAAACGGTGAAACTCTCCTGCTTAGTCTAACATCCAACAAATTGATTCACAAAACACTGCCGTTCGATCACATCCGAACGTTGTTCGACCAGCCCGCCGCATAATGGCTGCAGAATATCTGCGTACATCCACGCCACATTGCGGATATTCGTTCCTCGAGCCAGCAGTATCGGGAAACAGGCTGAAGGGATGGTGTTTGCCAACGTGTAACAACGTCAACCGCCCCCGGCCTCTTCGTACGCTCTTATTATCGTTTTTCTCGGCTGCGAAGGGAAGTGCGCGATCAGGTCGAGCATTTTTACGAGAACCGCCTGGAAATGTGGGACAAACTGTGCATAAACAAGACCCGGTATATTAACTGCTGATGCCGAGCGCCGCTCTTCCATGAAGTCGGGCTGAAACGTCCTGATATATTAGAATGCAACCGATTTTACACTTCCGCGTAACTGCATCGGGCTCTTTCGGGTTTTAATTAAATTTTAACGAGGTGTGAGCGTCTTTAAATCTCTCGATAAATGGCAATATTCCTTGAGAAATCTATAATGTTGGAATTTATCGAATTTCGCGGATAAGATGTTGCTTGAAAATTGATTTTAAGTGTCCTTTAATGGGTTTTTAACGATGTTGCAGCAGTGAATAAATAATTTTCATTAATTGAAATTGAAAGTGGAAGTTATATTTTCCTCGGAGAATACAAAGTTGGAGATTCGAGTGACCCACATATTTTATGGTTCTTTATTTTTAGATATGAATATTACGAGGAAACATTTGCCTCTCAAAATTTGATAGTCCCACATGAAATATTTCTGTAGTCCAGTCCTCTCAGGTTTACTTTACCCTCTCCACTGATAACTTAAGTCCCTTGTCTCCAATGTCGCTTGTGTTACCAGCGTAATCAACGTATTAGCACTCATTTCCATATTATTATCATAATATCCGTGCATCGCTCTTGCAACGAATTAAGCAACGCCCCTCGAAAATCCTTATCTAACAACCCAGATGCGCCACCCAACGTATATCTTCAACGAAGAAGAGAAATACTGAAAACAACCAATTATTACATTACAAATAATTATACGTTATAATATTATCATCGCAGAAACAATAAATTAATATATTATTCGGTTTTATGAAACATCAGATCATCCAAAAAAAGGAAACTTGACTTCGTAATTCTAATCATCATTTCATTAATCAAAATATGCACTATTCGCTTATGTGCATTTAAACGAACACTTCTGTGAAAGTAGAAAATAATCACTAATTACTGATGGCAATTAATCGATCGAACCTTCCATTTGCGATTGATAATTTTAATAAAACTTCCACAGCCCTTATAACTTGACAACTTTAACACTAGAACGACCGTACCAGTCAAAATGACTGGTTTCGATTTTTTTGTTTAACAATTATTGATATCTTCGAAGCATTGAATATTCGAAATGATTTTGAAAATAAATAGCGTCATTTGAGTACTATAATGAGTGTCTGAAGAAACTGAAAATAATCTATTGTTACAATTTTTATAGGAATTACATATTAATCGTATTAAATGCTCGGTAGTTCTAGTGTTAACCCTTTGCACTCGGGAGGTGACTCTCAGTCACCACTTAGTTTCACCCTGTGAAACTATAAAATATGGTATTTAATATTGAACTTTGTATAACGCCTCAATACGTGAAATATTGGAATAAAGTAGCTTTATTCCTTAATGTACTTGTGTTTTCCGTTCGAGTTAATTTCAAAGAATATCGTCTTCGTCTCGTCAAGAAATGTTAAATATTTCTAGTGAGAAATTTCCGAGTTCAAAGGGTTAATAACAACGTTCAATACCCAACTAACTCAAAACAATGTTCACAACCCAAGTACCTTAAAAACAATGTTCAATAGCCAAGTAACTCAAAAACAACGTTCACTACCCAACAAATTCAAAAACAATGTTCACAGCCCAAGTAACTCAAAAACAACGTTCACTACCCAAGTATCCCAAAAACAACGTTCACTACCCAAGTCACCAAGAATAACGTTGAACACCCAACTAACTCAAAACCAATGTTCACAACCCAAGTAACTTAAAAACAACGTTCAATTCCCAAGTAACTCAAAAACAATGTCCACTGCAAGTCACCAAAACCCAAGCTGCGCCAATTCCTTCCACTCGAATTCAGCCGATCCAAAAAAGCCTCGTCCCCAGAGGGAACCGTTCAAACGACGCGTCGCAGCCGGGTAATTTCCGCAGGCCGGCCGCGCCGTTGGAAAACCGGCGCATTAGCATTCCGTTAAATAACCGGCAACCGGTTGCTAGGTGTTAGCTTGTAATCGATAAAGCGTCAGCCCGCGTCTCCCATAATCGAATCAGTTTTATCGGTTTAAAGCGGCGGACCGCAATTGGCTGGAACCGATTGCCAGGATATTTGCTGTCCGCCGGAAATTCCGATAAGCATTAAATGAAAAATAACGGGGCCTGCGGCGCGCTCGCGCGCGATCGCTAAAACGCTGGTGGGAAAGGAGGCGAATATTTGTTTACCCGAGCCAGGGAATCGCATTTCACGAATTACGCTGGTCGCGTTTCATTTCTCGCCTCCGACAGCAGCCTTCCACTCGCCAGCCGCCATACTTTTCTTATTTCCGCCTGTTCTCGGGTCCGTCGACGACGATTCTCGCTGCAGGAATTAAATTAATCTCGATCAACATCGTTTCAAGCTTTCCTCTCGTCGTTCCGCCTCTTTTTCCGCGTTTATCCTTGGCCGTGTCCGTTTAACCCCTTGCCCTATGATTTATTTTTCAACCGTGACCGACGCAACAACTTTAGTGATAATTTCTTGAAGAAAGATAATTCGATGCTTATTCTACGTTTATGTTTTCCCTAGAATATAATAATTGATAACTGATAAAATTGATTAATATTTAATTAATATTGAATTAATTATTAATATTAAACATTAATATTTAATTTGAATTCGACGACTGAGTAGTACTTATGTTTGTTGAATTCTGTTTAAAATATTCACGAGTTTCACGCGTTGTAAGAGAAGGGGTTAATAGTTTTGACAAGTGTTATATCCTGCTCCACTGAGCACCCTGTATATTTGTAATAACTATTATTACTATTATTATTATTAATAATATCATCGACATCGCGATTATTACTATTGCTTTTGTTAACCCTTTGCACTCTGTAGGCTCCAATATTGCAGCAGTTATATTAAATATTTTAATGAATCTTGAAGAAACTACCTTAAAATTATTACATTCTCCACACATCCAAATTTTGTACTAAGAAGGAAAATAAAAGACCGAAGAAATGTTATATCATTTCTCATTTTCGCTAGGAATACTATAAAAATTAGTCGCAGTTGCTGATAGATTACAAAACAACCTGGAGTGCTAAGGGTTAATTCCTTCAATGTTCCCATGACATACGGCGGGATACTCGATAAAACACAAAACCTAAGCAAGTTTTCCTCTGGATCAGGACAAGATCCCACCCTCTTTTCCGGGAGTGTTCCTCCCGCGTGTTATGGCATCATCACAACAAGCCATTCTATTAATACGTTGAATGCAATGGGTGCCACCGGTGACCTCAACCAAATCAAATTACTATAATTCACTCGATTAACCAGTTAACTCTGGAATTTAGTTAGAAAAACCTCTCATTCTGCGCGCAATAAAATCGAAACATGGAGCGTGTACTCGTCGAACGCAGGACGAATGCATGTGGAGTATATTTTAATGAAAGATCAAAGGGAAACAAAAAAGAATTACATGTTTATGTGAAAAAATAAAGAATTCGTCGCTGAAAGAATTAGTATCATGTCAAGCTTTACGATTACGTGTATACTCGTCAAACACAGTGAACTGGTTACGCGATGATTATTTGAACACTTTTCTATATTATAAATGATACAACTTAATGCACCGACATTGAACAACTCAAACCTGTAATAATAACAACGTAATTCAATGGCACAAGTTGCTGTTACATTATTTTCCTATATTTGTCTCGGCTAAATCGTACGTCAGTCAACGTGTTAACGAACAGCTTCGTTTCGTCGCGCGACGATCGCCAGGTTCCCATTGACTTGTTTTCGGCCCGCGGAATAGATAGAGGGGCATCATTGAACGAAGGTAGTGTGTCTTCGTTGTGTCACGAATTACCGCGCGAATTATAATTCTATTCCGGATCGTAAATCCCGAAGTAATCTTTCGGTACGCGACTCTTCTAGACACTTGTCCGCCAAATTAATATTGGACAATTAGATCGATTGCGTTAAATCCCGACTGACGGACTGTAGTTACCGAAATTGAAAGGAGTATTCACGTTGTCCCGAACGATGGACTTGTAGAATCTCTTTGAATCTGATGATCTGATCGAATGTTTGTCCCGAACGATGGACTTGTAGAATCTGATAGGATCTGATGATCTAACAGAAAAAATGACTGAATGACTGAATGATTTTACCATTATTTAGGGTGAAATTGCCCCCTTGTAACAAAAAATAAACTGACTCCGAAAAAAGCTAATCCCGAAAATAATTTTGTTGGCACGTCCATGTTGTAAACGCACCTTCAAGGATTTCGCTGCTTTGTTCCGCATCGGACGGCACAATCGTCGACGTGGATTTTTATTGTATCGTATGAATAGTGCATTCCGGGGGAATGGAAGATAAACGACGAGTAGCCTGTTTTTGTTACAATGTTGCGAATTAAATAGGGGCCTTCTGTTTCTAGCGTCGCGACGCGTGAAATGTTGCGCGGATTTTATTCATCCGCGTGGCCGATTAATCTTACTTACCTCGTCGCGCTGTTTTGCGAATCCCGCGCACGAATAAATGAAACTCGCGGTTTAATCCGTCGCTCGGGCTGCTCCGTAATTATCCGGGGAATTTAGACTTTCCGCGGAAACCGTTCGTTCGGCCGGGCGTTCGCGCGTTTTTCTATGGGACGGGTGTTTCCAAGGGAATCGGGCTTGATATTTTCGCTCGGCGAGAAAGTCGGCGCGCTCGAGATACGTGCGAACGGTAGGCAAAGATCAAACGAGGCTCTCGAGCACTGTTCAATAACGCGGGAATCCGATTGAAATCGAAACTCGACGGTGTCTTACCTGTTTAATAAAACGAGCCTTCCAGGCGTCTTCGTTCTGCGCTCTCGAATTAGTTCTTTCGTTTGGAATGTAGTAGTTGATTAGGCGACGGGTGTATTACGCGAATCGATGCAATTGTGAAACGGAAGATTGTTATTAATACGTTCTGTGCCACGTGTACCGTATGTGCACGCGCATTTCTGTGAGAAAGTATGTTTAACCTTTTGCACTCGAGGGGCGACCCACGTGATTCGATACAGAAAATTGTAAACTTTGCATACTGCATCGATACGTGGAATATTGGAAGAAAATAGTACTGCTTTCTAATTTATGTGTGATTTCTTGATAAATTCATTTAAAATTTGCTGTATATCTAATTAGGAACTATTGAATGTTTCAAGTGAAAATCTTACGAGTGCAAAGCGTTACAAAGAACTGTATTGATTTTTTAAATAAAATATTCGGTTACATTAAAGTTTTTCGTAATTTTTATATATTTCGATATTGTTTCTTTATAACTTAATATTTTATTTAGAAAATCAATACAGTTCATAAGTGAAACATAACCGAAATTCCCATGGCATGGAACGTGTTAACTTTTTGTCCTATGATTTATTTCTCAACTTTAATCGATAAAACTACATTAATAATTTGTCGAAAAATGAGAGAATTCCTATATTCCTAGTCTACGCTTGCTCTAAAGTGTAATAATTGATACCAGAAGAATATTTCATTTGAATTCAAAAGAATAGAGTAACAATTACACTTGTTACTTTGCATAGAAAATGTTCACCGCGAATTTCACACGTAGATACTACAAATATTTTAATGAATTTTAAAGAAACTACCCTAAAATTATTAGATTTCCCACACATCCAAATTTTGTACTACGAAGGAAAATAAAAGATCGAAGAAATGTTATAGCATTTCTCATTTTCGCTAGGAATACTATAAAAAATAGTTGCAGTTGCTGATAGATTACAAAACAATCTGGAATGCTAAGGGTTAATAAACCGATGACGCAACTTCATGTCACAGCTTCTTTCTGTCCTCCCGCTGTTCTCGCCAAAGAGAATCTTTCCAAAAGATAAACTTACAGAAATCGGATTCAAATAATTTCTGAAAGAAGTCTGTCTTAAGTTTATCTCACGTTGAGGTTTAATTATTCTTCTCCGGGAAGTGTAATTTTATTCAGAAGAGGGAACAAGTTGGGAATAAGTCAGAAAAAGGAATTTACACGTTATTGCCAAACAGATTTCCAAATCATTCGATTCGAAGGGATTAACAATACCTTAACCTACGCTAAGAATTCTAGATACTGCATAATTGATACCAGAAGAATATTTCATTCGAATTCAAAAGAATAGAGTAATAATTACATTTGCTATTTTGCATAAAAAATCTTCACCGCGAACCTCACACCTGAATCTACGCCAAGTGATTAATATTTCCTTTAGCACGACAGATGACATTCAACGTCCACGTGTCTTTAATTCCATATTATTGTTGACTGCGCCGCAGTTAACACGCGTTTGCCCGACTTTGCTTCGCGTTTCTTTTTTTCTTCTTTTATATTTACTGCCATTGGATTTCCACTTTATATGTACTCCATTATTCTTTATCCTTTACGTGGATACCTTATGTTGCCAGCTCTTTGTTCCATTCTATGTAACAAAGGGAACCCCGTGGTTGTTTTCATTTCGCTGTTCTTTAATACTGTAGAAGCTGTGCGGTTTATGAGATTGTAAATTCGAAGTCGGAGTTGAGTTTATTTAACTAAAAAACCGAGACGTTCCGCGCGAGGAATCTTTAATATCGACGAACACTTTTTCACGATTACTCATATTAAAAACAAGAAAACATCCATTCGCAACCGTACACTTTAACTGAATAACGCTTCAAACGTATCCTCCGTCATTACTACCGACCATTCCGAATTTTCACCTGTTGTTCCGTAAGATAAACTTTCATCCTCGTTAAAATTCTACTCATCTCCGCATTAATTTTTAATCCATCGTCTCGTGGTATCTTGTTTAACCATTCACGAGCCAAGGGAATCTTTCTTCCCCGTAACTCTTCATTTCCTCCCTTTACCAGTGACTCTACATTAATAACAGATAATTATCCACTAACACCTCTCCAACATTAAAAAATTCGAATAAAATTCCACATTAACCCTTTGCCATAGAATGACGAGTGGGACTCGTAATGAAGTTTTCGGGATTAGTTTAATATACATAAATATTCCTCAATGCGCATGGATCGAAGCAAAACACTGTTTTGCTAGTATCAATATATTATCTTGAAAGTAAATTTCTACTTAAAGTGGAGTGAACAATTTCTTCGCGTCTTCTGAACTGATAGAAACACTTTGCACGAGCTTGGTAGCAAAAATAAATAATATGGCAACACGAAACGTTTGATTGCTTCTTTATTTGTGTAATTTCGTTGAATTCTTTTAGCTTTCCTTTCGTTGATTACTTTGACAAAGAAATTATTCTTTTGAAAGTAACACCAGCGATAGGTGATTTCCAATATAAAGAAATATAAAGTCGAGTAATATTCGTTCGATCTTTTACAAGTGAAAGTAGTTAACCCCAGACGAGTGAGACTCGTTAATCGGACCACGATGTGACTTTCAGTCACATTGGAACTTTCACTTAAATTTCATGATTATTTCATATTGCATTTTCAACATTTTTTTTGAACTTCTAAAATTTGGGCCCTATGAACAAACACAATAACATTTTAATCATTCAGTTTGTTCTCATAAGTGACTATGTCATAAATCATAAGTGAAAAACACGTGTTAGGATTAATAAACATCAATATTCCTCAAAGCGCGTGGATCAAAACAAAGCGCTATTCTATTATCAATACCTTATCCTGAAACTAAATTTCTACTTAAACAATTTCTTCGCGTCTTCTAAACTGTAACACTTTGCACGAGCTTGATATCAAAAGTAAATCACGCAAGGAGTTAAAACAACCGAATCCAACCCGTTTCTCAAAATCTCGACAAACAACAACGCTCAACCAAACTCCCAGGGCAAACACATTAAAAAACAATTCGAAATCCCATCAACAACCTTTCAAAACCACCGCACATCTCGACCCGGGGCATTTGAGAAAGTCATCAAAAGCTATGTCGCCCGGCTCGTCACAGGAAAAATCGGAACCCAATCGGCGAGGGCCCTCGGTGACCAAAAAATCCTTCAGTCCTGGTAACAATTTCATTCCCAGCTACCCCTTTCCCTTCATCCCCTGTATCGCAGCCCTTCGAGTGTTCGCCAACAGCCTGCTCGTTGCCGCGCTGACACGCAGCATCCGTTGTTCGATGATCGCCCATTGGATCCGCTCTGCGCGTCACTGACGTTCGACGCCGCGCCCATACGTTGCCGGTCTCGATAACGTTTCCGGCGTGCACGCACCGCAGGTTAAGTTTCCACGGCGAAAAGTGACCATTGTGCGGCGCGCTGCAACGGGCTGGCCGGCAGTCATTCGGTATGCATGCCGCGCTCGCGCTGGATATCCAACGCCGCAGCCGATAGCACTCCGCCAGACTCCCTGGACATTGCATAAATGTCCGGAAGATGTTATTGACTGCGGGGATATTGCGATGCGGGGTTGGAGAACGGGAGGCAGCTGGAACGGGGACGGGATATGACGCTGCGGCGCGGAATCAATGCCTAGGTTCTTTGGCGAGCCAATATTTCAGCGGATTGTATATTCAGAAATTGAACCGCTTCAGTTTGTTGTACTTAATACGTTCCGTGCCACGTGTACCACATATGGTACATGTTTGTAAGAAAATATTTTTAATGGATATATGGTCACGGTCGGCGGTATACGTTACAAAGTGAAAACATAAAGAGACAATATCGAAATATATAAAAATGACCAGAAACTTGAATATAATTTGTTATTTTATTGAAAAACTCAATATAGTTCATAAGAAAAATATAACCGAAGTTTCCGTGGCACGGAACGTATTAACACATTGCGTACCGGTAAGGAGAAATCTCGTTTTTATATAAAGACACTTAGCTGTGCAACTTCGCTAATTACCATGGCATTGAGAAAATATAAAATTTTATTCGAATTGATTATCTATTTAAAATATATTACACGACAATATTATAATATAAGTTGACCTTAGTGAAAATTGCCATCCGCACAATTCAGTTTTCTGAAAATTAACCGGTACGCAATGTGTTAATTAGTCTGTGCGTTGAGTAAGACAGTTTGCGCTAGTTGAGAAATTAGGGGATAACGAAAGAAATGGGGATTGCTGGTATTGGTATTGGATTTGGGTGTAGCTTCATGATGTGGGTTGATGATTAGACTTCTTGGCAGATGCTAAGATTTTGAAGTAGATTATATTCTTTAGTATGAATATTTTCTAGTTTCTAGTTAATATTATTCTTGTTTCATTGGATCGGATAGTTTATCGAGTTCTGAGGGTTATGTATTCAGTATCGTCTAATAGTTTAATAGGGGATGTATTGGTTTTGAGTAGCTACTGTTTCGAAGACTTATTAGAAAATTGGTAGCTTCTATATTCAAGAAATTCCATTTTCTAGTTTCTAATTAATATTATTCTTGTTTCATGGATAGGATAGTGGGGTTTGTCGAGTGCTAAGGGTTATATATTCAGTAGCCTGTAATAGTTTAATACAGGATGTGTTATTTTTAAGTAGCTACTGTTTCGAAGACTTATTAGAAAATTGGTAGCTTCCAGTAAGCTTTAGAACTAGATGATATTCTTTAATATACATATTTTCTAGTTTCTAATTAATATTATTCTAGTTTCATTGGATCGAATAATTTATCGAGTTCTGAGGGTTATATATTCTGTAGCTTGTAATAGTTGAACCCTCTACGCTCGAGAGGTGACTTCCGGTCACCGCTAAATTCGACACAACAAAATTATAGTCTCACATATAACATTATGCATTGATACGTGAAATATTCAAATAAAACATCTGTTCCCTAATTTCTATACATTTCTATACTTCTATACTTTGTATCGAAGAATGTTTATCTCACTGAAAAACGTCGAATATTTCCAACGCAAAACTTGCGACTGCAACGGATTAACAAAGGATATATTTCTTCGAAGTACCTTCTATTTCCAAGACATATTAAAAAGTCGGTAGCTTCCATATGAAATGCACTAAAAAATATTCATCTGCTTCCCGCGTTCGAAATCCAGACAAATTAAATCGTTCAAAACATCACGTTATACCTTCGAATCGTCTCTTATTAAAGAAACCACTATTCAAGTTCCCTAGCACCCAATGAACACAAGTAAAACGCGAGTGAATACAACGCTGCTCTCCCCTATCAGCACAGCATCACGAGTATTTCGGCATTAAAGCACGGTTGAAAGGAGAACCTCAAAACTTTCCAGTGAAACGAACAGCCCGTATCGCGGCGTCGCGACGCGTCGTTCAGCTCCCGACCGGTTGCATGCGAAGAATTCGCCCGTCGAGCCTCTCCCCTCCAGGTTCTTTTCACTTTACCGAAAGCAATGCGGCTCGGGGTCCCAGGGTTTCCTGTCATCGGCGACGCGCCATCCGATCGATTCTTCAACTCCGCCGGTTATCACCTAGCGCGTCGATGCACCGAACAAGCTTGCCTGACAACGAGAAAGTACGAAGCTTCTCGATCATCGGCGGCTCTCTCCCTTTTCTGCCGCCGCCGCCCCCCGCATCCCCCGGCTTTTCCTTTCTCAAAACACATTTCGAGCAGAAGAGGACGCGTCATCGTTCACGGTAACCGCTTCCAGCTAGGTATACCGAGGTCGGTGAAGCGATTCGAGAAATTGCTGCGAGTAGTCCGGCACAGTATCTCTTCCCTGTTTCCCTTTCTTATCCGCCTGTCACTCCCTTTCTCTATCGGACACTCCGCTTTTCCACCCGTTTTTCCTCTTTCTTCTCTCTCCGTCGCTCTCGCTTCTTTCTCGCTACTTGTCTTTTTACGTCGCCGTCCTACCCTTTTCTCGGTCTTTCCGCTTGTTTTTTAATAACCTCTGGCTTTTCTTGCCCCCGTTTTTCTTCCTGTTTTCCTGGCGTTTCTTTTTCTTGTTCGTACTCTTTGCTTGTCTTTTTTCTGTTCCACCGGTGTGTCTTGTTCTTGTTTTCCTTTATTATTATAGTATATGGTGGTGGTTTACTATTAGATGATATTTGAAAATGTGGATCTTTAGTAAAAAGAGAATTAGGAAAACAACAATATATTTAATAAGATAAAGGAAACAATACGGACAACACGTAAAATACAACACACGACTCTCGCACCAAAAATGTTCTACTCCGCTGTCGCTCACCAAAATGTCCTCATGCACGCATTTCCACTCGCTTTTATCACACACCCCCATTCGCTCTGTCTTTCTCACCCTTGCACCCTTCTCACTCGCATCTTTCGTCCATGGTCAAAATTCACGCAGTCACGTACACGCTTTTCTCACGGTTCAGTCGCTCAGTTCCAGACACTCTTCCTCGCATTCTTTCAGCCACTCGAAATTGTCTAAACGCAGTCACACTATTTCCCAAACATCCCGGCGCCGGTCCGTCGCAATACGACCTGGTCGCCCTCACGCACGCACAACAAACCATTCATCCTACAATAAATATTCTCGATACTACATTATTCTTGTTTTTCTTTCCTGCAGGCTCTTTTATTTTCTATCTCTTCTCCTTTTCTTTCGCGAGCTTCTCTTCTTCTCAGTCTCCTCTTTTCTTTCACCGCCTTCTTTTATTTTCAATCTCTCCTCCTCCTTCGCCACCCTCTCTTCCCCTAAATCTCTCCTTTTCCTTCGCCACCCTCTCTTATTCTCGATCTCTACATTTCCCTCTTACTTTCTTCCCCATCAACTTTGTCTCGTTCCTCTTTCACTACATCTTACCCTATATCATCTCTCTTTCGTACCCTTCACGATCTCCTTCATTCTTCATTTCCCCTTTCTCCATCTTATATTCCTGTCATCCCCTCTCTCCCCTTCCAGCTGCTTCCTCTCTCGCTCCTTCATTTCTATTTCTCTTTCGGATCATAAGTTATGTATTTCAAGAGGAGCGCCGCCATCTGATAGACGTTTTTCTCAGCGGAGTGTACTTTCACGTGCGGCTGGCGACAGAAGACGTTCGAATGGAGGATACCGGTGGCGCATGGAAGAGATCGGACCGGAAAGGAGCGGCGGGGGGAAGGGGGCGAGGGAACGAGTACGACGGAACCCGATCAGAAATCGGAATCCCGTGGAAAGGAGGTTCCATTAGCGAGAACGGATTTGGAGAAAAGGATTTCTCTGAATCCTCGTCGTTCTATTAATGTCACATCCATCGCCGCCGGCGACGAAAAAGAGAAACTAGACGTCGACGACGACGACGGAACGGCGATGGCGAACGTTGAAAGCGCGAATTCCTGTGCCCCCGCCCTCGCGCACCCCGACCCCCTTGTATCGATACTAGGAAAACTGTTATCGCAATTACACTTGACGAACCGGGGCAGCAGCCTGTTCGAGAGATCATCCTTCTCTCTCGAGGAAGATCGAGATTTCTAAAGGGACGGAATCAGTGTAGGAAGCTTCTGATTCATAGGACGATTTAACCTTGGGATTTTTCAAGCTTAAGCTAGACGCAGACTACGCTTTTCTCCGCGTGCCCGCGCTGAACGTGCCGCATGCGCCAATGGTAACAACCCTTTTATGGCTTGATCTGAATACTTCTCACGTTCCTTTTATTATTCCTTCTATTACCTCGTGCCTGGTGACTTTCCACGGAGCAGATGGACAAAAGTGGAACATTGAGAAGAGTCTGATTGGTCGTATCATGAACGTATTCTCTGATCTTTGAATTAGACTGAGGAGAATCATTAACGATTTCTCAATATAGGGAATTATTCATTATAAATACGTGAAATGTAAAATTAACTCTTAACAATAGAGCTATCGTATGGGTCCGATTTCATTTTTTCCAGTTACCTAAGAGATGCTTCTCTGAAGTACTAGAGAAACTGGTTTAGCAATGCACAAACTGAATGGCGAACCAACCGAAGTCTTAATAATTACGCTGTTGAGATTTAACTGCAATTTAACTGCTAGTTCTAATGTTAAAGTTATACTATACTTGAACCAACAACTTGCTAGAAATTTGTATTAACATGAAAGAAACTGACACGGAGCTAACCACGAAATACACGCATCCCCAACAGCAAGTTACTTAGCATAACCGCCCGCAGCGAGTTGCCAGAATAAAACAGCCGTTCGTTAAGGCAAGACTCGTCCCGCCAGATGTTAGATCAATCTTCGTTAAGCGACGAGTCACCGAACAGCGTCACTCTTCTACGGAATGTCAACTTAACTTTTCAACTCGAGACGCGGCGTGTTTCAGTTGTCGCTTAATGCCAGCCGGTTCTACGTTAATGCCACTAATTAAACAGCAAAGTGAGTATTATGCATAAGCTTTATTGCATCGGTAAAGTGGAGCTGGCGGAGGACCGCCCGGAAACGGAATCTCCTAGGCTGACAGGGGCTGTTTCCGCTCGGCGCGAGCCTCGGAGGCGCCGTCTGAAGAAAAACAGCCGGAACAACCGGCTCGCGAGCCCCATATTTAAACGGTGTCGCCGGCAACTGGCCCTAATCGTAAACTAGGAAAAGAAACGCGCACTAAATTCCAGGGGAACGACTCCGTCACGCATGCGGACGCGCCGTTGGAACTCGCCCGGCAATTATTGCTGCGTCAGCTTGCGCGCCGACCCTCTAAACGGCCGAGAACTTATTATAAATACACCCTGCTTTGTGTACGCGACGTCGCGACGCGGCGCGGTCCTTGCCGGGAATGATAACGAGGCAGGCCGCGAAACGTTTCGCCTCGATTTTTATTCGGTATTCGCTGGGGGCCGCAGCCGTTGGTAATTATTCCGGTAATTAGATGGTTCGCGGATTCTGCGAGCTCGCGGATAGAGTTGTGGAGAACTTGGGATAATCTCGAGTAACTGTGCGTGGGATTTCTGTATTATTTCTTGTCTCTGGCAGTGTTGATGGTGCGTTTGTTTGGCTTTTGTGATAGATGAGGGAGAATAATGGAATAGAAAATAGGTGATAGAATTATAAATCATAGACTAATAGAAGATAAAATAATAGACGATAAAATTATAGATACTAGAATAAGGGAAAGTAGAATAAGAGACGATGGAATTATAAGTAATAGAATAAGGGAAAATACAAGAATAAATGATAAAATGATAAATACTGAGATAAGGAAAAATAGAAGAATAGATGATAAAATGATAAATACTGAAATAAGGGAAAATAGAAGAATAGATGACAAACATATAAATACTGAGATAAGGAAAATAGAATAATAAATATTAAAAGATAAATACTACTTATATAGTATTATGTAATAATCATAGAAAAAGGTAATTAAAAATATCTGGAGTTTCTATCGTCGAAAATATCACGAAAGCCAGCGACAATACTCGATCAATCTTAAAAACAAAAAGCTTGTTGAACAACCCGTACATTTATTAACAAGCGAACTATTTCCCTCATCAGCGTCAGCCGCAATCCTATAAACTTCAGCAATCCATCAGCAATTCAATGAATACTGGGAACAGTCAGAGACAATGAACATTCACGGAATCGTGTTCACATTTGTATAGAAACGCGCCGTGTCGCCGGGCCCGATGGGACGAATCCGCGTAGATCCGACGCGGCACGGTGCGAGTATAATTAATTATTTCTATCATTAATATTATCGGCTCAACCCGACGTCGACGGACGTTCAATTTGGACTTTTCCCTCGGCGGAGGTGAGCGCTGCTCGTCTCTGAGCCCCTCCAGGGCCGTGATCGATTATTAATAAACAGATCTTGAGGGAGCGGATGCGAGAGGCTCCGCGAGGAAATGGGTCGTCGCGCAACGGCAGCGAGTCGTATTTTAGCAAATAGGTCGTTACGCAACGGATACAAGTCGCAATGTAGCGAGCAGGACGTCATCCAGCGGAAGCGAATCGTATCTTAGCGAATGGGATCGCCGCCGCGCGGGGAACGAGTCATATCTTAGCGAATAGGTTGTCATCCGACGGAGGTCGCTCGACTTCTCTTATATAAATGGGTCATAGGACGGATTACCCGTAATTACTTTCTCGAGTGGTCGTTGTGCTTTTTTACGCGGCGGGAAAGGCAGCAACGATGAGACAATAACTTCGGACATTCGCTATTGCTATCGCGGGATGTCTGTTTTAGGGTATCGCTGGTATGGACTGAAGATAGAGATGATCTTAGAAAATGATCGATGAAATAGAGATTTTTTGAGTTGCTTTGGCTTCTAGGTTTTTATATGCAACATACGAAAATTGGACTGTGAAACATTATTAACCTCTTGACCTAGAATATGTCAGACTCGTGATGAAGAGTTTTAATTGAATTTGTGAACTCTGCTATTTATTTTCTTTAAATATAAATTGAATGTTAGGTTTCAATTAGCAATCGTTAACTTTTGGAGTGAACATTGACACGGAACAAGCATCAGAATTGTTTCTTCTAATAAAGTATTATTGATAAAGTAGTTGTGTAGATCGTAAGAGATAAATGATGGGGCAAGGACCATACCCTAACTTTCTTGATCACATCATGTTTTTGTTTCATTGTGACAGATTGATACTTCCGAATTTGAGAATATTATACAGAAGTTATTAACCCCTTGCACTCGAGAGGCGCCTTTCACTTGCCATTTGATTAAACCCAACGAAATTATAAAATTTAAAATTCAATATTAAATTTTCTATAATCTACCAACACATGGAACATCGAAATAAAATAGTTTCGTCACTTGATTCATGCAAGGTATTTCTTTATATTAATTGTAAGAAATACCATTAATATTACATCAGAAATTAAGGAATATTTATTGCGAAAAATATTCTCGAGTGCAAAGGGTTAATAACATTTGCTATATGTCATTCATATGAGTTGAACAATAATCTAAGTTTCTACCGCGAGTCCTTGCTGTGACTTCTCTAATCCAATCAACGGCAGAAAGAAACGTCGATTAAATTGGCACAGTGGCATACGCACAACGGAAATTCCAACCAACTGAAACCAAATGACAAATCCGGAACGTGACGCGAGCCGCGCGGCGCGCCGCGTCGCGAAACGAAATTACGCTCCGCGCGGGATCAAAGGGAAGCCAGCTAGCATTAAACATAAATTTGGTCGCGGGGGCGGCCTCGAAACGAAACTCGCCTAACTCCGCGCCGAGAGAGTGCTCGGTGATCGCGCGGAGCGTCCCAATGTGTCTTCTTGATGAACAGAGATTCAAAGTGACTCGACAGGTGGAACTAATTGCGATCGCGGAGCAGCGACGCGAAATTTACAGTCTTTGTCGCCATTAAACGCCCCTGCCGCCGGAACTTTTCTACCGACGCCCCTGTCTGCGTGTAGATTTGCTTGTGCGAATGTTCGGGCAGTCGTTCTGTCGTGCACAGTTCAAAATGAGGGTTGAACGTTGTTGGGATATCGATTTAGGTCTTGGTTAGGTTACAGGTGTTGATGTATGGTGGGTTTAGGGGTCAAACTAGAACTTTGGTTTGTATGTGTAGTGTTTCTATATTATAGTTTCTCTGAATTACAGTGTCTACATTATAGTTTCTCTGAATTATAGTCTCTATATTATACTTTCTCTGAATTATAGTGTCTGTATTATAGTGTCAGTATGTTATAGTTTCTCTGAATTATAGTGTCTCTATACTATAGTGTCAGTACATTATAGTTTCTCTGAATTATAGTGTTTCTATATTATAGTTTCTCTGAATTATAGTCTCTATATTATACTTTCTCTGAATTATAGTGTTTATATTATAGTGTCACCATATTATAGTTTCTATAAATTATAGTGTTTCTATATTATGGTGTCACCATATCATAGTTTCTCTGTATTATAGTATTCCTATAATATAGTGTCACTATATTGTACTGTACCCAAATTATAATATCACTATATTACATAGCCTCTAAACCATAACATCCCTATTCTATAACATCTCTCTATCACAACATTCCTACATGCATCATCAAAACCTTCACTAACAAATTCGCCTACGCCACTTCCTTCGCATTCAATTCTACAAATCCCCAGTTGCCCCTTCAACTCAAACATCAAACGATAAAGAAAACTCTTAATCTACTCGAAACAAAAATCCAATTTCCATCGATTGACCGAATCCTCACAATTCGAGGCAGGTGATTTTCGAAACCGTCCCAGTCCAAAATGTCTTCGGAACGAGGAGTCAGCGTCAACGTCAGCGCATCGTGCGCGATGCCACCGGCATTGTTCCTGCTAAGTTCATTCAACCCGATCCCTCGCAGTTGTAACATTGTACCGCCGGTCCAATTCAGCCGTGGCACAGTCCCGGCTCCGCAACGACCCTTATACCGACAATAGTTTCGAACATGAATATTCCCGTTGATGTGTATCTGTTTCCCCATTTCGATTGCGACAGACCGGAAGCCCTTCCATCGGGACCCGCGCTCTCTTGACGGCGCGCCGGTAACTTTCGATTCCAGCCCGACGCCATTTTCTAACTGTATCACGCCGCGGCGGCGATGATTGTTCTCGTTACCAAGTTATTAGTTAGTAGACTTCGATAGTTGGTGCTCCGCTGCTCCGATCCCGGTCGAATGGATTCGATTCAACATCCCTGGAATTGGGTGTCGCCGATTTGATGCTGACGGTTCGATTTGTCACGATGTCTTCAAAGCGTTAAGGTTATCGTTCTTCTTACCGAATTTGGGACATTGAGTTCATTCGATTGTGATTCTCGTGACGCTATTATTACCAGTTCCTTGGAATCTCAATCTATTTTAATAGAACTCTAAGAACAGCTTCTAAATTTATTAACGCTCCACTGATTACATAACTGAGATTCAACTATCCAATGTAATAATAGATTTGTCAATCAACGTCCTACAAAATCAACACATCCTCTAATTAAATTTCCTCTCCATTGAAATATTCAGCATCCAATATATCCACTGATATCTACATTCAGCATCCTTCGTTCCAAAAATGACATGAAAAGCCGATAATAGTGAACTCCGTCATTAACCGATCGGCGGACTAAATAATCTCGTTCTTCGAATCATTCCCATGGATCGCAATCCGTTGGAATTCAATTTCAGAAAGTCTCATTTCCAAATGCACGCGCTGCGCGAGGGACGGACGGTCGATCATCGGGATGATTCCCGGTGTATGTAACTTCGCCGATTACAATGCCGACGGTGGAGCCGTCGGTCAATCACAGACGTCATTAATCGCCGGCACAAAAACCGGAAACGAGATAATTGGATATCCGGCCGGTGTATCGAGCGCCGCGAACGTTCCATTAACGATCGAATTACGGGACGATTAATAATTATCGTCGAATCGTCGATCGTTCGAGCGCCGCGCGAGATATTCCGCGAATTAGCTGCTGCCTTGATTATTAATCGACAGATCGACGGGACCTGCGCGGCCGATTTATCTTCGGCCGCGTTGAAAAACGTTCACGAGATTTTCCCGGCCAGTTTTTCGAACCCGGTGCGCTGCCAACGAAATTTCCCGATGCAATTTTAAACGATCGGCGCCGCGCCTACCTCTCGATCGGAATCTATTTAAATCCTTCCGTGAAATTATATAGAGTCCGACATGGACAATGCGTTCTGAACAATTTCGCTGGAGAGCGACGGTTTTAGGAACAGTTTTAAGGGATTCACTGTGGTCCGCGGATCGACTGGTTCTTAAAATAATTATCCGGGCTTGGCCCGATTTTTACTGGGAATTTTCCTGCTTGACGAATGACGAAGGGAAGCTCTTTGGGTGTGGAAGTATTGTCTCGAATGTTTTGTTTTGCAGGAGATTTATGGGGAATTGCTCTCCTTTTTGGAGACTGGGAGTCATGCACGTTACGCTTTTGTCTTATAATAATTGCTCGTTAACATTTTACGCGCACGCTTGAAAGGGTTCCTTATGTTTTCTGTAACTTATTAAGTATATCAGTATTCTATTTTTACTTCGCCTTCTCATTTCCGTCTACTATATTAGGTTTATCGGAAAGAAATTGGATAAGAAGTTAATTTTAGTCTTTCTAAACCTAAAACCTAAACTAAATTCGTCAAGGACTTCTAACATTTACAAGACTTTCACAAACATAATTCTTGCTCCAAATATTTACATGAATATAAGTTCAGAATCTGAACATCTCTAGATCCCCAAAAGCGTCACCATTCCTCTAAACTGTCAATAACCTTCTGCAAAAGCCTTCCAATCCCTTTATCAGTTCCTCCCTCGAATATCTCCAATTCCAAAGTCCTCGGAATCATCCTCTAAACATTCTATTTCAACCTAAAATTATGTACCACCCAGTAGAAAGCTGTCATTGAAACCTCTTCGACCAAACCCTTGTCGGAGTCGCAATCTCAAGCAACCAATCGATCGTTCGCAAGAGTAATTAAAATGTAAAACAAAGTAGCGATACTTAGACTAACTCCGGTAGTTACTGGTTCCTCGTGAAACCGATAACACGGAGTATCAGGAAACCCACGGGAACCCACGGTAACCCGTAGAGAACCGATGCAAACGAGCAACGTCGCCGTGTTGAATCGTTCCAAGTTTAATAACCGACGCGACGGTGGCGTCGACTTTTTAATTAAGAATGGTGGCCGAAAGTGCTGAAGACTTTTCCGCCTCGTGACATCATAAAATACGTGGCGGGCGACGCCGGTGCGGAAAGGTTAGGGAAAGGGGAGGGGCGGGGTGGGGAACCGGTGTGCCCGACACCGACCACAAAACTTTTTCCTTTCGAGGTATTCCGTCGTTAGCCCCTTGGGCGAACTGGGTCGAACCGTAATGGAGACGTAATGCCCGAGTAAAACAGCTTTCACCGGGACCCGCAGGATTTTCATTTAAACATCCTTTTGTGGAGTCGCGTCGGTAAATCGTCCTTGCTTAATAATCGTTGTTCCCTTTGATGCGGCCCTGTCGCGCCGCCGCGTGTCGACAAATCGGTTTTCGGATCCGTTGAACGCCGCGTGTATTTCGAGGCTCGTTGGTTTTTTAATATCGCGATATTGGAGACAGGCGCGTAGGTTTTCGATGACGTTGACAGCTTGTTTTTCTCGTATATTCTCTTTATTTTATTTTTCGCTCGCCTCGTTGGTTCTATTATTTTGTTAGAATTTCATTTTAAACGTTTCACGATTTTGTAACTGTTCGAAAGAGACCTTTTGTTCGAGTAATGAAAGGATTCTGGAGTATCCTTGTTCGTTATTGTTTCGTGGCTGGTATCTATTAATGGAACGCTAATTGGTCTTTCTTCGGCGACGCGCTAAAATGCCCGGAGAACATTCGTTTTCAGCCATTTCGCGGATCTGTTTTGTAATAACATGAATAAGGCTGTAGGGAGGATGATAGTTTCCGAGTTTAGAGGATGCCGTGCGGCCTGAAGAGTTTTTAATGAAACACCTTTGCTGCGCAATTTTTAACGAACCGCCGTCGCCATTCTACGGGCTTAAAAAAGTTGTCCCCGGCCGTGGAAGTTTCTTAACAACACGGTTCCCACTGTGTTCCCTCGAAAAAGAGGAACCACGGCTCGCTAACTTCTTGAGCGTGATCACCGCGGCCCCGGCTCACTTGGGTGAACCGTAATTTTTCGAGTTTACGCGCTCGACGAGGCATTTGCGTGAATGTGCCTTTCAAAAATTACTGAACGCTCCCGCGACACCTACTAAACAATCCCGGGAACTATTTCAATAATCATCGGAAACAATCTTCCATCGATATCCATTATCAGCCGAGAGAGCGAAGGAATTTCAAAGAAAACCGAAGGAAAACAAAAGCTCCCCCGTTCGAGAGAGAACTTAGAGCCTCCAAGGCAGCTTTAATAATTCCCACCGAAACGAAAGAACTCGGGGCTGTTCTACAAATTTTAACGACTCCCGCCGTTCGCTGACGTCGAAAATATTTTCAGGAACTTTAAATGAACGTTCCGCTGTAATGCACGAGTCTCCGCGGAGGCTCGCGTTTATACGTTTACCATCTTAGCTCCCGTGTCACGATAATGCCAACGTCAAACAGAGGAAAGAACTGCTTATACTCTGACTGGATATTCCGTCTGAAAAAATTCTTCGAGTCCGTATTGTTCTCTCCGCGAAGGAAACTCGGCTCATCGAACAAGAGTAACAAGTACGCAAACAACGATACCGTTAACAATCGCGGGAGAGCGCGGCGTAGTCGGAAGTGAAATAGTTATTACCAGTCGTAAAAGGGGATTATTCGCGCAGGCAGCCGGGGAACGGAGAACGAAGGAGAAACGGACCGCTTTTCAGCTCTTTTTTCCCTGCCGCGTGGGTAATTCAGTTTAAACAAACTTATAAAAGCCCGAGGAATTCAGGCCACCGGGAAGGGGGAGCCGAGGGGAGGTGTTCCTGATTGATTCGCGTGCATACCTGCACGGACAGCCGTAGATTTTCGCAACAGTCCCGCGTACTTGGCTCGATAAAGCTACGCGCGGCGCGGATTCCGGCACGCGCGCCTTGTATTAGCCGTTTAGGGGGAAAAACGTTCATTCCCGCGGGAAACGGGCAGTTCTCTCGCGATATTAGCTGGGGAGAGTGTCTCGTAATTGTGAACAGAAAAATTGGGGATGCGGTGGACAGGGGAATGAGGATTAAGGGAGACTTTTATTCTTCATGCACTGGGTTCTTATGATTCGGTATTTTGTGCGACTGCTGGAGGGAAATTGATTCATTTCGGAATTTTTATTTTGAAAGTATTTTAATTAGGCTGCTTACGGAAGATTGTTAAATTTGTACCGATGCGAAACTAGGCCCTTCGAATTTTGAGAAATGCATTTAATTTTGATAAGAAGTTTGAAATGAGTTCTAATTGCTCGGTAGGTTTAGTTTACACGTTTTTGAAGTGACTGTAGTTTTTTGAGACGTTGGGATACATTTTTACTAGGTATTGAATGAATTATTTTAATATTAAAACTACCGAGCAATTAGGACTTGTTTTCAATTATTTATATAAATTAGAACAATACGTTTCTTAAGATTCAAGGGATCTCCTAGTCTTGTATCTTTACGAATACGAAAATTTAATTGAAAATCGTTTGCAGAAGCCTTCGTAATTGAAGTACTTGCAGAAGAATTCTGAAGTGGATCAATTTGAATTAATAGGTAGTTACACGTAAATACTGAAATCGTTTTCATCCCGCGATATTCATAGAAATGATGCGTGCTATCCCTGGCGCAGAACGAAACCGCGTTGCGAAATTCGTGTGCCGTTAACCCCGATGTTTCCAGATGATTATCGCGCGGAGATAATTCCTCCATCACTTTCGAGGGTTTTCAAAATTTTCGCCGCGTTTCCGGGCCATTAATCAACCGAGTCGGAACTTACGAACGGTAACGCGTGCATTTCGAAATACTTTCGCCGCGCGATCGACGGTGCAGCCTCTCCCGCGCCGGAATCGCGACCCGGAAATACGACGGCACCGGAAGCGCCGCGCCGGGTACCGGCGGGAACGCGAATTATTATGCGATTTCTGGGCTAACGATTTGAAACGGGGAATAATTTCCGCGCGGCGCGGCTGGAATTTTGCGGAACAGATTTACAATTATCCGAGGGAAATCGAACTTGCCGCTCGGGACGCGCCGACAAGATGGCGGGTGTCAGATACTCGGAAAGAAGAGTGCTGAAAGTAGACGGATTCTGGCGTTCGTTTGATAAAAGAATAAAAATTTCTTTAACAGTATGATTCTCCATATGTGAAGAAATAAAGTTGTAGTAATTATTTTCCCTGGAAATGATGGGAAAGTTATGAAAATTGACGGTGATGGTAAAAATGCGACTGCAATTGTAACTCAATTAATTCGAACTTTTATGATAGAATGATCATTTGAAAATTCATTTTAAGGATTTAGAGAAGTTGTACATTGTAGTTTACTAGAGTATTGCAACATAATTCATTTCCATATGAAAATTTACCTAGTTTCCGCCCTTTTCTTTGTCATAGAACAGTCGCTTCTCTTGACGCTTCAGAGGTGTCCTGGGTAAGTCGGCGAAATTGAAAGGGCGCCTTTGAGAACCCGGAAAACCTGCCAGAAACTTGAAATCGTGACTCGACTACTGCCAAGTTGTTCTGCTTGACGGGGACCAACTTAGGATTATCTTCCATTGCGATAAGTCGTCTTTAGAGTCTGGAATAGTGAATGATACGAGAGGCACATACTCAATCGGAAAATTCACGAATGGATGCGTTCAACCTTATGAAGTATTGTTCAACCTCCTTCCCTTTAATACTCAGAAACTCCTGAGGGCAGAATATCTTCTCGTAGAACTGCTTTTTATCGAAATCCTACTTATCAAACTAACTAACAAGAGAAGTTACCGAACCGGCAAACTCAAAAATGAAACTCCGTGTGTAACTAGAATAACCCAATCCTAACACATTACAATTTTCCTTCCTCGCTGAATTTCACTTTGAAGTAAAGTCGCTCTTTAAGAACAAATTTATCTTTCCCCCGGATTATCCCGAGAACGGTAATAGATATCAAAAGAAATCTTAAACGAAAACCACACCATTCTCCACCCCCGTAAAACTATTAAAATTCCTCCAGAAACATCAATAGAACTATTCCAAAAAATTCAAACGTCCCGAAGACCTTCCAAAAACCAAAACTACCCTTCCAAGCAAAAATCCTGGGCCTAAATCGGGTTCCACGTCGGGAAAGCTTTCAAGCCCCTATCCCTCAACACCGGAGTTTCAGCGGTACAAGCGTCCGGTTCGATCGTAGCTGGGTCAAATAGGGGATGATACGCGTCGTGAGTACTCGGCCGTGTTCAGGCCTGGCCAGAGCGACCACCTCCGACCGCAACCCTCGCGAGCCTCCGCCTCGACTTCCGGTAGGGGATAAATAATTCCGGCGACACAGGGCGAGCCTGGTATATAAATAATTAGCCGAACGTAAAGGGAATTCGCCGTCCCCGAGATTTTCTTCTCGTCTGGCTCACCTTCGACCGCGTCCCCTTCCCGCTTGTCTCCGTTGTCCCACGGTGGATTTCACCCTCGGGATATTTCTCTCCCTCGTCACGTCCAGCGAGCTGCGCAACGCAGCGCCCGGTCTTTGTGCGCCGCGCCCCATCCCACCTCCGCTCCATTCCTCAACCCCTTCCCGGCCGCGCTCTTTTTTCGTCCCTTTTCTTTTCTGTTTGCAGACCTCCGACTCGTTCAGGTCCTGTGTCCCCTGTCTGTTCCCCTCTTGTTCTTTTTCTCGCGTCTCCTTTCTCCGTTGTTCGCGGATACCATGCTCCTCCGGCGACTTCCACTCTCTCCGTCTTCCGGCGACGCCGCGTTACGGGCACGGGGTCGAAGGAAAATTTACCCTCGACGAGGTCCGCCTAGGGCCTGACATCCGCGAAATATGCTAGCCCCTGGCGGCGCAGCCCACTTCATGGAAAGCTGCCCTCTCCTCTTCGAACGCACGGTATTTACGTACCGCGCCGCGGGACATCCCTTTTCTAGGACGGGGACGGGGAGTGGGACGAGGTCTTTCCGCCCTCTGTCACAGATGGGGGATGATGGGGGAATTTAAGCGGCCGTCGCGCGGATAAGTGATTTAGATGTCTCGCGCTCGCGGTGCCGCGTTCTTGGGGATCTTGGAATGTTGTCGCTGGAATGGCGGATGATCTGATCCTTTGTCGACGGAGATTCTTTGAAATATATAGAACTTTTGGTAGATCAAGCTGAATTGTATATCAATTGTTAAACCCTTCGCACTCGGAAGTTTTTCGTTAGAAGTATTTGAACATTTTCTGATGAGATAAATATAAAAGAGAAATCACATGTACATTGAGGAACAAAGCTGTTGTATTTCGATATTTCTCAAATTGATGCATTATACATAATATTAAATATCAAATGCTAGAGTTTTACTGTACGAAATCAACTGACTGAGAGTCACCTCTCGAGTGCAAGTTAATTAATAGAAACAAGGAAACTACGCGCTGATCTCTTGCTGTTCGAGTGATTAAACCGTTTGTTTACTCAGTCTTCCAAATATGAACACTCTAACCCGCCGAAATGTAGACATTCCGCAAAGGATAATTTTAGGATAAGGATAAAGGATAATTTTAGGATACTGAATCGAAAATTTTGAGATGAGTGAAGGTACTATCTTTTTTATAAATTCGAAGTGGGTGATCTTTAAATATTAATACGAATAAGGATCAAAATTTTCAATTCAGTATCCTAAAGAATTCTTCTATCCTCTTGGGAATTAAGGTAGATCTGTAGAAATTTCGTGATATTGAATAAAACAATGGGTTATATCGTAGGAGTTTGTAGAGTCTTGTTGGAAGAGCAATATTTTTAATTCAGAAGTGATCGATTCAATTTTTCGAGTAGTTAATCGTTTCGAGTTCAGTGGATAGGATAATCGATAATTGTTTGAAGCTGTTTCCAGCCAGACAAGTGGTGGATACGGTTAATAAAATAATGGATTGTTTGGCACTTGGCGTAGTGAACTCGGAGATATACGAGACCGGTGAATAACTGTTTCGAAGAACGAATGTTCCACGCTAATTGGCACATTTATAAGCGATACAGCTGAGATGTTCCCCGCGCTAATAAGCTCAGCGCTAAGCACAATATCCTTCGTTGCTTATCGAGAGACGCCGCATGAGGTATCGGACTACTAATAAACTCTAATGGGGCTATTAAATGCTTAGTACTGATACAAGTGCCTCTCTATTGTTGCATTCCGTCTAAATTATTACGGTGCTGTCAGGTATGCGGTATTGCATATGCGTACCGCTAGGCCATAATAGTATCTTATGATCAACTGCCACAACGCAGACATAAAGACACTTTTATGTTCCTCGGAATGCATAGGAAAGTAATCCACCTTGATCTCGCGTGTTCCAAATATAGACTAAATTGAAATTTATAATACATTGAAAATTCAAGATTTCATCCAATTTCGAAAATTCGAAAGCATTTCTAAACCAAAATCTATTTTATTATTAATATCCTAATATTACCTTAATATTTTAATATTAATCTTACGTGTTCCAAATATAGACTAAATTGAAATTGATAATACATTGAAAATTCATGATTTCAATGGAAGCATTTCTAAACCAAAATCTATTTTATTATTAATATTCTAATATTACCTTAATATTCTAAGTTAATATTCTAATATTACCTCATTAATCATTGAATCCATCGAAGACTCAAATTCCCGCGAATTATCAAGCTTACGATAATAAAATCGTTCTCACGCGTAACAACTTCCAATTGAATCAAAGATTCCATTGTTACTCCAATATTTTCTAAAACACGAGAAGCAAAATATTTCAACGGAAAAAAGGGGAGATACTAAAAGAAACCTTGACAAAATTGCTGTCTTCCATTCAAATCTACGAATTCCAGACATTAGGTTTTCACTCGCGGTTTACTGTACTCGAAAAAAATCGTAACCCCGAACGTTCGGAGCCACTTACAGCGGTGTCCGAAATTTCGCAAAAATTTTTACGGTTTCGTAAAAGTTTTATGATGAACCCGTATTGGCCCTGCTCGCCCCGCGACGAGCGCTGCGCTTCGATGAATTCCGAAACGCGCCTCGGGGAAAATTGTTCTTTAAGATCCAACCGTGTAAGCTATAGCGGATGAAAAGGGGCGAACGGTGGACGCGTTGCAACCGTCGAGCATATTTTTCCATTTGTTCGGCTCTGTCTGCCGCGGCGGGACGTAAAAATTACAGGAAATACGAAGCGAGAAACGCGGAACGGACGCGGCGGGACTATAAAAGATGATTTCGCCGCGTCAGGACGCGCGACTTGTCTCGGGCGTACCCCTAATACGCTCTCAAAACACCATAAACCGGGATACTTGGACAGGTGCGCATCACCTGCGACTGAATCCTTCTCCCAGGCGTATTATTTATTATTAATGTACAGGTGCCCGGTAATTCGGGGATAATATTCGTGGAAACACTGATGGGGAGTGGTTTTTTCTTGGGACGTATATAGTGTTTTGATTAATTGAAGGAACCAAGGGATTTCAGATGTTCTGTATTCGTTTGTTTAATAATTTTGGGATAATTTGGAAACACTGATGTGCAGTTGTTTTTTCTTGAGATGTGCAGTTGTTTTTTCTTGAGATGTGCAGTTGTTTTTTCTATAACTATTATTTTGTTTAATAATTTTGGGATAATATGGAAACACTGAATTCAGTTGTTTTTTCTTGTGACGTTTGTAGTCTTTTGGTTAATTGAGGGAAACAAGGGATTTCTTAGATTTTAGATTTTAGATTTTTAAAATTCTTTTCTCGTGCGTTAGAGTACTCATTACAGAGTAGAATTTTGATATTCCAATGCAACAATTAGTTCTAGCACAAAGGGTTAATCGTCAACTAAATCCAGCAAGTCGCGAAGGAAATCATACTGCGAGGAGCTAAGTAATTACACGCGAAATTCAGTTACAATTAATTAAGACGAAATTACACTTTCTGCCGATAGAATTCCTTCTGGATCGAGGAAAGTCTAGAAGCTCTGTCGTCTTCCGGCGCAGCTGAAGCTAAATTCCTGCGAATCGACGGCCGAGTGGCAGCGAGCTCGCTAAGTGCTCCCCGTCGAACTTTAAACACACTATTTACGACACCAGAAGCGTCCTTCTTCCGCCTGGTTCTTTCCGGGTAAACAGAACCCACCTCGGGACACGAAAAGCGCGAGCGCGCGGCGACAGCCGGCTCCCGCGGCGGAATGTGGCCGGAAAATGGCGGGTCTTAATCTGGATTACGATCGGCGCTGTTTGCCCCTTATTTCGCTCGCGGTGTTTAACCCTTTGGCCTATGATTTCTTTCCCAACTCTGATCGACACGGCTACTTTGTCATTGATAATTGATTGGAAACAGAGAAATTCTAAGCATATGTTATGCATTTCCTTTTATGTATAATAGTTGATTACAGAGGGATAATATTTACTTTGAATTGCCCTATGATTTCTTTGAAAATAATTTTAAGAGAGAGTTTTCTGAGAAAATAATTTTAAATTAAAACTTCAGGTGTGTTTCGACACCTTCTGTAGAATTAGTGTTAAATTGTTTCTATCTTCGACTAATAATCAGTGAACAAAACTAATTTTCATTAAACTGAATGCAAAATAAGGGACTAATTTGTTCTCTTCTGTAGCTTCTTTCGCGATGATTGCTCGCGTTTTCATTCGCCAGGGGAATTTATCATGGAAAGTAACACTAACCATACCGACACCTTTCCTACTGTAATTAGTCAAATAACTAGCTACAAAATAGAGCTAAACAAATCAGCTGATACATATTTTTTAGTGAAAATAGAAACAAAAGGAAGGTTGAAAATTGAGAAACCAATTAATCAAACAATATGGGAGCTGATATAAAATTAAATGAACAAAAGAAAACGCAAAATTTTAATCCGGTCATTGTGATAAGGAATATGGAGATACTCGGTCAACGTATTTAATTATGAGATTATTTGAAATGGTTTTAATTGGCTGGAATCCGGAATCGATGTGTGGTGTAAATTTAATTCCAGTGGTCTGAGAAATGGAGTTTAGTGTATGTTGTTTGAATACATTCGTTGGTTGGCTGTAATTTTGTGGATTTTGTTAATGTACGGTGACAATGTTAGTTAGTTCACATCAGTGATTCTGTAGAACGCATCGAATGGGTAATTGAGTTTTCGTGTCTGATAGTATAACGAAATGCAACGGTAGAGAAACTTCCAACGAGCTCATATAAAATTGATGGAGTTTTTGAACGAGACGTATATGATATTATTACTTGCAATTTATACGAGCACGTGCTTCTGTAAAATAAATATTTCACAAGGTTCAGATTGATATTGATCAAGCTGAATTTTCCACGAGGTCCCTCTATTTTTACATTCAACTACACAGGAGAGTTAATATTTTTTGCTGCAAGTAGCGTCAGAAAAAAACCAGGTTATTTATTACTTATTGCATTTCACGCAATAAAATACGGACTCGTGACGTCGATGGGCTCATTTGAAAAAGAATATTGCCATCGAAGCGCCAAATAAATATGCATCGCGTTTATAAATCTTTTAACACAATCTTGAACATATAGAACCCTCGAAAACAGTATCTCAACGTTCGTAAAATAAAAGTAAAACATCTTAAGGCACAAACGAAGCTACAAAAAATATAAACACACAAGCAAAATATAAATATGAAACAAAAGAAAAACATTTAAAGACACAAACGAAGCTACAAACAATATAAACTCACAAACAAAATATAAAATAGAACAAAAAAAACATCTAAAGACACAAACAAAACTACAAACGATACAAAAACACAAGCAAAATGTAAATATGAAACAAAAGAAAACCATCTTAAAGCACAAACGAAGCTACAAACAATATAAACACAAGCAAAATATAGATACAAAACAAAAGAATGACACCTAAATACACAAACAAAACTACGAACAATATAAACACACTAGCAAAATATAAATATGAAACAAAACAAAACCATCTAAAGACACAAACAAAACTACAAACAATATAAACACAAGCAAAATATAAATATGCAACAAAACAAAAGCACCTAAAGCCACAAACGAAACTACAAACGACACAAAGCCACAATCAAACAAGCAAGAAAGCCAGAAACCAGCAAACTCGAAAAAACCCGAACCATCACCGAATAACCAAAACAATTCCACCACTGCCGAAAAGAAACACTTCCAAAGTACAAACTTCACTGCCGTAATACACGCTGCAACGAGAACGCCTTGAAGAACGCGATTTTAGGCCAGCCGAGTGAACACGGGCCTTAAAGACTCGAAGAAACTCGGCAACGAGGAGCGAAACGCTCGGGTTCATCGAGAGAACCTCGCCGGGTCTCTTAGCCGAGACTGTTCCGAATGACCCCGGAATATCTTGAGCAACGGCGCAAAATTACGCATGAATTATTCGGGAAGTTTGTTCAGACGTGCGCTCGCTCGCTAGTCGTTGACACAGGGGATGATTCTTATCAAAGTTTCCCGAGGATTCGCTGTCCACGCGCTCTCTCGTCTCCCCCCTCCCCCCACCCCGCCCTTTGACCCCTCAGCGCCCGTGACACCCAGCCAGCAGGTTATCAACGGCCATTCCGTCTAACGTGTCGCCTCTGCTTTTCATTTCAGAGGAGGTGTTCGGATCAAACAAGGCTTTATGGTTCTCGCCGAGCGGTACTAAACTGGCGTTCGGTTACTTCGACGACAGCCGCACGCCGGTCATAACGATACCGTTTTACGGCTACCCGGGCAGCCTGACGTTCCAGTACACGTCCGCGATCTCGATCCATTACCCGAAGGTAAGCGTCCCAGCCGGGATCGGGCTTTTTTGCATTCCGTTTTGATACACAGCACGGGAAACGGCCCGCCGGACCGTGGCCTCCCGCACCGGGGAAATGGCCGGAGTTGATGGTGCTCGGGACATTGTGCTCGGATTCAAGCGTGTTCCTCGGGAATTCAGATCGGATAAGGACTGCGGCGTTGGAGAGGAGCTTGCGGACACTTGAACGGTTTCGTTTGACGATCCGGGGAATGCGGTTCGGGGAGATTCGAAGGAAATTCGGAAGCAGGTGGAAGGATGCGGGGGTTAATCCCTTGGCCTATGATCTTTTTTACAACTCTGATCTATATGGCCACTTTGTCATTAACCCTTTGACTGCTAAAAGCGTATTTTGTTATGATACTGAAATTACCAGTCGAAATGACCTGTTTTTTAACGATATCTAGGGGATCGTGATAGAATTGAATTTGAGGTTGGGGTTTCATCTGTGGAGATGATTTTAGAATGATTTAACCCTTAGCACTGCAAGTTATTTTGTAATCTATCAGTAACTGCAACTAATTTTTATAGTACTCCTAGCGAAAATGAGAAATGAACATTTCTTCGATCTTTTATTTTCATTCTCAGTACAAAATTTGGATGTGTGGTGTTAGGTACTCGTGGTTACCGTAATGGTGGTCGAGATTTGTAGGCGTTTGCACGTGGTGTGCCGACTAATAAACTTGTATGTCTCGAAGGACCACCTGATAAGATCGGGAACAAACCTTAGAAATGAGTAGGAGGTGATGCGGACTTTGACTCTAATGTTATGCGCTTGATCGAAATTGCTATTTCATACTTTGTAATCCTTACTTCCTACTCCGTACTCTGTGCTATGTACTATGTGAGTTGATACTTGTCTAACTATGTGTTTCCGACTTGTGTTTCTGACTATGTGTATTCACTGTGTGTATCAACTGACTGGACCTCCCAGAATCGTCCTCGACGAAACCTCTGCAATGTCTTCGCGGGGGTGAAAACGTTCTGGTTGGCCCTTTTAGATCTAGATGGTTGTGGAAGGGAGACACAGTTCCCTCCCTTCTTGGGTCTTCCAAGTTGCTAATGTTAATAACTAATTCGTCCCGTTTGCAATCGTCGACCGTGGTAGGTAAAAAGTAAGAAACGCTTTGGCCTTAATAACACATGCTAACAGACGGGCTAGAGAGTTAAAAATGCTGGTAACTGGACGCCAGATGTGAACAATAGACAAGGAGAATCTACAGCAAGAATCGCGGGCCTTATGGGTTCAGGGATTTATTGCTGCCACGGCCCCTTCTCGTAATACCGTAAGGACGATTGCAAGTTGCGAACGGGACGAAGGCTCTTATTGTTACGAAAAACTACCAAATGTACAATAAGTCTTAGAAAAGATAAAAAGTGCATACAAAACTAAAACTACGATGGTTTAAGGGCTCGAACGAAACGGTAAGGCTATAAGTGGCCTTAACATGTGGAAAATCTAATAATTTTAGGGTAGTTTCTTTAAGATTCATTAAAATGTTTAATATTACAACTGGTGCAATATTGGAGCCTAGAGAATTCAAAGGGTTAACAGTGAAACTACTGGATAAGTCAAAATTACCTATTCCTGGTTTCTTCTTTTTGCAATGATTGCAAAGGTTGCATGTTTCTTTGAGAAACTACTGAAGAAATTGATTTAGCAGTACGCAGATTGAATTATAAATCAACCCTTTGCGGACGAATGTCGAACTTTCGAGATGAAACGTTCATACTTGGAAGACTAAGCCGTGGCAAATGACTGAATTACTCGGACAGCAAGAGATTAGCATGTTTCTGTTTTTGCTATTATTTAAGCAATTAATATATAATTCAGCTTCATCTGTTGAAGGTTTCGTACATTTCAAAGGACCTTCGTCCGCAGAATTAAAACTTCGATAGATGCATTCTTGAAGTTTCTATAACTGAATTTCGAGAAGTCGAGTTAGCTGCTTTTAGGTTCACGTTGTATATTTTATAACCAGATTATGCAATATAGGACATAGGTTAGCTGTAGATAAACACTGATAAATGAATGTAACCGCAGTGAAACGCGTAGCAAAGATAAAGAACAACTTAGAGCACTCGGACTGCCTCCTCCGAGCTTAGCACCCCGAAAAAGTTTCTTCGAAAAGTAGCACGGTTCCCAAGTAATATTTTACGACTGAAAAACCTCCGAAGATCAAGAAACACGAAATTCCACGGGAACACCGGAGAATCCTCAAATCGATTTCCGCAAGAGAAAGAAACCGCAAAAACGCGGCGCTTCTTCTTCCGCGCTGAAGACCAGCGTCTCGGAAGCCTTGAAATTTGGTAGAATTCCGTCGAGGCGCCGGCTCGTTTATCTTCGGCAAGTGTTGAGCCTTTTTATGAAACAATTCCGCGGGAAAAGAAATAGAGGTCGTGGGGTAGGCAACGCCGCCAGGGGAGAAAAAAATTAATATCACCGGGACCGTGTTTCGCAGCTGTTTCGCGAAGTTCAATTTTTGCCTGGCCGCGGCGCGCGCAATCCGAAAAAACCGGCTGTGCGTTTAACGCTTCGGATTCCGCCATTTTTTCGCGCAACGGACTCCCTCCCCCCTCGCGGCCAGGTCTACCCCTTGTTTCCCTTTTTCTTCGTTTGTCCCGGTTCCTCTTTTTTCCGGGCGGCTCGCCGCCGCGTAATTTTAAACGGAGCCTCTGAAGGGAAATACGTGACAAGCCCACTTGGCCCCGAACAAAAATTACCGGCCGGCCGCACTTAGAAGTTATTTAATCCGGCCCGAGAGGACTTTTCATTACAACTTCAACAATTTCCCGGCCGCCCCATCCGCGCCTCGCGAGCTACCTCGCCGGCCGCCATCGCACACGCCGTTCAACTTACACAATTTAACTTACACAATCCGCGCCGCCGTGTGTGTAAACCCGCCCCTCCCCTGTGCCGTCATTAAAACTCGCTCAGAACCCTCTATAACTGTCCCAGATACAACGCGTTTAAAGCCGACCGTGGATTTTCAACTATTTCGAGGATTCCCGATCTGACACCCGCGTTCGCGCGGACTCGACGAGGAACACTCGAGTTGCCTTCGACGCGGTTGTCGCTTCTGGTCGACTCATCGATTCGAGCATCGACCAGATTCACGGTTGATTGCGACGAAATTTTTGCGCGAGTCGGAGGATCGGGTTTTCTGAATGTTCCAAGGTTTGGCGAGTCGCTTTGAAATTGTGTTTTCGAGTTCGGGTACTTTGACCTGTTGATCGTGTGTTCTTCGATCGGTTTCTAGTTCCAGTTTCGAATTTTCGAATCGATTTCCTTTCTGATGCGAGCTTCAGATTTTCAAACTTTCTTTCGAACTCAAATCGCAAATCAAGTCTCATTATTCTAAACATTCGAAACTGCATTTTCGAGTTCTGGTCCTTTAACCTGTTGATCGTGTGTTCTTCGATCGGTTTCTAGCCCGAGTTTCAAATTTTCGAACCGATTTCCTTTCTGATTCGAGCTTCAGACTTTGAAACTTCCTTCGAACTCAAATCGCAAGCGTTCAAATTTCTAAATTCTTCGAAAGTCCCGAGTCTCATTGTTCTAAGCATTCTTTCAAGTTCAGCGAACCCCACGAAACACTAATAACACCTTCCAAGGGTATTTCTCGGCCGACAAATCTTTCGCCATTACAGCCCGCGTCCTCCAATCTCGCAGATCCAAATCCGTCTCAGCAAACAGCTGCGCCAGCCGAAATGAAGTTCGCGCGGCGCTCTCAGCCGCCATTTTCCTCGTAGTAAAACTCATTTGGAACTTCCGTTTTTAACAGGGCGCAGCGTTCCGCTTTGTAGCGGAACGTTCTTTGTGTGTCCCTTAATACGTCGCGGTTCGTGTGCCGGGAAGGGCGTTGGTCAGAGATATGAGGGCGGGCGACAAGGGTGTAAATGGGTTCGGCGGTGTCCGCGGAAAGAATTTAATGCGACGGGGACTAAGTAAATCTCGCGTGTCGCGGACGTTTATCCTGGCTAGGTAGGTGCCGGCACGCGCGACAGAGAAAAAGGAAAGGGCGCGGAATCAGGGGAAATTGCTCGCGCAGGTCTCGAAGTCCGTAACACGCGAACCTCGCTTTTAGTTTCTCCAATAACGGTCCATCCCTTTCAACCGAGACATTTTCCTCGCGGCGCACAATGCTGCAATGGACAAAACCCTCGAATTCGACTTTTATGTTGTAACACACGGAAGGCTTTGCGTGAAAGTCGTTGGGTTCTTGAAAGTCAGTTGTGTAATAAATTATTCACGGAAAAATAGTTTCATCTATTTTCTTTCGTTAATTTCTTTGTATAATAAATTATGCTTTTCTAGCATCAATCGTAATACACGCAAGGATTTCGGAAAGGTTATTAATAAATTATTCACGGAAAAATAGTTTCATCTATTTTTCTTGTTTCATCACTTTATTGTAACTACACAGATTTTTTAGGACTTTCGTACAAAGTTCGGTTTCGAGAGCTTTGTGAAAGTTGCGCATTTACGGAGTTGTCTTTCGAGAGGTTTCGTAGCGTTGTTTGGTTCTCTGTTGAAAATGAGAATGATAACATAAAATGGGCGATTATAGTAACGGTATGTAAGGAATTATTAATTTAAACAAGTAATAACGCACTGAACGAATCAGTATTGAAGTGCTCGTTCTTAATAAACAGTTCAATAATTTTCCGACATAGCAGCAGTCGAAAATAAATAAATGTTACTCTACTAAAAGAAAGAACAGCCATGTTTCATTCCAAGATCTTACGAAATCTCAAAGTTCCCCGGTTTCCGACTACCATATTTCACGAAGGGAAATTTAAAAATGTCTAATCCCGCGAAAGTAAGATAAGTATCGCGATAAAACCCCAAGATCTCTCAGACGGTCGAATAAAATCATTAAAATATGTTTCTCTCGGGTGTCGGTCGTTGAAACTTTCCGTTTGGAGTTGCTACTTCGCGAGAACGTCCAATGGAAATATTATTGCGCGATAGTTCGCGGACGTCCGTTCGAAAATATCACGTCTACCTGATTCCATCGCGTATTAAACCTTCGCCCCGCCGGCGCTGGGAACCAGGGGTTGAAAACAGTTACGACATTGGTTACGGTTCTTGAAACAGTTACTGCGACCCGAAATAGAATCATATATTATATCGGTTTACTATCCCTATAACTGCTATTTTTAAATAATATATAGTTGTATATAATATTTAGCACCTAAATTACGAAGCAATTAAATGGAATGTTCGATGTTTCTTTATAAAACCTCTAAGAGTACATCTATCGAGAATTCAATTGATTTTCAATACAATTTTCGTGTTGACAAATCAATTATTGAGTAATTTCCCAGTGAAATATCTGTTATCTTTCTAATCAACAGTCACGTTGCCTTTTTGAAATTCCTCTATTGAAACTTTGAAACTGCATCTATCGAGACTTCAATTGATTTACAATTCAATTCCCCTATTGCAGATCAATTTCCTTACTAATATCTCAGAGAAACATCTGTCATCTCTTTAATATTCGCAAAATAGAGGAATCGAGAATGGATACTTTTGACCCGTCTGATGGTTGCAATATTATATCTACAGTTGTGTTCCAAAATACAGAATCAAAGAATAACACTTACAAAATCGACATAGAACAAATATAGCATCCATGTCGAAGGACCAAAGCTCAGAACCGATATACCTAATAACAATTACAACTTCTTTTCAGTCCTGCACACCTGTTTCAGTCGGAACCGATATATGACACTTTGGAACAATTATTTTCCGAAGCTTTTCAACCCTTGTTGGTAACGATGAAAAGGGTGAAAAGCGGCGCGCGACCCGGTGTCCGTCGTAAAAAGAGGGCGTGGAATCTGGCACCTGCGTGCATTTTTTAATGGCTTTTTACGAGCCACGATTGATGCCGCTGGCAGCAAGTAAATATTGCCAGTTCGGACGGGGGAGGGAAAGGAGAAAGGGGGAAAAAAAGAGGTGGGAAGTTGCTCGACAGTGGCTGACCCCGGCGATGAATAACACCGCTCCCTTTAACGGGGCGACGTGGACGTCGTGGTTAATATTTTCCTTTCGTGTTCGGCGAGCCCGTGAACGCGGCTGGAGAACTCGGCGACAGTGACGCCATTTTCCATGGAACCTTTCACAGAAATCGATTTCACGAGGTGATTCAGCGATTGTGACGTCGGTGGAAATGAAATTTGATCTTTCTCGAAAAGAAATCCAATTTCACGGCGACTTTATCGATCGGAATTTGCTTCGAACGTTGTCGAGTTACTTTGAAATCATTGGCTCGGTATTTATCATGAAACGTCGCTGGATATTCGAAGGGATTAGATAGAAATTTGTTTTGGTTACACTAAAACTCCATTAGTTCTGCGTTTAGACGAACGTCCACGATTATCGAAATAACTCGTCTTGGTGAATACACTTTCCCAAAATATTTTCACAAAATTTCCTATTAGAGTTCCTTCCTAAGATAAGAACCGCCCTTAAGGTTCCACTCTCTTTCTGCGAATAAGTGGGAGAAGGATTGTGCGGAAGGAATGGAAGAGCTCGAGTATTTAAGAGTCTCGATCGAAAGTTCACGAGGTCAACGAAAGTTAGCCGTCAACGAAGGTCAATCAGGAATAAGTTCAATCAGCAACCAAGTTCAGTGAGAAACAAGTTCAGTCGGGAACAAGTTCAGGAAGACATTAAGAAAACCTCCATCAGGGAGTTCAGTCAGTTAGTCATCAGAAAGTTTTTAGTCCCATCATTGGGTAATCCGAATTAGACGACAGGAAGTGCATATATTTAACACGTTGATTGCCGCACGATTTTGCCGAGACAAATATAGAAAAATAATGTAATATCAACTTATGCCATTGAATTACGTTGTTATTATTGCTGGTTTGAATTGTTGAATGTCAGTGTATTACGCGATACTACTTGTAATATAGAAAAGTTTCAAATAATCACCGTTTAATCGAATGAGTTATAGTAATTCGATTTGGTTGAGATCACCGGTGACCTCCATGGCATTCAACGTGTTAACCAGTTAACTATGTTTGATGAGTATACACGTCATCGTAAATCTTGACATGATACTAATTCTTTCAATGAATTCTTTATTTTTTCACATAAACATGTAATTCTTCTTCGTTTCGCTTTAATCTTTTGTTAGAATATACTCTACGTGCATTCAGCCTGCGTTCGACGAGTACACGCTCCATTTTTCGATTTTATTGCGCGCAGAACCAGAGGTTTTTCCAACTAAATGCCACAGTTAACAGGTTAAGTATTTTTATCAACAGATTTGAGAAGACTATCGTAACACTAAAACTACCAGTCAAATTCTTTTATGAATGTTGCCAAGGTACAGACACTTCTTTGAAAAATGATTAACCCTTTGTAGACGAGAATACTTTGAAATATACAAAGTCTTCAATGATTAAAGTTAAATTAAATATCAGTTACTTAATTAATAGGAAGAAAGGAAACTACGAGCTGATCTTTCGCTGTCAGAGTAATTATATCACTTCTCTGCGACTTAGTCTTCCAAGTAGGAACGCTTCATCTCTCCGAAGTGTCGATATTCGTCCACAAAGGGTTAAAGAAACTGATTTAGACATATCCACTGAAATATAAATCGATTGAAATCTTAATATTATGGTTTCAGTTATAAAGAAATTTTTCAAAGACGGTTTAAGTGTTTGGTTGTTCTAGTGTTAAGACCATTGCATTCAATGCACGTGCAAGTTTTATTCTAAAGAGGAAAATAAAACTAAGGAATTTTTTAATATAGCATTTGTCAATTTTTACTAGAGCGTGAAAATTTATTTGAGCTGATAGATTACGAAATCGACTGGAACGCTTAATAATTTCGAAAAATATCAGTAGCTTGAATTAAAAGAAATATGAAGTGTCTGACGATTATTTCATATTTGAAATTTCTCAATTTAGGCCGATGTTTTTGCTGTATCAAGTGAATATTGTTATCTAGATTGACGAACAGTAATTAGGGGTGTTGAATCATGGAGAGAGGGATGAAAGTAAGGGGAATCCGTAGAGAACAATGAGAGGTAACCGATAACAGTAAATAATGGCTCAGGAATGGTAAAAAGATGCTATCGTCCAGCCAACACCGATCAAGAACGGCTTGGAATGATAAAAAACGGTCAAGAAAGATCAGGGGTTGTTACAAGGATTACCTTCGCCGAGGAAATGTTCGACGAGGAATGCTCGTGGGAACTTAGACCTCGAATCGTTCCAGTTTGGCGAGAAGCCCAATAGAAACCGAAGATTCGAACCTCCACGACTCTTTTTACAAGCTCTGAATAAAACCAGGAATAACATCGATTTTCCTTTTCCCCGTGTCACCGAAAAAGTTAGGGTCACCTGAAAACCACGTTTATTAAATCCTCTAAGTACCTATTCAATCGATTTCATTGAAAGCAAACTCTCCTCATTGAATTTCTCTTTAAGATAAATAGAAATGTCACCTATCAACACGTTGCCTGCCACGAGAATCTTGAATATTCCCTGTACCATTTCTTCGTAGCAAAATTAACCCTTTGCGGATATCGGCATTTCGGTGAGATGAGAAGTTCAGATTTGGAAGACTAAGTCGTGGACAAATGTAATTAGTCGAACAGCAAGAGATCAGCACGTAGTTTTCTCTTTTTCTATTAATTAAGCAATTGATATAGAATTTAGCTTCATATGTTGAAGGTTCTGTGTTTCGAAGAATCCTCGTCCGCAAAGGGTTAAAAGATACCAGAAACAATTAACACTATTTGCTGACATTTACTGTACAGTTTGTTTGTTATTAGAAATTGTTGTTCATTTAGATCTTAGGAATTAGAGGTTTAGGAGTAGAGAATTCGGATACTTACTTGCATAACTATGCTGATAAAAATCGACCTAAACATTTAGCTAATAGTGCTTATAAAATTCGAATCAAATTGACTCCGTCCGTAAATCTAGTGTTAATACGTTGACTGCCACGTCGGTCATCGATAACCGGAGATTTCAAATGACTTGACAATAGTTATAATTTGTCAGATAACTAATACCGAATGGAAATATTTCATAGCGTATGTTACTAGATAACAGTGTAACTTAAGCATTGCGATATTAAATAATAAGTAACAGTTCCTCTTTATCTTTGTTACAAAAGATACATAAAACTCTGAAGGTTTTCGTGGCAGTCAACGTGTTAATCATTAACCATTTCTTACATCAACGCATTACACGAAGTGTAACACAAACTTCCAATCAAATGAAACGTCTTTCAAACAAGTATCAAACTAGTTCCACAGTATCGATACAAGTGACGATCGAGAAACAAAGGGCGAAAATCCGCTGGTATCAAATATTCGACGCCAATATACACCGGACACGATCGCCCCGTCGGAAACCCGAAAAATTAACCGGTCCGCCGGCTGCCAATAAAACCTCCGTCGAAAAGTACACCCGACTGCCGCGCAAAGAAACGAAAAGGCAATATTGGCGGACAAATTCGCCCGTTGTTCGTTGATCTTTCCTTTCTTTATCGTTGCACGTCAACGAAAACTCATCTGGCAGCGGTCAAAGTGGCTTTGATGCTCGTCGCGAATATAAAATCCGCGGAGCAAAGGTTCCATTTAAAGATCACAGAGATTTCACGGTGAAAGGGTGGGCTTGTGCACCGAAAAAAAAAGAATACCAGAGAGACAGAGAGAGAGGGAGGGAAAAAACAGAATCGAGCGAGCGAACGGATAAAGGGACTGGTCCGACAAACATAACGGTGGAAAGTGGGAGGGAAGAGAAAGGGAAAAAGAAACGATCCGTAGGACACGGCGACGATGTCAGGGAAGATGGAAATTTCCGGTTTTTCCAATACAATCGCGGAGACCCAGTTTCTCATCAATATCTCCGCGGCCGGAACACTCTGGCCGCATTAGAACGCTCGCGTTTCGCTCTCCGCCGCGCTTTGAATATCTTTCGGGACGCCGGTGATCTTTTTTCGACACTCGAACGCGGAAAATCGTGTCAACCTACCGCGTCCAATTTGCGGTTTTCCTTTTACCCGTGTGTGACACACTTCTGCTCTCCCGCGGCGCGACTGATGTTTATGAGTCCCGCGACGGTTCTTTTTATCGTTCGTTCGTTCGTTCTCATTAATGTATCGAAACGCTGGAATGTTTTTTTTTCAAACGGAGGGAATGATATGTAGGATTCGGGAAAGTTGAGCGGAAATATCGGATTTGTTCGGTTGATTAACACTTTCTACGGAGGATGTGAAAAGAGCTTTTGAAATTCGAATGAATGAACTTGAAATCAATTTTCTCGGTTTAATCAGTTTTCGTAGATTGAGCTTTGGATATATCCTATAGTGAATTTTATAATCGTTGGAAAAGGCGAAGAGTCAGTTCAGAATGTGTGATTAAGCTTGGAAAATTGAGCGGAGATATCGGATTGGTCAGTTGATTAATACTTTCTATGGAAGATGTGGAAAGAGCTTTTGAAATTCTAATAAATGAACTTGCAATAAATTTTCTCGGTTTAATCAGTTCCTAGATTGAGTTTTGAACATTTCCAATAGTTAATTTTATAATTGTTATTGAAAAATACGGAAAGTCAATTCGGAATATACAACTAAGCTTGGAAAGTAATTTTAAGTGAAAATTTCAGAATTTCAGCATTTTTGTCCTTTGATTAATTGAAAGTAGAGTTGGAACGGAAGTACCCGTGAATAAGAAAAATAGGAGTTTCATAGATGAGATTAATTTCATGAGAGGTACTGTGTTAGGAGGTGAGCTAATATTTGTTAGAACTCCTTCAAGCAACGGACAGTTTCTTGAACCAAGATAATTCCCTGAAAGATCAATATTCTAACAAAAATAATGACTTCTTCCAATCTTCTTTAAATCTACTATCTTTTAACAGTAAAACTACCGTACAGTTACAATGAATTCTTCAAATCTCTATCTACTAAGACCTTAATTAATTTACAATCCAGTTCGCGTGTTGCTAAATCAATTTCTCTAACAAATCCCCATAGAATCTGTTATCTCCTTAACAACTACAAAAAGAAGAAATCAGAAATAGATGATCTCGACTTGCCCAGTACTTTTAGAAACGCGAGCATCGATTATATTGACATATTCTTAAACATCAATCAAACCAAAGTTTCTAACGTACGAAAAAGAATAAAAAATTCCATTTTGTAACTTGACTTTGGATACTATTTCTACCAAAGGTGACCAAAGACACTTCCTGAAATTTTAACTTACAATTCTTTTCACGGTTTAATAATTTTTCCCCGATTGAATTTTGGATATTTCCTCTAGTTAATGTTATAATCGTTACTGGTAAAGTCGAAGGTCAATTCAGAATATACGACTAAGGTTGGAAAATAGTTCTAAGTCGAAAATTCAACTGGTGTCTGACCTCGGTAGAAATAGTGTTAACCCTTTGCACTCGATAGGCGACTCCCAGTCGCTAGATGAATTTATACAGTAAAACTATAAACTTTTGTATTTACCATTTATTTTCGGATTGGAATTATTCAGGGTTTAATTGAGAATTTTTAGGGAAATTCTGATGATTATTTCTTGGTTTCTGTATGTCTTTGAGCATTTGAGTGAATATTTTCAGATTGGAATTATTCAGGATTTAATGTGGAATTTTTAGGGAAATTCTGATGATTATTGCTTGGTTTCTGTATGTGTTTTAGTATTCGAGTGAATGTGTGTTTTAGATCTTGTTGAATATTTAACCCTTTGCACTCGAGAGGCGACTACTAGACGTTAGATGATTTGATGCAGGAAGAGTATAAACTTTGGGATTTACTATTAATATTTGTATACTGTGTGATTACGTGAAGTATTGAAAGAAAATAGCTTTGTTCCCTAATTTATGTGTGATTCCTTGTTAGATTAATTTCAACCCTTTGCAATCGGGAGGTGACTCTCAGTCACCACTTGGTTTGATACAATAAAATTATAAAGTTTGATGTTTAACACTAAACTTTGTATAACGCGTCACTATGTAAAATATCAAAGTAAAATAGTTTTGTCCTTTAATTTATCGATTAAATTGTTTACATTAGTCGCAACAAGCATCGTCCATATTTTATCAAAGAGTGTTGAATATTTTTGGTGAAAAACTTTCGAGTGCAAAGGGTTAAAGGATCTTGTCTACATCTAATTGGAAAGTATTGAATACTTCAAATGAAAAGTTTCACTTGAATTCAATGTATTAACATTCTAAAATCTCTTAAATCCTCTCCATACACGAAACCCCAACCTCATAAACTCCAATTCAACATTACCATCCCCTAGACATAGATAAAAAAGATCTACCCCGCCCGAATCATGAATAATCCCCAAAAAAAGATTTCCGATCGGAATTACCATTCGCGAATTCGCAACTAATAGATTCCACCGGCGGAGATCTCAGAGGCCCATAACAAATTCCAAATGCATCCCCAGTCGTTCCGCCCCGAACGTACAACACGGTCGTCGATTTTTTTCACCCGACCGCCGCGTTTCTTTTTTTGCGGCCCAGGGGATACAATTTTTTTCCCTCCGCGGCGGCCGACGTAAAGTACCATCTTTTTGCGACAAGTCACCCCCGCAGCCATTTTGCCGGCCGTTTTTATTTCCCCTGTACATTTTTCAAGCCAGCGCGCGCGCGCGGTCCTGTTGATTTGCGGTGAACCGCAATACGAGCTGCGCGAGGAAAATATTGCTCACTTAAAACCGCGATAAATCGAATTCCTTTGTCGGCGGCCGCTCGCTCGGTGGAAACGAAAGCGGCGAGGAAAAAAGAGAGGGCGGCGCAGCAAATTCGGAGGAACGAGCGACTTCCGTTCCGGCTTGTTCGCGTACAAATCCGACGCGGGAACTTCGGCGAGCCGGAAATCCCGATTTGTTCGACGCTTCGCGCGGACACGTCGACGGAAGTGTCGAGCAACGTTTTAACTCGCCGCTGTCCTGATCCCCCGTGATGGACCGGGCATCGGATGTTTATGCGAAACCGTGTTTCCCGCGCGGTAATTCAATGGAACGTGAATAAACCGTTTGCACTCGAAAAATTTGTCACTAGAAATATTCTATTTATTTTTCTGAGATATAGATGACATTTTTTTCAACTAACTTAACACTAGGTTCACGGAACGCGTCAAATTGACGCATATTGGATTTCAGAAATATTATTTTGTAAATGTTTACGCCGATTTTGATTGATGCGATCACACTGGCATGCATCCCAATTACCTACTATCAAATCTCCAGTTTTCACAATCTAAATGAACGAGCATCAATTCTTTTAGGAATAATAGAATGAAGTGTACAATAAATTCCCGTAAACCTAGTGTTAACGAGGGATCTATTCGCAAAATAAGAACAATGGTATTTTATTTCCACATTTCACGTATCGACAGATTACTCAAGATTTAAGTTTGGGTGCTAAACAACTTTTGTGGATATTTACCAAAAATGCGGAAGTGATTGGGTGTGTATGAAAAAAAATTGATAAGAGTATCTTTCAATGACTGTTTTCTATTTCTAGATGAAATGATTGTAAATAGCGCATTGTTCCGTTTTACCATTTCTAAGCAGGTGATAACGAAAATAGATGATTAGAAAGAATACGAATAAACGAAGTTAATTTGATTGTACGAACCGATAGAGTGCCACTTTTAGTTTACTAAATTGAAATCGAAATAAAATTTTAATAAAATCACGCGCATAGGTGTTCTAAATTTTAAAACGACAGTTTAAGTGCTCGGTAGTTTAGTGTTAATTTTCTTGCGATTCTTTGAGTCCTAGGTGACGTGTTAAATTGTAGAATATTTTGAAGGTAGATCATTTTTATGGATTTTCTATTACGGCGGGACGTTTTTAATATATTTTTCTATTTTTCTCAATTTAACACTATTTCTACTGAAGGTATCAAGAGACACATTTTGAAATTTCAACGTGAAATTATTTTCTCGGTTTAATCATTTCTTCTCAATTGAATTTAGCACATTTCCTATGGTCAACTTTGTAATCGTTATTGGAAAAGTCGAAAGTCAATTCAGAATATAGCACTAAACTTGGAAAATAATTTTAAATTAGAATTTCGAAAGGTGACTCTTGACACCTTCGGTAGAAATAGTGTTAAAAGAAGTCGTTTGTTTTGTGAAAATATGCGAAGAATAATATTTTAGCTTCTTAAAAACATTGTCAAATGTTTATTTAATAAATGTATGTTCTTATATGGGAACAGCGAGAACGTACTCGAGTCGACGGAAGCGTTACGAGTAAAATAAGGAAATAGGTTAACTTTGTTAATTTATATAGAAAGCATTCGATCATTTTCTTCGCGTGGACGCGCGAATGTGTAGGTGTACAGAGTTTCCCAGAGCACGAGAAGTTAGCAGATTCTCATTAAAAGAACTTTTTACATTTATCCGGGTTCCCGCGACGCATAAGAAAATTGAAATGTACACGTCAACTTCGAAGAGGTGTCTTCGATCGGAAGAAGGGGGGGGGGGGGGGGACGACAGGAGAAAGAAATTATCAGATACTTCTATTGAGATGTTCCACAAACTTGCAAACTTTCGAACAAATGGGAATTATCGGGTTGCCTCGAAGAAAGGGAATCGGAAAAATTCGAACGAGTTTCTTCAACTCCATTAATTCCGACCAGACCACCGTCGAATCTTTCATTTGATTTCCTCGTAATTAATAATACCATCCCTGGTATCGTTCTGTAATTAATAATACCCTCTCTGATATCGTTCTCGAATTAATAACATCCAGATTACGTATACATGATTAACCGCTTGCGCTGGAAATGAATTCAGAGATTTGGCAATGTCTCGCGCGATGAATTTTGTTTTTACCTATTTATGTTGATATGTACGCCAATTTTGTTTGTTAATCATTCTGTATAGAGTGATACATTTCGAAACAATCTAATAGGCGTAATGCAGCAAGATTGTCGCTGTGTGAAAGACATAATTGAGAATTTTGCAACAGAAACGTTTCGACATGCGTGGCACGTCTTTCCAGCAAGTAGTTAAACACGAAACGCTCTTAATCTTTGAGGCACACGATTGTAAAGAAGGAAACAACTCAAACTGCACACAATTCGCTACGTTAACACTAGAACTACCGAGCATTTAATACGATTAATATGCAATTCCTATAAAAATTGTAACAATAGATTATTTTCAGTTTCTTCGGACATTCATTGTAATATTGAAATGAAACTATTTATTTTCACAATCATTTCGAATATTCAATGCTTCGAAGATATTAATAATTGCTAAACAAAAAAATCGAAACCAGTCATTTTGACTGGTACGGTAGTTCTAGTGTTAATCACAGCAGCCTCAACTACTAATACGTTTCGACTTGTACACATGTTTCTTTTCACTTGTTCACTTATTCGCCGTTAGTTCGTAGCATTGACAACTGAACGAAAGACTTTAAATGAAATATTAAACTGTACGTCTATGCATGAGAAGCTAAGCAAAGGGTGTGATAGTTTTTAACTGTGTTGCGATCTGACACGAATGTTTTTTTATGAGGCGTCAGCATTCATCTGTTATTTCTCGAAGGAAATTGCTAGATTTCTGTTTCAAGATAGTGTCAAGTTTTAAACTCATTAACACGTTCGCTAGCAGCGTTTATTTCGGTGAGGACCTCCTCAATTGTAATATATTCTACAATCCAATAAATCTAAACAAAACATCGAAAAAGTAAAACTAGAACAAGTTATCGAGTTCCTAAATATAATGCTGTAGCTGTTAACCTTAAATAATATCTATAAGATTGATTTCATTCGCTTTATGTAAAATATAATAATATAAAAATATTATTAATTATTATAATATTATAATTTGTATAATAATTACAATTATTATATTATAATAGTATAAGTATAAAAATCTTCCGTTCTGCTTGCAATAGAATCAAATGAAGTGTGCAATCGTGAAACGCAGGACGAATGCACCTAGGCACTTTAATAAAATCCCAAAGCAAAAAAAAGAAGAATTACACGTTTATCGGAAAAAATAAAGAATTCATCGTTGTAACAATCAGTATAATTTCAAATTTTAAGACGACGTGTAGATTCGTCGGACGCAGTTAACTGGTTAAAGTATGAAACATATTTTCCTAACAGCTTTCGCGTCCCTCGAAAACTAACCTCGATCGAAAGGAATATCTTCGATTCAATCGCGAGGGATTATTGGATAGAAAAATCGTTCGGTTTCCTACAGCGGACGACAATCAGTTCCCCTGAACCGCGGAAAATGAAATCGCGGATGGATTTCCGGCGTGGGGACCGGAACTAATTACGGGCCGAGTAATTAAATTTTGATATGACTGGTCTGATTAAATTCTCGTCCGTGTGTGCTGAACGGGGAAGAGCAAACTGTGTCGCTGGATTAATGTCTTTCGTTCTCTAATATCGCGTAACGATTCTTTTCCCTCTCGTAATATTGTTATCGCAGTTTATAAGTTTACGTTCCGCGACGCCAACGTTCCATACGCAAATTACCGGAAACGAACGTTTCGTATCGGATATTCGAAATGACGACTGCAACGCTGGAATTCCATCGGAGCCCTTGTAATTCGAAGAACTGCTAATTTCGCGGAACCCACGTGGAACTACAAAAACTCGGGGACATTCTTTAATTAACTAACACAAGTATTTAATTGGAATTGTAGTCACGTCGCTAAAGGAACGCTCAGCTTTCGCGTACCGCTCTCAATTGAATTTCAGATAATGCTGTCTATTGCTTGAGCATCACTTTTATCGCCGTGTGTAATAAAACATCGGTGTCCATGACGAAATTGGAAGACCCGGAATTTCAGCGAGTTAAAGAGAAATTTCATTTCTCTCGTGATTAGCTTATTGCGTCGGGATTGAATATGAATATATTGTATTGTATATTTCTCTAATTAAATATGTATTGAAATTCATTCCTTTTTATACTGGATCGTAAACAATCGAATGATTTCGTCAATCCTATTATGATAGATATTATAAATAAGTCAACTGAAATTCACATATAATTTCAGTTTTTAACACGTTCGCTACCAACGTCACATATTTGTGACGAGCGCGATCTTATACTTTACATAAAGGAAATGAAATTAATCTATATTTATATTAGACATTATAAGGTATATGAGGTATTATATTAGGTATTATAATATTATTTATATTATGTTTAAGAACTCAATAACTTAAAAGATTTACTGAATTAAAGAAAATATTACGTATTAAAGAGAACTCCAAATTCGCTATCAACGCGCCATTTGCAATTGCCTCGCGCCCAACCAAAATGGCGGCGCAAAATTCAAACGCTCACGCAACAGCAGCTCCTAACTCACTACTCAAAATTTCAAAAAAAATTCAAACTGGATCAAGATCCTGATTCAAGAGCCTAACATTCATCGTAGAACGATTAATCGGTATAGCGTCACTCAATTTTCTGTTCCAGAGCGGCACAACCAATCCCACGGTGAAGCTGTTCTACGTCGACTTGGAGAAGGTGGTGCGCGGTAACGGGAGCTTAACTGAAATCGAACATCCGGCCGAGTTATCCTCGACGGAACGGATTTTATCTGCCGTCGCTTTTCCCACGGACAATCTCGTGTACGCGACCTGGATGAACAGAGTGCAGAACAAGGCGTACTTCCATTTCTGTTACGTCGACGGTCTTGCACCGAATTGCACCACTGTACGTATATAGTTATATACATGTATACACACACACTCACACACACACACACACTGTGTGGCCCGCCCCCTCGGAACCTTTTCCACCCGCCAGCTAATGTCTAGCTTTGACAAGATGGCCTCCGATAACTCTCTCTCTCTCTCTCTCTCTCTCTCTCTCTCTCTCTCTCTCTCTCTCTCTCTCTCTCTCTCTCTCTCTTGTTCCCAGGTCCCAGCATGGTGTCCGCCAGCTTCGCAGATTTTTTGCTCGCCACCTAGGGAACGAGAATAATTCTAGGAGATAGTTTTATCGTCCGTGAAAAACGAAGCTTCTTCAATTATTGGATTATGTCGCGAGCCCTCACTCGGTTCTTTCAACCCTAATCGTACCACGTGTTTTTATTACGAATCATACCACGATGCGACTCTCAGTCACTTAGAATAAAAGGAGTGATTACAATTTTAGAAACCCAAAACAATTTTTGGAAATGCAGTATGAAATAATCAAGAAGTTTAAGTAATCAGTTCAAATGTCACTCAAAGTCATATTGTGGTCTGATTAAGGTTAAATAGAAATTGTTCACATTGAATCAACCGGTGCGTTCGTAGAACTTTTTTGGGATTAATTGTGGTTGATGATTCTCTTGGTTATTAATAGAATGTTTAAACGTGTCCTTTGAGTGTGTAGTTCCTTTTAGTTCCTGTAGTTTGGAAAATGTTTACCCTTGACAGGTGACTCTCAGTCACCGTTTAATCTGATATAACAAAATCACAAAGTGTTATATATAATATTAGCCTTTTGCACTCGAAAGTTTTTCACTAGAAATATTTGAACATTTTCTGATGAGATAAAGACGGTATTTCGTGAAGATAACTCGAAGAGAAATTATACGTACATTGAGGTACAAAGCTGTTTTATTTCAATATTTCTGAAATCGATGAGTTATGCAAAATATAATATTGTAGGAGAAAGAGAATTTTATTTGAAACAGTATAATTATTTCTTGAAAACTCACAATAAAACAATAACAAAATCAAACAACGCACACACTATTTATACACTCAGATGCTCTTGTCTCACTCGCACACTTTCTAGAACATTCTTTCATTGCCACGCATTAACTTCACGTATATTTGGAATATTCTAGATTCATAAAAACGAACATTATTAACATAAAAATCAACATAGAGAAAATCAATATAATCTAGAATATTCCAATGCTTTGAACATTCATTCAAAACGCGCTCACACACACAGTCGCGTCATTCATCTATTGCACACACATTCATCACTCATCAATATATCTATTCGCACACTCAAATACATCCATTCCCACAATATTAAATATCAAGTTTTATAGTTTCGCTGTATGAAATCAACTGAGTGGGTCACCTCTCGAGTGTAAAGGGTTAAGTTTCATATAATACATCAATACGTGAAATACTTCTATAAAACAGTCTCTTAATTTTCATGTTTTCTCATTAGTTCCTTTCAATAATGTCCATATCTCAAAGTACCGAATGTTTCTAGGTAAGCTTCTAAATACAAAGTGTTAAACATATCTTCTCCCCCAATTTGCTAACCTTCGATTTCAATCGCATCATTTATAATTACTTTCTAAAACATCACACATATTCTACAACCTCCCCATACAAACTCTCCCAAACATTCAGAATCATCCGTATAATCACGAACGACCACACATCCAACAACATTCAAAATCCACCTCGGAGCTAGCACTCCGATCCGAAGATTTTCTTTTTCATTATGATAAAAGTGGCCGAACGAAGATCGAATGTCCCCGTACGCCGACGGACGTACAATTTTTCGCTACTGAACGGATTAGGTTTCCCCGCTCGGCCCTCCGCGCGAATGAAATATTCATCCTTGCAGGCGCTGTCTTACTTCGAGAAACACGGATGGGTCGAGCAGTTCGAGCCGCCGATGTTCAGCGACGACGGGGACTCGTTCCTGACGATCCTGCCGCAGAAGCAGAACAATGACAGCCACTGGAGGCACGTCGTCACGATCACTAACGTCTCGTCGGGCAAACCGGCTACCGCCGCGCTAACTTCCGGGTATTTCGTCGTTACCGAGATTGTTTCTTGGGATCAGGTGAACTCCTACTTGTAAGTACACTTGAAAATTCGATTACTTAACGCCTACGACAGAGTGTTATCCCTTGTAAATTCGATGCGAGATCGTTGGGAAGTTGTTAGGGGATGATATTCGGCTGGAAGTCGGGGGATTTCAAATTGGGGTGGCTCGGATAGGGGATACACGTGTTGCTAATGTTTACGATGAGGCAGCAGTATTTTTTGGATATATCTTGTCCGTTGTAGCGTGGGAATTAATATTGATGGATCATATCGATAGAGATACGTTCTTTTGAATCGTTAATGAAGATTAACACTGAACCCGCCGAACGGTCGAACTGACTTTTAAATTTTTCTATGGAAACTCCGACAGCGCTACCATTGAGATTTCTATTGATTTATGATTCGGTTTGCCTAGTGCTGAATTAATTTCTGTCGTAGTTTCTCAGAGTTATCGGTTATGCTTTTAATGATTAAAGAAGCAATCAGGAATCATGACCTCTTTGGTAGTTCTAGGGCTAACTGATTTTGTAGAAGTTAACCGCTGTTTTTGTATGGATTATGAACTATGGATATTTTTTATTTATTTTTGGTATTTCCAATGGAATACGTAATTAACGTAAGAACTTTCGTTTGAGAGTGGGAAGTATAAGAATTTTTCGGACAATTTTTGGGTTTTTTGGTGGTATTCGTTTGATGAAGTTGTTAGTTAGATAATGTATTATTTAATTACTTAGTAATGTATATAGTTCGTCAGACAAGTTTTCCTCTGTTATTCTCGGCGAACGGTTTAACCCTTTGAACTCTATAGGCTCCAATATTGCAGCAGTTATAATATTAAATATTTTAATGAATCAAAGAAACTACCCTAAAATTATTAGATTTTCCACACATCCAAATTTTCTATTGAGAAGGAAACTAAAAGATCGAAGGAATGTTTGCATTTTTCATTTTTACTGGAGATACCATAAAAATTAGTTGCAGTTGTTGATAAATTACAAAACCGTCTGGAGTACTAAGGGTTAAACGTTTATTAGGGATTCAAGCACTAACAATTTCGGATGCACAGGTAGTTCAGGACATAACCTACACCGGATCGAGTAAAACATGTACGGAACAATGGCTAAGTTGACCAAAACCGTCTTGGACCCGGTATTAGTTACGATCCCCCATGAAATTTGCATTTCGAAGGGACTTTCGAACATTCGAACCCAGATCAGGCTCAGCATCCTTAGAATATCCTGAATTGTGCGAATGCATTGGTAAATCCACTGAAATAATCTCGGCATCTGCGTCCGGTGACACGTATTTTCGGAAAAAAACACCCGATATTGAACCGTTCAATCCGCGATTCTTTTTATTTTTCCAAATATACTCACTCCCGGGCGTCGGATTGTATTTTCCACCTCGGAACATTCTACAATAAACATTTTCATTCGAACGCGGAAAACTGTGCGCAAAAGTCAATAATGGTTTTCCTGCATTCTCGGAATATTTATCTTCCGAACGCCAATATAAAAGAGAGTTAAAAAACGCATCATGTAACATTGATTTTGATGCCTCAAATTTCCGATTTCGAAACTTCAGATTTTGAATTTCACGCTTCATAACTTTCACATTTCACGTTTCACATTTCAAGTGTCGAATTTCATAATTACTACCTTTAAATTCCATATCTCATAACTATAACCTTTAAATTTCAAATTTGTAATTATAACTTTTAAATTTCAAATTTTACATTTCAAATGACAAACTTCATAATTGCAACCTTTAAATCCCAAATCTCATAACCATAGCCTTCAAATTCCAAATCACCTAATTACAACTTCTAAATTTCAAAATTCACGTTTCAATTTTCAAATGTCAAATTCCATAATTGTAACCTTCAAATTTCAAATTTCACAATTACAACTTTTAAATTTCAAATTTCACATTTCAAATGCCAATCTTCATAATTACAACCGTTAAATCTCAAATCTCCTAACTACAACCTTCAAATGTCAAATCTCACAATTAAAACTTCTAAATTTCAAAATTCACATTTACAATTTCAAACATGACAACTACAACTTTCACATTTCAAATTCCACACTCCCAACCCTCAAATCTCCAACATCACAACCACAACTTCCACATTTCAAATTCCACGCTCCCACCCTTAAAATATCAAATTCCAAAATTGCTATTCATTAATTCGCAATCCAAATTACCCAACGCCGTATAACCAGCACCATCCACAATGCAGAATCCCATTTTTCCCGGTGGCAAACCGGGCGACCTTAAATCTCGCCAGCAATCGAGGAGTCGAAGCGTTCGGATATCGACATTAAGTACACGGACTTACCCAGGTACTTTCCATTATTTCCCGATAAAATACGGCTCATAAGGAACGATATTGGACCGGTGGCGGCGCGAGGGGGACGCGATATTGGAGATTCTCGTAAAATCACGTGGGCAAAGCAGAGGCAGCTCGGCGTTCGTTCGGCCGGCGCGGCGGGGGCGGCAGCAGCCATCCAAAGAACGTTATCATTTATCACGTAAACGCACCGTTAGGCATTGATACTGTGCCCGGCCCACCTAATTCAATCGCGGCCTCGCAGAAGAAGTTAAAATGACATTCATCATCGATTAAATTGCGCGATGGAATATCTCGACGCACCCTCGTCACGCTCACCCCCCGTTGAATCCGCGCGCGGCAGAGATTCCCTGTAAAAATCGTATCTCGTTCGGTGAAATTTCACCGGTTAACCGAAGTGCTTTGTGAACGGGGACGAGACGCGCGTTTTATTAAAATAATATTCGCTGGCGGTCAGAACGAAACCCATCGGCGTGTTCGCCGGAACTGACAGTTATCTCTACCGGGATTCCACAGTTTTTCAATTTTCTTGTTGCTCTCCTTTTTCGAAGGGATTTTGTTTTCGCGATTTAATCTACGCCTCGGTTGTTGCAGGATTTCGCGAGAGGCGTGTTCGATAGGAATGATTTCTGTTAGAATAAATAAAAATGGTAATTGTTAATTCAGAATATTAGGGGATTTTATAGTATTTTTTCAGACGCATAGCAGTAACACGTTGTACGCTAAATTTCAGCTAGAAACGCGAGCATGGGTGATTATATTGACGTATTTTTAAACAAACAAACCGAAATTTGTAACGAAGAAAAAGAAATTCGATTTTGTAATTTTACTTTGGATTTGTGTTATAGATATCTAAAACGTTACATTAACGTAACAAAAATTCCGTATTATCGCGAGGCCGGCACGCTGTGTGTTAGTATAAATTTGCCTGTTAATGAAGCTGATTGCAACAGTGGCGAAACTTCGGCGAAATTTAATTACAAATTTTCATGCTGCGGAAACATTGATTCTGCCTCTGTTCTAATCGTTCTAATTTCAATCTGTTTACAGAACTAGATTGCGATTCTGAACGATACGAAGTTTGAGTTTCTCGCGACTTTTAACCGCATATTAAACAGCCCCCATTGTTATGCTGATCAGAACCGTATCGCGAATTGCATTATGCATTACATTTTAATCATTTTCGGCGAACAGACGTTGTTCGATGTTATTCCGTCGCCGGTTTGGCGTTATATTTCGTTGGTTTCGGACGGGGAGGGAGATTGGTTGGTGCGGATTGCGAAATCGGATCGACAGTGTTGAGATTTTACGGGATATTTCTTTTTTTTGTTTGTTCCTTGATGAATGAACATTGTCCCGGCCGTGTCGACATTCGATTGGTGTTGCGCGTCGATTTGTTCCTGTCTCGATTTTTCGCGACTGTCCTTTGGCCGAAGGCGAGTGTTTTATGAATTGCAATTACACTGCGATAAGCTCTGAAAAGGGAAACTGATTAAAATGATAGCTGAACGCGTGACGTGAAAATTAACCCCTTGCCGTACAATGATGAGTAAGACTCGCGATGAAGATTTCTAGACCAATTTTACAACAATCAATGTTGTTCGTTACATACGGATCAAAGCAAACTATTTTGCTGTTATCAATGTATCATCTACAAATGAAATTTCCACTTCAAGTAGAATGGAAAATTTTGTTGCATTTCTTCGAAATTGTCGATAGTAAAATGTTGCACGAGATTAGTAACGAAAGTAAATAGTACCGCAAGGGGTTAATTATTAATTATGCTCTGATGAAATGTTAATGATATTTTTATCCGACTAATATGAAGATAATATTTCGATGTTGGCACATTGCACAAAACTTGATATTGAATTTAACCCTTTGCGGACGAATGCTTCGAAGACCAAGTCGCAAACAAATGATTTAATTACTCAAGCGAGAGATTAGCAGGTAGTTTCTGTTTTTTCTATTATCTAAGCAATTGATGTATAATTTAGTTTCATCTGTTGAAGGTTTTGTATATTTCAAAGAATCGTCTGCAAAGGGTTGAATGTTTATCATTCCGCTGGGTCAAGCTAAATCGCGACTGAAAGGCGCCTCTCGAGTGCCAAAGGTTAAAGGTTGTATGACGTAAATATTCCAGTTAGAGATACTGTAAAGAAATTAGTATGTCACTAATGTTGAATCGTGGATCTAAATGATTAACCCCTTGCTCGACAATATTGAGTCCGACTTGTGGTGAAGATTTCAAATAGAATTGAATTATTCCAAGTCCGAATTGAATATTATTTTTCTATTATTAATTGCGATGTTTCTGAGTAAACATAACATAGAATAATTGTAGAATTCTCCCATTTTTTAATGAATTATGGACAATAAAATATCTTTGTTAACAATTAGGAAAGAAATCATAAGACAAGGGGTTAATTGAATAAAACATTTACAATCTACAAAATATCTGTACCTATTACATCTCTTAAATACAATCCTAATATTGCTTGTAAAACCCAGATTATAAGTCATTAAAAACCGAGCACTCCAATAATTATATCCATATAAAATCAGACACATCTCCAAACACTCACATCGAAAACAATGCAAAATTAAAAATTTATAATTCCATGTTGCAATTACAAGCCTTCCTTCAAAACTGTTTTTCAAACACAAAAATCCATCGATTTCCACGAACTATTCGCAGCAACAACGTCATCAACAATGTCATTGCCCTCAAAATTGCATTCCAACTTTCTTGGACAAGAAAACACGTAATAATGCAATCCCTTTTATTCGCCGTTGCATCGTGACGCAGTAAACGCTTCAGGAGACCCGAATGACAAGCAACGTACAACAGTCTCCCCCTTAATTAACTTTTTCGTCACTTTCGGGGGCCACTCGCAGTTGGTCCCCTAGCAATTCGCAAACGACGGCCAGTTTCTTGCGGACCGTCGCGCCTTTCGCTTCGCGTGATCGTTTTAAACACGGTGCTTACCCTTTCGTACCGCTCCGACCTTTTCTTTCCGTTTTAATCCTTTACCCGTCCCTTCGGCGACAGTGTTATCTCTATTACTCGGCTGTATTGGTCCCGTCAGAGAGACTTTTCCTGAACTTTTCTGCCGAATGGAACTCGGAAACGAGTGTCGTTTTGCTTAACAAAACCTCGTAAAGCCTTTAGCCATTCTGCATGAAAACCCTTCATTATTCTATAATGTCGTTTGTTAGCTTCCATCGTGAACATAAATTACAATACTTTATTGGACAGAAAGCTCTTTTCTGGATTTCTCTGCAGAATGCACCCCGAAAACGAGTGTCGTTTTGCTTAACGAAACTCTGTAAAGCCTCTGGCCATTTTGCCAAATTTTTGAGAATTCTTCATTATTCTGTAATGTCGTTTGTTAACTTACATCGTGAACATATATTACAATACTGTATTAGTCCAGAAAGTCCTTTTTGAATTTGTGAACCGAATGAAAGTGTCAAACGAATCTCGCTTTGTTTAACGAAATCTCGTAGTCTTTGGACATTCTGCACGAAAATCCTTCATTATTTCATAAAGTCGTTTTTTAACTTACATCAGGAACATATATTACAATACTGTATTAGACATAAAACCCTTCTCTGGATTTTTCTGCAGAATGAACTTCGAAAACGAGTGTCGTTTTGCTTGACGAAACCTCGTAAAGCCTGTGGCCATTCTGCACAAAAATTCTTCATTATTTCATAAAGTCGTTTGTTAATTTTCACCATGGGCATATATAACAATACTGCATCAGTCCAGAAAGTCCTTTTTGGATTTGCCTACCGAATGAAAGTTTCAAACGTATTCCGCTTTGTTTAACGAAACCTTGTAAAGCCTTTGGCCATTCTGCACGAAAATCCTTCATTATTCCATAATGTCGTTTGTTAACTTTAATCATGAACGTTTATTATAATACATCTGCTCCTTTGTTCTCCGCTCTTTGCCGTTTCCACGTTTCACTGCGTTCATTTGAAATATTCAATTATACGTAACAATAGAAGCGGTATTTCGGAAAAAGAGCAAACCGACTTTTTGGCTGCCTGATGACTGAAATAAATCCGTGGAGGTCTAGAATACTTTAGATAGAATTCCGTGCACCGGGTAAAACTTTGTATTACTGTAACGAGTAAAAGTAGAGCGCATGAAATATGAAATAGTGAAAATCAAAGTAAGCAGAGTTTAATGACTATCTCGTGGAATGAAATGGTAGAAAATATCTATGTACAAAATTTTGATTTCATTCGAAAATTCAATCTCCACGAAAGGAAAAATCACAATATTCATTAATCTAAACGAACATAATATACAATTTCACACGTGGAATGCCATGGGGGTCACCGGTGACCCAAACAAATTGAATTACTATAGTTCACTCGATTAAACGATGATTACTGGAAAACATTTCTATATTATAAATAATGCTACCTAATGCGATGACATTCAGCTAGATGAACGTGCTACAATAATAATGGAATTCAATCGAATGATTCAATATTATATTTTTTCCATTTTGCGTATTTTGCTCTATGAAATCGTGCGGCATTCAACGTGTTAAATGAAGATTCCTCCAGCTTCCAGACGAAACATCAAGATCCACATCGTTATGTAAAAATATTCCACGACAACTTCGCTCGTTTTTCAAAAATCGCCCATAAAATCTCCACGCGTTTGCCGCAAAATTAATTTTCCGCGTACATTCATCCGTAGAAAAATATATTCGTACTGCCTCTCGTTTTCAATGAAGCTGAACAGTTCCACCGTACGAGAGCTAATTTCAAAATTAAACACACTACCGAGGGAGCAGCTGAAATAAGTCAATTTCGCCCTGGAATCGGGAATAACAGTTGATAAAACCGAATAGAAATGCTCTCTCGCGTCGTGCATTTCGGACAAGCCTCATAAAGAATTAAATGTCACGAAAAAAACGGACGAGTCCGTGAAACGATGTCCTGTAAATGAAAATCAACTCCATTTCATTTTTCCTGGTCGACACTCCAAGGTGAAGTGAAGGTCAACTTTCTCTTTTTTAAATGGGATGATACATTTTTTGTATCCACCATCAAATAGTGTGTTTCAAGACGAATTCAACGAACTATGTCTCAAGGTCATTCAAGGTCAAACTTGCAGGGAAATGGAGAAACGGTGTGAGATCGTTTTATTTATTGAACAACTTTCGTGTGAAACATTTTTGCGTATAATCAATATTTTCGAAGATATTCGACTGTAACGCTTTATAATTTCCAGCCTGTATAATCGGATTTTCCGAAAATATTTCGGCGTTTCCGCCGCGGCGGAAGTGGTCCCGTGAACAACGACTCGGAGAACAGTAGTGCAAACAAGTTCACGATCGGTGGGAAGATTATTCAAATTCGCTTTCACTTCAAGCCGCGGCGGCCGTTAATTCCAACTCAAAATTGCGCTTAAACGAGCCAATATTTTCGTTCGCCGTCCGATCGAGAGTTGATTTTGCGCGGTATCCCTTCACGGGAACACCATGGATCGCCTTAGGGACTCTTTCCCCGGCGAAACTGTAAGAAAAATACTTGGTTACTGTTGGATAGACCGCCGTCCCGCGGCGTCTTCGAACGGAAAAGTTAATAAGTCGATGCAAATAAAGCTGCCGCTTGGAAACTGTTTCTGCTCCGCGCGCTGTTCTACGAGGTTTAATCCGACATTTTTGTGTCTAGTTAGACTCTAGAAGCTATATTACATTTATATTTGTAAGTAGCTTTCGGGTGAGAATTGTGTTCAGTAGGAATTCGTTTCCAACGTTTCAACATCATTGCTGCTGGCTTCATTAGGGGTTAAAAACGCACTGATACTGCTGTGTGTCTGGGAACTGTCTTTATATATGTAGGTATCTCATTCATGTTCCGAATCACTAATTACCAGAAATTTTTAATCGATCAGCTGAACAATTGGTTAATATTCCCGGCCGTGAAAGCATTAGCTAACATTACTCTTATTTGGTTATTTCACCCTGTGTAGTCGAAAGATAAAATTGAATCAAATTATACATAAAATTATACAAGGTATTTCTTTATGTTAGTTGTACAAAGTATCATTGATAATTCATCAGAAAGTAATGAATATTTGTTGAGAAAAATATTCTCGAGTTCAATGGGTTAAAATTTAGCACCATGTATGAAATGCTAGGGGTATTCATAAATTCCTAATTTGGGATAATTAAACTACCTGGGAATCGAGGGATCAAGTTTCATGTAGAGAATTCATTGTGATATTGTATTATTCATATACTTTTCATAGTAATTTATTCATCTAATAATTCATTTATCATTAAGACTTTAATCTCTCCTTATATAATTGTAACATTATACTCTCAATATAATTATAATACTCTATTATCAACGTGATTGTGATATTAATTTAACACTTAAACAACCGGACAGGTCAAAATGACTTATTCCTGATTTCTTCTTTTCGCAATTATCAAAAAGATAACAGATGTTTCTCTAAGGAATTATTCAAAAAATTGATGTAGCAATGCGCAAACTAAACTTTGGTTACTAAACTCGTCTAATATTTTACTATCGATAATTTGTAAGAAATACAACAAAATTTTCCATTCTACTTCAGGTGGAAATTTCATTTGAAGATAATACATTGATAATAGCAAAATAGTTGTTTGCTTTGATCCGTAGGTAATGAACAACACTGATTCGTGTTAAATTAGTTTAGAAATCTTCATCACGAGTCTCACTCGTCATTGTACGGCAAGGGGTTAATTGATGCACTCTCGAAGTTTATACAAACGAATTTGAAGAAGTCAGTTTAAGTGCTCGATAGTTTTAGTGTTAACACGTCCAATACCAACGAGTCCAATCCAATTTCTTGGCTCACGACCCGAAGTATTGAAAGAAATGTCAAACTAAAGTTAAACGATCAGATGAAATGTCGAATGAAAGCATAACGATGTTCGTATTCCCCGAATTCCGCTTTACCGGATACCGCGGCATAAGAAATTCCCCGGAGCAGGTGTGCGAACGTGCGTGTGAAGGATCGGTCACAATAATCCCAATGAAATCGCCGGCGATCGATCGGGAATCGTTTCACGGTGTATTTACAATATGGGTTGGAAAAATTCCCCGTGGCGTTCGGAGCGAAATGCGCTTTACAATAGAACAAATTTTCAATAACGATGAGTGTACAGAGGGAATTCTGTCGGATTGACGACTCCGCTGGATTTTTCAGGCCCCGGGAAATCGTTCCTTCCAACGTTTCAGCCGTCGATCACGAGAAATCGTTCCTCGCCGCGCTTCGACCGAGTTAACACTAAAACCACCGAGCAATTAGAATTATCTACTTTCAATTTTTTTTAAATTGCAAGACGTTTCTTGAGTGTTACGTTGTCGTAACATACAGAAGGGTTTTTGAGTAAATGGTTGAGTTCTTGTCTCGATTGGAAAATGACCCCATTAAAAAGTACAAAATTTCAATCAAATTGCATATATGAAGTACGCAATTAATGCAGTTAGTGTCTTAACCTCTTGGCCTAGGATATTCCTTAGCTATGATCGATACAACTACTTCATCGTTAATAATTTATTAGGAAAAGAAGAAATTTTGATATTTATTTGTCCACATTCACTCAGGAGGTTAACGATTCATAATAGCAAATTAATATTCAATTTATACTGACTCAAAGTAAGCAACGCATTGATTCGTCAAATTTAAAATTTTCGTCACGAGCCTGATTGTAGGTCAAGGGGTTAACAAAATAGAATTCGAAAGAAACGAAGAAAGAAAAAGTACAAAATTTCAATCAAATCTCATATATGAAGTACCATTTCAGTGTCTTAACCCTACGATATTCCTTAGCTATGATCGATACAGCTACGTCATCGGTAATAACTTATTAGGAAAATTCGTAAAGTTTAAAATTTTCGTCACGAGCCCGATTGTAAATCAAGAGGTTCACAAAATTGTAGAAGAAAAAATGAACAAAACTAATTTCAATTAAACTGAATGCAAAATAAAGAATTAATTTTTTCTCTTCTGTAGCTTCTTTCGCGATGATTGCACGCGTTTTCATTCGTCAGGGGAATTTATCATGGGAAATAATACTAACCATACCGACACTTTTTCTACCGTACCTAGTCAAATAACTAGCTACAAAATAGAGCTGAACAAATCAGATGGTACATTTTTTTTAGTGGAAATAGAAACAAAAGGAATAATGAAAATTGAGAAACCAATTAACCGAACAATATGGGAGCGGATTTAAAATTAAATGAACAAAAGAAAACGCAAAATTTTTAATCCCGTCATTGTGATCAGGAATATGGAGCTACTCGGTTAACGTATTTAATTATGGGATTATTTGAAATGGTTTTAATTTTAATTTTTTGTAGAATCTAAATTTTATATTTTACATAGAATCTTGTACATAGAATCGAAAATAATTTTACCAGAGAGTTTCCTGAGAAAATCATTTTAACCCATTCTCACAAAATAGAATTCGAAAGAAACGAAGAGTTAGCCACTTCTGCGAACGGAGCCACCGCATGATCGTGTTCGCCAGTCGATTTCGATCGATAACGAAATCCTAGGAGACCCCGGGTAATCGATACACCGCCGAAAGTCCGATGAAAGGCACACGTCCAAGTTCACTTAGGTTAATTACGATTGAGCCCCGCATTCAGGCGCGATGTAATGCACAACGTCGAGCAAGAACCATGACACGGAGCCCTCGTTCCTCCGAATAACGATCGCCCGGGCTTTTTTTCCATCGGGCCGATGAAAGCGCGCGCTGGTACGCCCCTGTCGGACATTATTGGATGTAACAGGACCCTATCGGAGACTTTATTCGCCTGATTAATGATCCGAATCGCGGCCCGATGATTCCGTATGGACAAAGAAAACGGTCGGACGAGTCGCGGGGAACACGGCCGAGCGCATTACCCGGCAGAATGGGAAGACAAATGAAAGGGTAATTGGATTCAAAATGGCAGCGCGTGGTTCGCGATCACGCTGAAGAGATACGGGAATCTTATTAGCGAGTAGAGTGGGTCGGTCCGTGGATTAATTAATTTCTGTTACTTTCGAATAAAACGGAGTTATTGCGGACGACACGGTGCGTTATACTTTTGTTTGCGATATTTATAACGCAATACCGTGTGGAAGTAATATGTCGTATTTATTTTATTTTTCAAGAAAACGAACGAACGGGAAATTCGAGTCTGGTGTTTATCCGGTTAACTGTGGAATTTAGTTGGAAAAACCTCTGGTTCTGCAAATAAAATCGAAAAATGGAGCGTGTACTCGTCGAACGCAGGACGAATGCACGTGAAGTGTATTTTAATGAAAGATCAAAGCGAAATAAAGAGAAATTACATGTTTACGTGGAAAAATAAAGGATTCATCGCTGAAAGAATTACGATGACGTGTATACTCGTCGAACACAGTTAACTGGTTAACACGTTGAATGCCATGGGGGTCACCGGTGACGTCAACCAAATCGAATTACTATAATTCATTCGATTAAACGACGATTATTTGAAACTTTGTTATATTACAAGTAGTACCACGTAATACACTGACATTCAACAATTCAAACCAGCAATAATAACAACGTAATTCAATGGCATAAGTTGATCTTACATTATTTTTCTATATTTGTCTCGGCAAAATCGTGCGGCAATCAACGTGTTAAATATATGCACTTCCTGTTGTCTAATTCGGATTACCCAATGATGGGACTAAAAACTTTCTGATGACTAACTGACTGAACTCCCTGATGGAGGTTTTCTTAATTTGTTCCTGAACTTGTTCCTGATTGAACTTGTTTCTCACTGAACTTGGTTGCTGATTGAACTTATTCCTGATCGACCTTCGTTGATGGCTGACTTTCGTTGACCTCGTGAAGTTTGGATCGAGACTCTTAACGATGACGTGTATGACGTGTACTGTCAAACACAGTTAACCCTTTGCACTCGAAACTTTTTCTCATTAGTATTATCAGCAATTCCAAGAAATTTTAATATAAAAAGCATATTAACATATACATAAACGATACGCGTATGAAAAAAAAAGTCATAGATATACTTTATCGTTTTTTATCGATTATAGATATAAATGTTACAACATATTTAATAATAAAGTTTCACATAAAGTTTCAATTTTAATTGGCTCTAAAGAGTTAACTGGTTAATTACTGCTCGGCGGATCGTACGATGTAAAAAGGTTTCATATTCGCCTCGTTGAAAATGTTGAAGTCATTTATTGTTTGTTGTAGCGTGGAGATTAATATTAATGGGTTGTATTGATAGAGATATGTTCTTTTGTATCGTTAATGATTATTTACACTCAACATACCGAGCAGTTATTGCCTTTCTGAAATTCCTCCATGGAAATTTTAAAATTGAGACTTCAATTGATTTACAGTTCAATTTTCGTGTTGATAGATCAATTTCTTGGATGATTTCTCAGTGAAATATCTTTTAAAATTGCATCTATTGAGACTTCAATTGATCTCCAATTCAATTTTCGTGTTGATAGATCAATTTCTTGGATAATTCCCCAGTGAAATATCTTTTAAAATTGCATCTATTGAGACTTCAATTGATCTCCAATTCAATTTTCCTGATGATAAATCAATATTTCGAATAATTTCTCAGTGAAATATCTTTTTAATCAGCAGTTAAACTGCCTTTTTGAAAATCCTCTAAGGAAACTTTAAAATTATATCTATTGAGACTTCAGTTGATCTCCAATTCAATTTTCCTGTTGATAAATCAATTTCTCGAATAATTTCTCAGTGAAATATCTGTCATCTTTTTAATCATTGCAAAAAGAAGTCAGGAATGTGTAATTTTGACTCGCCTGGTAGGTTTAATGTTAAAAACATTAGTGATTCGATTACTTTGAGAGTTCATTTGAATACCTTGGAGAGAATTGATGATACCGTTGACGTTCATGGCACACATAAAGAGAAATTCGATGCAGAACACGCGCCAGCATTTCCCGAGGCCGTCGCGTCGGCCTGCAACTTGCATTACAAATCACGCAGCATCTACCCGAGTAGCGGCGTGTACACGTGCAGATTTTTCGTTGCAGACAAATCTATAAGTTAAAGTCTGTAAACGAACCGAAACTGCGGGCTCGCATTAATTCTACACAAAAATCTGTCGGCAAACATGCTCGCCCAGAACAAGGAGAAATATTTTTGATAAAAAGCAACAGAAAACTTCTGCCAACCCCTAACATTCATCTATCTTCTTTTTGACCTTTTAGCCAGCTCCGTTTTCCTGTTATACACGCACTGCTGTACTTTTAGTACTTTTGCCAAATATTCTACCTTTATGAACCACCGGTAGAATAATGTTTCTCGTATAGTAGAATTTTAATATAGATCCACCGTTTCTTCAATAATTCATATACAATGCTCACATTACTACTAATCTTTATTTCAAATCCATTGTCTTTACAAGCAATATCATCATTAACCCTTTGTACTTCAGAAATGTTTCACTGGTACTCAAAATTCTCTAATCAGATGCAGACGACGTTTTCTAAAATTGACTTGACAAGAAATTGTACATACATTCAAGAATGAAAGTATTGTTTTCAATATTCCATATAATCATGTATTATACAAAGTTTGATAGTTAACACCTTGACTGCCACGAAGATCTTCAGAGTCATAAAACTCTTAATAAGTGTCATCAGTGTCGCTTATTTTTTCGTAGCAAACGTAAAGAGGAACAGTTACTTATTATTTGCTATCGCAATGCTGACGTTACACTGATATCTAGTAATTTACGAAATATTACGACTCGACATTAGTTATCTGACAAATTATAATTATTCTCAAGTAATTTGGGAGCTCCTGTCATCGGTGACCGACACGGCAGTCAACGTGTTGATATTAAATTGATATTGAATTTTGCTGTCAATTCGATTCGCTACTAACAGTACTCAGATCATCAATTAACCCTTCGCGGACGAAGATTCTTTGAAATATATAAACTCTTTAGCGGACGAAGCTAAATTATATACCAGTTGCTTAAATCATAGAGAAAACAGAAACTACGCGAAGATCTGCTGTTTGAGTAATTAAATCAGTTGTCTAGGACTTAGTCTCCGAAACAAGAAAATTTCATCTCGAAATGTCGACATTCGTCCGTAAAGGGTTATCATTTCGAATGATCTACCCTTTCGAATTCACTTGAACAGTGAACCATCAGACGCCACAGCCTAAAATAAAATGAGAAAACTCTGAGGAAAGCTCAGCTTGGAGCCAGAAAATATCACGGACCGGATAATCGTTGCACGGTATAACCAGTCGGTCTTGAGCTGGTCTCGAATTATTGACGCGCCATTAGCACCGGCTCAGTGGATTTTCTTAATGGAGGAACCCCGGCCAGGCATAGACGCTAGCGTACCGTAAACACATCGCTAACTAGCTGCGTTTGAACCGGCTGCTCTGTTTACAACGTCCTAATGATTAATTCATGCGAGCCTCGGCGAGCCGGCTGTCAGTCGCCTTCTCCGCCCCAGCCTTCGCGCAGTTCTAGAACAACGCGTAACGAGGTTACTTCGTTAAGTTCATTAACTATGTGCGAATAACGACAGGTAGCGCGACCGGATGCCGAGCTTTGTTCGAACGGCGCGCGCGAGACAACCGCTTGCCGGGGGATGCACGCGGAAGGGGTAGTTTCGGGGCGAGAGGACGAGAGTCCCGGCGCGCAGTGCGGCCAAACGGACGCTTTCTGGACGAAACTAGATAACTTAACATTAGAACTAGCGAGCAGTTGAATTGACTTTTTGAAATTCCTCTGTAGAAACTCCAAGAATGATTGAGAATTCAAATTGATTAACAATTCAGCTTGAGTTTTGCTACATCAGTTTCTTTAACCAGTTCTCAGAGACATCATTTCTCAGAAAAATCATTTATTATTGAAGGGGTATTACAAATATACGAGGTTTAAATAATTATTTATAAGCTTTCAAATATTATTTGCAAAGGCAAAGTACTGTCGTCACATGAAAGATGACTTACAACCGTTAAGGGTTAAATATATTTTCAAGGAAACTACAATGCCAAGCAAATAAATAAAGCGTACGCTTTACTCCGCACCTTGCAACTTCCATTTCAACATGGAAACATTCCACTGTATCGGTCATGTTCAAGTTACAGAATTTTGACTTGGAAACAGGCTTCCTAAAGCAACGCGCGACGCGGCAGACGGAAAACTCGAAACACTCGATGCTCCGCGAGGAAATGGGGCTTCTTTCTTTGACATCTGGAACGGGGAGGTATCCCGCGGATGGTAACGACGCGTGAGATTTCTAGCGGCGGGCAACGGTTTCGGGGATGCCGGTGTTCTCATGTGTGAGCTGATTCTTCTTCACGGTTGCTTGTGTCAGCGACAAAGAAATGATTCTAGTTCATTGGCGCGATTTTTCTGCGGACGTTTTTTCCCTTTTGAATCCAATGTTTGAGGCGTCGGATGCTGCACTGAGATGAGGGTAGTTGTGGAAGTAGATCTTCTTAATTTTTTTAAATGTTTACTTTTTAGAATTCTATTGAGTATTATTATTAATAAGTATTATTATTGATAAATTATAAGTATAGCAAATTGTTGCCTGATTTGAAATTTGTGAAGATTGTTAAAGGAAGAAGTTATTGTTAATCTTTTGAAATGATTCTAGTTCATTAGCGCTTCATTTTTTTTAATATTTATTTCTTAGTATTCTATTGAGCATTATTATTAGCTGAAGATAGTTAAATGTACAAAATATAAGTATAGAAAGACTGTTACTTGATTTGAAATTTGTGAAAATTGTTGAAAGAAGAAGTTGTTGTTAATTTTATTATTTGTATCTGATATATTCGTGTTGAAACGAACTTTTGAAATGATTCTAGTTCATTGTCGCGATTTTTCTGTGGACGTTTTTTCCCTTTTGAATTCCCTTTGGAATATTTATTTTTTAGATTTCTATCGAGTATTATTATTAACTGGAGAATTTTAAATGTACAGAATATAAGTATAGAAAGGCTGTTGCTTGATTTGAAATTCATAAAAATTGTTAAGGGAAAAAGTTATTATTTCTTATTATTTTTATCTCATAGATTCGTGTTGAATCGCACTTTATTCGTCATTCAACGAATCGCATCGCCGGACTGGATTCTTTTAACAACGAAACTGCGAATGAGAGTTCACATTCCACGTGTTTGGATTTAATAAAGGTTGTAATGGAATGGTTACATAACGAAATTTGTTTCGCAGAACGCGAATATTGAGAATGATTAAACGTTTCCGAGATAAAAGAAACGTCGGTTTTTCGGCGGTTTTACACGTTCATTCGACGGCAGAGACAGATTTTAATCACCGATTACAATGTGGAACGTTTTTAATAAAATCTACGAATTTTATAATCGAGTCAAACGAAATGGACGGTACGTAGGTTGCTGCAACAGTTTCGGGAAACCGCTGTTATTCGGCTGTTCGTTATTTTCGTACAGTTTCGCTGTTTTAAATTCAGACAGTTCAATGGGAAATGCGTTACCATTAAACCTATCGAGTAGATAAACTGTTCTTTCTGAAATTCCTATAGAAACTTTAAAAGTACATCTATCGAGACATTCATTGGCTTATAATTCAGTTTACCTATTACTAAATCAATTTCTTAAATAATTTCTCGATTAGACGATAATCGACGAATGTCGTTTCGGCGAGATCAAATTGTAATATTTGGAGCACTAAATAGCAAACAAATGATTCGATTACCCAAACAGCCAGAGATCGGTACGTAGCTTCCTGTTTTTAATTGTTTCAACAATCTAGTTATAATTTAGCTTCATCTGCTGGAGGTTTCGTATATTTCAAAGAATCTTCGTCTGCAAATGGTTAATAACTGATCGGCAGTTCATAGAATGTGAAAAGAATTGATATTTGCATCGAAAATTTTAGTCATTTATTATCTGTTGGAGATTAATATTGACGAATCATCTTGATATAGGTATATCCCTTTGAATCGTTAATGACAAATGATTAAACCGAGCAGTTAAACTCTTTCTGAAATTCCTATAGAAACTTGAAGAGTCCATCCATTGAGACTTTAATTAACTTATAATTTAATTTACGTATTACTAAATCAATTTCCTTAATAATTCCCCAGGGAACCAACTGATATCATTTTAATAACTACAGAATGAAGAAGTCAGAGTAATTTTGATCTGTTTGGTAGTTTTAGTGTTAACACGTTGACTGCCACGAGAATTTCTAGCGTTTTGAATAGTAATACTTATTCTTTAATAACAAAGGCAAATGGTATTGAAAATTATTAATGGTTTAGTATCACAGTAGTCATATTACTATGATCTAGCTACTTATGTTACTAAATATTTTTATCTAAATCAAGTTTTTTATTGTAATTGTTCCTCAACAATTTCGAAGTTCCGGTCATCGGTGACCACCGTGGCAGTCAACGTGTTAATACTGAAGTGGAATATTTCGGGAAACAGTGAAATCATTAGTTCATGAGCTCCCCCGTTGTTCGCCGAAACTTTTGTGACAAACACGTAATCGTCCGTGTGATTTAGAGGGGTTGATTAATCGAAGCCAGTAAGAGGGATGAGAACGGGGGTGTTTTGGGAAATGGAAGGCGTGAGAGTGCCTGCGAGACGAGTCTTATTAAATCATCGATCGGTCTTCAGGCCTAAATTATGCTGGTGTCTTTGATACAACCGCTCCAGCCCCGATTTAATCAGTTTAATGAAGGTGTTCACCTGTGCCGCGCTCATCAGACGAGCAATATACTTGGCGTGCTCGAAGCGCGCGCCGCGCGTCGTTCTTGTGTTATGTCGCACCCTAGATTAACGACTCTATAGCGAGGCATACAGCTGACCATAAATGCCGTACTTATAAGTGGCTGGGCACTTTGTTAGTTACTCTGTCGAGACGGCGATGGGTTGCACCTGCAAGACGCGTGTTAGGACTCGCTTTCGGCGGAGTTTGAACGCTCTTGAACGGCCCAGAAATTGTTCCACGGTAAACTTCGTTTACGGATCGTGCCAATTTCATGCACACTGGATTTTCGAAATATTAGAAATTTATTAGTAGTTACTACTACATTTTTATTAGTGTAATCAGTTTAGAAAAATAAATATAATCTAGATAAGAACAATTTTTGACAACCTGTGCGCGTTACACTGGGTTTACGGAACGCGTCAATTTCACGCACATTGGATTTCAGAAACATTGGAAATTCATTATTTATTACTATGATATTGTTATTAGTGTAATCAATGAAGAAAAATATAATCTAGTCAAGAGCAATTATTGACAATCTGTGCGCGTTAAACTGAATTTATGCGACGCGTCAATTCAACGCACAGTGGATTTTAGAAATAATAGAAATTCATTATTAATTACTATTATATTATTATTAGTGTAATTAGTGAAGAAAAATATAATCTAGTCAAGAACAACTGTTGACAAGCTGTGTGCGTTAAACTAGGTTTACGGAACGCGTTCATTTCACGCACACTGGATTTTAGAAATATTAGAAATTAATCATTAGTTATCATTATATTGTTATTAGTGTAATTTATTAGCAGGAAGATGTCCCATGGAAATTTTAAAGTATAAGTATTAGTTTGAAGGAATTAAATATTAGAATGTTTTAGACGCTTCCAAAGATATCTTTCAACAGCTAGTCCGTTAAGGGATCAAAATTGTCTCCAAACAGTATGTATCTAGCCAAGAAAAATAGTGGGCAAGCCGCACAGGCCAAGTCTCAGCGGTGCAATAGAAGTGGCGCAGCTTGTGACAGAGTAGGCTCGAGTTTCAGTCCCAGAACAGCACCCCATGAGTCCTTCCCTTCCATTATTGAGCCACTCCGAGGACAAAGTAGCTAATTCCTAACTTTCTTTATCAATCTTCCCTAATACTAGCCATCACCCCTATTTATTAACCCTTCGCACTCGAGAGACAACTCTCAGTCGCCATTTGATTGAACGCAAAATTATAGAATGAAAAATTCAATATAAAATGTTGAATAAATTATTAACACGTGGAACATACAAATATAATAATTCTGCCCCAGAACTTGTACAGGATGTTTCTTTATGCAAGCTGCAAATATATTTCGTCAGAAAATACCGAATGTAATGAAAAATATTGTCGAGTGAGTTAACCCTTGAATTCATGACTCCTCTACAATAAAACGTTTCCAAGTGATCACTCTATGCATCAAAGAACCATAGAAAAGTCCTTCAAAAAACCTACCCTTCTCAAAATTCCAGCAATAAGAACACATTAAACCTTTGCACTCGAAAGTTTTTGACTTGAAATATATAATATTAAATACTTTCTAATTAGATGTAGACAAGATTCTTTGAAATGAATTTAACAAGAAATCATACATAAATTAAGTAACAAAGCTCCTTTTAATATTTCACGTATTGATGCAGCATACAAATATTGATAATAAATCCTAAAATTTATAATCTTCCCGCATCAAATCGTCTAGGAGTCGCCTCTCGAGTGCAAGGGGTTAAATATTCAACAAGATTTAAAACACATATTCACTCGAATACTAAAGAAAATACAGAAACCAAAAAATAATCATCAGAATTTCCCTATAAATTCCACATTAAACCCTGAATAATTCAAATCCGAAAATATTCACTCGAACACTAAAACACATACAGAAACCAAGAAATAATGATCAGAATTTCCCTAAAACTTACACATTAACCCTTTGCACACAGAAGTTTTTCACTAAAAATATTCTAACATTTTCTAATGAGATAAAATCGATATTTTGTGATACTAAGTCAACGAAAAATCACGCGTACATTCAGGAACAAAGCTATTTTATTTGAATATTTCTCAAAACAATGCATTATAGGAAACATAATATTAAATATCAAATTTTATAGTTTTACCGTATGAAATCAAATGGTAATTGAGAGTCTCTCGAGTGCAAAGGGTTAAACCCCGAACAATTCCAATCGGAAAGTATCTCTGAAAGCTAAAGAAACGATTCGATCGCAACAGATAAGATTCCCAGGTCCGCAATTGAAGTTTCGCGTGGCCCGTTTCACGGAATTCTTCCGCGAACGGGTTAATCTGCTCGATATTAATTCCCGGCCGAGCGAAAGTCGGGTGCGCCGGGCATTGTTGGTTCGCTTCCCTAAAAATGAAATGAGATTTCGTGCTTCCCGCCGCTTCTGGCGAGCGAGTTCACTTCCAGGGCCCGCGGAGCGCCGGAATTCGCGCTTGAACCCTCCCGAAAAGCCAGATACAAGCCCTCCGCGTGTTTATTAACTGTAATTCCTCCCTAAGAAACAAGGAACTCCACTCTTCGAGGCCGCGGGATCCTCCGCGCTTCAATTAGCCCGGGAGAAAATAAAAAAAGGCAGGTCCGCGTTGGTTCTGCTCCACTTGTCTTCCTCGGCCGTCGTAAAAGGCGCAACGCAAGGGTTGATGTTATAATTTTTTTCTTCTTCCCGGGGGTGAACCGGCGGTAACCGGCGAAACGAATTCCCCTGTTCGGCTTCGAGATAGTATCAAAATTTATATTCCGCTGGTAATGTTCGATACCCGGTGCGTTCGTTCCGTGGAATCATAATTGATCGCGCGGTTTATTTATTCATGCGGTGTGGAATATTTGGAAATAAATGCTGCGAGGTTTTATGTTGTTTTTCGGTGTTTGGAATGGTAGATTTTTATGGTGAGCTTTTTAAATTACGTGTTTCGAGTAATTAAACGTGTAACGATATTTGAGGCATTGAGGTATTGATATTGAAATATTGAGGTTTTGGTATGTAGAGGATTAATATTTGAAATGTTGAAACATCGAATGTTAATGTTTAGAATATGGAATTGTTTTTCCATAGTATTGGAATTTTGGGATATTAATGTTTAGAATATGAATATTTCAGATATAATGTTCGTGATATTGATGTCTGAATGTTGCAATATCAACCTTTCAATGCCTCAAACATCGTTACGCGTTCCATTAATTACCTCGGGCCACGTAATTAAACAGACCCTCCTTACAAAACTACCGCTTCAAACATCAAAGCATTGAAATACTGATATTACCAAACTAATCAAACAAACCACGGCAAATATTCAATAACGAACATCCACCTTCCAAGTCACTTTCAAAAATTCCACGCAAACGTAACAGTTGTGTTTAAAATCACCTTAACACGTTCATTACCAACGTCATATACTTATCACAGCCGTAATCTCATATTTTCCATAATGAAAATGAAATTGGCCCTATAGATATTATTATCAGAAACTATAAATTACACTACATTTAGAAACTCACTGACTCGTTTCAGTTTCATTTCTCTAATATTTTCCCATATTTTCCCATATTTCCCATATTCTCCATATATTTCCATAATAAAAATGAAATGAATCCTACGAATATTACTATCAGGAACAATAAACTACATTACATTTAAAAACTCACTGACTCGTTTCAGTTTCATGTCTCTAACATTTCGTTTAGATTTCTCATTAACCCTTTGAACTCTGTAGGCTCCAATATTGCACCAGTTATAATATCAAATATTTTAACGAATCAAGGAACTGCCTTAAAATTATTAAATTCTCCACACATCCAAATTTTCTACTGACAAAAAAACTAAAAGATCCAAGGAATGTTATAGCATTTTTCATTTTCACTAGAGATACCATAAGTGTTACTCACAGTTCCTGATAAATGACAAAAACATCTAGAGTACTAAGGGTTAAAAAAAATATAATTGATGAGACCGTCGCCGAAATAACCTGGAAACTACCGTGTTAATTCACTAGACTCCCTCGCAAACATCTGCAATCCTAATCGAACCTGTCCGTCCACGGAAACTCCTTCGGGCAACTGCCCGGACTTGCTCGTCCGGCGAAATTAAGTTGCCGGCTACTTAGTGCGCCCCGGCGTGATCGACACGCGATCGGGCGTTTAATAAAAATTCGAAAATTAAGTTGCCCAGTAGTTACCGTGGCCCGAGACAAACACTGGCAATCCGATTACCGGTTGATCGATGAAAATCCACGCGAAAAAGTACACCTAACCCGTCCGGCCCGGTAACTTTTGCCCCAGGGACGGCCGGGGACAATCGAGTTAGCCGGTATCTCGCCGAAAACACACGGAAATCGCGGGATCCGATTGGCCAAGGGGTGAACGCGTTGAAATCCGTTCGCGTCCCTTCTATCAGCGCGGCTCAGCCGACTCGCCGTCAGCCTAATTAGACCCCGGCCCCGTGAACTCGCTCGGAACTTCGTCTTCCTGCCGACGGTGGTAAATTAACACCTCGTCGGACGACGCGAGGCCGCGGAATCCCCGGGCAAAACCCTATCTAAGAAGCTGAGGGACCACTGCGAGCGGAAACTATGCGGAACGGAGCCACGCTGTATAGGGTGTTTGAAAAAGTTCAGCTAAACCCTTTGGGAATGCGCGGACTTCATTGAAGTTGGCGGAAGGGGTTTGATGAATATCTAACAGCTATTAGTTTCGGTGTTTGGCAGTTAGTGTATGGAATTGTAAGTGTGAACTGAAGTGTGTTGTATCTTTGTTAACACGATGAATGCACGATTTCGTAGAGAATATACAGAAAATGGAAAAATGTGGTATTAAATCATTTGTTTGAATTGTTTCACGTTGATATAGCTGAATGGCACCGCGTTAGGTAGTATTATTTATAATGTAGAAGTGTTTTCATATAAGTATTGTTTAATTGAATGAACTGTAGTAATTTGATTGGGGGTCGTCTCCATGGCATTCAAATTGTTGAAGATGATTGGTGTAAATCTTTGCAACTCTGTCGCAACTCTGATCTAATAATTTAATCGTAGTATAATCATAGTATAACCAAACTATACATCTAATAATCGAATCATATTATTATCATGGTATAACCACACTATATATGTAATAATCTAATCATAGTATAACCATACTATATAACATCTAATAATCTAATAATAGTATAACTATATTATATAATATCTAATAATCTAATAATAGTATAACTATATTATATAATATCTAATAATCTAATCATAGTATAACCATACTATATATATAATAATCTAATCATAGTATAACCATAGTATAACCATACTATATATCTAATAATCTAATCATAATATCATCATAGTATAACCATACTACATAACATCTAATAATCTAATAATAGTATAACCGTATTATATAATATATAATATTCTAATCATAGTATAACCATAGTATAACCATATTATAAAATATCTAATGATCTCATCATATTATCATCATAGTATAGCCATACTATAAAATATCTAATAATCTCATCATATTATCATCCATAGTATAACCATACTATATAACATCTAATAACCACATCACAGTAACTTATTCTACGTTTGTTAACAACATTTTCCCTTGTTTCAATAACTACTACATACTCGTGAGATTTGGAATCTTCTTCGAACACCCTGTATATCATTCTATATTCCTCTTACTCTGTCGTTCTCGGTAGACGTCGCCGGTAGGACTCGCAGGAACGCAAACGCCAGCGCCAGGTTATCCCCGATGATGTTCAGAAAGATAGCGGCCCCCGCGAAATGGCTCGGAAGTAATTTGCAAAGTAACAGCCGAACTCGCACCCCCCTCTCTCTCCCCGAGGTAGAAAGTAGCTATGGCTAGAGCCGGAGTTAAGGACCCCTTTGGATATGGCTGGCAAGAAGTCGCGGATTTAATTGCGCGTTTCGAAATTTCATGAGGGACTGGAATTAAAGTCTCGTTTTGGGGAACGTGGTCCGGGGATTGGGGAACGGGAGGCTTCGATAATTCTTTCCTGCGATACAACTTCTAATTGGGAAGCCTTGGTGAATCAGAAGCTCAGATATAACTTACTGACTTCCTCGGAAGATCTTCTCTTTCATTTTTCTGGGGCTGTTGGAGAACAAACTTCATTCTACTGAAACTTTCGTTGAACTTCCTATTGTCCTACCATTATAGTAATAATACACTACTATGTCTTAACCTATTTATTCTCTATATTTACTCGAGTGCTCAAAAGAATATTAACCCTTTGCACTCGGAAGTTTTTCACTAGAAATGTTTCAAGATAATAACAATGACAAATTTCATAGTTTTACTGTATGAAATCAAATGGTGAGAGGCACCTCTCGAGTAGAAAGGGTTAACCGTAAACGAATGATTTTAAATTGACAGTGTCGTGTTAAAATATTCCATTCTCAATTAACATTGAAACTACCTAGTTCAATTGCCTTGAAGTTCTTCTGTACTTCAAGATACTTCTATTGAGACTTCAATCGATGCACAACTCAGTTTGGATACTGCTAGTTTCTCGAATAATTCCTCAGAGAAACATCTGTTGTCTTTTTAACAATTTCGAGAAGAAATCAGGAATGGGTCGTTCAGAGCTGTCTGGTAGTTTTATTAGAAAAGATTCCAATTATTATTAATCGTCAGCATTACTCGACGGATAAAGAAAACCGAAGGAAAACAATTGAAGTTCTCGGCGAAGAATTCGCAGCGACCGCTCGGGGGAAAAGAGAGACCAAGAGCAGGCCGAAATGTCTTTGAAAGCTCGCGCTGCCAGGAAGCGACTGTGAAACCTGAAGTTTTCCCGGACGTTTCGGCTAATTGATCACGGTTGAAAGTGGAACGCGAAAGATCGAACGCGAGGATGCGGTCTGTCGCGGTGGCTCCGGTGTCCCGGTGTTTCTGAAATGTTCAGTTCGTTTCGAAAATGGAGCGAAGGGCTTTAGAGAGGGAAGGACAACGCTAGTCTTGCCTTTAAATCTCCCCGGGAACTCGAGGAGCCGGCAAAGGAAACTTTTTAATCGATGGGGCCGCTTTTTCTTTCGTTTTCCTGCGGTCGGGCGAAGTTTCCCTCGATTATCGACTGCGACTGGGTGGAAATGATGCGAACGCCGCGGAAAAACGACGCCGCGGGGCGGTCGCGAAAACAGAGGGGCGAAGGTTCCGCGAAGTTGACTTTGATGATTCGCGGTTACTGTTTAGCCGACGGAAGAAGTGCGAACGCTTTTAAGAAGTTTCGACTCGACGACATTCGGGGAAGTTAATGCGCTCGGCCCACTACATTCCGCGGGTTCGAGTAGATTCTGGGAACTTTCGGAATTCCGCGTGCAGTTGGTAGATTACAGGGGATCCACTGATCTCTGGCCATAAGGATTAACGCTGAAACTGCTAGATAGGTCAGAATGGCTCGCTTGGTATTTTTCTGGTTAATTATTGGAAATATGTAAAAGGGTTCCTGGGAGGTTATTAATTCTTTGCGGACGAGGATTCTTTGAAATGTACCAAACCTTCAACAGATGAAGCTAAATTATATATCAACTGTATAATTCTGTTCTCTGTTCTCTTGCTATTGAGTAATTAAATCATTTTTTTGTTACCTAGTCTTCGAAATATGAAAATTTTATCGGAATGTCGACATTCGTTCGCAAAGAGTTAATTCTTTGCACTTTGTAGGTGCCTCTCATTCGCCAATTGCTTTGTCACAGTAAAATTATAAAATTTGATGTTTCTTATTAAATTTTGGACAATGCAGCGATATGTGAAACATTAAAATAAAATAGCCTCGTTAAGTCAGTTTGAAAGAATGTCGTTAGTATTTCATTAAAGAATATTAAGTATCTCTAATGAAACACTTCCAGAACGCAAAGGGTTAAGTAAACTCATCTAGTAAAGTGCAAATGGAAATATAAATTGATGGAGCTTGTAATAAACACGCTGTATAATTTGTATAAGAAAATCAGGAACGTTAATGTTGCAAACTAGGGAATTTATAGTGCCGCCGTTGGCAAGACTGTCGAAAGTTTTCGATAAATCGGACGAACCTGTCGGAATTTTTCTCGTCAAATAAAGTTTATAAACACGGCTTGCTCGACGAGTTTGCGGGCCGATGCGTGAGAGAAAGTTCGGTTGGCAAGCCTGATAGAAAATTTAAATCAGCGCGGGAGGCTCGAGAAGTTCGCGTTACGACATGCGTTTCATCCTTTATGCAATGAAAATACTTGAAAGTTAGATTCTTGTTAAAATGTTGTTGCGAGGGAAATATACTTAAGCTTCTCGTAGAATCTAGTTAGATTCCATTTGACTGCTAATCACTTTGAAAATTACTTATGCTTTACACGTTGAATGAAACCGCTCATAACGTAGAGAAAATGTTTCATATAAGAAATAATCATTCAATAGCAATCACTCTTTATTTTCTATAACTCAACTGTCGAAAAACTAACAAAGTAGAAAAGCAAAAAAGTTCTCCATAAATGGAGCATCTCCCTATCCGATTAATAATATCATTAATCGATATGAACACTGAAATTATCGAGCAATCAGAATCACTTCTCTGCAATTTTTTTATAAAACTCAGACCAATAATTTCTTGAGATTCGAAGTGTCTCAATATTGAACCCGTACATATGCACTAATTAAATTGTAAATCTTTCACAAAACGTCATCATTTAAATACTTGCAAAATAAAATTTCTGAGTCAGTTTGACTCATCCAGCAGTTATAGTTAATCCATGTGTCATTTGATAGATTTCGAACTACGTGTGACAGGAGCGTCATCAAAAATCGAAAATGATGTAATTTTCGATGTCAGAGGGTGAGGCGAGTTTCGAACACTTTGGGAAATCAGTGAAGTTGGCGCGCCTGACGTCACTATCGTTTCTTCGAAGAATTTTCGACGAGATTTCGACGCGTCGCGTTTCACTTTCGTGACTTCCATCGATTCAGCCGTATTTTCGGAGACTTCCCGGATCGAACTAGTTTAGCGGATGATCGATTCAACGGCGGGCCTGATTAAGTTACCGAATCCTGTCCCCGTTTGTCGCGAGAACTGATTAATGCTGCGGATTTGCCGGAGCTTCATGAACGTTGCAAATATAGCGAAACACCTCGGCTCGATGAAACTTTGTAAATTCGATTAATTATGCTGATCATAATAATGACTGGCTAGCTCGAACACGCGATTCCAAAGTTCAATTCCGCCGCACTGATACCCTGGAATATCAATCTAGGGAAATTCGCGATCACGGAATCTGGTTTACTCGCGTACAGCTTGCAAATGGCCCCGTCCCCATTATGACACACTGATTTATTTGCTTTGAAGTCGATTACATGCGTCGAAAATCGTTCTGCGCGTACTTTACAGTAATCGGAGGAGAATATATAGCAACTGCAGAATTTCAGTTTATAACTTCGGAACTCGATTGAATGCGACCTCAGTTCATTTATAAGTAAACTATACTAAAATCATTGTAGCAAGGGAACTAGAATTATTTTACATTCGTCGAAAGACACCTTCTGAAATTTTAACATAAAATTACTTTTTCAATATAATCATTTTTCCTCAATTAAATTTTGCACATTTCCTATAATCAATTTTATAATCGTTATTGGAAAAGTCGAGAATTCAATTCAAAATATAGATTGAACTTTGAAACTAATTTGAAGTCAAAATCTCAAAAGCTGTTTCTTGACACCTTCAGTAAAAATAGTGTTAACTCGTTAACTATGGAATTTCACTTGAAAAATCCCAGATAATGATCTCAATGAAATCAAACAATGAAGTGTACACTCGTCTAACGCAGCCAAATGCGCCTATAATATATTCTAACGAAAACCTAAAGCGAAACGAAGAATCACATGTTTATCTGAAGAAACATCTAAGTTATCACTGAAAGAATTATCATTCTGATAAATTATCATTCCTATTTAAAGATGACCTAAAGCGAAACGAAGAATCACATGTTTATCTGAAGAAACAGCTAAATTATCATTGAATGAATTAGCACCATTCCGATTTAAAGATGACCTAAAGCGAACCAAAGAAGAATCACATGTTTATGGGAAGAAACAGCTAAATTATCATTGAAAGAATTATCATTCTGCTAAATTATCATTCCGATTTAAAGATGACCTAAAGCGAAACGAAGAATCACATGATTATCTGAAGAAACAGCTAAATTATCATTGAAAGAATTAGCACCATTCCGATTTAAAGATGATCTAAAGCGAAACGAAGAAGAATCACAGCTAAATTATCATTGAAAGAATTAGCATCACTCCGATTTAAAAACAACGCGCGTGCTCGTCAAGCGCAGTTAACTTAAAATCCATCTACAAAAGCTCGAACGTCCACAAGGTTTCCATATATCGCTGAAAAAAAGATGTCAATGGATCTTTCGTCGCAGTTTACTGGCGAAGACATCAATTGTCACTAAGCTTCCATTGGCGAACCATCAATTCCCACGCGAACAGCTCGCCGAACCGACGATCACCATTGAAATTGAGTTCCCCATCATCGCAATAGCCTTCTACACGGCGAAAGGACTCGGTTACCAGTTGGTAACGGTGATCAGCGACGTCGGGCCATCCGGGAGAGCAAGGTGGGCCGCGTTTCTTGCGCGGACAGTCAGTAATGGCTTGGAAAGGAGTCTCTCCGCGGAACTTTCATCACCGGAACCATTGCAGCCAGATAGCCAGCTACTTCTATGAACCAGGAATACCGAGTAAAAACTGAATTCCAGCTGCGGGGGTGGAAATATCGTTTCCTCCGACGTCGCAATAACATCTCGAGACGCCGACCGGCGAGCGTTTTTCGATGCGCCCGCGGAAATACGCTCGGCCGAGCAAACGGGGCCGAGTTCATCGCCGCCTGATAACGTTTAACAATATTTAATAAAGTCCACCGAGCGGTCCCGGTGACGTTCCATCGTCCGGTCGAATCGATGGAATTGGAATCGCGTCCAGGACGAGCTGTTTGCGTGGGAGGGTCGACGACGGCGCTGCGAACGGAACGAGGATCCCAGGCAAATTCCGGCGAACGCAATAATTCATGTGGATCGAAATTCACAGCATATTTTCTTCTCGGATCGGTGATTTTCATATTTTATTCGTTGTTGAGATGTTAGGCGTTCTTCGATGGATTTTATAATTTCTTTCAGTTGTAGTCTATTGTGTTGGAAGTGTTAACCCTTAGCAGTCCCACGTCGAGTCAGACTCGATATTCTATTTTATTGCAACCTCTACCTGTTTTAACAATTTTTTCTATATTTATTTGTAGTATCACAATTGTACACTTAAAGGTTACATTTCAATGACTCCCAAATATTTTTGAATAAATAAATAGAGCGTCATATTAAGCTGTAATTGAATGAACTAACGTCGACGTGAACCTCAAAGTGAGAAACCAAGAGCACTTCGGACCACAAAGGGTTAATGAAGTTTTGAGGGTGAGAACATTGAGATAAATAGTAGGTGTTTATAATGAATTCGATACTGTTTTGAAGGAAATTTGTTGTTTATTCAGGAAATAGATATACTGTGATAATAGAGAGTCATAGAATGGTAGAAAGTGATCAAAAACAGACACTTTTGAGTGACTTTTGTAATTCTTTTAATTTCTATTGTATTGCTAAGAAGAATGTTAATGAAATTTTGAGGGAGATAATATTGAAAGAGCAATAAATATTAGGTGTTTATAATGAATTCGATACTGTATTAAAATAAATTTGTTTATTAAGAAAATAGTACTGTAATAACAGAAAGTCACAGAATAGTAAAGGGTGGTTTAAAATAGGTATTCAACCGATTAAATGGAATGGCACTGAATTAGTCTCTAACATATATGGTAATATAATTTTTAGGTGTAAAATTAGATGAAATGGAACGAGAAACATTAATTGTGAGAGAATGCGAATAGGTTTATCGGTTTGGAAACGTGTAGTGACGTTTATGCGAGAGCATTACTAGGGACGTTAATTTAATAATTAATCAAGTGCACAAAATAGACGCGGCAAATAACGTACGGATCAAATCAGTTCGTTAATTGCAGGGATGTGCGGACGAGACGTGTTAATTTGATAGGTAATAATTGATCGTTATTGATGGTTTCGGATTGTTGCAACTATTTCCACATGCCACTCGAATTAGTGCTGTTTAATTACTGCTATTAGGTGGGATTTACACTGTCATGCAGTGCGTTTGAATCCTGTTGCCTTTACCCGAACAAAATGAAATTCCGTTTAGACAGCGATCTTCCGCGAATAATCGATGCTCTATTATTGTAATACCTATTAATTTCACGAATGGCTGTTCCAATAAAACCAAAACCGTCCCACGTGTTCTATTAACACTAAAATTACCGAACAGTTTAACTGACTTCAAATTTCGCTATAGAAATTCCAAGAGTGGGTCCGTTCAGACTTTAATTGATTCACAATTCAATTTGCGTAGTGCTAAATGAATTTCTTTAATAATTTCTCAGAGAAACATTTGTTACCTTTCTAATAATTGCGAAAAGAAGACATCAGGCATGGGTCATTTGACCCGTCTGGTAGTTTTAATGTTAATCAATGACTCCACTATAATCATTATATTTAAGAAAGAAAGAATAAGATAAGAAAAAGAAAAAAGAAGGAAGTATAAGAAAGAAAAATTCTAGAAAAGAATTTTCATATCAACATCTCTTGCATTACAAATATATAAAACATACAAAACAGAATTGAAACAATTATTATTTACAAATCCATTACTAACACTCAGCAAACAAGTATAGATACGATAAAAGTAAATCATTCGTGGTAAACTGATCCAATAAATGAATGTTCGCAAGCGTGGATATCGTTCACGGTTTTCACCAGAAAATTCTAACCTCTCTTTCAATTAGATCGCCAGCGATTCCACTCGAGGATGCTCGAAACAACGACTGAATTTCGATCAAATCCAATAACGCGAAATTTTACACGCAACGGAACAGCCTCTCGACGGAGGGAAACTAGGCGGCGGTGGATTTTTTTCGAGTCCCTTTATCCACCGCCGACGTGAATCAGATTCTGTGATGTTTTTAGGTTCGTTAGCTCCCGCGGCACTAATTAGCCAACAGGAAGCTCAGTTTTATAAATAATCCGTTTAATTCCGGCGGCGTAAGGAAAGTTTTGTTTATCGTGGAACGTACCATTCAACGCTACCGTGTTAAACGTGGCGCACTTATCCGGGGACCGGTGTAAATTGAAACTTCGTTAACACGTCGTCTGCTGGGAATCTTGAGCGTTTCGCGGATATATTACTAGACTACGCGAAATCGAGTTTCCAAGATTATAATTAGAGGGACAAACATTTTTTCAACGTTCACAGAGACATTCGAGGCTTTGAATTATGCGTACAATTTTATAAATGAAGAACTGTGCTCAGTTTTCTAGCTGCTGAAAAGTGAAAAGAAGTCTCGGGTAAAAGTAACCCGTGTCAGACGGAAGTAGAAGTTTCATGGTTTAAAACGAGTCCAGACAGAATACAGTACTTTCTATTATAAAGTTCCAATAGCACAAAGGCCGACAATTTTGCAATTGTAATCTAGTGATTCGACATTTATTATATTACTATATTATTATATTATTATTATTAATATTATTATAACTTTTCATTATGATCTTCATATTAATTTTTAATATATAGAACGAATTAATCGTTAATGCAAAAAGATTAATCGTGGCAATGGATATTCATTCTAAAATAATTAAGAGCAATTAGGATAATGGAATGTTCTTCATTTTCTTAGATGATGCCAGTGATTCGACATTTATTATATTCATATATTATTATTATTATTATATCTTTTCATTATGATCTTCATATTAATTTTTAATATATAATCAAACGTTAATGCAAATAAATTATTTGTGAGAATGGATAACCATTCCAAAATAATTAACAGAAATTAAGATAATGGAATGTTTTTCATTTTCTTAGCTGATGCTGGTGATTCGACGTTTATTATATTATTATATTATTATATTATTATATTATTATATTATTATTATTAATATTATAACTTTTCATTATGATATTCATATTAATTTTTAATATATAGAATGAATTAATCGTTAACGCAAATAAATTAATCGTGACAATGGATAATTATTCCAAAATAATTAAGAAAAATTAGGATAATGGAATCTTATTAATTTTCTTAGATGATGCAAATAGGTTAAAGGTAATTTTCCTCCACTCTCACCGATATCTAGTAACACGAATCTGCCCGAACACTCACGCACGTTCTCGAACGTGTCCGTTTCTCCCCTGACAATGAAAATCGCCCTCGATCGAGGGGACCGCTAATTGATTAAGCGTCGTCCCGTGGACGGTGAAAGCGTGGAGGGCGATGATTACCTTCCGCGCGAATGAACGCCGGGAAGATTACTCGGCTGCTAAACGGTTGTTAAAAGTAAAGAAAGTGCGCGTTAAAAAGGCTCCTCCTCGAGGGAATAACGGCGCGAGATGATATCCTTCGCTGAAATATCGCGCGTAAAACAGGAAAATAAAACCGTTGCTGCGTAAGAAAAATGCATCGCAGTAATGTTTTACATTAATGACCGCTGTAACGTGTGAGCCGCGCGTGTTGGTCGCGAGCTCTCCGTTGACGTTTTATTGTTCCGAGTGTAGTCCGCACTCGTTAGGTTGCTTTAATTAGGATTAAATTGCGGTGTTAATGAGAATTAACGTTAGATTTACAGACGTATATTCTACACTTTATTCTATTGTTCCTAGAAAACTACGTCTGTACAAATCGCGGAAATTCTGACTTCGAAATGTATTCGCATAATTGCACGACTCAAAACTGACTTAAATTGTTAGTGAATGATACGGAAGAAATTAAATATCTATCAAATTGATGAGTTCCATGAATCTAGTGTCAACGATCTTTGTAAAACAGTTTCAGATTTGATGTGTTTTGAACGTAGAATTCTGTGTTCGGTGAATAGTAATTAATAGAATTTGTATATTTGATAGAACGATCAATGATACTGCAATCAAATGTGCTGATAATGTAACGGATAATATTACATTAATCCGCTGCACGTTAATTCGTGAAAGATATCATTTTTCGATCGAAACGAGACGCTCGTTATCGAACTTTTAACTGTACCTGTCAGCCACTCAGATATGCAACAAACTGCATAAAACCCGTAGTTCTTTTAGTAAACTTCACGGAACTTTTCATTTAATGACACTTCTGGCGTTCACGAACGCCACACCGGCGAAATATCGACTTACCTCTAGCGTATTCCTATTTCAAAGGACTGTTTTTACTCGGGGCAATGCAAAAATCGCTAGGAACTTCGTCGCTACGCGCGTCGGATTGAATTCATAGCCTGAAGTGCATTAGAAACGCATAAATGTCCGGAGTCCGCTTACAAATTCCCCGGAAAGCGAGCGGAATTCTTTACGAACGCGCTCCTATCGGGCACACGCGATAGAAGCACGACGAAATATCGAATTTAAATAAATTCGGCCGACATCAAACATTATTTTCGCGGCAACGTTAGCGTGCTAGCTTCGGTACTCGCGAATCGCGCCGTTGAAATTCGATTGTGCGTGAAGATGAGCAGTCCGTTCGCGTTTCTATCGGTCAAACAATCGACGCACGGCGCTCGCAGTCTCGCCGCCGCGCGGCGTTCATTTTGTCGAGCCGCCATGTTGGCGGCAACCGGCGCGCCGAGAATCGTAACGCTGTAACCCGAGAATCGTCGAAATTCAAACGAATTTCCTTTCCCAAAACCCAATTATCTTCTTCTCCTTTAAATCCCACGTCCATTTTCCACTCGTCTATTCATTCTTTAAACAAAACTTCGCATGAGAATCGTGAAAAGAATATCTACGTTTAATGAACGAGTCATTTCCAACGACTATTAATTCAAGCAACTAATAGTACAAGGTTCAAATCAGCAAAAGAACGTCCAAGCATTTCTAATATCGTGTAATTAAACTGAACTCCGAGTGCCACGTGTTTAACGAAGAGAATAATTTCGCAGTAACCGAGGCAAAATTCAATTGTCCGAGGGACACGCGTTACACGGCCGATTACATTGCCGTCCTTATCACTCTAATTGACAACAACACGGCACAAAGACGCGCGTGTTTATTCGGAAACGAACAGAACGCCGCGCGACGGGTCCCGGGGAATTGTTTAACAACGTTTTCCCGCGTATTTTGCGATCCCAACGGTGGCGCCCGCTCCGATCCCGCGGGAGAATTAATTACAGCGAACCGCAGCGGCGGCTCACATTAGCCGGCCTCGTCGCAAACGATAATAATAATTAAGATTTTAATTGCGCAAAGGAACTTCGTTAAGATAATGAGCGAAAGCCGTATCACTTATACATAAACGTCCGCCGGCGAGCGCCCTTTGAGGCGGGACCTCTTTAGAAACGGAAGCACAGGCTCGTCCGGACAATTTTCTTGTCCTTAATCAACGTGATTTCATCGCGATCCGCGAAAGAACGTTCATTCCCGTTCGTTTTTTCCTTCGCGCTCGACAACCTGAAATTCATTCCGTTGTTTTTCTCGAGACACCTCCGCGTTGAAGCGCTAACGATTGAGGCAACCCGGGATTCTTACCTTCCGACGAGATTTATCTCCTTGCCCTCTTTTGTCTGGGATGCTTCTCAAATCAAGGGAGATAAGTTGATCGTGGTATTTTTATTTGAATTTTCCTGCGCGGAATGCGGGACATATTGCGAATACTCCTAATTATATATTATCGAGGCTTTACGGCGCAGGCTATTCAGTAGTTTCTCCCATATCAATAATTATTCGCTAGGGGTGTCATTATTGTTTCAATAGCCACAGCAACTGCAGCTGCGAACTAACAGTTCCAATTAGAACTAATTTCTAACTTTCTTTCTTCATACGTATCGCTGTCATTGACGTCTCGCGCGATAAATTCTGAAAAACTGAGCTATCAATGATAGACTGACTATCAAATTCCCGAAAGAATCAACTAACCCTCATTAAAATTGAACACAAAATCGAATAGGCTTCACCCTTTGCACTCCAAGAGAGGAATAAATTCTGAAAAACTATTAACGATAGAGTATCAAATTCCAAAAGACTCAGCTACCCCAATCACTATTAAAATCACTGGTAAAACTATAAAATTTGATATTCAATATTGAACTGTACTTACTGCATCTGTGTGTGATATGTAGGAATAAAGAAGCTTTTAATGAGTTAAATATCAGATTCTATTGTTTTACTGCAAATCAAGTGGTGACTGAGTCACCCCTCGGGTGCAAAAGGTCAACCCCAATCGGGCCACGATGTGACTTTGTCACATTTGAACTTTTTACTTCAATTTTTTGATTATTTCATGTTGCATTTCCAAAGGTTCTTTCGGACTTTTAAAATTTAAGCCCTATAAACAAAAACAATATTTTAATCATTCCTTTTATTCTCATAAGTGACTGAGAGTCACATCGTGGTATTCGTTATAAAAACACGTGTTACGATTAGGGTTAATAAGAATCAACCCGAACATTTACCAATGCTCATAAAATTCAATATGAGTCAAATTGACTTGTTCTGTAAATCTAGTGTTAACACTAGAGCTACCAGACGACTCAAAATGGCTGATTCTTAAATTCTCCTTTTACAATTATCGAAAAGACAACAGATCCTTCTCTAAGAAATCTCTAAAGAAACTGTTTCAATAATCCTCAAACTACGTTACGACTGATCCAAGTTTCGATAGATAAACTCTTGGTGTATCTAAAAGATAAATGTTGAAAAATCAACTCGACTACTCGTAGTTCTAGTGTCAAGTCATCGAGTTTCGTCCAGAAAACGACCGTTTGGCTGCACTGTGCGTCACGGAGATATTTAGCTTCAAAGGGTTAGTAAACCGGGTGCCAGAAAATTCGTACCGAATTATTTTAAGATTATAAATCTTTCATTGGTAAAATAAACTGGTTTTTAGTATAAAAAACTAATTTACGAGTAATCGAAGTCTCCACAGATGCAATGTTCCTTTTATTCTCATAAGTGACCGAGTAACTACTTTGTTCTTAATAATTTATTGAAAATAAGAGAAAAATCCAGTCGTTTAACAAATTAACTACAAATCATCGTCACGAGTCTGACACGATATTGTAGGGCAAGGGGTTAACATCAAAAACCACGCGCGATCGAAGCGCCGAAAGAATAGAACCAAACCACGGAGAAACGAACAGGTCGTAAGAAGTCGACAAGATTAGAAGTCCCCGCGATAACGCGCGTCTCGCGGAATCCTCGGCGCTCAGCGGCGTCCGCGATGAATGTATATTCAAAGACGCAGCTCGGACGTGACAGGAATACTTAATGACAAGCGTTCGCGCGCCGTGCCTCAGCCTTCGTGATGGATATACGCTCGGAGACCTCGGGTGCACGTGACACGGATATTCACCGGCGACCCTGACACATTCCCGAAGAAGTGCGTTTCCTGGACCCGTGTCCCGCGCTGCGAGTTACCATACACCGGCGACAGTATCTTATGAGCTGCGGCTCCGAGGGGAGCCAGCAGTTTTCTCGGCGAATCGTGCATGGAATACGCGGTTAATTATTTTTGACGTCGCCGACGGACGAGGATTGCCCTGGCAGGGTTGATTTCGGCGCGGGAAATGGAAGTTTTGTAAAACTTGCTGAATGCTAGGAGTGGGAACCGGTGTTTTTTAAATGCGTGAGTCGTTTCGGGTCACGCGATGGAATAAGAAAGGAGGTAACGTTGACTGAATACGGAATGGTTTCTCGAGTAGTTAGATCGGGATATGGTCAGACATGGTTTAGATCAATGTTTCCCAGCGTGCCAATTTGGTTTTTAAGGCAAGTTGAAATTTAAAATATCAGTTCGTATGGTTCACGATATTTACGTGTGTGAACGAAATAGCAAAAATATTATAATGAATATTGTAAAAATATTATGATTTTAAAAGAAATGGGGGATCTCCCTATCCAATTAATAGTATCATTAATCGATATGAACACTGAAACTATCAAGCAATCAGAATTATTTCTCTGCAATTTTTTATAAAAATCAGACCAATAATTTCTTGAGATTCGAAGTGTTTCAGTGTTGCACCTGTACATATACACTAAGTTGCAAATCTTTCGCAAAAACGTCATCATTTAAATACTTGCAAAATACAATTTTTCTCCGTTTCACGATATTTACGTATGTAAACAAAATAGCAAAAATATTATAATGAATATTATAAAAATATTATAATGTAGTATTATAAAAATATTATGATACAATATTATTAAAATATTACGATATAATATTAAAAATTATATATATGTTACATGAGAGACATAAGAATTTCAGAAAGGCTTAGGTGTAGCATGGCACAAAAGAGGTTGGGAAACACTGGTTTAGACGAATGTTGGGAATCAGTGGAGAGTGTATTTCTATGTGTAAGGGAGTTGGAGAATGCATTGGAATCTAAAGATGGAATGATTGAAGGAGTGTGAGTTAAAACGTAGAATAAGTAGTTGTTCCTGGGAATGGTCAGTCAGGTAGTTTTGAAATTCCATTATAAAAGCTATATATGTGAATGTCTTAAGATTTCAATTAGATCGTACTTCAGTTTAGGTATTACTAAATCATTTCCTTTAATTACTGCTTAAAAAAATGTCTGTACCTTTGCAATAATAGTAAAAGAAGAAATTAGGTCATTTTGACTCTGGAAGTTCTAGTGTTAAGATTCGATATTATTTGTATATTAATAATATGCTATTTTCAATGAAAGGAATTTTTATAGTATCGAATAGTATTGATTAAGTGACAGATTACGTAATGAAAAAGTAGTTATGTATAGGAATAGTCAGACATGTGTACACATTGCAAGTATAATAGGCGGTAGTTTTATAAAGTATATAATGATTTCGGATGATTTAATGAAATCTAACAGAAAGTAATGATATTAATTTAATTACAAGTAGATTGCTCATCAAGCAAGTAGTTGTCAGTGGGAAAAGTTAGACATACATGAAATGTCTACCGAAAGTAGAACACGCATATTAAAAGTGTCAAACAGAAGGAAATATACGAGCAATTTAGGTAACATGGTAGAGCGGAATAGGACGACGGTGACGGAATAATATGAACGGAGTCAGAAGTAGATTGCGCCAACCATGGCCGGACACGTGGACGTAGAATGTGCCTGCTTTGAGTGTGCTCGACCTAATTAGTTTAAAAGCGTCTATTTCAGTAGTTATGGCTTGTAATTGCACGTTGACGTGGAAATTATCAAGTAAAGTAGCCAGGGAGAATATTAGTTTAATGTTCAGTAGTTTTCTGAAGGACATGTCAGCCTGCTTATTACACTAAAGTTTAACAAATTTGTAGAGATGACAGAGTTACATCTGAAACCAAATTCAACGGCTGTCGAAACGCTTGCCGTTCTAAACAAATTTCAATAACATTTCCTACAAAAGTAGTAATCAATACAAATAGTCAGCCAACTCTATTAAACCAGGTTTCAAACTCCAAGTTACTCTTAAACAAAACAAACTTCTTAAATTAAGAATTCCTTACCCAACAAAATCTCAAAGAAACAACCTAATTGAATATTCTAAGTAGATTACTCCTTACATAGTCAGCCACGCCAAAGCATCAAAAGCTGAACCAATAAAACCACCAACTTACCCACAGTCCACCATCCAATTCAATATTCACTTTCAAACGAAAGAACATTCTCCTCTGCCAACATTTCTTTTCCCAGCACCTTCCATTCGACCACTACCAAAAAACCCAAAAAGCCTGCCAAACACAAACCTCTCCACTTTCTCCTAAAACAAACTTCTGAAATTAAGAATCCCTTACTTAACAAAATGAATATTATAATGAAAAAAACTATTTCAATGTTCTAAGTAGTTGTTAATGTTCTAAGTAGATTACTCCTTACATAGTTAGCCACGCCAAAGCATCAAAACCCGAAACAATAATTCCACCATCCAATTTGATATTCACTTTCAAACAAATATCTAATATTCCATTCAGCCACTACCAAAAAAACCCAAAACGCCTGTCAAACACAAACCCCTCCACATTCTCCTAAACCACTCACGAAACCACCCAGCGAATCTGAGCCCATTATTCAAGCCACGCGACATCGAAACGCATCAGTCACCGAAAATACGCAAACTCCTCGATCCCACGGGACTCGGCAAACATTGTCCGCCCACGTCGAACGCTTCATCTTCTTTTGTCTAGCGTCTAATATCAAATATCACTGGACCGAGCCACGTCGCCGCATCTTTTCCCGGAAAATTCCACGTCAGGCGAAATCCCTGCGGACAGAAATTTGATCATCCGGACCCGCGGAGCCCGCCGGCCGGCCGCGGGACGCCGTAAACCTGACAATTTCGCTTAAGTGGCATATCCGGAGCGTCGTTTTATTCCGCGGCAAAGAATTCCGCGCTGCCTCTAACCGTATCAAGTCGGCGATACAGCGACTGCCCGGCGTTGTCCACTTCTGACGAGGTAAAGGAAGCGTGCACGCGGACCGACGGGGGTCTGCGTTTTATCGCGGAGCTCCGTGCGCCACGCTGGTCACGTACGCAGCGTAGAAAACACTAGCGGACGGAGAGATATACAGTCAAAAAGCGAGAACCAGCCACGCATCAATAACGTCCGCGGTCTTTTTGCCGTTATTGTTTTGCGCCGGGAAAAGGGGATTGTTCGAGGCAAGTTCGGAGTGAGTAACGGTTTGTCGGAATTCGTATGAACCGGAAATATCGGGTGTCGCTCGGCTTTATTGGCCGGATTTCCCGAGATAATAATGAAATTAGGCGGCTCTCTGTAGTGTAGTGAATTCTGTGAACATTATTCGGATATTAATTGGAGTTCTCAGTGATTTGGAGTTTCATTTATTGCTGGAATTCGCGTGTCGGCTTTGAAATATGGAAAGATATTCGTTGTGCTATTTGGAAGAATGTTTTATTGTTATATTTATTCGATTGTTAATGTCCTATTAAACTCCAAGAAGCTTTCTATAAAAAGCTAGTTAATATAATTAAATAATAAAATATAATTATGAATATAATTATTTTATTATCGACTAGTGTTTAATAGAGAGTTTTTTAGGAGTTTGGCAGATTATTAATAATGGAATGAATTTGATGAGCATATTTAGAAAAGGAATGATACGGCAGGAGGTTAATAGTGTTTCTTCTGTAATAAATTTTATTTTTTCGATACCACAATGGTTCCTCCGTATCAAATGAATTTCTGCTTTTTCGCGGTTGAACGGGATTCCTCTGTCGAGCCTAGCTGTTCCGAATGAAATCGTTTCGATTCAGGTACAAGGTTTCCGTCCGTGGAATTTTTGTTCGCAACCGGACCAATCAACGTCGATCGCGCGGACGTTGATATCGGTTTACCAATGTTGGGTAGAAATATTCTGTGAAAATCGAGGGAAAGGAAAACGTTTTCGAAGTTTCGGATTTCTGTTGCGATGAGAGCTCGAACGAATAGATTTGAATTATTTGAATAAATCAGGATTGATTGCTCGGGTAAATCGGGATTGAGTACTCAAGCAAAAGAAGTGAACAATTGGAAGAGGGAGAAGATGCATAAATTGATTAAAGGAAGGCCAATCATTTATATAAGTAAAAATACACAGTTCAAGTAAATAAGTGAATAGTTAGAATGAAAAGACGATGGATAAGTTGAATAAAGGAAGGCCAATCATTTATATAAATGAAAATACACAGTTCAGGTAAATAAAAGTAAACGATCCGAATAACCGAGGCTGATAAATCCGAACAAAAATTCGCTGCGAATACCATTGAATACTTTTTCAAATAAATAACCACATTCGAATGATAATCAACAACTTCCGACATCAGAATTCGAAAGATACGTCTATAAATCGAATTTACCCTCCGTGATTCCGTTCTAAGCTAAAGTTCATTGTCCAGGCATCGCCAAAGTCGCCGGCCAAACACAGAGTAATCGAGAAGAATTCCAAGGGAACAATATATCACGAGCGGAAATCACTTCGTCGAAAAACTCTGTAACAAATTGTTTCCCATTGTTTCGTCGAGGCCCAGCCGCATATTTCGATGACAGTTTGAAGTGGCAATTTGTCGCGGACAAAAGTTCTACGCTTGCAGTCCCCGTAAAAAAAAAGAGTGCCAATACGAAACGGCTTCCGCACACATTTTTTTTTGCAAAGAATAATTGGTCCCCGACCGAAAAATCGAGATACGGAGGGAAGGAGGGGGTTCAATTGGGGTTACATTTTGTTTCCAACGTTCTCTCGCCGACAGATTTTTGGTTGGACCACTTTGACCGTTGCGGAAACACGCTGTAGTTATTTATGGAACGAGTGTACGTTTGTGCATACAATCGACAATCGAAGTATCCGTATCCTTCATCTTCGTGGTTGAATTTAACCCTTTGCACTCGAGGGCTCCGTTGTAGAGCCGTTTAAAATTTGTCGTTGCAAACTGTAAAATTTTGTTATGAAATATATTATAACATTTATATCTATAATCGATAGAAAACAGTAAGAAACATCTATGACTTTTCTCCTCATGCGCGTATTATTTATTTATTTGTTAATACGCTTTTCCTATTAACCCTTTGTGGACGAAGATTCTTCGAAACATACAAAACCTTCAACATACGGAGCTAAATTATATACCAGTTGCAGAATGCTTAAATGTTAAAATTACTTCGAGTTTCCGGTAATGTCAGTGAGAAACAGCTTCGAGTCTAAAGAGTTAAGAAATCTTCCAGGCTTTGTTTAGATTGTAGGATTTTCAATGCGTGTGCTGTGCAAATTGAATAAATTGCAGTAGAATATATAACTCTTTCACAATAATTTGATTTATACCTGTTGCGCGTGAATTGATATAAATAACATCGAACTGGCCGAATTTTCCCTGTGCTGATGATTTATGGACACGTCAGTCGAGCAGTATCGAGACTGATATTTCCAAAAACACCCGTTATATTCGGGCAGCACAGGAACATCCAGCAGTGTATCCCGGCCGCTATTGATTCTTCCCAGTATCGCTATAACGCGGCATATATATTTGCATCGAACAATCTGTTTTGAACTACAAACTGGGAATCCCGTAAATCAAATTTAATGATCCTCTGGTCTACTAACTCAGCGGTATTATGGTCTTAATAAACCCCTCCCGTGGGCGCGCGTGTCGAACAGTCGGAATTTTCCGAAAATTTTAATTAAGCGCGCCCGGCAGCTGAACGACGATGAACGAGAAACAGAAAACAGAGAAATGAAGGGAAGAAACGCGAAGAATGACAGAACGGGAACCATTGATTGAATTGTCGAACGGCCAGTAGATCATCAAACTAAGTCAAAAATGCATTAATTATCGAATGTAGATATCGCTCCTCTTGCAATAATAATTATATAGTATATTGTGGTGGTTTACTATTAGATGATATTTGAAAATGTGGATCTTTAGTAAAAAGAGAATTAGGAAAACAATAATATATTTAATAAGATAAAGGAAACAATACGGACAACACGTAAAAAATACACAACACACGACTCTCGCACCAAAAATGTTCTACTCCGCTGTCGCTCACCAAAATGTGTCCTCATGCACGCATTTCCACTCGCTTTTATCACACACCCCCATTCGCTCTGTCTTTCTCACCCTTGCACCCTTCTCACTCGCATCTTCCGTCCATAGTCAAAACTCACGCAGTCACGTACACACTTTTCTCACGGTTCAGTCGCTCAGTTCCAGATACTCTTCCTCGCATTCTTTCAGCCACTCGAAATTGTCTAAACGCAGTCACACTATTTCCCAAACATCCCGGCGCCGGTCCGTCGCAATATGACCTGGTCGCCCTTACGCACGCACAACAAACCATTCATCCTACAATAAATATTCTCGATACTACAATTATATCAATAATAATAACGTCAATAATACCATTTGCAATAGTAATAATAGCAACAATGTTATTTCTGCTAATACCAATAACAACAATATCGAACAATCGACGATAAATATTCTCCTACCATCACAACGCAAAATCAATTAGACCGAACTTGAATGATTACCTCCCAGATGTTTGACCGGTAGTACATCGATAGGATGATGCACACGGTTCCAGCGAACTTCGATGTCAACACAAAGACTTCCATCGACAGAGTAGAGCGTCGTGCGTCAGTGAAAGAGGGAATATAGACAGAGAGGAGGTTGTCCAAACGAAGGACAGGAACTTGGTTGCAAACCGGCGTCGGTGGAAGCTCGAATTTCAGATCGTGGGTTCACACTCTTCCCGCTCTTGAGTTACCGGACGAGAGTTGCCCGATAAAGTCCCCGCTGATCGATGACTTTGCGGAAGCAATTTCGGTTACCGAGCAAGCACTGTTCGAACGGGAAACTCCGCAGGAACTTTTCCCAAGTACTTTCGCCGCAGTTAGCCGAAACAAGGATCGAGAGATGGGAAGGCCGGTCGGCAAGATTAGTCGCGACCCGTTCGGTAACACACGACAACAGGGTCGTCTGTTTGTCTTCGCGCCGCTGGGTCAGTTGTAATTTCTGGGTCCCAGGGAGTTGATGCTGCTCTAGTTAGCAAATTGTTGACGTGTTCGTGGAGACTTCGAGGAAATTAGAAATACAGAAAAGTTGACTGGTTTAATGAAGAAAATTTTGTGATCGAATGGTGGAATGTTGGAATGATGAAATGATGAAATGTTGGAATGATGGAATGATGAAATGATGAAATGTTGGAATGATAAAATGATCTTCAACGCTATACCTCCAAAAATTTCAAGATCGATTCATCAGCATTCATCACAAAAAGCCTAGCAACCAATTTCCAAGCAGAAAGAAACAAAATCAGATTAAACCCGAAACAAATTAAAACCTAAAACCCACTTGCTCAAAGGTTTCCGGCGCAATTGCACCGCATTCATTATTCTCCTTCTCGTAGACACATTATCCCTATATCAGCCGCACCTCGTAAATTCATAAACATCCGCAGTCCGCTCGTTACAATAGCAATACACCTGCGGTGTAGGGGAAGTTCGGGGGTTGAAACGAAGACGACGAGGTTTGCACTCAGGCCGGGGCTATCGCACGCGTTTATTGCTGGAGATTACGGTTTTGGCGCATTGTGATGGGAGCCGGCTGCTATTCGGCGCACGCAGACGCGTACGGCAACGATCCCCGTGCCCCGTGCGCCGGGAACACCGGGAATTATCTCCGGGATCCGACGCGGGGAATTTACGGGAACCGGGGACGGAAACAACGTCGAATTTCTAGGCCAACTCGCGACGGAATTGAAACCTCCAAGTTTTGTTGCTTCGGTTTCGTATAATTGAACCGCGTCTCCGCGCGCTGCCGACGTTAACTTCCAATTAGACGGTCTGATAACACCATCCCCCCTGATAATAACGTCTCCCGCGATGACAATCGCGAGAATATTGCAAGTCGGATCATTTTAACCTCTCCAGCGAGGGAAAGAAAGAGGATTATATTTTATGGACACTCCGCGACACGGGAATGCTCGAGGATCGCGCAGCAATGCGAGGCGGCTGGAACTATTTAGCTTTAATTGTACAATCCCGCCAGTTACGCTGGACACTCGGTGTTTCCATTTTCTTCGTACGCGCGAACGAGTTGTTCCCATTAAACTGAATTATTCGCTGGGAAAGTGACGGAAAATCGCGAGCCGAACATTACGGAGTTGCGATTCCTCGAGAGATTCTCAGTGGAGACATCTTAACTCAGTAAAACTTGCCAGTGCGAAGAATAATTTAATGAAAGTTTCGATGTCCACGTATTTCTGTATCGACAAACTTCAATATTCACGTGAAAAATAATCAGAGCAAGACCATTAACCCCTTGCCTTACAATAACGTGTCAGACTCGTAATGACGATTTTAACAGTATTCCTACTGCGACCAGTCAAATGACTGTTTTTAAAATTTCGATTAGAATTTCCTATAGACAACGTAATTGAATCGCCTTTATACTTCACGACTTTTCCTAAAATATATGTATAAAACATTTTTCAATATTCATACCTTTTTTTATTGTTTATTTTCTGAGAAAAATTTGCAGTCTGTCTCACCTACCAGGACCGGTCATTTGACCGGTAGAACGATTTATATCTTTTTGTAATAGTATTCTCTCAAAGACTCCATTCCGATACTATAAAGTCGTGACAAACGAAAGGTAATGCGGTACTTCCAAGTGTTTACAGTTCTCGGTCGCCTATCGGCCTCGGTAAAATTGGTAAAATCTAAATGTCGGAGATGGCCTTTACAGGTATTTTTCTATATCCTAGATTTATCCGGGATAAATGCATGGATTTTATATAAAGAATCCACGGGAGAAGAAATTTCGAGGCAGGAATTTTTATTTCAATTGGCAGAAGAACTTGCCATAGAATATCAATAAGAACTAGAGTTAGGCAAAGAAAATCAAGCAACACCCGTCACAAATACAAGTAAAGGTTCACCTGAACGGAAACCATGCGGAATAAGATATTGCACAAACAATAAGACTAACAAAATCTGTCTAAACTGTAAAAAGTACGTGTGTGGGAAATGTACAATCGACAAACCTATTTGTAAAAAATGCGGTGAAAACGAATAAAACGTAAATTATGTATTTCTAAATAAAAGAAACTATATTTGTATACTGTCAAATTGGCTATTATCTTCATTCTATATTAAAAAATATAAGTTGTACTAAAGACCAGTCATTTCACTGGTCGCGGTAGGAATAGTGTTAAACAGAATTCAGTAAGCATGAATATTCCTCGATTCTCTTGAACCTAAATGAAATACTATTCTATCATTAATTATCATAGAACATGAACTTGGAATATACCTATAATTATGTCTTCTCAATAAATTAATGACAAAGTATCGATCACAGTTGAGAAATAAACCGTAACTCAAGCCGTTTACCTCCGCCCAAGAAAAATAGCTGCCGAACTTCCGGAAACTGGAGCTTAGAAAATTGCAAACTACCCGCGGCGAAGTGGCCGAAGTCGATTAACAAGCTAATTATCCTCCGAAACTAAATCCGCAAGGAAAGAAGAAAACATGGGTCCGGATAATTTAGAGCAGCAGGATTTAAAGAACCGTGCCCGCAAAGAACTGTCCGGGCCAGTTGCATCCGGCGCGGTTCCCAGGGGCGGATTACAGGCGCAGGAACAGCGGCGTCGGGTCGTTATCAGGACGATTTGTTACGCGCCGGGAAAAATAATCCTCCGGGCGGCGCGAGGAGAAAAAAAAGCGGCGGGGCTGCCTTGAGCTGTTGCGTGCGCGCGTGCAAACAAACCTCGCCCCCCTGCCCCCGCCCCCTCTTTCAGGAATTACGAGCACTCCGTGACAATTCTCGCGCGTTTAACAGGCTAAAACGCGCGGGCTCGCGAGACCCGACGCTAAAGGCAGTTTTAAAGCCCCCGCCGCCATTGTTCGCTGAAGTGGGGGAGCAGAATGGATCCTCTCTCCCGCGAGCTTTCAGGATAATAGCGTCGAACGTCTCGCCCGGCAAAAATGGTGGGTCTCTCTTCGAGAGACTGTGTCTCTGCCCCTTCTTCCGCCGCGTGTCAAGGAACGCGTGACTCTCTCGCCGCCCCTGCTCGCGGAACAATGGCGAGACGTGTCTTCGGGAATCGTTTCGAACGATTGTCCGCGGACCTTAGAGTGTCTGGTTCTTGAAGATTAATTCGGCAATTGATCGCGACCGGTTTGATCGAGTGTCGGAGTGGATAATGGCTGGTATTGGTTTTGTTTCATTTTTATTCCAGGAAAGAATAGCGCGTTGAGGATTGAACGGAGGAGTTGAACGATTGATGGGGTTGTTAATTATGTAATTCAGCCTCGATCATTGTTATTCGTGGAGTAATGGGGGTTTTCTAGAGAGCTGTTACAGGATTTACGATATTGATAATGAAGGTTTAATTCAATGCTGGACAAGGGTGGCGGACTTTTATCGGCGGATTGGTAATTAGTATTTGAAATGGAATGAACTTATGTCACGGCGGGTTGAAAGGAAATTGGACGATTCGATTGTCTCTGTTCGCAGCGATGGAATCAGCGGAATAATGCTTGCCAATGAATCGTTTCCAGTGGGGTGTGCGAGGACATTAACCCCCGAATTTAGCCCCGAAAATCGTCGCTCAACGCGTGGCAGATCAAATCGCGATACAGTTGAAACGGGAGTACGTTGTCGCGGGTTGATCCAATTCTTCCGTGATCCTCGGCTGCGAATCCGACGAAATAACGGGGGGAGATTCGAATTACCGCGCACGGAATTAATGAAACTACGCGATCCGCCGGTATCCCCGGCCACGCGTGCGTGCCTCGCGATTCAATTTTTCAAGCGCCGTCACTAGCCTGGCGCGCAACGTTCGGAAAAAAACAGGGAAGCGGACGGGATCAATATTGGCCGTGCACGATCAATTAAACGAGCGAAAATAATTGGTCAATCGCGGGGAGAGAGCTGGAAGGGGAGCGACACGTTTCACTTTTGTATCGTACGCCGATGAGAAGTCGGTCGGTTACGCGCGAGATGAAACGAACCTGAGATTTCATTCTGCGTGTCGGAGGTTGACTAATTTTCAGTTTGAATAATATGGAAATCGAGTGGTTTCGAAGGGATTACCTATTCTAAGCTTTAATCTTGTACGTCAGGCGTTAACAAAGTTTTTAGCTTTGCAAGTCAAACATTGGATCATTGAATAACGTTTCATTTGGGTTCTTGGCACACATTAGAACTACCGTACCAGTCAAAATGACTGGTTTCGATTTTTTTGTTTAGCAATTATTGATATCTTCGAGGCATTGAATATTCGAAATGATTTTGAAAATAAATAGTTTCATTTGAGTACTATAATGAATGTCTGAAGAAACTGAAAATAATCTGTTGTTATAATTTTTATAGGAATTGCGTATTAATCGTATTAAATACTCGGTAGTTCCAGTGTTAACGTGTCGGCCATGGTTTTGAACATTTTGTTTTTTCTATTGCTCAAGCATTCGATGACTTGGCTTCATACGCTGAAAGTTTTCTTTAGTTTGACCTGTTCACTGTGGAATTTAGTTCGAACAATCCCTCGTTTCGCGAGCAGGAAAATCTTGACCCTTTTCGCGTAGAGTTATTCTTTTGTAACGAAGGAAAACAGGATGTTACTCACAACTTTAATCCTTTGCGGACGAATGCCGATATTTTGACGAGACGAAATTTTCATATTTGGAAGATTAGGTCGTAAAGCAATCATTTAATTACTTGAACAGCAAGAGATCAACACGTAGTTTCTTCATTTTATTAATTAAGCAATTAATATATAATTTAGCTTCATCCGTTGAAGGTCTTGTACATTTCAAAGGATCTTCGTCCACAACAGCAACTAATTTTTATAGTATCCCTAGCGAAAATGAGAAATGCTATAACATTTCTTAGATCTTTTATTTTCTTTTTTAGTGTAAAATTTGGATCTGTGAAAAATCTAATAATTGTAGGATAGTTTCTTTAAGATTCATTAACATATCTAATATTATTCCTTAATATTCCAATATTGGAGCCTACAGAGTTCAAAAGATTAAATCGTCTCTTTGAAATTCCTCTACAGAAACTCCAAGAATGCATAACGAGACATCAATCGACTTACAACTCGGTTTGCGTATTGGCAAATTAATTTCTTTAATAACTTCTCAAAGGAACGTCTGTGATCTTTTTAACCTGTTAACTGTGGAATTTAACCTTTTCACTACGGCAGAGTTCTGCGTCAACGATTTCTAAGAAAGTGTATTAAAACTATGAAAACACTGAATTGAACTAAATTAAACCAATCAAAAATAGTCACGTTTATATAATATATGACTAACGGAAGATGTAATTGTTGACTTAAAATTCACTTACGTCAGATTTAAGCGAGCTTTGCTGCAATTATTGTTAATAATATTTTCCCAGCGCCTTTAGGCGCCAACAGTAGCCAAGGGGTTAACTTCAGACATCTCAGATAATGCTCTGAAAATAATGAAGTGTACACTCGTCTAACGCAGGCCAAATACACCTATAATACGTTCCAACGAAAAGCTAGAGCAAAACGAACAAGAATTACATGAGTATCTGAAAAAGTAAATAATTCATCGCTGAAAGAATTAGTATCATTTTAATTTTAAGATGAAACAAACATTAACTGTGTAGACTGTTCGCTGTTTTGTGTATCGATACTTGGGGGCCTGAGAGATAGTCCAGGCCCATTGACAAATTTATGACCAAGGGGACCACCATGACCTGTGTCACGTACGTCCTCGTCTGAAGTGTTTTCCTTTTTAGAAAAGCAGCTAAGGAAAAGCAGTAGTCGCCGTTCCTCGTTAGAGCCACTTGGCGTAATAAATATATTTAACCTGACTGCGGACTTAGTTTTTATTTTAGTAGCTCTATAACTGGTTAATAACATTGTGGAACAAATTTTGACCTATGTTAGTTTTTGCAATAGCCACTATGTAATTCTTATAGAGTTCCTTACCCTAAATACGAATCCCAAACCAAATTGCTGGGTCAGGTCCAGTTTTCAAAAAAACTGGGATTTTGTAAAACCGGTCGAATTTTTCAGAAAACCAAGTGTTACGTGAAAACTAAAAACGATAGGCAGTTAAAATTTGTCGCAAAAAATAAAGGAGACTTGCCCGATCGCATAGTTATAAAAATTTTGAATTTTGCGTATCATTAAATGTCTGTAAATGATGATCAAAGTTTAAAAAAGGTTAGATGCGCGTACTTTGTATGCACTTCTGTTACATTTCTTCGAAAAGTGGGTTGGCCAGCAATTTGGTTTACGGATTCGTATTTAGGGTAAGGAACTCTATAAGAATTACATAGTGGCTATTGCAAAAACTAACATAGGTCAAAATTTGTTCCACAGTGTAATTGCAAGGAAAGATCACCAAGAATGGGTCATTTCGACCCATCCGATAGTTCTAGTGTTAAATCGTCGGCGACCTTAATACAGGCAGCTCGACACCGAACGACGGATCGTTGCACAATAGCCATTCACCGGTCTTGAAACAAAGGTTCCGTGGCCTTGGTTCCAGCGACGGAGTCTCGGATTTCCGGCGCGACGGGCAAAGCTTCCACACGCTCTGGGCCAACTTTAAATTGCTCCGCCCTCCCTCAGCCGGAGCCCTCCTCGAAACCATTCCTCAAACTTTCATCGGCTTTCATAAGATACATAACTTAGGAAGTACTCCTTGGCCGGGCTTTATGTGTGCTCTCGCCTCCGACGATGATCTCGCCGAAATTACCGTCTAACGCGCCCCCATTGCTGCTCCGCACTTCATGCAAGAACCATTTTGCGGGTTTCCGTTTGTTCGGGGAAGCCGGTTTCCTACACGCGAAAAGATCCCGGCGACACGCTCCGGACGGAAATTATTGCCGGCCGGAAGATTTTAATGATCCGGTCCAGGGAAAAAAACGGGATGAACCCGGGAACTTCGGGGATCAAAGGTGGAACGGTTTTTCCAAATGGGAATTGCTGGGTGCTCTTTGCGATGGGGTTTCTTTGATCACGGGTACATTTGGGAATTATCTTCGAGCAATGTGTTTTATCGATGGACGATTTCCATGGGACGATTTTTGTTAACACGTTCCGTGCCACGGAAATTTCGGTCATATTCTGCTTATGAACTGTATTTATTTTTTAAATAAAATATTAAGTTATATTCGAGTTTTTTTTTAATTTTATATATTTTGATATCGTTTCTTGATGCTTTCGGTGCTCTGTAAGGTATACTGTTATTCTTGACCGTGTGTCAATTAAAAATATTTTGTTACGAAAATTAACGTGTACCACGTGTGGTACACGTGGCACTGAACGTGTTAAATAGAGGAGTAGGAGTTTGAGTCAGGTGAAAGATTGATGATTTGACCCCTTTAATGATTGAATTTTCTTAGGTGCATTTGTTAGAAGTGTTTATTGTTAATAATGTGTTAGTAATGGAAAACATTTCATGTTCTTGATATGTGTAATTTAGTATAAACCATACAAACTGCTGACAAGAACCATAATGTTTCATTTAAACAACTCAATGACATTTATGTTTGTTAACACTAGATTTACGGGGGTTTATTGTGACGTTTGTTCTATTGTTCCCAGGAAGATTGATGTTCGTTTGGATCTAGGAAATGAAATGTTTAGAAATGTGGTATTAGGAACCATAATGACGTAATTGAATCAATCAAACTATAGAAAACTACAAAAAACTATAGGAAACTATAGAAAACTATAGAAAACTATATAAAATTATAGAAAACTATAGAAAATCATATAAGACTGTATGAAAATATATAAAACTATATAAAATTTTCAGTTTCCAAGATTATACAGTTTTCAAAATCGACCCAAACATTTACCAAATTTTTGTAAAATTGAATCAAATTGGCTCGTTCCGTAAATCTAGTGTTAATCCATATTAGACATCGCCTCGTGCCTGACACGATTTGTAAAGCAAGGGATTAATTGATCATGGAAGTGTTGGAATATTTAGAGACGAGTATTATTCTGAGTGAATCTCTTTGGAAAATGTAAAATTTGAAACGCGAAGATCGCCGAGCGAAGGGCTTCAAAGCTTTCAAGGGACGGTGGAAAATTTAGAAACGGGAATATTCAACGGACGAATATTCTTGAAAACTGGGAAAGTCAAACACGAAAATTCTTGGTAAGTGTTCTTTAAAACGCGCGATTTAGGGGGTATATATTCTTGAAAGATAGAAAGCTCGTAAAACGTGCATCTCTTAAGGTGATCGGTTCTAACTACAAAAGAACCCATTTGAAAATTTCGAAGTTGTAAAACTCGTGGCACGGAAAATTGGCCGAGCCGAGAAATTCCGTGAGGCGAGAAATTCGGAAAATGCAATTTCGCGCAACGAGAATTGGAGGTTACCAATGTGTTGCTAAGTAATCTGCTAAACAAAATGATTTTCATTTCGAAAATACGAATCTTGAGCAAATAAAATGTTTTTCTATTTCTATAATAGGAATCGAAACGCAAAGTATCGATTATAATTGAGAAACTTCATAATATCCCCATAACGTAAACAAAATATAACCACCATATATTTATCTATACTTTTTTTTTACTGTACAGTTTGTTTGTTCTTAGAAAAATTGTCATTCATTTAGATCTTAGATCTTGCATTAATAAAAATCAACCCAAACATTTATCAAAGAATGTTTAAGTCAAATTCACTTGTTCCGTAAATCTAGTGTTAACACTAGAGCTACCAGACGATATATAATATCGATATATAATATAAAATTTTATATTCAATATTGAACTGTACATAATGCATCTGTGTGTGATATGTAGGAATAAAGAAGCTTTTAATGGGTTAAATATCAGATTCTATTGTTTTACTGCAAATCAAGTGGTGACTGAGTCACCCCTCGGGTGCAAAAGGTCAACCCCAATCGGACCACGATGTGACTTTGTCACATTTGAACCTTTTACTTCAATTTTTTGATTATTTCATATTGCATTTCCAACGGTTCTTTCGGACTTTTAAAATTTAAGCCCTATAAACAAAAACAATATTTTAATCATTCCTTTTATTCTCATAAGTGACTGAGAGTCACATCGTGGTATTCGTTATAAAAACACGTGTTACGATTAGGATTAATAAAAATCGACCCAAACATTTACCAATGCTCATAAAATTCAATATGAGTCGAATTGACTTGTTCTGTAAATCTAGTGTTAACACTAGAGCTACCAGATGACTCAAAATGGCTGATTCTTAAATTCTCCTTTTACAATTATCGAAAAGACAACAGATCCTTCTCTAAGAAATCTCTAAAGAGACTGTTTCAATAATCCTCAAACTAAGTTACGACTGATCCAAGTCTCGATAGATAAACTCTTGGTGTTTCTAAAAGATAAATGTTGAAAAATCAACTCGACTACTCGTAGTTCTAGTGTCAAGTCATCGAGTTTCGTCCAAAAAACGACCGTTTGGCTGCACTGTGCGTCACGGAGATATTTAGCTTCAAAGGGTTAGTAAACCGAGTGCAAGAAAATTCGTATTATTTGAAGATTATAAATCTTTGATTGGTAAAAATGCAACGAGCGAGACTTTCTGCTTGGAACGTTTTAGTATAAAAATCAGTAATAAAAGGCAATTTATGGGTCAGCTGCGAGTGCCGGGAAATTCGAGCGACGGAACTTTTTAATAGATAGAAAACTCTAGGCGGAATGCTAGACGCGAAGTTTGAAGAGCGGGAAACCTTCGTTGAAAAGCCCTCGTCCAACGAACAAGGGAAAATTCGATTTCCGCTGACGCTTTTTTATTCCCGAATCCTTCGGAGTTAAGCTGGAAATCGATCGGGAACCGGTTAAAAGTTTAATGTATCAGAAATTGCGCGACGGATCGACCGCGGGATATAAAGGAATCGCATAATTCATAACGGAACGGGCGACACTGAGATTTCACGGGTGCGCGGGATTCAATGAAAATGATCATAATTTAATGATCGAGCCGAAACCGGTTTTCCGGTTGAAACGAGCTCGATTCGCGCGTGTTTCGGACCGCGTGTACATATATTGGGGATGGTAGGAAACAATGGCGAGTGAATGGAAACATACTGCCGCAGACGAGCAGTGATTTCAAACAAAATTACATTCGCTCCAACATACTAATCTGTCGCGATGGAGCTATCAAAACCGTTATTAACCGTTTGCGTGACGAGGATTTTTTGAAGCATTGAAAACCATTCGCAGAGGAAGTTAAATTGTGCAACAAATTTCTAAATGTCGGAGACAGAGAAAACTAATCACTAATCTCTTGTTATCTGAACGAATCAATTGATTGTTTAGAACTTCGTATTCTAAATATGAATGATGTCGCAAAAATGACATTCGTCCTCAAAGGGTTAAAGCTTCTCCCAATCTGCAATCTCATTAAAATACAATATTAACAGTCTAAAATAAAAATTTAGATATTTCAAAGATTAAAATAGTTCAATCAATACCTCTTGCAACCGTTTCATAAGCTTTAATTAGATACAAGCAGAGTTACATAATTATCGTGGTTTAATATGATGATGAAATTCAATTATATAATACAATTATTATCGTTTAGAGAATGGAATAAGGTAATATAGTAACACAATTGAATTATATGCAAACGAAGGGTAATCGAAAATCGTTCAACGGCAAAATTCACCCTGGAAGAAAACAGGGCGAGCGATCGTAAGGGGGTTGAACGTTAATGGCCGACACCCCGAACGTAGCTCGAAGGGACGATAGGGCCAGGGCCTCTTCAAATTAACAGGATATTGAAATTAATCCGTTCTGAATGACCCGAGGCTCATCCATCTTGCCAACGAAACTACACCGGCCAAACACCACTGTCACCCTCGAGCCTCTCACCCTTTACCTCCGATCCCAGGTCGATTTTCCACCGATGGCGCGGCGAGTTTACGCTCATCTTCGGGCTACCGCTGTCAAACCCTGAAGCCATTATCCCTCGGAAGATATTGAATTACCCGCTTCTCCCCTGCCGCCCCCCCCCCTAGTTAAACTTTGAGGAACAAAGTAGCACGGTGAACTATGAGGGAGAGGACGAACGAGGATACCATCAATCGAATTCGAATTCTCCTCGCATCCGTTTGTTATTAATTTTCAATATTGACCGGGCTCTGTTAATTTGCGGGGTTGATTGATTGCAGGTCGCTTAGGGGCTCGCTTCGAGACCTGGATCGTTTAGCGATCATTATTTCGGTCGTTCCGGAAGATCGTTTAGGATCGGGAGAAGGGGATGGATAGAACTGTTGGGCTGAGAATTGTTTGATGCTGTAATTCTTGGAGCCTGTGATTCTGTGATTTTGTTGTTTTATGGTGCTTTAGTTTTATAGTTAATAGTTCTGTTGTTCTGTGGTTCAATAGTTTAATAGTTCAATAGTTCAATAGTTCAATAGTTCAATAGTTCAATAGTTCAATAGTTCAATAGTTCAATAGTTCAATAGTTCAATAGTTCGATAATTTAATGGTTGCATAGTTCTATAGTTCTATATTTCTATAGTTTTATAGCTCTATAATCCTATAATTCTATAATTCTATAATTCTATAATTCTATAATTCTATAATTCTATAGCTCCATAACTCTACAGCTCTATAGCTCTGTAGTTCTGTAGTTCAATAGGTCAATACTTACAATATTTCCACAGCTCCATACTTTCATAGTTCCGCAGTTCTGTAACACCATAGTTCCACAGTTCTACAGCTCCATAACTCTACAGCTCTATAACTCTGTAGTTCTATAGTTCAATAGGTCAATACTTCAATATTTCCATAGCTCCATACTTTCATAGTGCCACAGTTCCATAACTCCATAGTTCTACAGTTCTCTTAGTTCCATAGTTCCATAGTTCCATAGTTCTATAAACCCTACAATTCCACGCTTCCAGATTTCCTCTTTATTCCCATATCTCCAAACAAAACAACAAAATAGGAAGTAGACACAGAACAGAAACACATAACCCCAAACTGGTTGTTCTTCATAAAAATCTAAATCTACCGAAATCGTTCGCTCCATACGGAACAAGTTTAACGAACGCAGAACTCTATTGAAAAATAGAACAAACTTCGGAACAGACTTTAGGCGTGGGACCGCGGAGGACGGGCTCGGAACTCGCGGTGGAAGTTTAATAAATATTCACAATAAGGAACGCGCAAACACGCCACTTTTATCTTCTCGCAGATGTCCTGGTTTCGCAGTTTCAGGCCTCCGGTTTCAATACGGGGGACCAGCCGCGGAACGGGGACGATTCGATATCGGGTTCGAGTCGCCCAGCGCGATAAACAAGTTTCGCGGAAAGTTTGAATTAAAGGGACACCCCATTGTGCTCGAATTAAAAAAGTAGCCCGGATAGTTTCCGGGCAGGAATTTCTTCTTCTCGCAGTTTAGTCAGAAATAGCGTTGACCTCGGTTTCTTCGCCGATGCACACTGAGTGCATTGATAAAAAGTCCTACAGCTCTCAAACAAAATTAGAAACACCTTTCTACTTCGTTAAAATAAAATCTCAACTATTAGCTTCGGGAAGTTTTATTCTATTCATTAAACAAGTTTGCATTCGTTACGCTGCATTGTTGCCACTGCGTTACATATCGATGGAGAATTTTCTACGATTTCCAGTGATATTCGTTAGCGGAACAATAGAAGTGTTTCAATATGTAATATTTGTTCCGTTTGGAAGAAGCGCGTATGAAATATTATTCGAATGTTTTCTGTCCATTGAAACCACTGATAACGGAAACGGGATCGAGTCGATTGTCAATGAAAAAATAGGCGCATACAGTTCTCCGATCGGAACATCATGTTCGATTAAATCGACGATAAACGTTTATGGCGCACGCGTGCGTCGGAGCACCGTTTTAGCCGCGTGTCTGGCCAATAATGGTTACTTCCACTTATGGCGGAATGTTTTTCGTATGAGTTTCGGCCAATGGTTCAGTTTAATAGTGGAGAATTAACGAGATCGCAAAGCACACGTGGTGCTGTGGTTAACAGTAGTGTCAAGTGGAAAAAGAAAATATTGATCAGACACGGCAATGCGCGTCGGGAAACTTGAATAATTGAATTTTCTGGGGAAATTATTCTGTTCGATAACGTTATTCTTGTTTAGCAATGCCGAGCCTTCGATCGAATCGTTTCGGCTGTATTTCACCGTCAGCCGTTCGCTAAAATATGGTCTCGCGTTCTGACAGGAAGAAAAAAAGAATACAATATTTCCTCACAGCATCGACGTTTTTATTTATGGATTAATTTACGGCTTCGAGGAGCAGCGCCCGGCCAATCGGACGAAGTAATTACGTCAACGTCGTTAAAACGTCAATTATTTTCCCGGCCGGACGTCAGACGAACGCGATTCGAAAAGTTCCGGGCGTAAAACACGAAACTGAAATGCACTCGAAACGATCGGACATGGACATGGTAAACGCGGAGCTGTGTGCGCCGATCGCGACGCTGCCAGGACATATCGGGACGGGGCCGGGGGGAACTTCGCGATATCGAAATCGATAATGCCGCTCGGTGTAAAGTGTGCTCATTAGAGTCGCGTTTATCTTAACAGAAAACGCGGCGTTTGCTATCTGTTTCCAATAAGTAGAGACGTTGACTTGAATTTCGATGGAAAATTATAATTAACAACGGAGGAGAAGTATTTGTAATCGAATCAAGAGAAAGTCCAGCGAACTTATCCCAAGCATAATTGAAATTTATATTAAAATTCAATGAATTCGTTGAACTTTGTGCGTGGAATCTTGTTTCGTCATTTCACGTGGCTCGACTTTAGACTTTCGACTTTTTCATTTCTCTCTCAACTTTTCAATTATTCTAACACCGAATTCTTGATTTAGTTTATTTATTTATTTATTAACCTTTTAACTATGGTTTCCTTATTTCGCAATTATTGATACCTTAAAGCATTAAATATTTTAAATGACTTCAAGGATAAATGGTTTCACTTGAATATTATAACCAATATTCGAAAAAAACAGAAAATAATTTATTGTTATAATTTTCACATGGATTCCATATCAATCGTATTAAATACTCAGTGGTTTTAGTATTAATTCACTCTAGTGTCATTTATTTCTACAACAAACACATAATTCAGAATCGAGCCAAAGTAGTCCAATAACGAAATACATTTAACGCATTCGAATAATTCCCTAAAACTAAGGGAACGATCATTTCGCCAATGAGAAGTAATTAACCACTTGCGGTGGCAACGAATTCAGAAACTCGGCAGGATCTCGCACGAAGAATTTTATCTTCACTTATTATATACAAATATGTACACTAATTTCGTGTATTACTAATTTTGTACAAAATGGTAGATTTTAAAACAACCTGGAATACGTAATCCAATAAGGCTATCGACGTGTACAATATGTCGTCGTCAAATTTGGAACAAAAACGTCACGGCATGCGTAGCACATCTTTCCAGCGCAAGTGGTTAATAGTAGGTCCCCGAAATATTGATATTTTAACATTTACTTCTACAACAAACACACAATTAGTTCAGAATCGACACGAAGTAGCCCAATAACGAAATACATTTAACGCATTCGAATAATTCCCTAGAAGGTTTACGGAACGCGTCAATTTGACGCAGATTGAATTTTATAAACATTATTTGGTAAATTTTCCAATCGGTTTTCGTTGATCCAATTACACGAATATGAATCCTGATTGTCTATTTCTGCATCTACAATTTCCAAAATCTAAATGAACGAATATCAACTTCCCCGGGAACAATAGAATAAACTGTACAATAAGTGCCCGTAAACCTAGTGTTAAGGGAACGATCATTTCGTCAATGAGAAGTTATTAACGACGCCAGTCGCACAATAGTAGATCCCCCGGAAAATCGATATTTTAACGCGGCGATAATCGCGGCGATGCGACCCGCGGACTATCGACAGCTGGCGCGCGAGTTTCACATAAAAACGGGACCTGCGGATAATTCAGATTGATCGCGCGTTCGTTAAACACGGCCTGGTCCCAGGATCGATACGAATTAATGCAAATGGTGCTAGACCCAACGGTGCACTGCTCGATCGGTTTAGGCTGGCTGAGGCGCAGTGGCTGTGGAACGTTATAAATCAGAGCTAACAGCATCGGATCTGAATGGCTGACATAAGGACGCTTAATTGCCAGCCTCCTGGCATGTCGCGAGATTCCGCCTAAGACAGTGATATTCATTGCCGACTTCCCGTGTCAAGGCACGCGACCGGTTCCCACTTCAATTCGCGAAGCGGAGCTGCGCCTGTCTCGTGTCGCTTCAATGCGAAATGATCCGTTTCTGTTTACCAAATGTAATGAGTCACCTGTAAAAATTACGTTGGTGATATTAACGTTTTATTTGTGAAAATTTACGTGTTAACATGTTTTACTTGTGAACATTTCGTTGTAAGCATTAACATTTAATTGAAAATTTTGTTGTAAACGTTAATGTTCTACCTGTAGAAATATAATTGTTGATATTAATGTTTTACTTGTGAAAATTTGCAGGTTAATATTATCGTTTTACTCGCGACAGTTTCGTTGTAAACGTTAATGTTCTACTTGTAGAAATATAGTTGTCGATATTAACGTTTTATTTGTGAAAATTTGCATGTTAACATTATCGTTTAACTCATTAAAGTTTCGTTGTAAACATAAATGTTTCACGTGTGAAAACTTCGTTGCAAACATTAACGTTCCATTCATGGAAATTTCGATGTAAGCATTAACGTTTCATTCGTGAAAATTTCGATGTAAACATTAACGTTTCACTCGCGAAAATGTCCTCGTAAACATTAAAGTCTCCCTCGTGAAAATTTCGTTGTGAACAATAACGTTCCACTCGTGAAAATTTGCAAATAGAGCTGCAAATGGACAATTTAATTATTCAAATAACAAGAAATTCCTGCTAATTTCCTTCCCGTCGACAATTTAACACGTCGGTGCATCTATAATTCGTGTTTCCATGAAAAGAGATTTCGGAAATCTATAAAATCCTCTTCCGCGGAGATTTGACCTATCGAAAATGCTGTGTTTACTATCGAACGCGACACGGGAAATTGCGAAAAGCACTGTCGATGATATTCGCGTCGCGGAATGGTATAAACGGTAACGTTACAAATGTATGAGTGAAAATAAAAATTAATCGTGGGAACGGGAATACATTTCGCAGCAGGATTTATTAGGTATTTCATATGAATGGAAAACGTGTAAATATTTGGGGAGATTTGTGTTTTTATTGAATATGGAACTAGGGAAATGTACGAGTGAAAAATGCCTCGGGGACGCGTCGCCGTCACACGTTGTCGCGAGAACGGTTTATACCGTGCGTGACCGTTAACGAAAAGAACGAAATCCTCGAATCCTGTTAGCAAACAGTTCGATAAAGTGTGCTTGCCGGAGCGCGAAGATTTTTTCATAGAAACTGGAGAGGGAGAACCGAACGAGATCTCCGGCGAAAACGGTTTTCGATATACCGCCGCGTCCGCCGCCATCTTTCTTTTTCTCGTCTCCGTATCGGGTCGCGATACGCGTACAGGAAGGCGAGGGACGTTCAGCTTATCGCTGTTGTTCGCCTGGTTCTTTTTGCACGCCTTTTATGTATACAAATGTTAAACGCGGCACAGCGTCAGGAATTTACTGATGTAATGTGCTATCTTCAGCATTTAAATCAGCATTAACATTCAACCTACCGAGCAGTTCAATTGAGTTTTGGAAATTCCTCTATGGAAATTTCTAGAGTGCATCTCGTCGAGACTTTATTCGAGAAATTGTTTAATAATACGCGGACTGAAGTATAAATCTATTAAAGTCAAAAAGAAATTCTTTGAGAAATTATTTAGTAATACGTAAACTGAGTTGTAAATCAATTAAAGTCAAAAAGAAATTCTTTGAGAAATTATTTAGTAATACGTAAACTGAGTTGTAAATCAATTAAAGTCAAAAAGAAATTATTCGAGAAATTGTTTAGCAATACGCGGACTGAAGTATAAATCAATTAAAGTCAAAAAGAAATTATTCGAGAAATTATTTAGCAATACGTAAACTGAATTATAAATCCATTAAAGTCAAAAAGAAATTCTTTGAGAAATTATTTAGTAATACGTAAACTGAGTTGTAAATCAATTAAAGTCAAAAAGAAGTTCTTTGAGAAATTATTTAGTAATACGTAAACTGAGTTGTAAATCAATTAAAGTCAAAAAGAAATTATTCGAGAAATTATTTAGCAATACGTAAATTGACTTGTAAATCAATTAAAGTCAAACAGAAATTATTCGAGAAATTGTTTGGCAATATGGAAAAAATTATAAATCAATTAAAGCTAAAAAGAAATTATTCGAGAAATTATTTAGCAATACGCAAACAATTATAAATCAATTAATTTCTCAAACAAATATCTGTTACGTTTTTAATAATTGCAAAATGTGGAAACTAGGAATGGGTTATTTCGATGCATCTTGTAGTTTCAGTATTAAACAGACAATTTGTGAGAAGTAGTATTACAAACGCATCCATTTGAATATTATTCAAAGTCGACGAATGATCAACGAGTACTTTCTATCTCCCAGTAATATATAAAAATTAGGTTAAATGGAGATATTAATAATATTAGAAGTTTAATCATCAAATTGAAAATTTCTATTTTCAAACATTCCTCCGAGCAACATGAATAATTGAAATATTTAGATCCTACTTAAATGGACTACCGTATATATAAAATCACTCTAGAGCGAACATAACACAATAATAAGAATGCAATCAAACAAAATCAATTTTCGTTTCACGGAATAATTCCTCCAGCGGATTGATAGAATAAATTTCTGTCTACTCTAATTCTACACACCGGGTGTTCCAGGCGTAAATCCTCATAAAATAAACTTCATAAAACACTGACCATTTCCTTTTTGAGAAATACTTCGCTTATCCGGCCAGAAACCGTAGAAGCTGGTTTATTCGCTGCATGAAGCCGGTAAACACGTCGAACGACGAGCGGCTAGATCCCGTCGTGTTTGTCCGACCGTTCGCCAGGTCTGACCTATGCGCATAGAAATTGCCATGTAAGCGGCGCAGCCGTCGCACCGGCGAGAAGGGAAAGGCAGTCAGTCGCCGGACGCAGATTTAGATTAGACACGGATTAGTCGGGGGGAAACTGGTATCTAGCGGCTGCTGATTCCTCGTTATTTTACACTTTCCCTTTCTATTGTTAGGGAATTTAAATCGTTATATTTTGAACACACTTTTAATGATTACGCCTTGATCCGTTACGGAATTGTGGTCAATTATAATTTTTATGATTATGATGTTTATGATTGCCGGTTCTGTCGTTAGAATATTTACGATTACTATTTCTATCATTACAGTATTTATAATTACAATATTTATGATCGCAATATTTATCATTACAATATTTATAATTACAATATTTGTGATCGCAATATTTATAATTATAATATTTATGACTGTAGTATTTCTGATTACAATATTTCCGATTGCAACTTCTATCATTACAATATTTATGATTGCAATGTTTATAATCACAATATTTATGATCGTAATATTTATAATTACAATATTTATGAACGCAATATTTATAATTACAATATTTATGATTGCAATATTTATAATCACAATATTTATTAGTGCAGTATTTATGATTACAATATTATCGATTGCAACTTCTATCATTACAATATTCATAATTACAATATTCATAATTGCAATATTTATAACTACAATATTTACAATGGCATTATGTATAATCATAGTATTTCACAACTTCTATCATTACAATATCTACAATCACAATATTTATGACTGTAAATTCTATCATTACAATATTTGCAAGTTCTCTCACTACAACATTTACAACCACAAATGTTATCATCGGAACATTCATACTTCCAAGTTTCATCACTCTAATATTTATAACAACAATTCTCATAACTCCAACTTTCAAAGTCACGAATCCTATAATCACAAAACTTATAACCGCCTGCAATTTTCAAATTACAATCATCCCCGTCCCACGGTTAACTACCCTGTTGATAAAAGCAATAACCCCACATCTCCCTCTCGCCCCTTTCCTGTTCCATTTTATCCTTCTTTCTTCCTCCTTTCGCCAGCGATATCCATCGACAACGGATACGTCGAACCGCGTCACGGATATTGCTCAGACGACGTCCATCCCCTAACTCCCAACCCCTTCTTCCTCATCGTCCCTTCCGCAACCCCACTCCAGTGACATCCAGCAAATTAACTCATGAAAAATGTGACGACCCCGCCGCGCGTTCATCATACGGTCATTTGGGCTTGGTTCATTTTCAAGGGACGAACTAGGAAGTTGATTATACCGGGTATGCCGGAAATTGCGGCGGAGAGTAGGGTAGGTCGCTTAGGGAACATTCGCCGCGAAATGTGGAATGAAGTTTTCTGATGTAACGATAAACACCGGTGAATCGCGGAAATGAGATGTTATTTACTGTGATCCCTTTTTATTCGAATGAATCAGACGATGATTTCAGAGAAAATTGAAGTTTTCCAAACAAACGATAAACACCGGTGAATTGCGCAAATGAGATGTTATTTACTGTAATCTCTTTACAGATAAAAAAACGTATCATTCCATTTAGAAAAAGAACGTTGACCTTCACCTCACCTTGGAGTGTCCACCAGGAAAAATAAAAGTTCCACCACGTGATGTTCCCCCCGGTATTGAACAACTTTCGCCTGAAACATATTTGCGTATAATCAATATTATCGGAGATATTCGACTGTAACGCTTTATAATTTCCACCCTGTATATTACTGAGTTCATTCGAATGCAAAGTAAATATTATTCCTCTGTAATCAACTGTTATACTTAAAAGGAAATATAGGCGTAACGTATGCTTAGAATTTGTCTATTTTCCCAATAAATTATTAATGACAAAGTGGCCGTATCGATCGGAGTTGTAAAAGAGTGATCTAATCATTGATTTCAAGTCGAATATAGCGTTCCAACGTTTTGCTGAATAAGAAATGAAAGGGATATTGGAAAATCATTAGAGATACACATCAACCGGTGTACTCCTTTGATTTCTACTAAAACGAACACCGATTCCACTGAAAGGGGCAGTATTATTTGTTCAGTATTCTCGACTACTCGATTAACCCTTTGAACTCGAGAGATGACTCTCAGTCACTAGATTTGACATAGGAAAATAGTTTTATATATAACCCTTTGCACTCGGAAGTTTTCCACTAGAAATATTTAACATTTTTTGACAAGACAAAGACGATATTCTTTATAAAGCTATTTTATTCCAAAGTTAAACATTAAATATCAGATTTAATAGTTTTATTGCGTCAGATCAAGTGATGACTGAGAATCATCACTAAGGGATAAAATATGCTTTGTGAAATATTCAAATAAAATTTTGCACCAGAAACACTCGTCATTTCCAGTGAAATATAAATGACGTTCTTTGAAACTAATGAGAAAATCTACATAAATTAGGAATCACAGCTGTCTATATCCTACTGAAAAACGTCGAGTGTTTCTGCAAAACTTTCGACTGCAAACGGTTAACCAAATATTCTTTGATCAATGTTTAACCGTTTGCAGTCGAAAGTTTTCCACTAGAAATATTCTCCGATGAGATACAGACGATGTCCTTTGAAACTAATTAATGAGAAAACATGTATAAATTAAGAAGGAAAATTATTTTATTTCAATATTCCATATATTGATGCATCATACAAAGCTTAATATTACATATAAACTTTATAATTTTGCAAATAAAATCAAGTGGTGACCGAGAGTCACCTCTCGAGTGCAAAGGATTGAAACTAAAATCGTGTAATGATACATAATTATTAGCAAGTGAAGTAAAATTCCAGTGAATCCGAATAAGCACGGCGAATCGGTATTCGCGCGACAGGTAAATTCGGCCGACGAAAGCACTTCGCATCCAAGATGTCGCTCGTTCAGCGACATTTTCGGTCGAAGGGAACCGCCACGGCAAATTGAAACACCGCAGCCGCCTATGAGCGGCGGTCTCCTTTGATCAGGGTAAACAGAATCGCGGCGTTGGATTGACACCGGGAAAATTGTGTGGCCCCGGCTGAAATTTTGCGGTGTGTGCCGCTTAGTAGACGATCCGGAGTTCCCGTTGGAAAACGAGTTCAATTCAGAGAGAGAGTTTCTCTATCGAAATCCTTGGTTTAAGTTGGCTTTAGCGCTGAACTCCCGTAGAGGTTCAATCTTGTACAGGTGTTCGAAAAAATCTCAGCGAGAGCTAACGTTTATTATTATTGATTAACGTAGTTGAATGGTGTAGGTAACCAGTAAGAATTGAGAAGTAACAACTGAATAGTGATCAATTAATGGCGATAAATCAATGATGGAAATAAGTAGTGGTAATAATTGAATAGTGCAAATGAATAGTAAGAATTGTAATATACAAGTGATTAGTAATAATTGAGTACTAACGAATCGATAGTTGTAAGTAGTAACATCAAATGAGTAGTAACAATTCGGCAGTAATAAATTAATAGTACAAGTAAGTAGTGACAAGTGAGTAGTAATAATTGAGTACTAACGAATGAATACTTGCAAGTAGTAACATCAATTCAGTAGTAATAAATTGGTAGTAGAAACAGTAACAAGTAAGTAGTAATAATTGAAGCGACAAACAAGTAATGAAAATAAGTAGTAGTAATAATTGAATACTGCAAATGAATAGTAATAATTGAATGATACAAGTGAGTAGTAATAATTGAGTACTAACGAACGAATAGTTGCAAGCATTAACAGCGATAGAATAGTAAGAAAGTTAAGAGATCAGAAACCATACAAAGAAGACAATAGGAAAAGAACAAAACATTTGAAGCAGTCTTCCAGACGTTCAACAATAGCAAGAAATAACACTATTTCTACCGAAGGTGTCGAAAGGCACTCCTCGATTGAATTTCGTACATTTCCTATAATCAAGTTTATAATCGTTATTGTGAAAGTCGAAAAGTCAATTCAGGATATACGACTAAACTTGGAAAATAATTTTAAGTTAAAAATTCGAAACGTGTCCTTCGGTAGAAATAGTGTTAACTCGTTAACTATGGAATTTCACTTGAAAAATCTCAGATAATGGTCTCAATGAAATCAAACAATGAAACGTACACTCGTCTAACGGAGCCAAATGCGCTTATAATATATTCTAACGAAAACCTAAAGTGAAACGAAGAATCACATGTTTATCTGAAGAAACAGCTAAATTATCATTGAAGAAATTAGCATCATTCCAATTTAAAGATGACCTAAAGGGAAACGAAGAATCACAAGTTTATTTGAAGGAACAGCTAAATTATCATTGAAAGAATTAGCATCATTCCGATTTAAAGATGACCTAAAGCGAAAGGAAGAAAAATCACATGTTTAAGTTAAAAATTCGAAAGATGTCCTTTGACACCTTCGGTAGGAATAGTGTTAAGAAGAACCTGTTTAGCTTTATGGGAACGCGTGTCCGAGCCGCGCGAGGGAGCATAATTTCGAAAGTCGGTCGAGAATGGACCGTGTAACGGAGTACTTCGGAAAATTGACCTGTTTGAAACTCTCTTTGCGCCGGGGAACTGCATGTCGAGCCACTTTTCGAGGCACTAATCTGGCCGCACGGTTGGCCGGCAACTAAAAAATTAATCTTCGACCGGCTGGCTCGCGGTCGGATTGAATTTTTCTTTGAACTCAGGAAAGTTGAGTAATATCCAGGATTTTATTCCAAGCTTTGACAGTTCTCTCGGATTAATCAGGATATAAAGAAGAATGAATTTCTATCGGGACCGTCGTTTTGTTCTTTAAGCTCTTCGGCTGCTGCGAGCAAAGCATACGGATTTCAGTGATAAACATGGAATTCGATTCCGGCGTATAAAGCCTGTATTACAAACTGAATAGCTTATTTACTTAAAACCGCGAGACTCGAAGGACAATGAAAGAGAATAAATGAAGAACACGTATAATAAGTGTATAATATTGCTGTTGCATAGAAGATTAACTTCTCTGTACACGAGGATACCAAATTTTCACTGATATTCGTTAATAATATGAAAAATATAAATAGTACACGTCGTTTCATATAATTAATCCATATAATTAACCCTTTTTCGATATAACAAAACTATGAAACTATGAAGTTAAAGTTTGCATTGCTACGTGAAATATTTAAATAAAACACCTCTGTTGCTTAATTTATCTATGAATTGTCGTTAAATTAGTTTCAAACAATATGACCTATATCTCGTCAGAAAATGTTGAATATTTCCATTGAGACACTTTCGAGTGCAAAGGGTTAAATGAACAACCTACTTATTCAATAGAATATGAATAATAGAAGGAACACAAAAGAACAAATGTTTAATTGTTCTTGTGCAAAGATTTGCTGAACCTCCCAGGGCTTTTTAATAACAACAGGAGTATCAACATTTCGCAATGTTAACCCCTTAATTACTGTTGACGCCCGAAGGCGCTTGAAAAATTTAGTTCCGGTGCATTATCGGCGCTCGTGAAATGTTATTGACTGTAATTGCAACAAAGCTTAGATCTCTAAGTGAATTCTAATTCAACAAACACTTTGCATGAAACCTTTTTGCTCGCATTTGTTCTTTTTGTTATCAAAATGTATAAAAATGACCAAAAACTCGAATATAAATTAATATTTTATTAAAAACATCAATACAGTTCCTAAAAAACATATAACCGAAATTTCCTTGCCACGGAACGTGTTAACCCCTTGACATACATCATATCAAAATTATGGTGAAAATTGTAAATTGAATTTCAGACATCCAAGTGTTACTTATTTTCTTTAAATATTACTTTTCTATTATTAAAAGTGCACCTTTGGAATAAACATATACATAGAACAAGCATAAAAATCCTTCGTTATCCTAGTAAATGATAATATAAATGTAAAGCAGTTGTATCGATCACAGTTAAAAAATAAATCATACGGCAAGGGGTTAATAACGAGGATTAAGTTTATCTCGAAATAATGGAGCCTAGCTGTTTTTCCTCCGGAGAAGGATCGCTCCGTTGCATTTCATTACCCGGTTCGCCGGTATCGGTGACTGCCCTGAAACCAGTGCGAATTCACCTCTGGGGAAAGAACTCCGTAATTCGGGTTAATCACGCATTGATTAACTGCCGGCAATCGATCCGCATTAATGCAAATGGAGCCAATTCGCGCGGCTCCGTCGGCTGCGCGCCGACGCCGTCGGAGCGCATACATAAATCAGACTTAACAGCTCCGAATTGCTACGTCTGACATACGGCCTGCCAAACTTGACCCTCACCTTGAAAACATTTACGTGACGGAGCGTGCTGCTGCCTTGTCGACTCGAATGTACAATGCTTTTCGATCGTACAATGACTTCGAATTGAAATTAACTCGTCATCCTATGATTTCTTTGCCAATTGCGCTAGATAAGATACTCTGGGATTCTGGGGCCAACAATAACTAAGAGGTTAACGTTGCGAAATATTGATATTCCTGTTGTTATTAAAAAACCCTGGGAGACTCGGCAAACCTGAAATTTTCGTGGAAATATTCTACTCTTTGCACAAGAGCAATTAACACTAGGTTTACGGAATGCGTCAATTTGACGCAGGTTGAATTTTATAAACATTATTTGGTAAATTTTCCAATCGGTTTTCGTTGATCCAATTACACGAATATGAATCCTGATTGTCTATTTCTACATCTACAATTTCCAAAATCTAAATGAACGAATATCAACTTCCCCAAAAACAATAAAATAAACTGTACAATAAATGCCCGTAAACTTAGGAACAATGGAAGTATTCAGCATTTTCTGACGAGATATAGGTCATATAGTTTGCAACTAATTTAACGATAATTCATAGATAAATTAATTGGAGTATTTGTATTTTTATTTAACCAGTTAACTGCGGAATTTAGTCGGAAAACCTCTCGTTCTCGCGCAATAAAATAAAAAATGTAGCGTGTACTTTTCGAACGCAGGACGAATGCACGTAGAGTATATTTTAATGAATGATCAAAGCGAAACAAACAAGAATTACATGTTTATGTGAAAAAATAAAGAATTCATGAAAGAATTAGTATGTCAAGCTAGTATTAGTATTCTTCAAGAAATAAATCAAAGTAAACTTATTTGAATAAATGTTATTTTTTGATATTTTTTTTGTAATAACACAATATTTGTGATCTGATTAGATAAGTACTCTTACTAATTTTTTTGCATACACACCCAATCACTTCCGCATTTTTGGTAAATATCCACAAAAGTTGTTTAGCTTAAACTAATCCCGAAACATTCATCACGAGTCTCACTCATCATTGTACAGTGAGGGGTTAAACTAAACTATGTATCTTAGTTGTGAGCAGAATTAAATTAAATTAAATATTGTCAGAAGATAGATTGTAATTACCGATTATCTGAGAGTCTCCGTAATTGTTTCTGCTGCGGCATCTCGTTGAATTCAATAAGTTGATAAAAGTTTCAATCGATTTTACGAGCTCGAATGCATAATGCATCGAACTCCGTTCACCGTTATTCGTAAATGGCGTCGAATCGCTGGATATATTATGTTAAAATGGCTCCGGCGGGCAAAGGGTTTATTTATAGACCCTTTAACGCGACGCTCGCAACATGTGATATCTGAGCGTAAGTTTGTTAGTCGAGTTACGCTCGAGCAAAAATAATGAAAAAAGTTATGTTTATTTCTGGCAACGGCACACGGCTAAAAATACATTTCTCGTTAAGCGTATAGAAAGTTTTGAACAAAATTTCGCGTGGCGCACGCGAACTATGCCAATATGGTAATTGCACACTTTTCGAACGGAACCTGCGTGGCCTTTTCTAACCGATTTTCAAAGTTCCCCCGCGACGTGTGCACAGGTTTTTTTCAATTACGATTTCGAATGAACTTCCCTTGAAAACCGATATTGAAAAATTGCTTCCAATTAGTGCGCATTTCGGTTCGATAAACCGATCGCGCACTCCAAAATATTACAATTCCTCGATATTTAAAAACCGAACACCAATTTCCCGTGGTATTGAATTTCCATAGGCACAGAAGTACAATTTATACCCTTCGATAACTCAATCGGGTATAGTATTTCAATTAAAAAACCAGACGAGTCAGAACAATCCATTCCTGGTACCTTTCGCAATTATTAACCTTTGCACTCGACAATGTTTTCCGTTAAAAATATTCATTAACGATAGTTTTCGCAACTAACACGATTGATTATCTTCTATAAATTAGGAGACAGAACTATTTTACTTCGATGTTTTATGTGTTGATACATTACACACGTTTTAATATTGAATTGAAAATTTTATAAGTTTGCTGCGTTGGGGGTTAGTTAACCTTTGCACTCGGAAGTTTTTCACTGGAAATATTTGAACATTTTTTGCGAAATGAGAAATCATGCATACATTGAAAAACAAAGCTACTTTATTTCAATATTTCTCAGATCGATGCATTGTACGAGGTATAATATTAAATATCAAATTTTATGGTTTTACTGTATGAAATCAGGTTAAAAAGATACACGCCCAAGAAATTATCCAAGAAACTGACTCATCAACGCAACTGAATTGTAAATCAATATCTGCATAGATCCGCTCCTAGATTATCCATAGATAAACCTGAAAAAGTCAATTGAACTAGCTTTAGCGCTAATGTACATCCTAACAAGAAACCCGGTGAATCATAATAATTCAAAGAGCCCATTACACTCGAATAAAAGGAGGAAACAGCAAACTAAAATCTTAACAACCCAATCACCTAAAGCACACCCCGGCAAACCGGAATGCGAAACAAAAAAAGCTACGCCGGTTTTAATCCAACTTGAACAGAGAACACGAGGAAAAGCTGCAGAACTAATGCGCTAAAGTGGTCATGTAAATTATAATACAAGTCGTGCCCGGCGAGGGAAGTGCGGCTTGGAAGTCTCAAAGGAAACCGAAACTCGCGGACGAAGTGGAGGGCAGAGGGTAGCGAGGGGGCTTATGAAAAACTGTCCGCCGGAAGCCAGTGTCAGTTAATACTGTAAACAAAGCAGGCTCGTCGCGATGCAAATTCCCCGGCTCTTCTCGCGATTACAAAGCCATTAAAGAAACGGGCTGGTCGGGGCATGCAAATGAACGCTTAAATTTTTTCCCTGTCTCGTTTCAGGTACTACCTGGCCACGACAGAGGGCTGGTCCGCGGTGCAGCATCTGTACAGGATATCCGTGCGCGGCCCGGACCGCAGACCGACGTGCCTGAGCTGCGACGCGGGCCGAGAAATGGACAGGAACCGGTGTCTCTACAACACAGCCAAGTTTTCCACCGATCATTCGCATTACGTGCTCACTTGCGCCGGCCCTGGAGTCCCCGAGATCGCTGTTTACGACAGAGTGAGTTCTGCCTGCATTGTTTCCCTCCGACCCCTTGTTCTAACGATTTAATCGTGAATATAATGCTGGATGAGATTTTCATCTAGATGGATATTATAATACGTTGTCACAACACACGGGAGGAATAGTGAAAAAGGGGGTAGAATCTTGTAGGATTCAGAGGGAAAGCAAAGTTGCTTAGTTTTTGTGTATTTTTGTTTTATCGAGTCATAGGATGGCGAGTTCGAGTTGAAGAATGTGCTGGAGGTTTTAATTTGATGATAGCGGAGTGGTTGGGATAATTCTCTTCTAAGTTGATGGGATTTAGAAAAGAAGTCCTCGAGATCGATGTTTACAACAGAGTATGTTCTGCCTACAGTGTTTCCCTCCAACCCCTTGTTCTAACGATTTAGAACAATGTGGTAGAATGAGGTGGAGATTTTAATTTGATGTTGACGGTGGAGTGTTAGCGCAGAGAATAATTTTTTTCTTCTACTTTGATGGGATTTAGAAAAACTTGGGAAAGAGAGAATTTGCTAGTAGAAAGGGGGAAGCATTTGGGCCTCAACCCCTTGCCTTATTGAATTTCGTAGGTTTTGTTAGAACTATTTATCGTTAATAATGAACTAGTAAAATAAAACATTCCATGCTCTTCCTATGTCTAAATTTAATATAAACCATAGCAATTGCTAACAAGAACAATAATGTTTCATTTAAACTTAACACAACTCAATGACATTTTGTTTGTTAAACCATATTAGAAATCGCCTCGAGTCTGACACGACATTGTAAGACAAGGGGTTAATGATTCGCGTTGACGGTTGGAGTGACTCAAGGGATAGTTAGCTTGACATTTGTTGTCTTTAGATATTTATTGTATCGATGCTTTATAACTCAGATCGCAGTGTAGGTAACGCGTTAATTTATCGAACGACAGCACGAAATGTCGTCTAGCAAAGTGGCTAGAGTTTCATTTTACTCTTCGAACTTCCACGAACGTATAAAAGAACTTTGATCTACCCAATAGATCGATCGTCCCTATCTTTTCAAAGAAGAACTTCGGAATTTCGTTTGGAAGGGGAAAGTTCAGCAGGATAGTTAACTTGCTCGTGAAACTAGGAACTACTTTGATTCATGGCAATGTTTTCCTTATCCATCTTCCGACGACGCACGAGAATTCGGTTGATTTTTCAAACGTAACAGTTCGTGGGAGAGCATTCGTTTCTTGCCTAGCGGGTAGATTTCTCTTCTTGTCGGTGGGAGGATACGAGAAGCCCTTCCTCAACCAGTTAGCTGTTTTTGACGAGTATGCTCGTCATAAAGAAATACCAAGGCTTCGTACGATGACGAGTGTACTCCTCCAAAATTGCCGCACACTTTTAGTTTTAAAATCGTGCCTTAAAACGCAGTTTCTTTTAACTGTTTATTTCGACTTCTTCAGGTCATGAAAAATCGTATACAAAATCAACTTACATGTTATCTAGACTACGTCATTTTTGTTCAATGTATTACTGACGAATAAACAAACGCGTACTAATGTTTCTTTTTTTATTAATGAAAGTATGCAGACTATAGCCATCGTTTGTGCCAATGAGTTAAGGGAATATTCATTTTCGAAGCAACCAATTTTATAGCCATTCATCACTTGAACTGAAAATTTTTTGAAAAATTATTTATAGATGTGAATATTCTCACCTGTCAAAATAAGGTACACTTTCCAAAGAGATCGCAACAGCTAACTGATCACAAATTTAATCTCCTTTTCGACAAAAGTCCTTTTGTCTCTTCCTGTTTTTTCGAGGGACGCTTGATCCTTCATTCGCTGCGACTAAGAGGTTAGACGGAAAACTTCGCTTCTTTTGTCATGTAGATGCCCTCCCACGCGGGAAACGAGTTCCATTAAAAACAAAATGTTCTTTTCCACGGGAACTGGGTCCACTTGGAGCTAAGCAGGTTCCTTTTTGTTGCTAAAGAAAGACTTCGGCCTTTTGTGAATCCATTTTCACTTTTTCGCTTCGCTGTGGGAACGCGCTCGTTCCTTCTGAGTTGTTAACTTGTTACACGCGTGAAACACTTTCCGCGGATGAATATTATCAACTGAATTGCACGCTGAAACCTGCGCGTTACACTTTCGTCCGTAAAGAAATTCGAGCTGAAAGAAACCCCTTTCCCTGGACGCTCTTTAATGCGATTCTTTTAGTCTTCGCGATGTCAAAATAATTCCCTTTGAATATTTCACTAATTTCTCTGTTTTGTTATTAAAAAATATTCACCTGTTCCGTGGGCAGTGTTCACAAATGACAATTAACTAAATTACACACTCAAATCTTTGCGATCAATCTTAATGCACGAAGAAACTCAAATTCGTCGGAAGCTTCTCTTTTAAAAATTCTTCAACATTATTCTCTTATTCAAAATACCGAAACGATTCCTTCACATTCCACTCTTATTTTATTACCAAAAATTACTTACCCGCTCACAAATAATTTTCAAGCACAATTCGCAACTAAATCAATCAGTCCTTTACAATATATTTCAATCCATACCGTCAAACTAATCTAAAACTCAAACCCGAAGAATCCTGTTCTAAAAATTCTTCAACATTCCGCCAGAGTTCGCAGTGCCATAATAATTTTCCCTAAACATTACACGCTCGCCCGCGGTATTATTAAAAAACATTCTCCCTTTCGCGAGGGTTCGCAGCCGAGTGGTTCTCAAAACGAGAAATGACTTTCTTCTTCGAAAATACGGCCGACTGCGCCCGCAGAGTTCAGTTATCTCGCGGAGGATATTTTTTCGGGTATTCATGTTGTGTTCATCGTTCCATCCGAGGTACTTCTATCCCTGCTCTATAATTCCATTTGACATATTACATTCCGTCGCGGGACCGTCACCGTAACACTCCGCGCTGCGCCGCACCGCCAAAAGTGCAAACTTCATATATTTCAGCGGCAATATTCCGTCTCCCCCGAGGGGCCGAGACACGAATTCGTTTCGTTTGCACACCTCACGGAAATCTGTTTGCCCTGGTCTCGACGAATTTTAATTCCGGGTCACGTGGCCCGTGTTCAGCCACGGTGTACATTCGGCTATGAAAGTATCGAGCCCGGCCGATAACCGGCAAAGAAATTACGTTCGATCCTGATTAACCGTAGAATATTCCGCTTCTTCCTTTTTTTTATTCCTCGACCATTTATCACCGTGGAACGTGACCTGAAACGTCGAACCGAATTTTCTATGTATTTTTAATATTAATCTTCTGCAGTAACCACTGCAATGAACGGAATTTCCGGATTAATCTTGACTTTCAGCTGAACGTATTCCTCGATCGATAGAAATTTCTCTCTGAACGGTTTAGTAAAATAATTTTAGAATCTGGAACTTTGAATAATTGAACTGTCACGTGAAAATTTTATTATTTACCATGTTTAGACAATTAATGTATTATTGGAAAATGTTGTCGAGCATCACTATATAATTACCAAGCTTTTCGATCTTCTAGTCCTCTAATCGATATTTCAAAGAATAGATTACCAATTAGTACATCAAGTGAATAAAAATTCATATTTCCCCTTGAGATTATTGGAAAACATTGTCCAGCATCACTATACAATTACCAAACTTTTCGATCTTCTACTTCTCTAATCAATGATAATTAAAAGAATAGATTACCAATTAGGACATCTAGTAAATAAGAATTCCTCTTCAAAATGCTGATAAGCTAAATATACCGGTAACACGTGAAATTCATTAAACAGATCTTAAAAAAGTATAAGGTCCACACCGTGAAAGTCCAGTGTTCACGCCACACTCGTGTTGCCGAGGGTTAATTAACTGTTGCCTCGGCCAGACCGACACTATATCGCGCCAAGTAATTTTTTAACGCTCGATAAACCGTCGGCAGTGTTCTTCCGGTCGCGTAAATCGGCGGATAATTCCTCTCGGCGAACAAGAGGAATTCCTTCCCTGTCCCGTGCCGCTTAAATGGCGGACCTTTGCACGTTATTTTTACAAGCGTGCCCCGAATAAATTGCGATAAGCGAGCGGAACGCTTTCAAGAATTCAGACGACCCCGATATTCATCTAATTTTCGCGGGAATCGGTGGCTAATGGCTTCCCGCCGCCGTTACGCCGCGTATCCGCGCCAGAATTACGCTTCGGGGCTTGTTCTAACCGCCCCGCGCCAGAGTAGACTCCGGAGAATTTCGCTGTCGAGGGCGGAATCGATGGCCACGGGAAAGTAAGATGTCGGGAGTTCCTTCTCGAACCTTGTATCCTGGGAATTCGATTCTCGGGGGAACGATTCCCGGCTGTGCGTGTGGCTTAAAGGAAGTCGTTATTCCAGTGGCTTCAGGAGACCGAGCTTTTTTCTCCTTTTTCGGTATCTATGGTATTTGTGTGCCGCAATGAAATTAGTCGCAGTTGAAAGTCTTGTTGAAGCATAGATATTGGAGGTACGGAAGTTCTAATTAAAATTATTAAATAAAATTAATCGATAGATTCGTATGGTGTTAATAACTTTATATTTGAAACTGTTGATATTAGAAAATTGACTGTGAAATTTGATATTTCGAACTTTAAGCAAAGAAATCATCAAATTAAATACTAGAAACTTTCAATATTTAAGAGTGAATTATCGAATTAAATACTTGGAGTTCCGAAACAGACGCAAAATATTGTGATATGTTATAATGAAGATTCCAATTAAAATTATTAAACGTAATTAATCGCCGGATTTATATACTGCCAACAACTTTATATTTGAAACCGATAATATAAAATCAACTGCGAAGTTGGATATTTCAAACGTTAAGCAAAGAAATCATCAAATCAAATACTAGAAACTTTCAATATTTGAGAGTAAATTATCGAATTAAATACTTGGAGTTCCGAAACAGTCGCAGAATATTCCGCAGGTTTGAATTGCTCCGAAGCAGTATTTTCGATTTGAGAGCTCAGTAATAATTCCAAGTTTCGGATTCGAACTCTAACGGAAAGATCGCGCAGGGAAACGATTGCCGAATCATTAACGCTGACACCCAGACACGATCGATAAAATGCGCCGGAGCGCAACACCCGACGTCAAAGTAATAAGTTCGAAGAACGCAGAAAGCCGAAGACTTACCCGGGTGTGGATAAACGCGGCGGACTCGCCAGGAAATCCTATTCCATCGCGGCGGAGTCGTCCGCTACATAAGCAGCGGGACAGACTCGATAAATCGTCGATCTCTTTCGCGTGCGGCCGCGTCCGCGCCACGGTTATTTGTCAGTGTCGCGGAAGCGGCGGCACTCAACCAACCTCACGTTCCGGATCTATGTTTTATGTCGCCGCTTATTGTTAGAAACGTCCGCGGTCGGCGGAAAAGTAACAAATCGACGCGACAGATTTAGACACACGGGAAAATCCGCGGCGAACGGGGGTGGGAAGGGGTTGGAACCGACGCGAGTGCAGGATCCCCCGATATTCGAAGTTCTTGCGGCGTCCTCGGGTTTCGCTCGTTCTTCTTTTCCCGTCTTTTCCATAGCTTCGCCAATTTTTTGGGACACGCTGCGCGGAGGATTTTATTCCGATTCGGGAAAAAAGATTTTGGAAACGTCTTCGTCGAACCGGGGTTGACAATTCTAGTGGTGTTGAGTATCTTTGTGGGAACAGTCTTGTTTAATTCATTGAAATATTTCAGACATTTAAATTTTGATGTGTGGATGTGTCACATAGGGAATTAGGTTAGAATTTAAGCTTTGTTTATAGGTAAAGTAGATAAGAAATTGATACTTTAATTATTGGGGAAGGAAACGTTCGTTTTTGAGCAATTTGGAATTACTGGGCGAGAGTACGAAGAAATATTCTTGCAACAGACTCTCTGTTAGCGGAGAATACGAGCTTCATTGTATTTCTTTGTATCAAGTGTATACGATGTTAACTGGTGGTATTCCAATTAAGCTGTTGCTCTTTTTATTGCGCGAATCCCGTTATCGCATTCACGCGGAAGATCGGCCGGCGGTTGCCGCGGTGAAAACATTCAAGTGAAAACGGGAGTTGTTGCGCTATCCAGCTAGCCGGTGTTCTGGTTTCCAGCTTCTGAAATTCTCTCGCGAATTCCACTTTAATTTCGTGATTTCCTTATTCACCTCGGACCTCTACGGGGATCCTTCGTATAAAATTTCCGGATTTGTTCGGGGATTTCGCGGCAACTCCGCCGAGCCAAACAGTTTTTTTCGACAAACATTTACGCGGGCGTGTTTCAATCGCGGAGCCGAAACTTACCGAGCGAATCTCGGATTTTTCATTATTTTTAACGCATGGCAGGATAGGGTGATTGATAATCGAACCGCACGAATGTTTGTCGCGCGACCGTTTTGTAATCGTTTGACAAATCGTTGCGGACCCGCACGGACAACAATTCGCCGCGACGGGATCCCGTTTATCGTAGACGGGTACACAGAACACGGCGCTGTTATCGGCGGTTCGAATTAAATAAATTTTCCCGCCGCTTAACAAACAAACACGGGTTCGGCTAGGCCGTTTTGTCCGGCGCCGGCCGGCTCTATAATGTATACGCAGTATCTCGCTGCGTGCAACAACGATTCAGCGGCGAATAATATGACTACGTAACTGCGAGTCGCCCGAGTTAAAGTTGAACGCATCGTTTGCCGCGATTTGTACCCTGTGTACTGACGGAATCGCAGATTATTCAATGATTACATCGACATCTCCGTAAACATTGAATTTTAGTTGCAATTGTGGTCCATGTTTTCCGCAACTTTCAATATTATTTTGGTAAATTTCGTTGCGGGACATTTGCATTTTGCACGGTAATGTTGTCTATCGAATGATCTTCATTCAAATTATTATATCACAATGTTCTCCATACTTTCCATTCCAAACAATTGTTCAATCGTGTTTATTTCATCTTTGTATGCAGCAGCTCGTCCACTTCGCTGCGCAGTGGCACTGCGCAAGCAAATGGCGACCACTAGCATTACCCCTAGATCGAATCTTCTCAAGCTTGATGAAATAAATTCATTTCATCCATCCTTTCCTGCACAAATTAATACAATTTCTGTATGATTAACGAAGATAAACGTTTGAACTTAAGGAATCGACAATTTACAGTACGATTCCGTAAAAAAGATCGTTTCGAAACAGCTTAATGGATCGCCGGTGATCAGTAGGGATCCAGCAGCGATTCATCTGCGGGATTAACACCGCGGAGGAAGGATTTAATAAATTCTGGAGAGTCGCGGAGAGAAAGCCGCGGGGTGTCCGCGAATCAGTCGATCTGACAGAAGATTAAACGCGCGGTATAATACATTAAACTGGAGCGGTGTCTCCGCCGCAAGAAAGCGTGCCGCGCGCGTGGCCGACGTTGATGCATGGGCAGCTTTAAAACTTGGCCCATCTGTTCCTGAAATCGCCCGGAGTGTAAAGCCTTCGATTGCGAATCACTAGGGGAAGAGGAAAGAATGTCGTCCTTCTTCGCAACGGCTGCGACGCCGTATCACGAAAGAAATCCGGCATAGTTCAAACTCCAAACAATGCGTTACAAAAGAAAACCCTGGAAATTCGTACGTACCACGAAGATTGGTCATTTAATCCTCCACGTTTCATAAATAGCTTTATCTTCAAATGTAGACATAAGGGTTAGTCGATGACTTTTAAGCTCTTAATCTCAACTTCTTGCTTTAGATTGCGTTAATCTCATGACTAACATTGCAAATACAACACGTTGAATGCCATGGCAGTCACTGGTAACTTCCAATCAAATCGACTTTAGTTCGCTCAATTAAACGATGATTATTCGAAAATATTTCTAAATTATAAATAACGCTACCTAATGCGGTGACGTTCAGTTACATGGACGTGCAATTATAATAATGTAATTCAATCGTATGGTTTAATATTTGATTCCCTCCATTTTGTGTATTTTCCAGGAAATCGTGCGGCATTCAACGTGTTAACAAACACGAATATCATTCAAATCTCTTGGATTTAAATTAGGTATCACTCTTCTGTTATCAGTTCTATTATCAATGAATATTTGAAAAATCCCAAAAGCAAGGGGTCAACGTATCCAGGGCCTCTACAATATTCTGAAGATCCCGAACAGCTGACACGTTCGAAAGGCCTATTCCCGCTAATTTAATCCGACGGACGATACAGCTGTTCAATTTCCTCAAGAATCCCGTTTCCTTGTGCCCCTTGGAGGGTCCAGCATTTAGAATCAGTCAGCCAAGCGTCCCCACTTGAGGATTATTGGCCAAAGAAGGGGGTCGAGTCGCAGCGCAGGGACAAGGCACTCGGCGTTCGCCGTTCTCCCTTTCCTCCGGGAAAGGAAATTATTTCTCCCGTCGAATCTGGTCGGGGGACGGCGCCTGTCCGCGAGGAAAGCCGATTACCAGCTGTAATCGTCCGGCGGCCTGATAAAAGAACCGAACCGAGAAGTCATCGGCTCCTCGCCCCGTCCTCCCGTCATCTTTGTTTTCGTCGATCGCGATAGACGCTCTCCTCCTAGTCGCTTCGTTTCCCTTCGAGCCTTCCTCCAACCTTTTTCTTCCTTTTCCCGCCCGTTTCCCGGGGGATAATCTAATTACGAGCGAGATAACCGAAGCTCTCCCTTAACGAAAACGCGGACGTGCCATTGCTTTTCCATCGAGCGTGCCCGTTTTACGGGCGGCTTCCGTTTCTCGCCGCCGGCTGCTCCCGATGAATTTGAATCGCGCCTTAAGACGCCGATCCCGGGAACGAGTGGTTCTCCCACGGTGTAGTACCACTGTTTATTGAAATTGAGGCGTCTGCCAGGTGGAGAAGAGACTTTGTGCATTCATTCGGATCCTTATTCGACGAAATGGATGCCGATAGCCGATAGGCAGCGATAGGACGCCGCTGCGAGAGTGCTCGGGGAATGATAGATGTTTTATTGAAAGTGAAATTGTGAGCGCCAAGCGATGCTGCTAATTAATTAGATTGATGTTGCGTGATAAGCGGACGGGATAAGGTATTTCGTTAATTATGAAATATTAGGAGGTATTTGTATTTGGAAGATATGGTATGATAATAGGATGAGATGGATGCTTCATTGATTATAAGATATTAATGTGTTCTATCAATTAGAAGATATTGTATTAATATTTTTAGATTGTACGTCAATATAGACTGATCGATATTGTACATTTTTCCATTTAATTTATTTCCTTTAAATATACACCGTTCAGCACCGACGAACATTGTTATATAACACTTTTATTTACTCGTTGGAAAAGTGAATGAAATATCCGCAATACAAGAACTACTATGCAACGGTGAATATTGAGAAAGGTATTTGCATATATTATTCACATCTGAGTGAATTTAAAAATTCAGGGATTTTTAAAATTCTTTGGATAAACAAGTTTATCTATTTAACCATATTTCCCATCTGCATCGGAGAGTGGGGTCTTTTAATTGCATACGGAAATATCGATTAAAAATTCGCTGCGCGCCGTCCTGCCTCCTACGGGAATCCCCCGGCGGCCATTGATCAGTTTCTCATTATGTAAAACAGTAAAGCAAGAGTAAATTGCGAATTGTAAATTACAAGCGTCCCCCGGGCGGCACGGTGAAGCTTTCTAGTATCGATTGGCCACCGGCGACGGCATTTTTCTTTTTCCCTTCATTTAAGCGTGCATCTCGATGGAATGCAACGTGTTCCCGTTTACATTAATATTGAGTGGTCCCTGGCAGTTGGTTTTGATTTATCGTTCATCGATAAATTCACGAAGATGCGGGTTGCTCAGCTTTTTTTGCAACGACTAATGATGTTTGCACCGTTGCATTTATTTTGTTCGTTAACGTGGCGCCTGCAGCCATTAGTAATCGATGCACCAAGTTCGAACTGGTCCAGAAAAAGTCTCAGCGACTCAAAGACTTCCCGTTCTGTTGCCAACTTTCAAGCTTGCAAAAATTCCTGATAGAGTCGTCGGATAATTCTCTGTAGTTACTATTCTTTAGCTCTGCCAAACAAGAAGCGCAATGTAAACATTAATTTGCTAGACTAGAATAACAATACTAAAAATTTTACTACTAGAATTAGTCAATCTAGCTAAAGTTTCTATTCTTTCACTCTGACAAACAAGAAGCAAATGAAAAGATTAATTTATTAAACTAGAATAACAATACTAACAATTTTACTACTAGAATTAATGAATCCTCTCTAGCTAAAGTTTCTATTCTTTAGCTCTGCCAAACAAGAAGCAAATGAAAAGATTAATTTGCTAAACTAGAATAACAATATTAAAAATTTTACTACTAGAATTAATGAATCCTCTCATTCTACTATTAGATTCTCGACTACTTCTAGTAAAATACTCAATGTTACAAGAAAGAAATCAAATGCCTCCACGGATCTCCAACGTTCTCAAAATCATTGCGAACTCACACATTTCTTTTGCTCCGAGAACAACTTAAAATTCATAAAAGAGTACAACGACCAGTTTTGGTGCACTTTTATCAAGAATCCCCCTGAATCTGTAAGACCTTTCTTCCTAAGAAAAGAGAGAGAATCAAAAACTTCGGGTCACTGAGAGAGGGTCCATTGTCGGACGTTTCTCTTCCTGGTCTGGGCACTAATCCAAAATTAAGATTAAATCTCTACGAGCGCAGCTCTATCTACGGCCCGCTCTTTCCAGAACTCGAAGAAGCTGTTTGTGTGGGAGAACAACGAGGCAGTTTCGGAAATCATCGCCGAGAAATCGCAGCCAGTGGTGCGCCGTTACAATGTGCCGGTGCCCGGCGGCTTCAAAGCCCGCGTCCGTCTGCTGATCCCGCCTGACGCCGACCTGTCCGGTGCTACGAAGTACCCGATGCTGATCTTCGTGTGAGTATCACCGGTTTTCGCTGGTTTAATTACCGGTAGACCGGTTTAATTAGGGCTTGGACAATATTGATTAGTTCTACAAGAGGCGAGTGGAAGTTCTAACAAGGAATCGGTCGCTTTACCGTAAGCGAACAGGGTATTACCTTTATTTTCATTGCCATTTTGCAACGAATTGCTTCTAATTCAACAATTAATTAATTGCTGATAGAAATTATTGAGTAGCTACTTTTATTTGATTACGTTTAATCGAGAGAGACTTTTAACTTCGATTAGTGAAACTAGGTTTTCTATTTAATTGAGATTAATGGGATCAGAGTTTTATGTAATTAGGAGCATTGGTACGTTGGATTCATATTTAATTGCAATCAATGGCATTAGATCTTTATTTAGATACTATTAATAGATTCGATTAATTAACAGGAAAAATGAATTATCAATGAGTGAGTTAGTTTAAAATTAAATAAAGTCGTCCCGAAAATCACTATATTCTCTCCAAACATCAACCGCGTAGAAACCCATGAATTCATTTTCGATGGACATTCTGGTTCCATCGGGCGGGCATCGCTGTGTATAATTAAACGCAGGAATAGTAATTACACGCTGATGGGAGCTTTATAAATAATTCATTGTTAACAATTATTCCCGTATTGGCGATATCAAGAAATTAACGAGTTAATTAAATGATACCGGTTGCCCGTCGCGTAACACACTGTCGACGGCGGTTTTTCAGTAATTTCGTAATTACCGTGCGAAATCGATGCACCCGAATAACGATAAGAAATTACCGTTGTTCCGCGGGACGGGTATGCGAATATTCGTCGCTTCCGGCGGGCTGCACACGCGTGACCGTCAGTTTGACGGAAACACGGCGAGTTGACGCGAGAGATACACCGGCGCGATATAATAAGCGCATAAATTTTATACTGCGGCGAGATATCGAGTTGCGCGCGAATATGTTCGCATATGTGCGATATTGTTTTTCTATTATTTATTTCGCGGAGAAGGGAAATAGTAAAATAGGGAATAACAAAGGAGAAGCAAGTGCTCAATCACAGTTGATCCATAAGTAGCTAAAATAGACCTCAAGCTAACCGTTAGCTACCAAAATATTTGCATTCGTTCAAATTTCAGTATTACAATATTTTTGCATATATATTTTATTTTCAAATGTATTTTCGCGAAGAAGGGAAATAGTAAAATAACGAATAACGAAGGAAAAGCAAGTGCGAGTCACAACTGATCCATAGGTAGCTATGATAGACCTAAAGTTAATCGTTACAATATTTCTACATAAATATTTTATTTTCAAAGCTCAAATTCCAGTAAAAGTGTCCAAGTAAACTAGAGATCCGAAGAAGTTTTACTAAATTGTTTAGAGGACGTGACAAAGTATGTAGAAAATATAAAAATTCCAAATATTGTTTAGGGGTAATTTCTTGTTGATTATAACATTCACAATGAATCATGGTTGCGTTCTGGGAATTAGAATTAGAAAATGTTCATACTTGCACATGAACTTATTTATGCCGGTGCCTAATGCATACGGCAAAAATGCCATGTAAATTTATGCGGGAGCGCGGCGAAACTTAAACGATTCCAATGCAAATCAGCGATCGTCTCGTGTCAGGTGCCCCGACAATCGGAAAGGAACCATCGAGGCCCGTGACTCGCAACGTTTCTTATTTTTCGACGTCGTCACCGTCGGCGAATCTACTCCGTGGCGCACAAAGCGTTCCGCTGTTTATCGCAGATTATAAATATTTATACATTCCTTTCGGACGAACGGCGCGATAGAATCGATTCGTCATCTTCGTTTTTCCTCGCTGTTGCCGGTATTTTTCCTTCCCCTTCGGAATTGCACATCATATTTCCACCTCGATTTGCAATTTAATTTTTCGATTGTCCAAATAGCTTCGTCCTTTCCGAACACTCTTCCAAATAGAATGATTCCAGCGCGATTTAATTGACGATCGCGATTCGACGAATGAACGTTGAACAGCTTCGCTGTAAAAATTTCAATTAAAATTCGATGCGCGCCGCGTTAACGATGTTCAATTGAATTGTGCATCCTTGACGGACAGCCTCGCAAATTAACACCATTTTTCAATGCCCTCCGCCTCGATGAACCTACGAACTCTCGTTACAAATGAATTTTCGTTATAAAAGATCTCGCTGCGAGAGTCATGCATTGTAAATTAATGTTAATTAACGCCGACGACCTGTGAGCTCTCGTTGCGTGTCAATTTTCCTGATGTACCGTTCGAAAAAGCACAAATACCGAAAGTCAATTGTAATCGACATTATTATCATTTGAACGTAAATACGGATCCCGTGGACGGATTCGAAATTCCCGCAATAAAGGGCAAAATGGCGACCGATTTGGTTGCGCGCCGGCTATTGTTTCGGCATGCGTTATTTTTCATATGGAAATACCGCGAGCAGGGTCGTATGAATACGCTTTTAATGTCTCCGCGGAGCGGATACGAATTATTCGATAGAGAAGGATAAAGGAAGGAATAAAATGAAGGAAAAGAGATAAAGAAAGGCGGAGATAACGGCGGCGACGGTGGCGCGCGTCAGCCGCAGATATATCATTTATCAGAAAGTTTTTGCGGCGGCCTCTATTCTATTAAAAGGTGTCGCGTAACGTCGGAAATATCGCCGCGAAATTCATTCGCCTCTATGTAAACGAGCGTCGCGGATTTTTATGGAGTCCGCAGTTAAATCCCTTCGAAGAATGAATATTAACGGATCCGATTGGATCGCCATATTCATCGGGGAATCGTTCGGTACCAAAGAAAAAAAGGAAGTTGGAAAGCCGAAGAATAATTCTGCGCAGATTTGCGTGTACACACACGAATGGCCTTGCCGCTTCTCTTTTTCTTCATTATCCCCGTGACTTTCTCGATGAGTGATTGAAAAGGGAGCGAGAGAAATAAAGGAGTCCCATTAAATTCGTCAAACGACGCACAGTGGGATATTTGGTTGATTTGAACCGATTTGTCATATATTCGGCTATGTTAAACAGCAAAAATTTGTTGGTTTACGTAAAACTTTTAAAATGGGCTTTTGACTGCCCGGACCGTGCGAATACTCACACTGTGCGACGGGTCGATCGGTTAAACGAAACTCGATGAACTAATTACGTTCCGAACACGTTTTCATTTAATTTTCATAAATCTCGCGAGTGTAAGTGGCGTTTCAGTGAGTGACGCGTTTAAATCGAGAAATCAATTCTCCCATTTTTCGTATTGGATTGACAACATCAGGTCGTATTTACCGAATTTTGGTTCTTAATTACGTTAAGGGTTATTAGTTTCATTTGCTAATAGCCTCTCGTTTTAGAACAATTTGTCGGATGTTCCTTGCCAAATTTCCATTTCGTTGGCACTTCTTCGTTAAATAGCCATTAGTTCGCGTAGCTGCCGGTTCTAACGTACTTATGTAACTTCCAAAAATAAAACACCTAATTAACATCCTTTCACAACCAACTTCACCAACTTCCAAGCTCAATTAGTTGTAAATAGCTGAAGATAATTTTAGTTATCGATCTATTACATTTCGCATCATTTAAATCTGCAAATTCCTACTGAAAAAGGTATATCCACTCGCAAAGCGTCTCACTTAAGACTGAACACTCATATTTTGTCTATCTTTAAAGATATCTATAAAATAATACTGGAATTAGACTTTCTATATCTCTATACATCTCATTTATCTATATACACATTTTATATATCATATTCATCTACCACTAAACTTCAATACCAAAGCCTAATCAAGTCAACATACTTTCCTTCATTCTTGAATAGATTAATCCTTTGCAATTAGAGATGGCTCTCATTCACTTGATTCGATATAACAAAGTACAAAGATCTCATGTAGAACATTAAGCTTTGTACAATGCATCGGTACGTAAAATATTCAAATAAAACAGGTTCATTAATTCACGTTTTTTCATTAGTTAAATTCAAAGAATGTCCATATTTCATAGGAAAATTTTAAATATTTCCAGTAAAAAGCTTTTCAAGTGCACAGAATTAACCCTTTGCACTCGAGAGGTGACTCTCACTCACCACTTGATTTTATACAGTAAAACTATAAAATTTGATATTTAATATTATATTTCCTATAATGCATTAGGTTGAGAAATATTGAAATAAAATAGCTTTGTTCCTCAATGCACGCGTGATTTCTCGTCGACTTAGTTTCACAAAATATCGATTTTATCTCATCAGAAAATGTAAAAACATTTCTAGTGAAAAACTTCGTAGTGCAAAGGGTTAATAATTTTAATCCTTCCCCACAAAGTGAACAGATTCTACAATCAGTATTTCTCCTTTTTCCAGATACGGTGGTCCAGATTCGTATCAGGTGACGGAAAAGTTCAACGTCGACTGGGGTACATATCTGGTAACGAACAAGAGCATCATTTACGCGACCATCGACGGCAGAGGTTCCGGCCTAATGGACAACGGGATGCTGTTCGCCGGATACAGGAAGCTGGGCACCGTCGAGATCGCCGATCAGATTAACGTTACCAGGTGAGCCACGGTTACAAAGTGAAAGAAACTTCGCCGGTTTGCATATTCCGATACAGTCGCAACTCCATCTCACGGTCCCTCTTCTTTCGTTGGTCTCCAGCGCGGATAGAATTCTAATTTTCCATCGGCTCTTCCGGCGCACAGTCGCGTTATGCAAATTCTGTCCCAATTTGACAGGTTCTCCAGTTCTATAACGTGACCGACGGCGCACGGAGAGTCCGGCGAGGTAATCCTACCAGCTCCGCGAAGTATATTATAAATCCACCGCGGCCGCAGCTCTAACTTTTCTTTTCAGAAACTTTCGTAATCAACGGGAACAATGTTTACCGTTTCGTTTCTTTGACCGAGGCTCCCTGTTGCGTCGTTTGAACAGGGGAACACATATTTTCCACTTTGAATTGAAAAGTTCTATTTACATCTGCTTCGCGTTGCTCTGCGGGCCCTTTATTTCCCGCGAAAGTTAGTGGAACTGTAAGCAGAGGATAGTAGATCTTTGAGAATATACTTTGCGGTAACCGAGCCGTTTTTTTCTGATAGTTGTTACAAGTCCGTTTGTTTCAAACATTGAGATATTTGGGTGCTTGCTTTCGAATCGACTTCAAAGTATTGGCAAGTTTATAAAACCATAAAGTTGTTGAACTTTATTGTGCAATAATAATTAAGAAAATTATTACAATATAAACGATCTTTTAGCAAATGGGCTAATTCCAGTTTCAAAGGAAACCTTTTTTGCGATGACTCTTTACAATTAAACTTCTTTCGATTAATTTATGAGGATATCATAAGCCATTAATTGCGATCATATATACAAAAAAAAAGGATATGTATATCTCACTAAAGCTACCGTCGATTCATTTTCTTCTAAAAACAGACTTATACCACTTCAAATAAAAACTACTCAAACGTTTCTATACGAAAGTCCGCAACACCGTTTCACGCTGGTTCTCTTCCATTGTCGAAAGATTAAAAATTCAAACCAAAAATTGATTGCTTTCTCGGTAAACCTTCGGTTCGATTGCATTTCGTGCACCTTTGGCGCGTGAATGGCGCGGCGTCGCTCGCTCAAAGACAAAAGTAGCTCTTTCATCTAGCGCGAAATTCTGGAACAATATTTCCGGCCATTTATTCATTTACTCGGCGAAATGGAGGAATTACGTCGTGCGCAATTTTCGTTCCGTTATTCAGTCGACAGGCCCGAACAAAAAGAAAGCAAACGAGCTGAGTTTGCCACCGTGCGCACACGTATTGATACCTTTCACGGTGAAATACACCCGCCGTTTCTATTTACATACGTAACGGATGATTAATTCCTAATACGCGGAACGCCGACGTACAATTTCCTCGGTCGGCGGTAATATTTTCGTCCGACGCGTAACGAGCTTCCGACATTTTCGTTTCTGCCGCGGGTGGAAAAAAGAATTGCGACGCAGTTCCGGTCGGTAGTTCGCCGATTAAAATGCAAATAGATCAGAATTTTATAGTTTCATTGTGTTTCCCGAGCGGCGGACGGAGGGGTGGTTCGATTTGATCGCGACACCCGTTCCCTAATTCCTTCCTGCAACCTATTTACATGTAAAATGTGTTCGGGGGCGCAATTTATCGAATGTCGCCAGGTCAGGAGGTGTTTTAAATGCAAAAAGACTCATTGCGCTCTTGTTAGCCTATGCATTTTTAATGGGCGTACGTCAACAAAAGAGCCCGACGTCGCCGACCGATTTATATTTATGCGCCGCCGCGTCCGCGCCGCGGCGCTCTTCGCGATCTGATCCGATATATCCCGGCTGACGTCGGGATAACTCAATTTATGACGTCCCTGCCACCGCTCTTCGCTTCTCTTTCCATGAACGTTTTTCAACTGTCGTAATAATTTATTCGATCGCCGGCGAGTGTAACGAATATTCATTCGAATCATTGGAAACGTGGATCTGGACCGAGATGGTACTGAGAGATTGTTCCTCAAGATGGCGGACGTTGCCGCCATGTTCCTAACCTATGAGCTTACTTATCTTAACTCGATATGTTCGAAACGTATAATTCATAAGGTAAAAAATTCCAGTATTGGAATATAATAAGAAAATTACAAGTCCTCGCGAAATTATCTATCATTCTATCGCTACAATTATATACAATCATTTTCATTCGTTATTCCAGCAGCTCTATTCAAGAGAGAATAAGTAGAAAAAGTATAATATTAAATCATTTGATTGAATTCCATTATTATTGCATGTTCATCTAGCTGAATGTCACCGCATTGGGCAGCATTATTTATAATATATAAATCTTATAAATAATCATAGCTTAACTGAGTAAACTATAGTAATCCCACGGCATTCGACGTGTTACCTTCCGTCTGAATCGACTCGGATTCCCAAAAGTGTCACTGACGAACGAACAGCCCCCTACAAATGAAAACCTACAAGCAAAGTGTGTTCACAGACAAATCCTCCCTTCATCCCCGGTACAAAAGAAACACCGCGGCAACCGAAAAATCCCAGATCGCCTAAGCTTCGCGTCGATTACTTAACCCGTTTCAAGACGTCTGCCGAGTGACACCGGAAGGAAATACGAGTCGACGGGACTTCGGTCCCCTCCCCAGAGGGTTCAGGGACCTGCGAACCTGTCCGGGGCTCGGTCTATAAATTCGGAAAGACGCGAAAGTAATTCCAGCCCCGGGGCTTCTTAGCCGATAACCGTGAACACGGGTCGCGCGGAGAAAAGAACTTTCGTTTGAGGGGTCGCGCATTCGTCCGTCGCGTCGCGTCGACGGGAGCAGGGGTCGGACGTGGCGAGTTTGTTAGCTGGATTAGTGGATTACCGCGTCGTTCGCCCGATAAGTCAGTCGGCCAGGCCGACGGGACGGGGACGGGATGGTGAACGTCGTCGGAAAGGCTCTCCCTATAATTAGATTTGCCGTAAAGTTGCCAGGGAATTTCAAGAAACGCGGATCCGTGCCGCGACTCGGCAACTCCTAGCTTTCGCCGTCGAAACCACCCCCTGAAGAGCTTCATAGTGCCGCGGCGGGGTTCTTTGTTCCGTTGGCCGACAAAAGAGAGGACGGAACAGCCGGTGAGAACATGTGGGCGACGAAGAAAGCGGACATTTGAATTTTCAGGTTTAAAAATCTGGGAAACTGGACTTTCTGCGTCGTTAATTCTACACGCGTCGCGATTCTGCCGAGTCTGGAGGAAATGGTTGTTGCGTTTTTGATAGAGGTTTCGTTGCTGTGCTTATTTCTCCGTCGAGAGAGGTAGATTGTTGAAGGTTTTTGGGGATTTCTGGGTTTCCAGTGGTTTGAGATTGATGATTTTTATGTAAATTTCGGAGGAGGTGTTATGGAGAATTTGATTAACCCTTTGCACTCAGAAGATTCTCGATAGAAATATTTGAACGTTTTCTAATGAGATGAAGATGGTATTTTAATAACTCGAAATCACGCGTACATCGAGGAACAAAGCTATTTTATTTCAATGTTTGTTATATTGATGCGTTGTACAAGGTATAATATTAAATATCAAATTATAAAATTATCAAAAAAATAATATTAAATAAAAATATTAAATATCAAAAACTATAAAGTTTGACTGTATGAAATCAAGTGGTAAGCGAGAGTCACCTCTCGAGTGCAAAGGGTTAAGTATTCTAGTGTTTGAAAATTCGATTTAATAATGAAGGGAGTTTCAGGAAGCTTTTATGAATCTTCGATTCAGATAAGTTTGAAGTTCCGATAGGTTGATTTCTTTATTAGTCTTGCTGTTTATCGAGGTATTTCTTATTATTACATTGCAAATGGAATGATATATATATTATAGAATATATTGCAACATTCATTGTTCACAGAAAAATGCACGTGCACCCTTGACGGAAAATCAGATTTCCGGCCGCGTTTCGCACACGTCGGCCCATTCTTCCGTAAATATAATCCAGACCGTTGATACAATTCCTCAAACGTTCGCCGAAACTCTTCTTCGAGAACAACGTTCGCCTCAGCCTAGTTGCTTCTGTTTGAATGGCCGAAATACCGTGGCATCGTTTTCCTTTCACGGAAATGCTCAGCCTGGGAACACGAAAAAGTACGGCGAGGCGAAATCCGGCAAACACCGGGGAGCGTGCCGAGGACTCTGACCCCGAGTTTCGCTTGGAAATTGTGTTGCGAGTGCTGACGATTGGTTTCCGCCGCGGTATAACTGTAACGCGGCCGATCGCGATTCACGAATATTCCTGCGAGCGTTCCGCGCCGCGTAGGAGGGTACTGGCATCCGCATTCAGAATCGGTGCAAATAAAATTCCTTACGGAAATATTGAGGATTTCAGTGTGAACACCTTGGAACTTGTTGTACAACCAATATTGATGAAAATCAGATAGACAATTGAACTGGTAAACTTACGAATTTCATTCAAATATTTCATTTCAGTTGAGAATCTTATTAACTTGATAAACTCGCTGAATACTCTGTGAATATTAATTCCTTATTATTCTTGGAAAACTTAATCTCAAATTTCCCAGTTTTCGAAACTGCAATACCAAAAACAAGTAAACTCAATTGTTACTCACAGTATATACGATATAATATTCATAACTTTAATATTAACTGATACTTCAACAGTTTTTCATTGAAAATACTCAATACCTTCTAAGTCGCACGTAATTTAGGTAGAAAACTATTTTCAAAGGGTTGACACGTTCAACGCCATGCGATTTCATAGAGCAAAGTACACAAAATGGGAAAAATTCAATGTTAATGATTTAATAGTATAAATATTAATGATTTAATAGTATATCATTCCTTTTGTTCTCATAAGTGACTGAGAGTCACATCATGGTATGATTCGTTATAGAAACATGTGGCACGATTAGGGTTACGGAAGCTTGAATTCTTCGGAAACTAGGGTTAACAAGGTCGGCGCGCGACACGATTGACTATTCGAGGACGGTTCAACAAACTGGCAGCCCCGCGCCGCTCCCTTAATACGGGATATCGCGTTCAGATTCTAACTTTCGTAGCTAAACGACGCATCAGAAACTTCCCCTTGTACACTCTCGAGCGTAGCTTCCCGTCGAGTTTCATCTTGTCGTCGCAGTTGCCGCGAGAAACTCCGGCGGCTTTTCCGCGAAATTTGACCTCGTCTTTCGAGGAGGAACTCTTTGACGCGGGACGCCATGGAAGTGAGCAATTTTTCCCACCCCTGAAGTCCCTATTTATTTCCCGCGATCAAGAACGGTCGAGTGTGTCTTAAGTTCTGAAATCCTCTTTTCCCTTCTAACTCGACGACACTGTCGTATAACTGTACCGGCTTACCCTTTGCCAAGAGAATGTTTGTCCCAACTGTGGCGCATTCCTTAGCCCTGTACCTAACAAGGACGCTGCTGTTTACGTTATCAATCACTCTGCAGTCGGTGCTAAACGGATAGGAGACTTCTAGCGTCAGAACGTTTAACGACTTCGTTTTCGAGGAAATATTCTGAAACGTTTTCAAAGTATTCCATCTAGGTTTGGTAGGTGCAATAATATCAATAATGTCAATAGTTTCAATAGTATCAATAATATCAACAGTTTCAATATCAATAATGTGAACAGTTTCAATAATATCAATAATATCAACAGTTTCAATATCAATAATGTCAACAGTTTTAATATCAATAATATCAACAGTTTCAATATCAATAATTTCAACAGTTTTAATATCAATAATATCAACAGTTTCAATATCAATAATATCAACAGTTTTAATATCAATAATATCAACAGTTTCAATATCAATAATGTAAACAGTTTTAATATCAATTATATTAAAAGACTGTAATTAACCAAACAAAAGATTATCACAGTTTTCGTATCTTCTAGTACCTTAGGGCTTTGTATAATTTATCTTGCTCTGATCTAAGTTTCGAATAGTTTGAAGAGTCTTCGACTGGTGAAAGTTAATCGATATGACACGAACAACACAGGCCTTCCAATTAATCTTCAATGAACTAAAAGTAGATTCATCTTTGTATACAATCATTCAAAGCTGTGTTTTTCCTCAATGAACAATATTTTGACCGCAGTTACCTTCTTATCATAACCCTCGTTGCATGCATCCACCCGCGCCGAAATAATATTGCGCCATTAACAAACAATTGCTTTCCCATCCCTATATCCGACAACACCTCGAGCTCTAATTACGTATGCCCCGCAAACAACCGCCTCTCCGCATCCTCTCCGCCGCGAGTAGACTCGAACTTCGAAATTCCTGTGCCGATACGATTTCGAACGATGCTTATCGTCGTGACAAGCTGGGGATAGCTGCAATTTCTGAATTCACCTCTTGCCTTATGATTCCGTCCTTAACTGCGCTCGATCGAACTACTTTGTCGTCAGTAATTTCTTAAAGGAAGAAAGGAATTTCATGTTCATTCTATTTCTACGTTTACCCTGGAAGTTACCAACCGATCTCAGACAAAGTAAATAGAAATTAGGTTCAGAAAAATTGAACGGCATCTAGATTTCTCGAATTCAGTTCACAACATTCGTCACGTTCGACAGCAAGACACCCATAGAATGCACCTAAAAAGAATCTACAAGAAATCTAGAAAAAATAAACGAAGAAGCAAATAGGGAGCAAAGTATGAATAAATAGAGCGAGTCTTTATCGCGCCGACACTCCGACGACGACCGCTTATCTGTCCTCGAGTTATCGATTCCGCTAGTATCTTCATATAGAATCGCAAGCGAACCGACGCAGTGGCTGTTACCCCATAATCAGTCCGAAACAAGTTCTAAATGGAAGGCAACAGAGTACGAAAATCAATAAATACCTCGTATATTATACACTTTGTTCAAACCTACAACGATGGCATCCGGAAGTAGCAGAAAACCACACACAACAGTCCTACAACAAAGCCACTAAAACAAAACAGCGTTACGATCAGCAGAAAGTACGGTTTAACCTCTTCAAGGATACTGGCGTATGTGTGTATATATATTTGATTTTAGTTTAACACTAAAACTACCGAATAGTTAAATTAACTTTTTGAAATTTCACACTTTAACACTAGATTTACGGAACGAGTCAATGTGACTCATATTGAATGTTATAAGCATTCTTTGGTAAATATTTGGGTCGATTTTCATTAACGCAAATATGTATCCTAATTGTCTACCCTTAAACCTCTAATTTTTAAGATCTGAATGAACGAATAACAATTTTGCTAAGAACAATAGAACAAACTGTACAATAAATGCCAGTAAATCTGGTGTTAATTGATTTACAATTCGATTTGCGTATCGCCGAATCATCTCTTGAATAATTTCTCAGAGAAATATATTTTCTCAATAATTGCAAAAAGAAGACATCAGGCATAATGATTTTCACTCGTCTAGTAGTTTCTGTCAACATTAATTTCCATCAAACGAACACTTTCTAAGAACAATAGAATAAACTGTACAGTAAACGTCAATAAATCTAGTGTTAATTGATTTACAATTCGATTTGCCTCTCGCCGAATCATCTCTTCAATAATTGCGAAAAGAAGACTTTAAACTTAGTCATTTTGACTCGTCTAGTAGTTTCGATGTCAACATTAACCAGTTAACTGTGTTTGGCGAGTATACACGTCATTTTAAAACTCTTATAATTTTCATTATAATTTTCATTTAATATTTATTATAATTTTCTTACTATGTTTTTTAAGAAATAAATAAAGTAAATTTATTTGAATAAATGTTATTTTTTGATATTTTTTTGTAATAATACAATATTTGTGATCTCATTAGATAACTACTCTTATCAATTTTTTTGCATACACACCCAATCACTTCCGCATTTTTGGTAAATATCCACAAAAGTTGTTTAGCATCCAAACGGTTAATGATGCTAACTTTTTCAACGATGGATTATTCATTTTTTGAGACAAACGTGTAATTCTTCTTCGTTTCGCTTTAGTTTTTCGTTAGGATATATTTTAAGTGCATTTGGCCTGCATTTAACGAGTATACACTTCATTACTTGATTTTATTGAGACAATGAAAGATTTTTCAAACCAAATTCCACACTTAACTGGTTAAGGAACCTTATTTCCTATAATAAATCCAACTTTCTGAGAAAGCAAACGTTTGGCACTATGAGTTGGATAATGTCTAATGTGAAATATGAAAAAATCCTAATCCTATTTTCCGAATGATATTCTTCGGAAATTAAGATTCTTATACAAACCTCTATTTTAATGCTAAGAGAACGAAAGATCGGATCGACGAGAGACGGAGCGCGCAGTCAGCGACAAAACTCGATAACTTAAGAAGTATGAGTGATACGAACAAATACTTCAGACAAAAGTTGCAAAGTATAGAGCTAAGGTGATTATATCTTGTTTACATTATGTGGATATTACGAAGTTTCTCCAATAACAACGAATATTCTGCGTTTCGATGTCTACATTATACAAATAGAGAAACACAATTGATATGCGCGAAATCTTGATTGTTCAAATGAAAATCATTTTGCATAGCAATAACTACTTAGCAACGCAATGCTAACCTTTAATTCTCGTTATCTGAATAGTCGAATTTCGAAGTCTTGTCCACAGTGCGGCCAAACGCGTTTTCTGGTCAAAACATCAAACAGTTTTCTTCTCAAATCTTTCTAACTAGTATCACGCGATACTTGTGACATTGAACAAAATAAACTACGATCAACCAGAAAGGAAGATCATCTTTGTTCTCAAAAGGAACTCGTCTCCGAAGAGGTGAAAAATTTCTACGCCAATGTAGATAGTGCACCGACGGGGCCGCGTTTCCACCGATAACTTTCTTGCCCCCGGCCCCTGCTCGTTCCCCGCAGCCCCCCATTGGTAGCCAGGCGTCGACGGTGTCGTGTGGCTGCGCGGCCACCCCCGTGTATCCACGTTGCAATGTTTTGCTGGCGCGTCGCACCGCGTCCGGCCTGTAAAAAGCGAGTCGTGAAATTGGAAGCCGGCCAAGCGATTGCGGAATCGGCCAGCTCTCTTTAACCTTTGCCCTATTGCGCGCGGCGTTGTCCGCCCTGCGTCCCTGTCACCGTTTCTCACCCGCGTTTCAGACGCCCCGACCCATCCCCTATCCCGATTTTTCACCGCGCTTCTTTTCACCCTTTTTCCCTTACTCGGTTCTCCAGCCCCTCGCCCTACTGTTCCTCTCGCCACCCTCTTTTTCTGTTCTCCCCCTGCCCCGTCCCCCAATTTCACTTTTTCTCTTTGTCCCTCCGTGTATCTGGTACTCTGTCCGACCTTCTTTCTTCCTCGCCGCTTCCCTCGGTTACACCAGGCTTCTGTCTTTGTCTCTGTTTTTACAGCCCTCTTCCTTAGACTCTTTTTCTCTGCGCTTCTCTATTTTCTTCGCAATTCTCTTTCTGGTTTTCAAGCATTCTGTGTCTTTCTATACTTCTAGATCTAACTTCTCTTGTTCCTCTATCACTTTCCCTAATTTTTTCTATTCTTCGATCTTTCTCTCTTTATCTGTCTTTGTTCTCTTCATCCCTCTACATCTTTCTTTCCTCTCACTCTTCAATCCTCCTCTCCTATCCTCTCATCGCTCTCCTCCCACCTCATATTTTCTCTTTTCCTTTCCCACACACCGTCCTCCCATTTCTCTCTCGATAGCCCTGTCTCTCGTTCTCATTTTCCCATTTTCTCTTCGTCCTCCCTTCTCTCGGCGTGCGCGCAAAAAGTGTGCTCTCCAGCATCGTTTTTCCTCTCGTTCCGCCCGCCGCCATTTCTATTTGCTATCAATCTCCCCGATCTACCGATGGGAACGATGTCCCCTCTGAGTGGCATCGATGGTCCTCTGAGAAGCTTTTCGGATTCATAAACGGAAGAGAGCGAGAGAGAGAAAGGCGCACAAAGCGTTCGCGTACGACTTCCGTCTGATATTTGGAGAACCGAAGCTCTAGAGTGGCTTGATTGAGTCGTTCAAAGAGTACACGCCGGCCTACCGGGTGTAACAGGGTAATTCAATTACTACGGGCTTTCTTTGTGCCACGGAACCGTGTTACACGGAGCGTCGCGGTTGATATGACGTCTGAAGTGTCTTCCCGTGTTTCGAGATCGGTGTTTTCTTCCTTCCTTTTGCGGCTTCGCGAGTGCTCGATATTATCGAGTACGTATAACACTAAGAAATCATGAGGACCTTTTCACTATTGAAATTCTTGCCAGTTACATTTAAAATTTTGTACATTTTATTGGATTGTACAACTATGGAACATCGTGAAGATGTAAATAATCACTTATTATTTGCATTACGGAGGTTAATATTATAACTACCGAGTATCTCTGTATAACGACGAGTTTTATTTATCTTATCATCGAAGTTATTTAATATAAAAACGATCCTTATATCAGTTTCTTTTATTTAATTCATGGAAATTACATATTCCCGAGTTTCTATTCTTTTAATCTCCTAAGATCCTATTCTTTTAAAGGAATTTATCAATTCTTTTCACTAATTCTTAGTATAAACACTTCAACAATCCCGACGATCAAGCCTCGTTACGAAGGAAACTACGATTTTGCTAAATATTCCATTTGCCAAATTGTTCGGAGATTTCCGGGCGCCCCGAAAATACAGTTCCCCGAGCCAGCCGATATTTCAGTAGCTTTTTATTCATTCAACGGTAGAATATTCCGGTTTCGATGGGATTTGAAAAATCGCTGCTTATTTCTCGAGAATCCTTCGCCTCGGATCAGCCGAATATCCTTCTCCCCTTCGCTCCGTCGCCGTCACTCCTTCCCCTCAATCGCCAGTGGCTTTCCACGCCGATCCCCGTCGTTCAGCCTCTTTTTTTGCGGTTCTTTGTTCCATCATCAGGCCGCCGATGTTGCCGTTCCGCCCACGCGATCGCTTTATCGTTGAATAACCGGTCCCGGTGACCGACAGATAAATTCTCTTTTTGTTTTTTCTTTTTTTTTTTGGTTCTCCTTTCGTTTTTTCCGGTACGGCTAGGGCGGCTCGCGTTCCATTTAGGGGCGAGATGGCCCTACAGGGATGAATATAACAGTGTCACCGAGCCGTGATCGATTTAACCTGCTCCACGGCCGCAAACGATCACTCCCGTTTCGCGCGAGAATCGCGCACGCAATTTTTCTTGTTGCCGGTTGTTTCGGAAACGCGACGAAACGCGCGATTAAAAAGAAAGAAAAATAGGGAAAATAGAAAAACCGTTCTAGCTCGACGCAGGAATGATCACAGTCGGAGAACGACGTAGCAGGGTTTAACCCCTTGTCTTATTGAATTTCGTTGGTGCATTCGTTAGAACTATTTATTGTTAATGATGCACTGGTCGAGAAAACATTCTCTTTCTATAGATTTAATATAAACCATACAAACTGCTGACAAGAACAATAATGTTTCATTTAAATTGAACTCAACGACGTTTATGTTTGTTAAACCTTATTAACCCTTTTACGATACGGGTATAGCATTTCAATTAAAAAACCAGACGAGTCAGAACAATCTATTCCTGGTACCTTTCGCAATTATTAACCTTTGCACTCGACAATGTTTTCCATTAAAAATATTCATTACTTTCTGACTAAATATTAACGATATTTTTCGAAACTAACGCAATTGTTTATCTTCTGTAAATTAAGAGGCAGAACTATTTTACTTCGATGTTTTATGTGTTGACACATTACACAAGGTTTAATATTGAATTGAAAATTTTATAAGTTTGCTGCATTGGGAGTTAACCTTTGCACTCGGAAGTTTTTCATTGGAAATATTTGAACATTTTCTGATGAGACAAAGACGATATTTTGTAACTATCTCGACGAGAAATCATATGCATTAAAAAACAAAGCTATTTTATTTCGATATTTCTCAAATTGATGCATTGTACGAGGTGTAATATTAAATATCAAATGTTAGAGCTTTACTGTATGAAATCAAGTGGAGAGTCACCTCTCGAGTGCAAAGGGTTAAAAATCTTCGCCTCGTGTCTGACCTTCTCGCGAAGGTCACCTTCGTATCTAACAAAATGGTATAAATCCAAACAGATTACACACGGCATTGTGTTGCGTATAAAAAAGTACTACTTTCCCTCTTCCGTAGAATCAAATTAACATTAAAAACGAAACGATCGCGTTACAATCTTTGTAAAAGTAGAAAAGTGTAATTCAGTTTCTGAAACGAAAGAAACGGGATGGCATTTGTCGATCGGGTTTTTGGTAGCACTCAAATGGTTAACACTCAGCCAACCGAATGGGGAGATCACTTTTCACTTAGCAACGTTTATTCTGGTTATCTTTTCTTTTGCTATTTCGTAAGTCTTGAAGTGGGATTATTTGCAATTCATCAGATACGGTTCTCCTTTTTACAAAACACAGTTTCGAACCGAATTAATTGAATGAGTCCAATTGAAAGTAATGGAGGAGGTTGTAGTTGTAGTTCTTTTTAGGCGGTCGCCTAAGTGTTAACATTCTCGAATCCAATTTTTTGTAATGCTCCTTCGATTTGCCCGTTAAATGTTTCCAAATAATTCGCAAGATTCTCCGTTTAACTGCATCCGAGTAAAATAACTTCCCAACGAGCCCCAATACGAGACACCGAGAATACTTCAATTCGAGGGTTAAACAAAGGGTTGAACAGTGGCCGGGCAACGAGGCACTAATCAGACCCGACAGCATTCCTCCACCTAGCCAACTTGTTACCTCCGCGCTGTACTTAGTGTTTACTCGGAGCAAAGCAGCGGAGTACAACAAAGTGACAGAACGAGGAGGGCTGGGCAAAAAAGTGAACAATACGGGCGGCGGAGAGAGCGCGTACCGTAAGGAGTGAAACGAAGTGGAGAGCGGAGAACCGAAAAAAGAGGAGAGGGTAACTACCAGCTAATGAGCGGAGATGCTTCTCCATCTACCGGAATGCAAAAAGAGGACGCAAGAAGGAACAAGCGTAAACCGCCGCAAAGTGGGTATGAAAAATGAAAACGAGACGCGAAGGATGATGAGAGGAGAAAGTGATTCTCAGGACGGTTACAGAGTAGCTCGGCGAACGATCGATTGAAGAAGAAAGGCCGTTACGCGTCCTAAAGAGTGTTCAAAGGTAGAAACCGAACGAAATATCAGTCACTCGTTGGTTAAACCAGTAAACGAAGAGTAGAGAAAAATAATGAGACAGGATATATTGATTTGGAACATTTCTTTTTAAACGGAACGTCAAGTAAACGCTACGTAGTCCATTTTACTTCGTTGTTAGAAAATCTTAAGCGTTTTCCTGTAGAGTTTTTCTTTTTGTAACAAAGAAAAGCAATTAATTATTTGGCGTTACAATGTTTACTATTATCAACTTAGTTATGGTATTACATTTTCATTTCACATTGGGTATCTTGTATGTTACGATTGCTTTCTAGTCCTGCAGTTTATTTATTTTTTTATTATTTATTTATTATTTTTCTATTCTCCTGCATGGCCAAAATAATTCTTGCTACTTCATAGTAATAATAAATTAAAATTTTAAAAAATAAACCCAATAGTAAAGCAATTTATTTTAAATATCATTCGTGTGTGGAATATGAAATTGCAAACGAATAGTTTAATTATTTAAATAACTGGGGCTCTGCGCGTACCTTTTTTCTAGTTAACACTAGAACTACCAAATGGGTCAAAATGACACATTTCTGCATTTCTCTTCTGCAATTATTGAAAAGACACGGATGCTACTTAGGGAAATGAATAATTATAAATCGATTGAAATCTTAACAGACACAATGTTGGAGTATCTACAGAAAAATTAGATAACCTAATTGAACTACTCGGTAATTCTAATGTTAATGATTTAATCTACATTGTAGCTTCATCTGCAAAATGCTTTGAATACTTTGGAAGTCCTTATACTAAGTCGATCAAAGAAGTCGATCTAAATTATAAATCGATTGAAATCTGAACAGGCACAATTCTGGGGTTTCTACAGAAAAATTATAAAATCTAATTGCACTACTCGGTAATCCTAATGTTAATGATTCAATCTATAATGGAGCTTCATCTGCAAAATGCTTTGAATACTTTGGAAAGTCCTTGTGCAAAGTCGATCAAAGAAGCCGATCAATCATTAACGATTACACGTTTGAAAACTCAAAGAAGCAGAGATCTACCGATTTGGCTAATGAACTATTCAAACTATTCGGAATGCAAGTTGAAAGATCACTTGAACCGTAGAGCGAGGAATTAAGAGCGACGAGTAGTTATCGGTACAGTATTACCGTTGGCTCGGAATCCTCGGTACACCGGAGGCATGAACCGCCTCTTTCCCTTTGATCCGAGCCGACAACGCGGCGTCGGAGTTAATTAAACAGGCAGGCCGCAAAGCGCCGCCGAAAACAGTCGGGGGCCAGCCCGTTGCTGGACTCGATTATTTCTGATACAACCCTTGGCCCCGAAGGGAAGAAAAATGCAATTAAGCTGGATAAAGCTGTGCGACTGGGATTTTTCGCGTTGCACGAGTTTGACGGAACGAGGATTCATGGCGCAGGCCCATGGGGACGAATCGAAGCTTCTCCCGTGTCCCTCGGACGGTTCGCGAGATGAAGTGGACCCGTTCGTCAATGAAAACGGGGATTCGAGTATTATCGAGTGGCGACGATTTCAATTTGTTTTTGTCGCGTTGCTGACGGTTCGCAGTTTTCAGATGTTAATTAAATCGGAAGGAAATCAACTCTTCGCGGTCGACAAGCGACTGTAAGATAATTTTAGCGAAGAGAAAATCGCAGTCGTCTGCGTTTCGTCGATCGGTGGCTTCTTAACCCTTTAAATCTTGAACTCTGACAGTTAGAGGTTTTTCTCATATTAGTAAAAATATCAAGAAACAAAATTTATCTTTATATGTACGTAATATAACGTTTGCAATCTTAATAGCTTCTAGAATTTTCCATTATATAATTATAACACAAAGTAACAGTAAAAACAATGTAATAATAACTACAACACAAGCTCTATCAACATTACATTAAGTATTAACCATCGCCCATAAACTATAAACTCAATAAAAGCAAATATTATCAACGGTATCGTTGCATACATATCTCTAGCTTCCTTTCTCTCAGAAAGAAACACATCAGCGTCGGATAGTCTTTTATAAACACTCCTGAAAGTTACTATCAACCATTTCTTTTTCACACAAAGCTCACACCTGCCTCGCATAATGATAAAACAACGAACAAAACGCAAGAGGAACATGTCCTTTAAATTCGTTATAATAAAACAGCTCCTTACTCTCTGCTCCATTGAAGTCTTCAGGGAATTCCCTAACTTACTTGTACAGTGGATTTCATACGATGCAATATTTCCTCAGCGTTTTTTCTTTATTACTTATACAGATCTCTTATCCCAGGTCCATTAGGCCTTCGATGGACGAACAAACGAACTGGTCATGTTGAAAAAATATTCTAAAGAAAACTCTACCAACCAGTTCGTTATTCCTTAACAGGTGGTAGGAGTGTTGGTCCAAACAATTCGAGAGTAGAAATGCTTCCTTAACACTAGAACTACCAAACACTTAAACTGTCTTTTGAAAATGTCTTTATAAAAGCTGTATGCGTGAATTTATTAATCCCTTGTTCTATAACAGCAAGCGAGACTTGTGAAGATTTTCAACATGATTCAACAAATATGTATATTACTCAGTTCATTCGAGTTCAAAGTAAATATTATTCCTCTGTAATCAACTATTATACCTAAAAGGAGATATAGATATAACATATGCTTAGAATTTTCCTCTTTTTCCAATAAGTTATTAATGACAAAGTAGCCGTATCGATCACGGTTGAGAAAGAAATCATAAGCCAAGGGGTTAACACAGTGTACGTCAGCTAAATTTCAGCAGAAACGCGAGCGTCAATGATTATATTGATACATTTTTCACACTAAATTTACGGAAGTCAATTTGACTCGTATTGAATTTTATGAGGATTATTTGGTACATGTTTGGGTCGATTTTTATTAAAGTTATGCAAATATGTATTCTAATTGAACAGATCTAAATTAACGGATAACAATTTTTCTAAGAACAATAGAACAAACTGTACACTGTAAATCTAGTGTTGAGCATCAATCAAACTGACATTTGTAACTTACGAGAAAGAATAAGGAATTTTGTAATTTTACTTTGAATTTGTGTTATAGATATCTAAAATGTCACATTAATGTGGCTAGCAATTAAACGATAGACTAAAAATGTCCGGTGCGTAATTAACACTAAAACTACCGGGTAAAAATGATTTCTAATTCTTTGATTTTGCAATTATTAAAAATATAATAGACGTTCCTCTGTAAAATGTTTGTCGAATTATCAATTAACCCTTTCTGGAGGAAGATTCTTTGAAATCTTTCTGGGAACAATAGAGCAAAGTATCGGATAAACGTCCGTGAATTTAGCGTTGATTATGTTTCTCTTTATTTCTGTTACGGTCTTCATTGAGGAGATTAATTATTGTAATCCCGTGAATTACTGGAAGTCCGAGTTTGGTATACTAATGGAAAGTGATTGTCAAGTGGATCGATTATTTGAAACAAGCGGTACTTCAACAATAAATGCGGGAAGTGTGAAGTTCAACCTGTTGATACGATTAAAGAGGAATGAAACCGACATCAGTGGTCGGCTACATCTCCCAAACGATATTCCATCCTTTCATTTGCCCATCCACTCGTTTCGTTCCTTTGTTTACCCGATTGTCGAATTCGACTCTGTCGAAACAGTGGTTTCAGTGAAACAAATCGTTCTTGTCAAACTACAATTAACTGTAATCCTCACTGGCGTCTCTCAAAAATTCGAATCATTATTTCTACACCCAACACCATGAATTTCTCTATTACCAACAAACTAAACTCTTAGAAATAAACAAACTCTACTCCAACGCAAACCAAGAACGTAACGAATCAATAATTAAAACACCAACACCTTCCCAGTCGTTCATTAATTGTTAAAACAAAGATTCAAACGTGACAAATCGTTCGATCAGTACTCGCGTTAGCTTCTTCCCTATAATGTCCATGCTCGCCCCGATCGATCCCGGGTAAGCTATAAAGCTTCAATCGAGATTTCCGGTGTCGATCGCGCGCAACTGATCCGTTAAAAGCTGCAATCGAAGACAATGCACCGGCAGCAGTAGGGAAAGAATGGGCGAGTGGATCGGTGGGATAGGGAAAAATGAAATTCTATCTGAAAATCGATGCCCGGTTGCTACGGGGAATAGAATTCAGCGGTAGGGGCCGATTTACGAGCTTAAATAAATTTCGCGAAAAAAGGATCGAGAGGCCGGCCCGTTACTATTTCTATGGGCGACCGTGCGCGGCCGCCGCCACGGCCCTCCCCTCGGCGCCATTATTATTGAGCACGCGAGATACGGGAGACAATAGCCGAGGAAAGATTGGAACGGAAGGAGCTGCGGACCGAACGGTCCCTCGCCCCGTTCCGATCGGAAATCACGTATCGTCTCGGATCGAAGAAATCGAATGCACCGTGAGAACACTGTTTGGAGAAGCTCCCCGCTGATGGGACCGCCCATTGTCGATCTTTTCAGCTGGAATTGACCGTTACATTGGCCACGCTCTGCAGTCCGGCCACGTCCTTCCGTAGATTCCTTCTGTTTTTTTTACCGATCGCGTCTGGATTGATCTTTACTGTACAATTGCGAGGCTTCGATCTTTCGTTTGCCGACGAGCGGAGCGCTCGGATTTCCGTTTGTCCCGGCACCGTTTATTTGGCTGCGACACAGCCGTCGGTGCGACGAGATTTATGGTATGCACAATTATGCTCGCTCGTGTCTAACATAATATAAGGAAATTTTGGAAGCGTTTTATCGATTGCTACATTTTACCATCTTGTGTCGTAACTGACCAGCAGTTGACAAATAGAAAACGGCAGCTCAACCACTTGACCCTTGCAGGTCAAAAGGGACGACGTACCATCTACCTCCACCACAAGTAATATTGAATCCTAGAATCATCGAAGTTTAGAACTGTTGATATTTAGAGTTGCTGAACTATAACTATTGATATCCAGAACTGTTGAGATTTAACCCTTTGCACTCGAGGGCGACTCTCAGTCGTTTGATTGAACGCAGCAGAATGCTAAAATTTTAATAGTATTTTAATAGTTTAATAGTTCATGCAAAATGTTCCTTCATGTAAGTTGCAAATAATATTAACTTATCAGAAAATAATGAATGTTTAATGAAAAATATTGTCGAGCGCAAAGGATTAACCCTTAACACTCCAGGTTGTTTTGTAATCAATCAGCAACTGCAACTAATTTTTATAGTATTCCTAACGAAAATTAGAAATGCTATAACCTTTCTTCGGTCTTTTATTTTCCTTCTTAGTACAAAATTTGGATATGTGGAAAATCTGATAATTTCAGGCTAGTTTCTTTAAGATTCATTAAAACATTTAACCTTTGCACTCGAGAATATTTTTCTCAACAAATGTTCATCATTTTCTTATGAGGTATCAATAAATTGACAGAATTAATTTATTTCGATACATTATATCAAATTTGATATTGAATTCTAAATTTCATCATTTTGTTCGGTCAAATCAATTGATTGAAAGGCGCCGCTCGAGTGCAAAGGGTTAACCCTTTCGAAAGTAACCCTTATTAAAATAGAACAAATAAAACCTAATTAACCCTTTCGGAAGTATTTCGTTAGGAATACTTAACATTTTCTAACTAAACAAAGAAGATATTTTTTGAAATGAACTGAACGAGAAATCACAAGTAAATTGTGAAACAAAGAAATTTTTACCCCAATATTTCACACGCCAATGCATTATACACAGTTCAATATTAAATATTAAGTTTTATAATTTCACTGCATCAAATCAAGTGGTGACTGAGAATCACCTCTCGAGTGCAAAGGGTTAATATTATAACTGGTGCAATATTGGAGCCCACAGAGTTCAAAGGGTCAAAACTCCCAGAGCGTAGTTTCGATCCAAAAACAGAATTACTTCGAGCTACGAGAGGACCTAAATAAAGCCAATAAAAAGAATCTTAAAGCACGATCAATCCGACATTAAACTCCCGAATTCCCGATAACCGCGGAAGAATAATCCCGCCCGAACGATCGATGCCAGAAACGAACGATCCGTAGAATATTTGTAATCTCTTTAGCCGTGTCTTCGCCGTCGACGACGGCGTAAAAATTGACCGCGTGTTTTACAAGTTCCCCGGCGGCGGGGGGAAGCACATCCGATTCGTGTCGCCCGGTATAATTCAGAGCGGAGGCACTCGTCGTCGCGTTCCCCGTTGAAATTCATCTTCATCGTACGATCCGGTTCAACATAAGAAACTCGGACCACGGGATGCATAATGCATCCGACGGACGAGCACTTAGGACGGCGAACGACATTTATTTTAGTGGCCGATCCTTTAAGAACGATTTTTATGATCTGCTCCCCGAAGAGGATCGCGCGACAGCCGTGGCCTTTCAAATTTAAGAGATCCTCCTCCACCTGTAACCTGGTTAGCTGATCCCCGCGTTTACGGATCCGACTTAATAGCCATTTAGACGTTTCCCTCCCTCCTTTTCTTCTCCCGTCTCGTATTCCTTTCTTATTCTCGCTGTTCCTGTGTTCTCCTTGGTCTACAAGGTGTTTCGGAAATCGTGGCACACCTGAGACAGAATTAGCTTCTTGCACTGGAGTTGCTCTCTTAACACATTGCGTACCTGTCTTTTGACACCACGGTAGAAATAGTGTATTAACCCTTTGCACTCCGAAGTTTTTCACTAGAAATATTTCAACATTTTCTGATGAGATGAAGACGATAGTTTGTAAAACCAACTCGACGAGAAATTCACGTGAATTGACGGACAAAGCTATTTTACGTGAATATTTCTCAGATTGATGCATTGTATGAAGTATAATATTAAATATCAAACTTTATAGCATCATTGTAGGAAATCAAGTGATGACTGAGTCTCCTCCCGAGTGCAAAGGGTTAAAATTTTACTACTGAAAATTTGAAAGAAATACAACAAAATTGCCCATTCTACTTGAAGTAGAAATTTCATTTGAAGAGAATAAATTGATAGCAGAATAGTTGTTTGCTTTAATCCATGGATACTGAACAACATTGATTGTTGTTAAATTAACCTCACTCGTCATTGTACGGGTTAACACTATTTCTACCGAAGTTTGAAGTTTTAACTTAAAATTATCTTCTCAGTTTAATAATTTGTCGTCAATCGACTTTTGGACATTTCCTATAATTAATTTTGTAATCGTCACTGAAAAAGTAAAGAAATCAATTCAAAATATACAACTAAACTCGAGGAACAATTTTAAGGTAAAATTTCAGGTGCCATTCGACACCTCCGGTACTAACACATTGCGTACCGGTACAGAAATACTGTTAACACATTGCGTACCTTCGGCTAATTATCAGAAAATTAAATTCTGCGGATTTTCAGTGAGATCCACTTATATTACAATCTATAAAAAAGCTCGGGTATCATATTGTTATCTAATATATTTTAAATGGACAATTAGTTCCAATCAAATTTAATATTTCCTTAACCAGTTAATTGTGTTTGACGAGTATACTCGTCATGACACAAAATCCTGCATCTTCTCCATGACGAGTATACTCGTCATGACACAAAATCCTGCAACTTCTTCACGACGAGTATACTCGTCATGACACAAAATCCTGCAACTTCTCCATGACAAGTATACTCGTCAAACACAGTTAACTGGTTAAATGCTGTGGTAATTATCAAAGTTATATAGCTAAGAGTCTTTATAGAAAAACGAGATTTCTCGTTACCAGTGCGCAACGTGTTAACACACTATCGACGGGTCGGGTATTAATACCTTTTATGCAGAACGTACGCTAAGTGTTAGTAAAACACTTACCAATGCTTGTTTTTTTTTCATTGTCACTAATTTTTGGGCAGTCTTAATTTTTTAATGTTGTGTTCGTGCAGTGCATAAAAAGAAAAGTTTAATTTCTTATATGTGTAAGTTTTGTCAGGTTCCCCTTCATAGGGGTGAGTGTTTTCAAAAATACCATACATTAAAAAAATATTAGAGTCAATAAAATTACTACATAAGAAACTGAATAATAAAATATTCCTAAACATTATTACGCTTTTCTCTTACTACATGAACTTTTAAAACTTTCAAAAATTAACAATTATCGTTCGGTCCATGTTATGCATTAAATGAAGCAATAAAAAACTAAATTAAAAATTGAATTTTTTTTTTAAATTTCATCTACATCTTCGAAATACTATGTGATACCTATTTTCCAAATTTCATTGAAATCCTACTATTAGATGTGAAGATATTACATGTTTTCTAAAAAGTGTACTTTTTTCATACTTCACTAATTTTCGCCCACTATACGTGTGAGTCGAGTTCATGATGTTACCCTCCGATAGTGTGTTGAGAGACACCCTGTATATCTGCGGCCACCGCGTTACACAGCCAGCCGTCGTGCTCTCCGCGGACGCTATGAACATATAAATGCGGCATTCAGTGAAAACAAGTTCCGGGAGCCGTGGGGATGTATCGTGACTGTCTTTCAAACACTTGATATTATGTGAACGGGTACACAATGGGTACGCGTGTTGCATTGAACGGAAAGTTTCTTTCGTGTCTCGCAGACGAGAGCTCGGGGGACAAGCTTCCATCCCCCCCGTACGGGGAGAAAACTTCACGGCACCGATTTACCGTTCATTACCGTTGCTGTTGACATTTATTATTTGCGGATTTGACCCTCGCCCACCGGCCGGCGAAGTCCTGTTTTCCCAATGATGTTCTTCGGAAATTAAGATTCTTATACAAACCTCTATTTTAATGATAAGAGAACGAAAGATCGTACCGACGAGAGACGGAGCGCGCAGTGAGCGACAAAACTCGATAACTTAAGAAGTATGGAGTGATACGAACAAATACTTCAGACAAAAGTTGCAAAGTATAGAACTAAGATGGTTATATTTTGTTTACATTATGGGGATATTACGAAGTTTCTCCAATAACAACGAATATTCTGCGTTTCGATGTCAACGTTATACAAATAGAGAAACACAATTGATATGCACGAAATCTTGATTATTCAAATGAAAATCATTTTACATAGCAAAAAATTTACTTACCAGCACACTGCTAACCTTCAATTCTTGTTATTCAATTATCTGAATACTCGAATTTCGAGGTCTCGTCCACAGGTGCGTATCCCCACGTTTCAGAGATGATTTTTATGCGTGAACGATTCTACCACCGGTTGCAGGCACTTACAAGACACTCTGCCGTACATCGACCGCACCAGGACGGCGATATGGGGCTGGAGTTACGGTGGATACGCGACAGGCATGACGCTCGCCATGGATTATCGCGGTGTCTTCAAGTGCGGCATGTCCGTGGCACCTGTAACGGATTGGACTCTTTACGGTACGTCTGCATCAGATAATATTTTCATCCGTGCACGCCTGTCCTCCTTCTTCTTCGCGCCAGCTCGCTCCTTTTCATCATGAATATTCGAATCGACGTGGCAAACAATTTTTTCCTAGGCAAGATCAACAAAACGGAAAGGAAATGTAACGCGTGTGCATTGTGGCCGGTGAATCGATGATTTTTAACCCTTAGTCAAGTTGTTTTGTAATCAATCAGCAACTGCAACGAATTTTTACAGTATTCCTAGCGAAAATTAGAAATGCTATAACATTTCTTCGATCTTTCGTTTTCCTTCTTAGTACAAAATTTGGATGTGAAAATCGAATGACTAGAGTGATTTCTTTAAGATTCATTAAAATATTTAATATTACAACTGGTGCAATATTGGAGCCTACAGAGTTCAAAGGGTTAAGTGTTCGAGTGCGAAGCAGCGCGATTATTCACTTTCATTCTTATTATTGCCTTCTTATTATTTATTTTTCGCAACCAACGCAATTGATTATCATATATAAATTAAGAGACAGAACTGTTTTACTTCGATGTTTTATGTGTTGATACAGTACACAAGGTTTAATATCGAATTGAAAATTTTATAAGTTTGCTGCGTCGAATCATTAAGTGGGTTAACCACTCAACTGTGGAATTTAGTTGAAAAATCTCTCGTTCTGCGCGCAATAAAATACAAAAATGGAGCGTGTGTTCATCGAACGCAGGAAGAACGCACGTAGAGTATATTTTAATGAAAGATCAAAGCGAAACAAAGAAGACTTACATGTTTATGTGAAAAAATAAAGAATTCATGAAAGAATTAGTATCGTGTCAAGCTTTACGATGACGTGTATACTCGTCAAACAGTTAACACGTTGAATGCCATACGATTTCACGGTACAAAATACTTGAAATGGAAAAGATATAATATTAAATCATTGGATTGAATTGCATTATTATTGCAGGTTCATCTAGCTGAATGTCGCCACATTAGTTAGCATTATTTATAATACAGAAATGTATTCAAATAATCATGGTTTAATCGAGTGAACTATAGGAATTCGATTTGGTTGGGGGTCACTGGTGACCCCCATGGCATTCAACGTGTTAACCCTCTGTAGGCCCATGTAACTTTGAAGTCACATATCAGTATATTGGCATCTTGTTGAGTTATTTAATTTTGCACTCAAAGTGGTGAATAAAATGAGGTAATCGGTTAACTGCAACTTTTACATGCTCAGGCGTGAAAGTTTATCGTCATTGTAACTTGAAAGTTACGAAGTATGTTCGTTTGATGAAATTATTGAAACTATTGAATATATTGTTAATTCGTATTCATATGTGGATATTTATTAATTTTGTACTGCATAGATTTTGTTATAATCGTGAACAAAAATTCAGCCCATAGAGGGTTAACTAGATAAATAGTTCGCCGCGTCTGCTCATGGCTAGCCGTTTCCTCCAAAACTTTCCCGCGAGCTTTCGAGATCGATTATGCGGGAAACGAAGCGTCGAACGGACAAATTTTCTTCCGTCCCCGCGCAGATTTTTTCCCGCAGATTCCAGTTCCCGACTTAGACACTCTCCACGCGCGGTCAGATATTCATCTCGCCGCGTTCCTCGCGTTAAAACGTCGCGACGAAGCGAAAACCGTGGATACCCTGGATGCCTGAGATACTTGACTGTCGCGGAACGATTGATTTTCGATAACGCGCGTCTTTATCTTTGAACAGCGAAGCGCTGCGCTGCCTGGCCCGTCCGCGATCGACGGGACGCGCGACCGATCACTTTGAAAAGCTTGCGCGCGAACGAGCGGCGCGTCGTTCCCGAAAATTGTTGGAAATTAATGATATGCCGAGGATCCGCGATACCATAATACACGGGAAATTATTCGGCGGCGGTGCTCGCGAAGAATTATTTAACCGACCGAGTAAATGTTTATCGAGGCCACTGCAAACTTACTTCGAATTCACGGTCCGGTATAACATTCGAATTTATGGGTGAAATAACTTGGCAATCGGCGAGCCGTGTTATTGGGCAGATCGCGCAAACGTTTGTAAAGGATACGGAACAGTTATTTCGATACTATACGGAATAAATGAATAATATGTTTGTTTATTCGTGATTGTTACAATACTGCAGTTTATTCGTTTGGATCTCGGTGTCTGTGAATGGGGACTGGTGGAGATGCAAAGATGCTTGTGTATTGTTATTGTGTTATTTTTATATGTTGTATATTATGTATTATGGATTATAGATTATCCCTTTGAACTCTGTATGTTTCAATGATCTTAGAGAAACTATCTTAAAATTAGTAGAGTTTCCACGCACACAAGTTTTGTACTGAGAAGGAAACTAAAATCTGATAAATGTTAGCTAGAGTTAGCTGTTCATTTTCGCTGGAGATACTATAAAAATTAGTCGCAGCGTCTGATAGATTACAAAACTGAGAAAGAAATTAAAATCTGAGAAATGTTAGCATTTTTCATTTTCGCTAGGGATACTATTGAAATTAGTTGCAATAGATAGATTACAAAACTGAGAAGAAAAGTAAAATCTGAGAAATGTTAGCATTTTTTATTTTCGCTAGGGATACTATAGAAATTAGATGCAATTGATAGATTACGAAACCATCTGGAGTGCTAAGGGTTATATATTATATATTACATATTACATATTACGCATTACATATTACAATTATGTAGACGACACTTTATTAAGTGCAATACACCGTAAAAATATCTCTCTCCAGATCGCTCCTCCCAGACAAACGTTTGACGAGCAAATATTCCCCGAGACGAAACCTCCTTATCCCCCCTAATGCAATTTATTTAACGATCAAGCTGGATCACGGGGATCCGTGAAATCGACTGCTTCGCGCGTAACAGCCCCGATACTTTGAATATATCCGGACAAATCAGCGGAACGAACGGGAAAGATAAAAAAAAAACACCGAGGAAAACCAAGGAAAGGGGGAAGAAAGGGAAGTAAGGGTGGGACGGAGAAACGAAAAAAGGGTGAGACGAGAATGTCTACGCGCCATTACCTTGCCTCTGGTTCGATCGATTCAATTATTGCCGGAATGTTGTAGCAGTTCGCTGCGCCAGGGGCACCGGGATATCAGATTTATCAGACCGATAAGGAGTCATCGGTCGAAATCGAGTCTCCGTGCATTCAGACGTTCCAGCGTCGTCGACGATGCACATTTTTAACGCCGCAACGTACCTCTTCTGCCGAACCGGCACTCCTGAATCCCATTCCGCGTGTATCGATCCCGGATTTCTCGTTTTTCCCTTGTTTCCCACGGGCAACCTAGCAACATTGTCGCCGGCGACCCAGATCGCTTATTGGCCAAATCGGTCAACCCCGTTTTTTTTCAGTTTTCAAACATTCTGCGGTTAACGCGTTGACTGCCGCGAGAGTTTCGACCGCTTTATTATAGTAATATTTATTCCTTCGTAGTAAAGGCAAATGGTATTCGAGGTAATCAGTAATGATTTGGTATTACAGTACTCATTACGTTGTTATCTAGCTGCTTGTTTCTAAATATTGGGTGAAACCGCGGCTTGAGAAGAATGAGAGTTTTCGTTTCTCGTGGATTGTTTTGAGGACAGTAAAAGATAGCGAGAAACAGTTTGAATAAAGACATTGTACTTTCACGTGTGAAAAACTGCAAAATTTCTCGGGTTCAATTATTCCTTCGTAATTCTATAGTATAGAAATATTTATTATATAGTTGATATCTTGTATTTAATATAAACTTCACTGTTATTGGGTTTATGACGAAACAACGAAAATTCTTTTGAATGGTGCAAATTGCAATAAGTTTCGCTTGTATTAATCGCGTGAATCGCATTGTCCAACGTGCACTTCGTTTTCCATTTAAAGAGTAATTCTCGAGATCAGTGTACAATAAATTGCATCGTTTCTCTGCTTCTTGTTTCGCGGAGTCAACAGATTTGGCTAATGAACGGGTCATTCAGAATTTTCCTTTTTCCCGTTTCATTTCCAAATATGTTTGTTTCGTTTTTTTCTTCTCGTGGAAATATCAAGTCTCGCGAAGCACCCGGCACCGCCGACCGTTAATTAATCACGTTAACCGCGCGGGCAAGGTAAACAATGGAGTTTGTAAACTCGAAACGTTAACCGATCCGTTACGCGCTCGCGCGCCCCGCGAATACATTATGTAAATATTGTAACGAGCTTATGTAAAACGCGGCGGAATAAGAGAGCCTAATGAAGCCGGCGTATCGGAGCCCGCGGGATAAACACCGAGAAAGACGCGTTACGGTCGTGGTTTTAAAGAATTTTACGTTTGATCCGCGTTTTATTTAAATTCCAGACGCGTTCGTTGGTCGATGTTGCTTTAACGTGTTGGTTAATAGCTGTTACTTCAATAACAATCTTCGTAGCGGTGATGTTCTAATAAATATAATATTCTACTGATATTTTAGCAAACAGAATATTTTATGGAAATGCTTATTGAATATTTCACTGAATATATTAACAAACGGAATATTTTATTGGATATTTCGCCGAGTATAATATTTAGATAAATTCGATAAAGTAACGAAAACTATTTCGCCGACGTTCCAAGTGTCACGCCGTATATTTACAATTCCTAACAAAGATCCGTGGAATATCAATTCAGTTTGCCCTGCGTGAAATATGAGATCAACGACGAAACGGAGGGATCGAACGTAGATTTATACGATTTCCGTTTCATTTCTGAGCTGACAGACCTCTCGCGTAAGGAACGGCACGCCGTTTTTATAAAATACACCATGGAGGCGGTAAATTCGCCCGAGCGTTCGCAATTTAATTATCAGCGAACCAGGCAAGATACGCTATTCCAAGGAAAAATTGCTGCGCGAAGGAAATATGAATTAAGGAAGCGACTGCCGCTCGCTAGAAGCGCGCCCTGGTATTAATCGTTCGAGTCCCAAGCGGCGCGATGGCGTCTCTCCGTTGCGCTGCCTGAAAGTGCTAACCTATCGGTTCGTAGAATCGGATTAAGCTTATTTATTCGTTTTCCTGATAATTATTCGTTCTTGCTCTTATTACTATCTGCTTAGAAACGAAACGATTGCACTGTGTAGATTTCTTTTATGTAAAAATAGGAAAATATAATTCAGTTTCTGAATTGAAACGATAGTTGCAGTGCCTGAAAGCGCTAACCTATCGGTTCGTAGAATCGGATTAACGTTTTCCTGCTAATTATTCATTTTTACTCTTACTACAACCTGCTTAGAAACGGAACGATCGCATTATATAGGTTTCTCTTATGTAAAAATAGGAAAACGTTACTCAGTTTCTGAATCGAAACGAAAGAAGCGCGATCACGTTGCTCGCCACTTTTCAACGGGGTTTTTGCGAAAACCCGTGGGACTCGAACGGTTAAATATCCGTTGAATGACTGCTCTGGAATGGAAGTTTGCTCGTAATCATTGTATTTCTGTATCGGTTGCGGGGATTACAAAAACTATTCCATCCGTCGGTGGGTTTCTTGGCGTGGTTGCAATTTTTCCGCGCGGCGGTGAGTCACGCGTTTGCCATTTCCGGATATTGCGGTTCAAAGTTTCAGACATCAATATCCGCTGCGAGCTGGATTCGCCGCATTCGTGTCTTGGAAAGAGAAGGATTTCTTCGTGGCCGCTCTTTATCTCAAATTTGTATTCAGAAACACAATTTCTACCCTTCTTGGACCACGACCAACCGCGTAAAACACAAATCTTGCGAACACGTGGCTCGTCTTCCTCTTTGCCTCGCGCAGCTCGGTTCCGATATTCGCACGTTTGCGTTTCGCACATCTTGATCTTGCGGAGGAGCAAGACTTTTCTCAAGCAAGGGGAAGATTCCTTGGAGAAAGGAATTCAAACGTGTTAGGCTCGTAGCAGTGTTACAATAAAAATTATAATACTTCGATCAAAGAAATTGGCACTTAAAAAAATTCAATGCAGTAGTAGCAATTCTCTTAATGAAACAGGATTGAACGATTACTCCCTTAACACATTTGCTACCAGCAGTTCTTTCAATAACAGTCGCTGTGATTACAATACTTTGTTAAATAGAACATATCGTTTGTATAAAATACAGAGTATTCAAAAAATATCTCCATAGCTTTCTGCACTTTATACCGTGCGTTGCAATGCTAGACGAGAACACACGTAAATGTAATTCACTCTTCTTTGCAAGATGTGAAATGTCGATCGTCACAAATATGTGACACTGGTAGCGAACGTGTTAATGTTCCTCCTAAATCTCATAGATCTAACTTCAATGAACTCCATAGTCTAAGTCAATTTCCAAATTTATTACCGGAAACGTTGCCAGTTAATCCTTTACACTCGAGAGATGACTCTCAGGTCACTTGATTTGACGCAATAAAACTATAAAATCTGATATGTAATGTTTTGTTTCTTAACTTTGTATAATGCCCCGACACGTGAAATATTAAAACAAAATGTCTTCGTTCCTTAATTGATTTCTCTTCGAGTTAATTTCAAAGAATATCGTCTTCGCCTCGTGAAAAAATGTGAAATATTTCTAGCGCGGAACTTCCGAGTGCGAAGGGTTAAAACCATCGCAACGCGCGAGTGTCGCCCAAACGGCAGACGCATTGCCATAAAAGAAACGCGTGAACATCCACTGGGTGGAAAGGTCGGAAGGCAACGAAGGAAATCCAAACCGGTAATTCCGATGACGAATAAAAGGTCCGCACGATTCGTTCCGGTGAATTTAGTGCTGAAGGGGGTGCGTGTAGGGACGGATTAAAGTGCGCGGCCGTAAGCGTCTTCGAAACGAGGAGAAACACTCACAGCAATTGGCCGAGGCGGCCCGTTAAACCGGAAACGAAACGGTTCTGGCGCGACGGAAGCCGGAATAGCTGCGTTCCTGTCCGCCATAAATCATCGGGCACAAACATTTTATTAAAAGCGCTTATTCACAACGCGGCGTAAAATGATTCGATCATTTTTCACATCGTTCCCCGCCCCTGGACCCCTTTTCTTCCACGAACACGCAGGTTTCCGGAGAATTTCATCGCCGTTCCATTCCCGCCATTGTTGCGCCCGACTGTCGGAAAAGCTTAATATCCACCGGCGAACACAGACCTATTATAGGCGCGATGCAATTTCCCTGCAGCTTCCGCGGATTAATTAAGTATCCCGATATGATTCACGAGTACGCTTAAAGCGCGACGCGGCGCGACGCGATGGGACGGGACGCGACGCGGGACATGTTTACGCCGGCCGCCATTTTCTTCCCGGCGACCATGTTGTTCCCACTGGAACTTGACCGGTACGCCGTTTAATTAAATCCTTATGTTGTCTCGTTCTTGTTGCGAATTCAGAAGTGATAGGTACATTTTGATTAATATTCATTCGAAAGCGTTACGGAGGTTTTAATTGATGTTACGTGTATTCCGGTAGATTCTAATTTGTTCGGTTTTCATGTTGATATTAGAAAGTTACGAACGATTTTCGGTCGACTGGGTATTATATTTTACGCGCTCCCGGCGATTGTCGATTCATCGCATCGTGAGGCGAATGGTTTTATTGGACTCGATTAAAGTTTGTTAACAATATGGAATATAAATATTGTTATATGCGCGGTCCCGATTGCCTTTGTTGCAGCGGCGCGTATTGAAATTCATGCTGCGGAAGAAAATGGCGGTTTTAATTGGAAACGGTTGCACTTGGGAAAACCGGCGCACATCGGGTTGCATCGGGAATGATATTGTTTCTTAATTGACCCGTTATGCAAACAACGCGAGTTGATTTATCGTAACGCCGTTTTGATTGCCGTATGTAAAATAACACTGGTGATAGCACGGGCTGTAGCGTGATAATTGGTCATTTATTTTCCATTAAGGGAACGGCAATTATATGGCGTGCTTAGAATCACAGTAGTGTAAGTGAAAAGTTGTCAGAAACGGAATGGTCGTTTTCTCGAAAACTAATGATGATGGTTTCTCGTTTGACAATTAAATCAGTCTCTAAGTACCAGTGTGTTTAACAGAGGAAACATTTTTTCAGCTATCAGCGACCGAAGCAAATTTTAATTCTCCGAGGAACACGCATCACGTGACTCAGTATTATTATGATTTTTACAATTAGCACTCCGTGTAGAGGTCAAGAAGTGAAAGGGTTCCTTGGGGAAAGGTAACGGTGAAATGGAAAAAAAGATTGAAGGAGGTCTGGGCGAAAATAAATTAAAGCGGAGGTGAACGGAAAGTGGTTCGAAGCTCGTAATTAACCTTGTAATTAACACGATTTACAGATTCAATTTACACGGAACGGTTCATGGGTTTGCCCACGGTCGAGGACAATTCCCACGGCTACGAGCAGGGTGAACTACTGAACAAGGTAGACAATATTAAAACAAAGATGTATTACTTGATCCACGGAACTTTGGACGACAACGTGCACTATCAGCAATCTCTGCTTCTCGCCAAGGTACTCGAGCAGAAGGATATTCTGTTTCGACAACAGGTACCTAGTTTACTTTATAATTAACGTTAACTCTCTCTCTCACTCTTTCTCTCTCACATCCGGCCGTTTTGTTTGGAAGCTGCTCGTCGTGGGCCAAACATATCTAACATTCTTTGTAGTTTCCAACCTGAGAGGTGGCAAAATTTCTAATAAAAAATTAATGTTCATAGCATAATATCTACAAACAAATAAACTTCACATCGTAACGTAACAGTACAAATTCAGCGAAGTAATGTTTATTTTGTAATAAAGTTGTTATTATTTAAAACGTGTCTATATTATTATATCTATTAAAAGATAGGCAGGCGTAGTAGCATAAAGGTTGGAAACCGCTGTTATAGAATCTACCAAATCATTTTATAAAAGACCACAGTGTGAAAGAATTTCAGTCTAAATTGAATGAAATTTTAGTAAAATTGAATCACAGAATTTTAATCGAAATTGAATTAAACTTTAGTGATATCGAATGAAAGAATTTTAATCAAATATGAAGGATTTCCATGAGTCTCTAATTATCTAAATTAACATGTTGATTTCTCGTTTCCGCAGACATACACGGACGAAGACCACGGGATCGCCCAATCGAGAGCTCACCTGTACCACTCATTGGAGAACTTTTTGGACGAATGTTTCGAAGCCTCATCATGATCACAGCGTTAGACACAAACCGACAATCTAGATCCTCCGCGTCACCTGCCTCACATTCCACCTGTAAATACCCTGTCACGTGTACATACTCGATGTACAATATGTAATATTGTATTGAAGCGTTAGTGTATATAATCGAAAGGGAGAACCTAAAAATAGGTACACTCGACGCAAACAGTCGCAAGAAGAATGGTCCGACCGTTCCTCGTGATTCCGCGAGGGACGATAAGAAAAAAAAAATGAATCGGTATCCCGATGACCGACAATTGTGTATTCGAATCGTTTTTCATTGACAGAATAGATATAGACACTGTTATCAAATTCGAACTCCGGTGTTTTCAAGTGAAAATATAATTGTTCCGTACGCTGTGCTATAGTCCGACTCGAATCGAGCGGGTGTTCGAGGTCACTGTCAACCGGGCTTCCCCGTTAATAACTACCAATATGCTCCATCTCTCGACAACTCGTTCATACCTATAGATACATACTCTGGCTGCCAAACAGAGAGGTAAGCTGATGGTAAAATAGAAATCGGACGTAACGAGAGCGACCACGAACAGCCGATCGATCTCTATCCCTCAAACTGTAGCGTGATTTTACGTCGTGTTGAGGACATTTTTAACCCTTTGCACTCAGAAGGTCAGTCAAGTTCACCACTTGATTTGACGGAAAACTATAAAATCTGATGTTTAACCCTTTACGACGAAGATTCTTTGAAATGTCACTTGGAATGCGACTGAAGTTCACCACTTAATTTTACGAAAAACTATAAAATTTGATGTTTAACCCTTTGTGGCGAAGATTCTTTGAAATGTACGAAACCTTTAACAGACGAAGCTAAATTATATAGCAATTGCTTAACACGTTCGCTGCGTCACAGATTTGTTACAGCCGTAATCCTATATTTTACATAATGAAAATGAGATTAATCTTATAGATATTGTTATTAGAAATTATAAACTATATTTAGGAACTCAATGACTCGTTTCAGTTTCATTTTTCTAATACTTGGTTTAGATTTATTGGATTAAAGAAAATATAATTGAGGAGACCGTCACTGAAATAAGGGCTGGTAGCGAACGGGTGAAGCAATAGAAAAAAAGGAAACTTCGTGTTTGTCTCTTGCTATTTGAGTAATTCAATCATTCGTTTGCGATTTAGTCTTCTTAATATGAATATTTCATCTCGCCGAAATGTCGACATTCGTAAAGGGTTAATGTTGAACTTTGTGAAATATTGGAACAAAATAGCTTTGTTCCTCAATATAATTGTGATTTCTGTTCGAGTTAGTTTCATGTCGTCGTTGTCTCGTGAAAAAATGTTAAATATTTCTAGTGAGGGACTTCCGAGTGCAAAGGGTTGATGACATACGAGAAAACTGGGAAATGAGAAAATACGAGAAATGATAACGAATCAGGGCTAGAATAATGTTATTTTCTGAGAACGTTGTAAAGTTACTGGCTTACGAGAGTATTTATTAGAAACGATTTAACAGAATTTGTTAATATATGTCTTAAACAATATTATTGAGGAGAAATATGTGTACTTAGTGTTTGATAGATCACTGAACACGTTTGCTACTAGCTTCGGTGACGTTCTCACTTATAATATTTTCTTCAATGATAAATCTAAACAAAATATTTAAAAAATGAAACTGAAACGAGTCATCGAGCTCCTAAATATAATGTCGTAGTTTATAATTTCTAATAACAATATCTATAGGATTAATTTCATTTTCATTCTGTAAAATATAGGATTGCAGTCGTCACAAATATGTGACGTGTTGTATAATATATTAATATATATTATATTAAAATATAAATCGTGTATTTTACATAAAGAAACTAAGATTGCTCTTATAAATATTTTCATTTAACCCTTTATAGACTCATGTGAATTTGAAGTCGCGCAATATACTGGGTTAAATTGATTTATTCAATTTTTTATCGCAAAATGACGAATGAAATTCACTAATTAATTAACTTAAACTTTTATACACACAGACTTAAACGTTCAACGTCATTGTAGTTTCAAACTTTCAAAACATGTTCGTTTTAATAAAATTATTTAGACTATTGAATACATTGTTAATTTGTATTCATAGGTTGATATTTATTAACTTCATATTGTATACATATTTTTATAGTCACGAAAAAAATTCGGCCCATGGAGGGTTGAAGTTATAAGATATGACATTATATTTAGGAACTCAATGACTCGCTTCAATTTCATTTTTCCAATATTTCCTTTGGAAGATTTGCTGAGTTGAATAAAATATTACAATTGAGAAGTCTCGTCAGTAAAACAAATGCTGCTAGCTAACGTGTTAACACTAGAACTACCAGGTGGGTCAAAATGACCAATTCCTAATTTCTTCTTTTGGAATGACTGCAGACATATAGATACTTTTTTAAGAAATGATTAAAGAAGCAGATTTAGTAATACATAAACTAAAGTATAAACCAATTGAAATGTTAACTGCTTGGTCTATGATTTGGCTACTTTGCCATTAATAATTTATTGGAAAAAGAGAAAAATTCTAAGCATATGTTATGTATATATCTCCTTTTAAGTATAATAGTTGATTACAGAGGAATAATATTTACTTTGAATTCCAATGAACTGAGTAATATATATATTTGTTGAATCATGTTGAAAATTTTCACAAGTCTCACTTGTTGTTATAGAACAAGGGATTAATAAATTCACGCATACAGCTTTTATAAAGACATTTTCAAAAGACAGTTTAAGTGTTTGGTAGTTCTAGTGTTAAGGAAGCATTTGTACTCTCGAATTGTTTGGGCCAACACACCTACCACCTGTTAAGGAATAACGAACTGGTTGGTAGAGTTTTCTTTAGAATATTTTTTCAACATGACCAGTTCGTTTGTTCGTCCATCGAAGGCCTAATGGACCTGGGATAAGAGATCTGTATAAGTAATAAAGAAAAAACGCTGAAGAAATATTGCATCATATGAAATCCACTGTACAAGTAAGTTAGGGAATCCCCTGAAGACTTCAATGGAGCAGAGAGTAAGGAGCTCTTTTATTATAACGAATTTAAAGAACATGTTCCTCTTGCGTTTTGTTCGTTGTTTTATCATTATGCGAGGCAAGTGTGAGCTTTGTGTGAAAAAGAAATGGTTGATAGTAACTTTCAGGAGTGTTTATAAAAGACTATCCGACGCGGATGTGTTTCTTTCTAAGAGAAAGGAAGCTAGAGATATGTATGCAACAGTACCATTGATAATATTCGTTTTTATTGGGTTTATAGTTTATGGGCAATGGTTAATACTTAATGTAATGTTGATAGAGCTTGTGTTGTAGTTATTATTACATTGTTTTTACTGTTACTTTGTGTTATAATTATATAATGGAAAATTCTAGAAGCTATTAAGATTGCAAACGTTATATTACGTACATATAAAGATAAATTTTGTTTCTTGATATTTTTACTAATATGAGAAAAACCTCTAACTGTCAGAGTTCAAGATTTCCTCTTTGTATATACGATTAAGTTGCTGAAGTGGTTGTTAAAAATTCCTCTATATAATAAAACTATTTCTCTTTATTATTAATGATGATTAATAATATTGCTACCAGTACTACTAATGATTAAGTGTATTTGTAGCATAAGCGATATATTAACAGACTCTTTAAATACAATGATTTTATAATGAAAGGACCACTGTAATGGTTTCAAGAATGGATCAAGAAAAACTTCTCAAACTAATTGTTAACTTTTATTCCAACATATTGTACAAAATATTTAATCGAGTATATACTAATAAGAGGATACAAGTAAAAATACCCAATCACAGATAATTAGGGTGAAAATATACTGATAATTCAGTGGTATTATTAAATTATTATTGTCCCTTGATTGATATTTGTTGAATGTATCGTGAATAAAGCTCTATGTTTTATTAACACAGAGTGTTCATGATTTAATAATTGTTTAACAGTTTTTATATCTTTACAAATATGAATGTACACTGTATATGTTATGAGTTCTCTGTCTCTTTGTATCTAAAAAAAATTATTAAATGTTTGTGAATAGTTCCTGTTTCTAAATACCTTTATATATTATTAAAAACAGACTTACTTGCACTTGGTACATGTATAAAACACAGTCTGCCCTTCATCGGCAGATCTCAACTGTAAGGTGGCATATGACATTTTATCATTCTGACACTGTGGACATTTCCTTTCAACAACTGGACCTTCCGCATCTTCCTCTGTTTCATCCTTCTGTTTTGCTGACGCGTAAACATTGTCCTCATTGAAATTAATTGTATATGACATAGCCATGTCACCGAAAGCTGCAGTCAGTAATACATATCGTACAATATGAACATTAAAATTATTATATGTCAAGATAGTAAAGTAAGAAATAAAGACCTTCAGGACCCCATTCACGTTTGCAGGCATAACATCTCACGTTTCCTTTATCGCCTAACAAAGGTAAAATTGACCCGCAATCAGAACAAAATCCAGGTGTACTTATAAACGAACCACTATCATTAGTTTGCGACATTATTTCTACCGTAGCAAAACGTAATCAAGCAGCACGTGGGCAGAAGTAAACATACTTCTGCTACGATCATAAAGTAATGAACTATAGAATAGACTAAATATCTCTGGCAATTTTGTGATCAAGTCAAACCGTCATACCAGTAACAAACCTTAATTCCCTACATTCAATTACCATTCACCTTAAAAGTCTCGTACATAATAACCAACACGTGATGAGACTTGGAAATTAGCATTATCGTCGATTGTATTTATTTTTTATATTTGTATTTATTAGAAAAGATCGTAAGCTCGATGTATATTTGATTGTATTTACGAAAATTTACGGTTTCGACTGGTGGCGCCATTCGTGGCAAAACGCTCAAACTGGTAGATAAATGTTACCGATGTGGGAATTCACGCGGAGTGATAGTGGCGCCATCTGTGCCAAAATGCTTGAACTGTTGAACAACCAAGTTTGCGCATTTCACAGTAGATGAAGCTATCTTATACATTAATTATTATACTGATAATGTTTATGCAATTTGCGAGGATTTTCTTGGCTCACTGTTTATTTTTACAAAATTAAATATTGTTATTATCTAAAATTATTATCTCTGATTTAAAATCCTAAAATTTATTTTGCAACTTGAAATTTAATTTTAATAGATGTTCCGTTGGTGTATACTGTAATGTCTAATAATCCATTTACAATAATCCTTTCATACATTATGACATAAAATATGATAAACTATTCAATTGATCCGTATGGTAGCACAATTGTTAAACAAAATAACAACACAGCATGAATGAAACTCTTTTATTTGGTAATCTTTTATTCTACTGTACAATGTTATATCTTATTTTGCCATTTTTATATATACAATTCTATTATGACGGTCGTCTTGTAAAAGATTCTATACGATACATCAAGCTTCTTAATTTCTCACTTATGTACAAATCATGTAGAATAACGGTTTTCTCAATGAGGAACAATCGAACATAGATCATGATCAGATAGTCACAACTAAGAAACTTTAACTGAAATCTACAAGTAATCTTATATCCAACTGAGTATTAGAAATCTTGTAGTTCATCGAGTTCGTGGAAGTCATGTAGAAGAATTTATAGTTTAGAAACAATATGATTGTTTAAATTTGTTTTTGCATTCCAATCGTTCTAGAAACATTCTTTTAATTCTACTTAATTTCCAAAAGGGATGACAATCAAGATTGATCTCTTTATTCTTAGAAATTTTTTAAATATTTTCCGTATCCATTTTCTCAGAACTAAAATTAACGTTTTACCTTGAAAGTATAAAGACAAATGATCAGTGTCACTTTAATATAGTTATAATGATAAAAGAATTGTAACTAATATTATAAATTTCTCGTGACTATGACATGACTACACGAGGCACGTGTAAACTATAAAACAAAATAATAAAATGCAACACATGACTTCTTGATCTAAAACGATCATAGTACACGTTTTACAGTTAACTAAAATAACATTTTCTTCATTGTTTTCTTTCAGTCGAAAATACAATTATCATTAAAACGATTGCGTACATACATACATACACATATACACGCATACACACTATTCCCTTAAAAGAAAAACAGGTTTATCATTTACACCTGAAAAAACAGAAAAAGGAATTCAACTAGATCATTATATGAGTATTATTACTTGTTTTAACATTATGCAGTAACATAATTGTTTAACAACTAAATCTGAAGTGTAAACCAAAAACTAATGAAATAATTAATAATAAACCAATAGAATCTACTCTCCTTTTCCTCTTCTCTTCTTCTTTTCATTCATATGTTAACACATTGCTTCCTGCCTCTAATTTGTGACTTGTTTAACAAGAGAATTCAATTAATTTTGAATATAGAAATATGTGTATAAGTTAGTAAAATGTACTTTAGTGTAAAGAAGCCTACGTGCTCCATTTCTATAAACCCTAAAACTTATGAATGGTATACGTTGAAAGAAGAAATTGAAAAATATTTCTACTTGACAAGTAATGTGTTAACAAAAACTAGGGCTTAACTTTTACGTTCACAAATTTACGCAGCTCACAAAGAGTATTTGTTAGCAACATGAATACAATGAATATACACGTTGATCATGTGCGAATGGAGATAAGGGTAGCAACAGAGATGTGTAATGTAATTTCTTCTTTACTCAAAATCAACTGTTATTCAGTATTTGTATTAAAGGAATTTATAAATAAATTAATTTCTTTTCTAATTCAAATATTGTGCCAAATTTTGCAAATCGTCAATCTTCCTTATACTACTTAAAAACAGTAAAGGCATTGAAAATTAGACCATTTGAAATTAGAAGTGTCATTCGCACATAACCATACAAGGGGCGAGCAATATTACAAGGATTAATAATACGACGACAGAATGATTCCTATCTATGCGTTATTGAACGTGAAATATTAGCGGTGAAATTGTACTCTGGTAACTATTCCAGCGAAACGTTGGTATTACCATCAAGTTCCGCCGACCATCAAGTACCTTAAAAGTTTGAAGAATAATTGGGACCAATGTCATGTACCCTGAATGTTAAAAAAATGAACGACCGCACTTCAGAAGTTATAATAAACGATTACGTTATTTGGTCCATTTTTGTAAAACGCATTTGAATGTTTTTTATGATGCATTATATCCTTTTGGTTTTTATATGAACTATAATACACCGGTCGAGCATCAAATCTTGTAAAAATGAAAAGTACAAAATGCAGGAAATTATTTGATCAAAAGAAAAGTACAAAAACCGAATACAATTGCCTGATTTTAAATATGGATAAAACATAAAACATATCATTAAATATTTTTTTTCAACTAATAAAAATAAAAGTATCCGAACGCAATTTTGTAAAAGAGAGTATTATGGAATATCGTAAAAATTTGTTCACATGATTAAACAATGTATAAGAAATGGGAAACATTATACAATACATGAAACTGCTTTGAGAATAACCTTATGTAAACTTTTTCTATTCTATTTTTGGAAGAAGATTCTGTTTTCGTTTTAATTGTTCAATTGAGATAATTACTGATAGAATATGTAAAAACCATACTCTTCCCTTTTATCTTTTCGGTCATCGCGATACACATTGTTTGCGCTTTCCTTAAATGTCTGCTTACTAAAAATCTGTAAAAAAACTAAAGACTTAAGAATAATGACGTTATCAATAATACTAATATTAACAACTAATAGGATCACATCTTTGGTACACGATTCGTCAGTTTGCTTTATACGAATAACTAGGGCAAGATGGGCTGAATTAAATTCATCTTCGCTTTGACTCTTATCTTCATTGTTGTCATAATTTATGGAAACAGAGCAAGATCTACGATTTCTTTATCTATTCGCGTTCGTTATCACTCACGTATTAACGTTCTCATCAAATGATTTGTCATCTAAAAACGACTATTTTACAGTTCTGTAACAGTCTTCATTTGCGTTATTAAATTCCTCTTTAGTTCCTTAATAATAAGTTTAGAAACTTCTTCATTTCTCCAATATAACTCTCATTCTTTTTTTCACTTCATATTATTTAGAATTTGCGAAACTGTGTTGCTTCAAAGAAACATGTCCTACAAAAATAAAATTATATATGAATACTCGTTCAACGTGTATACCGCACAACTATAAAATGGAATAAATGATATGTCCAGATATCACTGATCGTTATTTAAATAAATCTTACCTAATCAAACGGAATGTTTTCTTGTAAGTTAACATATACTTGAAATTCCGTGAGTCAGACTCTTTTCAAGAACAATGTGGAATTCGCACAATGGCTCGAGAATATGAACGAGAAAATTTAATAACGTACGGTTCCTCAGAAATGAACTTTCTTCGTACATGTCTGCGGTAGAACGTGCTTCACTCATTGGTCGTAGCATCGAATGAAGAAGCTGCTCCCTAATAAATAAATCAGCAAACATGAAGTAAGAATCTGCCCAGCAAATATTCAAGACATATTTACCTCGCTGCCAAGCAGATAAACAGTTGAAACTTCCCATCTTTACCAAGAGTTTGGCTGAACATGTTAATCTGATCAATGAGGTGACAATAACATCTCAAAGTTGCAAACCTCTGATTACTCTCTGCATGTGCAGCTCGCCTATCTCTGTTCAGTCGTTGCGAATATTCATCCATTTCTTCCAGTAATGAAATTTCAAAATTCTCCTTGATGCGCACTAAACAGATTTACATTAATATATAATAAACTTATGATTACATATACACTGAAATTTTCATATAACTAAATTGTAGCGATGGAAAAGAGCATCTGTTACAAGATAACAAAAAAATAACTTACAGAGATAGTCCCAAACATAAAAATTTCTGCCAAATATCCTCTGGTTTTTGAACCCGAATAAAAATATTTGCTCTAATGACGGGACGAGACCGCCTTCTCCACAAAGTAAAGCTGTCAGGGAGCCATCTTGGCACTCTCTTCTATAGTGGAATTTAACAATTGCATTTACAGCTTCTCCTATAGACAAGCAGATGAATTACACGTGAACATTAATTTACAATGAAAAACATATAATTCGAAGACACTCGTTTAAATATAAAAATAATAGAGGTCTCTGAACAAAAATAATTAATTACCTAGCATATGTTGCAACTCAACTTGAGATAATATGGGTCGCCTGGGAATACTAGGCGATCTACACCTGGGTGGTGTTGAACATGATTCAACTAGTTCTTCGCTATCAATGCTACGAGGTACTAAAGCCCCTACTAACAATCTCTCGGTAGAGCCATCGTCAATACCTCTGCCGAGCCACCTACCACAAGGAAATTTAAACGTATGCCCTGTAACTTCATTTCTTATCACGACGTGTTCTACCATCCATTTAGGAGAAAGACCTGTATTGTCATGTCCTATGCGTAATGTAGAGAGCACACCCAAATTTTTATGCTGAAATAAAAATGATATCCTTGACAGAAATTTTATAGAAAATTTTCTTTTTATAGAAATAATAGGAACATTTATTTTGGGATATTAAAATATCTTAGGGTAAATAGATTCGAAATGAAACAGATACATACGTGAAATACAAATTCTAATGCTCCCTTGGGTATGGGAACTGGATTTGTTTCGCAAAGGCTGCCTGAAATAGCGATCCAACTGTTCGCTGAAGTAGTAGCTGCACTCGCTTTACGACTAGGAAATATGACAACCCTATATGGCAATTTGGTAGTTGGATAATTGTTAGTGAAACAAAAATAATCTACTGCATTCAATGTTAAAAGATGATACAAGAATTGCTCTTTCTCTTCTTCGCAACGTAGAAATGCTGAACGTTTATATTGACTCCTGTAAAGTTGTATATAATATAAAACATGATTAAGAAGAATATATGTTTGTTAAAATATTTTGATTGTACATGTAAACTACCTCAATAAAGTCGTGTCAGATAATAACGTTTTCAAATGACGAGAAAGAAGTTTCTTCTCCAATGCCAATCGAACCCAAGCTCTGGCATATCCAATGTGAGTCTTGATATCTGTCATGGCTTGAACATTTCTAATATCAAAGAGTAAAGAATCAGGTAAAGGCCTCAGGTGTTCAGGCCCAATCTTTCTGTCTCCAGGAGATTTATGTTTGTCTGATCCTCGGGTTGGTGAAACATCGGTTTCCAATGCCAAATTCGATAAATCTGATATTATCCGATAACATAAAATTTAAATTAAAAACTAATAGAGCAATGATGCATAAAGTAATTACTTTTTTCACAGTGCTTCAAACATATTTTTGGAAATCCATGCAAACAATGTTCATGCTTTGGACACAAACAAAATAAGAATACTCTGTTGATAAAATAAATGAAACATTCCATGTACAAAATACAATTTTTTACTTCAATGGTATTTGCAATCGCATGCTGATTATCCGTATCAATATGTATTTATACTGATTTCACTAATATCGTTTATAATGAAAAAATCTCAAAGACAGTACTACTGAAATTAGTATGTATAATTTTGTAACACTTCTTCAAACATCAATAAATACAATGCACTCATGCAGTTCACTGACAATCATAGGAATAAAATGAAAAGCATTACAAAAGTAATGTTATACGTCAGGTTAACTGAATGATGTTCCTTGTGGCAAGCCAACAATAAGGCTTACCATTAAAATTCTCCTTGATATAAGAAGCAATCTCAAAAATATTTCTGCCCTTAAACGATGAAATTAAACGGTCCGGTAATCCAAAAAATTTATTTGGTGATTTCTTGTCTATTTACAACAGGAAATAAAAAACAAATAAAAGTTAACGGAAAAAGAAATTTTGTTCTATGTTTTAAATAATGATGCAAATTCCAACTTAATTATTCTTCATTGTTTAGAAATTAAATAAAACTATATGTTATGTACTGTGCATATGTTTACATCACCATAAACAGAGAACAATATAACAGAAGGTAGAGGATAAATTATAAAAGAAACATAAATTAAGAAAGTACATATGTAAAATTAATTGAAATGAAATAATTCAATAGAAGTTAAGCAAAACCATTTTTAATGAAATAAAATTATATGTAAAATATTTGATCTGTAAATCGTATTTTTCAAAGCATTTGAAATATGATTTGTCTAGGAAATAGCAACAAATATACATGTTGTGCAATTTCAGCCAAAAACATATAGAGAGTGATAAATTGTTTATCAATATTGAGTCACTTACAACTAATACAGTGCAGAGTATCTACGTATGAGAAACTAATCTCTACTTTTAACACTTTATTTTAAATAAAATAAGGCACGTACAATCAAGTCGTTTCCGTAGCACGCACCACGCTAGCGCTGAATTACCAAATGTGATAAAATGTATTAGGATTCGCGATTACGATGATGAAGCATAATTATTGGGTGTTTAAAAAAAAAGGTTGCAATTCGTGTAATGCGTTCTATGTACCATATAAATATTGCAACGTCTTTTTTAACACGTGTGTGACATATATTGGTGATCACAAATAAATATTAACTTACCAGGAGAAAGAAAATTAGGATCTATAGATTTAGTCGCGTCGTTACACTCTTCCAACTCTTGATACATGGTGAGATGCGACCAAAGAGCACTTTTCCCTTGTTTATTTTGTAATCCATGACTCCAAACACGTTCCAAGAGATCGCAAAGACTGGCAACTAAAGTATTTTCTTCTACATCGGACAAAGACTCCCCTCCGTGACCCAGTGCAACAGCTTCAGAGCCCATTTTTTCAACTAACATCCTTTTTGTCTTCGATTTGCAATCCTTGACACAAGAACAAATTTAAATTTACATTAAAATGTTCTTCTATTGTAACATATCATTTTTTGTTTCCACAATACCTTGAGCAATTTTTCAACGAAAGTCCAATTAGCTTGGGCAATTAATGCTGGACTCATGTCCGCTGAAAGCTTGGTCTGTGGCCTAGGTGACTGAGTCTCTTGAGGTGCAGGTGGCTTCCCATTCGTTTCCATAGATTTCATTTTATACTTCCATTGAGTTTGTCCCCTCCGACTGCTGCATAAAAAAGGAAAATTATCGAATTTAATTCCAAATAATAAATAAAATTGATTGATCAACGAAATCAAACGTCAAGGATTGCTTAAAGAATAAATAAAATTTCTGTGACTTAAATTTCAAAAACAAGATACAATTAATCTAACACAAAGTATGCATGCACAATGTTATTTAAAGTCTTACCGAAGTATGCTACACATGAAGCAGGAAATAAGACAGTACATGTTAGAATGTTATTTTTTATTATATTTTATTATACTTAGTCTATTACTCTATTATATATTAAAGTACTTTTGTATATGACATATATACCTCTGAGCTGGTTCCTTATTTAATGCAACACTGTCTAGCAAAGGAAAACTTCGAAAATACGCTGCTCTATGAGGAAGCATTTCAGTGGGTGGATTCGTTTCGAAATCCACATTTGTTAATCTTAGCTCTAACACCTTCTGTGACTCTTCTACACTTGTGCAGGGTTCGTATCGTGTTGATCGAACAATTCCCTCGCCAACTTTTTTCCTATAAAGACTAGAATAAATATACGAAGGAAAAGGTTCTTATACAATACGAAAGAATTTCTATTTCATTTCAAACTAACCTTAAGAACGAAATTCTTTGGTCAAAAACTCGTATATTAAAATCAAGTTCGCTCCACGTTGACATAACTTTACTGTCTACCAGAGATGCAAACATTTGCGTCTCTAGGAATCTAGACAGAAATGGCAAATGCTGCGTGGGTTGGTCAGATAAAAATGTAGCCTTATCAAAAACATGCATACTGTCTCTATTATTCAACCATTCATCCTTGTCCTATAATACAAAAGTATTTTTTCTTTTACCCTTACAATACAATTGCATTTAAAAAGCCATTATTGAATGTGTTCTCAGTTAAATGTTACGCTTTATAAGCCTTGTTCCTTACCTGACTTGGTTGAATAACAAAGTGTTCATAACTAGAAAAGATCTGTACAAAACGATTCAAAAAAATCTCTCTAATGGCATTATTAAACATAAGTGTCTCTTGATACTCCTCTTGAGGTGTTAGTATCCTTTCTTTTACGTTGTCCTCTATAGAATCAATGTCGTCTACATTCACTCCTGTTACAAAAGGAATAGTTAGGTGAAGGTTTCCATAAATGTTTCACATTGATTTCGAATTAGCTGAATAATTTACCTGTTCGTGTAACGATATCTACTATTCTTTGTAATGCGTCAGATTGTGGTGTTGAATCGGGTCGATCCCAATCGAGAACATCATGTAATGAGTGTTTTCTACGAGGAAGATGAAACCCGGAACCAGGAAGCGTCAAACTACTAGTCATGATGTCGCCATTGTAATGATTGATGACCATGTTATCAGTCCTACGAGATACCTAAATTTTACGCGCTGCATAAAATAGATTCACAACGATAAATATAATCGTCCTTTCACTTACTTTCCTGAGTATGGTACTTTGTACTTGTTTAGAAGAGCTCTAATCTCGGCAATGAATTGCATCTTATGAGGAAACACAGGTAATTCTTCCGGAAATTGGCTACTCTGTTTATCTATATCTACATAACAAAGATTTGCCTGCAATCAGAAAACAGAACATAAATACTGTGTCGCATTACCATTTCTTTCCACGATTCATTTTGATTACCAAACAATATTTTAAGTAGACATATATTTGAAATATAAAATGAAAATATTCCATCCACTTCACTATTCCATTTGAACTATGTATCGTCTAGCATAAATCGTATGTAACCCTTTTACTCCAAACGATCTTATGAACTACCAACTCCAAGCCATTTATATAGTACTCCCGGTAAAAATTCAAATATGTTATATCATAACATTTCTTAGATATTTTCTATTTATTTTTAGGACAAAGTTCACATGTAGCAAATACTAATTTTGATCATTCAAATATATACTATAAGTGGTGCAACAGTGGAGCCCATAGAGTGGAAAGGGTTAAAAAAATCTTGTTCTAAATCCTGCCGGCCCTGAATATCCATTATATTATAATTAAACGTAAAATGGAAAGAGTACAATTTTCAGAGATGAATTCGCTCAATTCCAACTGGCATTCCTAATGCCTCCTACATTCAGTGGTCTACAAGCCTCTAACAAATTGGACGAAAAGTCGACACTCACTTCGCTAGCAATTTTCAGTACACCGCCCTCGCTCTGAACGTGGAGACCCATTATGAACGGTACCGGCGCGTCCAAGAAATGATGCAGGCTGGCGGGCAATATAGGTACGTACACATGTTGCCAGGAAAATGGAAAGAGGAGTGCCGTTATACACTCGGATACCACCATCAGCTTGTGGAAATCCGTGCTCCTGAGCAACACCTGGTTCTCCAACAGGACACAAGTGAATAACTGAATCACGCAGTCGGCGCCGAGCCACGTAAACATGTCTTTCAAAGGGTAATCTAGCATCGGTAATTCCTGCAGCGGCGTCGGATGGTGTATGACCAGTTCCAATGGCGATTTCGCTGGCTCATCGTTGGGAACGAAGAACTTCAGTGACTTTCCAGGCAATGGTACCGGTACATTGTAAAGGAGATTGTACACGTAGGACTCTAAGCTAAGACCAGGTCCTGGGTGTCTAGGAACACATCTAAAACAGGAAATACATATTTTTATAACATTATCCAAACGCATGCGAGGAATTGTATTTAATTAACTTCGTCAGGCATATTGAAATCAGAATGAAATATTCAGTTTTACCAAGGAATTCAAATAATCAAACAAGGAATATACAGTTTCGTTTCACAATTATTGCATCTATAAATCCTTCATTCTTTCGTCTTCGATAATACTCCTCTCAAAGAAATGTTTCTCTATTTTTCTAGTACTAACACTACTGTTACAAGTCTTTTTTACAAACAGTCGTTTAGAAGCTGAAGATTGCCATTTTCACAATATTCTCGTAATAGTATTACTTCCTCAAAATACTAAAATACAATAATAAAAGTGTTTTGATAATGAAAAAAAGGAAACAGACGAAGCAATAGAAATCAGTAATATTAAGGCGCCGCAAGGGACGACAGATAAAAAGAGACTTTGAAGCTTTAAAAAACATGTAATATCAAGAAGTTAGGTTGCGCTTAATCTTAAGATTCCTTCAGGGACAAAACCCTTTGGGTGAATCCTTTATTTCCTGAAACTCGCCAGGAACATCACGCTGTTATGAGTCCAAGGGCTAGCTTACTTGTAGAGATTAGTGAGGAACGTTTTTGCCGCGTGAAGGTAAGGCTGCTGGCATAGCAAGGATATCGATTTAGTCACTAGCAACTTGTCTTTGGTAGAGTCATAGTAGCCTAACGCGGCGCTCGGCGAATGTGCTGATAGCTTGAAGTGCCGTGGCAACGAACGTGTGTTGTGTCCATCCTGTCCTTTTCTTACCCTGAAAAACGAATTTTTCGTAGGGGATTAATTCAATTTAGTTCAATCACATTCAATTCGATGAAAAGATAACTTGTACTATCTCCCTTACACCCGTGGAATACTAAAATTACTGCAGCTTCATGAACATGTAGTTCTTAGATTTTTAGATAAATTAGCAAAAAGGACGGAATTACGCGAGAAGGAATTATTTCGCAAGAAAATTTTAAGGCAGCCGAAGTAAACGCTTCTAGCTAGGCATACGCCCTTAAGGGTGTGTTCTCGTCCGCATACGATTTCTGAAACACACGTGAACGTGATTGATTTTCTTTACGCAAGATGCAAAATGTTTAGCGTCGCGAATAGGGTAAAAATGGCCCACTTTTCTTAAAAGAAATCTTACATCTTAAACATCATGGCTACCTAACGAGAAGAAAGTATATATATATGAAAGTAAATAGAAATAAGGAGAATAGTTAAATAGGCATCTGTGCAATATTCAGTATAGCACTAAGAACAACTGAAAATATAAATATTCAATACTAGATTTACGGAACGCGTCAATTTGACGCATACTGAATCTTATAAAGATTTGGTAGATTTGGTAGATGTTTACGTCGACTTCGATTAATGCAATTATGCCAGTATATACCTAAATTATCTATCTTTAACGAACGAACATGAATGTTTCTAGCGGATTAAACCGTATAATAAATGCCCGTAAACGTAGCGTTAACAATGTAAATGAGATCGGGCCACCTCACCCTTAATTACTCTACGTGACGCTAGTCTCGAACGTGTTAACCTGTTAACCATGGAATTTAGTTTCAAAAGTCCCTCATTACACGTGCAATAAAATCAAACGGTGAATCTAATCCATATAAAGCAAAACAAATTGAACACATCTTATGCTAGCAGCGAATGGGTTACCGTAAGATGTGTCATTGTTATAAAAGAAGGAATATTGTATAGAATGCCTAAAATTCTCGTAGCAGTGAACGTGTTAACCTTTTTAGTAAAGCTTGAAAAAAATCAGTAAAAAAGGTAAGAATGATATCGACAAAATTCAAACAGGATCACATTACGAAATAAAGAGAAAACGAATTAATGTCAATTGTATTTTAATACTTATTGAAAATCATACTAATAATACTCATTCAAAGTCATCAGAGCAAATGGAAGGATCAGATTTCTTGTATAAACAATATTTGCAAATAAAAAGAATCATAGTTCGTTCTTAGTTTGATATAAACACACATAGTATAAAGCATAAATATTGCATTTTCAATTATTTCTTACAAAATCACCTATAAAAGTAACTACAAAATTATTTGTAGCAAATCCCACGCGTTTTCTGCCTTATCGTTCTCGCGTATACAGCCACAGTGCCGATCATCGCGAAACACAACGGAAAGTTAAATTCATAAACAATTTCTTCAATTCGTGGACCATCTGACATAAAGCTTCTAAATAGGAATTCAACCGTTTATAACGTTTTACCAATTTATTTTGAGTTCTCTCGCGACGCGAATAGTAAGGCGCCATCGCACACGCAACGATATCTCATCGTTAGCACTGTTCGCAAGTGTTGCTAACAAGGATACATCGTTGTTCGGCACTAAAAGGGTTGAAGGTTGATCCAGGTTCAACTGTAAGATAGAAAGAGAATCGTCCGACCCGATCGGTGGAACGTTCTCCTCTGAATTCGCGGATAGGCTCGTTTATTAGGACGGCGTAAAGAGGACTCACGTTGGCGGTGTACCGTTTTGGCCGCTGCTCAGTTCTGTGATATGCATCGCCTGCAGTGTTTGCATAGCCGCGCATATTTTCCGGTTCCGGCACTCCTCGTAGAAAACAAGACTGAACCCGTACGTTCTGTGCCCGTCCTCCTTGGTGAGCACGAAAGAGTGGAACGTCGGCTCCACGGAGTGCTTCTGGGTGCGGAATCTCAGCCCGCTCGGTAGGCAAAGCTGAAAGATTGAATATCCGATGAGGATGCGCCATCCCCGCGTCGCCTTTTCATTTCCCGCCGCCCGACGCTTCTCTTTTTCTTTTTTTTTTCTTTTTTACAACCGCAACTGGGACAACCCGCGACCGTTTCGCTAACTGTGTGCACTATCCCGTCGATCGAGACAGGCCTGCCTTGTCTCATCCCCTGCCGCAAGGGCTGTACGCAGGCTAGAAAGCACGAAGACCTAGTTACCGCACGGTGTACGATGATGATGGCGCGATCGAGGAACGCTTTGGTTGCTACTTCTTGCGACCGTTTAAATCTCGGTTTTATTTGACGCGCTCTTTTCTGTCTGGGACTCTTTGCATTTCGAATTCGGCTTTGTATCGCGATGTGATCGTCTTTATGGATTTTATTATTGTTATTGAATCTGTCTAATCTCGTTTTGTCTGAAGCATTGTGATCTGTCTGAGATTCTTTTTGTTTGGAATTCGGCTTTGTATCGCGATGTCTTCTGCACGTCGGTACAGCTTGTAGTTTGTAAATGATTGTAAAATGTTTTTATTTCTATTGTAAATATACTGTACTGGTTTATGAATTATAAGTGTATAGATAGAAGAGGTGATTTAGATAAAAGGGTGGTAATTAAAATGATTCAAAATTTGAAGACAGTTAAGAAACAAAATGTTCGGATTGATGAAATATTCCTTCCTGTTTGTGAGAATAATAGCTAGTAGCATTACAAGGTTACATGAAAATCGTCACGTGTCTCTTACCCAACTTCTCTAAGTAGAGACAGTGAGCACTAGGCGGACACGTTAATTAAGAACGAACCAGGCGACCATTATTCTAGGCTTGGTTCTCTCGAAAATAAATCCTTACGTAAAGTCTTCCATTCACGTTTTTAATTGATCGACGAGTTACCCAACGCATTCTATATTTAAATGACAGATAAACCACGTGTAATTACATGATTCCTCCGAATAAAGACTAAAAACAAAATACATGAGAAGTAGATGAAAACTACCCCTAAAGTAATATTAGTTCTCCTTCGCCTGGTTCATTCCAAAAAAATATACAAACTATATTTCTATATTCACATAAAATTATAAATATAACCTAAATACAAAGGTATTCGAATAACTCATAAACTATGAAACTTTGTATAAATTTTCGAAGGCAAACTTGGAAGTGAGAATTGTGTTATTCAATTCATAAATTCCGAGCACTGTTTGTACAGTTTCAAAGTGCATGGTGTTCCGTTCGATTTATATATACGTTAATTTTATTCGCGTGCGAACTAATTAGTTTAGTGAAATGTATACCATGCAAACAGCGTGCTCGTCGAAAGGATTCCATGGTACAGAGTCCGGATAGTGTCCCAGTACTTTGCTCTTATACGCCCGGTCCAGAGGTGTGCATTGTAACGAGTCCCCTGGAACAAAAGATATAATGCCTCGTTACACTCGGGCTACCATTTATCTGCCATTCAATTCCGTAAAACAATTTGTTTCGTAATTAAAATGAACTTCTACTCGATTACTTGCTTCGGTCGTAACTTGCGTGGAAAGAGGCTTGAAATATGAATTAACGGATTAAGAATCCTCGTTGAATAGTTTATAGAAATAGTACCATAGAATTGAAACCTTATTTGCATTAAATCCACCGGAAACTTCTGTCCAATAATGTCATCTCAAGTTTCCGAGGATAAGTTATTCTACAGAAATGGAATCCACAAACTACCAGCAGGAAACAGGTAATTAGTAACAGAAGGAGTTACATTGTTCAGTAAATATTAATGAATGCATCGAAAATGTATTACTTTATTTTCATTGAAAAATGGTCAAAACTTTGTGGAGCATTTCATAAATAATTTGTCATGGGAAAATATTTATCATAATAATCAATATCGTAAGAAAATGTTTATTATAGTAATGTTTGCGATTCTATAATTTCATGGGTAGTTTTCTCATCGTGTTAAATATTTTGTGAATATCTTATTTACTGTGTAAACGGCGGCAGTCAACGGTTTAATAGGATATCGTATAAATTTGTTTTATCTTTTTTAAAGAGGATACTTAAGTGGATTAATATTGAAGAGTCACGGAGTAATTAAAATCACAAAGGTGTATGCTAAATTCAACGGTATTGTTTGCAAATGCGTCTGTCCGCTAATAATTTCTCAAAATCAAAATTCCAACTAGAAAATTACACGAACGAACGACGTGCACCCGTGCTGATTGACAATGAGCAACGACCGTGACATTTTGACCAAATATTTAAACATGTGTATGTATACCCGGCAAGTGACGCAAAACTCTGTCTTTCGAATTCACCGTCGTGACTTATTTCAAGATCGAACAAGATAGGGCTCATAAATGTTTCAAACCGCTGAACGATACCTGATCCGGATAGACACTCGGTTAAAAATTCAAATCAGAATGTTTCCGAATGAATTTTCATCGAATATGCTGTAACCATTTCCGACGTTCTCATGATTCTTTAAATTCCACATGCGATGCATTTTTATTCCGTTACCTAACTAACGGGTGCACTACTTTCACGTAATAACACAACACCGGTAATTCCCGAATGTAAATCTTAATGGCTGCCACGAACAGTATGTTTTCCGAGAATTTTATTACACGAAGGTAGTTACAATGTCAAATTATCGTTCAAACTTGTAGATCCGAAGAACACAATACTGTCGTACGAAACAATGATCTCTGAACGTGAATACTGACATTTATATCGAAAGAAATATTTTCTAGAATTTTTGTATACGAAGGTAGTCCTAATTTCAAATTATTGTTCAAACTTGTAGATCCGAAGAACACAATACTTTCGTACGAAAGAATGATCTCTGAACATGAATATTAAAAATATCAAAAGAAATATTTTCTAGAATTTTTGTGTACAAAGTAGTTATAATTTCAAATGAAACTTGCAGATCCAAGGAATATAATATTTTCGCAGAAAACAATAATTTCTGAACAAGAATATTAAAATCTATATAAAAAGAAATAATTTTGTTGAGAATTTGTACGTAAAGAAGGTAGATTTAATCTTAAATCGTTCAAAGAAGTCAACCTATAAAAATTGCAAGTTTAAATTACAAAATTGAAAAAGGCACCTTGCAATCCAGAAACGTAGCTCTAACATCGTCGTCGAGATATCTCGCGGTGCAATGCCGTTACTCTCACGCTGCGGTCAACTTATCATGCGGATATGTTTACATTTCTCACTAGGCAGTGAGTTATTTCGCGATTAATTTGTATTGGATAACGTAAGCGCAGTGCAAATTGCAAAATTCCATTCAACGTACAATGGAACTGCGTCATAAAATATCTCGTCACCACAAACTGATTAAATCAGAATCCCCAAAATCTATTGAGAACTATATAGAACCAGACAATCAAACTCCATACAAACACACCATGAAGAACATATAAAATTGAATAATTGTAAGTAACTATCTAAAGAGATAACAGAAGATCTATAACTATAATACAAATCTCTAAAATGATGCTACAAAGAGAGCTTCTTTATAGCTTCATTCGAAACGTCATTCAAAATTCTACATTGTTTATTTAAATTTATTTAAATCGCACGATAACATAATTACACAGTTTCCCACAGTTGTATATAGCGTTACGTTATTTAGGTTAGCGAAAGATATTTAACACTTTATCAACCGCTCCTGACCGAGGCAACTAGTTGACAATGATTTTCAGCAAAACCTATGTTTTTACTTGCAAACCCCTAACTGTAAAATCAAAGTGTCAGAGAATCTCTTTATGTCCTGATTTCTTCAATTCTAAAGCAGAGTAATTTGAAAAACCAACTGAAAAGCTGATAAGCTTGTATATAATAAATAATTAACATATTCCCATCCTATTCACAAAACTGAAGGTTACCAATGCATTGCTAAATAGTCCTACCTATACAAAATAATTTTCATTTTAAAAATAAAAATGTACAAATCAACTATCCATCGTCAATCGAAAAGCTTCGTAACATCCGCATAATGTAAAAGAAACACAACCATATGCTTAGCTCTATATCTTACAACTTCTGTGTGAAGCATTCCTCTGTATCACTCATACTTTTTAAGTTATTGAGTTCTGCCGCACTGTGCCCGTCCCAATTTACAAACTTATCTTTCAACGGGCCGCGGCGGAACGAGACGTACGGATTTCGTCTAAAAAAGAACTACTTATAAAGGGGTAAAAGAGAAAAACGAGGAGAGTTTCGAAAGAAGTTACATCAGGGCCGCGCCGTGTATTCACAACACAGTCTCCGCATTGTTCTTGGCGCGACGCAGCCTAAGTGCATCTCGGAGCGTTGCGGAGCTGCTGCACGCGGCCAGCCGGACGGGGATGGTCCGCAGTCTTCTTCCTTTCCTGGGAAAAATTAGAATCTCTCCACGGCAACGTCGGCAACTTGTTATTGAACGTGGTACATATCCCCAGGCAGCTCGACCTGAATGAGACTGTTGAAGTCTTGGCGACGTTCCAGCTGCCTCGTCCACGGTGAACACAAGAGCACCCTTGTGCGGGGTTAATCGTTCATGATCGAACTGCCATCCAAGGAGACGCGGAGGAATGTGTACGCGCAGTGGCCGCGTATGGACAAAACTCCGAAATTCGACTATTCATGTAAAGAATATTAAAGGTTAGCAATGTGTCGCTAAGTAGTCTTTGCTGTAGAAAATGATTGTCATTCGAAGAATCAATTCCGTTTCTCTATCTGTATAACGCTGGCAAACGTAGAATATGCATTGTCATTGGAAACACTTCGTAATGTCCCCGTGATGTAAAAGAAGATATAACCACCGTATGTTTAGCTTTATACTTTGCAACTTTTGTCTGAAGCATTTGTTTGTATCACTCGTACTTTTTAAGTTATCGAGTTCCGTCCAGAAAACGCGTTTGGCCGCACTGTGCGTCGCGGTCAGTGAAAATTTCATTGGAATGTTTCGCAATTCAATTAAATGATTTAATATTACATTCTTTTCATTTCGTGCATTTTGCTCTGTGAAATATTTTCGTTTTCAAGTAACAGAGAAACAAAATTCTTCTGTCTGACAAGAAAGGGACAAAAGAACTCTACGTCTATGTTCTTCCGAAATCGCAGTCTCTTGTAGAATTAGTGTTAACACAAAAACTACCAAGCAGTCGAATTGATTTTATGCAAAGTTCTTATAGAAACTCTGAAAATCCATCTATTGAAATTTCGAATCATTTGTAATTCAGTCTGCGCATTACTGAATCAATTTACTTAGTATCTTCCCAGAGAAGCATTGATTACTTTTTCAATAAAATTAAAAAGAGAAATTAGGAATCAGTCATTTCGGCTCACCCGGTAGGTTTAGACCAAAACCACTAAAAGACCAGAAGAGGGTCTATTGGACCCATGTATATTCTAATTGAAAAACATATCTTTTATTTAGTTTTCCCAAGCGGAACTTAGCAAAACGAACTGGCAGTCTAATAGTGAAGTACCGAAACGCGTCAATACTCACCACCGGAGAACCAAGAAACTAATAACGCTCATATTGGATCACCCCTGCTGCGTTTCGAAAAACCGTTGAAATTAACGGTTCTTCCTTCCCAAGAAATTTTCGCGATGAGTGATCTCCTCTATTTTGAGAAGAAGGGTTGAGGAAAAGAAAGAGAAAAAACAGCGGAGAGCTGATGCACGAGTGCCCTGCAGCCCGAGTGACTTCTAGTGGTTGCAGAAAGTAGGCACCCGGATTTTAAAGTGCTCCCCGGGCCTTTTACCCCCGTTCCCCCGATCCTGCGACTCTTCCGCAAACATCATTACACCATGACGCAGTTCGTTCTGCATTATTCACGAATCACTTTTCGTTACCGTCATTATTCCCTTCCGCTCGCAGGTGCGCTGCATGCGACAAGAGAAACATCATTGTCTTTGAATCGTGGAAAAAATCGTCCTCGCTGTGTACTTGTTTTCTCCACGTTTAATTAGAGTTCCGTTTGAAACGTTCATTGCGTCCTCGTTGGTACAGAGAACGTTAGACATCCTCATCCTCTTAGCACGAAGAAACCGAGAAGGAATCTGTTACAATTTTTAGGATCATTAGTGAAACTGTCCCATTACAAAATTTTGCAAATATTCAAATTACGAAGTCATTGCGACAGATTTCCAATTAAATTTGTATATTCGACGAGAGACCCTTCGAATTTCAATAAACGTGTTCGAACTGAATAAAGAAAGAAAATTTCGGTACAGCGTTGAACGATCCGATAGTTCTAGTGTTAAAGAGGCGGCAGGTGTTACGAGTAGCAGCTGCGCTTCTCTACGGGCGGAGATGAACAGACTCAGAAAAAAAAGGGGCAAGCCGAAAAACCGCCCCGACAATTTTTCAGGGGCCCCGAGATGCGAAATCAGAGCGACGTTTGCATAATTCTTCCGTCCAGACGACTTTTTTGCCCGCGTACTTAGCTGCGTCTTCTTATCGTGCCTCGGTGGAAATATTGCACGTCCGTCTGAACACTTTTGGCATCCTTCCCTGCCGAAATTACCGAAGGGGGTTGCTGCATCGGCCATGACAGTTATCGCCGCGGTTGCAACGCCGTAAAAACCTTTATTTCCTTTAGGCTCGGATCGACCGACGTCGGGGATGTTACGTGACGAGGGTTCCTTCTCCTCTTCTTCCTGATCATTTCTCCCCCCTCCCCGCGTCGCTCCGTCATTCGAGACCCTGCATCGTTCAGATACAATTCCAACAGCGATTGTCCTGGGAACGAGTCTCGGCCAGGCAGTTCCGGGACCAGGGTTTTTAACGTCCTCGCTTCTCACGTAGACGGCGTGGAATTTGCGGAAGAGGTTGGCTCGGATTTTGAAACGTGTTAACGGTTTTCTGGTCCAATGCGAAGGCCACCGGTATTTATAGTTCAACTTGCGAGTTTCTTTTTATAGAAACGATCCGACGCTGAAGAGCATGAGTCGAAACGTAAACGGTCGCAGCTTATTTGGCTTTCTAACGGCTGTGGGTGTTTGTACGAGGGCGTCAGTGAAATTGGTTGTTACTGGCGTTACTGAGAGAACTATTTCTTAATTGGAGGGTGGATATTAATGAAAGGAACTGCGCGACGAGATTTGTGAGCTTGTAATTTGAAATAATATCTATAAGATTCGTTTCTTTTCCTTATGTGAAATGTAGGATTGCGATGCCGCTAATATGCGACGTGTTAATTACTTCATTCCATTTTCAGTTTCACGGTGGTTTCATACTGATTACTTACAGAGTAATGTAAATTTACGTGCTAGTATTATGAATCTATTAACGAAGGCATGAGAGAATTATAAGATTTCTATCTTATAGAATACTGTGAATTTATGTGTCAATATTATGAATCTGTTAACGAAGATATGAGAGGATTATAAGATACAATATAAATGATAATCTATTGGAGATGAATGATTATTTTTGGCTCGATTTGTTCGATCATTTAATTCCTCGATGAGCGACGGCCGCATTCCGTACTAACGAGGAAGCACACGGAATCGTTAGAATTAATCGGGATAAAGTTCGTCTTCGTTTGTACAGTATTGCGACGAACGTTTCGCGCCGATGAAAAACGAGTTTCAGGACTAATTGGAACCATTTCGGTAGCTCTCGGCGATTGCCAAATTGCACGGCCCATTGGATTATCGTCGTTACTTCGTTCACGGAATTTCCAAGCGGAGATTAGCCCGTAGAACGTTTGATAGCGGCAATTAAAGTCACCGAGTGGACTTAATCTTCCGCTGATTCCTTGGATCGAATGCCGCGAGCATGGCCGGCCGATTGCCTCCACTGAAATTGCAATCTCGAGTCGTTGATCCGCGATTTCAGATGACTCACGAAATCGAAGATAAGGGAGTATTGAATTTATTGATAAACGTAATTAAATCGGATCCGGTATACAGTCATTTGTGAATAATCCACTTTAATTCGCTTACGAGAACATACTATTCAATTAAAATTATATTCGAGGTTTACCGGGGTTTATTAAAAAAGAACAATACTAATTAATATGAAAAATGATAGTATCGTTACACGATTAAAACAACTTCGAGTATTTCTAAGGAATTTATTTTAGTTTGGAGAATAACGTGGTTGCTGCTCAATTAAAATTATTACATTGTGCAACATTATTCGATATACATCAATTATTCAATAAGATTAATCAAGATCGATATAAAGAAATAATGTTTATGTATTATACCGAATAATGTTCGTAAAACTCAATGTGCGTCAAAGTGGCGCGTTCGGTGAACCTAGTGTTAACACATTAAATGCCATGGGGGTCACCGGTGACCAACTAAATCGAATTACTATAGTTCATTCAATTAAACGACGATTATTTGAAAACACTTCCATACTATAAATAATGCTACTCGATACGGCGACACAATAATTCAATTCAATCAAATGATTTAAACCTTTGCGGTCGATTGCCGCCGTAATGGCGACCTCGAGCTTCGATATCTAAAATCGAAAGCTGGCAAGGAATAATTTAATTATTCAACTAACGACAGACCGACACGTGGTTTCTCACAATATATCCTAACGAGAAACTAAAGCAAAACAAAGAAGAATTACATGTTTATCGGGAAAAATAAATCATCCATCGTTACACTAAAACTACTGATGTCCTTTTGCAATTATTAAAAAGATAGGAAATGTTTCTCTGAGAAATTACTGAAGAAATCGATTTAGCACTACACAAACTGAATGGTAAATCAATTTTGATTGTCCCAACAGATGCACTCTTTGAGTTGCTATAGAGAAATATGAAAAACTCAATTTAACTGCTCGACAGTTTTAGCGTTAACGTGTTAAAATAAACATTGCAACGTTAACTAGATTCATTTTTCTCTTGGTCAAGCGGTACCTGCACGAAAATTCCAACAATTGTAACTAACCGGCACCTTGAAGTTTACCTTCATCCTAAGGTGGACAGCCTAAGAGGATTATCGAAGCTGCTGAAGAGGTGTTACATTATTACGGTATCGCTTAGATGGTGGCTCATAAAGTCTCGAGCAGAGAAAGCACACGTGCCGCGAGCTTTCTATGCAGACGGTGCATTATGCGCGTCTGTCGTCACCGAGCTTAAGTGACCGGAGAAAATTGTATAGCGATTTCTTCGTTAAACGATGGGTGCTACCGCTGTCTTCAAACGGCCATGAAATCTAACACTTAAATATGCATTGTTCGTTACGTAATACCCTGTTGCCTCACGCGATATCATTTGTACCGAAGATTATAACAAATGGTGTAGAAACGTATATATTAGATCGTCCCATAATTTTATACTTCTCGCGTGACGTTTTGTAATCACAGAGCGACAGAACTCGGATGACTAAACCTCTACGCTTCAGTTTGGCCAGTAGAACGTATTCGAGGCAGGTTTTGAAGTTATTAGAATTTTATATTTTATATTTCATCAAATATTATTTGATATGGTAGACAATTAAACGACACGAACTTATAGGACCACTCAATATAAATGAAAATGTTCAAGGAATGATTCAGAGGAATGCATACTCCTCGTTTCACGATTTTGGCTACCCAAAAACTCGAAAGGGTAGTCTGGATTTAGATAGCTGTTCACTTGCTGAAGTGACTAATGACTAAGTGACTGAGGAATTGATTGAATGTTAGGATATCGACATTTGAGAATATTTACTGCGTTGCCCCTTGCCCTATGATTTTGCAACGAGCAACGTTAGAATTATTTTATTTTAGTAATTTATTATACGTAGAGTGCTTAGTATTTGTTGTAACACTATATAATATTTATTATAAATAGAATGGAATTCAGCAGAGGAATATAAATAATAAATTGAGCTCTTAAGTTATTCGAATAATTGAATTGTTTGCAATCTTGTATTCTAGAGATGAAACTTTGATATCGCTAATATAACGACATCCGTCCTCAAAGGGTTAAATGTTTGTGATAAGAAATTAGCCTTTGATTTGAATTTGAAGGAACAGAATAACATTTACGTTCGCTAATTGCTGCCTGAAGTCATTGTCGGTCGTGATATTGTAAGGTGAGGGGTTAATAGAATCGTTCTTTCTTCTTTTACAGAATGTTTTATGAAGAACCGTCAACGGAATACCGAAAAATCTGTCGTGCACAGGATAGATAAGAGAGGATAAAGGACGGTAGCAGAGGATTACCGAGAAGGGTAACGAAAAACGAGCATTAAATGTTCGAGATAGGCTGGCATAGTACGGAAAGTATTGATTCGGGAGCATGTTGCACGCGTGAGACACTGTATAACGAGTATTTTTCACGAAGGGCCACTGACTGTCTGGACACAAGAGGTCTGTTTGGATCGGCTGTGAGTCACGCGGTCTTCGCGGCGGGGTAATCATAGCGACGCGAAAACTGCAACACAAGAAGTTCGGCAACGCGAAAATTCTGATCGCGGTTTTATCGTTTCTCGAATTTATTCGAATTGATTAGCATCTTTCGATTTAATCAGAATTTTTCAAATTGATTAGAATTTTTTAATTGATTAGAATTTTAAGAGCGATTAGAATTTTTCAAATTGATCAGAATTTTCAAATTGATTAGAATTTTTCAAAGTGATTGGAATTTTTCAAATTGATTAGGATTCTTCAAATTAATTTGCTTCCGCAAATCGTTTTGCTAAATCAATAATAATAATTGTAATTCGTGTGATACAATGAAAACAATACATTTCATGATCCGCAGTGATGTGTCTATTAAACACAGTTGGTTAATTATACTACGAAATCGTATACCATTAATCTTTAACACGCTGAGTGGTTAAGGATTATTACAGTTTTTATCACTGTATGTACTGACCGATAATTTGCTAGAATTTCTATTACCAACTACTGAACATTCCAGAAAACCTGTTTGCAAAGTCTGCGAAATGAAATTACTTTCGTAATTAAAGGAAATGTAAGTTCATCAGTGCGTGGAAGATAGCCAGCTGTCGTTAAATTAATCAAGAGCTCACGTAGTATGCATTAGTTTTGTGTAAATCAATTTTAATTGTAACTTCTGTAACCATTGAATTGACTAATCAATTGATGTCCTTATAATATTTAAAATTTACATTCTGTATGTAAATTTCTACAACCATGTCAGTATAAAACTCTGTAGGTTAGAAAGAATTTTCGTAAACTTCTGAAAGAAGAGAAACTATATAAATATTCTTACACTTTGAAAATAAATAAAACTTACGCTTCACGCTATACTTTCCCTTTCATCGTTCCCAACTATTCCTACTAAAAAAATAAAGAAAACTAGAAAAGCCATCAACATACATAATCAATTACAAATTCGACAAATTCATCGATTAACCATTAACAATTATTAATAATATTAACCCTTTTCACTCTAAACGTATTCTACCAAAAATACCCAACACACTTTCTAATGAAATGTAGTCAACATTTCCTCAAACTAACTTAACGAGAAATCGTACATAAATTAAGGAAAGAGGCTATTTTATTTTAATATTTCACAAATTAATGCATCATACGAAACTTAACATTAAATGTACTTCATAATTTTGCTGTACCAAATCAAGAGGCGACTGGTGTGCGAAGGGTTAATAATGTTAATGGTAATTAATCATTGGAATTCTTTCTCTTTACAAAGGAAGCTTACTTAACGCAGCCGACGTAGGTTGCCATTTTTATGCTCCCTATTATTAAATTATGCACGAAACAAAATTGCGTTAATCGCCGTCAATGGCGCCTGCGAAATTGTCTAATTGTCGCGGAGGCATCCGACGCGTCGGGTTTCACCCCCTTCGACGAAATGCCTCGCTCGAAGGGGTTGCATTACCACGCGAGTGTAGTACGTTATTTTTAGACGCGAAAGCTTCGCAAGCACGAACCGATGATTCGATTCTCGTCGAGGGCTATTTCACAAGCGTCTCGATTTCAGGGTCGTCCCCCCTTCCACCCCCTCCCTTGTCCGACACCGAGTTTTGTGGATTCACCCCCCGCCTCCGGCATAATGATCGAATTAGGTCATTGAACAGCGATGAATCGAATTAATCTTCGGTCCCATTTAACCTTTCAGTGACGATTTTGACCGATACTGTGCCTATTTTCTCTATTATCCTCTTCTCCCTTATCTAATTACTATTATATAATTATATAATACTATATAACCATCAGAACTTTCGATTGTAAAATTGTATATTGTGATGTGAACCGTTTATTTTGGAAGTGGCTCAAGTCCACTTAAAAAAAGTTGAAAAAACTATTACAGAATAAAGATTATGCGGAATTGTAAGTATAATGGTTAACTTGATTTCTTTGAAAAATGGACTTAAGCCACTTTCAAAACAAACAGCTCATGTAATCTTTGTGACACGTTGATTCAGTTGTACTTTCTTAAATACATTTTATATGTCAAAGTGGTAACGTTTTTATATAAGTCACCGAAATGGCAGATCCAGGTCAACGAGTTTCTTTCTGTGACACTTTAGTGGCACTATTTCCTTTTGTGTTGTATAATTAGAATAATATGTGAAATTATTAAACGCGTGAAATGTTTGATGTCGCTATTTATATTATTGTGATAACAATCATTTTTCACAGGATGAGTATGTAATTATTATTTACATTTTTCATTATTGTTTTGTGTAACGTGAATACTGTAACATAATGTTTTTAAAAGAACTTTTATTTATTTGGAGAAAATATTCATATTTGTGTAATTCCATAATCGAGTATTCCAAACTCCAAACTATTGAGTGCCACTATGTATATATGATGATTTATTAATATTTCTTAATGCTATTTTATAAGACCACCCAAGGATATGCAATAATAATATATTTATGTCTGCCCCGTCATGACTCAGGGTCTATAACAAGTTACAAACACGACAATATTATACCAGGTGTTTTAAAAATAGAAACGCTGAAGCCAATTTACTATTCTGAATCGGTTAAAGTAGCAGTATCACTTCTCACTGCAGAAACATGTCGCAGACATAAAGAAACAGTAGTGCAGGTCGATAAAAAAAATACTTCGTTACATTAAAATTCCAATTTTTCCACCGATGTTCAAATTCCACCACGCTCACATACATAAATACATGTTTATTAACTCTCTGCATTCGACAATATTTTCCATTATAAATATTCATTATTTTCCGATGGAATATTAACCCCTTGCCATACAATGACGAATGAGACTCGCGATGAAGATTTCTAGACTAATTTAACAACAATCGATGTCATTCATTACCCACTGATTAAAGCAAACAACTATTATTCTATTATCATTGTATTATCTTCAAATAAAATTTCCACTTGAAGTAGAATCGACAATTTTGTTGCATTTCTTCCAAATTGTCGATAGTAAAATGGTACATGAGCTTAGTGGCGAAAGTAAATAGTACGCCAAGGGGTTAATAATATTATTCACAACTAACATAAATTATCGATCAGCACCATCTTATTTCTAAGTTTCACGTGGTGATACCTTGTACAAGTATTTACCATTGAATTTTAATGTTAATAATGTTGCTGCGTTGATACAAATGGCAACTGGGAGTCGTCTCTCGAGTGCAAATGATTATTATGCACGGCTCCTGTTTAATCGACCTGTATTCTCGTGTGATCGCAGTATACGTCGACAGAGTAAATATAGAAACATTTCGTATAGCACAGAGCTATCATTGCTGGTCATACGAGCGCCACACGATTTCGTTCTGTAACCACACTTCCGCCCTTTAAGCGGGTATTTAAGTGACGGGGACCCCCTTCGCGCACAAATGACCCCGTGCACGATGACGTCATCCACGTTCACAAGGAGTCATAAAGAAACATTTGGGAAAACGAGCACCAGTTTTCCCTCCCATCGATTCCAGACAAAATATTAGGCTCTTCAACCTTATTCTTTATAAAAAATTTCTCGTGAACGAATATTAACACTAGGTTTACGGAACCCGACAATTTGACGGATATTGAATTTTTTAAACATTATTTAGTAATAGTTTAAGTCGATCTTGATTTATGCAATTATGCGAATACGCATTGCAATACTTTGGTTTTGAAGCTACAATTTTTGCGATTTATATAAACGAACACGTAGTTCTCTAGGAACAATAGAATAAAGTATAGAACAAATGTCCGTAAATCTAGTGTTAACATTCTTCAATTGTTAACACTAAGATTACGGACATTTATCGTGCAATTTATTCTACCGGTTTTTAACCAATCATAAAACTCTGTGCACTCACATTACAAGAATTTTGATTTTGCTAACCCCTTGCCTTACAACGTGTGCAGATTTCGAATTCAAGTGAAATATTATTCTACTATTATCAATTATTACACTTTGCAAAGATTGATATAGAATATGCCTATAATTTTTTCCTTAATAAATCATTAATGACAAAGTAGTTATATCGATCGTGGCGAAGAAGTAAATCGTATGGCAACGGGTTAACAATCAAATGTGAACGTTGATTTTTAATCCTGTGTACTCGATAATTGTTTCGCTGAATATATTCTTCATTTTTCTAATGAAATATCAATGGTAGCTTTTATAACTAACATTAATATAAATAATATAGAAACCAAGGGATAGAATTATTCTATTTTAACGTTTCATGGATAATTATGTTAAACGAACTTTAATAACGTACATCAAACTTTGTGATTTTGCTGTATCGAACCAAACGGCGACTGTGAGTCGCCTCTCGAGTGCAAAGGGTTAATAGAAAATTTATGTAACCAATATGTGGGTAATATACGATTAAACTGTACAAATTTGTTTAGTAAAGTTTCGCAATTTTCGGTTGACACGGGAGATGTGAAAATGTGAATGCGATTTTTTTCACCCCTAAGATGAGGAGGCTCGGTAGGAGCATCCCTTAGCTATCACGCCTGGATTAGAATGTAACAGGGAACAGGAAGTAACGAAGTTTTCCAGCATATTTGTCGGATCACCCCGAACTAAGCTCACTCCATGTATAGGCCAATCTCCATCCGTTATTAAATTACATCGAAAATACTGTACGCTGAAACCTCAATTAACCAAGCGCCACGCTACCATCAGACTGTGAATTCAATAAACTCGTAGAATAATTGAATTTTGCTAGTAAAAATTCACTCTCCAATCCTGTTAGAACTATTACGTTAATGTCTCTAACCTGATAGAATATTATAGAACAAGGGTGAATTTATACATTTATTTACCATCCGACTTGTTATTTAAATTCCGAGCGAGACGATGTTTTCTTCGAAACGTTTAAACGAGGAGTAAAAGAAATAGACAATTCGAAATTTAAAAACAGAAAGATTTGATTTCTAAACGAACTTCAATTACTTCCTTACAAAACGATCAACAAGAATTCAAATTACAAATGAAAACAGACGAAGCAAAATAATTAACAAAATCATTAATAATTATCTCCTGTACACCGATTTTCATCGGAACCACCTTATACATGATTTATCGTGCGATGAGAAACCTGCTGAAAGAAAGCATTTCGAAAAGTGCAAACGTTGCGACAAATGAACCGCTTGAAAAGTTACCAAGGCTCGAGAATCCTCGTAATTTTTAGACGTAACACACTTTTGTTATCACGTTCTTATAGCTAACTCGATAAACGAATTCAACCGTGAATGACACGATGACCTTCAAGATGATCCCGATAAGACGGGCCATTTAAGAAAGGGAAGTTACGTCAGCGAAAATGTTTGTTTTCTTCAAGGATCCTCCTTGATATACAATAACGAGGCTCGTGCTCGTTACAAGAAGAATAGATCTATTCAAAGCCAAAAAGAGAATAGGAGAAAAAATATTGTTAAACCTCGAAAGTCGGCGGCATGGAAAATCAATGCTATCGAAATGTTCCATTGGCATCGTAGGCGAGGCTCGGTAAAGCGTAACGACCCGAAGAATTCGAGAGCAGACAAACAGCGATAAAAATGAGCGTGTTGCATGGACCGTGTCACGCGATCTAGTCTGTTCAATGGAAAAAGTGCGTGCGGAGGCGCGGGGAACCACCCTTTTCACGAATAAAGCTGTATTTACACGGCAACTCCGACGATACCGAAGAAAACGTTGATCGGAGTGTCGACGAAAGCTGCTCAACGTATTTGTTTGATGGGTTTATAGTGGAGCTGCGATAATCGCATGATTTCAGACGTTCAGTTCGTATAGTGGATCTAATAAACACCTCGGTAATTAATTCTTTTGTGCCCGTTATGAAGGTGAATGGAGTAAGGGAACGAGTGGCTGAAATAATAGTCTGGGACAATATAACTGGGACTCCTGAGTTCTCGAGGAAGAAGGCTTTTCTGCAATGTTGTTGGATTAATTAAGAATTCATATTATCATGGTGTTAATGATATTAACCGCTGTTGATTGTTAGTACTAGAAATTTGTAGACATTGTAACTTTTACAATATAGTCTTTAAAAATAACTTTCATAATATTATAATTTTCATAAATTATCATTTTCACGACATTATCATTTCAATTAAGCAAAAGCTAATTTATACAAAGGAAACCTTTTATTCCTAAGAATTCAGAATGAAAAACTAAATTATGGTGAGTCATTCAGGCAGTACGTATCGAAATTTACTTCGTCGAGCGTCGCTTTACTAGCTGCTTGAGCATAAAAATTTCTATAATAAGAGAACGAAACGCATTTCTATATACCTACGTTTCGCTCTCGTCGACGCTGTTATCGAGTATCGAAATCGCGACGTAAACGCAGCCTAATGAAAACGAAGGCTCGCTGGCCGAATAGAAAACGCTCGTCGAACGATCCGTGAAAAACGGACGATTTTTTTTTTTGAAAGCTCGCTAAACAGTTTCCATCGGAGATCCTTCGCGAAGAATTAAGGTGCATTGAGGCCTGTTGCATTTTAATTATGCGAGCACCGTATAATGCATTCGAAGATTTCTCACGTGCTGTTCCTTTTCCAAGATCAGGTTCCGCTCGGCCGACGTCCGACGCGTTCAACGGCTGCGAGAGACGAGCTTGTGACTCGCGAAGAAATTTATGGCAATTAGAATAACACTTGATAATCAATTTGCTCGGTGTGTTAAGCCTGACAGATTTTTATCTGGGAACTGAGCAGTGTACCTATGGGAACATTTACTTCTCACAATTACCTCTTATTAATTTTATTAATCACCTGATACTTCACTCTTATCGATGAATATTTTTAGAATTAAAGAGAATTTTTCGATAAAAACCTTGGAGAGATGAAAGAGGAATCATTGTTTTGAAGTGCTCTAAATGAAAGAAGTAATATATTTTCAATATTTTCGAACTTATCATTGTTAAGGACATAGTCGCCTAATGAAAATTTTTCAGAGAATTTTGAAGATAAAGCACATGAGAAATCATTGTTCTGAAATATTCTGAACGAAAGAAATATATTTACGATATTTATTAATTTATCATTGTTAAAAAGTTGTCATAAATTAATGAACATTCTTCAGTAACAATCTTGAAGATAAAAGGGATGAGAAATTATTATTCTGAAATATTCTGAACGAAAGAAATAATATATTTCCGGTATTGTTTATCTTATTATTGTCGAAATGAAAAAGAATGAGGAATATACATATTTTTATTACGAAACCGAAATGTTTTAGAATGATAAATGGCGGAAGCAAGAATCGCGTAATTATTGCGGGATTTCTGGTGCATCGATTCCGCGGAGATCGGCGCAAAAAACGCCGGGAAAAAGTCCAACGGGAGTATCATCGACGATAATATACATAATTCCGGCGTACTTTCTCTTCCATTTCTTATTTCTTTCGTTTCTAACGTTATCCTGTATGAAAATGGACGATACAATTAGCGTCGAGCGTGTAATTAAACTTTCCAACGGTAATAACTGCGCGGGGAAAAGGGAAGAAAATGTGTTCAGTTCGAGGCGACTCGGATCGAACGATTTCTTTCTTTATAATTAGAAAACGGGACGGAAATGCGGCTCATTATTGTCGATCCGAGAGGAGAAAAACTGTAACGCGCGTATCCCCGGACCGTGCAAAAGGAAAAGTGCAAAGTGTGTTAAACGCGGGACGAGAATGTCGGGGAAATATAATACCGGACAAATTTATGAGTAATTACAGAAATACAGCTTGCAACTGCTGAAAAGATATTAATCGCATTTGATTTGTGCTACACGCTTCACGCACTGATAAATTTTCTACGCGTACGTGCATAACTACGTTAAACGTTCCTTGATGTATTCGATCGATCGCTGTATGGACCACAGTCAACTTGTTGATGATTCAAGGCCTTTTCTGCTAAGTTGATAGCTCTGTATACAGATCATTTTATGTGCAGATTATTTTCAACGGGTTGATAATTCTATATACGGTTTATTTTCAACGGGTTGATAATTTAATGTATAAATCGTATTCAACATGTTGATAATTCAATATGCAAATTGTTTTCAACGTGTTGACAATTCAATCTATAAATCGTTTTCAACATGTTGATGATTCAATGTATAAGTCATGTTCAACATATTGATGATCGAACATAAGGACGACTAACTTATTTTAAACTGATTGCTTAAGTAGAGAAACGAGTAAGAAAATTTTAATGAACTTCATGTAATCATTCAAGTACTTCGACTAAATTTTAAGTCTTCCTCAACTCTGACCCAAGTTATTCATGTTGTAATATACGACGAAAGAAAGTATGGGCACAGTAACGGTAAACACCTCAATTTGCCGACTTTCAAAAATGTTGCAAAATCGTAATTGAATGAAATAACGCTCACGTGCATGGTATAATCGCGAGATAATTATCACACCCGGAAAAACGCTGTTTAACCTGGTTTAACGCAATTTATGAAACGAAGTGCTTCTTATGTTTATTAGAGAAAACCATCTTTTATCGTAACTCTCTTTTTCCTAATCACATTCTTCACACTAGAACTACCAAGCACTTATTAAGGTTGAACACAATTCTCATCAAGATCGCAACAATAGATTTTCTTCAATTTCTTCATATATTTTTCTATTTACTGTTTAGTTCCAACTATTTACTTCCAAAATCATTTCGAAAGTTAACACATCAATAATTTTATTATCTAAAACCCGCCATTTCGACGGTTAGTTCACAAAAACTAAAGCTTGCATAAAATCCGTCTATTCATCGGCGAATAATGAATATTTATAATCAGAAATACCGAGTGCCAGAGGTTAACACCTTGTCCTATGATGTCATTCGCAACAGTGCTCGATAGAACTACTTAATCGTGCATAATTTAGTAGAAAATGAACAGAATTTTCTTTAACGCTAAAACTACCGAGCGGTTCAATTAGCTTCTTAAAATTTCTCTATAGAAACTCCAAGAGTGCATCTCTTAAGACTTTAATTAGTTCACAATTCAATTTCAGTATTTCTGAACCAATTTCTTTAATAATTTCTCAGAGAAGCATCTGTTATCTCATTAATCATTACAAAAAGAAACCATCAGAAACGTTTCTTTCACAACAAGTAATATTTCATTTACATAGAAAATAACCCAAATAACATTCAGATTAGTCGAGTTTGAAAATTCTCATCACGAGTCCGACTCGGTGTTACCGAAGAGGTTAATCGAAGGTATCGAACCTTGAGACATAATTACTCGAGCCAATCGAAATCTGGAGTAACTTCTCGGTACTCCGAGCGAACCGGAACGTTTCCGAGTCGATTTCGGTGAACCAGCGCGCCGGAAACTGCGACTAGGTGACTTAATCGCGCGCGCAATTTCCGAAAATACGAAGGGAACGCCGCGCATACAATTATGAGAGCCCGGTTTCCCGGTTTGTTCTGTTCCGGGCCACAGTTCCCCGCGGCCAGACGCGTTTAATAGCCTAAGTTCGAGAGCACGACTCGATCGATCCGGTTGTCTAACTATACCGGCAGATATTGACGAATAGGCGAGCTCGAAATTGCGAAAGCTTTTGTGCGACGAGCCTACGGAACCACCCGGAAAACGCACGGAGTCGGAGAAGTTTGCGAGCGGACGCTTCCAAACAATTTTAATCGTCGAATCAAACATTCATTGTTTACACGAGTTGATCACCTTTTCTCGTGTACCAGTGACTCGGAAGAATAATGGTCTAATTACTGGATATTTTTGAGTTATATTCATGTAAGATAACATTTCAGACTTTTCTGGTTTTACTGGAATAAGAATATAGTAATTGATATTTGAATTCTCGACGTGGTTCTGGTAGTAAATGATTTGACCTAGATACTGTGACGAATGTATGAAATATGGATATGAAGAGGGAAATGTTCTTAGGTTGAATACTGATATTACGTTAAGGATATTAATTGGTATTTAGTATTGATATCAGTAATTGTGATATTGGAGAAGAACGTTTACAAATTGCGGTCGAAATGTGGTTTAATTGGTATTTCGAATGCAATTTTATTATAGGTCTGAACACATTGCGTATCGGTAACGAGAAATCTCGTTTTTCTATAAAGACACTTAGCTATGCAACTTCGCTAATTACCACAGCATTGAAAAAATATAAAATTTAATTCAAATTGATTACCTATTTAAAATATATTACATAACAATATGATATTTAAATTTTTCTATGTACAGTGATATAAGTTGACCTCAGTGAAAATTGCCATCCGCACAATTCAGTTTTCTGAAAATTAACCGGTACGTAATGTATTAAGATATCATTTGTTTCGAAGATTACGTCGGTATTATTGTTACACGATTGTTTGCGGGAACATATATAAATAAATGAATACGACACGTAATAGCTGTCTTCGAAAGATTCCAGGTGAATGCGATTACTATCAATCAGTTTCAGATAATACCAATTTGCTTGAAAAGACAATGTCTCGACGCGTGGAGCGAGCATTGTTTGAACCAGTATCTTATCGCGAGTAGGCTATCAATATTGGATAACCAAACAGAAGTGACATTCAATGCGCCGTTTTTATGGTTTTACGTCAATTGCAATAAGGCGCAGCAGTAAACATTCCCTCTGGGTTTAAGTACGCAGAGCGCTATACAAAATATTATGAATTCTGGAACCTGCGGAACTTTCGTTATACAGTTAAATTAGTATAACTCATTAGAAGTATTTCACTGGAAATATTCAACATTTCCTAATGAGATACAAACGATATTTTCCGAAACAAACTTGAGAAGTCGCGTTTAAATCGAGGAACGAAACTATTTTATTCGATATTTCACGCATTGTTGCATTATGCAAAATTTAATGTTAAATATCAAACTTTATAATTGTGTTGTATCAAAACGGTTAATACGTTGACTGCCACAAGAAACTTCAACGTTTTATGTATCACTTATTTCTTTGTAGCGAAGATAAAAAGAAAAAATTATCAATTATTTGGTACAACGATTCTTACATTACACTACTACCTAGTTATTTACCATATCGAACAGTTTCATTTAACGTTCGTTATCACTAAAACTACCGAGCAGTTAAATCGATTCTATCAAATTCCTCTATAAAAACTTCAAGAGTGCATCTATCGAGACTTCAATTGATTTCTAATTCATTTTGCATATTGCTAAATGAATTTCTTTCACACAGTAACCGTTTTTCCATAGAGTTATCCCTTTGTAGCAAAGAAAATTTAGAAACAATTAATTATTTAGCGTTACAATCCTTCCATTACACTTTTACCATCTTAGTTACGTTAGTAATCATTTTCATTGGACACCGGTTACCTTGCATATCACGATTGTAGTAATTCAGAATCATCATCATCATCATCAATGACTAACACGGCGCTTAACGTGTTCATTTCTCAAGGAAACATCTGTTTTCATAATTGCAAATCGAAGAAATCAGGATTCAAGAAATGAAGAATCATTCTGACCCATCTGGAAATTTTAGTGTTAACTCTATACGAACGAATGTCAACATTTCAACGAGATAAAATGTTCATATCTGTAAGTCTAAGTCCCAAACAAGTGATTTAGTTACTCGAACAGCAAGAGATCGGTATATAGTTTCCGTTCTAACTGCTTAAGCGATTGATGTATAATTTAGCTTCATCTGTTGAAGGTTCATTCAAAAGATTCTTCGTTCGCAAAGGGTTAACAAATTATAATTTTCAAGTAATTTAGAAGCTCCAATCGTCGGTGACCACCGTAACAATCAACGCGTTAGTAAAATATCGCAATTAGAAAGATTACCAGTGAAACAAACGCTGGCCGCGAACGCGTTAAACGAATTTCGTTTCGGCAAGCTTCTCCCGATTAATCTCGTCCCTGTTTCTCGATCTCCGGGGTGCACGGTTGCACGGTTGCACGGCCGCTGCATCTGTTGCAGCTGCACTCGGCGATGCAGTATCTTTAGAAATCCTCCCCGTTCCTTTGTCGGGGGCGCGCTTTATTCGGGGACGACCGTTTCCAGAAAAACCGGAGGAAACTGCGCGGGCGACAGCGGACGCGGATAATCCGCCAGCATTGTGCTCCTCCTTTTACCTTTCGCTGTCGCTTTTTGCAACCCCCGGTCCGGCGAGAATGGAATCTTTTCCTCGAAGTGAAATTATTTTCGACGAACGCCGGAAATTCTGGAGATCTCGGGAGGACGCGCATGCAAGCGAATTAACAGTATCAAATTCTGGACAAACTTCTTAGGGAGCTTATCATAGTGTTAATCAGTGAGATCGCCATTTTTTTTTTAACCTTTTCAAACGGGATTAACATTGCTTCGTACGAATGTCTGATTCTAACGGATTCAACGAATGATTCTTCTGGTTTGTAGATAGCGGTAGAACAAATATTAAGGACTGGTAAACATTAGTTTCTTTTGTTTAAGTTGGAATTGTAGTAATCGTGTCACTCGTGTTGATTGATGTATTATAATTGTCTCGGAGTTGTATTTATGTTTGCAATTGTTTTATTGAATTATATTACAAAAACTTGATTGATTATTTTGTGTTTTGGGGGATTTTAACACTAGAACTACCGAGGATTTAATACGACTAATATTTAATCCCTATAAAAATTCTAACAATAGATTATTTTCAGTTTCTTCAGATATTTCTTATAGTATTCAAGTCAAAGCTATTTATTTTCAAGACCATTTCAAATATTCAATGCTTTTAAGATATCAATAATTGTGAAACAAAACAATCGAAACCAGTCATTTTGACTGGTAGTTCTAGTGTTAATGATGTGTCCATTAATTCGATGCAGACTCGTTAAATTTTTCGGTAATACGAATATTCTGTTTTATATGAATCACAGGCTGCATGGTACGGTTAATTAAGAAATGTTGCGATCAGTATTGAGGTGCGTAAATTCACTTTCCAGTTTGTTCGTGGCTTCCCAACAGTATTCATTTTACGCGACACGGCTAAACACGACGAACAAACGAGGTCGAAGGTCACGATTCAACGAAAGCGGGAATTATCTCCTTCTTGTTGCCATTGTTCACAATTAGTCTTTGTTCGCTGCGCAGAATGTACCGGGTGCCCTGTGAGGATTGATACGATCAATCTACGACTCTCGAATAGTTCGCGTCGCGACTGGTCAAAGCAAAACTTGTTTGATTAAAATCCTAATTTAAAGTCAGAGTTGAATAAGCATATAGATATATTCGACTATATCTTTAATTTAAACTAAATATAATTATAAATTAATATTATTATTAGTAATCCAAATAAACATTTTTTAGAATAAAAAAGTAGAAAATTCAGAAAATTATTTTATAAAACCATCAACTATACGTCCATTTCTAATGACTACATGTTTCATTATCTCCGATTTTATTCAATAATACCATAATTAACACAAATTATTTTTAATCAAATATCTTTAGATATTACTGGAATCTTTGATTGTGTTATATTTTATCATATTTATTTTATATTGCGTTTCATATACTTTTGAATGCTATAAACGCGCCAAACCAGCAGTGGATCGCATTGCAATCGCAGATCTAGGTGTCAACGGTGTCAGTACTACTTCCAGTGGTCTTTCTCGTTGACCCTCGTGTCGGTTTTCTCCCGACGTTCCGATAATGGAGGCACTACAACGTTAACTGTCGCGTTTTCGAGAAGGAAGCGGTGCATCGTATGTCGCAGCCGCTTGGGCACGCCTCTGTGTATCGTTTGCAGCGGGTAAGCGTCCTCACTCTAGGATGTGCCCGTAGTAACTCAATCCTGAAAACTGGCGATCGCGGCCGATGAAAGTATACTGGTATTGAGTTACGACACACTTGTTTCGCTACGGATTCTACGGTTGTTGAGCGCAACACACGTGCTCGGGAAACTGCGTCAACCGCCACGAGCAAGAAACTATGTACTCAAGATCCTAGGATCCAATCGATATTTCGTAACTTTATTTCAAATTCCTTGCTCCCCTTCTATTCTGTAGAGTACGTACTCCTAATTACTGCTAGGTCAGTTGATAGGTAGGCTGAGGAATTCGGCTGATCGATCAGTTCTCATTTTTTCTGTCCCAATTATCTGCTGGCTGTATTTCCTACTTCCTAATTTAGTATTCATCGGTACGTGGTATATACTGCACATTCAATCGAAGTTCTGCGTATTCGTTAAAGGGTTAAATGTAAACTATAAAACTGTCAACTAGAAAAACACCTTTTGCCAAATCTAGTCATTTCCCAGCTGTACATTCTTGTGCTTCCAGAATCTCAAAAGTCAAATCACGGGAACTCTTCCCTTAGGACTATAAACAAATTTTTTTTGTGAATATTTGACTCGAATAGCTTTAACTTGTTGTCTCTGACAAGAAGAGATAACAAAATGGAACATATAATTATTAAATATAAGAATTAGGTATTATTGATGAGGTATATTTGGGCGGGGCTAACCGTCGTACGGAGGAGTTAACTGTACAAAGGGCGGAGTTATCTGTTTAGATGTGGAGTTAACCGCCCAGAAGGCGGGGTTATATGCTCAGGGGCGGAGTTAACCGTCCAGAGAGAGGGGCTTACCGAGCGGGGATAGGGCCAAGTGCCCAGCGGCGGGACCAGCCGAGTGACGAATAGGCTAACCGACCAGGGGGCGGTGCTAACGTCTCAAGGGCAAAGCTAGCCAAGCGAGGAATGGGCCAGAGGGCAGGAATAACTGCTCAAGGGCGGGGCCAACTGAGTATTGCACTTTTAAGCCTCTGGCCAACGACACTAACGTGACAGGCGAATATTACAGTTATGGTTGGCTCCCGCAGAGACTCACATATGCAGAATTCAATTTAGTAGTAGCAAAATTTTCTCGCGACTATCTCGAGAACTAAATCATGGCCTCAACAACATATTTAAACATCAACAAGAGCGGGCTAAGTACATCGACAACTTCACCGTAAGTTTAATTATTAAGCATAAATGTAAACAAGTAAATGCTGAAGATCAAAGTATTTGTGAAGAAAAAAAGAATTTTCGACGGAAAGAGATTTGACAAAATGTAAATGGCACATAACCGAAACCTAACGTGGCCGTAAAACGTTAATTCAAAACAAGTGTCGCGAAGCCCGCGGACGTTACATAAACAAACGGTAGGAGTTGTGAACGGCCGCCTAATGAAAGAAGTAACCGTCAGCGGGCACGTGCATCTTTCTGCTCCGCGGAATTTTCCCAGGAATAAGCGCAGCAGCAACGGTCTGTAAACCGATCCTTCCGTGGCGTTCTAGGAAAAATGGACCGTACCGGAGAAGAGCAGGCTTCTCGGGAAGATGCGGTAAGTAGTATACATCCTGTGCCCTCGTTGTTCCAGTCTTCTTCGGTAGGTTCACTAGGAGAAGCATCGCCAACCATCGCCCACCACAGAATCAAATATTCATAAAAATACTAATGCAGGTATCTTAATGCAATAATGTCCCCATTTGCAAACAGGAATCACGTTTTCAATAAACTCTAGTTCAGTGTTGTTCAGAGAAAAATTGCACCTCTGAATCAAAACCTAGTATGTAGATTCCATAGCAATGATCATCAGTATAAGAACATCACTTCAAATGTTTACTATATAAGCACTTGTTCTCCCGTTTCACTATGTATATTGAAAGTTATGGTATCTGTAAAAAATCAACACGTTGACTGCCAGCAAAAACAAGAGCGTTTTATGTATCACTTATTCTTTTCCTATGGAAAATAAAAAGGAAGAATTATTAACCCTTTGCACTCGGAAGTATTTTGTTAGAAATAACATTCTCTAACTAGACAAAGAGGATGGTTGTTTTTTAAATGAATTCAAAAAGAAATTACAAGTAAATTGAGAAACAAAGCCTTTTTATCCAAATATTTCACGCGCCAATGTATTATACATAATTCAACATTAAATATCAAATTTTCTAATTCTACTGAGTCAAATCAAATGGTGACTGGGAGTCACCTCTCGAGTGCAAAGGGTTAATTATTTGGTATCAATTCTTACGTTTCGCTATTATCTAGTTATTTCCGCTACTGAATATATTTATTTTAAAGCAGTTATCTTATAAGTTATCATTATTTTATTATTTATTTATTTATTATTTTATTATTAGTCAGTCAATTTGTTAATAGAACCTTTATAAAATTGTATAAAAATGTTTCTAATTACGATAATGCAAAAAATGTATTCAAATGAGTAACTGCTTCGTCGGCTGTATCAGATTGTTTATATAACCTAATAAAAACGTTCGCAAAAAATTTGTAATTTGCATCAGAGTTATCAACCATTAAAGAATTGAATGTATGCCACAGATTGAAAAATATATGGTACCAAGCACTGTTACAAATTCCCAATTTTCACTTTATGAATATACATATATAATATTCGCAGGATTGTTACGTGAACAGAAACCGAAAGTTATAATCGCGGAAAGAAACGCTGCCTGCAAGTTTATCGTTGCCAGATCTCAATAACTGTTGTGTCCACTGTGTTTGTACACACGACAGAAAATAACGCCATCGCCCGAATAAAAACACGAAAAAGTAAATACTAAGAACAATGCTGCGAACAATGTAGCTTCACCGGAAACGATTCCGCGACAATTCCGAATAAATCAATTTTTTTCCAACGAACAATTCGTCCCAAGGTCACGCAACACTTTCTCGCGTCTTCTCATATTATTGTTCAAAGGACAACTCAAATGACTCTGCGCGTCTTTATTCGTTACGAACAATAAATTACTTTATAAATTTTTGAAATATTTTTCTGTTCAATAATACGTTACGTATCGTGCCAGATAAGATAAAAAATTGTGTGACAAGGAAAATTCCTACTGTTACTACATCCGCGAAACAACGCTACGGTAAACATTAACTGATTCAATGTCTTTGATAATTTATAAATAAAATCAACTCAAATATTAACGCACAGTGAGTACGTAAAATAATTTGGTGAATGAATCATACATATTACGTTCAATAACGCTACAGTAAACATTAACTGACTCCACGTCTTTGATAATTTATAAATAAAACGAACTCAAATATTAATACACAATGAGTATGTAAAATAATTTGACGAATGAATCACAATGATACATATTACATTCAACGGTACCTACGCGCTTATTCAATATGCGTTTTGTTGTGAACACTGCGACGATGGTACTTGGTGCAAGGGGATTAAAAATAAGCGAATGAAAATATCGATTTACCTGACATTAAAAAAATTAAAAAAAATAAAAACATACAATTAAAAATACGCAAAACGTCCACCAGATAATCAGAGCTTTCAGTTCTCAGCTGAATTTTCCCGGATGCACAATGAAAACATGCGGTCGCATTATCAGTAATTCACGTCTGAAAACGTCTCGGGAATCGAATTTCCAGCCGCGGACGCATCGACGTAAGGAGCCTGCTATTTTATGAACGTGGACGCGCAGATGTCCGATATTCAATATTATTATCCCGCGTATCGGGAAGAAGCTAACGATAACGCGCGCAGATGAAACTGTCAGCCAGTCCCGTCAACGAAAGTGGATTTTCTTTGCGAGCAGCACTGGCATCGATTGACAAATTCACGTGTTCATCACGTGCAAATGAAACGAAATGGAAATTCGACAATACAGGAGAATTCTCAGCGTAACGCTGACGATAGAACGAGCCTTTAAAAAATCATCCCCCTCGTCCGCCTAAATGACTTCAAACTCATGGTGCCCAATATAAACACCAATCGCGTTAAACGTCACATGGGACAATTTATTATATTTTTATTATTCGCTATTTGTCAGCTAGGTGTATCCCGAAACACCCAGTAGCAGCGCTGACTCTTTGTCAGCTAGTAAAAAAAAAGAGAGAATTGTACAACGCTCGTGACATAGATTGAACTTGGAAGGGTGAACCTCCACGGCCCTGGCTCTCCTTTCGCCAGAGAAAATTCGTCCCTGGTATATACGCGGGAGAAGATAGATGAGGACTCACCGAAATATTTGTCTGGCTCCAGGCCCGAATCTTTGTCCAGCCCGCATATGACAAAATAATCCGCGAACCTCTGTGGATGTTGCTCAGGTCCGCGCATTATTCCCAGGCTCCCGTTCATCTTTTCCGAGAGTGGATCGAACCCGGCTCGCCTGCACGGTACACGGAACACCCTCACGAAAACGATTTCCACATCGTGAACCTCCACGAAACTGTCATTTCACGCGAGAGCGAAACAACAGCTGATGTTGACGCGCACCGAACCCAACGCACGACTCTGCGGAGTGCGGGCCTCTCGCCGCGAATAATTGATCTTTACTTCGTACGGCGAAGTTGGCCTAAGTCGATGCGCGCGTACGGCGCCGGCCAGTGGCGCGCAAATTCAAACGTTGCAGCCGTTTTCCTGGTATCTGTTAATCTTTTGGGATCGTATGTGTACTCTCGGTCACCGAGACTCTTTTATCGTTCCAGTTATATAGAACGTAATTATTATTTAATTTGTAGTAGTAAATTGATTGTTTTCTTAAACTGAAGTTCCAAGCTGTTACCTTTTCGATCATTGTAGAACAGGAATAATGATATCGATTCAGTCTCATGATGAACATTTTAAAGTGAATTCGGCGGATCTAAATGTTGTTTACCCTTTTCTGAGTTGCAGAAATCATGAGACAAGAGGTTAGTATGTATGTGCTGTTTTTTATGAACAGTATATTTCGTGTACATTTGCTCCTTTGGTACAGTATATGTTAAGTAATCATTCTGTTGTTGGCAATGAGTATTGAAACAAATTACAACAGAAGTGCTACTCACACTGGATACCTATATTACATTTAGTCTTATATCAGTGATAGATTTTTTACTAGTAGTACTTCAACAATATTAAACTGCTTCAAAGACAAACAGTTCTTTATCTAAAAAAATGTACTTACAAGAAAGGATTACTAAAAATTCCTTTGTTAATTGGTTGAAGAAAATCTTTCGCACAATTGCATCGTATTATGTAGTTTAAAGTAAACATAATTTTGTTGTTTATAATTACATTGGACACTAAGTTTTCATTGTTAAATTTCAGGCAGCAGGAGGATTGTAACTAAAAGAATTTTATTTCGTCACAACCTTTAGCTGTGTCGATGCTACAGATTGCCAACAGCCTGAAGTGTCATAAGATATCCGATCTATACTGTAACAAGTTGTTTGTGGTGACGCATACACCAAGCCCTCTGGTACTGAATCTATGAATTGTTACCATTTCTAGACCACGTGACGATAATTGCACAACCGTCGTTACATCATGTGAAACGCTCAAATAAATTGCGCCAAATACACGGTGCGAACTAACCTGTTTCAATCGTCGTGAAACAATGTTAAGTATTAGGAACCTCGTAGAATATCTAATGGTCACGAGGGGACAATGATTATAGATGCACTAGATAACGTGACAAATTTCCAATAGCGATTTTCAATTGTTACCAAAGTTGTCATACTTAAAAACAGACTCTTGATATCTATTTCGAGTCATATGCAATGTGTTAATCGTTTATTTATATCACTACTGTGCTACATTTCCAGCTGACCGGCCACTATGCATAACACTTACATTGTTGGAAGTACAGGAATTTAAAATGTTACATTAAATTCTAATGATCAATGAAAACGCTGTTTATAAAAGATGGACGAGATCTGGTTCCATTTAACAAATCAATTCGAGACACTTCAGGTAATTGTACATTTTGAAAAGTCATTTTTACATATATTATTATTTATGTAATTGACAGTTCTCATATAATTTAATAATCTTAATATTCTATCAATGCGAGAAAATAATTGATATATTCTATTTTATGATGTAAGAATTAATAATTTATTTGATAGAATGTTCAAGTAACTTCATTTTTTTGTAATATTTTTTTTTATTACTTCAAAAGTGGCTAAAGGAAAACATATAGTGTTGAAAATCATTACTAGTTCCATACTAAAGTGGATATACATCAAATATTTGAATTTACTTTGTATACAAATTTTGTTTCCTTTCATTATTCTTAACATTATGTCGTATTTTTTGTGGAAGATTCAAACGCACGTAGTTATACAGCAAGGACAACAATGGATCACAAATTGGTTAATACAAGCACGTGAATTTTTTTATGAATTAAGCAATGATCATAATGTACAAAATGTAAAGGACATGATACAATCTATACTTAGTTGGTTTGAGAAAGCATGGGAACAACTACAGTTTCAGTATTATAACACACACTTTAATATGAAATCATTGTATAGAAATTTATGTAACAATGAAGGTACAATAGCAATTAAAAAACTTACAATAATATTTTCAAAGCTACAACCCTATTAATTGACAGTAATAAACCCTAATTTATTTTCTTCAGTGTCAAAAAGAGAGCTAGCATTTTGTCTAGCAGGTTTAATTACGGGTATTTTAATTGGTTATTATGTTGGAATTAATTGGGGACATATTACACATCACATGCATCACATAAAAGCAGTGATTTGTCACCACTACATTGGTATTGAGGTATTCTGTGGGATCACATCATTTAAAAATATGCTTATATCGAACTAATTACTTGCCTTATCTTTAAATTATTTATATCTTAATAGTTGATATTTGTTCCATAGGGTGTGTCTATGATAGATGATGTAGAAATGCCTATGATTCAACAACCTAATGAATTATTGATACAAGTTAAAGCAACTTCTATTAACATTGTTGACACAAAAATTTGTTATGGATATTCTAAAATGTATCGGAGACTACTTAATTCTGGGGTATGATATTTTGATTACTTTAACATCTATATCATTAGAGTGTATTAATATTTTTTCATTGATAATACATTAAAAATATATCAACGTGTTTATTCTCAGAGACACAAAGAACTGCCAGTAACATTAGGAAGAGATTGTACAGGAATAGTGGTAGGTATTGGACAAAGCGTTATTAATTTTGATATTGGAGATGAAATATTCTTAGCTATTCCCTCATGGGCTCCTGGTACAATGGCAGAATACATAGTTGTCCCAGAAAGTCAGGTAGTTAAGCGACCAAAATTTTTTACTTTCGAAGCATCTGCCAGTCTTCCATACAGCGGATGCTTGGCATGGGATGCCTTGGTTAATAGATCTACGATTCCAGAAGGCAATGCAAAAGGGAAACGGTATGCATGAGTTTAGTTATATATGGCTTATTTTTCATATGAAAATATCGAACTTAAACTACTGTTACACAGAGTACTTATACATGGCGGAAATACTCCAGTCGGTTGTATTTTAACACAACTAGTTAAACTATGGGGAGGATATGTATGCATTATGTGTAGATCGAATGCTATTCCTGTCTCAAAAGCTTTAGGAGCAGATGATATTATAGAATTAAATGGGTCAAATCTTGAAAAAGAATTGCAATTGTATGACAAGTATGTGTGGCTCTAAGATAGTCCTGTGAAAGAAAGGATATTTATATCAAACCTAACTACATTTTTAATACAAAAATACTATTTTATCTTAGATATGATGCTATTTTCCATACTGGTGTTGAACCAATCGATGAACGTCTATTAAAACAACGATTAGTGCCTTATGGTTCCTATGTATCTACACTCCCTGAACAATTGACTTCTGATTCACTAGGCTTTATATTTGGAAGCATATTTGCTGGATGTGTACGAATAAAGTTACTAATACAGGTATAAAAAAATTTTTATTTGGAACTTGAATATGATTTTGTATTATTTCATTATGTTGCAGTATATATTTGGATCGAATATATACCAATGGAAAGATGGTTCAAAGATAAATTCAACATATTTACAAGCATTGTCTGATTTAGTAGACGCTAATCAGTTGCAATTGGTTGTCGACAGGGTATATGGACCTCATAATATTGAACAAGCATTAAATCATGTATTAGATCCTAACGCTATTGGTAGTACTATAATAACATTTCAGTGACAATAACATACTTTTAGTACACAAAAGTTTGTATATACCAATACATTATATACATGATAATGTCTTGTCAAAACATATTGTAAATACTGTCAGTAGCTTCAAAGCACTGCCAGATACTATTCAATATAAAAATAAATTCTACACATATTACAGAAATATAGTTGATATATGTGGGTGCTAAAATCAAGACTGAACAATCTATTCTAATAGAAACATGAATGCACAGTTTCTATCATTTCAAATTATCAGCTTATATATTCAAATAAAATCAAATGTATATTTAAAAAATATTAGTTACTCAAGTAAACAGGAAAATACTAGATCTTTTATGTATACACATATAAAATAAAAGATGTTATTAAAACGTGTATAATCTATTTTATCAAATAAATACGAAAATATACAAATACAATCGCAGTTACTTACAGTACTTTTATATGTTGAAAAGTTTACATTTTTTATAATATTTTATGCACTGGAAAGCACAAATAATTAGAAATTCATAAGTTCGAGACATTACGAAATTTGATTAATGCTAAAGTAATTATTATATAAATATTTATTTTGGCCTTCCACGTGGTTTTCCAGTCGCGCCTTTTTTAGCCTTCTTTCCTACACCCTTTGTTTCTTCCATCTATTTTAAAACACAATGCACACAAAAATTTAAACGATAAGTAAAATATGTAATTTAAATAAAAATAAGTATCATTAATTATACTTGCTTTGCGTTTTGGAGAATTTGTATTTGGCAAAACTTTGAAAAATGTATCTAATCTGCCTTGAGTTGAGGTATTCCTTGCTTTATGTAATTTTTTTGCTCCATTTCTTACCCTTTCCTCATTGAACTGTTTATCACCGCATAAGTACTTAACTAATCCCTCTTCATCTGGATCTGACCACTTAATCTTAAAGAAATAAAAATACTTGTGAGTATAAATGTAAAATAAGTATATTTAAACATTTGAGTCCCACGCGCCGCTTTCGCGCTCTTCAGATTTCATGGCGGAAAATCCCAGCGCATTTGAACTATACGGACAACTGACGGCACACATACAGTGTGACGAAACGCGCTCAACTTTCCACACGCATGTACGTTGCATCGCTACTTCTTTTGTATATAAGTAATCGAAGTAATACATTTTGTATTTAGTTGTTACCTATCATAAATTAATATATATCTATAACAGTATTAACATAGATTAAGACTAGATTAAGAAAAACTGTCGCGCTGCTTGGATCTTTTCGCATCCCATTCAGAAGGTGCTATTGTGCTGTTCGGCTTTTTTCGACCGCGTTTTTTAAAAAACTTCTGGTACTCAAACGATTAAGTAAACTAAATTTAACTTGTATATAGACCAATTCTAGCAACTATGTTATAGTGCAATATATATTTCCTTACATCAATTTCATCGGGATTAGTCACTTCAGGTTCTTGGAATAATAGTCGAGCTTGTTTATAATTCCAATTTTCTGGAACTGAGAATTTTTTGGTATCTAAGTTTTCTACAATTTTTTCGAGTGATCTATGTGTTTTAATCAATTCAATTGCTCTTTTTGGCCCAATTCCTTTAATGCTGTTTGTGTAGTCACATCCCAACATGATACACAGATCAATGAACTGTTAATAAGTAGAATGTTAAGTACAGCTTAAAAATATTCTTTTTCTGACAAAAGTCTCGAAATTACATACTTCATCGTGATTCAACTCAAGATCTTGCAAAACTTTATCAAAATGAAACTCTTGTACAGGCATTTTTCTAGCTTCGCTGAATGTTAATCGTCGAAGTAAAACATTACATCCAAAAGTAAGTGCATCCATATCTTCTGTGGCTGTTGCAAAAACTTTACCAGCCTTAACTAAAGCAGCACATTGTGCTTCTGCTTCACAAGGTGCCTTCATGAAAATTTATATATATTTCAGTATTAAAATAAAATGATATCTTTTTTACCCATTACTTACATCAATGTATGGTATACCCATTAATTTCAATAATTGTTTAGCTTCATTTGCATGTTCCTTTGTAACTTTTACTAATCGTCTATTGAACTTTTCTACATCTTCCATATTTCCTGAAAACATATGTTAGAAAAACTTAAAAATGATATGATAAGTGCTTAAGAATGGAACAATTATTTGTATAAAGTAAACATATATAAATACCAGCTTCTTCTGCAGCTTGTAAAAGCTTCTGTGCTTCATCTCTTCTTTCTGCACGCTTTGTTAATTCATCACCTTTCAAGTTTGGAGGTTTTCCATCAAATACATACACAGGTTTTATTCCTTGTTCTACTAAGCGTATAGTTCGATAAAATGTACCCATTAAATGACTATAATACAAGAATAGAATAATGTATTAATAACACAAAATTATAAAGTCGTCGATAGTGGAACCAAATATGATATTGAAATATATTTTAAATAACAAGAGAAACAAGAATGCAATAAGAAGACAAGAAAGAAAATAAAAAAGAAAATAATAAGAAATATGTGGAAATGAATGAGTGTAATGAGAACAGATATTTGTAATATTTTTTATAAACCGAACTCACTCACTAGCCGAGCAGGCTGATTTAATAAATTACTATTATAAAGTTACTAATTTTAAATAGAGAATAAAATAATTATAATTACAAAAGGTCATATACCTTGTTGTTTCTCCATCCACTGTAGTAAGCTGAGCTCCTTCACTTCGAACTGCGATTAGAAATTGATACAAGCACATAGATGCATCTATAGCAACTTTACGACCTACAAATCATTTTTAAATGTTTAGAACTTAGTTTGTAATAAATTTAATCAACTATTGAGAAGTATTCTAAAAATTTCATGAATTCGAGTGTGATGAACTTAAATTAATTAAAATAAAAACGTACCAAAATAATGTTTCAATTCCCGTTCTTTAATAGAGCTTGGTGCTATATCTGCTATTAGTTTTGCTAAACCTAAAATTCCCATGGCGTTCGAGATCAAATAACAAGGTTATAACTACGTTTAGAAACGTCTCAAAACTAGTGTCAAGACGTGTGGATCGTAAACGAGAATTCGCGCCAAATTGTACATATCTCATATACTTGCTTATTGTGTATCTCATTCGAATCTTACGAAACTGAAGAAATTTAATTGCTGATTTGTTTACAACTGTTAAATTCACTTCTTGTATCTACATCATTCTAATACATGAATATTTTAAATAAATACTAATAAATATCTATATTAAATTTTTAAAAAATTAAATAAAATCATGAAAATAATTTGAATATATATTTGATAAAATTGAGCACCACTGGTACATATTCAATATTAAGATAATAAATTCTTCTATAGTATATTTATGAATAAAAAATAATATTTTATTATTATTTATACATAATTTTATAAAAACGATCTTAACAATATTATTTTTATTTAAATACCGATTGATGACTTAATGAGAATTATTTGTACGGCACACGTGTGTGCTGTACCCATGTGGATCTAGCTTTTGGAATTTAATGTTACATATAATATTTGTAATGGAAAATGGATAATAATTGTGACTTAATCAAAACTATCGAAGACGATGAAGAGGTGCCAAATTATTCTGAAAATTCTGATGTAGAAGACGATGTAAGATATTTTTATATAAACTCGGACATAATCTTATTAAATTTTCTAAAGGAAAAAATAAATAAAATTGTATTTGATTTACTGTATAATTGTTTGTACGCGTAAATGATTTATTATTCTGCAGTTTCAGCCACGAAAACAAAGTAGAAAGAAAAATAAAGACTTTGATAATAATTTTCAATTTATAAATGACGTTTCTGAATATAATAAGGACACATGGAATGATTTAAGCAAATACATTAAACGGAAAGTCAAAACAAAACTTGATGACAAGATTAAAAAGATTAGAAAAGGAACTGAAAATGAAGTATGTATATGCATTATCAAATTAATTACAAATTTGAATATACTATATTATTTATTAATATTGAGGTTATCAATGACAATAGTTGTGTAAATAACGTCTCAGTGATACTTAATTTTAAAAGAAATTTTAATATGAACTTCTTTGAGTATGCATGTTAACTGGTTTCTTTAAACTGGTTTGTTAAATAACTTTTTGTATTCATCGTATTTTCAGGAAGAAAATGATGATAATTCTATTGCAGATCTATCTGAAATTAAACAGACGGATGATGAAATTTCCCTGTCTGAAGATGAACTCAAAAAAGGTATAATCATATTTTTTTATATTATATAATTTCCTATTTAAATATACTTTAATTCTTTATTATAGATATCTTTAAGACTAAAGAAAGAAAGAACAAAAAGAAAAAGGTTATTAATGAAAATATAGAAGAAACAATTAATTTTGAAGAATATTCTAACTCTGAATCACACGCAACTTTTTATCAAATGAATTTATCACGACCTTTATTAAAGGTATGCTTATTTCAGTCATAAAATAAGAACTACAGTATTTCATATATTCATTTTTGATATTTAACTATGTATATATTTATTGCAGGCTATAACAGCTATGAATTTTGTACATCCTACACCTATTCAGGCTGCTACTATTCCAGTTGCATTAATGGGACGAGATATATGTGGTTGTGCTGCCACAGGTACCGGTAAAACTGCAGCTTATATGCTTCCAACTCTAGAAAGATTATTGTACAGGCCTTTAGATGGTCCTGCTATTTCTAGAGTTCTTGTACTTGTACCAACGAGAGAACTTGGTGTGCAAGTGTATCAAGTCACCAAGCAGTTATCTCAGTTTACGACAATCGAAGTAGGATTGTCTGTTGGTGGCTTAGATGTTAAAGTTCAAGTAAGTAATGAAATTATAACATGCTTGAAACACATAAACGTTCTACACAATATTTTTTATTATTATTTGAATAGGAAACTGTATTAAGGAAGAATCCAGATATTGTAATAGCCACGCCTGGCAGATTAATTGATCATTTAAAAAATACACCTACCTTTTCACTAGACAGCATTGAAGTACTCATCTTGGATGAAGCTGACAGGTAATTTATATTTGCTTCATGACCACTCTACAGTGAAATTAAAATGTTTCTGTGATTTTCATTTAAGGATGTTAGATGAATATTTTGCTGAACAGATGAAGTATATTGTTAATCAATGTGCGAGGAGTAGACAGACAATTTTATTCTCTGCTACTATGACAGAAGAAGTAAAAGATTTAGCTGCTGTATCATTGGATAAACCAGTGAAGGTGTTTGTAGATAGTAATCAAGACGTTGCGTTTAATTTACGTCAGGAATTTATTCGGTAAGAAATAAAATGATTACTGTATTTTATATTGTAAATGAATTTGATCAATAAATTTTTTAAAATAGGATACGAAAAGAAAGAGAAGGAGATCGGGAAGCAATTCTGGCTGCTCTAATCTGTAGAACTTTTCATGATCATGCTATGGTTTTCGTCCAAACAAAGAAACAAGCTCACAGACTTCATATTTTGTTAGGATTATTAGGTGTAAAGGTAGATATCACGGTTCTTGTTTTATAAATAAGTTTTCCTTGAAATAAGTGTATTATAGGTGTCGATTCTTCGTACTCTAGGTTCAAGAACTTCATGGTAATCTTACACAACCGCAACGTTTAGAAAATTTAAGAAAATTTAAAAATGAGGAAATAGATATTTTATTAGCAACAGATGTTGCTGCAAGAGGTCTAGATATTAGTGGTGTAAAAACTGTAATTAATTTCGTTATGCCACCTACCATGCAACATTATATACATAGGTATCTAAATATCATTTATGTGTATACATGTATTACAAAAACTGTAATTCCTATATAATTTGTTTACTAGAGTTGGAAGAACTGCTAGAGCTGGTCGAGGTGGAGTATCGGTATCATTGGCTGGGGAACAAGAACGCTCGCTAGTTAAGGAAATTATAAAAAATGCAAAAAATCCAGTAAAAAATCGAATAATACCGCCTGATATTATTGAAAAATATAATAAAAAATTACAATCACTTCAACCTGATGTAGAAAAAATACTAGAAGAGGAAAGAAATGAAAGAGAATTAGCTAAAATGGAAAATCAAACAAATCGCGTGGAAAAATTACTTAAAAGCGAAAGCAATAAAGGCGAACAAAGAAGTTGGTTCCAAACTCAAAAAGAAAGGAAAGAAGAAAAAGGTTCGTTTTAAAAATTAATGTTGCTTATATTGACTAAAATAGCTATGTTTCTTATTGTTTTATGTCTATCGTTTAAGATGATTCCATATAGTTAATGGATTAAAGTATCTTTATTTGGTTCTCTATAATGCGAGCTTTTAACACATATTTATAAAAACTGTTGTACTTGTCACAAAAATGACATATAGGCTTTCAATTTTTTCTTTGTATTTAATACATTTTAATAAAATAAATTACCGTTTTTAGAAAGGTTATCATTAACCGAAAAACAGTTAAAGAGTAAAGCAACTAAAAAACAACATCGAGAGCCTTCAAATATAGTTGAGGAGAAGAAGAAAAAAGTAACCAAGGAAGTTAAAAAAGAAACAGCAGAAGACAGAGCGAAATATGAATTAGACAAAATTGCAGCATATCAAGCAAGATTAGCTAAAAAGAAGAATAAACAAAAAAAGATTCGAACAATTGTAGATGATGATAGATCTACAACTAACAGAAAAAGTATAGTATAACGAATATTATTTTATATAAGTTTAATGGTATTATTTTTAATATAATAATGATTATATTTTAGCTGGTCTAAAACGATCGAAATCTTCGTTTGCTGCTGATTTAACAGACATAAGTAAGAAAGCAGTGAAGAGAATGCGTTATGAGTAAGTACACTTTGTTTCGACGCTTATAATAAAATATTATGTAATATTATAGTTGTAAATATAATTTCTATGTGACTTTTTAGGACAAATGTTAAAAAGAATCGAAGTAAAACTAAAGGTGGGCAAAATTTCGGCGGAGGAAAAAAGGATAGCAGACAATCTTTTAGAAAACGTTAAGATGAATTTTATATCTGCAACTACCTCTTATTAAATACATACTATTTTACTTAATTTGTTTTATTATAGAACCGTTACAATGCGTCACTTACGTCTCACAGATTGACAGATGAATAGCACTGATTAATTGGTTTTTTTTCATCAGAATATGTATACTTCATAGTCTATAACCTGTTTGAAAAAATTGCAGTACTATGCAATTAAATATCTGTAATAACAGATATTGCTAAAAATACTATAAAATACAAGGTAGTATATTGCAAAGAACTTTAAATCTATCAATTTCATTGAGAAACGTCGAATGAAATTTCATGGATATAAAACAGTAACAATGCATTATTAATGTTTTATGAAACAATACTTGAAGGAAACAAAGAGTAATCTATGATAATAATAGGAAGAAAGTAAAAATCGCATTATTTGCATTGTACTGTAATTTTAGTGAAGAGGTAATAGGTATGTGTTATTCTATAATGTTTAGATAATAAAAGCAAACATTCATCACCATTCACAGCCTCATTCACAATTTCCATTCATCTTTAGGTTTAATACAGTTTAATGCTTAATGCTAATAATCCTAATGTTGAAAAAGGAAATTTATAAAACCTAGGCCCATTTTAAATTACTTGAATTCTATTCATTTTTGTATCCAACGTCTTATCTGACTTCCTTAACAGTAAATTTCCATATTAACTTTAGTAAAATTTCAAATATGTTTGTAATTTTCAAATATATTTTACAATCGATAATTGTTTTAAACATATCTATTTAAAAATTTCATCATTTTTTATTACTCATTATATTAATTAATAAAAATACAATTTTTGAAAATAAGTTATACAATCCAATTAAGTTTAAAACAAATTATAATACAAATCAGTATAAAATTATCATTATATAAGTATTTGTATGTACATTTTTTGATTGGCATAAGAATTTATAAAATATCGGATGGAGATATTACCTAACCACTTTTAGTTAATTCAAAGTATTTATAAAACAATTGAAATAGCTATGTCGAATTACAGAGGATACAGAAAAGTTTTTGGATACAAATTTGAATTGAAGTGATACGAAAGTAGTTTATAATACATATACAATGACAGCGATACAGGAATAACTGTCACACGCGAGAATGATGAACTTTTTTAAATTGATACATGTATAGATACTATTGAAGTATTTATAAGGTCACGTTTTTTTTTGAAATAAATTAATAATTAATGGTCGTACGCTGACCAAATTTCAAACAATTTAAGTTAAATTTAGAAGTAAAATATAAACAAATAATTTTGGGAGACAGTAATCTTTGTAGCTATAATTTCCTGAATAGAATAATAATAATAATAATAATAATCGTAATAAGATGATTAATTATAATAATCATAATCAAATCAATGGAAACAAACAACTTTGGATCACAAAACTGATTGACACACGTCTGTTTACCTGGAACACAATGTTTACAAAAATCCAACAACGTCATGTTGTTCTCTTCTGCGTACAAAAACGTAACGTATTTTATACATACAGGTATATCTTTGTAGCAAAACCGGCTTTCAGTTATTTTGAATTAAAAGTGAATAGTAACTATGATAATAGTATATATGAATCCTTCTATTTGGGAATAGTTCATCACATATACTTTTTACACTTATCCGAAGAAAAATGGGCGTAAAATAGTATAAACGTTTATATTCATTAGTGCAAAAGTGAACAATACAACAATTGTCAGATATTTCATGTAAGGAAGAAAGACCTTCAATTAGAAAACATTTTCCAAAAGTTTGATAAAAAAATGTTTGTCATACATTTATCAATCCAGTGAAAGAAACATTTTATATTATCGAATGTGTCACTGCTTTTAACATACGAAGAAGTTGAAAGAAGGACGCGTTTACATATCCTTTCGTAATTAAGAAAAATACATTTTTCAAATGGTGTCAAATAATAAATTTTTAATTTCTTGTAACTCCAAAAAAAATTTTTCGAGTTATTAACCTACACGTATTAATCATTATTTGACGTTAATGTATAATTATCTTAACACCTTACTGTCTAGACATACGCGAACGACAGGTTTATTAATTGTTGTACATAACCAAAATATTCTGTTTTCTAATTTGTAAAGTATTTTTAGATTCTTTAATTCTTATGATCATCACGTCCCTTAAGTCTTTCCCCTATTACTAATATCCCCTTGGATACAGTTCATTCATTTAATTATTTATTTACTTTGTCTGATTCTCTTAATGCCCTCTTTGCCGGTGGTTCTTCGATCTGAAAATTAATACTCTTAGTATATATGAGACTGAAACTATGATTTTATTTGCTCACCTCTTCTTCTAAACCAGGTAATTGAATTCTAGTTTCTGATGCTTCTGCTGGCTGTAAACAAATTTTATACGTCATATTTATGATATTAAGTATTACATACATATATATATATGTATGTATGTATGTATGTACGAATATATGTATAATATATGAAATAATATACAATATATCTTTTTACAAAATTTCAAACTATTTTTTACCTGTGCATCAATACATTCCACTTCTCCAATTTGCAGCTTGAAATCATATTTCACATACTCAACAACTTTTTAACGCTTACATTTACAAATTATTTACTACTTATAAAGAATAATTTATACAATTTTTATTTGTTAAATGCAAATCTTCGATTTTATATACTATCTTACCCTTGCATCAGTTTCGTTCGGTCCGATGCCCACTTCTTTTTGCTGTTTGGATTTAGCTCTGCGCTGCGGCCTTTCACTGACAGAATGTACATTGTGAAGCGATCCTTTTCCTTTTGGACTCGACATGTTAATTTGCATTTCAGTAGGTAAATAATTCCTGTTGTTAGCGAGAAGTTCATCTGCACGCTTGAAGTACATAGTGGGAATCCGTGTCTCGCTTGGGAATTCTTTCATATCGAAATTTGTCGTTTTAGTGAATATTACATTCATAGCTAAATCACAAACGGCCCATAATTTCTGCGCACAAAGTATTAACATAAATGTTTTATATGTAATTTATGTATAATAAAATGTTATTGAGATAATTACATAGTTTATGTTGTTATCTTCGGGTTTCAAAGCATCCTTATGACTTTTCATTCGTTCTATGAGATTTTTATAAAAACCATAGCAATAATATTCATTCTTTGTTATAAGTGGTTCTAATATGAACCATAAACATTGCTGTATGACTTTCAGCTGAGATATCATCACGTGACTCGTGAATTCAGGATCATGGGCGAGTATAGGGACAGCGAATACTAGCATGTAATCAGGAAGAATGTGAGGCAATTGACCTAAAATCATAATTTGAAGAAATGATTAATATTTTTTTTTATTCGGTAATGTTTTAACATGATAGAAGGAAAGTAATCTCAAACAATATTTCGATAATGCCTTACTATTTAGTTTCTTACCCATGGCCCGTTCTACGGTACCCAGTGATAATGTCTTCACATAATCCCTCCTCTTATTTATATCAGTTTGCATGTAAGTTTTTAAAACACACTTAAGTCTTTTGTCTTGTTCCTTGCCGGCGAGAGCATAATAGCCCATAAAATCTAGTGGCAAACATTTATTTGGAATTCCTCTTCCAAGTCCTTTATGTAATTTACTACCAAAAGCCTCTCTTACTTGTGGAACTTCATCCTACGAATCAATTGAAATAATTTGAATACAAGTTGAATTTCCACGAGTTTTATATTCTATAAAAATAATACTTAATAATAGTCTTAAGATTCTTAACTATTAACGTACCACCATGAGTTGTGACAAGTTGTAAAATTGTTCCGCTGTGAATTGATCACCAACACCTTTTTGTTCACATATCTTCAGCATTGAGCAACCAGCTTGTAATCGCAGCCAACTCATTTCTGCTTTACTTAAGCGACCTTGTTGTAAAAGATCACCTTTGTTTACTACAAATGCATTCAGCATTCTAAATGTTTTTTGTGCAGAGAGTACATCAGTCTTCAATCCTAATAACCAGCGAGCCATGCATTTTAATCCTTCTAATCTACAACGCGTTTCTTCAGGTAGTTGATCTTCTCTGCACCAGTCTCCTTCAATGGTGTCAGAAGTCTGTTCACTGCTTTCCTTTACTAGTAGCTCCTTGACTATCTGTAAATGCACATATTAGATGAGACTATATTCTTTAACTATAATCTTTGTAATAAATAATTAAGTAAAATTTACCTTTCTGGACACCATATTCTTTATTTGTACTTGATATTTCTCTGGTAAATTATAAGCTATATGACCTAACGTAACTATAGATGTTCGATAATATTCTGAAGTTGGTGTAAGAGTGTTTTTAATTCTCTCAATAATTTCAGGGAAAATGGTGTCGTGAATATTGGTCATATTAACGAATAAACATCTAACAGCTTGTTTTGCTTGTTTCGATGTTCCTGTTTCTGCAAAATTTTTACAAATTGGAACCATAAGGTTCATAATATCTGGAGCAACATCGCACAAAGGTTTATATTTTCCTAGAAACGTGAAAATTGAAAGAACCAATGGTGCTACCATTTCATCCTCTAATTCCAGAAGATGAACAAGTTGCATCAATATATCATTGTGAAGAAAATGTGGACCAAATACGAATGAAAGCATCTGAAAACAAACAATAATTATATATTAAGAATAATTTTGAATTGTAACAATTAAATTTGTTTCATTTGAAATTGTAACAATATATGCTATAACATTATCAACATACCACGAGTAACCTTAAACCTTTTTCTCCTGCATTATTTGGGTTAAGCCCAACTTCTTCTATCACATTTCCTCCTTTTAAACAATCTAATACATATCCAATTAAAACCTGTTGAGGTTTAGATCAGTATAAGTATACGCGATAATTAAATGTAGTAAGTATAGAAGTATGCAATTACCCTAATAGCTTCTTCATCAATCATGACAGAACTGACTCTTTCTAACAGCATCTTTATCGTGTTGTAATACAAATTCGTCATAACAGGTTGACCCAATTTCTTGAGAACCATGCTTATCGTATCTGCACATTCCTTACAAGAAACATTTGGTTGTACTATTGTTTCCATTCCTTGTAACAATGTTGAGTCTTTTCTCATATGAGCGCTAAATTTCTGTAAAAATTCTTGAACTTTCATGGGGTCTGGTAAAAAGCGGGATATCTGATGAATTTTAGCCACTAGTTCAACCACTGCCTCTGGTTTTTTCACTATTTCTAACCATTCAACTACCGCTCTCCGTACACTGAAGTGAAAAGTAATATAATAAGTAAAAGTAAACTTAAAGATGACATATACAAAATTTACATTTTATAATTATACTGTCAATGAAAAATATACTCACGCAAGTTGATGTTTCTGCAGTTCAACGAAAGCTTTAGACGCGTGATCATCAATTGTACCTAGCAAATGATACAACTTCTTCATCCTCTCATCAGCTGGTAATTGATAAGGTACTAAACAGGTGTTCAATAATCTTTCTACTAGTAATCTGTCTTCCATGCCTGCCATATAATAACCATGTAATATTTTATCCTTTATCCATGTAACAGCTTTCTTAGTAGCTTGCGGCACATCCGCATCATTTAAGTGTTTTTTGTATATCATCGCTAATCCTGCCATTGCTTCTTTTCTGATTTTAAACTAAGAAGTTAGGAAAAATATTAGAATGTAGATACGTTGACGTTTTGTTTATTATTTAAATAATGTTTTGTAAAAACATACCTTTTTATCCAATGTTCGTTCTTTAACAAATTCAAGCAGATCTTCGCTGTCTGAAACAACTTCAAAATCTCTTCTGGCAGTGGTTACTATAGCCATAACAACTTCATATCGGACACTTTCATCTGCGTCGTGTTGCCTTAATTTTAGAGTATCCGTAATATCCTTTCTTAATTCAGGATGGTTCAGTAAAAAATGCATTGAATACTGTACACATTTTATGCGTATCGATACACTGATGTCATTGAATCTTCCCAAAAATGCTCTCCACAATTGTGTGTGTTGTACAGCTAATTGAGATCCTTTTTCAGAGAACATTCTGGCTAACAATGCTACAGCGCCCAATCTTTCAGTTTCAGAAGAAGATTTTAGTTTACATTCTAATTGTGGAAGGACGGACAACAAGACGCTTGGACATATGTGATTCAACTCATAAATTAAATCGTACACTTTCTTGCAAATTTGTAAACTTTTCTCCTCTTTACCCAAAATCAGTACATGATTAAAGAACTATAAATTTAAAAACAAAAACATATTATTCCATTACTTCTTCTGATTACATAAAATATTTAAGGGAAATATATTAATTCTATTATACTCACTGCTTGAATATAAGGTTCCAATGTATCACTACATTTAATTACTAATTCCTTCGCAAGCAAATATGCATTTTTTTTCTGTGTTTTGTTTGGTTCTACAATATTCATAAGTATAATGTCTAGAAGTTCATTACTAACAATATCGGATTCTGTAATAAGTGGACATAATACGTCTAACATAAAGCTTTTCACTTTCCCAGAATGTTCATCGCTGTAATTACAAAATGATTAAGTATTTTTTTACTTCTTTACACGTTATATGTATTTCCCCATAATTATACTTACTTTACTATCCTAAACATAAGAGAAAAGAGTGCACAAAAGATTTCTTGACAGTCTTCTAATTCAAAGCACATATTAAAAGATTTGACATATGCCAAGTTTTCCAATAGGTAAAAATATCTTTTAAATGCAGGATCTTTAGGATCTTTTAAACCAGCCAATTGTTTAATTAAAAACAAAAATATTGTTTTGACCTACAACAATATAACATTACATCAATTTAGACAGAAACTCAAAATACTTATTCAGATTTTATAAAAAATGTACAAATTGCTCCTTCAGATGAATCTATGTTTTTCTTCTTTACCTGTTCTGCATCTTTATAAGGAGCTTCAGGTGCATAAACCCTCAAAACATCAGCAATACAACATGCAATTAAAAGTTGTACATCTTTACTTTGATGCATTAGAAAATGTTCTTCTGCCAAATGCAATGCAAGTGGAATATATTGCTGATACATTCCTTCATCTTGTCCCATTGCTTGTAACGTGTGAGCTAATGTCTGTTCGATAAATTTGATCATAAGTTTTTTTATATATACTCAGATTATTATACCAATCATTATAAAATATTAATATTTTCATGTATAAATGTACCTTTAATCTCCTAATGAGTTCATCTGGACCCAGATCCTCTGTCACAGATCTGCACCCTTGCGGGTAAACTATTTCTGACATAATGTTTGCTTAATGGTCCAACCAAATATGAGAAACTTTATGTCCTTAAAATAATCTAGAACACTGTCCAAATTCTGTAATATTATACACTTAGTTAACTATAACTTAGTTACTTAAAGTATCCAAGAAGAGAATAAGTCATTTCCAATAAAAAAAGTAAACGTTACACTTTTCCAAGAAGTAAACTTAAGATCGATCAAACCGAATACTAAATATTGATGTTTATATTCACATTAGGTTAGTGACTTTCACAATTGCACACTATTGTAGCTTCTCCATCACCACAAACAGCGAATAGAAATTATCACCCATAAATGGTAAATACAAGCAATACAATATAAATCTGACTTAAATCAATTCACTAAAGGAAAGAGTTACATGCTAATTCATACTTATATCTGTTAGGATATATTTTTTGTATTCTATAGTAGATAATAGTGAAACGTATCGCGTAGGTTATGTGCACTGATCAGGTATAACTACAGGAAATCGACGTAAACAATATTATAATTTAACATGTTCAGAAACATAAAATATTCCAAAATATACATTTACATGAAATATCAAGTACTGTATGGATTAAAGGATATATTACCTCAAGATATGCATAGGCACCACAAGGCCTGTGACACTCAGAATATCAATAAAGCAAATATATGTGGTGGATACACGGCACTAGCTTAGTTTTTGGTGTTCACACACTATCGCGGTATAATTATTACTAAGTGCGAATATATCGCTTTCGACGTAACTTTCGGAATTTTTTGTGAATACTTGGCATGGTAAAACGATCAAAATGTCATTAAAAATGTAGCGAAACAGTTTTCGTAAACGGTTAAGCGTGTCAAAGGACGCAACAGCGCAATTCGATTACTTGAAGTCAGCTACATTTCACGATACCGGGAGACACTTCAGACTTTAAGCAGCTAACGACAAATAATATGAAATACCGATGGAAAGTAACGGTAATTCTATTGGTTAGAATATGTAGGAGAACATAACGCACCAATAATGCAGTAACACTCCACCTTGAAGTTAGACCACAATATAATGGCAAATTCTAATTAACACGACGTATAAATTATAACTGACAAATATTATACTATTTACAAATAAACATTTACTTCTAGTTTAAAATAAATTTATAAAAACTTCTCTGCTTTAAAGAAACCCATATTAAACTTACGATTTAACTCAATAAAATAATAATACTGTAGTTACAATTTCAAGACTAAAAGTTGTTTACAGATTTAATCATTTTTATAACAATTAAGAATATGAAATTTTGATTATACTTATACTTTAATTGATGCATGTGTATATATGTAATCAACAACATATTTTAAAACAAATGGCATATTATATATATATATATATATATATGTATTGTACATTATAAAACTTAAACTATTGATAGAAGTTTATAAGTGTTATACAATATAATTTTTTCTATATAATAACACAGTGGTTTATATAAAATACATGTGAATTAATAAAGTAGATAAATTTTATGTCATGAATTTTATTACTGTAAAGATAGATTAAATAATTATTTAACAACATACATTTATTTGTATATATGAAACTATATCATAAACAGTATAATATAAGGAAAAATTATGTACAAAACATTTTAGATGTATTTTTCGTTTATATCAAACTCATTAAAATTTAGTTGAAGTACTGCTAACCGGAAATCGCGTCGTTCTCTGTCTTTTGTGCTCAGCACATGCAACGTGTGCTTCTACTGGTTCAGCGCTGATCAGTTTTGTTGTGAAAAAAATTGATCATCTCGACCAGAAAAAGATTTAAATAATGGTAAGTAATTATTTTGAAAGTATTGGTACTTTTAAAAAACTTTTTAATCACATTTTTACTATAATCACATATTTCTTTGCAAATAAATCTCAACTTGTTAGGTTAGTTATAATCTTAAACACGCGTTCCTCGAAGTGCATCTTGTAGAATGAAACAAAGTATTATTTTTTCTATAACTACTGGTTTAACGTAATTAATGTAACATAAATTGTTTGTATAATTCTGATTATATCTATTATAATCTATAAACAATAATATTGCAGGCAAGTACAAAAACCGACAACCCTGAGAAACCAGGACAGGAGGTACCTCCTATTCACAGGATTAGAATTACACTTACTTCACGAAATGTTCGTTCTCTTGAGAAAGGTAAATTGCTTTGTACAAACCTAATATTATTTAATTCTATTTTGTAACTTACAATAACAATATGTCATTTTTTAGTTTGCTCTGAATTGATCAATGGAGCAAACAAACAGAAACTTAAAGTGAAGGGGCCAGTTCGTATGCCTACGAAGATTCTTAGGATAACTACACGTAAAACACCTTGCGGAGAAGGTTCAAAAACTTGGGATCGTTTCCAGATGCGTATTCATAAAAGAGTCATTGACTTATACTCACCATCAGAGATTGTAAAACAAATTACAAGCATTTCCATTGAACCTGGTGTTGAAGTGGAAGTCACAATCGCTAATGAATAAGACAGTAAAAAAAAAATGTACAAAGTTTTAATAAAAACTTGAAAATACTAAAACTCGTTTAAAATTTATGTATATTATGTATTAATGTTATATTTTATACTTTGCTTTACAAGTGCTCAGAATATCAAAATTATAAAATGTAAAGAAGATTCTTAAATACAACATTAAGAGTATTTCTCATATGAAAAATTTGTTTTTTTAACAATAATTTAAGTATTATTCATATTTATTTTATCAAGTTGATAGAAAATTATTTATAACTTATAATACATTGGGTTTTCTATGTTTATTTGAAATATTCTGTGAAATGTCCAGTAAGACAGTAACATACTTTCAAAAGTATGATTCTGACTTAGAAATAATTGTCACTTAATGAAAAGTGGGATATATGAATTTATTCTAAGTGTCTATTCTTCTTCCTGTGAATCGTTTCCAGGTTTTTTATCATCTTCCGCATCTTCTCCACCGCTAAAACCATCCATTCCTTCCACTTCCTCCTCATCATCATCACCAGCAACTTCTGCATTTTCAAGTTCAGCTCGTTCCATTTGTTTTGCTAGTTCTGCTTCATCCGTTGCAGTTACGACTTTCGGCTATAAATTAACACATTTTTATTACAAACAATGATTTCTACATTTTCAGTATACTTATCTACTAATGATCAATTTATACAATGTAACTTACAGCCATTTGAACATTAAATACACCTCCAAGTGATGTTATTTTAGTCTGTATAACATTAATAGCATCATTCAATGCTTTTAAACCATCCTGCTTTTCTGGTGTAGATGTTGTCATGACTAAAGTACAGTGATAATTTAATATTTTAGTGTTTATAAATTTTAATGTGAAAATTACAGAAGATAAAAAGAGACATACCATATAATGGTGGTGCAATTAAATTGATTTTAATTGGAAGTTCATCTGTGGAAAGGGCTAAGCCAGCTTTTAAAGCAGCTTTCACTGCATCAATTCCTTCATAACCATAACAAGCTACTTCCACATCTGCTCGAATTTTAACTGCCTGAGAAGTCAATTTTCTTTTAATATTATTTAATAACACCTCCTTTGTGTGTTCATCAAGACCACATTCTGCTAAAATGGATGGATCCCTAAAGTGACAATGTTTTACTAATCATTACCAAGTATGTAATATTTCTAACAAATTGCATTTCCCGTACTTACAAAACTGATTGTTTAAAGAAATCATATGCAGAAGCCTTTTGCTTCTTATACTTTTCTTCAAAATGCCATGCTGTTTTTTGATATAATTCTTCCAATTGATCATCACTGTCATAATGCAATAATTCTGCAACATGTCTTAGTATTGAATTGACAGCTTTTGCTTTTGCATACCTCTCAGTACATTTTTCTACATCTTCAGCTGATACACGACGTTTACTAAGATCAATATAACCTGTATTACATTGTATTTTATATATTGTTAATAAACATAGAAGAAACCAATACCTTTCTAATGGTATTCCATAAATATAACACATATTTGATTTTTGTTACCTTTTTCTTTGTCAACTCGAATAACAACGACTGGCTCAGTTTTTCCTACCCTAATGAGTTTGTTAATAGATCTTATACGTCTTCTGGACAACTCAGATAACAGAATCATACCTTCAATATTATTATATTCCAATAAATGTACATATGCTCCCATTTCAGCTATACTACGTACATTTACCATCACTACATCTTCTACCTCTGGATATTTTTCCTTATAAAACCGACACGATAACACCATTTTGATTGCTGAAAAATATAACATTATTTTCAATAATGACTGAAATGTTCATAAAACGTTTCAACACATAAATTCACTTATGTTAAACTTTGTTACTGATACACGTTTCTATTACATTTATTTACTAATCCATGACATTAATACATAATAAGAAAACAGAAGGTTAATGTGTAGGTTAACTTCACGAGTTCACTGAATTATATGACAGTACTCTCTTCATAATTACCAGCGTAAGTATATTTTCACAAGGAACAATCAAGTTTTTACAGACACTATCAAAGTATATTTAAAACAATAAAAACCTATTAAAATATGTCAATAATCCATGTGCAATCTTGACTTATATTTCAGTCAGGTTATTAAGGGGTTACACAGCGGTGGTCAACTTCTGTACCCTTTATCGACAGTGTATTTTACTTAAAAGCGCGACATCTACCATCATACACAGCTTTACATAAATATTGAAATTAATATCAAGAAAAATTATATCACCTTTAACGTAAACATATTTTAATAACAAGAATGTAGAATGTGATTCAAGTGTTCAATTTAATCGTTTATAAAACAGTAACAATATTAGCTATGTTTTAAATTTCAAATTGACTATCGACTGCAACATGTACACCAACCTATGTTGCTTTTCTTACATTGGCTATCTGATTGTAATGTGTGTTTAGTTAATTCTTTCAATACAACTATCTCCAATGACAATCGTTTTCGTGGATAATGTTCGATTACCAAGAACGACATGTCTTAGTCAGGTTAGAAAATGATTATAACTTTAGACAATTTGCGTGTGTGTCAAATTTCGTACGGATGTAAAAAATTAAAATATATGCGCGTTCTCGCGTTACACTATTAATAAAAATTAATAAGACAAAACATCAAAATTCAAATGCCTTTCATATCGAGGAATTGTCCTCACGTCGCCAATCGTGGTGATCTCGCATTTATCGAGACCATTGTGTCTCAAAAGGAAGGATTTAAAAAATGTAGTGAGTGTAATATAGACGGGCCTAATTTATGGTTATGCTTGTTTCCTGACTGCCGTTGGGTCGGATGTGCTGAAACGCACCTAGACCATAGTACTGTACACAACCAAAAATTTCCTACTCATTGTGCTCATATGAACCTTTCTACAAACCGTATATGGTGTTACGCTTGTAAAAGAGAAGTTATAACTACACCGTGTGGATGCATACCTACACAGATGGATATAAAGACACAGAATAATAAATTTTCTGGTGACGGTCTTGGTAATGTTGACTGTAAATCTGAGGACATCAACAGACTCATATTGGATAAGTAAGTATGACTTCTACCATTATTTTCCTTGACCTCATTGTATAATGAAGTTTTAAGATGTTAATTATCCTTTCTTATTTTATGAATTATAGATTTTATGGCGAACTCATGAACAGAGTTAATTATGAAAAAGATGGTATGTTTCACGAGAAGTCTGGTGATTCTCCAGACAGTACTGATTCAGATGAAAGTAAAGACATCTCTGGGAAACCAAGAGGGCTTGTTGGCCTTCAGAACATTGGTAATACGTGTTATATGAATGCTGCATTGCAAGCTTTAGCTAATGTACCTCCGTTGACTCAGTTCTTTTTGGATTGTGGTCATATGGTTAGCTATATGTCCAAAGATAGAAAACCCGGTCTAAGCTTAAGCTACCTAAACCTTATACGAGATATGTGGAATAGGAAAACCAGAGGATATGTTGTACCACATGGAATATTGACTGGTATTCTAACAGTTCATCCAATGTTCAGAGGATATCATCAACATGACACTCAAGAATTTTTAAGGTGTTTTATGGATCAGTTGCATGAAGAATTAAAAGAACAGATAGAAGATGATCGTGATAACGCATTAAGATTAAAAGGACTTGGAGAACAGTCGTCAGATGAAGATGAGACTGAAATTGATGGAAATGGTTCTAGCCAGTCTGATGCTGAATATGAAACATGTGATTCTGGAGTAAGTGAACAGAGTTCCCTTAGTGACGAAGGTGAACGTGGTACAAAGAGAAGATACTCCCGAGTGTCTCAATCAGAAAAATTAAGAAGTAAATTTACAAACAGAAGTATCAAAAAATCATCTGTAGATCAACCTTTTTCTCAACCGCAGAGGTCAACCCAAAACTCACCTGTTAAATATAGAACGAAGAAACAAATGAAAACTCGAAGTATCATTAGCGATATATTCGATGGTAAACTTTTAAGTAGCGTGCAATGTTTAACTTGTGATAGAATTTCAACGAGAGTAGAAACTTTCCAAGATTTATCATTACCCATTCCAAGTCGAGACCACATTGATATGTTACATCAAGGGTCTCTTACTCCGCAAAAGGCAGGACCGTGTTCAGATGTTGTATATGTAAACAATCAATCTGGTTGGTTGTCTTGGTTCTTGCAATGGATGCGGTCTTGGTTCTGGGGTCCAGTTATCAGTCTTCATGACTGCCTTTCTGCATTTTTTAGTGCAGATGAACTTAAGGGAGATAATATGTACAGTTGTGAAAAATGTAACAAACTCCGAAATGGAATAAAATTTTCTAAAGTTCTGGAGTTGCCAGAGATACTATGTGTCCATTTGAAAAGATTTCGTCATGAATTAATGTTTAGTTCGAAAATAGCAAATTACGTTTCGTTTCCGTTAGAAGGATTAGATATGCGACCGTATCTACACAAAGAATGTGCATCTAAAGTAACTATGTATGATTTAATATCAGTTATTTGTCATCATGGGACTGCTGGTGGTGGTCATTATACCTGTTATGCGTTAAATCCTATTGTTAATAAATGGTTTGAGTTCGATGATCAATGCGTTACAGAAGTCTCACCAGAAACTGTGAAGAATTGTGAGGCTTATGTATTGTTTTACAAAAAGTGGTCACCAGAAATGTTGCAGTTACGTGATAAAACTATGGAATTGATGGAAATATCGTTTAGAGAATTGTCTGATTTAAATTTCTTTGTATCGCGACAATGGATAAACCGTTTTAACACTTTTTCGGAACCAGGACCCATAGACAACTCTGACTTCCTTTGTCCACATGGCGGTGTTAATCCTGTTAGAGCACAATTTGTAGATAAGCTTAGTATGCCCATTCCACAAGCAGTTTGGGAATATTTATATAATACGTAAGTGATACACTTGATTTACTGTAACTAATTAATAAGATTCTGTATAGTCATTTTGTTTTGTTTAATCATAGCTAACATGTTATTTTTTAGATTTGGAGGTGGTCCAGCATGTACGCATTTATACGAATGTCCAATCTGCGAAGAAAAATATGAATCTTTACAAAAAAGGAGAATGTATGAAATGGAAGTATTTCAACGATTAACGCATAATACCGATAATCCTACTGCTATTTATGGATTAGCTATGGCATGGTTACGACAATGGCAGAGTTTTGTACGAGGTAAAGAAACACAGCCGCCTGGACCTATTGATAATAATTCTATTATAGTGAATAAAAATGGTCAGAATGTCCTTAAAGTTGGTAAGTTTCCTATTGAAGTAAATTGAAGTTTGTAATACAGTTATGTGTTCGAGTAAATCTATTTTATCTAACATATTTCTAGGTTCAGATTATGGACAAATACCAGAAGAACTTTGGCAATTTTTCTTGTCAACATACGATGGAGGACCTGAATTAATGTTGCATTCATGTCAGAGACCTGTTTCTGCTCAATCTACCGTTTCATCACATTCCACTTCAAATTCAAATTTAGATCAGAATTTTAAATCCAGTCGCACAGAAATTAAATCCAACAAACTGTGCATGACCAGGAGTTCTGAAACGATATCACAACAAGACAGTGCTATCGAAAGTTTAACTTCAGATAGTGATTCTCACCAAACACAGAGAGATGTTAGTGAGTAAAGTAATTGCTTTGATTTGCTCTAGCTGTGTATACAAATTAATATTTCTATATGAACATTAAAGTTACAATTATATTTAAAAAACATCAATTTTTAACTGTCAAGTTCTATCTGTGTTATAAATTATCACTAAATTTGTAAGACATATATCTTCTCTGATAAAATCACTTGCATTGTACTATTATTGTACAATTAGTAAAAATATTTATTCAATGTTGCAAAGCATTGTACAAAAAGTTTTAAATAATTCCTGTATATCTTGTAACATTCACTTGATGTGTTTTTTGTTTATCACTATCCGCAGTTTAACTGTAAATTTCTGGGTGTTACGTGTATTTGGTGGGCAATCAGTTAGTACAAAATTTGGTATCGACAACTGTATTATTTAAAGATAAAATATTTAATTGTATTCTTAGTCTGAACTCGGCTACATAATTCATTTTCCGACATTTCTATTAAATTCAACATTTTTCTGGCTTCTGTATTTATTACAATGTTTGTGTGTCATTCCTGCATATAGAAGATGCAAAACTCTGTCAAAAATTACATACTTTCTAATTTACATGTGTTTATTTGAGAAATGAGACACATATATATATATATGCCTCATTTCTTACATATATATATATGTATGTATAATATATATAAGTGGAAGACTGAAAAGTAAATCACTTTGATTTAGCAAAAAGTTTTAGTTGATGCTGGTAAAACGTACTATGTACGATGAAAACTATAATAAAACATTATAGAACGGTAGTAATACAGTTAAGCTTTGCAATGTAGACAATTTTAATAGAAAATTCAAAACCTCTACTGTAATCAGAATATTGTAACTTATAAATACTTTAATAAGTACATCTTCGAGGTAGGAGTTAAGAAAAGACAAACAAAAAGAGAGAAAGAGAAAAAAGCATTTTTTTGTTGTGATCTCACGGCCTTGTATGGTTAACAGAGATATTAAATCCAACTGTTACTATTTATTTTGTATACTAACGAATATAATCGTAATTCTATGTGTGAAATGCTCGTTTAGATGTCACTATAATTTCCATTACAGAAGCAGGGACACAAACGATTGTAAAGTTAATATCAATTATCAATGATCACTGTGCAAAGTAACATACCTAAGATAAATAATAAACAACTTGGTCTCTTTATTTATTAAAATTTACACTGGTCTTTATTAATACCTTTAAATATTGTATAATAAGAAACAATAAAAAAGTATTGTATTATAAGTTCAATTAGAATATAGACGATGCTCACGTTTCTTTTTAATATTATTCTTTCGTATTATGCATTTTTTAAATTAAGTGTATAAATCAAAAGATAAATTATAAGTTCTTAATTAAGTGTCTATTTTTGTAGTTCAAAACATTGAAAACTGTGTCATTTGAAAAAATTCATGATATGTACATATAACGAAGAGCTATATAAATTATTGCAATTGTCAACAACTGTTTACTAATTTTGCACAACCCATAGACCTATAAAATATAACAATAACATTTTATAAGCATATTTTCAAATTAAAAAGAATTTCTTAATTTATAATATTTTTTTAATTTTCCGACAAAAATTAATTTTGACATATCGAATTCCTTAACAAAACTAGAAATAAACAATAAAAACTTAAATGTCAGAAAACAAATACAATGTAATCCTAAAATAAACCTAGACTTCAGATAGTGCCTACGCCCCTGTAAAAAGCCCAAACCCTCGATATCAGACATTCTTCTCAATTCGTTTATTCCAATATTCGAAACACGAGTTAGCACTTTTTTGTCTCCACGACTATACGAAATTCATTCCACCAAAACTATGAATTGCTTCCACCATGTTTTAATTAACTATTATTTTTTAAAATTTTCTATTGATATCGATCTAAACCTATAAAGAGTTTTAATCATTACAAATGCCAATCAACACTAGAAAATGACCCATTCCCAATGTCTTCTTTACAATTGCCGAAAGAGTATAGATACTTTTTCCATCAACTATTAAAGAAGCTGATTCAGTAATGCCTAAACCGAAATACAATTCAATCGAAGTTTCAATAAACGCACGCTCATAGTTTCCACAAAGAAATTTTAAAAAGCCAGTAGTTCAACACTTCAATTTCACGCATATTGAATTTTATAATCGTCTACATAAACATTTACATCCATTCTAATCGATGCAATTACAAGAATACCTATTTTAAAATTATTTTCCGAGCTTAGTCGCATATTCTGAATTGACTTTTCGTCTTTACCAATAACGATTATAAAATTAATTACAGGAAATGTCCAAAATGTAATTCAGGACACATCATTAAACTGAGAAAATAAGTTAAAACTTCAAAAGGTGTCCTTTGACACCTTCGGTAGAAACAGTGTTAAATTTCCAATTCCCAAGATTCAAACGAACGAACGCCAATTTCTCCAAGAACAATAGAACAAAGTATACAACAATTGCCTATGAACCTAGTGCTAAGTGTCCAGTAGTCCTAGCGTAATCAGCAATATATAACGTATACAACAATTGTCTATAAACCTAGTGCTAAGTGTCCAGTAGTCCTAGCGTAAGAATCAGCAATAAAACTAGTACAATGTTAAAATGCTAAAAAGTTAAAACGTTAAAACGTAACATCTTCTATTCCCGGTATACGCCCGAGTGACCAGGGTTGACAATCACGTTGCATCCCCACCGGCTGCACGTCGAAGCATAGAAGAATACCGATCAACGGGGTTCAGTGCTCAGCGACCGTGGTCTCCCGATTCGCGTTCATCTAGGGGGACGAAACCCTTAACTACAGTACTGACGTGCGGAGAGATGTCTCGTGGACCGCATCGATCGAGGCTTGCGCGTTCCAGGGATGCTGGCCATGTTCCTCCGATCAGCCAACCCCTGTAACACGCCAACCCCCTTTAGTCTATGCCGCGATTAAGTGCTCGCGATTAGGGACTCGACGATCGCGGTAGACCCTAGACGGCCATGCGGTGTCGTAGTCCACGTAGTTAGACGACTCTCGCACCCTTTATTTTCAAGTATTTCCGTTCGCCGGGCCCGCCGCTGGATCCTTTCCTTTTAGTTTAGGCCTGCCCCGACGGAGAGGAGGAAACGGGACAGCTCGAGCTGGGAGACAGCCTCCTGCCTGACGTTTTTCACCGCTGGCATCGGTTGCTACCGCGAGATCGGGGGACGAATTCTCTAGTTCGTCGTTCGGTAAGTGAAACCGATCGGGGTCGATCCCGGGAACCGTTTAGAAAATAAAAATGTCGGGAGTGAAATTCCTGTGACCGTAATTCTGGACACCGATCACGGATAAGTGGATCTTTTAGGTCAAAGGAGAATCGCGAACGTTTTCGGGGTTTTAGTGGGTTGTTCTTTGAATTTTCGTGGATTTTCGTTTGCGGTTCTATTAGAATAGATTGCGTGTTAGATTCTTTTTGTTGGGCAGGGGCGTTCGGAGCTTTCCGTTACACCCTGTTCGTTGGATTTCGTTGCCTTGACCAGTTGAAGTGTTTCGGGGTTGGTCGTGGCGTGTCGGACGAGATTAATTGGGACAACTTTATTTCCATTTGTTTTCGTTTTATCGTCTATTTCGCTGTTCTTGAACTAGTGTCGGAGTGTATCAGTTGGTAAGATCCCAGTGAATCGGATTATTGTCAGTCTTGTTTTACGTTCAATTTGTTCTCTACTTATCACATTTTTATCTGTGACACGAACGGCCCACGATTAAATGTCTCGTGGGTGTAGCGTGCGAAAAAGAACCGTGCAGGTGCATCGATAATGGCCATCGTCGGATTCCACAGTATAATGTTACTCATCCGCAACAGTTGATACTCGATAAGCGCTTCGGTATCCAGTTTATTAAAGATAACGACGACTTTCACGTCGGGATATTCAACGTTGAATACTTCTCGAAGGGATGCGAATAATAATGCATTATTGCATCGAAATTTTCGATCTCTCGTGCTTCTATTTCTTTCAGTTTCTTCTCGCAACAATTGAATATTTCCTTTACTTCCTTTTTCAAACGATAATTGTATTACTTGGAGTCTAAATTACAATTTATGATAATTTATCGATAAGTGTATTGCTTGAAGTATAAGTTAGAATTAGCTACTGGAAGCTGGAAGGAAAACGTTTGTTTGCCATTTGTAGAGCAACGAAATAGAAAATGGCCTATTTCCGTGGATTCTACATACCGACCATCCAAGCGACCTTCAACGTTGCCTGGGAAACATTAAAGGCCAAATGGCCTGAGAACAGTCCCTGTATGGAACTGATTCGTGGTCCTGGCCAACGGCCGGCCCCAGGACAAAGCGGGCAAGAACAATTCAAATCCTTCGACGAGGGCCACGACAACACGGAAATGATGACCATGAACGGAGATCAAGTCTATCGGGACCAGAACAATGTACAAATGGCTGAGGACTCGTTCAGCTATCAACGAAACGGGTAATTAGTATTTGCAAATCTATAAGTAAATTAACCCCTTCACCTATAATATCGTGTCAGGCTCGCGAGGATAATTTCAAACTGAATCTGAGAAATCTAAGTGTTATTAATATTCTGTAAATCTAAATGAAATATTACTTTTCTGTTATTAATCATTGCCCTTCGAAGTAAACGTAGATGTAGAATAAGCACAAAATCATGCATTTTCCTAATAAATGATTAACGATAAAGCAGTTGCACCGATAATAGCGAAGAAATAGATCAGAAATATAGATTATTAATTAATTATCTATTATTAGAATATTAGAAATATATCATAGTATAGTACAATTCACTATTATTGTTTCATGCGTTGATAATAATCAGATACAAGGAAACACGTGACCAGTATTTTGTTTCAAGATCGCTGTTCATTAATATTCTATTGCGTTAGTAACATCATGTGACTCGTTTCAATTTTTGATTACTTACAAATATTCTTTGCATCGTTTTGCTCGTTGTTTTTAATGCGATCGAAGTTACTAATTGAAATTGATCAAAGAAGAAACAGAAATTCGAGCGAGACGATTCAGCGATGAGACAGTTACCAAAGGAATTTCGTTTTACAGGGACAAAATTAGGACAGGAAGCGTCAGTAGCGGCGAGTTCAGCGAGTACGACGAGGGCGGCGGTGAATTCGGCGCGTCAGGTGTAAAAATTAACGAATGGCAGGCTGCGTGGAACGTCACAAACGCCATACAGGTATTCCCCGCTTAATGCGACTTCTATTCAAGTAATTAAATCATTCCTTTGCAGCTTAGTATCCCAAATATGAAAATTTCATCTGACCGAAATATCGACATTGGAAACTACGACTATAAAACCTTTTCCCCAGCAAACAAACTATTCAAACCGTTACCAGACCCTTGAACAACCCACTTGACAACTCCTCTAAAACGCATATCCATTTCCAGGGTATGTTCATCGTCTCCTTACCGTTCGCGGTGCTGCGTGGCGGTTACTGGGCGATCGCCGCGATGATCGGCATAGCCCACATTTGCTGCTACACCGGCAAGATTCTGGTCGAGTGCCTGTACGAGCTGGACACGGTGACCGGTCAACGGGTACGAGTGCGTGACTCGTACGTGGCCATCGCGAAGGAGTGCTTCGGTCCAACGTGGGGTGCCAGGGCAGTGAACATCGCCCAGATAATCGAGCTGTTGATGACCTGCATCCTCTACGTGGTAGTCTGCGGCGATCTGATGATAGGCACGTTCCCGGAGGGCTCGATCGACACTAGGAGCTGGATGATGCTGATCGGCATCTTCCTGCTGCCGCTCGGCTTCCTGAAGTCCCTGCAGCACGTCTCGGTGCTGAGCTTCTGGTGCACGATGTCGCATCTGTTCATCAACGCGATCATCGTCGGCTACTGCATCCTCGAGATAGGCGACTGGGGCTGGTCCAAAGTAAAGTGGACGATCGACTTGAAGAACTTCCCCATCTCGCTCGGAGTGATCGTATTCAGCTACACCTCGCAGATCTTCCTGCCCACCCTGGAGGGCAACCTGATCGACCGCTCCAAGTTCGATTGGATGCTCAATTGGAGCCACATAGCAGCCGCAGCCTTCAAGTCCCTCTTCGGGTGGATCTGTTTCTTGACGTTCCAGAACGACACGCAGCAGGTCATCACCAACAACTTGCACTCAGCCGGTTTCAAAGGTCTCGTGAATTTCTGCCTGGTCGTGAAGGCTGTGCTGTCGTATCCACTACCGTACTACGCTGCCTGCGAACTCCTCGAGAGGGCTTTCTTCAGGGGCAGGCCGAAAACGATATTCCCCACGATATGGACCGTCGACAGGGAGCTGAAGGTCTGGGGCCTAGCGTGGCGGGTCGGTGTGATCGTCTTTACGATCTTGATGGCGATCTTCATACCACACTTCAGCATCCTGATGGGATTCATCGGGTCGTTCACCGGCACCATGCTTTCGTTCATCTGGCCGTGTTACTTCCACTTGAAGCTGAAGAGGAACTCCATGGAATGGAGCGAGGTCGCGTACGATTGCTTCGTCATCTTCCTCGGCGTGCTCTTCGGCGTGATCGGGGTCTACGACTCGGGCTCCGCCTTGATCAAGGCCTTCGAGATCGGCCTGCCGTTCTGAATTGCACTCGATTTTCCTTTGCGGCTTCACAGTTTTCTTTCTCTTCCGACGGGACGCGTTGCGTTCCGTTTTTCGTTAGAACGTAGACCGAAAACACCGTGGAACTGCAGCTCGCGCCCCGACGCCGTAGTTTCCCGAGCCGACAAAATGGCGTGTCTCGAATCGCGCTCGATGGCTTTCTGCGTCGTCTATCTGGTTTCTTTCGGATTCGGTTTCTTAGCTCGTGCAACATTCTAGGCTCGTGTTGAGGAATGCTTCCGAATCTGTTGCCTGAAATTTGCCGAAATGCTTTGTTGATCGGTTTCGTGAGAAAATCGACGAGGCTGCACTATAATGTCTGTGGATCAAACGGGTTTCTTTGTTACAATAACTTGAATGGTTGATATTTTCAGGATATTTCTGCAGAATTAATTGAGAAGCAATAAGAAGGTTTCTTTTTATATAAAACTTGAGATATTATCCGTCGGAGCTTATTTGATAGGCTACAATCCGAATTGTTATTCAATTCTTCAATACCAATTGCAATTATCGGGATGTTTGGGAAGTTCCTATCGATTTTTATACGAGGAACGTCTTATAATTTATTGTAATTGCTTTTCATAGGAATCATTAATATTCAGTGTATTATATTTATTTTAATTCCTTGCAACATCTCGCGGAACATTTGCGATTAACGTTTCAATCGTGCTAACGACAAAGAGTGGCCTTGATCTTCAAACTCGTAATCTCCGCCTCTGAATTTTGCAAACAGTTCGCGATGAATTCTGTGCTACAAACTAGCTTCTTCGAAGCTTTCAAAACTGAAAGAAAAACATTAGATATCGGAGATGCATTTCATTTCTCTCCATCTTTAAAACATTGCAATTGCCAGCGAACGGAACCAATCCTAATCAATCTCTTTCAATAGACAATTTGATTGAATCAACGGTACAACATCTCCTTAAATTCTCATCTAAAATGAAATTAATAAGCTGAACATCGGCATCGAAGAATCTGTTCTTCGTTTTCAAAAGATACATATGAAAGAATCTGTTCCTCGTTAAAAGCAACGTCGACATTAAGAAATCTCGTTAGAAACTCAATCGGGAAAAACCTGTTCTCCTTTGAAAAATCAAGAAAAAACCAGAGATTTATCCATGAACACGAACGACAAGACACACCGGCGTGATTTCGGTCGCAGATTATCGGAACGTCGCGCGTACCAACACGACGCCTCCCGAATTCGTTTAAATTAGACACTTGAGGGTTCGTTTGATTGAGAGCTGTACAAACGTTCAGGTGTTTTGAGATTGTATATTTATATTCCAACCAGAACTCACACATATCTAGCAAATGGATCTATTTAATGGAAGAAAGAGAGAGAGAGAGAGAGAGAGAGAGAGAGAGAGAGAGAGAGAGAGAGAGAGAGAGAGAGAGAGAGAGAGAGAGAGAGAGAGTGCGCGAGAGAAAGAGAGTGCGAGGGAGAGAGAGAAAGAGAGAGAGAGTGATCAACAGAGAGAACGAGGTAGAAAGAAAGGGTGGGAGAGAAAGGGAAACAAACAAAAAAAAGAGAGAAAGTTCGTAGAAAGAAAGAAAAGTCTATCCGCGAGAATCTTCGGCTTCGGAATTGTCCTGTGTCTCCGTTACGTTCGATGGTTTTAACGATGATCGTTGACACACCGGGGGCGCTTCCTTTAGGCAAACAGAAAGACACAGATGAATAATTAATGAAACCATCTAGACTAGCGCGCAAAATTTACGTGACAATATCTTTGCCTAGCTGTAAGTATAATCGATGTCTTCCAAGCGTGACGCTCGGCAGAGCGGGCACGACGAGAATTATTATGTACGTACAACAAGTTGAGACTACTGTTATTAACACGAGTTTTCCGGGTTTTATAATGGCAAAATGGTACCGCGGTCATTCTGGGGAGGCGTTCGGTCGCGTTAACGCGTTCACTGCCGTGAGAAACGTTGGGTTGCTAGTTTTCTATTTAGAGGGAGGATAATAGTAACAACGAGGTATTCATGTACTTGGGTATTATATGGACTATTTCTGTTTGTCAATCGAAGGTTGTAGTTGTCGCTGAGTTGGTATTTAATTAATATTATGGTATATTATTTGGTTTCTTATTAAATGATTTAATATAATAAAATAATATATTACATTTGTGTGTTATGTTACATGTGATATGATATATTATTTTATTATATATAATATTGCAACGTATTATTTGTTATATGCACAGCGTGTAATATTTTATTATTTGAAACAGAGGTAGTTCATGTAATATATAAGCATTAATTGTTAATTATTTAATATCGCAATTCTTGTGTTACACTATTGAATTATCTATTAGAGTTATTTACACTGTTAACCCTTTGCACTCGAAAGATTTTCACTAGAAATATCCAACGTCTTCCAACAAGATAAATATTCCTTGAAAACGTAAATTAAGGAACAAAGCTAATTTCAATTAAATACTACATACATCGACGCATTATAGACAGCTTGATATTGTATATAAAACTTTATAATTCACCTATATCGAGTCAAGTGCAAAGAGTTGAACATTTTTGTTTAGCATCCATCGTCTTCGTCGTTTGAATTGTGTTACGAACGGCACTCAACGCGTTAACCGTGCGACTCCACTTGTTTAATTACTAGCGACAAAAGAAAAATGGGAAAAGTAACTATGTTATCTTATAGCCGCTTCAATATCTTAAGTGGCCCATAGACGATCGATAATGCTTATCGAACGAATTACTCGGAATAGTTGTTTTTTAGAAAAATTACAAAATAGGTCGAAGATTATTTAGACCGGTGATATTCTCTTTATTCGAGTGACACGAGTTTATCCGTTCGAATAAAGAGTAAAGATGCTATGTCGTTACATATCCTATACAGATGCGAGTAATCATTGCAGTGTTACAGATGATTTAATCGAATGATTTCTGAAGTAGCTTAACTACGCTTCAGAATTCACCGGCGAGCCCTGTTCTCTTCCAATATCGCGCCACATATCCCTAACGAGTAAGATAATGTAATTACGTTGAACCTTGATGAACGGTAGCGGTAAAGAACAATATAGAGAAAACTACTAATCGTTGAATTTCACCTGTTAACTGTGGAATTTAGTTTCAAAAATGTCTCGTCGCGATATGATCGAACAATGAAAGCGCGTATACTCGTCGAACGCAGGAGAAACGCGGCTGAAATGTATATTCTAACGGAAAACTGAAGCAAAACGAAGAAGAATTACGCGTCTGTCTGAAAAAGTGATTCATCGTTAAGAGAATTAGTAATCGAAATAGTGCATTGATCGCAAATTATCACAGTTGGCGAATAAAGAAAAGGATCTCGCGTGTTAAGATAACGTGTATACTCGTCGAACGCGGATAACTGGTTAATAACATTGTACGAGTTACGTGCGCACAGTTGGTACAATGTTATCTGTTATTTATATTCAAGGAAGAAAGGCATATAAGAGAAAAAGACCGATAGTTGTCTACAACTCGGCTAATCAGGTACTATTTATTCATTACCATCGATGAGTCATTTGGTTCTTCGTAACGTTGTGATCGTTCCCAAGCAAACTTCATTGTCTGCGGGCCATCGTAGTTGTTACAATTTCGTACCCCTGTAACGCGATTAAAAAGTTGTTGAACGATAACTTAGATTTAACCCTTTGAGTGCTGAATACTCGAAGGGTTAACCATTTGCGGTTGTATTAACTTCATGTACAAACGAAACTTATGGCTTGTTTTTAGACGTAGGCAAATTTAATGCGACAACTGATCCCCATTTTGCATGAATTATTTTTATAAGTATTCTAATTCTTTCATTTTGATTTGTAATTTTATCTTTCAATTTTTCCACTTTTATCTACAATTTTATATTTCAATTCCTTCATTTTTATTTAGAATTTATAACGTTATATTTCAACTTTGTCATTTTTATCTACAATTTTACATTTTAATTCTCCCATTTTCCTTTACAATTCATAGCTTCATAATTCCATTATTTCCATGTCAAACCACCAGAACACTGTTCTGCTGTTCACAGTTCGCCCTGTGAAGGGCGACCGCAAAGGGTTAACTTGAAATCTGCGAACGTGAAATCCACGCAACACGGGACTTTTTAACCGCGTCACAAGGGAACCTATACAATCAGTCTAACGTCTCCTTGTTGCAAGAGAATGAAAATACACGAGCGCTGTCCACGAGTTTGTATCTATTGCACGAAAAAGTAGAGCCACTCCGAACGTTATCCTTCTGCATGCGTGTAAAATAAATAGACCCGTCGCTGGTACCGAGTATTAGCAGATACGGCGAGAGAAAGAAACGTAAAACTCGCACTCCTTAACTCGACGCGATAAATCATATTTTTCATTTCACCCAGGAGTGTCTCTAACGCTGCACACGGTACTATCGCGGCGCTTATCGTTCTCCGGATTTTCGCTGGTACGATGTTCCCGCGAGAAAACAAAACGGTAATTCGAGAAAGGTGAGAACGGAAAGACGAGGCGGCGACAGGTTTTTACGATACCGAGCGAGCAGCGCGAAATGTAACAAGTTATGTACGGACGAGTACAATTAGTTATGTAATCCAACGTCTTCCGAGGCCTAGACAGGTCGCATAGATCACACGTTAGCGTAAGCAATATGAATGTAGCCAATGCAGTAGTTCGGTGAAGGTTGCGGGACAGTTTTCTCCCGCGTTTCAATCTGTTAATCGCTTGCCACACAAGATCGCGTCGGACTGGCGACGAAAATCTCGAACAAAACTTAACGAATCCAAGCGTTACTCATTCCTTTCAAAATCTAAACGAAACATCTCTTTTCCGCGTTCAATCGTGAACGCCCGAAATGAATCTGCCGAATGGAAGCGCGAAATCCATTTTTCTCTCGATAAATTATTAAGGTTGAAGTACTTCGATCGAGCACAGTCGCGACAGAAATTGTCGGGCAAGGGGTTAATTACGGTTCAGCGGTGCTGGTTAGGGAAAAATCACTTCGACGCGTAAATGAACGATTGAATGTAATAAAATAATATTCGAATCTTTTGTAAAGGCGGCGCGTTTCGTTTCGTAAGGTATTGCAACCGCGGAGGGTGCTATTGAAACGAATCCTGGCAGCGAACGGGTTAATTAGACGGTGTCGGTGATGGAGTTTCGTAACGAATGGGAGGGGAACGGATGCGTTGGCGAGAATAGAATATAGACAAATAATATGAATATTATAATAATTGTAACGTGCTAGAAATGAGAATTGTAATATGAATATTATTTGTGAAATCGATATCGGTTGTTAATCAGATCTCTATTGTTTATTAGGCACAGTGTGCTTAAAGTCTATAGGATAACCGTACAATTCGTTTTTATATCTATCCTTTTGGGAACGAGAGAGGGAGAAAATGTATAAATGTAATTGTTCTATTCGTATATTTAGATGATCGATTTCGATTCGTTCGTAATCCAAGTTTCATCGACGATAGAAGCGAAGAAACGTAGCGAATAATGTCCCGCGGCCGCTGAAACGTGTTACTTTAAAGGAGATACGATAATATTTATGAAACGAGTCTTCCAAATGATGTCTTCCAGAATTATAATAATGATAATAATAATAATAATAATAATACTGATAATAATAATACTAATAATAATGATTACTGTAACACCGATCTATTGATCGGAGGAAAATCTTTGTCAATGATATTAAACGTTACAATTGAGAGTTATAGGAATTAAGAGTTAATTGTTAAGCCAATGATCAAATTTAATGTATAAGTAAAGGAAAGGAAAAGATAACACAAGAGAGAAAGAGAGAGAGAGAGAGAGAGAGAGAGAGAGAGAGAGAGAGAGAGAGAGAGAGAGAGAGAGAGAAGAGAGAAATATCATCGCTAATCGTCGTTCAAAACTAGTTCTCATCGTTTCACACGGGATCGTTCTGTCCTTAGAGGGTCGAGACGCGTAGATGGCGAACGAAACGTAAAAAACATTGCCTTGTCATTTTTAAGAGATCAGTGTCGCACCATCGATCTTCCGTTTCCAGCATGTAACACGGACTTTTATTGTAATCGTCGACCAAAGGGATAGCTAGCGAATATTACTAGATATTTACCTAATGTTACACAATCACAACGGAGAACGGAGATTCGGCTATTTTCTCCTCTTCCCGGCCGATATTCCTACGGATTACGTTCGAACATTTCAAATGCGTTCTTTTGTTAACTGGCTCCGATGGCTGAGGTGTTATCGCCAGCGATAAACGATGTTTTCGTTCATCGTGTTTCATTGCGCCGTATCGTTTGGAAATTTAAACGTCCGACAGCAAACATCCTATCCTCGGAACGTATTACAAGGAACAGTGATCTATGGAATGTCCGTTTTTTTCTTGTAGGTTCAGACAAGAATCTCGCCTGTTGACCCTTTGCCCTGCGACATCGTGTCAAATTCGTTGAGAAGATTTCGAGTGGACTTGAATATAAACGGAATGTAAATTCACATAAATGTCACGGGATTCTTTCGAATTGAATATTATTTTCCTGGCTGCAACAGCATTTGTTTATGATCTGATGGAAAATAGAAGATTGATCGCGAATTACCTCAGTTGTAAAAAGAGAAAGGATTATTAAATGCTTCGGAATAAACGCGGACGGAATAAGCGTAGAATTTTCTTCGTTTGCTAAGGAATTATGAACAATGAAATAGCTTTGTCGAGGGCGAAGGGTTAACGAACAGTCTATTTATATTCTAGATAAATTGTAAAGTGCATTGGAGATATTAAGAGAAATCGTGGAAGTCAACGTGTTAAGCTCCTGTTATATCGCCCAACGAATCGGAATTTTCATATTCCTTTGATCCGATCCCCGTGAAATTCTCTTGAATTTCGACTCAAAGTTCTTTTGTATTCAACATGCGAAACACTCGAGGCTACGAAACACTTTCGTAAATTACAAATTATACAAATTATACAAATTATACAAATTATACACGATGAATGGTTTTCGAATCCATTAGCATTGTAATTGACTTAAAATCGACGTTAACGGTGGAATAATCTTCTTGGACGTTGGGATAAGTTTCTTCGTGTTTCGTTGCTTGCGAGCTTTTAAATTCGTGAAACGAACGTAAGAATCTATCTGATAATCGTTGTGAACCGACTGGAACGAAACGACGATAGCTCTGACCGCCGGAGGTTCCAGAGAAATTGAAGCAACGACCAAAAATCGGGCGATCGAAGGATTCAGCGATCGAGCATGGTGGGTTTTCGTATAATTTCCGTGCGCTTTCTCCGGGATTAATCATGGATTTGTTCGCGTTCCCGATGATTTTCTAATGTTGTTGATTCGCGTCATGCTCATTCATCCCCGGTCACAATCAGCGGCGAGATACAACGTTTCCCCGAGAACTGATCATATAGATCTAATGCGCTTTCACGGAACCGCGATGCTTTTCGGCGGCGTTTCGTGGACAACCTCATTACTGTTGTAGTTAAATATGAAACGTATAAGCGTTATAAAACGATGTAAAATGGGCTTCCATATATACATACATATATGTATATAAATATATAAATTATAAAAGACGAAAAATACATCACCAAAATTTTACACTTGTGTCGTTCACTCTTCCCCGTATGCGAACAACACGAACAGAGAACCGAGAGGGAAATATCCGTAAGACTTGTAAATGACAATTGACGGTGCTATTTACGGAAACAGCAGCTTAACGTCAACCAACCGAATTTGCCAAATGTCCATTGAACAAATTGCAGAGATCGTTAGGGGTTGAATAGAAAAAGAGTAAAATGAAAAACAAGAATCGCTTATCAATCTTCAGGTTCTCTGAAATTCAGTATTTTATTGTAAATAAAAAATAGATACGTTACAGGTAGAATAAGAATATGGTTTAACCGAATTTGCCAAATGTCCACTGAACAAATTGCAGAGATCATTAGGGGTTGAATAGAAAAAGAGTAAAATGAGAAACAAGAATCGCTTATCAAACTTCAGGTTCTCTGAAATTCAGTATTTTATTGTAAATAAAAAATAGATACGTCACAGGTAGAATAAGAATATGTGTTGTCAGTGTTAGAACGTTGACGATGATAGACGAACGGTGACGCTGAATGACAAATGGCTAAAGTTCAAAGAATACTTTTGGATGGCGAGATTCAAAGGTTTATTAATCCTTTGCAGTCTAGATTTTAAAAGACTTAATTAAATATTTAGATTTAGATTTAATTAAATACTAGAAACAAGGAAACTCTACGTGTCAGTCTCTCGTTATTTGAATAATTAAATTATTCACTTGCAGCTTTCGAATTTAAATACCAAAGCTCGAAGTCTCCAGTATGGCGGCATTCGACCGCGAAAGATAAAGACGATGTTTATAAAATTTGGAATTTTTTAAGAGAGTTTTTAAGCAATAGCTTAAAAGGTAAGATCAGCTTCAAAATAGCTTTGAATAAGAATGTGGGTTAAGAGTTATACTTTTGTAGCGTTTCCAAGAATAAAAAGGGACTTTCTCTACGCGAAAACGTATGAAAGAACCATCGCATTTCTCCGTCATGCTCTAAATACTGCTTATCAGTACATAAAGGGTCCGTTCTACTAGCAAACGGCATTACATTTTCATTGATCACGATGGAATTATTGGTAAGCTATCATTCATTCTACTTCTTTGCAATAACGCGCTAATCGTAAGAAATATATTGCTCTGCTACGATATTACATTGTTTTTTTTTTTTTTTTTTTTTTATTTTACTTGAGCATTCTCATTTTTCCAGAAAATCGCCTGTGTCTTTTATTTGATTGCTTCGACAATTGTGAATACAGAACAGAATGTAACAAAGCAGTTAATACCGAAAGTTGATCTGGGAAATGGTAATATTGAAGACATATTTTCATTCGTTATTTCAGAATATTTTTGACGTCGCATTTAATTATCAACCTCAATTGATCGTTTTAAAATAAAGATTCTTGTCGAAATCGACTAAACGAATGTTATTCATTCGAAGAAATTTAATTTTCTGTATGAAATATTGATTAACCACATACAGACGTATTTGTCATTTTTATAATTATTTCATAATTATTTCAACGATTACAGTCGCCTGCCTGCGAAGTGTAAAAAGAATTCAGATTTATTCTTATTTATCACTGTTTAATCATTTCGTCGTGCGCAATGGCGTAGCAACAATAATGTCTAAAGGTGAAACGAAACGAACAATGATCTTCGACGAATTCAATTTCCTTTCAGACGAGGTGCCCCGTGTAAAAATCAAAGTATTCCAAAGTCCATCTAAAGTACAGAACGGGAAGCAATATACTACTTGGGGATTTTGGATAAAGCAACCAGCCGAGACAGACTTGTCGCATTAACGCATCATCGTCCGAATCATTAGTGTTTCGTTTACTGCTGACCTATTTAACCGTTCGCACTCGAGACACCTCTCACTCGCCACTTGATTTTTAACCCTTTGCGGACGAATGTCGGCATTTTGCTGAGATCGAACTTCCATGTTTGGAATACTAAGTTGTGAACAAATGATTTAACTGTTCGAACAGCAAGAAATCAGTACACAGTTTCCTTATTCAAAGGGTTAACCCTTAGCACTCCAGATGGTTTTGTAATATGTCAGCAACTGCAACTAATTTTTATGGTATCTCTAGTGAAAATGAAAAATGCCATAACATACCTTCGATCTTTTACCAATAAAAATCTAATAATTAATAATAGAAAATCTAATAATATTAGGGTAGTTTCTTTAATTCGTTAAAATATTTAATATAACTTGTTCAATATTGGAGCCTACAGAGTTCAAAGGGTTAATATAATAAAATTATAAAATCTTATCTGTAATATTAAATCTTGCATAATGCATGAACACGTAGAATATTGAAACAAAATAGCTTTCTTATTAACTTCTGTATGTTTTCTCTATAATTTCAAAGGATATCGTCAACATCTGATCGAAAAATGTCGAATATATCGAGTGAAACACTTTCGAGTGCGAAGGGTTAATCCTTCGAACGCTTCAGAATGATCAAGAGCTAATATATTTATCTAGAACACGAGAAATATTGTAGTTTTACAAATTTTTATTACGTCTTAGTTCGAAATGTTCTTCGTGGAAATTCTTTGGATTTGCGAAGGAGTACGACACCAAATAAATTAGTTTCTTAAATTAAATGTATTGTAACATCATTGAAATACATCCTCTTTATATCGATGTATGGTAAATATAAATCATCGATTACAGATTATTTTTTATACAGTGGATTGTTGGGATTCATCTGTTTGCCATGATTATTCAAGTCGCTTTTCGTTCCAGCCCCATGGTAACCGGCATAACGACCAGGCCCAGTTTTCTCATGAGTTGGATTGCATTGATTGGTCCTGTTGGCTTCTTGTTGTTTGTCCATCTGTCGAAAGAATCAAATTCTTTGAATGTTTAATAAACAAACAAAAGTATGTACTACTTAACCCCTTGCTGTATTATTTACTTTCGCTGCTGCGCTCGCGTAGCATTTTACTATCAGCAATTTGGAAGAAATGTAACAAAATTTTCTGTTTTACTTCAAGTGGAAATTTCATTTGATACATTGACAATAGCAAAATAGCTTTTTGCTTCGCTCCGCGGGGAATGAACAACGTTGAGTTTCGATAAATTAATCTAGAAATCCTCATCGCGAGTCTCACTCGTCATTGTATGGCAAGGGGTTAATTAACATTATTCCTACCGCGAGCAGTCAAATGACTTTTTAAAATTTCGATTAGAATTTCCTATAGACAACGTAATTGAATCGCCTTTATACTTCACGACTTTTCCTAAAATATATGTATAAAACGTTTTTTAATATTCACTCCTTTTTATATTGTTTATTTTCTGAGAAAAATTTGTAGTCTGTCTTACCTACCACGACCGGCCATTTGACTGGTAGAACGATTTATATCTTTTTGTAATAGTATTCTCTCAAAGACTCAATTCCGAAACTATAAAGTCGTTACAAACGAAAGGTAATGCAGTTGTGGCATGATTTTAGCCAAAAAATGCCTTTCAGGGACTGCTTTACGGTACTCCCAAGTGTTTACAGTTCTCGCTCGCCTATCAGCCTCGGTAAAATCGGTCAAATCTAAATGTCGGAGATGGCCTTTACAGGTATTTTTTAATATCCTAAAATTAGCCGGGATAAATGCATTGATTTTACATAAAGAATCCATGGGAGAAGAAATTTCGAGGCAGGAATTTTTATTTCAATTGGCAGAAGAACTTGCCATTGAATATCAAAGAGAGAATATCAAAACCTATTTGTAAAAAATGCGATGAAAACGAATAAAATGTAAATGATATACTTCTAAATAAAATAAACTATATTTGTACACTGTCAAATTGGCTGTTATCATCATTCTATATTAAAAAATATAAGTTGTACTAAAGACCAGTCATTTGACTGGTTGCGGTAGGAATAGTGTTAAAGAATTGTGATAATAAAAAGAATGCCAAGAAGATTGCAATATATGTATATATTATTATGTATACTACATGTATGTAACAACTGAGAGAAAGGATCAGTGTATGTAAACACGTTACATCTGTCCAATTTCATTTAACTTTCTCGGTGATTTCGAAACAGATGGAAATGATTTTAAATTCTGTTTAATTGAAGTTCGTGTAATACAAATGGTCAAAAGTTAAACGAAATAAATCGGATGAAGATAATTGTGACAATATCGAAAACCATCGCGTAAGCACAGGTGATCATTAAACTTTAATGTCAAACGAGGATTAAATATACGGATCCTCGATGAAATTGAAGATAGAGAATACAAAAATAATAATTAGAAAAGTATGGAGGAGATATTTTAGTACTATATCATTAGATTGTTAACTTTCAACATATTCAGCTGCTTAACGATTTTAAAAGGACTGCACTATTATATTTCACTTACCTTTTTAGTTTTTTCGTTGAAGCTTCGAGAATTCTACTTGCAACTTTGACGATCTGTCAGAATTCAGAACAGTTATGCGACAGGAACGAATTGCGCCCTGTATTTATACCTCGCATCAAGAACCGTAGAAACGTAGGGAAATCACAGATGGAAGCTACGTTGCACACGAGTATTTCGTAGCTACACGTAGGGGAATAACAGATGGAAGACTGCGCTGCACACGAATATTTCGTAGCTATACTACGAATACGATTATACAAATATCTTTGTCATGTGAACACATAAAGATAATACGCAATTTTATATTAATAAAAATTGATACAAACCGTAGAAAGAAAACATAAGTAATAGAATTAATTGTAAAATTTATAGCTATACTACGAATACGATTATATACATATCTTTGCCAGGGGAACACATAAAGATAATATGCAGTTTTATATTAATAAAAATTGATACAAACCGTAGAAAGAAAACATAAGTAATAGAATTAATTGTAAAATTTATAGCTATACTACGAATACGATTATATAAATATCTTTGCCAGGGGAACACATAAAGATAATATGCAGTTTTATATTAATAAAAATTGATACAAACCGTAGAAAGAAAACATAAGTAATAAAATTCATTGTAAAATTTGTGAAATTTCTTCTTTGACTAGTCCGGTGTTTTCGGAGAAAATTGGTTTTTTATAGATAGTTATTTTATATAGTATTAATATTACGATAAAATAACACGTTTAATAAGAATTATTCTATAAGAATTGAATTCTATAGCGTCTACACGTTGAAAAATAAAAATACACTTTTTCCGCTAAATTGAATGAATCATTAATCAGCTGCAAGAGATTTTAATTTTTAGGTATTTGAAGTACTACAATGGTCATTGTGATAATATTGATTGTATTCGAATTTCATGAATCATTGTTCGCAAATATTTCAGAGTAATTAAATAAATACGTTTTATTTTTGACATATCTATTTTTATAAAGAAACAATTCAAAGAATATAATGACTGTAACGTTTACATTATAATAATATTGATTTTTATTTTATTAAATAATAATTCAAGTGACTACGTCTGATGATTCGTATAATTGTTTCTTGCGTTTTGTACAGTGTCATGTAAGTGGGGAAGTCCAGTTTATTTTAAACGGTGATAAAATTCTTTCGAACTGATCATCTACCAACCATGATCGCAATTATAATAACTGCGAATAAATTAAACATGCATCGTTATAGTAAAACTTTTGATATATAACTGTATAATTTTCTATAATAAAACGTGTTCAATATCATTATCAAAACTATACTATTATTTTTAATATCATTTCATAATTTTCTAAATACAGTTTAGTGTATTTTATTTCTTGCAGTTGGTAAGCAAATTTTTAACATAGATATAAAAATGTAAAAGCTTAACTGAACAAAATGTAAAACACACTTCTGAACTTTGAATTTCTTTATTTTTAAGCATTTATAGACTTGTTACTATAAATTATTTAGTAATTGTTTATTAATTTATTGATACTGTAAATTATATGCACAGTGCCAACATAAGAAAAGTTCGGAGGTTAGAAAATAATTTTTATGATTATTATAATTATAAAATATAAAAATGGGAATTAATATTGCAGAAAAATATTCTATAAAATATAGCAAAAGTAAACTGTTTTTTTTCATATGCTTAAAAAATATATTGATTGGAATTATAGCGGGATATTCAAAAGGAGATACTGTAATAATAGAAAATAAAATGTTACCAAAAAATATTTCTTACTTTTATTAACTTTTTTAAGTTCTATTGCACATTTACTTAAGCTTAAGAATTTATTTTTAAATAATTACTATTAAAATTCATAGGAATATAGGTTTTTTCATTTGTAGGTTTTTTAAATAAGAACAATCTATTTGTGATATGTAACATTGTTTAAATAACATTAAAAAAATTCTCCTACAATTGATATTCGTTGCAGAAATGATTGAGATTGACAAGATAACATATGATAATTTAATTTTGCAGTAACATTTGTAGGATATAAATTTCTTTTCCTAATATTCTCTAATAATATTTGTGGTTCAAATCTCATTGTTTTTATATGAGTTTGCTTAATATATGGTTCCGTGTTATTTCCTACAACAGGTGTAGAATAATGTTCATCGGGTGTAGAAGGTGTTTCAAAAGTATCAATATTTTCACTGTCATCAACTTTATATATTACTGAAGGAGGTGCAACAACTTGTACTTTCAATGATTCAGGATTTGGAGTATCTATATTTAAGTTATCTTTCTCCTCAGTTGTAACAACATCATCAGTCTTGTAATTGATGGGGGGCACAGGATTGACTGAATTTTTATTTATACTGTTCTCTATATCATTAATAAAGGCATGTTTTATTTCAGACAGTTTAACAATTTTAATTGGCTGTCTTTCATTATTTTTTTCTTTGATGTCTTCATGGTATGAGCTACTCTGCTCAACATCTTCCTCCTCTTTTTGTTCATTCACTGGGATGAATTTCCACAATGTTGCCTTTTCTTCAGAAAACAAATTTTGACTTCGATGACAACAATACAGTGCTCCAGGGTCTATAGGATGTGCCTCAGTATTGAAAATGTATCCCCCTGCATCTACGATACATTGACCCCATTGTGTTTCAATAACATCCCCTTTCTGACCTGAATTATGTATAAAATTATCAGGATCAAATAGGAGATAAAGATATTTTGTTGTCTCTGCTAAAAAGAAAGACTCCATTCTATCTGCTTTTCTATGGTCTCTAACATCATTTATAGTTGCATAGCCACATGTAGTTTTAGCACTGTGTTGCAAACTTCTTAATATGTCCACTCCTACTTGTATCAAATATGGATCACCTGTTGCTCTATATAAATACATAACTGATTCTATGAGTTCTGGCCTTAATGGATATCCTTCTCTGTTAGTGCCTGCTTCAGCTTGTGGAATATTATAAAATTCTGGAGTAAATCCAAATTGTTTCCAAACACGATGATAATTATGCAATGATTTCATAGCATCTCCAATTTCTCCAAAAAGGCTCAGAACTCCAGGCCAATAAGCATCTAAAGACTGAAACACTGGTAAGGTTACTTGACCTTTTGTCATAGAAACCCATAAATGCCAATCCGCTCGACGAATATACTTTTCAATGGCTGCTTTATGTTCATGGAAAATAGTTGCCAGCAATGGATCTTGAAATAATAAAGTACCTTTTGCTAAGTATTCAAAATAAGAATCCACACCAGCACCAATCCCTGAATCTTGAGCTGTCCAATGACCAGTTAACACATCTACATGGTTACCAACGAGTCCAATGTTTGATTTATAATAATGTAATGCTTTAATAGCATTTAAGGCTACTTCTTCATATAGCGGATCTCCAGTTAATCTAGATAAAGTTCCAAATTCCAACAAGAATGTACCTATGCCAGCAGTACATGTAATACTAGTTTCACCTTTAGGTACTCCATATTTTAAATTAACTGTACCATATGGCATTCCTGTTGGAGTGTCAAAAGCTGCAATTAATCGTTTAGCCATATCTTCTGCAAGCCGCAGTAAGGGACCGTTACAAGGCCACCCTGGTTCTAGATTGACACCTGCTTTTCGTGACAATAAGTGAGCGCTGAGTAATCCTCCAACTACTCGAATGTTAGTTTCAAATACGGATACATTTATATTGGCTTCAAAATTAGCTCTACCACTTATTATTTCTGCCACTCGTCGAAATTCGGAAAAGTTGCCCATTACAGCAAGGGTGTCCAAAGCATCGATGAGCGTTAATGAGAAGCTGCCCCATGTATCAAATCCATCGCAACTTAAGGAACGTAGCTCGTCGTAAGGGTAAGCATATGCCAAGTAGCTCGAATAAGCATGGTCAAACATCGATCGCACTTCTTCCCTTAAAGCGATTAAATCTTTCTTCTCGTACTCACGTACTCCATTTACCGAAGATAAAAGACCGAAAAGTAATCCTACACTAAGAACAGACATTCCGAAGATCTTTTCAAATAATGTTATATTTTGGTATTGCGTTAGAAATGCATGTGTCAAATGAAATAGTTTCGTTTAAAACGTGATATTACTTAATAATAATATTAAATATCTTAAAAACCGGCATTTCTGTAGGTAGGCTACGTAACTTGTTCTTAATCGTTACGTATATGTATTCATTTGACATTACTCGGGACATGCTGCTTTCACATGTAGAGATAGGTACATATGCACCACGTCACGATGAAATAAATAAATACTGTTCATATAAAAAATGTTTTATTAAGATAACAAATAATGTATGGTTCTTTACGCGTTATAATTCTATGTAGAATTTTTATCGTATTTAAATATTAAAAATATTATCGTGTTAATAGTTGAAAATAATGAAATTAATCAATACGTATATAATTTTTTTACATCATAATATTGTATTATGCATGTTCAAGTTAAATATACTGTAAAATTGAATAAATTATGACTAAAAAAAAGATTTACTATACTAAAGTTATGATTACACCGTAATTCTCGAAATTTGGAAAATATAATAAAGAATCACAATGAAGATATTTAATGTACGTTTTTAAAAATTTGCTTTAATAAATTTTGAAAAAAAATTTTAAAACTACAAAATATACATGATAACCAATGAAAACTGTTTTACCGGATTTATTATCATTGGATTGGTTATTACAGCGGATGACAGTAGTAACTTTTTTGAACAGGATCCGAGTATTAATGATACGGTAGTGACGACAAGGAATAGAATTGATATTGCCAGTTGTGTGAGGACGTAGGATAATCATCGCATTAAATTTGATTAGTAAATACTTATAAATTAAGACAATACTGATATTTCAGTGTTACAATTGTTATCAAGAATCGGTTAAATAATCATACACTTTTTACAATGACGTGAAAATTAATAAATGCATCACGAACGTCATTCGTGCTTCGTGTTTTTCAACTGTTTAAATAACGTGAAATAAAAAGTTTTTACCAGTTATTGTTCCTTATATATTATGGAAGCAACATTTTCTTTATACTCACTAACAAAAGTACACGGAAAATTATCTTCCGTTTATTCGGACAAGTCCAATTATCGGGCAAAATTAAAAATCAATAGTGATACTGTAGGACTGCGATAGCAATTGAAAAAAAATGAAATTAAATGAACTGGTACATTGGTAAGAAACATTGTACTTAAATGTTACATAGTGAAAGAAATTTGGTTGTGCCAAAGTACACTCTATGTAACAGATGACTTTCTTATTTTAGGTATCAGAAGAAAATTGGTACTTACGATAAGCAACAATGGGAAAAAACTGTAGAACAACATATATTAGGGGGGTTCACACATGTTCCAATGAGAACTGCAAAACTTAAAACAGAACTGATCGATGTGGACCTTGTGCGAGGTAAACGATTGAAGAAGTGTCTTATGAATTATTTAATCATCGTTAAAATATTTAACTATGTAAATAAATAGTTAATAAATATTAGTTAGTAACCGTGAATCAGTAATTAGCAATAATTCATTGTAGGTTCTTCTTTCCCAAAAACTAAGCCGAAGCATGGATTATCTACAGTAGCTTGCTTGGCGCTTAAAAGGCTATTATTTCTCCCTTTATATAGAAAATGGTGGACACAACAGACTAGTTTAAAAATTTTTACATTATTTTTATTGCTGTATAGTTTACAGTTGATCAACATGTGTATATATTTTTATCAGATGTCAAATGACAATGAAAGTGATGTACGAAATCATATTTATTTCTTGAGTGCATATAAATATTTACTAAATAAGATTTATTTTATTTTAGGTTGTGACCATGTCAGAAGTATTAATACCTGCTATTATGATGCTTACTTTGTGCATTGTTCATTCCCATATTGTATCAACTCATTCAGGTCCGATTATGACCAATGGGCATAGTAAACAGAGAGTAATTAGGCGTTCGAGACACTCTAGATGTAGATTGGGAAAATCAAGAACAAGACATAATCTACGTAAATTATGTTCCTATGAGTTACATAATCTGTGTGATTAGTTATTAATTTATTGCACATTTTCTAGGTTTACACGAAGATTCCAAATCATTTCAAGATAGTGGTTCTGAGAAAACTAGTACAGTGAGTGGCGAAGCATTAACTTCTGTGCGATTTGCAAAGAAAGTTGAAATTGAAAATTCCTTGACTATTAGTAAGTCTCAGGTAATTATAATTCATTACTTTGTGAGTATTAGATTTTGAGAAGTAGTCTTAATGCTACTTTGTTTTTAAAGGAATTTATCAATGTTCAAGCATCTTGTAATAATGAGTTAATTAATATGGTTGTGAGCAATCCTCTTCTTACGAATGAAGCTCCAACTAGTCATGTTCAATCAAGTTAGTATGTTATAATAATGTATTGATATTTTTTGTTTTTGTTACACATTTATATTTACATATATTCTCTTCATAGACAATCTTCCATATGGAAGAAATGTACATCAAGACGATGATGGATTTGAAAGTTTAAATGGAAATGTATCAAGCGATAATGATAAAGGAGCTGCACACGCAATGTTAGACAAACCTAAAAAAAAAAGAGATGTATTGCACAAAAATAACGATGATTCTGCTAGTCAACAAATTTTACTCCAACCCAAATTTTCAGGTTTGATTCAACAATTTTTAGTCAATCGTTTTGACTGATAAAATGTAATGTATTGAAACAAAATACTCTGTAGAGGCAATATAACATATTGTTATATTTTAATAATGTGTATATATAGATATATACATATATACTATATTTACTTAAACATGTAACATAATACTATATTTATTTTGAATTTTTGACATAAATCTCTGTCAAAAAGGTAAAATGGCAAATTAGCTAAATGATTATTGAGTTTTACTTTCCACGCAGCACTTGAGTTGTTGAAGGCAGAAGATAATTCTTTGAAAAGCGAAGAGGAAGCTTCTAGTAAAATGGTAAATAATTTTGATTCGGTAGAAATTTTATTTTTTTTCCACTACTTTTTTCCACTCCATAATATTATATCAGAAGTATAAGAAATTATTCATATAATTATTTCCTGAATTCTTTATACAAATTTGATCTTTTTTGTGAAAATTTATGATAGAAAAATTCAGAAATTACTTTTTGAAGGATAAAATACAGACTCCTATAATAATTGGACCGAGAGAAGGTCGACAACAGTGTGAAAGTGAGGAAGAGGGAGAATGCGAAGAAGTCGCTACAAATCATATGACTGAAGCTACAACATCTGCTACTGAATGGATGGGAGTAACTACGAATAGCGATGAATGTAGCTACAGGTGCAGGATTAGATATAATTATGTAGAATTAATTCCTTTTAATTATACAAAGTTACATTTTTCCTTGATACAAAAAACAAAAATTTTAATCAAATACTTTTTTAGTTCGGAACTTGAGGAGTCTGATTTGCATAGCGAAACTAGCAAAAATTATTCGGAATTTGTGGAACATCCGTTTTCTTGGGAATTTGAATTACCACCTTCTATAATGCTTAGTTCTAGTTGCGCTTCGTGTGATCGTGGTAATGTATATTGAAATAACAAATGAAACTTTATGGTTTATATTTAACTCTTTAACGCAAAATAAATAACTCTACTTGTTATCAGCTGAGTGACAGGCGTAATATATATATATACATCGAGTATTTATTGGACGATTGGAAAAAAGCATGTATCGCTAAAACACAAATTACAAAATGTATATACACCTAATTAAATCAAAAAGTATTACAATTTGCCCTCAGATTAGTCACCCATATATCCTTGCGTGAACTATAATATACTTCCAACAATACAAATTGCCATTGTGTTGAAGGGTTAAATTGAATAACCATGTAAATATGTCAGCATGACAGTACTTCAATATTAATTTTCAGTTTCATGTACTATATGGACACGACGTGATATAAAAAAAGCTGACTTGTCTGTGCTAGATATCAGTTCAGCAATTATTGCTAGAGTAGAATCAATGCCAGAGAATATGAATTATTTTTATGGGGGGCTAATGGTTAGCGTGGCTTTATCGTTAATACCATCCATCAATCGATTAAGTGATCATGTGGGGATGGACAATAGTAATAATCTAACCAGTTCCTTAATACCAAATGATTTGATTTCCGTCAATTTGGAAACGTACAGCGATATTTTATGTAAAGTGATAGGGTTGACATTTGGAACAACGTTTTGGTAAGTATAATTTCATTAAATAATAAAATTTCAAGCGTTATACGTAAAATATTACTAGAAGAGATTTAAAAAATATTCATGCAGCAAAAATAATATTTACAATAATAATATATTAATTTTGTTTTAGGGAACGTACAATAGTGCTTATATCAGCATTCGAGAGGCTCGTGTTATCTTCTTTATTATTTTTTTTATTAGCAGTTGCTGAACGTACTTACAAACAAAGACTCTTATATGCTAAATTATTTTCACATTTAACATCATCGAGACGCGCAAGAAAGTCAGATTTACCACACTTCCGTTTAAATAAAGTTCGAAATATTAAATTGTGGTTGAGCGTTAGATCTTATTTGAAAGTGAGTTGTAATATTATAATATGTTCGTATTTATATATTTTAAAGAATTATTATATTTACAGAATAGAGTATAATTTATTGGAGATATAGGAATATATGCAATTTGTTACAGAGAAGGGGTCCTCAACGTTCCGTAGACGTAATAGTATCAGCAGTATTTGTAGTTACGTTATTATTGTTGTCATTTGTGAGTTTGGAGTTAATAAAGGTAACAAGCGAATAAAAATTAAAAGATATTAAATATGAGAAGATTGAAGGACTTTGCGATTATCATAATTTTTACAGGATCTTGAAAGTTTGCATTCCCGGTATAACGTTGAAGCATTGTCTTGGAGCTTTTCTCTTGGGATATTTATATTACGTTTTATGACATTGGGCACGAAAATTAATAAAAAATATAGAAACCTTTCTGTCTTAATAACTGAACAAGTAATTATAGCAAATCGAATTTTATGTTTAAAATATGCAATGTGTATTTTGTACTTTTAAAAAAATTGAAGTATTTTATTCTGATTTATTTTTAGATTAATTTATATTTACAAATAGAACAAAAACCACATAAAAAGGAAGAGCTTATGGTAGCAAATAATGTACTCAAATTAGCAGCTGATCTGATAAAGGTAATACCAATTATTTTTTTGATTTGTAAATATAATAGAGAGTCTTTTCAAAAATTGATTAATCGATATTGTTTACAGGAACTTGAAAGTCCGTTTAAAATATCTGGTTTATCTGCCAATCCTTACCTGTATACAATCACAAAAGTGGTATTGTTGTCTGCTCTTTCGGGGGTACTTTCTGAATTACTTGGTTTTAAACTTAAATTACATAAGATAAAAATCAAATAAAAAAGTGATACTCTATTAATTTTGCGTGTAACTATTTCAGAAATGTTAAATAATTAACAAAGAAACCTCAGTTTGTTATTGAATATTAGAGTACTTTATAAAATAGTTCTATATGAACAAATAAGCAATTTTGAATGATTTATTTGCATGCATACAAGTTTCTATTATTTCTTTTAATTACCGGAGGTTTTGTATTGTAATTATAAATTCCATCTTTTATAACGGAAAGTGGAAATTACTTTATTATAATGGAAAATAGTTGAATTTTTATTTGTTACATTTTAGTAATTTTCCATTATTTTCTGTTAAAAAGAAGGTGACAGTTCTTTTTGTTAAGTGTCTGTATGCTTGTGAGACAAATTAAAGAGAATGAAATACATTATTTACTTCTAAGGATTATAATATATTGGATCAATAGGGTTATATAAAAACAAAGTGTTATTGATACTTAACAAATCATTTAAACATGTAATTATATGACTAATGATAGTTAAAAACTACAGTTAATGATGCTTTGAATGAAGTAATAGATTATAAAAGAGGTGGTAGTATAATGTATATACACATACATCTTTGCAAAGTTACGAATGTTGTAAATGACATGAAAAATGTATCAACATTATTAAGCTCAATTTTCTTAATACACTTACTGGTAAAAAAAGGATATGCAATAATCGTGACTTTCCTTTGAATGTATTCAAGAATTTCTATACAAATAATATATCATATAATAGAAAAAAATAGTACCTGCAAAATAATTCATCTAATTACAGTCGTTATTTTTAAAAAGATTTAAATGTACCTATTATATTTTAAATAAAGTGAAGAATTCGTGTAATGTATAATTATAGATCAATCATTTTTTCGTGTAATATTATTATAATTATCATTAAATAAAAATGAAAGACTTCTGTTATTGGTTTGGTTTTGTAAACATCAACTTTATTCTAAATAAAGTGTATAGTCAAATTCAAAATATATTTGATTAACCTATACTTAGAATTATACATAAAAACATTTCTCGTAACTATTTTATGAAAAAGAAGATTAAAAGAAATAAAAATCAAATCACAGGAAAATTATAAAGTATCTACATTGGTTAAATAATGTACTTTTTTTATTTCTCTTAATTGGATTTTTGGAGAATTAAAAATTTCTTAATAAAAAGGGAGTACAACATTTCTCTGATAATTTGCTAAAATTTGGAAAGAAACACAAAACGCTCAAAAGTAAATAAATAATTATGATCATTTTATCTTTCCTATTAAATTGATATTCGTCACTATTTTTTTACGAAGGTTTGCCGGACTGCGTCGCAAAATGGAAATAGTTATATTTTACATATAAACATCATCAAAAGATTTATTTTCATCGTCTAACTCTCTTCCTTGAACTTTGATGAACTATATAAAAGTAATTTATTATCAAATAATGTTCTATAAAATTTTACTTATTAAAATAATTTTTTTATTGGAAATTAAAATATGTAATTCTTACAATTATTTATCTTCTTCACACGAAACTTTAAAGGCTTAAAGAACTGTTTGAGATAGTGGTTGTTGAAAACTTTCTGTGATTTTCGCATGAATTTAATTATTCTGTTTAAACGATTTTTTATTTTATCGTTTTCATGACATAGAAGCACAGACAAAATTTTTACTTCAGCTATAGAAGCTTCTACATTAAGAAGGTAGATAGCACTTTAAATTAATTTCTGAGAGTTTCCTTTCTATTTTGTAGAAAACGCATGAGGATGATATTGCTGTTATGAAATGTAGTTAAAGTTTAAATAAATATACAATGTTAATTTATAATAATTAAATAGTGTTTGTGCTTATGTGCTTGAAATAAAATTGATATAAAAGATTTGTATAACCACTAATACTACAAATAATAATAGATAAAACTATTAATTTATAGATGGCACCTAACCTATCTTTGAAAATTTTATTGTTGGAGAACTATTTAGTGTTTATAATTTACTGAAGTTACATTGTTGTGATATACATAAATAAAGGTATTATTATGAAATTGTATGACATCGATGATAATATTGATTAGTATTAATTATAAAATTTACATATTAAATGTAAAGATCACTATTTTTAGAATTATAATCTTCATTTTCAATTTCAGTTTAGTAATGTATGTATTCAATATAGCAATTTTTTATTACTAATTTAGCATAGTTTTCATTTTACTATATTTTCTATAATCACACATAAATCTTACAAATGAATAAAATCCAGTCTGTTCACAGTAGAAATCTTCTTAGTGGTATGTATTCTAAATATGCGGAATTTAGTGTCTTTATTGTATTTTAAACGTTTAATATGATTAATTACATAGCTTTTATAATGTATATTTTTTATATTCTAAATATTTAGTTTAATTAATTCCATGAAATGAAATATTAAAAATCGAACACAATCTATATTATCTTTCTATTAGACTATTTTAACGAAATATTATTACACATTAAACCAGAATTTAAGTTAGTAACAGGTTCAATTTTTCAATGTTGTTCCTGTTTAGCTAACCATCTAAATAATACAAGGAATCGTGTCAACTAACCTCTACAATATTCAAACGCTATAATATATCAATTATGTGATACGTACTCATGGATATATAATAGGCCCCGAACTGCTAACACTAATGCAAATGTCCAATTTTCGTTGCCATTTTCAAAGTGGTTTCAAATCGATTGGACTTTGGCCTCATTGGTGAAAGTGGTGTGGCCATACAACGCGTGTGATATTATTTAATCTATGAGTCATTACGTATGGAGTTTACAATTAACATTAAATATCTCTTTCTTAAGCAATATTCAAATGTTTGTCAATCGTTGATAAATATACATTTTATCTAATAAAAGAAGTTAGACGTCTGTTGTATTGTCGAGCTTATGTATCACTGATTATTAGACCTTATAGTATTTTAGCAGATACCTTGTTATACAATAATGGATGTGGAGAAGGAAGAAGCACTTGAAGAAATGCCAGAATTGGATATGAATTTGCAAGATGAGAAGATTTTAGAAAATCATCAGGATGCAGTTTTAACGAATGAAAACGTATCAGAAATGAAAGATATATTGGAAAGAAGTATTGACATCCATAATAAAATGTCAGAAATCAATCAATGCAGCCAAATAATGGAAGAAGAAACTGTATCAGTTTTTGATACAAATGCGTGTAATAGCTCAACCATGGAAGACTATATTATGGAATCTAATACAGACAGCATTACAGCTACAGATGATTTAAGGCAGTTTGATGTTTTGGATGATTTAGAACGTCATCCAGATCAAAACTGTTCAGATATGGACTCAGATACAAATGAAAGTATGGATTCTGATGTACCTGATGAAGAAATTGAAGCGATGTTAGAAGAAGGTAATTGTCAATCAAATAAAGAATTAAGTTATTGAAATTTACATTACACGTTTTCATATTGAAAGCTTGAAAGAGAAATTCTGAGAGATGTTGAAAGTACAATACATGAAAGAATATAAAACGCGTGGATAAAAGTGTTAAATGAAGTTAGTAAAAGGAAAAGATTATTTGTTCTTTTTTTTCTACTTCTTGCATAGATTGTACAGCAGTAGTGAACATTTTTTAGTTCAAGTATTATATGCTACTATTAGGTTTACCAGAGGAATTTAAAGGCAAAAGAAAAGACAAGAAAGATAGTGTGCCATATGAAGAAAAAGAGAAGCTTGTTTTGGATGGTAAGCATTTAAATATTTATAACTATCTATGTGTATAGCATAAACAAGCAAGATCTGAGTTAATATTTTCATGCGATAAAAGAAACGAAATATTATGTTTCTACAGTGAAATGCTTTTTATAGAAATTGGCCACAATCATTTTGATGTACTTCCTGAGAGTTGGGTGCAAGTGACTCATAATAGTGGGATGCCTTTGTATCTTCATAAACAAAGTAGGGTTTGTACCCTTGCAAAACCATATTTTCTTGGACCTGGTAGTGTCAGAAAACATGAAGTACCTGTAAGTGCTATACCTTGTCTTCAGTATAAAAGAGCTCTTCAAGAAGAAGAGGAAGAAAGAAAGAAAGAGAAGGAACGTGATCCAAATACAGAAGTATGTAGTTTGCCTAGCGCAAAAATTGAAACAATCCAAGAAAATCGGGCAGCTCATTCTTTAGATAGTGAACAATTGAGAAATTATTGTCAATCGCTCTTTCGTTTTAAAGCTATTAAAGTAATGAGATTTCAGTAAGTATGTTTACAATAATGTCTAACTCGTAGTAATCCTTTTGGAATCATATCAGGTTGTTTATCGTTATAGGTCATGGTCAGCGAGAAGGAAATTCACGAAAAATAAGAAACATCGTAAACAATTGGAACGACCAACGTTACCTGACGGAACAAAGTTAATAACATTTCCAGTTAGTAGTTCTAGTTTGACAGGAAATAGTAGTGGCGTCACAGGAGATGATAATGGTGGACAAAGACCACCGAAGCATTGGATAATGAATCCTTCAGGAAAAAGTTACGTTTGTATACTTCATGAATACGTGCAACACGCGCTTAAGAAACAACCAACTTACAAATTTAAAGAATTAGGTATGTTGATGAAAAAAACAATTTTTATATAACGAATTACATTTTAAATTGTACCATCTCAAAGAAAACAATTAACAAAACTAGAAAATCAATTTCAGAAAATGCTGCAACACCGTACTCTGCTGTTGTTTGTATTAATGATATGGAATATGGGAGCGGCTTTGGTAGTAGCAAAAAGCAAGCGAAAGCTAACGCCGCTCGTAAAACTTTAGAAATATTAATTCCTCAAATGAGAGATAAAATTTCTGGCGATAGTGGGGGAGATACAGCATCAGGCAACAACAGTCGGATGATTAAAGCATCCAGAACAAATTCTGATGCGGATCTATCATTCTTCGATGAAATCTCAATAACTGATCCACGAGTCGCAGAATTTTGTGCAAAAACAACTGAACCATCGCCACACGCCATTTTAATTACATGTCTGCAACGAAATTATGGACTGGGCGATATGCATATTAATTATTCTGTGAACACATTGAAGCATCAGCGTAATGAATTCACAATGCGTGTTGGAAAACATGAAGCTACTGTTGTAAGTAGTATGTTAATTAGAAATAAGTATAATTCATCTAATCATTTTATACTTTTTTAGTTTGTTATTGTACAGTCTTTCTGCACTCTATATTCTGTGCAACATTTTTTAAAGTACTTACATAATTTCGTTTATAATTAAGTGATTCATATTCAAGACAGCTGTTAAAATATTTATAGTTACGAATCAGTGAATGAAACTAAAATATAAATTGTCATTCTTATTAATATTATCTCGACTTAATTAAATTATAGTTTAATGATTAATAATGTATTCTAGGTATGTCGTAACAAAAAAGATGGTAAACAACGTGCGGCACAAGCAATTCTGCAACTTATGCATCCTCATATCCAGTCTTGGGGTTCTTTGTTAAGGTTGTATGGATCTCGTAGTGTAAAGTCTTTTAAAGAAAAGAAACAGCTAGAACAAGAAATTACACTTTTGCAAGGTAAAGCCGCGGTAAATCAACCGAATCACGCCATCTTAAGTAAGCTTAGACAAGAAATGCGCAAATTAGCTGAACAACGACAAGCGATACAACCTATTGGTAAGTTTGTACCATCAGATTTGCCAACAGGGTCAGCAGCCAACTTAAATAATGTAGATTTATAGCGTCCTAGTCAACTGTTTGAATCTTAAAAATCTTAATTTATTTTGTAAGTTTCGAAATGACGAAAGTACTTCGAATTTTTTTCATCACTTTCTGTCTTGCATGTATAAAGTATTTGATACACCCAATTTTACAATGTGAAAACATAATTTTATTAAAATGGTGCTGATTATCATATTATATGTACCCTTCAATACTGTTATTTTTTACATATTGTACAAACTCCATTGTTTGTGGTAAGGCATCGATGGTGTAATAGGATGCTGGTTGAAAATAACCGAAGTTTAAAACTGATCCGGTGTCAAAAATCGAAATATTACAGAGTTACTACCTCATCTTCCATATTCTTATTACACCATTATAAAATTTTAAATATACACAACTAATGTCACACTTTTTGAAATTAGAATTACTTTTATACGATGAGGCTAATATTATATTTGCGTTTTAAAAGATGTATTAAAGATGGTTTATATATATAAGCATTGAAAGGGCAGTAACTTTGAGAACATTACCATTTATTTTTAAAGAACTGATTACAATAAACTATACTTCAGTTCCATATATATTAAGGCATCAAAACTTGCGTATTAATAACAGTGATAATGTATTCAAAAGTATTACAATTATCCTAATGAAATCACTAATATAATTAATAATATAAACGAATTGTCAGATTACAAATAAATCATTTAACCTGCTTCCATGGATATATACATTATTCTATTAACTGTACCTGTTATTTTCTTTGGCACTTTCACGTAATTTCTTTCTACAATATCTTTTTTAAGTCTAGGTTTTGCATAATATTTATATAGTCACTAATATTTAACATTATTAAAGCAAAATTAAATGACAAAGTTAATTAAAAAAACAAACTTTAAAACAGTGAATTCTACTTCCAATTGATTTTACTCTATTGACCAGTTACATAGTCAGGTATTATATCATATATATTTCTAAAGTGATCTAAACGAGTTTTTTACTTTGTTATCTTACTTATGTAGAAAATACAAACATTAACATTCATTATTTGTATACTGTAAATTACAGATACCATTTCCATTTGGTTTGACATACATATGTATTACTTGTGGGTATATGAAATTGTCACATGTGTAAGTACTGTACGGTATAATACATATACAAATTTCTTCCTACCGAACTAGATATGTGTAATACCAATATTATTATTAAATGTTTGTTATACCATTAACGATAGTCAAGTATAACTAATGTAATATAATTTGTTAATTTTTTTTTTCTTCATATACGAGATACAGAATTTTTATTTGGTTTGATTCTTGTTTTATTTCTAAAGATTTTTTAGCAACTACTATAGAATTATATGCTCTGAGAAATTTTAAACCTAATGGTTCTTCAATATCTTAAATATGTTTAATTCTCCTTGAGAATACGCAACAAACTTTATTCTTCACGTATATACGATAAATATTTTTTTTATGAATGTTCTTTGAGAGTTTGTCAACATAGCATATCGAAGACGAATATGTTTATATAATAGGCACATTTTAGTAGGATCAGAATTATAATTTCAACAGATTACAATTGGAAAAAATAACTTCAATGTAAAGTAACCGCGTATTATTAACTTTTAATTATAACTTAAGTTACAGATATGTTTCCAATGTACATGTAACTTAAGTTACAGTATGATTTTTTTAGAATATTAATGTTATAATATTACCTTATACATCCTATAAAATTTGAATCTGTGTAATTAACTGTACGTGTGTTCACTATTTTTAAAATAATTCTCTTTCTATGTATTGAATGCTAAGTCATTCAAGAAGTGTAAAGCTTTTACAAAATTTTACAAATTCTATATCAAATCGATGACGGTTAACATTAAATTAATAATTGTATCACTGCTTGATTACATTACATTAATGTATTGATCCTTTAGTTACATCTATAATATGTTTATGTGATGTTTATAAATCTGTGTTCTTCTCTCAATTGCATAAGGAACTAATCACGATGAAAAACTTGTTTTGATTCCTTTTATAGATTGAATTCATGAAGTAATTAAATAAATTACTACTGTGTGTTTTATGTTATGTGTTTCATTATATATTTCTTACAATAATAATGTTATTATTATAAGTTATTGTATCAATATATATATTGTATCAATTATATATATATATATTGGTATTTTTTGTTCAGTGTATATTATTGTAATACATTTAAATACGCGGGTTCTAAACTTTATTTACAAATTACATGCGTACAATGACTACGTTTGCTTTCTCATTATGAACTATTAAAAAGGCCAATACATTTCAATGCCAATTTTAACACAAATACTTTTTATAAATGCTTCTTAATTGAATGTAATTTCGAAAACATTTAAAATTATATTCAATTATAACATATCTGTTTGACTAAATACCTCTTTAAAACGAAGAAGTATGTATAAATACCAAAATAAAATTCTTATTTCTTACGCTTTATCTATCGTCAATATATTTCAAAATTTTAACGTATATCTAATTAGTGTACGATGAATGAAAGAAAAAAATCGCTCAATTTTAACAAGATAAAATAGTACTTTTCAATTTTATCTACAACCACTTGTTTCACGATAAATGTATATATATAATATTTTTAAAAAATATCTCTGGATTCCACAATTAAAAATGCTGTATTACTTCATCTAATTGTATTCTTACATTATAACTTTATATTTGGTGTATAGCGATCATGTATAAAGTTTAGAAAGCATTGAGAAAAGGAGACACTAATATGTGCACAGTTATCAACATATATAAAATGAATAGAATTAGTGGTACAACCAGATAGATGGCTATTTCATGTACAAAAGGTAAATCGAAAATGTAAAGAACATTTTTTCATGTTTCATTTCTAAAAATATCAAATTAAAATATATGTTGATATACATACTATTGAATTAATTTAATTAATATATGTATTCATTCTTAAGCACTTTTACTTATTCTAAACTTAAATGCATGTGTATTTGGTAAATCTTTTAATTCTATTTTCTCGAAAGTGAAACACCATATAAAACAATTTTTTCTATACGTTCACTTATTTTTGTATACAAAACAATCTCCTATCCAATTGTATTGTTTATCCTGATTTATCATGTAGAAGTTTGCAAGGAATGCTAATTCAATTTTCAACGCAAGAATATATATGTATATAGATAAAGTTCATTTTTAATCGATGTAGACAGTAAATAAAAGTATATCGATGCATGCATGTATCTGAATGCTTCATATTCATATAACTATCTAAAATTCATATTACTTAACTACAATATCTAATGTTGTCTAGTATTAAAAAAAGCTTATGAATGTTTAGGAAAAAAGTTTGTAAAGGCATAATCATTATTTAAAAAAAAAAAACAAAATACTATATGTTGATTTAAGGACATTATGTTCAACTAATTCATGTAAAATGTTCAATGTTACTTAATCGTTGCTTAAAGGAAACCATTATACAGACTCATCGCATGTACTATTTCCAGAGAGGGCCATCTTTGATAGACTAGAAAGACTTCTGCGTGGACTACTACCAACTAAAAAGCTACTGCTAGACTCTGAGAATATTTTCCGGAAACTGGAAAATAAATTTTATTACTAAGTGTTTATTATAATGAAAATTACAATACTTTGAAATACTTACAATTTACGAATTCCAGATTCAGAAGTTTTCTTCCAAGGTGCATCATCTGGCTCATAAGGAAGTGGTCCTTGAACTGGAGCATCTTTATCTTCTTCAACACTGCAAAAGAATAACAGTTATAACATAATTTTGGTGTAAAACCACAATTTAAAAATAATGGCATACGTTTCTGGCTTTGGTCGATACAGTTCTAGTTCATCCTCTAAGTCTGAAACCCTGGCTTTAAGTTCATTACGTTCATGTAATATTTCTTTTAATTCTGCAGTAGTAAACCTTGGTCTATCAGGATCATCAAGATCATAGACAGCTTTGTTTGTTAGATCTGGGCATCCTGGTAATTTACTTAAGTCTTCATTTTCTTTTTTCGCTAAACCAAGACGGCCTCGTAAACTGATCAGTTCACGATTTTGGTCTTGCAACTGAGCCAAGAAATCGGCTCTTTCTTCAACTAAACCACGGGCCTGCATTTGCGCTTGACGTTGTTTACGTTTCAATTCTCGCCCTACAACTCCGAGTTTCTCTACTTGTGCTGTTAACTATGGAGAAAATCAAAATATGTTAGAATAAAATGCATTTTTCCATTGGTTAAAACAATGCAAAAACTAAAGAAAGACTAATTGAGCTGCCTTTGATAATATCATATACTGTTAGTAATATTCTATTACTACTTATATCGAATTACATATGAACGTAAGTACCAATTTACATTTTCTATTTCCATATTCTTCTGTAACATCTCTTTGTCCCTTGCACGAATTTGTTCTCTTTGTTTATCTATCATGGATCTTAAATGTTGTAATACCGTTACATCAACTTCTTGACTAGCTGTAAAAGCTAAAAATATATTTGTGTAATTAATAATACATGCATATACGCGCATGAATACAAGGTGAGGCATTTAAAATTGTTGCAACAATTTAACATGGTCATTCTAAAAAGAAGAACGAATCGAATAAAAGTTACTTGTTTTCAAAGAAACACAAGATGAATTAAATCAAGCTTCTTCAAGTATTTTAAAACAATTCTTACTTGAAAATGTTAATTTTAAATACCTTACCCTTATAATATTTTCGATATTGTGTTAGTAAATAAAAGGTAGGTTGTTAGTACTTTGTTTACTGCTGTACTGACTATCACTACGTGATTCTTGAAGTGCTTCTGCTAATCGTCTATTTTCTTCCTGTAATCTTGTAACCATTCCCACTAAGTCACGAGATTCTTGCCTCCAATGTTCCTCAATTTGTTCTAGTTCCTACGTAATAATTACACGTTCATGAATAAACAAGTAAACCAAAAATAATGTTTGGAAATTCTTTAAGTGAAATACTTTTTCAAATCTTTGCCTATCCTCGGCTTTTTCAATCTTGTCACTTTCCAAATGGGAAATCTTTGCTCGTAACTCTTGAACTATTGTATTTTCTCGTTCATTTTTGGTCGCAAGATTTTCTAACAACTCCAATGCGTGTATCACCTTTGGCATAAGATTGGTCACAGATTGTACTCCGAAAGAGTCTATTAATTTCTCGCATTCCTTTCCTATTTCTGAAGCAATATCATAAACATCTACTACGGACACATCTGATAATACAGCATATTCCTCCATTTTATTAGTTGTATAATTTTCCAAGCAAAAAGGCATGAATACTTTTTATATCACAGTACACTATGTGTGAACCTGTTGATAATGAGAAAAGAACAACAGTTTAGTTATCTAATCCACTAAAACCTAGATAACGTGACAATACTGATAAGATGAAACAGTTTGCTTCAGTTGACAGTCCATGGTGTTTTCAAAATTTTTACATATATTATATTCAGGATAACAAAATAAGATATGACACAGCAAAGTGTAACATCTAAACTAACTACACAGTAAAACTTTAAAAAAATTGGGAAGTGCTGTCAAAGCCGCATATTCCGTATAAAAATAAATGATTATCATAATCTCCATAAAATATATTGAAGTAAAAATAATATGATTAACATAAATTTCTATAAGGTGTATTTATATAATACACCCTTGTATTAATTTAGGCGTGGCGACAATTAGCAAAGTAATATTTGACGTACAAGATTGTCAATAATAATACAAAAAACCAATTGGTGACATTTAAGTGCTTGAAACTATGAGATCACGATGATTAATCGCACCCACAATGCTTATGTCAAATTCCTCTCAGTACTACACATTATCGTAGTTAGAAGACATTTGTTATACATACACGTATATATATGCAGTTAATTTTATTATATGCACCATGAGAAATGAGTACATAAATCTAAATATCTGTAAAAAAAATTAAATATGTTAACAACCGGTAATCTAGTGACTCTTGACTAAGACTAGCCTTTTTTCTGGTTCCGCGATTTCTATGAGCTCCATGTTCAACAAAAGCAGCCAAAGCATTGCAACGATTGGATCTTTCCGATCGGACGACTTAAAATTTTTTGTGATTGAATAATAAAATATTTTCAATTAAAATTATTTATTTCATATAAAACTACAAATTAATAATATCCATTTGTAATTTTTGTATTCGTTTCATTACGTATAATGAAAGAAAAACACGTTATCAAATTATTATTTGTAAATACGAAATTGCACTGTTTTATAATAAAATGTAAATTAATAAAATTGTTTCTATTACAAAAGACACATATATTTATTTCAGTTATATATTTCTGTTTTATGAAATTTATATAGGAAGTAGGCATTAAAATATCGGAGTACGATTTTACCGGTGGATTCAACATACTAAAATAAAAAAAATGTATATAAATATTTTCTGTTTGATCATGTTACCAAGTTACAGCTATTTCTGTAAACTAAATAAATAAAGATCGATAGGGAGAGTAAATGTTATATTTCATTTGTCATAAGTTATAATAGTTAAATTTTTATACATTGTTTTTTATTAAAACATTTTCAATATAACACAATAATATATACTCTATTATATATTATATTTACAATGTACAATTCAGACGGATAACATTGGTTTTTCAAAATTTATATGTACATTACATTTTATGTGATTCAATTTTTATAATTATTTTAACTGTCTTATTAAAAGGAAACCAATATTTGATTAACAAAAACCTATTTTATAATCAATTATGAACTTGTAAATTATATAATTGTCACATAACAAATTGAACAAAATTGAATAAAAATGCATGTATATAATTTCAAGCAAAGAATAATATTTTTTTATGATATAACTACCAAATTGAATTAATTCCTTACATTATTTAGTTTTATTACAAAAATTCTAATTTAAGCAATAAATTGTATTTATGAGGCGAATATTTTTACTTAATTGTTAAAAAATTATATTATTGAAGTTATGTAGAAATTATCTAGTCATCACAATAGAATATTTTATTCCTTTAATATATCAACAATTTTAAACGTAACAAAAATTCAGAAGTTAAATTAATAATAAATATGATATTGCTTTCCCCCAATAAACGTCAAGCACATGTAGTTGTTTGAAAATACTGCATGTATTTGATGAATTATATCATATGAAACATTTTCTGTAGAAGAAAACACACGTTATATTTGAAAATTTATAAAAATAATCATTAAAATGTTACTATGAATAAATTATTTATTATTAACGATTTCTTATAAATATAAACAAATTATTACTGTTAACATTGTATTAAAAACTGTTAATATAATTAAATAAAATAATATCATAACATGCATTATAATCAAACACTTTAAGCAATCATTAAATTACATAAAACTGATAATAGTATTTAATTACACATCATTTCTTTCAATATTATGAAATATTTTACATGCATTTAATATTTTTAGAATGAAACAAAAATAAAGGTATTAAAGGTCAGAAAATTTATCGAGGCCCTAGTTTAATATCACATTACGGCAAGTATTGTATACTAAATGTAAATTTTAAAGTGATCAAAAAATATCTCGTTCCATAAAGTTCTAAACATAATATACAATTATAATATTTTTTGATATACATTTTGCACTGTCACTGCCATTAATTGCCACTTAATTATTATAATTCGTTAACGATTGCACTCATATATCATATACATGAAGTCTAATGTTTATCAACAAAATTGAGCTGGATTATTCGATCTATTAACAATTAAACTTTGATATGTTATTCATACAGAGGCAAGCATTAAATATTTGTGCAATAATATTGGCAAGTATTGACTTTCGGTTTGTCATATTGTAATGTAAGTAGTAGTTAGGTTTTATTTCTTATAATGTGAAAATTAATTACCCCTTATATTGTATACAATACAAGATGAATAAAATTATTGCAAAATTATTATATTCAACTGATATAAAATATGAGTGTCGTTGAATGTATTTTATGTCATTAAATTCTTTCAACATAGACTTATATATTAATTATTAATTACGTCTACTTAAAGTCATTATTTGAGGTACAAATTTATGTCTAGAGTAAGTGAGGGAGAGATGGACCACTTTTTTAAAAAGATACACGTGATTAATACACCTGACTCTCATTTTCTGAAATATCATAATTATTGTTTCTTTTGTTGGGCTATGTGAAATAAATATGTATTTCTAAAACTTATACCAACTATTCTTTCCAATATTTTATTTTTTCTTGTACCAACAGATTCTATTTATGCGATTTTCATTCGCGTGAAACGAATCCACGTGGAATGGAGTTCGCGTAAATCGAGGGCCAGGTGTACATCATAAATGTTATTTATACCTAACAAAAAATAAAACATATTTATGAAAATAAATATACCTATATAAGAAGGATAGTTAAATAGATCTCTGTACAAGATTTAGTATACCACTCAAAAAAATTGAACATATTTGACAATTTTAATGAGATGGGGCCATCTCAAGCGCAGTGCCATCTCACCCGGAATTACCCTATATATAGTAGACTGATGCATATGTAATGTTACTTTCTCAAACAACCCTTCAACCATAAGCAGTTTTTCCAAAAATTCAATATTGAATCAACATAAGTTTTATGGAAATTACGAAAATATTTCACATATAACTATGATTTTCAATAATTTATGATCATAAAACTAATCGTTGAGAAAAATTTATAGAAATATTAAATAGAAATTAGTTTCATTAAATGTATAATTTTTGGAAAGAAGCTGTGATAAAGCTTTTATTTGAAAATATGATGTTACATATGCAACGATCAAACTATTGTGCTACTAAATATTTAAAACATACTTCTGTACACAGATTAATCAATAATTGCATAAGTTTGTTCGTGTAATAAATTAAGTACAAATAATGAAGATAAAAATTCTAATTCTTTTATAGTATGCACTGATCTTAAGTGTAAAATATTTTAATGTCGTATGTTTACGTATATTACTCGTTTCTTTTATAAAACTAATTTTTCATAAAAATTATTTGATCGTTAAGTTGTGAAAAACATTTGGAACAATTTCCAAAATGTTAAATATATTATACCATATTAAGGTATTGGCTTGGCACTTTTTTAATTTATGTATATTCTTTAACTATTTAAGTTAAATTGTTGTGTGCATTCAAAAAGAATCGAAGTAAAGTGATTTCATTTGTAACATACATAATAAAAAGTTAATTAATAATACATGTATATTGAACAGGAAATTGCTCTAAATGTCAGTTTTCATAATAAAATTCTTTCGATATCGGTTATAAGGACTTAGTACTTTAAGAACACGTATTACAGAAAATTTGTTACATTATGCTCCATCATTAATACAAAATCGAATAACTTAATTCTGTATACAAATGACAACTTTAAGAGAAATAAAAATGCATCTAAAAATTCAAAAGGCAATTACTTTGCCTATAACACCTATGTTTGTAAAATAAGATAGCATAATTATCTTTTTCTTTGTATCTGCAGGCAACATCCTGTATATAATTTTTACATTTCATTAAACAATAACTCTACATAAAATCATTCTAATCAGTAGAATGTGAACTCATAATTTATAATTTTAACAATATATCACATTTACTTGTGAAAACCCTGTGAAAGGGAAAATTATTTTGAATATATTCTTTCTATTGTCGACTAAATTTTAATTTGTAAATGTGATGATCTTACACATTACACTTTAGACTCCAAACTATGCGTAAACGACATAATGGCATGTTCCTGCGTAATAGCAGCTAATTCTTTTAGCCATTCGTCTAATATAACTGCACATAAGACCACATTTTGTACTGGACTTACTTCGTTTGGGGATTCCCAGGACGTTTTCGTATAATACCTATTAAATAAACAATTTTATTAATAGAATCCTTAAACAATTGATTCATTTTTTATAAAAAGGTTTATAATTCTATTTACTTATTTGAGATAACGTTTCTGTAAATATATATATATATAAGTTTATAGAATAATAAATTACATAAAGAACATTAAGTTTAAAAATATTTACCGGTATCCGGAACCATGTCCAGTAGCTTCTAACTGTTCTTCCGATACACCGGTTGGTTGATTAACAGTGCTGCTTAAACTACTCGAACCGGAGTTATTACTTGATCTTCTAAGCATTTGTGTAAAGGACGATGTAAAACTCCACCTCTTACTTTCACCTGAAAACATAATACCTTAAGTTTCATTTTTAAATTTAATATTTAAGTTTAATAATAATGGCCAAACAATATGCATTATTTTTCATGATTATACCTACATCGTTTGAATACTTCCAGAGAGCAAAACAGATGTTAAAATAATTCGATATTAACTTATGTAATGCACGCACATATGAAACGTAAATGTCAATAAAAGGTGTAAGAAACTATGTTACATTATAAAAGTAATCATGAAACGAATCATACCTCTTGAAAATGGTTCTCCGCTCAAAGAATTTCTTTTAACGGGTGCAGCATGGGCAGCAGCTTCTAGTGCATTTTTTCTGGCATTTACTAATTTATCTTCACGACTAATGAGAAATAATCGTGCTTGTTCTACTAATACGTCTACATTGTTATGCTGAGATAGAAACTGATCTATTTTATGCTTTAACGAGGCAAGTACCTAAAAGGCAAAACCATTTTGTTTAACACTATAAAGTTTTATCGTTTACTTTTACATATGGCATAATTATGTGGCTACAAACCTGAAAAAGCGACCTAATACTAGGTTGGAATACCAAAGAATGATTTAGGAGAAATGATTGTAATAAAGGCTGAGGGTATATTGCCAATCTACTGATAAGACCAGTTAAGTGTAAATTAACATATAAATTATTACTTGTCATACACTCTAGCTTTCTTAGAAGAACATCCAAAAATATACCGACATTAGGCTGCCCATTAAATACATCTTGACGATAAGTATCTTTACTTTGTTTAGTCGCTGTTAATTCTTCTGATATCATTGAACTCGATTCCATGACATTATGAAGAAGAATACCGTGATCTTTATTTAATTCAATTTCTATTTTGTCCTGCTCACTTATTCGATCTTCGCTAGGTTCATTGTCTGGAGTCGACTCTGATGAACCCTTAAATGCAAAACTTTCGTATCCACTACTTTCCCCCAATGATAAAAGTGAATTCATTGCGGTATTGGAATCATCAATACCGCTATCAGGTTCCTTTTTATCTACTAATGACATGTCTTTAATAGATTCTAATATTTCAATGTCTTCGTTTAACAATTCAGCAATGTCTGCATCCAATTTTGCTTGTTCCTCTAATGACAACTCTATACCTGTTGCTTCAGTCTCCATCTTTTCTTCTTCTTTCTCTTTCGCATTTAATTCCTTCCCATCTACCAACGATTGAATATTAATTAAAATATTATCTATTGATGAATTTTCGGTAATTCCACTTAACAGTGTTGACGGTTTTAATCTTTCTAATGATAAAGTTTTGGTTGTTTCAACTTTTTTTTGTGGTTGATCCGCTAACGCATTATCGTCTATTAAAGTTGTCGCACTGCTAGTGGTACTATGCATTGATAACTCTCCGTTATATTGACATGACCAGTTGGAACAGGCAATACGACAAGCTCTTATTTTTTGTCGAGCATCACATAAGTATGCATGATAATTTCCGTACAAACTATCCGTTATTCTTGCACCATAATTTATAGACGTGGACAATGACTTGAAAGATTCAGACGTAGTATTTGAATTTTCTTCTTGCGTTGTGTTATTAGGTAATGAATTGAATTGAGAATTTACAGATGCAAGCGGTGAACAACAGGTTGGCGTTAACGACAAAAACTTTTCAGCGGCACGTCCGAATGGATCTATATCCCTTAGTCTTCTACGCTGAGAAAGCATCACATGAGAACAAGGACTCAATGCAGCTAAACATAATTCTAACATAACATCTTCACAATTTAAGTTGACCAAAGTTTCAAATAGCGCCAGGGTTACTATACATAACTGAAATACAAAAATATTAAAAAGAAATTATAACTTATTTTTACGCTATATTTTATGCTGATTCTATTTTTTAGTATTAAAAATATACCCTCGATCTTGATGATATCCTCTGGATAAGACTATCTAATATTCTGCACTCATCATAATTATCTTCTAATAAAAATCGAACAAGTGAACGTAAAAGACCAGGTTCGGTTACAGATCGTAGAAATAAATCAAAGTAAGCTGTGGCTGCAACCAATTCATCCACAGTTGCCTGTAAGATTAAAAAGTTAGTCATCTATAACATCATACGAATTCACATTAAATAATTATATCTTTTCAAATTATTCTCCAAAAATATTTATAAATATTTAAAAGTTCATGATTAACATATAAAGTATATTCAAAATTTTGAATTAAAGAAAAAGCTTGTTACTGTACCTAATACTAAAATTATGATTTGGGATATTTAACAGTTAATGCAATATAATATAAAGCCTTTATTTTGTGGTAAAAGAAGGACATTAGTCTTTATAAAAAAATATGTGAAAAGTTAATTGGTTTAATTGAAAACAAACACACACTCCATTTTATTAATACGAAATAATTTCAAATGGTATACAATCTCTGAAATCCTTTATCACACATAAATAGTTATGTAATTAATTAAAAACATAATTATAACATGAAAGCAGTACTTTTTCTTAATAGGCACAACAGTTCAATATTTCATGGCTTATAATAAATGTAAATCAATGTTTATAAATGTAACATAGCAATATTAATGAAAATAGTATATACCCATGGAGGCCAAACTACCGTTTGTAGAATACATACAGATTCTCAAAGCTTTATTGTAACTTCTGTATTTTTATAAGCTCCAAGTAACATTGCAGTAGAGGATGCAACAGTTGATTATTTCTAATAAGCATACGTTTCTTATAGTAATAAGGTTTGGCCACCACTGGTACACACCTTGTATGGTATTTTAATTATGTTATACATATCTATAACTAAGCATAGCAGGAAAAGTAGATATGTAAATATTTATAATTAGAGAAATAATACATAACTTTACCTATGAGATGAAAAGCAAGAAAAATGATGAAGGTTACAATTTTAGTGAATTTTAAATTAATGTACTGTAAGCGCATCTTTAACTTCTAAACCACATATCATACAAAAATATATTACAAAAATATATAATTTTTTTTATATTAAGAATTAATTATATTTAATACCCTTTTTTTATTCAATATATAAGACTGTAGCTTAGGTGTATGTGGTTCATAAGTTATTGCCTTATTTACATGTATTTTAAAGATGTAATATGTTAAGGCATAATATTTCAGTAAAAGCTTAAATTTTCATTAATTAATTGTTCTTATTCATTTTCAAATTTATGTTCATAGTTTAATACCATTGTATATTTCAAAAAAACAGTTGACTACACTTAATGTAGTTACATATTTATGAAGTTACAAATACGCTTTACACATGTTATGTATATTTTTATGTAAGCTTTACTGAAATTTTATTCACTGTTCTAAATTGTCGTACTAATTAAGGTGTTTCGTACTAACCCAATGTTCTTGTGCATCTAGCTGTTCTATGGTCAAACCAAGAGAATCCTGAACACCATAAAAATATCATCGGATAGTCACCACAACCATATTACAACATAAACAATTTGAATATTACTAGCATTAGGCACAAAAACGTAGATTCACCATCACCATATTGACAATTCTATATGCATTTGACAACACATGTTTTAGCTAAGACATTGTATAAGTATGTGCCTACAACAGTCTATGTGATATAAATTGTATGAAAGACCATACCTTATTTAACGAATTCTTTTAAATAAACGAGCAAAATAAATATTTAGGTGGATATAATTTCTATAGAAAATGTGAATTACGATAATTTAATAAACACGAAATATTTGAATAAATTAATTTATGCAATCAGAAGTATTCATGATGTAACTCGAATATGATCTATTTTCAATTTCGTTTGATAAAATTAACTAATGACACTTTGTAAATACCTTCTTTCACCACATGCAAATATAATGTAAAAAATTGCCTGTATATATAAACTTTACTAGATATCCTTTATAGTTGTAACACAATAAAAAATTATGCATTTATTTACGTAAATGCAGTGATAAATCTTTTATAAAAACATGTATTTGTTTTCGACTACATTGATTAATAGAAAATATGTGTACGCTCACCTGTAACAAAGCTGGTCCCATAACAGGTACCAAAAAACCATGGTACAAAAATTCCAATAAATGTTTCTGAACCAAAGGATGTGCAACCTGTGCAACTGCATTACAGAATTCCAAAGAATTCATTAGATGCATCAATGCTGGTAAATCATTAACATCGTCTGGTGTCAATCGATGCCAATCATTTGTCTCGATGTCTAACTTTCTAGGCAGCAGTGAATATAATCCGCTTAACCCTGTTGCTAACACCTGATTAAATAAAATTTGTATTATATTATGTATAAATCACAGCTTAGACAAGATGTGATATGCATCATTATATTTATAAATCTTCCGAATTCTATTAATTTTTAAATCAATTTAATTTTAGCAAATAGTACATACAGGACATATATTAGAATGATCTGCGATATATACTCCAACTTCATCGTTTTTCTTGGAAAGAGACATGCAAAGTAACATGGCATCACGTGCTTGCTGTCCTACACCACCTTCTCTATGTACATGTGGTATTAATAACGTAAAGATAATAAATCTGGAAAAGTACATCAATATTAAGAGTAGATTAAAATTTATTAAACAAACATTTTTCTAAAGAAAAAATGAATGTTCTACCAACTTGTTTTTTCCTACTGCCGTTGGATGGAAAAATAAATCAAGTAATGCCATGTTTTGCATTAAAGTCACACATAATTGATTTAATAACACTACCAGTTTCTTTTCTACTTCTAATGGCATGATATCATTTGCACAATCTTCAAGTAATCGTAACAATGGTCTGGCAACTGGTTCATGGGCAAGAAGAATACTACTATGCGATACTAATAATTCATAAAGTTTTAATTGCTCCAAACGTACAGCATTGTTAAATCTGCAATGACAATTCACATTTTAAAGTGAAATGTAAACAACATTGTAACATATATATGTCAATATATATCTCTACTTATTTTTATTATCTCTACCTATCAGAATCTAACAGGTTTTCTTCTTTTAACATGCACCAAGCAAAAGTCTGATAATAGATGATAATAATAACTTACAAATATGTAGAAATAAATTGAGTGATAGCAAATGTTGAAAACAGTCATAAATGGGACAAAACAATAAAGTAAACAAAACAGAAGTCAAATATAGGAACTTCTGCTTTTCATTCATAAATATGATAAAGAACAATCACTGTCACACTGTTTATCTACATTAGCTCAATAAACTAACTAATAATAAAGTTGTAAGTAATTAACGTTTTTATTTAATTAGTCAATTAAACAATTAATACATTTAACACTATTCTAGCAATAAGATCAGAATATAATGTTTTAATTATTCATAATATAAAAAAATGTCTACCTTCCAGTATGTATGCTCCAATCATATAGTTTAACAAGAAGATTTTCGCTTAACAAGTATTCCAAACAAGGAGAATGTGTCGCTGTCGTAGATTGTCGATAATTGTTGTAAGTACGAGAATCTCGTAATTCTAATATTAAAAGTGTTACCATATGATCTATATGATTGACGACTCCGAGGACATCATCCTGGTTAGGTATTCCCTTAGGCGGCTGTATAAACATAATCATATATTTAATTAAAATTATATATGATTTTGTAGCTTTCCCTAACTTTTTACATAAATACCAACATTCTTACAATTTAATAGAAGCTAGATATATGTGATAAGAAAAAATAGATGTAAAACATGTTTCATTCAATTGTCTATAGTGGATCAAGTTGATTTAGAATATAATTATATATCATTTTTGTACACACTCATGTTATTCTCTTCATTCACGAAAAACATAAATAAAAAGACATAGTGCAAAACGTCATTCAAAAACACTTTCTAATTTCTCTGAAACTTTAAAAATCGAACTCACAGATGTATGTAAAATGATTTCATAAGCTTGCTGCCAATGTTTACAGAAGCTGTCATAACATGCTGATGGATCAGCGTCTTTTGGTGGAGAGTCTCTTGATCGTTGCTTGCTAAAACTAGTCCTCAGCGGACTATTTCGTAACCAGCTCATTTTTCAGTTTATATTTCAACCACTTTTATGTTCATCAGAGATTTGATTTCATGCATCCTTCCTCTTTGAAGTACGTCTTATTACTAATGACTACAAAAACAGGGTGCTCCTTGTACTTTTCGCAACAGTTCAACTAACCAAGTTTCCCTGTCAAAATTGTCCTACTTATCGTGATAATCGTCCACCTACGCGGCAAGGACACAGTGATAATACAAATCGCATATTTATTAAGCGACTTGCGCATTACGAATGCTTTAACTAACGCCTGTAATCGTACACGCTGTCGGGAACATTTCGTATGTTTGATAACCCAGCTTACAGTCACTTGTAATAATAAGGTAACCCATTTTTATGGAATCGCCATATTCATTCGACATAGATGCAGATATAATCATGGTATTTTTTCATTTCTTATCTATTCACTATTTCGCTTATAATTCATTTTTCTTTAGATTTCTCATTGCAACGTATTATAATCGATGTATATTTCAGTTTTGAAAATAAAAATAAGATAAATCTTTTCATTTATTATATTAAACATATTTTACATTTTATCTTGCGTAACCGCTGAACACAATACATGCATCTCTGCCCCACTCTTCTCTTTCTGGAAACACTAAATATGAAAAACGACATTCTTAAATAACAAGATTCTGTGATATAAACATTAGTACAATGCGATTTTGAAAATAAAACTGCGCTGATTGTAGTAAAAAGTAGGATACTCTTTTATTCGGATCATTAATCTTGCAGTAACGAAACTACGTTAAACAATTTTTTCAAATCGAAAATTATTCCCTTGTTATATAAATAATTTCTTTTCAGATTGTTATACGTATATTGCGAAATAAATTTCGTCCAAAAGAATAGTTACTTATAAAACAAAGCGAATGCAATGAACGCGCGCTAGAAAGACAAATTAATTGCCATTAAAGCCGCGTATAAATCTTGGCGCTGTAAATTAATTATTAAATGTCCGCATATCACAACTCTTGGTTTTGTGGCGCGCGTTAATGTTGAAAGATATATTGAAAATTCGCGTTTAAATTTTCTATATTAAAATCGTTAGTTTAAACGTTAAAGAATTAAGTAAAAAAGCATAGGTTTTACTAACTGTTTTATTATAACGATGCCCAAGTTAGATATTTGTACAATGATTAAATGAAAATTTAATATTCAAAGAAACAGATTTTGCATTTCTATGTCGTGTTCTGATTGGACACCTGTCTAGCGTTCTTATTGGTCGTTAGCTTATGACATTTTTCTGTCATGAAGTATATACATTGTAGTTTTGCATTTACAATCGGCATGGAGTAAACATTACGTTTAAGGCGTCTTTCCAGTAAAACTATTTAATTCCTCTTTCCATGAAATCATTGCAATTTCTTGTGACAGCCTTAATTTTCGCAAATCAATCGTTCATTGATTGTGACTTACAATTAGTGCGACACGCCATCGTATATAAGTGAACTGGTAAGGTCACTGTTTTATCTGTTCAAGTACTTATTACGTTACACGCCAATGTGTTTGTGCTCATGATTCAGCAAAACGTTAATTTCACATCATAAATTGCCGGTAACTGTTCCAGGGAACATTGTAGTGACGATCGTCGTTTTGATCAGTCGAGAAACTTCTGAAAATGGTTAAAGCCGTGTGCGTTCTTCAGGGAGATGCCAAAGGCACTCTTTACTTCGAACAACCGGTAAATGATTATTTGTGAATTTCTTTTTTATATACATTTTACTGTTAAATTGATTTTTATTTGTATTTCATGTAATGTAATTCTTATGTAGGATGCTTCAAGCGCTGTGAAGGTCACCGGTTCAGTTAGCGGCTTACAGAAAGGATTGCATGGTTTTCATATTCATGAATTTGGTGACAATACCAATGGTACGTTTTATTTGTAAAATCCATGCTCGTTCACATAAATGTCATTGAAGAATTTTGAGTATGGTAGATAAATGCAACATAATATTTTTAAAGATTGAATGGTTCAATTATATTCTTAAAACTTATATGCATAGTATTTATAAATTTAGAGGTCAACAGATAATGACATCCCAATTAGTTTAAGTCAATGAAAAAGCAATATTTAGTAGGTAAATAATTTGTCATTCTAATTAACTTTATTCTATGCAGAGTTTCATGATTTTTATTAATATATTAATTAAATCATGATTATAAATTTGTTTGAAAATTCATTTGACATTAATATTCATATTGATCATATAAATTGTTTTTACATGCGAATTCTTTTGTTTTAAAAATTGTTTTTTAATGTAATTTAATAGGATGCACAAGTGCTGGTGCTCACTTCAATCCGTTAGGAAAAGAACATGGTGGACCACAGTCAGATGTTCGTCATGTTGGAGATTTAGGAAATGTTGAAGCAGGTGCAGACGGTGTTGCTAATGTTAACATTACTGATAAGATGATCCAGCTTCAAGGAGAACACAGCATAATTGGCAGGACTCTTGTGGTAAGATAATGCATAATGATGTTTCTTTTTATTGATTAATATATTTAAATCCTTAACAGATCATAACTGACTTTACGTATGCATTCATTTTTTAAAACAGGTCCATGCTGACCCAGATGATCTTGGCAAAGGTGGTCACGAATTGTCAAAAACCACAGGCAATGCTGGTGCTCGTCTTGCTTGCGGCGTGGTCGGCATTACGAAAGCTTAAACTCGTATATTCTGATATAATATTGAAATCTATAAATCTATGAAACATAGAATATAACTATTACAGTCAAAATATGAGTTCAAATATCATTCCCAATTTCCTGTAATAGGAATATGTTATGTATGTTATAGTTTTTCGTATACTGATATTGTCTCCAATAAAGTATATCTTATAATGTATTTGTACACTAATTATGTAATATTATTGCAAACATACTTTAGATATAGGATGGTTAATGAATCATTAGTATGTTGTCGAATTTATTTTAAGACGCAGTATCGATTAAATGTAAGAAAAATTATATTTTTCTGAAAAAAATAGATGTATTTCATACTTTTTATATGATTACTAAAAAAAATTATCATTATCTCCCGATAAGTGTATCGTATATTTCAGATAACCTTTTATATAGTAATTCCAATAATATTTTCGATGATCTTTATGTTTTTAATATTTATTTTGAATACAAATAGATATGATAATGGACTGTATTGAGAAGACGGCATATTATTAATTTAAGTTTCCAATAAGATACATAAAAAATATATATATCACCTACATCAGGTGAAAATTTAAATTAAAAATATACCGTCTTCTCGATATAGTTAATTATCATATCTCTTTATAACCAAAATAAATATTAAAAACATAAACATCATCGACAATATTATTGGAATTACTATATAAATGGTTATCTGAAATATACGATACACTTATCAGGAGACAATGATAAGTTTTTTATATATATGTTTATACGTAGTTATGTATTTGTTACATAACAATATTTCACAACCAATAATGATCAAATGCACACTTACACTATGTAGTGTTTATTTCCTAATGCTAGTGACAAAAAAAAAGAACTAGATTCACAATGTATTTATTTTGTTACCGGCAATAGTTCCTTTAATTCCGTATGTGCATAAGCACTTGTATACCTACATTGTGATAGCACGTGTATTTATGTATACCTACAGTGAGTGACATTTGCATCATCTGATTAATTAAATACAATGTTTTCATATGTTAATTATGCTGATGCGTTCTCATTGTAAATTTACAGTTAATATGGAAAGCAATGTTTCATTTTCTTTTAGAATTTTGCACCATTTTTACGGCATCGATTAATAAAGAAAATTCCAAAAAAATCAGATGAGGATGAACATAGATGTTGAAGAAAGTAATCGTATGTCATAGCTTTTTAACAATTCATTAAACTGTTAAAACTTGACATAATATGGGACCCGTTACTTCAAGCGACAGGTTACTTTAACGAGTGAATATTAATTGGAATTATGTGAACGATGTAAATAATTCAGTTCAATACGATAATTCGCTAGAATTATAGAAGAGGTTTATCCGCGATCAAATTAATTTATTTATATTGAACAATAGTAACATGTTTAAGCGAATAGAAAATAATAGAGAAAATGAGTATTCTGTGCCGGCTAAACGACCCAAATATGATACAAAGAAAGGAAACGTTTCTGCAAAAGGCAGAGAGGTGGAAAATAAAAACTTTGGAAAATCTGATGATGTATGGGGTGACGATTTTGCAGAGGAAGACTTTGAAGAGATGGATTTTGTTACATCTCAAGCTTGTTTACAGGTTTGGTTTATGCTTAAGCATTTAATTTTACTATGTTAATTATAATTATATGATCTATGATATCTTTATTGGTAGGAAGAGATTACTTTGACTCAAACAAGTAAACAGCAAAATGTGTCGCTTATGCAAAGATGTAATATGCCATCAACAAGTAAAGTTGGTTCTAATACAAACAATGTTACCAATAAACCATTAAGATCTTCTTTATATATCACTCAGAGGCAAGAAGTGGATAAATCAAAGGACATAAGTAATATAGTGTCCGTCGATTATAACGAGTTTGAAAATAAATTAATGAATAGAACAGTCTCTAATTCAACATTTAAATTGGAGGGAGGTGTAGTTTTTGCAGGTAATATAATAAGACATCATTTCGTATACAATGCTAAAGTTTATATATGTCATTAATTAATTTGTAATTACAGAAACGAAATACATGAAAGAATTAGAGAAATTAAAACTTGAAAATAAGAAGTTATTAAATGATTTTATAACGAAAGAGGGAGAAGCTGTTTTTCTACGTAATCAGTTACAACAGACTCAGTTAAGAGCAGAGACTGATAAATTGGAAAAAATTCGTTTAATTGAGGAGCTAGAAAATCAACATAGAACAGAAATTAATACAATTTGTAAAGAAAAAGAACATCTAAAGACTCAACTTGAATTACAGGTGGGTACTGTTTTATATAATATAATAATTTCAGATTCTATGTAATGGGTTATAATTTTATTTTTTTCTATAGACATTTGAAGTAGGTAATCTAATGGAGCGTTGCAAATTATTAGAAACAGGAAATGTTAAATTAACAGATCCACGTGCCATAAATTTGAATACTTTTATGAATAAAAGTAAATTTAATTCATCAATGAACAGGTACTTAATGAAGATATTTAATAAGTTTCATTCTTGAAATTTTATGCTTACTAATGTTGTCATCTCCAGAACATTAATTTCAACAACAAAGCCAAGGAAAGCAAAAGACTCATGTGTCCAAGCAACTATTCAAGACAAAACCAGTTATTTTCTTAAAACCTGGAGTCCATGTGAGCAGATTACAAATAAATAAGAAATTAGTATGTGAAATGTGAAATATACCGAATATATTGTAAATATATATTTGCAGATTATCCTCTAAAAAATATCTCCAAGTTAATATATGACACACCACAGCCAGAGAAATCTATTATCAATATACAAATGATAGAAAAAACTGGACGAAGAAATTTACCAATTTTACAGGAAGAAGACACCTGTAGAATATTCGGTGCAAATTTAATATTCAAACATATTTCATGTTTTATAAACAGTTTAAGTAAGATTTCATATCTGTCGTTGCAGAAAAACCGGAACTTGGGAAACCCGTAACAACTATGATAGATGATAAGAAACTTACGACGGAATTTATTATACCAGAAATAGCAGCCCTTCAAAATAAGACGGATTCTGAGCTTGAATCAGAAAATTCGATACGGATAATGAATAAAGTAGGTAATTTTGTTATCCATAAACATATAACATTTTAATTAAATGATTATTATCCTTGATAATTATTCTTTAGCTAATCTCTACTGCGAGGGAGTTAATCCTGAATGTTATCACCATTCTCCAGACAATTTTTCAAGCTATGAGAAATGATGATATACGAGACATGAACGATATTTACTTTTCTGATCTATACTTGAATTCTGATTTCAATGGGAAATCCGTATGCGATGCCAATGCATGGCACGATTGCGAGCGTGGTGTTGAAGTTAGAAGAGTGTTTGGCATAATTTCATATGTGACTCTGGAGTCGACATATCTTAGTAAATATATTGCTGGGAAGACACCATTGCTTACTGACAGGGATACAAGTTATCACAGTTATTCACGGCAGATGGTTCGTTATAATACATGGTTGGAAAAGGGTCAAGATTTTGAAATGTTGAAACTGATTTTACAGTTTGTCGTTTTAGTTGGCTCCACGGTAATTTCAGTTTTGAAATTTTAAATATTTTACGCTATATAAAAAGATTAAAGTTAGTATTAATAATAAAAAAATTGATTAAATATTTTTAAAGTACTTTTATAATTTTGAAAGTAGTATGAAGTTTCAAGTATTGAAGCAATATTGATAATATTAAAGTTTTATTTGTTTATATAGAGAAGAGCTCATCAGTTTAGTGGACTTATGTGTGCGATTATGATGATTGTATATAATGTCTATAAAAAAGTTGGATATTGCTCTCTAGGGTAGGTGAACAATATCTTTCCTCATTAAGTACTTATTTTAGCCTTTGTGGTTTTATAACATTTCATGTATTTCAGAATGGAGTATGTTTATCAGATATTTAAGGAAATAGTCTTTTGTAGACCTCTGCCATACTGTTATTCGTTTCTTAGCAATATAATGTTAATATTTACCAAGTCCGCAACATACTTAAGGAAACTCTGTGTTAATTCCGGTACGTAATTTCATTTATATCCTATTATCTAGTTTATTTCAGTATATGTTTCAATGTTATTGATAGTCTAAATGAATTTTATAAAATTGTATTTGATGGAGGTATTATTTTTATAGAGTTAACGGCAGTGAACAATTGGAAGGGTTCACTACATTTTACTCCAGGTATGAACGACTGTTATTATGACAAACTTATCTGTAATTACATTTACATTTAATTACTTATACTCTTTACGTACATTTTTAACTACCTGTATTTATATTTCATGTTTATTTCAGATGCTTGTCCATTGCAAATATTTCTGGCACAAGTGGAGAACCATCATTTTGACACAATAGTCGCTTTAGATATTACAAACGCATTGTTACAGTTTGTACAGTACATACTGCAAACAGATGTGATTCCCCTAAGATCTGAAGCCTTGGACTGTTGTAATTGTTGTATGAAATTGCTACGATTCACTATGAAAACCCTGTCTAAATGTGCAGAGGTGAATCTGAGTACTATTGGGGATCTTTATTCAGACCATTTTCCTCTACAACAAAAAAACTGTTGTAACTTGAAAAGTATTTGTTTTAAACATTCAGTGTCTCCAATAAATAGAAATACGAAATGTATATATGAAGTATATCAAGATAAATTTTCTGATCCAAATACTTGGACAATCATAAAGAGAAAACAGATAAAAGTATTGAGAGATGGAATTCGATTTCTTGCTCATTTGACTATATGTGATCCTGATTTTGTTATTCGGTTATCAGATATTGAAGACTCTTTTCATTTGTTCCTGAGGAACATTAGCAATTTTGATAACCTTGTCCTCCATGAGAATGAACGTAAGTGTATGTGTATTTGCTTTATAGAAGTCAGGTTGAGCTAATTTTAAAACTGCGTTCTACTGATAAACTCATTCAGTTTTTTTCTTCATTTTCTTGCTGTGATACGAGCTATAATTTTGTTTCAACTTATCGGGCCGACAGGAATGTTTACATTTCCGTTCGTTCGGTTTCATCATCAGTTAAGTCTAGTTCCGTGAATGTTTTATGGGAATCCTTCCATTTTAATTTCAAAAGATAACTTAAGTATATTTAAACTATAAATTTAATTGTTGCGTTATAGCGTTGAAAATCTTCAGTTATTTTAAAATTCTTTTCACATATAATTCTAATATTATTTCGTTTCTTTACAGAAGAGGCCATGAATCGAATAAAACAAACGTTTATATTTGATAAACTTCCTCAGTCTGAGATTGAAGAATTTAATAGAGGTACTGTGAGGCAATTGGATATATTATCGAATTTCCAAAAGAAATCCGTTCAGCCGGTCTCCGTTAGTTCTAAGAAGAATGAAAATCATAATAAATTCTTGACTACAATTAAGTCATTGTATAATAATAGAATGGAATTGTCCAACTAAGATGTAGAATTGTCTAATCGTGTATTTAAGATTTACTACAAAGTAAATTATACTGAAAGAAATATTGTAAGATAAATTATTCTGATACTGAAAACTCGGTAGTATCTGAATTGTAATGCCATATTTTGTACATAATGTTCTTGTAGTGTAGTCAAAATGAATATTAAATATAATTTTATTAAAAAAATGAATTCTCTTCCAAGTTATCGAAGTAAGTGAAGTATTTCTTCCATCCAGGAATTCCTCAAGGTCCAGAGATGCTGATCAAAAAATCTTAGCACCATATTAAAACACATGATCGTTTTTTGTTCGCATTTTTTTCACCTCCCAGTCATACTAAATAATCATTAACAAATTTTTACTGATTTCCAGTATCTAAGATTTTCCATTATCAGATAGACTCACCCCAATTCAAAGACTCCATCAGACTATCTGTAATCATTCTTTACTTGTCACATGTTGCGTCTCTAAGTTTTTGTTTACCACGGTCCCTCCAATATAATAATATTTTCTATTTATCAACTAAGATTCACCTTCGAAATCTCGTATATTCAAACCATTGCATTGTTATAGACTCTAGCAGATTGAGTTCAACAATAAATAAATTCAATGAGGAAGAGAATACAAATGAGCAACTCTTGGGTAAAATTTCTACATATTCCGGGACACGTCCCCTCGTTTTTCAACTTCTAGCTAGTGTGCGAAATAAAAGTCAACCGCGACGATCCTTTCTCTCAGGATTTATCTCGTGCGTAGAATTGAATTCGCAGGAATTCCCCCCAAGGCCTGGCAATGCTCGGCAGAGATAGCCATGGCAGGAAGCAGATAGAAAGCTATCTCGAGGCAGCGAGTCGACGGAAGTAATGTTCCCGCCCTCGTTCCAAGCGGAATAACCCCGAAAGGCGACATCCCTGTTCCATTCATGGACGCGGCACGATCATCAGGCACCAGCGATTTTACTTTTTATTCCTCGTTCAGTCTGTTAAGCCCGCTGCGTCCCGTCGCCGTTCGCGGTCCGAGTGCCATTTTTCCCCCTCGTTCGGCCCTAACGCGGCGACATGCCTGCGGAAGTTTAATCGAGTCGTGTCGCGAAAGAAGAACATAATATCCCGGACTTCTGTTCATAAATTATGTGCGCATCGGTGTACGGCTCTTAACCCAGACACCAAAGCTTCACCAAAGGCACCTCAGGATGAAGGTATCTTCTCTGGCGCCGCTTCTTCTGCTCGCCATTGTTGCGCAGCCCGCCGATTTCATCAGCTTGACGGGTAAGTGACTTGGAAAACGCGTTTCGCACGAAACAACGAGAAAGAAAGGAACTGTTGATCGTTCGCAACTAGGAGAGGCGACTATCAATCGCCAGATTGTTTGATAAAGTCGAATCGTGAAGTTTTATGTTTGATATTAACATTAAACTGATCGAATACCGGTTTCAAAGTATGATTGAAACTTGCGCGTTTTCTTTCGTTTATTTCATTTTACATGAATTCTTATGTTATCCGGTTCTTCTCTTATCGGTAATCAGTTCTCCAATTTTCGTTCTTCTCTGTGTTTACGATCGGTATGTGTGATATCGAAACAGTTTTTCTTCGAGTTTAGAAGATTGTTGTCTGTGTCTCGTCGGGGAACGTTGAATATTTTTAGTGGACAGCTTTCGAGTGCGAAGGGTTAATGTATTCGAGTTTGGTCGTGTGGTCTTAGTCGTTTCGAGTTCTTTGGAATTTCTGAATACCGGTGACGTAGTCGTAAGTTTTAATTTTCTTAGAATCTCGGTCACTTAATTCTATGCCATGTCAATGTTTGTAGCATCGATAAAATAGCGTATTCATGCGCATTTGAATGGCAGACCGTCGCGGTATTCAGCTGTGGATTTTAGAAAATTACGAGCGGTCGCGAATGTGTTAAGAAACGAAAAAGAAATGGTGGACGTTGAGGCGAAGAGAAGAAGAAAGCTGTTTCATTCCATGTCGGTTAATCAGCGTCGCCTTCGTTTGCGTTCGAATGGAATCAGCAATTTCGTCGTTTCTCGAATGAGGGTCCATCGTTTCCTACCTGACTGCCTTTCAATTGTTTCATTTTACTTTATTGTTACCGATAAACGTTTGGTCATTTGTAAGCGTCAGTTTTTCTATATCTTAACACAGTTTCCAAAGTTTAACCCTTTGCACTTGGAAGTTTCTAGAAATATTTAACATGTTTCGACGACGCGTAAATAATATTCTTTGAAACTAATTCGAAATCACAAGTACATTGAAGAACAAAGCTGTTTTATTCCAATATTTCGAGACGTTGTACAAAGTTCAACGTTAAATATCAGATTTTATAGTTTTACTGCGTCAAATCAAGTGGTGACTGAGAGTCACGGGTGCAAAGAGTTAACGTAAATTTTCTATTTAAGTACTTAAATACTTTATAATATATTGTATTGTTAATGCGATAAAAGTAGAGCAAAATTATTGAAGCATTGCACTATAAGTAGAATGAAAGAATGCGTTTGTGTCTAGTCTTTCTTTTTCTACTAAATCATTAACGTCGAAGCAGTTTCATCAAGCAGTTACGAAAGAGATCATAGGACAGAGGGTTAAATATTTCTAGAAAAACTAGTTTCTATCGTCAGTAAAATATGATAGTATATATACGTGTATAGTATGTAATATGATAGTATGATAGTATATAAATACCTTTCTGCTCGAAAGGTGATTCTCAGTCGCCACTAGATTCGATATAGCAAAACTATCGTCTTATATATAACATTATGCTCCGTATGTAATATGTAAAATATTGAAATACAATAGCTTTGTTTCTTAATTTATATACGTCTTCTCATTTGTCAGTTTCGAAGAATGTCGTTTATATCATACTGAAAAATATTGCATATTTACAGGAAAGAACTTCCGAGTGCGAAGGGTTAATATCTCGTAATATCGTTTTCATTTGCGTAATTCACGTAATTTCGAATAACTCGTTAATAACTCGAAAGAACATCCGAGTGCAAAGGGTTAACTCATTGCTGGTAACGAGAAATCTCGTTTTCTTATAAAGACACTTAGCTATGCAACTTCGCTAATTACCACAGTATTTAAAAAAATATTAAATTCGATTCGAATTGACTATCTATTTAAAATATATTACATAACAATATGATATCTGAATTTTTGTATGTATAGTCATATAAGTTGAACTCATTAAAAATTGCCATCCGCACAATTCAGTTTTCTGAAAATTAGTTGGTACGCCTTGTGTTAATATCTTGTAATATCGTAATATTGAATATTAATAATATTAATTATAAAGCTTTATAATATTATAATATTAATATATAATCTTGTAATATCGTTTTCATTTGTGTGATTCACGTAATTTCCGAATGTTTTCTTGTTCAAAGGTAAATGTCCCACGGTGAGGCTGCCGAACGGAAGGGTTCGAGGGAGGACCAGGGGCAGAATCATCAGGTTCAGTTGTAACGAGGGCTTCACTCTCGTAGGTAACAGGTATTCGAATTGCATTCGAGGCCAGTGGGATACGCCTACGCCAGTATGCGTCAGTAAGCACGAGTTTCTAATCATTCCTGATAAAACTGTAACAGCGGTCAGCAATTAAAATGTTCGTCGACGGTGGTCACTTTAATTGTTCCTATCATACGATGCTGCTTCCACTTTTTTCATCGAGCTAATTTATTGCGTGCATTCATTTTGAATTCATTTGAATATGATTCATTAAAGGAATGAGCATCGAATGAAAAGGAACTCTTAGATAAATCGTCGATTTTTAGAGACTTTTTATTGTTCAGAGTGTTTATTAACCTGATTAACTACTTCTTTGATTGTTTGCTTTGTAATTCTTGTATTTAACAATAATTAATCGTATATTGCTCACTTATATTTGTTTGTATTACCCTTATATTTAACAATAATTAAGGATTACATGGTTTTCACTTACATTTGTTTATATTACCCTTGTATTTAACAATAATTCAGGATTACATGTTTTTCACTTACATTTGTTTATACAATCTTTGTACTTAACAATAATTCAGGTCTACATATTGTTCACTAATATTTGTTTATATGACCCTTATATTTAACGAAAATTATATGTTACATATTTTTCACTTATATTCGTTTATACAATTCTTATACTTAACAATAATTCAGGATTACATATTGTTCTCTTATATTTATTCATAAAATCCCTGTATTTAACAACAATTACACATTGCACATGGTTAACTTACAATAATTCAGGATTACATATTGTTCTCTTATATTTATTCATACAATCCCTGTATTTAACAACAATTACACATTGCACATGGTTAACTTACAAATAAATTGAACAGACGCCCGTTGTTCTACGCCGCCCACCCCGGACCACGCGTTAGTGGCGTCGAAATACTACGGCGCGATATTATTGTTCTTTTGCGAGCCTGGTTACTCGCTGGTTGGCCCGGCCGAAATTTATTGCGACGGGAGGGAGTGGAACGGTACAGTTCCTCATTGCCGAGGTAAATATCCCTTTTATTTTCATTTCCATGAAAGTTTCACTCGCCAGCGAATAGATAAAAATGTAGAATCAAATGTGAAGTATCCTTTTGGGAATCCAATATTTCCGAGAAACGGTGTCCTATCTGAAAGTTAAAAGTTCAAAGAGTTCAATCCTTTTTCTTTCTAAACGCAATATACATAGCGGAGATAAAATGAAAAATTGTATCGAATTAAAATTAGAATTAACGCGTCGAATGCCGCGCGATTTCACAGAGCAAAATACGCAAAATGGAGAGAATCTAATATTAAATCATTCGATTGAATCGCATTATTATTATTCCACGTTGATCTGGTTGAATGTCACCACGTTAGATACCATTTGTGTTATAGAAATGTTTTCAAATAATCATCGTTTAATTGAGTGAACTGCAGCAACTCGATTTGGTCGGAGGTCACCGGTGACCTCCATGGCATTCGTGTTAATACTGGTAACGTATTAAATGTATAAACTTTTTTTAAATATTCGATTAGATACCACTGCTGAAGCCCCGACACAATGCGACTTCGAGAAGACAGACCTCTGCTGGTGGGAGCAGGACCCTGAACACGATTTCGATTGGCGACGACACAACTTTGAGACGCCCAGTTCTCATATTGGGACTGGACCTACCCATGATCATACTTTGGGACCTGGAAACGATGGTATTCACAGAACAAAAGAAACTGGCATTTAAGCCAGTGTTTCCCAACCTTTTTTGTGCCATGCACCACCTAAGCCTTTCTAAAATTCTTATGTCCCCCTATTAACATATATATAATTTGTAATATTATATTATAATACTTTATTTTATAATATTTATTATAATATTCTTTTTATAATATTTATTATAATATTTTTATAATATTCTTTTTATAATATTTATTATAATATTTTTGTAATATTCTTTTTATAATATATATTATAATATTTTATTTTATAGTATTTAGATTTCAGATAGATATTTCAGATTTCAAATTGACCCTCTTAAAATTCAAATTGTGACGGCCCCACGTTGGGAAACACTGACTTAATATTTGTGTCTTCATATCCAGTTATATTCAGTTACAAAAATCTGTGAGCAATAAATTCGAAATATCCCAGACAATATAATAGATTTTATATTCTGAAAAAATAACATTGACTCAACTGATTAAATAGAATAAATCAGAAAAGAAAAATGCACAACTACATTTTTTAAAGAATTTTATTGTACATTATTTATATATTTTTTTTTTAATAGAAATACAAGGTTCAATTCTACCGAAAGTTTCAAAAATATGTTTATACATCGCTTTGTACTCGAGAAACTTGAATTTGAGTGTTGTAACAGGACCTGGTTACTGTGCCTGACCAATTCGCGCCGTTTCTACTTACTCTGAGCACGAATGGTAGTACGCTTATAAAAAACCATTGAAACTTTCCTTCTGAGAAATATTTAGTGATACTTACCAAAGTATTATTCTGACTATATTTTTTCAATGAAAAATTCAATCTTCGTCGATCATTATCATTAAGTCAACATTTGCCAAGGAAGCTAAACTGAAAATGATACGATTAAAATCGTTGAAAGTAGAACTAAAAGTAACCGAAGGTAAACAATACACAAGAGAGATAAAAATGTAATAATCAGGTGTGTCATTTTCCAGGGCATTATTTATACATCGAGGCATCAGGGCGATTGGTGAACGAAACGGCGAGAATCGTTTCTCCAATCTACAAAGCGTCGTACACAGATGGAGGCTGCTTTTCATTCTGGTAATTCCTTCGTGATCCAATTTTCATTTGGAAACCGTTCCAAGTCAAATCGCTGGAGAAACATTTGTACCGGACACTGTATAAAAATACAAATTTACATTTGCCAAATCTACAGCAATAACAGTGACATTGACCATTGCATTATATCTTATATCTGGAACAGTGAAGAATTTGTTATGTAAATTTGTTTAACACTAGAACTACCGAGCATTTCATACGATTAATATGTAATCCCTATAAAAATGGTGACAATAGATTATTTTCAGTTTCTACAGACATTCATTATAGTATTCAAATGAAACTATTTATTTTCAAGATCATTTCAAATATTGAATTCTTTTAAGATATGAATAATTGCGAGACAAACAAATCAAAACCAGTCATTTTGACTGGAACGGTAGTTCTAGTGTTAACGAGAGTATTGCCTTGGTTGGCGAACATTGATTTCACAGAGAACAAAATGATATCTTTATTTATTACGAATGATTAATTATTACTTAGTGTCATTTATTTAACTCTTTGCACTCGAAGCTGTTTCTCACTGACATTACCAGCAACTCGAAGTAATTTTAATAGAAAAAGCGTATGAATAAATAATACGCGCATGAAAAGAAAAGTCATAGATGTATCTGTTTTCTATAGATTATAGATATAAATGTTATAATATATTTAATGACAAAATTTTACAGTTTGTAACGACAAATTTTCAATGGCTCTGGAGCCCTCGAGTGCAAAGGGTTAATTTTTCGGAAAATCTCGTTCGTGGAAGGTAGCAGTTAATTCTAACTTATAATGCAAACTACGAGATATCTCGAAGCTGGCAGATCTATTACATACCTTGGAATATTTTTGTAATTTGTTTTTACCTTTAAATTCCAGGTACCACATGTTTGGAGCGAGCATAGGCGCCCTGAACGTTTATTTCAAGCCGGAGAAGAACAGCACAGGCCAACTGATGTTCTCCAAACAGGGCAATCAGGGGAATCATTGGTTGCACGGTATTTTCAATCTCCCCAAAGCTGAGAAGGGTTTTCAGGTAAAGGTTTCAACAGAATGCGATCGCTCACTGCCTAAATTCTAACTTACTAACAAATTACAATGTAATAATTCGTAACCTTCTGTCGTCGACGCATTAGTCATCACATGGTAATTCAACCCTTTGCGGACAAATGTCGATATTTCGCTGAGATCAAACTTCCATGTTTGGAATACCCAGTTGTGAACAAATGATTTAACTATTCGAACAGCAAGCAATCAGTACACAGTTTCCTTATTCTCTATGATTTAAGGATTCAGTGTTTAATTTAGCAGAATTTGCAAAAGGTTTTGTATACTTTCAACAATCTTCGTCTGAATAATTTCTCAGAGAAATATATTTTCTTAATAATTGCAAAAAGAAGACATCAGGCATAATGATTTTCACTCGTCTAGTAGTTTCTGTCAACATTAATTTCCATCAAACGAACACTTTCTAAGAACAATAGAACAAACTGCACAGTAAACGTTCACAAATCATCAAAATTAACCAGTTAACTGTGTTTGGCGAGTATACACGTCATCTTAAAACTCTTATAATTTTCACTATAATTTTCATTTAATGTTTATTATAATTTTTTTACTATGCTTTCCAAGAAATAAATCGAAGTAAATTTATTTGAATAAATGTTATTTTTTGATATTCTTTTGTAATATCACAATATTTGTGATCTCATTAGATAACTACTCTTATTAATTTTTTTGCACACACACCCAATCACTTCCGCATTTTTTATACATATCCACAAAAGTTGTTTAACATTCAAACGGTTAACACATTGCGTACCGGCTAATTTTCAGAAAACTGAACTGTGCAGATGAATATATTTTAAATATATCAATTCGAATCAAGTTTAATATTTTCTAAAATGCTGTGGTAATTAGCGAAGTTGCATAGCTAAATGTCTTTATATAGAAACGAGGTGTTAATATCGAATATCTAAATATTTAAGTTAAACATTTAAATATGAAATTCAATTTAAATGATTTAAACGAATTTAACTAAATTATATTTGAATGTTTAAATTTTCAAATATTTAAATATGAGAGTAATTTATACTGTATAAACGGGTCATCTGGTCTACATCGACGTTTAAAATATCTGACGTATGTATTTAATGTTACAAAATTATCAAATACCAAATTGTTCTTCACGGTTAACTAACATGGTGTTCGTTTATCGTGGCAATTGTATCAGAAGCTTGTTTCATACTTTGGGACTCCACTGTTGGCTGGAAACGTGTAAATCAACGACAGATTCATCTGTTATAATTGATTCTCGGTGACCAGTGGTTAATCACTTGAAATTTTCGTAACTTCCACGGATTCTTTCTCGAATTCTATGATATCGTCTTGATTCTGAACGGCACAGGGATTGAAGAAACGTAAGAAAATCGATTTTCTTAAACGCTTAGACCAGAAGACCCCCTTTAATGTTTACCCGAGAATGAATGGAGGTTTCCCTCCTTTCTCGTGAAAACGTTTCGTGGGAGTAACGAGTTGAATGCGCCTATTTCGGATATACTCTCACAGCGGGTTTATACGTTTATCTGATTTCAATCCGATTTTCTGAATCCGCTGAACTGTTGTAAAACAGAACTCCATCGGAGACGTTCATACTTAGATGGAAAGACAATAATTGAAAAGTATCTCGTATCTACCTGGTATTTACGTCGGAGAATTGCCTCATTGAAATCTGTTTCCGGTCCGGATACACTTTATGAAGGTAATCAATTAACATTTAGGTAAACTTTGACAGATATTTCCATAAACAAACTAAAAACAACCAGAGCTGCGTAAGTTCAGTTTTACCATGAAGCATTTTAACACTGAAACTACAAAACAATGAGAACAGTTCCATTCCGTTTTACGAAAGTTCTAAGATAATGCGCATTCTACTTTGCGCATTATGGAATATTTAGAAATTAAGAAAATATTTAAATATTTCAATCTTCTAGTGGTCAAGCATTTTTCCAATAATTCCGAAAACACTGAAATGGTACTTTAATTTCACAGGTGGCCTAAATGTTCCTTCGATTTAATAAAAACGATACAAATACATAAAATTTAATAATTCTATTCGAAAAAGATTACAAATTCTATAATCCTATCATTTCATTTGGAAATTATATGAATAACCGCATATAAAAATGGCACAACTCATTATTTTAAAGTTGACGCCAACGTGTTGAATTTCGATCGAAGAACCGGCACGAATTCCTTTCGGTTCTTAATAACAATTTCGTTCCTCGGAATTTCTTGGTAATGCCGTGGCAACTCCGCAGCCCGCGCTCCGAAACAAAATGGCCCCGCGAAGTGCACAGTGCTCGCCGCTCACAATACGAAATTTCCCTCACAGCACCGTCGTTTATTGCAGATTGTAATCGAGGGCGTTCGTGGGAACACTTACGTAAGCGACATCGCAATCGACGACGTGGCCATTCTACAGGGTGACAAATGCCAGAACACGAGCAAAGCGGAGAACGAGGGCGTGACGGAGAGCGACGATGGTAATTCTCGCGCGGAGGAGTTTGTTCTCGTATTCGGAGTGCACGCGAATGCGCGAATCCAGTTTAGCCAGTTTCCAGTTAATTAAAAAGTCGAATAAAGAGGCGGCGGCCGCGTGCGCTCCGCGGAAAATAATATCAATGGATGCCCGGAGCGACACGGATTTCCTCAGGATTCGCGGCTGACACGCTTCCGCTTAACAGTTCGACCGTGATGGAAAGTTTAGATGATTTTGCATAATGGAGAATTGGCTTTCGGGAATTCTGGGTAATGGGGAGCTGGAGATCTTATGAGATTTTGCGTAATGGGAAATTGGACATCTTGTGACATTTTGGGTAACAGAGGATTAAAGGTTTTGGTAAATTTTGGGTAACGAAGTATTGGAGATCTTGTGAAATTTTGGGTAATGGGAAATTGGACATCTTGTGAAATTTTGGGTAACAGAGGACTGAAGGTTTTGGTAAATTTTGGGTAACACAGGATTGAAGGTTTTGATAAATTTTGGATAACGGGATATTGGAGAAGTCTTGTGAAATGCTGGAGATTTTATGAAATTTTGGGTAACGAAGTATTGGAGATCTTGTGAAATTTTGGGTAATGCGAAATTGGACATCTTGTGACATTTTGGGTAACAGAGGATTGAAGGTTTTGGTAAATTTTGGGTAACGGGATATTGGAGATCTCGTAATATTTTGGGTAACGAAATATTGGAGATTTTGTGAGATTTTGGGAAACAGAAAATTGAAGATTTTTTGAAAGTTTGGGTAATAGAAAATTGGAGATTTTGTAAAATATCGTGTAATAGAGAATTGAAAATAGGAAATGATTTATATAAAAGGAAAATTTAGGAAAATTTAGATGAGAATTGCACAGTTTTACAAGTAGAAGTTCTTTCCACGCGATGAGGGAATTATGAAGATATAAAAGATGATTTTGCTATCTCTTTAACAGTGTTTTGAATACTGATAACATAAAAAGTGTGTTAGTAGCTAGTGGTACAGCATTTCTGAAAAACTACTTCAACTTTGATCTAAATTATTTGAAAATGTCGAATCAAGAGTAGAGAGAATATAACATATACAAATATATCGAGTATAATGATTTACGTATTTCCACATATTACGCATTTTATAATGTCCGATATCTTTCAGATCAAATAGAACAGGTGAACGCACAGCTGAGTTGCCGTGGACAATGTAAAAATGTCTTGACCAGCAATTTAACAACTGCTAAAGATCTATCCCAGACGTGTCTTTGTACCATCGATTGTGCCGAACACTTCATTTGTTGCCCGGACTACGCGGAGTACTGTATCCTAGGTAACCACTATTAAAACTGACAATTAATAACCACCAATGATAATTTACAAGCAAAAGCAGATCAAGCAATATGTTTTTACAAATTACCAATCAATTTGAAATTTCGTTTTCATCCCCAACACTAGATTAAAAAATTAAATATTCCCCTCAAAGTTAAAATATTAATTATAAGAAATCATTAAGTATAAAAGCACTATAAAATAGTAGAATAACAAACTAATAATATAAACGTACTATAACAAAAATAGTTTATAATAAAACAATAATACTTCTTATACATTCGCATTTACATATTCGTACATAATATTCAACACGTTTACGAAGAATATTAACCTTTTGCACTCGACAGGTCTCACCACTTGACTTTCTACAGTAAAACTATAAAATTTGATGTTTAATATTCTACCATATATAACGCATCAATTTGAGAAATATTGAAATAAAATAGCATTCTTCTCGACTATACGTGTGATTTCTCTTCGAGTTTCACGAAATATCGTCTTTATCATCAGAAAATGTACAAATACATCTACTAAAAAATTTCCGAGTGCAAAGGGTTAAACAATACAAATACAAAAGAAACATCATTAACCCTCTTGGTTTCTCACTTTGAGGTCCACGTCGACGTTAGTTCATTCAATTACAGCTTAATATGACGCTCTATTTATTCATTCAAGAATATTTGGTAGTCATTGAAATGTTACCTACAAATGGTACAATTGTAATACTACAAATAAATATAGAAAAAATCGTTAAAACAGGTAGAGGTTGCAATAAAATAGAAATAAAATATCGAGTCTGACTCGACATAGGACTGCTAAGGGTCAAAGTATCAAAGGCAAATGTGCAAGCCGCTAACAACCATTTAGTGTATACGATTAACACGTTGACTGCCACGTTAGTCACCGATGACCGGAGTTTCCAAACTACTTGACAATAATTACAATTTGTCAGAAAACTGACGTCGAATGGAAATATTTCATAGCGTAAATTACTAGATAACAGTGTAACGTAAGCATTCCGATACCAAATACTAAGTAACCGTTCCTCTCTATCTTTGCTACAAAAGAATAAGCGAGACATGAAACTCCGAAGGTTTTCGTGGCAGTCGACGTGTTAAAGACCACCGTTCTGCACAGATCATCTCGCGACGTTCGTAGAATTAACGCTGTCAACCTTGTATCCCCCAGGCCCGACCGAGGACTCGGTCACAGAAGTCACAGAAGTTACAACAGTGATTCACGACGCAATTATCGGGCCACCAGTGAAGAAGGACAATGTCACTGATATTGCGACCATGCGGCCGGACGACAAAGGTATCTCCATATACCCGAAGGATGAGATCGACCCCGTTACATTGAAACCACCGACGACCACCACCACTACCATCGCCACGACCACGACCACTGCCAGTCCGGTCACGAACGTAACTAGGCCGAAAACAGTGAAACCATTGATAACCACGGAACGCACTACCCTCACGACCAACGCAACTACGAAACTGATCCAGACAACAAAGGAGACGCCAGTCCCGGAAACGTCCACCACCGAGAGATACGTGCCGATAGCCGCTCCTCCCGGTAATACCAGTTCATAATAACGCGAAAGTTTAATCCATCGCACTCGAGAGGTGGTGACTGCCACCACTTAATCTGATGCAGTGAAACTATAAAATTTCATATTTAACACGTTGAATGCCGCACGATTTTATGGTACAAAATCCTTGAAATGGAAAAAATATAATATTGAATCATTTGATTGAATTGCATTGCTATTATTGCAGGTTCATCTCTCTGAATGTCACCACATTAGTTAGTATTATTTATAATATAGAAATGTTTTCAGATAATCATGGTTTAATTGAGTGAACTATAGTAATTCGATTTGGTTGGGGGTCACCGGTGACCCCTATGGCATTCAACATGTTAACCTATTAACCCTTTGCACTCGAAAGTTTTTCACTGGAAATATGCAACACTTTCCGATAGGATACAGACGATCTTCTTTGAAACTAATTAATGAGAGAACATGTATGAATTAAGAAGGAAAGTTATTTTATTTCAATATTCCACGTATTGATGTATTATACAAAGCTTGATATTATATATAAGACTTTATAATTTTGCTGTATCAAATCAAGTGGTAACTCTCAGTCACCTCTAGAGTGCGAAGGGTTAACTGTGGAATTTAGTTTGAGAAACCTCTCGTTCTGCGTGCAATAAAATCAAAAAATGGAGCCTGTACTCGTCGAATGTAGGACAAATGCACATAGAGTATATTTTAATGAAAGACCAAAGCAAAACAAAGAGGAATTACATGTTTATCTGAAAAATATAGAATTCAGGGAAGGAGGAAGTATTTCTTTTTAATTTCTAATAACAATACCTATAGGATTCATTTCATTTTCATTCTATAAAGTACAAGATTACGGCCGCCATAAATATATGATGCCGGTAGCGATAACGTGTTAACCCCTTGGCCTATGGTTTCTTTCTCAACTCTGATCGATACGACTGCTTAGTCATTAATAATTTATTGGAAACAGAGAAAAAATCTAAGCATATATTGTGGCTATACTTCCTTTTAAGTATATTAGTTGATTGCAGAGGAATAATATTTCGAAATTCAAATGAACTGAGTAATACATATATATTTGTTGAATCATGTTGAAAATCTTCACCACGAGTCTCATTTGTAGGACAAACGTTAACACATTGCTACCGGCTAATTTTCAGAAAACTGAATTGTGCCGATGGCAATTTTCACTGAGGTCAACTTATATCACTATACATAGAAAAACTCAGATATCATATTGTTATGTAATATATTTTAAATGGATAATCAATTCGAATCAAATTTTATATCTTTTCCAATGCTGTGATAATTAGCGAAGTTGCATAGCTAAAAAAACTCAGATATCATATTGTTATGTAATATGTTTTAAATAGACAATCAACTCGAATTAAATTTTATATTTCTTCCAACGCTATGGTAATTAGCGAAGTTGCATAGCTAAGTGTCTTTATATAAAAACGAAATTTCTCTATACCGGTACGCAATCTGTTAAGGGTCGAGAGAAACTCTACGTACTTTGTTCGCAGATCTAGACGTGGTGCGCCAGGATGTGGAGAAGCTGCATCACAGCGGTGTGAAGATCAGCATGCCGGGAATCATCAGTTTGGTGGTCGGGATCCTGACCGGAGTGACGATCACGGTGATGGTCGCGATTTTCGTTCTGAGGAGGCGAAAGACGTACAAACGCAGCGCGAACGGGTCAGCGTTGTCCGAGGACAGTGACGTACGGTTCTTGACGTCCGACGAGATCCTGGACTTCACTTTAGCCAGGCCCAGTGAGAACGACGAGACGTAAGGTGTCCCGGGTCCAGCGAACTTATTCAAGATGGCGGGTCCTGGTTGGAGAACGCCGGAAGTCTTGAAAACTCTGGGATCTGCTTGCCGTGACACACGATCGGCGGCCACGAAAGCATTCGAAATACTTGCAAAAGACTTAGCCCAATTGGCAGATTAATTTCGATGTACCTTCATTATGGTGTAAAGCTGTAAAATAGTTCGTAAGGTTTTAATATTGGCAACAGCTCGTAGCGGAAGGATGAAAATAACGATTCTTAGTTGGCTTGGGAAATTGAATTGATCGAGAAATATTTTCGAAAGTATCGATGATTGTTGGTAGTAATCGAGTTTAAGGTATTAATTTAAAACGAGAAGAGAAGCTGTTTCTCGGTTATCGTTGTCTGCGACAAGTATAAATATCCATAGATTTGGATTTTCATTGATCCTTCAAGGTTTTCGGGATTAGTCAAGTAATGGCATGGAATGAATTGATTAATTAATGATTTCCGATCGAAACTGTTCCAGCGGTTAAATGATTTCGTAACGCTGCAGCTGTTTTACAGTTTGTAAAATGTGGGAGTCGTCATTCGAACGTGGAATCGTTAAGTTCTTTGAATGAAATTCTGCAATAGTGCTTTCCTCCGGGAATCTCAGAATATAGTTAAAACCGGTAAATCGACGTAAGATACCGATGCTTTCTGTTCCAACGGTATAATTCTTTTTCCAAGATGGCGACCGAAAGATAACGAATACACGAGAAGCAGCGGTATCTTACGGGAATTCACTATTTTAGTTTCAGTTGACAAACATTTCAACCAAAGTGTGTATATTACATTTCACCAGACAATGATGAACAATCTTTGCGATTTGCATTGCTGATAATAATGATAGTTGCGTTAGTGGAAATGTTGAGACCAACGTGCTGTATATAGTGATGACTTTTACGTCTGAAGTGTTGTATAAACGAGAAGCACACGAAATAAATATTGACTTTATTTAATCTAATAATCCCCTGTCTTCTATTGTTCAACTAAATCATTCCTTTATTGTTCACCAATCATTGAAACAATTAACGATAGGAAGAGAAGTGTCATCTTTCTTTTTCATAGGTAAATTACCAACAGATTGCAAGGATAAATCGACACGAAAGATGCTACTGAAATAATAAACAATAAGAAAAGGCCCTTATAGTTTCTTTATTCAAAAATTACCAATAGATTGTAAGGAAAAATTAAAACAGAAGATGAACAGAAACTTCCCTCGTCTAAGTTCAATTGTATATAGTTTTCCAGGTTGATCGATAATTACCTTGTTCAGCTCTTCGAGAACGAAAGCCGCCATTTCCTCGATATCGAGCTCCCATACTTAGAACACTGAGTTGCAAACAAACATCTTAATTACGTAAATATACAAGAAACCATTACATAGTTCTCTTTCCCTCCAACACTTAAAAATCCAATACACACTTCAGATTTCCTCTCGAAGACTTCGAATATTTCGAAGATTCCTCCTCCGATAAATTGTTATTTAACACTAAAACTACCAGATCATTCAAAATGACTCCTGATATTTTCCTTTTGCAATTATTAAAAAGATAACAAATATCTCTCTAAGAAATTCTTAAAGAAATCAATTTACCAATACGAAAACCTGAATGGCAAAACAATGAAAATCTCAGTAGATCGACTCTCCGAGTTTTTACAGAATTTCGAAAAGTCAATTTAACTGCTCGGTAGTTAGCGTTAAATAATAATAAAAAGAAGTTCGTCGTGCGATCTTTATTCGAGAATTACCAGCAGAACGGAAGAATAGGTCGAAACGGAAGATGAACGGAGTGTTTCCTCGTCGAAGTTCAGCTGAAGGTAGTTCGCCGGGCTGATCGATAATTAGCTTAAAATAGCGGGGCGATATTAAAATTAAAATTTGCACCGTTTCAGCCCCTAAATTTAGGGTTGCGTTCGAAACGGATAACCCCGTGCCACGAGCACGTCGAGCCAATAAACACGCGCCTTTATCGCTCACGGAGTCTCGTTCTTTAATCTTGATTGTGATCCTAGATTTACTTCGAACGCGCACTCGACGAACCCGCCTCGAGGACGCGTTTAATTAGCAATGAGTCTCGCTCCCGTGTAACCGACACGTATCCCATAAAATAAAGATTAATGCGAGCGACTCGATTATCCGACTGTTATTTTATCTCGTTCCTCCTTATCCCTCCTTCTGTTCAACCCCTTTTGATTCCTCTCGTTAACAGCTCCAACGATTACATACATATTTACAACGATATTTTATGGCAGATTATTATTACCCAACTGCACTCGGTTAACCCTAAATTCAATTAGTCGTCCAAATTTCATAACGGACAACTTATCCGCGGCTCGGTTTAATATAGGAATTAATTTCAATAAATTTATAATTATTATTCATTTTGATTAAATTAACTTGATCTTTATCGGCTTTCCCTGGTATTTTACGATACTCGAGTTTAATCACTTTGGTTATCGTGTAATGAGGTCTTCGATGTTAACGTTGAGGAACGTTATAATGTGCTCGTCGAATATTTTGTTCTAGTTTTATTGCAGATATTGCGAAGAATTTAACGATTGATGTGAAATAGTAATAAATTATAAATCTATGTTTTATATAGGCATTATAAACCTTATTCTATTTTATAAGATACAATTATTCTCAGATTAGTTCGATTTTCGTAAAAAACAAAATTTCAATGATTATCCGTTTAATTTTACGTTTCGATAATTTATGACTCATAGGATTTTTAAGTAGCATTCGTTTTCTAATTCCTCTCTGCCGGGTATGTTAATTCTTTGTAAAACCGAGCATGCCTTCGGCAGGTTTGTACAACAATTTGCGTCTTCCTATTTGCGGAGCTATACCTCACTTAGCTTGTAAGATAATATCGTCCTCGATAAAAGCTTTAGAATTAACCCTTTGCACTCGAGAGGCGACTCTCGCTCACCACTCGCTCCGATATACCAAAATTATAAAATCTTACACACAATATTAAACTTCATATAATTCATAAACGTGTAAAATATAGAAACAATAACTTTGTTTCTTAACACGTTGAATGCCATGGGGGTCACCGGTGACCTCAACCAAATAGAATTACTATAATTCATTCGATTAAACGAGGATTACTCGAAAACTTTTCTATATTACAAGTAGTACCACGTAATACACTGACATTCAACAATTCAAACCAGCAATAATAACAACGTAATTCAATCACATAAGTTAATATTACATTACTTTCATTTTCTATATTTGTCTCGGCAAAATCGTGCGGCAATCGACGTGTTAACTTGTACACGTTCTATCATTCAGTTCGTCTCAAGAAATGTCGCTTATAACTAATTGGAAAATGTGAAGTATTTCTAGTCAAAGATTTCCGAGTGGAAAGGGTTAAACCTTAATACCGGCGTAATTCGAATGAACTAGATAATACAAAAATCGGGTTTGCAACGTCAACACCGAAGTTCCCGCGGAGTGTCGAAAATTCACGCGATATCCCGGGGAGTTGCTCGGGAAATTGCGAGCTGTTGAAACTTGCCGAGAATCCCACGTTACTGGAATGCGGAATCACGAAGCCGGGACGGAAATTCCGTAACCGTCGCGAAATTGCGGGATACTGTATAAATCTCTTCGTGCCAGTTTCCGTCGTTGGAACTCGAAAGAAAGACAGGAAAAGGAAACGGAGCTTGTAAACCGTTCTCGCGATGATGTGATTGCTGTGAATAATTGTTATTTATTATTATCTACTGTTTTCTATTGTTATTTATTATTATCCACTGTTTTCTATTGTTATTTATTATTATCCACTGTTATCTATTGTTTTTTATTATTATACACGGTTTTCTATTGTTTTTTATTATTATATACTGTCCTCTATTGTTATTTATTATTGTCTACTGTTTTCTATTGTTATTTATTATTGTCTACTGTTTTCTATTGTTATTTATTATTATCTAGTGTTTCCTATTGTTATTGATTATTATCTATTATATATATTATTCTCTTGCATTACAATGTAAAATATTTAGGAAAATAGTTCAATTCAAAAGAAGATTTAACGTTCAGAAAACGTACCAATTTTGCTGAAAAGTATGCTACACTGAAGAAACTTGAATTTTGTAAAGGATTCTATTAACTCAACGATAATTCTAAGTATTCTCAGAATTCTCAACGAATTCGTTAACTGAACAACAGTTTCTGTAAATAAAACTAAATTCTGTTTAAATCTATAGAAATTATTGTTTGCTATTCACTTATTAGCAACTCTTTCGATCTACGCTTTCTGCGATCAGTTCCTCGAAAGCGTCGGTTAGTCGAGTTGAAGGATGAAAATGAAAAGAAGTCTCGGTTAGTTTGATGAAACAAGCATCGTACATTTATTCAAGAAGCATGAAAAAACAGCCGACTTCTATCGAGATTCGACGTCGTTCTGTCGCAGAAAAAAGGGGCACCGGCCGAACAATTGACGCAGAATGTTTGTCGGTGTGTGTTACGTGTGTATTTCTTATGTCTCTCTCACTGTGTGTGTGTACGTGTGTGTGTGTTTGAGTGTGTGTGTATATATACAGATACATTATCTAAAAATATATCTTCCGAAACTGGCGCCAATTTTATCTTGGCCTGTATCCTCTGTACAACATTCTTATTCTGGACTCCTGCCTCTGAAATTAGAGCTAGTCGTCGTATTAAAATGAATCTTGTTTAAGAACGGAGCATTGTTCTCGGTCGCGGCCATTTCTGTGTAACGCCTGACAGTTGAAGGGTTCCCAGTAAAAACGGATCGTATTGGACAAATTTTATTTTCGAACGTAAGCATGAAGATATATTTACCGTTTCTTTCTTATCTTGGTAGAATTGAAGATTTCCAAAGGGGATTGAGATAAATTGAGAAATGAGGCATTTCTGAAAGGTGACAATTAAATTAAGATCTCTTCAACGTTCAAATTAGGAGCCCTTCAGCGTTCTATTTTGTTAATTTGTATTTTTTCTTTTCTACGCGATCACTCACTGCCGGTGTCGTAAAACCTGGGTGGTTTGATTGTTCTTCACGCTCTTCCATTCCATCACATCGTTCCGCCATCACCATCTTACCGCTCAACCGGCCGCCATTTTCAGGTTGCAATGGAAGCGTTCAAATGAAAATACTTGGAGTGCTTTTATTTCTAGAAAGCAAGAGAATAAGCTAGTCCCTTTAATGAATGTTTATCAGACACTTGATTAAAGAATGTTTAATTTCAATTGGATTGACCTATTGCTAATTAATTTTGATTACCTTTCTAACGAAAGTGAGACTTACATTTCTTTATGTTAATACAAAATTCAAGTATAAATCGGAAATATTAATAGCGAATAGAAAAACTGTATCACCGTCGAACTGATGCATCGTAGAATATATGAATATTTTCATTTAAAAATTCGTTAAGGACACCATGATTAAAATTCATAGAACTTCCAGCGTTCCGTTTATATACCGCTGATCGCAATTTCAAATGAATGCGCCGTCACTTTTAGAAAACAATACATTTAACCAGCTAATCGCCTGTATCTGCAGGAGAAAGAAAAAATTGATTGTCTCCGGTGAGATTCAGTCGTTAAATAGAAAAAAGAACGTCGTCTATTCTTTCAGAAAAGTGGTTTACTTCCAATAAATAGTTACAATTTGCTGAATGCCACATCGCATCAACGGAAACGTAATCCTCGCCTATTTACAAACGTAGTCGCATAAATGCCAGCGAACAGATTCAATTGCCCAAACAATGTGCTGAATTACTCGGATTCGATGAATCCAGAATGTTCCTGAACTGTGAACGGAAATCGCACTGCACGGTTAATAGGACTCATTGATACAGACAAAGGAATCTAATTGAACACGGGCAAAGTGATCGTTTCCAGAATTCAATACTTCTCAGAGGAAATTCTTCCTCTTCATTAACAATTTTATTGATCAAAGTATCATCGATTTGTGTTTACATTTGCAGTATTTAATGCAAGTCGGTTGAACCATTGATTAATCACAAATAAACACCGTGTATGATTTGCTCATAGTGTCAAGTGATATTTTGAAAAAAATGTTACTCATAAACGAAATGTATCGTTTCGTTACGATCATTTTCTCAGTCTACGTTCATCAAAATTATTCCCGATGAGTCCTGTCACGTAATTAGTTACGTTCTCCGTGTACAGCTCAGAAGCACGCTGTTTAATTTGACAGACGCACTCGGTCGCCATGATTACAATGTCGCTAAGTACAGTTCATCGAAAAGGGGACGAACGTCTCTGGAAAGTTTGAGAAGTTTCGTGAGATTCATCGTCAAACGAGGAAAAAGTGTGACCGAAACGCGGCCGGTTAAGCGTTAACAATGACAATTAAAGTCGAAGCGTCCGCACGCTGAACAATATCTTGAAGCTGCGCATCCACCGAAAGGAACGTTTCCAATAATCGATTCTTCGATTCTTCTCTCTCCTCCACGATCAGCTTTCTTAAGCGTAGAGTAAAATATTTCTTTCGGAAGTTTTCACTCGGATTTACATCAACGAACTGTTACTTTAAGGAAACTCTTGAAAAGACAAACTTTGTTTGTGAAACGTTACAATTTAATTAAAAGCTTGCCACTTTCCGCGGAGAGCGACTTTTCTCACAAGCACAGAATGTCCGCGGTTCTCGCGCGAAACGTTTAATCTCTCGCCGACGGTGAAGAACACCGTTGCCGAAACAAAGGACGGCGACCGGAAAAATTGGCTAGTCGTCTCGTTCGGTGGATTACCCAGCTTAACGTGTCTCGATGAGACTCCGTAGACAGCCGCTGAGCAACAGGAAGCGTTCATCTCTAAAGTCTGCTCGGTGAATATTAAAAATATTCTGTTCTGATGAAAAATACGTAGATTCTGATATGTTCAGTTCGCTCAGCCCTCCGTGACCCAGTTCCCGTTGAGTTCAACGTAAATCGCAACGAACAGGGTGTTACTTCGATCGTTAAGGTACCCCAGGGCCACTCGAAATCAGAAGAAAAGAAGATCTTTCCACGAGTCTCGCTTCGGTAAACGATTGGAACCGGACAATTCGCGTGGGTCGCGGAGGGTTAAGGGTACAACCCTGTTTCTCAGATGATTCGATTAAACAAAGTCGACTGACGTGCTCATTTTTCGCGAGTCACGTCAAACTACTATACATCGGTCGCCGAAAGAATCGACTTGGGTCACAGTCAACCAGCTGCTTCTTCAACACGTTGACGGCCAAGGCAGCGCCCTTTAACCCATCAGCCGCCATTTTCTCCGAGTACCGTTAAACAACTTTGGAGATGTTGCTTGTTTCTCGAACAAATACAACGAAAATATGTTTGTCACTCTTAGCTACCGACGTTGGTCCCAGGGACCAAAAGAAAATTTTCATTAATAGATAGATGCAGATTTTTCTGAGTTTACGGGAAATTTGAAAGTGCTTTGTATAATATAGGAAACATTCTCCATAATTCTATTTTAATTACGTCCTGAAAAATGTTGAATTTGATTAAAAATTCGTAGTCTGCTGATTGGAATGAATATTGTTGATTTTCTCTGTCTTAATTCGTAATGAAGATACACGAAAAGAAATCGTAAGTAAATTTTTTTAATTTTTAAAGCGATGTAAAGTAAATTTTCTTCCTCTCGGTAAGTAAGGGTTAAACTGAACTTCGTCGTCCAAAGATACAATATAAACTTAGAAACCGTAAGAAATACCCAGAAAACGGAAATGGCGGTTTAAATGTGCGTGATTTTCGAAATGGGCGTCATGGCGGCTTATAGGTTAAATGTCCCACAAAGTTCAAACCCGTCCCTTTTGCTTTTAATGATACGGGACACTTGTAAGCCAGTATTTTATCACAGTCGTTATCCTTTTAACCATCTTGAATCTCATAGGGCCTAACTAAAGTTGCTTTATTCGATATCCTACCGTAAAGATTAGCTTTCGACTGTAAACGGAAAGTTGTGCCACCCGTTTGCGCGGGTGACGCGGCAGTCAAGGTGTTAAGGGGAGCCCTTCCACCATTTTCTTTTCTTGGCCGAGGAGCGGAGAGCTCGGAGTTCATTACTGGAGATTCTTACATCGTGTTTCTTGATCATATCGCACGAATTGTCATGTATATTTCTATTTTCATAGTTAATTTTAGAGTTCAGAATTTTCTTCTGTATTAATATCTCCAACGAATTCAACGTTGAAAAAAACAATGCGAGATTTAATGAAAATTGTTCGAAGAAATTTTGAAAACATTGTTACATGAGATTATCAGTTTTATAGTTGAAACACTCACTATTTCATAATGTAACTTGATAATAGTTAATAGAGAAATTAAGGATCAAAGAATAACAGAGAAGAATTAAAGAATAACAGAGAAATGAGAAATTAGTGAATGAAAAAAATTCGACTCGTTAATATGATTGAGTGATAAATGAATAACCCGAAAAATTGGAAAGTTAAGGCTGTTAGACGTACCATTTTCGATTATTGATTCTTCCGACATACATAAATGTCAACTCACTCCTTGAACTCTCCCCGTCCTCACCGTCGTCAACAAGTCAATTCCTTCGTCGTCTCCGCTAGAAACCGAAAAGAGAACGTCTATGAACGAATCTGGCACTTGACGAATTGTTCTGAAGTGGTGCGCACGATGGATCATCGAGCGCGAGTCGTCCCCCGATGACCTGACCGGTTGATCGCGGGTCCATCATTGAGCAACGATCAGGGATCGAGCCTCTGGGAAGATCGTCTCGACCATCGTCCTCGACCACGAAAACCGAAATCTTCTTCATCAACAATGTAACAGTCTAGACGCAGTTTAATACTGAATTGACCTCTTTGCAAAAAGGGGGATACCTTTCACCTGACGTGTTCGCGAGATTTTCTATCCTTATTCTCTTTCTTCTTCGTTTACCTCCCTTTTACTCGTCTCACATATATTGCGTATTTTAGTTGAGCCTCGTCGGTGTCTGCCAATTGTATCGTCGTTCTTCTATCTTTCTTTCTTTCCCTCTTTTTTTTTGTGTGTTTTCTTCCGTTTCCTCGAACCTCGAGATTCATTATTCTAAACGATAGTTCCGTTAATCCTAGAGTTGCATTTTTTTCATTTCTTTTTCTTCTTCATCTTTTCCTCCGTTCGTTTTATCATTTAATCGTAAAACCTTATAGTCTAGTCGACGAAACGAGAATACACGAAACGAAACGCACGGCGCGACGCGGCACGCCGGAAGATGCAAGCGCGCGGGCGTCCGACCGTTCTCGAGACATCTCGATCATCGACAGCCTGAACGTTCGACCGAGAGGCTCGTCGTCGGTGATTGCATCTTGGTCTTCGAGTTTCTTCGTACGCGGAGACCTTCGCCGACCTTGAAATGGGGCAACTTGGGACCTTCGATCGCGAGGAATTCGGTTGTGTTTCGGTTTTCCATCGGTACGCGCGACCGACATATTTCTCGTTCGACTTCTTTCGTGACGCGTTGGTCGGGCCGAAGAGTCTTCCCGGATTTTATCTCGGAGAGGATTGAACCGTACTAAACAATAGCATCATCAGTTTCATCCGACTATTTCATTCAGCGTGTTCATTCGTTTGCCATGTTCGATTTGTTACGATTCAAACGCCGTATTGGTAGCAACGGGAAGACTCGTCGGCCAAACCAAATAGAAGAGGAAACAATTTGTCCGTTTCACCGGCGTTCTATGATCTAAGGGGAGGGGCAAACTATAGCGAGAAACCAAACGACCGTAAACGATACACCTCTGTCGAGAATCTAACGTTAAAATCTAGATCAGTCTTCGGCAGGCCATTCTTCGAATTCGAAGCGCGCGAGCGCGACGCCAGTCCAAGGTCGAGGTCCTCCGGGAGACAGCGGCGCTGGGAACGGGCGCGCGAGGGAGCGAGAAACAATTATTCCCGGCCGGGTCCCGGGAATCTCTCCACTCAAGGTTCAAGCACCCACGAGCTCGCCTCTCCACTTCGTTCCGAGCAATTTGCAGAAAAAAGGAGGTATCGCTTGAGACAATGTCAAACATTTATCGCTAAGCTAATATTTACTTTAACAGCGGAGGAAAACAGAACGGAGAAAGAACAGGGCTCAGGAACGCGACGATCCGGCAGCGGTGTCCCGGAACGGTGACCGAGAAAAACGATTCCTGTCTGCCATCGATTCACATCGTTCCTTTATCCTTTCATTGTTTTTCCCGTGAACGAGTGTTTTCTCGTTGCCATTTTTATCGATGACCGTTCCAAAATCGAATCCGCTGCGCTTAAAGTCGAGCATAAATTGGCTTTATAGGGAAACAATCGCGCGGACCGCAGAATGGCGCTGCCAGCTGTGCCGACAAGATGGCGGGTCGCTAGGTCCCGCGCCACAATATGGCGCGCCACCTGGATCCAACGCGTAGCGCGGAAGGCTGTCTGGCCCCCGACCAACTAAAACCAGTGGCTCGTTCTCAGTCTTCGATAATCTGTAGTAGCGTTCTCGTGTCGTATGAAAATAAAGTCGTCGAAAGTGAAAGTTCTTCTTCTTTTTTTGTTTTTTCTTTGGTATTCGGGTCGCGGGAATCGCTCGATCGTTTTTTTTCTTTTTCTTCTACTTTTCTCCTTGTTCTTCTTCTTCTTCTTCTTCTTCTTCTTCGTGTTTTTTGATTGAGAATTACGGCTGAACGATCGGCAGCGCCTTTCGGTAGACTGAAAGTTGCAGCTCGAGATCTCGCCTGCCGTGGCCTGTTGCATCGAACACCGCCTGCGAACGTTACCCCTAAATCATCCCCTTTGAAACCTCGGACACCCTTAATTTGTACTTTAACATGAGGATTCCTGGTCGCCGTTGCGTGGCTAAGGTCTCGTCCAACGCGCTGCGTGCCGGCATTTTTTCTCCCATGATCGATTGGCGTTGGCAATTTTCGTGTTTCAACGTGACTGACGTCTTCTGCGGACGTTACCGATAGCGTTTAATTATCAATATTTGTTTATTGAGCCAAATCTGAATATTTATATGACATTATTTTGGAAAAAGGATACAAAATTTTAACTTTTCTAGTTAACATCCTGATTACGAGACGAATAGATTAAGTTATTTATCATGCGTCTCTAGATCCGCGATACAAAATTGATTGTCTTTTCTCACCAAAAGTGACTTAGACAAATCGTTTGTACTTTCAACGTTACTCCCCACTTTTGGGAACAAGTAAAGTTCACCACAAAAGTTTATTATATTCAAATTCAACGTTTCTATTAGATCAAGCTTCAACGATCCTCTGTCCAAAAGCGAAAAATCAATCTTCCCTCGAAATAGACCTCAAAGGAACAACATAATCAATCCTCTATTATTTCAATCTCTCCGCCTTAATCTCCACAAAACACACGGAAAAGTACAATAAATTCTCAAAACGATCAGTAACAAACACAACGAAGCTGTCGCGAACGATTAAATGCCAGATATGTATGTAAACGATTCTCGATGCTGCCCGGAAGAACGGAAGCACCGAACTTCGCTCCAGTTTCAACTCCTCCACGGGCATCCGTGAAACTTCAAGAATTTCAAGACAGCTCCATCTTCGGCGTAGTAAAATGTTTAGATTCCTTCTGAATATTGAACGAAGAAAACCAGCTGAGACGATTCGTATGCCTCTGGCTTGCTTCTCGCAACGTTACGTCTGACGCAGCCCTTCTTCCTTCAGCGGAGGTTTTTTGTTTCACCGGAAATCAGCGCGGAACGCGTTGGAACGAGCTCACATCGGAATCAAGTCCGCACCCTTCGGAGGATCGACCGTTTTCGGGCTAGGTGCTGCTCGAGAGACGATTCATCTTTACATTCCCCTGAGTTTGATTTCAACGTCTCTCTACTCCTATCTTTTTCTCACTCTCACACTCTATCTCTATGTTTCTCTATCTCTCTCTCTCTCTCTCTCTCTCTCTCTTTCTCTCACTCTCATTTTTTCTTTATTCTCTCTCTCTCTCTCTCTCTCTCTCTCTCTCTCTCTCTCTCTTACTATGTGTTTAATGTTATGCGGGAGGAAGGGAAAACTTTCTGCAAAATAGACGATGCGGGAGAATAGGGGAGAATGCGAGCAGGGTGTTCGTCTTCTTCATAAACCAGCCTTCTTCTTGCAAGCCGTGGAGAACTGATCAGACAGGAATGCTTAACCATTAAGTATGGACGTTCGGTCCGGTAGACCTCTATATAAAATATCGTACACTTCGAAACCAGTGGAATTTTCGTTACACACTTGATGATATTTCTATGCTGAGATATTCAAATAAGCGGAAACGAGTGAATACAATGAATTTGTTCATTGCTCGCTGCAAACGAGAATATTCACCATTAATCGGTCATTTTCACTTCCATACTTAAAGGTTGAATTTCGTTAAGAGAAATGGAACGTCTACTCGAGAAACTTTGTAATGTCAGCAATGTAACGAAGAACGGAAAAGGGCAAAATGCACTGATTAAATTCGCTCTGTTAAAATCACTCTAGTTTAAAGAAACCACAGGATTACGAGATTCCCTAATACTTTGATTTTAAAGTCACAAAGCTTTGTAAGTGAAAACGTACACTCCCACGACGACGGAAACCTTATTAGTATGTCATTAGTGAGTGGTCGGCTTGATCAGTAACGGTGGATAAAGTGTTCAGTGGTGACGCAGTACCAGCAAGTTCGGAAATACGGGGATCAGTTTGAAATTTCCAAGAGGTTCACGTCGTTCCCAGACAAGACGTTCCATTTCCCTTCGGTTTTAATCTTCCGCCGGCGTCCTCGGTATTCAGACCGCCGTCCGCCGGGTAGATTTTCAATCCCGAACTTCCATGTATGAAATTAGAATAATCTTCTCAAAGAACGAAACGTTTCGGCGGTGAACGCGTATTCGAAGAGCGAAGGGACTTGAACGCGGGGGACGCGTTCCTTTGACTCCATTACGGAAAGAACCGGCGAGCAAGGCGAGTTCGAAGCGTCTTAGGATTCAAAGGTATCTGGAGGATAAGGAAGCTTCGCGATCCCGAAAGTTCAAAGTTAGAAACGAAGATTTCAAAGGAAAGTCCCGCGAGCAGGGCAGCAGACGTTCGTCAACGTTTCCGAGGAATCCACGTTATCATTGAATCCCGTAGGTACACTTGGGAGATTACTTGAAGTCTAGCGGGACGACACGGCATCACTCGATATCTAGCGACAGCGTCCTTCGCTGTTTATAGCTTTCTTATAGTTTCTATTGGTTACGCAACCGTATTGACAAATAGCAAATTATTATAAGAGAAACGAGAACTAATTAGACCGACGTCCCTCAGCCTAGCCATCGAGTGATCTTACAGTACGTTACCACTAGAGAACTACCCAACAATCAAGTAGACTTTCCGGAATTCTCCTATGGGATCCCCGAGAGTCTATCGAAATCTCTATTCGAATCTAAATCAGTCTAAATAGAATCTAAATAAAACATCTAAATCGAATCTAGAAGCTAAATCAATTTCCCGGTAACTTCTCGGAGAATCATCCGTTATCTCTCCAACGATCTTGCTTCGATAGTCACGAAATTCAACGATCTTCCAATGCTTAATTCGATAACCATAAAGTTCGATGATCTTCCAATAATTCGTCGATCCGACGATCTTCCTTCGATAATCGCGGAAAGGAGAAACCAGTCTGGTGGTGCGAAACGGCACACTGAACCGCGTAATCGCGCCGGTTGAACGTAGCAGATTCATCCCCGCGGATCTAACGAATTTAACGTGGCTCCGGTGATAGCTGTAAAGTACGAACAAGATATTCCCAACTCGACGCGCCTGCCGCGCTCTGAATCTCAAACTTCGAACGCCTTCCGAGGAACTTCTGGAACGGCGTAAATGAAATTTCCCCGTAAACAATGAGAACGCGAAAGCTCGCCGCTTCTTCCCCCGTCTACCGCGTCCGTCACTTGCAAGAAGAACACTCGCCAGCTGTGGAACGGGTTTTCCTTTTTTTTTGCCTCTCTCTTTTCTTCATATATAGGGATCACGTTGTACGCGTGCGGGGCGCGCGAGGGTGTCTTCGCGACCCCGTACACACACCCGGGAATATATTATATATTGTATTTATAATTTATATTTATATGTATATATGTATACGTATCTACACATATACATACACCACCTCTCGCTCTCTTTCTTTCTTTCTTTCTTTCTTTCTCTCTCTGTCTCTCTCGTTCTTTTTGTGTGTATATATATCTGTACATATATATATGTATATATATAGGTGAATGTATAAAGAAGTAAACTCATCAGACTTATGATTTTATACATAGGTCAGAGGTTCATCGTCAACAAAGGAATTAGCGTCCTCTTGCCCATCGCAAAATGGCATCTGCCAATACGTCAAGGTGAGCTTTCGTCTGAAACAGACAGAATAAGATTTTCTCGTGGTGAGCTCCGCTGGAGGGGTGGCCTTTAACACTGAACCCACCGAGCAGTTCGATTGGCTTTTCGAAATTTCACTATGGCAACTTCGAGGGAGCGTCTATCGGGACTTCAATTGATTTACGATTCAGTTTGTGTATTGGTAAATTCATTTCTTGGGTAATTTCTTAGAGAAATATTTGTCATCTTTTAATAAATGCAAGAACGTGCGGTAGGTTCAGTGTTAACGCAGCTTTCGCACGGTGCGGCCATTTTCTGGGGAAAACTCGATGACTTGGACAGTATGAGTGATACGAAGAAATGCTTCAGACAAAAGTTGTGAGGTATAGAGGTAAATATATGGTGGTTATATTTTTGTTTACACTATGGGGATTTTGTGAAGTTTTTTCAGTGACAATGGACATTTTACGTTTCGCTTCCAATGTTATCTAAATAGAGAAACTGAATTGATTTGCACAGAATGTTGATTTCCGAAGTCAAGATCATTCTGTATAGAGCTAATCATATGGTGGTTATATTTTTTTACGTTACGGGGATATTGTGAAGTTCTTTCGACGACAATGGATATTTTTCAGTTCCAATGTTACCTAAATAGAGGAACTGAATTAGTTTGCACGAAATTTTTATTTTTGAAGGGAAAATCATTTTGTATAGTAGAGACTACTTAGTAACACTGGTAACCTTCAATTTTTGTTGTGTGAGTAGAAATGGACGACGGATTTGTTCGTGACGGGAGCTTGTAGAGAATTCTATGAGTGATTATTAATGTTTTTAAGGCAAATACATTCTTCAACGCGTTGACTGTCACGGTGGCCGATGATTCGAGGTTCTAAATTGCTTGAGAAGGATTACGATAAGAAAATTCTCGTCGAATGGAAATATTTAGTAACGAGTAGCTATAATAGTGTAATACGAGTATTATTATACTAAATCATTAATAATTGTTGAAATAATTTCTAACACTATTTGTGACAATTGTCAATAAGAAAATAAGACTTTCCAATAGCACTTACAAGATTTTCTACAGGAATACTTTAATACACAGGCTCTGTCGAGATCCCTTCGAAAAATCAAAATCGAAGGGAAACATCCGCTTAAAGGTTTCCAGGAGCGACATACGACGCAGGAATCTTGTTAAATTTTTATCAAGATGTTTCCCCACGTGCAGGAAATCCGAAATCCAATTCTGGCACCCACATTTCAACAGATTCGTGTCGCGCGGACGAATATAACGGAAATCTCGCTGTGGTGTCTAGGAAAATTTCAGATGTCACGTGGAATGTATTTCTCGTGGAACGTTCTGCTGCAAATTCTATTATCATTTCTGTATAAAACATTCACCGAAGATGAATACAGACGATCTGCAAATTTATTCTTATGATATAAATATCTCTTAGCACCCAGTGTCCATCGAATATTAGCAACGTATAAACTGCGATAGATACATCAGCAGCTCAGAATAAGATTACAATCACTAACAATTAACAATAATCGATATCGATAACATAAATATTCAATTGACTGAACAAAGTGTTGCGAAACCTTTCCGAGAACTGAAAAACACAATTATATAAATTATATCGACTCGCGTTAACATTAAAATCTTCATTCACGCTCCAGGTTTCACATTATTTCTACCGAGCTGTCAGAAGACCTTCGAAATTTTCAGTTAAAATTCTTTTCCTAGTTTAGTCGTATACTCAGAATCGACTTGTCGACTTTTCCAATAATAATTATAAAATTGACTATAGGAAATGTCGAAAATTTAACCTGAAATTTTAACTGGAAATTATTCTCCTAATTTACTCGTGTTTTAATTGAATTTTCGATTATTCCGAAAGCAATCATAACATTAACTGTAAGAAACATCCAAAACTCAATTGAGGAAGAATGACTAAACTGAGAGAACACGTTTCAGTTGGAATTTCATGTGTTCACCTTCGGTAGAAATAGTGTTAAACTGAGAAAATCATTTTAAGCGAAAATTTGTCTTCTAACGCCTTCGGTAAGAACTGTTAATGCGAATTCTTACGACTGACCGTGAGTAAGCGTACACAGTAAATTCCGTGTTAATTAGAGCTTCATTCCCTTCCGCTGCGCTTACAGACAATCTTATCCGAGGCAGTAATTACGCGAGGAACTTTTTTCTTCGAGCCGTTACGCCGTTTTCCTCCTAAACGAATTCCAAGTTAAAGAAGAGAAACTCGCCCCCATTAAGTCCCGGCGTCGAATGTATTCAAGATGGCCGACACGGTTCTGAATTCCATTAAAAAGGTATCGACGTGCCCGCGAATTGGCTGACGCGGAGACCGTCCACGCCGTCCGCGAAAATTCGTTCGCCAAGTTCAACGGGAAGTTCTGTCGAAGTTGAACGGGCACACTTCGCTTGCAGCGAAACCGAGCCGCCCACCTTGAATCGAAGCGGTCAGGTCAGGTCGGGTCGGGCGGGTTCCGCTTCAACGACACCCCGGTTCCGGTGTTTTCAAGAAAATGAGAAACGGCGAACGATATCGATGGTGGCCGCGCGGGATGCACCGAACCGCTTCGAGTGTAGAGTAATTAGAGCGGCTGCTGGCTACCCCTTTTCCCCCGCATCCGAAGTTACATTCGCGCCTCGTTTAACGCATTGTTGACCGGCAATTTTACACAAAAGCCATCTCATGTCACCGTTTATTATTCTGTAATCAAGTATGAAAGTGAAACAATCTAAATAAACTTCAACATACTTTATTTATAAATAATGAATTGAAACGGAACTTTCGGCATGTCTTGTATATAACTTTGTATAAAGTAGAGTGGGTTGAGTGCATAAACGGACACTTATTAACCCTTTGAACTCTGTAGGTTCCAATATTGCACAAGTTATAATATCAAATATTTTAACGAATCAAGGAAAGTACCTTAAAATTATTAGATTCTCCACACATCCAAATTTTCTACTGACAAGAAAATTAAAAGATCGAAGGGATGTTATAGCATTTTTCCTTTTCACTAGAGATACCATAAAAATTAGTCGCAGTTGCTATTTAATTAGTTACAATTGCATATAATCTTTTTATTCTTTGATAGTTCTTTTGTTTGTTAAGTGGACTTATGCCGCTTTCAAAATAAACTGTTCATAACCTAACTGCATTCATCCTGCGTTTGAATATAAGCTTCATGTTATTAATTAATTCCAAAGCGATACATTTTCTAAACTGAATTCCATAGTTAACATTGCGTACAATTTAATTCTTAGAAAAATGGCCGATTTTTCAATGAGATCAACCTATAAGTTCGTGACATATTACTGTATGCAAAATATTCAAATATCTTATTACTTTCTCATAAGTATTAAACAAGTAATCAGTTCTAATAACATTTAATACTGTAGTATCGAGAATATTTATTGTAGGATGAATGGTTTGTTGTGCGTGCGTGAGGGCGACCAGGTCGTATTGCGACGGACCGGCGCCGGGATGTTTGGGAAATAGTGTGACTGCGTTTAGACAATTTCGAGTGGCTGAAAGAATGCGAGGAAGAGTATCTGGAACTGAGCGACTGAACCGTGAGAAAAGTGTGTACGTGACTGCGTGAGTTTTGACTATGGACGGAAGATGCGAGTGAGAAGGGTGCAAGGGTGAGAAAGACAGAGCGAATGGGGGTGTGTGATAAAAGCGAGTGGAAATGCGTGCATGAAGACATTTTGGTGAGCGACAGTGGAGGAGGACATTTTGGTGAGCGACAGTGGAGAAGGACATTTTGGTGAGCGACAGCGGAGTAGAACATTTTTGGTGCGAGAGTCGTGTGTTGTATTTTACGTGTTGTCCGTATTGTTTCCTTTATCTTATTAAATATATTATTGTTTTCCTAATTCTCTTTTTACTAAAGATCCACATTTTCAAATATCATCTAATAGTAAACCACCACCATATACTATAATACCTTTTTAAACGGCGTGGTAGTTAGAAATTGTTACGAAGGTAGGTTTAAATAGAAACGAGATTTCCCGTTTCCCGTATGCAATGTGTTAACACATTGTTGACCGATCACGAGTTAACACGTGCTTTCATGTCTAAACGTTGTTGACCAGTCACGAGTCAACTCGTGTTTGCACTTGCATCAGCTATTTCAATTGTTGAAACGCAGGGCAATATAGAATGTTGCAAAAGCAAAATATTCGAAGTCATCTGAAACGTATGTCCGAAGTTTCATTTCAATTCATTACGTATAAACGAAGTATATTGAACTTTATTTAGATTGTTCCACTTTTATATTCAATTACGGAATGATAACCGGTGACATGGGATACCTATTGTTTAACATTGCTGGGCAACAATGTGTTAACACATTGCGCACCGGCCCCGCGATAATGCGGGATTTTTAGTCTATCGTTTAACACTTTGACTGCCACGACGGTCACCGATGATCGGAGCTTTCAAATTACAAGAAAATAATTATGATTTGGAAGATAATTGATTTCGAATACAAATTCTACGTAATGTACATAATTAGATAATACGGTAATATAAGAATGTTCACATCAAAGAATTAATAATTCTTGCTTTGTATTTTTGCTATAGAAAGGATACGTAATATATAAAACGCTGATTTCGTGGCAGTCAACGTGTTAATTGCTAATCCTACGTTCATGTAACATTTCAGATATATATATAACACAAATCCAAAGTAAAATTGACAAAATCGAATTCCTTATTCTCCTCCGTAAGTTAGAAATTTTGGTTCTATCGATGATTAAAAATGTATTAATTATTTTTCTCAACAAATATTCATTATTTTCTGACGAAACATCAATGATATTTTTTGCAACTAATATGAAAAAATATCTTGCATAAGTTAAGGAACAGGAGTACTTTATTTGGATGTTCCATGTGTTGAAATATTATAGAAAATTTAATATTGAATTTTAAGTTTTATCATTTCGTTCGGTCAAATCAACTGAAAAGCGCCTCTCGAGTGCAAAGGGTTAAAAATGTATCAGAATAATTACCGACGCGTTTCTAGTAGCTAAAATTTAGCCGGGGTGCAATGTGTTAACAGGTTGTCCAGAAGAAATCGGTGCGTACCGGTCACGAACGAGTATCGGTGGAATATATCCAGCCCCCTGTGTGTATCTAGGGTTAAGTTCGAGTGTCCGATCGACCGGGCGGAAGGAAAAGAAGCGAATATCGATTTCAAAGAGGCAAGAGAGACCAGGTCGGAATCAGCCTGGGGAGAAAGGTCAACTGTTCGCCGGATACGATGGATGATAAATGGGGAAGGGGGCGGTACGTGGCTCGGATTTCCCTCCGGTCGATTCTTTCCCTCTCGTTTTTCGCGCCGCGCCGCGCCGCCTCGAAACACGCTTTCCGTTTCCCACCCCTTTTCGCCTGGCCGAGCTGCTGCACACAGAATCGGCCGTATCTTCCCTCGAGGAAGCTCCGTTTAATCTCTCTTTCATCCACTCGTCTACGTACTACTCGCCGCGGACTGCGCGTAAGCGGGTTCCTCGAGTAAAAACGCTGGAGGAATTGTTTCCAACGACTGGCCCCACGAAATTGTAAGATTAACCCTTTGCACTCGAGAGGTGACTCTCAGTCGCCACCTGATTTGATGAAGTAAAATTATAAAATTTAATATTTAACACGTTTCGTGCCGTGTAGGGCGTATGCGTTCAAGCCATTGGGTATTGTCATTGTAAGATGAAAAATTCATTAAAAATGTATTATGCAATCAATTATGGGCATCTTAATACTATTGTCGCGGTGCTTATTTGACCGTGGGGCGTATATGCCCCACGCGGCGTGGTTGTCATTCTTTTTTACTGCGATTTGTTTTAACGTTAAAAAATGTCGTTCCCAATCGGCAAGAAACTGTACTGTTAAAGTCGCAACATTCTGTAATAGTTGTGTGGATAAACCACGTTTATGTTTGCCATGTTTTAACAAAGTTCACCGTAATAATTCTTCCTGATTATATACAAATTTCTCACATAAATATAATATTAAATATATTTCAACTAAAATGTTTTATTTTAAACTAATATATACATCATAAAAAACTATTATGTGCGAGGATGCGACTCGCTCGGTAGAGTAATGTTCAGCCAGGTATTTGTTAAACTAATTCCTAAAGAAATAAATTTATTGCTTTGTTGTGTTATGCGTCTTAAACTATACACCCTTTTCTTGACAGTTATGAGTTTTGCATATTTTAATCATTGTAAGGCATACTCCAAAAACAAAACAATACAATTGTAAAGCGTGGAGCGTATACGCTGTGTATAATGCATTCATGTGTGAAATACGGGGATAAAAAAGCTTCGTTTCTCAATTTACTTGTGATTTCTCTTTGAGATAATTTCAGAAAATATCATCTTCGTCTAGTTAGAAAGTGTTAAGTATTTCTGACGAAATACTTCCGAGTGTTAACCTCGGGTTAACCCTTTGCGGACGAGGATTTTTTGAAGTATTGAAAACCATTCGCGGAGGAAGTTAAATTGTACAACAAATTTCTGAATGTCGGTGACGGAGAAAAGTAATCACTGATTTCTTGCTATTTGAACGAATCAATTGTGTGTTCAGAACTTCGTATTGTAAACATGGAAGCTTGATGTCGCTAAAATGACATTTGTCCTCGAAGGGTTAACCCTTTGCGCTCGAAAGTTTTTCATTAGAAGTCTTCACACAATTCAGTTTGGATATTGCTGAATCAATTTCTGTAGTAATTTCTCAGAGAATTATTTGCTATGGTTTTAATAATTAAAGAAGCAATCAGGAATGGGTCATTTTGACCTCTCTGGTAGTTCTGGTGTTAAAGACAATTTGTTTCATCTCTTGGACTTCTCTGGCTATTCTTAAGTATAATTATGAAATTTAATGTTCAATATTAATCTTTCTATAGTGCATCAGTGAAATATTGAAAGAAAAATTTCAGAAAATGTTGATTATTTCTAGTGAAATTCTTTTCAAGTGGAAAGAGTTCAAACTTTCGCCTGTTTCAGTTATTCGTAATATTTATCTTTATTCGTTGTAACACGTATTATATCGGAAAATAAATCGACTTTTTGGCTAACCTAATATCTATGTATGATACAAGGATCAAGAGACAGGATACGAGCGCGTGAAAGATCGAATATGATAGGTCTATGCGTTAGACACGTGTATTGCGCAGTGAACACGGTCGCGTTACTCTCTCTCTCTCTCTGTCTCTCTTATTCTCTAATATCTTCTCGGTTTCAATACCTGTCAGTTTCAACGTCGACGTAATTGGAGCGAGCCGGCAACATCTGAAATTCGACATACTTCTGTCTATAAAGCCGGAACTGAGGACCACGTTTGTTGACAGTGGGTTTCTGTTTCCCGACTTCCATCAAAAGCGCAAGTAAGGGTCTTATTTGCGTTCAATGCACGACATTTCCATACGATATTCAACTTTATGGCTAATTTGTAGCAATATTCAATTGTCTGAGTATCTAATTATTTGTAGGAATAGTCAGTTGTCTGGGTATTTAATTATTTGTAGGATTAGTTAATTCTCTGATTATTTCATTATTTGTAGGAATATTCAATTTTCTAATTATCTAATTATTTGTAGGATTAGTTAATTCTCTGATTATCTAATTATTTGTAAGAATATTCAATTCTCTGATTATCTAATTATTTGTAGAATTAGTTAATTCTCTGATTATCTAATTATTTGTAGCAATATTCAATTATCTGATTATTTAATTACTTTTAACAACAGTCAATCATCTCACAACTAACATCGTTCTTCTAAAACTAGATTCCAGCGCAAAAAGTTAATTATTTTTTCTAAATCATTAATACACTGACCATCGTTGTGACTTTCCTCCATTTCTCGATTGCTTTTCTAACGCCAATTTCAAAATGCTATTAATATCACTAAACGAATCTACATTAACTTCCAGTAAATTTTAACAAACAACCCATACTAACCACTACTCAATATTAAAAAGACATCTTGCAAAAACAAGACACGAGAGAATAAGAATTCTACTATGACTTATTGCACATATGCAACGTTTGCAATGAACAATACCATTTTTGGTCAACTTAGATCTATCGCTTCACATCTTCGCGAAACTAATAATACAAAAAACATGTCGAACGAATCCAAACATATATGTTTACAAGCGAATATTTCCGTGAATATAAAATTCTATAGTCAAATTTGTTTTTGTGCGGTCCTTTTCTATGCGATCTTTTTTGTGCGATTTTTTTTTATCCGGTATACGAATTCCAACGGTGTTGTTGTTTTTCAAGTGACGAAAGCAATTTTGAACCAGTTCATGACAAGAAGATGTGAGTTTTGGACTACGAGTAGCAGTGAATTATATACATTGTAAAAATTCTCCATGCATGAGAAATTAAATTTTTTTTAAATGATTCCACGTGTAATTTAATTATTTATTTTGTTTGAAAGCACTCTCTCACTATTTCGTAAATTTCTGAACATTTCTTTTTGTGCGGTTTTCGCGGTCCCTATCTACACAAAAACAGGTCTGACTGTACTGCAGAAGGTAAACAGGAAAAGAGTATTTCCAACAAACCGATGCCAAAGTAAATTCCAACGAGATAGTTCCCCGAGATTTCGAATACTAATTTTTACGGATACTTGATTGTCTGGCCGTATTGCCGGGAACATAAAATTTTATTGTAACGCGCGAGAGGGAAATGGGAAAACAGCATTTCATAGCGAAGCTGTGGCCCACGCAACAAACTCGAACGAGAAAGTTCTTCGCGATTTTGAATACAAGGTTCTCCAGCATCATTTCCGCTCCGCTGGACCTTACTTCGACGGATTACTACCTTTTTCCATTCTGTCCGGAACGCTTCTAGCGATATTTCCTTTCGCAATGTTGCGGCCATGGAAACCGATCTCGAAATTCGCTCGGAAAACCATTGGCGCTTCAAGTGCAGATTTGGAAAATGACTCGGCCGCGCGGGATAAAATCATTTCGAAAAATATTGACAGTAGAGAATCTGTTCGAATTTAATCTGAACATATTGAGGAAAAAGCAATAAAATGAAAGTTTAGTTTTCGAGGTGAGTGAGAGAGGTGACTCTCACTGTTAAAATATTTCTAGTGAAAAACTTCCGAATGCAAAGGGTTAAATCCCTAATTCCTAAGATCTAAATGATCATTCAGGATAACAATTTTCTAACAATAGAACAAACTGTGCAGTAATTGTCAGTAAATTTAGCGTTAAACTGGATGAATCTCTAATTTGCATTTCATGAACGTTCTAAAAAGGACGTCAACCGGTGGATGGTTCGATAAACTGACACGCGATCGATCGAAAGGATATAGTGAGCACAGATTCCAAGCATCCCTGATTCAACCCCCTTTTTTCGTTACTGTTGCAGCAGCTCGTATCTCTATTACGTTGTTTTCGCGCAGCGGGGGTGAAAGAAGAAACTCTTTTCTTTCGCCGGTTAAATTAAGCAGATCTCTTTTCAGAGATTTACGCCCTCGCCAGACGCGGCTGCCGCCTGAATTGAGATTTTCAGAGGCGAGGCTCACCCTCCGCGACCTTATAGCCCCGCCGGAACGGGGGCGAGGGACGATCGCCGGGGAAAATTAGCGATACACCGGGGATTGAGGGTTTTTTTTCTCCTCTTCTTTAAACAAAGTTTCTGCCGTCGCGGAGCGTGACGAGAATTTTAACGCTGGCGTGTGTGTCTGCTTATTCTGTTTAGAATATCGTGAACTTGGGTGGGTGTTATTATTAACAACATGGAAAAATAGTGTTGTTGTTGATAATATTGTTGGATTTTGATATTATTACTTGTAGTGATATTATAATATTATTTTGAATAATATTATTAAGTAATAATATTATTATTTCTAATGATACTATTATAATATTATTTTGAATAATACTATTAAGGACTAGTATTATTATTTCTAATGATATTATTATAATATTATTTTGAATAATATTATTAAGGACTAATATTATTATTTCTAATGATATTATTACAATATTATTTTGAATAATACTACTAAGGATTAATATTATTATTTCTAATGATATTACTATAACATTATTTTATTAATTAGATATTAGTAAAATAACGATTAATAAAGTCGATGAGCAAAAAGATAAGATAAGTTCTCGGCATTTTGCCTAACGTCTCTATTTACTTTGTTCTCGTGTTAACACTAGAACTACTAAATTTCACTCTTGTTTTTGTTCCATATAACTCCGCATTTATTTGTGCCTATTCTACATAATATTCACAAATATTTGTATAATGAAGATATTATTTGCCTTTCGTTACACAAACGATCACTAATTTACATGAAGTATAACATATGTTTGCCTTTCAGTCTCCTAGTTATTGCAAATTAATCAAATTCGGTGAGATTCGACCATTGGACAACTGAAATTGCATTGATAATCGTATCAACCGAGAAATAACAGAAACCATTTAATTCCTCCATCTCCGTTCTTTATTAAACCTTTAATTACGTGGCCACCATTCAAACGAGGGTACCATTTTTTTCAAATACACCAAGAGAATCGAACGTCGAACGTCCCGAGCTATTAAAGACAATCGTTAATAACTCTCAGTCCGATTATCGGGACGTCAGTCGATCCGAGATATTTTGTGACGAATATGCGTCGTTGTATAATGCATTTACCATTGTTATTGATTACTGTAATTGTCACTCGATTCGTGGGTACCTACAGCGGCGTTCAAAAGTTATTCCGGCTAGATCGTTTTTGGAGCTTTTCTTTCACAATAAAGACTTCAAAAACTTCTTACATATTTCTTTCACATATTTATACATATTTCTTTATAAATAAACAATAAATAAGGTGGGAATGGATGTATTTGAGTGTGAGAACATATATATTAATGAGTGATGAATGTGTGTGCAATAGATGAATGACGCGACTGTGTGTAAGCGCGTTTTGAATGAACGTTCAAAGCACTGGAATATTCTAGACTAAATTGATTTTCTCTATATTGATTTTTATGTTAATAATGTTCGTTTTTATGAATCTAAAATATTCCAAATATACGCGAAGTTAATGCATGGCAATGAAAGAATGTTCTAGAAAGTTTGCGAGTGAGACAAGAGCATCTGAGTCTATAAATAGTGTGTGAGTTGTTTGATTTGTTGATTGCTTTATTGTGAGTTGTCATGAAATAATTATACTGTTTCAAATAAAATTCTCTTTCTCCTACAATAATAATAATAAACCTTGGAACGCGCCAATTTAGTTATTTAACACTAAAACTACCAGATGCGTCAAAATGATTCCTGATTCCTTCTCGCAATTATTAAAAACATAACAGACGTTTCTCTAAGAAATTATTCAAGAAATCAGTTTACCATTACGCAAACTGAATTGCAAATGCATTCAAGTTTCTTCTATTAGATGCACTCTTGGAGTTTCTACAGACGAATTCCAAAATGTCAATTTAACTGCTCGGTTTTAGAGTTAAACACAACTATGAAATAGTACGGCTTTTTTCTAATATTCATCCATGTAAATATATTCTTATTTATTATTTAACACGTTGACTGCCAGAATTTCAAGTGTTTCGTTACTTAGTAAGATTTATTCCTTTATAATACAGGAGAATCGTATTAAAAACAATTAATCATATTTCAGCATTACAGTGCTCATATTACATTATCTAGCTTCTTTTGATACTGAATATTTCGATTCAATAGTAATTTTCTTGTAATTTTCAAGCAATTTCCAGCGAACGTGTTAACAGAAATTCCTTTTAACCCCCTATGGGCCGAATTTTGTTCCGTGATTATAATAAAATTTATGCAGTATGAAATTAATAAATATCAACATATAAACACAAATTAACAATGTATTCAGCAGTTTTAATAATTTCATTGAAACGAATATATTTTGTAACTTTGAAGTTAAAATAACGTTGAACGTAAATGCCTGTGTGTACAAAAGTTTAAGTTAACTAATTATTTAATGTCGTTCGTAATTTTGCAATAAAAAATTAAATAAATCAATTGATGTGTGACTTCGAAGTCACACGAGCCTATAGAGGGTTAACTCGGTCTATCAAAGAAACATTCCAAAAACGATCTGGAAACTTTCAAACGCCACTGAATATACACCTGCGTTTCGATATAATCATTACTGAATTACTATCCAAGTTTACACTTAACACTAGAACTACCGAGCATTTGATACGATCGAAATGTAATCGCTATGAATATTCTAGCAACAGATTTTCGGTTTCTTCAGACATTCGTTATAGTATTCAAGTGAAACTATTTTCAAAATCATTTCGAATATTCAATGCTTCGAAGATATCAATAATTGCGAAACAGGAAAACTGAGACCAGTCATGTTAACTGGCACGGTAGTTCTAGTGTTAAGTTATTTACGGCGTAATTCCAATTGAACTTTTCGCGTCGAGGAATTAGGGGATGGATGTCCCGGCGCGCCGGGCGTGCGTCGCAGAGAAATTGCAACAGATTACAGAGCGTTGATTGGGTTAACGCCGGTGTGCAGCTGAAATTGATCACGACGCGGATTGATGAGAGACTTACAGTTTTGTAAAACATGCAGGCTTTCCTGTCCTCGTCCTCGCCGCCGCCTGGACAGTCTATGAAGCCATCGCACAAGGCGTGATCGTCGATGCAATGGTATCTGCCCATCCTGTCCGCGGTGGGACAAGCGAACCTTTCCATCCCGTCGTCCGAGCTCGGGCAGTCTGCAAGAACACGAGGAGAAAGAACATCAATCGAGGAAATTACAGAGGCTGATCAAAAAGCTGGGACCATTCGTGTCATTCGTGAGAGAGAGCAATCCGAGCTTTGTCCGGTTGCTCCCTTGTATTCAGTTTTTCGAACTCAGACTGGATTTCTTTGCTCGACTCTTGAGAAATTATTATTAGATTGTCTTCTCGAGTTTCAATACTGTACGAATAATCACAGAACTGACAATCTTTTCACACGACTCGACAAACGACAAACTATGACAAATTCAATCACGCTCTCCATTTATACTCGCATCTTTCACACACCTTCCACATTCTTCCGTCACCGTGCACCGATCCCATGTACATTTGGAATATTCCAGTTTCGTTAGGCTGAACGTAGAAAAATCAATATTAGTAAAAATCAATATATTCTGGAATATTCCATGAACATTCACACATATGCATACGTCATTCATCTATTGCATACACGCACATTCTACATTACTCACACTTTCATCTATTGTACACACATTCTTTGTTACCCACAGTAGTATGACCTTTAACCCCTTGACTTACAATGTCGTATCACTCGTGACGAAAATTTTAAATTGATCTTGAGTAACCTAAGTATTATTCATTTTTTAAAAATATAGAGTTTTACTTTTCTATTATCGATCGTTGAGCTTTGGAGTAAACGTGGAGAGAATGAACATCGAAATTTGTTCTTTTCCTAATAAATTATTAACGATGAAATATTTGTAACGATTATAGTTCAGAAATAAATCATAAATAAATCATATGTATTATAGCTAGTGGTCGACATGCAGCTACTTTGGAAACGCTATTTGTTTGGTAGACAGCTTCTCAAAGTGAAATGATTCCCTCTGCTCATTGCAGAGATATATGTTATACAATATATAATATATTAGGTTGTAATATATGAAATCTCCGATTTTTAATTCGATTTTTATACAAATCCGGCGTTCTAGTGTTAATAAATCCTTCAATGCTGTCTTCAACGTTTTCTTGATTCCTGCAGGTTGTCTCTGAGGAAGCGACTGGAATGTTTAACCCTTAGCAATCCAGGTTGTTTTGTAATCTATCAGCAACTGCAACTAATTCTTATAGTATTCCTAGCGAAAATGAGAAATGCTATAACATTTCTTCGATTTTTTATTTTCCCTCTTAGTACAAAATTTGGATGTGTGGAGAATCTAATAATTTTAGGGTAGTTTCTTTGATTCATTAAAATATTTGATATTATAACTAGTGCAATATTGGAGCCTACAGAGTTTAAAGGGTTAAAACAGTGGAAATCCGACGGTGACAGATCTGGAGAATACAGGGGATGAGGTTAAATTAGCGAACAAAACAAGGGAAGGCCAAATCTGGCAAAGGAAGGTCAGATCTCGAAGTTAGATATAAAATGTCCAAAAATTTTCGTGTTTCTCGTTAAAACAAAAGTATTGATAAACCAAAATCAAACATTTTATATTTTACAACCTAATATATTATATAATATACTCCAGATACGATATGTATTAAAGACACACTAAAGCAAGGGATGAAATAATGGCAAATAAAAACATAAAAGAATGCTGGTACTGAATATTCTCGTTTCGGAAGACTTATATACACATTTTTCGTTGATTTACATATATTGCGCCGTTCAACAGACAGTTCTTTTCTATTTTCATTGAATTAAGTGGTAAGAGAAGTAAACGAGTACCGCCGTTAGCATATTTTCCCAAGCAATCGTGGGACTTTCGTCGATTTACATCGGTTCTCACGATTTTCCGTTTGCAGCGGTTGCGTTTCGTGACCGGCAACCCCTGCGGTATTATTGTAACATCATTTCCGTCACGGTCCGTATAATGTTTCTATTACATTGTTCAGCAGCATCGATCGCTACTATTTTTATGCAAAATCGACGCAACCCCCGAAGGATCACCGTGTCTTTGCGCGAAATTCACTGCAAGCTTGCTTTCCAAACGCCCCGACGTATGCAAACCGAAGCCATCGGGAAAATATCAAGGTTCGTATCAATGTTTTCGTTTCATCGATTTACAGCGTACATTTTGCAACGCATCTTGCTGCTGCGTCGAATCGTGAACTCCGTGATTATCGTTACACTTAATTGAATTCGTAGAATCGTTGTATTTAGAATAATTCTGTTGAAGAACAGAGTGATGATTAACCCCATGCACCCTCTGTTCCATGCAGTAAAATTATAAATTGTATTATTAATCAAAGTATCAATTCAATTATTAATTATCATTACAGTATTATGAATTATAATTATAATTTGACATTCGATATTACATTCTGTGTAACGTACGAAGACACGAAATACAGAAATCATTTTATACCTTAATTCTCCATCGTTGAACTGTATTCTTTTCCGAAATATCTTTCAATGTTATATCAAAACTACATAACAAGAGAATGAATTATAAAAATAGAATAAATTGAACAGTATAAGTAATAGATATGATATTTATTTCAACGGAAGATCAATGATCTATGGTTAAAACCTTTGCTCTATGATTTCTTTTTCCATTGTGATCAATACAACCACTTTAATAATTTATCGAAAGAACAAAGAAATCCTCGGCATATTCTACGTCCATGTTTATCCCATTGATTATAATAATTGCTAACAGAAGGATAATATTTAATTTGAATTCAAGAAAACTCAGCGATAACGTTTATCAAACTTTCTTCGGAATCTGCACATTGTACGGGTTAATTTGTTAGTTTACCAAGAAAATAACAAATGTTTCCTAGTGAGTAGTGTCCTGGATGCATAGGATTAATGAAATAAAGGAACAATTAAAATATTAGAATCGGAGGAATTTCTTTTTCTTCGTTCTTCCCGTTATTATTTTCTGATTCGACCATCAACTTATTCGTGCCAGATCGATTAGGGTGCGAAACCGCTTCGAGGTAACATCATTCCTGGAACTTCGAACCTCATCAATGAAAAAAAGGGAATAAGGAATCGCATTACGTAAATAAATACCTCCGCCGTTCGTCGGTTTCAAAAATTCCATCAGGATGCGACCTTCGCCGCCGGTGACCGGGGATACTCGAAAAAAAAAACAGAGAAAGAAGAAAAACGACGGGAGAAACGAAATCTTATTACTGCCCGCGACTTCTCAGTGGCAATCTCACTGTACTGTCGCTTTTTACTGTGCCCCGATGCGAACTTTCCGATACCTTCGCGTTCCGCTACCATTCGATTCGGAAAGTTTGATAAACCTTCGTTCTTTTGAAAGGAAATACTTGGAAAGAAATTATATAAAGAGAATTCGATAATTAAAGTCCTAGAATTACAATGGTACAGATGACAATGGTATAATTAAAATTATATAGCTGAAAACGATATAATTATAATTTCATTTAATTGAATAATTTTGATTGAATAATTTTATTATTTGATAGTACTGTTGTGATCGTAGTGTTATACATGTACTTCGTCTAAATTTATTTCATTGAAATTCGTCGAAATTTTATATTGATTACGAGGGTCAATTTTAAATAATTCACTTTGTACGTTAATATTTTTATCGTTATATGTTTAATTGGAATTTCTAATTTGATATCAAGTTTCCTTGGAATGTAAGGTTGCAACAGCGTGAACTGATAAATTTCGTTCAGGGGGAGATCGTAGAAGAATTTTGGGGTGACTTGAAGGAATTCGAAGAAGATCAAGGCCGCAGATGATGATTGAGCAACGATTAGAAAATAGTGGCGATAAAAATACTTGTAAATAGTGATTGTTTGTTCTAATAATGTCGGAGTATGTATTATGGATTAAAGTTTATTTTAAAACGGCCTCGAAAATAATGTATTTAAAAAAGAAAAGCGGATGTTATTTATGACCGTGCCTGGCTACGGGTAAATAAATTATTTTCCGGCGGCAATTAAAAGTATAGCCAACATTTCGCCAACGTCTACGTGTAGGCCGATGTTATTAGCGAATTCTTCCCCCGATGCTGTAATTTTTACACGAAAGTAGAGAAAGTTATCACTACGGATCGTATTATTCAGCTTAGCTTCTCATCGCGTGCGTGTAATTGGCTGTTAGCCGCGTAGAATCTATTAATAACTGTATAATTAAAAAATGTTGGCCCGAGAAAGGTCTGTTGGAGTGATACCATCACGTTATTTGGCTAGTTAATCCTTACTTCAACTTGTTTTCGTACGACGGGACCTCAGAACGTGACAAACAACGGGGATAACAGAAATTAGTTAGTGATTTAATTGCGAATGATGAACCTTGAATATTAAATTTCAATATAAAACGTTGTAATCGAACAATTGTGATGTGAAATCATATGAGATGTATTCCGATCAAATAATTGCAGTATAAAACATTGTAATCGAATATTGAAAGCATTATTAAAGTCTGCCATTTAATTGACCTATAATTCCCATTTGCATTATTCGTAAAAAGTAAGATTAACCAACGAAGAGTTTCATTTATAACAAGATACACTATTTTCATTTTATACAAACTTTTAATAGAAATCAATCTCCACTCAACCTTCGTTTTTAAATCATTAGATTGGTCTAAAAATCTAATTATTATTATATGTTATTAATAACATTCGAAACCCTGTTATTACGCAATATTCAATTATATAATAATTCATAATTACATCACACACGATTAAATGTTGCACACAAGTAACCTAGAAGACAATAGGAAGCTTCTAAATACAACACAAAGCATATTTTAATTCAAATGAAATTATTTAAACATCATTCAGAAATGCACATGTTGATTTTACATGAAGATCTGTTGTCGAGTCATCGAATCATCAGAAAATCTTCAAATTGCTGTTTTCTAATGGGGAAAGAGATACTTTCGTGCACGAAGGGTCAAGATTTTCTAGGTTTCAGTGATCTTTAGGAACAATGGCGGACAGTAATGCGTTAATAGAGCGAGTGTATTAATTCCTGTCCGTACATCGGCTGGTAATGAAGCTTTTGTTGCCTTCGGAATAGCGGCTGGACAAAAGGCCGGAAGGGGAAGACATCTTCCTCTCTCTCAACGATGTTTCCAACGTCTGTCGTGTGTAAATTCCGAGCAGCTTTTCTCTGACACCGTTTAACAATACGTGACTATTTCCGACAGTAGACCTGCCGTTGCAACGGATTGCCACACCCTCGTATGGGCGTCCGCTTGAAACGAATCGACAGAAATATCGTTGTTCGACAAGGTCATCTCTCGTTCATCATTTAAACCGCTCGCTGGCCAAATCGGTTTACTCCGGGAGACAAAAAATTAGAGGGTAGTAGTGCAATAGTGGACACTAATTTTTAATGTTTTTCCGTGGTGGTGGTAGTGGTATACATTGGTAGTAGTAGCGTAGATTGGATTTTTGGAGTTTAGGTAGTAGTATATATTTATTCTTTTTAGTTTAAGTAGTAATGGTATGAATAGATTTTTTAAATTTGAGTAGTGGTCGCCTTTTATACATTTTTTGAAAAATAAACGCCTTTTATATATTGATATTTCAAATTACAGCAGTAGTAGTGTACATTGATATTTAAAATTGCAGCAGTAGTAGTGTACATTGATATTTAAAATTGCAGCAGTAGTAGTGTACATTGATTTTTGAAATTTAAGCAATAGTATAGATTGATTTTTGAAATTTAGGTAGTAGTATATATTGATTTTTTAAATTTAAGTAGTATTATTACACATTGATATTTCAAATTACAGCAGTAGTAGTGTACATTGATTTTTAAGATTTAAGTAATTATATAGATTAATTTTTAACATTCAAGTAGTAGTAGTATGCACTACAATGCTGCAGTATTATACAATGATTCTTAAAATCATTACACATTATATTATTGCATAAAATGTACAGGTGTCACACATATATTTATTACTTTTCATTCGACCAAACTTTTTGGTCTGCCGGATCAGATATTTCCTATCGAGAAAAATCATTCGTTTCAATCGACAGGACTGTACGTTTACGTTTCGATGACATGTTGCGTATAAACTGCAGAAAGCAACTGACACAACTGTCAGCGGTGTTCAAACTTTTGGACGTCAAACATATTCCACAATATTTTCGTGGGTAACCGATGACGGAATAATGGAACGTTCGGAAAATCGATGTTCGGATAATTGAATTTCTACTGTGCTACGTTTATAATTAATTGATGTATAAATTCGTTCAAATTTATTACATGACGTACCAGTACTTTAACTGAAATGGAATGTACGTTGAAAAGCAAAGCACGTAATTTAATTTCCTATTTCCAATTTCCAGAAACTTGTAAATCGCCCCACTTACATAATTTTCTCTTTTTCTATTCGTTTCTACTCAAGTATTGAAAAATTCAATTAACAATCTAGATTCCTCAGACAAGTGTTCTGAATACTTTATAAAATTCTCGTCTGCAAAGGGTTAATGTATAAACCTCGCTTCTAAACTACATTGAAGGTGCGGAGAAGTTTTAAAAGAGTTCATTCAATAATCATTTTTTAATGATAATAAGGTACAAAACACCGTTGCCTAACCTTTCAAAATAAGTGAGCCCTGTGCACGTTTTTAAAAAATGTAAGCAGTTTCTAAAGCAGCGAGAGTATAATAGGGGTGAAAAGGAAGTGGAGGCTGAATACGCTGCTCACATGCGACGTATTGTTGGTTTAAATTTCATTTTCGGGAAAAAAGGTGAGGCGACCGGAAATTGTCCGCACCCGCTGTAGATTCGCACATTCTACAAAACGAAAACAATGCGAGGGAAAATACTAAAATATTTAACCTAAGAACCGATGATTGCTCGCGAAGGAACAGCTGATCTTCAGGTTAAAAAGAAATGGAGAAAACAGTTCATATTACGAACTACATTTATAGTAAGCGAGATTAATGTTTATTATCATATTTTTCCAATATTATTCTAAATAAATTACTGTATTAAACTATGTACTCTTGTAAAAGTTCTCCGATATTTGTATTATTTAGAAATTTCAACCCCTTAGAATCTTTCGGGATAAAAAATTATTTAACAGTACGGACAATCATTTTTCCTAATTCCCGAATCGTTCTCAAGTCCGAAAATTATTTAGAATTTCATATTATTATGGCATACCGATGTAACTATTACAACTGTTTAGAATTATTTAATTTTACATTTAACGCACGTATAGTATATAGTAGGAGTTATGTTATATTTCTCGATCATTCTGATATTTGTATTATTTAGAATTGCATATTATTATTATTATCATTATTATTATTACACATTTATGTACTCATTAAAATCCTTTAGAATTATTGTACTTCACATTTATCACGTGTAATATATATTACTCGATCATTCTGATATACGTATTATTTAGAATTGCATATTATTATTATTATTATTATTATTATTATTATTACTATTATTATTACTACTAATATTATTACTATTATTATTACTACTACTACTACTACTACTATTATTATTATTATTACTATTATTATTATTATTATTATTAGATATCTATGTTATTTTATATTTCTCGATCATTCGAATGTTTGTATTATTTCGAAACTTCAATCCCTTGCCAAGGATTGTTTCGCGCGAGCCACCCAGTGTATGACGGAACGCGTCCTCGATCATCGAATCGAGCATTTTCTATTTCTGTTCGAGCCGATTTCCGACGGGCGGACGCGGGAACAGAAATTGGTATTGCGTGATGATACGAACGGCCGCGGTCGTGTGTGAGCGGCAACAGGTGCGAGTATCGCCTATCGATAACAGTAACACGGTAATTGTCATTATTTCAATATCTCCAGGTGATTACTGTGCTAATCTAACCGCAGAACCGATCGAGCCACGCGAATCAATGTGCCTCTTGTCCAATAATTTTTTATGTTATGCTATAAATTAATATAACGCTGGTATACTATAACAGTTCCATAATTCCTACACGTATATTACGAACTACACAACTATAACGCGCAATAGTTACCAAAGTAATTATTTTTCTTATTAATATTGATATATAATTACAATATAGTTACATAATTGCAGCTACAATATATTGTTATTAAAAATTCGTTGCTGCAGCAGTTGAATATGATAAAATTTTTTGCTTATTATTACACTATATGAATAATAAAATGAGCGATAACATTAATAATTCTATTGTTTACGTGGTGGAAGAATTAAATAGTAATGTATTTAATAGTTTGTTGTATGACGATTAGTATTGCAACTGTTCTAACGAGAAATTGTAATAATCATATATTACAGCTAATTACACAACCATATAATTTAATAACACACACGACAGCGTATCTGACTAAATGAAAATAAAAATGTTAATAAAACTCGTTGGAATCTTTATTTTAATATACTTATACTTAATGAACAATTGATGTTTCTAGTTCAGAAACATCTAAAGATTTGCATAACTATCAATAATAACTAGACAGCGGACCTTCATGCTAATTTGAATTTTGAAGAATATAATTAGAAAAATAGAACTAGCATGGAAAATGATTATTCTTGATAAATATTACGAAAGCCCTACATTTTAGATATTTATATATATTCTTTTTTTGTTTACATATTATGCAATTTCGCATTCCCAGATTTCCCATGAATGCATAAAAATTCGCAGTCTATCCCCTTGGCTACTGTTGACGCCTATAGGCGCCCGGAAAATATTATTGACAATAATTGCAGCAAAACTCGCTTAAACCTGACGTAAGTGAATTTTAATTCAACAATTGCATCTTCCGTTAGTCGTATATTAGATAAATGTGATTATTTCCGATTGGTTTAATTCAGTTCAATATCATAGTTTCAATGTTAATCAGTGTTTGTCATCAGTGTTAATCAGTGTTTTCATAGTTTTAATACATTTCCTTAGAAATATGCGTTGACAAAAAATTCCGTAGCCAAAGGGTTAATAATAGCGACAGAAAAATCCCTTGAATCCACCGTCTTGTCCCATTTTTCACCGATCCCATTCCATTTTTAATCTCCGTCAAGCCACAATTCACAACGGTTGCCCGTCGCGTCCTCCATTTCCTATTTCCCACCTCCGAGCCAATCAAAAACCCTAATTAAATACATTTGTCCGGGAAACAGTTGTCGAACGTTGCGCGCAAATTACTATCAATCGCGTCGCGTAGGATCCTCGAAATACGCTATATTTAATCGCGCACCTTTGTGCACGAAGCGTGCGGACTCGTCCTCGATATCAATTTTAATTACAACCGTGAAAAAAAGATTGGGAGTCAAGCTCCGGGAAATTCTGAAAACCATGGATTCCGCAATTATTTCACCCTTCGCACTCGACCGTATAATACTGTCTATACGGCCATTATAAAAGTTCAATTTATTTATTTACTTTTTGTTTCAATAATGTTTAACCATAGATTAACCTTTCGTTAAGATAAAAATCATATGTATTGTTTATGTAGAGTAATTAATCACTTAAATAATATAATAATGATACTTAAAGAATATAACATAATATAATAATAAAGTTGAACAATGCAATAATACTCTTATGTACTAAGGTTTATGTAGGTTAGTTAATGTAGATTGTTTTTGTAGAGTAATTAATCTATTAAACAATATAATAATGATAATTAAAGAATATAACATAATATAATAATAAAGTTGACAATGCAATAATACTCTTATGCACTAAAGTTTATGTAGGTTAGTTAATGTAGATTGTTTATGTAAATTAGTTGATAAATTCAAGAATATAGTAATAATATTTAAGAAATATAACATAATATAATAATAAAGTTGAACAATGCAATAATACTCTTATGTACTAAAGTTTATGTAGGTTAGTTAATGTAGATTGTTTATGTAGATTAATTAATAAATTGAACAATATAGTAATAATATTTAAGAAATACAACATAATATAATAATAAAGTTGAACAATGCAATAATACTGTTATGTACTAAAGTTTACGTGTTGCTGTCCATATTCCTCAAGAATAACTAATTTTTATAGTAATCCCATTTATCTAATTACAACCTTAAAAGAATGAATTTGCATGAAGATCCATAACTTAATGAGCAATGGCTCAACACTAAAACTACCGGGCAGTTAAATTAACTTCAGAAACTCTAAGAGTGCATCCATCGAGACTTTAATTGATTTACAATTCAGTTTACGCATTTCTAAATTAATTTCTTTAATTACTCCGTTGAGACATTCATTATTTTTTAATAATTCCAAAAGAAGACACTACAAATGAGTCATTTTGCCCGATCTTTTACTAGTTTTAGTGTTAAACTTGTACTCCAAGTATCATTATATATAATCATCATTCTCAACGATATACCATTGCATTTACAACGAAATGTTCATCATTTCGTAAATGAAAACATTCGAGTTGGTATCAAGTAATTTAACCCCTTGGCGTACTATTTACTTTCGTTACTAAGCTCGTGTAATATTTTACTATCGACAATTTGTAAGAAATACAACAAAATTTTTCATTCTACTTCAGGTGGAAATTTCATTTGAAGATAATACATTGATAATAGCAAAACAGTTGTTTGCTTTGATCCGTGGGTAACGAGCAACATTGATGCTTGTTAAATTAGTTTAGAAATCTTCATTACGAGTCTCACTCGTCATTGTACGGCAAGGGGTTAAAGAAACCTCTTGTGGAAAGAGTTTCAACAGACATTCCTCGTACCAATCCAGACCAAAGATGTTCTATCCAATTCCCAAACGTTCAAACCCATTTCATAGGAAAACATAACTCCCAAACGTTCAAACCCATTTCATACACATTTCCCATGGGAAAACCTCTATAAGTCGAATCTATTATTTTAATCCGATTGGATTCAGGAGAAGAAAGAGAAATCATTCGTTCGTTTATCGGCGAATGACGAACTTTCATTCTATCAATGATTGTCAATGAAATGACGAATTCTCGTCATTCGAACGGGCACGTGTTAATCAGCGGCAGTTCGTTTATCGATGATCGATTATTCAACGGGAGAGAACTCGGCGAGGATCCCAGTCGCCCCGGAAGGTCACGCGGGGAAAAATTAATCCCGTGACCCCGGCCGTTTATCATTGCTCGTTCGCGGAAAAAAAAGGAATGGAAACTAGGAAAGCGAGGTTGGAACCGCGAGAGCCTGCGATTAAATTGTCACTGCGCGGTAATCCGTCCCGAGAATCAGCGGGGTGTGCCATCACGATCACATGACCGATAAAAGTCATTAAACAAGACCGGACTAACCGGCGCGAGACGAAAAATCGATACACTGCGAAAGAATTCCGTTCCCGTTACACCCGACCCTCGGTTTACGCGGATTTCTTTCACACGGTGGATTAGAATATTGTTTACGTGGACTATTTTTGTTTATGACCAGGCTATTTGGATGATTCGCAGGCCGATGATGGCGGCGTTACTCTGTAACGGCCTGTTTTTTAATTGATATGTTTATTTCTTGAATTTCTGCTTATTGTTACACTATTTTGTACGTTTGTTTTTATATGAGCATTTTTATTGAACTGAGAACTATATTATTTTATAAAAAATTGGAATATATTCAATTGAATTTGTATGGGTCTGTATTAACCCTTTGACGAAGGTTTTTAGAAATGTATAAAACCTTCATCAGATGAAGTTAAATTATACATCAGTTGCTTAAACAATAGGAAAAAGAGAAAGTACACGTTTTATGCAACGAATTGGAACATTGTTTACCGGCGAATTAGAACATTGTTTACCCGGTAGCTTTTACTTTTATTTTTCGCTAGAAATGTTCATTTTTCAATGAGACATAAAGGACATGCTGTCAAAGTAACTAATGAGAAATTAAGAGTAACGAAATTAAGAGACGAATAGTATTCTATATAAGACTATGATTTTGCTATACCAAATCAATCGTAGACTGATATTTTGAATTTGCACCTGTCGAGCGCAAAGGGTTAATTATCTTGTTGATTAATTTTGTCTTGCATGACAAGGTAGCGAATCAAATTAAGTTAAACTCTTGTACGCTCAGTTGTGGAAGTCCAACCTTTATAATTTCAGAATTAAATGGAAAATAAATAAATAACACTTCCTGAAGATACGAAATTAATGGGAATGCAGTGGATTTTTGTGAACTTTCTGGTTGCCTGTTATTTCTAATTTGCTGGCATCTCGCAGGAAATAATCTTTCGTTTAATTACCGTTTCGCTGGAATTTCGTGAGTAGACATTTTTGTCGTACACAATATTGTGTAATCCCTTGGTCATCTGAGGTTTATTAATACATTGAATCCATGAGGGTCACCGGCGACCCCAGCCAAATTGAGTTACTATAGTTCATTCAATAAAACGACGATTATTTGAAAACATTTCTATATTATACATAATGTTACTTGATCCGGTGACATTCAGCTGAATGATGCAATAATAATAACAATGCAATTCAATCAAATGATCTAATATTATATTTTTCCCATTTTTTGTACTTTGCTCTATGAAATCGTGGTGTTCAATTAGATCGAATTACTATAGTTCACTCAATTAAACGATGATTACTTGAAAACATTTCTATATTACAAATAATGCTAATACAGTGACATTCAATCAGATCACCCTGCAATAGTAATGCAATTCAATAAAATGATTGAACCCTTTGCACTCGAGAGGTGACTCATTCATCAGATTTCACACTGTAAAACTATAAAATTTGATATTTAATATTACACCTTGTATAACGCATCAATTTGAGAAATATTGAAATAAAATAGCTTTGTTCCTCAATGTATGATTTCTCTTCCAGTTTGTTTCGCAAAGTATCATTTGTATCTCATCAGGAAACATTTAACTATTTATACTGAAAAACCTCCGAGTGCAAAGGGTTAACCCTTTGGTTAAAGTTTTTCACTTATAATATTCTATACTTCCTAATTAGATGTAGACAAGATTCTTTAAAATGAACTTAACAAGAAATCATACATAAATTAGTTAACAAAGCTATTTTCTTTCAATATTTCACGTATTGACGCAGTATACAAAGGTTAATGATAAATTCCAAAGTTTATAATTTCTCTGTATCAAATCACCTGGCGACTGGGTGTCGCCTCTCGAGTGCAAAGGGTTAATATTATATTTCTTCCATTTTGTGTATTTTGCTGTACGAAATCACGCGGCGTTCGTGTTAATGTCAATTAAATCAATGAGTTGTATTGTTTTGTTAACACTACAGTATTATATCCATTGCCTATATTCATTATTATATAATTCTATTGGGAAAAAGAGTATCGGTATTTGTTTCAGAATCAGAGCCATTAATTTTTTCCTTGTCGTATAAAAGACCGACACGCGAGGAACACTCGGCAAAAATTACCCTCCATTTCTCTCCACATCCCGCAATCCCTCAATTTTTTCCGCACGGATGAAACATCGCTCGCGTTAACTTTAATCCGCGTTGTATATTCAATTATTTTTCACCATCGAGCTCGAGGATCTCTCGAATACAGGCAATTTGATGTGACATAATCACGTTCCCGGTTTTCATTATTTCTCCCATTTTTTAAACAACACCGAGAGTGTCGAGTTTCGAACCGGAACCAAATTTATACAGGCAATCTCTAAATCGAAAAATAATACACTCAAATTTGATCATGAACCGCTGTCAAACAAAATTTTACGAAAAATGCGCAGAGAAAGAACTTCTAAAATGAAATGGAAAAAATATGTTTTTAGCAATATGTAATAACAATAGTATTATATGATATTAAAAATTTACAAGAATATATAATACTATTCTCATTATAACATTATTAACATTAAAACCGAGCAGTTAAATCGGCGTTAAAATTCAAAATGATTTAGAATTCACTTTGCGTATTGCTACATAATTTCTTTAACAATTCCTCAGAAAAACATCTGTTATCTTTTTAATAATTACAAAATGAAGAAATTAGGAATAAGTCGTTTCGACCTGTCTGGTAGTTTTAGTTACCCTTTGCACTCCGACTTCCTTGCACATTTACTTTCCCATAATTCTGCATTACTTTAACCCTTTCAGTCATGGCGTTCTCATACAAGGACATACTAAATAAATTCATGATGTATCTAAATTCTAAATAATAATAAATGTATCTATTTGACAATGGTGTCAACCTCTCTTATCAAACTGTTATCACGAAATAAAACTAAAGACGCACTATCAAATGAACTCAAAGAATAATTCTCCAAATGTATTTCAAAAGACAATTAGCTAATAGCAAATAGCGTAAACAATTCTGTTTACCAATATTATCAAAAATATTATAATAACATAATACAATTAAATGTCTCGACAGAGAAATCAGATTTTATTTAAAACAGATTCAAAATTCGCCACCCTTAATCACAACAGTCTCGACAACTAATGCGTTTCGACGTATATACATTTTTGCGTTCACTTATTTAGTTCATAGCGTTGCCAACTGGATGAAAAACCTTAAATAAAATATTAAACTGTACGACCATCAGTAACTACAACTTTTCGGGGCGGGTTAAAATACACTGTGCGAGACAGTTAACCCTTTGAACTCTGTAGGCTCCAATACTGCACCAGTTATAATATTAAATATTTTAATGAATCTTAAAGAAACTACCTTAAAATTATTAAATTTTCCACACATCGAAATTTTGTACTATGAAGGAAAATAAAAGATTGAAGAAATGTTATAGCATTTCTCATTTTCACTAGGAATACTATAAAAATTAGTTGCAGTTGCTGATAGATTACAAATTACTTGAAATCAATTGTAATTCGTAAGATAGCTGGGGCTGAATGAAAATGCTCAATAACGCGAACAACTTGGTCACAGTGTAACCTAACAATTGTGTAGCAAATAATTGATAATTATTCCTCTTCGTTTTTGCTGCAAGGGAATAAGTGATACGTAAAACGCTGAGGTTTTTCGTGGCAGTCAATGTGTTAACACGTTCCCTGTCGTGCGGGGCGTATGCGGCCCACGCTGAACTTTCCGATCAAGCCATTGGGTATTGTCATTGTAAAATGAAGAATTCTTTAAAAATGTATTATGCAGTCAGTCATGGGCGTCTTAATACTATTGCCGAGGCGTTTATTTGATTGTGGTGTGTATACGTCCCACGCGGCGTGGTAGATATTTTTTTTACTGCGATTTGTTTTAACGTTAAAAAATTCAGTTCCCAATCGGCAAGAAACTGTACTGTAAAAGTTGCAACATTCAGTGATAGTTGTGTGGAGAAACAACATTTCTGTTTGCCATGTTTTAACAAAGTTCACCGTAACATCCCTTTGTGATTATATACAAATTTGTCACATAAATATAATGTTAAATATATTTCAACTAAAATGTTTTATTTTAAGCTAATGTAGACATCATAAAAAAATGTGTGCGAGCTTGCGACTCGTTTGGTAGAGTAATGTTCAGCCAGGTGTTTGTTAAACTAATTCCTAGAAAAATAAATTTATTGATTTGTTGTGTTATGCATCAGAAACTACCACCCTTTCCTTGATAGTTATGATTTCTGCATTATTTTAATCCTTTGACTGCGAAAGGCATATATATACGCCCTCATGAGTCTTTCAATATTTACGAAAGGCGTAAATATACGCCCTCTGCATTTTTGTACTATAACATCTTTAACCAGTTAACTATGTTTGACGAGTATACACGTCATCGTAAAGCTTGACATGATACTAATTCTTTCAATGAATTCTTTATTCTTTCACATAAAACTTTATTCGTTCACAAACATAACATAAGTAAAAACGCTAGAAATTCTCGTGGCAGATTAAAAGACTCACCCTATATAAAGTGCCGGTGCGTTCAGTGTCAACTTCAGACCTGACGCAGGTTACAATGTACGTTGCTATTTTCAATATCTGATCAAATATTCAAACCACGGCGGGAAACGTACATGCACCCTACATTCGAACCTCATATAACATTTTCTATTCACAACATATGTTATTGCTTGTGCATTGAATAAGTCTTTCCTCAGGCAAGTTCAATTTTCTATGAAAGTCAAGTGTTAATCGTTTGAGTGCCACGTGTCTTCGAAATTCCGAGAAAATCGAATTCGAACGTCCGCTGGACGCGCGCGCCATTCAATGCGACTGGGCTAACGCGTTTGCTCGTTACCTGCAGTTTCTGTTTAACGTAAGCACGGACGCGCGTATGCGGAACACGCGAGTAAGTCCTCAAAACCGCGAGTTCCTCCGAAGGAAAATTTCACGGGGACTTTATTCCCAACTTTCCGCTTGCTGCGCCGGGAATTATACATAATGTATTCATGTTTGCTATCGATTTATTCAATTAAACCTCCTTTCTGCCTCGCTGCTTCGCCCAGTGAAAATGATGCAACGGGGAAACTTGAAATTTCCGTGCGTTCGGACCTGCGAGGAAACCGAAATTCGTTATTGGTCATTAATATGCGAGCGCCGGACGCGGAAACTCGGTTTTTCCATCACCGGTGTATTCCGCTCGATTCTTTCGCGGTGGTAAACTTCGTGGATCAACGCTGGAACTACCAGTTGGATCAGAATGACTTATTCTTGATTTCCTCTGTTACAATCACTGAGAAGATACGAAAAATGATTAACCAATTAACTGTGTTTGACGAGTATACACGTCATCGTAAAGCTTGACACGATACTAATTCTTTCAATGAATTCTTTGTTTTTTCACATAGACATGTAATTCTTCTTTGTTTCGCTTTGATCTTTCATTAAAATATACTCTACGTGCGTTCGTCCTGCGTTAGATGAGTCGATGCTCCATTTTTTTATTTTATTTTAAGCAGAGGTGTTTCCAACTAAATTCCACAGTTAACTGGTTAAGGAACTAATTTAGTAATAGAAAAACTGAGATGCGAGTCAATTGAAATCTAAATAATCGCTTATTATGATGTTTATAAAGAAATTTGTAAAAGTTGAAGTGATCGGTAGTTCTAATGTCAAAGATTCGATATTCATTCGAAGAAATAATTTATTAGGGGAAATCACCGAATAATGTCGAATAAATGTAGCTTCTTGGAACTGCTCGTTTATACTGGTATACTTCAGACAGATTTAGATTGCGTATAGTACAATCTCATTAGACCCTTCTCTGATTGCATTAAGAGAGGACAAAAGTGTGAAACTGAGACAGCCGCGTTTCCACGTAGAATCGTGTAAATTTTCTCGCTGTACTGTTCTGCGACGAATCGAATGATTTGGAAACCTGTTTGGCAATAACATGTAAATTCTAAATAAAATCATTTCGAACACTTACTATAAACATAGGTTTCATTTACTACCGTAAGTATCGCCTGTCTCTACTTTCTATGGCCTTCAATGACCTTATGTAACAAGTCGTTGAACTCGTTTTAACCCTTTGCGAACGAAGATTCTCTGAAATATACAAAACCCTCAACAGATGAAGCTGAATTATACATCAATTACTTGAGCAATAGAAAAATAGGAAACTACGTTCTGCTCTCTTTCTATTCGAGTAATTAAATCATTTATTAACGACTTACCTACCAAATATGAACATTTCATCTCGTCGAAATGTCGACATTCGTCCGCAAAGGGTTAAGATCCTCTATCATGATACGGCAGCAAAAACATACTGATCCATTCAAAAATGGAGGTGACCTTCAACCTTACGAAGTACCTCCACCTGCAGAAAAACTATTATCGCCACCGGATGACCCCCTTCGTACTGTGCAATTTCATTTCAGCATATATTTCTGTGAAACTTATAATTTCGAAGATATCTGAGGTGTTAATAGTTATTGCTCCACCCTGTATACATATATTAATTTATAATAGGTAACAACGAAATACAAAATGTATTACTTGAATTACTTATACACAACACAAGTAGCGATGCGACGTACGTGCGTCGGAAATGTTGAGCGCGTTTCGTCAGATTGTGAGTGCGCCGTCAGTTGTCCATATCGTTCAAATGCGCTGGGTTTTTTCGACATGAAATCTGAACTCTTACAATCAATTAACCCTTTGCTCTCGAGAGGCGTCTTACAGTCGCCACCTGATTCGACGCAGCAAACTTTCAAATTTTCCATTCAATATTAAACCTTGTGTAATGTATCAACATATAAAACATCGAAGTAAAATAGTTCTGTCTCCTAATTTATATAAGATAATCAATTGTGTTAGTTGCGAAAAATATCGTTAATATTTAGTCAGAAAGTAACGAATATTTTCAATGAAAAATATTGTCGAGTGTAAAGGGTTAAAATTAAATAAACGCAGTATACATGATATTAAGATACCTATCTTTGACTCTACATTAAATTTGTGAAGAGTTCTTCGTTTTTCAATGAGAATCATTTCCGGTCTGAGCGGAAAATTCAGCGTTGTCATTAAAGAATAACTATCGCTATTCAAAACGCTAAAATAATTTCTAGTCTTGATGCCGAACAATTGCGAACATTTTCTTGTCGAAAAAATAACTTTTGGAGGTACGATTAAAAGATTCACCCTATATAAAGTGCCGGTGCGTTCAGTGTCAACTTCAGACATGACGCAGGTTACAATGTACGTTGCTATTTTCAATATCTGATCAAATATTCATACCACGACGGGAAACGTACATGCACCCTGCATTCGAACCGCATATAACATTTTCTATTCACAACATATGTTATTGATGGTGCATTGAATAAGTCTTTCCTTAGGTAAGATCAATTTTCTATGAAAATCAAGTGTTAATCGTTTGAGTCCCATGTGTCTTCGAAAATCCGGTGGAAAACGCTAAACCATTAAATAACTGGCTGAAAAACTGAATTATGCTTTTCAATTATTACGTAAAAAGTTCTGAACGGCGAGATTGATTCGTTTTCCTATTTCTAAATAGGCAATGAAAGAGATAAGAATAAATGATTAAAATGGAAACGAATAAATAGACTCAATGTAATCCTACAAATCGATAGACACTTTTAGGTGGTGTAATGAAGAAGTCATTAGAGAAGAAGAAGCCACTCGAACGGTTAACACGTAGACTGCCACGAGAATTTCGAGCGTTTTGTGATAGTAACGATTTATTCCTTTATGGTAGAGGAAATTAGTATTACAAGTAATTATTAATGTTTTGGTATTACAGTACTCGTATTACACTATTATCTAACTTCTGATGTTACTAAATATTTCAATGCAATATCAATTTTCTTATTATAATTATTTTCAAGCAATTTGAATGCTCTGGTCATCGGTGACCATCGTGGCAGTCAACGTGTTAAGGGGTGAACCCATCGCGGAGAAGATTCTTTGAAATGTACAAAACCAAATATTAATATATTCGCATCTCGTTGATTTATTTCATTTTGCATCGTAAGCGCATATATGCGCTCCACCGTTGTGTAATTTGTATATCACAAAAAAAGGAAAGATATATTTTACGAGTGCAATAATTGCCGTGTGGCTATATAGGCTTTTTCCTTTTTATACGTTTCGAATCATTATTATTTTGATGCAATTGAATTTTCCACTTCCTCGTATAATGCAAATGGATTAACTCGAACTTTCACACACTCAGGAGTGACAGTTTGTCATTGTAACTTGAAAATTAGAAAATACATTTAATAAAGTTACTGAAACTATTGAATACATTGTTAATTCGTAGTCATACGGATATTTGTTAACACTAGGTTTACGGAAAGCGTCAAATTGACGCATATTGGATTTTAGAAATATTATTTTGTAAATGTTTACGCCGATTTTGATTGATGCCATCACACTGACATGTACCCCAATTACCTACTATCAAATCTCCAGTTTCCACAATTTAAATAAACGAGCATCAATTCTTTTAGGAATAATAGAATGAAGTGTACAATAAATGCCCGTAAACCTATTGTTAATTTCGTGCTACATAGATATTGTTATAGTCATGAACAGAAATTCGGCCCGTAGGGGGTTAAATTACTAGGCTTAATTAATAGGAAAACAGGAAACTACATCTGTTGATGTTTCGCTAATTAAATCACTCGTTAGCGACTTAGTCTCCCAAATATCAGCGTCTGAAATGTCGACATTCGTCGGCAAAGGGTTAAATCACTCACCCCGTAACCTAATCTATGATGTAGAGGGGAGTTTCGAACTGTCTATCGTGAAATTCGCGGGAAGCCAGAAACTTTCTGGCTGTCCCGGGTTCGAGCGGCGAGGCGGTACGTTTCGCTAAAGAGATGAGATTGACGCGGGGTTGGGGACGGCAAACGAGAGGGCACGACGCGTGTTGGGCTCGCGTCGGTCACGGACGACACGTCACGAGAACGTACGAGCGTGTTCAGGGTGAAACGTCAGCTTTAAAATTAGTTCCGAGGGACGATCGGGGCAAAGGAGCCTCGAATATTTTCGTAATTCAGCCGCGCGCGAATTTCTCCGAGGGCGGAACGCCGCCGGTTCCGGGGGATGCAACTGGAGGCTATAAAGCTCGAATTACATTTGTCCGCTGGAACTTCGCGACTACACCCGGCGCAAATGTTTCGTAACTGCGTTCAACCACGGTTCACGAGTCAGTTCCGTTCTGCGGAAATCACTGTGATCCGGGGCGAGCGTAATTGCTGTTCGCGAAATGATGCGACAGGGGTGAAAGCTTGCGATTCGTAAACAATGAATTAACCCTTTCCGGACGAGGATTCTTTGGAATATTCAAAATCTTCGCAGAGAAAATTAGATTATGGAAATACACAGTCAAGAAAGAGGGAGCTATGTAACGAACTTTTGTTATGCGAATAATTTGTATGTTAACTGGAATATGAAAGTTTGATGTCTCAAAAGTGCCGACGTTCATCCTCAAAAGGTTAACCTTATGGGTTATTTATCGTTAATAATGCACTAGTAAAAGAAAGCATTTATTTAGTATAAACCATACAAATTGCTAACAAGAACAACAATGTTTCATTTAAACTTGACACAGCTTAATGATATTTATGTTAAACCATATTAGGAACCTTCGTCTGACCGACACGATATTGCAAGGCAAGGGGTTAAGGATCGATCAAGTGAATGGTATTCATTCGGAGGATTCATTAACATTGATTTTGTATCTGCTGAACTCTGGTGCTATTGGTGCTATTGAAGTTTGGCACTAGTGACCTTTGGGTTGCGGTTCGAAACTGTTGCCGTATCGCGGGTTCAGCGGTGCAGAAAGTGGATGATTGATCGGTGCAACTGGTGATTACAAAAATGGCGTTCTACACGTTGCGTTTTTGTCCGTTTAAAAGTAATTGTGATCGAATACTAAACGTTCGAGACAGCTATTCTCCCAAAGGCTTCAACGATTATTTACTGGATTTTATTACACCAGTGGAGTTTGGGTTCAGCAGTACCCTAAAAGTGAAAAACAGCTTCGAACTCTCACCTACGAATCTTATACGCGACATATTCCTTCGGAAAATATCAAGCGACCAGTAGCTAAAGGCGAAAGCCACTTTCCCACCCTAAAAGGAGATTCTAACAGGCAGCTTACGTTTCCATCAACCTCCCATTGAACTTCATACTGGGAGATCAAGATTGAACCAAGGCGCAGTCGTAAAAATTTAAAGCAGCTTCCAGCCCTTATCTACCCGTTCATTCTCTCCCCGTGATGCTGCTACTAATACTGAATCCTAAAGCGTAGATAGGGAACTGGTAGCTCACGGACCACTCTTCTGATCCTTTGTTAATCAGCCTCGTCCATAGTATTTAGCCATAGCCTCATCCATAGTGGTAGTCATAGTATTTAACGAATTACATGAGAATATAGTATATAGTAGAGAGAGAATATAGTAGATATATAGACGAGCAAAAGAAGAAGAATTAGACTACGATCGTCAGAGCCTAAAAGATCGGTAGCTTAGCAAAGTAGCAAAAGAAGTGTCCCATAGGCCACCAATTTCCATGTACTGTATTCAGGTAGACTTGGAGAGCAGATTAGCTTTCATCTCTCCCTCCTGTTCGATACTAATCAAAAGACTGCCAATCAAAACTACCAGCAAAACATAGGGACGTCTCTAGCCCCAGCGTCGTTCCAGGACTTTTCTCTGGACTCTAAGACCTAGAGCAACAAGGGTTCGTTCACTCACCGATCTGCGGCACGTCGTAGTGTATGGTTCCCCTGGCGGATCTGAGCATAAGTTGAGAAGCAACGCCGATGCCATTCCCTAGGGGTGACGGTGGTTGAGCTTGATGCGGGGCAGAGTCTCCGGGAAGGTCGATGGAGCGGCGTCCTATGACGGGCATCTGGCTCCTTTTGCCGGGCGGCTTGCCGCCGTCTAGGGCGTACGGCCTGGCAGCGAACCCGGGGGCCTGATAGTCCCGCAGTTTCTCGCCCCGTGTCGGGTCAGTCTTGATGTTCGCAGCAGTGTTCAGTTTCTGCTCGAATAGATCGTCGTAGCTGGATTGTCTGGTTTCTTGGAACGCCTTGCGGCCGGACTCGTCGTCGCAGACGCGGATAGGTAGGCTGACGGTGTTCCTCGAGTGTCTGCAGTCTATCCGCAGCTTCTTGCCTCTCTGCTGGCCGGCGTGGTTGCTGGGTTGATCCTCGTGCGGCAGCAACTGTTCCCCGGGCTGGGACGCGGTCGCGTGATCAGAATAGAGGACGTTCAGCATGGTCGGCGACAACGCGAAGAAGACGGTCTGCAGCTCCCTAGGCTCCTTGATCATGTCGTCGATCAATATGCCGGCCGGGGTCCACGACGAGATCCGCGGTTCGTCGTTGACCAGCAGCCAATTGGACAGGTCGTCGCGGTGCGCCGCCTCGGAAGGGTATATCCTAAAGTGCAACAGGTTATTGCCGAGCGAGTTCAGCTCGTTCTTCTTCCTGATGCCGCCGTGCCGGTAGTCCTGATGCTCCGGCGCGCCTTGCATGATGATCACCGGCCGGTTGCCGACGGCTAGATCCAGGCCCTGTCCCACGTACGTGAGCAGCCAGAACATGCACACTGCCATCATATAGGAGGCCCTCGGGCGCGCGCGCGCGGCTCGCGACCAGCTCGACTGACACACGAACACCTCCGGGCAACCTGGACCGAGTCCGCGATCCGGTCTGGATCGGTGGCTTCGCTGCCGTTGATTGCAAAGGCACAACTCTTGGGGCGGGGTGGTTTTAGGCCGAGTTTTTCGTTACAGCTGAGCAGGGAGGGCGGTAGCGGTGTCGCGTGGGAGGGAAAGCGGGCAAACGATCGGCGATCAATCGATAGAATCCACGTCCACGGGGCCGTCTTCCGTCACATGGGTAGACGAATCGACTCGAATGTCCGTTAACGACGTCCCGCAGCTGGCATTCTCTCCGCGCCACTTTTCATCCGACTTTCCTCTTTCTATCCGTCGGTCGGGATCAGCCTCGCATTTCGAGCCGGCCGTTAGCTTCGCGATCGACGCGGGCTCGACACGGAGGGTCGGGGTCCTGAAATCAGGCGGTTAAAGTGAAGAATGAACGGGGCCGGTGTCACCGGGACGCGACGCGCGGCTCGATAGGTGTGCGGTGCGGTCATAGGTGGTGCCGTGAGGTTATTTGTCAATGGTGCTGGTGCGTCGTGGGTGCTTTCGGGGTGCTCTCGAGGTGCTCGGCAAGCGCGGGGCAATAACTAAACCCGATCGATCCGATCGGACACGGTTACGCGATCGAACCGTCCTTTTCCTGGCCGCTCGCTTACCGCTCGATCCTCTCGCCTTCTCTCGCATGTCGATCACTGGATCCCGACTGTCTCCTCTAGAGCAACCTGCGTCCTCCCACGTCCCCTGCGGCAAACATCGGTCCTCCAGTTTCCGGACACTAACGATCTCCTCTATGGAGTGTCCGACCGAGGATCCTAGGTCTCGAAGCTGACTTACTTGGTCCCGGCCAGTCCGGTTACCAAAGATCACGCCGATAGTCCGATCGACAGAAGCTGTCACAGGTGCGCGTTTCTACGTGCGGCGACACGGCGTGCAACGGTGACATCGAACCCTCTCTCTCTTTCTCTCGCTCTCCCCGGGACGACTTTCGAGTGCGGAAAAGTGGCTGTGCAGGACAAGAGATCAACAGGTGCCCGAAAAATGTGCAAAACCGTGCTCCCGCGAGTTGGAAGGGGGGATTATTAATTAGGCTGCGGGGGACGGCGCGAGCCGTCGGAGAGGCGAGATCGCAGCGGACATCGATGTGCAGAGACAGAGGAGGCTGGTGAACGTGGCTTGTGCATAACAGGAATATACATAGGCTCGTGTAGAAACAGAGACAGACAGAGAGAGAGAGACACGCAGAGACAGAAATGATCAGAGACAAGGTGTGCAGAGAGCCGCGGGCTACATTACACGTAGGTGCGTACGGTGTACGGAAATACTTGCTTCTCGGTCTGCTCGCCGACTTCTCTCCCACTTTGCCCACCGTTCTTTAATCGTTGCACTAACTGCCGGCGAGAAGGGGGGGCACCTTCGATCAGAACCCCCGTCCCGAGACGCACATGCCACGATCTCCGTCGAGCAGATCCTCCACGAGCGTGTTGAATCTCGCTAGCCCTCGGTGTCTTATCCTGACCCGGCTGCAAGCGGCTTCCCACTTCTCACTCGCCGGCGATATACCTTCGGTCTCTCGATCTCACGCGAACACAAAATGGTGCGAACGTTCGGCTAGCATGCTGCCGGCTGGCTGCGGATGATCGTCATCCGACAAAGACGTCAACTTCGAGGATAACCCTCGTCTTCTAAGCTCCTGGTGCACCGGATCCGGCCTGTGCAGCGTGTCCGCGGTGGATACGCTGCGTCGTCGACGGTCACTTCACGTCCGGACACTGTCTTCCCTCTCGTCGCGATCTCGCATCGGCCGCGAACGAGCCGAGCCGAAGTGTAACCGCCGCGCGGCGCGGAAAGAGACGCGAGGAACGATGATGCCGGGGACGTACGACGGGGCTCGTGTTGATCCGCGGGGCGCCGCGCCGGTCTCGACTTCTACGGCGGATCCGTTGCACCTTTTCCGGGCTACGGCGGACAGGGCTGGACAGCCAAGACAAGCGAACTGCGACGACGACGAACAAGCTCGACGCGATAAGGAGGTTGCGGCCGTGGATGTTGCTTTGTTGGCCGAAGGTCGAGGGATGGAGGATCGAAGGGTTGGGACAGTGGGTTAGTTTAGCGAGTGAGCTGGCTGGCGCCCTCACCAGAACTAACTCCCACGCTGCGCGACAACAGTCACCGGGTTTAATACACCGCGCATCCCCTCACTAGACCGTCGGCTTCCCTTTCTCACCCTCGCCCAAGTCAGACCCTCCGTCTCACCCCTCTCCACAGCACACCCTGTCGCCCCCGCTACACCCTCCTTCCCGGCCACGGCTCGTACTAACCCGGCCCCGGCCACCCCCTGCATCGCACGTTTCCGTTCCGCATCGAATCGCACACGCACGCATCGGCAACCTTGTACCTTTTTCCCCGATGCGTTTTGAACTTGCAATGCATTCTTTTTTCTGCTTTTTTTCCTCTTCTTTTCCCTTGTCTCTCAAAGGGACCGTCGCAGTTTTATCTGCTTCCGCCTGGCTTTCTTTGGAAGTTGACGTTTTGCTGGTTCCGTTGGGGAATGGGGGGTGGTTGATTATCGGCCTCGAGCGGTGTACAGCGTCTTTGGGAAGTTTCCGTGTTAGCCGCCCCCCTCCGTTCCGGTAATGAGGGAAAATTATGTATCGAGTGGGACAAATGCTTAGTGCGCGCGGCACCGGCCACGATACGTGCGCGTAATCCTGCGGGCTCTGCCTCGCCGTGTGCCGGCCGCGATAGACTTCCGTAATGGAAGCTTGATGGTGGATATCGTTGCTGAACGATCGTTCTCCCTTGCGCACGGTTAATTATTCGAGAGCAGGTTTCCGGCGTTCCGTTGTTTTCACCGATCTCGCTCGCGGTTTATCGTCGAGCTTGGTATTCGAGTTTTGAATTGGTTCGGGATTGTTTATGTCACTGGAATGGATTGATATAGAGGAATTAACCCTTTGCACTCGGAAGCTTTTCACTAGGAACAGTCGACACTTTCCGGTGAGAAACTAATGAGAAAACATACGGAAATTAAGAAACAAAGCTATTTTATGTAAATATTTCACTCATTGATGCATTATACAAAGCTGAATTTTATATGTAACGATTTGTAATTTTGTTGTATCAAATCAAATGGTGACTGAGAGTCACCTTTCGAAACTAATGAGAAAACGTACATTAATTCAAGAACTGTTTTATTTGAATATTTCACCTATCGATGCATTCTACAAAGCATATTCTATATAAGACTATAATTCTGCTATGTCAAATCTATCGGTGACTAGGGGTCACCTGTCAAGCGCAAAAGGTTAAAAGTTGTTGAAGGATTCACGAGTTTGGGGATTCAATGGTTTTCATGGATGATAACGATACCGCAAGCTTATAGAGCTTTAGTTGTCTTGGACGTTCGGACGTGTTACTGACTCGCGCAAGCGAGAAACCCGATAGTAATTTATTCCTATTGAATGCACGAGAATGCAATTATGCGACGGTGGATTTTGGAACTTTCTCCCAGTGAACTAATGTTACTCTGAATAACAGGATACTTCGGTGGTTTCAATAAAACGCTGAAATCCTGGAATAAATAGGATATAATACAAAGGTTGGTAAATAGTTAGCACATCGAAAGTACTTAGTTACCGATACCTGGGAGAATGTTTTTTAATCGGTGTATTTAATCAGAAATTTGTATGATACCATCGTGTTTAGGATCTCTCGCGGAATAAACGAATGAAAGATAACGTATAAAGCATACCTATGATTTATGCGATGATTGAAACATCATTTTTACTATAGTTACTCGAGGAATTGCAACGAATAGGGAAAAACGCTTTAGCTATCCTTCGGACTGTCTCCTAGGGAGCACACTATATCTTTTCTACCCACAATACACCCACGTTCTGAATGTTTCATGGAAATATACCGGTTCAAGTGTCCGTTTAACAACGAGATTTTAACCGTCTCATTTGTCCTGCTTGTCATATTATACCGTAAATTATAAAATTTAGAATATTGCACTTTCCTCTTTTTTCTTGGTTACTAAAAATACTCCGAATTTAATATGATGTGTCGTTCACAGTGGAAGAGAAGAGTTTATAGAAATATTCTGCGACTGATTAGCAGCTTCGCGCGACGTCTTCTATTCTCGTAACCGTGAAAGATAAATTACCTCGTCGCCAACGTTATTTTCGCGTGAAAATGGAATATTGTATTTTAAACAGAGTTATATTTTTAACACCACTAATTATGTTCCAATATAATTACAGAATATACAGAATATATAATAAATTACAGAATTTAATACACCGACACATAAAAGTTTGTTAACACTTTTATGAATCTCCTTCTGTATTATATTATATATAATAAAATATTATTCCTACATTCACAATGAGATTAAAATTAAGAAATTGAAGAAAGAAATTTTTCAATAATTCTACTTGTGCATACCTACAATATAAATAATTAATATACAATTTTATTTCTCAATACATATTCACATTCTCTATAATAGTACATTCACAAATAATACTCGAGCACTGTCGAACTGTCAGTCCATATAAAACGATTTCTCCACCGACTGCAATCAAGCATTGTTCAATTCGTCTCTGTCACTGTCAAAAGATCCCCAATATCCCACGATTCGATTCGTACGAGCCCGATCGTCGTTAGATTCACAACGAAAAATGAAACACGATTAATCGCGTATTCATTAATCGCAGTTTAAAATCCAATCCGACGTAATAATTTATTCGCGCACGCTTGAAACATGCGTACTGCGTTGAAATCACACGGATTATTGCCACGCCACGCCGGTTTACTTTAATTCGCGCGATGGGAGTTTCATTATCTTTTTATCACGAATTTAATGAGGTAAGTCGCGGCGTTTTTTCTTAATTGCGAGGGAAGCTGCTCCCTGAAACGCAACGGCGCAGATGTTTCCCGCGAATATGCGAGCAACGGGAGTAAGGTGTTGCTAATTGTTTCGTAGTTGTGAACTAGTATTTCTCTGGCAATTTTATATTATTTAATTTGATGGAACATTTCATTAAGTTTGATGTTCGTTTACATTTTTTGCTTTGGTTACTCCTCGGGAAGTGGAGATTGTCTAAGTGATTCTTAGGATACTTATTTGCTGAAATGATCAAGTGCATAACAAGTGATAAAAAAAGTATCCATGGTATCCATTGGTATCCATTTGAGTGAATATTGAAGCGATTTTTAGGCTATTTATTTGCAGAAGTGATCAAGTGCACGAAAGAAAGAATAAAGAAAGTATTTTAAGTGTAATGCAACTGCTAAAATTTAAGAGCTGAAATGAAAGTACTAAAATTTCACAAGAAATAGGATGCAAGTAATAAAATTGGAGAATTAGAATGAAAGTACTAAAATTTCGTAAGAAACAGGATGAAAGTACTAAAACTTCACAGGAAATAGAACGAAGCTACTAAAATTTAAGAATTAGAATGAAAGTACTAAAATTTTACAAGAAATATAATGACACTACTAAAATTTAAGAAACAGACTGAAAGTACTTAGCACTAGAAATTCGCGAACATTTGAAACCCACAGTGAACCACTTCAACTTTCGAGCAACTGGAACATTCCATTCGGAGGATACTCATTTTCCCCCGACCTAAATGACAGCACCACTTACCCAATAAACGAGTATAAAATTTCCAAAGAAGAACAGCGTCTTATTTATTCGTTCATCAACTACTTAAGAAGCATAGAAGTTCCCGGGTGCATCGATTATCGATTGCACCGCCATCAGCGCAGCCCAGCGATCTTAAAAAGATGTCGTTCCCGGAAAAATGCTACCGGAGACAATGTCATCGGCGTTGTTTTACATCGCCGCCGCCCTCAGCGCGCGTACAGCGAAAACAATTTTTACGCATTAAGCGAATGCGGCTTCGAGGTCCTCGATAGCGCGTCATTAATGGCCGGTGGGCGTTTTATGGCAATCGTAATGTAGTTCAGTATTGCCGTAACGCTTATCAACCGACGGTCGGTGGCAGCAAAGCAACCAGGTGAACGTCACGCAGCATCGTAGGTGTGCAACGCTCATCCGTTATGATACAAAAGTTAACCCTTTGCATTCGAGAGGTGACCTTTACTAACCGTCTAGCACTAACCATAACCAGCAAATAATAGATTACAAAGTAGAGGCAAACAAATGTAATAGACGTTTGCAAATATGTAAGCAAAAATTGTAGATATAATTTCAATTGAAAATAATGGAAATTGAAATTAGTGCTGACTCCCTGTGGTACGATTAATTGTATGACCTAACCAAGACCTAAACAAGACCTAACCATAACCAGCAAATAATAGATTGAAAAATAGAGGCAAACGAATGTAACAGACGTTTGAAAATGTGTTACCAAAAATTGTAGATACACTTTCAATTGAAAATAACGTGAACTGAAATTAGTGCTGACTCTCTGTGGCACGATTAATTGCATGACCTAATTAAGACTTAACCCTTTGCACTCGAGAGGCGACCTTTACTTCCCGTTTAGCACTAACCATAAATAGCAAATAATAGATTACAAAGCAGAGTATAGACATAACATAACAAATGTAACAGACGTTTGCAAATGTGTTAGCAAAAATTGTAGATATAATTTCAACGAAAATAATATGAATTGAAATTAGTGCTGACTCACTGTGGCACGATTAATCGTATGACCTAATTAAGACTTAACCCTTTATACTGAAGAGGTGATCCTTACTCGTAATTTAGCACTGACCATAACAAGCAAATAATTAATAACAAAATAGAGGCGAACCCAATTTTATAATATCAATTTCCTAATAATAGAACAAATTGTATAGTAAACGTCTGTAAATTTAGTATTGACTTGATCCAGCGAAACTGCGAAATTTCACATTGGATATTCAATTTTGTATAATATACTAACATATGGAACATCGGAATAAAATAGTTTTCCCCTAATTTATGCAGTATGTCTCTTTATGTTAGTTGCAGGAAGTATCATTGGTCTCTCATCAGGAAATAATGAATATTTATTGAGAACAATATTCTCGACTGCAAAGGGTTTATTAAGCCTCGTAATTTTTAATAAACACAAGATATCTAAAACTAATATAAAAAAATCATAAAATCTTCAAATTCTCCAACAGTGTATAATTTTATATCATTTACTTATTATTTCCATCACGTTCTCACGTTTCTCGTGTTTTCCTCGATGCAAAGAATCCAGAAAAATCGCGATTCCCAAAGAAAGTATCCGATTTAACCAAAAACGTTGCATTTGAAAATTCCACGCAAGTTTCCTTGTAATAACTGAACAATCCTTCGAGCGAACGACTGAAAGGGGGAAAAAATACGACGGGTCGTATTACTTCGATCGGAGAGCTTCCGGTCCGGATTAAGCTCCATAAAGCTGCGTAAGATCCTCGCGCGTTGTCTTTCACCGTTTCGTTTCCCCGATATGAAACGGAAGCATCGCCTCGCTCCGAAGAAAGAGGATTTCTTCTTGAGCTGCGTCGCCGGACACTTGTTGCTTGAAAAACCGCCATTATCTGTTTAAACGAACTGCGTTATTAGGTCGCTAGACAAACCTCGCTTTTACGGGAAAACCCACCACCCTTCGAATGGGAGCACAAGATTCTTGTAAACTGCCGCCATTCAACGACATAATTCGAGCCAGCTGAAACGAACACTGTCAGTCCCTTATCCTCGGAATTTAATTTTCTTTTATTAAACCCTTGCCCTATGATCTATTTTTTAACTGCGACCGATACAACTACTTTATGGTTAATCATTTATTAAGGAAAGAAACAATTTTGATTATTCTATGTCTACGTTTACTAAAGGTTAAGGATTGATAATAGTAAAGTAATATATATATAATTAAAAAAAATCAATAACACGATTTCTGAAATTCAGTTTAAAATTCTCACGAGACAGGACGTTGTAGGTTAAGGGGTTAACATTATAGTAATTACTGAAAAATTAATTGTAATTTACTTTCGTTCATTTAAGATTGATGTGTAAAAAATGTTTATAATAAATGTAACGGCCGTTTGCAGTAAAGTTTGTAGATGTAATTCCAATCGAGACTAATATGAATTAAAGTTAATGCTGATTCCCCGCGATTAATTGGATTAATGATCGTAAAATACATAAGTCGAAATATTAGTTGAATTTATGGTGTTGTAATGTTATTTATTATTTATCCTTGTTTTTCGTTTTAGATTCGCTGCATTCGAGAGGGTACGAATTGTAAACGTCGGGATTTCTATAGAAACATTGCAAAGATATTCTCGAGACGTAGCATTACGTAATTAGGGATTGAATGGACCGATGACTGTCTTGTTTTCTTTGGGTTCCTTTCATTAATGCTTTTGTCTCGTTTCACCGTAGACGTACTATTTATCTAAATATACACCGTGAAATCACTGATTTAATAATAAATCGTCGAGGGGGCTTGTTATTGTAGCAGCTGTATCTTTAGCAATATTGTGCTAAATGTACTGGGATTAATTTAGTTAGTCAAAAGACAACTCTATTAATGGCACAGTGATCAAGTAAATTCGTATTGTTTTCGAAATGATACGATGAGAATAGTCTCAACAATTATTATAAATATAGATACATCAAACGAATGACTTGAAGCCAGTCTTTTGAATTTTCGATTTAACATTAAAATGCGTAATAAATTAAATACCTACGAGAAAGAAATCACATTAATTAAATTCAGATGAAATTATACTCAATTAAACAATGGTACATTGTTTCAACAGTAATAACTATATACTTTTATCTATAAGAAAGAAAATAATTAAAATCGAATTTTTCGTATTGTCTTAATTGGATAACAGAATATTTTAATAAATAAAGTATATAATATTTAATATAATATAGAGTGTCTTTATATTAAATATTATATATATATATTATTATTACATTAAATATTATCTACTTTATTTTTCTGTTAAATGTTATATATCCTATTATCATTACATTAAAATATTCTATTATCTTCCATTTCATTTTCTAATTAACACATTGTTGATCGGTCACGAGTTAATTAGTGTTTACTCTTGCATCAACTAATCCAATTTTCGAAACGCAGGGAAATATAGAATATTGCAAAAGCAAACTATTCAAAGTTACATAGGAGATATGCCCGAAGTTTCATTTCAATTCATTATGTATAAATAAAGTACATTGAAGTTAATTTAGATTCTTTCACTGTCATATTTCATTACAGAATACTAACCGGCGACATGGAATAGCTTCTGCGTAAAATTGCCGGTGAACAATGTGTTAACTCATTAACACTAGAACTACCGAGTATTTAATACAATTAATATGTAATCCCTATACAAATTGTAACAGTAGATTATTTTCAGTTTCTTCAGACATTCATGGCAGTATTCAAATGAAACTATTTGTTTTCAAGATCATGTTAAATATTGTTTCATTTGAAACAATGAAAATTCTCGTGGAGCATCGGAAGTGTTTTAAAAATAACGATTCTCTTTATTCTTAATAATAGAACTACCGTACCAGTCAAAATGACTGGTTTCGATTTGTTTGTTTCGCAATTATTGATATCTTACAAGTACTCAATATTTTACATAATCTTGAAAATAAATAGAGTGCTTTTAAGATATCAATAATTGCAAAACAAACAAATCGAAACCAGTCATTTTGACTGGTTAGGTAGTTGTAGCGTTAATAAAGAGAATGGTTATTTTTAAAACGCTTCCCATGCTCCGCGAGAATTTTCATTTGAAACAGCGATTACGGATTCGTGAAAATTACGAAGTTGGCGAACCGTTAAAAACAAATCAGGACAGGTGGATCGGCTGAGTGGATTTAACGGACGCGTCTCAATTATGCGGAGCAAGTTTCAGGAGTTGCCGAGCTTCAAATCAATGCTGGAATTGTGCCGGTAGAACCAGGCCGTCTGACGAAATGCTAAGTTAATTAATAACCGAGTTGCGGGATTAATAGCGGCCGCTAATTTCCCGGTTTCGACGTGAACTTAATCGAGATCGATGCGCCGGTCCTGCCTTCGTCGACAGTGCAGCGGTGATCACTGGACATTGAATCATCGATTCGAGGGCGCAGACGAACAGCCGAAGGACAATGCGAAAATCAACTGTCCGATTGATTGATTCCTTCAACGGTTAACAGGTTGACTGCCAGTGACACGTTCAGTTGTTTGAATATTTAATCGTTTCTTTTGTTTGTTCAAAATAATATAGCGAAGGACTTAATACCTTCATTTATATTTAACCCTTTGCACCCTAGAGGCGCCTTTAAGTCACCAAATGATTTGACACAGCGAAACTGTAAACTTTGATATTTAATATTAAACTTTGTATGATGCACCAATGTACGAAATATTGAAAGAAAATCGTTCTCTTCCAGGTTTCTTAATTCAATCTAAGAAAATGTCATCTGTATCTCATTAGAAAATATTGAATATTTCCGGTGAAAAACTTGTGGAGTGCAAAGGATTAAGAATAATCGATTGCTTTTTTGATAGTAAAATGATACACTTTGATCGGAGTGAGTTGCGGTGAACTCTTGTATTAATTAATAGTAAATATTGATTAGTTTTGTAATCTATCAGCAACTGTAACTAATTTTTATAGTAGCCCTAACGAAAGTGAAAGACACATTTCTGCGATGTTTTATTTTTCTTCTCAATACAAAATTTGGATGTATGGAGAATTTAATAATTTTGGGGTAGTTTCTTTAATATTCATTAAAATATTTAATATAATTTGTGCAATATTGGAGTCCACAGAGTTCAACGGGTTAAACATTTCAAAATTATTTTCGCAGCGACGTGCTTCCCGTGAAACATTCGAAATTAATTAAGTGTACGTATAATGATGGAACGGTGTCAGCATAAAGAGCTAATCAATTGTGATGCGTTTCATTAATCGCTAATCGTTCGGAGAACTCGGACTATTAATTTTCTGGCCTGGAGTATTAGCGATTAGATCCTTTAGAATTTTGTTTAATTCACACGTGCCCTAACACGATTATTTCTTCCTAGAAACTTCGTTTGGCAGTTTATACAATTTTTTTTTAATTCTCAAGAGTGTCTGGCTTCGGGAAACACGAAAATTCCAAGCTCTCAAAGTTCTCAAACGTTTTAAAGACCCTCGAGGCTTCCAGAACTCCTAAAACTTTCGAACTTCTCGAAACCTGCGAGCATTGTAACGAGTTTTCGGAGCTTCGCGAGATTCACAGGTGTTTGAGGGTTTCCAAAGAATATTGTCAAGCCTCGAAATTATTAGACCAGCGAAGCAGCTTTTTCCAACGAAGTCACGAAATCTAAGAACATCGGAATCTCGAGAACATTCGAATATGCCAGTATGTTTGCTCAATGGACCCGAGACACAAGAAACTCATTCGATTTCACAGGTTCGTACTACCAAGCCGAACTTTTGAGTCAAATGTTCTTAGAGTGTTCAAAGTCCATTGGAATTCCAGACCTAAAATGTTCCTAGCAGCTGAAGCTTCCAAGAAGCTATCAAAACACTCGAGACGACGATCTGATCACAACTTCTGTTTGCTTCTTTAATTTAAATATTACTCTCGCGTTAATTACGAAGATTACACAAATATTTTTTCCGAGAAAACGTTCTTACAAGCTGTCCAACGCAAAACATACTTTTAAATTAGATGTTTACACATTTTTTCGAAATTCATAATTAGTGGATTGCGAATTTCTATGGATTCATGGGATATTTCGAAGTGCAACAATGCATAGATTGTACTTTGTAGTCTTTCTATAGAATTTCTTGGAAAAGATTTCCATCGTGATACTATGGTGATACTGTTTCTTAAATTATTTAACACTAGATTCATGGAACGAGTCTCATATTGAATTTTATAAACATAATTTAGTAAACATTTGGGACAATTCTACATTTACACAAGTTTATATTAATTGTCTACTTTCAACCCTCTAATTTCTAAAATCTACATAAACGAATATCAATGTTTGTAAGAACGATATAACAAACTACACAGTAAATATCCGTAAATATAATATTAAAAATTTGAATTTCTATAAAAATGTATAATCTAGTAATTAGCTTACGAGAAGCTATAAATTGGATGACGCAAAGAGAATTTGACAGTGTAATTTGCGAATCGAACGGTTTGGAATGTTTGTAAAATAAAAATTTAGAAAAATAGGCGGGGCACGCCGTCGAGTGGCACACTTAAGAACCATCGAGGGACGCAGCACAGCGAAAAAGACACCCCTAAGTAGGGGTTGCTGTGAAATGGCACGCTTTAACAAGTGGCATCGTTGCGCATGTCCACCTCCATGTGACCCTGACGTCAGATTGCACAATTCCACGCGTAGCGAGACGTTTTCAATAAACGATGTGGCTGCGTTTGCTTGGCAAACACAGGTTGTGCAAGAATTATTTATTATAATTCATTATCTCGAATCGCCAAGTTTCTTTCAATTTATTGTCATGTAACAACTAAGATCCGTGGTAAGGAATATTAGAACAATTCAATGAAAACCAATGCTATTTGTCGCGTACAGAGAAGTAAACAATTAATTTATTGAGTACAGGGGGTAGTAAACAATCGTTTTGCTATTTTCATTCTCTGGTGAATTGTTGATGGTAAACTTTGTTAGACAAGCTCGCAAAGAAAATTATACGACAGGTTGAAGAATAATGCTACAATTCTTTATTATAAAAATGTTTACAACATTGAAGATTGTGTGTTTATTTGCTGTATCATTTTTGTAAGGAGAGAGATAGAATTTTAAATGTGAAGAAATTAATGTTTAGGAATCTGAGATCAATATGTAAGTAATAATGAAATAAATTGCACTTCTGTGTGCAAGTTAAAATTTGATAAATATGTGTTCAGTGATCAAAATGATTTGATCGAATTATTTAGGAATTATCCAGTTGGAAATGAGATGAGATTTATATTCGTGCTGGTCTTAGTTTGTTATTTCGGTTTACTTTCTGTATTTAAATATTCACGGTCTAGTTGTTAGAAATGATTGCGACCGGAATACTCACATTGTTAATTATTATTATCTGCAAACAATTAGCTTTCCGCAAATTCGATACGGGAGCCCAGGTTGCGAGCAGCTTTCGCAAATATTTGTCGAACTAGTATATTTCAACGTGTCGCGTGTCTGACATATGAGGGATCCATTCCACTGCGTGAGACGAACTTGTTTATTTTCAACGGTTTCCGTTACGCTATCGAGCGCGACGTGATAGTTTCATTTGGAATACGTGAAATTACCGTTGCACCGAGGAGTAGAGGTTACTGGGCAATATGCAAAGTGTTCCTTTATTCTTTTGTCCTTTTCTCTGCTTTCCTCCGTTGGAAAAGAACGTTCGTTTAAATTCTATTGCGATTCAACGCTTCGCTGACATATCAAACGAAATCATGGCTCCGTTCAATTGGGGAGCTCTCAGGTGTATCCGTTCGAAAAATAATTTGATTCGATTGTATCAATTATTTCTCGAGCAATCTTATTTTTGGTAAACGAATTTTTCCGAAAATTTCTATCTTTTTGTGTTTATAATGCACAACCTCTTCTTTCTTAAACAAGTTTCGTTTGCATAATAACACAGCTATTAACATATTTGTTGCACATGAGGCTATTGAAAACAGTCTTGCAGTAATATTTTTGTGAAGTAATTTCGCCCAAACTGTTTTCTTTTGATAGTTTCGTTTCCATAATAATACAGCCATTAACATATTTGTTGCAAATGAAACTATGAAAAATAGCCTTACAGTAATAGTTTGCCAAAATAATTTGCCCAAACTGTTTCATTTTAAAAGTTTTATTTGCATAATGATACTGCTATTTACAAACAGATGAAAATGAAACTACTAACAACAGCTGTTTAATAATCCTTTGGGAAAGTAATTTTCCCCAAACTGTTTTCTTTTTAAATTTTATTTGCACAACGATACTGGTATCTACAAACAGGTGAAAATAAATCTACTAACAACAACCTCGCAGTAATATTCTGACAAAGTAATTTTCTCCAAACTGTTTCCTTTTTTTAAATTTTATTTGCACAACGATACTGATATTTACAAACAGGTGAAAATAAAACTACTAACAACAGCTTTTTAATAATCTTTTGGCAAAGTAATTTTTTTCTTTTTTTAAATTTTATTTGCACAACGATACTGCTATTTACAGACAGGTGAAAATGAAACTACTAACAACAGCCTCACAGTAATATTCTGGCAGAGTAGTTTCGCCTAACCTTGTTGTACACAAGTGGCACGCCTAAAATAAAGGGAGCCGAGCGGAAGCAGTGAAAGTAAGGAAAAGGAAGAGGTCGGCGGCGGGCCGATCGAGCAACGTGCAGGGCCGTAGAACCAGGGCTACAGAGCACGGCCTCGTCCGCGATCGATTCAGCTTCCAGAATATTTCGCGGAGAAGCGGCGTCACGACCATAATCCACGAGGGCGTCATTATGCACGGAAACCGCACACCGGCGCAGCTCGTCCGACACTTCTCCGCAACAGATTACACCGTACGGTTGCTGGTTACTCGACGAGCTAATGATACACTAGACCCTCAAATCCGTTGGGTCCGAGGTCAGGTGTCTGGGACCAGATCAGGAAACTTCTTCAAACCAGAGAATTCTCTGAATTTTCGGGATGTCGAGATCTCTTTTGGAATTTTCAAAATTTTGATGAGATTCTTCGAGCTTTGAGGATTACGAGATTTTTTGGAATTTTCGGGGTGCTTAGAGTTTTGATATCTTCAAGGATTTTGAGGATTTTGAAATTTTTGGAGATCCTAATTGAAGTATCTTTAAATTTGATACATTCTGAAATATCGATCGGACTGATTTTAGTAAGAAGAAGTGGCAATAAATGGTCAGACGTGGAGTCTTATAAACTTAGAATTCGAACTGTACTTTCTCGAAAGAATATTCTATAATTTTAATTTAATAATTACTTAATAAACGTCTTTCACTATTCAATACTAAATATATAGAAGTCCACATTTGTATAGAGTCTCAACATTATTCAGACATCGAATCTTATAAAATTAGAATTTGAACTATACTTTCTCGAAACAATATTCCACAATTTTGAATAGTTACTTAAAAATCGTTTTTCAATATTCAACAGTAAATATATAAAAGCCTAAATTTATATAGAGTCTTAACATTATTCAGACATCGAATCTTATGAACGTAGAATTCAAACTGTACTTTCTCGAAAGAATATTCCACAATTTTGAGTAGTTAATTAATAAACGTCTTTCAATATTCAACAGTAAATATATAGAAGCCATATTTATATATAATCTCAACATTATTCCACCAAAAAATGTGTTATTACTTAGTTACATTGAAATCTATATTGACACACCATCTATCAATGATCCATGCACTAGTTAACAAGCGTAACTTGAAGATAAAACGGTGAGTGATACCGGCGTAACATCTCAATTTTCATTTGCCGGCCACAACAAGGGGGAGGGATGGAAAAAATTAAAATGAAAAAAACGATTAATGAAAGCGGCGCGCGTGATCAAAGAGGCTCGTTTTTTAACGAGATTGAATGTGGCGGTGTGACAGGGTATCGGCAGGGCGTGGCTCCGTGTTCGGAGCCGCTTTTTTGCCCTGCGTGGTTCACGTTGCGCCTCCGATCGCACGCCACCATTATATCACGAGGAATTTGCCGGGAACGTGTTAATTGTGCCGGCTCAGTTCCGCTGGAAATAGAAACGGAGTCACGATTTCGTTTCTGGCCTGGCCAGGATCAAGGGTAATGGTGGACAGAGGACGGGGCTGCTTTTTGATTGGGACATTTACTTGCTTGGAGTCGTGTTAATGTTCTGGAAACACTACATATCGGTGCGACCTTTTTTTTATTATGTAATTTTATAATGTTATAGTCTTTTAGTTATGTGGTTTTGTAGTCTTTGAGTTTTGGAGTTTTGTGGTTTTGTATACTTGTAACTTTGTAATTTTGTAGTTTTGTAATTCTGTAATTTTGTAATTTTGTAATTTTGTAATTTTGTAATTCTATAATTTTGTAATTTTGTAATTTTGTAATTTTGTAATTTTGTAATTTTGTAATTTTGTAATTTTGTAATTTTGTAAGTTTGTAAGTTTGTAAGTTTGTAAGTTTGTAGGTTTGTAAGTTTGTAAGTTTGTAATTTTGTAAGTTTGTGATTTTAAGATTTTGTGATTTTGTAATTTTGTAATTTTGTAACTTCATAATTCTGTAATTCTGTAATTATATAATTTTGTAGTGCTCTACTGTTGCAATGTTGTAATTTTGTAAATCTTTCATTCGATATCGTTTAACATTCTAATTTCTTAATTCTTCGTATCACCTATTCACTTATTCATTTATTTATTTACTTGTTTCTTCCTTTTTTATTTACCCATTTATTCGCTCGGAGTGGTGTCAATCTTTCGATTCCCACCGACCACGTACAATCGGGGATGAAAGTAATTGCACACCAAAAGAGAACGAGTTACATCCTCACGTTCGTTCATTGCGTGCGGCAGCTCAACGAATCCGTGTCTAGCCATATTATTACACTGATGGCTGCCAAAAGCACGTCATATATTCTTTTTCCTCCATTTTCGCACACCCTCAGCAATAAAAGTTTCTCCCGCTACCTCCTGGCACATTACGTGAATATTGAAGCATTCTCACATGCCTCCTCCCCAAAAACATTCATACTTTGATTACACTAATTAAACCATACTCCATTTATACAATCTCGCTCCACCTTCCTGTCCAAGTATATCAATCTAATTAAAATATTCATTGACAAATATCACGGAATAGTACAACCTATTTAAACTAAAATCCCTCGAATATTCACAAAAACTCTTTGCGGACGAATGTTGGCATTCTAGCGAGATGAAACTGTTGTATTTGGAAAACCGAGTCGCGAACAAATGATTGAATTAGTCAAAACAAGACATCAGCATGTAGTTTCCTTCTGTTGCTGTTAATTAAGTAATTGGTGTATTATTTAGCTTAATCTGCTGAAGGTTTCGTATATTTCAAAGAATCTTCGTCCGCAAAGGCTTAACCCTTTAAACTCTGTAGACTCCAATATTGCACCAGTTACAATATTAAATATTTTAATGAATCTTAAAGAAACAAAAATTATTCGATTTTCCATACGTCCAAATTTTGTACTAAGAAGGAAAATAAAAGATTGAAGAAGTGTCATAGCATTTCTGATTTTTGCTGGGAATACTATGAAAATTAGATGCAGTTGCTGATAGATTACAAAATAACCTGGAATGCTAAGGGGTAATATCACAATTACATATATACGACAAAGAAAGTTATTAATCCCGTTATTATTAATTCAGTTATTAATCCAATTATTAAACCCATGAAATCATTATACAAATAAAACCAACGACAACGAATGAACCAATTACAGGAACGCACGAAACGCGGAACTGGTAATCTCGAAATTGATTGCACATTGAATATACTTTCGAACATCGTATTTTCTTCTCTCATCCATTATGAAAGTTGAACCGTTGAAAACAAACCTCCGGGGGATCGTCACAGACTTTTCTATTAGTGACTAGGAAACTGAGTGGTTGGTTGGTTGGTCACAATAAAAAAGTCGGAGGGAAAGTTTCGCTCGCTCGGCGAAATCCTTGGGTCCCTCTTCCAACGTTCAACTTTCCTTCGAATTTTCAAGTTTTTCTCTCTCCCCCCACCCTCTCTCTCTTTCTTTCTCGTGGTCTGTGTTATTGAGATAATAATGAGTAATGGCCTCGGTGAAACTCACGTGGGAGAAATATCGTCGGAAGTTTACGTCGGCTACTCCCGGTTTGAAAGCGGCGCTCGTAACACGTAGATAATTTTTAATCCACAAATAAAATGCCTTCACCGGATCTTAAATCAACGCTTAACCTGCCAACCTTATTTCCTCCGCAGGTAATAGTGTATTTTACGCAACGCCCGCTCTATCACTGGTTTGCGGATTTTTATGCGCCTTTGCGCTGTCTAATTTTGCAATTTTACAATTTTATCATCTTACGATCTTACAATCTTACAAACTTACAAACTTACAATCTTACAATCTTACAATTTTACTATTTTACAATCTTACAATCTTACAATTTTACTATTTTACAATCTTGCAGTCTCACAATCTTACAATCTTACAATCTTACAATCTTACAATCTTACAGTTTTACTATTTTACAATCTTACAGTCTCACAATCTCACAATCTCATAATCTCAAAATCTCACATTCTTACAATCTTACAACCTGACAATCTCACAATCCCACAATCCCACAATCTCACAATCTCACAACCTCACAATTTCACAATCTGACAATCTCACAATCTCACAATCTCACAATCCCACAATCTCACAATCTCACAACCTCACAATTTCACAATCTGACAATCTCACAATCTCACAATCTCACAATCTCACAATCTCACAATCTCACAACCTCACAATCTCATAATCTGACAATAAAAGAACATTAAAACAAGCACAATGACATTTACAATTCAAACCGACGTATATGAATGCTTCCTCAGGATCAAATAGTATTAGAACAGAGGAGTTCGCCGTGCGGAGGTAGCTGCGCGGAAGTAAATAAATTTATTGCGCTTAAACGGATTTCACAGCAATAAAGCCCGTTGGAAGCCTACGGGAAAGCGCGGAAAATCCGAGGCCGGCGGCCGTATGAAGAAGTCAGAAGAGAGAGGCGGTAGCAGCAGCCCGCTCATACGCGTAGGAAATAGTCTCGGGAACGTATTTCCGAGATTCATCGGGGGATGCTCGGTTAATTCTCAGCCGGGAGAGCCAAGCTTCCGTTATCTTCCTCGAATCTCCCGGATGAGTGTCTGGAATCCTTTCAAGCCGAATCTTAGCTGCCGCACCATCAATGGAACATCCTTATAGTGTTTCTCTTACTGTGGTAATTTTCTTCGAACTGAAATCGACACGGTATTCCCTAGAACAGTATTTCGTTTCGTTTTGATTCATAAGGGGAGCAATTTGAAATTTGAAATGTCACTTTATATATTTCACAACATTTATGCACGTAAACAAAATAGCAAAAATATTGTAATAAATATAATAATTGTAATTGTAATAAATAAAAATATTGTAAGAAATATTATAAAAATATTGTAACAAGTATTATAATAAATATTGTAAGGAATATTATAAATATATTGTAATAAGTATTATAATAAATATTGTAAGGAATATTATAAAAATATTGTAATAAGTATTATAATAAATATTGTAAGAAATATTATAAAAATATTGTAATAAGTATTATAATAAATATTATACAAATTTGTAATAAGTATTATAATAAATATTATAAAAATATTATAACAAAAATATTATAATAATATAATATTAAAAATTATACATGTGTTACATAGGGGGGCACAAGAATTTTAAAAATGCTTAGTTAGTGCATGACACAAAAAAGGTTGGGAAACACTGCTCCAGAACGTGTTGATAACATTCGCAACTCTCTACAATTGCTAATGATGTTTCTCAGATCTCGTGATTATACTATGGATTGAATCGAAGTAATTACTCCTACACGAAACTTGTATGCACATTCTGTTCCTGTTACATAGAATCATTCAATTATTCGTTTCAGAGTGATATCGTTTAATTATTATAATAGCAACGTTACCTTGAATACAATTTTCTTGAATAAACGTGAGATTTCGAATCGTGAAATATAGTTTCTTTTCTAGAGAGGAGTAATTAAGGGATATTCGAGTAATTTAAGGATATTTGAATAGTCATTGATACTTTACAATTTATATATAGTTACTTAAATTTCAATTATTCGTGTAACCATTATGAAAGCAAATTAAGTAATTCAGTATTGATTAAAAATTAATAAATTAATCTTAACTAGATATTTTAATCAGTCTCGAATAATTATTCAAATGAATTTGAAACATTTGTTTAAACAAACTTAATTTAAACAAACACCGATTCAAATTGAAATAGTTGACGGAACGATTGTATTTGCAATGATATAAAGGCGGACGTTCAACAAGTGCAACACCTATTGCTCGAACAGCCGGCTCTGTGTGCCGTTAATTAACATTTTTCTTCCTTTCATTCGCTTGTCCCCGATGATAATGGAAATCTGAAATTCCGTGAATCATCCGGCGCGTGACATACGCGCTCGCTTTGCCCCGCGACATTTTCCCGGGGACGTTAAAAATTAATTGTTTTCGACGCCGCGCTTGCGAACAAATTCAATTTACCGTATGTTTGACGAGCCGTGCGGTTTCGTCCGCAAACCGGGATAAATGAGCGGTTCGCGAGGCACGACTTTAATGGCAAAGTTCGCACCGACGTGTGTAAGAATAAAGAATAAAGCGGGATCTTTGAATTTCCATGTTTCGGCGGAGATCAGTCTTCATCCATTATTTCGTGGCAACGAAGAATATCCGAAATGAAACGAACTAATCGCAGTATATTTGGACAGCATAATGTTAGTATATATATTTTACAATTTATGTATAGTTATTTAAATAAATCTCCATTGTTTGTGTAATCATTATGAAAGCAAATTAAGTTTATTTAATTATACGTAATCATTGTAAAATAAATTTATCCTTTATTCTTAGCACCTGTTTATTAATAGTTTACAATGTAATCTTTGAATTCAAATATAGGAGATTTGAAGGAATCACTTGGTCTAACGGTAATTGTTAAGGAGTTATAAATATAATAATCTTATATCATATAATATAATATCACTATATAATATATTATTTTATATTATGTTATATTATATGAATTGATATAACATAGTTATATTATATTATATGATATAACATAAGATAATATAAAATAATATATTATATAATAGCCTTATATTATATTACAGATAGCAGTTAAAAAAACTATACACATAACAATCTCATATTAGAACTCAATATTTTTTATTCAAAGGAACGATAATAAACATAAACCAGTAAATAATTATTTAAACAACTGAAAAACCTGCGAAGATCTACATAAAAATATCATTGAATAATAACAAAACCACTTAATTCTTACAAAATCAATTGTTTCCATTTCATTGTTTCAAATGCGATACTAATTCAAGTTTTCCTAATAAAATACATAAATAAAATAAATCACATCACAATGTCGAAGTTGCTCATTCTCATTTCTTGTTCAACGATCAAATATTCCATTCGAATTGCAAAAAATGCAATTCCATTCGCATGTTCAAAGCAGATCGCTGATTGTCGACACAGCGTGTGGCGTGAAATCGCAGAAAGGCCATTATCGTCGAGATTTAATCAAGTAATCGTCAGTAAATGTTCATTCGTCCGCTCTTTCTTCATCTACTTCGCGAAGAGTAGAATCTGGACCGGAGAATAGTCGCGCGGAACGGCATAAAATTTGCATAAACGAACGTGCTGCAAAAGGAACACCGCTAGTCGAAAGGGGTGAACAGGGGGGGAGGGGGATGAAAAACGCGAGGAGAAGCCCCGATGTCTACATCATAGTTACCGGCGGGTGCTAAATAATTCCATTCCGTCGCCATTGTGTGATTGATGCGATCGCTTAATCGTCTTCCCTTTTCTCCAACAAATGGCGGAGAGGATAAAAATGGTAATGCCATTGCGGTAATAATTTATTGCTGGCTTCAACGCCTAAGAAATATCTGGTACACTCGCGTGCATGGGAAAACGGAATTTATTGTAATCGGCAATTTTAGTTTCATTTCGTGGCGTTCGTGTTTTATCATAATTTCATCATAGTTTTATTAGATTTCAAAAGTAATTCATTTCTTTTTGTAATAAAAATAAATGTATAATGAATCTATTAATTGTGTTAATTCTATTAATAGATCTATTGAACTTAATATATATAGTTTTATTGTTAACAGTTGTTTAATAAATAGTTCCATTACTTTAATACCGAATTTCAAAGTTATTGAACAACTGAAATAATAATTGTACAGATTTCTTTTTGAACGAATGAATTATTACATTAAACTCGATGATATAATTTTATTATTAGTTGTTGAGAAAATAGTGAAGTTAGTTTATAGTTAAATTCTTAAGGTTATTGAATAATTATCTACGAATTCCTGTTTTCCTATTTTTCTTAAGGGTTAGTTAAAGGTATTGTACACATGTATGTTTTGTTCTTTGAACACAGCGAGCTGCACCGCAAACTGTTTGCCTGGAAAGACAAATGTAATTGGTCGAGGACAGGGCGCTGGCAATTCGCCGCAAGATAGAGTAAGAAATTTTCCGAACGGCAACAATAGCAATAACAGTACACGCCGCGATAAAGAAAAATGTCCATAATGTTCATTGATAAATAGCACGTTCGCTTCGTAATCGCGTTCCCTCCGCATGCGTTTTTTCATTCGATTGCATTAATGCTTCCTCAGCTGTTCTCACTTTTTCAATAGTTTATCTAATCGCGCTCGATGCAAACACCCGCGGACAGGCTGAGTACTCAGTAACATCTCCATGTAATTGAACAATAATTAAATCGATGTGGCCGGCTGTGAGCGAGCGCGAGCACGATGATTAAATGTTGAACACTTTCAATAACTCTTCGTTCTTTTATGAACATTTCTAAGAATTTTTCGTTTGAAAAGAGAAAGGGAAATTTTGTGACCTTTGTGACAATTAAAGGTTGACAGTTTTCTATAATTTTTCAACTTTTTGTAAATATTTATAAGAAACTTTCTGACCTTTTTGATAATTAAATGTCGAGTATTTTCTACAATGTTTCATCCTTTTATAAAAATTCCTAAGAATTTTTCGTTTGAAAATGAAAAGTAAGATATCGTGACCTTTCGATGAATAATTGAAAAGAATAAGAGCATCGTAGAATAAACATCGTTTCGTAGCAGATGAAATTATATAAATGATTCCAACCCTTATTTTGTAATTGTAGTGTCCCCGAGCTGGAAACAGAATATTCCAACTTTGCTCTTCGTGTAATTGAATATTGGCTCCGGGGAAAAGTTCATCGTGTCTCTCGATTTCAAGTTTGCCTTCGCAATGATGCATTTATTCAGTGAAATATAATAACAAGGGAGGAACGTCTCTTTGTTTGCCGACTGAATTTCGTTTACTTACATTCCCATGGTTTTCGGGACTCCACGAACTTCCCAATTAATTCTGTTTCACAATCCCCTCGCGGTTGTTCGTTCTTAGTTTCGATACTAACGGAAGCAATTTGAATGATCTTTATAAGTGGGACACCCTATATAGCGTACCGTTCAATACCGTCGCGACGAGTAATGGGTCTTGCAACCCGACAGATTCTTTCAGAATCTCCACATCAAAATGTTTCAAACTAAACATTTTAAATAATATATTCGTCTAAGAATAACATTATCATTCATTATAAAAATATTATTTTATTTCGAACACAATGAAACTCCCAATAATAAACATCATCTATCATTTAACTCCATTTTTACTAATCAATAATGTAAAAAGAATTGTAGAAAATATTTAATATCATTACAATAAAGTTTTCAGTTAAAATTATATTTTTATTAAAAGAAATGTAGACAGAGATAATAACATAATAGATAAACATTTATTTAACTTCATTTTCGTTAAATAAAATCACATACACATTTATTTTTACATAATTATTTATAGTCGAGTAATGTAAAAATGATTATTAAGTGAATTCCTTTTTATGAATCCCTTTTTTACTATCTGCAATGAAAGTTGTTCGTAATTCGAGGCAATAAGTTGACAAATTTCTACTCGTTCGAATATAGAACACCGATTTATTCTGCCATTACAAAATCTGTGTTTGTATCGAACTTCTGCAATACTCAACAGGTGGAGGAACGTTCCTCCCATACAGTGATGTCTATTTCTACGTAGTTGAGAATCCGATTCCATTCAAGGCAGGTTGAACCACTGAATATCTGACGTTCCTGGCGACATTCGCGTTTATACGATCCGTCCTAAACGTAATTTATCTTTTATGGGGATGGACATCGATTACTCGTAAATTATAAATTTTTAATACGTTTATCGTGACGAGAGAACTGAATAAAGCACGGAAGAACACAAATTTCAATAAAATCTAATGAAATTCTTCATCCACATTCAACTTAATCCTTTGAACTCTGTAGGCTCCGATGCACCAGTTATAATATTAAATATTTTAATGAATCTTAAAGAAACTACCCTAAAATTATCAGATTTTCCACACATCTGAATTTTGTACTCAGAGGGAAAATAAAAGATCGAAGAAATGTTATAGCATTTCTAAGTTTCGCTAGGAGTACTATAAAAATTAGTTGCAGTTGCTGATTATAAAACAACCTGGAGTGCTAAGTGTTAATAAATCACTTAACAAAAGAAGTAAATCTATATTACCCTCTTGTAAACAAATAAATATTTAAAGCATAAGTTTTTAGTAAATTACTATGAAACCGTAATTTAAATTTCTCTTAGTAATAAATAAATAACATACCACGCAGACCTAAAATTAACTGTTGAAAAATTCTTCTGCATCCTATGAAATTAATTTATTTATTACTAATATAAATTTTAATTTATACAGTTTCACGAGAATTTACTAAAAACCTATGATTCTTTAATTATTTATTATTAATGTTAGTAATACACATATGTTCACGAACCAGTACAATCAATCAAATACAATCATTAAAAATAAATATTGATATCTCGCAGACGAGTTAATTTATTGTTAATACGATAAATATATAACTCGACGTATTAAACAAATTGGAAAACATTGTTTCGAGAATTATCCCGAACGAATGTCGGCTTGCACGTATTCGAACAGCCTTGGTAAGTAAATTCTGGTGTCGATCGTTGGATGCCAAAAGTTGTTCGTTAACGTAGTTTCCATGTTAGCTAGCGATATACGGTCACCTGTTATTGTTAATTCCATTGCATCCCGCCCACGTTATTCGTCCCTTTGGGGGACATCATTAAAGTTCAACCTATTGATTTTAACCGCAGATAAAGTTCGCTACCTTACAACCGCGTCCCTTGCACAGAAGAATTCACAACGAAGACATTTCTCGTTGACAGTTCATGATATTTTATAAATATATACAGTTACTGAACTTTTGTAATAGATTTAGATTATATTTATTTTATATTTAGATTTACATTAGATTTTAGACTTTTATAATAGACTTTTATAATAGGACTGAGTCTTGTATAATAGAACAGAAAGAATCTCGATGGAAAACTATTTTATCCATCGAATAATATAAAAATCATTGAATATTTCATATATACTTTAACCTTTTGTCTTACGATTTAGTTTCGTAGGTAAAAGAAAATATTCCATGATTTTTCTATGTCTAGACTTAGTATAAATCATACGAATTGCTAATAAGAACAATAATGTTTCATTTGAACTTAACAATGACATTTATGTTTGTTAAATCATATAAAAACCTTTGCCTCGAGTTTGACACGATATTGTAAGACAAAGGGTTAATCGCATTTTATGTTGCACCTTGAAGTTTCTTAATTAATTAATAATTCATAAAGCGTAACAATTTTCTACATGCCTGTTAATGTCAATTGCACTATGTTTCAACTTTGGATCATTAATATCGGTATTATCATTACATTAATATATAGTTCTACTGCAACAACTAACTTGTTTTTTAACGTTCAAAAATATCATTGAATAAAATACAGTTTAATTTACGGTTAACCCATTGTCCTATAATTTCTTTCATAACAATGCAGAATAGACCTATTTTATAGCTTTCAATTCACTGGAAGAAATTTTCATTAAAGTATTGTGTTTTTGAAGAAAACAGTTTACTACGATTTTAATAATAAAATATTTCATTTGAATTCGAAAGAGTCAACGCGGAACGTATCACGACCGGTGATTAATTAATTAATTAATTCTATATTTTCTTTCGTCCATTTAATTTCCCACCAATCTTTATATTGCTCGACTAATGAAATAAATAAAGTTTTTCAATTCTCGTCTTTCATTTTGCTCCTGTTTTCACCGGGAAAAATGTATCGTTCCATTTGTTCGCCTTTATTTTATAACCAATTATTAGGAATAGCTTGTATTTGTTAAATCCTGTTTGAAAGTTCAGCCACGAGTCTTGCACGATATTGGAAAAGCAAGGGGTTGACATCGGGATCTTCTATTATTGAGTAAAAATCACGATCTTGTGCAGTCGGGCCGTATTTCCGCGCACGTATGTAACATTTAATATTCCAGGCAAATATTCGGATCACGTATGGTCGATTACGTCACTACTCGATATCGTTCACACAGATTTATGCGGACGGTGACATCAGTCCGGTGTATCGTGATCCGAATACTGTTTGAGTTGCCGATCGTTTTCAAAAATCCCGCCCTCGCCCAGTGAGGTCGCCTGTGGACAAAACTTCCAAATTCAACTATTCACACGAAAATTCAAGGTTACTAACATGTTGCTAAGCAGTTCCTGCTATACAGAATCATTTTCATTTGAAAAATCGAAATTTCTGCAAATCAATTCCGTCTCTCTGTTTCTATAACGTTGGAATCGAAACGAAAAATATTCATTGTCGTTGAAAAAGCTTCATAATGTAGAAAAAATATAACCGCCATAAGTTTAGCTCCATACAGAATGATTTTCACTTGAAAAATCAAAATATTGTGCAAATCAATTCAGTTTCTCTATTTACGTAACATTGGAGTCGGAACGAAAAATATCCATTGTCGTTGAAAAAGCTTTCTAATGTTCCCATAATGTAGAAAAAATGTAACCACCATATGTTTAGCTCTATACCTTGCAACTTCTGTCTAAAGCATTTCTTTCGTATCATTCGTATTATTTAAGTTTTGCCCAGGAAACGGCCGTTTGGCGATGACTACATCATCGAAGAGCAATGGCGGCGGATCCCCGCCCAATTTCCATTTAAGAAATGATTAATCCTTCATAGAAATGAATTATCATTACATATAATAGTGTCATTAGTTCCAATAATCTCATCTTAATGTAACCATCTTAACTCATTACCTCGATTGCACAATCAAAAATAATGAACCCACATTAATTCGTACATCTTCCATCGCAAAATACATACCTATAGTCACCGTTAATAATTAATAGTCTCAACTATTCGTCGAAGTATAGCGAGAGAAGGTTTTACAAAGAAAATGTAATTAACGAGCGCGAAAGAAAGATGCGAGTATATACTCACACCGGTATTAATAACTTATAGTCGCACGAATTTAATTAATACCGTAAACATTGTATGACTATCGGGTTGCGGGAGGTGTCGCTCATAAACGAGAAGACAGGTATAATGTTTCGGTGGATGGCCAAACACGTTGAAAGCGACACACGAGACGCACGAAAACTCCCGGTGTTCCTGGATGTTATTCGATCAATATAAATTGCTGACTGGAAATGTCGCGGCGCATTGCCCAAAGTTCAACGATTCACGGTGGAGCGTCCACGTGTAAGTACTCGACCGTGTGCACCCCGTTAACATTAGACTTACAGTTCATTCTATCGTTCCTAGAGAAATCGACCTTCATCTAGATCTTGGAAATTAGAGGTTTTCAAATTGGGAATTCAATAAAAATCTAATCGAGAGTTCTGCGTTTCCTTTCGTTTCACTTCACATCGATTCCCATGTTAACCAATTAATTAGTTTTTCAATATTCATCTTTCCTTTCTATTTCCACTAAGAAAAATTTATTTAACTTAATTACTATTTTGTAACCTATTTTTCTAACACATTTTTGTGTTCAAGATGTATTGAAGCGATGTTTCGAAAAGAATATGATTCAAAGATGAATTTGAAAGTATACGACTGTAAATTATGGAATAATTATTACATTTATGGTTTGTCAATATGCTTTGAATATTATTGTTATTATAAAAATGTGATTGCAAGCAAAATTCAAAGAAATTGTGGTTGAACGATGTCGGAACGTGAAATTGTACGAAGATGCGCTGCTATAATGGTTATCTGTTACGAACGATGCGCCATTGGAAAGAATGAATAATAAATCAAGGAAAAATTGTGACCAAATAAACGTTTCGCGCGCGAGAACGACGGACTTCGTCCGTTTCAGTTCCTGAGTCATTTGTTTGTACCGTCGTTTGTCGATAGTGAAAGGACTCCGATTAAGTTCGACTAACGATCGTTTTGTTCCATTTAATGGCTCCTTATCGAATCGATTCGGTGTATTTGCGCTCTAATTGGTTAAACGGAGAGAACGTGGCAGAAGCTGCACTAAAATAGAGCACGTAAGCGTTTCTTTTTCGTTACACGTGTAAAATCGACGTCGACGCATCCGCTGGATATGTAAATCCGTTGTGTAACGGCCGTTGAATTCAGCGGAACTTTTAATGGAAAGCATGCGAGAAACACCGAGAAAATGTTGCATAATTTAACGATCATAATTTAACGATTTCTATTTGAATGTATAGAAAGTATTCAGCGTGATCACCTTTGAACTCTTTGTTAAGAGTAATTAACACGTTAAGAACACTGCTTTGTTATTAACCCGTTCGATCGATATATAGATATTTAAATAATTACTAGTCCGATAAACATTACTTCGTTCGTTATTTTAATTGGAAGCATTCGTTGAATTATTTTCCAATTGCCAACGCGTCAGTTTTAATAAAATTCAATTTAGCAAATTATGATTGTAACCGGTGTAACATTTTAATAAATAATCTGTCTACTCGAAGGGAGAGTAAATGAAAAATTTATTAATATTTAAACACGTCAATGAAATATTGAGTTACATAATTTTCCAATTGTTTTCTGTTTAAAAATCCTCCGCTCTATAATTTTATAATTTAATTAATTGGTTCGTTCAATAATTCAAATGTATAAACGGTACAATTCGAATAGCGTATTATTAAACAATTTAAATATAGCATATTGCACTCGAGATAACTGACTCGATAGCGTAAATGTTTTCGAGAAGAAATTCATTCGAGAATTTTCTATGTTGACCAGACGTAGAATTTATTCCTACTCCGTTGAAAAATGAATGAAAAACTTGCATAATGAGATGAATAAGTATTACTTAGAATATATAATCCAGTAATTTCCTTAGATTACGATTGAGAAAGAAATAGCCGATAACAATTTTTCCGAAGCAAGGAAGTTCACGCCCCGACGCTGCTGTTCCGCGAGTTTCTGTAAAATTGTTTGTTACTCATTAATGAGCAACGAATCTTCACGTGTTTATCAGAATTTAATATATGCGAAACTGTACAGTAAGCGCTAATTACGAAAACATACATGAAATATCTAGAATGTAATGTTCTCTGTAATATTTCTTCGAACAAACCATTTTCTATTGCAATTCCATTTGTTTAATTGTACCCATGGAAACTTGAGCTCGAATAAATATTCGTAATCCGTTTATTAATTTGCATGGATGGTGAAACGATCTATTTAAACGCTAACATTAAAGAGTATTGATATGCAGGTGCATACGAATAAAAGTCGCATCGGTAATTTCCTTCGTCGATAACGTAGTCACAATGGGATAATTGTTTAGCTATCATTATGATAAAGCACTATCGCCGTTTGAACTTGCCAAGTTGAATTGTTGATTAAAGATAAGAGCCATGTGTTACGTACAAAAATCAAGTAACGAATTATCGTTTAAAGTGAAATGCTTCATTAACGAACACAAATGTGTAATTTCTAATAACATGTTAAACAATAATTCTGTTGTTTCAGACGGGTCCCTATTCTTTCATAGTTACTTCATTTTTATATATAGTATCAATTGTTTTTATATACTTCATTACTTTTTATATATAATATCAATATTTTTATACACACCATTCATTTATTTACTTTTATGAATAATATATTCATAATTAATATATTCACTGGACAATTTGAAGAGTCACACAATAAAGGTAGAAAAATAATTGATTGAAGCTAACCGTTTTATGTTTAACTATGAAAATATTTGCTATCTTCTCGACAGAGCCATGAATGAAATTATAATTACAATTACATTTGAATTCAACGTTTTCGCCCGAGCACAGGGGCGAATGATTATTATTAAATATAGTAAAGGTTAACAATATACAGATAACTTTGTTACACGAGCGAAGACGAAGGAAAGAAAACCGGATGCTTTCATTAATCATCAACGACTTTGCCGTTATCGAATATTATACAACCGTTTTGTAATACGTACAACCATTATAATCTTTCTAACGATTCGTGGCTCACACGAGATAATGTGCGTGAACGGAAAAGAAATATATAGCACGTGAATTCCGCGAAAAATGATTGTGCGGACGTTCGACACTGATCAATGACATTTCGTAAAAAATGTTAATTCATCGGCGTTCAGTGGGGTCGTGTAATAACAGATAATTCAACGGATTCCTTTAGATAATTGTAATCGATGCAATCAATTAAGATAGCTGTTCGACTTCGGTAACGTCATTTTTAGACGGATTGCATTAGCGTTAAATTATCTGTTACTGTACTGATACGCGTGACTTTAAATGACAAGCGAATTATTATCGACTGTAATGTTACATCGAAATTATCACTTGAAACTTTAAATTCTCAATAAAAAAGAAATTATGGTTATTGATGGCTTTAGTCGTTGGAAAATTGGAAACTTACGAGTAAATGAAGAAAGTAATTCGAATAATAAATTATAAAAAGGATTGATTAGTCTTTTGTAATCTTTAAAGAACAGTCATCACTGGAATAAAAAATATTATCGTTGAAACTATTACTAAAAGGAAATTTTCATCATGAAAAAACACCATAAAAGATTGATACGGGAGTAAATGAAGAACACGAACTACCCTCAAAATTGCGTATCAAAACACGGCTAAACCAATTGCCTGAAGGCCTGCAATTATTTTCAAATCCCAGTATTCCGAGACTATTCTTTTCTACTAAACCGATCATCTACACAAAAGAATACACAACAAACAAACGAACACGAACAATTGCGTACCAAAATAGCAGATGAAAAACCACCTAAACTCATCCCCTAAAGCACTCCAATTATTTTCGACTGTCAACATTTCAAACCAATTTATCTTCCATCGAAACAAAAAAATTATCTAAATAAAAAACACCGAAAAAATATAAAAATAAACACGAACGATGCTCGGAAAACGTCTAAACTCACCCCCACAGCAAGCCAATTGTTTTCAATCCTGAACATTTCAAAACCATTTAGCTTCTGTTGAAACAAAAAAATTATCTAAATAAAAACCACTCAAAAAATAGAAAAATGAATATGAACGATGCACGAAAAACGTAAACCCACCCCCATAGCCAGACAATCATTTTTAACCCTGAACACTTTAAAACCATTTATCTTCCATCGGAACAATTATCAAAAAGAAACCAGAAGAACAAACAAATAAACGCAATCACAAAATTGCATATCAAAAGCACTTAAACCGATCCCAAGGTCCTCCAATTACTTTCAACTCTCAATATTTCCAAACAATTCATCTCCCATCGAGCCGAAAGAATTATCAAAATAAAAAGCACCGAAATATAAAACTAAACACGAACGATGCACGAAAAGCATCTAAACCCTCGAAGAATTTCCCAGCGTCCCTCGGCGTGAAGAATAACGCGCGTCCAATTGTCATAACGTAATTACAGCGGGGGCGGCCGGCGGGCTATTGAAAATTGTCCGAAAGAGAAACGGAATAAACGGGAACAGGCGACAAAAGGGCGCGTTTGAAAGCGGTCGACCCGCGACCGCCGTGAAACGGTTCTCGGGCGGCTGCCGCACGATAAAACGACCGTGTCGCGGCGTATCAGCCTGTCCGCAAACACGCCTGCCATTTTCTTTTCAGCCATTAAGTCCCTAGAGAGGAGCGGAACGCCACGCAAGGATAACTGTGTTCGTGCCTGTCCGCCCGCGGGTAATCAAAGGCACAAAGGGGTGTTTGTTTGGCATCCCCTCGAAAACGCGGAGGCGCGGAGGATCCAGCAACGCGATTTTCAACGATGCCAGGCCGGAGCTACCCTTTGATCTCACGGACAAGCCGCGGAAATCCGGAACGAGGGAGCCGCGTTGAGAGCATCGTCGAGGATCGATCCTCGAAATTGAATAACGTGGAACATCCTGAAACCTGGAAGTGTTGCTACCCTTTTTCCCCTGTTTGCTTGTTGCTCTTTTCTCTTTGCCTTGCCTTTTCTTCCTTTCTTTTTGTCGTCGTGAAGCAATCAAGCGATTACTTGGTGTTTAACCCTTCATTGGTAATGTACTAATCCCTCGTTCTAGATTTCTCAAGCATTTCTGATAGAATGATAGTCAGTAATTTATTGGAAGAAACTTCTAGGCGTATTCTTTGTCTATGTTTGTTCTATAATAATTGATAACGAACGATGAACATTTCCTTTGAATTCGAAAGAGTAATATTTATGTTTATTACATTCTGTTTGAAATCTTCACTATGAGTCACACGAGACGTTGAGAGCCAAAGGGTTAAATAGCTTGGATATCCTGGAACTTGAAAGTGTTGCTCCTTTCTTCCTTTCTTTTCCTTCCTCTGTTCCCTATTTCTCTTCTTGTTGGCGAGCCCAACCTGACCACTCGGAAACGATCGAGAAACGGAGGAAAACGGTTCACCCGAGTTCCGTCGACGTGCGAATGAGCGATTGGCGGAACGCTTGGACTCTTGACTCCGACACTTTTTTTCGGCTTTTTCCTTCGGAGCAACGGTCACGGTGTTATCACTTCTAAACCGTGGACATGAGTCGACGGCCACGCTCGCTAGGCCGTTTCGCTTCGATTTCCATCGGGATGAGCGTGCTTACGACGGAGACGAGTTTTATTTCGCGACTCCAGTGTCACGGGGGAGATATCGCGTTTAATAAAATAAGTCAATATATGTTTAATAGGAGGTATTTCACTTTGCGAATATATTATTTCCCTAATAAAATCAGACCGTGGAATGATCTATTGAGGAGGAAAATGACAAACCGTGACGTTCGTTAATTGACTGAGCGCTTTATTAAGGTTCTGATGGTCTTTTATACACCTCGAGAGAGGGGCCTACGTGACCCTTGATGCGTTGTTCGTGTCTTGTGTGGTCTGGCTGGATGTGGCTATCGTTAGATAAGCCTGTGTTATAGTTTCAGGTAGACCGGCGGAATGTACTTACCGGTAGGTGTTGTTTAGACTAGGGCCTACGTCACACCAGCACCGTTTTGGGCGATTTCATTTGAAATGGATACTTGACGCTCACAGTTTCGTTGGTTGTCTTAGAGAAATTGTTTAAACGTTGAGAATTCTTTAGAATTTGAATGAAAACAGTATTTCTCAAAATGGAGTTGTAACGGAATAATCGTGAATTCTTATGCGTATGAGATTAATGACATATTTGTAAAGTAGATCAATGAAATTAAGAATTGTCTTTCATAGATTTTATCAAGGTCTTGGTAATGCAGTTATTGTCACAGAAGTAATAGGGTATTGATAGTTAGGAAAGAACTGTAGGGAACTTCAGTTAAATTGGTTCATTAATTCTTCAAGATATTCTTGGTACCATCCTTGGAAACATGGTGTCAAGAAAAATGGCTGAATGCGAATCATTATTTTTACAAAGTTTTCTACGGGCATGTTTTACAAGGGTACGTAACCCCTTTGTAGACACTTCCTTCTTTCGGCGTCATTAATCAACCGAGGAATCTGTGCGAAACGAGGCAAGTACACTATTCACCCTTTGTGCTCGTGATTGATGATAATGTACAAAGCATAAATCGCTGGAAATAACGCTTTATTATATTGTACTAAGAAATAAATTGTATTCACTAGTTCGGCTGTTGCTCGATGTTAAGATATTTCTTGTTCCAGTTACTGTTCACAAAAATGGCGATCTTGGGCGTGCAATATTTTGCATATTCTCATTTCCGTGGGAATACTAACGAAATTTAATCACCGATCTATTAATATAATCAATTTTTCGTTTTAATCATACATTAAACTTCATTTTGTATTCATTAGTTTTTAAATTATTTTTCAAATGCAACAAGGAAATAATTTTATCAGGAAATAATAAATAATATAACATGGAAATTGTGGCACAACTATTATATAGAAAACAGACGTTGATTAACTATTTATTAACCATTAATAGCAACATGATTAACTGATTTCTTCTTTTTACAATTATTACAAAGATGACAGATATTTCTCTGAGAAATTATTAAAGAAATCGATTTAGTAATACACAAATTGAATTATAAATCAATTAAAGTCCCGACATCCTCGAAGTTGCCAAAGAGGAATTTCAAAAAGTCAATTTAACTGCTGGGTAAGTTTAGTGTTGATGACATGATTAATTATTAACTAATTAAGGTGATTGCCGAAGCTAAACACGTTCGCGAAAATATGAAAATTATTTCGCTCGCGACACCGTGGATTTATCGGGTAAATTATAAAATCATGTTTCGCAGAAAAGGCAAGCGCGAGCGGAGCTCGTCATTCGCAGTGAATGTGTTAATTAACGAAATTTCGTTAATTTGAATACCAAAATTTTTGTTATTCACGGCGCTGACACTCGAACGCGTCACAAACTGTGGCATAAAACCTGTTTCCGGTAGGGGTGCCCATCCGGCAGCCGGAATTTATTAATAACGCGTCGACCGACAAAAGAATGCAGAGATTACACGCAGCGTCATTTTTGAGTGGGTTAATAACTGGGCGCGACGCCATTCGAATTGAAACGTCCCAATTGGTAATTTATTGTTTCTGTGATTCACACACGTGACTGCTGGCTCTAGCCGCAAAGGAAGTCATCATCAAGCGCATGGTTCGTTAATTGATCCGTTGATAATGTAATAATGTGTTAATAGTTTGAACGGGGTCAGCGTAGATTTATTTATTTAGCAAGCGGAGGAAAATTCGAAAAGTAAAATAATTCCGTTATACAGTGCACATGAATAATTTTAATAATTTTACGAGTATTCATGTTCGTGTGTAATCGATTGTTAAGTGGAAGATACTGGAACGGAAAAAGTCAAGAGAACAGTACAATTTAACAGTATTGCAACGAACATTTTTTCAGCGATCACGCAATCGAGCAATAAATACCGAATATTTATACTCACGAATGAATAGAAATGTGACAAAATGATTCTTCCTGTTGATTTTAATTAACCCCTTCACTTACTTCGTGTCAGACTCGTGACGAGAATTTTAAACTGATTTCAACAAATTTAAGTGTTATTGTTTTAAATATAAACTGAATATTATTTTTCTATTAGCAATCGTTAACCTTTGTTAGTTCCAAGTTAGACATAGAATAAACATCAAAATTTGTTTCCTTCCTAATCAATGATTAACAATAAAACAGTTGCATCGCTCATACTTAGAAATAAATCATAGAACAAGAGCTTAAGCAAAGTCTCTTGTAATTAAAATATTCCTTATTAATCATTCCACAGATTGAAAGAACAATTTCAATCAACTCTACCAAAATAACTCTCACCAATTACTCCAATAATTAAAGGAACAATCCGAATGAAACATCTACATCCAAAAAATATCGTCTCAATTATTTCCAAAGTTCTTTCATTGGAATCTTGAATGAAACGATGACTCAGAAAAATTCTTTCAAAAATCTACTCTGAACCTCTAATAAGAAAACAGTAGTTGAAAATCCGTGCGCAGTTCAAATAGACATATCGCGATTTCTTTGTCAGTTGAAATCCAATTTGCTTCTCAGAACTCGACTTGCCTGACTTTTCATTCAGAATTCCGTTTGCCGAATTATCTGCCGGAGACGTGTTTACGCATTCGATCTTCTGTACACCGAAGATAATTTCGGGCAGTAATCTTGTTTTCTAGGGGGCCGCCGCGCGTAAACTGATTCCCGGCCGTTCCACGGCGTCCCGGGAGGTTTAAACTCCGATCGGTCGGGAACTATGTAGAACGAAACGCGACGACTGACAGGGACTCGCGCAAACACTTTCTGTATCGGTGTCGATAATAATTCACTAAGCTGCCGAGGTTATCGGATCTGTACAGTGGACGTGCTTACAAGGTATTTTTGGATTTCTGTGACACGATCCCGTCCATCGGGGACGAGTAATCTGCCTCGCGATTGCGACGATGTTGCTCGCTGTAAACTTGAAGAAGTTTTGTGTATGCTTTCGATTCTTCACCTTTGTTATCTTATCTGCGAAATTATTAGATTCGATGCACGCGTCTATGTACGCGTGCTCGATTCGAAGATTGTCGGAACAGCTTCCATTTAACCCTTTGCGGACGAATGTCGGCATTTTGCTGAGATCAAACTTACATGTTTGAAATACCCAGTTGCGAACAAATGATTTAACTGTTCGAATAACAAAAAATCAGTACGCAGTTTCCTTATTCTCCATGATTTAAGCATTCAGTGTTTAATTTAGCAGAATTTGCAGAAGGTTTTGTATACTTTCAACAATCTTCGTCCGTAAATAATATAGTGGTTTACTATTAGATGATATTGAAAACGTGGATCTTCAGTAAAAAGAGAATTAGGAAAACAATATATATTTAATAAGATAAAGAAACAATACGGACAACACGTAAAAATACTACTAGTATAATAATAATACTAATAAAGGTAAGACTAAAGTAAAGGAAGAACATTGAGGTTAAGTTATTTGAAATGTTATTTAGAAGTGATTAAGTAATCGCGTTAATAAATACATTTTAATGAAATACAAATATAGTAAATAATATAGATAATAATAAAATAACGACAATAACAATAATAATGATAATAATAACAATAATAATAAAGGTAGGAGTAAAGTAAAGGAAACTGAGAAAAAAAGGGGAAGAATTGGATTGTATCGTAATTTTACAATAAAGAAGTATATATTTCTATCGTGTTTCTCATTGTTCGAAATGAAAAGTATAATCTTTCGAAATACCAGCATGCTTCCATTGGAAGTGTGAAACGGTGTTAAATGGGATTTACTTTTCCAGAGGCTTATGACATTTTTGCGACATTTGTTATCGCGATTGCCATTGTCGCACGAAAAGAGCGATTTTCAATGTACATGAAACGCGGGATAAAACCGTGCCCGAAGCGAAAATACGCAAGCCGCGTGTAAAAATTCCGCGACGACGCACACCATAAAATTTCGTTTGCGGTAGGGAATAAAATCACACCGCTGTTCGAAAGCAGTCTGTAACGCGAAGCATTTTCACGCTCTTGATTCCTTGCCGCGCGATTGTAATAATTGTGACACGTCTGCGAAAAGGAATATTATCATACGCGAATCAGGGATTTTCGAGGAAAATTGGACATTTCCTGGGAATGATTTGCAAACACTCGTTTCTTATTTATCTTCTATTCGTCTTCTGTCTCAAGAATTCTGTTCAGATATAGGTGAATTGGAATCGTTTATAAATTCCAGTGAAATATTTTAAAAATTTGTAAAAAGGGATTTAACATTTTCTGTCGAAGTTTTGATCAATTTATCGAATTATTTGGCTTGTACCTGTATTATACTATGCTAAATAGTTATGTACTAATTATGGTTATGTAACAATATTGTATAGGTATTAATTATTGTTATATTATACTATATTATATTATATATAATATTATACAATATTGTACTATATTATATTATATTATACTATATTGTACTATATTATATTATATTATGTTATACTACATTATACTATATTATATTATATTATGCTATATTAAATTATATTCATTGCATAATTATATAACAATAACTCAATAACACTCAATACCCAAACACAAAAATTCCTGAATCATCTTCAAGACATCAAAACTCGCAGTACCAAAGTCAAGTTTCATGAACAAAAGCATAGCGCATCACAAAACGAAGAACTCCGTTCCACCCGTCCATTTTCCTATTCTGTTTCCCATTGCACAGCAATTGAACCTCCAAATGCGTGTACAACGCGCAGCTCGTTTCAGAGGGCAACATGCAAACGAATAAACGGCAAAACGGAAAAACGGAACCGCGCTCGCGACGCGATAAGCCGCGGCCCTCCGGGACCGAAAGGAAGGAAAAAAGCCGGAAGGAAAGAAGAAAAAATCGTGATTTCATGTGACACAGGACAATCATAAATCGATTTATCTCCGCCTCGGCTGAACATTAAATTCGCGATATTACGTCCCCTCCGGAACGACCACGAATAAAATCGAGTTAGAATTTTCGAGGCGGCTTTCTCTGACGAGGCACTCCTTCCTTTTTTTAAATGCCTTACCTTCCTCCCGAACCCGCCGCGTATAATGTTCTGCCCTCGGAGACGAGCCGAATAACAAAATTACATTGGACAAAGGAGAACGAAAATACAATTTCGTCGATGAAGTCAATTACGGAGTAATAAAATAATCTGAATCATAATACCCTGTTGTTATGGTAAATTTAATAAACGTTCAAAACGTTGTGTTTACTGTTTATTTATTTATTACATCTGTCTGGTGATGTTCCATTAGTACAAACGTTATTTATAAATCGTAAATCTAGAATAAGGTAACAATTGAAATAGAATTTCTGACTCCAATTTCAAATGGAATCGTTGTTTATTTTGAGTATTTTAATAATACATTCGTTTAAATTTTATTCTAATTATTTACAACACTGATTCCTCACCAACATGTATGACTTTGAAATCTTGACAAGGTCATTATTCTGAACTTTTCCACGTGCATGTTTCCATTGTTCGGAAAAATATGCGCAGTTCTCGTGATTGTTAGGAAAATCGTAACCCTCGCGTGACCTTGTGCTCGACATATATTGTTAAGGTCATCGTTCCGTGCGGCCAGGACTTTAAACCATTTAGGAGTTAGTAGAGTTAGCGACGGAATGGGACTTCGTCGCAGATTACGTGAACGATCTCTCATCGATCGAAGAAAAACGCGTCGCTAAACCGAGAAGAACGAATTGTTTCTTGAGAGCTTATAAATAGACAGGGGTTGACATTTATTTCTCGGATAGAGGAGACCCGAAGGAATTTTAGAAGCCCTTGACGAAGTTAATTGAAGTCGAACTGCGCAAATGGCTCGCTTTCGATCAAGTTTTTGCCGGTGGAAACAGAGCAAGTGAACTTTCCTTTGCATCCTTCGCTGCATCAAGATTGCGCTTGGGGGTCGACATTTATTTTCTCGAAACCGAGGGACCGGTCGTGGTAATTTTAAACATCCTTGGCAACTTACACGAAGTCGAACTACGCAAATAGCCCCCGGCTCAATGAAATTTTCTTCGTTTATAGAACGCCGATTGATATTTAATTGATAAAAACGCTAGAACGATTCGGCGAATTTCTCGTTTACTCGATGAAACCGATCGATATTCAACCGGACCTCGTTGCTAATCGAGTTTTCCATTTACCTGTGTATTATTCGCCTATGTATGCTTGAAATCGGGATGTGTCTTTCATCATCGATTTCCGTGCGAAATGAATACGTTTCATTAGGGTACTTTATTTATCGAAAACAGGGGAATCACAGGTTCATCAATACCTCACCATCGATTAATTTCCCTTTGGTAAGCAGAAAGATGAAAACAATATAATAGAGATAACTGTTGATTAATATTCAATTAACTCTGTTTAGCTCCGATTACCAATAGTCGATCATAGTTTAATCGAATGAATTATAGTAATTCGATTTGATTGAGGTCGCTGGTGACCCCCATGGCATCCAACGTGTTAACCTGTTAACACTATTCCTATCGCGAACAGTCAAATGACTGTTTTTAAAATTTCGGTTAGAATTTCCTATAGACAACGTAATTGAATCGCCTTTATACTTTACGACTTTCCCTAAAATATACGTATAAAACATTTTTCAATATTCACTCCTTTTTTTATTGTTTATTTTCTGAGAAAAATTTATAGTCTATCTTATCTACCACGACCGGTCATTTGACCGGTAGAACGATTTATATCTTTTTGTAATAGTATTCTCTCAAAAACTCAATTCCGAAACTATAAAGTCGTTACAAACGAAAGGTGATACAGTTGTGGCATGATTTCAACCAAAAAGTGCCTTTCAGGGACTGCTTTACGGTACTTCCAAGTGTTTACAGTTCTCGCTCGCCTATCGGCCTCGGTAAAATCGGTAAAATCTAAATGTCGGAGATGGCCTTTACAGGTATTTTTCAATATCCTAGATTTAGCCGGGATAAATGCATGGATTTTATATAAAGAATCCACGGGAGAAGAAATTTCGAGGCAGGAATTTTTATTTCAATTGGCAGAAGAACTTGCCATAGAATATCAATAAGAACTAGAGTCAGGCAAAGAAAATCAAGCAACACCCGTCACAAATACAAGTAAAGGTTCACTCGAACAGAAACCATGCCAAATAAGATATTGCACAAACAATAAGACTAACAAAATCTGTCCAAAATGTAAAAAGTACGTGTGTAGGAAATATACAATCGACAAACCTATTTGTAAAAAATGCGGTGAAAACGAATAAAATGTAAATTATATACTTCTAAATAAAAGAAACTATATTTGCATACTGTCAAATTGGCTATTGTCTTCATTCTATATTAAAAAATATAAGTTGTGCTAAAGACCAGGCGTTTGACTGGTCGCGGTCGGAGTAGGTATACGTGGAGTGTCGGTAGGAATAGTGTTAATTAATTTCGAAGAACGTCGCTTACATCTCATCGGAAAATATCGAAGAACTCCCGAGCGCAAAGGTTTAACAATTGTTCCATCAAGTGAAATGCAATTTACGGTGAAACGGTGAGCTCCGCCGGAAATTACCCCGGGCTCTACCGGCGCTGCGCCACCATCCCTTATTCACCGGCCGCGTTACAACGTTTTCGTTTCCTCCGTAAAAATAGTCGGAGTGCACCGGTACACGGATCCAGCGTTACAGAGGATTTCACGGGAGGAGAGGTTCGAGTGGGTTCCGCCATTTCTTCGGGAGTCTCGCGGAAACCTTGAACCTCGCGTCTCATCAGGAGAATTAATTGAAACAATTACTCGTTCTGCGAGTTGGCCGAGGGAAAAGTATTATGTGTTGAGTATACTGGTTTTCCTAATTTTATTTCGCTAATTGCATTCGCATATTTTTATGCGAAATATGATGATTAATTCTTGACAAATAATGGCGATAAATATTAAAGCAAACAATTTTGGAAAATATGGAAATGTAATTTTTAAAATTAAGTGAAACTCTCTTATTGGGATTTATATAAATTACTTGAAAGAGTTGCTTCTTTGTTCATATTTCGAATATTTGTAATGTGTGATTTGAATTTTGTTTATAGTTCATGTCCGTGTAAATATATAAAATTCCGGGAATGTAAAATTGAATTTGACTGTGAGAATAGATATATTGATGAGTGATGAATGTGTGTGCAATAAATGAATGACGCGACTGTGTGTGTGAGCGCGTTTTGAATGAATGTTCAAAGCATTGGAATATTCTAGACTACATTGATTTTTATGTTAATAATGTTCGTTTTTATGAATCTAGAATGTTCTAAAAAGTGTGCGAGTGAGACAAGGGCATCAGAGTGTATAAATGGTGTGTGCGTTGTTTGATTTGTTGATTGTTTTATTGTGAGTTGTCATGAAATAATTATACTGTATCAAATAAAATTCTCTTTCTCCTACAAATATAAGTATTATTCATGGTTATTGATATTTTCTACGGTTTTGTATCAGTACGTGTGAATATATTATAAATATGATTACTAATGACTACAACGAACTCGTCGAAAACAGGAAAGAACGGATTTCCCAGAGAATCATTTCGAAGAACAGATTATATTCGAAGTGCTATCTTACTTAAAATTCTGTGCAGGGTAGTGACACTTCGTTAGATAATTGTTTGTATGCCAGTTGACTGAAATACATCTGCACACATAGATATTTCCAGCTTGTTTTTTAGAAGATTACGGACACGTGCGACATAAATACATAAAATCCACAGTATTATAAATTCTGATGACCGCGGCGCTCGTAATCTCTGTTGCACGCACAAGTATTTTACGTGCACTTTTGTTTTTCTCTTTCCTCTGTGTTACATTTATGTAACGAAGTTGAACTTACTTTAATTTCGATTACACGTTTAAACGTTACGTCCGCAGTTCGATTAATCTCCATACGAGGATAAATTGTATCGTTGCTGATGAATAATGCGTATGGAAATACGAATGAATAATTTTGTCAGCGAGTAACTCGCAAGATTAACTAACAAGTACGAGAATGGCTGTAATAAAGTGAGAACGAAACGCGAAAAATAATATTACACTTAATAAACGTGACAGTTAGTATCTCGACGAGGTTTATCTCTTATTCTGTTTTCGATCTCTTTTCTCGAACATGGTAAATCGTAAATAATTTCCTCGTAGATGGAATTTCATAAATGATTTTTCTCATAAATGATTCTCTGTTTTCATGATAAATAATTTTCACACGACTAATTCTCGAATTTTCTTATAAACATCTCTGCGTAGAATTATCTGTCGTACGACTCTCGCAAATGTGTCCATCATTAAAAGTGATACAAGCAACAGCAACAATGGAGGCGTCATTCGTAAATAGAAGTTGAAAGGAAGCATGTGCACATTGTACGTTAGGCACGTCTCAAGTACAAATAAGTTTAGGAATAGTTGAAAAGGTCAATCTTATCAATGTATGTGCTGTCGTTCCTGTGTATCGTTAATGTAGTCTATGTTAGGGTAGAGCATGCGTACGGTGAGTAATCCCTAATGATCTGATAAGGAATCTACTTTTAATTTTCCGTAAAGACGACGACAGCTGACAAATAAATTTGTTTCATTCACTTCCTGTGAGATATAAATTATCGTTGGCACGAACGTGTTATCGGTTCCACTAATTCTGGCCTAATAAGGAAATGTGTTCTAAGAAATATTCGAATTTATCCTTTAAACATTTTGACGTATGTAAAATTTGTGTTCAAAGATTTGTCAGTTTTAATTCTCGTTTTCGATTCGTGGATTATGTAATTATGTGAATTGTAATTATATGAGTTATATGATTATAAAGGAATTATAATTGTATGGATTATATAATTATAAAGGGATTATGATTGTATGGATTATATAATTCTAAAGGGATTGCAATTATATGAATTATATAATTACAAAGGGATTGTAATTATATGAATTATATAATTACAAAGAGATTGTAATTATATGGATTATATCATTACAAAGGGATTGTAATTATATGGATTATATAATTACAAAGGGATTGTAATTATATGGATTATATAATTATAAAGGGATTGTGATTAGATGCGTTATGTAATTACAAAGGAATTGTAATTAAATGAATTATATGTTTATAAAGGACAATTTGATTTGAATAATAAACAATTAATTAAAATAAAATAGTAATGTTCAGAATACTATTTGTTTCCAATTCTGTTTTCTTACAATGAATTGAAGTAGTCGTAGTAACACGGTCGTCACGATTACAGTTGCGTAAGTGTATCGTTTTATAATGACACGACATTAATTATGTTTAAATAATAAAGCAGAAGAATGAAAATATCACACTGTTGTCGTGCGAAACATTTAGAACAGAATATATTTTCACTTTACATAGTCATCGGAGGAACCTCACAAATCATCTGTCAGAGTTCTTCACACTAATCTTCACTGAACTTGTACGCGTTATCCATGCACCCCTGCGTTAGCGATTAACGAAAACATTATCGGTTGATCTCTGCGTTTTTACAACGAAACTGATAACCCGAAAACTCTGATCTTTCAACAGCACATGTTTGTAGAAAACTTCCATAAATATATGAATCAATTTTTCCTGCTACTTCTTCGTTCTCGGTGATGAAAACAATATTCAAAATTTCATAAATGTGAGCAATGTTTTTCAAATGTTTTATAATTCATTGTATAGTAATTATGTTCCATTTGAAATTCTCGTTATTTGATCTGTGATCAAATAATAACAATATTTAATCCTGTGATTTGATCGTTGTATAGTAATTATGTTCCATTTGAAACTGTTGTTATTTGATCTACAGTGTTTCTGAACTTTTATCATTCCGATTTTCAAAGGCTCAATCGTTCCATTTCGCATTGTTTCATAAATGTACAAGTTACTTAATGCTTTTATGTTATTATTCAACCACTGCAGTGAGATTGCCGCTTTGGAAATGACCATGGAGATTGTGCCACCATTTTCCAGCCACGGATTTCATCGCTGACGTTCGCAAATTTACTGATTTTTGCCTTTGCGCATATGCGCATTCACGAGCGTCAGGATTTTTATCAAAGATGAAATAATCTACGGGACCACTAAAAATACATTGCTTTTCAATATTTCTCAAAACATCTACCAGTCTACGTTACTTTTCCAATCGTTTCCTTTTTTCCAATCCATTACGCATAACACAGATAAAAATGAAATGCAATATATTTCGTTATAATCTCGTGGCCATTGATTATCCTTCCTAATTGCTCGATAACAATTGCAATACTAAGAAATCTACTCTTACAAATATACGATCCAAATAAAATATAAAGATACTTTTCTAATTAAATTTAGCAATCAACATTTACTGTATACATTCAAACTTCATTTCCCTCGTTCCGATGTATATCAAAACACACCTACTAAAACAAACGAAACGAAGTTCAACTTCAATCGTTACACAAACGAAAGAAGAATCTTTCCGAAGCAAAATAAGAAACCCAAAATAAATCTGAAAAATGTCTCTACTCTACCAAGCAACGTATCAAACTTCAATCGTTACAAACATGAAAGAAGAATCTTTCTAAAACAAAATAAAAAATGCAAAATGTATCTGAAAAATCTCTCTACTTCGCCAATCAACGCATCAAACCGTGCTGAAACAAAGTATCAACATCGTTTCAACGGTAATCAATCGTACACCGAGAAAGCGTCCGCCCCACTTAAAGACCTACACGCAAATCACCCGTGACATTCAGCACCCGATCCGATCCGATCGGCGCTCCGTTATCAATCGAAGGCCAATCGTGTCACAATGCGACAACCGAACGGCGACGAACAAAAGCCGATGACGAACGGACCGATAACCGATCGCCGCTTCGCGGGGTGGCCGTCACAAAGGGTAAACATTGACCCATCCACGCCGGTGCACAGACAAAACCCAACAATTCGACTATTCGCAAGATTTGAAGGTTATCAACGTGTTGCTAAGTAGACCATGTTATACAAAATGATTTTCATTTGAAAAATAACAATTTGAGATATGTGAAGTTAACACTAGAACTACCGTACCAGTCAAAATGACTGGTTTTAATTTGTTTGTTTCGCAGTTATTAATATCTTAAAAGCATTGAATATTTGAACTGATTTTGGAAATAAATAGTTTCACTTGAATATTATGATGAATATCCAGAGAAACTGAAAATAATCTATTGTTACAATTTTTATAGAGATTACATATCAATCGGATTAAATTCTCGATAGTTCTAGTGTTAATAGTGTTGATTGCTTAACACATTATTGGTGATTCGTGGTGAAGGTTTTAAACAAAACTTAACAAATATAAATATTAGTCAATTATTGTGAATACAAATAAAATATTATTCTTTTGTTATCAATTATTGTAATTTAAAGCAAACATAGGCATAGAATATACATAAAATTTCTCTCTTTTTCAGTAAATTATTAATGGCAAAGTAATTGTGTCAATCATAGTTGAAAAATAAATCATAGGGCAAGGGGTTAATGCCACCGGTTCCGTAATAAACACTAGGTTCGCGGGAATTCATTGTGCAGTTTATTCTATTGTTAGAAAAGTTGATATTCGTTTATTTAGATTTTGAAAATTATAGATTTAAAAATGGATAATTATAATACATATTCTAACCCGTCGAAACATTTACTAAATATTGTTTATACAATTCAATGTGCGTCAAACGCGTTCCGTTAAACCTAGTGTTAAATACAAAAGTGAAACGATCTAAATAAAACTTCAGTATACTTTATTTATCTTGTATATAATGAATTGAAACGAAACTTTGGACGTACCTGTTATATAACTTTGAATATTTTGTTTTTGCGATATCTTATATTGTCCTATGTTTGGAAAATTGAAATGGCTGATGCGAGTGGAGATACGAGTTAATTCGTGACCGGTCAACAATATGTTAATTAGAAAAGGAAATAATCGAATATTTTAATGTAATAATAATAATATATATTAGATTTAATATAAAAATAAAGTATATAATATTTAATGTAATAATAATAGGATATATAAGATTTAATATAAAAATAAAGTATATAATATTTAATATAATAATAATATATATAATATTTAATATAACAACACTCTCTATTATATTAAATATTATATACTTCATTTAACAAAATATTTTGTTATCCAATTAAGACAATAAGAAAAATTCGATTTTAATTATTTTCTTTCTTATAGATAGAAGTATATAGTTACTACTGTTGAAACAATGTACTATAACACCATGTACATGTAACACCATGCACGCGTCAGAATTGGTTTAAAAAATTTTGGTCGACCTTCTGAAGTTGATAATGACAAAATGAGAGCCATAGTTGAATCGAATCGTATAATTGTAATAATATATAATATTGTATAACATATAATTGTGTAATCACAATTGTATAAAAAAAATTGAGTTATATTTCACACTAAAAGACCGAAATTACTTGCTAATTCAATATAATACGCAGACCGCGACAAACCTTGACGTATAGGCAACAAAGTTTATTGCTCCAGATACTATACAATAAAAATACAACGAAAATTAACGTACGATACAATACGATACAATTCAAGAAAAAAACCTTCTATCTTAATTTTCTCTGCTCAGAATCCAAATCTTTCACCCTTCGAAAACATCGTAGCACTCAAAAATGATACAAGACAGGATGAAAATTGGTTAGACCATACTCGAAACGATATTTTTGAAACGACCGTCATGATGTTTTATCGTAAAAATTTCCAAAGAAATTTCCGCAACGATCCAATAAACGTGCTCCGTGTTGCACCGACACTTTTCGATTTTCTAAAGTCTTGACGCGGTACTCACCATAACTCTTAGATAAGTTCGAAATTTACGTCGTTGCCACGAGACTTCCTGCGCAACAAATTTCCTTTTATTTACCCCTTGCCTTACAATGACGTGTCAGACACGTGGTGCAGATTTCAAACAGAATTGAACTAGCATGGATATTTGCTCGATCATTTTGAATTCAAATAAAATAATGTTCTTCTGTTATCAATTATTACACTTTAGAGCAAGGATTCTTATAGAATATGCCTATAAGTTTTGTTCTTAATAAATCATTAACTACGTTCAGTGCCACATGCCAATTTTTGTAAGAAAACATTTTTAACCCCTTGTCCTATGACTTCTTTCTGAATCGTGATCGATCTAACTACTTTATTATTGATGATTTATTGGAAATAAGAGAAAATTCAAGTCTTGTTCTACGTAACGTTTGCTCTACGGTGTAATCATCGATGACAGAGGAATAATATGATTGAATAATATTCATGTTTGTTAAATTCTATGTGATATTATAGGGTAAAGAGTTAATGGTAGAGGTTATTACGTTACAAAGCACCGAAAACAAAGAAACAATACCAAAATGTATAAAAATTACCAAAAGCTTGAATATAACATAATATTTCATTTAAAAAATCATCACAGTTCATAAATATGACCGAAATTTCCGTGCGATGGAACGTGTTAATCACAAAGTGATTGTATCGACTTTAGCGCAGAAATAAATCATAAGGTAGATTAACTCTGAAACACACGATTTCAAAGAAAACCACAAAGTCTCCACAGAACTCGCTACAATGTGTTTTGACTTGTTATTTTCGTTTCATTTACGTACGTATTAGTCCATAACATTGCCAACAGGATGAAAAACTTTCAATGAAATATTAAACTGTACAACTACGAGTGACTTGAACTTTCGAGGGTTGAATGTTAGGGTTTGGTCGAACCCTGATTATCTGCACGAGGTGCCGTCTATGGGACCGTAATAATTGTAATACTATTTATTGGTTAAGTTATGATTGCACAGAATTTGTGTGAGCTTGTGAACGCGTGTGTATGTGTGCTCGTGTAAAGGAAAACTGAACTCTGTTATGTTTAGCTAGTGTCGAACTCTATTCTTTCTCTACCGAGCAAAATTGTCTATGTTCTCTCTATGCTGTCTCTTTCTATTTATCTCCTAATTGTATTCTCTGTGTGATATCTGTTTCTAAACACTCCTAACTGTGTTCTCTGCGTTTACGATATGGTCTGCACTACCGAACCCTAAATCGTTTTGGGCGAGCATACTAAATTGAAGATCAAGAAAAGGAAAAAACTAAGTTTGTCACGTACCATCTACTGCTGGTGCACAGATGGCACTCAAATAAGGGTTCAAAGGTTTCTACCTGTTCCATGTAAACTTCGTCGAGCTAACTCTAACGAAGTATATCTAATAAAAAGGTAAGCAAAGGGTGGTCCAGTTTTCAACCGATTGCGTACCGATAACAGGATGAAAATCGATTAGACGATAATCCTTTCGAGACAGTTCTCGTGGACAATGGAGGATACGTGCGCCAGGTCATAGAAGGGGCGCGTGTCGCAGGTAAACGTTGAGGGAAGTCGAACGTCGACTCGGCAACGCTGCGACTTGTGCGTCGGCCGTTTCCTTTTGCGGCCAAGCCCCGGGATCTCGTTATCTCAGTGTCAGCGTGATGAATAGAGTACACACGAACCGTATGCCAATGTCCAGCAGCCATGGGTACGCCATGAAGCGGCCGCCGGAGAGGAGGGGGGGCCCGCGAGAGCATAAAAGCAGGCACGAAGAAAAGCATCGGTGCTTTTGTGGTGTTCTCCCGTGGCCGCTTCGTGTCCCAGCTGATATTGTGTGACAGTGCTACTTACTCTCTACGCTTAAAGGCTTTCCTCCAACGGGGACGTCATGGGGCATCCACCTCGACTGTTGGCGACGACCCTAGCATGCCTCTTCCTACTGTTCGCGACTGCCGAATCGGCCGGTAAGCGGATCGCAATCCATTTCTTCTTTTATTCCGTTCTTTTGGAGATTTAGCGGGATCGCTAGGGGGGAGTATCGATAGGGTGTCTCCAGAGTATACGCGTTACGGACTACCCTTGTTTTTCACGGTAAGACCGCGGTTTGGGGGGCGCGGATTATTGTTGGGGCGCTGGAATTTTTGATAAGGAATTAATGTTCGTACCATCATGTCTAGAAATAAATGAACTTCGTATCGTAACAGTAGAAATTCAGTGAAGTAATGTTTATTTTGTAATAAAGTTATAATTTAAAACGTGTGTATATTATTAAAATTTTTAGTAAAGATTAATGTTCGTACTATAATGTCTAGAAATAAATGAACTTCACATCGTAACAGTAGAAATTCAGTAAAGTAATGTTTACTTTCTAATCAAGTTATTATTATTTGAAATGTGTCTATATTATTATATCTATTAAAAGATAGGGAGACGCGGAAAAGAAATTTTAGGGAGGCGTAGTAGCATAAAGGTTGGAAACTGCAGTAAAACTACTGAGTTAGAGTAACTTATTTTTAATTTTCGTATAAAAATTAGAAAGAAATCTTCAACAAGAATTTTCGAAAAAAGTCGAGGGGTCTCCTAGTTTTGTGTCTGTGCAGAAATTTAATTGAGAATCGTCGATGAACTTCATGATTTAAGTAATTGCGAAATAAAGATTCTGAAGTAGATCGGTTTGACCCCGTAGTTTTAACGTTAATACTTGGATAATTGAATAGGGAGGCACTTTGCACTTAGGAACGTCTTTTATTTTGTTTATCTTTTCTTTCATCGTTTAGTCTTCTTGAGGCTAGAAGTACTAAGTGCTAGAACTATCTAGTAGTCACATTGAGTTTACCATCACATTGAGATTTTAATTGACTTATAAGTTAGTTTCCGTATTAGTGAATCAATTTTTCCAGTAATTTCTCGAACAAGACGCTATCGTTTTAATAATTATGGAGAAAGAATTTAATTGTTCTAGTGTTGATTCATGATTGTTATAAAAATTGTGAGTATTTACATTTTTTGAAACATTGGCTAATATTCTGTTTAGTTTCTTGGTTATTTGCAACGCTTGAATGCTATCAGTAATTGCAAATTAGGGAAATTAGTCAATTTAATTGGTATGGTAATAGGGTGAAGATGGTTTATTGATTGCGAAAAATTTAAACATTTATAGAGTGTACAGATGTCGAAGGAGAGTGTAGGTTAGGTTTCGTGAAAGTTGCAGGGAAATTTAAAGATAATTAATTCTGTGAACGTAAATTTGTGAATGTGCGTAAAGAGGAATATGTTTATATCTACGGAGATTCTGCTGGTGATAGTTTTCTTTGAAGCAGTCGCTGAATCATTAAAATTGAACTGTTTAAAGAAAGTAAATTGGGATACATTGGAACGAGCTTCCCCAGTTAAGAGTTAAATTGAATTTAATATAAATACTGTTCTTGTTCACTGGGGAAGACGAGTTAACTCATCGCGTGGACCCTGCCTATATGAAGATCGTAAAGTCACCCAGTTAGCAGATTAAGTTGAAGCGAAGTGCCGTTTTCCTGGCATCAATATTTAATCTTTACCCCTGTAACGATCGTATAATCGCTTTTCCCTACGACGAATTATTAACAGTGACAATAGTATCACAATATCCATGGTGATAGAGTTTAGTAAATGTAACGCCGCGCTAATTTTTTGAAATTATACGGTAGAATTAGGAATTTCTCGTGGGAATAGAATTGATTAATTCCCACGCGATTTTCACGTGTTCGTCGATTCAATTTCTATTTTTGTTCTTTTTTTAACATTCTTCTTGTTTAGATAATAATTTTATTAAATTTTGTTACAAAACGTAGACATGACAGTTAACGTCTCTTTCGAAGATAACTTACAGGTTACATTTAGTTTGTGCATCAGTTAAATAATATGAACAGATTTAACATTAAAATTATCAGATGGATCCCAATAAATGATTCCTGATTCCTTCTTTTTGCAATGATTAAAAAGATAGATGTTCCTCTAAGAAATCACTAAAGAAATTGATTGAGAAATGCGCAAACTGAATTGTAAATCAATTAAAATGTCAAAAGATACTCTTGTAATTTCTATAGAACTTCAAAATGTCAAATTAACTGTAGTTTTAGTGTTAATCAGATACGAAACGATATAAAATTAATTTCTAATTTTCATTTCTCCCTCGGATATAATAAAAAAGAAAAAATTCGAACAGCTTCCAATTTGTCCAATGTTTACCCTAATGCCTCACGAATCTCATAAATGATTAAAATCTCCCACCGAACCTTCAATCCATTCAATAATTAATCAAGCAAAAAAATTGTCTAACATCGATCTCTAAAAACGACAAAACCTTTCATTCAAATTCCCTCGTAACGTTAACCCTTTGCATTGCAAAAATACTTCACTAGAAATATTCAACATTTCCTGATCACATGCAGACAACATATTTTAAAAACAACTTAAAGACGGTGTACATAAATTAACCCTTTGTGGTCGTATTAATTGCATACGTAAATGCTAACAACAGCAACGCAATGAAACGAAATATTAAAATATTAAAATTACATTGAACTAAATTAAAATGATAAACGAAAAGTATTGTTTCCTGGAAACTTTAGACAAATATCACACAACAATAAAGTTTCGTTTAACAGACACGACCGCAAAAGATTCAAAAGTTGATAACAAGTCTGTTATTCAATATTCCACATACTGCTGCATTACACGAAGCTTCACATTAGATATACAATTTCATAATTGTCTACGTGCTGAATCAAATGACTACTGAGATTAGCCATTGGAGTACGAAAGATTAATGACACACACGACTCAATGTACCCCAAGATTTCTCGAAACATCCTTATCGTTCGAACAAACAGAAGAACAAATCCGAAGTCCATTTTAAACCATCTCCGTCCACAAGCACACGGAAACACAGTACAACTCTCAGTCCATTATCTCTGCTAAACATCTGTCTCGGATAAAGAAAAAGTCTCCGGTTCTATCCTCGTCCCCATGGAAAGCACACATGTGTCCTCGAGCCGGGTTTCGAGATTTCTGTGGCTGCGGGAGGGAAACGGCGTCCGCCGTTCGCGGCGAAAGTTTCCCTGGCCGAGGAAAATTAGGGAAACAATGATATACCTCCTGAAAGAAGGAGACGCAGAAGAAAAAGAATATATACGGTGGGTTTAGCAGGTAATGGGGAGGGCCGGCGTACTTGATGATCCCCATGGTACGCAATGGGGAAATATCGATCTTTCTGTGGGCAAAAATCAATTTCTTGAACAAATGAGAGGGTTCGTAAAGCTGATAGCGAAATATTTGGTAATAATAGATGCAACGATTTTTTTGTTTAAATAATGAATAAATGTAAATAATGATATTAGTGATAGTAATTAGAATATTAATAGTATTGACATTATAAATTGGTAATTAGAATTTTAGTAAGAGTAATATAGTAAAATAATAATAATGTAATAACATCATGATAATATTAATAATATTGATAGTACAAATTAGCAATAATAATGTTAGTAATAGTAATATAGTAAAATAATAGTAATATAATGAAATCATCATAACATTAATAATATTGATATAAATTAACCTAATACTATCGGCAATTTGTCCATTTTACTTTAAGCAAAAGTTTCATTTGAAGATAATACATTAATAATAGCAAAATTATTTTTGCTTTGATCCGTGGGCAATGAACATTGATTCTTATTAAATTAATGAGTCATCGTATAGCAGGGAGTTAACAATAATAACGCTGGAAATAGTAATATAATAAAACAATACTAATCGGATGCAATAATGAATAACAAGTAACAGCAATAATCCTTAATCATTGCAACTCTACACAAGATTAATTAGTCTACCGTCTAATTGTTAATCCTACATTAATCTAACATTTTATATACGCATAACACAAATCCAAACTAAAATTACAGAATCAAATTCCCCATTCCTTTTCGTAAATTACAAATTTCCGTTTGATTAACCCCTTGGCCTATGATTTCTTTCTCAACTCTGATCGATACGGTTATTTTGTCATTAATAATTTATTGGAAAAGGAGGAAAATTCTAAGCATATGTTACGCCTATATTTCCTTTTAAGTATAATAGTTGATTACAGAGGAATAATATTTACGTTGAATTCGAATGAACTGAGTAATATACATATTTGTTGAACCATGTTGAAAATCTTCACCACGAGTCTCACTCGTTGTAGGGCAAGGGGTTAAAAATATATCAATATAATCAACGACGCTCGCGTTTCTATAACTGAAATTTAGCCAGCGTACAATCTGTTCAGAATTCATGATTACTAGAAAATCAGCTCGCCTTCGTCTATTCAAACGTTGCGGACGTCTAACCGATAAACCGATCTTGCCCGCCGAGCGACCAGAAAACGAGGCGACAGGCGATACATTTCCTTTCTCGAGAAACTCGGGAGAATTCGTTGATCGACCGATACCGGGCCATCACCGACGCGGAGCGCTCTTCGACAGGGGAATCACTTTTTTATGGGGGAATTAGGTGAAATATAACACCGCCCCTTCGGAAGAATATTTTTGGCTACGCCCGGCTCGTAAAAGAGAAAGCGGCCCTTTTTTTTCTCGCCGCCGCTCGTTTTTCACGGTGAACTGCTGGATTTTCTTCTCCTCCGCGAGGAAATATATTTTTTTCCTCGTTTCTCTTTTCTATTCTTTCCTTTTTTTGTGAAAAATTGTAGGAGAGAAAGAAACTTCTCTGTTGCCTCGGTGTGTTTGCGTGTGTGTTAAAAGGGGGTTGATGGGATGTTAAGAGTTCATGAGCTGCTGGAGAAACGCGGGACTTGACGGATATCTAAACTGTTGGGCTTTTTTCAGTTTATTTGTTTTCTCGCTAAAGAATTTTGTTCATCGTTTTCGGAATAATTTCGTTGTTTGCTTGCAGAGTGACGAAAAAGTGAAAGATCTTTGTAGATGTCACGAGTTTTCCTGTAATTTTCCGTAATTTTTCGTTGGATCGTTCTATGAACGATATTCGATAATCATAATAATAATTAAATTTCAAATTGGAAACGTTGTTTAACTGGAACAGAGGTTTCCAATTTATTTTGGTTATTTAACTTGCGAAATAATTCGTGGGAAGTGCCTTTGTGTGTTTAAGAGATTAACCGAGTTTGTTCTATAACAAAGGATACCATCCAAGAGGATTAGTAGAATTTTAGAGAACATTAAGAACGCTCAATTTTCTTGGAGCTTTATTAACTTTGAAACTTCCGTTGCTCCTAACAATATTTACGTCTAAATTTAACCTTTCTCGGCTGTCGCGCGTGTTACATTTCATATTTCTCCTTTCCAAGATTTAGGATCAAACGTAAACGAGAACAAGTTGTTTGAAATTCCAGCTCTATTGTATTGCTTAAACGCTTAAAATATCATCGACGTCGACCTTTTCCCCTGTTCCCGGCTCGACAAAGAGAAATTTAATATACGGTTTGAATTTTCAACTTGCACGCCAATTTAAATTTAACACGCCGCGTTCCGTAGCGCTGACATTTGAAACGGGACGCCCTTAATTATTATCTGATTCGTTGGTGGAAACAAATGTCGCCCGGCGCGAACGATTATCGCGTGTTTTCCAATTGTTCGAAGATGCGAGAACCTACTCAACATTTATCCTCGATCGAGCCGAAAAGTAACGGTCGCGCGTTGAAGCATTATCGGGGCGAGCGCCATGATCTTTTATCGCGAAAATTTCCAAAGAAATTTCCGCAACGATCCAATAAACGTTGTGCTCCGTGTTTCGCCGGCACATTTCGATTTTTTAAAGTCTTGACACGACACTCGCCGTAACTTCGAGCTTAGATAAGTTCGAAATTCACGTCACCGTCGCGAGACTTTCCGCACGGCGAATTTCCCTCTATTAACTCGACGCAACGAATTGCGTAACAATGGCCAACTTCGCAACATGGCGTCCGGTCCGCGGCGCTTCATTCCGGCGAAACTTTTCATTGCTCGCATTCCAATTTATATTTCCCAATAAACGCGCACACTCGATAAAACATTCCTCGCTTTATGAACACACGAAATCTGCAATTGACTGATTAATAAAATCGCAGCGTTTTGATATGAACGTCGACGAAACGTACGAATTATATTGTTGAATATCACGTTAATGGAACACGCACTTCTAACGTGATATTCACAATGTTTAATGGAACACCTTTACCGATAGTTACTTGTGCATCACGAAACTATATCTAACAAGGAAAATGAGCGTTCAATATATGGAATTAATTAGAATAATTAATATAGAATTTAGTGTTTAGGAAATTTGACATAACAGTTTTCGTATTAAATTAGAAATCGTAAGTTATTATTGCATCTTGTTGAATTCGTTTGAATAATGTTAATGAAACCCTACGCACCAGCTTGTCAATTACTATCGTTAATTAGTTGTGAAAACATTTGTCACGGAGAACGAATAAATTTTTAATCTCACATCGTTACTCGTTCGTTACCAATGGCAAACAAGTCGACGCGAGAAACGATGAATATTTATATGACGAATTAAATAAATAAGAGGAAAAACGTTATTTTATCCGAGCGGAGCGTTTTGCGTAATGGCGTTGGCTGGTGGATCGTTGGAATATTTTTAACAGGCCGGCCTGATTCAATTTACACGGGGAAAAGTCATCGGCCAGCGAGAATGGGGCGAGAACCACCCTACGCAGCAACAAATTTTCATTCAAGTTTGTTCAGGGCCAAGTTGCCGTACGCGCCCCTCTAAAATGCATGGAACTACCCCTTTGGAGGTCTCAGAGGAGTTCCGTGTGGACCGAGTAAATAAGTTCCACCCCCGCAGATACGTATCCCGAATAAAAGTTTTCATCCATCGTGAACGGTGACGTTGTTATCGAGGCCAGGTAGAAAGGGAGCGAGAGAGAGAGAGAGGGTGGGTAACATGTTCAACCCCATTTTGTTTTTTTTCAAAGATATTATTTAGTACAGAAAAAAGTTCAATGAAAATATTATTAAGTTATGTTTTCTCTTGATTGAGGGGTTGTTTGTGTCATTTTCGAATTGTATAATTGTTTTGGGTTGCAATAAACAAACGTCCAATAAAAATGATATTTTTAAGTTATGTTTTCTCTTCAGGTTGCTTTATCTTAATTTAGGCGTTTTTGTTATTTGCGAATCGTATGATTGTTCTAAGGCTCGACAAAAAAATGTCTATCCCACATCTTCCTTTCGTAGAAATACAATCGAACATAGAAACACATTCTACAAAAATACAACGTTCAAATTCTATTCTCTTTTTATGAGATTTTCGAAGTGTTGATGGATAAAATATTTAAAGAATTATTTTCATATTCATCAAATATTAAAATTCATTAATGACTTAATGGAATTGTCTCCATGTCATCATAGTCGAATTCATGACCGAAGAAACATCGACGTCTGAACGGACAACATAAACTCCACATTTCTCAAAGAATCATTCCTCAAAAACAATGAATAAAAGCTAGTCGTTTCATTAAATGATAACTCTAATGACGAATTCTTTGCCAAGGAAGATTGCGAAACGCCAAGAACATTATCTACACAGAACATCTTTCAAGAAACTTCTAGAAACGTAACCGCGTCTACTACACTTTACCCGCGATGTATTTTTAAAACCGATGAAATTATTTTTCTGAAATCCGCCGTTTTATTTACCGATCCGCGTGCCGATAAAATCCTCGGAGTAATCGAAAACTTTCCGCCGGCGTACCTCGTTCCTGGCTACCAATCGCCGATCGTTCTCTATTCGCGGAATTATCGGCCGGTTCGACGCGAATTTTTCGATTAATATGCCGCGACGATAGGGAAGGTCGACGAGCCACGTTAAACGTGTCAAAAGGTTATTCCGTCGTGTCAAGGATGAAGAGATTATACGAAGCGGACGAATGTTGAAAACGGAGATTAATTCGAAAAAGATAGGATTACGAGAGATTGCCGCGCGACCGGAGAAATTTCACCGTGATTCCACGGGCTTTCTTCTGAATTAATCGCGGGAAACGTAAACCCTAGGCGGCTCCTCTCCCCTTTATCCTGACACGGCGATCTGTTTGCTGGACATTTTGCTCGATTCGAAAATTATCTTGTTTTCTTGGCGTTTTACGTGTTTCGCGATTCGATCGGCGTACAAAGTACAACGAAATATGAGCACGCTTCGATAAACTTCTTATTTATCCTGGATTCGCGTTACAACGTGACTAGCAAAATTGGGATCTAAGTCGAATCATCTTTGATTAGTTTCATACTGCTGATTTCCTAGAAAATTGAAGGACAGTTTTTCGAGGCTTTCGAATTCGAACGTTCCACCTTTCGATGGTGCGAAGATCGTGTTTTAATAAATTAGAATGATAATCTGTGGAGCACTTGAACAATTTATGAAATAATTTAGTCATTTCTGCGAACGTAGTACGAATATATTATTTAATTATGAATATTGTTGTTAAAGTTAGTGTTGATTTATACTTTCGTTGAAGACTGAAAGAAAGTAAATGAACAATTATATGTACGTATAGGTATATGAAATTAGAATTACTTAATTATCGTGTCAAAGAAACTGCATTCTAAAAGAGTTTTGCTTTTCACTGACTTGTATAATGCGAATCGATAAATAATTAGATGAATCAGTGACAACTAATTGTGTTATTCGAGTTTATCGAATTAGATTTCTCGGTTTCGGTATTTCGATGGCGGAGTTCAATGTTGATTGACGTTAAAAAGACAGCTGGAGGGTAATTTATAGAGGACTGAATATTAAATAATTACGATTGCAATTGGCGTAATGCAGACGCTGATAGCCAAGCCGGCCGGCGTGTATCGGCGATTTCCAAAGCGAACTGATAGCTGACGATGCGTACGATTATCTCTGACCTCCGTCCGCGCGCGGTTTTTTCATTTTTCTGGGCAATTATCGTTAAAGACCATTCGTGAACTTTGAAACGATTCAAGATCTTTATTCGAACGAAACTCTGGCCGGAATAATAACCATCTGTCTTATTACATGCTCAAAAAACAGGCAGATCGACGTTTCATCGATGGGAAAATTCATTTTTTCGAGTTTCTGGATATCTGTCGAGATTGAATATTGAAAGTTCTACGTTCTTCGAATTGATATATGTATTAATTTTCTGTTAATGTTATGTAATACTGGAAGATCGCATGAATTTCTCATGATTTATGAAATTCACGAAAGTGATAAAAAGAAGATTGATTGAAAGGAGTAATAATTTTCGTGGTTTCGACAGTGTTTCGGGATTAGTTGCTAACAATTGTTGAATAACAAATGTCGAAGGAATAGATAAGAAATTAATGAATGTATCAAGATTTCCGAGGAATATTTACATTACATATTCTCCTACTTTAATCTCTTGTTCTATAATCTCTGTCACAATTGTGCTTGATCAAACGATTGTATCGTTTATTATTTGTTATAAAAAGAGAAGAGCTTGACAGTTATCTATGTTTAGATTCACTGGAGACTAAACGTTGATAATAGACGAGTAATATTTATATGAATAATAAATTAATGATATTTGGACATTTTCGTCGTGAGTCTAATATATTATAGAAGGGATTAACACGTTGACTGCCACGAGAGTTTCTAGTGTTTTGTACAGTAATATTTATTAATAATTATTTTCAATACCATTTGCCTTCGTTATTAAAGAATAAATATTATTATAATAAGAATAATTATTTCCAATACCATTTGGCTTTGTTATTAAAGAATAAGTATTATTATAATAAAAATAATTATTTTCGATACTATTTGCATTTGTTATTAAAGAAAAAGTATTATTACAATAAGAATAATTATTTGAAAAAGCATTTTCCTTTGTTAATAAAGGATAAGTATTACTATAATAAGAATAATTATTTTCAATACCATTTGCCTTTGTTATTAAAGAATGATTTGGTATCGTAGTAGTTATATTACACTATTATCTAGCTACTTATATTATTAAATATCTTTATTTAACATCAACCTTTTTATTACCATTGTTCTTCAGCAATTTGGAGCTCCGGTCACCGGTGACCGTCGTGCCCGTCGTGTTAATGTCGCGTTTTACTTTCCCTCGTTTTAAAAATATCCGAAGATCCTCGGCAATGTAGAATGCGAAGCGAGTTTTAATGTTTACGCCAACAATACAAGGAGAAAAGGGGAAAAAGGGTAACGGCGTTTCGAGTTTCGAATGAATTTTTCAATGTCCCATCTCGAAAATGGGGTGCCGCAGAGAAAATAGGTCATATCTCTGAGGACTCGTCCTCCGAGCATCGGGTTAGATCGAAGAAGTGCGTCTCAATGTCTCGGAGAAGGCAATTTCCTGAAAGCTTTGCATTCTTTATAATAAATACGGAAACATGTATAAGAATATGCATTGACCGGAAAATATGTAAGTACGTGGCGCAAGATCAACGATGCACAACACCTCCTCCACTTTATGGGGTAATTCCGTCAATGAAGTTAGATGGATGATGATGATGAACAATGATTATCCTGCGAGTTCTTCGAATTGTTAATAATGGCCCTTCTCCCATATTTCTGTCCTACATCCATGCTGGAAGCAATATTTAATATTTCAGCTTCATCGCAAACTAGTTTCGTGTATTAACAACAATCTCGAGGAAGTTAGTACAAAACAGTTAATAAGGAATGTTATTTAAGAGATATTTTTAATTCAAGAAGGAAAGAAATTTGAAATATTCGATTGGGTATTGTTTAGAATGTACAGAATTGTGTGATTTTTAAACAAAATGGAAAGTATAATTTAATTTGTGTGCAATAATAAGAATTAGTTTCACTGGTTTACGTCTGAAGGATACCAAACGAATTGCTCAGAGGTTGGAAATATAGAGAGCACTCCGTTAATCAGAATTTTAGCTTCCTCCAAGGTACAATGGCGGAAAATTGGTGAGGTCACTTTCGAGCTAATTTAGATAGAATTGCTGCTGAGGCTAAGAGTACTTTGAAATATTGACTTTTATCGAAAATTGCTTCTACCTTTTCAGTTCCAATATGTTATTAACAAGAATGTGGTTTTAGTTACGTTAACCTATTTCCTTTGTAACAACTACGAGATTTAATTACCGATTAGTGAAATTGTGAAAACGAGACAACCCCGCATAATTAAGTGGAAAATGTGTTTCATCTTCCCTTCTATTCTTGGAAAATGGAATAGGAGACTTGCTGTGTGGGTGACGTTAAAAATGGCGGCTTCTTTCGTTACAAAGTTCCACCGACCACTGGAAATTTATTAGAAATTTCGTAAATTTATTATAACAACAATTTTCACTATATCATGATATAGTATAAATATCCAGTAAATTATTACTAACAATTTTACTGTGTTATATGTAATTATAATTCCATATGAACGTAATTTATATAAATTGTATTATATATCATTATAATTCCATATAAAAGTAATTTAAATAAATAGTATTATATATAATTATAATTTCATAAAAAGTAATTTATATAAATTATATTATGTATAATTATAATTCCATATAAAAGTAATTTATATAAATACTATTATATATAAATATAATTCCATATTAAAGTAATTTATATAAATAGTATTATATACAATTATAATTCCATATAAAAGTAATTTATATAAATAGTGTAGGAGAAAAAGAATTTTATTTAAAACAGTATAATTATTTCATGACAACTCACAATAAAATAATCAACAAATCAAACAACGCACACACTATTTACACACTCAGATGCTCTTGGCTCACTCGCATACTTTCTAGAACATTCATTCTAGATTCATAAAAAACGAACATTATTAACATAAAAATGAATATAGAGAAAATCAATTTAGTCTAGAATATTCCAATGATTTGAACATTCATTCAAAACGCGCTCACACACACAGTCACGTCATTCATGTATTGCACACACATTCATCACTCATCAATATATCTATTCTCACACTCAAATACGTCCATTCCCACAATAGTATTATATGTAATTATAATTCTATATAAAAGTAAATTATATAAACATATATACTAAATACAGTTTATGATAGTAAATTGTGAATTATTATATGTTATTCGAAAATTTACTTATCAAACAGTGTTGATGGAACCCTATCCATCGATCAGCTTACCATTTACGCAGCAGCTGCGAAGGAAAGTCATTGTTAACTTTCCCATGTAAATCCTATGTGTTTATCAGACCCCTTGAACGCAGAAAATAATTCTTATCGGCGGGAAGGGGCAGATACGTGAACAAGGAACGGTCTTCGAAAACAATATTGACCGGCGTTCATGCAAATTGTCGCGGATTTGTTTATGATTCGTCGACTATCGCGGGGCAGACTCTCTTTCATAGTCATCCTCGGCGATGATTCAATTAGCTCTCGTAAGCTCGGAGGGAGAAGTTCGTTTGCGTCACTTTATGTAGCTACGAAGGAATAGAGACGAGACTGTAAACAGGAAAAATTATTGGAATCGGAAGCGTTGACATTGGTATTGTTGGTATTAAAACTGTGGAATTGATATTGTTGAGATTGATATTGGAATTGAAATTGTTGACATTGACATTGTTGAAGTTGAAACTTTTGACAGTAGAATTGTCGAGATTGATATTGTTGACATTGAAATTGTTGAAGTTGAAGCTTTTGACACTGGAACTGTCGAGATTGAAATTGTTGAAATTAAAACCTTTGACATTGACATTGTTGAAGTTGAAACTTTCGACACTGAAATTGTTGGTATTGAAACTGTGTTGGAATTGAAGTTGTTGAGATTGACATTGTTGGAATTGAAATTGTCAAGATTGAAATTGTTGAAATTGAAACCTTTGACATTAGAATTGTCGAAATTGAAATTGTTGACATTGACATTGTTGAAGTTGAAATTTTTGACACTGGAATTGTCGAGATTGATATTGTTGGAATTGAAATTGTCGAAATTGAAACTTTTGACACTTGAATTGTCGAAATTGAAATTATCGAAATTGAAACCTTTGATATTGGAATTGTCGAGATTGATATTGTTGACATTGAAATTGTTGACATGGAAATTATCGAGATTGATATTGTTGGAATCGAAATTGTCGAGGTTTAAACTTTTGACATTCGGATTGTCGACATTGAAATAGTTGGAATTAAAATTGTTGAAATTGAAAGTAATTAAATCAAAAATGAAAAAATGCAATGTTAACCATGTTCGCGATACCCTTTTTAAGATGAAAAAACGATTAAAGTTTTATGAAAATTTTGTAGCAATCATTGTTCATTCGAACATTATTAGTTTCGAGGAAACACAGAAGTGATTTTCAGAAGCGAGCTAGGATAATTGCGGAGCGATAAGCGGATGTGCAACCGTGTACTTTTCCACGCAATCAGCACGCAAAAGCTGCTCGGTACAATGTATCACGGGGGATTCAAAGTGGCGTAAATTGCTCTTGCTCTTAGTTTCACGATCCAAACGACTTTCGTTGAAAATTACCTCGATTCCAATAACAGAAGACAGTAACTGGTAGTGTCGTAAACGTAAAACCTCCGAACGAACGAAAGAATAAAGATTGAAACTCAGATTCATCTTCTCTCTTTCAAATTATCGAATCCTGTCAGTAATAACATCACTCACCGGTATTGTCAGATTAGAAAATAAAATGTGCAACAGTAGAATATCTGATTAGAATATGGTATTTTGTGAAAATATTTAATGTTAAATTAAATTAGAATACTTCTAAACTAAGAACTAGGTTACTAAAATTAACACTAGATCTACCAAGTCCAAAATCATCCATATCAGAATTTACATTAGAAAGGACAATAAAATAGATTTTGAATTAACAAAGATTTGTGAACAATTTCGTATTTATGCAGACGTCACAATAAAAATCGTTTCAAATTTCAAAAAATATTTACTCCCTATTTTTACATAAAACTAATGTCATCATCAACAACAATTAACGCTATTTCTTTCCAATAATTAAAAACCGATCGCTAAACTCATCGTTTCAAGTTACAAATATTTACTCTTCCAATTGACACAAAAAACTAGTCTCATTATCAACAACAATTAACATTGTTTCTTTCCAACAATAAATAACCAATTCTCAATCACATCAATTCAGATCTCAAAAACTATTTTCTCTCCAAATTTATACATAAAACTAATGTCATTATTAACAGCAATTAACACATTTCGTACCGGCTAATTATCAGAAAATTAAATAGTGCAAATTTTCAGTGAGATCCACTTATATCACTATCTATAAAAAAACTCAGGTATCATATTATTATGAAATATATTTTAAATGGACAATTAGTTCTAATCAAATTTAATATTTCCTTAAGTGCCGTGGTAATTATCAAAGTTATATAGCTAAGAGTCTTTCCATAAAAACGAGATTTCTCGTTACCAGTACGCAATGTGTTAATATTATTCCTTTTCAACAATAAGTTACCAATTCCCAATCACATCGTTTCAAATTTCAAAAACTATTTACTCTCCCACTTTATATATAAAACTAATGTCATCATTAACAACAATTAAAGCGAATCCTTTCCGAAAAAAGTATCCAATTACCAATCACATCAATTCAAATTTTAAAAACTATTTACTCTCCCACTTTATATATAAAACTAATGTCATCATTAACAACAATTAAAGCGAATCCTTTCCGAAAAAAGTATCCAATTACCAATCATATCAATTCAAATTTTAAAAACTATTTACTCTCCCACTTTGTTTATAGAACAAATATTATCATCAACGACAATTAACGCTATTCCTTTCCAAAAATAAGTGTAGCAATTCCCAATCACATCGTTACAAATTTCAAAAACTATTTACTCTTCCAATTTATATAAAGAACTACTCTCACGATCGACAACAATTACTATTCCTTCCGAATATTTACAAACCATACGCTAAACACGTAAATTGGCACAAGCAGCAGTAATTTAGCGAATCACATCGCGCGACAATGAAACAAAGCGGTCAGACCGTTTCAGAGAATCGCACCTGTGCTGCCCGGTGATTACATTTTCCTCAAAACAATCAACTGTCTGGCTGCGTGTGGCCGGCCGCGCGCTCGTTCGCGCGCGCGCGCGCACGCTTGTGTCTAAACACATCGTGTTCACCGTGCAGCCGCATAACCGGCTGGAACGAGGTCTGTATCATTGAAATGATTACAGGTCCCCCGTACTGAACCGGACGTTTGGTAAATTGATCTAACCTCCCTACTTCCCAATAAAATAGATCCGATACGATACGTCACACTTTTTATCCGCGACAGACGCGCACTTTTCCCGGTACCGTAATTTTCTCGAGAAAACGGAGACGACAGGTTTTATCCCCCAATTCTGCGGTTTCTCGGAAGCGATTCCACTGGAAGGATCATTTATTGCACGTTCCGCGGGGGACGTCGGGTTTAACAAACACAGAGGTGGGTTTCGCAGAGCTTTTGAGACGGTTCTATAAATATTAAAAATGTTTATATGAAAATATGAAAATATAGGAATTTGTGTGGCAAAGATTAGAAAGGTTTAGATGAAAAGATGGATAAAGGTTTGTGTATGATCAATATTAGAAATGTTGATATCAAAATATAAAAGTTTATAGAATAAACAAGTGTATTTACATAAAAAGAAATCGAAAATATTTATATAAATCGACACCAGATTTACATAATCATTTGTTAAACGTTTACATCGATTTTAATTGAAGCAGTTGCAGGAACACGTACTCTAATTCTAGATCTAAATTAACGAACATCGATTTTTTTAAGGATACTAGAATAAATTGCAAATATGAGAAGTGTAAGATATAATGCAAAAATAATTATAAATCAAATGGGAATGAGCAGTGAATAACAATAAAAACCATTTAACATTTTATCGTTCGACTAATCATTGAAAATCTTTGAAATCGACAATTAACTGATACCCGACGTCACTGTCAGCTAATAACAATTGTCCCTTTATATTGTTTAACACGTGAATATTTCGTTTACATCTAATGCTCCGACTCGTTGAACGTACTGTAATGTATATCGATCCTTGAACCCTTTTCACACGAAGCTTAGTGAAAAAGGTTAAAAAATACGGCGCTGTTCAACGTAACCATACTTCACTTAGGGTTTAGCGAAGTTTCGCAAGAGAAACAACGAATTTGAAGTTTACTCGACGCTTTGTCTGCCACGTAAACAATTTTAAAAGGTTGTTCGATAGAAATACAAGACAAAAATAGAAAATAGCTTAACCAGTTAACCCTCTACAGGCCCGTGTGACTTTGAAGTCGCACATCAATGTACTGGGTTAAATTGATTTATTTAATTTTTTATTGCAAAATGACGAATTACATTGAATAATTATTCAACTTAAACCTTTGTACACACAGGCGTTTATGTTCAACGTCACTGTAATTTCAAAGTTAATAATAAAATTATTAAAACCGTTGAATACATTGTTAATTTGTGTTCGTATGCTGATATTTATTAATTTCATACTACATAAATTTTGTTATAATCGCCAAACAAAATTCGGCCCATAGAGGGTTAAGTTAGAAATTTAGTTTGAAAAATCTCTCATTGCAAGCGCAATAAAATCAAATAATGAAGTGTATACTCGTTAAATGCAGACCAAATGCACTTAAAATATATCCTAACGAAAAACTAAAGCGAAACGAAGAAGAATTACATGTTTGTCTCAAAAAATAAATATCGTTGAAAAAGTTAGCATCATTAAGAGTTTTAAGATGACGTGTATACTATTACTAGTTAATTCGCGATGCAGGTAAGATTAACTAATTAAATTTAACGATCGACCGACTAATTTCTTAATGCGTTGATTACAGTGAAAATAAGAATAAATAAGAATGATATATTCATTCGACGCAATTTCCAGCGGAAGTTGTTACTTCGGTATGTTGCGTGCATTCATTTTAGATGCATAAATATTCGCGGTTTATTTATGAGGGCCCGAAAGGTAGCTCCGCAAATTAACTTTGAAAGTAATAAAGTGTAGTTTAATTGCGAGCGACGTGGCTCGTTTAAAAAAGAGATTGTCCCTTGATTCACGATCGAAAATTATTTAATATACAAAGAATAATATCTCTCGAAACATCACTCTCTTAGAACAATAATAACAACATAGAATTATATGTTTTAGAATAATAACATGCAGAAGCTTAATCATTCTTAACGTGTCGAAAAACACTTTCCGAAATTTTAATTTACAATTGTTTCCTCAGTTTAAAAATTTTTCCTCAATGTTGGACATTTGCTGCAGTTAATTTTATAGTCGTTATTAGTAAAGTCGAAAGGTCAGTTCGAAATATATGACTAATGTTGGAAAATAATTTTAAGCCGAAAATTTGAAATATTTTTTGATACCTCGGTAGAAATAGTGTTAACTTCTTACTCTATGATTTATTTCTCAACTGTGTCATTAATAATTTATTGCAAAAAGAGAAAAATTCGATGCATATTCTATGCCCACCTTTGCTAAAATATAATAATTGATAGCGGAAAAATAATATTTCATTTGAGTTCATCGTTTAATTGAGTGAATTCTATTTATTCTAATTCTAAAATTAATAATTTATTAAAATTAATAATTTATCAAAATTAATAATTCTAAAATCAATAATTTACTAAAATTAATCATTCTAAAATCAATAATTCATTGAAACTAATAATTCAAAAATCAATAATTTACTAAAATTAATCATTCTAAAATCAACAATTCATTAAAATTAATAATTCTAAAATTCTCGAATTACTATAAATTCGATTGGTTGTCACCGGTGACTCCCACGGCGTTCAACGCGTTAAACGTCCCAAGCACGGTTTAGAACGCGAACGTAAAATATTCACCGAAGCTGAGACGACGTGTTCTTTCGACAGTTGTCCCGAGTGAAAGACAGGTCAGAGTTTCGCAACAGGAAATTGCGGAGTCCGTGGAACAGCTGACATTCGAAACAGCCGAGGAAATGCTCAAGAGCGCTTGTAGTTTTCGTGCGTAACAGCGCGCTCGTCAACACGGGTGCGCGAACCTCTGATAATCGGATAATGGAAGTGTCGAGAAACTGCAATTGCGGCCGGCCGATTAATTTCGCGTCCCGCCACGGAGTCCTTTGAACCTCGTTCATCCGATCGACGCGAAACCGCTTCCTCTTGTTTCGACATCTTCCGCCTCGACACGTTGACTGCCACGAAAAACTTCAGTTTTATGCATCACTTATTCTTTTGTAGCAAAAATAGAAAGGAATAATTATCAATTATTTGGTACACGATTATTACGTCACACTATAATCTAGTTATTTGAGTTATTAACCCTTAGCACTCCAGGTTGTTTTGCAATCTATCAGCAACTGCAACTAATTTTTATAGTATTCCTAGCGAAAATGAGAAATGCCATAACATTTCTTCGATCTTTTATTTTCCTTCTTAGTACAAAATTCGGATGTGTGGAAAATCTAATAATTTTAGGGTAGTTTTTTTAAGATTCATTAAAATATTTAATATTAGAACTAGTGCAATTTTGGAGCCTACAGAGTTCAAAGGGTTAACACTTAACCTGATGAAATATAGCGAAGACTTTTTGAAACTAAAGTATACACTTTGTCATGAAATATAATTAATATTTCTCGAAACTAAGGAAAAACGTTAGAAATATTTTTAAGTGTCCCTTTTGGATTCTATTAATGAATTTTCTGTTAGTCCCGATTTGAAAATGATCACGGTGCGTAGAATGTTGTGGAACCATCTCTATTCGATTTTAATCTCGATGATGGACATAAATCGACGCTTCTAGTATAATCACATTAAATTACTCGTAATTATTTCATAACACGCTCAATGTTAACCTTTCGATTAACCTTTACCGACCCGCTTTATACCCTGAAACGGTTGTTCCAAATTCGAAAATATTTTCCGCGATGAATCCTCAATGAATTCACAGGAAATAATTTCCTAATTAATTATTCAGTCCCTAGGGTTCATCAACCCCTGTGATGTACTTCTCAACTTTGACCGATACAATTATTACTTCGCCATTAATAATTCATTAATAAAATAAGAAAAAAATTCTAATATTAATACCTACAAATATTTAGTATTTAATTCCAGTATTAACAATTCTCTTAAAATTCTAATTCTTAATTATCGATAACAGAACAACGATTAATCCGATTTCAGGTGAATCGATTAATATTCATGCTTATAAAATTTTGTTTAAAATCTTCGTCGCGAGTCTGACACGCTGTTACAAGGCAACAAAGTACAACAATGATTCTCTAAGGTGAAACATTCGATTCCACAGGAAAATCGCCAGGTTCGATTTCTGGTCGAGTTGAATTTTTATGGAAACCGGTATTAATTCCAATCTTTTAAAATCACCGACCAGCGTCCCGGTGAAATCCAATTTGGACCCGGCAAAGGGGAAAAATGTCGGCCGCGGTACGTGACAGGAAACGGCCGCAAGCAACTTTTTATTGTAATTTATCATGACCTTTTCGTACAGAAGAGTGTACGTTGCGTTATTTGCCACACGGAACACCGTGAGCATTTCCAACGAAAATGATCGCGGAAAATCGCTCGTATTACGACAGATTGCGAGTACGTTTACGGAGATACAATTTCCTTTGGTTTCGAGGTAGCTTAGAAACCGTCGAATTATTTAAATTCATCCGAGCGGAGAGTTCAAAGGTTCGTTCATTAAACATTTGGGAGATATTAGAATTATGTACACGTGTATTACGAAGTTACGTCCATATTAGAATAATCAGAATTGAAGCTGTGACGAATGAAAATTTGAAAATAATATAATCGTATTAATTGATGTTTCAATGTAATACGTTTAATTTCTCGATTTTGTTAGATTGCTAATTTTTTAGTTAGGTTACTCAGTGGCATTCTTTTGTCACACATTCCAATCTATTTTGAAGTTTACTGTTATCATGCATATTTATTAGAATCAACCAGATTCTTCTTGCCGATCTTGTTTGTATTGTGACCCGTGATATGTCAGAGGTCGAAAACTGTGAACTGTATTATAATAAATGTAATTCATCATAATATAACATAGACTATAATATAATTTATAATATAATTTAATATACTATTTTATATGTTATATTATGATAAATTATATTTATATATTTTTCATATATTTATTATAATATAGTTCAGTTTCCAACCTCTGATGTAATATATAATTAATTATATATAATTATCATATAGCTCAGTTTCCAACTTCTGACATATCGCGGGTCATAATACAAGAAGAACAATATATTAAATCATATTATAAAGTAATATATCACAACACAATATATCAAATACAATTTATCACAATACAACTTTATTGAACGAAATATTAAAATGAATGAATAATAAATTTCACTTAAAAGCAAACGTTGAACATCAGATTTCTCCTTGGACCATTCGGTTATACGAATCTCACGTAGAAAGACGTAAACGCGTACACAGGATATTATTTGATTTTCACAAAAGTGATACGGTGTTTATAAAAATCCCCCCGCGCGTGTTGCAATTCCATTTCGTGTCGATGGCAGAGCGGCCACCGGAGTCAACTAAAAATAAGCGTGGCGAGATTAGATTATTGCATTATCAACGCGACCGTACTACGAAGTTCGCCGTCTCCTTGCACAAGAATGCCTCCTCTTAGAGGATTAATCAGCGGCCACTGTAAAAAACCGTTATCGATCACAAAACGAGTCAATAAGAGCTTTTTATCCGCCCCGATCCTTCTCCTTCGACCGTGGGCAATTTTATAATTGCGCTCGCCGAGCGCATAAATCAGCTCGCGTGCGTTTATCAGGTTTTCTGCTGAAACAACCCTCGCGCAGCACAATCGCATTTTACGCTACGAGCAATCGCAGAAACCGAGCGGATTCGTTTCTTCAATTTGAACGGCACACTCGCGGAACGAATGAATTTTCCTCGTGTTCGATTTTAGAAATATTAACCCCTCGCGCCCGGAAGTTTTTCGCTGGATATAATGTAACATTAGAAATAAATGAACTTCGTAACAATAGAAATTCAGTGAAGCAATGTTTATTTTGTAGTAGAGTTATTATTGTTTAAAACGTATTTGTGTTATTATATCTATTAACACTTTGCACTCGGAAGTTTTTCGCTAGATATAATGTAACATTAAAACGTGTCTATATTATTAAAATTTTGTATACAAAATTAATGTACCATATTATTTAGAAATAAATGGACTTCATATCGTAACAGTAGAAATTCAGTAAAGTAATGTTTATTTTGTAGTAAGGTTATTATTATTTAAAACGTGTTTGTGTTATTATATCTATTAACACTTTGCACTCGGAAGTTTTTCGCTAGATATAATGTAACATTTTCTGACAAGATAAACGCGATATTTCGTAAAACTAACTCGAGAAATCAAGTATCAAATATCAAGTAACCAAGTACAAATTATAATATTGAATATCAAGTTTTATAGTTTTACTGTATGAATTCAAATGGTGAGTGAGTCACCTCTCGAGTGCGAAGGGTTAACACTTCGCACTCGACAGGTGACTGTCATTCATCGTTCGATTCAATATAACGAAATTATAAAATCTTATATGTAACATTGAATTTCGTGTCATGCATCGATACGTGAAACATAGAAACAGAATATTTTTCTCATTAACTTGCGTGTATTCTCATTACTTAGTTTCCAAGAATGTCCTATATCTCATCGGAAAATGTTTTAATGTAATAACAGCATTAACTAGTCATTAACACTAGACTCACGGACCTCGTCAGTCTGATATTAAATTTTTTCAAGATTATTCAATTAGAATTTAAATCGTTTCGTGCAAATATGCAAACACGCAATTATCTAGTTTTAAAGTTATAATTTCCGCGATCTATGAACGAACATAACATTCTAGAAACAATAGAATAAAATATAGAATAAACAAGTAAATATCGTAAATCTAGTGTTAATTTATGTATATTTTCTTATTACTCAGTTTCAAAGAATGTCGTCTATATCTCATCGGAAGCTGTTGATCGCGTCTAATGAAAAAACTGGAGTGCAAGGGGTTAATAGTTTACTAATTGCCGAGTATTCGACATCGAACGGCCGATTAATAAGCTTGGGATAGGTTAAGCGTTAAGACACAACGTCGACGACGTTTATTTCGTTAGCGGCCGGTCCGTCGTCCATTTTGGTAATCGTTCGCGGTCAATGGGAGCATAAAGTTGCATTGAACGAGAGACGGCCGGTCCTTAAATCGGCCATTTGACCCCGTCATTAAGAGGCCCAGCGGCCACATGACCGCGTGGATTTATTTCGACGAGCGCATAAGCTCGGGTACACCCGTAAGTCGCCGCATAATAAATGTGTAACAGGATAATAACCGAGATAATCATGTCAATAAACGCGTAACAACATAATAACCATGATAATCGTATAGCAATCGGCCGCAACGAAGACAATGAACCGTGTTCCATGGTATCGCTCGCGCTTCCGAAAATTAAGCTGTCGTTACTAGCCGTCCCGACGGGACGATCGAGTCTTAATGCGGTGACCGGGTCAGATCTGACCCGACACACCATTCCTTCGATCGTGCATGAGACAATGGTTATAAAAATGATTATGTCTTTCTCTAAATGTCACAGAACATTGCTTAAACGTTCGAAATGCCAATTCAGCTCGTCGTGAAAACCATAGGGTGTGGTTTAGGTGTTTTTTGGAAAAGTCGAGATAGGATTAGGAATGTTTTCATCAAACACAGGTTGTTTGTAATTATCATTTGCTAAATAATTCAGTAGACCTTTTTATATGAACTTTATGATTCACGCACTTTAAACCTTCGCACTCGAAAGTGTTTCACTGGAAATATTCAACATTTCCCGACGAAATATAGACGACTGTCTGAAACTAATTTAACGATAATTCACGGATAAATCAAGCGACGAAAAAATTTTATTTAAATAGTTCTCATAGCAATACAAAGTTTCATTTAGAATATTTAATATTCTTTACAAAAACTACAAACGTGAATTTATTAACATCTGAATTACTTTAAATATCAACTCAGGTATTACTTAATCAGCTTCTATAGTAATTCCTCAAAGAGGTATTCGTACCTTTCCAGTAACCGCAAAAAGAAAACATGATAAAATAGGTCATTTCGACCTATCCGGTAGTTCTAGTGTTAATACGCAGGAAGAGCTAACAAAGAAATTGCTTTATTATTATTCGCGAGTAGTAACGGGTCACGCATGACCCAGCTTCGGTGTCAAACGGTTAATCGCCCGGCTCGGCCTTCGGGGGCGTTTTTTTTCTGCTGTCATCCAGTACAACGAAACTTCTGCGTCGCCGAAGGATTTCCGAACGTGACCGGAAAGTCTGACGCTTGACCATCGACGGGACCTGATGAATTGGGAAAGCGTAAAAAACGCTTCTCGGTCGAAGGGCGGGACACCCTCGAGGGATATCTCGCGCGGAACAGAATTTGATTCCCCTTTTCTGGCTCAGAAATATTACACGTCTTTATCTAAATGATATATACGCAGTACGTTCCTTCGCCTCGAAAATATATACTGCGGAGTACACCTAACCTAGACGTTGAACTAAGGAGAGGGCGAGACATAAGGATCTGCTTTTGATTGGAGCCCTATGAATATTATCGCGTTGACTGCCACGGTGGTCACCGATGACCGCAGCTAAATTACTTGAAATAATTGTAACTCGTAAGAAATGGCGTCGAATGAAAATGTTGATGAATCTGCACGTTTGCAGTTATTCTAAGTGAATAAATTAGGAATTGGTTATTTTGATCCACTTGGTGCTAGTGTTAACATATTGACCGGCTAATTTTCAGAAAACTGAATTTTACGGATGGCAATTTTCACTGAGGTCAACTTATATCACTATACATAGAAAAACTCAGATATCATATTGTTGTGTAATATATTTTAACCCTTAGCACTCCAGGTTGTTTTGTAATCTATCAGCAACTGCAACTAATTTCTATAGTATTCCTAGCGAGAATTAGAAATGCTATAACATTTCTTCGATCTTTTATTTTCCTTGTTAGCAGAAAATTTGGATATGTGGATTCTTTAAGATTCATTAAAATATTTAATATTATGACTGGTGTAATATTGGAGCATACAGAGTTTAAAGGGTTAAATAGATAATCAATTCGAATTAAATTTTATATTTTTTTCAATTCTGTGGTAATCAGCGAAGTTGCATAGTCTTTAAATTTCGAAATTTGAGATCATTGAACGTTTCGTTATAGAAATTAACTATTACGGTGTTCGAAATGTTCTTCGTGTGTTGCTCCTTAAAATCGTTTAACATTCAATATGTTAATAACGTGAATGACTGGATCGTAGTGTAACCTAATAATTGTGTACCAAATAATTGATAATTATTCCTTTTTATTTTCATAAAACGCTGAAGTTTTTCGTGTTATAGTACCTATCTGGAAGTAAACTCTCATGGCTTTTTTGACAATGGTTCTGCGTTTTCGAAAATGTTTTAAGTTTGTATGTGACTGTAACAAGATAAATGATATTATAGTAATAAGATACAAGTTATTTAGAGATTATAAGTTAAGGGAAAACAATAAAAAACAATAAACAAAACGGAGGAAAGAAGAATTCCAAGCAAGGAGATTTACTAATGATTTACTAATCATCTTTTATGAGAAGATTCTAACATATTTTATGAGAAGTAGCTTAGTTTAGTGTTGGTTTAATTAATCCGAAGTTAATCTATTGCATTGTAAACATTGAAAGTTTTACCAAGAATTAAAATGACTGCTGAGCTTCTTTGTTATAGATTCTATGTTTTTTTAAAATATTAACCGTTTGAGTGCTGAGGACTTTTCTGTTTATCAGTATCGATTACAATTTTCGTACTATATTCTTCAAGAAATAAATCAAAGTAAATTTATTTGAATAAATGTAATTTTTTGATATTTTTTTGTAATAACACAATATTTGTGATCTTATTAGATAAGAACTTTTATTAATTTGTTTGCATACACAACCAATCACTTCCGCATTTTTGGTAAATATTCACAAAAGTTGTTTAGCATCCAAACGGTTAAAAATATCAAAAATGACTTTTCAATTGATCAATACTTATATATTGTGTTTCTATTGTTGCAGCAAAATGCAGCACCGGCTGTCGTGGAAGTGAGTACTCAATATTGAATTCAGCTTCGAAATCGGCAGATGCATCGAAGTATCGTCATTAATTTCCATTATTGAATTTACAGTGAACCCAGTTAAAGCGTACCAAGAAGGACACACATATGTATACAATCTGGACGGATTGTCAGTGACATCGGTCACTGAGGCTCAAGGAGATGCGACGCTCAAAGTGTCAGCCACTGTCGAAATGTCCGTGAAGCCAGACTGCATTCATCAGATACGACTGAAGAATGTCCAGCTTAATGGAGCGGTAATATCAATGAAACAATTTGAAATTATCCACGCTTCGAAACTGACGTACCGAGGAAAATTACCGTTGGACATTAAAATCCTCGAATCTTAAAATTCTTTCATCAATGAAATGATAAACCGAAACGATAAAATGAAATGATACATAAAAATTCTGTAAGGTTATCCTTTTCATCAAAGAAAAGTAGCAACAATTATTCACTATTTGACGTTACAATCTTTGCATTACACTAACAATTTGGTTACGTTATTAAACATTTAAATTTGACATCGATTATCTTGCATGTTACGGTTTTCAAATAATTCAGAAGCGTCAGTCATCGGTGACTGACATGGCGCTGAACATGTTAACAGATCATTCTAACGAAGCGAAATATTTTGTTAAATATATTCCATTCAATTGCTATGGCTGAATGATTTAGTCAATTATATCGAGAGAAATAAAGATTTAGAAACACTGTTATAGAGCATTAACGCGTTAAACACGAATTTTCCTCGAAATTGTATTGTATTTCTTAGATTTCCTTTCAACGTTCGTCTAACATTAAATTTCCAGCCTCCATCAACGCCGGACGTCGAGCAGTACGCAGTGCAGTTCAACTACCACGGCGGACATATCGACACTGAGATCTGCGCTGAACCAGGAGACAGCCAAGCCTCCTTGAACATCAAGAGAGCGGTCGTCTCGTTGTTCCAGTCAGCTGTCATGCAAGAAAGCGGTTCGACGACTCACCACGAGGTGGGTAACCAAACACAGCAACAGAAATACGAATAAACAGCTACAACAAATCCCTCATTCATAAATCCCGATTGCAGACCGACGTGATGGGAGCCTGCCCGACGGACTTCACGTTCCGCAAGGAGGGCGAGTCGCTGATAGTCCAGAAGAACAGGAACCTGGCGCGTTGCGCGTTCCGCGAGAACCTGAACCAAGGACTGATAACGGCCAGCGTGGACACTGCTGCGGGCATCCGCACGTCACCGATTCTGGCGTCTGAGCAAGACATCGAGCAACGGTTCAAACAAGGGATCCTGACTAAGGCGATGTCCAAAGAGACCTACAAGCTCAGACCATTCAGCAACGGCGACGCAGGCGCTAAGACTGAAGTGGAAACCACTCTCACCCTGAAGAACGACAAATCAACCACACCGAAAGGTGCCCAACCCTCTGTCCCTAAAACTCTGATCTTCGAAGCTCCTCATCCGGTCGTGAAATCCTCCGTGGACGCTATCAGCAAGGCGCTAAAGGCTGCCAAGGCTGAAGTCGACGGAGGTGTGAAGCAGGACGCTGCTGGCAAGTTCAGCGAGCTGGTGAAGGTCCTCCGAGTGAGTAGCAAGGACGACATTCTCTCCGTGTACCAGAAAGTCCGAGCCGGCGCTGGCTTCGACAAAAACGACCTGACGCTTCTTCTGGACGGTCTGTTCCGCGCGGCGAGCGGCGAGGTGGCGGAGGTCGGCGTGGAATTGGTGAAGAACAAGGAGCTGAACAGCATCCAGACGCTATTCTTCTACACCAGCCTTGCTCTGGTGCAGCACGTGAATCTTCCCTCAGTGGCGGCGGTAACTTCTCTGTTGGACCAGCCCAATCTGCCTAGAATCGGCTACTTGGGCGTTGGACAGGTGATCGGCAAGTACTGCCAGGCGCATTCGTGCGAGAACGTGCCTGAAGTGAAGGAGGCGGTGCACAAGATTCGCGAGAAGGTTGGCAACGGAAAGGCGAAGACCAGGGAGCAGGAGGACCTAGTGATCTCCGCGCTGAAGGCGCTGGGCAACACGCAGTTCATCGACGACGCTACTTTGCAGAAGCTGGCCAACATCGGCGCGGACAAGAACGTGAAGAACAGGGTCCGCGTGGCAGCGATCGAAGCTCTACCCACCAGGTGCTCAATGAAATGGAAGAACATTATGTTCAAGGTGCTTGCCGACAGGGAAGAGGACGCAGAGATTAGGATCAAGACGTACCTGTCGCTTGTCGCTTGCCCATGCCCCCATGTCGCGAATCAGTTGAAGGAGACGCTGGACAAAGAGACCGTGAACCAAGTGGGATCCTTCATCCAGAGTCACCTGAGGAACCTGCGAGCGTCTACCGATCCTAACAAGCTCAACGCGAAGAACCACTTGGGCCTGATCAAGCCGCGCACCAAGTTCCCCGAGGACTTCCGCAAGTTCTCGTTCAACGACGAAATGTCCTACAAGATCGACGCGTACGGCCTTGGCTCCACCGTCGAGGAGAACGTGATCTACAGTCAGAACAGCTTCGTGCCGCGGTCGGCTGGCTTGAACGTCACCATGGAGCTGTTCGGCAACAGCTTCAACCTGCTGGACTTCAACGCGCGCGTGGAGAACCTGGACAGAGTGATCGAGCACTGGTTAGGACCCAAAGGCAAACTATGGGCGAACCGCGATTTCAAGGAACTGAAGGAGGAAGGTGCTGCCGCTGCTAATACCATCGGCAATTACATCAAAGAGAGGTACCAGAAGACGGTCCGCGGGAAGAGGGAGGTGAAGCAAGGAGAGCTGGACCGGTTCGCGAAGAACGTGCGATTGAGGGGCAACGAGGTGGACCAGAACGTAGACGTAGACCTCTCTCTGAAGCTGTTCGGCGTGGAGCTGGCGTACTTGAGCTGCGCGTCTGATCCTGATAAGCTAAACCCGGAGGCGATCATCGACAAGATCTTCGACCGTTTTGACAAAGGCATCGATCTCGTTAAGAACCTGAACTACGACCTAGAGAACTACATGCAATTCCTAGAAGCTGATCTTGTCTACCCAACGAACCTGGGTACCGCGTTGTCCTTAGGGTTAATCGGAACTAGCGCGGCCCGAGTGAAGACCAACGGCAAGCTGGACCTCCCGGCCATCCTCCGGAACCCAGAGAAAGCCTCCTTGAAGGTAGGCGTGGAGCCCAGCGTGTCTGTCCGACTCGTCAGCCAGATGGTGGTTCAGGGACTCGGAGCGGAAGCCGGCATGAAAGTCGTTTCTACTGTTCACACGGCTACCAGCAGCGAGCTGTCCGTCAACATGCTGGACGGCAAAGGCGTCGACGTCTACTTCAGCGTGCCGAAGAAGGAGCAGGAGCTGATCAACGTGGAGAGCGAGGTGCTGATGGGCAGCCAGGGCAAGTACGAACCGGCGAAGTTCAGCGAAGGCACGACGCACAAGGACTGTTTCGAGCAATTCTCCACTATCCTTGGTGTGACGGTGTGCGGAGAGATCTCGCTACCTTACAAGGACTTAGCCAGCGCCCAACAGAGACCGATGTTCCCTCTCAGCGGGCCGGCCAAGTTCGCCGTGTCGCTGGAGAACAACGACGTCTCCGCTTACCACTTCAAGGTCTACCTGAACGTGGACGACCCGAAGAAACGCTCGTTCGAGATCCTGCTGGAAACACCGAAGAGCAAGACTAACCGGCGCGTCGCACTGAACGTGGACGTAGGCACAGAGCCGAACTGGTACGCCAAGGTGGCCTTCGACTCGCCGATCAAGAGGGCCTCGGCCGAAGCGGTGCTCAAGAACAATGCTCAGGAGCGCAGCCTGTCGGTCACTGCTGTCCACGATCAGATGAACTACTACGCACGCGTGGGCCTGCTGTCCAGCGGCGGCAAATACAAACCGGTGTTGGAGTACAAGTTCCCCGAGCACCTCGCGAAGCTGGCTGGCGTGACGCCTGGCTCCCAGGGAGGTCAACAGTATAACATACAAGGTACCGTGGACGTGTCGGATCACGAAGGAGGTCAGAAGTTCGTGATGGAGAAGCTCGCTCTGTTGGTCGGCGGCAAGGAGCACCTGGTGGTCGACGGTTCCCTCGCCTGGACGCCGACGAATGTGAAAATAGACGCCAAGCTGGGCTACGCTGACAAGAGCCTGGACTTGAAGGTGGACGGCAAAGCGACGCCCGGTAAGAACTTCGCTCTCGCGGTCACCGCGGTACCGTCTACCGATCCCAACATCGGCTTCTCTCTGGACTGGAACTTCGCGCTAGAGAAGAACTCCATGGAGAACAAGCTGGTATTCGTCCACGGACCCGACCCGAAGTCCGAGGTGAACCGTTTGACGCTGGAGCAGAGCGCTACCTACAAGATAGACCCCGTGGATCTGATCCTGGCCACCGAGAACGAACTGAAGTACGCTCCGCTGAACTTGAAACTGAAACTGGACGGCAAGGTCGCCAGCAAATCGGTCAGCGGCGACGTTGAGGTGTCGTACGAGAAGTTCAAAATCGGCGGCGAGCTGTCCGCCAAGGTCGACATGAAGACGCCAGGCGACTACGAGCTGGAGCTGGAAGCCGAGCTGATGCAGAACAGCGTGGAGCTCAAGTCGAAGCGCACCGTGCTCGAGCCGCACAAGAGCAAGTTCGAGAACTCGCTAGTGTTGTCTCCAGGCGGCAAGTACAGCGCCGACACCACCGTCACGTACGACGTCAGCAAGAACAACGTGAACGTCCAGCTGGACGGTGACGCGAACCTGGACGGGAAGAAGGTGAAAGTGGACACCGGCCTGGAGGCTAACCCGCAAGCCGTCAACTCGCGGGCGCTGGTTAAAATGAACGGTGTCAAGTATCTAGAGTTCACGCTGACGGCGAAGAAGACGCCCAATCCTAGTGGCAACATGGACCTGAACGTGAAGAACTACCTAATGGCGAACGGACAGTTCTCCTATCAGAACGGCAAGGGCAACATGAACCTGAACGTCGACGTGCCGAAGATCAACCGCAAGATCGAAGCCACTGGCCAGCTGAAGGTGCGAGGAATGGAACGAGTCGGATCGGTCGAGGTGCTCTACGACGCTGGGAAAGACCGCAACAAGAAGCTTAAACTGTCTACTACTACCGTGGTGAAGAAAAACTCTGTGGACTCGTCGAACCTGTTGGAGTTGAACGATCAGAAGCTCCAGGTGAACGGCAAAGGCAGTCTCCACGGAACGTTCAACGAAGGTTACCTGCAGTTGGACTTGGACGTGACGCTGCCGAATGGACGGCTCGTCACTTACAAGGTCAAGAGGAATGCAACGAAGGAGGACAAGAATTGCGGTATCACGGTGAACGCGGAATTAGGAGACAGCGAGCAGAAGGATGGTCCGACCAGGAAGCTGCAGTACGACGCGATCATAATGTCCGTGTGCAAAGATCCGCTCGAGTTCGAGTCGGTGCTCACGCTGAAGATGATTGACACCGAAGGAAAGGACATAGCGGGTACCTTGAAGCTGAAGAACCTCAAGACGGAAAACATAAAGGAAAATGGCATCAGTGTGCAACTCGAGGGAGCGAAGGTCCCGAAGAAGTTCCAGTGGACTGTGCACACGTACAGGGGGGATGAGGATTTGGAGTACAATACCGACGCTGCTTGGGGCGATGACTTGAAGATGGCGGTGAGTAACTGGGTCTTAGAATTCAATTAGAATGCTGAACATATTGTTGTTAGCGATAATTAGTTTGTCGAATTGAAAAAGGAATATATTAAGGATAAATGGAGAGTGAATAATATTGAAATATTAACAGTAGAACTATCAGATGCGTCAAAATGGCCCATTTTTTGATTCTCTCTTTCACGATTGCTGAAAATCTGCGAATTTAGTTTCAGTTAGAATGCCGAACATATTGTTGTTAGCGATAATTAGTTTGTCGAATTGAAAAAGGAATATATTACGGATAAATGGAGAGTGAATAATAATGAAATATTAACAGTAGAACTATCAGATGCGTTAAAACGGCCCATTTTTTGATTCTCTCTTTCACGATTGCTGAAAAGGTGCGAATATCTCTTTGAGAAATCACTAAAGATAATTAAACTAGAACCACCGAGCGGGTCAAACTGGTCCATTCCTGATCTCTTCCTTCCGCGATTATTAAAAATAACAGACGCTTTCCTGGGAGTTATTAAAGAAATTAATTTGACAACACGCAAATTGAATTATGAATCAATTAAAATCTCAAGAGATGCACTCGTGGAGTTTCTATATATAAATTTCGAAAAGTCAATTTCAGGGTAGGTCTAGTGTTAAGTAGTACCTAAGCTCATCATTTCAAGAAAGAAACCTTGAGAATTCAGTTCAAGTGTTCAGTAACTCTAATGTCATTCGCTTTCCGTTACTTTTCCGTTTGCAAATCCGCCGTCCCGTTTCAGAGCAAAGGAAGCATAAACCGCGGCGACAGCGTCGACAAGCCATGCAAGGCGGACATTTTGGTAGACATGAAGCTGCCTAGCAAGACCCTGAGCGACCTGAAATTCGCTTTCAACCGCGAAACGCTGCTGGCCTTTGAGAAAGAAGTTTTAAGGGACACGACGAGCATGAATTTGATGTACAACAAAGACAAGGTCTGGAAGATGGAGGACGATTGGAGAGTATCAGGACTGTCGATACCAGATAAGCCCAGCGAGGGCAAGGCAGCATTGACCATCAACATTCTGGACTACCCGCAATGGAAACTGGATGGCAACTACAAGTACCACCCCACTGATGAGAAGAAAACCGCCGACGTTGACCTTAAAGGCTACTACGGTGACCAGAAGTTCGAGCTTCAGTCCAACAACGTGTACCTGCCGGACACGTCCACCGTCAAGATGAACATCAAGAGCGTGCTGCCAATGGAGAAGCTGCGCAACGTCGAGATGCAAGTCGACTACAAGGTAGATCGATCGATATTATCCAGTTTCGTTCATTTCATTATTGTCGGATGGGTATTGTGAATAGGGATAGTTAATCTTGACGAACTTATTAACGTATAACGTATTTAACCAGTTAACCCTTTGCACTCGAGGGGCGCCTTACAGTCGCCACCTGATTCGACGCAGCAAACTTGTCAATTCAATATTAAACCTTTGCACTCGAGAGGTGACTCATATATAATATTAAATTTTGTATAATGCATCAATATGTGAAATATTTTTATAAAATGACTTTGTTTCCTAAGTTACGTATGTTTTCTAATTAGTTCGTTTCAAATAGTGTCGTCTATGTCTCATCGGAAAATGTCGAATGTTTCTAGTGAAAAGCTTCCAACTGCAAAGCGTTAAACCTTGTACAATATATTAACACATAAAACATCGAAGTAAAATAGTTCTGTCTCTTAATTGATAGAAGATAACCAATTGTGTTAGTCGCGAAAAATATCGTTAATATTTAGTCAGAAAGTAATGAATATCTTTAATGAAAAATATTGTCTAGTGCAAAGGGTTAATACTTATGTTTGTTAAATTTCATTCAAAATCCTCACGAATCTCACACTTTATAAAACAAAGAGTTAATAGTCGTTATAGCACACTCAAGAATATTTATATATTTACTCTATTATTCCTAGGAAACTAGATATTCTTCTAAACACACCGATACATACCTTTTCTCGTGTCAAGAGCTTGCCGAATATAAAACATTATCGATATCGATAATAACGACGTTATTCGTTGATTCAACCGTTTCATTTTCATCTATGGTTTGATTCAGATCCATGTTTCTTGAATATTCCAATTTGTCTTGATTGCATTCGCGAGATTCCGAGATTTTAATATTTTCTGACCTTCTCAGAGAGACAAACCGGAGAACAAGATAACCACGGACGTTGTTGTTACCGCCGACGGCACCAAATACACCCTGAACAGCGGCGTTCAACGACAGGAAACGAGTGGCCACTTCTTTGCCATTCTAACCACCCCGCAGGACAAGACCGAAGTGAGCGGCAAGTTCCAGAGACTTAGTCCGAAGGAATACAAAGGTGATTCAAAGAACTCGACTAAACGCTAAATTTACGGACATTTAGTATGCAGTTTGTTCTGTCGTTATTATAAAAATTGATATTCGTTCGTATGGATGTTGGAAATGAGAGATTTAACCCTTAGCACTGCACTATTTCACTGGTTCGTGAACATACGTGTATTATTAACATTAATAGTAAATAATTAAAGAATCATAGGTTTTTAAATTCTTGTGAAACTATATAAATTTAAATTTCTGTTAGTAATAAATAAATTAATTTCTTAGGATGCAGAAGAATTTTTCAATAGTTAATTTTAGGTCTGCATGGTATGTTATTTATTTATTACTAAGAGGAATTTAAGTTACGGTTTCATAGTAATTTACTAAAAACTTATGCTTTAAATATTCTGCTTACAAGAGGGTAATATAGATTTACTTCTTTTGTTAAGTGATTTATTAACCCTTAGCACTCCATGTTGTTTTTTAATCTACCAGCAACTGCAATTTTTATAGTACTTCTAGCGAAAATTAGAAATGCTATGACATTTCTTCGATCTTTTATTTTCCTTCTTAGTACAAAATTTGGATGTGCGAAGAATTGAATAATTTTAGGGTAGTTTCTTTAAGATCCATTAAAATATTTAATATTCTAACTGGTGCAATATTGGAGCCTACAGAGTTCAAAGGGTTAAAAGTAGAGATATAAAAAAATATTTATAAAATTTGATGTGAGTCAAATTGGCTTGTTTCATAAATCTAGTGTTAAATATTCGATAAGAGCTAGGAACAAGTATCGTTTATCGATGAAAATGACTTTGTGATTCGAACTGTTTATCTTGAATTTTCTCGCAAAATTACACACTTCCAAAGGGTGATTTCAAACCTTAAAAGAATATATATATACAATAACAATGCGACAATAGTAAATATCGTTATAAATAATTGACAAATTCTATATTAAAAATTCGGCTAAGTAATATTCAATAATGCTAAACATCTTTGTAAGTAGTTTATCAACTTTACAATGAAAATTCTTCCAAGTAACACGTAACGACGATACGTGTTTTTTCTTGCATATTATATTATTACAAGTAAATTGCAAATTTATGATCCCGCTTTGTTGGGAGCAGTTCGAAACGGTTTGCAAACTTCATATAATTATTTCTCAGGCGAATGGAAGATCTCCACGCCGAAGGGTTTCGTCGTCGCGGACGTTCAAGCGGACTTGGACGACGCCGAAAACTTCATGATCGAGGCGAACTTCGACAGCGACAAGATCAAGCAGCGCAAGATTCACGCGTCGATCGCGAACAAGCCGACCGGGAAAGCTGAGAAGAGGATCCTGATCACCGTGACCAGTGACGGAAAGAACATCGTAACCGGAAGGTATGACGACACGCCGTTTTCACTAAAGTTGCACGCATTCCGAGAAATATGACAGTTTATACGAAACACTTTTCCGTTCTCTTATCTTCTGATCACGAACGATTTAACGCTAAATTTAACACGTTAAACGCCACGGAAATCTTGAGCGTTTTACACAACACGATTCTTTCGTGGCAGAGATAAATACATTATAATATATAATAATTACATATTATTATAACAGATAAGTGATTCTTACGTTACACTGTTGTTAAGTTATTTACATTAGTAAATATAATTATTTTCTATTATAATTATTAAGTTATTATAGTTATTTTCTAAAAAGAAAAGACTGGTCACAGGTGACTGACATGGCATTTAACGTGTTAACGCTAGAACTACCGAGCACTTAACCACTTGGCCTATGATTTCTTTCTCAACTCGATACGGCTACTTTGTCGTTAATAATTTATTGAAAAAACGGAGAATTCTAAGCATATGTTATGCCTACTTCCTTTTAAGTTTAATAGTTGATTACAGAGGAATAATATTTACTTTGAACTCCAATGAACTGAGTAATACATATATATTATATTAAATTATATAGTAATATAATTTAATATACTAATAATAAACTAAATAATAATAATAATAATAATAATAATAGTAATAATAGTAATAATAGTAATAATAATAATAAACTTAAATAAATAATATATAAACACAAATCTTATTCAGTTGGTTTGAATGCAAGTTACATATTATTTCTCCGTTATCAACAATTATAGAGCACACGTTGACACGGCATAAAAATTTTCTCATATTTTTAATAAATTATTAATAACGAAGTAGTTGGATCGATCGCAGCTCAGAAAGAAATCGTAGGACAAGGAGTTAAAGAACGTCCGCGAAGGGTGAACATCCTATAAAATCGAATCGATTCAATGACATTCTCGTGCATGCACATCCAACACGCGAAAACGACCGTCTGTTCGATCTGTCTAAAACCGTTCCGTATATTCGGGAGCTAAGACTGCACTGTCTATGCAGCACGAGCTACAAGAAACGCGAGGAGGACGGCAAGATCGTGGTCGAGGGCAACGGGAACCTGCAAGTCGGCGACAACACCAGGAGCTCGTCGTTCAAGTACACGCGGCAGCAGCTGACCCGCGAGAAGGACGGCGAGGTCGGCGTCGCCATGATCCTGAACGCGAATTTCGGCCCCTCGGCCATCGTCGGAGAGCTGAAGCTCACGAACAAGGAGCTGCACGTGTTCAACAGCTACTGCGAGCAGAACAAAGACTGCGCTCACTTCAAGCTGCAGTCCACCTTGGACCTGCAACGTGAGTGAACCTTTAGAAACATGTTTTTGATCTTCTTTTGTTTTCTTTTTAGAAATGTTAACACATGGAGCGCCGGCCCCGCGATAATGCAGAAGTCTAAGTCTAAGTCTATCGTTTAATTGCTAATCCTACGTTCATGTAACATTTTAGATATGTATAACACAAATCCAAAGTAAAATTTACAAAATCGAATTCTTTATTCTCTCCCGTAAGTTAGAAATTTTCGTTTAATCGATGTTTAAAAATGTATGAATATAATCATCGACGCTCGCGTTTTTAATAGCTGAAATTTAGCCGGCGTTCAATGTGTTAACTTTTTACAGTTGAAAACTTGTTCTTGGATGTGCTCAAGATTTTCTGATTAGATGTAGACGTTCTTTAATACTAGATAATGAGGAAATATATGAGTTAATGAGAAAGCTATTTTGTTTCAATATTTCACGTGTTGATGCATTACAAAATTGAATTTCATATTTCAAATAAGTTACTGCGAGCAGAACAAAGACTGCGCTCAGTTCAAACTGCAGTCCACCTTGGACCTGCAACGTGAGTCAACCTTTAGAAATATTTGATTTTCTTTTGTCTTTTTGGAAATGTTAACTTTTTACAATTGAAAGCTTTTTATTGGATGTGCTCAAGATTTTCTGATTAGATGTAGACGTTCTTTGATACTAGATAATGAGGAAACATATGAGTTAATGAGAAAGCTATTTTGTTTTAATATTTCACGTGTTGATGCATTACAAAATTGAATTTTATATTTCAAATAAGTTGTAAATGAGGATAGAGTCTGTGGTATTTAAATATTACGTAATTAAGGCGTTTGTCTAATTGGTGCACTCGAAATTCTGAGGATTTGCGGCTCTTGTCGGAGTAGAATCTGGTCAAGTATGCTAAATAGCGCAAAGGTGGAAGATATTTAATGATATGACAGCTACGCTGTCAATGTTCGAATGCAGATTTTCAAATCACGTAGGGTTCACTGACTCACGTTGTAGAAAGTGTAAAATGACGTAGGACCACGTTGTAAGCATCATCCTAGAAGATTAGGAGTAACGTGGAACTAACTATGAAGAATCAGAATTTCCCTTTGAATGCAACTGATTTATTTTAATGTTTGTGACGTGTCGTTTAGCGGAAAAACCGTCACTCAAGCATCAAATAACGGTGGAGGTCGATCTGAAGAAGTTCAACGTGCCAGCTGAGTTTGGGCTGAAGACGAACACCGATTACAAGCAACTTTTGTTAGACCACACCACGAACCTGTACCTACACTCGTCGAAGGACAAGTCGGAATACACTTATCAGCTTTACGTTCATCCTAAGGACGCAGGTATTTCCGAGATTCAATAATGAATTCTTTAATAAATTTGTCCGATTTGAAACGGTCATTGGATTTATTTCATCGAATTCTTATTTCTTAGACAATATTTATGCTTTGTCGATATTACTAATTGATAGATTTATTAGAGATTTCTGTAACTCAATTTCAAATATTTACTACGAGCCTTTGTCTTTTTTATATATCATTGTGAAATGATAATTGGATTTGTCACATTGAATTTTTATTTATTATACAATATTTATGCTTCGTTGATATTACTAACTGATAGATTTATTAAAGATTTCTGTAGCCTGATTTAAAATATTTACTACGAGCCTTTTTCGTTTTTTATATATCATTGTGAATCTCACTAGTTGTGATAAGTGAACACCATCTTTCTCTCGCAGCCTCCATTTTGACGCTGCCTTCCCGTGAACTGGCAGTGACCGCTACCTACGACCTGCCGAAGACCAAATACACCGGAGCCTACAAATTGGACCTGTCGGTTTACCTCGACAGAAAGAATAAGCCATCTGACAAGACCAGTCTGACCGCAGTTGGAGACGTGAACATCGTAAAGAACAGCGTCGCCCTGCACGGAGAGACGAAATTCTCGTATCCAACACAGCCGAAGGTAACTTTGTCGAAACACTGATTTGTATTATACTCCACGATTCAATAGGCAATTCTTGTAAATGAGGTTTTATTGTCGTATCCATCGTCTGCATTACAAAAAAAAAAAAAAATAGAAAAATGACCCGAGAAACAGAAAAATTACAAAAGAAATAGAGAAATAGCATAATCGCATTCAAATGTAGCATAATAACATAATACCTAATAACAACAAAGACTTCGTGTCAAGATCAAAATGATAACTGAAAGAATTTCAGTTAAAACATTATATATAGTAACAAACAATCTTAACAACACTCAGAGTTCAAGATGGAAGCGCTAACCGAAATTCTTTCAATGAAAACATTATACATAATAATAATTAATCCTAATAACACTCAAAGAGTTCAAGATGGAAACGATAACTGAAATTCTTTCAATTAAAACATTATACATAATAATAATTAATCCTAATAACACTCAAAGAGTTCAAGTCAAGATTAAAACGGTCACTGAAATTCTTTCAATGAAAACATTATACATAATAACAAACAATCCTAACAACACTCAAAGAGTTCAAGCTTAAAACGCTAACCGAAATTCTTTCAATGAAAACGTTTCATTCCCTCGAAAGAACATGGTGGTGAAAGGAACTCTGAATGTCGGCGAGGAACGCCTGCTGCACGCCAACCTGGAGGTCGACGTCTTCGAGAAGAAGGCGCAGAAGATCTCGATCACGGCGGACGTGCAACGTCATCCGATAGGCGGCGGCAACAACGTGACCAGCGACATCCAGGTGCACAGCGTCGGCCAGAAGTTGAAGCTCAGCCTGAACTCATGGGCGGCCTACAGCGACAAAGAGGTTGGAGCCAGTAGCTACTTCACGTACAACGATGTGCATCAAAAACCAAAATCCCTGGGCGGCCTGGCCCGAGCAAATTGGAACGGTGCTGACCTGCTGCTCACTCTGCCTGACCAGGAATTGATCAGAGAACAATGGAAGATAGACGTGTCGAAGGACGCTGTGAACATCCTCGGGGAACTGAGCTTGCTAGGCGAGCCGGCTGAGGTGTTGAAGTTCGAGTCCAAGGGACTCAACAGCTTCAAAGCCACGATGTACAGGCAAGGTGAGTTGAATCCTAGACTTCTGGGACACCCTTGTAGCGAGTGAATCTTTGAATGAGTACGAGATGCGAATGAGTGAGAACGAATGAAATAGAGCGACAGGTAAAAGATGCGAAAGATTGGTTTTATGAAGAATGAAAGAATGTGAGTGAGTGTTGATAAATACGAGTGCCAGGAGAGAACGAGCGTTAGTTGTTAGCTGAGTGGCGTCAAATAAAAGAATAATACATTAATTTACCACAGTTAGTATGGAACTGAGAATTGATCATTTCCAGATAACCCGAAGGAGAAGGTAGTCGTCAACGGTCAACTCGTGTTGGGTCAGTTAGCCGAGGTCCATGCTAATATGTACGAAGATAGTGCCAAGAAAGAGCTCTTCCGCGTGTTGCTACATCTCGACGAGAAACAGTTCCTGAAACCGGACTTCAGTTATGACAAGGAGAACTTGATGAAAGTTTGGGTGAGTAACATCGAAGTTCAATGTCAACGTATTCGTAAAAGGGTTGTCCGGAAAGTTCGTGCCGATTTTTGGTAGATGACGTAAGGACAGATCTGAATATAATGCTCGTGGATGCTGGATATTCACATATTTAACCAGTTAACTGTGGAATTTAGTTGGGAAAACCTCTCATTCTGCGCACAATAAAATCGAAAAATGGAGCGTGTACTCGTCGAACGCAGAACAAACGCACGCAGAGTATATTTTAATGAAAGATCAAAGCGAGACAGAGAAGAATTACATGTTTATGTGAAAAAATAAAGAATTCATGAAAGATTAGTATGTCAAGCTTTGCGATGATGTGTATATTCGTCAAACACACTTAACTGGCTAATGTGAAGGATATATAGGGTGTTCACATCATTATGGTACTAGCCAGCGTTTTTCTTGTGAATAGTAAATATTAGAAAAGAGAAAGAGGAAAAACTAATGCTGTTTTTTATACGCAACACAATGGCGTATGCAATCTTTTTGTGTTTATACTATTTTATTAGATATGAAGGTGACCTTCATTTTTATAAATGCAATGCTGTATATTTTTTTATATCATATAAAAGCGTGTGCCTACGAATTCATTCGTATATTGCAGAGTGACCTTCAAGGTTATGTAGGGTCAGAAGAAACATTTTGACTATTTCAAAGTTTGCCTAAACGAATTTAAGGTCTACTTAGACTCGATGGCTTTACGAACTTACTGCTTGCGAGGCAACGTATTTTTGCTATTTAATATAGATATTCGTTGTTTTGAGTAAAATATCATGTCAAGCTTTTGTATACTCGTGAAACACAGTTAACTGTTTAACTAATCTAATCTAATTGGCACTCAAACGGTTAACATAGATTAACACAAGCGTTGTCGTGCTGTTGGGTGTGTCGTATAGCGTGGGTTATTCTCGATCAATGTTTTAATCTGATCTTCATCTGTAGTTTTTTCTACCAAAAATGGGCACGAACTTTCCAGGCAACCCAATACTTCAGAATAAAGGAAAATAAAAGGAACACCGAAGAAAGTTGAACGAAGCTTGAATTCTGAGTGTTTCCATCGTGTTGTTACGACATTAACCGTTTGAGTCCCAGGTGTCGATCTTACGCTCTTCAGATTTGATGTCGAAAAAGCCCAGCGCATTTGAACGATACAACTGACGGCGCACTCGCAATCTGACGAAACGTGCTCAACTTTTTAGACGCGTGTATGTCGCATTGCTACTTTTATATATATATATAATAGTATTAACACATTGCGTACTGGTAACGAGAAATTTCGTTTTTATATAAAGACTCGTAGCTATATAACTTTGATAATTACCACAGCATTTAAGGAAATATTAAATTTGATTAGAACTAATTGTCCATTTAAAATATATTACATAACAATATGATACCTAAGTTTCTTTTATAGATAGTGATATAAGTTGATCTCACTGGAAATCCTCACAATTTAATTTTCTGATAATTAGCCGGAACGCAATGTGTTAACATAGATTAAAACAAGCGCTATCGCGTTGATCGGCTTTTTCCGAGCGTGTTTTCTTAAAAACCTCTACCACTCAAACGGTGAAATTCGCGAACTGACTACGACGTTGAGGATTTTCGTGCGAATCCCGATGGCACTGAGCATCGATTCCGAATATTTCAGAAAGATGAAGAGAAAAGGGCCAGCGAGCTCAAGAAGAAGAGCTCCGAAGTCGGCGAGCGCGCGATGAAACATTTGACAGAAGAAACCGGTGACCTTACGCAACACTTGAAGAAAGCACAGCCAAACTTGCAGCCACTGTTGGATTACTATCAGGGCGAGCTGAAGAAACTCGAGCAAGAGATCAGCGCTGATGAAACTGTCAAAGCGATCGAGGCTACTCTGTAAGTATCACGACTTCAAATGCTCCTTCAAAAGACACTTTAACACTAAAACTACCAGACGGATCAAAATGAGTCATTCCCGATTTCTTCATTTAGCAATTATTAAAAAGATAACAGATGTTTCTCTGAGAAATTATTAAAGAAATAATAATTGGCAATGCGCAAACTGAATTAGAAATCAATCAAAGTCTCGATAGATGCACTCTTGAAGTTTCTATAAAGGGATTTCAGAAAGTCAGTGTAACTGCTCGGTAGGTTTAGTGTTAATAAAACCGAATATAACAAATCAATTTCTTCGAAAGAATGAGAATTTTAAGAAACAGATTACATTCAATGATCTCCCTCGTGTTAGATAAATCGTTAACACTAGAATTACTAAATAGGTCAAAATGACCCATTTCTTGATTCCTTTGTGATGAAAATAATAGAAATTTTTTCAATTAGAACGCTATACTTAAGACAATAATATAATAATAAATGATGCTAATAACAACACTCGAAGAGTTCAAGTCAAGATTAAAATAATTGAAATTCTTTCGATTAAAAAGTACACAATGCAATACTGACTGAAAAGGTACGAATACCTGTTTGACAAATGACTAAAGAAACGAATTAAGTAGTACCCAAACTGAAATATAAGTCTATAAAATCTAAAAGCGTGAATTTAAGATTTCAATTGAGTTATATTTCAGTTTAGGTATTACTACATTTTAGACACTTTAAAAAGACGGTTCAAGTGCTAGTTCTAGTGTTAACAAGAGACGCGAAGTCAATTATTCTATTCTCGTCTTATATCCTTTTTCCAAAATTCTCTCGCAGTTCCTCTGAAAGAATAATCCTCGCGTTCAACGATAAACATGAATTCTCTAGAATCATTGAATACCTATAAGGTGGAGTGGGCTAAGTGCACCCCAGTTTTTATTAAGTTTGACTTTCAACCCATATATCTTTAATTCGTTTTATAATACTTTGACACTTACTGAAATCAACGAATACTTGAGTTAATACGCTTTAATTAACATTGACAAAAACGCCAATTTCACTTGTATGTTTTAATTTTTTAAGAAAATTGTAAAAAATCCAACAACTGTGCAGTTTCCCCGAAAATGGGGCATTAAAACCGATTTGAAGTCTTATATCATATGCTACGAGGCAAGAGTATAACTATTGATACGTTTGCTATAAAATACTTTTTACCGCATTCAAATACGTTGCTTCGTAGTATATAATGTATTTCGTAAGTAGACGTGCTCTTTACATGCGGTACCTTCGAACTGGTTGGCATAAATAGGGGATTCCCTTCATTAATTGGGCGACATCTACATGGTTAGGATGGTTAGTTAATATAACCCTTTACGGACGAATGTCGACATTTCGGCGAAATGAAATGTTGATGTTTCGAAGACTAAGTCGCCAACTATTTAATTATTCAAACAGCAAGAGATCAGCACGTATTTCCTGGTTTTTCTATTATTTAAGCAATTGATATACAATTTTGCTTCGTCTGCTGAAAGTTTTGTATATTTCAAAGAATCTTCGTCCGCAAAGGGTTAACTTTGTGTAGTTACCCCGTTTATGCACTCACCCCACTCCACCTTAAAATATTGAATATCCAAATAATAATAATAAATAATATCTAAATAATAAACTAAACATCGAATATCTAGAATGAATTATTTTCTATACATTATATCCTCTGTTCCCGAAGGAAACATTATTTCGGCGGCATCGCCTCCGTTATCCACAAGGCCATGAAGAGTCTCGCGGAGAGCTTGCAACAGCTGCAGAAACGACTGAACGACATGCTGAACAACTTGAAGGAGGAGTGGAAGTCGGTTTACCCGGTCCTGCAGACTTATTACCAGAAGATATTCGAACAGTTCATGGAGATCCTGGAAGCGCTCGCTAAACTCGGCAAGGCGTGCCTGGAGGCGCTCCTCGATCTGATAAACTCGTACCAAAAGGAGCTGCAGGATGTGATGAGCGTTATCAGCAGCTTGACGCAGGACCTGTCCAAGACCGTCACGAAGATCCTGGAAAAATTGAAAGGCGACATCGATGAATTCACGTCCATGCTGTCCAATCAGTTGAAGGCTTTGTCGATTTACGATATGGCGAAGGAGAGGTACGAACAGTTGAAGAACTGGGAAGTCCCAGAATACCTTCTGGGTACCGTCAAGGAAATTTGCAACCTTTTGAAGAACTCCGCGCCTACTATGGAGGTCCGGCTACTCGTCGAAGCCACCTGCGAGTACTTCGGCAAGCTTTTGAAACAAGAAAAGGTATGTATTGATGTATTTATGGGAATATTTAGTTTCCGAGGAATAATAGAATAAATAGAATGGATATTCTTGGGTGTGATAATAGGACTGTTAACCCTTTGTTTTGTAACGGATGAGATTCGTGAAGATTTCGAATGGAATTTAACCCTTTGCTCTCGAAAGTTTTTCACTAGAAATATTCGATATTCTTCGATGAGATACAGACGATGTTCCTTGAAACTAATTAATGAGGAAACATGTATAAATTGAGAAGGAAAGTTATTTTATTTCAATATTCCATATATTGATGCATCGTACAAAGCTTGATATTATATATAAGACTTTATAATTTTGCAAATCAAATCAAGCGGTGACTGAGAGTCACCTCTCGAGTGCAAAGGGTTAACAAACATAAATATTAATATTATATAAAATAAATAATAATGATTAAATGAATGAATGAATAAATATATAAATATTCTTGGTTGTGCTAGTAGGACTGTTAACCCTTTGTTTTATAACTTGTGAGATTCGTGAAGATTTCGAATGGAATTTAACATAAATATTAATCGATTCTGTTGAATTCAAATGAAATATTATTCTTCCGTTATTAATTATCATATTGCAGAGCAAACGTGGATATAGAATATATATAGAATTTTCCTCTTTCTTTAATAAATTACTGACAACGTTATATCACACGTGAAAGTAAATCATAGAATAAGGGGTTAATTGGTACATGAAGACTAATGAATTTGTTTGCTTCTAATTGTAGTTAAATAGCTTAATGCTTAAATGCTAATCGCTTCTTTTATTAGTTTCGAAATGGAATGTTAACTTGTCTCGCAAATTAGTCGATCTCGTCAATCCCGGATTCGTATATAAAGATGTAATTAATTAAATTAAGTTAATTCTTATAATTAACAGCGACTTTCGTTGAAGTAGGTGTCTAATGTATTCTGTTGTATTGAGTCTGCGTATTTCTTCGAGGCATTTTATTTTCTATTCGTTGAAATTCAACGAACGAGAAATAATAACTAAACTAAATTTTAGGTCGACACGACGGCCGAGCTGAAGAAACTTTACTCGCTCGCGGTACCCGCGATCCGATCCGTCATCTCCGCGGTGCAGAAGCAGGTTACATGGGGCGACGTCCCAGTCGGCGGTTCTGTCCGAATCCCATCACTCCTTGACCTCAGCCTTCTCTCTAAGCTCCCGGGCATCTTCACTTTACGCGTTTCCGCTATGAATCTGTTGCGCAACGGAGAACTGCCAACGCTTTTGGACCTGTACTATACATACAGGTAACAGACTTACTTTCCGTTTAACGCGTTCACAATTTACACTCTTTCCCATCTGGCGGCTGAATTCTCAAAGTTGAAAATACTGAAATCGATAAGTCAATTACTTTTCAACTATATGGCAATGTTTCCTGATTACCAAAGCATTTGGCACAGTGATTCGCCAAATATAAGTATTAGTAGAATTAAATTATTAGTATATTATGCTATATTAGTAGAATTACTATATTAGTAGAATTAAATTATTAGTATAGTATACTATATTGGTAGAATTACTATATTAGCAGAATTAAATTATTAGTATACTATACAATATTGGTAGAATTACTATATTAGTAGAATTAAATTATTAGTATACTATACTATATTAGTAGAATTACTATATTAGTAGAATTAAATTATAAAAATATAATTTACTTCTACTAATAGAATTAAGTCTATTAGTAGAGTAGTACTATTAATAATTTAAGTCTACCATTTGATGGTACACGTCGTCTAATGTGAAAATGTCAGCCACCATTGGTACACCGATGGTACACACCGATGTGTACGTGTTAAACAATCCGAGCCTTTGTGTGAACCTTGCCGCGGCAAAATGAGAACAGCCAATTTTCTGCCGCACACAATAATAAGTTTTGCGATTACGAAAGAAAGAATTCAAACTGGGTCATTTTAACACTAGAACTACCGAGCAGTTGAATTGACTTTTTCAAATTTCTCTATAGAAACTCGAAGAGCACATCTGTTCAGACTTCAATTGATTTACAATTTTTGAATAATTTCTCAGAGAAACATAGGATAGAATAATTTCTATTTAATAATTGCAAAAGGGGGAATCTGGAATGGGTGATTTTGACGCTACTGGTAGTTTTAGTGTTAACTGATTCACTAGCTTTAGTATTGAAACAGAACCGAAAAAGAGGCTCATGATGTTCCAGGCCAACGCGTCACCTGAGCGACCTGGTCCCGCCGTTCAGCAAAGTGGGTATCGTCACCGACGGAGGACACTTCTTTACGTTCGACGGCCGCCACATGACCATGCCTGGCACCTGCACCTACATCCTTGCCCAGGACATGCAAGACGGCAACTTCTCGATCGTGGCTAACTTCAACGAAGGCAACCTGATCAGCGTTACCATCACCGAGCCCAAGGAGAGCATCACCCTCAAGAACAACGGAAATGTGAGTATACCTTACTAACTCGACTGCATTATCGATTAATTAATCTCGAAACTACACGATACATTATACATTATATATTATTCATTAATTTAATAATATCATTGAATTACTAATTCGATTAACCCTTAACACGTTTAGTGTACTATGTGTACCACACGTGTACCACATGTGGTTAATTTTTGTAACAAAATATCTTTAAGGGACACATGATCAAGAATAGCTGTATACCTTACAAAGCACCGAAAACATCAAGAAACGATACCAAAATATATAAAATTAAAAGAAAACTTGAATATAACTTAATATTTTATTTAAAAAATCAATACAGCTCATAAGCAAAATATGATCGAAATTTCCGGGGCATTCAACGTGTTAAAATGCTGAGTGGAGTCCTATAGGGAGCCGAGAAAGTACTTGCCCTTAATAATTTTGTAAGTAGTTTTTTGTAATTTTTCATATTGTATGTGTTTTCTCTTTTTTCGTCAAGTATTGTGGATGATTTGTCTCCTGGAGACCCCAGTATGTTTATAGCTAAAGCAAAATAACTGTAATGTTTTTAGAATAGACAAATCATCCGCAATACTTGACGATGAGAAAAGAGAAAATACATAAAATCTGAGAAATTACAAAAAATCACTTACAAAATTATTAAGATAAAATACTTTCTGGTCTCCCTATGGGACCCCACTCAGCATTTTAAGGGTTAACTGATAGTTATGTAATCAACTGTACAAGCAAATTGGATGATTGTCGATTTAACTGATCCACTGTGAATGAATTAATCAAACTTCGTCTACTATACACTGAGCATAATATTAATTACAACCCTAGATTCTGGTGAACAACAAACCTGCCGATTTCCCGGCGAGCACGAAGAACCTGCACGCTTACTTGGTCCCGCCGTTCGCCAGCGTGAAATCCGATTACGGAGCGCGTATCTCGTGTTCCGATGAGAAGCCGATGATCTGCGCCGTCCACGTTTCCGGTTTCTACCTGGCCAAACTGCGCGGTCTCTTCGGCGACGGCAACAACGAGCCCTACGACGACTTCACTCTGCCCTCTGGAAAGGTACGTGGACTAAAACTGTGACTTGTCAAGTAGCCGGGTACCTGAGTTATCTGTAAGATGCTCGGGTACCTCGAGTAGTAGTTGAATACTTGGAAAGTCGGATGGTGATACCCTTAGTAACCAGTTATAGGAGTTTATCAAATACTCGGGTACCCGAGTACTCAGGTACTTGGCTATCTGATGAAATACCTAAGGAATTTTCTCTGCTCGCCTATATTATGGGATGCCCGAATAATTTTGCTCTACTGTTGCTTTACTATTCAGATATTTCATATAGTCGAATACCTAGGTACTTCATATGGTTGTGTACGTAGGTCTCTCATATATGTGGGTACCTAGGTGTTTCATACGCCCGGATACTCAAATATTCCATATATTAAGGTACCCAGATATCTCGTATGACCAAGTACCTAGGTATCTCATATGACCGAGTACCCAGGCATTTCATATATTCAGGTACCAAGGTATCCCATGTGCCCCGATACTCAAATGTTCCACAAATGCAAGTACCCAGATATCTCATATGACTGAGTAACCAGGCACTTCATACATTCAGGTACCAAGGTACAGTGCGTTACTGACATGATAATTGTCTGTGGCTCAAAAGTTTTGAGACTCAAAGGGATTCAGCCATACAGTCCACCTCAGTTCACGGTTCGGCCAGTAACAAAGATATACCGAAACTAATTCCGGCATTACTATCAAACCGCGAATGCACGTCTCCCTTTGTACCTCTTCACTTTTCAGCCAAAATCCTGCTGAGATCATGTCAGTAGCACATTGTACCTCATATATCTGGTTACCCACGTATCTCGTATAGCCGGGCAAAACTACTAGTTCCAACGCAGACACGAACGCAAACTTTCCGGTCGGTTTTCCACTGTGACACGGAAACCGAGAGCGTTCCTGGAAACGGGAAACTCAAGGCTCACGTGCGTACGGCGAGTATCTTGAACGATCTTTCACCGGGCGAGCCACGTTCTCTATTCGGTTCTTTCTTTCCCCGCTAATTGGCCCCTGGGGTCCACCCCGAGCTTTCGTGAAATTGATTGTCAGAGGGATAAATAGATTAACGCGCTGGCTACCCCGCTATTTATTTCGGTAACGATCTTGACGGTTGCAATGTTTCATCAACGCTAGAGCTACCATGGTTCAATCGAATGATTCGTGTTTGTTCGATACAGATTGTAACAGCGTACAATTATGAAGATTTTCATTTCCACTCGTATTTTAGAGTACGCTTCAGCGAATTTATTTATTACCGTTTTTAATCGTTTATTTCTCTTTCGAATAAGCAGAGAATGTAACGAAATTGATTTTATATTTTGTGCATTATCGTTTCCACAGAGAAAGTTTTGTCACTTAGATGTTGCGTTTTCAGTTTCACGCGTTTCGGAATGAACATAGATTCTGTTTATAAATTCCCACCGAAGATTCCGTTCCATTATTCAACCGTGACCGTGCCGTTCTTTTTCGGTTATTCGGCAGATAGTCCATTATTTTTTGAAGACAAGTACGTAACGGGTCGCGTGACCACGAGGCCCGTTTTCTTCTTTTTAGACACGATGTTTCTGACACATGACGACTTCTGAATGTCGAACTTGAGTGTAACGCGAGAAATAATCTTTCAAGAAGTTCCTTAAACGATGAGCATAACGTTTACTTTTCGTCTTTAACACTAGAACTTCCGAGCATTTAATACGATTAATATGCAATTCCTATAAAAATTGTAACAATAGATTATTTTCAGTTTCTTTAGACACTCATTATAGTACTGAAATGAAACTATTTATTTTCAAAATCATTTCGAATATTCAATGCTTCGAAAATATCAATAACTACTAAACAAAAAAATCGAAACCAGTGATTTTAACTGGTACGATAGTTCTAGTGTTAAGAAACGATTAAAGAATGGATATGCGAGGGCGTATATTTACGCCTTTCGTATATATTGATAGACTTTTGAGAACGTATATATATATATATATATATACGCCTTTAGCAGTCAAAGGCTTAATCAAACAAATTGAACTTGTTAGTCATTGAATTTGATTTAACCCAATAAAATTATAAAATTTAAAATTCGATATTAAATTTTCTATAATCTACCAACACATAGAACATCGAAATAAAATAATTTCGTCATTTAATTTATGCAAGGTATTTCTTTATATTAATTGTAAAAAATACCATTGACACATTTCATCAGAAAATAAGGAATATTTGTTGCGAAAAATATTCTCAAGTGTAAAGGGTTAAGATAACGTTCAAAACTTTTTGGATTAAAAATGAATTATTTCTTTGCCAGTGAAATGATCGTTTCTTTTAAAAATCACTCTTTCCTCAGATTACCGACAGTGCATCTGACTTTGGAAACGCATACAAGCTGAAGGATGACTGTCCCGCTGCAACTGCTGTCCATCATAAAGACCGTGCTCCAGTTTGTACAGACTACTTCGCTAGCCAGAGCTCTCCCCTCAAGTAAGTTATCATTAAATTATGATCGTGTCTAATTAAAAATTGCAAAAAGAGAAATATATATTTAACATTCTGCAAGATGAAATAATATTCACCCTTTGCGGACGAACGTCGACATTTCGACGAGATGAAATGTTCATATTTGGAAGACTAAGTCGCAGACAAATGATTTAATTACTCGAACAGCAAGAGATTAGGACATAGTTTCCGGTTTTTCTGTTAATTAACACGTTGAACGCCGCACGATTTCATAGAGCAAAATACACAAAATGGAAAAAATACAATATTAAATCATTTGACTGAATTGGATTATTATCATTGTACGTTCATCAAACTGAATGTCACCGCAATGGGTAGCATTATTTATAATATAGAAATGTTTGCGAACAATCATCGTTTAATTGAGTGAATTATAGTAATTCGATTTGCTTGGGGGTCACCGGTGATTTAATACCGGTAATTCGATTTCCCTTTGAGTTAGTTTCAAAGAATATCGTCTTCGCCTCGTCAAAAAATGTTAAACGTTTCTAGTGGGAAACTTCCGAGTACAAAGAGTTAAATGAAATAAATACAATTTCTTTATCACCTACTTGCGAACGTTTCGAAATTTTAATGTATCTGTGATTTCTGTTCGTGTTAGCTTCAAAGAATATCGTCTTTGTCTCGTGAAACAATGTTAAATATTTCTAGTAAGAAACTGACACTTTGCACTTCTGAGTGCAATGAAATGGGAAATGGGACTAACTAAGAAGAAGAAACCAGACAACTAATTACAGTGCAAAGGGTTAATCTTCTTTATTCGAATGCGCTCTAATATTTCCTCATTCTAATGCTAATATAACGTCTATCTACATAATACTAATAAATGATCTACAAACGCGACATCTTATCATTTCCTCTACTCATCTGTTATTCGTTACTTTACCTCTCTCGCTGCATTTATTGCGTCGTTTTACGTTGCATTTACTGCCGCAAAGGAAAATACGGCGAGCGGGACGCGACTTCATCTTTTTATGTTCCGGAACGTCCTCCCGGCCGGGACTTTAAAGAGGAATTTCACCGTAACCACTGGTCGCAGATGGGGATAAGAGCGGGGCTGGCGTTTCAACTTTTCGTAACGGGTGTATGAAATGTGATTACAGGTCCTGCTTCAACTATGTCAACCCGAGTTCGTATCGTGACGCCTGCGACCACGCAGTCGCCGCTAACACGGCTGGAGGAGCTTGCTTGATCGCGACGGCTTACCACTATACCTGTTACGAGGCTGGCCTCTTAAGTACCACAATACCGGCAGCTTGCGGTGAGTTCCGTCCTTCTTTGAAGTTTGTTGTAATTTTAAGGTTTGCATCAGGGGTACAGTGGGCAGAAACAGTAAAATTGCTGTTGAATTCCGGGTTGAGAGAATTATAACAACACTTTTAAGATAAACTCGGAGACTTTATTATGTGACGATCAGTTCCGCACGCAAGTACAAGTAATGTTGTTCTCCATGTGGCAAGATGGGTCTTTATATATGTATATAGTCAGGGGGTGAATAATGGAAATACAAAGCCTAGAGTAAGGGCAGAGTGCAGAGGACAGGGCGAGTCAGTAGGTACAGGAGACTAGATGAGTAGGCACTTGAATAGTGTGATTAGGATGTTTGTTGCCGGATGATTCTATGTGTTTATGGGGTGATGAGATGTTGCTGTTGTCGATGAGTTGGTCTTACAACATTGCTATAGGAAGATAAAGAGTACGTTTATTGAGACACGGTTTAACCCTTTCGCGACGGCGCACCTGTACCATTCTTCGCTACTTTTCGCAACAGTGCGACTGACCATTCTTCGCTACTTTACTTCTTCGCTATCAAAACGTGGCTGCCGTATATACACGGCGTCAGCCGCTGTGATGCGCCAAGTGACTGCCGTATATACACGGCACCCGTCGCGAAAGGGTTAAAATACAAGATCTATTCTACGCGATGGTTGGGCTGTGTCCAAGTGCAGCTCCGCTTTCGCCAGCGATGGGACACTTAATTTATAGTTCACCATCGGGCCACGTGCTCTAAGCACTTCTCAAAGAAAACAGCCCCGTGTCGCGCCAGGCGCTCGAACCGAATTTCCTATTACAAATTTGGAGAGATTGCCTCCTAGTACGACAAAGTTCACCATGGAATCATGGCAAATGGGAAGCAGAACGATTTGAGGGATCATTGATGCGTCGATTGTCGGGCGAATCTCGAAGGTTTTTGATGCATTTGTGCTTTCATAGGAAAAATATAGGACATGAATCATTGAGAAATGAAATGACTAGATATTTGGTATCAGAACTTTTACGTTATGTTTAACACGTTCGCAGTAAAAATTTTAATGAGTTGTGAACATAGGGAACAATGCACATGCCGTAGTCCGAGGGTTAAATGCATAATAGTTTCGAAAAATTGAGGCTATGGAATTAAATTCGTGACAATGTGGTTTGTAGATTTTAATGTTATAGAATTCGAGTGAATAAGTTAATAATTAATAATTAGATGTATCTATAATATTTTAGTGAATAATTCGTGATTAAATATATATAATATTTAAATGAGTAATTAATTATATATATATATATATATATATATATATATATATATATATATGTTATTATATATATTATATATATATATATTTAAATTGCATTAATGAAAATACTCGATACGACTGATCCATCGTCTAATTAATTTAACTAATTCGCCCTGTAATTCGTTCTAGTTGCTCACAAGGAGTGCCAATGCAATATTTCTGTCTCCGATTTCAGGGAACTGCAAAGCTGGTGCAGCGACCGTGGACATCGGTGACGCCTTCAGCGTGAAGATTCCCAAGAAAGAGGCCGACATTGTCATTGTAGTCGAACAAGTGCAGCCGAACGAGAAGATCATCAAGGATATGGTCACACCTTTGATAACCGAGCTCAGGGACGAATTGAAGCAGCAAGGAATGACGTGAGTGTCTCATTTCTCGTTGAAAATATAATAAATTACAAGGAATTTCGAATATTCACAACTATTTCGAAGTAATTAGAATAAATCTACTCATATAAACTGCAAATATTCGAACGGAGGCTCAGTCTCCCTGTCGTCGATTTGAATTTCATTGAATATATCATGATAATTAACCAGAAATCGCGTTCAACTCCATGAAAACTGATACTGCATCGTTGGCTGTGCAATGTTCATAAAATTTAAACAAGTGCCCGATAAAATATGAATTTACCAATTTAAACGCCTGTTTTAAAAATACTAACGTCGACGTAATTCAAACTTAATGAGTACAATTACTGTGGCTAATTTGTAAGTGATCGATTTGAAGTTAACAAGTAGAGTTACCATGACTATTTTGTAAATGAAATGAAAATTGCTATATTCTTAATAATAATTGCAAATAAATTAAAATATCCATTTTTTTCGATTCAAGTAACTTTTTAAGCAACTTTAATTTACTTAACGTAATTCGTACATTATTCTTTCAATAATAATAGATGATAATTGAATATAAAGAAGAAAATTGAAAAATTTTATATTTTTTTCAATGCTGTGATAATTAGCGAAGTTGCATAACTGAGTGTCTTTATATAAAACCGAGATTTCTCGTTACCAGTACGCAATGTGTTAACATAAAGTAAAAAAAAATGCAGAAAGCGTAAATTTACGCCTTTCGTACATATCGATGGATATGCGAGGGCGTATATTTACGCCTTTCGTATATATTGATGGACTTTTGAGAGCATATATATATACGCCTTCAGCAGTCAAAGGGTTAATAAAAAAAATTGAACTTGTTAGTCATTGAAACGGCTGTTTCGTTCGATCGTAACTGTACATAACGTTCATATCCACTTAGGGATGTGCGCGTTGGACTCATTGGGTTCGCCGATAAGATGAAATGGCCGCAACACTACACGCTGAACGGGGACACCAACATCAACGGCGAAGTGAAGAACATGAAGTTCTACGAGAAGACGCCAACCGTCAGTTTCGAGGTAATTCCGTTTACTACATTTCATAACTGGGGCAGTTCTGCGCCTGGGAAACCGTGAAACGTTCAATAAAATCTGCTTCCTCGTTCGTCTGTTTTCCCGACATTTCTCATGGCATTGAGACGGTCGAGACAAGTGTTCCATTCGCTGTCGTTTACCTGGCATTCTTCATTTATTCTAATTCGAAGATTAAGGCAAGTTGAATTTATTGGTTGTCGGATAATAGGAAAATTTGAATTTCTTAACAGTCAGATAATGGGAAATTTGAATTTATTAACATTCTAGTGATAATAAAATTTGAAGTTATTAACATTTAAGTAACAACGAAATTTGAAGTTATTAACATTCAAATAATAAAATTTGAATTCATCAAAATTAGAAACAAGCAAAACTTAAAGAGTAATCAAATTTGAATTGATCAAAATTAAATAACAACAAAATTTAAATTGATCAAAATTCGAGCAAAGCTATCATTTGAATGTCAATATATTGAGTGCATCAATATAATAAGCAAAAAACTCTTCACATTAATATCTTCCTGCCAATCCACACGAAACCAAAGCAATGAATTAAAAAATAAATACGCCACTTGAAAAGAATGAAAATGAAAAAAAAATACAGCTCCAGACAAGTTTCTTTAATCAACGATTACACTAGATTAAACATTTCCCTTTAAACATTTCGTTTGCTAAGAACGTTTGTCCGATAACATAAGTGCTGATTCGTATTCCGACAACTAATGAACGTATGTTTACGCGATCCTTTCAATTGCACCAAGATTTAAATTACTGTTTGCCACAGTTTTGCTTTTCACTGTCATTGTGACTCACAATTTCATTAACTCCTCCTCTTTTTCCTCTAGCCAAGGAAAAAATTTATTTCACCCAAAGAAGCACGCAAACATTGAGTCAGATTCTATTATTAAAAGCAATGAATCTTCGTCTCGCTGAAACGATCATTTAAATCGCTGACATTAACGTTTTTCTATATCAATTTACGCACGCGCTAATTGTAAATGGATGTTGATTACGAATTATATAATTCACCCTTGAACCATCCTCTCTCTTCCAGCAATTCCCTTTCCTTCGGAACGCAACAGATTTTTCTGGAATTAAACGTGAAAACAGGGCTTTCACTTCAAAGCTGTTTCGTGTAACTGAATTAAGAGAATTTATGTGCGAAATGAAGAAATTAACACGTTCGCGGACGCGAATGTTATAGCATTTATATTTATTGTGATACGAATTTTATATTTTTTAATTTCCTCAATTTCAGGGTTCGGGCAATTTAATATTAATTTGTTATTATGTACTAAATATTTTTAATGAAATAAATATGTATATAACATATTATAATATTAATATAAATATTTATATATATGAATGAATTTAATTCTATATAGCCTTAACTTTTTATAATTATCGTGCATTTTAACCCTTGGAGTACGGCATTTGCATTTTTCCTATTTTCGCGACTTATTCAAATTTGCACTGTCCCCGAACGTGTTAACAAAATTTCCGCTAAAGAGAAGAGAACTTCAGAGAAAATATTTTCGAGTATCTTCTACTTGTTTCGACAAATTTCTAGAAGCCAACGTTGTTCGGTTTCAGTTTAATGCGTTCTAATCACTTCTATTTCATGTCTTGCAAATTATATTTCATCATGAAGGATGAAAGAAGGTATCTTAATTTTAATTATTAACATCGATACATTTTTCTGATAGAATGAAAAGAACGTATATCTTTAAAATGAATGATTGATTTAGTTAGTTTAACGTCAATTGGAAACGTGAAGTCATTTAGCCAACTATCATCGATGAATCACGCGAGGAAAACAAATTAAAGATTTGACTGATCTTGACGCGGAAGAAAAATAGTTCGTTAATTATGTTAATTAGTACGCAAACGACAGGCGGAACAGTGAACGTAGAGGAACGTGATGCTGATGTTTACGCGATCGAGTTTCAGGAAATCTTTGAACCGTCCAGTTATAGATTAGCTTAACACTAAAACTACCGAGCAGTTCAATTGACTTTTGAAAATTTCGCTATAGAAACTCTAAGAGTGCATCTGTTCGGACTTAAACTGATTTGCAATTCAATTTGCGTAGTGCTAAACGATTTTCTTTAATAATTTCTCAGAGAAATATTTGTTAGCTTCCTAATAATTGCAAAAAGAAGAAATCAGTCATTTGACCGGTCTAGTAGTTAGTGTTAATGATTTTCGCGTGACTCACGAAGGAAAATAATCGATTCCAGGAGACGGAAAAAGCAATTTTGGATATGGATATAACGCAGGAGAGCATCACCAATTCTCTTCAGTACTTGCGCCAGAAATTGGACGTTGAGCTGGGCACCATGAAATTAACCGACGCTTATCAGGAAGCCGTGCGTTATCCCTTCAGACCTGCCGCGGCTAAGGCTGTTATCGGTGTGCACACGAACATCTGCGAGAAGAGCCCCCTCCCTATCTCCGTAAGTATAATTTTTCTTCGAATTTATTAGAAATTAGGAATTAGAGGTTGGAAATTGAAAATTGAAGATTGGGAGTTGAAACGTTCGAGATTGGAACATTGGAAATTGGAAATTAGAAATTAAAGATTGAAAATTAGAAGCTGGAACATTGGATGTTGAAGATTGAAAATTGTAAATTGTAAATTGTAAATTGTAAATTGTAAATTAGAAATTAGACATTGAAAATTAGAAGTTGGAAATTGAAAATCGAAAATTGAAAATTGAAAATTGAAAATTGAAAATTGAAAATTGAAAATTGAAAATTGAAAATTGAAAATTGAAAATTGAAAATTGAAAATTGAACATTGAGCATTGAGCATTGAACATTGAGCATTGAACATTGAACATTGAACATTGAACATTGAACATTGAACATTGAACATTGAACATTGAACATTGAAAATTGAACATTCAAATTTTCAAGAATATAATTCAAATAATAGAATTCCAGTAGAAGATTGTTATTTTAAGTTTCCCTTGCGAAATAATATCACTTCAAAACCGAGGGAAATTAGCTTGCACAATAATTTACTTCCGATGCAATTCCCGCAAACTAGTATCCTTACTAAGTAAAACAATCGATCGAAAACACTGAATTGAATTAAATTCTCATGCGTCAATAAATAAATTCCCGGAATCGTTTTACTCGATCGAAATGACGCATGTTTAATAATCATCAATCTTCCTAAGATAAACATGAACCGTATCATTAAACGATACGTTTCTCGTTACACAATAATTCCCATTAAATCATATTTAACATAACCCAACGCATTTAATTCTACATTTAATAGTATCATTAAATTCAATTGAATATTAACCCTTTGCACTCGGAAGTTTTTCAGTAGAAACATTTGAACATTCTCTAATGAGATAAGAACGATATTTTATGAAACTAACTGAAAGAAAAACCATACATTAGAAACAAAGCTAATTTATTTCAATATTTCTCAAACGAATACGTTATATATATAATATTAAATATCAAATATTATAGTATTAATATTATAGTATTAATTTGACCTGATATAAGAAAATCAGAAACTTTAAAATTCAATTTCCAATTTCGTATTATCAACATACAAACCACAAAAATAAATTCTCACTGTTAATTTACCTAAGATTCTTCTCCATGTTCCAAATAATATTATTAATACTTGAGCAAAAAATAATGGACAATTATAGTGAAAAATAAATTCATTTAAATTGAATATCGTAATAAATTCCTCTTATGTTGGAGAAATCAAACGATTTATTTCCAGTGGATTCGATCGATGAAAATTTGAAGTTGTTTTCGAAAAAAAAAATCTTGTTTCCCTTTTAGCTTCAGCAGATAAGGCTCCTGTTGGGACTGAAAACTTATCGCGATCTCGGGCTCACCTATTACCACATGTTCTACCCCAAAGAGCTCCTCGTATCGGGCAAGCCGCAGAAGAATATCGTCGGGTACGACCAAGATAGCGCGTACACGTTCGCTGACAGCAAAAAGAAGCCACTCACCGGATCCACCGACATGAAGAACGATCTCACCGTCTCGACCACTGACGTCTGCGCTGACTTCGCGGTTTCCGTAAGTGTTCAACAAGTGATCCTTTCCCTATTATTCAAACTATCCAGGAAATATGGCGCGCCGAGAATCATGGCAGTGTACGTCGAAATATGTCAGAAACGAGACGATTCTGCTTTCTACTTTCCTGGAATGGATGATTTATATTTTTAATGGTTTTTTTAGAAAGTGAAATGCATTAGATATGAGATGATTTTTTTAGCTTCGTCGATTATCTTTATTTTGGATTGAGTTTTTAAGCAAGTAGAAATTTTTTAGGAACGAGACGATTTTCTTTTCCATTTTCTGGAATGGATGATCTTTATTTTTAATAGTTTTTGTAGAAAGTGAAATTTATTAGAAATTGGATGATTCCTTTGGTTTTTAAAATCAAGCATCTACAGTTTCAATTCAATTTTTTCGATACTTGTCATAGATCAAATGATTTTTCTCTCTAAAATTAACGATCTCTACTTTCAATCCAACTTTCACATAAATCGAACTTCGTGGAAACTTTCTAAAAAAAGTTCATGATTTCAACATTCTTCAATTGTAATGATAATCGAAACTTACCGGAAGTATAATCATTTTTTCTCTAAACTTCCCATCAAACTAATTATTCTTCTTCACCTCGTTTCACGTGTTGCTTCTCTTTGAAGTTACACTCCTAAATTCGAGTGCTTCAGCGCTTTGAACGATTAAGTACTTATCCACGATGATCAATGAGCGTAAAACAAGATGCAAATTCGAGTGCTCCTTTTGTAATTGTGGCTCACGGTGTCTCTGTTCGCGATCGGGGGAGTGTTTGCCCGATCAAGCGGGAAATGAAACGATCATTATCCAAACTTGTTACAGACGGGCGGAGCGATGTTCAGTTTAGACAACTTCCTGGACGCCAAGCCGCATCAGAAGAAGCAATTTATCCAAGTGGCCGCCAGGAGGGTTGCCGATGGCCTCGCTAATTTAGAACTCGAGAAGGATTGCTCGTGCGAATACCAGTACGGTGTCATTGGGCGTTCTCAGTGCAAAATTGTCGGCCGCAAAGACAAGGAACTCGCGGTAAGAATCTCATTTATTTCTCGTCAGTTTTAATCTCCTTTTGAAAGGAAAACGCATTAATTCATCAAAAATTTTTCTTCCATTTCTGACCTTGCATGACCTTAATAGACACTGTGCAGTATACGAATGAATTTTTTTAGACACACGCTTTTATATGATATAAAAAACATACAAGATTCCATTAAAAAAAATGAAAACATATTAATTCATGCTAAAACAACAAGTATTATACAGGGTATTCACAGAGTGTTCGAAATGTTTCTTCCATTTATGATCTTGCATGGTCTTAATGGACACTGTGCAGTATACAAATGAATCTGTTTAGACACACGCGTTTATGTGATATAAAAAAATATACGGAGTTCCATTTAAAAAAATGAAGGTCACTTTCATATCTAACAAAATAGTATAAACGCAAAAAGATTCCGTACGCCATTGTGTTGCGTACAAAAAACAATATTATCTACTATTTACAAAAAAAAACGCTGGCTAGTAATAATGTTAACACCTTGTACAGAAATTTGTTACTTTCCGTGACATTTGCGACGATTCGTAGTTCACTCAATTAAACGATGATTATTTGAAAACATTTCTATATTATAAACAATACTACCTAATTCGATGACATTCAACCAGCTCATCATGTAATAATCATGATTCAATCAAATGATTTAATACTATATTTCTTCTTTGTATATTTTGCTCAATGAAATCGTGCGGCATTCAACGTGTTAAACACCGATAACACTATCAATCTTAAAATCCATTAATTCCAATTTCATTGTCTGTTACAGAGACACAGCAAGGGAGGAGTGAGAGGTTAAACGAGTGGAGAAAGAAATAAAGAAAGAGAGAGAGAGAGAGAAAGAGAGTGTCAAGCTCTACCAATTAATTTAGGTGTACTGTATTTTGTTACTTGATCGTAATACGTCAGGCGTTATTTTAATACTTTGTAAGCGGCCAGATCCTTCGAGCTCCCAGCGTGGCGCGGGCTCGTTCAATGGAACATGCGAGTACCGAAAACAACGAGTCTATCTTTTTTTGTATATCCGAACATTCTCAGTCGAAATAAAGAGGAGATCGCGTGAACCTTTGCACTCGCCACCCTCGCGTTTCTTCGTCGATCACGATTTTCTGGAACGTGCCGCATGCTCGTCTGGAGCGTACGATTAACCCTAATCATACCACGATGTGAAAAATATTATTGATTATAATATAATATTATTGATTATATATCGATTCAAATATTGTTCTCGTTTATAGGGCCGAAATTTTCAAAGCCAACAAAAACTTTTGGAATTGCAATAGGAGATAGTCAAGAAATTTAAGTAAAAAGTTCAAATGTGACGCAAAGTCGCATCGCGGTCCAATTAGGGTTAAAAGGGGAAAAGTTCGAAATTGAAAGCAAACGATGGAAGTACAATAGAACCTCGATACTTGTAGGATCGTGTATGGTTCGAGTTTTACCGTCTGAGAATCCGAATGATTGAGTACCGATTTATATAAAATTCTGGGCAATCTATCGATCGAGGAGGATAGTTCGGTAAATCGAGGTGAATGATTGTTAACTCGGTTAATTGTTAAAGAGTATTCGTTGGATTAACTCGGTCAACTATTTTATTAGCTCGATCGATTATTAACCTCTTGCTTTGTAATATCGTGTCGGACTCGCGGTGAAGAGTTTGAAAAGAATTTAACAAGCATGAATATTATTCAATTGTAAATTTAAACAAAATATTATTCGTCTGTTATCAATTATTATAGTTTAGAGGAGACATAGAGTGTACCTAGAATTTTTCTTTCTTTTTAACACGAGATTCACGAACATTTATTGTAGTTTATTCTATTGTTTCCAGAAAAATTGATAATGATTAATTGAATCAATTAAAGCCAACCCAAACATTTACCAAATAATGTTTATAAAATTCAATGTGAGTCAAATTGGCTCATTCCGTAAATCTAATGTTAATAAATTATTAATGGCAAGGTAGTTGTATTCGTCACTGTTGAGAAATAGATTATAAAGCAAGTGGTTGAACTGACTCGATTCATCATTAAATTAACTCGATTAACCAAGATCCTACCGTGCTACAATCATATCGATTTAATTTCACATCCGATCCGAAATGCGAAAACAAACGGAAGATACATGAAAATATTACAACATAGTCGCTCAATGCGGTTAAACCTAGAAAACAAACATCGAGAAATCATTTACAATAGTTTCCAAAATAATTATACATATTCAAAAGCTATAAAAAAAAGCTTGCCGACATACAAAACGAGCAACGAGTAAATCCTTAAATAATTAACAAGAATATTATTTATTCCATTAAAATTGATGGAAATCAGAAGATATCAAATAAACGGTTTAACTGAAATCGACCTCTGAGCGTCTCGTATAATTGCGATCGACGGAAGGGAATCATTTGAAGAAACTTTCTCCTCTCGAGTTGTCGATCCGCAGAATTTTGCGCCGCGTTTCAAATTAGGGTAAGTTCGTTCCGCAGTGTTCACAGGTTCGAGACCGATGACCCACCGTGTGGGTCACGCAAAATCTCACGCGTACGGCCGGCGACTCAGCATGTGGCTCATGTATTCACGATACGATCGGTCTGTTGTTAGCCAGTAATTAAGAGGACAATCAAAATCGGAGGGGTAGAATCTACGATAAGATGTAATATAAATGTATGCTGAATTAAAATGACGAGAATTGTTCGAAAAGTGTTTTTCTTCTTTTATTATACAGTTTCACGTTTTTCGTCGTTAACCCCTTGCCCTATGACTTCCTTCGCAACTGAACTCACAGAGGCATTTGATTGTTCGTGAATCATTAGGAAGAGGGAAAAATTGTACATTTATTTTATATCTACTTTTACTCGGAAGCATTGCGATTAATAATAGAAAAATAATGTACAATTCGGAGTTGGAATAGTTAAAAGACAACAGATGTTTCTCTAAGAAATGATCGAAGACATTAATTTAACGAAAATTTAGCGAGAACTAAATTGAACATCGATTAAAGTCGCAAGAGATACATTCCGCGAGTTGCTGCGAAGGAATTTTTGAAAGTCAATTTAACTGCTTGGTAGTTTTAGTGTTGATAATATTATAACGACGATAGTATTACTATAGATTCTTGTAATTTTCTGATAGTAATACTATAATTACTATCACAAATTTCGAATATTATCAGAATACTATTATTATTACAAATTTCTAATATTATCATAATACTATTATTGTTATTACAAGATTCCAATATCGTCATAATACTATTATTATTATTACAAACTTCCAATATCGTCATAATACTATTATTATTATTACAAATTTCTAATATCGTCATAATACTATTATTATTATTATAAACTTCCAATATCATCATAATACTATTATTATTATTATTATTATTATTATTATTATTATTATTATTATTATTAATTTTAATACTTTACAATACCATTATTATAAAATAGTAATATTATAGTAATCTAACGATTTACTATCACAATTTTTACCTTAAATATTTAGATTCAACATCCATGTCTTATAGTAATTACGTTCGAGCAATTTAGAAGCTTCGGTCATTCGCGATCACTGCGTCAGTCGACGCATTAATTAAGTCGACAACAGATACCTATACGTACGTACACAAGTGTACATCTACACGCGTACTTTTATACCTACGTATGTAGTACATAGTTCCCATATATCGCGAACGGGAGATGCATGTTGCGCCCCGTTCGGGTAATACGGTGCGTCGATTCGATTTACGGTGCGATTTGTACGGCTTACTTTTATTAAATCAAGATACCGATGCTAGAACCGGCCACCGAGCTTAATCTGAATTCAATACCGACCGCCGTATCATTCGCCGTGGTTTCGCGACCGCACGCGCTCTCTGCGCTGTAGCTTTACGAACGAATTATACGGTGCCGCTGTTCTTACGTCGCGGTATTTATTTTTCATTTCAGCTGATTCCGTAATTCGGCTGCCTTGGAACGCGACGAAATGTCTGCTAACCCTTTGCCTTGCGATTTATTGGTCAACTACGACCGATACAACTACTTGCTAATTTTCAGAAAACTGAATTGTAATGGCAATTTTCACTGGGATCAACTTGTATCACTATACATAGAAAAACTCAGATATCATATTGTTATGTAATATATTTTAAATAGATAATCAATTCGAATCAAATTTTATATTTTTTTTCAATGCTGTGGTAATTAGCGAAGTTGCATAGCTAAGTGTCCTTGTATAGGAAAGAGATCTCTCGTTTCCGGTACGCAATATGTTAGCAGTAAACCTACCGAGCAGTTAAATTAACTCTTTGAAATTTCTATATAGAAACTCTAAGGCTACATCTATTGAGACTTCAATTGATTTAAAATTCAGTTTATTTATTGCTAAATTAATTTTTTTAATAATTTCTTAGAGAAACATGTCACTCATTTAATCATAACAAAAAGAAGAAATCAGAAATGGGTCACTTTGACCCGCCGGTAGTTTCAGTGTTAAGAAAAAGAGAAAAATTGTAGGTATATCCTGCATTAATTTTTGCTTTAAGGAACAATGATTAATAACAGAAGAACAATATTTCATTTGAATTCAAAAGAACCGAGTAATATTCATCCCTGTTGAATTCTGTATAAAATCTTCGCCGCGAGTCTGACAGGTTATTCTACGGCAAGGAGTTAATAGAACTACCGAGCATTCAATACGACTGACATGCAGTTTGTAAAAATTGTAACGATAGATTATTTTCAGTTTCTTCGGACATTCGTTACAGTACTCGAGTGAAACAATTCATTTTCAAAATCATTTCGAATATTCTATACTTTTGAGGTGTTGATTGTGAAACAAAAAATATGAAATCCAGTTTTTATGTCATTCGGCAACGAAACAGTTTTATAGCTATTCTTGACTCTTTTCCAGTTTACATGTTTTAATGTTTTAATCTTTTTATTTTTTCTTTACTCTATATTGAGCACAAAATGTTAACGAAGCTGGATAAACGAGAATGACCACTTTTCAGGGCACTTGACAACAAGAAATTTGAGTAACTACTATTCACTCTTCTTCATTCTTCATTTTTTAATTCTTTTATTTTTTCTTTGTCCTGTTCAGTACACGAAATTAATGTTAATTTTACAGCTGCCATTGATTTTTTATATATGTCGAATATACAACAGTGACGTATCTAAACTATTATAAACAATCATTAATTACAATCTTCCGAGTTACCATATTCATTATCGATAAAACTTCGATGAAATCTCGAGGCAGCAACGTAGAAATAATAACGCCGAAAGAATGTACCACGAATGACTATGCAAATGCGAGTTTGTCTAAAATAGATAGGTACACATTATCCTGGACTCGCGAGTCCTGAAAAATGCGATTCCACACTTTCAATTTGGTTTCGCATAACGGATCACTTCCTGTCAGCTCGCACTTTCAGCCGCACCCTGTGTGACTTTCTTGGGACCATTTCCAGTGACCTGTTAAGCAATGTGTACGCACGGTATTGGGTGTAAGTCGCCAAACGTGTTTCCAGCAGCGGAAAAGTGGTCTTAATTAATGGATATGGGTTACACATTTGAAAAATGTTTCCTATTGGTATCACCTGCGAGGCCGGGGCCACCCGAATCTATTCTGATCAAGCAGTTGCGACTTGCTCCCGCAGTAGACATCTACCGTATGACAAAACGCCACAGGCGTTTTGACAAGTTGTCACTTACATTGGAATAGACAGTGTCACAACGTAACGGTGAGATAAAGACAGGTGTGATTCCGGAATTTTTTGTTGGAGAAGGAACCATAGTGGATACAAAAATCACAACTGATAAGTAAGTAGATTTTTACTCGATAGATGTAAAAGTAGAGGGAATGACTGTCATCGAGTAGAATGGAAAATAATAATCAATAGTAAAGTGCATTTGTCAATTTTACAACTGGAAGTAGGATAATTGTACATGAAAATATTAATCGAAGGTATGCATTGAGATTCTTTGACTTGAAACCTCTGTTAAGTGAAATTATAATCTCATCGTTTTGGTGAAATTGAAATTTTTAATCTCTTTTCCAACTTGTGAATGAATTCACAACCGATAATTAATACTATGATTTAGCAATACTGTTCAGATATTTCAGTGAAAAATACATGTGACTATGGTATAGGAGTTACGACTGACAATAACGATGTTTAAATATTATGTAACATGTATAAATGTGGAAATAAATGAAAGGAAATTAACCCTTTGCACTGGAAGCTTCCTCTCACTAATATTACCAGCAATTCGGAATTTTAATAGAAAAAGCATATTAACATATAAATAAATGCTATGCGCATGAAAAGAGAAGTCATAGACATATTTTATTGTTTATCATAGATTATAGATGTAAATCTTATAATGTATTTAAAGAAAAGATTTTACATTTCGCAAATTTTAAATGGCTCTGTTCCAGAGCCCCCGAGTTCAAAGGGTTAAATAAAAATGTGAAGTATAATCGGCAATCGGTGATCGATTGTATCAGTAGCTAAGACACATTCACAGGCTTTTGATCCCGAGCGACAGCGTCGAACAAAAACAAACCGAAAAAGAGTTAATCGGTGGGTGTTAATCAACGCGACAACAGAATCTCGGGGATGAATAATTACTGGCTCAGGGTCGAAAAAGCTGGTGATCGCGTTTCAGCGAAAATTCTACCGACGAAACGACGTGTCGTTTATCATTGATTTTATCTGTAAACGTAACCCCTTTTTACCGAGACATATACAATTACACACCTTCAGAACCGCTTACCCCCAGCGTTTCTTTCGCGAGGAACGAAAGGAAGACGCGTTTTTCCGTATCGTTCGATCCGTTTCCAACGATATACGAGAATCTCAGAAGGCAATGCGATTAATTTCATCGTTTGATATTTCCTGAGTTTCGTAATACTTTAACACGTTCACTGTTACGAGAATTTCTAGCGTTTTATATGATAATTCTTATTTTTTAATAATAAAGGGAAATAGTATTGTAAATAATTATTAATGATTTGATATCACAGTAGTCATATTACACGATTATCTAGCTACTTATGTTATTAAATATTTTTAACAACAATCTTTTTGTTGCAATTTTTTAATAACAAAGGAAAATAGTATTGAAAGTAATTATTAATGATTTAATATCACAGTAGTCATGTTACACGATTATCTAGCTACTTATGTTATTAAATATTTTTGACATCAATCGTTTTATTGCAATTGTTCTTCAGTAATTTAGAAACGGTCATTGATGACCACCGTGGCAGTCAATGTGTTAATGAAAATGTTTGACCATCAGTTCGTAGAGTTATTCTTTTGTAGCGAAGAAAAGGAACTATTATTGATACCTTAATATTATTGATATTATTGACGCCTTAACACATTTCCAACGACACACGAGAATCTCAGAAGCCAATACGATTAATTTCATCTTTTGATGCAAAGATTGATATAGAATATACCTTTAAATCTGTTCTGTTTCTTAATAAATTATTCATTACAAAGTAGTTGTATCGATCATAGTTGAAAAATAAATAAATTTTTTGTACCATGCCCCAATTTCTAAAATTCTTATGCCATCCTATGTAACATATATATAATTTTTAATATTACATTATGATATTTTTATAATACTTATTATAATATTCTTTTTATTTTGTTTACGTGCGTAAATATTGCGAAATATATGAAGTGACGTTTCAAATTTCAAAATGCCCCCTTAAGAATCATTGAAAAAATTAAAAAAAGAAATCGTTAAACGTTGGCTGACGCTTCGACTCTCGGTCTTTCCTTCGCCATCACTCGCGTCGTCCTTTTCTACGCCCGCCATGTTGAAATCTTCGTTTCATGGGGTCAAATCGATTCTACTTACCTGTTCATAATTGCAACACTCGGGTCTCGATGAGTGTTGCAATTATCCAACGTTCATCGTACTCGACCGAAGCCTCGATCGGCCGTACGACGATTCTTTTTTAGCCGCTTTCGCTCACGTGACCCCAAGTGCTTTTTTTTAAGCATCTCCCCATCGCGATGACGTTAATGCTACGCTAACGTTACGTCGGTCGCGTTAGTGAAGTTCGCATGCACACCGTTTACGCTTGCCACCGCTGATGTATCTGCGTTTCAAATCAAAATTCCTTGCCAGGTTAATGAGGAAGGTTCATCAGATAACGGGCCGCTTATTTTTAAAATGACTGCCTTAATTGTTTGGACGGTGCTCTTTTGGCGACTGAGAGGATTCTCGAAAATTTTAGTTGGATTTTGAGGAACATTGAATTTGTCTGATAACGGGGATTCATAGATTAGTGATTTAGTTAAGTTCAGCTTGTATTTGTAATCGTGAATCGTGAATTATACATTATAATTATGAATTTGAATGGTAATGAATTAAAAAATGAAGTAGATCTATCTAATAATAATGTATACTAAATTTATAAATAACATTAATGTTAGATACTAGGTTTGTTAAACCTCTAAGAATGCTTGTATATTTTTTTGTTGTTTATAACGTTTCATTATTTTTGTCTGTTCAGTTAAGTTCAATTTGTAATAATAATCGTGAACCGTGAATTATACATTGTAATTATGGACTTGAATGGTAATAAATGAAAAAATGAAGTAGATCTATCTAATAATAATGTATACTAGATTTATAAATAATATTAATGTTAGAAAATAATGTTAAATATTGAATTTGTTAAAATTCCGTTGTAACGATGCTTTTATATTATTTTATGGCTTACAATGTTTTATTATTTTCATCTGTTCCATCGACAGGGCACTTTTAAAAATTTTTAATAATCTAGGGATTTTGTATTCAAATTTTTCAGAACGGTAAAAACATTTTGTTTTAAAATTTTCAAATCGGTTCGTTATATTCTCGGTTTTAATTAATTAGAAGTAGTTAACGATTTAATACAGTAGAAAACACTTCTGATACCAATAGTAAAGGAAAAATGAAAATACTTAGAACTGTGGACATAAGAGTGACCTATAAATGTTGAGTCGGCGAGATCAGAGGCATAAATACTAAATCATAAAGGCGTAGAATCAGATTAAGGAATGAGGAATTACATCAACGTGAAAAGATCGCCCACAATATACGATAAGTCTTATCAGCGAGCGTAAGAATTAAAATGGAGAATTGGAGCGTAACCGGTCTCCGCGATTCAATGCAAGAAACCTTACGTTCGGCCGTCTAGAGTAAATTCAATTATTTGTCCATTGCATTTTTTCCCTCGACTGTGTTCCATCTTTTTTATTAAAACTCATCTACCGATCGATCACTGGGGGAAACTTTTTGTTCGCGTTGTTCTTAACCCCTTGACCGACGATTTATTTCGTAACTATACCACCAAGCCTTACTTTGTCATGAATAATTCACTAGAAACAAAGAGGAACTTCATGTTCCTCTATATCCAAGTTTACTTTAAAATATAATACTCGATAACAAAAATATAACAGTTAATTTGGACTCAACAGAAATAAATAAATCTCAATTTTCGTTAGGATTTCAGTTTTCTTTAATTATATTAGGTTAAGTGATATTAATGATATTATGGAAACATGAATATTTTTATTTTAACCCTTTGCTGTACAATATCACGCCAGACTCAAGAGGAAGATATCGAATTGAAATTAACAGAAATAAATAAATCTCAATTTTCATTAGGATTTCAGTTTTCTTTAATTATATTAGGTTAAGTGGTATTAATGACATTATGGAAACATAAATATTTTTTTATTTTAACGCTTTGCTGTACAATATCATATCAGACTCAAGAGGAAGAAATCAAATAGAAATGAACAGAAACAAATAAATCTCAATTTTCTTAATTTCAATTTGATATCTTCCCCTCGAGTGTGACACGATATTGTATAGCAAAGGGTTAAAATGAAAAACATTCATGTTTCCATAATGTTATTAATATCACTTAAGCTGATATAATTAAAGAAAACTGAAATATTAACGAAAATTTGTTGTAACAATGTAACCATTAAAACACAATTGGTTAATGTGAAAAATTAAAAATCAATTCTGCGTTAATACTTTATGAATTAATTCAATTCTAAGTGAAATTAATTTATACAATGAATTCTAAAAGTATTGACTGAGAAGAATAATAAGGTGAGGATCACCGAAACAATTAGTCTAGAGTAATTATCGATTTCTCGTCTCGAGAGATCAGATTAATGTAACAAGTAATGCTATATACACGGTGACGTAGTTATGTACGAAAACTTCGCACTGGTTACAATGGAAATTAGGATGCTAAGTGGAAGCTTTTAGACGAAGCAATTGAAACACTTGACAACTATTGTCTGTATAATCTGAGGCAGACGGATCTACTTGACTGACCTACTTGGCTGATGCAGAACTACTTAACCTCTTGACGACCACCCCTCTACCTTGTGCAGAATACGCGTATCGCACGTGTCGATGATTTTAATAACAACTAATAACTGCAAGACGAACATGATTTACCATTTAATTACCTTAACCGAAATTCTTTTAGAAAATCAGAGGTGCACTAACTGCGATAAACATTTTTAATTCTCCAATTACCTACAAACTCTCTAAAAGAATGTTTGCCTGTTAATAAAATTATTTATAGTATATGAATTAACCATTCCCACTCGACAGTTTTCCACTAGAAATTTGCAATATTTCTCAATCAGATATAAACGACGTTCTTCAACGCTATCAAACGGAAGAACGTACGTAAATTAAGAAACATAGCTATTTCATTTCAATATTTTGCATTTCGATACATTGTACGAAGCATAGTGTTATATATAATATTATAATTTTGATATATCAAATCTAGTGATGATTGAGAGTCACCTCTCGATCGGGTTAATAATTATATTTAATGTAGAGTTAGAGTAAATTATGTGTTTTACAATGTTCAAACCCTTGCCTTACGAGTTTTTTCGTAATTAGTTAATAATTAATAATTAGCTTCGTAAATGTAAAATATTCAGAAGAGAAATGTTATATTTAATTTTGACTTGAAACATATTGCGTACCGGAAACGAGAAATCTCGTTTTTATATAAAGACACTTAGCTGTGCAACTTCGCTAATTACCACAGCATTGAAAAAAAATATGTTTTTAAAATATGTGTTAATATGTGTAATAGTTAAAAATATGTGTTAATATTGATTAAATTCAGTTTCAGAATTTGATCAGTCCCAGTCGATATTGTAAGGTGAGAAATTTAATAACACTATTTCCATATGTTCCTGTACGGAAATTTGTATCCGCAGTTTATTTCTAAATCAAATCTGTTTTCTTGTTTTATTTACGGTTACCGGGAACACGGGAAATCCATGTTTCTCAGGGTTCCGTGAAACGCGTGTGTACCTCAAGTAATAAATGGACTATTTATTTTGACGTTTATGTGCACTCATGAATGCAATTTGCATCTAGTTTCAGCTGTACGGTTTTAACTATGTATCTCGTTTGGAAGGCTTTCAGAATATTGATTCGGACGCTCGGGGAATTATCAGTTTAATTATAAAGTTTGAAAGTTTAAGACGTTTAAGAGTTTTACGAATAAACAGTATTGACGGTTTAAAAGCAACGGTGCTTTTCGGTTACTTCATAAACATTTTTCATTAATTTGATGGGGAAAGTTTCGAAAATTATAGCAGCGTGTTAAATGGTGAATACGGGACTTAGGAGTTTCATTTTAGAGATTAGAATTGGAAACATCATCTTTAGGCGTTAGGGTTAGACAGTTAATTGGTAAAATTTAGAAGTTAGTCTCGTCGGTAATAAGTTTCGTTTCAGTTCGAAGTACGTATCGTTTGATCATAGTTCTGTGGAAGTGCTGTATAGCGTAATGAGATTTTAAAAAGTTCAGATCAGACTTTCCAGATCGCTCTTCCTGAAGCTTATACAATTTTCACGCTCACAGCGCGCAACCTTTCAGCAAGGAAATGTAGGAAGATCTAATCATTTAGTGTGCTTCGAAAGAAGGTTACTTAAAGGTGGCATTTTAATGGGAGCACGTAAAAATGTCGGAGGTTTGAGTGGCAATTTATTATAAATACACGGCTAGGCAGGCATATGTAAACAGTTAGTCTCAATGAAAAGTTCTTTATTCAATTTCATCAATTTTCAGTGAATTCCTCACTCAAACTAGAAATCTTCAATTTTGTGTTCAACAAATGTTTAAAGTTAAAGTTAAAGAAATTTTAGTTGAAGTTAAAAAAATTTAAAGGTATTTAAATTTAAAGTTATTTAAATTGCGGCACTAATTGCGCGTGTATGGGAAAAAATGGAAAACACTTTTCATAAAATAAACTCACTTATATTGCAAAATTAGTAAAAAGCACTTATAATTCACTCAAATTAACACAAATAATTTTTTATGACCCTTTACATGAGTGGTTTGCTTGCGCGATAGCGCTCCTCGGCAGTCAAACGGTTAATACTGAATATTGAACATGAATATTTTTGAATATTCAAATTGTTCATTTTCACAGAGTATTCCAAGTATTCACAACGTGTTCCAATTTTTTAAAAAAGACATTTAGTCAAACTGGCAGTAACAATGAAACAACATCCTGTGAAATAAACCTGGCGAAATGAACCTAGTTCCCACCTTTTTTCCAACATCCATTCCACCATGATAGTAATTGCCTATCCCATCATAAAATAAACGGAGAGAACTGCAGAAGGCTGCAAACTGCCTGATTGGTTGGCAAGATAACCAAACTTCGGTTTCGCTGAGCGACGACTTCAGCAGAAGTGAAGAAAGTCAAAGGCGGGGCTCGCGACACCATTTTAAGTAAACATTTCCGGCATTAGGTTCCGTATAATAAACGAGGAAAGTTTATCAATGTTACTGAGCCATACGCGATTCGAATATCTCGTCAAAAGACGAAATCAATAAATTATATGAATATTTATTTTCGAAGCTATTCGTTAAATGCAACAGGTCGTAAATATTTGAAGGAACTCGGAATTTTATGAAAAATACTCGACTTCCACAGTAATATAATATAAACGATGTAAAATTCTTATTTGGATCAAGTAATTCCTGTAAAGGACCCAGGGGAATTAACTCACTAATCGATTAACAGAGAAATGAAGTAATATATTTGTCGAGTGATCCAGGATAAAATGAAACATTTCAGTAAAATCGATCGTCAAGTTGAATTTCACATTCCTGCGTTTATTCGCAATCAAATTCTTTCGTTGTTTTGCGCGTATTGCGAGCCATGTTCTTTCGTCCGCGATTACCACCGTTGCCGGTAATGTCTTCGACACTTTCCCGGAGACCAGATGTTACGTAAATTAAGATTTCCCTTTTGCAGCGAAATGCACGTTCCATTTACGACGGGAGCCGTATTCAACGGCAATTTACAAAATTACGGAAGACGTACTCCGGTTGACTGAAACTGAACTCGATTCTATTGTGCTTACAACGAACGAACAATGCAGCAGCTAGGAGAGAAACTTATTTAAAACCGTTAAACGATAAATTCAATGAACAGGAACATAACAAAACAAACGAAGTCAAGTTTCACTTGATACGTACTCAGTAAGAACATCCAAAAATAGAAAAGAAACTGACTAATGCGCTGCATGACTCTTACATTAAATGTCCGCCATTTTGCTCGCTTGGTCTTGGGAACCGGGAAGGACAGGAAATAAATCATTCGGTCGAACGTTTCTTTAAAATCATCCAGGTGTAAATTTTCCTCGATAAACGCAAATTTATTTCAAGTGAACGATAGAAATGACGAATGTCACTGTATGCAAGGAGAATCGTTTGAATTATTTACCGTCTACCATTATTATGGCGCGCCCGTCGGCGTCTCCGTTTGCAAAGTAATGAAAAAAAAGGAACGTAATAAAAGAAAAACGAAAAGTTTCCGCGCCGAGTGACACCGGCAGCAACGGCACGGATCAAGACAGAATTGCACGTACTAATATTTAAATAATTTTTATTGAATATCATAGGTAATATGAATTAGCAAAGATCATACCCACAGCGGCATTTTTTTTTTTTTAAATAAAGAACAATACTGCTCACAAAACACTGATCATATATACCTGTACACATTCTGTATGGTCTTTCATTCTTTTTCTTATCCTTATCCTCAGCCTCGCCTCCCTCTTTCTCTCTCCCTCTCTCTCTCTCCCTCTCTCTCTCTCTCTCTCTCTCTCTCTCTCTCTCTCTCTCTCTCTCTCTCTCTCTCTCTCTCTCTCATTCTTTCTCACTCTCATTCGCACACGCTCACGCTCTTCCATTCTCTCTCTCTCTCTCATTCGTGAAACGCCGGCAACATTGTCTAATTTTAACACTTTATATGGTACTTAGAGAGCACGCGGATTCGTGTACATACACTCGCACGCATCGTCCACGCATACACGCATATAAACCACAGCTGCACGCGTATGCACCTAGTTAAGTTACATCTATAATGTGATTGTACCTAATAAGCATGAACTTTCGACGAGGTGCGCCCCCCGATCCCGGCATGATTACAAATACATCCTGGAAACCGTGGGTCCTCTACTTTCGTTAAGCTGCTTTAAATAAAATTTACAACACGGGGCGGTGTGACCCCAGTGTGCGCCCGTTCCGTGGAATTTGTACCCGCGAGTAGTTTCACCTAGACGCAGAAGACTCCGGTTAAGTGCATCCCCGTGTTCACCACGGCGGCTATCGAGAATGGAAACACAATGATGCTGATCATCGGAGGCCGTTGCGCTTCATGCTCAGCGCCGTTTCGAATGATCAGTGGCAGTGAAATTCTACAGATCCTACGGAAAACTGTTCTTTTTACCTTTACAAACTCTTAACAGACGGGAGATCTTCCCTCCGCGCGTATTATATATATATATACAGTAAAGAAATTCGAGTAGCATAATAATATCGTGAGGGTGATGCGGGCCAGACTGCGGACGTTCACGGTAATCCTCGTTTGTACAGTCGAATTTTTGGAAAAATACTGTTCAGTGGGATTGTTACTTCTTGCAGTAGTTACTGTTGGAAGATAAATTCTAACCTAGAACTGTGTTACACTCGCTATTGAACTCTGTAGCTTATTACTCGACGGAACCCTCGATTAGCTATGGTATTGATCCGCAGTCTAGCGATAACTAATATAAGTATACTGTGGTCTCGGCTGGTCTCAACGTTAAAGTATCATCGCTAAATACGGGAGCCCTAACTGCCAATCATATTCAATCGCTGTAGACAAAAGAGCTCGCATAAAGTGTGCACTCTGCTAGCGTTCTTTTACAAAGTAACCGAAGCAAACACTTTATGCAAACGGACACGCGTCCACGGTTGTACCGAACCTAAAACTCTCGCGTGTTTACAGAGCAACCATGGCAGTACACGAAGAGTACACCTGGTGAGTCTACTTTCATTCGGGAAAAGAACTCCTAGTAGGGGTCCAAGTTTACTATACACTTCTTATTTCGTTAGAAATCTTATATATATCTTGGTAAGGCAGTGCCAGCACGGTGGTACATGTACGGTGGAGGAGGCGGTCCAGAGAAATGCCTCTGATGCTGATGTGGCAGCGAGGATCTGTGCGATCCCATGGTTCCACTGGATGGCGATACGTGCTGCAGAAGATGGGAGGTTCCGTCGCCGAGGTCCAGCTCCAGCTCCTGCTCCTCTATCAGCTGCAAGGCTCCAAAGGAGGCTGTTGCCATTGCTACGTCTGGCATCACGCCAGATAACTGTCCATCGCTACAAGAGTTACTTTCTTGTTGCTGAAACGGAAAAGAGTATTTGAAATAACTGCTCTTTATAATTTTCTATTAACATAAGGAGGCTACGTTCAGTGACTTCAATTGCACTGGGTTTATTCTACTCATCAGCTGTCACAAATAACTATCCAAAGATAAATTCATTTCTTCTTTAACGGTGGAGATTGAATCACACGATTGCCATAACATGATTATATACAATAATATAATACATAATATATTGTTATATATATAATATATTATGTGTTATTATATATCATATTTAATATTTAATATTTAATTTAATGTATAAATCATGTTAGGGTAATCGTGTGATTCAATCTCTATCGTTAAAAAAGAAACGAATTTAGCTTTGGATAGTTATTAAATTAAATATTAAATATTAAATACAATATATTATATTATATATATACATAATATATAAATATATATAAATCATATTAGGGTAATCGTGTGATTCAATCACCACCATTAAAAGTCAAATGAATTTATCCTTGAATAGTTATTTGTGATAGCTGATGAGTCGTACAATGACTCTAGACAGATCATTCTAAAATGGCTCGGTGGAATTGAGACCGAGTTAACGCGCGACCCCACAGCGATTTCTGAGAACATTAGGAGTGCAAACGTTTCGAATCTCATAGAGTACTAAGATTACTATTTGAAACTGTGCCATGGATAATTATCCATTACACTGATTTCCTGTATCCTTCACAGATTCACTTAATGTATAATTAATTCGTCAGAAGGCAATCAATCTTGTTTAAATGTCGCAAGATCCTTTTGCCAGTTGCAAAAGCGTTTTCTACCGGTGACAATAAAATAGCGGATCCTTGCAATCTTCTCGCGACTCCGAATCGATTAGGTTTCTTTCGCGTCTCGGATTAAAGTGACCAATTAACCCCATTCTTTCGTTCATTTAATTCTACATCAATTCCTATAGTATCGGATCAACCATTTTTCTATTTTCGTCTTTCCCTCTGTTTGTTCCATTAAACAACATTGCAATCTTTCCCTCTGTTTCTGTTTCTATTAAACAAAAATTGTTGTTCTTCCCTTTGTTTCTGTTTATCAACTATCACTGATACCTTAATATTATTGATATTATTAACACCTTAACACGTTGAATGCCATGGGGTCACCAGTGACCCCCAACCAAATGGAATTATTATACCTCACTCAATTAAACGATGAATACTTGAAAACATTTCCACATTACAAATAATGCTACCCAACACAGTTACATCCAGCTACATCACCGTGCAATAATAACAATAATTCAATCAAATGATATAATATTATATTTTTTTCATTTCGTGTATTTTACCGTCTGAAATCGTGCAACATTCAACCTGTTAAAAACATTCTTTTCTTCCCGTTTGTTCCTGTTTTCACTAAAAGAAATGTGCTGCCTCTCACTTGTTCACTTTTCATTTTGTAACCGATTATTTGACTAGTTACGGTAGGAATTGGTGCATACAACCTGCGTTTAGCGTTAACCTTTAGCAGTTCTACGTCAAGTCAGACTCGACATTCTATTTTATTGCAACCACTACCTGTTTTAACAATTTTTTCTATATTTATTTGTAGCATCACAATTGTACCATTTAAAGGTAACATTTCAATGACTCCCAAATATTCTTGAATAAATAAATAGAGCGTCATATTAAGCTGTAACTGAATGAAGTAACGTCGGCGTGAACCTCAAAGTGAGAAACCAAGAGCATTTCGGACCGCAAAGGGTTAACACGTTTACTGCTACGAGAATTTCTAGTGTTTTGAATAGTAATACTTATTCTTTAATAACAAAGGCGAATGAAAATATTTATTAATGGTTTAGTATCACAGCAGTCATGTTACGCTATGATCTACCTACTTATGTTACTAAATATGTTTATTTAACACATTGAGCGCCGGCCCCGTGAAAACGCAGAATTCTGAGTCTATTGCTTCAGCTCCGGCCCCGCAATAATGCGGATTTCTGGATTTCCGTTAAATTGTATATGACGAATATGCAATTAAAATGTATGATGTTTTGAATATTTTTTTTGGCTACTCATTGATCAGATACAAGCAAATGAGGCCGACGTTTAGGCTAAGTGGCCGATACGTTGCCGGCGCTCAGGCTTTAACCCTTTGAACTCTGTAAGCTTCAATATTGCACCAGTTATAATATTAAATATTTTATTGAATCTTAAAGAAACTACTCTAAAATTATTAGATCTTCCACACATCGAAATTTTGTACTAAGAAGGAAAATAAAAGATCGAAAAAATGTTACAGCATTTCTCATTATTGCTAGGAATACCATGAAAATTCGTTACAGTTGCCAATAGATTACAAAACCATCTGGAGTGCTAAGAGTTAAATGTCTCTTAGGTCGCCGGCGCTCAATGTGTTAAAATCAAGTTTTTTATTGTAATTATTCTTCAGCAATTTAGCAGCTCCGGTCATCAGTGACCACCGTGGCAGTCAACGTGTTAACGACGACGGTTGCACAGGTATTCTCTTACCTCCGCGAGGAGCCTGCAGCTTTCGCCCTCGGTCACTATCGCCGGAAGCTCGTGTCTGTGCGCGCAGGACGACGCCGGCCGCGGGAATGTCATGTTCCTTCCGTAGCACAACGGCGGTGCCGTTCTCGCGTTGATGCCCATGCCCAGTGAATCCATGTCTTCGATATCGGTCAGTCTCTCGTTTTGCTCCTTCACGTTGTACGCGGCCGTGTTCTGCGGAAACCAAGAGAACTTCTGTTTATTAGCAGGCCATCGTCCTCTGTGCCATCCGTTTAGCGTTTAGCACTTCGGGAAAGCAGAAATATAATCGAACCTGTTTTTGTGCGGTAGATAGGGACCGCATAAAAGAAACAGCACGAAAAGGAATGTTCAGAAATTTACGAAATACAATAAAGTGCATTCAAACAAAATAAATAATTAAATTATACATGGAATCATTTTAGAAAAATTCAATTTCTCATACATGGAGAAATTTTCACAATGGATATAATTCACTGCTACTCGTAGTCCAAAATGCGCTTTTTGTGATGAACTGGTTCGAAGTCGGTTTCGTCATTTGAAGAACATCGTTGGAATTCATATACCGCATAAAAAGAATCGCACAAATAAAAATCGCATAGAAAGGGACCGCACAAAAACAGGTTTGACTGTAGATGAAAGAAAGTTGTAAAGTACTTCTAACGCAGAAAATAAAATTACATCCAATTCGTCAGTTCTTTTTTATTACAAATGGTTGCTTAGTGTTACCGACTATTCGATAAATTATTAGTGTTCTTGAATAGTCAGTACTGTAAACGAACAGGACGAATGTTCATTGTAAAGGATTAATATATTCCTAAATTTGTGTTTAACGTTGACTGTCACGAGAATTTCGAGCGTTTTATTATAGTAAGATTTATTCCTTTATAATAGAGAAAAATACTATTAAATATAATTATTAATATTTTGGTTGTACAGTATATATATATATATATACCACGGTACCACTGTGGCAGTCAACGTGTTAATAACAGGAATTCAATTGTAATTAATATAATAGATACAATTTTACTATAATAAAGTTGATAATATTTCATTTGATAAGCAATTATTAGCAATATAATAATGATATCATTAATGTAATTATATCAGTGCAGTAATTATTAAAATCTCATTATTCAATTCATATAATATTAATGTTTTACTGTGCAATATTAAAGTAGCCTAACCAAAGTTACCAAATTTCGTTACTAAATGTATTTCTTTAGAACGGAAGCTCAATTTGAATCTTGTGAAATTACGAATCTCTGACGTAACGAGTATGTTCTGCGACTGATCAGATTTCATCGTTTTAAATGGTCGAATGTCCGTTGATCAGAGGTCAATATCGATTTAAAGCTACCGAACGTTTGTTCCGTTGGCCATTAGCATTTGGAGCGACCGGCGCGCAGTTCCTAAACATAGCCACCCTCTTTCGGCGCGCCCTTCCTATGACCAGTCCAGCCCCGATTACGAAAATCATCGCGTCAACGCGCGCTGCGACAACACCTCCGGCCGAAACGGCCAGCATTATTCGGAACAAAGCGTGGAACGCTGTCCACGACAAAACTAGAATTCTAACGAGGCAACATGACCAAAGCCCTTCAAGCTGGGAGCAAAACTCCGCCAATGCTTAACGAACTCCGTTAACTAGACGTTCGAGACAAGCCGCGACACCCACCACTGCGAACCATTATCGTGACCGCAATCACGGTCAAATTTAAAATATCCTTACTACAGATTGTGCCTTTATTTCAATTGTTTCGCGTGATTTGTTGTTTGTATCGTTTCTTACGTATTCAACCCGTTGCATTCGATTTAACCCCTTGTCTTGTGATTTCTTTCTGGACTGTGATCGATCTAACTACTTCGTTATTAATGATTCATTGAAAATAAGAGAAAATTCCAATCTTATCCTATGTCAACGCGTGCTCTAAGGTATAATCGTTGATAACAGAGGAATAATGTGTAACTTGCATCCAAACAAACTAAATAATATATGTGTTTATTAAATTCTTACCAAATTTCAGAATCTTTCACAAATCGGCTTCATAATTGAAATACTCACATAATTCATTTCAATACTGAACAATTCTGAAGTCAATTTCACTCGTCGGGTAGTGTTAAACGGGTGAAAACGCAGAATCATCAATCGAATTTTTCAACCAGCCGGTTCCGATGCGTTTAGCACTAAAACTACCAGACGGGTCAAAATTACTCATTCCTGATTTCTTCTTTTCGCAATTATTAACACTATTCCTACCGCGACCAGTCAAATAACTGTTTTTAAAATTTCGATTAGAATTTCCTATAGACTTTTCCTAAAATATATATATAAAATATTTTTCAATATTCACACCTTTTTTTATTGTTTATTTTCTGAAAAAAGTTTGTAGCCTGTCTTACCTAACACGACCGGTCATTTGACCGGTAGAACGATTTACATCTTTTTGTAATAGTATTCTCTCAAAGACTCAATTCCGAAACTATAAAGTCGTTACAAACGAAAGGTAATGCAGTTGTGGCATGATTTTAGCCAAAAAGTGCCTTTCAGGGACTGCTTTACGGTACTTCCAAGTGTTTACAGTTCTCGCTCGCCTATCGGCCTCGGTAAATCGGTAAAATGTAAATGTCGGAGATCTCCTTTACAGGTATTTTTCAATATCCTAGATTTAGCCAGGATAAATGCATGGATTTTATATAAAGAATCCACGGGAGAAGAAATTTCGAGGCAGGAATTTTTATTTCAATTGGCAGAAGAACTTGCCATTGAATATCAAAAAGAGCTAGAGTTAGGCAAAGAAAATTAAGCAACACTCGTCACAAATACAAGTAAAGGCTCACCCGAACGGAAACCATGCCAAATAAGATATTGCATAAACAATAAGACTAACAAAATCTGTCTAAAATGTAAAAAGTACGTGTTTGGGAAATGTGCAATCGACAAACCTATTTGTAAAAAATGCGGTGAAACCGAATAAAATATAAATTATATACTTCTAAATAAAAGAAACTATATTTGTATACTGTCAAATTGGCTATTATCTTCATTCTATATTAAAAAATATAAGTTGTGCTAAAGACCAGTCATTTAACTGGTCGCGGTAGGAATAGGTATACGTGGAGTGTCGTAGGAATAGTGTTAAAAAGATAACAGCTGTTCCTCTAAGAAAATAATGAAGAAACTGATGTAGCAATGCGCAAACTAAATTGGTAATCAGTTAAAGTCTTAATTGATGCACTCTTGGAGTTTATATAAAGGAGTTTGAAAAGGTCAGTTTAACTGCTCGGTAGTTTTAGTGTTAGCATCGAACGTCGGTGATTCTCGTCTAGGACAGCTTGCCTTCTAAATATTCGTCGAACTGTGATCGCGAGAGTGTCATTCCCATCCCTACGCGAGATTATCATTCGCTGAATAGCGTGGGAGTAGTGCATCCCTTCGAGCCGGGCTCGTTATTACGCGTGCCGTTCGGCCTGAAATCCGTATCGAAGCTAAAAGAAGGAGATACCATCAATGAGCGTCGAAAAGAGGGAGAATAGGGGTCAAAGTCAAACGGTAACGAAGCTGCGCTCAGTTGTCACGGCTTCGCTGTGCCAGGCAGCCGCATCGAGTGCATTCGGAATCACAGCGGTTGCAATTGCGTTTCGCGAATCGTCTGAAAACACTCGGAACACTGCAACAGGTATTCCATTCCGCGAACTTTTCGTTCAAATTATTTCTCGCGAGAATCTCAAAACTCAACAGAGCAAACGTTTCGAATAATTTCTGGTTGGGTTTTTGTTGACACTTCGAGCGGTAGCTTTGCGGTTCTCGTCACATGGTGAACAAGATTGGTTAACGATAGATTCGCGGATTCGACGTGTGTTAACGCTAGATTCACTGAACGAGCTAATTTCAGTGATATTGAATTTTATAGACGACATTTGGGTAACTTTCCGGTGGATTTTGATTGATGCAATTATGCGTTATTACGATATTTGGTTCAGAATGATGTGTCATGTCTTTAAACGTCTAATTTCTCAGATCTAAACGAACGAATATTGTTATAGGGACAGTATAAATTTTACGGTAATGTCTGTAAATCTGGTGTTAAGTTTCACAAACATTATTAGGTTAATGTTTACGTTGATTTCATGTGAGTATGCGAATGCGTGCGTTGATTGTTTATTTTTGAACGTCTAATTTCCTAGATCTAAACGAACGAACGTTAATTCTTCTGGGGACTCGTCTTCGAAATGACTCGTTCTTGATTTCTTTTTGCAGTCATTGAGAAGGTAACATGATTCTCTGAAAATTGCGAAGGAAATTTAATGATACGCGAACACAATTGTAAATTAGATAAACGTATTCTTAGAGTTTCTATAGAAAAATTTCAGAAAGTGAATTTGACTCGGTAGTTGTACTGTTCACGATTCGCAAGGTTCGGTGTTTGGAGTTTGAAGAAAATGATCTCGGTTTGCTTTAGACAGGATTCGTAGTTGTTAGTAATTATTATTAAATAGAGAATCTGGGGAGAAGTGTTTTAATTAGTGTTCAAAGCATTAAATAAAAAGTAGTTTAAGAAGCAGTGTCTAAAACAATTTGGATAGTATAATACAAAATGAAGTGGAATTTTTCGAAAACGAATGAAATGTTTTCATTCGAATAATATATAATGTGAAATGAAATATTTTAATCGTGTAGACAAGGCCAAATAGAAATATTTTCGAATGAATCTATTTTTAGAGTTCATTACACGAAAACTGAGAAAGATTTTATTTTCCACGCTATTAGTTCAATGTTTTCCAACGCTGCTTCTGAGCGTCTTAGCTCATGTTCCTGCAATGTCAACACTCGATTACGATACGTGCGGAAGTCACGAAACGACTGAGTGATTAGAATATTTAACTTCACAATTATCGTAACTAAAATACTTTCAGTTATGTTTACTTGAGTCTCAATTGAATTCGTAATGAAGTTAGAATGAAATTGAATATTTACCACGTGTCAGAAAGTAATGATATTCAGCTTCTTGCTGATCATTTCAATCGTACAATCAATCGAATACAGTTGAAAGACTTTATCAATACTCTGTGCATTTGATTTGATTAAAGAATTGTTCATCTGAAAGTCAATTCAGTAAACGGTTTAGTACAGTTTCAAACAACTTTTCAATTTAGTTGACACTTAACACGAACAACGAGTTTTTGTTCGGCTCTAGTTTTTAGAATCAAGCGACCAATGCCAAAAGCAAACACCGCCTCGCAAATAGAACAGTCCACGTTTTGAGCTAACACAAAGTGGTAACGTGTGTCCGGCTATTTTCATTCATGAAAACGTAATCGAAGAATTCTCCCACTGGCATCAGCTGTTTTATGTAGGTCAGTTTAAAAAGAAACATCTTCCATAACGAGTTTCGTAAATACTGATTCTTTGCTCAAATTTTCTGTTGAATTTTTCATTCGTTTTAGCAATAATATTTTATTCGTGCAAAGATTACCATTTCGTGCGAATATTTCCATTATTATTCATGAAAACATTATCCACTCGCAATATGTAAATAATGATCTTCTTTTCCAAATTAATGATACAAATCATAAATGAACTACACATAACAACATTATGAATTAAACTATATTCATAATAGACACGATTATTTTGACGTGAGATTAGTGGAATGACGAGTAATTTTAGTCTGATTAATTACGAATACTGAATAATCAGTTGAAAATAAATCACGTAAATTGCTCGGCAGTTTTGATGTTAAATATTGATAATAGACAAGTCAATCATTCATTTTTATTCAAAGTAAACCGAACAATATTTAGATTTGATAATTTCAGTTCAAAATTATTATTATTAGCCTGACTCGATACTATGGGAGAGAAGGTTAAAAATAGATTATTATACACTGTCCTATTATTTCTTTCGCAACTGTGCTTGACAAAACCACACTTTATTATTAATAATTTACTAGAAAAATAAAATTTCATGTATATTCTCTAAAGTTTCCTCTAAATCCTTAAATATCGGCAACAAACAAATATATCATCTATACGAAAAGTAAACTGTACAATATTTAGATTTGCCAAATTTAGTTGAAAATTACCATCACCGGCCTGAGTCGATGCTACAGGAGAAGGGGTTAAATCATTCATATTGGCACGATGACACGCGATGGTAATCACAATCGGTCCCCGTTCATTGACGCATTAGAATTGCTGCAGCCATGTGCATATCCGGTACCGAGTAATTACGAAATTATCATCAAAATAGGTAACTGATCGATTGGAAAACTACCGGCGATTATGCGCTCACCGGAAAGGTTACCGCATTTTCGCCGGTGACAATGCGACGACTCTCGCGGAACGCTCGTCGTGTCTGTGCACATGCAAATGATGATTAACCCGTGCGCGAGCTGTTTACTGTTTACCGTAGAGAACGCCTCCGACGCGCGACGAGCCAATTTTTCCTGCTGGCGCACGTGTTATCACAAGATCTCCAGAGAAAAGCGCCTTGGAATAGCGGAGAGAATGGAGCCTCCCATGAACTTCCATCGGGAGATAATTATTCTTCTAATCCCTTGCGGCCGGGACCGCAATTTTTATATTTGGTAGTGCCATTTATTTTTTTTATCATATATGAAATATTTTATCAAATGTGAAAGTCTTTAAATGAAAAATTAAACAGAAAAGTTTTTAAATATAAAATTAAATATAAAATTCTTTGAATATAAAATTAAATATCAAATTAAATATCAAATTCTTTAAATATAAAATTAAATATCAAATTCTTTAAATATAAAATTAAATATCGAATTCTTTAAATATAGAATTAAATACCGAACTCTTATAACTTCTACCAACTAAACAGAAGCATAAGTTTTCGAAGCATTCTTAACCCATTAAGAACCTAATTTCTCTAGAAACGAAACGTATTTATGTATTTAAACGTATTAATGTATTTTATAAACGTGATGCAACCACTTCTCTCTATTGCGAAATAAGCATTGATATCGAGATGTCAGTGATAACGGGAACAATAACGAGTGTGCCGTGTGCAGAAATGGTGCTGCAAGATTTTATTATTGTACAAAATTTGTAATTGATTTGCAGAAAAATGCAATGTCCCAAATAGGAATCTTGGGGCTAAATAAATTACAGATTCTGCACCAAGTTCTCGTATTGCTCTGTGATTGCAACACGTAACGCGAAATCTATAAACATGCCATGGCACGAACTCACGGGACGTTCTAATATTATTATTAACACTTTCACGACCACACGGCGATTTGGTTAGAAAGCAGAGATAGTAGAGCTACGTGACGCTGTTGATATGATCGTTGCTACGATGATATTAACGATTAAATTATAATATCGTATCGGACACGTAATGAAAATTTTCAAATAAATTTAACAAATCTAAGTATTATTTATTTCTTTTAAGCATACATTAAATATTTCTTCTCTATTTCTCAGTTTCTTTTATTTCTGGTAAATTATAGGTATTAATATGTAAACAATTTGAAGAGATCTTCGTATGCTGTTTGTTCATTCGATGCGCAAACGAAGTTGTATGTTCTATTGTTTGAGATATTATATCATACGGCGTGTGGAATTGTTCTAGTTCGCGAGTACTAATATTGAATGTTTGATAACGACTATCTTTAGCAAACACTAAAGAGCAACGCAACTGTAGCTGGAATTCATAGTCTCTTCAAGCATGGGCTTAATAGAACTGCAATAACTTGTGTACAATTTAAATTCCTTTGGAACTGATAAGAAACGATAATAATCCAAGATAAATGGTATTCTTATTCTGATTAATAGATGATTAATAGAATTGACGCATTATATATTTCAAATGTGTTACATATTTGATTGAATTTTAATGATAATTCAATTGAAGTTCTAGAAACCAAGAAGTAATACATTCAATCAGTGCAATGCCCCCTAGAACTGTCATGAGACGATGAAATAGCAGAAAATGATGTCTCATAATCAGTGTGTAGTTTTTGTTCGATTAAAGTTGTAACTTCGAAGTTTCTTCTCAGTGAAAACGCGATCAGCAATAAAGTACGGAACAATTTTTAATAAAAGTAGGATAATTCTTTTAATTGGAATGATTTTGAAACATTTAATTATAATAAAGGTATAGCTCTAATCGAGTTATTCAATTAAATTAATCAAAATTGATCGAATAGATTCAACGAAAACGGATTACATTGCTCCCAGTTCAATGAACATTTTTCTAAATTAAAACAATCTAAAATACCGTTAGTATTTTAATAAACTAATCAACTAATAAACTATACTCTTCGTCTAGGATTTATTTCAAATACAAAAAAAAGCTTCGTCATGTTCTCGCTTAATTAAAACATGCCTGGGAGTAGTGGAGCATCATCAGAGATGATGAACGACAATAAACAGCAATGTTCCTCTCATTAGGAGTCGCCTGAAGTGCCACAGATGCGCTATATACCATTTAAAACTCATCTGCAACCAAGGAAACGACGTTCCAACGATAATGAAAGCAATGGACGACTTAATTAACTCAGTTCGCCACTGGAAAGACACACTCGAGATAACAAAGATTTATTTCCATTAGTCTAGGAGATACCCTCGTTTCACTTTCTACTCTCTAGCTATAGAAACATTGTACTAAAACTTTCACAGAAGAACCGCGTATCAATCAAAACAGCTGATTCCAAGATTCTTACTTTACAATTACCGATATCTTAAAAATGCCACATAAATATCCGTGATAACTCGAAAAATAAGTAATTTCACTAAATCTCAGTTTTTAACGATTACATACTACATGTTAAATGCTCAGTAATAGTGTCATACGCGAATGCTTACTAACTTAATTTTAATAATCAATTAAAAGTCATTTTAACAACAAACTTACATCAATCTAGAAGATACTCTAGTCTGATTTTCAATTTTTTAGCTACACTATTTCTAAAAACATCATAGCGAAACTTTAAACAAAAATGTTCAACGATTTAACTGTCCAAGGATCTTAAGAAAAAATTATGAATTTGGAGGACACTCAATGCTGACTTTCAACCCTCTGGCAATCAATTAAAGTACCGTCGTCTAGAAACATTGTGTTAAGACAGAAATGTTTAATATGCCGCGCTAGGTGTTTGGGGATTGCAAATCGAGACCAGGCGCAGCGAAATGTGAATCTGCTTGCGAAAAATAATCCGCTACCATTCTAGCTTCCGATACTTTCTCCTGGCCTAATGTCTTCATAATTGACGAATCGCGCGGAGGGAAAAGAAAGTCAGTGTGTCGGTTTTCGCGTGTGGTCAACTAGGTCCAAAGAAACGCTGCATTTTTCTATTATTCTCTTCCGGCAGGTTTCGTCATTAGCGTTCCACTTACGTGTTAAATTGGTGCGTGTCGAATCTCCCTTTCCCTGTGGTCTGTCATCATACGTGAAATAATCGGAATAATTCAAGTATCCTGTGCAACTCGATTTATAACGGAGTAATATTAAAAACAATTTTATCGTACAACAATAACATAATCACAATAACCCTCGGGAAAAGGTAATGCATAGAATAGAACTGAGAAACAGGAAAAACATGGAAAATGTGAAAAAACTGAAACTGACTTTCGAAAATTTCATTATAAAAACTACAGACGTGGATTTATTAAGATTTGATTTAAATTTCAGCGTAGGTATTACATAATCAGCTTCTTTAGTGATTTCTCAGAGATGTTCGTACCTCTTCAGTAATCGCGAAAGAAATATCAAGTAGTAGTTCTAGCGTTAATAACGATAATTGCGAAAATAGTCAATTCATTTGCTGATAAACTGATAGTTCAATAGATTTTCTAATCGATAAATCTGTGTTGAACTGCCTTGCAAAATTGTAACACTCTCAGGATCAAAGTTACATATTTTCTTCGTACATTCTCGGATATGAATTTTATACTTCATGGTAGTATAAAAATGAGTATGAAAAACAACGCTTTCAGCCAGCTGTTTAATAGATAATTTCACACGGAAACGAGAGTTACTAAACGCCTTTTATCTCTTAAACACTTTATGCACGGCGGTTTGTATTTCGTTTCAACATTTCATTAAATGCAGCGGTTCCGTAATTACAGAGGTAACACGTGCATGTTTCCTTCACCTGCGTTTGTTTGTGCCTTGCAGCCTCAAGTTCGCTTGGTAATGCTACCTTGCACTTCGAATCCCCTGGTTCTAAAACATCAATTTCCACGCAATCGCGTCCGAACATCCCGTACAATAATAGAAGAATGTAATTCCACGTTCCGCGGAGTTACCTGGCTGTTTTTCAAAATGAAAAAACCTTTGATTACTCTGTGGAACATTTGAAATCTTGCGTCAGAAGTAATTGAACCTTCGTCACTCCGAAATCAAACGCCCAAGCGCACGAAAGGGAACTTCGCGTGCAACGGTGCACCAGCTTATCATTCTCTTTTCGAACTGCACAGTGGAACCTTAATTACTCAATTTAATTGAGTAACTAACAATCGCGGTGAATGACAATTCGAGATGAAATAATTCGAAGCGTGTTTGACAATTGACATACGATCGTATCACGAGATACGATCCAATGATCTGAATCGTTGAATCCGTGGATAACCAAAACTTTCAACGATCTAATGGAAATAGTTGTTCAGTTATAATATTCTTATAACCATAAACTGTTGTAATATTCATACAACTGTTTCGAAATTTACGTAGTACGGACTTAATGAATGTTAATCTCCAAATACAACTTGACAGTGTATTCGACGATTCTAATAATCTACATTTAAAATTTAGTGTAGTATTTCAAAATTCGGTAATTTTGAAAATATCCCCTAACTTCGTAATTACGACAACGTTAAAATTTACATCCGCCTGTATGAAAGTCTAAGTTAATCAATCACTTTATTAACGATTGACAACAGAAAAGTAACTGATCTGATTTGCACTCGGAAAAAGCAACTACCATTTAGATCTGCCGGATCCAGTTTAACACTGAAACTATTAAGTGAAAAATACGTACTGCATTCAAATTAGATTGATTTAATGAAAATATTCTTAGATTGAATTAAGAAATCTTACATGCATTGAGGAAGAGAACTATTTTCTTTCAATATTTCGTACATTGATGCATTATACAAAGATTAATATTAAGTATCAAAGTTTACAGTTTTGCTGTGTCAAATCATTTGATGACCTGGAGGCGCCTCTGGAGTGCAAAAGGTTAAACTTTTATAGTGAAACTATTTATTCTAAAGAATACGAAAACTGAAACTTATCAGTTCGACAAGTACAGTAGTTCTAATGTTGAAATTCTCACCAAGAGTCCAACACGATATCATAGAGCAAAGAGTTAAAGGTCATGCGGGCCAGTAGATCAGTTAAACCACTAGGTAACCAGAAGGATTTCTTTTTTCGGGGAAACGATCGGAAGAACGGACCGTACATCGGTCGAGTTGCCGTCACGTATGCGACACTTATCGCGTTACGTTAGATTCCTTGATGCGCTGCGCAAACTATAAATAGAGTCCGCTTGTAAGCGGCCTTAATGGCGACCAAACGGCGGCATGTTTAACAGTGTTTTTTCAACATTTGCCGTGGCTGCATTTTGCTGATCGGTCCCCGCGGAATTCGGGTCATTGAAAGCTGCCGGTATCAAGGACAATTTTTCAATTTCCCAAAGACGCAGCGAGGAAGAGGTACAGTTTTCACTGTTAAATCAACCGCGCAGGTTTTCTCCTTTATTCGACGTTGATTGACATTAGCCTTATGAACGACTAATATCCAATTTATTCCACTGTTACTGCAAACTATATTTCGTTACGCACTATGTATCATTCAAATCTGAAGGTTTCATTTGATTTCAACAAATTTCACTTCGCTTCATGTTATTCACATAATTTCTCAGCATTTCTGTTTAATAATGATTACTAATAACTACGAATTATATCAAACTCTATTTAGAAAAAATCGAAATAATTTTCTTTACAGTGCAATCACCGAATCTCGCGAATCGTGCTTGACACTAGGTTTACGGAGGTTTATTATGGAATTTATTCTACTGTTCTTAGGAAAATATATTTCATTACACACTATGTATTATTCAAATGCAAAGGTTACGTTTAATTTTAACAAATTTCACTTCGTTTCATGTTGCATTACCCAAACTGTACAGTTTGCTTCGAACACTGCTTGAAACACTTCTTCCCACTTTCTTCCTGTAACTATCGGGCTCTACTTAGAAGAAATCGAAATCACTTTCTTTAGTCTGGAAACACCGAAGCTTTTCCATTAAGAGAAGTTTGTTGTCCAACATCTTTAACTTCGTTTTGTAACCAATTGTTCGACTAGTACGTTTAGTGTTAAGAGAAATAAATGAATAATTCCAGAGGTAATACGTGAAACTTCACTTTTCATTGATCACCATTACAATAATTTTGGATTCATCCGATAATTGGACAATTTGAATGTTTGATAGCGCTTAATGTCGGTCACAAGTAACGATTAATCTACTGTATCGCAGACTGTTATAATGTAGAAATATTATGCGTCTAGTGTCAAGAAAAACAATTAGTTAAATATAATTCGTAGATAGGAATGCAAATGTCGAAATATTTTCATCACGTGGTACGACACGTGTTAAAAAGTATATGACGTAATGCAGTTTTATTACTGTTGACTCATACACTGACCCCTAGAAGTTAAGTAACGAATCAGTTAATCAGCTCTCGTGCATTTTCCGTTATCATTCATGTATGCAGTTGGTTAAATAGCTTGCACGGAAATGAATTGTACGTTCTATTCTATATTCCACGGGAGCACAAAGAAATATGTCAGGATTCCTCATAAAAAAAATCTGCAATTACACAAACGTAATAATCAGTGGTTCTGCATTTTGTCTTCGAAGTAGATAGAAATCGCTTCAAACTGACACGTAATTCTATTTAATATCTTCCTGCATAGTTATAGACGTGGGTAATATCGAATAAAAATCTTTCCTGAATGGGCAATTTTGCTGATGATGACCTCTGGTGCATATTAAAATCGAAGAGTAAGACAACATTAACGAATTTCTTAAACGAAAGTAACGATCGCGTCAATGAAGAGATGTTGTGGGTTTACTTAACGATATTCGAGAAATATCCAACACATTTTTTCCGAGAAAAACATTTGAATATTGAACAGTTGCGACAGATATTGTTTCAGAGGAAAAATTGAATGATGTTCTTAAGAAATGGGGAGGAACTTCTTTTTTAGTTCTTAAGTTTTCATTTTTTATTAGTTTCTAAGAAACGGAGAAAAATATTTGCATATTGAACAATTGAGAAAGATATTGTTTCAGAGAACAGACAAAATGGTATTTAAAAACATAAAACTACAAAGAAGCAAAAGAAATCAATTTTTCTCAGCCATTAAGCAAAAGGGATTCCTTGGCGTCCTCTTTATTTCTGTACAGAAGATAACCAATGTTTCTTGACGTTAGATCAAATTCATGACATGGATCAAAAGAATGAATAATAAACTTAATAATCATTTCTCGTAACAAACGATGAAAGAGCTCTGTGTATCTAGCAATGGAAATCTTTGATGGAAATGGTGGACAGTAATTCTGACACGTTCCCTCTCAGGCGATAAATTAATTGGTCGCGGTTAAAAGGAAGCCTGAAATACCACTTGGCGAATAAATATGTATGAGGGAAATGCAATTAAAACAATAGGAAGCGGGTATCTGATTTCGATTGGCGGCGATTTCCCGTCACTCCTATTCCCGATGTTTTTCCAATCGAACAATAACATAGTTCGACAATAACGCAACGGAGCCAGTCAAGGTTAATAATTGTACCAATGTAAATCAATTATGTCTGAACGTAACTGTTTCGTTGCATAAAAGCAGTGTGTGTTTCAGAAAAATGGTATTCACGAAATTTAGAAACGGAAGAAAATTTTCCTTTTAACGAAATAGAATACATAAACTTATCATTATCGCAATATTTTGGTTTTTGACTATTATCAACTTGGAAACAGTGTTTTAATTAATTTTCTCTTTAATACATAAGCAATTAAAGTGAAACTGAGTCATATTGTAAGGGATCCTTTAAACGAGAATTCTTTAATCCCCATATTTCTCATGTAACAAAGAATTTTCGTACATAATATGCAAGTCTTATGCACAGTTAGTTAATTTAAACTAGTCATTTCTTAGTACTGAGTTTAAATGCGTTATCTTGCGTTAGTCTAACGATTAGCAGACCTTCATAATGCAGAAACAGATAAGATAACTATGAAATATAGACAAAAGATTATTGGTAATGGGAAAAGTTATGTCTTCCAGTATTTTTTAAAACTTCCATAAATATTTGCTGCTTAAAATAATTTGCAGAATGCGTTTGAAAAAGAACGTGTACATTGCCAGAGAAGTAACATTATAATTATAACTATAATATACATAGTTACTGCCTTATATTATTTAAATTCTTTGTGTTTTCCAGTGTTATGTAAACTAAGTGCAAGAAACACGTAAATAACTTTTCATTGGAAAGCCATCTTATCAATTCATTTCATCTGGTTTATCAAAATCACAATCATATTTATCTGATAATTCACCGAATACTGAATCAAAGACTATTTTCAAATTAAGGGACAGCCGAATGTAAGTTGTGAAAATTCACTGAATGCTTGAAACAATTCTACGACAAATGATCGTCGTTCGAAACTAACAGTCTCTATAAAGGCGTTCAATTTCCCTGATAACAATCTATCGTGGCGTGTGCAACTGCTTGCCGTCGCGTTATGCAACGAAGTCGAACGCATTTCGCCAGGGATGCATGAAGTGCGTTCGCATCTAGGCTGAATGCACACTAGTTGTTTCCGTGAAAATGTCGCTGCGTAGATATAAATCAATGAAATAGAATATGTATATATATAATATTTGTTTCATTTACTATAAAATAATTGTTTTAATTATTATATTTGATACTATAGTATATATTATATATAATATAGATACTTTGCAACACGCTGCGTTTTATTATATTATTATTATAGCATCAAATGTAATAATTAAAACAATTATTTTATAATAATATATATATAAATTGATTTGTTTTATTTGATAATATTTTATATATTAAATAAAATATAATTGATAATTATATATAATTAATATTAATATAATTATATATAATTAATATATAATTATATAAATTTTATTGATTATAAAATAATTATTACAAAATATTATCAAATAAAACAAATCAATTTCAAATAGAAAAGCATAATTCAATTTCTGAGCTGAAACAAAAGCAGTGTAGCAAAGTTCGCAAAGAAGTGTCCGCAAAGGCACGTGCCACTCAAACGGTTAAACCGACCGAAAATCGTGCGGAATGCGCTGCACGTTGCAACAAAATGCTCACGTGACGGCTGATCCGTCGGAAGCAGAAATCACCGGTAATTTATTCAAGCCCGCCGAGATTCCCTCCCATTCGCGTGTGAAAACGCTGTTTAAGGACCATCGCGGAAGTTGTTCCCGATAACATCGCGCTGCTCCTCGCTATTATAAATAATCTGTCACCGTTATTTTGCGTCGGTTACACGGAGAAAATCGTTGATCAAGATTCAACCCGCGATCTTCGACCGGAAAAACTTAAACAGCCTTTACCTGTTCAGGGAAACGATCTTTGTTGCATTATCATACGATAATTTAGGTATTTTCGTCAATTAATTCTAATTATAGTGGTATTGTTTTTCGTAGAATCTAAAAGTAAAGTCTTAAAAGTCTGATGATCGATTAAAAGAAAAATTGTGAGAGAAAGGAGAATAATCTGTAAAACGGAATATCTTATAAATAAAATGGTACATGAATTTCAATAAATTTGGCCATTTTGTTGCTGAAACAATGTATATTGCATAAACAGTAATATGTTATCTATGAAATTGTAGAGAAACTAATGAATTTAATGAAGGTGCTTCGATATTCTTCATTGTTTTCAGTGGGATTCTATTAATAACAGAGAAAAGTCATTTCGATTCAGTTCCGACCTTTGCATATTACATTTTAGAAATGTGAATATTCTTTGAAGAGTAGAAAGTATCATTATCGCGCATAACACAAACACGCGCACACACATGTGAATTTAATTTTCTGATAAATCTATTCTCGAGTAAATGGTTAGATGTATGTAAGTGTCTCTACACTTTCTGTTTGAAATTGATTACATCGAGGGGCGTTTAATTAATACGTGAAACTTATCTCCCAGCTGTAAAATTGGCGAAGCGTTTTATCGCATAAATTACAATGGTTTCCAGCAGACAGCAGAATACAGAATTGCATATGCATCAGGAAATACTATTAATAATCCAGATACATTAGTGTAATGCTATCTAAGCGTGCATGTGTAACGCGAATTCGTTTGGCAAAAGGCACACTGTTCCCGTACTTCGATATATATTATACAAACATAATAAATTATGGCAGTTTAATATATTGCATTTTAAAGAAGTTAAATACTTTAGTAACTATTAAATTGAATAGTGTAAAGTAATTAAATAATTTCACTGTCAAACATTATTGCCCAGAAAACTGAATACAAAATTGAAACGATCAGAAAAGAGAAATAATTTTCAATGTTAGATGAATTTTCCTAAGAAAATCAGTATCTTTTTAACCCTAAAACTTCGTTGGTTCAAATTGACCAATTTTAGAATTTTAATTTTGCAAATATTTCAATTACGAAGGCGTTTTCGCGAAAAACTTTCAATTAAATTTGTCCACTTGTGCATATACAAGACTAGGAGATCCTTCGAATCAAGAAACGTGTTCTAATTTTTATAAAAATTTGGTCAGTAAATCTGAAGTTTCACAAACATTATTCAGTAAACGTTTACGTTGATTTCAGTTCATATGATTATACGAATTTATTAAGAATAAATTAATTGTCTACTGTTAAACCTCTAATTTCCAAGATCTAAATGAACGAACATCAATTTTCTTAGAAGCGACAGCATAAACTATGCAATAAATGTCCGTAAATCTAATGTTAAAAGAAGCGACGCAAGGCTTGTAAAAGACACGTAAAAAGTCGAATATGCCGTGTAGTTCAATAAACGAACATTCTACGCATTGTCGCTAATGTCTTCGAGCGACAAGGCGATTTCTAATTAACCGCAAATTATTTAAGCATCCTGAACCATCGGTGCTTCGCGGCGTCTGCTTGTTTTCGTTATCGTTGAATCTACTTAAGGCAATTAGACACGTGAACGATTCTACTGAACAAATACGCCGCAAAACCACGTGTAACCCGATGATGCAAGTTTTTTAGAAATTACCAAGATGCGGATCGCCAGCAACGCCTCTACCTTTATCCGCCTCGATCGCAAAAGTTGAACCATTAAAGCTGATTTGCATTTGCACCCATGTACGCACTATGCTATCGATCGCATAAATCATCGATGCTTAATTAATCGAACGGATTTCTCGGAAGCTAAAAACACAAACTAGTACTTAAGTACCAGCAGCACCGCATTGTTAGTGATCCTTTGTTTCGTTTCGCAAGGGAGTTCCATCAACTTTCTTGAAACCTCGCAGGTTTGTTAGAGACCTTAATAAACGTACCGACAACGTCGACGTCTTTTTATATTAAATAGTGCTTCATTAAAATATTGAAATATTCTTATCGGTACTTTCCGATTTTCTGGATGGACGCTAAGCTTCGATAATCGACTTTTTTTCTGAAAAGCTTGAGGATCCAATGATTAAAAAGATCGAATAGTCGTCGAACTTCTATGAAAAGGGAATTTTCCTATTCAAAACGCAAACTTTTAGCAATTTCGTCGAAGACGCGACGTGTCATAACGCGACAATCCACGAAACGTATACTCCAATTATTTCTTCGTAAAAAGTAAATTTTTAAGGTCAACCTGTCAGGATAAAAAGGATCAGCGATCTATATTTTCAATTTGCATGATCACTGGTTGTCTGCAAATAGATAAAAGTTTCAAAACAAACAATATGGCGATAGGATTCTAATCAGTATATGATAAAGTTAACATAAAAAAAGAGGTAGATACTGCTGATAAATGTTATCGTTAGCTGCTCACTTGATTTCAGGCGCCTAGAATAGCTCATTCTATATCTACTCCTCTAGCACAGAGCAGTGTGTCGGATTTCGCATTTCCGCGAGTGAAGCGTGGAAAGGATAATTTTGATTAATGATTCAAACGCGAGAATTTGGTTTTGTAATTGAATAATACAAGACTGTCGAAAACGTGAGTATCTAAAAGGAAATTCGTCGACATGATGCTTAAACGTGTCCAATTTCGAATGAGGCTTAAACACAGCGAGTAAAAATATGCAATGAGTCTTTGAGAATTGACTAACGAATCTCAATATCAGGAGGAAGATGATACATATGATAATTGAAATTACGTAACGCTTGAACGCGGCATACCATAACAATCAACAATGACAGATGACTAATGTCGCGCGACGTTACTTATAAATAGTTCTTATTTGCCTATAGTTTTACGCGATGCTGTACGTGACACGGAAAAACAGCTACAGAATTACAGAAGCGCTCTTTGCTCGAAGACTAAAGGCTGGCAATATAGATTGACTGAGAAACAAAATATGAAAAAATAGAAATAGAAATAAAATATCAAATAGAAATGAAACTTTATTTAAAGAAAGTATGTGATACTCAGGAGATTAGAACCTTTCAAACATGACTTCTTCATAGATAGAAATTTTTGGAAAATTTCCAATTCTTTTCCAATTCTTTTCTAATTCTAATTTATTTCTAATTTTCATTCTGAAATAGAGAAATCATTCATGATGTCAAAGTTACTACCCGCCCTATATAATTCCCAAACAGAATACCACAAAAATCAACACTTCCTTTAAACAATTAATAAATGTAATTTCAGGTGAACAATGACTCCATCCGTCGAAACGTCGCCAGTGAAGAACCTGGAAAAGCTGCTGATCCATACCCTCGGCACGGACTTTCAAATAAAGAGCCTGGAATGGAAACCATTGACAGCCCCGGGAGAGAACTTTGGCAGCATTATGCTGGCCATTAACTTGATAGTAACGCGGGCTAACAAAACGCAGACCCTGAACCTCGTTGCCAAGCTGCCACCTACTTCGGCGTATTTGTTGGATCTGTTCAACAGTCCAGTGACATTTCGTAAGGAGCTGCAAGCTTACAGCACGATGATGAGGGAGCTCGAGAAGCTCCAATTAGAAAGCGGAGTGAACGAGAAAAACCTGAGCGTCGTGGCACCAAGATACTTCGCAGGAAGACTGGGTCTGCGCGACGAGGATATATTCGACGAGCAGGCAGTGATCATTCTGGAGAACCTGAAATACAATGGTTACGACACTGAAGACAGAATACACGGACTGGACAGGAAGCACGTAAAATTCGCGCTGGACAAACTGGCCAAGCTACACGCTCTGACCATAGCGCTGAAGATCAAGAAACCCCAAATCTTCCAGAAAATAATGCCGGACGTGTTGAAGGAACTTTTAAGCGAGACATCGGAGAAATGCGTGCTCGATATGATTAAAAAGGCGCAGGCAGACTTAAAGGACATTCCGGAGGCAAAGCCGTACTTCGACCGCATAGATAGAACCATTGAGTATGGTATACAGTTGAATAAAAACTCTAGAGAACCAGAGGAACCATGGGCGACGGTGGTGCACAATGATTTTTGGGTGAATAACATGATGTTCAGGCACGACGAACACGGGGAGCTGATCGACATGAAAATCGTTGACTTCCAGTTGTGCCTCTATGACTATGGCGCCAAGGATCTTATCTTTTTCCTCATCTCCAGCGCGAACAACGACATTTTGAAGAACGAACTGGACGACATGATCGACTACTATTACACCTGCTTCGTGAAGTCTTTAGCGACACTGAAGGTGGACACGGAGAAGTTCTCTAAAAAGAAATTTGACGAGATCGTGAATTATTGTGGGCCAATCAAGTTCAATCAGTGCATCATGATGGCGCAGGTGATCCAGGCACCGAAAGAGTCTGCTCCAGAAGTGAAGGACGTGAAGGGTGACCCGTTCTCGAACCGAACTGCCGATGGCGTGTACAGGCAGAAATTGTTGCAAATTGTGCAGCTGTTCGACAAACGAGGATGGTTAATTATATAACACACGGCCCGTTTGTTATTCTATTGTTAAAGAAATTGTTATTGATGAATATTATTTTTGCACGGGAATATTTTTGAAGTACAAATTCAGGGACAACGAACGCATGCATTATGCGTGCATTGTACTGTATTATTGAAAATTGTAAATTATATTTGTATGAATGTTAGTGTACATAGAAAATATTAGAGATAAATAACACGTGATATCTAAGAGTTGTACAACTGCAAGAGAAAACCAAATATGACAGTGATTCTTTTTAACGCTTTTCCAAGCGTTAAAGTTATATACTTTTATATAAAAGTTATATATATAATGAATAATTAAGAAGTAGTATTTTCCAACGAAAGTAATTTGTTAACCGCAACTAAACTTATCTAATCGGAAAGTGCTTAGGCAATATAATTGCTGCATAATCAATACTGTTATGTAAATTCATAAGAGTCTGCAGTAATTTTGACGTTTATGGCGGCATATCTCTTACGTGGCGTTAATTTATACAATCGTCATGTTCTACAAGTACCTACTTTGTGGTCTAGTGAAATAGAGATGTCGGGAACGAAATCTTGTTTTGTTTTTCATCGACAGATGCAATCTGATAACAGTGTACATTTTATGTAACGCAACGGTGAAACGTAATAATTCTAACTGCTATTCATTCTTGATTTAAACAATGAACAGCATACTACAATTGACTTCCCAGTTAAACAGAAATGTTGAATACTAATATCATACATCGAGGACATTGTTTACAGAATTGATATACATATAAGATTATATATAAGATCTGGACCAATATTTTGATTTGCAGGGAGTAGTTCATAGCACTAAACTTTACAAGCCGTAAATCAATTAAAATTGAAATATAATTATGCACTGGTATTGTAGAAATAGTATGAACAGAAGTATGTATATATTTGTTTATATACATTAAAGTTTATAATTATGATCATTTGTTTCACTTTTTTATCTTTATTAAAATTTACTAAATTTCTAACTATAAATCACATCAATGTAGGGGATTAAACAGCACTCACCTCTAGCAGATCCGCCACTGTATCAGGTAAGTTGAACTCCCTCACAACACGTAGCCGTACCTGTCTGTTGATTTCGTGACGTGACGACAGCGGTAGATTAATAGCCCTCTGACAACTGGGAGACTGCCTCAACTTCTGCTCACGTTTCATCATAGCTGCCAGGGTTACTGAATCTGGAACTTAAATAAAACATAAACTGTACAAGTTCTCTTTAAAAGAACACGCGATCAAGAAGTAACAGTTAAAGTACCTGGAAACGCAGCAGCGAGAACATCCACGCCAGCCGTGCCTATTGGTCTGGGCTTTTCATCAACCATGTACAAGGCATCTGGAATATCGGCAACATACCGTGGCCTTCGTAATCTCACCAAATCTGCTTCTTGGACCATTTGTTCCTCAACTAAAGACTGTAAAAAGATGGCCAATGTTAAGTCTATAAGCCGATAAACATCACGTACACAAGTAAAATGATGTATACCTTTATTTCTTCATAGTACGGCATAAATAATCGTGGTCTTACGAAAAATCCGTTCTTCTTCCCTCCCCTTATCCAAGCGTTCATACGGAGGTTCTCTCTTTCATCTCCTATCATATGACTCGGCGGAGTTGATACCAACCCCCTCCTGATAGCCTAAACACATAGAACACTTCCGTTATAGTTTACACAGAAATAAAGAATTCGCGTGTTTTAAGCAGATTCGAAGATTCTTACCTGAGCCAGTGCTTCACTGTTAGGTGGTAGTATGTGATCCATTCTGACAAGAGGTAAAAGTTCACTGAGAATCTCTCGTAATTCTATGTCACTTAGGTCCCTTTTCTTCAGCCCCTTCCTTGTCACGGAGTGCACTGTATGACTAAGTAAATTAGGCTCCCTGTCTTCCATACGGCGTACCAATTCTTGTTCCCCCCACTTGAGTACTGCCTGCAGTATTTCAAGCTCGCTAGCTTGCAAAAAATGACTTTGCAAAACGTTCGCCAAATGTGCGTGATCCAATTGATGAAGAATAGAAGAGGAAGCGACTGGCTGAAATTCTTCTCTCAAATAATGCAACGCTTGTCTGTGTACCCACGCAGATCCATGAGGTTGACTACCCCATCTAAAAATAAAAATAAGTAATTTGACAAAACGATAAGAAGTTTGTTACGCAAGGGATGCAAATTTTAAAGTAGGACCTCATGTGAAACTCACTTCAGCACAGCTGGTAGAGATTCCAATGTAAGGTATTCTAAAATAAGATCTTCACAACCCTGTGACAATATATCTAACTCCAAAAATCTGCCAATTTGGTACAATTCCATTGCTTCCTCCAAGGGGCTTGGTCGAACACGTCCAGTATGAGTGAGAGCTTGAACCTGAGAATGAATAGAAGCAAAGGAGTTTATGAAGTACATTGCCAGATTGGAAAAAAGGTATATTAATAATCGAGATTGGATAATTAAAATTATTTATGTGGAATATAATTACCTCCCCAAGACTACCAGCGCTGTTTCCGCAACCATTACCTCTCATTATTAACGATAAATCAACGGTATCTAAATACACTGCATGTAATAATACTCTGGCATATCGTTTGGGAATTACACTCTCGTCCAAAACTATTCTAGTAGGTATATGAAGCGCCCTTTCTGTGTGATCTTCCCCTGATCTAGTCCGTCTTTGTATTAAGTTCCTGAAGAACGGAGATCTCGCAGAAAGTATCGCTTTATGACATGGCAGTTCTAATTTTGGCCGGAATCCGTATTCTGAACTCCCACTATCTGGTCTCTGATAATCACTGTCCGACGTGAACACTAATGCGGCATCTGCATAATCACCAGTATCCAGTAAATATCTGAGATCGTGTTCCAACGGGTTCGGTGTGCCGAATTCTTCTCCTAATCGTCGTAGAAGGTTCGCCTCCACAGCTGCATCATGTGGGCAAATATCACCAGTGTAGAGATAGCGCAACAGCGCCGAAAACATTTGAACTTCGAGATTCGGTGTTCTTAGTTCTAGGCATATCCTGGCGCCATATCCTAAAACACAATGCATACTCTGTATATTCACATTTAATAACTTTCTTTGTCATTAGTTTTTCAATCAATTAACTACTTTTTATTGAAGCATTTAAAGAACACTAAAAGAGAAATAATTAAATATTACCCTAGCGTTTGAAGCAGTAATCTTTAAACTTTAATCATTTACAAAGGTGATATTTCAAATGGAACATAATTGTACTTTAGAAAGTAGTTTTGAGGTTTAAAGAAAGACAAACATTTGTGTACCTGGACAACCAGCTAACAGGTCCCTAAAATATGGGCAACGCGCAGACAACAGTGCTCTATGAACGGGAAAACAGGCTCCACGATAAACGAGATCTACATCAGAACAGTGTTTGTAATCGTATAGCATTGACAAGTCTTGCTTATACGTTGCTGCTGGTGGTCTAGCTAATTCGGCTTGTACATGTAAATCCTTTAGAGCAGCTAAGGCCTCGTACTCTTCTAAAAGAGCCGTTGCCTCTAGATGACTCCATGTTGACACTAAATCTCTGATTATTCTACCATGATCACAGGCTTTCGAAGACCTGCGTCTTCGAATGAATTTCTTCCTTAACGTTGCGAACCCCGTCATTTTCTTCTTCTTTTCCCTGAAAATAAAACAGACTTTTTCACAGAATCCTTTTTGCAATTGTTAGTTTGGAATTTAATGCTCTTGTTAAGATTCCGAGGATATTAACAGCTATGCTTAATTACATGGATTTATATCAGCAGTAATTGGGGCTATAAACTACAAAAAAACAAACAAGATAATGAAGAGAACAAATATGTAATTACCTGATAGCAATGCCATGTTGATCAGGATTAGATGAGAGTCTAGCTGCTTGGACTGAATCTCCACCTACACTGGTGATGCTTGACGATGCAGAAGCACCCATTCTATGTATCATGTAGGAAGCATCTCCGCGCCGTCTTTTCACAAACCAGCAATCCCTTTTATCGGAATTATGTACCTCCTTTGGTCGTCTTCGTTGTAATACACATGGAGTCAAAATTCGGAATACATTCATTGCTCACCCAGACAACAGCCTGAAATCATTAGTATACTAGGGTACTATAAATATATCTTGAAGATTACTCCTTTCTATTTGATGCTGACTACATATGAACTTTGAACCTTGCCATTAAAAATGTTTAACGTTATATTGTAAAAGGTCACATAATTCTATACGTAAACTCTACCTGAAGTAGAAATTAAAAAACAAATATTTTTCAATATCAATATTTCAAAGTATCAGAGTCAAATACAATGACTGTTATAAATATGACCTTTTCATTGTTTTCTAATGAACAATTAATAACTAACGTGCATTATAGTTAACTCTATTTACAAATTGAAACAAAATGAATAATTTTATATTATTTATATAAAATCTTTAAATATTTTTAAAAAAGTTGCGAAACAAACATTGTTTATTATATTCATTATTTATATAAAATTTTTATTAACTTTCTAACATGGAGCATTTGTTTCCCAAAATTTTTTTTAAAGAAGCTTCCATACGCGCTGTAGTGGTTTACGTAAAAATAACGAAAGTCGTCGATCGCATCTGAAACTTTCACTTTGTTAGCTAACATACGATATTTACCTAGAAAGTGCTCTGCATTGATTCGGAAGCGCCTTTTAAATGGATATCTCAATGCTCGAAAATTTGTTCACCCATTTCCGACGAAATTATCGAAGCTTGAAAGGAATACATTTTTGAAAGTCATCATATGTTCAAATATTTATTTACTATCTATTTATAATGATTATCTTATTAGGTAAGTCCACAAATAAATTGTTTTCTTAATGCTTTGAAATTTCTAATCAATTTGAAAGCTGTGAGTAAACACTACATCTATTAAAAATAGCTTCTTGCAAGCAAATGCATAAAAGCAATATTAAGTATACTAGCTGTTACTTAATCAACTTTTCTGATGACAACATTATAAACAATAAAATTAAAACATTAATATAAACATTTACATCTGATATGCACATGAATTGCATACATTTTTAATTACGAATATAAATTGTTTCCAGAAAAGTTATTGCAAAATTACAAAGCATATTACTAATATAAATGCTAAAACAATCACTAAATACAAATGTTTATATTAAAATGCAAATAAAGCAGAAAATAAAGCTTTTACTTTCACTTTTATACAACAAGTTACATGTTCAAAACATAAAATTAACCATGCAAACGAATCTCCAAGAATACTGTTGTTATCGGTGTTTATTATTGTACAGATGACCTTTAATATCCAGCATGTATTGAGAGCAAAGATTAAAGTATAAGGTAGCAGGAAGTAAATAGGGCTGATATTTAACATTATTTTCTTCCAGCAATAAATAATACAAGCAAGCTTCCAACAATAATAATTCTTTTCAAAGTTTTCATAATATAATTATACATATACATTCTGTATAAGTTTTTCAACTACACAAAAACACATATTATTGAGAATCACCATACAAACAACAAACTAATTTCAAATGTAAATGATTGAACCAAAATAAATACACATATATATTTCAATATACATTTATTGACCAACTAACAAACAAACTGATAATTTTTATATACATAAACAAAATTTGTTTTGTGGTGCTACAATCAATATAAATACCTCCAGGTCGAATAAACCATTGAAAAACAATAAAATAATAAACATTTCCAGAAATACACTCAAAATACATTAAATAACAATCAACTAACGTAAATACACGTGCACATACATTGCACAAAATGCGTCGGTTGTGTGCACTGCTGCAAAATGCAACACTCACAATTGAGGACACTCGAATACAACATCACTAGCACACTTATTTAAATCAAACGCAACGGAAAATCCACTACACAAGTAACAATCGTTTCAGCGACGGAGATCGTCACGGCGGAATAAATGAAAAACCGTGGGAAATCCAACGGTTTCGTTACAAAACAGCCCTGAAAACTTCCTCCTGACAGCAACACCAATAGGTCAATAGTAGTCAGCTGAGCTATGATTGCGATCGCGTTACGCGTTAACAATGTGGCATGACATACGTCTGGCAAGGTTCAATCACCCTCGAGCGACTACATGAAAAGGAAAAGAAAAACTGAATCGAAAAGCAAACGAGAAAAGTAAGGAAAAAAACGAAAATAATAAACCTAGTCGAAGATATTTAATACACGAGTGCGCGATTATACGCGGACGAAGAGGCTAAGATGCACGGAATCGACGCGTAAAGCGAGCCGCGTAACCAAAGGGCGAAAGCGGAGAAACGTCCAGCAACGACGGAACCGTCTCATTTACCTGGATAATTCGGATGCACGAGTTCCGTCCATTATTTCCATTCTAGCTGGACTTCCTTGATCCCGAACTGACACAAGTAATCAACACAAAGTGCGACGGCCATGTTTATACTCGTCGACTTAGTCTACATGTAAATAAAAGTTTATCGCGGCACAGTGCGTTCCGATCCGTGGCCCGGTCCTCCTCCATATCATCACCGAAAGCGACGCAAATCTTTACGAGGGACGAGCATTTCGCGTTAAACAAACACGGTTGTACAGCTGACGGCGCATTATTGCGGGCACAGGGAGCCGTCCAGTCGCACGAAAACAAATCCTGTCGGTGGTCATACTAGCCGCGACTGTGCCGAGACAAGCAAAATGAGAATAACGCGGAATCACGAGAACACCGCGTTCGGACAGTTTGTTTACGTTCGCGACGCTTTCACAGATGACAGTGTATCATTTTAAGGCATACACACAGCGACAGAATTTTTCTGACACAGAAAGATTTATTCCCGTCTGATCATGCGCGGGTACGCGATTCCACGATCCCGGACACCGTGACCGATCGCACGGCTCCCCAGAGATTCGGAGAGGTTAGATGTATCGGTTGTAGCGACGGTGTCTTCCGTATTATTGACAAACGACGCGTTTGTTTTGTTTAAATGAATTCCATGGCCGGAACGAGGCTGTTAGAAACTGTTATCCTACGTTTCCATGGAACTAATGAATTCTTTACCCTAAAGGTGGAGCCACAATGAAGGCGTCCGTAGTGGAGTCTCGTGAGTTCTTCACTAGAGGGATATAAACGGCAATTGATTCTCGCAAGTACTTCGCGGAATATTTAACTATTCGAATGAAATAATTCTAATATTTGTATCTAATGTTTGAAAGAATTTTGAATGAATATTATATCCTTTCACTGACAATAGTATAAAATAATTATTTTTTTATGTATTTATTATTATATACTCAATATTATTTTTGTTTTGCTGAATATGTTCTCATCCCAAGCAAAATAATTAAATAAAATAAAAAAAGAAACAACTTAGCGAATATATATACATGATATTTTAATTTAGATGAAGCAGGACCAAAATTTTATATCAGATACCATGTTTTAGTAGTTATCAGTGACACGGATTTACAATACGTATTGTAAGAGTGCAGTAAAGAAGTGTCGTCATCAAGAACATGTCAGAATACACAAAATGTTATACTCCCGTAATCCTATATTAAAATCTCGGTTTTCTGGAATTGTAATCGAGGAAAGTTTTTGAGAAACATATTCATTTATCAGTATATATTGGAGTATAGTATGAAGTATCAGCAGCGAGGACAATAGAGATCGACGGCCATCTAACGATGAAGTGAAGAACTATTGTCACAGGTTTCTAGCGTCATCTAAGAATTGCATCAACTTGGAACAAGTCTGTTTCGTGCTCGAGCAGGATGATACAGCGGGGCTGGTAACGGGCTGATCTCGACCGATTTGCGCACGGTCGAGTGTTAAAAAACGGGAGGGAAAGTGAAAGGTGCGTGTGTTATTCAATATCGCCGGACGTGTTGAACGAAATTTCATTTTCGGCGGTGCTCAGCGGCGGCAGGAAAAGCTGCAGCTTGTAAGATGCAGTAAGTCTTACACCGTTTCTGATTAAATCATCGAATGTAAATACGCGACATGTCCAAGTGTTCTTACTGTCACGTAGCTGTCACTTTTCATTTATTAACACTCGTAAACTGGCTAACGGGATTCTTTTGGAACCCAGTCGCTATCGATTTTGCAAACGTAATCGCTTTTTGCCGCAGCCCCATATGCATTCAGATATCCGTCAGCATTCTGCGGTTACTTTGTTTGCATACACTTTTGTTTTCATCGTATTCATCGTTGGTTGCAATGCATCTGTAATGATGGGACTAATATTATATACGTGATATACACAAACACTGAAATATATAAGTGTTCGATGGGAAGCATCGAAATCTTAAATAATTGAGGGAAATTTTCATTACCGACGCTTTTTGGAACAATACCAATCGATACAAGCGAATAGCTGTATCATAAACAATAGAATTTTTTTAAATATTTCATGAATGTAGAAATAAATGTATTAATTTTGAAACATCTATGCCATAATTTTAGTCAATAATATCAAAAACTTGTAAACATTCTATGTTATAATAGCTTAATCTTGAGTCATTTATTAATCATCAACGTTAGGTCAACTATTAATAAATTTCAACTTGTCAACTATTAATAAATAGAAAATATCATAATGTATTTATTATACTATATAGCTATACAATATTTTATTTTTCAATTATATTTTTCAAATTATTTGTCTCGTTTTGTTTCTATATTTCAAGTTTTCCTTATAAAAACATTCTTTTAAGATAACCATTATATCTTTTTCCTATTATTTCTTTTTTTGCAATGTTGATAGTATTTCTGATAATTAATACCATGTCATTAATGGGGAAGGAAATAAATGGAAAGTATTGAATCACTTTTGTATATCTGATTTATTCTAATGACACAAAGTCATTGGAGTTATAATATTATTAAAGATGGAAGTTCAATGTGTAATTAATATATCTGCAAAGAAACATCTAACTGTAACAACAAATATGTGTTACTGTATACATAAACAACTCAGTAGTGACCTTATCCAAAGACAGACAATAAGAAATGGAAAATAAATTAAAAAAAAAAATAAATATTTTTATTCGAAATATAAATGTTCTATTTCGAAAATGTTGATGAAATTAATATATTCAAGATACAAAGAGGAGGGAAGAAATGAAATTTGTAGACTGACGATAATATCTATGCGGTATCAATCCCAGTACTGTATCTATATGTATACAGCTGTTGAAGCGTAATACGATATGTTGGTTTGGCGCGCTCAAACATTTTCCACGTATCTCGTTCTTTTGAACGCGATTCAAGTTCAATCAAACCTTGAATACTGTACAAAGAATACTGATCTAAACGTGAGATAACGAGAGCTGTTTACGGACGAATTAAAGTAATGTCGCGGTTCATATAGTCGCAGGTATACGCCGAGACCGAAACACATGGCCTTATCTAATGCATTGTTTGCGTAAGCGATTTAATTTTACTTCGCGAAGAAAGCGAGTACGATGTAGAAAATGAAGTATAAAATTCCGATATAATTTTATTACCGAAATCGTTACGATAATAATGCGTCTGATGCAACAGTCATATGCCCATACAATAAAAGATAATAAATCGAAAAACAATGTTTTGTTCAGAGCCAAATGTTTTTCATGGTAAGAACAATCTCTCTGATAAGCAATTATATTATTTGCAAAATTCGGTTTACTATAATCATCATTCGCATATACCTTGGACGTATTAGGTTGTTGAGCTATGCTTCTACTTTTTGTCATCCAAGAATGATGTAACTTGATGTCATCACTTATAACATACAAATTTATAAGGATGTAGATATAATGTAGGATTTTTATTAATAATGTGGAAGGATGTTATGAGGTTTTTTTATAATTTCAATAGTTACCTTTAAAGTAATTTGTTCTTATTGTATGACATAGAAATAGATATTTTGTATAAATTATTATGTTATACCTACAGATATGGAGTCGTTCTTGGAATTGTTTGACCCAGATAGTCACACGAATGTGAGAAAAGATACATGGAATGACTCTGAAAATGAAGGAAATGGAATGTCGGATTGTGAGAATTCAAGCACTGACGACGACCAAGAAGAAAGACTACCACCAGAGCCAGAACAAGGCAATGTTGAGTACAAATTAAAGTTAATCAATCCATCTAGTCAACGGTTCGAACATTTAGTAACACAGATGAAATGGAGACTTAGAGAGGGTCATGGGGAAGCTATTTACCAAATCGGTACAAATCAATTTATCTTTGTAAACTTAAAATATGAATTGCCTGTGTATTATATTAATTTTTCTTTTTTTCCTTTATGATTAGGTGTGGAAGATAATGGAAGACTAACAGGTTTAACAAGAGAGGACATGAAAGCATCCTTGAAAACATTAAATGATATGGCAGCTAGACTAGGTGCAACAACAACTATATTGCGTGAAAGGCTTGCCAATTCTAAAAATAAAGATATATCCACACACAGTAACAATAAAGAAGAAAAGCGAGTAGCAGAGATTTTGGTGAAAAAATTAAGGAAAGGAGACAGGGAGGATCAGGATAGTATTGTCGATCTGAGACTTGCTGTGACTGGTGCACAGGATGCTGGGAAGTCAACTCTCTTAGGTGAGAGGATTAGCAGAGGACGTTTAAGGTAGAGAAATATAGAGTTTACTCTGCTATGCTTATCGCTCATTTCATTGATAATGCTACAACCAAGGTATAATTGCTAATATATTCATAATGTACACAGGTGTTTTAACACAAGGTGAACTAGATAATGGTAGGGGAAGAGCAAGGTTAAACATGTTGCGACACCTTCATGAAATAAAAACTGGTCGCACTTCATCGATTTCACATGAAATCATAGGGTTCGATAACGAAGGACATGTACTGAATTACGCGGAAATGGCAACCGCTGAAGAAATATGCGAACACGCTTCAAAAGTCGTAACTTTTATAGATCTTGCTGGACATCGTAAATATTTAAGAACAACGGTTCTAGGTCTTACCGGTATGGTATTTTGATATTAGGTATTATTCCGATGGTAGTAATGAGTCTTATAATGGACTAAATTAACATTTCACTTTATTATCCAGGATACTCACCTCATCACGTCATGCTAGTCGTAGCGCCACCTATGAACGAAGCATCGCAGGAACACATGGCTTTGTGTCTTACTTTGGGACTTCCATTCTTCATAGTTTTAAACAAAATAGACCTCGGTTTTTGTAGTACCGCAGAAACTACAAGTCAGTTGGAGAATGCAATTAGCGCACAAGGTTATTCTAAACAATTAGTAATGTACAACGATAGTCACGTACCATGGGATTATGAGTCGGATGTAATACCAGTGTTCAATGTAAGTTGCGTCACTGGCGAAGGTTTAGAGGATTTGACGAATTTTATTAAGAATTTATCACCTTATGATGTCAACTCGACAGATTCAGAATCTGAATCCTGTTTATTTCAAATCGATGAAACGTTCAGGTTCGTCTACAGATTATCATTCGCAACCTTTACATGGAGGTTTACGTTATATGTTCTGCACTGGAAGTATCTGTTTATTTTTTTCATTATAGGGTAGCAGGTTTAAACGAACCTGTTTTAGGAGGATTGCTCGTAAAAGGAGCGATCGCTCCTGGCACTCGACTGCTGGTAGGACCCCTGCCAGATGGGGAATTCAGTCCTGTCAAGGTCGTTAGTCTGCATCGTAATAAAGCTCCTTGTTGCCTAGTAAGAGCATCTCAGAGTGCCAGTTTAACATTGGCACCGCCAAATAATCGCAGCCCGCCATTACCTCATCTGCGACCGGGAATGGTTTTGGTATCATTGTGGGATCAACCACACGCGACATTATTTTTCCAAGTATGCACAAATGCGTATGTAGCGTGCAAGTAATTCTTCCCGTTCGTGCCTAATTTTAGGTTTCTTTATTTTTAGGCGACTGTGTTAATAGTGTACCACGCGACAGCAATATTCTCTGGTTTCCAAACGACAGTTCATGTAGGAAACGTAAGGCAAACGTGCATCATTAAGGGAATAATGGATGCGAATGATAGAGGTTTGCAGACAAACGACACAGCCTCTGTGCTGTTTAGGTTCGTTAATCACCCAGAATATCTGCATGTCGGTATGCGACTTTTGTTGAGGGAGGGTCGCACCAAGGGCATTGGCAAAATCACGCAGATCTTTCCGTTGATAGGCCAACAAAACAGTATTCAATAAGTCGAACGAAATTTTGCGTGTAAAAAGTATTAAATGTTTTAAGTTGTTTCTGAAACATGAAGCATTCGGTTATTCTAACGTGACATGTCATTAACGTACATACCTAGCGTAAGCATCGTAAAATCATTTACGACTTCTTTGGAACAATCTTTGTACGCGAAGACTTTGCCGTGGTATTTTAAACAAAATATGAAATAGATTTCTTCGATGGGTGTAGAACATGTACATATCATACGTAGTTGTTCGATTTGATTTCGTGTACGGTTCCGTTTCTTTTTCTTGACACAACTGTCAGGAGGATTTAAGAATTTTAAAATACAATGTATTTGGGATTGTTCAAGATAGTAGCACCGTGAAAGATGTTAGACAGTATGTTCGTTTTATTACGGATCTACTGTATAAGATAAACTGCGAAAAAATGTTAAAAAAAGTTTTTGCTTTAAGTATGAAAAAAAGAGACTTGAAAAGAATGTTTATGATTATTACAGATTCGTGTTACGAAATAAATATTGTCTCGATAATGTGATGTTTTGCGTGTAACGCTCTAAACGACAAATTTTGCGTGAGAATTATAAGAAAGTGAAATCCTTAAACAAAAATTAAATATTATACGTTATAAACGAAAGTTTAGAGGTATTAAAATTTGAAATACACAGAATAAATATTTTCATAATCGATTACTGACACGTCGAGTATTACATAGAACAATTTTCAGTTTAGAAATTACCAAAGTTTAAACGATTCTGTGTATTGTCAAACAAAAAAAGTGTTGTTTCTGATAGACGAAGTTACTTAAACACAAGACGGTTGTACTTAAAATTAATTGCGTGAAATTTTTTATATAATTCGACGTTTCATATTCTATAAAAAAATATGTCGAAAGTTTCTGTTATAAATTGTTATACAGCCGTCCAAACGAAGATCTTCAATTTATTTCTGTTGCATTGGATTATAGTCTTTGTATTATAAACTGTAATATATCTTCAATAAAAAAAATTTACATATCCAAACCGAAGTGGATTTGTTATTACATTCTGAATGTTAAAATAAAATTTAATATTTCAGAGTTTTAAAGTTCAATGTAAAGACCATTATGCAATTATAATTACATTTATTATAATCAATTATAAATAATAGTAGATGAACGATACAATTTAATAAATATACAGTCTCGATAATGAATATTATCCTAATAGTTGATATTGTTGTAATGGAAATGAATATAATCTACGCGTTTTAAGCATCAGTACAGTGATTAATACAAAAAAGATGTTTTGAAATCATTTATTCGTCACTTTTATATAAAATTCTTCGAATAACTTAATGTCGACAGTGATTAGCTTATAATGATGCAACATTAAATTGCACATAGGATAACGTTACAGCTTGAAGCAATCAGAAAATACTGTTTTATTAGGAATACAGGTTTTATCTACCATAAATCATTACGATTCAATCGGAATGTTATAGTAGCGCGTATAAAATTTACGGTGGCCACGAATTAAGGGGAAATGATATAAATAAGTCATATACAAACATTCATGCATCTCTCTCTCTCAATCGCAACGCGCTCTCAGCCGGGCAAGGTTTACTCAATCCTCGCACGTAACACTCTTTTAATGGTAATCACCTGCATGCCCAACAGTGTCCATGAAAACAGATGCATACATAAACATGATTGAAGTTACGACAGTAAGCAATGGTGAATAGTATTGATTAAATAATAAAGAAGGTAGCAATAAAAAATCACGATCGAAACGATAAATAACTATCATTCGTTTAATGTTCAATTTGTGATGCCTTTGAATCTCCCATGATAATTACTATTAATATTCAATCATTTAAAACGTATTCGTATACAAAGACCTCCTTGTACAAAAATACTTTCAAATCTGTCTAACACTTTATCTACCACTCCTGATCAAGATAATCACTCATCATTTATCAATACGGTCTTCGTCGTCGCGTTACAGTATACGTTTTGACTTGCAAAACTTTATAATTTCACAATCAAAGTATAAGGAAATATCGCAATGTCGTTCTGATTGCTTCCGTTTCAAACGTGATTTTAATATACTAACTTTCAAAATCAAAAACGCAACTAAGACTTGCGGTAGCTGAAGTGTTGAAAGTGTTTTACACGAGAGGCACCTGCACAAGCTAAAGGACGTTAATGAAATTTCCCAAGGAAGCATTCCCTGGAAATTTCCGGGGTATCCCGGAGAAGTCATTCCGATCGTGATCTCCCGCGGCGTGAGTTTTATGGAGGTGATCGCCTCGTTGAAAGTGTTCTTAACGATTTACGTCACTCAGTAGTTCGGCGTAGGAGCGTTCACCGTTCCCCAGAACAGGATCAGGCCCGTAGGATCGTGTCTGATGAAGAAGACAAACGGCCGGTTCGCCAGGAACCTTTTTTGACTTCCGTCACGCTCGAGTATCACGCCGGTCACGGCCGCGGCCACGGTGCCTTTCTCTGTAATATCGATCTCCACCTTGTGGAGCACATCGGATGCGTACAGATGCGGGTTCACCAGGTTCGGCGTGTTCCTCAGTTCGTCCAAACCGTAGACCGGGAAGTTCTTCTCCTTGACGAAGTTGATGAAGTCTTGATCGATAGGCCTGCTCTGCCTCCTGACCCTCTGTCTCTGGAAACGGTACTTGTTCTCCTCGAGATTTACGATCTTAGCGTCGTTGACCTCGGACCCCTCCACGCTGTAAGAATTCTCGCTCTCTTCGATCTTCTTCGGCTGCATTGGTGTCTTGACCTCGGACTCACGACGCTTCCGGGATTTCTTGATTGAGAACCCGGTGGCCCATTGCTGCACCGTGTAGCCGTGCGACTTGTCCTGGTAAGTGAAGTAGTTTCTTCGCACCACGTGATTGGTCCCCTCTTTATTTATCCTCGAGTTGAATGACACCTGCTGGTACTGGCCCATTTGCGTCGAATGCGTCGTTGGCGATGGCGTCACGTTGCTCTGGTTTTGCGAGACGAGACTCAAATCGGCGGTCGCTGGGTTGAACAAGGAGGACAGACCCAAGTTAGATAGGGTTGATCTTAAACTGAGGCTGCTGGACAACTTCATTCTGGGTAGACTGATGATGCAGGTGTCGTTCTTCATGTTGCTCACGAGGTTTTCGATGTCGGACACGGTTAGCTTGTTCATGAAGCTCCTTAGGGCCTTCGCTCCTTTCGCGTCCGGTAGTAATACATACATCGAGGTCTGGAAACACGTTGCGTGTTAATGTAGCTTCAGGGAAATTTCACTTGTTCACGTGTGTTTTTCGGAAATTCGAATTTTTTATTGAGGACTCAATTTCATTTTTGAATACTAAATGTATTACTGTACAAACATCGATGAGATGTTTTTTGGAACTTTGTCAGGGGATGGATTTCTACATAAGATAGGATTCTGTTATTTTTGTGATTACTGTAGTTTTTAATGACTCAATCAGTGATGATTGTGAATAGATACTCACCTGGCTGCCTTTGTAAGGTAGACCAATGATCTTCGCTCCCAGCTGTTTGTCTTCATAGAAAGGGAACTGACCGCCATTGTACATCATGTCTACTTCGATTGATTTTTCCGGTTCGATGAAGAATGGCCTCCTGAATGATTAAAAATAAGACGAGGAAATGTTGTACTAAGCGATATTTTTGGGTTTTCGTTTTCTGTTATAGGAAATTGATTAAATGTTTGTGATTGAATATATTGGACAGAAGAGGACATGTTATCCTTCGAAAAAGGGCAACGTACCTTTTAGTAGCTCCATTTAAAAAGTGTTGATTCCATTCTCCGTTGAAGTAAAGCGCTGACAAAAGAATGAGCGTAGTGTCCGGAGGAGGTACATCGTTCAGAATACTGTCGATCTTGCCCATAGTCTTCTGTTGTACCCAAGCATTGATGATGTTCTGCGCCATTTTTCCCTTCCTGGCGAAGTCTACATTTATTACTTCGTTCCCGTAGACTTCCTGGCTGATCGACTTGAATTGGGGAAGAATTTGATACCCCTCCTAATATCATACCAATGAAAACATATTTGATTACCTGGTTTCATAAAAGTGCTTGTGTAAAAAGAAATACAAATTCACAAAAATTCAATGGATCAGACTGGACAAAACTGATTAAAAATGTTATCAAGTAGAGAAGAAGAACGAATATTCGAAGTTTCAAATTTCCAAGTTGCAAAATTATTATTCAGAGATTGAAATTTCAAAGAGTGAAAAACAAAAGAAGAAACAAAGTTAAAAGAGGCATCATGAAGTTTCAAATTTCCAAATTACAAAATTATTATTCAGAGATTGAAATTTCAAACAGTGAAAAACAAAAGAAGAAACAAAGTTAAAAGAGACATCATACCTGTACGTATGCGGCAGTAGCAAAGTCCAAACGAGGCCCAGACGAGGTTTCCAACTTAGTACGAAGTTGTGACAGCATTATGCCGAACATCTGATGGACTATTTCAGAATTTCTCGATATATCAACTCCGGACTGTAGTCCAAGGACTCTGGAGACTTCGTTGAAGGTTCTACCTGCAGAACCCGCAAGGACAAGCGCCAGGGCGACGGTCAGACTGATCGGTGAGAAGACTATATTATCGTGTTGCTCGATCAACGAAGTACTTCGTGTCCTATAAATTTCTCGATCTATGTCCAAAGTGAACTTCGTGATACCCGTCACGATGATCTTATTCACCTAAAATTAAACAACCATACTTTCATTAATCAATCGTTATCTAAATAACTTTCTAATCACTAAAATACTCGGGGACTCATTAAATTTGGAAGCGATCGTTTAACTCTTCGCCGTCAACATTAAGCTTACTTTCTCGTATACAAAAATTACAAAAGAAATTTCGATAACGCACATTAGCAAGACTTTTTACTAGTATTACCAAGAATATAAATATTAAGTATTGGTTGGCGCAAAAATCATTTTATTATTTTTATCACTGTTATTCTTGTAATATTTACAATTAACACGTGAAGTATTGTGCTAGGTCACTTGTTTTGTTTCCGCTTATTATCTACGATATTTTTTGGCGATAAGTCAACTTGAAATACTTCCGATTCGTTAAGGGTTAAATACGGAACATAGAAAAAAAATTGGCATGTACATGTGTTTACATTTATTAAGCTAGACTATGAAATTATAAATTCGCTCACATGGCCAGTCCAATCTTGCAACGGATTCTCAGCAACGTATGCTTTTGGCGGGGTCATGGGGGCAGGTGTGGTCGTTATAGTTTTTCTCATAGATCCTTGCGGTGGGTTGTATTGCACGCGTGGCGGCGGTACCGTTGGAATTGGTTGTGCTCCTATTGGTCTGTGCGCGTTCGCTTGAACAATCGGTTGACTTCCAATTGTGTACGACTCTGGAGTTCCCAGCGAAGTCTTCAGCAGCTCGAACTCGTCTGGATAGATCAATTGGCCGGAAGTGCAGGCCAAGAGGCCGAGGAACATCAGTGTGAACATCATGCCTGCGCAAAAGGATTAAACGTTCACAACATAAGCAAACAATGCAGAGATACGCGCGAATCGTGTAAACTTAATAAAACCTATTAACTGATAACCATCAGAAAATCGCGGTTGGATCCTTTCCCTTTCATAACTCCGGGCAAATGATACAATACGGCGACAGGAGAAAAATTACTCATACTGGTTCGGATAAATACTACTATCGCGACACGATTAAAACAGGATAAGGTTTGGGTTCAAGGTGGCGTTGCAACGTCCGCATTTGCCTTTATAATTGAATCCAACGGAGTTAACGTTCACGAAAATATGATGTTCGAATTCCTTCTCTCTCGCTGACTGCATAAAATCAATTAGTTTCTCTCAAGGCTACCGCGAAGGAGCTGCTCGATAGTTTTCGTGCAAGCTTGCGAAGAGAACTGACCTTGCGCGCCTAATTGAGAGCAATTCTATTGTAATACCGCATTTTAGGAAATCAGCGATTGCATTTTCAGTATTTATAGTCCAGTTTTATGAGACAGCCCGCGTAATAATGTGTTCGCGTAGTTATCAGCGTAATTATGGTTTTCGAAGGTAATGCCAACCGGATGCGATGCTTGCAGGAATGAAAGAACAATCGAGTCCGGTAGGGAAAGATTGAACTGGGACTACAGCTGTTGTCACCGCGATGATTTCATAACATTCGTTTAATGCTAAACGTACCGCGACCGGTTTTAAGAATTCATTTAAAATTCTACTTTTCTTTTCACTTTACCTCAATGTCTATGTTGTCTGATTAATCAGATTCTCAATTTTTCTTTCCTTTTATCCTGTATCCATTGAGAAAAATTTATTAACTAATTCGTTTGCCTTTATTTTCTGGCCAGTTGTTTGACTAATTTAGCGTTGGATCATTTCGAGAAGAAACGGTGATGATAATTTGAAGACGCAGGTAGCTTTTCTACAAACTGGTAAAAAACCTTTGAAATTATAGTAAACCGGTTTCAACATTCGCCGCCCTCGACCGGTCGGATGGCTATCTATTTCGTTGTACTGATATCGAACACAGAAGGCTAATTTTTATTTCAGAGGTCTCGTCGATAATCGAGCAATAATTTCATCGATACACCCACAAACATTCGCGATCAGGAAATATTATTTCAATATATTACAATCCTATCTACCGTACATTTAACCGAATTCTTGTTTTTTATCCAGAAATTGATAAGTCAATAAGTATTCGAAGATATTTGTAAATTACTATTTATACAACAAACTTCCGGCAGCTAATAAAAGAAGCATTTCTATACTACTGCAAAAACAGTCTAAGAATAAAACGAGCATACGAGTTTTTCCTATAATTTTCGTTCATTAATTTTTTCAGAGTTACAACACACGCGAATTAGCATAAGAATTAAAGACTCAAAATACATTACAATCCTATTAGCGATATATTTTACTGAATTCTTGTGTTCTGTCTAAAACCTGATAAGCCAATAAACATTCGAAGAGATTTAATGAGAACGGCTAATGAAAGAAACATTTCAGTATTAATACAAAAGCGACTTTTTGTCCATCAATTTTTTCAGATTGACGAAAACTTACAAAACGTATGAATCAGCGTCGAAATAAAAAATTCAACATTTCTTCTCTTTCGATCCTGATTCAAGGAAACATCTCTGCTACCCGCTAACGTTCGAATTATTTAAATTGACGAACGGCGAAAAAGACGCATCCGCTTTCCAGTTATAACTGTAATCTCGGAAATGAGATGAGAAGCAAACGCTCAGAACCAGTATTATCGGTACCGATTTTTCTGTACTGTCGTGAAACTTGTTTAACGACACGGCTTCCGAATGTTCGTTTCTTCATGAACAAAATACGTAGCTAGATAAGTAGCAAGATACGTAGAACAAGATAATAAATTTTACGTAGCTCCGTCTGTTTCGAATTGAGAAGAAACGCTCGCGCTGGAGAGTATCCTTGGACGGGTCAAAATTCTTTGTCCTCTGGGTGTAAATTCTTATTGGCTCCCATTAAAACCTTGAAAAACGTCATTATGATCGTTCGAAAACCTTCGCTGCGAGGCCGTACGCAGTCGCACTCTTCACATTGTTAACATTTTGCACTCGAACTTTTTCGTCGCGGTGAATAGCAAACCTTTTTCTTTCATCGGCCAAATCAAGGACTATGTACTGGAAACAATGAAACGTGAAATCATATGTAACTAAAGTTTAATTTCAAGTACAAAGCCAAATTTTTGCAGTGTCTGTGAGGAATACTTCGAGTGCAACGAGTCAATACTAGATTTACGGAATGAGTCAGTTTGACTAATATGTAACTCTGTAAACATTATTCGGAAAATTAGCATAATACTTGCATATTTGTGTTAATTATAATTGCTCATATTTCGTGTTATGAAAATTTCTCTATAGGTGGTTGCATGGCTAGTGAAACACAAGCCGGAACTGTTAATTGCGAGACGTATCTGCTGATAAGGACGAACGGTACGAATTATAACAATGCTTTCGATTAACTGTTTTCCTGTGACGCCAGCTCGATATTATCACTCTTTCGACATAAATATGTGGCCTCACCAATTTCCTATTCGCTTGCATTATCGTAACTTTTAATTGCGGTCAGCAACGTCTGCTAACTTTCTGGTGGCAATTAATAAACTAAAACCGCAAATCGCCGTGAGAAAAACATTATAATACGAATAGGAAACATCACGGATCGTGTCGCATTCGTTGAGCATAAAAAAGAATGATAGCTCGAATGATGCTCGCGGTGATTAATATTTACATTGAATGCATACGATCTTACTTAGCTCCGCATATTATCTCAGACAGCCTTTCTACAAGATTAATGGTTGCATCGTTTAGAAATGACAAGTGGCAATAGAGAGATCCACAACCTTGTTAAATATACTTGTGATTGTTGTCAATTACGTTTAAGAAAAATCTATTGACTAATTCTGTAATATGGGGAAATATGCAATCATTGCTTAAGAAACAAAAGTAAAGGGTTAATATACGAGCGATCTAGAGTAATAGTGGCCTAACTCCTATATGAAATGTTCTCAGATTAGTTAAACACTGATATTACAATGTTATTAATCACTAATTATAGTAATTGCAGTATTAATATTTAAGTAATCAAAGAACGTTCCACATCTTCTCGAGAACTCAGAAATTGTAGTTAGACCATTATTCTGAACCATTCACATTTCTAAGCCGAAACTTTAGCAATGCTAATCAGAAATAGAAAAATTCGTGTCTAATAGCTCGTTTGCGTTCGTACAACGTCAAAGCCGAAGACTTCAGTTTCTATGGAACGATTATTTCGAAGCCCGCCATGTAATTCATCGAAGACGTTACTCATTTGCTACCTCAGAGAGTAACGGAGTATCCGATTTCTTTTGTTCGGTCGGAAGAACAATAAGTTCCGAATCGTGTCCGATGACTTGACGATACTGTGGAACGCTTTGTAGTACGTGACTGAGCAATATAGGTGACACTATCGCGCAAGTGTGGGAGCATCCAGTGGGAAAACCCACATCGGATACCGGTCGGCGATGTTAACATCTTGATGGGATTAAGATGACCGAAACTGCGTGCCGGGAAGACGCTTGTACGCATCACACCCTGCATATTTTAATCCCCACCGAGGGACGTAAATCCCATCATTCTTTTCCTTCATTATATTTAAGGTCACCCGAAAATAAAACTGAAATGCCTGAACTCGCGGAACGGAACTTGCGTCCCCTTATAGAGTCGCTCGAGACGCCATTTTTACGGCCACAATGATTTCTCGGGCGAGTGACGCGCGTGTCTTATTTCTTACAAGTTTCTTGTCACTGGACACATTTCAATGCATCATCGAAAGTGCAATATTGCACGAAATACGAGGATGCAATAAAAATATATGAAATATAAGCGTAATTCCGTTTATATTTGCTATTTTCTACCGCAATTCTACGCTTCCGATCGTATCCTTGAAAATTTGAGTTTGTAACTGTATTTTAGTCGTTCTTTGAGATTCCTTGCATGTCTGTGAAGTTTTAGAATTTATAGCAATTTCCTTTATTCCCTGCACTTCGAAATGCGTTAATTGCAGCGTCGAACGTTGCTGCTATTGCATAGTCAAACGATGAACCGTGCTAGCTGATTCCAAACGATGTTCCTTAGTTAATGGTGAAATATGCGACGAATAAAACGTGTTAATTGACGTTTTTTATTTTGCACATTCCTAAGAAACGAATTCTCGCAGCAAGATGTTACTGATCCATACGAGCCCGGTGATCAATCTCTTTTTTCAATTACTCAAGGATTCCGATGTGCTTCGATGTACAAGTTGATTGCCGCAGCTTCGGGAAAGGTTAACCTTTAAACGGTGCTGAATTACGATAATTCCGCAACTTCACTGGCTGCAAACCACGACGGAATTCCCTGAAGATCGCAAGCTCGATGACCCCGGAGTTAGTCATCGGTTCACGGCTGAAGGATTATTATGGGCTGAAAGCATCATCGCGCAGGAATCAGCATTCTTTTTGATCAGAGACAGAGGGGGTATATCTTCGATGAAGATAATAATTAATGCGTGATTAATGGCGTCGTAATTTGTAGATGATGACCTTATTCAACAGGTTATCCACTAAAAAGTATTCTCGACGTCACCGTTCATTATTTGCACATTAATTAGCGCGAGGTGTTATGTTTATAGTCGTTTTGTAACGATTTCGAATTTTCCTGGCGGGGAAGAGGAAAACCAGCTTTCTGTTTTGTTCTACGGTCTTTCTCCTGAGAGTTTTACGTTGTCAATGGATTTTGACTGTAAATGTTTATCTAAGAGAGACTCCTTTATGTAAGAAGTATGTATGATTTCATTTTTGTTGGACTTTATCGGTGAATACCATGTAAAATTTACTTCATTTCACTTATACTATTTATTTTTGAAATTTACTGTTCGAGTACTATTCAAATTTAAAGGACTTTTATAACTTCGTGTTGCTATGGAAAGAATAAGGCGCAATTGTGTATAAATAAACAAACGATTGCAGATAGTCGTATGAATCAGGATTGGCAAGGATGAATAAACGTTCCTCTTTCAGATCTTTTTAACCATACAATGGAAGAAGCATAACCGAAGTTTCTATCGTCCCGAATTATATTATCATTAACGAATGGTATGTGTCAGCCGTCATTGTGCCTTGTCCTAGAGAAAATTACAATTACTAACGCGATAATCGTGCATATTGTTGTTCACGTGTTCATATAACCGATTCCAAGAATACATAACATGGCGAGTTTGTACGATTTCGTATTCACGTGTTAGAATTTTATTATATGTACGCGAAAAAGTGCATTCTGCGAAAAGAAATGTGAAAGTAGTTTATTATTTTGAATGAATAATATAATTATAGTTAATGTTCTTTTCAAAATAAAATATTTTCTAGACATGAACGACGTACGTTGTAATATATTTTATTGCGACCCAAAATCAAATGAAAAACTCAAAATTATTTTTAATATACGTATAGCCTTTTTGACTCTTCTATTGTATTCTGTAATGAAATCGGTAGATTCTTTGGTTTAAGTCTATACGAACTTTTTTATTCATCCAAAACCATCAATCTTTCAAAAACACCCACTGACAACTTTCGAAATGTAAATGTCTTCGGCAGATTCTACAAACGATCTTTCGTAACTCATTCTAAATTAATATGTCAAGAGAAACTGAACTAAAGGTCCCAAGAAACGTGTAGGGGATCAGCACGAGAATAGAATGCAATGACAATGAACTTCCTTCAAAAAGTCATCTGAACTCATACAAATTTAGAAATAAGAAAATAAGAATCCTCGTCAGTTTTATTATTATCAAGTAATATTATTATTAAAGAAAAATATTTCCAAAGTAAGATGATAGAAGAAACATTTTAGATTAGAGAAGATAATAGTATTTAGAACAATCATTGGTCATATGAAAAATACATTTATATCTATATCCTTACCATACAGAATTAGTTATGACTTCTATTCTGTCAAAAACATCTCATTGCTAACACATTGACTGTCAAAGTTAAAAGTTATCCACTCCTAAAGTCAAAATACCCTTTCTCCGATGTGTATAGTTATTACACACGATAAACCATAATTCTGACAATCTACTAAAACTTCATTTGTCAACAATCACTAGAAAATTCATCGAAACCTTCGCCAAAGAAGTCTTCGCATTAAAAGTCAAACACACCGACCACATTATCGAATACCTTCAACCGAAACTTCGCTCCAAATTAAATGTAACAATACAGAATACGAAAAGAATATACGGGAACGTTCCGAATACTCCAAATTTCTCATTGCTACCGCAAACTATTAGGTACCGGAAACACTTCGTTTCCTTACTAGCAATGAATTAAAATCCGATTTCGATCAGTATCTCACTACTCCAACGAATGAAATTGGTATTAGCAGCAAGTTATGTTTCTGCTCTTGAAACAATTACAAAGACCCACAAAAACAACAGTTACAAGGCCATAATCGAAACCAACATACCAAATAACACTTGCAAACAATTATTCTGAAAACCGTTTCAATCCCCGATCCTAGTTATCCACTATCAAACCTGATCCCCAACACCTAACCAACCAAACATCAATTCTACGAACAGGAACAAACTACACAGTAAACATCCATAAATCTACCGAGAACCCGCGCGAATATTGTCCAATTCCTCAACAGTAAATTACACGTTGAAACGATGGCAACAAAAAGCAGCGTAAAACACCAGGTGAAAAGAATGCATGTCAAAGATTCCTGTGATCTTAAATCGCGTGTCTTTACCTTTTCCAGATTCCCGCGGCGCGTGCTTGGGCGTCTGATTATCCTCCTCTACGATCCTCTTCTAACACGAGGTCCGGTTGATCAAGTTCACTCGGGCACAGGAGTTATACCGTGCAGAATGCGAGTAAGTACAACGGAGTGTTGCTGGTCGGTCACAATATCCCCTCGGAATCTCGAGAAGAAAGGAGAATTCCCGAAGAACTCTCCGAGCAGCTTGTCGAGGATGGATGAAGCGAAGAATCGGCGAATATCGGTGTCCTAACGAGCAAGAACGATCGCGGCTCTCCGGCGACGTGTGGATAGATCAAGAGCCACGAGACGACTGAGTCACGCACTGCACTACGGTTGTATTACTCTACTCGTATTTACCGCATTTCTCCGTGCCGCTTCTTCGTGTGACGGTCATCGGATTCGCGAGGGCAAAAGCAAACCTGTACAGGTTGTTCAACGTGTTGCCACCCGTGATCCATATATGGCGGGGTCCTAGCGACTGTTTCCGGAAGATTTGGACCTGCAAGCGGCGCTCCCGGTTTTCCCAGGAGATTAGGTTTTGCTATTTTGTTTGTTGTTGATACCGGCTTTCGGGAATGATGACACGCGCGTTGATAAGCTTTAGAAGTCCTATTCGGGATTATCGGGTTTTCCCGGGCGAAAAGTTTCACGATAGTTGCCGCCGTGTTATTAACCGAGTTAGCGGTTGATGTAATTAGTAATTGCTGGACACGTTGAGTACCGCACGATTTAGCCGAGAAAAATCTGCAAAATAATAATAATGTAGCGTCAACTTCTGTAATTGAATTACGTTATTATTATTACAGGTTTATCTCGTTGAATGTTACTGCATTAGCTAGCATTATTTATAATATAGGACATTTTTCAAATAATCATAGTTTAATCGAATGAATTATAGTAATTCGATTTGGTTGAGGTCACCGGTGACCCCCATGACATCCAACGTATTAATAATTGGTGTGTGGTTAGCTTAGTAGTGTAATGGTTTAAGGATTTAGTAGTAGTGTACTGTATGCTAGCAGTGTGAAGTAGCTGAAGCATTTCAGTAACAGGTTTTTTGAAAATTCTTCTGTAACACGTAACGAATTCATCAATCATTCAAATCTTCTTAATGTATATGCAGGTTGAAAGACCGCTTTAGCCTCAGGTACTGCGAAATACAAACATAAAGGAACAAATAAGAAGAAAAAGAAATTAAAGTATGTAAAGGGTACTAATGAAGCGTATACTAATGATGTATGTTAATAGTATGAATTAGTAGTTAAACTGTATACTAATGAAGTATGTATTAATATATATGCTAATCGCATAGATTAATGGTTGATGATTAATGATATGTTATTAAAGTTCTTACTTGAAGCGGTTAATTTCTGATCAATGAAAGGGGAATGACACGTGGGCTGTATGAAAGAAACGTTTATTTATGTTACGATTCGTTCATTTGCATGTCGATAAGTGACGCTACCGAAGATTCCCGTGCACCGGGAGCAGGTTTCCCCAAAAGAGAGTACCTCGTATCGTGGCCGGACACGTTAACGAACAAAGAGTGAAAATAAAAAGGTCTCGATGCATTCAGAGGGTTAATATAGTGAATTTTTAATCAGTGACGCGACTCGGCGGAAATTTCGGTTGGGAGAGAGAAAGAATTTTCACGGAAGATAATGTTTTAGGTATTCGAGAAGTTCGTATTGCAATAAAATCGTGTGGTTTCGATTAAGTTTTAATGAATAAGTTTCGATTGAGATTTAATGTTTGAGAATATTTTTAGTCCTCCAGGTTTACGGACATTATTCAAATGAGTTATTTATAATAGATTTCTGAAGGGTGAAAGAACTTTTTTCTGATTGCGACATTAATACGTGTTTGTACAAAGATCTACAGTTTACTAATAAATAAAGCATTTAATGAGCTGGTATACTTGATTAATATTCATTGCGAAAGTCATTGATACCGACTGCCATTCAGGGAAGATGATTTGCGTGTCAGGGATTGCCGAGGTTAACTTAATATTTTTGCTGGAAAAAGGGGACTTTCCTGGTAGAGGATTGTTTTAAATAATATTTATTAGTCACTAAATTAAGCAATCGGGAAATTTGATTGCATTATTAATGCGGTTCTTGGTATGATGTGTTTTATCTTAAGAAATTAAGGTAAACCGTTTTTCACTCGGAAACATTTAATTCGAAAATATCTATAGATAACGAAGGAGAATATTTAGATAAATGTCTTTCTTATTTTAATTTCAGAAAAATGATGTGTAAACTACGTTATTTATGGAACGACCCAATACATCATCCGATAACTTTCCATCAACTTGTAAACAAACACTTTTTTATTTTGCGAATTAACGAGACCACGAATATTTTTAGCAAACAAACGTTTCTAAATGTTTCTCGCGGTAATGTTAGCTTGTTTTATTATCTAGCAATGTTTGAATTCTAATAACTGACATTCCTCAATCTGGATGTTAGCTTTGCCGATAACGTCCAGTAACACGTTTAAAAAATCGATCCTTATTCACACTGCAAACTTGGTACGCATTAACGGGTTTCCCGCTAGATCGAATGTGTAGAATCGTGAATAGATATTTGGATTTCAAAGATATCGACTGCTTCTGAGGAAAGATACTGTTCGTTTCAATAGTTGACGCATTCAGCAAACCCCTCGTATCGAACTACGATATTTGGATTTCCCCGGGGTTATATTTTAAGCTTGATACCTGAAACTGTGTCTAACTATAAGTATTTAGTACAAATTGCAATTAGTTATCGCCGTTGTAATTGCAGTATAATGCTGAGTAAGTGGAAATACGTTTTTTTAAATGACACTTGATACCTGTACAATATTTGTTTCAGACAGTCTTCAAAGGATATAATTGATGTAATCGAAACTAGTACGTAGTGTATTGTTATACAGGGTGTTTCTGAAATCATGGCATTAGTGGAAGAATTATTCTGTTTAAAAAATAAGTTAAAGATATGCTATTATGCCTATTCTTAACTTACTTGCACTTTTTGTAAATGTTTCCAATATTTTCAATGTCTCAATGATATTTCAAATATTCTCAATATTTTCAATATTTTCAATATTTTCAATATTTTCAATGTTCTCAATGATATTTCAAATATTCTCAACATTTTCAATATTTTCAATATTTTCAAATTCTCGTATCAGAACATTTGATCAATTCTTTACGTACAAAATTCATCGAATACTTCTAAATTTCATTTCATACCACTCAGGAAACACCTTGTACAAGAATATCATAGATAAACGTGTCAAACGAGATAACAACCTCCTGCAGTTAACTAGAATTCGCAATGAAAATATTTCAATAGGGATTTTTAATTATCTAAGTAATACACTAAGTAATTTTTTCCACACTGAAACTTGCAACTCGTGCATCACTACGAAACTTCATAAAAATTCCAATATACTTAACACCATTTCTACCGAAGGTATCTTTAGACACCTAAATCTTTAACTTAAAATTATTTTCCAACTTCAGTCGTACATTCTGTAATAATGATTTTTCTTCTATAATACCGATTATAAAATTAACTATAGGAAATATTCAAAATTCGATTAAGGGAAATTGATTAAACTGAGAAAATAATTTTAAGTAAAAATTTCAAAAGGTGTCTATTGACACCTACATATCGATCACAAAAGCAATTATCAGCATCGTCCGTTTATTGGATAATAATTATTCAAGGCTGCGCCCAATTCTACACTCGATTGTCAATTTGGAAATGATGAAACATACTCTTACATCATGAATAGTTTCATCGACAGGGAACAAGCCTGGGGTTCACAGTTAGCCGCCGAAAATAATTGTCTGGGCGTCAATGAAATTCACATGACTAATTACGCACACACGGGGAAGTTTCGAATAAATGATTGATCATATTGTTCATCGCCGGAATCGCGGAACACTTGTCTCGAATGGGACGCGTCTATTTCAACGCGCCACGTAACGCGGCATTGTTCGCCGTTGAATCGAGCCACGGCGTTTAATAAAATTGATAAGAATCGAATGATCGGAGAAAAGATGTTGCCAGCAATGTATGCGAAGTATGTCGCTAGGAAATCGATTGGCTTCGTGTATCACGCGTCGGCCTGCTGACTTATCGCACAATTTTCCTTTTTCTATTTCCTTCCCGTGCGGGATAGAAATGTTTCGCGGTACCGGACGACATTCGCGTCGCACTACATAATTCAATTGAAGCTGTGTCATGCGATACCAGGAAAAGAAAATTAACATTAGATAAATTCTTCAATTAGTCCTATAATTCAGCCATTGGTCAGCTTAATGGATATGTTACTTCCATCAGAGTTGAAATTCCTTTTGATATTGCTATAATCTTAGTATTGCATCAGCGAAATTGAATAAGTGATTAAACTAACATTAATTTAAGAATAAATTAAGATTAGTTGAAGTTTCATTGTAAATAAATTTAATTTTTAATTAGTTTTCATTCAATCTTTAACCGGTTCTGATTTATTTAATGAATTACTTAATTTTTAATTAATTTTCATTCAATCTTTAACTGATTCTGATTTATTTATGGATTACTTAATTTTTAATTAACTTTCATTCAATCTTTAACCGATTCTGATTTATTACGGTAAAAATGTAGGAAGTAGAAAGCTCAAATAGACCCAACATTCTTTGTCTTTTTTACATCGTCTTTACAAATGACACATACTTTCCCCTGCTGGTTTGCTGGAAACTAATCTTGTTTATGTAAAAAGTGAACCAGTAAATGTATCATAATCTATTTTTGCGCGAGGGACGCGAATGTTCCTGAAAAACGACCGATGACGAAAAAGCTAAACAATGTCACCAGTTATTATGATAAAAGCCGTTCTGGGCTTATGCAAATATGTTTCAAACGATGACTCGATCACTTATATTTCGCAATAACATCGTCATTTAAGCGAAAAGGAGTTCGGGAATACCAAAATGTTCCGCCATCGCATGTACGCAATAATCAATTACGAAAATGGTCAACATAGACCCATGAATGTCAGTAATTAAGTAGAGAATTAATAATAATCTTATTGCTCTTTAAAAAAAATAGTTGAATGGTCCTAACAATAGCAGTATACGAGGAGATTTCAGTAATTTATTCGTATTTTACACGCATGAACATGTAAAATATCGTCAAATGATATTACATGGAAAATATAAGAATTTATATAACAATTTTTATGTATTATATATGTTGTATATATTATAGAATATTTTCCATATTTACATACATTCTGAGAATTACTTTTGAAAAAGTTTCCCAGAGAAATTATTATTTTTATTGTCATATTTTATTGTAGAATAACGATATCGTAAAAATAACAGAAAATATTTATGAATGATAATACTAGTCTCTGATGTGATAGTTAAGTTTGAATGTTATGAAGGAAGTCTGATAATCATATGGATGGGAATACCAGACTAAGCTGACGAGTGAAAATTTATTGTGCATATGAAATGTCCCATGATGCGAGATTTCTATAGCATTACTGATCGTGTGATCTGAGAAGATATGCATAAGACATAGTAATTGAATGCGGAAGCAAGATTTAATATCGAAATAACATAACTCAATTTTTTATTTGAATAAAATTATATACGTATGAAACTTGTCTGTTATTAATATCTTTTCCGATAGATTTTGTATATCTATACACGGTTATACAAAATAATAGTAATAAATATAAACAAAATAATAGTAACAAAGAGAATACAAAATAATAATATTAATGTTACAAATAAGATTTCAAATTTTACCGCCTTAATTATAAAGCGCGTAAATTGAATTATGAAGAGGTTACTACGCAAAAGAATATTATAATAAGAATTCTTTTATGAGAGGTAAATCATAAGATTAAGTCCATAAGTCATTCTTGTCGATATCATTTTATTCGTACAAAAAATTTCCAACGATAATGTATTCAGGAAAACATGAATATAGAAGTTGTTCCTTATTTAACCAAATTAAGAATAATTAAGAATATTTAAGAATTTCCATATAAACTGTTTTGAGGAAATTTTTTGAATACTGAACAGTCGAATGATTTACATTTAATTTGATATCGAAATGTAATCGACTATCGATTGTATATCGATGTTTAAAAGTGCGATATAATATTGACAACGTTCGATCTCAGTGCTGATGGTTAAGTGAATACGTACGCGTAAAAAGTGTTTTGTTTATCTACTGTTAAACCGTTAATTAAATAAACTAAATATGCCGTCGAAAGTTGAACCACGTACCGCAATACCTCTGGTAAAAATGATGAGAAATCTTTTGCGAGGTGTAAGTATAATTCTTCGTATATTTGTCGTTCATTTAACGCGTACTAAGTAACCTATAAATCATTTATTTTTGTGAAAATTACGTAATAGTTTGTTTTTATATTAAATTACTATATTGACAACATTTCTTACATACCGATTTCACAAAATGACAATTATAAAAATCATTTAATGAAATTGTAGATCTTTAATTGATACCGGTTATACAGAGTTACAAATCAGGCTAAACACTTTTTCCATAAAAGAATTACATAAATACTGTAATTTGTTTATTGAAAAATTGTTGACATTTTGAATTGGTATTAGTTTATAAAAAGAATTACACAGTAACCCATCTAGGCTCATTTTAAATTAAGAATTAGGGTCTTGAAGATTGAAGTTTTCTATTCGTAATGACTCTCTAAACTTGTATGATTTTTTTGCCAAGTTATTGAATTTAAAATATACGTAAAAATAACAAAGAGGCATTGAAAATTTAATATTTCTAGAATTTTTGTTGTTTATTTCCGTATATTTAAAATTAGAGTAACATTTATTAATTTCAGAAAAACATTAACATTTCAGAGACGTGTTGTGGAAGCGGTAAGATTTCCATGTAATGTTGCTGACCGTACACAACCACCTCCTACAATACCTTATGGACCAAACCATAAAACTTCTAAAGTTTACTATTATACACGCGATGCCAGACGTCTTGTTCAACCACCCATTGCGATATATTCAGCTACTAAACAATTAGAAGCAGGGTAACTATATTTATCATTTATATACATACAGCATATAAAATATATATTATGTTCATATTTTTCTTATCAATAATTTTTCTTAATCTAAACTAATTATCAAAAATTTCAATTTAATAGTTTAATTTGAATAATATTGTATATATTCAAAATAATTGATTACTCTTCGTTAAATAATAATTATCAATTTACATTTAGGAAGGGTGCTCCCAGTGAAGTTAAATATGTTACACCAGGTAAAGTTTACAATCCCCCAACACAATGAATGACTATGATAAAATATTTATTGAGTGTTAGTTATGATATAGCTACTACATGTAACAAATGATTATTAAATAAGATGTATGTAAACTGAGATAATAGAATATTGTAAATAAAGCAGACTTTTTTTAAAGTAATTCTTCCATTTAATGTTTAATCGATAACAGTGCATAAATAATAAACAGAGGAATGTTTTCATATACACATCTCCTGCAGTCGGCAGGCGTATACAATAAATCTTGGGTTTATAATACATTATTACATACATACAGAGCACAATGCTTTCATAAAATTTCTGTGAGTCTAAGAAATAACATTGACACTGAGAGGTTTGTACAATCAGCAGATTAGATACTGCCATATCTAACAATATAATACACGGCGTATTCGTTTAACAATTCTTTGTAGAAACAATGAATTTCTCCGTTGCAAACTAACAATTATCAACGGAAATCTTTCGAACAACATATAATTTAATAAGGAATTTGATTCTGATAATACTGTATCATGTCATAAGTTTTCGTACGGAAGTTGAGGTAGCTGTTACGTATTACAGTGAGCATAAAAGCCGCAGCATCGCGGTCAATGGCTGTCGGCACAAACCTGCTACGTAATAGCTTGATCGTTTGACCGCGGAAACAAGGTAGCCCTGTGTCAAGCATTAGAGAAACTAAAGAAATAATTGCTTCTTGATAGGGTCTGTAAGAAAAAAAAAACATTGTCATACACATATATGCGCATTGTACCAAATATTAATAAAATTACTATTATGCTTATTATTCGATAATTATATGTTCGTTTAAGTATTATAAAATGTTACCTCACAGCTAAGAAGGCTTGTACACATAATTCCATAAACCATCGAAAGGGTGCGGCCTCCATTTTTCCTCCCATAACAAGCACCATTTCATCAGTCAACTTAATATCAGGTTCAAACCCTAAGTTACCACCTGGTGAACTTTCGAACATAAACCCAAAATCGATATGTATAATATGACCTTCTGTGTCCAGCATAATATTCCCATTATGGCGATCTTTGATTTGCAAAAGATATGTGATAACGCTGTAAGCAGCCATTGATTTAACGAAGTTGCGGCGGACATTCTGGAATTCCTTTGTTGTCTCATCCCCGTAACGTTTAATAAAATATTGATACATATCAATATCTGTAGTACGACCTAGCTGGTCGCGAGACGTTGCATTTGGTACACATTCTATGACACCACACTAAAACACACATTAATAGTTTTCGTTGAAATACCTTTAAATAATGTAACATTTTTTCTAGAAGTGCGGCATTACCCCAGGCGCTGTAGCTACTACTCTATACGGGAACAAAAATAGATTCAATCCCACTTTTTGGAATATATTCTTGAAAATACTGATCACTTGCAACGCCAACATATCTTGTCTAACGTCGTCGCCAACTTTGAAAATAGCTGCTTGCCATGTCTCCTTTTCTGGTTCTTTTTTAATGTCTGCTTTCCCATTCGATACTGCTAACGCTATATTTTCTAATTCGTTAATTCCATACTTTTGTACTTTGAAACGCGCCAAAAATGGTGCTTTTGCGGCACTGTGATGAATAAAATATTAGAAAGTAATGTCAACAATGTTTGTACGTGAAATCATTCGAATTTATTACTCACCTTTGCATAGGAGTTCCACTTTGATAATCAATATCAAGAACCATAGCTTCAGGATTAGAAGGTAAATAACAACCAGGTTGTACTTTGATCTTCGACAAAGCTTTTAAACACGCCGATTTACGTTCAGGGCCCTTTGGATATGGTCTTATTTCACCGGAGATATTCGTAATCTTTTCAAAGAAATCAAATTCTCTTTCGTAGAACTGTTTTGCTTGTCCTGACAGTGATCCTAAAATACTCTTTACTAAAGAATCCAGTATATCGAAGAGAACGGGATCTTTAATTTGTTTATCCTCGTCCATATACATGTTCGTATGCATGTTCCAAATTAACTGATGCGCCACTACCTATACGAGATTAATCACAACAAAAATTTAAATGATGCCGTTAACGTTAACTAACCCTTTGCACTCGGGTAGTGACTCTCAGTCATCATTTGATTTGACGCGGTAAAACTGTAAAATCTGATATGTAATGTTGAACTTTGTATAATGCCCGATACGTAAAATATTCAAACAAAATAACTTTGTTCCTCAATGTACTTGTGATTTCCCTTTGAGTTAGTTTCAAAAAATATCGTCTTCGCCTCGTCAAAAAATGTTAAACGTTTCTAGTGAGAAACTTCCAAGTACAAAAGATTAAATGAAATCAATGTAATTTCTTTATCACCTACTTGTGAACGTTTCGAAATTTTTTTAATAAACTCTATTACGTAACCCATGGTATCATGGCGTACTGCTTGCACAAGTTGAGGTATATAGAAAAGCACAGCATCAGCTGGATAACTACTTAGCACCCCTACTGCATACTGCGCAGAGATCGGATGATGAGGGAACTGACGGGAGAAATATGCTAGTGCTTGAATAGGAGACACTCTTTCCCATGTTAACATGTACACCAACTGGAATATAATCATTCAATTATAACAATTTAAAACTTTTGCTTCTATGGAACGTTCGGGATTCATGATATTTCATTAATATCTTACTTCAGGTACGTCATTAAGTAATGTGTCCGTGGTTACGAGATACTGTAAGGCTTCTGGAACGTGCATGACCGGCACAGGTTTCAGACGAACTAATCCACATACTTCTTTAATAATGATTTCCGAATTCTTTAATCGGACTGGTAAAAATACAGCAAGAACAGGACTGATTTCCCATGCGAGACGCGTGTATTCACACCATTTATTATTCATTGCTTTAGCACGCCATTCTGCGATACTCGATTCACCTGGAAGTGCAAGCTCTTGCCTTCCACCAGGATTTCTCCAAACCTGTGTATTAATATGTCGAGAAACATACATACAAACTGAGGAGTAGGGAATATAGAGTTAATCTTACCAGTAACATTTCTATTTCAACGGCTAATAATTCCAGAATTAAGTTTCTCTTTTTAATGTAATCCTTTACGAAAACATTGGCATTCATAACACGTTTGCTACGGTTACTGCGTTTACCGAGTGTATTGGTACTGGTCGACATAGGGACTGTATTAATCCATACGCTCGACGATGTTTTCGAAAAATCATTACCCGTTGTGCCCAATGCTGTGCTTAAGGAAGCAATTGTTTCACTGTGGCCGAAACCACCAGTTGTATAAGACTGAGGTGTTAACATCTCGAATTCACTCTCATTCCCAGTCATTACCAAGTACTTTTTATCACTATGCATGACCTGTAGAAAATAAATTGAGTACAGTGTTGTTAATTTTTCATATCTCCATACGATCTCTGATGATTAATATTCTATTACCTGCCAAAAGCGTATAAGTGTGACTAAGTCTTCTCGCAGCTGTTCAAGCTCTTGTGTAGGTACTTGACGTTCTCGACAGAAGTAGTCCAAACAATTACAGTAAACACGTTCACGTAATACGTTTTTGCTCAAAGTTCTGTGAACATAATTTATTATTTTTCTACTCGCATTCATTAGACAGCACTACACCCTTCACAATACCTTGGCAAAATATCTCCTTGAAGAAGAAGTAATCCGCAAGAAAGTAATTTAAAGCGGACGCCAACTGCAGCAATGTGGCGACTCATTCCGGGTTCTTCACCAGAAGCACCGACAGTCATTGGCAGCGACCGATGTAGCAAAGTAACAATCATGTCAACTGTTTCTTGGCAACAATATTTAGCAGTTTCAATTAATTCTACGATAAAAGTAACCCAAATTTCATGAGGTTTTGTTTGTGGAGGATTTGGGCCTAATTTGCACCCTTCGTATACTGCCAGTGGACTAACTTCCTCTTCATCTGGTGCGAATAAACCCATTCTCTTATCGACAGTGTATTGCCATGCAACAAGCATTTCTTGTAAAAAGCGTAACTTGAGATCTGGACGAACAGTAAGTATCCACTGCCAACATTCCACTGCTGTGGTCATGGCTGCAGGTGTGAATAATTCTATCTGCGAAGAAGCTACTGTATGCAACAAACGTCTATGTATTCCTGGAAGCATAGAGTGAAGTTATTTCTTGAAAACGTAAAGTAATCGTTTGCGAGAAATTATTAGGAATTACCTGGCATAGAGATTAACAGCGCAGTGGCACGCCAAAGTGCACTGCGATGCTTCGCATCATCATGGGAACGACAGGCCATCCAAACGGCTTCAATCAACAGATCAATTACTTTGTTCCTGCTCTCTTCAAAAGATATCTCAGAAGTAGAAAATTCGGTTTGCGCTAAAGAGAGCATTCCTGCTATTTCTCCAGCATACCGTGACCTTGTGGACATCATTGACAAAAGCCATGAACTAGCTCCTTTTGGACCACGTGGTCGTTTGTCTAACGAATTAGTCTACAAAAACAGTGCACCTTAATATTATGACATTTCTAGAACATTAGATACTACAGAAAACAATTTTACATTTGGCAAAGCTGATGGAGGAACAGCGAGATCCACAAATTCCAAGACTGAATCTGTAGACAAGCACAAGCCAGAATGATGTTTCAATCCGGAAGATGGTATTTGATTCACATATTCCTGCAGATGTGATCTAGTAGCCTGGGGTGCCCATTTCATAGCTTCTTGCACTATACCTTTACATCTTGCGGTAAAATCTTTTACAATTATCTATATTACACAAATTGATATTAATCTTGGAATAATTTAAACGCATAGTAACAATATGTATACCTCTCTTGCTTCCAGTGAGTCCATAAGTTCGATACTGTACGATGTACCAGGTATTCGTAATATCGGTGTTTCTTCGTTCGGATCAATTTGTAATGAGAATGACAGAATCTACAAAAATAACAGTAATAATAATTGCATAAGAAATATTCACGTGTACAATAACTGTAGATGCATACCTGTAATATATCCAACATACTCCAAAGCACCTTACAATTCCATAGAAGATGCGGGAACGCATCTACTAAAGCACTGAGATATTTGTCGGCTATCCGTCTGATTTGCTTATGTACGTGGTTAAAATGCACCAGGAGAAATTGAGCATGATTTTCCAGTTCCCTTTCACGCCTTTCGTCTTTTGGTTTACGTTGCATCACGTCTTTGAATTTCACAAAGACAGAATCAGCGACGCAACATATACACTGCCACATACCACTCTTTTCTTTTTGTAAATCAGTGTCGCATAAGTATTCCATAATGGGTTGCAAACTCGGCTCAGGACTGTTTGCCACCCTTAACGTTTCCAGCCAATAAACAGATAATAAATACGTGCACTGAGCAAATTGTAATTTTGTTACATACTGTGATATGTCATTGGTTCTATAAAAAAAAAATCATTTTCAGTATACAATCCACTGATACGAAGTGAACAAATTCAATGAGGATATTCACCTAGTAGTCAATTTTAATATTTGGCTTCTTAATTCTTGCAATTCGTTTATGGATACACTGTCATTGCGAACAGCGGATGTATATTGCAGTTCCCTCATCTCAAGGCGAGCGCTAGTCTGCGAAATGAGATACGGTGATTTGGCAGCAATTTCCTTGACACCTTCGTACCACTCTGCCGGCCATAATCTCGATGCTTGGTCACCAGCGAAACCCATTACAACGCAGTAAAGCCAGAAATCTTTGAAGAGCTTAAGAAGTCTTTTCTGAGGATGTCTGATCGGTGGTAATCGGCGAACCAATATGGCAATCACAGGAATCAGCACGCCTAAATTTCCTGCACTACTTGCTGCTTTCTAGTAAGAAATATCAAAATTAAAACGGAACTGTACAAATTAATATTCACTATAGTAATTAATAAATATGATTACCGTTGCGGGAACATTGTTTGATACTTTATCACTGGCTCGTTTGCCCTCCAATCCAAGCTGAACGAAAAGTTCAAGCAAATGAAGCAACAAGTCGTCCAAGTCGGTTTCACCTTGTAAATTGGCTGCTATATTAGCGAGAGCATTCGTGACTGCTTTAGCTACGTGACAGTACTGTTTGCGATCGTCGTTCGCGGCATAAGTAGCGGTACTTGAGCCTAGTGACATGGAGAACATTTGCATTATCCCTTCATAAATCTGCAAAAAGAAGTGATACGCTCGTTTACACTTTGTTGTACGGTGATCGTATACAAGTATGTTGTCAACTAATTCAGTCATCGTTTCTTATTAATTCTAAACTCAACCTTTGATTCGCATTTCGCTATTATCATGCATCCTAACTGATCGACGATTAGATCAAGATCGCTTGGTGTACGGCAAAATAATTGCTGAAAAAATGGGAATATCGTGCGCATAGTCTTTGGGGTGTCTTTCAACGCAACAGCAACGTGTCCCAACATGATTACTATGTTTTTGGAAATTAACTCGCTATTTGATCTCTCATCGGAATCGCTAAAAGTATTGGAAATAAATCAGAAATCATAAAAGCTAAATATCAAACTTTGAAGGAATTAATTCGAACTTATAAGTCGAGCAGTATAAAGGATTATACCCATCACATTTATCGGCGGCAAATAATCTATTCGAGACACTGGCAACTAATGCCGGCACACAATCTGGATTTACAGAGTGCGCGGCTTCCAAAGCGATGCACAGATTTCCAATAGCTGCATCACGCAACTTTTCAAAAGCTGTTTGTATAGAGGACGTGGTTTGCTTCGAATCTTGTATATCTTTTCCTTGAAAAGAAGCAATTATTCGTTCATACCATCTATGAAATTGTATTTTACAAAAAGGGATAATGTAAGTATAATTGTATTACCTTTTCCATTATGTTGGCGATATAATTTAAGAAGAATCGGTGATGGTACAACCAGAAAATCCCGAAGATAATAAATAGAAGTACTTGCTATATTAGGGAACTTCTGTGCTAACTTTCCTAGTCCTTCCAGACATACCATCAATAAAGGCATATGTGCTAGCACCAGTTTTGGTCCGTGATTGGAGTTAATTTTTTCAACTAAACGACCACACAAACTATCAGCACCTGTAACAAAGTGCATATACATATTCTGTATCTGACAATTTATAGTAAACACGCAGTCATTCATAAGTTTGAATAACTGTTAATTCTAAATATTCTGAACTACTGTTTCGTAGGGATGAAATGCACAAAAATAAGTGATTCGTTTTCGCAATTAACGATTTAAATAAATGGTTAGAATGAAATAAAAAAAAAAAGTTGCAGTCAATGGAATGAAAATTAGGCCAACAAGGTCAACAGGTATATTCGTTAGTTAAAACTGTTGAAAGTTATTTTAGACAGAGGGTAAACAATCGGAATGCAATACAGGCTAAATTCTAATACCCTCGCCGATCAGCATTGAACTGATATCTGCGAATAGCGCAGATAAATCATACTGGTCTCTCACTGTAAAAATAACGTAACAGACCTATACTTCCCAGTGCCACAGAAGAGTTTCAAGAAAACAATATTTTACTATATTAAATAGAATTATTTAAAATAAGGTAGTTACTCGTGTACATACATACAGGTCTTATATTATAATTTCATTTCCACTTACCAGTTTCATCGCCAATTGCCCATACAAGAAGGTCAACGCACGCAGAATTAGCCATCACGTTTACTTTAAATCTATTTACAGTGCGAAAATTAGTGTCCATATCTTCCCTTTCACTTGCGTCGTGTTGCCGTGATTGTAATTCCGTTTGCCCCGATAGGAAAAGACCTTTCACAAATTCTTGTACGTCCCTTGTAAAGGGGGTGGGTAAATCGCGTTGATTTTGCAACAATTCTCGTAAAAGAGCCACCATTACGAGATTCATTGTCTCATTGAATGTACGATACGGAAATATTTGCACCTGACCAGAATTGTATATCTAAACAAGGTACAAACATTCAAGTAAAATGACTGAATACAATAAGTATTACAAAAATATACAGTGCAAAATAGGTAAACTAACTTGTTGAGCTTCTTCATCCAGGAACGTTAAAATTTCTTTAGTAAGTAACTTCTTTGCTAAAGCTAAGACACTTTGAAGATGCACCACGCTAAATTGCATTCCAGCCCTTCTCTCGGAACTTTCATTACATCGCATTTGGGGGAACTGATTAAAGCTGGATCCATATCGACTGAAGAAGTACACAGTTGCATCATAGGGTACTGATGAATACGATTGTAACGAAGGTCGTTTAGCATAGGGTAATTCGTGATCGCCAGTTAATAGATTTGGCGTATTATCTATAGCTGCATGGGGATTTAAATTACCACTTAAGGAACGAGGAATAATTGGCCGGAAATTGGAAAAACTATGTTGCTTCTTATCTGACGTTAAACGTGTTTCTGTGTTTGATGCAGTAAGAGGTGTTTCTGGTCTTGGGAAAATCCGACAAAGGAGCGGGGGATCTGTACATACGAAGCGGCCCATTGAACGAGCTAAACCAATTAATACTGGAACCACACTTTTGCATAACGACACTGAAAAAGGGAATAATATATTTTCAGATATATGAAATTAAATGATATTATTATAAATAGATGGCGGATATTTAAAAAGAACATATTTATAGATTTAAACGTATGGCATTTTATAAATGGTTCTATGTGATCTCATTTTCTAGATTATCATGTGATTGAATATATAAAAATCCATGGTTTACTTCTAAAAATATATAAAGTTAACTTACACTTTGCTTGCATTCCTCTACTTCCATTTTGATCTTTGTACCCTCTTATCAAATTTGTTAAAACTGCTAAGATTTCTACTTGTGTAGAAATGATCTCTTCGCGTGCAGGCTCACACCTAGCTGCGATATCGCTGAACAATGTATTCAAACAAAAACTAAAACGTTCTGCAACAGGAACCCGTTCACTAGGAGAACATCTGACTTCATCCAACCAAACAGCTTTGGGAAGACCACGTAGTAATCTCAAAAGGTAAGGTAAAATACGATCCCGGTGTTGTAGACCAGATTCCAGAAAATATATTCCCAATGCAATAGTTGCATCTTGACCCCTTTGATCCAATCGATATATACCTTGAGCAGATTCTTGTGGGCATAATTTAAACAATTGCATTACCTGAATCAAAATAAAATTATTTAATCATTCAGTTGTTTTTTTATTACAATTAAGAACAATATCAGTATAGTTTTAATACATGCAAATAAAAAAAGGACTAATAACAGTTAAAAATTAAATAAAAGAATGAAGTTAAAATAAGGAATAAAAATATCACCTATAGAACTACTACTTAGCAATAGATTGTAATAAACGAACTTCATGATTTTATTATCTTAAATATATTATATACCAATAGTTCTAAATATATCTTTTTTCTAAAAAATCTGATCTAATAAAAGGAAAAGTTTAAAAATTGTTAATGTCATTTAATCTCTTTTTAATCTGAATAATTTACTATTAATTTAATTCATCTATGTTTCCATGTTTTCATTTTGTTATAAATTAAACATCAGAAAGATAATCGTCTTTTACAAAAAAAATGTAATTGCCATTTTCAGTTAGATTGAAATTAAATTAAAGTAAAATTAACTAAAGTCATTTTAATAAAAATTTATAATAAATATTATGATTTATCAGTTAGAACAATTGTCATTCGTAATTTATCTGCAGTAGATTACGTCTGTAACGCATGACGAATCGTTTTGTATTTGAAACAAAACAATATTAATTAATAGTTATAAATATGCCATTGCCGTAGAAGGAAATTAATAATTAATCTTGGTGTTATATCACAAGATGACATGTCAGGATAACAGCTGACATGTCCTTAGAAATAACCTAATCATCATTGATTAAATGTCAAATTTGTATGTGTATACAAATATTATCAAGTATTTTATTAATTTATTATACATAATGAAGAATTCACACACCTTTTCCCATGGCGTAGGTTTAATTGCTGCAAGACATCTAGCCAAATGTTGGACGGCTTTCGAGAAAAACAGTTTCTCGTCCGCCACCATCTTGCCCACTATCCTTTTGCTTACGATCTGTGTAAATATCGTCTGCTTATTCCACTGACAGCCCATTTCAAGATCGAGATATCGTTCGAGATATCGATTCTTGAAATCGAAATTTAAATGTAAATTGTTGATTGGAATTTTTTAATTTTTGCACTATGTAATATATCAAAGTAAGTAATAGAAATTCTTAAATATTTGAAAATGTAAAATTTGCATGAATAATAAAGATATTTATTATTTACTATAATTAAATATTAATTCAATTTTGTTACTAGTTTAAACAGTTTATAGGATTTCATAATAATATTAGAAACAATGTTGTTTGTGTTCGCAAGATATTAATTATTTATTACAGAGTGTTTTCAAGTCATTAAATACTAAAATTTATTTTTTCAAACACATGTCAAGGAAAAGGTTTTGGTCAAGGTAAACGTGATTAAAACACAAATCACAATATTTAAAAAACGATAATACAAATTTATTTATATCCATTCATCTATTCATATTTAAATGACAACTTTTGATCCATGATAAATAGTATTCCAACTTTTTACAGTGCAAAAGAAGAATCTTTTTTGATAAATTTATTTTATCTGTACCATATCTTTGCAAAAATTTGTTTGAAAACTCTTTACTCCCAGCTTTATTTTTATTTTTAGACATTTCCTCCTTTGCTGCTGTTAATAGCCTGTACAATTCAGAAAGTGCAATTGCAATATAAAAATATTTATTTACTTGTTCCGGTCCTTGTATTATTAAATTTGCTGCTTCCTTAAAACCTAACAGACTTTTTTCATCTTGAGGCATCCAGTTGCACTAAAAAAAAAACAATAATTCTGAATGTTTCAATCTCTCATGTAATAGAATTACATAAAATGATAGTATAAAATTTAATAAAACTTACATTAACAATATTGTGAACAACAGCAGCTATTGCTGATTCTATACTTTCATATATTTTATTTAGTTTCATGTTATCACAGAGATCAAGAAGGATAATTGTAGCTTCTATTGGACAATTTAAATAGTCACCATTGTAATAATTTGCCATGTATGCATATGCATAAATTACATTTACTAAATTGAAATAAACGTTTGGAGAAGCTTTCTGCAGATAAAGAAATAGTATTTAATACTGTACAATTTATTACATTTATAGAATTCTATATGCTAAGTAATATTAATTAATATATTACCTGCAACTCATTAAATATAGGAACATCAATGAGTGGAGGATATTCCTTTTCTTGTTCATTACATTTTTCATCCATATCTTGCACAAGTTTCTTTTCAGTATGATAAGTCCACCATGGAATCCACTGAGGTAGCAATGTCTCTATTTCACCATTTTTTACTAATGCTTCAAATTCTTGTCTCTCAGCATCTGTTAACGCTGACCATACTTCATCAGCATTATCCAAATTTATATTCTCTAATCGTTTATCTAAGTCTGAGATCTGAAATTAATAAAAAACCAAAAATTAAAAGTGATGTATATATATACAACAATACTTTCAAAATGATAAATTATATTTACATCTTCTTCATCATCTGAATCCAACTGACCCTCTGTTACTTCATCGTATTCTTCAGCATTGCTTATATCATCTTCTGAATCAAAATTTTGGAAATCTGTATCATGTATTCTTTTCAGAATTGCAACCATTTTATTTATGTCTTCTGGATGTTTCTCTTGAGATTTCAATTCTTCTTCTACACATTCCTTATAGAAACTTTCTGAACATTCCAAATGAGCTTCAGATTTATAACAATCAACATTACAATATCCCAGACCGCATCTAGGACAAGTATATACTTTGGATTTCTTATTGCAACTGAAATAAGAAACAAAATTGTAGTTAAAATGTTATTATCATATATTATTTGATTATTCGAACTATCAATCTCCTTTTATTGCATTAAAATAAACAAAAAACAAAATTTGTATGATGACAATGATAGGCAATGATAAATTTGAGGTTATAATTGTAATTCTTACAATTTGCAGACATTATCTGTAACTATAGCGTTTGTTCCTAAATTGTTCATGATTTAACTAAACATTTATTTCGAATATAAATAAAATAATTTACATTTCCATATATTAATCACTAATAGAAAATCTCTCTTACTGGACGTTACTCTCTCAATGGCACGATAAAGCAGATTTCTACGTTTATCGAACATATTTACGCCTCGACGGTTAGAACTTTCAAGAATATTTTTTATTTCAAAAGGTATTAAATATATACAGTTCGTTTTACCTTTATATTAGTCAGTGAAAATTGACCCTTCTGAGAAAATTATACTTCACAGTTTTGCAAAAATACTTTATTAATGCCAAAATAATTGTATCGATCGTGATTGAGAAACAAATTAATATTAGAACTACCGAGTAATTCCATTAGATTTTCCAATCTTCCTATAGAAACTCCAATATTGTGTTTGTGGAGATCTCAATCGATTTATAGTTTAGTTTGCGTATTTTTAAATCAATTTTATTACTTATTTTCCTAAGAAGCGTCTGTTCCTTTTCAATAGTTGCAGAAGAAGAATCTAGGAATAGGTCATTTTGAGCCACTTGGCAATTCTAGTGTTAAAGGGCAAGGGGTTATATTCGAAATTATAACTTGGCCTCTTGCAGCAACTTCCTCGTGGTGGACTTAGAAACTAGCACCATCGCTGATAGAGAACTTCCTTTTTTAAGGTGCAGAATATATGAAATGAAAAAAATTCAATATTAAATTATTTAATACGTTGAATGCCATGGGGGTCACCGGCGACCAAACAAATTGAATTACTATAGTTCATTCAATTAAACGATGATTATTAGAAAACATTTCTATATTATAAATAATGCTATTTAATGCGGTGCCATTCAGCTATATCAATGTGCAATAATAATAATGCAATTTAAACAAATGATTTAATATTATATCTTTTCCATTTTGTGTATTTTGTCCAATGAAAACGTGCGGCATTCAACGTGTTAATACAATTGCGTTGTTATTATCACAGGTTTGCTCAGCTGCATATTACCACATTAGATAGCATTATTTATGGTATAAGAGTGTTTACAAATGATCATTGTTTAATTGAGGAAATTGCAGTAACTGAATTTGGGCGGGGGTGATCACCATAAAATTCAATGTGTTAAGGTATCCGTTAAGGCTGAACTAAGTTAGAATTAAGTGTTCGAAAGAAGACGTCGATCGTCCACTGATACTCCATCATCTCGGACTCAAGAAAGAAGACAGCCGCCGCGGGATTATTCTTAAGTGCGATACTGATCACTGCGTTTAAAATAAGGTTTAGAATAAGAACGGGAGGTCGGTGGACTTGAATTTCCACCCACCTCCCAGGGTCTCATTCGCAGCAACCTCCACGTGGTGGACCTGGAAACTAGAACCATCGCCGTCAGAGTAGTCCCTGTCGAGGATGGTGCTAGGCGAATGGCTGCGAATTGTGTTAAATATGCCGAGTAGTTATTCTTTATTTTAATTCTGATAGTGGTTTGCTTCGCATTACCGTGATATTGCCTATTTCCAATCAGATTCCTCTTCTCTGATTTCTCTCATATCGAATCAAGAACTTCCTCCTTGATTCCCTTCCTGTGCGTCTTGTCACCATAATTGCTCGGCATATGTGAGACGAATGTATTGTTTTATAAGGCGAAACTATGTCAGAATTAAGATTGTATCCCCCAATTTTGCTCTTGTTGAATAAGAGACTTCTTTTCTGATTCGCCTCATGCTCGAATCAAGGATTTCTTCCTTGATTTACTCCCCATACTGCGATGATTGTATAATAAAAGTATGCGTTGCGGTTGAACTGCGTTAGAATTAAGCGTGCGAAAGAAGACGTCGATCATCCGCCGTGGGATACTCCATTATTTCAGACTCAAGAAAGAAGACAGCCGCCGCGGGATTATTCTTAAGTGCGATACTGATCACTGCGTTTAAAATAAGGTTTAGAATTAGAACGGGAGGTCGGTGGAATTGAATTTCCACCCACCTCCCAGGGTCTCTTCGCAGCAACCTCCACGTGGTGGACCTGAAAACTAGAACCATCGCCGTCAGAGTAGTCCCTGTCGAGGATGGTGCTAGGCCAATGGCTGCGAATTGTGTTAAATATGCCGAGTAGTTATTCTTTAGCTTCTCTCTCTGATTCCGCCTGTGTCTCCATTTATCCGGTTCACTTGACCATGCTTGCAAGTGCATCGGGCCGTGTGATGTAAGTCAGTCTGCAGTTCACGTATCTCGGTGTTCGGCCTCGCGAGTAAGATCATGACGGCCACACCGTGACCGGGTGGTGCTCGGGCCGACGACTCACGGCACTGCTCTTCCTAGGATCTGACTTCTTCGTAATCCGCCCCTAATCCTGAGGTCTGACCGCAGGGCCGGGCGTTGGGAAGATAACGGGAGCCTACGAAGAGCACGTCGCCGTCCGCTAATCCGAAAGAGGAAGGGCACCGTAACTCGGGACTGTGGTCTGGCTGGTCTGATCACGGTTTGCTCGCGTCACCCCCCTTTTTAATAGGGAGACTTCTTCACCGATCTTCCCAGTTGTCGAATTAAGGACTTCTTTCTTGATTCGCTCCCTTTGCTTCTTGGTCCGATAATTGCTCGGCATATCTGCGACCGATGCGTAGGGACCTCGTCCTGGAGTCCCATCACTGCTAAGTCAAATGGCTACCCCCGACCTTGCTGGCAATTCTGCCCGACGGAATCCAAGTTTTGCACTTTGGAAACCTGGATTGTATAGTCTAAAGTCAATTTCGACCAAAAGTATCCCGACCTTCTCATCGGTCAGCCGGATGTAGCCTTGGTCCCTATGAGACCTCTCCCTGGTGTCCAATCACTGCTAAGTCAAATGACTACCCCCGACCTTCCTGGCAATTCTGCCCGACGGTGTCCAAGTTTTCCACTTTGGCAACCTGGTTTGTATAGTCTAAAGTCATTTTCGACCAAAAGTATCCCGACCATCCCATCGGTCAGCCGGATGTAGCCTTGCAACCTATGAGACCTCGCCCTGGAGTCCCATCACTGCGAAGTCAAATGGCTTCCCCCGACCTTCCTGGCAATTCTGGCCGACGGAATCCAAGTTTTGCACTTTGGAAACCTGGATTGTATAGTCTAAAGTCAATTTCGACCAAAAGTATCCCAAACTTCCCATCGGTCAGCCGGATGTAGCCTTGGTCCCTATGAGTCCTCTCCCTGGTGTCCAATCACTGCTAAGTCAAATGGCTACCCCCGACCTTCCTGGCAATTCTGGCCGACGGAATCCAAGTTTTCCACTTTGAAAACCTGGATTGTTTAGTCTGAAGTCAATTTCGACCAAAAGTATCCCGACCTTCCCATCGGTCAGCCGGATGTAGCCTTCGTCCCTATGAGACATCGTCCTGGAGTCCCATCACTGCTAAGTCAAATGGCTACCCCCGTCCTTCCTGGCAACTCTGACCGACGGAATCCTAGTTTTGCGCTTTGGAAACCTGGATAGTATAGTCGAAAGTCAATTTCGACCAAAAGTATACCGAACTTCCCATCGGTCAGCCGGATGTAGCCTTGGAACCTCTGAGACCTCGTCCTGGAGTCCCATCACTGCTATGTCAAATGACTACCCCCGACCTTCCTGGCAATTCTGCCCGACGGAATCCAAGTTTTCCACTTTGGAAACCTGGATTGTATAGTCTAAAGTCAATTTCGACCGAAAGTATCCCGACCTTCCCATCGGTCAGCCGGATGTAGCCTTCGTCCCTATGAGACATCGTTCTGGAGTCCCATCACTGCTAAGTCAAATGGCTACTCCCGACCTTCCTGGCAATTCTCCCCGACGGAATCCAAGTTTTCCACTTTGGAAACCTGGATTGTATAGTCTAAAGTCAATTTCGACCAAAAGTATCCTGACCCTATGAGACCTCTCACTGGTGTCCAATCACTGCTATGTCAAATGACTACCCCCGACCTTCATGGCAATTCTGCCCGACGGAATCCAAGTTTTCCACTTTGAAAACCTGGATTGTATAGTCTAAGGTCAATTTCGACCAAAAGTATCCTGACCTTCCCATCAGTCAGCCGGATGTAGCCTTGGTCCCTATGAGATCTCGTCCTGGAGTCCCATCACTGCTAAGTCAAATGTCTACCCCCGACCTTCCTGGCAATTCTGGCCGACGGAATCCAAGTTTTCCACTTTGGCAACCTGGTTTGTATAGTCTAAAGTCATTTTCGACAAAAAGTATCCGGACCTTGCCATCGGTAAGCCGGATGTAGACTTGGTCCCTATGAGACCTCGTCCTGGAGTCCCACCACAGCTAAGTCAAATGGCTCCCCCGACCTTCCTGGCAATTCCGGCCGACGGAATCCAAGTTTTCCACTTTGGAAACCTGGTTTGTATAGTCTAAAGACAATTTCGACTAAAAGTATCCCGAACTTCCCATTGGTCAGTTGGATGTAGCCTTGGAACCTATGTGACCTCGTCCTGGAGTCCCATCACTGCTAAGTCAAATGGCTACCCCCGACCTTCCTGGCAATTCTGCCCGACGGAATCCAAGTTTTCCACTTTGGAAACCTGATTTCTATTGTCTAAAGTCAATTTCGACCAAAAGTACCCCGACCTTCCCATCGGTCAGCCGGATGTAGCTTTGGTCCCTATGAGACCTCGTCCTGGAGCCCCATCACAGCTAAGTCAAATGGCTCCCCCGACCGTCCTGGCAATTCCGGCCGACGGAATCCAAGTTTTCCACTTTGGAAACCTGGTTTGTATAGTCTAAGGACAATTTCGACCAAAAGTATACCGAACTTACCATCGGTCAGCCGGATGTAGCCTTGGAACCTCTGAGACCTCGTCCTGGAGTCCCATCACTGCTATGTCAAATGACTACCCCCGACCTTCCTGGCAATTCTATCCGACGGAATCCAAGTTTTCCACTTTGGAAACCTGGATTGTATAGTCTAAAGTCAATTTCGACCAAAAGTATCCCGACCTTCCCATCGGTCTGCCGGATGTAGCCTTGAAACCTGAGACCTCGTCCTGGAGTCCCATCACTGCTAACTCAAACGACTACCCCCGACCTTCCTCGCAATTCTGGCCGACGGAATCCAAGTTTTCCACTTTGAAAACCTGGATTGTTTAGTCTGAAGTCAATTTCGACCAAAAGTATCCCGACCTTCCCATCGGTCAGCCGGATGTAGCTTTGGTCCCTATGAGACCTCGTCCTGGAGTCCCATCACAGCTAAGTCAAATGGCTCCCCCGACCTTCCTGGCAATTCCGGCCGACGGAATCCAAGTTTTCCACTTTGGAAACCTGGTTTGTATAGTCTAAAGACAATTTCGACTAAAAGTATCCCGAACTTCCCATTGGTCAGTCGGATGTAGCCTTGGAACCTATGAGACGTCGTCCTGGAGTCCCCTCACTGCTAAGTCAAATGACTACCCCCGACCTTCCTGGCAATTCTGCCCGTCGGTGTCCAAGTTTTTCACTGTGGAAACCTGGTTTGTATAGTGTAAAGTCAATTTCGACCAAAAGTATTCCGACCTTCCCATCGGTCAGCCGGATGTAGCCTTCGTGCCAATGAGACATCGTCCTGGAGTCCCATCACTGCTAAGTCAAATGGCTACCCCCGACCTTCCTGGCAATTCTGCCCGACGGAATCCAGGTTTTGCACTTTGGAAACCTGGATTGTATAGTCTAAAGTCAATTTCGACCAAAAGTATCCCGACCTTCCCATCGGTCAGCCGGATGTAGCCTTGGTCCCTATGAGACCTCTCCCTGGTGTCCAATCACTGCTAAGTCAAATGGCTTCCCCCGACCTTCCTGGCACTTCTGGACGAAGGAATCCAAGTTTTGCTCTTTGGAAACCTGGATTGTATAGTCTAAAGTCAATTTCGACCAAAAGTATCCCGACCTTCCCATCGGTCAGCCGGATGTAGCCTTCGTCCCTATGAGACATCGTTCTGGAGTCCCATCACTGCTAAGTCAAATGGCTACCCCCGACCTTCCTGGCAATTCTGCCCGACGGACTCCAAGTTTTCCACTTTGAAAACCTGGTTTGTATAGTCTAAAGTCAATTTCGACCAAAAGTATCCCGACCTTCCCATCGGTCAGCCGGATGTAGCCTTCGTCCCTATGAGACATCGTCCTGGAGTCCCATCACTGCTAAGTCAAATGGGTACCCCCGACCTTCCTGGCAGTTCTGCCCGATGGAATCCAAGTTTTGCACTTTGGAAACCCGGATTGTATAGTCTAAAGTCAATTTCGACCAAAAGTATCCCGAACTTCCCATTGGTCAGCCGGATATAGCCTTGGTCCCTATGAGACCTCTCCCTGGTGTCCAATCTCTGCTAAGTCAAATGGCTCCCCCGACCTTCCTGGCAATTCCGGCCGACGGAATCCAAGTTTTCCACTTTGAAAACCTGGTTTGTATAGTCTAAAGTCAATTTCGTCCAAAAGTATACCGAACTTCCCATCGGTCAGCCGGATGTAGCCTTGGAACCTATGAGACCTCGTCCTGGAGTCCCATCACTGCTAAGTCAAATGACTACCCCCGACCTTCCTGCCAATTCTGCCCAACGGAGTCCAAGTTTTCCACTTTGGAAACCTGGATTGTATAGTCTAAAGTCAATTTCGACCAAAAGTATCCCGACCTTCCCATCGGTCAGCCGGGTGTAGCCTTGGTCGCTATTAGACCTCGTCCTGGAGTCCCATCACTGCTAAGTCAAATGACTACCCCCGACCTTCATGGCAGCGAATTGTGTAAAGTATGCCGAGTAGTTATTCTTTATTTTAATTCTGATAGTGGTTTGCTTCGCATTACCGTGATATTGCCTATTTCCAATCAGATTCCTCTTCTCTGATTTCTCTCATATCGAATCAAGTACTTCCTCCTTGATTCCCTTCCTGTGCGTCTTGTCACCATAATTGCTCGGCATATGTGAGACGAATGTATCGTTTTATAAGGCGAAACTATGTCAGAATTAAGATTGTATCCCCCAATTTTGCTCTTGTTGAATAAGAGACTTCTTTTCTGATTCGCCTCATGCTCGAATCAAGGATTTCTTCCTTGATTTACTCCCCATACTGCGATGATTGTATAATATAAGTAATGCGTTGAGCGTGAACTAAATTAGAATTGTTCGTGCGAAAAAAGACGTCGATTATCCGCTCTAGGGTACATTATTTCAGGCTCAAGGAAGAAGACATCGATCGACCGCCGTGGGATACATCGCTTCATTTACTAATTATGCTATATTAATCCCATATTACTATTTATTGCTATGTGTTCCTGCATTTCAGTACAGACTCAAGAATGAAGGCAGCTGGCGTGGGATTATTTTTAAGTGCGAAACCCAAAAATGCGTTGATAATAAGATGTCGAATTAGAAACGGAGGTCGATGGAATTGAATTTCTATCCGCCTCCCAGGGTCTCATTCGCAGCAACCTCCACGTGGTAGACCTGGAAACCAGCAGCATCGCCGATGGAGTACATTCCCATCGAGGATGCTGCTAGGCTAATCGGCTGCGGGATTGTATTAAATTGTATTAAGACATTGTGCGCCGATTAAATTTCAGATACTAAAACATGGGCGTCAATGATTGTATTGATACATTGTTAAACATCAATCATACTGAAATTTATAAGCAATGGAAAAGAATAATAAATTCGATTTTGTAATTTTACTTTGTATTTTTATTAAATATATGTAAAATGTTACATTAACGTAGGATTAACAATTAAATAATAGACTAAAAATCCTCCACCATCGCGGGGCAGGCGCGCAGTGTGTTAATAACAAAAGCCAAGGTTCCTATAAAATCGTTGAGTGCAAACGGTTAAACAAGAAATTGCTTTTGATGTTGAACTCAAGGAGGTCGCGAGTATGGTGGGGACCTCCGACCTTATAAGGACAGTCTTGACAGTGGAGGGCTCAGTTCCTCGCGAACTCTTCAACTGTGAGGATGGGGGAGGACCAGCAGACCCTCCTGGACTATCCTGGACTATCCTGGGCTATCCTGGGCTACCCTGGGCTACCCTGGGCTACCCTGGGCTCCCCCTGGCTACCCTGGGCTACCCTGGGCTACATTGGTCTACCCTGTACCTCTCTGGGCATCACTGGTCTACTCCTACCTTCACTCTGGGGCACTGATGACCACTACTGGCTACCATCGATCAGTCGGGATTAATGCAGATCCATGGTGGCCAGTACTGGTGAATGCCAACGAGTGGTCCTCGGCTTCTCCTAAGCTATGTACCGATTGCGAACAGCGATCGGTGAGTCGCATGCTCTTTCTTTTTAACTCCAGTCACCGATCATGTCGTAGGACGAATGGTCCGTACCGATACCGGTGACTGGTGGTACCATTTTAGTAGTTTTTGATTTTGTGAGTGCAGTGACCTCGGATATGCCTCTCGAGGCATACCCGAGAGTAGTAGCATATTTTAATTTATTTATTAGATAGGATAGGGTTTTCTTGTACGTCGCGTTTAAAGTTAACTGTAAATACTAGCAACAATACTTTGACTTTTTACCGAATTACGAGTAACGTAACTTTATTCTGTACTATGATATGTAAGATATAACACAACCTTCAACATTGAATATTCAGATAATAAGATTGGGAACTTAGTGGTACATTAATTGTATCAATAGGTTCAGTCTGCTTTTTGATTTTTAAAGTTCGACTAACATACAGCCGATTGAAATGATTGATTATTCGCGTTAAAGTTAATTTAATCGCTGAAATATCACAATAAATATCGTACAAGAAAACATTTCGCGACGGTTAGGTCTCTGAATCGAAGCAACTACTTGTAAAACATTCTTATGATATTAGAAACAGCTGCTTCGACAAAGGGATCACCTAAGTATTTTTGAAAATGTGTTAAAAGTTTAAAATAGAATCATTCATATTGCTATTTCACTTAGAGTCACATTTTCTATTAAATTTCAATTTCTCTTATTGTTTTATCGAATATTACAGTAGTTGTACATTAGTACACTCTTCATTTCTAAAGTTAGAGAATAAAATTCTTATTTCTGAGTCAATTAAAGTAATTGTTGAGAACCAAAGAACATTAGTCCGTTAGAAAAATCAGAAACTAACATGATTTTATAGCTAGGATTTTCAGGATATTGTTTCCATGTTCATTGTTCGATCTCTCTCAAGTGCCCAGGTGCTACTTCGGAGAGTGAGAGCAATGGGCATGATGATATTGTTATTATTTAAACATGTGAGCGATATGACAAATACTCTTTATACGTATATATTCCAGTTACTGTAAATGAAATATATAAATTGTTTGTGGAATATATACACACTTTTCCTTATTCCCTTACTCAATAGAGTACGAATATTAACATATTAGAATACTTTGATCGTCCATACGTTACCAAACGACATAAAGAAGGGTAGAATTATATTAATTTCAATGACTTATTCGTGCCAAGTAAAATATTTTCTCAAAGATCGTTAGCCATTGCCAGTCGATTTCAGGAATTGATATACTAGAGTATGAGAATGTGGTTGTTAGTGAACGTCCCGGGACGTTCTCTCTAGGCGTTAGGTTCTTTCGCACTCAGGTGCATCAGAGACAATCGTGAAGTGATGTGTGTTTGTGAGAATGAGTCTCTTGCCCCTTTTTTAAATATAGCTATAGGTAGGCAGGTAGCATACTCTCTGGAATGAATGTTAGATTTAAGTAGGCAGGGGCCGGTGCTGGCCTTCGTTTCTGCACGATGGTCAGTTACCGGGGAACTTGAAAAATCAGTTCAAAGTTGATAGCAAAACGGAGCATGCCGTTTGCTGATCAACCTTGATCTCGACTTTTCAAGTTCCACATGGATACCGCGATCGCGATCGGTATTAGGCGCGAGTAGGCGAATCGTTCGAAATTGCTCGATTGCACTGTCGAATGATCGATGGCTGTTCCCAAGCCATTGGTCATTCGCTATCGAGCAAGCTCAGGGTTTCAGAAATGGTGGACTGCCGAAGAAAAGAAGAGGCGTATGCCGAAGAGGCCCCGACAAAGTGTCGCTCAAGAGGGCAACTATTAATGGCGGCCCATCTTAGCATGGAGATGGAGCGTCATTTTATGTTACTACTTTGTCACTGCACTCATTTTAGCTTCAATAGAAATGGTGGTGGTAGTAGTAGAAGTAGTTGTAGTTGTATTGGGCTGGCCATTGCCGCCCCAACGTCCAGCAATGAGCATTTCGCGATTTTTAATTAGCGTTGCGAGACAAACATTACGGTTTGAATTAGAGCTGCGAATGATATAATCGCGATTTCGATTACAACTATTTTTAGTACTTGGTTTTTGAAATTGCTTTAAAGATAGCTTTGCGTATGACAAACATTGATCGCGTTTGACTTTAATACTATTAAATATAAAGCGCAATTATGTTAAGTGACACGTAGTTGTCTTGATTTTGAGATAGCATTGCGATTAATTGAATAAACGCGTTTGACAAAGCGTACTTTATTAAATATAATATCCATTTATTAATGTAGCGTTGCGAAATCGGTAGATCGCGGTCTTCTTAGAGTCGCGACCACGATTTTTCGCGTTGTCTTAGAGTTGCGTTGTATTAAATGCTCAAACATATGCTGGAACCATAAGAACCACAGAGCAATTTGCGTTACTGCGAAACGTGGTTCTTTGTAGCTAAAACAGCTGCACATTATAGCCCGCAGCCCAAAAGGCTGCCCCGTATTCTTACATGTAGCGTGACGTATAAAGAAACTGGTGCACGCGAGTTATTCGTTTTAAATGAAATAATTTAGAGTTGCGTTCGATACTGAAACCCTCGCGTTTTTATTGTATGATATTTGTAAAGTAGCGTTGCGATTAATCATACATTTTTCGCGTTTCTTATTGAAAACTTTGCTCATTTTATTAATTAGCGTGGCGAACAGTAATGCACCTCTCGCTTTCATTATTGAAATACTTTTATATTCCGTAAATTAGTGTTGCGAAATAAATGGTCCACTCTCGCGACTTTTATAGCATATATAATGTACAGAGTGGACAGTCCCATATTTTAAATATCCATCCTCCTATTCAATTTCATGTAATTGAACAAAACTTACTATCTAATGAAGTGAGTTTTTGTTTCAGAGGAATTTGGGTGGGATAGAGGATGCAATTCTAAGGGGAAAATGGTATATATCTTAATTTTAATTCTAATTTAATTTATTTAATCCTTTGTGTTTCTGTTTCAGGGAATATTATAACTGCAATGGTAAGGAAAAATCGTATAATTTTTCTTAGGCTCCATTTCTTAAATTGTATTCATCCACTAATCGAATAAGACAGTTTCTGTTTCAGTTCCTTTAGCTTATCCTTCTTATTTGTTTCAGCACTAATTCTAATGTATTTTTAATACAATTTCAGTCTAATTTTAGTCTAATCTTAGTTTAATTTTCCTTTAACATTGACACATCATTAATTTATTCATAATATAATCGTTATTTAACATTACTGCAGGGCATTTACAATTACCTCACGAACATTTTATAAATTTGTTAGTGTTGTATTTCCGTACAGTCTCAAGAAGCAGTATATTATTGACTATGATAGTTTTAGGTGTGTTAATAATAAGATTTAGAATAAGAACGGGAGGTGGGTGGAATTGAATTTCCACCCACTTCCCAGGGTCTCTCCCATCAACCTCCACGTGGTGGACCTGGAAACTAGAACCATCGCCGTCAGAGTAGTCTCTGTCGAGGATGGTGCTAGGCCAATGGCTGCGAATTGTGTTAAATATGCCGAGTAGTTATTCTTTAGCTTCTTTCTCTGATTCCGCCTGTGTCTCCATTTATTCGGTTCACTTGACCATGCTTGCAAGTGCATCGGGCCGTGTGATGCCAGTCAGTCTGCAGTTCACGTATCTCGGTGTTCGGACTCGCGAGTAAGATCATGACGGCCACACCGTGAGCCGGGTGGTGCTCGCGCCGACGACTCACGGCACTGCTCTTCCTAGGATCCTACTTCTTCGTAATCCGCCCCTAGTCCTGCAGTCTGACCGCAGGGCCGGACGTTGGGAAGTTAACGGGAGCCTACGAAGGGCACGTCGCCGTCCGCTGAGCCGAAAGAGGAAGAGCACCGTAACTCGGGACTGTGGTCTGGCTGGTCTGATCACGGTTTGCTCGCGTCACCCTCCTTTTTAATCGGAGACTTCTTCTCCAATTTTCCCAGTTGTCGAATTAAGGACTTCTTTCTTGATTCGCTCCCTTTGCTTCTTGGTCCGATAATTGCTAAGCATATCTGCGACCGATGCGTAGTCTTATAAGGCGAAACTATGTCCGAATTAAGATTGTAGCCCCTCATTTCGAGCTTGCTGAGTCAGAGACTTTTTCTCTGACTCGCCTCACGCTCGAATCAAGGACTTCTTCCTTGATTCCCTCCCTGTACTGCGATGATTGTATAATAAAAGTATGCGTTGCGGTTGAACTGCGTTAGAATTAAGCGTGCGAAAGAAGACGTCCATCATCCGCTGTGGGATACTCCCTTATTTCAGACTCAAGAAAGAAGAGAGCCGACGTGGGATTATTTTTAAGTGCGATACCGACGACTGCGTTTAGCATAAGGTTTAGAATAAGGAGGGAGGTCGGTGGAATTGTGTTTTCCACCCACCTCCCAGGGTCTCTCGCAGCAACCTCCACGTGGTGGACCTGGAAACTAGTAGCATCGCCGAAGAGTAGCTTCTATCGATGGTGGTGCTAGGCCAATAAGACCTTATAAGGAGCAGGTTCGGCAGCAGGACCTCAGTTCATCGGGAACTCCTGACCAGAGTGTTCTCCCGGGCCTCCCGGGCCTCCTGAGCTCCCTGGTTCTCCCTGGAACTACCCGGACCTCTGGGGGCACCAGTGGCCTACTCCTACCACCACCCCCGGCCACCTTCGACCTTATAAGGAGCAGGTTCGGCAGCAGGACCTCAGTTCCTCGGGAACTCCTGGCCAGAGGGTTCTCCTGTGCCTCGTGGGCCTCCTGAGCTCCCCCGTTTTCCCTGGATCTACCCGGACCTCTGTGGGCACCAGTGGCCTACTCCTACCACCACCCCCGGCCACCTTGGACCTTATAAGGAGCAGGTTCGGCAGCAGGAGCTCAGTTCCTCGGGAACTCCGGACCAGAGAGTTCTCCTGGGCCTCCTGAGCTCCCCTGGTTCTCCCTGGATCTACCCGGACCTCTGTGGGAACCAGTGGCCTACTCCTACCACCACCCCCGGCCACCTTGGACCTTATAAGGAGCAGGTTCGGCAGCAGGAGCTCAGTTCCTCGGGAACTCCGGACCAGAGAGTTCTCCTGGGCCTCCTGAGCTCCCCTGGTTCTCCCTGGATCTACCCGGACCTCTGTGGGAACCAGTGGCCTACTCCTACCACCACCCCCGGCCACCTTCGACCTTATAAGGAGCAGGTTCGGCAGCAGGAGCTCAGTTCCTCGGGAACTCCGGACCAGAGAGTTCTCCTGGGCCTCCTGAGCTCCCCTGGTTCTCCCTGGATCTACCCGGACCTCTGTGGGAACCAGTGGCCTACTCCTACCACCACCCCCGGCCACCTTCGACCTTATAAGGAGCAGGTTCGGCAGCAGGACCTCAGTTCCTCGGGAACTCCTGACCAGAGAGTTCTCCCGGGCCTCCCGGGCCTCCTGAGCTCCCTGGTTCTGCCTGGATCTACCCGGACCTCCGTGGGCACCAGTGGCCTACTCCTACCTCCACCCCTGGGTACCAGTGACCACCACTGGCCTAACCTGAACTGAGAGGATAGGAGAAGACTAGTAGACACTCCTGAGCTCCCCTGGTTCTCCCTGGGAATTCCTGGACCCCTCTGGGCACCAGTGACCTACCCCTACCTTCACCCCTGGCAACCAGTGACTACCATTGACTATTCGTGATTCATGCAGGGCCATGCAGAGCAGTGGACCTCGGCTCATTCCAAGGCATGTGCCGGTTGCACACAGCAATCGGTGAGTCGCATGCTCTTTCCTTTTACTCCAGTCTCCGATCATGTCGTAGGACAAAAGGTCCGTAGCGACACCGGTGACTGGTGGTACCATTTTAGTAGTTTTTGATTTTGCGAGTGCAGTGAACTCGGATATGCCTCTCGAGGCATATTCGAGAGTAGTAGCATTTTTTGGTTTATTTGTTAGATAGGATAGGGTTTTCTTGTACGTCGCGTTTAACGTTAATTGCAAATACTAGGAACAATTCTTTGATTTTTATGTTACTTTATTTTCTAGTTTTGTATGTAAGATATAATGCAATTTTCAAGATTGAATATTAAGATAATACGACTGAGAACTTAGTGGTACATTAATTGTATCAATAAGTTCAGTATAGTCCTCAATTTTTAAAGTTTGACTAAGATGCAATCGATTAAGATGATTGATTATTCGCGTTAAAGTTGTTTAATCGCTGGATATGATAGCAAATGTACAAGAAAACATTTCGCGACGGGTAGATCTCTGAATCGAAGCAAATACTCTGTAATACATTCTTTTGATATTAGAAACAGCTGCTTTGATAAATGGATCACCTTATTTTTGAAAATGTGTTAAAAGTTTAAAATAGATTCATTCTTATTGAAATTTTACTTAGAGTCTCCTTTTCCATTAAATTTTGATTATACTAGTATATTAAAATATTTATTTCTTAGTATATACACATTTATTTCTAAAGTTAGAGAATTAAATTCTTAATTTTGAGTCAGTTATAGTCATTATAGAGAATCAAAGAACCTAAGACCGATAGAAAAATCAAACTAACATGATTTCATAGCTAGGATTTTCAGGATATTGTTTCCATGTTCGTTGCTCGATCTCTCTCACGTGCCCAGGTGCTACTTGGGAGAGTGAGAGCAATGGGCATGATGAAATTGTTATTATTTAAACATGTGAGCGATTGGCAATGGTTAGCGTATAATGCCCGACGTATTCTCCACTTGTGTGTGTGTGGTTAGGAAGTGGAAATGCGTCGGAATTTGCATAAATGTAACAAACAATACCTTCCAAGTCTGAATTAATACTCTTTACACGTGTATATTCCACTTATTCTATGTTATTCTATGTTTGCAATAGATTATTCATGGAATATATACGCGTTCCCTTATATCCTCACTCATAGAGTACAAATGTTAACAGATTAGAATATTTGCCTCTCATTGCGTTACCAAATGACATAAAGAACAGTAGAATTATATCAATTTCAATCAATCATTCGTGCCAAGTAAAATATTTTCTCAAAGATCGTTAGCCATTGCCAGTCGATTTCAGGAAATGATAAATTAGAGTATGAATGTGATTGTCGACGTCTCTGGACGTTCTCTAGACGTTAGGTTCTTTCGCACCCGGGTGCATTAGTTGTGGAATGACGTGTGTTTGTGAGAATGTGTCTTTTGCCTTTTTTAAATATAGCTATAGGTAGGCAGGTAGCATACTCTCTGGAATGAATGTTAGATTTAAGTAGGCAGGGGCCGGTGCTGGCCTTCGTTTCTGCACGATGGTCAGTTACCGGGGAACTTGAAAAATCAGTTCAAAGTTGATAGCAAAACGGAGCATGCCGTTTGCTGATCAACCTTGATCTCGACTTTTCAAGTTCCACATAGATACCGCGATCGCGATCGGTGTTAGGCGCGAATAGGCGAAACGCTCGAAATTGCTCGATTGCACTGTCGAATGGTCGATGGCTGTTCCCGAGCTATTGGCTATTCGCTATCGAGCAAACTCAGGGTTTCAGCAATGGCGGACGGCCGAAGAAACGAAGAGGCGTATGCCGAAGAGGCCCCGACAAAATGTCGCTCAAGAGGGCAACTATTAATGGCGCTCCATCTCTGCATGCAGATGGAGCGTCATTTTATGTTACTACTTTGTCACTGCACTCACTTTAGCTTTAATAGAAATGGTGGTAGTAGTAGTAGAAGTAGTTTTCGGGCTGGCCATAGCCGCCCCAACGACCAGCAATGGGCATTTCGCGACTTTTAATTAGCGTTGCGAAATAAATATTGCGGTTTGAAGTAGAGTTGCGAATGATATAATCGCGATTTCGATTACAATTGATTTTTATACTTGTTTTCTGATATTATTTTAGAATTAACTTCGCGTACGACAGACACTGATCGCGTTTGAGTTTAATACTATTGAATATAAAGCTAGATTATGTTAACTAGCACGTAGTTGTCTTGATTTTGAGATAGCGTTGCGAAGAATTGAATAAACGCGTTTGATAGAATACTCTTTATTAAATATAACTCTCATTGATTAAAGTAGCGTTGCGATACCGATCTTCCGCGTTCTTCTTAGTGTCGCGACAATAATTTTTCGCGTTGTCTTAGAGTTGCGTTGTATAAAATGCTCAAAAGTATGCTGGAACCATAAGAACCACAAAGCAGTTCGCATTACTGCGAACAGTGGTTCCTCGCAGCCGAATTGGCTGCCCCATGATCTTAAACGTAGCGTTGCGTATAATGAAACTGGTGCACGCGAGTTATCCATTCCATATTAAATAAATTAGAGTTGCGATCGATACTGAAACCCCCGCGTTTTAATTTTATATTTCTAAAGTAGCGTTGCGATTAATTATACAGTTTTCGCGTTTCTTATTGAGACCTTTGCATATTTTATTAACGTGGCGAACAGTAATGCACCTCTCGCGTTTATTATTGAAATATTTGAACATTCTTTAAATTAGTGTTGCGAAAGAGATGGTCCACTCCCGCGATTTTTATAGCACGTGTAATAGAGAGTGGACAGTCCCATTTTTTTAACATCCCTCCTTATATTCATATCCCTGTAGAAGAATAAAATTTCCTATCTAATAAGTGAGTTTCTGTTGCAGAGAAGCTTGAGAGGAATATGAGATGCAATTGTATGGTGAAAATGGTATCTTTATTAATTTTAATTTACTTTATTTAATCCTTGGTGCTTCTGTTTCAGGGAATATTAAGGTTTTAGGATTTAGGCTAAATGTCTTAAATTATATTCAGCTACTAATCGAGCAAGACAGTTTCTGTTGCAGAGCGGACTGAGGGGATTAGAAGATTCTACTTCTATGGGGGTAGAGCATAGAAGCAACCCTTTAACGTGCAATCTTGCTGCTCGAAGAATACGCTCGGTAAAAAGTTCCTTTCCTTTTTCCCTCCATTTACTTTAATATCAGTATAATTTTATTTTCAGCTTAATTTAATTGTACTTCTGATTTACATAACTTTAATCGTTTTGATGCAGACGGTAAAATGTGTTACTACACAAACCCTTCTGTACCTTTTAATTAACATCTACTTATTTCAGTTCCCACCATAATCAATTTATAATCTAATTGTAATCTAATGTTAGTTTGTCATCGATGTATTATTCATTTTCTCTTAATACAATTTTAATTTTGTGTTACTGTGGTTAATTTACAATTCCCTTGTTGCCATTTTACAAATATTTCAGAATAGACTCAAGAAAGAAGACAGCCGCCGAGGGCTTAGTATAACATTAAGAGCGATAGAATAAGTGCGATAAACATAAGTATTAGATTTAGAAAGGGAGGTCGGTGGAATTCAATGTCCACCCACCTCCCAGGGTCCCTCGCAGCAACCTCCACGTGGTGGACCTGGAAACTAGTAGCATCGCCGAAGAGTAGCTTCTATCGAGGGTGTTGCTAGGCCAATAGCTGCGAATTGTGTAAAATATGCCGAGTAGTTATTCTTTAGCTTCATTCTCACTCCGCTCGTTTCCATCTATCCGGTTCGCTTGACCATGTTTGCAAGTGCATCGGGCCGTGTGACGCCGGTCGGTCTGCAGTTCACGTACCTCGGTGTTCGGCCTCGCGAGTAAGATCATGACGGCCGCACCGTGGGCCGGGTGGTGCTCGCGCCGACGACCCACGGCACTGCTCTTCCTAGGATCCTACTTCTTCGTAATCCGCCCCTAGTCCTGTGGCCTAGCCACAGGGCCGGGCGTTGGGAAGTTAACGGGCGCCTCTGAAGAGTACGTCGTCGTCCGCTGATCCGAAAGAGGACGAGCATCGTAACTCGGGACTGTGGTCTGGCCGGTTGATCGCGGTTTGCTCGCGTCACCCTCCTTTTTCAATCAGAGACTTCATCTCTGATTTCTCCAATCGCCGAATCCAGGACTTCTTCCTTGATTCGCTCCCTTCGCTTCTTGGTCCGATAATTGCTCGGCATATCTGCGACCGATGCGTAGGGACCTCGTCCTGGAGTCCCATCACAGCTAAGTCAAATGGCTCCCCCGAACTTCCTGGCAATTCTGCCCGACGGAATCCAAGTTTTGCACTTTGGAAACCTGGATTGTATAGTCTAAAGTCAATTTCGACCAAAAGTATCCCAAACTTCCCATCGGTCAGCCGGATGTAGCCTTGGTCCCTATAAGTCCTCTCCCTGGTGTCCAATCACTGCTAAGTCAAATGGCTACCCCCGACCTTCCTGGCAATTCTGCCCCGACGGAATGCAAGTTTTGCACTTTGGAAACCTGGATTGTATAGTCTAAAGTCAATTTCGACCAAAAGTATCCCGACCTTCCTATCGGTCAGCCGGATGTAGCCTCCGTCCCTATGAGACCTCGTCCTAGAGTCCCATCACAGCTAAATCAAATGGCTCCCCCGACCTTCCTGGCAATTCCGGCCGACGGAATCCAAGTTTTCCACTTTGGCAACCTGGTTTGTATAGTCTAAAGTCATTTTCGACCAAAAGTATCCCGACCTTCCCAACGGTCAGCCGGATATAGCCCTGGTACCTATGAAATCTCGTCCTGTAGTCCCATCACTGCTAAGTCAAATGGCTACCCCCGACCTTCCTGGAAATTCTGGCCGACGGAATCCAAGTTTTCCACTTTGGCAACCTGGTTTGTATAGTCTAAAGTCATTTTCGACCAAAAGTATCCAGACCTTCCCATCGGTCAGCCGGATGTAGCCTTGGTCCCTATGAGACCTCTCCCTGGTGTCCAATCACTGCTAAGTCAAATGGCTTCCCCCGACCTTCCTGGCAATACTGCCCGACGGAATCCAAGTTTTGCACTTTGGAAACCTGGATTGTATAGTCGAAAGTCAATTTCGACCAAAAGTATACCGAACTTCACATCGGTCAGCCGGATGTAGCCTTGGAACCCCTGAGACCTCGTCCTGGAGTCCCATCACTGGTAAGTCAAATGACTACCCCCGACCTTCCTGGCAATTCTGCCCGACGGAATCCAAGTTTTCCACTTTGAAAACCTGGATTGTATAGTCTAAGTTCAATTTCGACCAAAAGTATCCTGACCTTCCCATCGGTCAGCCGGATGTAGCCTTGGTCCCTATGAGATCTCGTCCTGGAGTCCCATCACTGCTAAGTCAAATGGCTACCCCTGACCTTCCTGGCAATTCTGGCCGACGGAATCCAAGTTTTCCACTTTGGCAACCCGGTTTCTATAGTCTAAAGTCATTTTCGACTAAAAGTATCCGGACCTTCCCATCGGTCAGCCGGATGTAGCCTTGGTCCCTATGAGACCTCTCCCTGGTGTCCAATCACTGCTAAGTCAAATGGCTTCCCCCGACCTTCCTGGCACTTCTGCCCGACGGAATCCAAGTTTTGCACTTTGGAAACCTGGATTGTATAGTCTAAAGTCAATTTCGACCAAAAGTATCCCGACCTTCCCATCGGTCAGCCGGATGTAGGCTTGGTCCCTATGAGACCTCTCCCTGGTGTCCATTCACTTCTAAGTCAAATGGCTTTCCCCGACCTTCCTGGCAATCCTGGGCGACGGAATCCAAGTTTTCCATTTTGGCAATCTGGTTTTTATAGTCTAAAGTCATTTGCGACCAAAAGTATCCAGACCTTCCCATCGGTCAGCCGGATGTAGCCTTCGTCCCTATGAGACATCGTCCTGGAGTCCCATCACTGGTAAGTCAAATGACTACGCCCGACCTTCCTGGCACTTCTGCCCGACGGAATCCAAGTTTTCCACTTTGGCAACCTGGTTTGTATAGTCTAAAGTCATTTTCGACAAAAAGTATCCGGACCTTGCCATCGGTCAGCCGGATGTAGACTTGGTCCCTATGAGACCTCTCCCTGGTGTCCAATCACTGCTAAGTCAAATGGCTTCCCCCGACCTTCCTGGCACTTCTGGCCGAAGGAATCCAAGTTTTCCACTTTGGAAACCTGGATTGTATAGTCTGAAGTCAATTTCGACCGAAAGTATCCCGACCTTCCCGTCGGTCAGCCGGATGTAGCCTTGAAACCTGAGACCTCGTCCTGGAGTCCCATCACTGCTAAGTCAAACGACTACCCCCGACCTGCCTGGCAATTCTGGCCGACGGAATCCAAGTTTTCCACTTTGAAAACCTGGATTGTTTAGTCTAAAGTCAATTTCGACCAAAAGTATGCCGACCTTCCCATCGGTCAGCCGGAAGTAGCCTTCGTCCCTATGAGATATCGTTCTGGAGTCCCAGCACTGCTAAGTCAAATGGCTACCCCCGACCTTCCTGGCAATTCTGCCCGACGGAATCCAAGTTTTGCACTTTGGAAACCTGGATTGTATAGTCTAAAGTCAATTTCGACCAAAAGTATCCCGACCTACCCATCGGTCAGCCGGATGTAGCCTTCGTCCCTATGAGACATCGTCCTGGAGTCCCATCACTGCTAAGTCAAATGGCTACCCCCGTCCTTCCTGGCAACTCTGCCCGACGGAATCCAAGTTTTGCACTTTGGAAACCTGGATTGTATAGTCTAAAGTCAATTTCGACCAAAAGTATCCTGACCTTCCCATCTGTCAGCCGGATGTAGACTTGGTCCCTATGAGACCTCGTCCTTGAATCCCATCACTGCTAAGTCAAATGGCTACCCCCGATCTTCCTGGCAATTCTGCCCCGACGGAATCCAAGTTTTCCACTTTGGAAACCTGGTTTGTATAGTCTAAAGTCAATTTCGACCAAAAGTATCCCGACCTTCCCATCGGTCAGCCGGATGTAGCCTTGGTCCCTATGAGACCTCTCCCTGGTGTCCAATCACTGCTAAGTCAAATGACTACCCCCGACCTTCCTCGCAATTCTGCCCGACGGTGTCCAAGTTTTCCACTTTGGCAACCTGGTTTGTATAGTCTAAAGTCATTTTCGACCAAAAGTATCCCGACCTTCCCATCGGTCAGCCGGATGTAGCCTTGCAACCTATGAGACCTCGCCCTGGAGTCCCATCACTGCGAAGTCAAATGGCTTCCCCCGACCTTCCTGGCAATTCTGGCCGACGGAATCCAAGTTTTGCACTTTGGAAACCTGGATTGTATAGTCCAAAGTCAATTTCGACCAAAAGTATCCCAAACTTCCCATCGGTCAGCCGGATGTAGCCTTGGTCCCTATGAGTCCTCTCCCTGGTGTCCAATCACTGCTAAGTCAAATGGCTACCCCCGACCTTCCTGGCAATTCTGCCCCGACGGAATCCAAGTTTTCCACTTTGGAAACCTGGTTTGTATAGTCTAAAGTCAATTTCGACCAAAAGTATCCCGACCTACCCATCGGTCAGCCGGATGTAGCCTTGGTCCCTATGAGACCTCGTCCTGGAGTCCCATCACAGCTAAGTCAAATGGCTACCCCCGACCTTCCTGGCAATTCTGGCGACGGAATCCAAGTTTTCCACTTTGGCAACCTGGTTTGTATAGTCTAAAGTCGATTTCGACCAAAAGTATCCCGACCTTCGCATTGGTCAGCCGGATGTAGCCTCCGTCCCTATGAGACCTCGTCCTAGAGTCCCATGACAGCTAAATCAAATGGCTCCCCCGACCTTCCTGGCAATTCCGGCCGACGGAATCCAAGTTTTCCACTTTGGAAAACTGGTTTGTATAGTCTAAAGTCTATTTCGACTAAAAGTATCCCGAAATTCCAATTGGTCAGTCGGATGTAGCCTTGGTCCCGATGACACCTCGTCCTGGAGTCCCATCACATCTAAGTCAAATGACTACCCCCGACTTTCCTGGCAATTCTGCCCCGACGGAATCCAAGTTTTCCACTTTGGAAACCTGGTTTGTATAGTCTAAAGTCAATTTCGACCAAAAGTATCCCGACCTTCCCATTGGTCAGCCGGATGTAGCCTCCGTCCCTATGAGACCTCGTCCTAGAGTCCCATCACAGCTAAATCAAATGGCTCCCCCGACCTTCCTGGCAATTCCGGCCGACGGAATCCAAGTTTTCCACTTTGGAAACCTGGTTTGTATAGTCTAAAGTCAATTTCGACTAAAAGTATCCCGAACTTCCAATTGGTCAGTCGGACGTAGCCTTGGTCCCTATGAGACCTCGTCCTGGAGTCCCATCACAGCTAAGACAAATGGCTACACCCGACCTTCCTGGCAATTCTGGCCGACGGAATCCAAGTTTTCCATTTTGGCAATCTGGTTTGTATAGTCTAAAGTCATTTTCGACCAAAAGTATCCAGACCTTCCCATCTGTCAGCCGGATGTAGCCTTGGTCCCTATGAGACCTCGTCCGGGAGTCCCATCACTGCTAAGTCAAATGGCTACCCCCGACCTTCCTGGCAATTCTGGCCGACGGAATCCAAGTTTTGCACTTTGGAGACCTGGATTGTATAGTCTAAAGTCAATTTCGACCAAAAGTATCCCGAACTTCCCATCGCTCAGCCGGATGTAGCCTTGGTCCCTATGAGACCTCGTCCAGGAGTCCCATCACTGCTAAGTCAAATGGCTACACCCGACCTTCCTGGCAATTCTGTCCGACGGAATCCATGTTTTCCATTTTGGCAATGTGGTTTGTATAGTCTAAAGTCATTTTCGACCAAAAGTATCCAGACCATCCCATCTGTCTGCCGTATGTAGCCTTTGTCCCTATGAGACCTCGTCCTGGAGTCCAATCACTGCTAAGTCAAAGGAAAACACCCGACCTTCCTGGCAATTCTGGCCGACGGAATCCAAGTTTTCCACTTTGGAAACCTGGTTTGTATAGTCTAAAGTCAATTTCGACTAAAAGTATCCCGAACTTCCCGTCGGTCAGCCGGATGTAGCCTTGAAACCTGAGACCTCGTCCTGGAGTCCCATCACTGCTAAGTCAAACGACTACCCCCGACCTTCCTGGCAATTCTGGCCAACGAAATCCAAGGTTTCCACTTTGAAAACCTGGATTGTTTAGTCTAAAGTCAATTTCGACCAAAAGTATCCCGACCTTCCCATCGGTCAGCCGGATGTAGCCTCCGTCCCTATGAGACATCGTTCTGGAGTCCCATCACTGCTAAGTCAAATGGCTACCCCCGACCTTCCTGCCAATTCTGCCCGACGGAATCCAAGTTTTGCACTTTGGAAACCTGGATTGTATAGTCTAAAGTCAATTTCGACCAAAAGTATCCTGACCTTCCCATCGGTCAGCCGGATGTAGCCTTGGTCCCTATGAGATCTCGTCCTGGAGTCCCATCACTGCTAAGTCAAATGGCTACCCCCGACCTTCCTGGCAATTCTGGCCGACGGAATCCAAGTTTTGCACTTTGGAAACCTGGATTGTATAGTCTAAAGTCAATTTCGACCAAAAGTATCCCGACCTTCCCATCGGTCAGCCGGATGTAGCCTTGGAACCTATGAGACCTCGTCCTGGAGTCGCATCACAGCTAAGTCAAATGACTACCCCCGACCTTCCTGGCAATTCTGCCCCGACGGAATCCAAGTTTTCCACTTTGGAAACCTGGTTTGTATAGTCTAAAGTCAATTTCGACCAAAAGTATCCCGACCTTCCCATCGGTCAGCCGGATGTAGCCTTGGTCCCTATGAGACCTCTCCCTGGTGTCCAATCACTGCTAAGTCAAATGACTACCCCCGACCTTCCTGGCAATTCTGCCCGACGGTGTCCAAGTTTTCCACTTTGGCAACCTGGTTTGTATAGTCTAAAGTCATTTTCGACCAAAAGTATCCCGACCTTCCCATCGGTCAGGCGGATGTAGCCTTGCAACCTATGAGACCTCGCCCTGGAGTCCCATCACTGCGAAGTCAAATGGCTTCCCCCGACCTTCCTGGCAATTCTGGCCGACGGAATCCAAGTTTTGCACTTTGGAAACCTGGATTGTATAGTCCAAAGTCAATTTCGACCAAAAGTATCCCAAACTTCCCATCGGTCAGCCGGATGTAGCCTTGGTCCCTATGAGTCCTCTCCCTGGTGTCCAATCACTGCTAAGTCAAATGGCTACCCCCGACCTTCCTGGCAATTCTGCCCCGACGGAATCCAAGTTTTCCACTTTGGAAACCTGGTTTGTATAGTCTAAAGTCAATTTCGACCAAAAGTATCCCGACCTTCCCATCGGTCAGCCGGATGTAGCCTTGGTCCCTATGAGACCTCGTCCTGGACTCCCATCACAGCTAAGTCAAATGAATACCCCCGACCTTCCTGGCAAATCTGCCCGACGGTGTCCAAGTTTTCCACTTTGGAAACCTGGATTGTTTAGTCTAAAGTCAATTTCGACCAAAAGTATCCCGAACTTCCCATCGGTCAGCCGGATGTAGCCTTGGTCCCTATGAGACCTCGCCCTGGTGTCCAATCACTGCTAAGTCAAATGGCTACCCCCGACGTTCCTGGCAATTCTGCCCGACGGAATCCAAGTTTTCCATTTTGGCAATCTGGTTTGTATAGTCTAAAGTCGTTTTCGACCAAAAGTATCCAGACCTTCCCATCTGTCAGCCGGATGTAGCCTTGGTCCCTATGAGACCTCGTCCGGGAGTCCTATCACTGCTAAGTCAAATGGCTACCCCCGACCTTCCTGGCAATTCTGGCCGACGGAATCCAAGTTTTCCACTTTGGCGACCTGGTTTGTATAGTCTAAAGTCGATTTCGACCAAAAGTATCCCGACCTTCCCATCGGTCAGCCGGATATAGCCTTGGTCCCTATGAGACCTCGCCCTGGTGTCCAATCACTGCTAAGTCAAATGGCTACCCCCGAGGTTCCTGGCAATTCTGCCCGACGGAATCCAAGTTTTCCACTTTGACAACCTGGTCTGTATAGTCTAAAGTCATTTTCGACCAAAAGTATCCAGACCTTCCCATCGGGCAGCCGGATGTAGCCTTGGTCCCTATGAGACCTCGCCCTGGAGTCCCATCACATCTAAGTCAAATGGCTACCCCCGACCTTCCTGGCAATTCTGCCCCGACGGAATCCAAGTTTTCTACTTTGGAAACCTGGTTTGTATAGTCTAAAGTCAATTTCGACCAAAAGTATCCCGACCTTCCCATTGGTCAGCCGGATGTAGCCTCCGTCCCTATGAGACCTCGTCCTAGAGTTCCATCACAGCTAAATCAAATGGCTCCCCCGACCTTCCTGGCAATTCCGGCCGACGGAAACCAAGTTTTCCACTTTGGAAACCTGGTTTGTATAGTCTAAAGTCAATTTCGACTAAAAGTATCCCGAACTTCCAATTGGTCAGTCGGACGTAGCCTTGGTCCCTATGAGACCTCGTCCTGGAGTCCCATCACAGCTAAGTCAAATGGCTACACCCGACCTTCCTGGCAATTCTGGCCGACGGAATCCAAGTTTTCCATTTTGGCAATGTGGTTTGTATAGTCTAAAGTCATTTTCGACCAAAAGTATCCAGACCTTCCCATCTGTCAGCCGGATGTAGCCTTAGTCCCTATGAGACCTCGTCCGGGAGTCCTATCACTGCTAACTCAAATGGCTACCCCCGACCTTCCTGGCAATTCTGGCCGACGGAATCCAAGTTTTGCACTTTGGAGACCTGGATTGTATAGTCTAAAGTCAATTTCGACCAAAAGTATCCCGAACTTCCCATCGCTCAGCCGGATGTAGCCTTGGTCCCTATGAGACCTCGTCCAGGAGTCCCATCACTGCTAAGTCAAATGACTACACCCGACCTTCCTGGCAATTCTGGCCGACGGAATCCAAATTTTCCATTTTGGCAATCTGGTTTGTATAGTCTAAAGTCATTTTCGACCAAAAGTATCCAGACCTTCCCATCTGTCAGCCGGATGTAGCCTTGGTCCCTATGAGACCTCGTCCGGGAGTCCTATCACTGCTAACTCAAATGGCTTCCCCCGACCTTCCTGGCAATTCTGGCCGACGGAATCCAATTTCTCCACTTTGGCAACCTGGATTGTATAGTCTAAAGTCAATTTCGACCAAAAGTATCCCGACCTTCCCATCGGTCAGCCGGATGTAGACTTGGTCCCTAAGAGACCTCGTCCTTGAATCCCATCACTGCTAAGTCACATGGCTTCCCCCGACCTTCCTGGCAATTCTGGCCGACGGAATCCAAGTTTTCCACTTTGAAAACCTGGTTTGTATAGTCTAAAGTCAATTTCGACCAAAAGTATCCCGAACTTCCCATCGCTCAGCCGGATGTAGCCTTGGTCCCTATGAGACCTCTCCCTGGTGTCCAATCACTGCTATGTCAAATGACTACCCCCGTCCTTCCTGGCAACTCTGCCCGACGGAATCCAAGTTTTGCACTTTGGAAACCTGGTTTGTATAGTCTAAAGTCAATTTCGACGAAAAGTATCCCGACCTTCCCATCGGTCAGCCGGATGTAGCCTTCTTCCCTATGAGACATCGTCCTGGAGTCCCATCACTGCTAAGTCAAATGGCTACCCCCGACCTTCCTGGCAATCCTGGCCGACGGAATCCAAGTTTTCCATTTTGGCAATCTGGTTTTTACAGTCTAAAGTCATTTGCGACCAAAAGTATCCAGACCTTCCCATCTGTCAGCCGGATGTAGCCTTGGTCCCTATGAGACCTCGTCCTGGAGTCCAATCACTGCTAAGTCAAACGACTACCCCCGACCTTCCTGGCAATTCTGGCCGACGGAATCCAAGTTTTCAACTTTGAAAACCCGGATTGTTTAGTCTAAAGTCAATTTCGACCAAAAGTATCCCGACCTTCCCATCGGTCAGCCGGATGTAGCCTTCGTCCCTATGAGACCTCTCCCTGGTGACCAATCACTGCTATGTCAAATGACTACCCCCGTCCTTCCTGGCAACTCTGCCCGACGGAATCCAAGTTTTGCACTTTGGAAACCTGGTTTGTATAGTCTAAAGTCAATTTCGACCAAAAGTATCCCGACCTTTCCATCGGTCAGCCGGATGTAGCCTTGCAACCTATGAGACCTCGTCCTTGAATCCCATCACTGCTAAGTCAAAAGGCTACCCCCGACCTTCCTGCAATTCTGGCCGACGGAATCCAAGTTTTGCACTTTGGAAACCTGGATTGTATAGTCTAAAGTCAATTTCGACCAAAAGTATCCCGACCTTCCCATCGGTCAGCCGGATGTAGCCTTCGTCCCTATGAGACATCGTCCTGGTGACCCATCACTGCTAAGTCAAATGGCTAACCCCGACCTTCCTGGCAATTCTGCCCGACGGAATCCAAGTTTTCCACTTTGGAAACCTGGATTGTATAGTCTAAAGTCAATTTCGACCAAAAGTATCCCGACCTTCCCATCGGTCAGCCGGATGTAGACTTGGTCCCTATGAGACCTCGTCCTTGAATCCCATCACTGCTAAGTCAAATGGCTACCCCCGACCTTCCTGGCAATTCTGGCCGACGGAATCCAAGTTTTGCACTTTGGAAACCTGGATTGTATAGTCTAAAGTCAATTTCGACCAAAAGTATCCCGACCTTCCCATCGGTCAGCCGGATGTAGCCTTGGAACCTATGAGACATCGTTCTGGAGTCCCATCACTGCTAAGTCAAATGGCTTCCCCCGACCTTCCTGGCAATTCTGGCCGACGGAATCCAAGTTTTCCACTTTGAAAACCTGGTTTGTATAGTCTAAAGTCAATTTCGACCAAAAGTATCCCGACCTTCCCATCGGTCAGCCGGATGTAGCCTTCTTCCCTATGAGACATCGTCCTGGAGTCCCATCACTGCTAAGTCAAATGGCTACCCCCGACCTTCCTGGCAATCCTGGCCGACGGAATCCAAGTTTTCCATTTTGGCAATCTGGTTTTTACAGTCTAAAGTTATTTTCGACCAAAAGTATTCCGATCTTCCCATCGGTCAGCTGGATGTAGCCTTGGGTGCTATTAGACCTCGTCCTTGAGTCCCATCACTGCTAAGTCAAATGGCTACCCCCGACCTTCCTGGCAATTCTGGCCGACGGAATCCAAGTTTTCCACCTTGGCAACCTGGTTTGTATAGTCTAAAGTCATTTTCGAGCAAAAGTATCCAGACCTTCCCATCGGTCAGCCGGATGTAGACTTGGTCCCTATGAGACCTCGTCCTTGAATCCCATCACTGCTAAGTCAAATGGCTACCCCCGACCTTCCTGGCAATTCTGTCCGACGGAATCCAAGTTTTGCACTTTGCAAACCTGGATTGTATAGTCTAAAGTCATTTTCGACCAAAAGTATCCAGTCCTTCCCATCGGTCAGCCGGATGTAGCCTTGGAACCTATGAGACATCGTTCTGGAGTCCCATCACTGCTAAGTCAAATGGCTTCCCCCGACCTTCCTGGCAATTCTGGCCGACGGAATCCAAGTTTTCCACTTTGAAAACCTGGTTTGTATGGTCTAAAGTCAATTTCGACCAAAAGTATCCCGACCTTCCCATCGGTCAGCCGGATGTAGCCTTCGTCCCTATGAGACATCGTCCTGGAGTCCCATCACTGCTAAGTCAAATGGCTACCCCCGACATTCCTGGGAATTCTGGCCGACGGAATCCAAGTTTTCCACTTTGGAAACCTGGATTGAATAGTCTAAAGTCAATTTCGACCAAAAGTATCCCGGCCTTCCCTCCTGTCAGCCGGATGTAGCCTTGGGCGCTATTAGACCTCGTCCAGGAGTCCCATCACAGCTATGTCAAATGGTTACCCCTGACCTTCCTGGCAATTCTGGCCGACGGAAACCAAGTTTTCCACTTTGGCAATCTGGTTTGTATAGTCTAAAGTCATTTTCGACCAAAAGTATCCCGACCTTCCCATCTGTCAGCCGGATGTAGCCTTCGTCCCTATGAGACATCGTCCTGGAGTCCCATCACTGCTAAGTCAAATGGCTACCCCCGACATTCCTGGCTACTCTGCCCGACGGAATCCAAGTTTTCCACTTTGAAAACCAGATTTCTATAGTCTAAAGTCAATGTCGACCAAAAGTATCCCGACCTTCCTATCGGTCAGCCGGATGTAGCCTTGGTCCCTATGAGACCTCGCCCTGGTGTCCCATCACTGCTAAGTCAACTGGCTACCCCCGACCTTCCTGGCAATTCTGCCCCGACGGAATCCAAGTTTTCCTCTTTGGCAACCTGGTTTGTATAGTCTAAAGTCATTTTCGACCAAAAGTATCCAGACCTTCCCATCGGTCAGCCGGATGTAGCCTTGGTCCCTATGAGACCTCTCCCTGGTGTCCAATCACTGCTAAGTCAAATGGCTTCCCCCGACCTTCATGGCAATTCTGCCCGACGGAATCCAAGTTTTCCACTTTGGCAACCAGGTTTGTATAGTCTAAAGTCATTTTCGACCAAAAGTATCCAGACCTTCCCATCGGTCAGCCGGATGTAGCCTTGGTCCCTATGAGACCTCTCCCTGGTGTCCAATCACTGCTAAGTCAAATGGCTACCCCCGACCTTCCTGGCAATTCTGCCCGACGGATTCCAAGTTTTCCACTTTGGAAACCTGGATTGTTTAGTCTAAAGTCAATTTCGACCAAAAGTATCCCGACCTTTCCATCGGTCAGCCGGATGTAGCCTTCCTCCCTATGAGACCTCGTCCTGGAGTCCCATCACAGCTAAGTCACATGACTCCCCCGACCTTCCCGGCAATTCTGCCCCGACGGAATCCAAGTTTTCCACTTTGGAAACCTGGATTGTATAGTCTAAAGTCAATTTCGACCAAAAGTATCCCGAACTTCCCATCGGTCAGCCGGATGTAGCCTTGCTCCCTATGAGTCCTCTCCCTGGTGTCCAATCACTGCTAAGTCAAATGGCTTCCCCCGACCTTCCTGGCACTTCTGGCCGAAGGAATCCAAGTTTTCCACTTTGGAAACCTGGATTGTATAGTCTAAAGTCAATTTCGACCAAAAGTATCCCGAACTTCCCATCGGTCAGCCGGGTGTAGCCTTCGTCCCTATGAGACATCGACCTGGAGTCCCATCACTGCTAAGTCAAATGGCAACCCCCGACCTTCCTGGCTATTCTGGCCGAAGGAATCCAAGTTTTCCACTTTGGCAACCTGGTTTGTATAGTCTAAAGTCATTTTCGACCAAAAGTATCCAGACCTTCCCATCGGGCAGCCGGATGTAGCCTTGGTCCCTATGAGACCTCGCCCTGGTGTCCAATCACTGCTAAGTCAAATGACTACCCCCGACCTTCCTGGCAATTCTGCCCGACGGAATCAATGTTTTGCACTTTTGAAACCTGGATTGTATAGTCTAAAGTCTATTTCGACCAAAAGTATCCCGACCTTCGCATTGGTCAGCCGGATGTAGCCTCCGTCCCTATGAGACCTCGTCCTAGAGTCTCATGACAGCTAAATCAAATGGCTCCCCCGACCTTCCTGGCAATTCCGGCCGACGGAATCCAAGTTTTCCACTTTGGAAAACTGGTTTGTATAGTCTAAAGTCAATTTCGACTAAAAGTATCCCGAAATTCCAATTGGTCAGTCGGATGTAGCCTTGGTCCCTATGACACCGCGTCCTGGAGTCCCATCACATCTAAGTCAAATGGCTTCCCCCGACCTTCCTGGCAATTCTGGCCGACGGTGTCCAAGTTTTCCACTTTGGAAACCTGGATTGTTTAGTCTAAAGTCAATTTCGACTAAAAGTATCCCGAACTTCCAATTGGTCAGTCGGATGTAGCCTTGGTCCCTATGAGACCTCGTCCTGGAGTCCCATCACAGCTAAGTCAAATGACTACCCCCGACCTTCCTGGCAATTCTGCCCCGACGGAATCCATGTTTTGCACTTTGGAAACCTGGATTGTATAGTCTAAAGTCAATTTCGACCAAAAGTATCCCGAACTTCCCATCGCTCAGCCGGATGTAGCCTTGGCCCCTATGAGACCTCGTCCAGGAGTCCCATCACTGCTAAGTCAAATGGCTACACCCGACCTTCCTGGCAATTCTGGCCGACGGAATCCAAGTTTTCCATTTTGGCAATCTGGTTTGTATAGTCTAAAGTCATTTTCGACCAAACGTATCCAGACCTTCCCATCTGTCTGCCGTATGTAGCCTTTGTCCCTATGAGACCTCGTCCTGGAGTCCAATCACTGCTAAGTCAAAGGAAAACACCCGACCTTCCTGGCAATTCTGGCCGACGGAATCCAAGTTTTCCACTTTGGAAACCTGGTTTGTATAGTCTAAAGTCAATTTCGACTAAAAGTATCCCGAACTTCCCGTCGGTCAGCCGGATGTAGCCTTCGTCCCTATGAGACCTCTCCCTGGTGTCCAATCACTGCTATGTCAAATGACTACCCCCGTCCTTCCTGGCAACTCTGCCCGACGGAATCCAAGTTTTGCACTTTGGAAACCTGGTTTGTATAGTCTAAAGTCAATTTCGACTAAAAGTATCCCGAACTTCCCATCGCTCAGCCGGATGCAGCCTTGGCCCCTATGAGACCTCGTCCAGGAGTCCCATCACTGCTAAGTCAAATGGCTACCCCCGACCTTCCTGGCAATTCTGGCCGACGGAATCCAAGTTTTGCACTTTGGAAACCTGGATTGTATAGTCTAAAGTCTATTTCGACCAAAAGTATCCCGACCTTCGCATTGGTCAGCCGGATGTAGCCTCCGTCCCTATGAGACCTCGTCCTAGAGTCCCATCACTGCTAAGTCAAATGGCTACCCCCGACCTTCCTGGCAATTCTGCCCGACGGAATCCAAGTTTTGCACTTTGGAAACCTGGATTGTATAGTCTAAAGTCAATTTCCACCAAAAGTATCCCGACCTTCCCATCGGTCAGCCGGATGTAGCCTTGCAACCTATGAGACCTCGCCCTGGAGTCCCATCACTGCTAAGTCAAATGGCTTCCCCAGACCATCCTGCAATTCTGGCCGACGGAATCCAAGTTTTGCACTTTGGAAACCTGGATTGTATAGTCTAAAGTCTATTTCGACCAAAAGTATCCCGAACTTCCCATCGGTCAGCCGGATGTAGCCTTCGTCCCTATGAGACATCGTCCTGGAGTCCCATCACTGCTAAGTCAAATGGCTACCCCCGTCCTTCCTGGCAACTCTGACCGACGGAATCCAAGTTTTGCACTTTGGAAACCTGGATTGTATAGTCGAAAGTCAATTTCGACCATAAGTATCCCGAACTTCCCATCGGTCAGTCGGATGTAGCCTTGGAACCTCTTAGACCTCGTCCTGGAGGCCCATCACTGCTAAGTCAAATGGCAACCCCCGACCTTCCTGGCAATTCTGCCGGACGGTGTCCAAGTTTTTCACTGTGGAAACCTGGTTTGTATAGTCTACAGTCAATTTCGATCAAAAGTATCCCGAAATTCCAATTGGTCAGTCGGATGTAGCCTTGGTCCCTATGACACCTCGTCCTGGAGTCCCATCACATCTAAGTCAAATGGCTTGCCCCGACCTTCCTGGCAATTCTGGCCGACGGAATCCAAGTTCTCCACTTTGGCAACCTGGATTGTATAGTCTAAAGTCAATTTCGACCAAAAGTATCCCGACCTTCCCATCGGTCAGCCGGATGTAGGCTTGGTCCCTATGAGACCTCTCCCTGGTGTCCATTCACTTCTAAGTCAAATGGCTTTCCCCGACCTTCCTGGCAATCCTGGCCGACGGAATCCAAGTTTTCCATTCTGGCAATCTGGTTTTTATAGTCTAAAGTCATTTGCGACCAAAAGTATCCAGACCTTCCCATCTGTCAGCCGGATGTAGCCTCCGTCCCTATGAGACCTCGTCCTAGAGTCCCATCACAGCTAAATCAAATGGCTCCCCCGACCTTCCAGGCAATTCCGGCCGACGGAATCCAAGTTTTCCACTTTGGAAACCTGGTTTGTATAGTCTAAAGTCATTTTCGACCAAAAGTATCCAGACCTTCCCATCGGGCAGCCGGATGTAGCCTTGGTCCCTATGAGACCTCGCCCTGGTGTCCAATCACTGCTAAGTCAAATGACTACCACCGACCTTCCTGGCAATTCTGCCCGACGGAATCAATGTTTTGCACTTTGGAAACCTGGATTGTATAGTCTAAAGTCTATTTCGACCAAAAGTATCCCGACCTTCGCATTGGTCAGCCGGATGTAGCCTCCGTCCCTATGAGACCTCGTCCTAGAGTCCCATGACAGCTAAATCAAATGGCTCCCCCGACCTTCCTGGCAATTCCGGCCGACGGAATCCAAGTTTTCCACTTTGGAAAACTGGTTTGTATAGTCTAAAGTCAATTTCGACTAAAAGTATCCCGAAATTCCAATTGGTCAGTCGGATGTAGCCTTGGTCCCTATGACACCTCGTCCTGGAGTCCCATCACATCTAAGTCAAATGGCTTGCCCCGACCTTCCTGGCAATTCTGGCCGACGGAATCCAAGTTCTCCACTTTGGCAACCTGGATTGTATAGTCTAAAGTCAATTTCGACCAAAAGTAACCCGACCTTCCCATCGGTCAGCCGGATGTAGGCTTGGTCCCTATGAGACCTCTCCCTGGTGTCCATTCACTTCTAAGTCAAATGGCTTTCCCCGACCTTCCTGGCAATCCTGGCCGACGGAATCCAAGTTTTCCATTCTGGCAATCTGGTTTTTATAGTCTAAAGTCATTTGCGACCAAAAGTATCCAGACCTTCCCATCTGTCAGCCGGATGTAGCCTTGGTCCCTATGAGACCTCGTCCTGGAGTCCCCTCACTGCTAAGTCAAATGACTACCCCCGACCTTCCTGGCAATTCTGGCCGACGGAATCCAAGTTTTGCACTTTGGAAACCTGGATTGTATAGTCTAAAGTCAATTTCGACCAAAAGTATCCCGACCTTCCCATCGGTCAGCCGGATGTAGCCTTGGAACCTATGAGACCTCGTCCTGGAGTCCCATCACAGCTAAGTCAAATGACTACCCCCGACCTTCCTGGCAATTCTGCCCCGACGGAATCCAAGTTTTCCACTTTGGAAACCTGGTTTGTATAGTCTAAAGTCAATTTCGACTAAAAGTATCCCGAAATTCCAATTGGTCAGTCGGATGTAGCCTCGGTCCGTATGAGCCCTCGTCCTGGAGTCCCATCACAGCTAAGTCAAATGACTACCCCCGACCTTCCTGGCAATTCTGCCCCGACGGAATCCAAGTTTTCCACTTTGGAAACCTGGATTGTTTAGTCTAAAGTCAATTTCGACCAAAAGTATCCCGACCTTTCCATCGGTCAGCCGGATGTAGCCTTCGTCCCTATGAGACCTCGTCCTGGAGTCCCATCACAGCTGAGTCAAATGACTCCCCCGACCTTCCCGGCAATTCTGCCCCGACGGAATCCAAGTTTTCCACTTTGGAAACCTGGATTGTATAGTCTAAAGTCAATTTCGACCAAAAGTATCCCGAACTTCCCATCGGTCAGCCGGATGTAGCCTTGGTCCCTATGAGTCCTCTCCCTGGTGTCCAATCACTGCTAAGTCAAATGGCTTCCCCCGACCTTCCTGGCACTTCTGGCCGAAGGAATCCAAGTTTTCCACTTTGGAAACCTGGATTGTATAGTCTAAAGTCAATTTCGACCAAAAGTATCCCGAACTTCCCATCGGTCAGCCGGATGTAGCCTTCGTCCCTATGAGACATCGACCTGGAGTCCCATCACTGCTAAGTCAAATGGCAACCCCCGACCTTCCTGGCTATTCTGGCCGAAGGAATCCAAGCTTTCCACTTTGGCAACCTGGTTTGTATAGTCTAAAGTCATTTTCGACCAAAAGTATCCAGACCTTCCCATCGGGCAGCCGGATGTAGCCTTGGTCCCTATGAGACCTCGCCCTGGTGTCCAATCACTGCTAAGTCAAATGACTACCCCCGACCTTCCTGGCAATTCTGCCCGACGGAATCAATGTTTTGCACTTTGGAAACCTGGATTGTATAGTCTAAAGTCTATTTCGACCAAAAGTATCCCGACCTTCGCATTGGTCAGCCGGATGTAGCCTCCGTCCCTATGAGACCTCGTCCTAGAGTCCCATGACAGCTAAATCAAATGGCTCCCCCGACCTTCCTGGCAATTCCGGCCGACGGAATCCAAGTTTTCCACTTTGGAAAACTGGTTTGTATAGTCTAAAGTCAATTTCGACTAAAAGTATCCCGAAATTCCAATTGGTCAGTCGGATGTAGCCTTGGTCCCTATGACACCTCGTCCTGGAGTCCCATCACATCTAAGTCAAATGGCTTCCCCCGACCTTCCTGGCAATTCTGGCCGACGGAATCCAAGTTCTCCACTTTGGCAACCTGGATTGTATAGTCTAAAGTCAATTTCGACCAAAACTATCCCGACCTTCCCATCGGTCAGCCGGATGTAGGCTTGGTCCCTATGAGACCTCTCCCTGGTGTCCATTCACTTCTAAGTCAAATGGCTTTCCCCGACCTTCCTGGCAATCCTGGCCGACGGAATCCAAGTTTTCCATTCTGGCAATCTGGTTTTTATAGTCTAAAGTCATTTGCGACCAAAAGTATCCAGACCTTCCCATCTGTCAGCCGGATGTAGCCTTGGTCCCTATGAGACCTCGTCCTGGAGTCCCCTCACTGCTAAGTCAAATGACTACCCCCGACCTTCCTGGCAATTCTGGCCGACGGAATCCAAGTTTTGCACTTTGGAAACCTGGATTGTATAGTCTAAAGTCAATTTCGACCAAAAGTATCCCGACCTTCCCATCGGTCAGCCGGATGTAGCCTTGGAACCTATGAGACCTCGTCCTGGAGTCCCATCACAGCTAAGTCAAATGACTACCCCCGACCTTCCTGGCAATTCTGCCCCGACGGAATCCAAGTTTTCCACTTTGGAAACCTGGTTTGTATAGTCTAAAGTCTATTTCGACCAAAAGTATCCCGACCTTCCCATCGGTCAGCCGGATGTAGCCTTGGTCCCTATGAGACCTCTCCCTGGTGTCCAATCACTGCTAAGTCAAATGACTACCCCCGACCTTCCTGGCAATTCTGCCCGACGGTGTCCAAGTTTTCCACTTTGGCAACCTGGTTTGTAGAGTCTAAAGTCATTTTCGACCAAAAGTATCCCGACCTTCCCATCGGTCAGCCGGATGTAGCCTTGCAACCTATGAGACCTCTCACTGGTGTCCAATCACTGCTATGTCAAATGACTACCCCCGACCTTCATGGCAATTCTGCCCGACGGAATCCAAGTTTTCCACTTTGAAAACCTGGATTGTATAGTCTAAGGTCAATTTCGACCAAAAGTATCCCAAACTTCCCATCGGTCAGCCGGATGTAGCCTTGGTCCCTATGAGTCCTCTCCCTGGTGTCCAATCACTGCTAAGTCAAATGGCTACCCCCGACCTTCCTGGCAATTCTGCCCCGACGGAATCCAAGTTTTCCACTTTGGCAACCTGGTTTGTATAGTCTAAAGTCAATTTCGACCAAAAGTATCCCGACCTTCCCATCGGTCAGCCGGATGTAGCCTTGGTCCCTATGAGACCTCGTCCTGGAGTCCCATCACAGCTAAGTCAAATGAATACCCCCGACCTTCCTGGCAAATCTGCCCGACGGTGTCCAAGTTTTCCACTTTGGAAACCTGGATTGTTTAGTCTAAAGTCAATTTCGACCAAAAGTATCCCGAACTTCCCATCGGTCAGCCGGATGTAGCCTTCGTCCCTATGAGACATCGTCCTGGAGTCCCATCACTGCTAAGTCAAATGGCTACCCCCGACCTTCCTGGCAATTCTGGCCGACGGAATCCAAGTTTTCGATTTTGGCAATCTGGTTTGTATAGTCTAAAGTCATTTTCGACCAAAAGTATCCAGACCTTCCCATCTGTCAGCCGGATGTAGCCTTGGTCCCTATGAGACCTCGTCCGGGAGTCCCATCACTGCTAAGTCAAATGGCTACCCCTGACCTTCCTGGCAATTCTGGCCGACGGAATCCAAGTTTTGCACTTTGGAGACCTGGATTGTATAGTCTAAAGTCAATTTCGAACAAAAGTATCCCGAACTTCCCATCGCTCAGCCGGATGTAGCCTTGGTCCCTATGAGACCTCGTCCAGGAGTCCCATCACTGTTAAGTCAAATGGCTACACCCGACCTTCCTGGCAATTCTGGCCGACGGAATCCAAGTTTTCCATTTTGGCAATCTGGTTTGTATAGTCTAAAGTCATTTTCGACCAAAAGTATCCAGACCTTCCCATCTGTCTGCCGTATGTAGCCTTTGTCCCTATGAGACCTCGTCCTGGAGTCCAATCACTGCTAAGTCAAAGGAAAACACCCGACCTTCCTGGCAATTCTGGCCGACGGAATCCAAGTTTTCCTCTTTGGCAACCTGGTTTGTATAGTCTAAAGTCAATTTCGACCAAAAGTATTCCGAACTTCCCATGGGTCAGCCGGATGTAGCCTTGGAACCTATTAGACCTCGTCCTGGAGTCCCATCACTGCTAAGTCAAATGGCAACCCCCGACCTTCCTGGCAATTCTGCCCCACGGAATCCAAGTTTTCCACTTTGGAAACCTGGATTGTATAGTCTAAAGTCAATTTCGACCAAAAGTACCCCAACCTTCCCATCGGTCAGCCGGATGTAGCTTTGGTCCCTATGAGACCTCGTCCTGGAGTCCCATCACAGCTAAGTCAAGTGGCTCCCCCGACCTTCCTGGCAATTCCGGCCGACGGAATCCAAGTTTTCCACTTTGGAAACCTGGTTTGTATAGTCTAAAGACAATTTCGACTAAAAGTATCCCGAACTTCCTATCGGTCAGCCGGATGTAGCCTTGGTCCCTATGAGACCTCGCCCTGGTGTCCCATCACTGCTAAGTCAACTGGCTACCCCCGACCTTCCTGGCAATTCTGCCCCGACGGAATCCAAGTTTTCCACTTTGGCAACCTGGTTTGTATAGTCTAAAGTCATTTTCGACCAAAAGTATCCAGACCTTCCCATCGGTCAGCCGGATGTAGCCTTGGTCCCTATGAGACCTCTCCCTGGTGTCCAATCACTGCTAAGTCAAATGGCTTCCCCCGACCTTCATGGCAATTCTGCCCGACGGAATCCAAGTTTTCCACTTTGGCAACCAGGTTTGTATAGTCTAAAGTCATTTTCGACCAAAAGTATCCAGACCTTCCCATCGGTCAGCCGGATGTAGCCTTGGTCCCTATGAGACCTCTCCCTGGTGTCCAATCACTGCTAAGTCAAATGGCTACCCCCGACCTTCCTGGCAATTCTGCCCGACGGATTCCAAGTTTTCCACTTTGGAAACCTGGATTGTTTAGTCTAAAGTCAATTTCGACCAAAAGTATCCCGACCTTTCCATCGGTCAGCCGGATGTAGCCTTCGTCCCTATGAGACCTCGTCCTGGAGTCCCATCACAGCTAAGTCACATGACTCCCCCGACCTTCCCGGCAATTCTGCCCCGACGGAATCCAAGTTTTCCACTTTGGAAACCTGGATTGTATAGTCTAAAGTCAATTTCGACCAAAAGTATCCCGAACTTCCCATCGGTCAGCCGGATGTAGCCTTGCTCCCTATGAGTCCTCTCCCTGGTGTCCAATCACTGCTAAGTCAAATGGCTTCCCCCGACCTTCCTGGCACTTCTGGCCGAAGGAATCCAAGTTTTCCACTTTGGAAACCTGGATTGTATAGTCTAAAGTCAATTTCGACCAAAAGTATCCCGAACTTCCCATCGGTCAGCCGGGTGTAGCCTTCGTCCCTATGAGACATCGACCTGGAGTCCCATCACTGCTAAGTCAAATGGCAACCCCCGACCTTCCTGGCTATTCTGGCCGAAGGAATCCAAGTTTTCCACTTTGGCAACCTGGTTTGTATAGTCTAAAGTCATTTTCGACCAAAAGTATCCAGACCTTCCCATCGGGCAGCCGGATGTAGCCTTGGTCCCTATGAGACCTCGCCCTGGTGTCCAATCACTGCTAAGTCAAATGACTACCCCCGACCTTCCTGGCAATTCTGCCCGACGGAATCAATGTTTTGCACTTTTGAAACCTGGATTGTATAGTCTAAAGTCTATTTCGACCAAAAGTATCCCGACCTTCGCATTGGTCAGCCGGATGTAGCCTCCGTCCCTATGAGACCTCGGCCTAGAGTCTCATGACAGCTAAATCAAATGGCTCCCCCGACCTTCCTGGCAATTCCGGCCGACGGAATCCAAGTTTTCCACTTTGGAAAACTGGTTTGTATAGTCTAAAGTCAATTTCGACTAAAAGTATCCCGAAATTCCAATTGGTCAGTCGGATGTAGCCTTGGTCCCTATGACACCGCGTCCTGGAGTCCCATCACATCTAAGTCAAATGGCTTCCCCCGACCTTCCTGGCAATTCTGGCCGACGGTGTCCAAGTTTTCCACTTTGGAAACCTGGATTGTTTAGTCTAAAGTCAATTTCGACTAAAAGTATCCCGAACTTCCAATTGGTCAGTCGGATGTAGCCTTGGTCCCTATGAGACCTCGTCCTGGAGTCCCATCACAGCTAAGTCAAATGACTACCCCCGACCTTCCTGGCAATTCTGCCCCGACGGAATCCATGTTTTGCACTTTGGAAACCTGGATTGTATAGTCTAAAGTCAATTTCGACCAAAAGTATCCCGAACTTCCCATCGCTCAGCCGGATGTAGCCTTGGCCCCTATGAGACCTCGTCCAGGAGTCCCATCACTGCTAAGTCAAATGGCTACCCCCGACCTTCCTGGCAATTCTGGCCGACGGAATCCAAGTTTTGCACTTTGGAAACCTGGATTGTATAGTCTAAAGTCTATTTCGACCAAAAGTATCCCGACCTTCGCATTGGTCAGCCGGATGTAGCCTCCGTCCCTATGAGACCTCGTCCTAGAGTCCCATCACTGCTAAGTCAAATGGCTACCCCCGACCTTCCTGGCAATTCTGCCCGACGGAATCCAAGTTTTGCACTTTGGAAACCTGGATTGTATAGTCTAAAGTCAATTTCCACCAAAAGTATCCCGACCTTCCCATCGGTCAGCCGGATGTAGCCTTGCAACCTATGAGACCTCGCCCTGGAGTCCCATCACTGCTAAGTCAAATGGCTTCCCCAGACCATCCTGCAATTCTGGCCGACGGAATCCAAGTTTTGCACTTTGGAAACCTGGATTGTATAGTCTAAAGTCTATTTCGACCAAAAGTATCCCGAACTTCCCATCGGTCAGCCGGATGTAGCCTTCGTCCCTATGAGACATCGTCCTGGAGTCCCATCACTGCTAAGTCAAATGGCTACCCCCGTCCTTCCTGGCAACTCTGACCGACGGAATCCAAGTTTTGCACTTTGGAAACCTGGATTGTATAGTCGAAAGTCAATTTCGACCATAAGTATCCCGAACTTCCCATCGGTCAGTCGGATGTAGCCTTGGAACCTCTTAGACCTCGTCCTGGAGGCCCATCACTGCTAAGTCAAATGGCAACCCCCGACCTTCCTGGCAATTCTGCCGGACGGTGTCCAAGTTTTTCACTGTGGAAACCTGGTTTGTATAGTCTACAGTCAATTTCGATCAAAAGTATCCCGACCTTCCCCTCGGCCAGCCGGATGTAGCCTTCGTCCCTATGAGACATCGTCCTGGAGTCCCATCACTGCTAAGTCAAATGACTACCCCCGACCTTCGTGGCAATTCTGCCCGACGGTGTCCAAGTTTTTCACTGTGGAAACCTGGTTTGTATAGTGTAAAGTCAATTTCGACCAAAAGTATCCCGAACATCCCATCGGTCAGCCGGATGTAGCCTTGGAACCTCTTAGACCTCGTCCTGGAGTCCCATCACTGCTAAGTCAAATGGCAACCCCCGACCTTCCTGGCAATTCTGCCCCACGGAATCCAAGTTTTCCACTTTGGAAACCTGGATTGTATAGTCTAAAGTCAATTTCGACCAAAAGTACCCCAACCTTCCCATCGGTCAGCCGGATGTAGCTTTGGTCCCTATGAGACCTCGTCCTGGAGTCCCATCACAGCTAAGTCAAGTGGCTCCCCCGACCTTCCTGGCAATTCCGGCCGACGGAATCCAAGTTTTCCACTTTGGAAACCTGGTTTGTATAGTCTAAAGACAATTTCGACTAAAAGTATCCCGAACTTCCCATTGGTCAGTCGGATGTAGCCTTGGAACCTATGAGACCTCGTTCTGGAGTCCCATCACTGCTAAGTCAAATGGCTTCCCCAGACCTTCCTGCAATTCTGGCCGACGGAATCCAAGTTTTCCACTTTGGCAACCTGGTTTGTATAGTCTAAAGTCAATTTCGACCAAAAGTATCCAGGCCTTCCCATCGGTCAGTCGGATGTAGCCTTGGTCCCTATGAGACCTCGCCCTGGTGTCCAATCACTGCTAAGTCAAATGACTACCCCCGACCTTCCTGGCAATTCTGCCCGACGGTGTCCAAGTTTTCCACTTTGGCAACCTGGTTTGTATAGTCTAAAGTCAATTTCGACTAAAAGTATCCCGAAATTCCAATTGGTCAGTCGGATGTAGCCTTGGTCCCTATGACACCTCGTCATGGAGTCCCATCACAGCTAAGTCAAATGACTACCCCCGACTTTCCTGGCAATTCTGCCCCGACGGAATCCAAGTTTTCCACTTTGGAAACCTGGTTTGTATAGTCTAAAGTCAATTTCGACCAAAAGTATCCCGACCTTCCCATTGGTCAGCCGGATGTAGCCTCCGTCCCTATGAGACCTCGTCCTAGAGTCCCATCACAGCTAAATCAAATGGCTCCCCCGACCTTCCAGGCAATTCCGGCCGACGGAATCCAAGTTTTCCACTTTGGAAACCTGGTTTGTATAGTCTAAAGTCATTTTCGACCAAAAGTATCCAGACCTTCCCATCGGGCAGCCGGATGTAGCCTTGGTCCCTATGAGACCTCGCCCTGGTGTCCAATCACTGCTAAGTCAAATGACTACCACCGACCTTCCTGGCAATTCTGCCCGACGGAATCAATGTTTTGCACTTTGGAAACCTGGATTGTATAGTCTAAAGTCTATTTCGACCAAAAGTATCCCGACCTTCGCATTGGTCAGCCGGATGTAGCCTCCGTCCCTATGAGACCTCGTCCTAGAGTCCCATGACAGCTAAATCAAATGGCTCCCCCGACCTTCCTGGCAATTCCGGCCGACGGAATCCAAGTTTTCCACTTTGGAAAACTGGTTTGTATAGTCTAAAGTCAATTTCGACTAAAAGTATCCCGAAATTCCAATTGGTCAGTCGGATGTAGCCTTGGTCCCTATGACACCTCGTCCTGGAGTCCCATCACATCTAAGTCAAATGGCTTGCCCCGACCTTCCTGGCAATTCTGGCCGACGGAATCCAAGTTCTCCACTTTGGCAACCTGGATTGTATAGTCTAAAGTCAATTTCGACCAAAAGTATCCCGACCTTCCCATCGGTCAGCCGGATGTAGGCTTGGTCCCTATGAGACCTCTCCCTGGTGTCCATTCACTTCTAAGTCAAATGGCTTTCCCCGACCTTCCTGGCAATCCTGGCCGACGGAATCCAAGTTTTCCATTCTGGCAATCTGGTTTTTATAGTCTAAAGTCATTTGCGACCAAAAGTATCCAGACCTTCCCATCTGTCAGCCGGATGTAGCCTTGGTCCCTATGAGACCTCGTCCTGGAGTCCCCTCACTGCTAAGTCAAATGACTACCCCCGACCTTCCTGGCAATTCTGGCCGACGGAATCCAAGTTTTGCACTTTGGAAACCTGGATTGTATAGTCTAAAGTCAATTTCGACCAAAAGTATCCCGACCTTCCCATCGGTCAGCCGGATGTAGCCTTGGAACCTATGAGACCTCGTCCTGGAGTCCCATCACAGCTAAGTCAAATGACTACCCCCGACCTTCCTGGCAATTCTGCCCCGACGGAATCCAAGTTTTCCACTTTGGAAACCTGGTTTGTATAGTCTAAAGTCAATTTCGACTAAAAGTATCCCGAAATTCCAATTGGTCAGTCGGATGTAGCCTCGGTCCGTATGAGCCCTCGTCCTGGAGTCCCATCACAGCTAAGTCAAATGACTACCCCCGACCTTCCTGGCAATTCTGCCCCGACGGAATCCAAGTTTTCCACTTTGGAAACCTGGATTGTTTAGTCTAAAGTCAATTTCGACCAAAAGTATCCCGACCTTTCCATCGGTCAGCCGGATGTAGCCTTCGTCCCTATGAGACCTCGTCCTGGAGTCCCATCACAGCTGAGTCAAATGACTCCCCCGACCTTCCCGGCAATTCTGCCCCGACGGAATCCAAGTTTTCCACTTTGGAAACCTGGATTGTATAGTCTAAAGTCAATTTCGACCAAAAGTATCCCGAACTTCCCATCGGTCAGCCGGATGTAGCCTTGGTCCCTATGAGTCCTCTCCCTGGTGTCCAATCACTGCTAAGTCAAATGGCTTCCCCCGACCTTCCTGGCACTTCTGGCCGAAGGAATCCAAGTTTTCCACTTTGGAAACCTGGATTGTATAGTCTAAAGTCAATTTCGACCAAAAGTATCCCGAACTTCCCATCGGTCAGCCGGATGTAGCCTTCGTCCCTATGAGACATCGACCTGGAGTCCCATCACTGCTAAGTCAAATGGCAACCCCCGACCTTCCTGGCTATTCTGGCCGAAGGAATCCAAGCTTTCCACTTTGGCAACCTGGTTTGTATAGTCTAAAGTCATTTTCGACCAAAAGTATCCAGACCTTCCCATCGGGCAGCCGGATGTAGCCTTGGTCCCTATGAGACCTCGCCCTGGTGTCCAATCACTGCTAAGTCAAATGACTACCCCCGACCTTCCTGGCAATTCTGCCCGACGGAATCAATGTTTTGCACTTTGGAAACCTGGATTGTATAGTCTAAAGTCTATTTCGACCAAAAGTATCCCGACCTTCGCATTGGTCAGCCGGATGTAGCCTCCGTCCCTATGAGACCTCGTCCTAGAGTCCCATGACAGCTAAATCAAATGGCTCCCCCGACCTTCCTGGCAATTCCGGCCGACGGAATCCAAGTTTTCCACTTTGGAAAACTGGTTTGTATAGTCTAAAGTCAATTTCGACTAAAAGTATCCCGAAATTCCAATTGGTCAGTCGGATGTAGCCTTGGTCCCTATGACACCTCGTCCTGGAGTCCCATCACATCTAAGTCAAATGGCTTCCCCCGACCTTCCTGGCAATTCTGGCCGACGGAATCCAAGTTCTCCACTTTGGCAACCTGGATTGTATAGTCTAAAGTCAATTTCGACCAAAAGTATCCCGACCTTCCCATCGGTCAGCCGGATGTAGCCTTGGTCCCTATGAGACCTCTCCCTGGTGTCCAATCACTGCTAAGTCAAATGACTACCCCCGACCTTCCTGGCAATTCTGCCCGACGGTGTCCAAGTTTTCCACTTTGGCAACCTGGTTTGTAGAGTCTAAAGTCATTTTCGACCAAAAGTATCCCGACCTTCCCATCGGTCAGCCGGATGTAGCCTTGCAACCTATGAGACCTCTCACTGGTGTCCAATCACTGCTAAGTCAACTGGCTACCCCCGACCTTCCTGGCAATTCTGCCCCGACGGAATCCAAGTTTTCCACTTTGGCAACCTGGTTTGTATAGTCTAAAGTCATTTTCGACCAAAAGTATCCAGACCTTCCCATCGGTCAGCCGGATGTAGCCTTGGTCCCTATGAGACCTCTCCCTGGTGTCCAATCACTGCTAAGTCAAATGGCTTCCCCCGACCTTCATGGCAATTCTGCCCGACGGAATCCAAGTTTTCCACTTTGGCAACCAGGTTTGTATAGTCTAAAGTCATTTTCGACCAAAAGTATCCAGACCTTCCCATCGGTCAGCCGGATGTAGCCTTGGTCCCTATGAGACCTCTCCCTGGTGTCCAATCACTGCTAAGTCAAATGGCTACCCCCGACCTTCCTGGCAATTCTGCCCGACGGATTCCAAGTTTTCCACTTTGGAAACCTGGATTGTTTAGTCTAAAGTCAATTTCGACCAAAAGTATCCCGACCTTTCCATCGGTCAGCCGGATGTAGCCTTCGTCCCTATGAGACCTCGTCCTGGAGTCCCATCACAGCTAAGTCACATGACTCCCCCGACCTTCCCGGCAATTCTGCCCCGACGGAATCCAAGTTTTCCACTTTGGAAACCTGGATTGTATAGTCTAAAGTCAATTTCGACCAAAAGTATCCCGAACTTCCCATCGGTCAGCCGGATGTAGCCTTGCTCCCTATGAGTCCTCTCCCTGGTGTCCAATCACTGCTAAGTCAAATGGCTTCCCCCGACCTTCCTGGCACTTCTGGCCGAAGGAATCCAAGTTTTCCACTTTGGAAACCTGGATTGTATAGTCTAAAGTCAATTTCGACCAAAAGTATCCCGAACTTCCCATCGGTCAGCCGGGTGTAGCCTTCGTCCCTATGAGACATCGACCTGGAGTCCCATCACTGCTAAGTCAAATGGCAACCCCCGACCTTCCTGGCTATTCTGGCCGAAGGAATCCAAGTTTTCCACTTTGGCAACCTGGTTTGTATAGTCTAAAGTCATTTTCGACCAAAAGTATCCAGACCTTCCCATCGGGCAGCCGGATGTAGCCTTGGTCCCTATGAGACCTCGCCCTGGTGTCCAATCACTGCTAAGTCAAATGACTACCCCCGACCTTCCTGGCAATTCTGCCCGACGGAATCAATGTTTTGCACTTTTGAAACCTGGATTGTATAGTCTAAAGTCTATTTCGACCAAAAGTATCCCGACCTTCGCATTGGTCAGCCGGATGTAGCCTCCGTCCCTATGAGACCTCGGCCTAGAGTCTCATGACAGCTAAATCAAATGGCTCCCCCGACCTTCCTGGCAATTCCGGCCGACGGAATCCAAGTTTTCCACTTTGGAAAACTGGTTTGTATAGTCTAAAGTCAATTTCGACTAAAAGTATCCCGAAATTCCAATTGGTCAGTCGGATGTAGCCTTGGTCCCTATGACACCGCGTCCTGGAGTCCCATCACATCTAAGTCAAATGGCTTCCCCCGACCTTCCTGGCAATTCTGGCCGACGGTGTCCAAGTTTTCCACTTTGGAAACCTGGATTGTTTAGTCTAAAGTCAATTTCGACTAAAAGTATCCCGAACTTCCAATTGGTCAGTCGGATGTAGCCTTGGTCCCTATGAGACCTCGTCCTGGAGTCCCATCACAGCTAAGTCAAATGACTACCCCCGACCTTCCTGGCAATTCTGCCCCGACGGAATCCATGTTTTGCACTTTGGAAACCTGGATTGTATAGTCTAAAGTCAATTTCGACCAAAAGTATCCCGAACTTCCCATCGCTCAGCCGGATGTAGCCTTGGCCCCTATGAGACCTCGTCCAGGAGTCCCATCACTGCTAAGTCAAATGGCTACCCCCGACCTTCCTGGCAATTCTGGCCGACGGAATCCAAGTTTTGCACTTTGGAAACCTGGATTGTATAGTCTAAAGTCTATTTCGACCAAAAGTATCCCGACCTTCGCATTGGTCAGCCGGATGTAGCCTCCGTCCCTATGAGACCTCGTCCTAGAGTCCCATCACTGCTAAGTCAAATGGCTACCCCCGACCTTCCTGGCAATTCTGCCCGACGGAATCCAAGTTTTGCACTTTGGAAACCTGGATTGTATAGTCTAAAGTCAATTTCCACCAAAAGTATCCCGACCTTCCCATCGGTCAGCCGGATGTAGCCTTGCAACCTATGAGACCTCGCCCTGGAGTCCCATCACTGCTAAGTCAAATGGCTTCCCCAGACCATCCTGCAATTCTGGCCGACGGAATCCAAGTTTTGCACTTTGGAAACCTGGATTGTATAGTCTAAAGTCTATTTCGACCAAAAGTATCCCGAACTTCCCATCGGTCAGCCGGATGTAGCCTTCGTCCCTATGAGACATCGTCCTGGAGTCCCATCACTGCTAAGTCAAATGGCTACCCCCGTCCTTCCTGGCAACTCTGACCGACGGAATCCAAGTTTTGCACTTTGGAAACCTGGATTGTATAGTCGAAAGTCAATTTCGACCATAAGTATCCCGAACTTCCCATCGGTCAGTCGGATGTAGCCTTGGAACCTCTTAGACCTCGTCCTGGAGGCCCATCACTGCTAAGTCAAATGGCAACCCCCGACCTTCCTGGCAATTCTGCCGGACGGTGTCCAAGTTTTTCACTGTGGAAACCTGGTTTGTATAGTCTACAGTCAATTTCGATCAAAAGTATCCCGACCTTCCCCTCGGCCAGCCGGATGTAGCCTTCGTCCCTATGAGACATCGTCCTGGAGTCCCATCACTGCTAAGTCAAATGACTACCCCCGACCTTCGTGGCAATTCTGCCCGACGGTGTCCAAGTTTTTCACTGTGGAAACCTGGTTTGTATAGTGTAAAGTCAATTTCGACCAAAAGTATCCCGAACATCCCATCGGTCAGCCGGATGTAGCCTTGGAACCTCTTAGACCTCGTCCTGGAGTCCCATCACTGCTAAGTCAAATGGCAACCCCCGACCTTCCTGGCAATTCTGCCCCACGGAATCCAAGTTTTCCACTTTGGAAACCTGGATTGTATAGTCTAAAGTCAATTTCGACCAAAAGTACCCCAACCTTCCCATCGGTCAGCCGGATGTAGCTTTGGTCCCTATGAGACCTCGTCCTGGAGTCCCATCACAGCTAAGTCAAGTGGCTCCCCCGACCTTCCTGGCAATTCCGGCCGACGGAATCCAAGTTTTCCACTTTGGAAACCTGGTTTGTATAGTCTAAAGACAATTTCGACTAAAAGTATCCCGAACTTCCCATTGGTCAGTCGGATGTAGCCTTGGAACCTATGAGACCTCGTTCTGGAGTCCCATCACTGCTAAGTCAAATGGCTTCCCCAGACCTTCCTGCAATTCTGGCCGACGGAATCCAAGTTTTCCACTTTGGCAACCTGGTTTGTATAGTCTAAAGTCAATTTCGACCAAAAGTATCCAGGCCTTCCCATCGGTCAGTCGGATGTAGCCTTGGTCCCTATGAGACCTCGCCCTGGTGTCCAATCACTGCTAAGTCAAATGACTACCCCCGACCTTCCTGGCAATTCTGCCCGACGGTGTCCAAGTTTTCCACTTTGGCAACCTGGTTTGTATAGTCTAAAGTCAATTTCGACTAAAAGTATCCCGAAATTCCAATTGGTCAGTCGGATGTAGCCTTGGTCCCTATGACACCTCGTCATGGAGTCCCATCACAGCTAAGTCAAATGACTACCCCCGACTTTCCTGGCAATTCTGCCCCGACGGAATCCAAGTTTTCCACTTTGGAAACCTGGTTTGTATAGTCTAAAGTCAATTTCGACCAAAAGTATCCCGACCTTCCCATTGGTCAGCCGGATGTAGCCTCCGTCCCTATGAGACCTCGTCCTAGAGTCCCATCACAGCTAAATCAAATGGCTCCCCCGACCTTCCAGGCAATTCCGGCCGACGGAATCCAAGTTTTCCACTTTGGAAACCTGGTTTGTATAGTCTAAAGTCATTTTCGACCAAAAGTATCCAGACCTTCCCATCGGGCAGCCGGATGTAGCCTTGGTCCCTATGAGACCTCGCCCTGGTGTCCAATCACTGCTAAGTCAAATGACTACCACCGACCTTCCTGGCAATTCTGCCCGACGGAATCAATGTTTTGCACTTTGGAAACCTGGATTGTATAGTCTAAAGTCTATTTCGACCAAAAGTATCCCGACCTTCGCATTGGTCAGCCGGATGTAGCCTCCGTCCCTATGAGACCTCGTCCTAGAGTCCCATGACAGCTAAATCAAATGGCTCCCCCGACCTTCCTGGCAATTCCGGCCGACGGAATCCAAGTTTTCCACTTTGGAAAACTGGTTTGTATAGTCTAAAGTCAATTTCGACTAAAAGTATCCCGAAATTCCAATTGGTCAGTCGGATGTAGCCTTGGTCCCTATGACACCTCGTCCTGGAGTCCCATCACATCTAAGTCAAATGGCTTGCCCCGACCTTCCTGGCAATTCTGGCCGACGGAATCCAAGTTCTCCACTTTGGCAACCTGGATTGTATAGTCTAAAGTCAATTTCGACCAAAAGTATCCCGACCTTCCCATCGGTCAGCCGGATGTAGGCTTGGTCCCTATGAGACCTCTCCCTGGTGTCCATTCACTTCTAAGTCAAATGGCTTTCCCCGACCTTCCTGGCAATCCTGGCCGACGGAATCCAAGTTTTCCATTCTGGCAATCTGGTTTTTATAGTCTAAAGTCATTTGCGACCAAAAGTATCCAGACCTTCCCATCTGTCAGCCGGATGTAGCCTTGGTCCCTATGAGACCTCGTCCTGGAGTCCCCTCACTGCTAAGTCAAATGACTACCCCCGACCTTCCTGGCAATTCTGGCCGACGGAATCCAAGTTTTGCACTTTGGAAACCTGGATTGTATAGTCTAAAGTCAATTTCGACCAAAAGTATCCCGACCTTCCCATCGGTCAGCCGGATGTAGCCTTGGAACCTATGAGACCTCGTCCTGGAGTCCCATCACAGCTAAGTCAAATGACTACCCCCGACCTTCCTGGCAATTCTGCCCCGACGGAATCCAAGTTTTCCACTTTGGAAACCTGGTTTGTATAGTCTAAAGTCAATTTCGACTAAAAGTATCCCGAAATTCCAATTGGTCAGTCGGATGTAGCCTCGGTCCGTATGAGCCCTCGTCCTGGAGTCCCATCACAGCTAAGTCAAATGACTACCCCCGACCTTCCTGGCAATTCTGCCCCGACGGAATCCAAGTTTTCCACTTTGGAAACCTGGATTGTTTAGTCTAAAGTCAATTTCGACCAAAAGTATCCCGACCTTTCCATCGGTCAGCCGGATGTAGCCTTCGTCCCTATGAGACCTCGTCCTGGAGTCCCATCACAGCTGAGTCAAATGACTCCCCCGACCTTCCCGGCAATTCTGCCCCGACGGAATCCAAGTTTTCCACTTTGGAAACCTGGATTGTATAGTCTAAAGTCAATTTCGACCAAAAGTATCCCGAACTTCCCATCGGTCAGCCGGATGTAGCCTTGGTCCCTATGAGTCCTCTCCCTGGTGTCCAATCACTGCTAAGTCAAATGGCTTCCCCCGACCTTCCTGGCACTTCTGGCCGAAGGAATCCAAGTATTCCACTTTGGAAACCTGGATTGTATAGTCTAAAGTCAATTTCGACCAAAAGTATCCCGAACTTCCCATCGGTCAGCCGGATGTAGCCTTCGTCCCTATGAGACATCGACCTGGAGTCCCATCACTGCTAAGTCAAATGGCAACCCCCGACCTTCCTGGCTATTCTGGCCGAAGGAATCCAAGCTTTCCACTTTGGCAACCTGGTTTGTATAGTCTAAAGTCATTTTCGACCAAAAGTATCCAGACCTTCCCATCGGGCAGCCGGATGTAGCCTTGGTCCCTATGAGACCTCGCCCTGGTGTCCAATCACTGCTAAGTCAAATGACTACCCCCGACCTTCCTGGCAATTCTGCCCGACGGAATCAATGTTTTGCACTTTGGAAACCTGGATTGTATAGTCTAAAGTCTATTTCGACCAAAAGTATCCCGACCTTCGCATTGGTCAGCCGGATGTAGCCTCCGTCCCTATGAGACCTCGTCCTAGAGTCCCATGACAGCTAAATCAAATGGCTCCCCCGACCTTCCTGGCAATTCCGGCCGACGGAATCCAAGTTTTCCACTTTGGAAAACTGGTTTGTATAGTCTAAAGTCAATTTCGACTAAAAGTATCCCGAAATTCCAATTGGTCAGTCGGATGTAGCCTTGGTCCCTATGACACCTCGTCCTGGAGTCCCATCACATCTAAGTCAAATGGCTTCCCCCGACCTTCCTGGCAATTCTGGCCGACGGAATCCAAGTTCTCCACTTTGGCAACCTGGATTGTATAGTCTAAAGTCAATTTCGACCAAAAGTATCCCGACCTTCCCATCGGTCAGCCGGATGTAGCCTTGGTCCCTATGAGACCTCTCCCTGGTGTCCAATCACTGCTAAGTCAAATGACTACCCCCGACCTTCCTGGCAATTCTGCCCGACGGTGTCCAAGTTTTCCACTTTGGCAACCTGGTTTGTAGAGTCTAAAGTCATTTTCGACCAAAAGTATCCCGACCTTCCCATCGGTCAGCCGGATGTAGCCTTGCAACCTATGAGACCTCTCACTGGTGTCCAATCACTGCTATGTCAAATGACTACCCCCGACCTTCCTGGCAATTCTGACCGACGGAATCCAAGTTTTGCACTTTGGAGACCTGGATTGTATAGTCTAAAGTCAATTTCGAACAAAAGTATCCCGAACTTCCCATCGCTCAGCCGGATGTAGCCTTGGTCCCTATGAGACCTCGTCCAGGAGTCCCATCACTGTTAAGTCAAATGGCTACACCCGACCTTCCTGGCAATTCTGGCCGACGGAATCCAAGTTTTCCATTTTGGCAATCTGGTTTGTATAGTCTAAAGTCATTTTCGACCAAAAGTATCCAGACCTTCCCATCTGTCTGCCGTATGTAGCCTTTGTCCCTATGAGACCTCGTCCTGGAGTCCAATCACTGCTAAGTCAAAGGAAAACACCCGACCTTCCTGGCAATTCTGGCCGACGGAATCCAAGTTTTCCTCTTTGGCAACCTGGTTTGTATAGTCTAAAGTCAATTTCGACCAAAAGTATTCCGAACTTCCCATGGGTCAGCCGGATGTAGCCTTGGAACCTATTAGACCTCGTCCTGGAGTCCCATCACTGCTAAGTCAAATGGCAACCCCCGACCTTCCTGGCAATTCTGCCCCACGGAATCCAAGTTTTCCACTTTGGAAACCTGGATTGTATAGTCTAAAGTCAATTTCGACCAAAAGTACCCCAACCTTCCCATCGGTCAGCCGGATGTAGCTTTGGTCCCTATGAGACCTCGTCCTGGAGTCCCATCACAGCTAAGTCAAGTGGCTCCCCCGACCTTCCTGGCAATTCCGGCCGACGGAATCCAAGTTTTCCACTTTGGAAACCTGGTTTGTATAGTCTAAAGACAATTTCGACTAAAAGTATCCCGAACTTCCCATTGGTCAGTCGGATGTAGCCTTGGAACCTATGAGACCTCGTTCTGGAGTCCCATCACTGCTAAGTCAAATGGCTTCCCCAGACCTTCCTGCAATTCTGGCCGACGGAATCCAAGTTTTCCACTTTGGCAACCTGGTTTGTATAGTCTAAAGTCAATTTCGACCAAAAGTATCCAGGCCTTCCCATCGGTCAGTCGGATGTAGCCTTGGTCCCTATGAGACCTCGCCCTGGTGTCCAATCACTGCTAAGTCAAATGACTACCCCCGACCTTCCTGGCAATTCTGCCCGACGGTGTCCAAGTTTTCCACTTTGGCAACCTGGTTTGTATAGTCTAAAGTCAATTTCGACTAAAAGTATCCCGAAATTCCAATTGGTCAGTCGGATGTAGCCTTGGTCCCTATGACACCTCGTCATGGAGTCCCATCACAGCTAAGTCAAATGACTACCCCCGACTTTCCTGGCAATTCTGCCCCGACGGAATCCAAGTTTTCCACTTTGGAAACCTGGTTTGTATAGTCTAAAGTCAATTTCGACCAAAAGTATCCCGACCTCCCCATTGGTCAGCCGGATGTAGCCTCCGTCCCTATGAGACCTCGTCCTAGAGTCCCATCACAGCTAAATCAAATGGCTCCCCCGACCTTCCAGGCAATTCCGGCCGACGGAATCCAAGTTTTCCACTTTGGAAACCTGGTTTGTATAGTCTAAAGTCAATTTCGACCAAAAGTATCCCGACCTTCCCATCGGTCAGCCGGATGTAGCCTTGGTCCCTATGAGACCTCGTCCTGGAGTCCCATCACAGCTGAGTCAAATGACTCCCCCGACCTTCCCGGCAATTCTGCCCCGACGGAATCCAAGTTTTCCACTTTGGAAACCTGGATTGTATAGTCTAAAGTCAATTTCGACCAAAAGTATCCCGACCTTTCCATCGGTCAGCCGGATGTAGCCTTCGTCCCTATGAGACCTCGTCCTGGAGTCCCATCACAGCTGAGTCAAATGACTCCCCCGACCTTCCCGGCAATTCTGCCCCGACGGAATCCAAGTTTTCCACTTTGGAAACCTGGATTGTATAGTCTAAAGTCAATTTCGACCAAAAGTATCCCGAACTTCCCATCGGTCAGCCGGATGTAGCCTTGGTCCCTATGAGTCCTCTCCCTGGTGTCCAATCACTGCTAAGTCAAATGGCTTCCCCCGACCTTCCTGGCACTTCTGGCCGAAGGAATCCAAGTTTTCCACTTTGGAAACCTGGATTGTATAGTCTAAAGTCAATTTCGACCAAAAGTATCCCGAACTTCCCATCGGTCAGCCGGATGTAGCCTTCGTCCCTATCAGACATCGACCTGGAGTCCCATCACTGCTAAGTCAAATGGCAACCCCCGACCTTCCTGGCTATTCTGGCCGAAGGAATCCAAGCTTTCCACTTTGGCAACCTGGTTTGTATAGTCTAAAGTCATTTTCGACCAAAAGTATACAGACCTTCCCATCGGGCAGCCGGATGTAGCCTTGGTCCCTATGAGACCTCGCCCTGGTGTCCAATCACTGCTAAGTCAAATGACTACCCCCGACCTTCCTGGCAATTCTGCCCGACGGAATCAATGTTTTGCACTTTGGAAACCTGGATTGTATAGTCTAAAGTCTATTTCGACCAAAAGTATCCCGACCTTCGCATTGGTCAGCCGGATGTAGCCTCCGTCCCTATGAGACCTCGTCCTAGAGTCCCATGACAGCTAAATCAAATGGCTCCCCCGACCTTCCTGGCAATTCCGCCCGACGGTGTCCAAGTTTTCCACTTTGGCAACCTGGTTTGTAGAGTCTAAAGTCATTTTCGACCAAAAGTATCCCGACCTTCCCATCGGTCAGCCGGATGTAGCCTTGCAACCTATGAGACCTCTCACTGGTGTCCAATCACTGCTATGTCAAATGACTACCCCCGACCTTCATGGCAATTCTGGCCGACGGAATCCAAGTTTTCCACTTTGAAAACCTGGATTGTATAGTCTAAGGTCAATTTCGACCAAAAGTATCCCAAACTTCCCATCGGTCAGCCGGATGTAGCCTTGGTCCCTATGAGTCCTCGTCCAGGAGTCCCATCACTGTTAAGTCAAATGGCTACACCCGACCTTCCTGGCAATTCTGGCCGACGGAATCCAAGTTTTCCATTTTGGCAATCTGGTTTGTATAGTCTAAAGTCATTTTCGACCAAAAGTATCCAGACCTTCCCATCTGTCTGCCGTATGTAGCCTTTGTCCCTATGAGACCTCGTCCTGGAGTCCAATCACTGCTAAGTCAAAGGAAAACACCCGACCTTCCTGGCAATTCTGGCCGACGGAATCCAAGTTTTCCTCTTTGGCAACCTGGTTTGTATAGTCTAAAGTCAATTTCGACCAAAAGTATTCCGAACTTCCCATGGGTCAGCCGGATGTAGCCTTGGAACCTATTAGACCTCGTCCTGGAGTCCCATCACTGCTAAGTCAAATGACTACCCCCGACCTTCCTGGCAATTCTGCCCGACGGTGTCCAAGTTTTCCACTTTGGCAACCTGGTTTGTATAGTCTAAAGTCAATTTCGACTAAAAGTATCCCGAAATTCCAATTGGTCAGTCGGATGTAGCCTTGGTCCCTATGACACCTCGTCATGGAGTCCCATCACAGCTAAGTCAAATGACTACCCCCGACTTTCCTGGCAATTCTGCCCCGACGGAATCCAAGTTTTCCACTTTGGAAACCTGGTTTGTATAGTCTAAAGTCAATTTCGACCAAAAGTATCCCGACCTTCCCATTGGTCAGCCGGATGTAGCCTCCGTCCCTATGAGACCTCGTCCTAGAGTCCCATCACAGCTAAATCAAATGGCTCCCCCGACCTTCCAGGCAATTCCGGCCGACGGAATCCAAGTTTTCCACTTTGGAAACCTGGTTTGTATAGTCTAAAGTCAATTTCGACTAAAAGTATCCCGAAATTCCAATTGGTCAGTCGGATGTAGCCTCGGTCCGTATGAGCCCTCGTCCTGGAGTCCCATCACTGCTATGTCAAATGACTACCCCCGACCTTCCTGGCAATTCTGCCCCGACGGAATCCAAGTTTTCCACTTTGGAAACCTGGTTTGTATAGTCTAAAGTCAATTTCGACCAAAAGTATCCCGACCTTCCCATCGGTCAGCCGGATGTAGCCTTGGTCCCTATGAGACCTCTCCCTGGTGTCCAATCACTGCTAAGTCAAATGACTACCCCCGACCTTCCTGGCAATTCTGCCCGACGGTGTCCAAGTTTTCCACTTTGGCAACCTGGTTTGTAGAGTCTAAAGTCATTTTCGACCAAAAGTATCCCGACCTTCCCATCGGTCAGCCGGATGTAGCCTTGCAACCTATGAGACCTCTCACTGGTGTCCAATCACTGCTATGTCAAATGACTACCCCCGACCTTCATGGCAATTCTGCCCGACGGAATCCAAGTTTTCCACTTTGAAAACCTGGATTGTATAGTCTAAGGTCAATTTCGACCAAAAGTATCCCAAACTTCCCATCGGTCAGCCGGATGTAGCCTTGGTCCCTATGAGTCCTCTCCCTGGTGTCCAATCACTGCTAAGTCAAATGGCTACCCCCGACCTTCCTGGCAATTCTGCCCCGACGGAATCCAAGTTTTCCACTTTGGCAACCTGGTTTGTATAGTCTAAAGTCAATTTCGACCAAAAGTATCCCGACCTTCCCATCGGTCAGCCGGATGTAGCCTTGGTCCCTATGAGACCTCGTCCTGGAGTCCCATCACAGCTAAGTCAAATGAATACCCCCGACCTTCCTGGCAAATCTGCCCGACGGTGTCCAAGTTTTCCACTTTGGAAACCTGGATTGTTTAGTCTAAAGTCAATTTCGACCAAAAGTATCCCGAACTTCCCATCGGTCAGCCGGATGTAGCCTTCGTCCCTATGAGACATCGTCCTGGAGTCCCATCACTGCTAAGTCAAATGGCTACCCCCGACCTTCCTGGCAATTCTGGCCGACGGAATCCAACTTTTCGATTTTGGCAATCTGGTTTGTATAGTCTAAAGTCATTTTCGACCAAAAGTATCCAGACCTTCCCATCTGTCAGCCGGATGTAGCCTTGGTCCCTATGAGACCTCGTCCGGGAGTCCCATCACTGCTAAGTCAAATGGCTACCCCTGACCTTCCTGGCAATTCTGGCCGACGGAATCCAAGTTTTGCACTTTGGAGACCTGGATTGTATAGTCTAAAGTCAATTTCGAACAAAAGTATCCCGAACTTCCCATCGCTCAGCCGGATGTAGCCTTGGTCCCTATGAGACCTCGTCCAGGAGTCCCATCACTGTTAAGTCAAATGGCTACACCCGACCTTCCTGGCAATTCTGGCCGACGGAATCCAAGTTTTCCATTTTGGCAATCTGGTTTGTATAGTCTAAAGTCATTTTCGACCAAAAGTATCCAGACCTTCCCATCTGTCTGCCGTATGTAGCCTTTGTCCCTATGAGACCTCGTCCTGGAGTCCAATCACTGCTAAGTCAAAGGAAAACACCCGACCTTCCTGGCAATTCTGGCCGACGGAATCCAAGTTTTCCTCTTTGGCAACCTGGTTTGTATAGTCTAAAGTCAATTTCGACCAAAAGTACTCCGAACTTCCCATGGGTCAGCCGGATGTAGCCTTGGAACCTATTAGACCTCGTCCTGGAGTCCCATCACTGCTAAGTCAAATGACTACCCCCGACCTTCCTGGCAATTCTGCCCGACGGTGTCCAAGTTTTCCACTTTGGCAACCTGGTTTGTATAGTCTAAAGTCAATTTCGACTAAAAGTATCCCGAAATTCCAATTGGTCAGTCGGATGTAGCCTTGGAACCTATGAGACCTCGTCCTGGAGTCCCATCACTGCTAAGTCAAATGATTACCCCCTACCTTCCTGGCAATTCTGCCCCACGGAATCCAAGTTTTCCACTTTGGAAACCTGATTTCTATTGTCTAAAGTCAATTTCGACCAAAAGTACCCCGACCTTCCCATCGGTCAGCCGGATGTAGCCTTGGTCCCTATGAGACCTCGTCCTGGAGTCCAATCACTGCTAAGTCAAATGACTACCCCCGACCTTCCTGGCAATTCTGGCCGACGGAATCCAAGTTTTCCACTTTGGAAACCTGGTTTGTATAGTCTAAAGTCAATTTCGACTAAAAGTATCCCGAACTTCCAGTCGGTCAGCCGGATGTAGCCTTGAAACCTGAGACCTCGTCCTGGAGTCCCATCACTGCTAAGTCAAACGACTCCCCCCGACCTTCCTGGCAATTCTGGCCGACGGAATCCAAGTTTTCCACTTTGAAAACCTGGATTGTTTAGTCTGAAGTCAATTTCGACCAAAAGTATCCCGACCTTCCCATCGGTCAGCCGGATGTAGCCTTCGTCCCTATGAGACATCGTCCTAGAGTCCCATCACTGCTAAGTCAAATGGCTACCCCCGTCCTTCCTGGCAACTCTGACCGACGGAATCCTAGTTTTGCGCTTTGGAAACCTGGATAGTATAGTCGAAAGTCAATTTCGACCAAAAGTATACCGAACTTCCCATCGGTCAGCCGGATGTAGCCTTGGAACCTCTGAGACCTCGTCCTGGAGTCCCATCACTGCTATGTCAAATGACTACCCCCGACCTTCCTGGCAATTCTGCCCGACGGAATCCAAGTTTTCCACTTTGGAAACCTGGATTGTATAGTCTAAAGTCAATTTCGACCGAAAGTATCCCGACCTTCCCATCGGTCAGCCGGATGTAGCCTTCGTCCCTATGAGACATCGTTCTGGAGTCCCATCACTGCTAAGTCAAATGGCTACTCCCGACCTTCCTGGCAATTCTCCCCGACGGAATCCAAGTTTTCCACTTTGGAAACCTGGATTGTATAGTCTAAAGTCAATTTCGACCAAAAGTATCCTGACCTTCCCATCGGTCAGCCGGATGTAGCCTTGGTCCCTATGAGACCTCTCACTGGTGTCCAATCACTGCTATGTCAAATGACTACCCCCGACCTTCATGGCAATTTTGCCCGACGGAATCCAAGTTTTCCACTTTGAAAACCTGGATTGTATAGTCTAAGGTCAATTTCGACCAAAAGTATCCTGACCTTCCCATCAGTCAGCCGGATGTAGCCTTGGTCCCTATGAGATCTCGTCCTGGAGTCCCATCACTGCTAAGTCAAATGTCTACCCCCGACCTTCCTGGCAATTCTGGCCGACGGAATCCAAGTTTTCCACTTTGGCAACCTGGTTTGTATAGTCTAAAGTCATTTTCGACAAAAAGTATCCGGACCTTGCCATCGGTAAGCCGGATGTAGACTTGGTCCCTATGAGACCTCGTCCTGGAGTCCCACCACAGCTAAGTCAAATGGCTCCCCCGACCTTCCTGGCAATTCCGGCCGACGGAGTCCAAGTTTTCCACTTTGGAAACCTGGTTTGTATAGTCTAAAGACAATTTCGACTAAAAGTATCCCGAACTTCCCATTGGTCAGTTGGATGTAGCCTTGGAACCTATGTGACCTCGTCCTGGAGTCCCATCACTGCTAAGTCAAATGGCTACCCCCGACCTTCCTGGCAATTCTGCCCGACGGAATCCAAGTTTTCCACTTTGGAAACCTGATTTCTATTGTCTAAAGTCAATTTCGACCAAAAGTACCCCGACCTTCCCATCGGTCAGCCGGATGTAGCTTTGGTCCCTATGAGACCTCGTCCTGGAGCCCCATCACAGCTAAGTCAAATGGCTCCCCCGACCGTCCTGGCAATTCCGGCCGACGGAATCCAAGTTTTCCACTTTGGAAACCTGGTTTGTATAGTCTAAGGACAATTTCGACCAAAAGTATACCGAACTTACCATCGGTCAGCCGGATGTAGCCTTGGAACCTCTGAGACCTCGTCCTGGAGTCCCATCACTGCTATGTCAAATGACTACCCCCGACCTTCCTGGCAATTCTATCCGACGGAATCCAAGTTTTCCACTTTGGAAACCTGGATTGTATAGTCTAAAGTCAATTTCGACCAAAAGTATCCCGACCTTCCCATCGGTCTGCCGGATGTAGCCTTGAAACCTGAGACCTCGTCCTGGAGTCCCATCACTGCTAACTCAAACGACTACCCCCGACCTTCCTCGCAATTCTGGCCGACGGAATCCAAGTTTTCCACTTTGAAAACCTGGATTGTTTAGTCTGAAGTCAATTTCGACCAAAAGTATCCCGACCTTCCCATCGGTCAGCCGGATGTAGCTTTGGTCCCTATGAGACCTCGTCCTGGAGTCCCATCACAGCTAAGTCAAATGGCTCCCCCGACCTTCCTGGCAATTCCGGCCGACGGAATCCAAGTTTTCCACTTTGGAAACCTGGTTTGTATAGTCTAAAGACAATTTCGACTAAAAGTATCCCGAACTTCCCATTGGTCAGTCGGATGTAGCCTTGGAACCTATGAGACGTCGTCCTGGAGTCCCCTCACTGCTAAGTCAAATGACTACCCCCGACCTTCCTGGCAATTCTGCCCGTCGGTGTCCAAGTTTTTCACTGTGGAATCCTGGTTTGTATAGTGTAAAGTCAATTTCGACCAAAAGTATTCCGACCTTCCCATCGGTCAGCCGGATGTAGCTTTCGTGCCAATGAGACATCGTCCTGGAGTCCCATCACTGCTAAGTCAAATGGCTACCCCCGACCTTCCTGGCAATTCTGCCCGACGGAATCCAGGTTTTGCACTTTGGAAACCTGGATTGTATAGTCTAAAGTCAATTTCGACCAAAAGTATCCCGACCTTCCCATCGGTCAGCCGGATGTAGCCTTGGTCCCTATGAGACCTCTCCCTGGTGTCCAATCACTGCTAAGTCAAATGGCTTCCCCCGACCTTCCTGGCACTTCTGGACGAAGGAATCCAAGTTTTGCTCTTTGGAAACCTGGATTGTATAGTCTAAAGTCAATTTCGACCAAAAGTATCCCGACCTTCCCATCGGTCAGCCGGATGTAGCCTTCGTCCCTATGAGACATCGTTCTGGAGTCCCATCACTGCTAAGTCAAATGGCTACCCCCGACCTTCCTGGCAATTCTGCCCGACGGACTCCAAGTTTTCCACTTTGAAAACCTGGTTTGTATAGTCTAAAGTCAATTTCGACCAAAAGTATCCCGACCTTCCCATCGGTCAGCCGGATGTAGCCTTCGTCCCTATGAGACATCGTCCTGGAGTCCCATCACTGCTAAGTCAAATGGGTACCCCCGACCTTCCTGGCAGTTCTGCCCGATGGAATCCAAGTTTTGCACTTTGGAAACCCGGATTGTATAGTCTAAAGTCAATTTCGACCAAAAGTATCCCGAACTTCCCATTGGTCAGCCGGATATAGCCTTGGTCCCTATGAGACCTCTCCCTGGTGTCCAATCTCTGCTAAGTCAAATGGCTCCCCCGACCTTCCTGGCAATTCCGGCCGACGGAATCCAAGTTTTCCACTTTGAAAACCTGGTTTGTATAGTCTAAAGTCAATTTCGTCCAAAAGTATACCGAACTTCCCATCGGTCAGCCGGATGTAGCCTTGGAACCTATGAGACCTCGTCCTGGAGTCCCATCACTGCTAAGTCAAATGACTACCCCCGACCTTCCTGCCAATTCTGCCCAACGGAGTCCAAGTTTTCCACTTTGGAAACCTGGATTGTATAGTCTAAAGTCAATTTCGACCAAAAGTATCCCGACCTTCCCATCGGTCAGCCGGGTGTAGCCTTGGTCGCTATTAGACCTCGTCCTGGAGTCCCATCACTGCTAAGTCAACTGACTACCCCCGACCTTCATGGCAGCGAATTGTGTAAAGTATGCCGAGTAGTTATTCTTTATTTTAATTCTGATAGTGGTTTGCTTCGCATTACCGTGATATTGCCTATTTCCAATCAGATTCCTCTTCTCTGATTTCTCTCATATCGAATCAAGTACTTCCTCCTTGATTCCCTTCCTGTGCGTCTTGTCACCATAATTGCTCGGCATATGTGAGACGAATGTATCGTTTTATAAGGCGAAACTATGTCAGAATTAAGATTGTATCCCCCAATTTTGCTCTTGTTGAATAAGAGACTTCTTTTCTGATTCGCCTCATGCTCGAATCAAGGATTTCTTCCTTGATTTACTCCCCATACTGCGATGATTGTATAATATAAGTAATGCGTTGAGCGTGAACTAAATTAGAATTGTTCGTGCGAAAAAAGACGTCGATTATCCGCTCTAGGGTACATTATTTCAGGCTCAAGGAAGAAGACATCGATCGACCGCCGTGGGATACATCGCTTCATTTACTAATTATGCTATATTAATCCCATATTACTATTTATTGCTATGTGTTCCTGCATTTCAGTACAGACTCAAGAATGAAGGCAGCTGGCGTGGGATTATTTTTAAGTGCGAAACCCAAAAATGCGTTGATAATAAGATGTCGAATTAGAAACGGAGGTCGATGGAATTGAATTTCTATCCGCCTCCCAGGGTCTCATTCGCAGCAACCTCCACGTGGTAGACCTGGAAACCAGCAGCATCGCCGATGGAGTACATTCCCATCGAGGATGCTGCTAGGCTAATCGGCTGCGGGATTGTATTAAATTGTATTAAGACATTGTGCGCCGATTAAATTTCAGATACTAAAACATGGGCGTCAATGATTGTATTGATACATTGTTAAACATCAATCATACTGAAATTTATAAGCAATGGAAAAGAATAATAAATTCGATTTTGTAATTTTACTTTGTATTTTTATTAAATATATGTAAAATGTTACATTAACGTAGGATTAACAATTAAATAATAGACTAAAAATCCTCCACCATCGCGGGGCAGGCGCGCAGTGTGTTAATAACAAAAGCCAAGGTTCCTATAAAATCGTTGAGTGCAAACGGTTAAACAAGAAATTGCTTTTGATGTTGAACTCAAGGAGGTCGCGAGTATGGTGGGGACCTCCGACCTTATAAGGACAGTCTTGACAGTGGAGGGCTCAGTTCCTCGCGAACTCTTCAACTGTGAGGATGGGGGAGGACCAGCAGACCCTCCTGGACTATCCTGGACTATCCTGGGCTATCCTGGGCTACCCTGGGCTACCCTGGGCTACCCTGGGCTCCCCCTGGCTACCCTGGGCTACCCTGGGCTACATTGGTCTACCCTGTACCTCTCTGGGCATCACTGGTCTACTCCTACCTTCACTCTGGGGCACTGATGACCACTACTGGCTACCATCGATCAGTCGGGATTAATGCAGATCCATGGTGGCCAGTACTGGTGAATGCCAACGAGTGGTCCTCGGCTTCTCCTAAGCTATGTACCGATTGCGAACAGCGATCGGTGAGTCGCATGCTCTTTCTTTTTAACTCCAGTCACCGATCATGTCGTAGGACGAATGGTCCGTACCGATACCGGTGACTGGTGGTACCATTTTAGTAGTTTTTGATTTTGTGAGTGCAGTGACCTCGGATATGCCTCTCGAGGCATACCCGAGAGTAGTAGCATATTTTAATTTATTTATTAGATAGGATAGGGTTTTCTTGTACGTCGCGTTTAAAGTTAACTGTAAATACTAGCAACAATACTTTGACTTTTTACCGAATTACGAGTAACGTAACTTTATTCTGTACTATGATATGTAAGATATAACACAACCTTCAACATTGAATATTCAGATAATAAGATTGGGAACTTAGTGGTACATTAATTGTATCAATAGGTTCAGTCTGCTTTTTGATTTTTAAAGTTCGACTAACATACAGCCGATTGAAATGATTGATTATTCGCGTTAAAGTTAATTTAATCGCTGAAATATCACAATAAATATCGTACAAGAAAACATTTCGCGACGGTTAGGTCTCTGAATCGAAGCAACTACTTGTAAAACATTCTTATGATATTAGAAACAGCTGCTTCGACAAAGGGATCACCTAAGTATTTTTGAAAATGTGTTAAAAGTTTAAAATAGAATCATTCATATTGCTATTTCACTTAGAGTCACATTTTCTATTAAATTTCAATTTCTCTTATTGTTTTATCGAATATTACAGTAGTTGTACATTAGTACACTCTTCATTTCTAAAGTTAGAGAATAAAATTCTTATTTCTGAGTCAATTAAAGTAATTGTTGAGAACCAAAGAACATTAGTCCGTTAGAAAAATCAGAAACTAACATGATTTTATAGCTAGGATTTTCAGGATATTGTTTCCATGTTCATTGTTCGATCTCTCTCAAGTGCCCAGGTGCTACTTCGGAGAGTGAGAGCAATGGGCATGATGAAATTGTTATTATTTAAACATGTGAGCGATATGACAAATACTCTTTATACGTATATATTCCAGTTACTGTAAATGAAATATATAAATTGTTTGTGGAATATATACACACTTTTCCTTATTCCCTTACTCAATAGAGTACGAATATTAACATATTAGAATACTTTGATCGTCCATACGTTACCAAACGACATAAAGAAGGGTAGAATTATATTAATTTCAATGACTTATTCGTGCCAAGTAAAATATTTTCTCAAAGATCGTTAGCCATTGCCAGTCGATTTCAGGAATTGATATACTAGAGTATGAGAATGTGGTTGTTAGTGAACGTCCCGGGACGTTCTCTCTAGGCGTTAGGTTCTTTCGCACTCAGGTGCATCAGAGACAATCGTGAAGTGATGTGTGTTTGTGAGAATGAGTCTCTTGCCCCTTTTTTAAATATAGCTATAGGTAGGCAGGTAGCATACTCTCTGGAATGAATGTTAGATTTAAGTAGGCAGGGGCCGGTGCTGGCCTTCGTTTCTGCACGATGGTCAGTTACCGGGGAACTTGAAAAATCAGTTCAAAGTTGATAGCAAAACGGAGCATGCCGTTTGCTGATCAACCTTGATCTCGACTTTTCAAGTTCCACATGGATACCGCGATCGCGATCGGTATTAGGCGCGAGTAGGCGAATCGTTCGAAATTGCTCGATTGCACTGTCGAATGATCGATGGCTGTTCCCAAGCCATTGGTCATTCGCTATCGAGCAAGCTCAGGGTTTCAGAAATGGTGGACTGCCGAAGAAAAGAAGAGGCGTATGCCGAAGAGGCCCCGACAAAGTGTCGCTCAAGAGGGCAACTATTAATGGCGGCCCATCTTAGCATGGAGATGGAGCGTCATTTTATGTTACTACTTTGTCACTGCACTCATTTTAGCTTCAATAGAAATGGTGGTGGTAGTAGTAGAAGTAGTTGTAGTTGTATTGGGCTGGCCATTGCCGCCCCAACGTCCAGCAATGAGCATTTCGCGATTTTTAATTAGCGTTGCGAGACAAACATTACGGTTTGAATTAGAGCTGCGAATGATATAATCGCGATTTCGATTACAACTATTTTTAGTACTTGGTTTTTGAAATTGCTTTAAAGATAGCTTTGCGTATGACAAACATTGATCGCGTTTGACTTTAATACTATTAAATATAAAGCGCAATTATGTTAAGTGACACGTAGTTGTCTTGATTTTGAGATAGCATTGCGATTAATTGAATAAACGCGTTTGACAAAGCGTACTTTATTAAATATAATATCCATTTATTAATGTAGCGTTGCGAAATCGGTAGATCGCGGTCTTCTTAGAGTCGCGACCACGATTTTTCGCGTTGTCTTAGAGTTGCGTTGTATTAAATGCTCAAACATATGCTGGAACCATAAGAACCACAGAGCAATTTGCGTTACTGCGAAACGTGGTTCTTTGTAGCTAAAACAGCTGCACATTATAGCCCGCAGCCCAAAAGGCTGCCCCGTATTCTTACATGTAGCGTGACGTATAAAGAAACTGGTGCACGCGAGTTATTCGTTTTAAATGAAATAATTTAGAGTTGCGTTCGATACTGAAACCCTCGCGTTTTTATTGTATGATATTTGTAAAGTAGCGTTGCGATTAATCATACATTTTTCGCGTTTCTTATTGAAAACTTTGCTCATTTTATTAATTAGCGTGGCGAACAGTAATGCACCTCTCGCTTTCATTATTGAAATACTTTTATATTCCGTAAATTAGTGTTGCGAAATAAATGGTCCACTCTCGCGACTTTTATAGCATATATAATGTACAGAGTGGACAGTCCCATATTTTAAATATCCATCCTCCTATTCAATTTCATGTAATTGAACAAAACTTACTATCTAATGAAGTGAGTTTTTGTTTCAGAGGAATTTGGGTGGGATAGAGGATGCAATTCTAAGGGGAAAATGGTATATATCTTAATTTTAATTCTAATTTAATTTATTTAATCCTTTGTGTTTCTGTTTCAGGGAATATTATAACTGCAATGGTAAGGAAAAATCGTATAATTTTTCTTAGGCTCCATTTCTTAAATTGTATTCATCCACTAATCGAATAAGACAGTTTCTGTTTCAGTTCCTTTAGCTTATCCTTCTTATTTGTTTCAGCACTAATTCTAATGTATTTTTAATACAATTTCAGTCTAATTTTAGTCTAATCTTAGTTTAATTTTCCTTTAACATTGACACATCATTAATTTATTCATAATATAATCGTTATTTAACATTACTGCAGGGCATTTACAATTACCTCACGAACATTTTATAAATTTGTTAGTGTTGTATTTCCGTACAGGCTCAAGAAGCAGTATAATATTGACTATGATAGTTTTAGGTGCGTTAATAATAAGATTTAGAATAAGAACGGGAGGTGGGTGGAATTGAATTTCCACCCACCTCCCAGGGTCTCTCGCAGCAACCTCCACGTGGTGGACCTGGAAACTAGAACCATCGCCGTCAGAGTAGTCTCTGTCGAGGATGGTGCTAGGCCAATGGCTGCGAATTGTGTTAAATATGCCGAGTAGTTATTCTTTAGCTTCTTTCTCTGATTCCGCCTGTGTCTCCATTTATTCGGTTCACTTGACCATGCTTGCAAGTGCATCGGGCCGTGTGATGCCAGTCAGTCTGCAGTTCACGTATCTCGGTGTTCGGACTCGCGAGTAAGATCATGACGGCCACACCGTGAGCCGGGTGGTGCTCGCGCCGACGACTCACGGCACTGCTCTTCCTAGGATCCTACTTCTTCGTAATCCGCCCCTAGTCCTGCAGTCTGACCGCAGGGCCGGACGTTGGGAAGTTAACGGGAGCCTACGAAGGGCACGTCGCCGTCCGCTGAGCCGAAAGAGGAAGAGCACCGTAACTCGGGACTGTGGTCTGGCTGGTCTGATCACGGTTTGCTCGCGTCACCCTCCTTTTTAATCGGAGACTTCTTCTCCAATTTTCCCAGTTGTCGAATTAAGGACTTCTTTCTTGATTCGCTCCCTTTGCTTCTTGGTCCGATAATTGCTAAGCATATCTGCGACCGATGCGTAGTCTTATAAGGCGAAACTATGTCCGAATTAAGATTGCAGCCCCTCATTTCGAGCTTGCTGAGTCAGAGACTTTTTCTCTGACTCGCCTCACGCTCGAATCAAGGACTTCTTCCTTGATTCCCTCCCTGTACTGCGATGATTGTATAATAAAAGTATGCGTTGCGGTTGAACTGCGTTAGAATTAAGCGTGCGAAAGAAGACGTCCATCATCCGCTGTGGGATACTCCCTTATTTCAGACTCAAGAAAGAAGAGAGCCGACGTGGGATTATTTTTAAGTGCGATACCGACGACTGCGTTTAGCATAAGGTTTAGAATAAGGAGGGAGGTCGGTGGAATTGTGTTTTCCACCCACCTCCCAGGGTCTCTCGCAGCAACCTCCACGTGGTGGACCTGGAAACTAGTAGCATCGCCGAAGAGTAGCTTCTATCGAGGGTGTTGCTAGGCCAATAGCTGCGAATTGTGTAAAATATGCCGAGTAGTTATTCTTTAGCTTCATTCTCACTCCGCTCGTTTCCATCTATCCGGTTCGCTTGACCATGTTTGCAAGTGCATCGGGCCGTGTGACGCCGGTCGGTCTGCAGTTCACGTACCTCGGTGTTCGGCCTCGCGAGTAAGATCATGACGGCCGCACCGTGGGCCGGGTGGTGCTCGCGCCGACGACCCACGGCACTGCTCTTCCTAGGATCCTACTTCTTCGTAATCCGCCCCTAGTCCTGTGGCCTAGCCACAGGGCCGGGCGTTGGGAAGTTAACGGGCGCCTCTGAAGAGTACGTCGTCGTCCGCTGATCCGAAAGAGGACGAGCATCGTAACTCGGGACTGTGGTCTGGCCGGTTGATCGCGGTTTGCTCGCGTCACCCTCCTTTTTCAATCAGAGACTTCATCTCTGATTTCTCCAATCGCCGAATCCAGGACTTCTTCCTTGATTCGCTCCCTTCGCTTCTTGGTCCGATAATTGCTCGGCATATCTGCGACCGATGCGTAGTTTCGTGCGGCGAAACTAAGTTAGAATTAAGATTGTATCCCCTAACTTTGCTTTGCTGAATCAGAGACTTCTCCTCTGATTCGAATGACTGAATCAAGGACTTCTTCCTTGATTCTCTCCCTACACTGCGATGATTGTAGAATAAAAGCGAAGCGTTGCGACTGAACTGCGTTAGAATTAAGCGTGCGAAAGAAGACGTCGATCATCCGCCGTGGGATACTCCCTTATTTCAGACTCAAGAAAGAAGACAGCCGACGTGGGATTATTTTTAAGTGCGATACCGACGACTGCGTTTAGCATAAGGTTTAGAATAAGGAGGGAGGTCGGTGGAATTGTGTTTTCCACCCACCTCCCAGGGTCTCTCGCAGCAACCTCCACGTGGTGGACCTGGAAACTAGTAGCATCGCCGAAGAGTAGCTTCTATCGAGGGTGTTGCTAGGCCAATAGCTGCGAATTGTGTGAAATATGCCGAGTAGTTATTCTTTAGCTTCATTCTCACTCCGCTCGTTTCCATCTATCCGGTTCGCTTGACCATGTTTGCAAGTGCATCGGGCCGCGTGACGCCGGTCGGTCTGCAGTTCACGTACCTCGGTGTTCGGCCTCGCGAGTAAGATCATGACGGCCGCACCGTGGGCCGGGTGGTGCTCGCGCCGACGACCCACGGCACTGCTCTTCCTAGGATCCTACTTCTTCGTAATCCGCCCCTAGTCCTGTGGCCTAGCCACAGGGCCGGGCGTTGGGAAGTTAACGGGCGCCTCTGAAGAGTACGTCGTCGTCCGCTGATCCGAAAGAGGACGAGCATCGTAACTCGGGACTGTGGTCTGGCCGGTTGATCGCGGTTTGCTCGCGTCACCCTCCTTTTTCAATCAGAGACTTCATCTCTGATTTCTCCAATCGCCGAATCCAGGACTTCTTCCTTGATTCGCTCCCTTCGCTTCTTGGTCCGATAATTGCTCGGCATATCTGCGACCGATGCGTAGTTTCGTGCGGCGAAACTAAGTTAGAATTAAGATTGTATCCCCTAACTTTGCTTTGCTGAATCAGAGACTTCTCCTCTGATTCGAATGACTGAATCAAGGACTTCTTCCTTGATTCTCTCCCTACACTGCGATGATTGTAGAATAAAAGCGAAGCGTTGCGACTGAACTGCGTTAGAATTAAGCGTGCGAAAGAAGACGTCGATCATCCGCCGTGGGATACTCCCTTATTTCAGACTCAAGAAAGAAGACAGCCGACGTGGGATTATTTTTAAGTGCGATACCGACGACTGCGTTTAGCATAAGGTTTAGAATAAGGAGGGAGGTCGGTGGAATTGTGTTTTCCACCCACCTCCCAGGGTCTCTCGCAGCAACCTCCACGTGGTGGACCTGGAAACTAGTAGCATCGCCGAAGAGTAGCTTCTATCGAGGGTGTTGCTAGGCCAATAGCTGCGAATTGTGTAAAATATGCCGAGTAGTTATTCTTTAGCTTCATTCTCACTCCGCTCGTTTCCATCTATCCGGTTCGCTTGACCATGTTTGCAAGTGCATCGGGCCGTGTGACGCCGGTCGGTCTGCAGTTCACGTACCTCGGTGTTCGGCCTCGCGAGTAAGATCATGACGGCCGCACCGTGGGCCGGGTGGTGCTCGCGCCGACGACCCACGGCACTGCTCTTCCTAGGATCCTACTTCTTCGTAATCCGCCCCTAGTCCTGTGGCCTAGCCACAGGGCCGGACGTTGGGAAGTTAACGGGCGCCTCTGAAGAGTACGTCGTCGTCCGCTGATCCGAAAGAGGACGAGCATCGTAACTCGGGACTGTGGTCTGGCCGGTTGATCGCGGTTTGCTCGCGTCACCCTCCTTTTTCAATCAGAGACTTCATCTCTGATTTCTCCAATCGCCGAATCCAGGACTTCTTCCTTGATTCGCTCCCTTCGCTTCTTGGTCCGATAATTGCTCGGCATATCTGCGACCGATGCGTAGTTTCGTGCGGCGAAACTAAGTTAGAATTAAGATTGTATCCCCTAACTTTGCTTTGCTGAATCAGAGACTTCTCCTCTGATTCGAATGACTGAATCAAGGACTTCTTCCTTGATTCTCTCCCTACACTGCGATGATTGTAGAATAAAAGCGAAGCGTTGCGACTGAACTGCGTTAGAATTAAGCGTGCGAAAGAAGACGTCGATCATCCGCCGTGGGATACTCCCTTATTTCAGACTCAAGAAAGAAGACAGCCGACGTGGGATTATTTTTAAGTGCGATACCGACGACTGCGTTTAGCATAAGGTTTAGAATAAGGAGGGAGGTCGGTGGAATTGTGTTTTCCACCCACCTCCCAGGGTCTCTCGCAGCAACCTCCACGTGGTGGACCTGGAAACTAGTAGCATCGCCGAAGAGTAGCTTCTATCGAGGGTGTTGCTAGGCCAATAGCTGCGAATTGTGTGAAATATGCCGAGTAGTTATTCTTTAGCTTCATTCTCACTCCGCTCGTTTCCATCTATCCGGTTCGCTTGACCATGTTTGCAAGTGCATCGGGCCGCGTGACGCCGGTCGGTCTGCAGTTCACGTACCTCGGTGTTCGGCCTCGCGAGTAAGATCATGACGGCCGCACCGTGGGCCGGGTGGTGCTCGCGCCGACGACCCACGGCACTGCTCTTCCTAGGATCCTACTTCTTCGTAATCCGCCCCTAGTCCTGTGGCCTAGCCACAGGGCCGGGCGTTGGGAAGTTAACGGGCGCCTCTGAAGAGTACGTCGTCGTCCGCTGATCCGAAAGAGGACGAGCATCGTAACTCGGGACTGTGGTCTGGCCGGTTGATCGCGGTTTGCTCGCGCCACCCTCCTTTTTCAATCAGAGACTTCATCTCTGATTTCTCCAATCGCCGAATCCAGGACTTCTTCCTTGATTCGCTCCCTTCGCTTCTTGGTCCGATAATTGCTCGGCATATCTGCGACCGATGCGTAGTTTCGTGCGGCGAAACTAAGTTAGAATTAAGATTGTATCCCCTAACTTTGCTTTGCTGAATCAGAGACTTCTTCTCTGATTCGAATGACTGAATCAAGGACTTCTTCCCTGATTCTCTCCCTACACTGCGATGATTGTAGAATAAAAGCGAAGCGTTGCGACTGAACTGCGTTAGAATTAAGCGTGCGAAAGAAGACGTCGATCATCCGCCGTGGGATACTCCCTTATTTCAGACTCAAGAAAGAAGACAGCCGACGTGGGATTATTTTTAAGTGCGATACCGACGACTGCGTTTAGCATAAGGTTTAGAATAAGGAGGGAGGTCGGTGGAATTGTGTTTTCCACCCACCTCCCAGGGTCTCTCGCAGCAACCTCCACGTGGTGGACCTGGAAACTAGTAGCATCGCCGAAGAGTAGCTTCTATCGAGGGTGTTGCTAGGCCAATAGCTGCGAATTGTGTGAAATATGCCGAGTAGTTATTCTTTAGCTTCATTCTCACTCCGCTCGTTTCCATCTATCCGGTTCGCTTGACCATGTTTGCAAGTGCATCGGGCCGCGTGACGCCGGTCGGTCTGCAGTTCACGTACCTCGGTGTTCGGCCTCGCGAGTAAGATCATGACGGCCGCACCGTGGGCCGGGTGGTGCTCGCGCCGACGACCCACGGCACTGCTCTTCCTAGGATCCTACTTCTTCGTAATCCGCCCCTAGTCCTGTGGCCTAGCCACAGGGCCGGGCGTTGGGAAGTTAACGGGCGCCTCTGAAGAGTACGTCGTCGTCCGCTGATCCGAAAGAGGACGAGCATCGTAACTCGGGACTGTGGTCTGGCCGGTTGATCGCGGTTTGCTCGCGTCACCCTCCTTTTTCAATCAGAGACTTCATCTCTGATTTCTCCAATCGCCGAATCCAGGACTTCTTCCTTGATTCGCTCCCTTCGCTTCTTGGTCCGATAATTGCTCGGCATATCTGCGACCGATGCGTAGGGACCTCGTCCTGGAGTCCCATCACAGCTAAGTCAAATGACTACCCCTGACCTTCCTGGCACTTCTGGCCTAACGAATCCAAGTTTTCCACTTTGGAAACCTGGATTGTATAGTCTAAAGTCAATTTCGACCAAAAGTATCCCGACCTTCCCATCGGTCAGCCGGATGTAGCCTTCGTCCCTATGAGACCTCGTCCTGGAGTCCCATCACTGCTAAGTCAAATGGCTACCCCCGACCTTCCTGGCAATTCTGCCCGACGGAATCCAAGTTTTGCACTTTGGAAACCTGGACTGTATAGTCTAAAGTCAATTTCGACCAAAAGTATCCCGACCTTCCCATCGGTCAGCCGGATGTAGCCTTGGTCCCTATGAGAATTCGTCCTGGAGTCCCATCACTGCTAAGTCAAATGGCTACCCCCGACCTTCCTGGGAATTCTGGCCGACGGAATCCAAGTTTTCCACTTTGGAAACCTTATTTCTATTGTCTAAAGTCAATTTCGACCAAAAGTATCCTGACCTTCCCATCGGTCAGCCGGATGTAGCCTTGGTCGCTATGAGAATTCGTCCTGGAGTCCCATCACTGCTAAGTCAAATGGCTACCCCCGACCTTCCTGGGAATTCTGGCCGACGGAATCCAAGTTTTCCACTTTGGAAACCTGGATTGTATAGTCTAAAGTCAATTTGGACCAAAAGTATCCCGACCTTCCCATCGGTCAGCCGGATGTAGCCTTGGAACCTATGAGACCTCGTCCTGTAGTCCCATCACTGCTTAGTCAAATGACTACCCGCGACCTTCCTGGAAATTCTGACCCGACGGAATGCAAGTTTTGCACTTTGGAAACCTGGATTGTATAGTCTAAAGTCAATTTCGACCAAAAGTATCCCGACCTTCCCATCGGTCAGCCGGATGTAGCCTTGGAACCTATGAGACCTCGTTCTGGAGTCCCATCACTGCTAAGTCAAATGGCTTCCCCAGACCTTCCTGCAATTCTGGCCGACGGAATACAAGTTTTCCACTTTGGCAACCTGGTTTGTATAGTCTAAAGTCAATTTCGACCAAAAGTATCCAGGCCTTCCCATCGGTCAGTCGGATGTAGCCTTGGTCCCTATGAGACCTCGCCCTGGTGTCCAATCACTGCTAAGTCAAATGACTACCCCCGACCTTCCTGGCAATTCTGCCCGACGGTGTCCAAGTTTTCCACTTTGGCAACCTGGTTTGTATAGTCTAAAGTCAATTTCGACTAAAAGTATCCCGAAATTCCAATTGGTCAGTCGGATGTAGCCTTGGTCCCTATGACACCTCGTCCTGGAGTCCCATCACATCTAAGTCAAATGACTACCCCCGACTTTCCTGGCAATTCTGCCCCGACGGAATCCAAGTTTTGCACTTTGGAGACCTGGATTGTATAGTCTAAAGTCAATTTCGACCAAAAGTATCCCGAACTTCCCATCGCTCAGCCGGATGTAGCCTTGGTCCCTATGAGACCTCGTCCAGGAGTCCAATCACTGCTAAGTCAAAGGAAAACACCCGACCTTCCTGGCAATTCTGGCCGACGGAATCCAAGTTTTCCACTTTGGAAACCTGGTTTGTATAGTCTAAAGTCAATTTCGACTAAAAGTATCCCGAACTTCCCGTCGGTCAGCCGGATGTAGCCTTGAAACCTGAGACCTCGTCCTGGAGTCCCATCACTGCTAAGTCAAACGACTACCCCCGACCTTCCTGGCAATTCTGGCCAACGAAATCCAAGTTTACCACTTTGAAAACCTGGATTGTTTAGTCTAAAGTCAATTTCGACCAAAAGTATCCCGACCTTCCCATCGGTCAGCCGGATGTAGCCTCCGTCCCTATGAGACATCGTTCTGGAGTCCCATCACTGCTAAGTCAAATGGCTACCCCCGACCTTCCTGGCAATTTCGGCCGACCGAATCCAAGTTTTCCACTTTGGCAACCTGGTTTGTATAGTCTAAAGTCATTTTCGACCAAAAGTATCCTGACCTTCCCATCGGTCAGCCGGATGTAGGCTTGGTCCCTATGAGATCTCGTCCTGCAGTCCCATCACTGCTAACTCAAATGGCTTCCCCCGACCTTCCTGGCAATTGTGGCCGACGGAATCCAAGTTTTCCACTTTGGCAACCTGGTTTGTATAGTCTAAAGTCATTTTCGACCAAAAGTATCCTGACCTTCCCATCGGTCAGCCGGATGTAGGCTTGGTCCCTATGAGATCTCGTCCCGGAGTCCCATCACTGCTAAGTCAAATGGCTACCCCCGACCTTCCTGGCAATTCTGCCCGACGGAATCCAAGTTTTGCACTTTGGAAACCTGGACTGTATAGTCTAAAGTCAATTTCGACCAAAAGTATCCCGACCTTCCCATCGGTCAGCCGGATGTAGCCTTGGTCCCTATGAGAATTCGTCCTGGAGTCCCATCACTGCTAAGTCAAATGGCTACCCCCGACCTTCCTGGGAATTCTGGCCGACGGAATCCAAGTTTTCCACTTTGGAAACCTTATTTCTATTGTCTAAAGTCAATTTCGACCAAAAGTATCCTGACCTTCCCATCGGTCAGCCGGATGTAGCCTTGGTCGCTATGAGAATTCGTCCTGGAGTCCCATCACTGCTAAGTCAAATGGCTACCCCCGACCTTCCTGGGAATTCTGGCCGACGGAATCCAAGTTTTCCACTTTGGAAACCTGGATTGTATAGTCTAAAGTCAATTTGGACCAAAAGTATCCCGACATTCCCATCGGTCAGCCGGATGTAGCCTTGGTCCCTATGAGAATTCGTCCTGAAGTCCCATCACTGCTAAGTCAAATGGCTACCCCCGACCTTCCTGGGGATTCTGGCTGACGGAATCCAAGTTTTACACTTTGGCAACCTGGTTTGTATAGTCCAAAGTCAATTTCGACCAAAAGTATCCCGACCTTCCCATCTGTCATCCGAATGTAGCTTTGGTCCCTATGAGACCTCGCCCTGGAGTCCCATTACTGCTAAGTTAAATGGCTACCCCCGACCTTCCTGGCAATTCTGCCCGATGGAATCCAAGTTTTCCACTTTGGAAACCTGGATTGTATTTTCTAAAGTCAATTTCGACCAAAAGTATCCCGACCTTCCCATCGGTCAGCCGGATGTAGCCTTGGTCCCTATGAGACCTCTTATAAGGCGAAACAATGTCAGAATTAAGATTATAGCCCCTCATTTTGAGCTTGCTGAGTCAGAGACTTTTTCTCTGATTCGCCTCAGGCTCGAATCAAGGACTTCTTCCTTGATTCACTCCCTATACTGCGATGATTGTATAATAAAAGTATGCTTTCCGGTTGAACTGCGTTCGAATTAAGCGTGCGAAAGAAGATGTCGATCATCCACCGTGGGATACTCCATTATTTCAGACTCAAGAAAGAAGACAGCCGTCGCGGGATTATTCTTAAGTGCGATACTGATCACTGCGTCTAAAATAAGGTTTAGAATAGGAACGGGAGGTGGGTGGAATTGAATTTCCACCCACCTCCCAGGGTCTCATTCGCAGTAACCTCCACGTGGTGGACCTGGAAACTAGAACCGTCGCCGTCAGGGTAGTCCCAGTCGTGGATGGTGCTAGGCCAATGGCTGCGAATTGTGTTAAATATGCCGAGTAGTTATTCTTTAGCTTCTTTCTCTGATTCCGCCTGTGTCTCCATTTATCCGGTTCACTTGATACTTTTTAATACGCGCACTATTCCATTACATAAGTAAAATAAACGGAAAAGGTCAAAGCCGAAATATACGCTTTACAGATTAGCGATTAAAATTGTCACAAAAAGTAATTTTCAAAATTCCTATGGGACGCCAGCTCTGGCTTTTCCAGATATAAAAAAAAGGTTGTTCGAAAAAGGGAAAGAACTTCGCCGATTATATGATGAAACTGTATTATGTACATGTTTAATATTCATATTGTATTATACTTTAAAATAACGAATTCTGTTGAGTATTTTGACAAATGTTTATAAGAAACTACGAGTGTGTAGAAAAATGTAATACGAGACACCAAATTTTATATTTATTTGTATTCTAATTTATTAATCTGTATTTATCAGCATATGATTGTTTAGTTTGTGAGTTACCTACAAATGGAAAAGAGCTTTCACATGAAGAAGCATATCGTACCATCTGTCGTGAGCAATGGCTACAAACATTTCATGTAGCTTGAGCGTTTCACCACTGATGACGCCACTAGCTCAAAACTACGATCATATGAGTTAACAATTTATTCCCATTAAATTAAATGTAAAAAAGTCTGAGGCTTGCATCAACATTTAATTCAATTATGGTTTAATATATCATTTCATTCTTTCAATCAGGAACATTAGGGAAACACGGGAGCGCCACATCTATATCCCATAGTTATGTTATAAACAACTATAGTATTTATTATTAAAATAAGTAGATGCACTTAAATTAAATTCTATATAGCAAATGATCGAAGTACAGGTTAAATGCAGGATACAGAAATAAAAGGTTTAACTCGATGGCAATAATCATTCGCAGGGCGATAGTGAATGATGACATACGATTTATTGTACAGTAACAAGTGTTCATTTATATACACATCTACGAGTTCAGCGCTGGACTCTCCACCCCCTATGTTTGGTCCGCTTCTATGCGAAGAGCAGTCTGACTACACGGAATCACAAGAATCCACATCGTTCCGCAAACTTCCCGCGCGCGAGCACTCACCCCCCTTACACCCCTAGAAACTAATCTATTGCGACAGCGGTACAAGAGTCTGTACAATATTTACACGCGGATCTTTGGCGCCCGATAACGCTCGGTTCCCGCCGGAATCGATCGTTTTATTACACGAGTAGAGATAAAATATTGTCTCCTTAGACCTAAGTTTAGTACACAGTTCTGGAAACCGTTCCGTGGACTCCTCTCCGAGCGAAAATTACAATTCAAGCGTTGCGCCACGGTTCGGACACGAAACACCGTTTCCCACAAACCGTACACACCTACAAAAATATACAGCTTTCTTTCAAGAAAAATACGAAGCACCGCAATCGATCAGTTTTCGATTTTCCGTATTGCTATCCCCCTTTACCGTCTTCCATTCGCTCGGAGGATTCTCGAGAAACGAAAAACTGGTCGAGGATGGTGTCCTTATAGTATCTTACAGTACAGGCAACCCTCTTGTAACACACAGCTTCCAAAAATTTCTTGTGTGAAATCGTGTTAAACGAGCCTCGTCGCTCTTCCTGTCATTCTGTGGTAATTCAGCTTGAACCCTTTGCCTCGGAAGTTTTTCACTAGAAATATTTGAACATTTTCTGATGAGGCACAGACGATATTTTCAATCTAACTCGACGAGAAATCATATACATTGAGGAGTAAAGCTATTTTATTTCCCAAATTGATGCTTTATACGGGGTATAATATTAAATATCAAATTTTATAGTTTTACTGTCCTTCCATCATTATTCTAATGTAGTTTAATTTCAACCCTCCGCCTCGGAAGTTTTTCACTAGAAACATCTGAACATTTCCTGATGAGATAAAGACACTTTGTGAAACTATCGACGAGAAATCACATACATCGAGGAACAAAGCTATTCATTTCAATATTCCTCAAAATGATGCATTAAACGACGTATATCAAATTTTATAGTTTTCCATGAAATCAAGGTGAGTCTCGAGTGCAAAGGGTTAAAATTTACTAAACAAAAATCATGTTACCTAGTGCTGCGGTACAGTGTTATAGAAAGGTTTCCGTAATTTTCTCACCGAGCTGCGAAACCGTGTAAGTTGCAGCGTTAAACGATGTTTCAATTTATCTCGTCGTGTCGTAGAAGGGCTACCTGTATTCAGTTACACGGTAAACAAGTCGTACAACAAATAAAGATGTATTATAATGTCCAACGAGAAGCAAAACCCAGAGTGAATCTGATTCACCGGAATATCGAGCCGATATTCGAAACTCCGGCAGAAGAACACCGAAACGATGCGAATGGCAACGAGAAGCTTGGACGCTTCCACGAAATGGCTTCTAGCTCGCGAGGTCTTCTCGGAACTAACTGTCCGCCAGTAACACGGTCAAGTCGGACGTCTGAATCCTGGTCTCCGACGATTCTCCAGGCGTGTCCGGCGTGTCCGGCGCGACCAGCGGCTCGGTTTGATAGCTGTCGCCCCTGCGGCAAGGGTTGACGATCGTCTTCGACGTGGTGCAGAGTTTCTCGACCTGCCCGCTCCTCTTCCACGCGGTGTTCCTGGCCGATTCGCCGTTGTTCGGTTTCCTCCGGCTCGGCGAGGAGCCGTTGCTCGGGTTCCAGAGGAACAGCAGGTAAATCCGCCTCCAGCCGTCGAATGCGTTCATCGAGTCAGGTTTTCCTCCTCTTTGCTCCTCTTTGACGTTGCACTTAGCTCCCTCGCTGGTGTTTCTATACAGTTGCTCGACCTCGTTCGAGGAACGCTCCTCGGAATTAGCAAGAGCAGCGTTGCTGCCCAGGAACCGGGAGACCCAGCCGAAGAACCCGTTCGCTTCCGAGGACGCGTCCTTCTTTCGGATCGGCGACGCGATACTCTTCATCGTCTCCACGATCCTCTTCTTTAGCCGCGAGATGCCCATCGAGTGGATCTTCCGCACGGACGAGCAGTCTTTCGCTGGATCGTCGCCGGTGTTTGCGGGCTGGCCAGCTGATTTTGGACGGCTGTCCGTCGTGGACAGAATCTTGACGCGCGTGTTGCGCCGTTTGTTCAGGAAACGTATCACGAACACCTGAAACGAAACGAATAGTGAGGGAATTGCTTTCTAATCTCGTGTTCGTCGGTTTTTGGAAAGGCTTCGTGTTGTCGGTCTTCCGTGTTTTATCCTTGTAATTTTGCGGTTGTGTTTTTGAGGTTGATCTTAACCGTTTGAGTGCTTGAGCGCTATAGTGCTCTTGTGTTGTGATAAAATTGCGGAGAGCGTGGAGGCAGTTCTGTTTGTCAGTATCAATTATAATTCTCTTACTATGGTTTTCGAAAAATAAATCAAAGTAAATTTATTTGAATGAATGTTATTTTTTGATATTTCTCTGTAATAACACAATATTTGTGATCTCATTAGATAGCTAATTTTATTCATTTTTTTGCATGCACACCCAATCACTTCCGCATTTTTGGTAAATATCCACAAAAGTTGTTTAGCATCCAAACGGTTAATGATAGATAGTATTTTGCATGTACTTTACTAAACTCGTGTTCTTTATTTAACACGTTCACTGCCATGAGAAACTTTGGTGTTTCATGTATAACTTATTCCTTTAAATAAAAGGGAATTATCAATTATTTGGTAACAATTATCAGGTTACGATCCAGTTATTCATATTATTAAACATTTTCATTCGACGCCAGTTATCTTACGACAATTGTTCTCAAATAATTTGGAAGCTCCAGTCATCGGTGACTACTGTTGCAGTCAACGTGTTAATTGTTCTCTTGTCAATGTTTCAGAATCAAATTTCGCGAGTGAACACTAGGGTTCTGCTTTTAACAATCATTCGTCTATTAACACTAGAACTACCGTTTAGTTTCTTTGTTTTGCGATTATTGATATCTTCAAAGCATTGAACATTCAAAACGATTTTGAAAATTCAACTTGAATATTATAATGAATGTCTGAAGAAACGGAGAATAATCTATTGTTACAATGTTTATATAATAACAATATGATATGTAAGGTAAAATCACCAGTTGACCAATTAAGAAATTTTCTGTGTGAATATTAATAAACGCTTGCCTCTTTATTAAACAAAGAGACTCTACGTGTGTAGAGTGCAGTATTCCATACTGCATTTCCAAAAGTTTTTTTAGACTCTTAAATTTTGGGCCCTACAAACAAAAACATTTTAATCATTCCTTTTATTCTCATAGGTGACTGAGAGTCACGTGGTATGATTCGTTATAAAAACACGTGGTACGATTATGGTTAAACGAAACTACAAATACACCTGTGCTTGTTCTCATCAAAGCCTTCCATACCCACACTATTTTCCACTATTATAAAAGAATAAATCTTACTATAACGTATCAGTAACTAATACTGAATTTATGTTTAAAAAAAATGAATAATACTTAGATTTTCCAAATTCAGTTTAAAATTCTCGTCACCAGTCTGACACGATGTAAGTCAAAGGGTTAAGGAGGATTTATTTAACACTATTTCTACCGAAGCTGTCAAAAGACACCTTTCGAAATTTTATCTTAAAATTATTTTCTAGGTTTAGTTGTATATTCTGAATTGACTTTTCGACTTTTGCAATAACGATTATAAAACTAACCCTTTGGACTCGAGAGATTCTCAATTGTAGTATGCGATAAATAATGCGTAGTATGCGTTCTAATAAGATGTAGACGAGATACTTCGAAATGAATTTAGCTTTAGTTCCCTAATTCATAAGTGATTGTTAAGGCCACTTACAGCCTTAACGTTTCCTCCGACCCCTTAGAACCATCGTACTTTTTAGTTTGTATACACTTTTTATGTTTTCTAAGGCTTATTGTGCATTTGGTAGTTTTTTCGGAATAATAGGAGCCTTCGTCCCGTTCACAACTTGCAATCGTCCTTACGGTATTACGAGAAGGGACCGTGGCAGCCATAAATCCCTGAACCCATAAGGCCCGCGATTATTGCTGTAGATTTTCTTTGCCTATTGTTTACATCTGGTGTCCAGTCACCAGTATTTTTAACTCTCTTGCCCGTCCGTTAGCATGTGTTACTAAGGCCAAGCGTTTCTTGCTTTTTACCTGCCACGGTCGGCGATTGCAAACGGGACGAATTAGTTATTAACTTTAACAACTAGGAAGACCAGAAGGGAAGGGACTGTGTCTCCCTTCCACAACCATTTTAGATCGAAAAGGGCCAACCAGAACGTCTTCACCCCCGTGAAGACGACATTGCTGAGGTGTCGTCGAAGACGATTCTGGGAGGCCCAGGGAGTCGAGAATCATAGTTGGAAACAAATAGTCAAACAAGCAAATAGAGAGCATCGAACATATTTCGAGTCACTACACTGATTTTCACAAGTAAATACAGTCCACTTCACAAACCTAAAAATTCGCACAAAGTTAATTCGGCGTGCGACGTACTAGTTTAACTACCGAACATAGTCGGTGGAAAACAAGGTACACGACAGTGATTTCTTAATAATTTCATTTCTTAATAAATTCATTTCAAGAAAATAGCTTTAGTTCCCTAATTCATATGTGATTTCTTAATAAATTCATTTCGAGAAAATAGCTTTAGTTGCCTAATTCGTATGTGATTTCTTAATATTTTCTTTCAATATCTCACGTATCGATGCAGCATACGGAGGGTAATGGTAAATACCAAAGTTTATACTGTTGCTCTATCAAATCATCTGGGAGTTGCCTTTCGAGTGCAAAGGGTTAACTATAAGAAATGTCCAAAATTCAATTGAGATATTATTACACTGAGAAAACGATTATCAGCTAAAATTTCTAAAAGTGTCTTTAGACACTTTCGGTAGAAATAGTGTTACAGGAATAAATCTTGCTATAACGAAACGCTCGAAATTCTCGTGGCAGTGAACGTGTTGAAGTCGAAATAAAATCAACTCGGTCTCCTTCCTCTATTCATATATTATTTCCCGACGTTCCCGTCTTCCCGCGAGATCAACCGCGGAAGAAAAGGCTTTATCATTACATCGGCCCGACAGCGAGCTCTCGCGGGATACGGTTTATAATATAATTCGTCGCAGGCTCGTGTTACTGTCGCCGCTCTAATCCTATCTCCGGATGAATTTCCGGCTGCTTTGGCGGCGTCGCGGGTCGGAAGTTAGCCAAGTTGCGTGGAATCGAATTTACAATATATTTCCCGCGACACCTTCCTGCGTTTAATTGCCGTTCGGTTAACGTCCCTGCGGTTTGTCGGACATATTTAAGCCTCTGACATTATCCCGTCGATAATCGTTGAATTATCGACACCAGGACACGCCCTCGGTGCTGCTCCCGCGGTTCAAAAATTATTTTATCGATCAGATTCAGACATTTAACACGTCCCGTGCCAGACCGGTTTTTGAAGACCTTCCGCTCAGGCTGCGTGGGGCGTATTTGTTTCTGGACTATGCCTTACAATGATTAAGATAATGCAAAAATCATAACTATCAAGGAAAGGGTGTATAGTTGAAGATTCATAACACCACAAAGCAATAAATTAATTTTTTTTAGGAATTAGTTTAACAAATATCTGGTTGAACATTACTCTACCGAGCGAGTCGCATCCTCGCACATAATATTCTTTTATGATGTCTATATTAGTTTAAAATAAAACATTTTAGTTGAAATATATTTAATATTATATTTATGTGACAAGTTTGCATATAATCAGGAAGGGATGTTACGGTGAACTTTGTTAAAACATGGCAATCATAAATGTGGTTTATCCGCACAACTATCACAGAATGTTGCAACTTTTACAGTACAGTTTCTTGCCGATTGGGAACCGAATTTTTTAACGTTAAAACAAATCGCAGTAAAAAAAATGACTACTACGCTGCGTGGGGCGTATACACGATCAAATAAACGTCGCGGCAATAGTATTAAGATGCCCATAATTGACTGCATAATACATTTTTAATAAATTCTTCATTTTACAATGACAATACCCAATGGCTTGAACGGAAAGTTCAGCGTGGGGCGATGATTTTGATGATGATTTTGTAATCTACCAACAACTCCAAGCCATATTTATAGTATCCCTAGCACAAATGAAAAATGTTTTGTATATTTGAGATCTTAATAAATTCAGTTCTTGTAGCTTTTATAAAGAAATTTTAAAAATATGGTTCAAGTGATCTGTAGTTCTAATGTCAACCCTTTGTACTCGAGAGGTGACTCACCACCTGATTCCACACAGTAAAACTATAAAATTTGATATTTAATTATACCTTGTACAACTCATCAATTTAAAACGTATTCAAATAAAGTAGCTTTGTTCCTCAATGTACCTATAATTTCTCTTCGAGATAGTTTCTAATAATATGTGAAATATATGAACACATTAAAATAATATTTCACACATTATATTAACGTCATTTTACATAAAATTCATATAACAGAATGATTAAAAAAAGCAAAAAATACATAATGCATAACAAGTACAAGTTACTAATTATTAATCAGTTTTATTTAATGAACTTTCACAAACTGTTAGACGAGCAAAAGGAAAATTCATTAGGAATCGTTGAAACTTGAAACGTGCAACTACCGAGTGCAAAGGGTTAATAAACGGAATTATGGTTATTAGAAAGAAGTTTGTAAAAATCAGTTTAAGTGCTCGATAGTTCTAGCGTCAACGATCTTTTCGAATCCCGCTATACATCTGTTGTAAGATATATATTGTGACTCGTGTATCGAGCTACGTTGACGCAACAAACTTTTTTTCTTCGAAGCACCGTAGTATAAAATTCCGAAATGTATCGGAACGTAGAGGTAGGACGGAATTCGCCGATATTTCTTTACTTTTTGCCCGGCTTTCCGGATCGCCGAAAAATGGGCGAATTCTATACGTCGACGGCGAACACGTGTGCGCGCCGCTCGAACGTGTGCCGAGAGAATGATCCGCGCCCGCGTGCTGGCAAATCAAATTGACCGATTCGTCGTTCAGCCGACGGTCGAATATTACACGGAGAAGTTTGGAGGGGTCCGCGAGAAAAACAAAATATCGAGAAATCGGATCGCCGCTGTACGTTTTTACGGAGTTCGCAAAACAATTTCCCGCACGAGACTCGCCGGAAAAACGTGTAACTTCCAGGGACAGGTGCGATTTTCGCCATTGACGAGACATGGTTCTTGAATTGTTCCTAATCAGTATTTAACACTATTCCTACCGCGAGCAGTCAAATGACTGTTTTTAAAATTTCGATTAGAATTTCCTATAGACAACGTAATTGAATCGCCTTTATACTTCACGACTTTTCCTGAAATGTATGTATAAAACATTTTTCAATATTCACGCCTTTTTTTATTGTTCATTTTCTGAGAAAAATTTGTAGTCTGTCTTAAATACCATGACCAGTCATTTGACCGGTAGAACGATTTATATCTTTTTGTAATAGTATTCCCTCAAAGACTCAATTCCGAAACTATAAAGTCGTTACAAACGAAAGGAAATGCAGTTGTGGCATGATTTTAGCCTCGTTGTGCCTTCGATTCTAAAGAGAAGGAAACTGTTACTCACTGGAATCAGCATCAGAACGAAGCTAATTATCACCACGATGTACCAGAAGTCGGTCAGCCACCTTTGGAAGCTTGCTAAGCTAGCGTCCGACAGTAGGAGTCTTCTTAAAGTTGCCAATGGTCCGCTGGGGTCCACCTGGAATCATCATCCGCATTAACGCTAAACCTACCAGACGGGTCGAAATGACCCATTCCTGATTTCTTCTTTTTGCAGTTATTAAAAGGATAACAGATGTTTCTCTGAGAAATTATCCAAGAGATTGATTTAACAATACGCAAATTGAATTGTAAATCGATTAACCTTTTGAGGACGAATGTCGTCATTTTACTGACATCAAGCTTTCATATTTCGAGTACGAAGTTGTGAACAAACAATTGATTTCTTCAAATAACAAGAGACCAGTGTTTAGTTTTCTTTTTCTCTGGCACTTAAGACTTCGATGTACAATTTAATTTCCCTTGCGAAATGTTTTCAATACTTCAAGGAATCCTTGTCCGTAAAGGGTTAAAGTCTCGATAGATCCATCCATGAAGTTGCTATAGAGGAATTTCAAAAAGTCAATTTAACTGTTCGGTAGGTTTAGTGTTAAAAAGTTTTCTAATTTCGGTATTAACCCTTTGCGGACGAAGATTCTTCGAAATGTACAAAACTTTCAAGAGATAAAGGTAAATTGTACAGCAATTGCTTAATTAATAGAAAAAGAGTCAAATATGAACATTTCGTGACTCTCGCTTACCATTTCGTTCGATATAACAAAATTACGAAGTGTTATATATAATATTAAATTTCGTATAATGCGTCAATATGTGAGACACTTATATAAAAAGCTTTGTCTCTTAATTTGTATGTTTTCTCGTTAGTTCTTTTCAAATAGTGTCTGTCTCATCGGAAAATGACGAATATTTCAAGAAAAATTTCCAAGTGCAAAGGGTGAACGTCGATTCAACCTTTGACGTCGATAGTTGTGCATATTATAGTATAATCTAACTTAATTGCACAGTAATTATCGCAATAACTTAAAGTATGGGTGATACAAAGGAATGCTTCAGACAAAAGTTGTAAAATATAGAGCTAAACATATGGTGGTTAAATTTTTCTTACATTATGGGGATATTATGCAGTTTTTCCAATGACAATGGATACTTTACGCTTCGATTCAAACGTTGTGTAAACAGAAACGGAATTTATTCGTACAAAATCCTTATTTTTCAAATGAAAATCATTTTGTATAGCAAGGATTCTTTAGCAACACGTTAACTTTCAATTTTCATTAGGCGAATAGTCGAATTATGGGGTTTTGTCCACAAGCGGCCGCACTGTGAGCCGTAACGAAAGGGTTAAGAGGATTCTACTGGCGCTAGTACTTCGTTTCGAAAATTGAGAAGCTAAGAATCAACTTCTAAAAAGGTTTCTTAACCTGTTAACTGTGAAATTTAATTTAAGAAATCTTTGAAATGAAATAATAAAGTATACTCGTTTGACGCAGACTAAATGAACGTACAATATATTCTAATGAAAAGCTAAATCGAAAAGAAGAAAAATTACATGTTCATCTGAAAAACATAAACAATATATCGTTGAAAGAATCAGTATCATTTTGATTTTAAGATATATACTTATCAAACGCAGTTAACTGGTTAATACTTTACCGACCGGTACTGGTAAACAGCCGATTGATCTACCGATTGATAAAATGTTAAGATGAATTTTAAAGGAAATCCAACGACAAAATCCTCGTGAAAGTTTGCTATCGGAAGTTCGAGCTTCAGAGTCTCCGAATTCGTAAATAGCGACGGGACCAATGATTAAATTGATCGTGTTCAACCTGACCGTGATTCCGCTTGGCGAAGACGTCGATACGAATCGGAACGGATTGGACAGAATCTTACCTCTCGGCATCTTTGGAAGACGTCACAATAGCCATTGTAGTCGTTGCATGGTGTGCCTGGCTTCGACAGCATGTCAGGAATATCGTATGGCGCCGAGTTCCATGCGAACGATGATCTGTAAAGGAACGGTTCTCGTCTGACGTCTGGTTTATTTGATCTGTGTCACTACATTTCACTATCTCCCGGCAATGGTTCGTCATCATTTACGATATAATTGAAAATTGATTAACACGTTGGCTGCCATAAAATCACCAGCGTTTTATGTATCGCTTAATCTTTCTGTAGGAAAGATAGAGGAAAAATTATTAGTTATTGAGAATTACAATTCTTTCGTTACACTAGTATCTAGTTATTTATGCTATTCAATACTTTTATTCGATATTAGTTGTCTTATGAGTTATAATTATTTTCTTATAATTTGGAAGGTTCGGTTATTGATGACCATCGTGGCAGTCAACGTGTTAGGACTGTGATCTCTTCTTCGATTTCAGTTCAAACAACAGATTGTGTTCAGTATCGGTGAAAACTTTCCAATTTGAAACTTTTTAGATTGAAATATACATATCTTAGAGATTATATACACAAATTATTAACCATTCCGAGGAATCCTGTTATTAATTACAACTAATCCATCGATAATAGTAAATATCTTCCGAACATTATATCTGCAACATGGAAACACTTCGAACAAATACGATTAATTCAATTCATAAACGTTACATTTATATTATTCTCTTCGCTGAAACAATTAAATTATAATTCATATTCAATCAAAATTCCAATCAATTTCAAATCCCCACAGCTAATCGAATCGAACTAATTAATAAACACCAAAATCTCAAATTCCTATATTTAAGCAACTCGTACTCTACCTTTAAATAACAACCAAACAATTCTTTTTAACACTAGGAACACGTGCTCCTCTGTGGATTCACTAAAGAAACTGATTTAGTAATACTCAAACTGAATTATAAGTGAACTGAAATCTCAGTAGCTGCATTCTTAGAGTTCCTGTAGACAAATTTTGAACTTCTTAGAGTTCCCATAGACCAATTTCGAAATTCTTACAGTTCGTATAGACAAATTTCGAAATTCTTACAGTTCCCATAGACAAATTTTGAACTTCTTAGAGTTCCTGTAGACAAATTTCAAAATTCTTAGTTCCTACAGACAAACTTCGAAATTAGAGTTCCTACAGATGAAATTCGAAATTCTCAGAGTTCCTACAAATTTCGAAATGATTTGACTTCTCGGTAATTCTAATATAAATAAAAACTCCACGAGCATGGAGTCGCTGAAAACGCGATCGAAAGACTGCGCGTGGAAGGATCGCTCTCAGAACGTAGCGCGACTGAGGCAAAGTGGCCGCGATCGATCAAACGATCACGGTTTCGCGCGGTTATCGCGAGGTCTAATTTCTTCGCGGCGGTCGCGGGAGACACACCGCTATTTCAGGCGCAGAAACTATTCCTGCGCGGCGCGGAGCGACTGACGCAGACATTCGCCGGCGAAACCGCGCGTCTACGATATATATATAACAACGAATCGGCTCTCTCAGTCTCACTCACAGGCATGGTTGATCCTCTCCCGGCAATTTACAGCACAGTTCGCAGCTCTTGGTTGGGGGATCCTCGGGGCCGGCGATGCACTGACAGGATTCCAGGCCATAAGCCAGGCAAATGCTGCCGGTGCATTCCTGGAAGCAATGCAAGAGCCCGATAAAGTGTCAGCCTACATGCATAAACCTCTAAATACGAGGTAATTTCCGTGCGGGGGACGCGCGAGGGTTCCGGGGCCCACCGAAGATAGATAAGCCACTGAGTCAAACGTTATTCTCTTAGCACCGCGGTTTCCAACCTGGAGGCGCGGACTATTGCCAGGAGACGCTACAATTTTTAATTAAAAATCCATGTTCATACGATAATACCTGGAAATAAGTAAACTTCATATCGGAACGTAACAGTACCGATTCAGGGAAGTAATGTTGATTTTATAATGAAGTTATTAATATTTAAACCATATTTGTATTATTATATCTATTATAGGGAGGCGCTAAAATTTTTAATTAGAAATCCATGTTCATACGATAATACCTGGAAATAAGTAAACTTCATATCGTTACGTAACATTACGAATTCAGTGAAGTAATGTTTATTTTATAATAAAGATATTTTTTAAAACGTGTCTATATTATTGTACCTTTGCACTCGAAGTTTCTAACTAGAAATATTTAAGACTTTTTGACGAGACAAAGACGATATTCTTTGAAACTAACTCAAAATCACAAGTACATTGAGGAACAAAGCTATGTTATTCCAATATTTCACGTATCGAGGCATTATACAAAGTTCAGCATTAATACTGGAACTACCAGATGTGACAAAACGAGCCATTCCTGACTCCTGTTACAATTATTGAAATCTGAATAAATACACAGTTAGAAGTTTTATAAAGAAACTTAGAGAAGTCAGTATAAGTGCTTGGTAGTTCTAATGTTAAATATCAGAGTCTACAGTTGTACTCTATCAGATCAAGTGGTGATTGAGTCAACTCTTGAGTGCAAAGAGTTGAAAGATAGGGAGGCGCGGATGAAGAATTTTTTCTAGATTTTTCCTGAATTTTCATTTTTTTTCGCGGCCTCGAACTGTTCCCAAGGCTCTAACTGCCAAGACAACGTTACAGTTCCTAAGGCAATACTGTGGTAGCGTCCAAAGCGATCATTTATTTCCTAAGGCGATACTGTCGGTCCCAAGGCAATAGTATAGTTCCCAAGGCAACACTCTAGTGTCCAAAGCAATGTTCAGGTGCAACGGAAACTGTTGCAGTATTCAAAGCGATACTTTAGTCACTGATGCTAGTTCTCAAAGCAACATTGTTGTGGCAGATACTGTAGTCTAGTAGTTCGAGAAGCGATACTATTGTTATTAACACTAGATCCACGGACGTTTATTCTACACTTTATTCTGTTGCTTCTAGAAAACTACGGGTTCGTTTATGTAGATCGCGGAAATTGGAGCTTCGAAGGTAGACTGTTACAATGTGTATCTGCATAATTGCACGAATCGGGATCGACTTAAATTGCTACTAAATTGTAGGATACGAGGAAGGGCAAGCGTGGTGGTAGGCTCAGAGGTTACTGAAACGGCATGCTACATTCAATTTATTGAGACTGAAGGTGTTAAAAGATGCCCTGAAAGTTTTACTTGAAATTATTTCTAAAGTTTAGTCGTATATTTCGAATTGACTTGTCGATTTCTACAATAACGCAAAACTTGAAATCCGATGATTTGACCGGTACGCTTAGTGTTAATGTCTTGGTTAGGTAAATTTTGTGTAAGGCATCAACACGTGAAATATACAAAACACTTTTGTCTCTTAATTTATGCAAGATGTTTTTTCACGTCAATTGCAAATTAGTTTGAGTGCAAAGCGTTAAATGAACGAAAGAAAATTCAGAACATGAAATTCGATGATTTGACCGGCACATTCAGTGTTAACCCCTTGCCATACAATGACGACTGAGACTCGCGATGAAGATTTCTAGACCAATTTAACAAGAATCAATGTTTTTCATTACCATTACAATTATTTTACTGGTATCAATGTATTATCTTCAACTGAAATTTTCCCTTCAAGTAGAATGGGCAAATTTTCTTGCATTTATAAGAGTCAACTCCAAATCGGTGTGGCGTCCTTTGTCGGAAGTCGATACAGAGCATTCAGAAAATTGGAACACACGTGTGGAAATGGTTTCGCAGAATTGTTCGCGAGCTCCTAAAGGGATCTTCGATCGCCAGGCATTCCAAGGTCGATCGTCAGTTTCCTTCTAATTATTAATTTCTATTTCTGTCATCACCCTCTTAGAACTAGAAAAATCTAACGATCGCCCTATGTAAGATTTCTCTTCATAAAAATAGAAAAGCGTGATTCAGTTTCTAAATAGAATCGAAAGAAGCGATCTCTCAAGCAAGTTTTTACAAAAGCCGGTACGACTGAAACGGTTAAAGATCGCGTTCCTGTCCGCAGTTTCATTCGCCCACCTGGAACATCTTGGTACCATCGACCGAAGCGTTCCAGACCCCGCGAAAGTAATTTTCGAAATTATGATACCTGCTCGCGGGCACCTAACCATGGAGCCGCGTATCGCCGGGAAACAGCGCGCGACGCTGGCCCAGCGAGCAGTTCGGTTCGTCTTGTATGCGAACGGCACGTCCCAATTCCCTCTTCAGCGTTTCCTCCCGTGTATTCAGGCCTTTCTCTTTCTTTATTGTCTTGCCGAACGTGAGAGCACCGCGGGAAAAAAGAGATCCAGTCGTGGGACATGAATGCGCACTTGCGTGCCGCTCGAGGAGGAACGGCCTCCGCCGGCGCCGTTCGTGCCGGTTAGCTGACACTTGGCTGCAGCGGAGCGATACGACGTTCCGTGCCATTTTTCTTTATGCATTTTTCACGCGCTGCTCTCCGGCACGGCACTTCGGGCATTGTATTAAGCGGTTAATGGACGGGGCCGCGCTGAACAGCTTATTTAATATCGAGAATTAAAATCCTCGAGGAATTACGGGGCCGCGAATCAATTTTTAAGCGTGGCATCAAACTCGAACCGGAGCAAATCTCCATAAAGCCGGGAATGATTTTCTTTATAGATTCCGGCGCGAACAACGTTTTACTTAGCGGATGATAAACGGTGTTATCCGAGGAGTCGTTTAGTATTGTCGATCAAAATCCTCAGGAGATCGTGTAACTAATTTTTAAAGACGCACCGAGGATTCGAGGCAGTTATTGTTTTAAAGAAGTCTCTTGGGGAAAAGTTGGACAGCAATTTCTTTTATGTATTCTACTAAACAGCTAATAAACATCGTTGTCTGAGAGTCTGCTCGATGGTGAGTATTAAAGTCTTCGGGAAGTTGCAAAGCGGAGCTGCTCGACGCAACAGCGGAGTAACGAGTTGAACAAATCCTCTACGAACGAGCGGAACAACAATCGACTCGGACGAGAACTGAATTATCTTCAGGATTTTATTGGCGCGCTGACCCCGATAGCTGTTGCGCTTCGTTTCCGCGGGGCGAGGGTATCGCGCCGCGCTCGAATCACAGGTCGGCTCGTCCAATTATCGGAGAAACAGGCTGTCACGATCTCACATAATTACACGCTGTCTTCGCAATGAAGGGAAGCTACGAACATCGAACAATGCAACATGGAGTCATCCGCCGTCGTAAAAAGCTCGACTCCTCGGAACCTCGCAATTCAACTTTAGAAGTTGAACATTCGAAGCTTCGAGGCTCAGCGTTAAATCCTCGCGAAGCCAATTTGGGCTTCCTAAGAAGACAATAAACTGTAGGATTCTTTAAAAAAGTTGATCTTTCTGATCAAGGGAGAAGATTCCCTAAAGAATCCTCCCTTAATCCTCTATAGACTCATGTGAATTTGAAGTCACGCATCAATATACCGGATTAAATTGATTTATTTAATTTCTTACCGCAAAATGACGAATGAAATTGACTAATTAACTTTAACTTTTATACACGCAGATTTAAACACTCAACATTAGTGTAATTTTAAACTTACAAAATATATCCGTTTTAATAAAATGATTAAGGCTATTGAATATATTCTCAATTTGTATTCATAGGTTAATATTTATTAATTTAATATTATTTTCGCAGATTGAATTTCACAGAAATTTCACGGATTGAAACGTTAACCTTTTACGGACGGATGTCGGCGTTTCGATAAGATGAAATGTTCGAATTTGGAAGACTAACTCGCGAGCAAATGATTTAATTGGTCGAATAGCAAGAGATCAGAGCGTGGTTTCCTTTTTTTCTATTAACCCTAATCGGATGTGACTTTGAGTCACATTTGAACTTTTTACTGTTCTTGATTATTTCATATCACATTTCTAAAAGTTTCTTTGGGCTTTTAAAATTTGAGCCCTATAAACAGAAACAATGACGTTTTAATCATTCCTTTTATTCTCATACGTGACTGAGAGTCAGATCGTGGTGTGATTTGTTATAAAAACACGTGGTACCATTAGGGTTAATTAAGCAATTAATAAGTAATTTAGTTTCATATGTTGAAGACTTTGTATGTTTCGAAGGGTTAAGAACTTCACCCTCTGCACTCGAGAGGTGACTCTCAGTTACCTTGATTTGACATAACAAAATTACAAAGTGCTGTATATAATACTTCGTTTTGTATAATGCATCAATATGTGAAATATTTATATAAAATAGCTTTGTTTCTTAATTTACGTATGTTTCTCATCAGTTCGTTTCAAATCGCCTATGTCTCATTGGAAAGTGTCGAATATTTCTAGTGACAAGCTTCTGAGTGCAAAGGGTTAAAAGTGTATTAAAATCCAGAGAGTATTGCTTATTACACATCTCCTACACAGTACACACATTGAAAATCCTACAATAACAATATGATATCTGAATTTTTCTATGTACAGTGACATAAGTTGACCTCACTGAAAATTGCCATCCGCACAATTCAATTTTCTGAAAATTAGCCAGTACGCGATGTGTTAATATGCACAACAAACGCCTCGAATCTTCGATCGTAAAACCTGCACCGTTCAACGCCTCAGCTTTTACAGCTCGAAGTGTGAGGCCCACGAGTTGAAAGCCTCAAGGCTTAAGCCGCGTTTACAGCTTCCGAGGCTGCGGGGCCGGGAGTCATTTATAAAACGCTACGAGTGATCTCTTCCGGTTTGCAGCTGCGAGCAGAAACATTCGATTACGGTCGGCCAAGCGGAAAACACGTTTCGGCCGCACACATGCAACAGTTCGAGGGTACGCGCCGCTGGGTCGGGGATCGATAGCGCGCCGACATGCCCGGCTTCTAATATGCAAGTACAATACCGGCGCCACGGAGACGAGGATAGTCAGCTGCCGGTCGTAATTTGCTTTCGCGTTTCCGCGTCGTCGCCGGACAAAGAGCGCCGGACGACCACGCTCTTACCTCGCCCATTTAATCTCCGCTGGTCCACGCGATCGAGAAGGTTCAACCGAACTTAACCCTTTCGGTGCGGAGAAGCCGGCCGCGGTTATACATTCGTGGTACGAGAAAGTTTTTGTCGTGCTAGGAGGCGATCTCTCTGAGGTCGTAATAGGAGATTCGGTTCGAGCGCCTGGCGCGATACGGGACTATTTTTAAGAAGTGCTTAACACTATTCCTACCGCGACCAGTCAAATGACTGTTTTTAAAATTTCGATTAGAATTTCCTATAGACAACGTAATTGAATCGCCTTTATACATCACGACTTTTCCTGAAATGTATGTATAAAACATTTTTCAATATTCACGCCTTTTTTTATTGTTTATTTTTTGAGAACAATTTGTAGTCTGTCTTACCTACCACGACCGGTCATTTGACCGGTAGAACGATTTATATCTTTTTGTAATAGTATTCTCTCAGAGACACAATTCCGAAACTATAAAGTCGTTACAAACGAAAGGCAATGCAGTTGTGGCATGATTTTAGTCAAAAAGTGCCTTTCAGGGACTGCTTTACGGTACTTCCAAGTATTTACAGTTCTCGCTCGCCTATCGGCCTCGGTAAAATTGGTAAAATCTAAATGTCGGAGATGGCCTTTACAGGTATTTTTCAATATCATAAATAATAATGGTTAATCGATAAATGCATGGATTTTATATAAAGAATCCACGGGAGAAGAAATTTCGAGGCGGGAATTTTTATTTCAATTGGCAGAAGAACTTGCCATTGAATATCAAAAAGAACTAGAGTTAGGCAAAGAAAATCAAGCAACACCCGTCACAAATACAAGTACAGGTTCACGCGAATGGAAACCATGCCAAATAAGATATTGCACAAACAATAAGACTACCAAAATCTGTCTAAAATGTAAAAAGTACGTGTGTGGGAAATGTACAATCGACAAACTTATTTGTAAAAAATGCGGAGAAAACGAATAAAATGTAAATTATATACTTCTAAATAAAAGAAACTATACTTGTATACTGTCAAATTGGCTATTATCTTCATTATATATTAAAAAATATAAGTTGTGCTGAAGACCAGTCATTTGACTGGTCGCGGTAGGAATAGGTATACGTGGAGTGTCGGTAGGAATGGTGTTTAAGCACGTGGCCCGATGGTGGACCATAAATTAAATGTCCCATCGCTGGCGAAAGCGAGGCTGCACTCAGTCACAGCCGCGTAGAATATATAATAGATCTTGTATTTTAAACCGTGTCACAATAAACATACTCTTTATTTTCGATAGTAATTTTACTGTTTCTGCCCACTGCACCTTTGGTATAAACCTTCAAATTACTACAGTTTTCCACAAGAGTGGTTGCACTGTACGGCAGCGTACGCTGCGAAAACGTGTTTTGCATTCATAGAAGTCTATGATTGACACTAAACTTTTCATTCGGACCGCGACAGTCATTGGCGACTGACGCGGCATTTAACGTGTTTCAAAAACATGTCTAAACTATTTATACTGCTTTGTCATAACCTAAACCAATCCCCGGCCGAAAAACGATTTCGAAGGAATCTTATCTCGCGAATCAGACGGAAAGGCAGACGAAACAGGCTCGGCGCTTAACGTTTTAAAATCATATCTATTGTCGTATTAATAGAATTTAAATGTTTTATTTTTAAAAAAACATAGGAATAGATAATTGAATAAAATACAAATAAATAGAAACGATATAGCCCGCAGTGTACAGGTTTTTTCTCTTCTCAGGTCAGCGCAACTCTCTCCAAAATCTCTCGCCATCCGCACTTAAAAATCATTCTCTCCCCCAGAAGCATTCTTCTTACTCACACTTCCAACAAATTGTTCAACACACCGTACTCTCACCACCGCGCGCTCATCATCCTTGCTGACGCATCCCTCGGGAAAACACAACAATCCTTGGGCCTGCTCTCCATGAGTTCCTTCCTCTTTTATGGCCCTCAGAACACTCGCTGTCCCACTGTCTTAAAACTACGATACTACACTAATTCTTCACAGTACATTAATTAAAGTAAATGGCATTGATATAAATAATATGTTTCAATTGCACAAAATTAAAACAAATAACGGCTGGAGTACCCAGAGAACGTTCCGTAGATGCCGCCAATAGGCGACGGTAGTACCGAAAGAGTTAATTCTCCCTCGCCCGTCGCGAAAGAAACGTCGGTTCCCTTTTATTTTTCAACAGTCCGCGGTGCCGAGCACTGCATAGTCGATGATCAAGATTTCCACTCGAGGATTTAATCGGATCTTGTTATCGAAGATTTTTAATCCTAGAGATTCCTTCGATGTTTCTTTTAACCAGTTAAGTGCGTTCGACGAGTATACACGTCATCTTGAAATTCAAAATGCTACTAAGTTTTTCAACGATGAGTTATTTATTTCTTCAGATAAACATGTAATTCTTCTTCATTTTGCTTTAATTTTTCATTAACACATATCATAGGTGCATATCTCCTGCGTTTGACAAGTATACGATTCATTGTTTAACTTTATTGCCCGTACAATTAGAGATTTTTCAAACAAGATTCCACAGTTAACAGATTAAGCAACTTCTTTGACGCAGACGTGCTTCCATCGAGCAGCCTCTGGGATTTTTGTTTGAGGATTCGAATGCTTGTGTGTTTCGTGTAGGACTGTATTAACACTGGAACTACCGGATGGGTCAAAATGACGCATTGATTTCATTTTTTCTAGTTATTCAACAGATAAATGTTTCTCTGAAAAGGCACTGGAGAAACTGGTGTAGCAATATACAAACTGAAGTGCAAACCAACTGAAGTCCCTATAATCGCACTGTTGAGGTAACAAAATAATTTCAATAAGACAATTTAACAAGTTGAATGCCGCACGAGCAAAATAGGCAAATCAAAGAAATATAAAATTAAATCATTTGATTGAATTACATTATTATTACATGTTCATAGTTCATCTAATCATAGTTTAACTCAGTGAACCATAATAATCCGATTCGGCATTCAACGTGTTAACTGCTCGGTAGTTCTAGTGTTAATCTTCGGTGTTTCATGGACACTTCCTGATTCGATAGATTCTTAACTACGATTGCGACAAGATATAAATTATAAGCTCATAAAGACGAACAAAGTGTTTCATTCAAAGATCCAGAAGATACGAGAATTCATTTTGTTTCTTAGGCTGAAGATATCGCTTAATTTCCCTTTCAGTAGAATCTGATCGTATCAGAAGGGATGTCACTCCGTGTTATCCTCCTGTATCTGCAAACAGCGTCACGAAAAGTTCACTCGAACCCTCGTTTGTATTCCCGCCGCGGTTTAGCTCCCGACTCGATCGAGCGTCTCAGAGTTTCCCTGACGGATGAATATGCTTCCGCGGGCTGAAGGGTGTTTCATTCTGCCTACGCGTTCGCCGCGGAGCGGAGGCTTAAATCTAACCTCTGAGACCCGCGGCAGGGAAAGAAGACGGCGAGAGACGAGGAGCGCGAGCGTACGAAAACGCCGCGCGTACATTTCGAGATCGCTCCCCGGGGTTTCCTCACTGAACCGATCGTAAGCTGGAGGGGAGCTTCGATCGTTTCTTTCCCGGATTTTCCTTTACCCCGCGATCGACGACTAATGGATATTTGAACGCGTAACCGATCACAGAAGCCGCGAACCGGAATCTCTTCTCCGAACATCGTTGCCTGTGGTCGTTGAAAACGCGGACAAAATTTCGGACAGTTCAATTACGCGGGATAAACAAAGACGAGAGGGTGCCGTTAGCTCTGTAACGTTGATCCCGTTTATATTCCGGGTATTACGTTGCCTACGACCGTAAGGAAGGCGAACAGGGTCCAATGAATAAGAAACTAACCAGCCCAAGGCTGGACGGTGCGGAGTAAATCGTAAATTCGCGCGGGCAATTCCGGCGAGCTATCGTCAGCTACAACGATTTCATAAATTCGTTCATAAGCTTGATGAAACGGGACTTAGAACAGTTCCGGGAACGCGTTGTTCTTCATTTCGCTTGCAGGTAAATCTTTATTAGAGCGGCTGCCTCTCCCCGGAGGTGTTCCGCGATGAAAGTATAAAAAGGAGAAAGGCGGGACGCGGGGAATCACCGTGAAAGGCTGAAGTAATTCGGTGTAATCTGGCTCGAGTTTCGTGCGCCTACGGGCACGCCCTAGCGGTCTTCGACGATAAGGACATCAACGATCATAAAGATCTGCACGCCGCAAGTTTTCCCAATGCACGCGGAATCTGACAGGCGAATGGATTGACCACTTTCGTAAACTTCCGCTCGTACATCAACGGCTCGCGTGAAAAGGTGGTCCCGAAGAGACGCGGTGGAACTTTGCCCCGGAGCGGGGACGAAGGAGGAGGGGGATGGGGGTGGAGAGGATAGAAAGAGAGACATGTGTACACTCACCCCCATGTAGCAGACGAACTCATTGTTGCATATGGTCTTGTTAGGTTTGCTGATGGATGGCGGACACTGGGGACCACGGCCGTCACAAAAGCTCGCATCTCTGCATCCGTTGTCGTCCCTGCACTTATCGCCGTTGCGCAGAGTACAGCCCGACGTGCAGCATGGGCCCTGAAACAGGAGGGTGGACACAACAGTGTCTATATATAATACAATCAACGGTACATATCGCTGAAGACCTCGACAGTTAATTATTTTATTTAATTTATCGTCGCCAATTACCGTGGACGGTTGCTGAAACGCAGAACGATATAACTATTGTACTTTCCGGTCCACTGTGCACGACGGTTAATTGCACAGTTTTATTAATCGTTGATTTCTCTCTCTCTCTCTCTCTCTCTCTCTCTCTCTCTCTCTCTCTCTCTCTCTCTCTCTCTCTCTTTCTCTCTTGCTGCTTTATCTCTCTTCTCGGAAATTCATGATTCATGGATCCTCTGATGCTGCGTGTGCAGTGCGTAGCATTGTTTTTTAAAGGCCGCTTCCCCCGCGATTCAACGACTTCGGTTATCGGCACACCCCTTTGTCGATCGCTAATTTATTTCACCACGTGTCGATGATAATGCTTTTTGCTGGAACGCGTACCGCGTTGTCCCACGGGGTATTGTGTGAACAGGATGTGAACAATATTCTCGTTTTTTCAGGTGATTTGGTCGGAGAGAATAATGGGATACATTGTCGCGGGATATTCGAGAAGTTACTGCAAACATGTCTCCATTTCGAAATATACATACTAGAAACGCTGTTTTTAGTTTTACTGGAATATGTTTTTTACTTTGATGTTTTCCAAACTCACTTTTCTTCTATAACATTTTCGCCGATTTTCAGTAGCATAGTTTTTCTTTCCGCCTCCATTTGTCAGTTTTTTTTCTACTGACTTCCGTAATGTTTTCCAATAGCCGTACCGTTTTTCCGTACCATTTTTTTTTGTTTTTATTCTGAAGCCGTTTTTCTAAACATTTTTTTCTGTTCCGAAATATTTTTCCTATTTTTCTGGCCTGTCTGATTTTGAACCCGGAGCTATATTTTTCATAGGATTTTCCCTATTTGGAAATATTTTTCTCGATATTATTCTTTGCATCCGATTTTCCTTCCTAAATCAATTTTTCCCTAAAGCTTGGAATAATTTTTCCGATTCCTCAATTCTGACTGATAAAGTATTCATTTTTTCTTCTTTCTATTTTAGGGGGATTCGGTTTTCTCCAGATTCACTTTTCCGTTATTTTGGAAATATATTTTCCACCCTGTGAAAGGAAGAAAATATCTTTTGGGGTCTTCAGAATCAATTTTTCCCATCACAATATCAAATTTTCCTCCACCGCACTACTCCTTTTCGAAAAGTTTTCTCCGTCAATTTTCTCTCTACTGGGATTTTCCTGACAGAATTTTTCTGGACATATTATTCTTCCCCCCCCCTCCCCTCATCATTATACAACTACCTTTTTAGTATCTTGGAAAATATCCTCTATCAATCTTTCACCAAGAGGGAGGGATAAAAATGCTTTAACGTATGTTCCTCCACTTTTTGTTAATTAATATTTTTTAAAAAATATTCCTGTATTATTATAATAAATATTATAAATATTCTATTGATAGATAGATATGATTTAATGAAAATTTTCTAAGAAAAACGAAACTTAATAATAACGAGGAATCGAACCCAGGAACCCTGAGGGTCGAAAACAGACATGCTACTCACCGAGCCACTTCGCTTTTATTTTTAAAATATTTCACATTTCGTATATACGAAGCTGTAGTATGTTCCTAAAATCCATTATACTTCAGCTTCACGTGAAATTTTAATGAAAATCACAAGCCAATCGATTTTAATACGCGCCGGTTAATTTAATAATCGTTTCACCGGCTAATAACTACCGTTGCAGTTCAATATACCAGCAAAATAAACCAGCAAACACGCTGTTCCGTACGTTCTCGTGCTCAGTCAAGCTCGTAACTATTATATTAACCAGTAGTGTATGCCGTACACCAGCGCGAACAAATAAACTGATTGCAGTCGATCGGGGAACTGTAATTAATTAATGCGTAAGCCGAGTACCTTCGAACGAGCCGGCTCGTATACGACATTTGCGCGCGTCTCGAGGCAAAAACAACGCAGCGACGTTATGCTTCCTTTCAGCTCCCGCGTATAGACATACAGCCAATGGTTGAATATCGCAGCACGATATAATGCAATTAAACAAAAAATAATACGAATGTTTCCGCTGTGAATTATGTTACTTCGTTATTCTCAATTTATATTCCCCCTCATGCTTGAACTCTCACATAAATTGAATTTCAAAGGTACCATTGTACAAACGCAGAATCATTTCTGCACAGACTAATTCAATTAACCCTTAGCGGACGACTCCTTAAAGTAAAACTTGCAGCGTATGAAGCTAAATGATACATCGAATGCTTAGACAATAGAAAAATAGGAAACTCTACATTGTTTTCTCTCTCTCTTCAAGTAATTAAATCATACATTTGCAATTTAGTGCTCCAAATATGAACATTTGAACCGCTTTGAAAGTGGCCTGGGTCCATTTAAAAAAGATTAAAAAACTAGTAAAAAATCAAATGATTATTCAGAATTGTAACCATTATAACGATTAATTTGATTTTCCTGAAAAATGCTATTAAAAGATATTAATTCAAATCTATAATTCCGCAATCTATCATTAACACATTTCGTGCCGATGTATACGACCCACGCTGAATTTTCCGTTCAGACCGAAGATGAATTCGAGAAAAACGAAGATTTTTTAAAAAATTTATTGTTGCGACAAAGATAGGTATTTCAATATCATACGTACTGCGGTTATTTAATTTTAATTGATTGTGAAAATGTGGGTCGTATACGCCCCATACGGCCTGAAGGGATAGTCTTAAAAAAATGATCCGGCATGGAACGTGTTAATTATCCCTCCAACATCACCGCTTTCACCAACTCGCCAAGCTCCTCGAAAGGAAGATCAATATTTCCCTCGCCGTTTAAAAGATTCACGTGGCTGTCCCGGGGTTAGAATCTAATTCGCCGTATTATCCGGAGAAAAATGAATATTTACCGTCTGCCCGGCGCGCAAACGGGGTAAGTCCCGAAGTTCCTCGAAGTCAACCGTGGAAACGCTTTCGCCGAAGAAATGCGGCGAAGTACTGCGCTGGAGGAGGGCACGGGGGCACAAACAGACTGCGAAACCGCGATTTCACGCTCGAGAAAACTTCCCCCGAGGTTTTTCTTTGCCCGAGCTCCCCGTGTACCGTTCGGACGAGAGAATCGCGGATCAGCCGAGGGCCGTTTCACGGCCGAGTTTTCCGGGGAACGATCAAAGAAAATTAACGGACCCTAATGTGGGTTTCGCGGGGAACGTTCGCGGCGGTTCAGGAATCCGGAATAATAATTCCTCGGCCGGTGTGCTCGTTTCCCCAGTAACGAGCACTTTTTATTAACACTTTGCACTCGGGACTTTTTGTTACCACCTGATCGGACATAGTAAAATTATTGTAGTATCTAGAATTCGTAGCGTAGGTTAAGGTATTTTTAAGAAGAGTGAATGTAAGAATGAGTGTGAGTGAAGGACAGGTTGTAAAACGGTCGAGGGGAAGTGGCCTGCACAATGTTGCGGACCCAAGATTGCAGGGCCAGCTTTCCAGGGGTGCATCCGAGTGTTTGTGATGAGTGCAAGTGAGAAGAATGCTTTTAGGGGAGAGAATGATTTTTGGGAGAGAATGCCTGTAAGAGAGTTGCGGGAGGAGAGTCGTGTGTTGGCCTCTGTGGCATTGAGTTGTACTTTTTACGTGTTGTCCGTGTTGTTTCCATATTTTGTATTTCGACAATAGTTTTAGCTTTATTTTATTGAATACATATATTTATTCCTAGCTCTTGATTACTCAAGATCCGCCCTTTCATTATTTATACTACAGTAACACTATAGTTGCAGTCTTAGGCTTGATAGTTTTTATCCTTTAACACGTTGACTGCCACGAGAATTTCTAGCGTTTTCAATAGTAATACTTATTCTTTAACAATAGATTTACGGAGATTTATTGTATAGTTTATTCTATTGTTCTCAGAAAGATTGGTGTTCGTTTAGATGTAGGAAATAAAATGTTTAAAAATGTATTATTAAGAACCATAAGGTAATTAAATCAATCAATGAAATACATATATTTATTCCTAGCTCTCGATTACTCAAAATCTACCCTTTCATTATTTATACTATAGTAACACTATACTATAAACTTTGATTTCCATTGGCTTATATTTCAGTTAGGTACTGTAACGTTGTCTTGGCAGTTAGAGCCTTGGGAACAACTCGAGGCTTCGAAAAGATGAAAATTCAGGAAAAATCAAGAAAAAATTCACCGGTGACCCCCAAGCAAATCGAATTATTATAATTCACTCAATGAAACGATGATTATTCGTAAATATTTCTATGTTATAAATAATGCTACCCATTGCGGTGACATTCGGTTTGACCAACGTGCAACGATAATAATCCAATTCAGTCAAATGATTTAATATCGTATTTTTCCCATTTTGTGTATTTTGCTCTATGAAATCGTGCGGCGTTCAACGTGTTAATTAAACCGAGGGAACGAGCGTCCCGCGGGAGACAGGGCGGGAAAGAATTGGTGATCGAAGGGGAAAGAGCAGAGGGAAAGGCGTCGAGGGCTGGTACAGTGGACGTTTAAGCGAATCGAATGATTTTCGCTTAACGTGCAGATAAGAACGATCCACGGTTTGAATATCTGATCGAAGGATACCCGTGGGACCGACAGCCGATGCTCGGAAAATAAGGTTCCCTCGGTCTGATGCGTTTTCCGGTTCAACGAATTGGCACGGAAAGCAGCGGAAGGAATTCGATGCTGATGCAAGTGGATGTATTCTCGGCCCGTGCATATATCAGAGAATAAATAACCCGATGGAAAAGTGCATTCGGTCCATGAGAATATTACTGGCGGCCAGGAAATCCGGTCCCGTGCTCTTTATCGGGAAGCCTCACTCATCCCCGCCGTCGCCGGATGCGAATCATTTTATCGCGCGCGCGGGGGAAACGTGGAATTTCGCTGCGACGTCACTTTCCCTCGTTCCTCCTTTTGCCTAGCTTGTCCCTTTCCGTTTCCGTGAGAGACACCCGTTGTTCTGGATCACTGAGCCACCCCTTAGATCGGTGTACAGTATTGTTCGAATGTTTAGGATCGCTCGTTTAACCCCTTTGCTTTGGAATATCGGGCCTAGCGGAGGACGCCTCGAACGCTTCGAACTCGATTCGATGGAAGAGAAATGTTTTGAATGTTCTCGCGGTGGAGATGTTCTAGGTTTCTGGATATTCGACGCTCGAACGGAAGACTGCGAGTTATTCGTTGCTAACCCCTTGCTCTGTGATTTCTTTTTCAATCGCGTTCAATAGAAATGTTTCATTGTTTCCTTAATTTTAAGAATGTTTATGGTTAATGATATATTTATATTATTTTACATGTTATATTAATGTTGTATTAATGTTATTTAAATGAACATTTATTAATAATTAGTTAACTTCTCTTTTTTTATTGAATTAAAGTTCTACGCTTATTGTATGTCTACGTTTACTTAGAATCTTTACAATTAACCCTTTGTATTCGACAGGTCGCCGCTTGTTTCGATGCAGTACAGTTATAAAATTTGATATTTAACACGTTGAATGCGGGTCACGGTGATCTCAGCCAAATCTGATTACTATAGTTTATTTAATTACATATGAAAAGGGGGAATAATAGGAAGATAATATTCAATTCGGAATTGGAAGGATTAAGTGACATTTATATTTGTTAAATTCTATTCGAAATCTTCACGAGTCTGACACGATATTGTAGACCAAGATTAATTAGACTTTCTCTTGAGTTTTTCCTTTACGTTCATTAAAACCACGAGGAAGCTTCTCTTGGCTTCATAAAAAAATTTAGAAAGTTTGATTGTCTAGTAGTTCTGGTGTAAGTAGTTCAAATAAATATTTGACAAACTATTAAGCCCTTGCCCTACAACGAGTGAGACTCGCAGTGAAGATTTTCAACATGATTGATATGTATATTGTGAAATACTATACAAAACTATATAATACTCCATAAAAAGGTGAAAAAATATATAAAACTGTATAAAACTATATAACGCTGTATAAAACAATATAAAATGTTGACATATTATATAAAACTATTTAAAGCTATATAAAACTATATAAAACAATATAAAACTGTATATGTATTATATACTATATACTATATATATATATTACTTAGTTAATTCGAATTCAAAGGAAATATTATTCCTCTGTAATCGACTATTATATTTAAAAGGAAATATAGGCATAACATATGCTTAGAATTTTTCTCTTTTTCCAATAAATTATTAACCGTTTGAGTGCTGAGAAGCGCTATAGCGCTCTCCTTGCGTTGTGCCAAAATTGCGGAGAGCGCGGAGGCGCTTCTGTTTATCAGTATCAATTATAATTTTCTTACTATGTTTTTCAAGAAATAAATCAAAGTAAATTTATTTGAATAAATGTTATTTTTTGATATTTCTTTGTAATAACACAATATTTGTGATCTCAGTAGATATATACTCTTATTAATTTTTTTGCATACACACCCAATCACTTCCGCATTTTTGGTAAATATCCACAAAAGTTGTTTAGCATCCAAACGGTTAATGACAAAGTAGCCATATCGATCAGAGTTGAGAAAGAAATCATAGGCCAAGGGGTTAAGAGATTTTCTCTGAGTCGCCGACGCAGTTGTCTTTGTGTCTTGCAATAATATTCAGTCAATATTGAGTGCGGACAGAAGCAAACGTCGACGTTGCTCGCTTCTCTTTTAGTAGACACAGGATAAAACGTTGTTATTAAATGCAAACTATGCTCCGCGGTGGCAAAGATGAAAATAGAAGGGAGAAATGAGTATCCAAACAATGGGATATCGAAGGGACGAATTGATTGAATTTACAGTGACGTTTCTTTCCGATATTCCCTGTTCGTCGTGTTAGGGATCGCACCGAGACACAGCTGTTCCGTGTCTTACTCGTTGGTTTAATCAAACGACGTCCGTTTCGTGTAACGAGAATTGGTTACCAATGTGTCGGTTAGTCCCTGCTATACGAAATAATTTTCATAAAAATACATTTTGTGTGAATAGATTCCGTTTCTCTGTTTATATAACGATCAAATCAAAACGCAAAATATCAATTGAAAAACCTTCATATCTCCACCTCGTAATATCTAAAAGAGAATATAACAATATATATATTGATCAGTACAAATTCTAAATTTTTTTTAATAAAATAAATCCCCCTGAAATTTTATTAAATGTTCTGCTCTGTACTTTACGACTTCTGTCTGAAGCGTTTGTTTGTAACACTCCCTTGTTAACACGTTGGATGCCATGGCAATCACCGATGACTTCAACTAAATCGAATTACTATAATTCATTCGATTAAACGATTATTTGAAAACTGTTCTATATAATAAGTAATACCACTTAATGCACTGACATTCAGACAATTCAATCCCGCAATAGGTACAACGTAATTCAATTACAAGTTGATATTACATTATTTTCAGTTTCTATACTTGTCTCAGAAAATCGTGTGGCACTCAACGTGTTAACCCTTTGAACTCTGTAGGCTCCAATATTGCACCAAGAATAATATTAGATATTTTAATGAATCTTAAAGAAATTAGCCTATAATTATTCGATTTTTCACACATCCAAATTTTGCACTAAGAAGGAAAATAAAAGATCGAAGAAATGTTATAGCATTTTTCATTTTCGCTAGGGATATTATAAAAATTAGTTGCAGTTACTGATAGATTACAAAACCATATGGAGTGCTAAGGGTTAATTTGTCAAGTTTTATTCAGAAAAGAGCCGTTTGGCACATTGTTCGCGGCAACGTTTGAATTTTTCGACGTGGAACTCGACGCGCGTTAACTCTCTATGGGTCGAAATTTTGTTCATGATTATAACAGAATCTATGCAGTACAAAATTAATAAATATCCACATATGAATACGAATTAACAATGTATTCAATGGTTTGAATGATTTCATTAAACATTTTATTAAACATTTTATTAAATATTTCATTGAATATTCATATTTTGTAACTTTCAATTTGCAATGACGTTAAACTTTCAAGCCTGAACGTATAAAAGTTCAAGTTAACTGATTACTTAATTTTATTCACCACTTCGCTATGCAAAATGAAATAAATCAACCAGATGCCAATATACTAACACATTCCGTGCCACGTGTACCACATGTGGTACACGCCAATTTTTGTAAGAAAATATTTTTAATGAATACACGGTCACGGATAGCGGTATACGTTACCACTCAGTGAAAACATAAAAAAACAATATAAACATACATAAAAATGACCAAAAACCTGAATATAACTTATTATTCTATTGAAAAAATCAATACAGTTCATAAGCAAAATATAACCGAAGTTCCCGTGACACGGAACCCGTTAACACTTTATGGGCCGAATTTTTGTTCGTGATTGTAACAAAATCTATGCAGTACAAAATTAATAAATATCCACATATGAATAAGAATTAACAATGTATTCAATAGTTTCAGTAATTCCATCAAACAAATATATTTTGTAACTGTCAATGACGTTAAACTTTCAAGCCTGGGCATGTAAAAGTTCGAGTTAACTGATTACTTAATTTTATTCACCACTTTGCCGTGCAAAATCAAATAAATCAACAAGATGCCAATATATTATGTGACTTCAAAGTTACATGGGCTTATACAGGGTTAAGCGAAACACGATGAGGGAACCTCCCCGTGAATCATTTCCGCCTTTCATAAGCCTTATCGCCGCGAATTAACAGACTGGACGATTAGGTAGACACCGAGTTAAACGGATCGATGGAGCGATCCGCCGTGTAGATTTCTGAAGCAGGTTCGGATTGCGACGTGGTCGGCCTTCAATCTTCTCAAAATTGCAAGCTTGCGGCCGCGGCCGATACGTCTTATCGGTCCCAATTAAGAATAACGCTGGCTTGACACGGGCTAAATAAAGGTCGGCAGTCTTGACGGCCTGGAATTAAGGCGACCGCTAAATCTTCGCGGAATTGCAGGCTGCGACCCGCTCGCTGATAAGCTTTATCGCTCATTGACTGAAAAGGCCCGAACGTCGTCCTACAACTGAAAATGCTTGGCTCCGTACGTGGCCAATCGGGAATGCGATCGGTAGAATTTCATCGATCTTTGGGAGTTGGATTCGATATCGGTTATCGTTGATCCATAACGTTATAGTCTGTTGTGACTATCGTTTTAGTCGCGTTAACAGGTTGAATGACATCACCCCCGACCGAATCGAATTACTATAATTCAGTGAATTAAACGACGATTACTAACAAACATTGTTATGTTGTAAATAATGCTAGCTAGTGCAGTGATAATCGGAAGGATAAACGTGTAATAATAAAACGATTCAGTGAAATGATGTGATATTGTATTTAATTTATTTTGCGTATTTTACTATGTGAAATCAATGTGTTAAAGATGTAATTAGATGTAATTAGAGACATTTAAAGCCTGATCGGCCGCTTAGTCCAAACGCCGGCTTCATTCGCTTGTATCTGATCAATGAGTAGCCAAAAAAAATATTCAAAACATTATACATTTTCGTAAAATAGTACATTTTAATTGCACATTCGAGATATAGACTCAGAATGCCGCGTTTTCACAATAATTCTCTTGCGAAGTCGCTGCTTCGTTCCGAATCGTTCCTCCGCGGAATGCTTTCGCGAAGCATAATAATCCCGTTCGAGAAAGGGGCTGATGTAAAATTGGGAACGGCGACGGAACAGCGTGCGTTGTTCGTGAACGCGAATCGGGTTGACGGGCACGGTTCGATCGGCACGGCCGTGTAATAAAGAGAAACCGAGCCGAGCCTTACGGCGCCGCCGAATCCTGCCGGCTCGCGTCTCCCGAACGTAATAACACGGCCTGAAACGAATCAATTTATCGAATTTCAATAGCCGAACGCCGCCGGGATGGCTTGCACGAGCTTCGCCGAGGGCGGAGGAGCAAGAATTCCTTGCACGGCGTAGACGGAGGACGCGACAATGGCAGGGAATCACGGAAGTCCGTCCTACGTCGAGTAATTGCCTGCTTGCCTGTAGCGAAATGCCGCGCCGCGGCTAACGAACCGGAGGGATTATTCGAATCGCTGCGGACGGAATTGGACTGGGGCCGGATGAGAATATTTTGGCCCTCGACAGCTACCCTTTTGACATCGCGCGAACGCTCTTTCTGCTTTGCTTCTTCTTCTGGTTTAAATAGAACTACCGTGTCAGTTGAAATGACTGGTTTCGATTTGTTTGTTTCGTGATTATTGATATCTTAAATGTAGTCAATATTTGATGTAATCTTGAAAATAGATAGTGTCTTTTGAATAGTATAATGAATGTCTGAAGACAGTGAAAATAATTTATTTTTATTGTGGGAATTGTTTGTTTCATGATTATTGATATCTTAAGTGTAGTCAATATTTGATATGATCTTGAAAATAGATAGTTTCTTTTGAATATTATAATGAATGTTTGAAGAAAGTGAAAATAATTTATTGTTGCAGTTATTGGGATTGTTTGTTTCGTGATTGTTGATATGTCAAACGCAGTCAATATTTGAAATGATCTTGAAAATAGATAGTTCCTTTTGAATACTATAGTGAATGTCTGAAGAAACTAAAAATAAGTGAACCGTTTATTTTGAAAGTGGCTTAAATCCACTTAAAAAAGATTAAAAAATTATTAAAAAATGAAAAGATTATTCAGAGTTGTAATCGTTATAACGATTAACTTGATTTCTTTGAAATTAATATATTATAGGGATAATATATTAATCGTATAACACAACAATCCTTCGATTCTCAACGTGTCGATACTCTAAAACATCCAGTGAAACTTAGCGAACAACAAAAAACGATGCCGAATAATTTCTTCACCATAACACGACCATCCCTCGATTCTCCAAACAATATCGAATAATTCTGAAAACGATATTGTTGAATATTTATTTGCAAACATAAACACAACACAGTTTGAAAAACTAAGTGTATATTTATTAGTATGTATTACAATGATTTACAAAAACTGAAAACGGAACGCTCTTCGATAGTTGAGCGTTTGCTACGAACTGCCGAACGACGCGGAGAGAAGAAAAAGATTTCTAGACTAATTTGACAACAATCAATGTTGTTCATTATCCACGGATCAAAGCACACAACTATTTCGCTATTATCAATGTATTCAAGGGGTTAAAAATATATTTCTCAACAGATATAAAATAATTTCGTTACCATAACACGATCATCCTTTAACCCTTTCGCGACGGCGTACCTATACCATACTTCGCCACTTTTCGCGACTGCGCAGCTGACCATACTTTGTCGCCCACTGTTCGCTAAATTGTGTATGTCATTTACTGTGTTGCCTAATGCCAGTACTAGCTCCATTTTGAGTTCGCTATTGAAATAAAACAATAATATAATTATGATTCACCAACAAGTGACTGCCGTATATAGGCGACACCCGTCGCGAAAGGATTAATTCTCCAGCGAAATCTATGGAATAACGAACAAACATCGAATAATTTACTCGAGTGATACTCCGCTTGTCCGTGCAGCGATATCTTTGCTCCACCTTCCATTAGTCTCGCGCTGAACGTCTTGTCAGATATCTCACGCACCACTCGTCGCGCGAACAATGAACGCATCGGCGCCGGTTGCTCGCAGCCGCGGAAGAGAACGAAGCCGCGAGAAATCATCCGACGTCCAATCAACGCTTATGGCCCGGAGCTAAACCGAGCTGTATCGTCTCGATCATTTTAACGGCGACGGTGAACGCTCGCGGTAAAGCGATCCGGCCATCTTCAGGGATCCGATCCTTCGGCAGGGACGGTAATGCGACTTCCTACGATAAAACGAATCACCAGCGTTCTATTTTCAAAGCGCGCCGCCGGCCCGCGCAAACACCTACACGGTCGCCTCGTCTCGCCGTTGTATCCGCGTTTCAATCGTGACACCTATACGTGCTTCATTTCCCTCCAGAATGCCTCCCCCGCCTCGCAATCCCTTATCCTTAATGCTGTCACGGGAAGAATGCGACACCCCCGAGGATATCGGCGAGCTGACGCCCACCCGTTCGACAGCCCGTACCTATTTTGTGCCTCCGACGTCCGGCGATCCTTTGTGTTGCACCGCGGAACCAAAGGAACATCGTGTTCGCGAGATAGAACGATCGATCCGAGCCTCTGAACTATCGCGGACGATCGACTGACTCTTTTATCGTCACAGTTCAGAAATCCGCGAGGAATAAGGTTATAATAATTGATCTTTTCGTATTGTAAAGCACTCGTGATCGCTGATCTGGCTCGAAGGACCAAATGTAAAGTACTCTGACTGTCACGAGCATTTTTGAGTATATGCTGAATTTATGTCAAAGGAACATCCAATGTTGGGACTAAATTACTGAATGATGTACCTCCCTGAATGAAGGTTTTCTGAAGTGTTTCTAATTTGTTCCTGGTGGTTGCGAAATGAACGAGTTCCTATTTCTAATTCTCAACTGATGCTGATTCTGGTTTGTTTCTAAACTGTGTTCTAATTGTACTGATGCTGTTTCTGTTCTGATTCTAAACTCTGACCGATTCTCAACTCTCTGAAGGGTTTTTATGATCCTCCTGGGCTCACTCCCTTCCTCTCGATGTACGAAGGTGGGCCTCAGGGGCGGTTTTTCTATACCTTCCTAAGTATGATATCCACCATCCATGGTGACGGAGTTGGTCGCTATGCTAGACGAATGTTTGGCAACGTTGGGGAAATTCTGTTACGTACTTGCGAGGCAATTAATTTTGTACATTTCGGAGTACGCTTTCTCGCGTCCCGCCACGGCCTGTGCGAGTCTGGTCAGTTTACGCATCTAGCAGCCAGATTCGTACGAACCAGGGTTTTCCAGCCAGCCACGCGGACAGTTTCTCCAGGATTTTCGCGCCCTTTTCACGCGCGTTTTTCCTCCCGCGTTTTTGGTGTTAGCGTGGCTTGCTTCCTGTCCTTGTCTAAGGACAGGAGGATATAACCCGGAAGACCGAAGGGACGAGTGGTCAGTCCTCAGCTCTCAGTTCACAGTCATACAGTTGAAGGCCGACCACGTTGCAATCCGAACCTGCTTCAGAAATCTACACGGCGGATCGCTCCATCGATCCATTTAACTCGGTGTCTACCTAATCGTCCAGTCTGTTAATTCGCGGCGATAAAGCTTATCAAAGGCGGAAATGATTTACGGGAAGATTCCCTCATCGTGTTTCGCTTAACCCTCTATAAGCCCATGTAACTTTGAAGTCATATAATATATTAGCATCTTGTTGATTTATTTCATTTTGCACGGCAAAGTGGTGAATAAAATTAAGTAATCAGTTAACTTGAACTTTTACATGCCCAGGCTTGAAAGTTTAACGTCACTGACAGTTACAAAATATATTTGTTTGCTGGAATTATTGAAAGTATTGAATACATTGTTAATCCGTATTCATATGTAGGTATTTATTAATTTTTCACAGCATAGATTTTGTTATAATAATGAACAAAAATTCGGACCATAGAGGGTTAACGCGTTCCGTGCCACGGGAACTTCGGTTATATTTTGCTTATGAAGTGTATCGATTTTTTCAATAGAATAATAAGTTATATTCAGGTTTTTGGTAATTTTTAGGTATTTTGATATTGTTTCTTTATGTTTTCACTGCTTGGTAACGTATATCGCTATCCGTGACCATGTATCCATTAAAAATATTTTCTTATAAAAATTCACATGTACCACATGTGGTACACGTGGCACGGAACGTGTTGAAAGATGTATTATCGAGAAACTGCGAATCCCCGTTCATTAGTATATCGCGCTCTCCCACACAACCACCTCAAGGTCAAGATCCTTGAGGACACTTTTTTCTGAAATTCTAAAATTTTCACTGAATTAAGTTAATACTGAAACTACCGATCGGTTCGATTGAATTTTTGGAATTCCTGCATGGAAATTTCGAGAATCTATTGAGGCTTTAATTGATTTGTAATTTGGTTGGAGTATGGTTAAACCAATTTCTGTAAACAGTTTTTAAAGGAACAATTTTTGTCTTTTCAGTAATTGTAAGAGGAAGGAATGGGGAATGGGTAATTCTGTTCCGTCTGGTAGTTTTAGTGTTAATTTGTCATTCTGCAAGGTTGACGGTGAATTCTGCGAGTTAGTCCCTTGTGCTTCGCGAAGGACAAAATGAGATTCGGGCGCAGCAATTTTTGCGTTTCCCGAAGCTCAAGATGAAGCCCATGAATTCGTAAAATCGCTGCGCGACCCATTCAAAATTTCCTTTGGAGGACAAATTTCTATCCAGCGTAGCTGCTGTCGCAACAGTCGCTTTTAAATAATAAATACACTGCGAGAGACTCGAGGATGCTCTCTTGTTCCCTTTCGTTGCTTGCTGGGACGGGGGTCGGTCGAATCTTCGGCGTAATTATAATTTTCGCCCGGAGGCAGTTGCGGAAGAAAGAGTAGCGGGACCGTAATTTGTTAATAGCTGCGATGAAATATTCTCGGGGCCGCTGGGCAAGTTCGGCGCGTGTCTAATTTGCAAGAGGAAGTTTCATCAGGAATCTGTCAAGCGGGCAAGGAATTATTGAAAGTTAACGGGGGCAGCTTTTATCCGCCAAGTAAATATCTAATTGAAATCCATAGACACCGCTTCTTACACGACGGAACACCGGGATCAATCTTTTAGCGAACGACGGAGCCCCTTGCGTGGAATTTCTCGAGCGTCTCCGACGCGATCTGATTAAAACCAGCGATTTTTCAGGCGCAATTCTGTTCCCTTGCCGCGTAGACCGCGAGATCGACACTTATCAAGTCACCCACGCACTCAAAATGATTCTCCTGATAAAATAGACACTGAAGGATCGAAATGTTTCGCAGCGATTGCTCCCTCAACACTTCGACTTCCACGGCGGTCAATGATCGAAGCTTTCAAATTACAAGGGAATAATTATGACTTGGAAGATGATTTTGAATACAAATTTTCCATAACGTAAATGACTAGATAATAGAGTAATATAAGAATTTTCATACAAAAGAATTAACAATTCTTGTTTTGTATCTTTGCTATAGAAAGGATACGATACCTAAAATCATGTTTTTTGTGATAGTCGTGTTAATCATCTCACATCTAATAAATTCAACGGAATTTAGTTTGTTCAATGAGTCACCGAGAAAGTACATTGTCAAATCTATATGAAAACTCACCCGAGTTTCAGTGAATAAATGAATTTATCCACCTAACTTCAGCGATTGTTTCCAAAATCGAGCATTCGTCAAGCATTCGAAAACATTCTGTAATTAAAACTTTCCAGCTTTTTATATTAATTGAACATATGAAGCAAGCATTCGATTAACCAGTTAACTGTGGAATTTAGTTGGAAAAACCTCTGATTCTGCGCGCGATAAAATCGAAAAATGGAGCGTGTACTCTTTCGAACGCAGGACGAATGCACGTAGAGTATATTTTAATGAAAGATTAAAGCGAAACAAAGAAGAATTACATGTTTAGGTGAAAAAATAAAGAATTCATCGCTAAAAGAATTAGTATCATGTCAAGCTTTACAGTCACATGTATACTCGTCACACAGTTAACTGGTTAACATCCTAACTTATCTCACCGTTAGGAATCGTTCGAAATTTTCGAGACCTTCATCGAGTTATTAGCCATACGAATCGTCATCGCTAATACCCTGAAACTCCGAGTTCGCCGTGCTGGTCCGAACCTCGACAAAACACATACACAAGCTATCCGGTGGCGACTTTCACGGTGGCGTTCCCGCGAACAGCGAGACCAGTCTTTTTCCTTTGCGCCGACTATTTGTCTTTCTTCTTGTTTCATCTGCCGTGTTTTCTTTCCGCAAGCTCGCTCTCAGTGTTCCGCTCATCAGACGCCAGCAGCCCACCCTCTTTCTCCTCCGTTCGCTCAATTTTTTCTCCCGCGGATGCTCGTTCCACTCGCTTTCGCTAAATGTCCACAGCTCCCTCTCGATTCCCGCGGCCGTTCAGCCTCTCTTCGCCCCTTGTTTATTGCTCTCCGCGTTTCTTTCGTCCGCGCCGCGAACACGGGACCCCGAAAGAGGTCGCTCATTCGTCTACGTCCCGGCGCTCGTTCCGGCCGCGTCTACGTGTTTTGCATCCGGCGTTCTTCTCCCGCGATGCACCTAATGCATCGACTTCCGCGGGCCACGCTCCCCTCGCCTCCGGCCCTTTTTTCTCCCGTTAACGCCTGCTCCGCCCCTATCGGTCCCGGATCGTTCCCGACACCTCCTGCCTGGTTTCTTCGTCTCGGTTTTCTTTTATCAGCCGCGAGAGCGACTGCCAGGAACTGTCGTTCCGTCGTTCGCGATAACGCGGCGGGAAACGGAGAGGCTGTCTTCGAGGAACGAATTTCGTAGGTGAATAGAAGGAGCGCGGTTTGCGAATGGAAATTCACGGTTGCCAGGTCGTCATCCGATTTTTCGTTAATCGATGTTGAAACTCGCGGAAAATTGCGCGGACCGTTGAATACGTACGAACGAAACGGCTTTATAATTGCGCTCCATTCAGTTTCGCATAATTAGGAGCGGGGCGCGGAGGAACGGTTGGAATTGCGGTGATTGTAGCTGCGCCGGGACAATGACGCTGTAATTCTTCCCTTCGATGGAAAAATTCGTTTTCGGAGCCTCCTAATTTCGCGTGCTTCGATCGCACGGTCCACGGGAGAAATACTTGACGGCATTGCCGACGTCGAACGCCGGGAAACGCTGACTGTGGACGAAATGGACGAAAAAAAAAATGTGGACCGAGCTGAATTCGAAGGACCGATCGAACCGTTCGCCCTACGGGCTACGGCTACGATTTAACGAGATTAATTGTTTTTAGCTGGCTGAGAGTTTCCCATTCGCGCCTCTTGTCTGGGGCCTCGCCTCGATTCCGATTTGATTAATTAGTTCCCATTTACCCGGGAAAATGGCTGCGAGAGGCTGCAGCACGCGATGGCGACTAACATTGGAAATTAAACTCGTCTCTCTATCCTTCCCCTCCTCATCTCTCTTTCCCATCTCTCTTTCCCCCCCTTCTCTGCTGCAGCCTGTTCTCCGCCCGTTTGTTTGCCACCTCGTCGACGATAACACCGCGTATCTGGAAACTAGCTCTGGACTACGGGAACATACCTGGAAACTAATTCGAGACTTCGGGAGCCATCCTCCGTGGTCGTCCGTGACCGGGAAGTTTCTTCGACCAACAAGAATCGTACGTGTACGAGATTGCTTACAGTCCATAATACTATCTTCTGCTGGGAAAAGCGACGCCGTGTCTTCAACGCCGGGGAAAGTGGCAGAGTTTCCCGTTTGTGCTCACGGCGAGCGCGGTGCCATTCATATCCGGAAAAGTTGAACACCCCATTTCCCAATTGTATTTCACATAATTTTTACCATATTTTTTCGAGCTTTTCCTTCTTTTTGCGCAACGATGTGCGTTGCGCTTTTTCCGGTTTGTTTGCTTTAACATTACCGATTTTCTACACCTTTCAAAGTTTCCACAGGATTTTCCACAGTTTTCCCCCCCTCTGCGGTATATTTTTAGTACCGTGTGTGTTGTTATTTAAATCCGAAAGTTTAATTTATACTCCCCCATCTCGAAAACAACATTCGTCCGTTTTTCCCTCTCTTCCGTTCACAGGGAAAGATGATTTTTCCTGGCTTTTCCAACAGTTTTCTTTCCAAGTTCCCTTGAGTTTTCCAGTTTCCCTCGAGGGACTTTTCTCTTGAAAATTTCTCTTCCGCCTTGCATCCCAATTTTATTCAACTATTTTCCCTGTTATTTTCTTCTAACAGTAGAACGTAACAAAGCTCTTATTCTCCTATTAATTATAACACATGTTAACAAATTTCAATAATATACAAGTTTCCGCTATCTTAATTACTACGTCATCGATACCACTACCACCAACATTAACAGAAATTCCAAAGAAAAAACAGTCCGAAAAATCTATCCCGAGGGGGGGGGATTCGAACCCATATCATCCTCGTGGCAGTCAACTACCCTACGCACTACACCACCAACGCTTCCCAACCAATCTCCTTAATTCCTACCTTTTCCCCAGCCCGCAGACTCATTACTCTCACAGAAAACAATTCTACAATCCCCCCAATTCTTCCATTCCCACTAACACAAATTTACAAATCCCACATCCCTTTCTCCCAAACCACAAAGAAGACCTCATTTAAATTACCATTCACAAAAACAATAATCGTATCTACATTTTCAACACCCGAAACGACGGATTCCCGTCATTCAGCCAACGGTGCTCGTGAAACGGGAAATTTCCATCATCCAGCTGGATACGCGTTTAACATTATCGCGTCTAGTGCCCATTATCTTCCCCCTTAACGATTGTTGCGATCGAATCACGGCTCCCAACGCCGGTGTTCCAATCCGTGGACCGTGTTAGGGGATCAATGGTCTCCTCACGGAATCGATGGCTCGCGAAACGTGACGCAGAGGTCCCGTCAGATGGTAAATCTGTTCGTGCGCCCGGTCGCCACTCCGATTCCAAGTTTACACGCGCGTTGGTCCGACCAATCGCGGCGAACTGGCTAAGTTTGCCGGCGCATAAATTACCGGGCGCGGGGGGCGTCTCGATTTCGACTGCGGCCGTAGGAGTTCGTCTACTCATTATCGGCGGGCCCCGTTTAATTATCCAACGCGCGCGGAGTATCGCAAGTTCCCTCGTCCGTGGAACAAACGAGCGGCGTCGGTTGGATTAACGCGGGCTGACGCGCAGACGAGGACGGGCGGCGCGTGTAACTGCGCGTCCCGCGTTTAATTACGGCTTTAGTGTATCATTAATAAACATCAATAACCGGAGCCGAGCCGGCTTCCCTCCGCGTTCGCGCGCGCGCGCACCGCGTTATTAATTAGCGACGTTACAGGTAAGGGGTTTCGTAAACGTACACGGACGCTGTCGCCAACGGTTTTCATTTCGACCTGATACATGAACGGCCTCCGGCCTGACGTTTCCAATAATACATTCAGCGATAATTAATCCATCAATTTAACGATTGCTTCTGTATCGTTCGGCTGGGATGCCGCTGTATCAGATTGTGGATCTTTGAGTTTGTGGAATATATTGAATAGTCTGATTAAACGGACATATGGAAGCTTTTGATAATCCTTGGTTGAAAAGCGTTTGAACATTGTAAACTGTTACGATCAGATATTCTGTTTATCGGAACAGGTGGAATATTTTTAAGGAAAGCGAATGTAATGGGAGTTTGATGAGTAATTATGGCTGCTTCAAGGTTCTCGGTGGTATTATGGATAGTAAATTCGAATTGTGAGCTCGTCGAGAAGATTAGACAACGTCAATCTTCATCGGAATTAAGATTTGACGTTCGATTTACCTATGACATCTCTTTATCTCTATAATTTCGAATGATTTCCCTTGTTACCTTCATTCGAAGTCCATTATTATATTACTAACTGAAAACTGTCCATTAACTTCACTTACCCCTGAAAATATCCAGTTCAACGGCCGATAACCGAAACACGCGGAACCGACTTTGAAACGGCAGAAGTTTCGCAATAAGAAGAACGTAATGATTTCCTGTTCCAAGTGATCGATATTCCACATCCACGTTCCGTTTCGTAGCGCATTAACCGTTCAAGATATTCAAAACGATCTCGTAACATATTCAGCACGGGACCTCCCGTCCGGAAAGAAAGTATGAATGTTTCAAGAATGTGCCCCTCCGGAGGCACGTTGGTCGATGGGAATCGATTAATTTCGATATTATGCGACCGGCGGTATGCGTTCCCGGCAAATGGAAACCGTGTGTCGTACGGAGTAATTGCATTGTTAATCACGATTCATCGGGGAGTACCGGCGTTTCCGGGCAGTCAGCAAATGAACGAAAAGGGCCACTTACCTGGCTAGGACTGCACAGCGCGCCATCGGCAAGGCGGCAAGGTATCTCATGAGGGGCATGATGGAGTCGTTGAGGGTGGCAACAAGGGTCGTTGCAGTCCTCCTCCCAGCCGCAATCACACTCTTCGCCGTCTTCCACCACCCCGTTCCCGCAGATGGCAGTTTGGGGCTCTGAGGACACATCGATTCTCCATTTCACTACGATAAATCTACTTACTCCGCTTTCGTCGCTAAGAACAATGCCAAGCGTCGCACTACCCATCGAGTTAAACCCACAGTGATTCACGTAAATTATTCTTGAACTTATTACAATAGAATAATAATTGGAAGTGTGGGTTTTTAGACAGCTATTTTCTTGTCTTTGTTATCGTCCGTTTTGAACTGTCACTGAGAGAACTAATAATTATAATAATAGTTGGAAGTGTAAGTTTATAGACACCTATTTTCTTGTCTTTGTTATTATTTGTTTTGAACTGTCGCTAGAGGAAGTAATAATTATAGTAATAGTTGGAAATATAGGTTTTTAGACGGCTGTTTTTTTGTCTTTGTTATTATTTGTTTGAACTGTCGCCGAAAGAACTAATAATTATAATAATAGTTGGCAGTATAGATTTTTAGAAACCTATTTTCTTGTTTTTGTCATCGTTCGTCTTGAACCACCATTACAAGAACCAATAATTATAACAATAGTCGAAGATGTAACTTTTTAAACCCTTTTTTTCTCGTCTTAATTATCAATTGTATCGGACCATCACTAAAACAACGTTAACACCATTGTATTTACAACATAACAGAACCTATTAATTTTACACCATTTCATACACCATTTTACACCATTTCTTCAACAAGAAGTAATAAAACAATTCCTAATCAACTATAATCAATTTCCTTCTTAAAGAAACCTCAGTTCCAACACCAGTTCTGTCAAAAATAACCAATTATCCGAGCAATTACTGTCACGGTACTCGCATCATTCAACAACGTTAAAACAAAGTTCTCTCTAATTGAAATTTCATCCACGACGAAATCTTTCAATCACCAAGGATCGATGACGCCAGCAATTCGCCAGGTGAAATACCTGTACTGGGCGCGAGAAATTGATCAAAGAGCCCGGGCTCAAAATTCTGCCAGTCACACGCCGGCGTTGCGAAAGTAGTAGCGCGGCGGGAACAGAGGCAAACCAGACGGAATAAATGTTAACCTGATTCGCCGCGGGCTTAATGAAATCCTGGATTTAAGGGAGCTCAACAAGTCGGCCGCGGCTGCGTAATGGAATCAATTGCGAGCCGCGATGTCTGCCTCGCGCCGTTCTGTTTTTACACCGTCTGCGCCTCGAACTTTCGGTTCCTCGAGTGTTCCCTAACGTATGCTTTGCATCGACGATCCCAAACCAGCCTCTTTTCCTCTCGAATTCGTCGCACCGTCGATCGACGAGCTGATTCCATAATAACAATCGATTCCGCGACAATCTTCGCACGTTTAATCCGTCGCCGAGCGGTATAAGTCCTTGTTCTACAACAACGAGCGAGATTCTTGGCGGAGATCTCGAAGCGAAATTAATAAAAGTAATTGAATCTTGATTCTCTTGAATTCAAACGAAATATTGTATTTCTGTTATCAATTGTTACATTCCGAGCTAACCGCAGATGTAGATTAATGTGAAATTCTCCTTTGTTTTTAGCAAATGATTCGTGTGAAAGTAATTATTGCGGGCGCGGTTGTGGAAGAAATCATAGGTTAAGAGGTTAACCGTTCGAGTACCAAGCTTATAGATTTATGGAATCGAGTTAAGTTTATTTATTCGTTTCCTTTTTATTCGTTTGCACTCGATAATATTTGATATTATAAATATTCGTTATTTTCTGGTGAAACATCGATGACATTATTCGCAATTAACGTAAGGAAAAATCTTGCATGAATTGAGAGACAAGTATTTTATTTGTATATCTCGCGTGTTGATATGTTAGGCAATATTTAGTATTGAATTTGAAATTTTACTCACCAGATGATTCGATACAGTAAAATTATAAACTTTGGTATTTACCATTAACCTCTGTACACTGCATCGATACGTGAAATATTGGAAGGAAATATCTTTGTTCCCTAATTTATGTGCGACTTCTTGAGAAATTTATTTTAAAGCATATTTCAAGTGACAAATTTTCAAGTGCAAAGGGTTAATTGAATTGCGTTATTGTTATTGTTTGTTGAATGTCGCTGCACTATAATATTATTTATAATACAGAACAGTTTTCAATTAGTCACAATCCAATAATATAAAATAAAATAAAAACTAATACTTATAATAATAGTTGGAAGTGTAAAGTCTTAAACATCTATCTTCTTGTCTTTGTTATCGTTTGTTTTGAACTTCCACTGAAAGAACTAATAAATATAATAATAATTGAAAGTATAGATTTTTAGAAACCTATTTTCTAGTCTTTGTTAACCTTTTTTTTAACCACCACTAAAAGAACTAATAATTATAATTGTTACTGTCTCTTGTCGAATATCACTATACTATAATATTATTTGCAACACAGAAACATTTTCAATTAGTTACAGTCCAATGAAGTCACTACGATTTGATTTGCTTGGGATTCACCAATGACCGCCATAGCATTGAACGCGTTGAAAAACGACGGAGACGCTACTTCTCTATCTCTCTTCCTGCTCGTTCCTCCTCGTTATCGCGGCTCGCTGGAAATACGGTATGAAGTTGCAACCGGAGGAAACGTTTTATTTTTCATTGCGGCGGAACGGGCGAGGAGGTATCGTGTCATTAACAATTAACGAGCGGTATCTGTTCCCTGTTTGCGCGATTCGTCGCTCGTTTGCTCGTCCATTCGCGCGGCGAGTCTGTCGTTGTCCGAAAACGAGTTTCGCGCTGCACGTGCACGCTCCGCTATTAGAATTGCAATTGAGTCGCAGTTAGAACCAGCCTCGATCGATATCCAGGATGCAACGATATCGGCATCTCCGTTCGCGGTTCCCTCTGCCTCGATTTCGTTCGTTCTCGTTCGCTTCTCCCCGATACGCCGCGAATTTATTAACGCTGTAAGGGTGAATTAGACGAACTGTCCACCCTTTCTTTTTTCTTTCGCTGCTCGGGGAAAGGGATAGCTGCGGACTGTGGAAGGGGAAAAGTCAAGAGCGATACATCGAGGGCTGAAACGATCGCCGAATGCGTTCCGACTTTGCGAGTTCTCGGATTCACCGGGTACCTTAATTACCATTGGTTTCCTAATTTTCCAATTTGCGGGCTACTGCCTGGCTCTCCTTAATTCCCGAGACCTTTTTGCTCTACGCGCTCACGCCCCTTTCGATCCCTCGGTTCTATAAATTGCTAAGTTTCCCGGTTCCTTCTGTTCGGTTTTTTCGGGACACCTTTTTTTTAAACTTCCGAGTGTTTTAAAGTTAACGATTCTACGTTGATTTAGGGATCGTGTATGGTTTATCAAAGTGACGGCTCGTTGATTCTTTTAGTTTTATGAAAAGGTGTTTACTGATATTTCAAATTTACGATCATAATTTTCCTTTACCAACTATACTCACATAAAAGTTCGATTTACTCACAATATGCTTGTTTAATTTGTTCAGAATTGCACACTGACTTTGAATATTGTGTATCAAAGTGACAGTTCATTGATTCTTCTATTGCTTTATGAAAACGTCCTTACTGATATTTCAAATTTACAATCATAACTCTCCTTTACCAAGTATAGACACATAGAAGTTCGATCTACCTTCGATAGATTCGTTTAATTTGTTCAGTGGATCATGTGCAAACAATATCATTCCTAAAGGCGTCAATGGATCACAGATTAGCGTCGTCGTTTAAGTATAAATAATTCAGCGAGTAATCTTGTTAACGGCCGATCGAAGTTCCACGGCCGGTCAGTACTGACGACTTGAAGCTACGCAGACGTCGACCCCGTTCGAAACTAATTAAAATTCCGAAAGCTCTGGTACTCACCGGCGAAGCAGCCTTTGGTCGAGCGGGCCTTGGCATTTAGAACGGGATTTATGGAGACCAGGCTGCAAGGGCTGAAGCGATTGTTGTTCCGCTTGTCCCCGCTGGTGGCTCTCGCGAACATTATGAAGTTTCCGTCCTCACCGCCGGGCGAACACTCGTCCGGGTCGTGCTGTTTTACACACAGAGAAAATGTTATCACGGTCTGTATCAGGATGGATCTAACAAGTACGAAATATTCACAGACTTTCCTTTATTATCATTAGTATCAAAAACATATTACATTATACAATACATTATACAGTTTCATATACTAAATTATATAATACTGAATTCCATGTTGCAACGCTTTAGCTTTTGCTGATTAATAAAAAGTTATATTATAAAACTTGAAAGATTGATCTCGAGGAAAACTAATATTATTTCATACATTATTATTCAAGGACTATAGTTCAACAAATTATACAATATTATATTCTAAATTATACAATACTGAATTCCACGTTGCAACACTTTAGCTTTTGCTAATTAATAAAAAGTTATATTACAAAAGTTGAAATATTGATCTCGAGGTAAACTAATATTATTATTCAAGGACTATAGTGTAACAAATTATACAATATCAAATTCTATACTATACAATACTGAATCCCACGTTGCAACACATTAGCTCTCGCTAATTAAGAAAAACTAACACTATAAACCTAGAAACATTAATCTCAAGGAAAACAAATATTACTTTACCCTGTACAACAAACTATAATTCAAGAAATTATACGATTCATGTTCCATCGCTGCCTACTAAGAAATCACCGTTCGACCAGAAAATTTCGTCGGATTCGCGACAGTCTCAAGGAATCGTGACAAAGTTTCCCGAGGCAGCCGAGTCGATTATGCGCTCGGTCGCGAATAATTCATAGCGGGACCGTCCACGGGGCAACGTTTGTGTGAAAAACTTCCGCAGCCGCCCCTAAAACGTTTCACACGTGTTCGGCGGTTGCGTCGAGTGGGCGGCGGTGAACTTACCGGGGATCCGAAGTTGTGACCGATCTCGTGCGCGAGGGTGACGTGAGAAACCGTCGGTGGTACGTGCTTCCCGTAGTTGAGCAGGGTGATTATACCAGTGTTCAGCGATTTCATGCTACCCCTGTAATGCTGCAAGAGGAAACTGCGTTAGTTTCCCGCGACGGGTTGCCGGGATAAGCGTCATTTATACGGGTCCCAGTAATTACGCCGGGGAATTTTCGAAACACTCACTCCGTTCTTCTCGCAGACGCCCCCTGCATTCTTCAAGTCACCTGTCCAGGCCAGTCCCAGCGTTCCCTTTTCGAAATCACGGTAGGTGAACATGTATGACAGACAGAACGCGTCGTAGTCTTCCTCTGGAAATGTTAGCACGAGAATTAGAAGGATTTTGATCGTGTTTGAATAGATGTTGGGGTATTCGTGATACTTCAACGGGTTATTGTCTTGGACAGGGTAGATGGGTAACGAATAACACAGTGATTTGAAGTTTATTGTATACAATGTAATGATACTATGAAATAACTGAGTATCCCGTATAGGGAGTGATCGTGTAACAAAAGCCTTAATTGTCTTTTTGAACAGGGCGAGCACGTGAGTCAGTCTAACCTGTCCTAAGGTTTCTTAAGCCTTTGAGTGTCGATCTCTTTCGACAAACTTCATTAACACGTCCGCTCGCAGCGTCACATATTTCTTATAATCCTATATTTTACATAATGAAAATGAAATTAATCCTATAGATATTCTCATTAGAAATTATAAACTATGATGTTATGTTTAGGAACTCAATGACTTGTTTCAGTTTCCTTTAATATTTTATTCGGAAGATTTATTGGACGGAAGAAAATATAATTGAGGAGGCTGTCACCGAAATAAGCTGGTAGCGACCGTGTTAAAGACCTAAGTAACCAAATTTCCTAAATCGATAATTGATTATTCATCTAAACAGTCGTTTTATCCCACACTTCAAGAGTGCTAACAAAAAACAGAAAGCATCATGATATTTCTAGATTTATTAGATCGAAGAAAGTATAATTGAGGAGACCGTCACGTTTCAAGTTAACAATATTCACCTAAACAGTCGTTTCATCTCACACTTCAAAAATGCTATCTCACAAAGAACAGAAAGCATCATATTTTGTTCAGATTTATTGGATCAAAGAAAATATAACTGAGAAAACCGTTACGTCTAAAGTTAATAATATTCACCTAAACAGTCGTTTCATCTCACACTTCAAAAGCCCTATCTCTCAAAACGGCAGAAAGCATCATAATTCTCGTTGACATCGCAAAAACCAAGAATCCCACGTAAAATTAATAGAGAACCCATGGAAATCGAAGGTATTCGCTGGTTCCCGATACAATCTTAAAACCGACGAAACACTGTCGACCCTGTGGCGGCCGGAACACTCGATGAGCAGACCGTACGCCGGTAAACAATCCCTCCCATTGAAATTCATATGCGACGTTCATGGAATATTCATCGCTTCTTCCACATCACCCTCTCTCTCTTTCTCTCTCTCTCTCTCTCTCTCTCTCTCTCTCTCTCTCTCTCTCTCTCTCTCTCTCTCTCTCTCTCTCTCTCTCTCTCTCTCTCTCTCTCTCTCTCTCTCTCTCTCTCTCTCTTGCCAGCCTCGTCTTCCTTTTTTCTCATGGCGGGACAAAAATGCCGCGAGAAACTTCTGAGAACAAAAAATGGCGAACAAAGGGATGGAAATGGGGCCGGAACGAGCGGAGTCTTCTTCCTGCCCTCTGCCCTCTCCCAACGTTTCCTTTTTTTCCCTCTCTCGCGGCTATCTCGTTTCATATACTCCGCTGCTGGACACACCGATCCCCAACGGAGGGAACTTGCCACCGGGGCAGAAAAGTTCCGCGGGAAATTAAATTACTGGACATTTCGGACGGCTGATTTATTATTTTCGTTGGATAACATCTAGCAGGATGTTCGGCCGTGTCGGCTGGGAATTCCGTGGCCGCAACCACTGCCGCGCCTTCAGCCGTTTTCGTCACGGGCCACGACTGGAGTCCGGTGAAATACTGGCCGTGACAATGGGGAAATTAAAAACGGAATTAATTAAAGAGGACTTCGGGGCGAGCGGCGCTCCCCAGATGGAACGTTCCAATTGAATTCGACGAATTTTATTGTATGATTGAAGTGATTCTGTTTCATTGTTTATTGGGCTGTTCGGGTGTTGTGTTCGGGTGTTGTTGTTTGGAATAGATTGATCGATTGGATTGTTTGGTGTAGACTTTGCGCGGAGTCTGTTTGCGAAATTAAGGTATTGCATGACGTTTGCGGGTTGATTAATTGCGTAGAATTTGTTGGGAGCTGTATTGATCGTAGTGATATCGTTGGTGTTGATTTCGTTTGATAATGTTGTAGATTGCAACCTTTGAGTCATGGGACAAATACTGATGATAAAGAGACTTTAAGTTTGATTATCTTCAGGAAACTTCGCAGCAAAGGATTTTATTTTGTATTAGATTTGATTTTATTGGTGTGAATTTATTGTGCTGCTATTGGAGTTTTATATTTCTATAGATCATTAAAGGGGAAAGGTAAAACACATTTCTCTCTCCAAATCGAGTATTTATTATCGGATTCGATAAACTCAGTTTAGCATTAGAACAACCGAGCATCTAACACGATTCACACGTGGTCCCTATGAATTTTCTAATAGATTTTTTCTAGTCATTTATCATAGTATTCAACTGAAACCATTTATTTCGAGAACCGTTTCGGATATCCAATGCTTTGAAGCAATCGACAATTGCGAAAAAGCCGGAACCAATCATTTCTCTTTAATTACAACTCAATTAATTCTATGAATTAACATGATTCATCGATCTCCAGACGAGCAAACAAATTCTCCGTCCACATAGAACGTTTCAGCTGGAAGTATTCAGCACTCGAAGGGTTAAAATTCTGAACCATTTTTAAAGGAAACGCTAGCAATTCGACAGCCGCGAAACAGAGTCTGCAAAGGTCGCAGGATCGATACCGGAAGCAGGGAACCCGGCGCGTCCTCCAGACAACAGCGCGATGGTCCGCGAGGAATACGCTTTCCTTCTTTGCGCAATGCTTACCGCGGTTTTTGCCGTCCCGATACACCGGCCCGGTCTTTTTGCCGCGAAGGAGAATAGAGCGGAAACGCGGCGAGAGGAAGAGGTAAAACCGGCTGCGTGTTTGCTACCTGGCGCGCGTCTCAGGAGGCATATTTGGTTACTGGACGCCCGCGGCAAATACGCGTCACGGTCCGTGTACCACGGCTCGCGGAATATGAAACGAGCCGGTACACCGGCGACTGTGTTCCCTTGCTCCTCAATGGACGGGGAACAGCTGCGTCGATTTCAATTCATTATGGACGCGAACAACGACCCCGCGGAAAATGCGAGCCGCGCCGTTGTTCGATTGTTTCTCGCTCGTATTATCATCTTCATCGATTTCTCATCGATCTGTTGCGCGTCTGCTGCAGAATGTATACGGTAAATAGGGATAACGAGCTTAAACGAGTAACAAACTTTTTCCGAGTAATGTCAATTAATTCGTTGTTACATGATTTATCGGTTTCTTTGTGGTATTTCGTTTGGAGAGAAAGATCTGATGTGAATTTTGTGCTGTGAATGGAAAAGTATGTTTTAGCGCTATTTCTACCGACACTCCACGTATAACTATTCCTACCGCGACCAGTCAAATGACTGGACTTTAGAAAACTTATATTTTTTAATATAGAATGAAGATAATACCCAATTTGACAGTATACAAATATAGTTTCTTTGATTTAGAAGTATATAATTTACATTTTATTCGTTTTCACCGCATTTTTTACAAATAGATTTGTCGATTGTACATTTCCCATACACGTACTTTTTACATTTCAGACAGATTTTGTTAGTATTATTGTTTGTGCAATACTTTATTTGGCATGGTTTCCGTTCGCGTGAACCTGTACTTGTATTTGTGTCGGGTGTTGCTTGATTTTCTTTGCCTAACTCTACTTCTTATTGATAATCAATGGCAAGATCTTCTGCCAATTGAAATAAAAATTCCCGCCTCGAAAATTAAAAAAATCCATGCATTTATCCTGGCTAAATCTAGGATATTGAAAAATACCTGTAAAGGCCATCTCCGACATTTAGATTTTACCGAATTTACCGAGGCCGATAGGCGAGCGAGAACTGTAAATACTTGAAAGTACCGTAAAGCAGTCCCTGAAAGGCACTTTTTGGCTAAAATCATGCCACAACTGCATTACCTTTCGTTTGTAACGACTTTATAGTTTCGGAATTGAGTCTCTGAGAGAATACAATTACAAAAAGATATAAATCATTCTACCGGTCAAATGACCGGTCGTGGTAGGTAAGACAGACTATAAATTTTTCTCAGAAAATAAACAATAAAAAAAGGCGTGAATATTGAAAAATATTTTATACATATATTTTAGGAAAAGTCGTGAAGTATAAAGGCGATTCAATTACGTTGTCTATAGGAAATTCTTATCGAAATTTTAAAAACAGTCATTTGACTAATCGCGGTAGGAACAGTGTCAGTTTTGTAATTGTATTAAACCTTTGCTCTCAGAAGTTTCTCAGGAATGTTTAATATTTTTTGACGAGGCGAAGATATTCCTTGGAACTAACTTGAAGGGAAATTATAAGTACATTGAGGAAAGCTATTTTTTTCGAATATTTCACGTATCAAGGCATTATACAAAGTGCAAGATTAACCGTTTGAGTAGCAAGCGACGCGCTTCTCCATTACACCGCCTCATTCATTTTTATTTTGGTTAATGCACGCTTTGAACTAGAGAAGTGTAACGACCGTGCTATTTAAAATTTGTTTTCGTAAAAGTAGAAAAGCGTCATTTCATTTGTGAATTGAAACGAAAGAAGCGCGTTTGCGCTTGGTATTTTTCAAGCGAGCTTTTGTGAAAATCCGTGGGACTCAAACGATTCAGTATCAGATTTTATAGTTTTACAACAAAATCAAAATTACCATCAAATCAAATGGTGATTGAGAGTCATTCCGAGTCCAAAGGGTTAGTATGTATTGAATATGATTTGTGATGTTTCCTGAATATCTTAGGTGAATCTTGAGACATTAGAAGAATTTTTTGAAATGAGTTGGTAATACTGTTTTCCTTATTGTCACCGGGAAATAGGTTTCTCTATTTCTATCAGGTTGCAATCATCTAGGAAATATGTCTATCGCACACCGTCATCTATGAATTCGAAGGGAATGGGCAATTACAGATCGGTTAGGAAAATATAGCCGAGCCGCGGTATAATCGAAGCCTCGGCACGGAATCGCGGTTCCAATCGATACCTCCAGACATTCCCTCCTTCCCGTCCGCAGTTTTATTATCTTTTTCATCGCCGGAAAGAGGGCTGACCCTCTTTTTCTCTTTGTATTCGTTCTTTTTTTTTTTTTTTAATTTCGGCCCCCACGTATAAGGGAAACGAGAAATTTCCGTGGCGGGCTATGATATTGCTAGAGCGGTGCCAATGAAATGGCCCCGGGGCTTTGCCGGGGGAATTATCGAGCTTCGTATTCCGATATTCGATATCTCTCGTAACGAGCTGTTGTACTTATCTCCGTGGATCCAGTTTCCCGGCCGTTGAAGAGCCGCCCGTGGAAAAGTAGATTATCAGACAAGCTTCGGCAGGGGAGCGCCGGATAAAAATTCGCTGTGATATCTTCGCGCGCGTTTCACGGCCGCCGGGAATTGTTTGCTTGAATTCACGGCGACCGGCGGGGTTTGATCGAGCAACAACGAAATTTTCGGCGCGCTGAAATCCGCGAAACGAGGGAGAGATGGTCAACGATTCGACCGGCGAATGGAATATGCTGACTGACGGGGAAATAAGTGAACGACGAGTGTGTAAATGGATAGGGAAACTAATGTTAACCGTTTGAGGGCCACGGGTCTTTGGAAAAACCGGTCGGAAAGTGTCAAGCGATCGCGGTTCTTCCGTTACGGTTCAGAAACTGAATTACACTTTCCTCTTTTTACCTCTTGCTCTATAATCCCTGTAGACTAGTGGCGAAGATTTCGAATAGAATTTAATAAACATAGAGATTTTTCAATTTATTTCAATCCGAACTATGTATCATTTCTCTGTTATCGATGATTATAATTTAGAGCAAACGTGGATATAGATATTTCTAGGATTATCTTCTAATTTTTAATTATTAATAGCAAAGTAATTAAATCGATCAGAATTCAGAAAAGAATCATAGGGCGAGGGGTTAAGGAATTGTAAATAACGCGATCGTTCTTTTTTTCCATTTCTAAGCAGGTGATAACAAAAATAAATAATTAGAAGGAAAACAAATAAACTTCATTTGATAGTATGAATAAATAGAGCGGCAGTTAGGCAGTGTAATGGAGAAGCACAATCACGTTGCTTGGTATTCGAACGGTTAAGAAATGCTACGTATCATTTAAGAACTGGTGGAACAAGTAGAAATATCAATGGTTTGGTAGACGTGTGAGATATGGTAATTGGTGATGAAATAAGTGACCGACACGTGTGTGTAGATTGATAGAGTGAAATAAATGTTAAGGAATGCTGGCGTATCATTTAAGAACTGGTGGAACAAGTAGAAATATCAATGGTTTGTCAGGCGAATAGAGTATGGTTGGCAAATCGAGTGAATGGAAAGGTATCAATTAATAGACTGGAACAAATAATGAAGAATTCTGATATATTGGGGACTTGTGATGAAAGTAGAAATAGTCAGCGATTTGTCAAACAAGCAGACTAGGATAATTGTTGATCAGACGAGTAAGTGGTATTTGTATGTAAATTAAGAGAGTGAAGGAAGCTTTAAATATTCACCTAAGTAATGGAAACAGTGAAAGGAGTCAACGGTTTGTTAGGCGAGTAAATCATTGGAATTGTTGATCAGACTATTGTAATTGAGTTCGTGCAAATATTAGTATTGTAAAATAAACGATTACGAGTTTCCAACATGTTAGTCGCAATTAAAACGACCGTGGTATCGATGGAAATGGCTGGTCGTGCAAGTAGTATTCTATATTAACAAAATCAGGTAAACAGTATGAAACATCGAACGCATTGTTTGCAACCGTAAACATTGTGAAAACAGTGAAAATGGTCAATGGTTTGTGAAACACGAATCCGAAAGTCTGAACGTCAGTATCATATAATGAGCGAATAATCTCGTGCATCTGTAATTATCATACCATTGAAAATAATGACATTCAATGATTAGGCAGCCAGTTAAAACAGTATATTCTTCGGACATTCGACCGTTACGTTCCGCGCGAACACGAGCGCATTAAAATAAACAACATCGAACTACCACAACACTATTCATAACGTCGAAGCCCCTGGCGACAGTGAAAATAATCAGCGACTGGTCAGACAAACAAACGATCAGGAAATTACGAACGAACGCGTGTAAACATCGGCGTCGTAAAACAAACAATTACTTTCCCGCGTATTATTCGCGATTATGGGACTCATGAAAACAGTGAAAACGTTCAGCGAGCGGTCGGACAATTAAAATGTTATGCTCCGGCCATAGAAGTTAACGCATTTAACTAAACAATATCGAACCACTGCGGCGCTGTTCGGAACCTCGTGGAAACTCGTGGAAACAGTGAAAATAGTCAGCGACCGGCCAGACAATTAGACTACTACAACAGTTGGCCGGAACGTAACACGCGTGCACGTTAACGCGATAGAATAAACGGCAACGAACTTCCGGCACGGCATTCGTAATCGCGGTACACAGCGAAAACGGTCGGCAGTTGGACAGGTAGAATAGGATAACCGTCGGTCAGACAAGTGTAACATTGCGCCGTGTATGTAATAATGTCGGAATCACTGCCAGACAATGAGAACGGAATCTCCCGCGGTTTGCCCGATAGAAATAGGTAACCCCGACCGTGATCAGGAGCGTGGAGCAATCATGTTCAAATCCACTTCGGTAGAACAGACTTCAGCGGCCGCTGGCACGTGCACAGCTCGATTCCCGATCAATTAAGTAGAACGGCTCGGTTATTGATCGGATAACTGGTACACATTAGAAGCGAATCTGATAAGTTGAATAGATCCGTTCGCTGTCAGACGCGATCTAATGGAGCGATTAACCCTTCGGGATCTTATATCAGGGCAAACTGGACATTAAGTTTTTCAGTCGGACCGTGTTTTACCAATTTCCACAGTTATTCGCGATATGATTCATCGGCTACAGTAATTAATTTTTGAATTTTTTCAAATTTTGGTAGTATACTTAAAACTATGTTTATTAATTGGATCCATTCAACTGTTTCAACTTCAGATTCTCAGCTTGCCTATACCGAGGCAAACTGGACATTCAATTTTTTAGTTAAATCCTGTTTTACCAATTTTCACAGTTATTCGCGATATGGTTCATTGGCTACAGTGATTAACTTTTGAATTTTTTCAAATTTTTGTAGTATACTTGAAACTACGTTTATTGTATTACATTGTATCGATTGTATTATTTTATTATACTACATTCATTGCTTTATATTTATTGAAACACTTAATCGGTTCATTTTCAAATTTGGTACCATACTTGAAACTATGTTTACTATAACATTACATTCATTGTACTATATCACTATACTACATTCACTGCACTACATTCAAAAACACATTAATTGCTTCATTACTTCCCTCCACCGAATTAAATCCATTCAACTATTTTAGCTTCTATTCCGTAAAATTAATCACTTTCGAAAATGAATGTTTCATATCATAATTATATCACATAAGTGCAACATGGTAGTTCACAAATATTCCGAAATGAATGATTAAACTGCCATGTCAAGCTCTAATTAAATTGCACGTTGTTGACGTATGTATCAAAGTGGAAACGCAAGAACACTATCGCAAAGTGCTAAGGGATATGAAATCCGAGTTCCGCCAGATTGTGCGCTGAAACGGGACACCGATTCATATTTTTGTTCGTGGGACAAGGAGACAATGTTGTTGCGAGTATAATGTGCGCCGGGCAGGCGCGAGAAAAATATGTTTCGAGGGGGTAATTAGGGCGCGAGCATGACCGCGTTATCACGCTTATTAATTATTTCGCTCACCTGAAAACATTCCGGCCGAAATTCCGTAATTATCGCGGGCAGATGATCATAGTTACGTTCCGTCGACGATCGATAGCTCGCCGCATCAATGGAACATAATTATAATATTCATAAACCTGTCTGACATGGCTGAGCGCCGATTGGATCGAGGCAACGCGCCTCTATGGGAACGTCGGCGAAACGGAACCGTTTCGTTGCGATGAACTAACCCTTAAAGATTCTATTTTGCTTCCGAAACTACGGCGACAAGTTTAATATACAGGGTGTCCCGCGACTCATGGTCAATCAATTAGGTCATTCTACATGTAAAAATCAGTCGAAAAAATAGAATAAAATGTTTTCCTGCGAGTCTTGGTTTTCGAGAAAATCGAGGTCGACAATTTACTCGGTTCTTGTATTCGGTACATGTTGACTTTGTGCTTCTCATTATATGCTCTTGTTTCGATTCTTATTTGTATTTAAAGATATAATAATGTGGTATTAATAGAATTTAAATATGTTTTACTTTTTTAAAGTAAAGAGTAAATATTCGACCTCGATTTTCTCGAAAACGAAGACTCCTAGGAAAATATTTTATTATATTTTTCCGACTCATTTTTGCATGTAGAATGACCTCCTAATTGATTGACCATGAGTCGCAGGACACCCTGTATAAACGCCTATATTTCCCATTATTCCGCTGCTTCACACTAGTGTACAATTCCATAAACGCGCGCGAATATTCGCAACTGGCTCTCGTTTCATATTTCAGTAAGTAGAAACAATCAACAAAGCGCAGACGCATTTAGATACTTACCGAAATTAATTAATTTTAACACAATAGTAATCATCGCAATTTTAATCAAACCGACATGAATGTTAACTCAGACATTACATTTTCCATCCGGAACGTATATTTTTTCAAAGTAATTATCTCAATTTTAAAGGACGAAAAACGCGGGGACAACTACGATGACATTGAAATTGAATTTAATTTGGTTCTATGTGGAAACAACACTGCTGGTATAGTGTTTTACATTTTCCTCGAGTATATTTTTCATTTACATTCATGCTTCATGGTTGAGACTGTGTTAAGCTATCGGTTCGTAGTATCAACTTTGTTTATTCGTTTTCCTTCTAATTATTTATTCTCGTTTCTGTCATTTCCTGCCTGGAAGTAGGAAAATAGAATGTGTGAATTTTGAATAGTGCACCCCGAGTTTCTTTTGTATTTTTCTTCGATAACTCTGTGTTATTACAATATTTTTTTTAAAATGCCATTTGAAAAAATTAGTTTGTAGAGAGCAGTGCAAAGGATTTTTTTTGCTAGTAACATTGAAAATGACATAACAATATACTCTATTTTTAAAATATCTTGACTTCATTATTAAATTGTTTTCTCTCTTGGAGTTTCTATAGCGGAATTTTAAAAAGTCGACTGAACTGCTCGGTAGTTTTAGTGTTAAAGTTTATTTAGATTATCTCATTTTCATATTTAATTACGGAATAATAACCGGTGACATGGGATAGTTTCTGCGTAAAATTGCCGGTCAAGAATATGTGGATATTTATTAATTTCGTAACACACAGATTTTGTTACAGTCATGAACAAATGTTCGAGTCATAGAGGGTTAATTATTCGCTAACGACATCAAAATTTCTACACTAGCGTTAAACGCGCGAGTTATTACGATTCCGAGACATCCTACATTTATTAAATCGTGAACGTCAGTGCCGAGATATTTATAGATTTCGTGGCGGTAGTCAGCGAGCGACCGTCAGCGGTGTAACCCGCGCGGCATTCAAGAACGGGTTAATTGGCTATTGAGCGCGGCGGCGAGGTATAGGGGAGAGCTTAGCGCGTGCACGTCAGAGAGCACGCAGGCTGAAAGTGGCAGAGAAATATTCATGGAGCCGGGCGGCTTGGGAACAAGCGCGCACAGTATTGACGGACGGAGACAAAGTGCCGGCTTAAATCAGCCTCTAAGGAACGTCGAAGACGACTGGATACATCGCGGCCCGTATAACCTTAACCTCACGGAAACTGGAGCTACATTCATCCGCGACTCATTAGCGTCGGGAACGCGACTTCACTGATAATTCATCTGGGAACGTTCGTCTCTCGTTTCAGTTGTAAGTTTCATTCTTAGGCTTGATAGTTTTTATCGTTTAACACGTTGACTGCCACGAGAATTTCTAGCGTTTTCAATAGTAATACTTATTATTTAACGATAGATTTATGTAGATTTATTGTATAGTTTATTCTATTGTTCTCAGGAAGATTGGTGTTCGTTCATCAAAGCAAAGGGTTAAGGTGTTCTAATAATTTCATTTTACTTGTTCCTCGCAAGTACCGCTCCCCCTCTCACTTGGAAGTCATCAACTTACCAATCTACTCGTTTGTTATATAAAATATTCAATATAACCCTTTCGCGACGGGTGCCGTGTATATACGGCAGTCACTTATTGGTTTTTTTATATTATTATTTTATTTCAATAGCGAACTCAAAATAAAGCTATAAATACACTGGTGGCGAAGTATGGTCCACTTGCGCTTTCGCGAATGACGGCAAAGTATGGTCAGTCGTGCCGTCGCGAAAAGTGGCAAATTATGGTCAGTCGCACTGTCGCGAAAAGTAGCGAAGAATAGTACAGGTGCGCCGTCGCGAAAGGGTTAATCCTGATCGTACCACGTGTTTTTATAACGAATCGTACCACGATGTTACTCTCAATAAAAGTGTAGTATCTAGAATTCTTAGCGTATTTTTAAGAAGAGTGAATGTAAGAATGAGTGTGAGTGAAAGACAGGTGGTACAACGGTCGAGGGAAAGTGGCCTGCATAACGTCGCAGACCCAAGATTGCAGGGCCAGTTTTCCAGGTCCATCCGAGTGTTTGTGATGAGTGCGAATGAGAAGAATGCTTGTGGGCGAGAGAATGATTTTTGGGAGAGAATGCCAGTAAGAGAGTTGCGGGAGGAGAGTCGTGTGTTGGCCTCCGTGGCATTGAGTTGTACTTTTTACGTGTTGTCCATGTTGTTTCCATATTTTATATTTTGACCATAGTTTTAGCTTTATTTTGTTAAATACATGTATTTATTCCTAGTTCTCGATTACTCAAGATCCACTCTTTCATTATTTATACTATAGTAACACTATAGTTGCATTCTTAGGCTTGATAGTTTTTATCCTTTAACACGTTGACTGCCGCGAGAATTTCTAGCGTTTTCAATAGTAATACTTATTCTGTAACAATAGATTTACGGAGATTTATTGTATAGTTTATTCTATTGTTCTCAGGAAGATTGGTGTTCGTTTAGATGTAGGAAATGAAATGTTTAAAAATGTATCATTAGGAACCATAAGGTAATTGAATCAATCCAAATCGACACAAACATTTACCAAATAAAATTAACCCTTAGCACTCCAGATTGTTTTGTAATCTATCAGCAATTGCAACTAATTTTTATAGTATTCCTAGCGAAAATGAGAAATGCTATAACATTTCTTCGATCTTTTATTTTCCTTCTTAGTACAAAATTTGGATGTGTGGGAAATCTATTAATTTTAGGGTAGTTTCTTTAAGATTCATTAAAATATTTAATATTATAACTGGTGCAGTATTGGAGCCTACAGAATTCAAAGGGTTAATAACAAAGGCAAATGATACTGAAAATAATTATTAGTGGTTTTGTATTACAGTGGTCATATTGCACTATGATCTACCTACTTATGTTACTGATTATTTTTATTTATAATCAAGCTTTTTATTGTAATTGTTCTTCAGTAATTTGGAAGCTCCGGTCATCGGTGACCACCGTGTTAAAGATGTTTCCATGGTTTTCCCTCTAAAACTGACGACGATGCATTTTAAATTAGTTTTATTTATTTATTATGTTTCTATACCATTGAATTTTAGATTGAAAAGTATTGAAGCGTCTGTATTATCAATAGATAATAACATCTGTAAGGAGAGAAGAAATTTGCAAGGATTGAAAGAAACCAGACTCCGCCGAGATATATTAATTTTCCTCATATCTTTTGAGGTTCCCTATATTCACTGATCTGTAGGAATCGTCTGAACTACTTGGTTTTCAGTTGATATCAGAATATCCGAGCACAAAACAAATTTGTCAGAGAAGAGGAGGATAAAGCGACGGGACCTCCATTACCGGGGTTTAAGGGCGACGCGAATTTCGCTTGTCTGGGCAGAAAGAATCGCAGGAAAAAAGGTCGGCCCTGATCCAGAAATAACGTATCTCTAGTAGATCCTTCAAAGGCGCGCCAGAAACGAGCCTCGGCATCGGGCAAAGAACATAAATCCTGCCTATAAATCAAAGGGCCGGAAGAGCCCTCGGTTCCGTTCTGGCGTTTCTGGAAGCGGTCTGGCCGGAACCCGGAGAGGAATCGAAGAAAAGGAAGCCAAAGACGATTAAACCCGAATACAGAGCGAAGAAGGAAACCTCCTGCTTTCGCGAGGAATCGCGTGTCCGCCGCTTTCATCCCTGTAGTCTCGCTTCCTTGGCCGCTTATTAACCCTTTATAGGGCAAACTATTTTGTTGATGATTATTCGTATTCCCTACCGTATACATATTAAGAATACTTTTAAAAATTATCCCTTTGCACTCGGGAGTTTCCCGCTAGAAATATTTAACATTGTTTGACGAGGCGAAGACGATATTCTTTGAGACTAATTCAATGGGAAATCACAAGTACATTGAGGAACAAAGCTATTTTGTTCCAATATTTCATGTATCGGGTCATTATACAAAGTTAAATATTACAGATCAGATTTTACTGTTGTACTGTGTCAAATCGAGTGGTGACTGAGTGGTGACAAATTCAATCACGCTCTCCATTTATACTCGCATCTTTCTCACTCGCACACCTTCCACATTCTTTCGTCACCGTGCACTGACCTCATATACATTTGGAATATTCCAGTTTCGTTAGGTTGAACGTAGAAAAATCAATATTAGCAAAAACCAATATATTCTGGAATATTCCAAAGGCCATGAACATTCACACACATGCATACGGTCGTCAATCTTCTATTGCATACACGCACATTCTTTATTACCCACATTATTGAGAATAAATTTTTAGAAACATTTTTTCGAAATTTTCCTAGATTCCTTGCTTTATGGTGGCGTCTATTTGTGCCACCAACCGCTCCTACAACAGCATAAGGATCAAAATGGTGAACAGAGTCCCTGTAATTTGATCCGTAATAAAAGTGGCATCTATATGTGCCACCAACCTATAAAGGCTTAACTGTGGCATTAGGTAACGTAAACGCCGCGGAGTGCGGCCCAACGACCGTTTTTCTGACAAAACTCGACGACTTGAAAAGTATGAGTGATACAAAGAAATGTTTTAGACGGAAATTGTGAGGTATGGAGGTGAATATACGGTAGTTATATTTTTGTTACGTTATGCGGTTGTTGTGAAGTTCTTCTGACGATGGATATTTTTCGTTTCGGTTCCAATGTTAGGTAAATAGAGAAACCGAATTGATTTGCACAGAATTTTGATTTTCGAATGAAAATCATTTTATATAAATCTGAACATATGGTGGTTATATTTTTGTTATATTATGGAGATATTGTGAAGTTTTCTCAACGACAATGAGTATTTCTGGTTTCGATTGCAACGTTACATAAATAAAGAAACCGAATTGATCTCCACAAAATGTTGATTTTCGAATGAAAATCATTTTGTACAGCAGGGACTACTTAGCAACATTAATCTTCAATGTTCGTTATACGAATAGTCGAATTTAGAGGTTTTGTCCACAGGCGGCCGCACTGTGCACCGTGGCAGGTACTCCGTGGCCCTCAGGGAGCGTTACCGAAACACTTCGAACGATTCCTGACTGGTTTCCGGTCTGGGTAGAGCGTGGCCATTGTTCGGCTCTGTGTAACGGGAACGACATAAACGTCACGGTAAGTGGAACAGCCTGTCACTGATCGGACGCCGTATAACGTACTAGGATTAATCAATGAGTCCGCCGATGACCCGACTAGAACGAAAGCAACATCCTACCGAAGAAGAACAATCGATTTCTAGCTGTTTTTCGTTAATCTCTTTTATTCGATGACACTACGTTTTCACTGACGGTGGATACGACCAAAAGAAATTTCTATTAACCTGTTAACTGTGCAATTTACTTTGAAAAATCTCTCGTTTTGCGCGCAATAATATGAATGAGTGAAGTGTGTACTCGTCAAACGCAGGATGAATGCAGCTAGGTTTTATTTTGATGGAAAACTAAAGCAAAACGAAGAAGAATTATATGTTTGTGAGAGAAACTAGGGAATTTATTGTTGAAAGAGTTAGTATGATTTCAAGCTGTAAGGTGATGTGTATACTCGTTACACGCATTTAACTGGTTAAGGATTCTGATTCCAGGAAGAAAGTTATATCAGAGTAAATTATGTTTGTTGCACGAAATTTATATGAATTTTTATTCACAAGACAATTGGAAACTACAATAACAATCGTAGAATTAAGTTTTATGTTCGAAGGTGGTAACATAATTACATTATTACTTGAACGTTTAGATCATAGAAAGATTATTTGAATGTTTAAAATGGAAGTGTGATATATACTGTTTAATTTATAAAATCTACGTTTAAAACAGAAAGAAATTAACGTGGGGATTCTATGATATTAAAGCGATATTAACCCTTAGCAGGTTGTTTTGTAATCTATCAGCAACTGCAACTAATTTTTATAGTGCTCCTAGCGAAAATGAGAAACGCCATAACATTTCTTCGATCTTTTATTTTCCTTCTCGGTACAAAATTTGAAAGTGTGGAAAATCTAATAATTTTAAGGTAGTTTCTTTAAGATTCATTAAAATATTTAATATTATAACTGGTGCAATATTGGAGCCTACAGAGTTCAAAGGGTCAATTGTTACAGAAAATATGCACCAGAGATTGTTATAAAAATGAAAATTCGATGGTGAATTGTTCGCGTTAATTGAATCGTATGCGAGTGGTAAAACTGTATATTTATTCCGACAAGAGCCCTGTTGAAATTGTTATCGGTAGGTGTCCTTGTCACGAGAGAAACCGGCTTAATTCTATGTAATTAGACTGATGTCGTATCTGATTGAGCAAGGGGAACGAGTACGCGACTGGTCAGACAGCGAAGAATATAGACGTTTTTATTGATCGAGCGGTGAAAGCCTCATTGGAATAGCTATTTGACGGTGTTAATGCCGAGATAGGTAGCCGTTGATCGGTATACACACGCAACGGTGACTTGATAATGGGTTACGATAAAACTAAATGAAAGAGTTTACTTACCGGAAAAGAGTTCGAGGAATTCCTCTACACCGTACGATCCAGTGAACCTGTACGTGGAGTCGTTCAAAGCTTCCTCGCCGTGCACTTTCACCCTTTTTATCATGAAGCTTATGTTGTCTGGTTGGCCATCTTGATTGAAATCTGGGGAACAACGTTGAGAAGTCTCGTATAAGAATTTTCGCCTCACATGTCGCCTTGTACGTTGCAATAATAATCTTGAAAATTTCAATGTAGAAAATTCTATGGAACGCAGACGACACGAAGAAATACGCGAAATATTCAGATTACAATGTTTCTTATCCGATCTGATACGAGAAACCATTTTCTGACGTAATTACAACGTAATCTTGATATTTTAATTATATATTTAAAAATTCGAAAGATTATAAAATATTTTGCGACGTAATCTTAATGTGCTTCAGAAATATGGTTTCTACTCAAGACTTAACGTAATTACAACGTAATCCTGATATTCTAATTATATACTCAATAAGTTTAATAATTATAAAACATTTTCCTAATCATAATATGCTTCTTAACCAAGACCTAACGTAATTCAAACATAATCCTGATATTCTAATTATATACTCAAAAATTTCAATGATTATAAAACATTTTCCAAAGTAACCATAATATGCTCCAAAGTTCTAATTAACATTCCCAAAAACTCGAATTTCGTATAAAAGTCTATAACCGATCCGATAATCAGAATATTCTAAACGGGGATGAAAAAATAGCAACCCTTGAGCAGGGAGCTTGTATTGTATTGCATTATTATATTACATTTATTGCGTTATAAAATACTATCCAAAGTGACCATAACATTCTTCCAAAGTTCAAATCAATCTTCCCAAGAACTCGAAATTCTTATAAAAATCTACAACCGATCCGACAATCAGAATATTCTGAAAGGGGTTGAAAAATAGCAGCCCCTGAGCAGGGAGGTTTCGTAAAATGAGAAAGGGACAGAGTTTTGTTGCAGAATGGTCGTGTATACACGAAATGCATAGGATTTGAGAGGAACTACTCGGCGAGGTAACCGATAGCTGATAACGAAAATCACTAGGGCCTCGAGACGAGTAATTTTCGGGTTCCCCCAGTGATCAGCGTATCCCCGAACGGTCCGACCGTCGCGTGGTGGGAAGCATTTAATCAAACACCTCCTCCGCGGGGATACCAATCGAAACTGGAAAAACGGCCCCGTGACACGCGACCGCGATACCTTCCCATCGACGAATTTATGCGGAACGGCGCCGATCTCGTGACTTTCCGAAACGTAAAAACCCCGTACGCTGCCCCGGGAATATCGTTTCCCCCAATTGTATTCGACGTTCGCCAGGCTGCCCGTTAAACGAGGCCATTTGAAAATTGAATGCACTCAGAACGGAATTGCATTTTAGAAACTTGCATAATTTACTTGAAACCAGCATCTGCAAGCCTCCGAGTATTTCGGAGTGGAATCGGGTTACACGGTTAGAATTACCGTTCAAAAAATACCTGTTATTGTACAAACGAACAACTGTTGCTCAGCGAGAAAGTTACATGAAAACGTTTAAATTTCATGCAGGGGAATTCTATATGCAGCTGGAACGAGTAAACGAGATTTCATAAAATTTAACGGGGCCCAGATTCTTGGAATGCTATTAGACCCAACCTTACCTAACCGGACGTTAAAAGTAATCTGAAATGATCTCTATCGCTGAAAAGAAATTCGTTCTTAAATGTATTAACGCTTTGACATATTTTATATTTGATATTTGATATCACAGTTCGTACAATACATTAATGTTCGAAATATTGGAAGAAAATAGTTTCGTGCCTCGATTTTTGTGGAGTTTTTCAAGTCAGTTTGAAAGAACATTGTTGGCACCACTGAAAAACGTCGAATGTTTCCAATGAGAAATTTCTGCAAAGGATCAGTAGTTAATTTAAATTAAAAATTCATTCCTGAACATCTCAAAATTCCAAATAAAATTCATTCCTGAATATCTCAATGCTCAATTGAAAATAAAGTTCATTCCTAAACCCGTTAACAGGCATAAATCTGGTATTCTCCTGTTCCAGTGACAACAAGTTTAATCAGTTCTTTGAAAATTTGTTCCTGATCATCTCAAAATTCCAAATAAAGTTAATTCCTAACCACGTTAACGCAATACAAACGAAAAATTCATTTCCAAAGACCACATCGACCTTCTCATAACAGGAATAAGAGAATACCAGATTTATTCTCTTTCCCAGCGAAACTCGGCTAGAATTCCAGCCGCAACACGTTGTCCGTGTCCTTAAGCTTCGAATAATAACCCGGATCTGGCAATTAAGAATTAAAGCCACCGTGAACTACTCCGTGAGACGTTCCGGCACAAGTGACTCAGCCCTGCGACAGCAGTTCAAGACTGCCACGCGCGCGCGGCCCTTGAACGTCAGACCGAGCGCTCCGTTACACCCATATCTCGCGTGTAATATACGCGCGCCGTCGGTAATTAACGCCGGGTCCATTGTATCCAAGTTTAATGCCGCATTAATCAGCTTTGGCGTGGCGCGAGCGCGTCGAAAACATCGGTAGCAGAACTCGAAGCGGGGAAGGGGACTGGCTAAATAATGCAAACAGACCGACCGGAAGTAGGCGGGATACGCTCACAGACAGCTGAAGGCAGCCAGCGACGGCGGCGCCGCGTATTGACACGGCGGAACTCCTCATGCATATGCTCATGAGAATGTGCCCCATGATTTAAGACTGGCGGGGCCCGCGAATAAATGGCTTTCAATTTAAACTTTAATTAAAATTCGCGGTAATAGCCGGGCTGCGGATGTTCGTGCGCTTACAGCGTGCACCGGCCGGATACATAATGCTGTTTCTCAGTATTTTCGTGTATTAAACTCTGAACAATCCGAAATAGTTCGGCAAGAAGATAGCCCCGTCTGTTGACGAAGGTATTCGGGAGTTTGTCTTTGAAGAGAGGAGATCGTGCAAAGAGGTTTCCAACCTTTATGTTACTATGTGTCCCTGAAAAAATGATTTTTCGTGTCTGCCTATCTTTTAATACTTTGCAATCGGAAGTGTTTTACTAAAAATGTTTGAACATTGTCCGATGAGACAAAGATATTTTCTGAAACCAAGGGAAATATGGATATTGAGGAGTCAGTTTAAGTACTCGGTGGTTCTAATGTTAACAATCATTTTCCATAGTAGTTCTATTTTTCTAATAATATTTTTGAAATTCGAAATCGTACAGATATACTGTCTACTGATGAGTTTATGTGAATTTTTGTAACCCTTTGCACTTTGTAGGCTCCAGTGTAGTATTATTTATAGTAATTATATATATATTATAGACCTAACCAAACTTTGTAAGGCCGGAGGAACATTTCTTGATAAATAAACGCTTTTATTATTTATAGTGACAAATTTTTTAGTAATCGAAGTTGGAGAAACTGCTGTCCACGCACCGAAATTTCTCTCTAAGAAGAAAACTGAAAAATCATGGATAAGTTAGAATATAACATTTTTCGTGTTTCACTAGGTAAAAGAGTTAAATGTCATTCGAACAAATGGAATGATTAAAAAATCTATTTTTCTAGGGATATCGTAAGAAGCATTACATTTTGAGTGGTTCATATATTCTTTCCATTGTGTGTATTCTATTAGATTCCTCAGTTTCTCGTGAACGCGTGAAGCTTTGAAGTCGAGTGATACGGAGTAAGTGATATTAGAACGTTTTTAGTCAGACAGTCGGATAACGAGGGTTCCGTGCCGATTTCTGCCAAGGTAAACCGAATATTAATTGAAATCTTGCGGAAACGGGTGGAACAGGTTTGCTGTTCGTTTGACAAGAGGCAAGAATCCGCGGTCGGACAGGTACGTTCCGTAGACACTTTTAGATCGCTGACTGATGATAAGATAATGGCGAAGAAAGTAGAATGAGTCCGGGTATAGTCGGGCAAAGTAGAACGAAACAATTCATGCGCAGGCACGAACATTTGAGCCACGATTCTGCGATCGTTTCAGCCAGATAGCGCAGCAACAAAGAAATCAGAATAACATCGTCAATCATCGCTTAAGTAGTTCATATCAGTCTCCAGTCAGACAAGGACACAAAGTGAATACTGTAATTTTGGGAACGGTAAATTCACATGCCACAGAAATAAATGAAGCAGAACTTCATAAAATCTCCAATTTTAAGTAGATCATGTCAGCTTCCAGTCAGACAAGAACACAAACCGATCACTGTAATTTTTGGAACCGTAAATTCACATTTCGCAGAGATAAATAGAGCAGAACTTCATAAAATCTCCAATTTTAAGTAGATCATGTCGGCTTCCAGTCAGACAAGGACACAAACTGATCACTGTAATTTTAGGAACCGTAAATTCACATTCCGCAGAGATAAATAAAGCAGAACTTCATGAAATCTCTAATTTCGAAGTTACTGTAACTCCGAGGCTCGCAAATTCGCACTACGTAGCGATACATAAATTAATGTAACACCTCCCTACAATGTCCAGATTACTATAATTTATAAACCCATTAGGCACACGTTGATAAGTGGAAAATAAAGTAACTCCGTATATATCCGAACAAGTGGAATGAGATGACGTGTGATCAGACTCACGAATTAATCGCATCGAAACGAGCGTAAAGCAAACAGTATAGAGTAATCAGTATAAAATAACATATTGTCGGAGGACTATAATTATCCTAGCACACTTGAAACAGAATAATTACTAACATTACTGTTCCGAGCGAAGGAGCAAGCTGCATCGAGGAACGCCGCAGCACGCGTTCGTCTTAATAAATAATTCCGAGCTGATCGTCGTGTGATAGCGTCACGAGCGCGCCGGTTCACGTGCCGATGTCGTAAAAAATTAGTCGGCCAAACAAATAGACGGGTAACGCGTCGCGTGACAGCTGTCGGAAATAAACTTTCCTTTTTCTCCCCTCGTGCTCCCCGTTTTCGGTTCACGTGTGCGACCCGCGGATAAGAATCGTGAAACCGACGATCGCGGCACACCTGTAATGACTAAGGCTGTGTTTACATTGCAGCTTCGACGTTAGTGGAAAGAACGTTGATCGCAGCGTCGATAAAAGCTATTGAAGATAGCTTTCTTTGTAACGGGACTACGACGATCGCGTGGTTTCGATTGTTCATGCGGTGGGTTCAGTTTAATAATTAACTACAGGCACTGTACATGACTTTGAAGTACATTGATATATTTTTATATAATTTGTACTTTGCAGTTTCTATTTACAGTATCGCATGATAAAAATAATCGTTTACTTCAGGGCGAATGAGGTTGAGTAATTAACTGTTATATGAGCGTCGGAATTGTATATTCCATATTTAACTTCAATGTTACAAAGTATATTTGTTGTAATGGAATTATTAAAAGCATTGAATATGTTTCTATTTAGATATTGATATCTATTGATTTCGTACCAGAATAATTTCATACTACAATATTGCGTTTCAATTCCAATGTTGTGTAAATAGAGAAACTTAATTGATTTCCACAAATTGTTGATTTTCGGAGTCAAAAAAGTTTTTTCAACAATGGATATTTTTCGTTTTGATTCCAACGTTATATAAATAGAGAAACTAAATAGATTTCCACAAAACGTTAATTTTCGAAAACGAAATCATTTTGTATAGGCCTAACATATGGTGGTTATATTTTATATTTTCAATGGATATTTTTCGTCTCGATTCCAACGTCATATAAATAAAGAAACCAAATTAACTGGCACAAAATGTCGATTTCTGAAATGAAAATCATTTCGTGTATCATCAACTACTTAGCAACACATTGGTAACCTTCGTTATGCGAATAGTCGAATCTGTGGTTTCTGTCAACTGTGCTGTTCTCATCGGCGTTCTTATCAAGCATCGCAGCTGTGAACACAGCCTAACGTCGTGACTTCGTCGATATCACCTGCGAGATAGCATTATCGCGGCCGGGTTTTTGCGACTGCAATAAGAACGAGCGCAGACGATCCCGGCTCGGTGTATCAAAATGTATTATTGCCGTGATAGTCGGCGCTCGTGCATCCGTCGTTCCCAGAGTTCATCGCGCCGTCTCGGCCCGGCAGACAGCCACGAAGATACAGTCTCGCGTTTCGCTCGAATGGCAACGCGTGTTTTTACGAGCTGAACGAAACTTTACCTCGCCGTACACTTTATCCGTGCCTCCGTGACTCGCGTGGCGGACAATAACACAAGTTTCACAGTTTAATTCGCCATTCTGCCGGGAATGAAATACCTCGCTCACGCAGCCACGGTAACGCTGCGTTGACACGTTTCCTTGATTACTTAAGTGCACGCGTTCCTACGTATTCCGGCAATCTGAGTCGCCGTTATTTGTAGGTTAAAGTAAGTTCGTGCTCGCTGCGTTTGTCGCTAAGATTTAAGTTCTTCAAGCGGTCTCTAAATTAATGAAGCGCGAAACCTACTCACTAGAATACGTCAGCCAATGCTTCATCATCGACGAAAGTAGTGAACCTCTTATCGCAAACTCCGAATAAAATACACGTACAACGTTTGGTTTTACAAATTGAACATTAGTTCTTACTATCAATTGTAAAATCTTCAGTTCACCATGAATCCACTAAAATCTTCCAACGAATCACTAACAACGCTGCTTGTATCAAGAATAATTACCAAATCCACAAGCCAAGGTACCAAACAACGCTCTCCAACCGGCTGAAATCCCAAGAACCCGAAAACCCTTGAAGCCTCAAGGGTCAAAAGTTAAATGCAGTGAGTATTCTCTAGTAAATTAATGAAGAGCAAAACACACTCTACCACTAAATACATCAGCTAATTCTTCCACATCGACTTCGATCGAAGCAGTGAATTCCTAATCACAACTTCGATTGCACAAATTAACCCTTTGCACTCGAGAGGTGACTCTCAGTCACCATACAATTTGTTATACCAAAATAATAAAGTTTTACATATAATATTAACCTTCTTACAATCCACGAATATTTGAAATATTGAAATAATAACTTTGCTTAACTTATGTACCTTCCCTCATTCAATTCATCTTAAAGTATGTCACCTCTAACTCATTGGAAACTGTTGAATATTTCTAGTGAAAAACTTCCGAGTGCAAGGGATTAAACATTACTTCTTCCTACTAACTGTCATCTCAATAAAACCATTCCCTTCGTTCCACCATAAGCCCACTAAAGCGTAATTACCAAATCCACAAGCCAAGGTACCAAACAACCCTCTCCAACCGGCTGAAATCCGAAGAACCCGAAAACCCTGCAAGCTTGAAGGGTCAGGCTCTAAAAGATGGAGGAAATCAGGGTGCGCGGCGTGGTTCGCAATGCGGGGGAGGCACGCGGAGCCTTAATCGCAGCAATTCCGGATCTCTCGTCAGACAAGAGCGTTTAGCTGGCGTACGGGCGTGTACATATCGTCGTGCAGGGCAGAGGGGGTGTACGGAACGGGGAACGGGAAGAGAGTTAATGCCGTTTAATCCGGGGACAAAGGCGGGCGAACGTTTCCGCGAGGGGCCGGGGGCGAGGGTGGTCGATCGGTCATCCGAAATGCTCGCGTGTAGAGATGCCCCGATAATCGGGCCGAAAGCTCGACGTGTCCCGTGGGCTCCGGGCGTACTCCCACGTAGGAGGATACGTCCGTCGGAGGACTCGGTGGACGTGTGTGTTCAACGGAGCGGGGAAAGGGAGACGGAAACGTCGCCGGAAGACCGGCTTTATCCCGCGAATCGGACGACGGAAGAGATAGGGAATTCTAAGTAATGCACTGGCCTCGGGGCCGCGTGTACGCGCGGTCACGCTACGTTAAACACGGCTCAGTCACGAGACACAAATATTTGCTCGTTGTTACGGCAGGTGGTGCAGCGTTTAAAGCCCTTCTGGCTCCCCGCGCGCCCGCGCGGCCTCGCGGCCGCTCTCACTTAATATTCGCGGGCCGCGCCGGCCAAATGAGATTTTCAGGGAACGCTTTCCTCTCGTTGCCCTCGTGGCCCGCTCGCCTTGATCTCCGGCGTTTCGGCTCCCTGCCGGGTTCCAACGGGCGATCGAAGGGTCTGATTGCTCGCTAGTTAAGCGTGACGAGGGACAGTTACTAAACAGACGGTTTAACTTTCTGCCTTCCGATTCTGTAGTTTTCAGTGGGATTTTCGGGAGTGCGACTCGGACGGAGATAGCGCTTGCGGGAGAATGGAGTGGTTTTGCTCGCCGATGAATGGGGTTGTTATTTTGCTTGGGACTTGCGGCAGGAAGGTTTCGACTGTTGATGATTTAACCCATTGCCGCGCACTATTGAAATCGTGCCCGGAAACGTAGATTTTTCTTTTAATTGTTTGGTTCCGCTTGTTCGGGTCATGAAGAATCGTACATAAAATTAAGCTACATGTTATCTAGACTGTTACGTCAGTTTTGTTCGATGTATTATTGGAGAATAAACGAATGAATGGATTAGTACAGTACGTAAATGAAGCCGTCGTTTGCGACAATGGGGTAATCAAAGTGTTGATAAAGCGGGTTTTATATTTGGGATTTTAAAGTTTATTTCTTGCTCCAGTTGTGTTTGTTGTGACTAGTGTAACTAATTTAATCGATAAACTAAGGGATAAAAGTATTTTACCATTTAATATTTCATGAAATATTGCATTATACAAAGTTCAATATTAAATATAAAACTTTATAATTTTACCGTATCAAACCAAGTGGTGATTCCCTCCCGAGTGCAAAGGGCTAATAAACTCTTTGTAAACTGTCAAACGAGTTCAAAGATCGGTCGTATACTGTATAAATTATTGTCTATAGCGTATAACACGTTGACTGCCACGAAAAACTCCAAAGTTTTACGTGTCACTTATTCTTTCGTAACGAAAATAAAAGGAACAATCATCAATTATTTGGTACACAATTATTAGCATACACCACGATCCAGTTATTCACGTTATTAAACATTCTCACTTGATGACAATTATCTTACGATAATTGTTCTCAAGTAATTAGGAAGTTCCGATCATCGGTGACCGTGGCAGTCAACGTATTAAATATTCGAACACTGATTCTAAGAGTTCCCTAGTAATTCAGAATAACATAACACACTTCGTTTCTCCATTATAGATTATTCTCTTATTAAACATTCTCATTCAGCGCTAATTATCTTACGATAATTGTTCTCAAGTAATTCAGAAGCTGCGATCATCGGTAACAGTGGCAGTCAACACTGACTCTAAGAGTTCCGTAGTAATTTAGGATAACATATCACACTTCGTTTGTCCATTATAAACTATTCTCCGCTTTCCAAACGCTAAGAGCAATTTCACGTTTATTACTGTGGTATCGTAGTTTTAAGACAGTGAGACAGCGAGTGCTCTGAGGGTTATAAAAGAGAAAGGGACTCATGGAGACCAGGCCCAAGGGTTGGTGAGTTTTCCCGAAGAATGCGTAAGCAAGGATGATGGTGTGGTGGTGAGAGTAGGGTATGTTTGAGAATTTGTTGGAAGTGTGAGTAAGAAGAATGCTTGTGGGGGAGAGAATGATTTTTAAGCGCGGATGGCGAGAGATTTTGGAGAGAGTTGCGTTGACCTGAGAAGAGAAAATACCTGTACACTGCGAGCTATATCGTTTCTATTTGTATTTTATTCAATCATGTATTCCTATATTTCTTTTAAATAAAATATATTTAAATTCCATTAACCCTTTGCGGACGAAGATTCTTTGAAATGTACCTTCAACAGGTGGAGCTAAATTATATATCAATTACATAATTGATAGAACAGAAGTAAACAACGTGCTAATCTGCTATTCGAGTAATTAAATCATTCTTTCGCGACTTAGTCTTCGGAATATGAAAATTTCATCTCGCCGGAACGCCGACATTCGTCTGCAAAAGGTTAATACCACATTACGGTTACGTTCGGAGCGCAACGGCGATAAAAATCTGGAGATTTCAACAAGTGTCCGAACACTTACGGCCGATAGCGTGTGGTCAGTTCGATGGAGCCCGAATGAGGCGAAGTTCGCCGAGCACGGTAGCCCGAATGACGATTACCTCGTCCCCGATTCATTCCGACACTCGTTCCCGATACTATCGCCGAAAGTTCACGCATTAGCCGCGCGTACGCGGCCGCGATGGAGTTCCGCGGAATCAATCGGTCAACGTCAGACACAGAAACTGACATTAATCGGTCGCGCGGCAGAAAGGAACCTCGGCGAGGCTAAGGAACATTCATTTCATCCGATCGTTGCCGGCGGAAAGTTAGTTTAACTGGAAGGTCCGGGCGAAAGTTTTAATTGGTTTGCGAAGTTATTACACCGGAATGAGACAGAAGACGCGCACTTGTTAGTCCGGCTTGGGAAACCCGCCGATTTCCTGTACCCGTTGAAAGAGTTTTCATTCGTATTCCGCCTGTCATCGCGTCTATAGACTCGCGGCGACCGCTGATTTATCGCCGGCCGAACGGGCGATCGATTCGCGACTCCTCGAATCGAATTCAAGCCGTGCGACACCGCATAAATTAACCGGCTCATCGGGAATGAGATAGAACAATCTGGACACCATTATTCTTTGGTGAATAGGCGAGGATGCGTGTACAAATTAGCTCTCGCAAGTGTAAGTGAGTCTTTACTTAACACGTTGACTGCCACGGTGGTCACCGGTGGCCTTCAAAATTGCTTAAATACGATCACAATAAGAAGACTGATGTCGAATAAAAATACTTAGTAACACAAACAGCTAGATAGTGTGACACGTGTACTGTGATACTAAGTCATTAATAATTATTTCTAATACTATTTGCCTTTGTTATGGAAGAATATGCATTGTTACACAAAACGTTCGGTACTCTCGTGGTAGTCAACGTGTTAACTTTTCACTATTAATACGTTCCGTGCCACGGAAATTTCGGTCATATTTTGCTTATAAACTGTATTGATTTTTTAAATAAAATTTTAAGTTATATCAAGGGTTTCTTTAATTTTATATACTTTGATATCGTTTCTTGATGTTCTCGGTGCTTTGTAACGTATACAGCTATTCTTAGTCATGTGTCCCTTAAAAATATTTTGTTACAAAAATTAACGTGTACCATATGTGGTACACATGGCACTGAACGTGTTAACACTAGAACTACCGAGCAGTCAAATTGACATTTTCAAATTTGTCTATAGGAATTATGATTCCTATAATAATAATAATATTAACATAATATTATATTGATATAATATAATAATAATCGATAATTATGATTCAATTCATGTATTACTACATTGATTTCCTTAATAATTTTGCAAAGAAGTATCTGTTATCTTTTTAATAATTGAGGAAGGAGCATTTAGGAATGGGTCAATTTGACCCATTTGGTAGTTCTAGTGTTAACTGTTAATTCTGACTGCCTGTCTATTCCTGATGACTGTCTTTTTATCCATGCTTCACAGGAAGCGTCACGGTGAATTTCCCCTAATAGGTTAAGCCGCGCTTTGGCGTTAAGCAATCAGGTACTGTAGGAGTTATTTTTGATTAAATCCCACGTGTTGCCGTGGTGAAGAATAAAAAAGAAAACAATTAGACTCACTAGATAATAATAACAAATACTTTATTATATTATAACTCGCTTTATTATATTATAACTCAACTCAGGTCACGCTCCACAATATGTTCCTCTCTACGATCACGCACAAAATGTCTCTCGCGCACGCATTCCCACTCGCTTTTAACACACACCCCCATTCGCTCTCACCCTTGCACCCTTCTTACTCGTATCTTTCGCCCATAGTCAAAATTCACGCAGTCACGTACACGCTTTTCTCACGGTCCAGTCGCACAGTTCCGGATACTCTTCCTCGCATTCTTTCAGCCACTTAAGATTTTCTAAACGCAGTGACACTATTTCCCAAACATCCCGGCGCCGGTCCGTCGCAATACGACCTGGTCGCCCTTACGTACGCACAACAAACCATTCATCCTACAATACTTCCGGTGATTTTAAAGCACCGCCCATTCCTTGCGGTTTTAGCGCGTTTTTGTGGAAAGGCAGTACGCTTTGCCGGGAGAGTATTCTTTAGTGGAAGTTTGGCAAAGCAGCGGAATTTCCTCCAGGTCCAAGCCTCGTGACGTCACTCGCCGAGGGTCGCTTCACCATGCCTTGTAGCCCTTCGGAAACTCATGGTTTATAACATCTGCAATTTGCCATTAAAGCCGTCTGCAATATTGTCGAAGGGAAAACAAGCTTGGCTGTAATTCTGGAACAACGGCTTTCTCAAAAGCAGCCTCGTTGACCTGCTTGTCGTAAACCATACTAGCCGTCTGCACGCAAAATGTTTCTCCGTGTCGTGCTTGCTAAACGCTCCATTTCCATCAATGTCTCAATTTCATCTTTGACGTTTAGAAACTAATTTCTATATTCACACATTTTACGTCTTTCCTTAATACGTTCGCGGACGTGAACGCTATAGCATTCATTTTCATTGCGATGCACAGTGACATGAATACTATAACATTGAAATTCATAAGCCATATTGTCATAAATTTCATTCTATACAGCCTTAACTTTTTGAAATTAATGTGCACTTTAATCTTTGGAGTACGGCATTTGCATTTTCCCTACTTTAGCGGCTCGTTGAAATTTCTACTTTCCATTTATTGAAAAGACGGATGCTTCTTCGCTGAATTATTGAAGAAATTGACTTAGTAACACGCAAATTGAATCACAAGTAAATGGAAATCTCAATAGCTGCAATCGTACAGTCCCTACAGGAAAATTTAGAAACTGCAATTTGACTGCTCGGTAGTTCCAGTGTTAAAGATTCGACGAAATTCCTGAACAACTCAAAAGAAACAATGGGAAAACTGCGTTTCTGGGCATGACTTCAAAACTAAAACTGTGCGGCAATAGGTTCACCAGTTAACAGTGACGTAATCGTAAAGCTTGACATGATACTAATTCTTTCAGTTATGAATTCTTCATTTTTTCATATAAACATGTAATTCTTCTTTGTTCCGCTTTGATCTTTTATTAAAATATACTACGCGCATTCGTCCTGCGTTCGACGAATATACGCTCCATTTTTCGATTTTATTGCTCGCTGAACCAGAGGTTTTTCCAAATAAATTCCACAGTTAACTAGTTAAGAAATAAAGAAACCCACACTGCTAACGATCCAATCGATTCAATTAACGATTCGTTGATCACACTCACCCGTGTACCTGTAGATGGAGTTGACGCGCTGCACGTGGCGGGTCATCACCTCGATGCACGCCTCCTCGGACTTGTAATGATTGTAGAACGTGTGATCGGCCTGCAGGTACAGCATGCAGGTGGTTTTTTTCGGGTCCACGGAGGTTCGTTTCCGCAGCAGCCTCGAATACCGTGCTCTGTACAACCTGCCCGAAAAATGAGAAGGGATTGTTATTCAACAATTCCGTTCCGGACAAGGGATCTGCGGTCCTCGTTCTCCCTCTCCCTCTCACCCCCCTCTCCGCCTCTCTTTCTCCGTTTGTTTGATCAAGAGAACCAGCGAAGTTTCTACGGAGAAATGTTGACACGGTCAATTTAACGGGGCGTTTCACTTTATTCCGCTTCAAACGAATTCCCGCTGATACCGCGCGATTGCATATTTCATTTTATTCCATTTCAGGAACACTCCGCGCGAGACCGTTCCGCTCTCACGCGTCTCTGCCGCTCTGCTCCCCGCAGAAATTGAATTTTTTTTTCCCGAATTAAACCGGAAGAGAAAGCGAAACCGGCGGAAGAGAACGGGACCACGGTTCAGGCGTAAAATAACAAAATTCCGAAAGTTCAAAGGCGCGCGCGACGGGGTACGTCCAATTTAGATTTTCGAACCTTCGCGCGTCAACCGGGGAACGAAACAAAACGACCTACAGTGGCAACAATGCTCGCTGGAGGGGGAAGAGAGAAAGAGAGAAAGAGAGAGATAGAAGGAAAAAGGATATTTTACGCGAGCGTCGAACACATCGATACGTGATCCGCGGTCGTACAACAACTCGAGGCTCTTTGACAAGAGCCGACGGCGGAAACGGGCTGATAAGGGTGCGCCCTGGTTAAATTGGATCGGCGATAATGGTGTTTGCTTTCGATTTTTGACGTTTCCATCGGGCCCGGCTGATAATCTGGTCGTTTTCTCTGTCGGGGATCGGTGTACTCTTTAAACGGGCTGCAAGCATTGCACGGCAAACAATCCGGCGAATCGACGGGACGATAAGTAACCGTTGTGCTTTTCTTGAGCGAGCGCCCCTTCGGAGGGCGAGTTTCTCTCGAGCTGGCTTTCGAGGTCCTGCTAGAATATTTCATCGACGTGTTCAGCCGGATGAGGTAAATGGAACTAGAGTGGAAGCGTTAAACTGCCCGGGGAAGACGGAAGGCGAGCCGGGCGCTGGAAAAAGTCTGATCGCGAATGAACGGCCGTGTAAAGCTTTTAGGGGCTATGGAACTTTTTGTTTTCAAGAGCTTCCGACCGTGGAGGGGTTCAATTAGTTTCATGGTGGATGTGCGCTGGTTAGGAGTGTAACTGGAGTTCGTCCGCGGGCTGACGAGTGGAATAGGATTGTTAGTGGATAGGAAGATTTTCTGGATAGACCCTTTTTGCTATCCGCCGGGGTGGAATGTAGATTTGTCTAGATGCTCGCCGGAGAAAAAGAAGATTGGTGGGTGTACGTGTTCCTGGTATGGCGAGTGAAATAGATGAGGCTTTCGGATTTCGAGTGGAATGGGTGTGTCACTGGTTAGACGTGTTTTTGTAGGTAGAATGGAATGATTTTGTTATTGGATGAAGAGGCTTATTTTGGAGTACAGTATTATAAGCTTGTTACTGGTTAGACGAGGAATGTTGTTGAGGAATCAGTTGTGGAAGTACAATAAGTGGTTCACTGGGTAGAAATGTTTTTGTAGGTAGAATGGAATGATTTTGTTATTGGATGAAGGGGCTTATTTGGGAGTACAGTAGTATAAGCTTGTTACTGGTTAGACGAGGAATATAGTTGAGGAATCAGTTGTGGAAGTACAATAAGTGGTTCACTGGGTAGACATTTTTTTGTAGGTAGAATGGAATGATTTTGTTATTGGATGGAGGGGCTTATTTTGGAGTATAGTAGTATAAGCTTGTTACTGGTTAGACGAGGAATATTGTTGAGGATATAGGATAGACAAATAGAACAGGTTTGTTTACCGCCATACAAGTAGAATAATTTCGTCAGGAGGTACAGAAGCGGAAGAATCATTAACATGGTCAAAATGAGTGAATCACCTGAGCTGTAAAGGAAACATGTTTCCTTTCAACGAACAGGATTCTATACAACGTCTATGTGAACGGCTGCATCGTGTTATCGATCAGACAAGTGGAATAGGCGAGGAATGCAGGTCACACTCCCTGAATGCGAGTAGTATAGATCAATCAATAGCGATTCCGACTGTATGATGCATTATGCAGTACTCATCGGAGAACCAAATTAAATTAATATTCTTACAACACGAACATTGTAAAACACGGACTTACCTTCTCACACTAAGAATTCATTCATTAATAATACAAAATCGCTAGAAAACTACGAATACAAAATACTCCGGAAATCTCACGAGTATACAGTGGACTTTATCAATGAAAAATGCACTAGAACAAAAACTAAAGAAATATTCTCCAAAACTCAAGAACACCATCATTCCTTCTTCAACTTATTAATACTTTGTGGACGAACGTTGGCATTGAGATGAAATGTTCATATTTGGAATACTAAATTGTAAATAAATGATATAATTACTCGAACAGCAAGAGATCAGTGTATAGTTTCCTTTTTTCCTATTCTTCAAGCATTTGATGTACAATCTAGCTTCCTATGTCTGAAGTTTCATGGGCTTTAACTAGTTAACTGTGGGATTTAGTTGGAATAGCCTCTGGTTCTGTGCGTAATAAAATCGAAAAATGGAGCGTGTACTCGTTGAACGCAGGACGAATGCACGTAGAATATATTTTAATGAAAGATCACAGCGAAAGAAAGAAGAATTACACGTTTATGTGAAAAAATAAAGAATTCGTCGGTGAAAGAATTAGTATCATGTCAAGCTTTACGATGACATGTATTCTCGTCAAACACAGTTAACTGGTTAAGACATTCAATTCCGCACGATTTCATAGAGCAAAATCCAGAAAATCGGAAAATATAATATTAAGTCATTTGTTTGAATCGCATTATTACTATAGCATCACCTAGCTGATTATCACCGCATTAGGTAGCATTACTTATAATATACAAATGTTTCCAAACAATCATCGTTTAATCGAATGAACTACAGTAATCCGACTTAGTTGGGGTCACCGGTGACCCCATGACACCCAACGTAACACTAAAACTACCGAGCAGTTAAACTGACTTCTTCAACTTTCTCCATAGAAACTCCAAGAGTACATCCATGGAGACTTTAATGAATTTACAATTCGGTTTGTATATTGCTACATCAATTTCTTTAATAATTTCTCAAAGGAACACCTGTAATTTTCTAATAGTTCGACAAAGAAATCAGGAATGGGTCATTTTAACACATTACGTACCGGCTAATTTTCAGAAAACTGAATTGTGCGGATGAAAATTTTCACTGAGGTCAACTTATATGACTATACATAGAAAAACTCAGATATCATATTGTTACGTAATATATTTTAAATAGATAATCAGTTCGAATGAAATTTCATATTTCTTCAATGCTGTGGTAATTAGCGAAGTTGCATAGCGAAGTATCTTTACATAAAAACGAAATTTCTCGTTACCGGTAAGCAATGTGTTAACTCATCCGGTAGTTTCAGTGTTAAAGAGTCTTCGTCCACAAAGAGTTAATTCGTCCAACACTACCTTCCGGATTCCCATCGCTAAAAGATTCTGTTCTGAAATCTCCCGAAAATCCACTGTCGACTCGCGAGACGTCCCCAAGATTCAAATGCACGGTTCGCAGTCGCCCAGACCCGGTCGGGATCGATATACAATTTTACCTGTCGAGTAGCTCCAAATTGTGCGAGCTCGCCATGGGGTCTTTCTTCCGCGCGTCCTGCGGATAGAAGCCCGGCTTCGGCCGGGACTTCCCCTCGTTCTGGTGTTGATAAAGCGGCCGCATTGTGTCCCCGAGATATCCACTCCACGTCCTGTTCGTCCTGCAAACGATTTTTCGCCGGTAAGCGTCCAGGAAACTACGGCCCCGGCCCAGTGAATCCCTCACGGTGAGCTGATCAGCTCCGCTGGCCCGGGGATAAACGGGAGAAATGGCCGGCGGTGCGGGCGCCGCAGATAAGGGTGACATATGTCGAATAATACGTAACAGCCCGGCAACCAATTTACTTTCGTAATCGTTTTCACCGAGACTTCCATCCCTTGCCGCGGGAAACGGGCTTCCGGTTCGAGGCCGCGCGCGTCTGAACGCGCAAGACCCGTTTAACTGGCTTTTTATACTGTTCTGTCGGCTCCGCTTTTACGAGCGTTTTATAGAGGGAACCACGCTACCCCCCCCCCCCGGTTTTTATAGGCTCTTCCCGGTGTTCGTTTAATTCTTCGCCGCGCGTGATGCGATTCCGAAAAAAACGGGGGAACCGTTCGCGAGACAGTCCCGTCGACAGCTATTCCGCGCGAAGCGTTTCGGTCGCCACGTAATGACGAGTCGCGATAAATAATTGTACTCTTTGTTTCCCGAAAGCGTCGGAACGAGTCCGAGGCGAGTGAATTGGGAAGATAAAAGTGAAAGATCGCAGGTCGTGACAGGAGAGTATCGAGTCTGGTTGATCGAATTTGTCGGGTTGCTCGGTTTATTTTTAACGCGACAGAAACGGAAGAGGTGTCTGAAATTTTCAAGGGAACTAACGAACTTTGCGCTGATGAAGAATAACTGATGTTTCGCGAGGGGAATCAGATCGATGTTATTATTGGGTATTCTCGAATGGGAACTTTGTTCTAGAATTCTACAACGGACAAACGTGTAAAATATTCATGCCTCCCTTGCGATCCGAAGCGGAACTTCTAAATGGGGTTAAGCGATTTCCTTGCGATCGCGGATTCTATGTATCGCGAGTCTATAATGGCAGACCCGCAATGCAACGTCATTACCACGACGCTCTCCTCCATTTTAATGCCGCGTAACGGCCGCGAAACAGTATCATTGCCGATCGAATAAATATTATTAGTTCCACGTTGCCAGCGAAATTTCGGTGGCCGGCCGCGCGCTTACACGTTAATCCAATCAGAGCCCGGCGAACAAAGTGGAGAAATCTTCCGTTGTACGTGCGATACCCGGAGGCAACCGCGGGAATGACGAACGGAAGCAAATTCCAGTCACGTGACAGCCATTCGAATCGCTCCGGCGAAAGTTTACGCGAGCAATGTCCAACTCGGGCCCGGCCGAACTGTTTATCTCAGTCGGGAGTAATTGGAACGACTGCTGCGCACACATACACTCGGTGTCCCTGTCTCTTCATCCCTCTCTTCCCATCTCCTCAGCTTCCTACTCATCTCTTCTTTCATCTTTCTCTCGATCTTCTCTCTTTCTCTTCATCTTGAATTTTATTTTTCTTTTTCCTCCAACAAATTCAACTTTCTTCTTCCTTCTTTCTTTTTCTTCGATGACAAGATGCCTTTTTACCTTCATTTCCAGTATTTCTCGCTCTAACTTTACTTTTAACTCGCTTGTTGCTCTACATTTTCCTCATAATTTGTCCTTTCAACTATCTTTTACCTTCTTTCCTTTTCTTAGATGATAAGACACCTTTTTACCTTCATTTCCAATATTTCTCTCTCTAACTTTATTTTAACTCGCTTGTTGATCTGCATTTTCCTCATAATTTGTCCTTTCAACTATCTTTTACCTTCTTTCCTTTTCTTGGATGACAAGACGCCTTTTTACCTTCATTTCCAATATTTCTCTCTCTAACTTTACTTTTAACTCGCTTGTTGCTCTACATTTTCCTCATAATTTGTCCTTTCAACTATCTTTTACCTTCTTTCCTTTTCTTGGATGACAAGACGCCTTTTTACCTTCATTTCCAGTATTTCTCTCTCTAACTTTATTTTTATCTCGCTTGTTACTCTACACTTTCCTCATCATTTTCCTTTCAACTTGCTCTTCGTCCAATAAAACTCAAAAGTATTAAATAAGGATAAACAAACTCAACTGTCTGTCCCGTCCGTGTCATAAACGAGACTTCGAGAATCTTTTATTAGGGTGTCCCGTATCGGACGGAACAGACAGTCCGAGAATTCTCGGCGCGCGACCGGTAAACGTTATCATCAATCGATGCCAAGAACCGGCAGCGAATCAGCCCGCGTCTGTTCCCTAATTGCGGCCGCGTGCCGTCGCGCATGTCCCACGACGATCGTCGGTTTACCCCTTGTCGGGCCTTTGAGCCAGCCACCGCGCCGCCCGGCTCCCCACTAATTCTGTTAACTTCGAACGATGACGTCTCGCGATTAATAGACCGCGGGTATCTGGTAAGCCGCTTTCCCGGCCGGCCGGAACCATCGAGCCGGAAGGGCGCCGCATAAAAATGGAAAGCGCGAGCCGATCCTGCCTCTCTGCTCCGGACTGTCCGTCTCGCGGACGACGGGGCTAGTGCCATTTGAAATTCTATTAAACCGGTCGATGCTCGGCTACTGCTTCATATTAACTTCGTACCGGGAATATTGAATGTATTACGGGGCAACAAGCTGATATTATACATCCGACCGAATGGTTCGCTCCGTACCCCGCCGCGGCGGCATAGGGGCGGTACAATGCTGAAGCTCGATCGAAATCGCTAAATACTATCGGGGGATTATTTGTTCGGCTATTGAAACTAGGCAGTATTTTTGGAAAATAGGATATTGACTTTAGAGTAATATAATATAGTTGATGATATTTTAGGAAGAATGTTAGAATTAATGGGGTTCTCTTTGTCTTTCAATGGAATATTTTCAATGGAGTATTTTTGGAAAATAGAATATTGACTTCAGAGTAAACTGGAGTATTTTTGGAAAATAGAATATTGAATGGAGTATTTTAATACTTCGATGGAGTGTTTTGGAAAATAGAATATTGGTTTCAGAGTAATATAATATAGTTGATGACATTTTAGGAAGAACGTTAAACGAGTTAATGGGGGTCTCTTTATCTTTCAATGGAATATAAAATAATTTAATGTTTATCTTCGTTTGGGAGAGAATAAATATTTATTATACGACGTAGCAAGGTATGGAAATATCACGGTGGAGATTATATTGGATTATATTCGATAAATATACAACTTGAATGGGCAAGAATGTTTATTCTGAGGAATTGTTTAGAAAAGAGAAATTAAGGGCTGCTGTTTATTCGCAAAGTCTGAGACCGTTTTATGTCATAGTAGAGGGACGTAGGGGTTGGTAAACGTTGGACCTTCTGTCTACGCGTTTTTTCTTCACTCGTACAGTCGTTGAACTTTCCGTTTAGACCACTTAGAATTCTCACTGAGAAACGAGTTTTCGAAAAATTTTCCAAATATGATTTCATACTATTGGAAAATTGGAACGTACTGGAATGAACTGAATGGAAAGACAAAAAACAGCACGGAACGTGTTAAAAGAAACTAGCGTTTTAATTGCAGCATTTCCAACAGATTACCGATCACGGTATTTTCGAATATCTGATCGTTTCCTCGAGACAATATTTTATTTTCCCGTGTTCGAAGCGTGGATTGAAAGTCGAACGTATGTGTAAACGGACAAATACTGATCGAGAATGTGTGCGTAGATGTATAAAGATATGAATAAACCGTTGTCGTATATTCCTACGCGACTCATTAAGGTATTTCCTACGTGCAATTAAATAAATATTATAGCTGATGGTCGGTTCGTTTATCGAGCACTTTTCGTCGGGAGTACGATAAACCGGGTTCCCTAATGTATAATTTCGGCGTCGGTATTCCTGCGGACGGTGACACCGGTGACCCCTTTCTATCGCGAGCGACGGCGGCGGCGGGTAAGGTTAAAACGGAGTTAAGTAGAGCAAGTAAGTCGCTTATCAGCCAAGTAGGACGGGGTAAACTCTTGTTGGACAAGTAGAGGCGGCGTGTTACCTATCAGACTGTTGGAACAAAGACATTCCGGCGGGCGCAGGTGAAATGGGTACGATTTCGATCAGACAAAGGGAATGCAGACGGCCGTGACCGGACAAGTAAGAAAGCCATTGGTCAGCCGTATGGAACACAGACGCGGCTGTTAAGATAAGTAGAGTAGCCTGTTCACGATCAGACCAGTGTAACAGAGAAGTTGCTCGTCGTTCGAGTAAAGCAGAAGTTGTAGCAATCGTTCGAGCACGGTGTAATTAACTTCGGTGAGTTACGTATAATGGGGATTATCTTAATTGCACGCGTACAACGTCGAGAATCTTCGGTTGAGACATGGATACTTTGAGTTAGCGTGTGGAAATCTAGTTTTTCAATGGTTCATATTGAACCTGCGTTGGATTCAATGTTTCTGTTAAGTAGTATTGGTATGCGTCTGATCAGACTATACAATTATTTTAAATGGAAGAGAATTGAAATGATTTTTTGAGTCTACCAATGTTTTGAGATATTTAAGTGCCTGGAATATTAATTATTGTTTCTTGAAGAATAGTAATTGTGTGAATAAAGATTATTTATATTAATTTAGTTCCTGTGTGTAAGTAGTATTGGTATGTGTCTAATCAGACTACTATATAAAATTATTTTAAATGAAAGGAAATTGATGTAAATGATTCCTCGAATCTACAAGCGCTTATAAGATATTTAAAAAGTGCCTAGAATATTAATTATTGTCTCTCGAAAAATAGACAATTATTGACTATCTCAATGAAGATTGTTTATCTTTTTGATCGATACTATCGACGACTTTTTCATCGATTAGAAATATTATTTCTCAGACGAAGCTATTGGACATGAATACAAATACACTTCATTAAATTATTCTTTATTATTTCGTATTCACCTCAACTCCTTCAATGTATCTTGTCGCAATCGTTCACTAGCGCACGGATGTTCCTCTCGACGGGGCAGGCCCACGTCCACGGCACGGTACGCGATCGTGTGGTGTTGCATAACGTCCGTGGTGTCGTTTCCTTCTCCGCCCTGGTTATGGCACACGAGGGGCGCGTATCTGCTGACCGGTTCGATGTAAATCTCATCGGAGGCCGTAAAGATCGTTCCATCGAAGAGACCGTCCTCAGTCACGACACCGTGTACAGATGAATTCTCGTCGTCTGGAACATAAAAATAACATACATTATTTCCAAGCCTCCCGTAACTGCTCGTGACACGTACTAAATCCAATATCTTCACCAATAACGATCGCAATCCGTTATCCAATACAATCGATCCTCAACCACAAATTATTCTACTAAATCTCATCAACTCAATAACAGTAACACCTACATTCCACTGAACGTTACATCCAAATTATCGATTACCAATCAAAATCTATCGTCTCTAATATCTAATCTAATAAATCCAATATCACCAACAATATTCATCAATCCAACGCAATAGATTCCCAATGAAAAATCATTCAACCGAATATTTAGCAATCTCCACTGAATTCTATATTCCCCATTGACCCTTTACACTCCGAATTTTCAATATAACCTTCTAGCAGCTCCGAATCATTTTTACTATGAGCTACCAACTACTCTAGGAATGTTTACAATCAACAAATACTTCTATGAAAGATTCTCCTGCATTGTCATTAAAAAACACGTACAGGTTTAAAAATAACGTTTCACTAAGAACGGAGTTATAAATCTATTTTACAATGGACAACGGAGTGCAAACGGTTAACACGTTCAGTTCCACATGTACACAACTTTTGTAAAAAAATATTTTCAAGGAACACATGGTCACGAATAGTGGTACGCGTTACAAAGCACCGAAACCATACAGCAACAATATGAAAATCTATAAAAACGACCAAAAACTTGAATGTAACTTAATATTTTATTTAAACAACCACTACAGTGCATAAGTAAAATATAACCTAAACTTCCGTCGCACGGAACGCGTTAACCTTCTATGGGCCGAATTTTTGTTCATGGTTATAACAAAATCTATGCTGTGCAAAATTAATAAACATTCACATATGAATACGGATTAACAATGTATTCAATAGTTTCAATAATTCCATGCAATTTCATCCTTTCGCGCTTGGGCATGTAAAAGTTTAAGTTAACTGATTACTGAATTTTATTCACCACCTTGAGTGCAAAATGAAATGAATCAATAAGATGTCAATATACTGATATGAGACTTCAAAGTTACATAAGCCTACAGAGGGTTAACACTATTTCTACCAACGGTGTCAAAAGATACCATTTGAAATTTTACTAAATTTTATTAACCGTACATTCTAAATTGACTTTTCAACTTTTCCAATAACGATTACGAAATGGTCCATAGAAAATGTCCAAAATTCAATTGAGAAAAAATGATTAAACCGAGGATACAATATTAACTAGATAACTCTGGAATTTAGTTGGAAAAACCTCTGGTTCTGCGCGCAATAAAATCGAAAAATGGAGCGTGTACTCGTCGAACGCTGGACGAATGCGCGTAGAATATATTTTAATGAAAAATCAAAGCGAAACAAAGAAGAATTACATGTTTATGTGAAAAAATAAAGAATTCATCGCTGAAAAGAATTAGTATCCTGTCAAGCTTTTCAATGACATGTATACTCGTCACATGCAGTTCACACGTTGAATGCCGCACGATTTCATAGCGGAAAAAATTAAATATTAAATTATTCAATTGAATTGCATTACTATAACTGCACGTCCATCTAGCTGAACGTCATTAGATAGTATTATTTATAATATAGAAATATTTTCGAATAATCATCGTTTAACACTAGGTTCACGGGCATTTATTGTACACTTCATTCTATTATTCCTAAAAGAATTGATGCTCGTTTGTTTAGATTGTGGAAACTGGAGATTTGATAGTAGGTAAGTGGGGTACATGTCAGTGTGGTCGCATCAATCAAAATCGGCGTAAACATTTACAAAATAATATTTCTAAACTCCAATATGCGTCAATTTGACGCGTTCCGTAAACCTAATGTTAATTGAGCGAACTAAAGTAAGTCGATTCGATTGGGGGTCACCGGTGACCCGCAGGGCATTCAAAGTGTTTGGTTAAGTTAAAATTTCAGAAATCTATTGACACCATCGGTAGAAATAGTGTTAATAGCTCTCGCATTCCATGGAATCGTCGATTCGAATGCTCGCTCCAAGGGAAATTTAACGTTTCCTATGTATCGTGGTCAAGCTCTCGATTCCGTCCACGATCCCCCGAACGATCCTTTTCGATATTCCTTTTCGATGCTCCTCGAATCCCTTTTGTCCGTGAAGGACTTGAACTCTATGCGGGTGAACAACGCGGCCGATAGCCCGCGGAATAACCGTTGGCATGCCTCTCGAGTCACCTCAGCCATCTTTTCCCACGAACGCCGGGGCTGTGCTCGTAAATCGCGAGATTTACGCGTGCAAAAACCGCGTATGAGGAAATCGGCGTTTATATCACGTTTCCTCGCGCCGGCGTCGTCGTCCCCTCCCCACGCAACCTGTGCCCGACGTAACTGCGAATTTATATTCGGTTGATTCGTTGCATCATCGTAACGTATCAGATCGTCGATGCATCGAAGGGCGCCGCATGTGTGATTCGATCGTTCCGGTTTTACGGGCTCCTATTCGCCGTTCGCGCTCCACCTCTTTGGTTCTTCACGCTGGACGAGATATCGCGCGGAGAGTCCGAGGAGGATATCCCGAGCGGAAATATTCCGTTCCCGAAGTGGGGACTTTTCACGGTCTCGGCTACCGGACGAGTCAGACGTGGGATCTATTTCGGGACATGTCTGAGATAAGAATGAAGTATTCGTCTGGGCTCGGGGGAAAGCTGGGGGCGAGTCTGATTGGAGATGGACGAAGGTTATAATGGTGATGTTTGGGAGAATGGAAGTCTGTGATGGTGATGGCTCGAAGAACTTTTTATTTGTGGTTTTAGTGCTTTAAATTGGAGTTTGTGGCTTTGATGTGTTGAGAAATGAAGGTTTGTAGTTTTGATATTTTGGAAAATTGGAGTTTCTGATTTTAATGTTTTTGAAGCATTTGGAATTGCTAATTTTAATGTATGTGAAGATAGTTGTAATGGTGATGTTTGGGAGAATGGAAGTTTGTGATGGTGATGGCTCGAAGAATTTTTTATTTGTGGTTTTAGTGTTTTAAATTGGAGTTTGTGGATTTGATATGTTAAGAAATAAAAGTTTGTGGTTCTTGTAATTTGTAACATTGAAAGTTTTAATTCTAATATTTCGATACATTTGAAGTTCCTAATTTTTGAAAGTGTGCAGATTGAGTTAGACTGAGAGTTACATTAGAATTAAGGTTAAAATTAATTGTGACTTCAAATTATAGCCGAGTTCGGTAAGATTTACGCTCACGTAAAACCCGAGTTAGCAATGAATCAAATCCAAATGGTAACATAATTAGAACGGAATGATGTTTAGATTAAACCAAAATTAGTCATGAACCAGTTACCGAAGTCTAGATCACGATTGAATTTAATCCGAGATATGATCAGGTTAAATTTGAGTTAGTCACGAACTGATTTAGGTCAGAGGCATGTTCACGCTAGGTCCAAGTTAGTGAATAGTCGCTTAAATGGCTCGCCACAGGACAAATTACACGGTGAACGAAAACTTTCAGCGATGCAATGTCGCGTGTGGGCGCGGCGGCCACGCAAATGCGCATCGATGTTTAATTGCATTTTAATATCCCGACTAAACGACTGCATACGTTCCCTCCCCTTGTTACAGCGGTCATGTATTATTCATTGCTCAATATTTACTCGACGTTTACCGTGAGTAAATGAGGCCACTTGCATGAATTTAACGCGATTCGTACAATCGCTCAATTGAAAGTACCAGAAGAAAATGAACGATCACTATGAAAATCATATTTCCATTGAATCAGAGTATTATAAAACTCGATAATCAATCGAATATTTATTACCGTCAATAGTCCAAATACGTTGTAATCAATCTCGTTAACAAAAGCCCTAACCAAATTCGAACAAAACAATAAAAACCAAAACAGCAGTAACTATTATAGACAAATCAAATTTAATATGTTGAGTGTCGCACGATTTTGCTGAGAAAAATATACAAAATGAAGATAATGTGATATCAACTTGTATAATTGAATTAGGTTATTATTATTGCAGGTTTGAATTGTTGAATGTCAGTGCATTAAGTAGTATTACTTATAATATAGGAAAGTTTTCAAATAATCATCGTTGAATCGAATGAATTATAGTAATTCGATTTGATTGGGGTCACCGGTGACCCCAATGGCATTCAACGTGTTAAAAGAAAATCTAGACACTGACTAAACATCAAAACAACATCCATCATATGTTATAATCATGGTCTCACTGTCGCATAATGAAAATGGCTGTTTTTGGACAAAACTTGATAACTTAAAAAGTAGCTGATACGAAGAAATGCTTTAGACAAAAGTTGTAAGGTATAGAGGTAAATATACGAAGGTTATATTTTCTTTACATTTACATTATCAAGATTGAATTTAGTCTATTCTAATTTACTCTAACATTGAAGAAACCACTGCACTACAAGCAAAATATAAAATTCCCGATGGCACAGGATGTTTTAAAAGACACCAAGACTTTCTGACGATTAACTGACTGACTGACTGACTGACTGAACTCTCTGACGGAGGTTGTCTGAATTTATTCTTGAACTTGTTCCTGATTGAACTTGTTCGTCACTGAACTTGATTGCTAATTGAAATTACTCTATTGTAATTTAATCTTTGATTGAAAAATTCAGTGCACTACAAGCAAAATATAAAATTCCCGATGGCACGGGATGTTTTAAAAGACCCCGAGACCCCGAGCATTTCGAAACGCGAACTCGTGCAGAAGCTTATTTCGCAACATTTCATATCTGTCACGCGTTTAACGTTGCCTATTTGTTAGCGGCCGCTCGAGCCTGTCAATTGGATAGTCAAAAAACGTCAGAAACAGGTCGGCTCGTTGGACCTCGCAGCGTTGATCAAATCTGCTAGATCGACCGACCGCTCGAATTTCCCGCCGGTCAACTTTCCCGCCGATTTTCCGGCGCCGCGCATCCGTTCGCGCGTATAATTGAATTTTTAATACGCGAACGCCGAAACGCTTGTCAGATTACTAACAATTGATTAATTCGAGCGAAATTCACCCCTACTATCCCCGTTATCCGTTCCCCACTTCGCTTCCTCGCTTCTCTTTCACCGTTGCCCAACGGAAACGCCGCGAATCGTTCGTTACGAATCAATTAACGAGCGAACGCTGCGCGAGACTCCATGCTAGATCTCCGTTAATTAGCAGACACGTCATTAACGTTATGAATTATAATACACGCAGACACCGACTGGCAACGGTACACAACATAATGTTTATGCGACCGTGTATTGTTTATTTGTCCGGGCTCGATTGTAATTCTAACAATCCTGTGGATGTTGTTCAAGCTGAGATCGAAAATTAATATTACTCGAGTGAAACAACGACGTTGCATCTGATGCGTTTAGGTAATCTTCGCTGCAATAATTGAAGCGTTCGAGGACTTTATCGGGAATTTTGTAATAACATAGAAGCAACGGTGAAGTATATTGAAATAATATTGTATGTTAATTGGTGTTAATTCTCATTGGTTCACATTTTTGAAACTATTCGTTTAACACGTCGAATGCCATCCAATCAAGTCAGATTACTATTGTTCACTGAATTAACCGTGCCAGACCGTTTTTTGAAGACTTTCCGTTCAGGCTTTACAATTGTATTGTTTTGTTTCTGGAGTATGCCTTACAATGATTAAAATAACGCAAAAATCATAACTATCGAAGGAAGATCGTATAGTTTAAGATGCACAACACAACAAAGCAATTAATTTATTTTTTTAAGAATGAGCGAGTTGCATTTTCGTACATAATATTTTTTTATGTCTATATTAGTTTAAAATAAAACATTTTAGTTGAAATATATTTAATATTATATTTATGTGACAAGTTTGTATTAAATCAGGAAGGGATGTTACGGTGAACTTTGTTGAAACATGGTAAACATAAATGTGGTTTACCCACACAACTATCGCAAAATGTTGCAACTTATATAGTACAGTTCCTTACCGATTGGGAACCGAATTTTTTAACGTTAAAACAAATCGCAGTAAAAAAAGTGACTACAACGCCATGTGGGATATATACGTCCCACGATCAAATAAACGCCATAGTAATAGTATTGAGATGCCTATAATTGACTGCATAATACATTTTTAAAAAATTCTTTATTTTACGATGACAATACCCTATGGCTTGAACGGAAAGTTCAGCTTGTTAACCCTTTGCACTCGGGAGGTGACTCTCAGTCACCACTCGATTTGACACACTAAAACTATAAAATCTGATATGCAATGTTTAACTTTGTATAATGACCCGATACATGAAATATTAGAACAAAATAGCTGTGTTCCTTAATGTACTTGTAATTTCCCTTTGAGTTAGTCTCAAGGAATATCGTCTTCGTCTTGTCAAAAAATGTTAAATATTTCTAGTGAGAAACTCTCGAGTGCAAAGGGTTAAACGATGATTATTTGAAAACATGTCGAAATTTGCTCTACAATATAATAATTTATAACAGAAGAAGAATATTCCGTTGGAACTCACAAGAACTGAGTGATATTTCTATTTGTTAAAGTCTGTTTAAAATCTTCACTACGGGTTTCACGCGTTATTGTATGGCAAGAGGTTAAGAAACAAATCATAGGGCAAGGGGTTAATCGACGCTAAAGTAACTGTCGACGCTGCGACGCACGTACACATCGAATGTAACGCCGGATTTCCATTCGGCGCTCGAACGTCCGCGTCCGCGGCCAAAGTTATTCCGCGGCGGGCAGGCATGCGCGGCCGGAGATTGCATCGCGTGTTGTTCGAGACGGAAACTCTTCTTTCGTTTTGTTGGAGCCGAGAGCTGTGTACAAATAGAAGGTAAAACAGAAAGTAAACCAGGGGATGAGCGGGTGGATCTTGCCCGCGATACAGGGCCCCGTTGCTGTGTTTGCGGTCGCAAACAACACCGTGGGATCCCGGAGAATACAGTTTTAATTGGCCGGTGTCTAACTCTGTTAACAAGTTGCAAAATTGAACGGCAAGGTCAACTGTCTGCTTAAGATGTCGCTCGGCTCCCGGGACTGAACTTTCTGTCCTCTGTTCTCGGCAAGTTCTGTTTTCCTTGCGCCCGGCAATCCCGTAGAAATGCAATTGGAATGAAACTAATACCTTGTGGAAACCGTGCGATGATATTAACACATCGCGCGCCGACTAATTTTCAGAAAACTGAATTGTGCGGATGGCAATTTTCACTGAGGTCAACTTATATCACTATACATAGAAAAACTCAGATATCATATTGTTACGTAATATATTTTAAATAGATAATCAGTTCGAATGAAATTTCATATTTCTTCAATGCTGTGGTAATTAGCGAAGTTGCATAGCGAAGTATCTTTACATAAAAACGAGATTTCTCGTTAACAATACGCAATGAGTTAACACGTTGAACACCGCATGATTTCATATAGAACAATATGCAGAATGGGAAACATATAATATTAAATCATTTGATTGAGTTGCGTTGTTATCACGAAATTCAATATAAAATATTGAATAAGATATCACACGCGAAATAAACAATGCTATTCCGTAATTTGTACAAGATGTTTCTTTATGTGAGTTGCAAATAATATTATTAACACGTGGAACGTTGCACAATTTCATACGGAACAATACACAGAATGGGAAAAATATAATATTAAATTAGTTGATTGAGTTGCGTTGTTATTACGAAATTCAATATTAAATGTTGAATAAGATATCATACGTGAAATAAACAATTCTGTTCCGTAATTTGTGCAAGATCCACCTGTTTTAACAATTTTTTCTATATTTATTTGTATTATCGCAATTGCACCATTTAAAGGTAATATTTCTATAACTCCCAAATATTCTTGAATAAATAAATAGAGCGTCATATTAAGCTGTAATTGAATGAACTAACGTCGACGTGAGCCTCAAAATGAAAAGCAAAGGGTTAAAACTCCCCTTCGTTCTAGAAGAATCACCATCCACGGAACAATGGAGTATCATCTTCCGATTCGGGGACAATTCCAGGAGACTCTATAGAACACCAGAAATCACCGAATTCGCCCCGGAGTGATTCGATTTCGACTGGGTGGGGCGGTTTAAAGAGCAAACAGGGGCAGGCGTCGAACGGCGACCAATCAGCCGTGATACGTCGTTAAACGGCGCTGTCTTTGAGTACCAATGAAAGCATCAAGATTGCTGGTGGGAAGGATTCCGGGGGAAGCGGAGTGTGGCCGGGCAACAGTGGCCTTATGTATTCGTTCAAGTGGAAACTATGTATTTCGGTGCATCGGCGAATCAATGGGCTTTTGATCACGCCGCCCCGATAATTGGTACCAGGCTCGGACTGGCCTCGCTCCCTCGGCCAGGTTTGGTAACGGGCAGCCAGTAACGGCCGCCTCTGTTCCCGTTACCGAGAGCTGTTCAGCAATATTATCGGTCACCGGACACTTCGCTCGGAATGGAATCGAACGTTTATTAATTTCCCACCTCGGACGGTTCCGATCTGAATAACTCGAAGAAAAGCTGGCGACGCTCCGAGAAACTCGATTACAGTCTCTGCTAATTGCATCAGGACTTTTCTTAGTTCCCTCTCGTCCTCCTCTCGTCCTCATTAACCGGGCCGGTAGTGTTTTAGCTCATTTCGCGCTTGATAGGCGAATCATGGTCGCTAGTTAGTTGGACGCAGCAGTGTCGTGGAGTTTGATGATTAACGTTGAAGATTGTGTGATGTGTTATATAGACAGTATTGGAGTAGCTTTGTTCGTTAACATGTTAAACGAGTGTCATTGATGACTGACGCTTGAGTTTGCTTGGAAACAATTGTGAGGATCAAGATAACTGATGTTGAATGCAGATGTTTAATAGCGTAACGAAGTTGATAACTTTGCAAGGATTGCAACAAATAATTAATAATTGTTCTTAGTTTTCTTTGGTGCGAGAGAATAATTACGAAAACATGGTCGAGATTTTCGTGGCGGTTAACTTGTTAATTTCTAGTGAAAAGTATTCTAGTGCGAGGGAGAATCTCGGGTGTTGGATGATTAACTACAGTTCAAATATTCATTAGAAATGAGATGTTATGAGCAACTAGCAGACGCTACGTTGATTACTATTTGCAGAATCCTCTATTTAAGCTATTCTATATTTTCAACGAAACTATGATTGAACAACAATCCTAATATAGAACTCCATTGTTACCAATCATCAACGAAACAACTCCGATCAAAGTCACAATGACAAAAATTCTCACATTCATCCACAAATCAAACACAAGTTCCTGAATCATCTTCAACTCCCTATACTCTCATTAACCCTTTGACCTACAATGTCGTGTCAGATTCCTGATAAAAAGTTTAAACTGAATTTCAGAAATCTACGTGTTACTTATTTTTCAAAAATATATATCAAACATTATTTTTCTATTATCAATCGTTAACCTTTGAAGTAAACGTAGACGTAGAATAAGCAACATTTAGATCAATGTCACAATGACAAAAATTCTCACATTCATCCACAAATCAAACACAAATTCTCGAATCATCTTGAACTCCCTATACTCTCATTAATCCCTTAACATTAAAACTACCAGCCGGGTCAAATGACCCATGTCTGATGTCTTCTTTTTGCAATTATCAGAAAGGTAACAAATGTTTCTCTGAGAAATTATTAAAGAAATTCATTCAGCACTACGCAAATTGAATTGTAAATCAATTAAAGTCTGAACAGATGCACCCTTGGAGTTTCTATAGCGAAATTTTCAAAACTCAATCGAACTGCTCGGTAATTTTAGTGTTAACCTACAATGTCGTGTCAAACTCTTGACAACAATTTCAAACATTACTTTCCTATAATCAACCCTTAACCTTCGAAGTAATCGTAAACGTAGAATAAGCAACATTTTCTTTTCCTAATATATATTCACCGATAAAGTAGCTATATCAGCTACAGTTAAAAACTAAATCATAGGGCAAGAGGTTAATTAACCAGAAGCAGCCGATATCTGGCGTTCCATTTACCATAATTAAACACTCGAGCCTAATGACAAGGACGAATTGAACGAGATCCATTAAGTACCTCGTTAAACGTATAACGAATTTCAATTGGCCGCCGTGACCCGTTTCCAGCCAGATCTTCGCGTGAAATCGGAGATGTCCGCGCGTCGGATACATCCAGTTGCACGCTCCCCTTTCCCGCCCCTCTTTCGCTCCCCCGCGACGACGTTACATCACGGCGCACGCTTTTCAGGAGTCCCCGCGATTCGCCGCTATTCACGTTTCCGCTCGGGGGCTTCCTAAGCCGGTGTATATCGTAAGTTTCCGGCATTGTCCACCGCGTTTCAATGCGCCCGCCTCTTTCCACCCCCGTTCACAGACGACCCCGCCGTCGCCGGTTATTCGAACGGATCGCTTGCACTCGTGTCTGCGTTTTTTAACTGCACAATCGAGCCGATCCGCGGGACAGACTCCTTTTGTGAGCGCTTCTCGCGCCCGGAACACAGGAATTCGTCCTTTTGACACGCTTATCGAGCTCGGCGCGCAATCTGCCGCGAGCTCTCGCGGAATCGAGTTTCACGTTTCTTTCTTCGCAGTCGGATCGCGCGTTCTAACGCGATTCCTCCGGCAAATAACATTCGAAGCATAAACGCGGGAAACTCTATAATGAAATGCGCTTTCTAGGAAGCACGAGCGAATCTTCATAAAAGAACGCTTGCGCCGGCGTTCATTCGATAATCGTCCGAGAATAATTAATTGAAAAATCGACGATTAATTCTTTCGCTCGTTTTCCTATGGAATCAACTGTTTCCTCTTCCGGCGAGAAGCTACCCGTTTAATCGTTCACATTCCGGATCATGTTTACCGAACGTTCCCCGCGCGGGAAACTCGCGGCGCCAAGGAGAAGGGAAAAACCGCGATTTTTTCGCGTGGAAGATGAAAGGTGGCGCGGCGCGTGGAAATGGCGGTTACGTCGAGGCGAGGAGTGAATTTTTCAGGCTTATCGGGCCGCGGGATTCCCGGCGAGTCGATCGCGTTCGTTATCGAGCTGGAAAATAATGTCATGAATAATGGAGGAACGAACCGCGATATGTGCTCGCCTGCGCGACGACCGTGGGAAACGCGCGGGAGGGAGGAGGCAGGCGCGAGAGGCGGAAGGGCGCGACAAAAGGGAATGGGAAAGTAACGGCGCGCACAAAGTGTCCCGGGGCTCCCGGCTAATTCGCGGGCGTGCTCGAAAACCTCCGGGACTCCCCCTCGACGGGAACGTCGCGCCGCCTCGTTTTCTTTGAAACGGGAAATTTGCCGCGGTCATCGGCGGTGGACCGGCCTTTCAAAACCCGGCAACGTCAGACATCGACCGGGGCTTTGTTTGATTAACAAACGAGTGGTCTGCTACTTTTTTTTTGTATCCTCTCTCGTTCTGGGTCCCTGGTGGAGGTGGAAAAAGACTAATCGCCTTTGCGCGGCGCACAGGCCGCTAGTGGACTGAACCTCGAAATTTGAATATTTGTGTGAGGAAAATTTTAGCTCTGTACAGAATGATTTTTATTTGGAAAATACAAATTTTGTGCTGGTAAATTACGTTCGTTTATGTCACGTTGGAATCGAAACGAAATATATTCATTGGTATTTAGGGAACGTCATATCTTCGTAATGTAAAAAACATATAATCACTGCATGTTTAGCTCTGTACAGAATGATTTTTATTTGGAAAATACAAATTTTGTGCTGGTAAATTACATTTGTTTATATAACGTTGGAATCGAAATGAAAGGTATCCATTGTCATTTGAAGAACTTCATAATATTTCAATAGCGCAAAAGAAATATAATCACCATACGTTTAGCTCTTACAACTTTTGTCTAAAGCATTTCTTTGTATCACTCATACTTTTTAACCCTTTGCACTCGATAGTTGACTCTCATCATTTAATTTCCTACAATGAAATCATAAAGTTTGATATTTAACATTAACTTCTGCAAAAAGCATCAATATATGAAATACTCAAATAAAATATCTTCGTTTCTCAGTTTACGATTTCACCATAAGTGAGTTTCAAAAAATGTCTGTCTCATCGGAAGGCAATGATTAAACAGTACTGAACTATAACCCGTGAAAATGTCGTAACGATTGTTTAACCCCTTGCAACAAATACATACATAACTCAGTTCATTCTAGTACAAAGTAAATATTATTCCTCTGTAATCAACTATTAAACTTAAAAGGAAATATAGGCATAACATATGCTTAGAATTTTTCTCTTTTTCCAATAAATTGTGTGAATAGATGTATTTGAGTGTGAGAATAGATATATTGCTGAGTGATGAATGTGTGTGCAATAGATGAATGACGCGACTGTGTTTATGAGCGCGTTTTGAATTAATACTCAGAACATTGGAATATTCTAGACTAAATTGATTTTCTCTATATTGATTTCTATGTTTATAATGTTCGTTTTGCATGAATCTAGAATATTCCAAATACACGTGAAGTTATTGCATGGTAATGAAAGAATGTTCTAGAAAATGTGCGAGTGAGACAAGAGCGTCTGAGCGTATAAATAGTGTGCGCGTTGTTTGATTTGTTGATTGTTTTATTGTGAGCTGTGATGAAATAATTATACTGTTTCAAATAAAATTCTCTTCTTCCTACAAAATTATTAATGACAAAGTGGCCGTATCGATCAGAGTTGAGAAAGAAATCATAGGCCAAGGGTTAAGAGTAACAGCGAAAGTTCTTCTATCGCACAAGAAAGGCAAAACAAACTTTTCGTCTGTATTTTCCAAAACAATCGCACCTGCGATATTCTGCTACAAACCATAGAAGATTTCTAGTGAAGAGCTTCGAGTGCAAAGGATTAAGTTACTGAGTTTTCTGCAAAAAACCCGTTCGGCCATACTGTGCAGCACGGATCATGGAAAGAATCCGCGACTGAGAGGCGACCGGCTTGTCTCGCGGCAATTAGAATTACAGGCTGGTTGAAATATGAGCAAACGGAATTACATTATGCCCCGTCTGACTGCGTATCCGGCTACTCCATTGTGTTTGCCTGTTAGCTCGTGATATACTGGCCGGTGTCTATGGTTGACGGGTAATATCGTTGATCCGCGCGGCTGAAATTAGAGATTCTGCTGGAAGGATGTCGATTCGGTACCCTTGAACGTTGAGTTCTGGATGGATTATTGATTTGTGGCACTTGGGATGGGAAGTTTGATTCGGGAACTGGTTGATGGCGGTACGTTGTTGTGATACTGTTGCTGGCTCGAATGCAATCTCGACATTTTGAAGCTAATTTTGCCGTAAGATGTGTAATAGGGTATGTTAACCCTTAACTCGTTCAGTGCCACGTGTACCACATGTGGTACACGTTAATTTTTGTAACAAAATATTTTTAAGGGACACATGACCAAGAATAGCTGTATACGTTACAAAGCACCGAAAACATCGAGAAACGATATCAAAATATATAAAATTTTAAAAAAACTTGAATATAACTTAATATCTTATTTAAAAAATCAATACACTTGAAAACAATGTTAATTTGTCAGATACCTAATATTGAATGAGAATGACTAATAGCGTAAATAACTAGATGGCAGTCTGACGTAAGCATTTCGATAGTAATTAATAAATAACTGCTGTTCTTCATCTTTACTACAAAAGAATAAGCGATACAAAAATCTCTGAAGGTTTTTGTGGCAGTCAACGTGTTAACCCCTTGTCTTACAACGAATGGGACTCGGAGTGAAGATTTTCAACATGATTCAACAAATATATATATAACTATGTGACTGAAAATTTCACTTCTCTGATTTGTGGTTGATTATTCTACTGGCTCGACTTATGATTGATAATTCCACTAACCTGCAATCGATTACTGAATTTGTCTGACCTTTGAATAGCCATTTAGTATTTGTTAATTATGATTGATTATACTATTTGCCTGACTCATGTGATGTCTATGTGTATTCGTCTGACTTTTGAATAGCCATTTAGTGTTTGTTAATTATGATTGATTATACTATTTGCCTGACTCATGTGATGACTATGTGAATTTGTCTGACTTTTGAATAGCCATTTAGTATTTCTTAATTATGACTGGTTACACTATTTGCCTGACTTATGTGATATTCTATTTGTTTACATATATAACTAGTGGTGAAGGGCGGTGTCCTTAGTGTCAAATCAGGAAGCTGAAGGATCGAGGTGTTGCCGATTACAGTTTTTTAGCCTACGCCCACATTACTTGTGGAGGAGGTAGGGGTTACGTCGTTCCTTCTGACCTGCAAAGGTACCGGTGGCTGTGCGCTCAGGGTTTAAGTGGATGAGCTGCTTTTTTTATGATATGTCAACTGCTAGTCAGTTGTGACACCGGATGGTGACATGTAGCTAGCAATAAAACGCTTCCAAATTTTACTTATATTATGTTAGACATGAGCGAACATAATTGTTCGTACCATAAATTTACTCACACCGATGGCTGTGTCTAAGGATACGTATCTAAGGATACGTTCGCTATCTCAGTCTTCAGATCGATCTTGGACACACGCAGAAATCACTCTTAAAAGATCGCCTCGCATCGATTTTAAACCGTTAAACGTAAACGCGTGTCAGCTTGCAGTGTTTTAAATGCAAAATTGAGCCACCACTCGTCAGCGGGCTCCGCTGGAATTTAATTACAACGATCTGTCGTTCGGCGGGGGGAATGCAGAGGCACGAAAGGCCTCGTATTTCGACAGGCTCGAGTGACCGGCGCGCTGATAGAAAGTCGATAACGGGTGGCAGGCTATTCTGACTGGCGTCGCGCGAACGACGCGTCCTCCAATCATTTCTCTTCGCTTACAGAATCATCTCCACCCCCACCAGCACCTCGCTCGCTCGTGTCGCCGACCCCGTAGCACAATCCCGCAAGTGCAGGAGGAGTGACAGATAAACTGTCCACGGTGAGCGATTTATGAGCCGGCTGCGACTGCAAATTGCTTCAAATCGCGCGAATATTTGAGCCACCCACTGCCCTCATCAACGAACTAGGGAAAGACTGGATCGTGGACAGCGCGGCCTGTCCGTTGGTGTTCAACGGCGATAAAACTTCCCGAACATTACTGTCCTACGAGGAAAGTTCGTTTCGAATGGACAGAGAGATTTGTATTGTTCGTCCTAAAAACTCTGATATTGTATTTGTTGGACTCGTTAACAGGTTGACTGCTACGGCGGTTACCGATGACCGGAGCTTCCAAATTATGAGAAAATAATTATAACTCGTAAGATAACTGATGTCGAATGAATGTGTTGAGTAGCGTGGATAACTAGATAATAGTTTAATGGAAGAACTGTGATTCTGAATAACGAATAATTCTTCCTCTTTACCTTCACTATGGAATGATTGAGTGACATGCTGGTGTTTTTGTGGCTGTCAACGTGTTAATATACGTTTAACTCGTATCATTTGTGATCGACTCTTCCACTGGACTCACTTGTGACTGAAAATTTCACTTGTCTGATTTGTGATTGATTGTTCTACTGCTTTGACTTATGATTGATAATTCCACTGTCCTGCGATCGATTGCTGAATTTGTCTGACCTTTGAATAACCACTTAGGCTTCGTTAATTACGATTGATTATACTATTTGCCTGAATCATATTTGACTCAGTCGTTTGAACGACACATTTTAACTTTTTACTAAAATTTTTTAATTATTTCATATTGCATTTCCAAAAGTTTCTTTGGGCTTTTTAAATTTGAGCCCTATAAACAAAAACAATATTTTAATCACTACTTTTATTCTCATGTTATAAAAACACGTGGTACAATTAGCGTTGAGAAAGAATTAAATTTCCGGCGAAGAAAGATGTCCATGATTAAATGTAAGATTCTTAAGATTTCGACAAAATCGAAATTCATGACAATACCGATTGACACATGCTAATTACAATTCTACTCGTGAAATATACAAAATATTAGATTAATCAGATAGAAGTTTGGCAAAAATAGCACCATACGATTTCCCCATGGAAGCTTATTATCCATTGATCAGTACGAATTCTATAGCCGTGGTGTGATTCGTTATAAAAGCACGTGGTACGACCAGTGTTAATCTATCACACGTCCGACTGAAATCAGCATTGTACTACTTATTCAGTAACAACTATCCTAACGACTGAACTCCAAACTCAAGAAACTCCAAAAGAAAATTCCACGAGCAGACTCGAGATATCCTTCCTGATTTCTTAATTCCAAACCTGACAGCGGTTACTACCACTAGCATACATTCCCAGGAAGCCAAGAAGAAACCGGAAGATAGGCCACAGGTCTCATTCGCTTCAGCTAATGAAAGACAACCGGTTCTCCAAGGAATATTTCCCATTATTCCAAAGGCCGGTTCGATTCTTCTAATCCCCATTCCGCCCGAAGATATTGCCGGTTCATACGTCCGACTAAAAACGATCCTATTCCGGAGGTTCGATCGGGGCCGATTCCACTCTACTTATCTGATTACAGCCGATTCCTCGCCATTGAGCCCGGCCCGCCCCCCGGCCTCTGCGGGCGCGCTCGTTCCATTGTGATAGAATTTTTATCTCGAGTTGCCTACTTCCGTAGGCCGCGATGGCTCTGAATCTTTTATTCCCCTGGCTTTGCATCGTCAACTCCCCGCGGGGTTGCCAGCAATACTCCCTTTACCCGTAAAGGATTATCCCCGTAGGAAAATAACATTTTTCCCTATCCCGCCCTGTCGTCGCCCGACGTCGGATGCAAAACGTTCGGATACGTAAGACCCAACGGCGAAGGATCCTCCGCGGCTCCCGAGGAGCATCCCGTCGAAGTCCTTCGCCGGTAAATCACTCGACCTTGATCGAACCCGTCGCTCCGGTTTATCCATTTCCGAGCCGGTCGTGAAGATCCGCTGCGCCGACAGCCCTATACACTGCCACGCAAACCGTGTCGGAAAATTCCGCGAAAACTCGAGGTCCGTCGATCCTTTCCTCGATCAGCACCACCTTCCCGGCGTCCCCGGAACCCGACGACGGACAGTTTGCATTTAATTCAGCGTCAACCGACTGGCAAAGTCAGCTCTCGGGCGGGTCGCCTATACCGTTTACGATTCCCGGGGACCTCTTCGCGTACCGGTGCATCCGCGCTACATCCCCCGTCGGGGGCGAAGTTGTTTGATATTTTAATCGGATCAAAGCGAGGTGGACGCGGCCCTTTGTCCAGCGGCGAGCCGGTGATCCGATTTCTCGCTGTTCGAATCCCCGGGGGCCACTTCTTCCGAAAACGCCGGCGAGACCTACTCCGAGCCAGAATTTATAAAGCAATTAACGAAATTAGCCCGCGAGAAATAGTGGAAGCCTCGAGTGGACCTCAAACAACGTACGGAACTTTAAATGCGATTTCGAGCGGGCCCGTCTGCGTGTGGAAGCTCAATTCCGGCGACGGGGGAAGCATTAGAGCCCTCGACCCGGCCCATCGTCGTCGACCAATTATTCAAAACTTAATGCAGACCGTGTCCCGAGCCTTGCACCGCCAGCTAGTCTGTATATATATATATACATATAGCCATCCTCGAAAAAGTGGATCTGGCTTGCAAAGTGACAGAGCGGCCGACACTGGATACGTTTCAGCCGGCTCGGTCTTTTCACGATTCCTTTTCACCCACTTTCCCGGACCCTTCCATTCCCGTTCGGCGTCGCTCTTCCGGCGCACACACACACGCCCGCTTCCAGTCCCTTTCCCGCCACCCACCGCGCTCCTCACGTCTTTATCAATCTTCCCGGCGAGGCGGCGTTCGCCTGCTTTCTTCGCCGCACGCGAGCTGCGCTGTTTATCCGCGTGAAAGCTACTCCGCGGATCTCGATTCCAGAATCCGTCGAAAGGATGCACCCATTCCCTTTGCTTTGGGGTGTCGACGTCGCGCGACCCCCGATACAAGACGACCCGTCTTTCCACTCGCGACGGGACTTTGTCGAGAATTAAATTCCTCGGCCCGTTCGATTTGTCTTGGGAACGCGGAGTTACGGCGCTGATTTGTTTGTTGCTCGCGTGTATAGGGGAGAATGGTTAGGGGACGAGGGGATTTTGTAAGTGGATATTGTAGGAGAAAGAGAATTTTATTTGAAACAGTATAATTATTTCATGGCAACTCGCAATAAAACAATCAACAAATCAAACAGATGCTCTTGTCTCATCGCACACTTTCTAGAACATTCTTTCACTACCATGCATTAACCCTTAGCACTCCAGGTTGTTTTGTAATCTATCAGCAACTGCAACTAATTTTTATAGTATTCCTGGCGAGAATGAGAAATGCTATAACATTCCGTCGATCTTTTATTTTCCTTCTCAGTGCAAAATTTGGATGTGTGGAAAATCTAATCATTTTGGGGCAGTTTCTTTAAGATTCATTGAAATATTTAATATTATAACTGATGCAATATTGGAGCCTACAGAGTTCAAAGGGTTAACTTCACGTATATTTGGAATATTCTAGATTCATGAAAAACGAACATTATTAACATAAAAATCAATGTAGAGAAAATCAATTTAGTATAGAATATTCCAATGCTTTGAACATTCATTCAAAACGCGCTCACACACAGTCGCATCATTCATCTATTGCACACGCATTCATCACTCATCAATATATCTATTCTCACAGTCAAATACATTCGTTCCAACAAATTGTATTAGAGAAAGCTATTAAATCGATCTCGCTGAAAGAAGGAACGCGTGTTCTAAGGTCGGCAAGTGCTAATCACTCTAGAATCTTTTAGAGAGAAAGATCAAATCGAAGTTCGCTAACTGTGGAGATTAGCGAGTGAGCGAGCGAGCGCGTATAAGTTAGCGGCGCGATATAATAAGCGAGCATGGTAGGACGAGGCTTCTTGTTAGTACAGAGTAAGAGAAAGAGTGAGTAATCCTTATTGTTACTTGAGAGTGTGGTGAAATGAATCGTATTTTAAAGCGCTCTAAGGAAAATATTATTCGTGTAATGTTACTGGATTCTAGGGTTTGAATGGTGTTCGATTAATGTTGTTATCGTTTAATTATCAGTGAACTTAGCAGACGGGTTAAAATGACATTGCTGATTTCTTGGTTTTTACAATTATTAGAACGATAACAGATGTTTCTCTGAGAAATTAACACGTTAGATGCCATGGGGTCACCGGTGACCTCAACCGAACCGAATTACCGTAATTCATTCTATTAAAGGATGATTACTTAAAAACTTTTCTATATTGTAAGTAATACCACTTAACTTAATTGAATTATATAAATTGATAATACATTATCTTCATTTTCTATATTTGCCTCGGCGAAATCGGCACTCAACGTATTAAAGAAATTCATTTAACAATGCACAAGCTGAAATGTTCAATATTTTTATTCATATTCCATTATATTCAATATATTTTTAACATTGACTTATCGAGAATTCGCACATACTAAGAAAAAAACTATTCTCTTTCAATACTTCGCATACTGAACGCACAAAATTTAATAATAAATATCAATCTTTACAACTTTGCTGCGACAAATCAATCAGCGACTGAAGCGCCCCTGGTGCGAAGAATTAATAATAATTATCATACTATCAAGTTACCCATTACGATCTCGTAATCTTATTGTCGATCATTATCCCAAACACAATATCCCAAAGGGATCTTCGAACGACAGGATTTTCTCTTTCGCCGTATTTAATTATTGTTACCGATAGAATAATCTGCTGCCTACCTGCGTCAGCTATTCCCTGACAACCGTTGCATTCGGAATATCTGGTTCACCGGGGAAAACTGTGTATAACGTTCCCCATACACATAACGGTGATTAACCATTGTTTATTCCGCTCCAAATTAATTATCGAACGGTCGCAAAGATTCTCGCATTTCTCTGCGTGAATAGCCAATGCCGCGCTTGTTCGTCGAATGATTGATCATTCGTTAATTAACACTTCGAGGCGCACGATTTTAAATAAGAAAACAAGCCAGGTTGCAAAGAATTCACTAAACAATTCGCCAACCTTAATTACAACAGTCTCGACAACTAATGTGTTTCGACGTGTATGCAGTCAAACCTGTTTTTGTGCGGTCCTTTTTTATGCAATTTTTTGTTGTGCGATTTTTTTATGCGGTATATGAATTCCAACGGTGTTATTGTCTTTCAAGTGAGGAAAGCGACTTTGAACTAGTTCATTACAACAAGATGCGCGTTTTGGACTACGACGAGTAGCAATGAATTATGTGCATTGTGAAAATTTCTCCATGTATGAGAAATTAAATTCTTTTAAATGATTCCATGTGTATTTTAATTACTTATTTTGTTTGAAGGCACTCTCTCACTATTTCGTAAATTTCTGAACATTCTTTTTTGTGCGGTTTCTTTTATGCGGTCCCTATCTGCCGCACAAAAACAGGTTTGACTGTACAGTTTTCCTTTCACTAACTTACGCGTTTATTTAGTTCACAGCATTGCCAGCTAGATGAAAAAGCTTGAGTAAAATATTAAACTGCACGACCATCGGTAACTGCAACTTTCCGAGGTGGGTTCAAATATATCCCACCATGCATAAAAAGCTAAGCAAAGGGAGGGACAGTTTTTAACCTACCTGACCCCAAAGACCCTTTGCACTCGAGAATATTTCTCTCAACAGACATTCATTACTTTTTGATGAAATATCAATGATACTTTTTACAACTAACATAAAGAAATACCTTGTATAAATTAAGTGACTATTTTATTTCGATGTCCCAAGTGTCGACACATTATAGAAAATTTAATATTGAATCTTAACACGTTGACTGCCACGAAAAACAAGAGCGTTTTATACATCACTAATTTTTCTCCCATGAAAAATAGAAATGAAGTGTTATTAATTATTTGGTATCACAATTCTTACGTTACGCTGTTATCTTGTTATTTACGCTACTGAACATATTTATTTTATTTTATAACTATTTTCTTGAAATTTTAAAGCTCCGGTCATCGGTGACCGCCGTGGCAGTTAACGTGTTAACTCTTTGCACTCGAGAGGTGACTCTCACTCACCACTTGACTTCATACAGTTAAACTATAGAATTTGATGTTCAATATTATACCTTGTACAATGCATTAATTTGTGAAATATTGAAATAAAACAGCTTCCTTCCTCAATGTACGTGTGATTTCTCTTCGAGTTAGTTTCACAAAATATCGTTTTTGTTTCATCAGAATATGTTCAATTATTTCTAGTGGAAAACTTTCGAGTGCAAAGGGTTAACACATTGCGTACCGGTAACGAAAAATCTTTTTTTTATATAAAAACACTTAGCTATGCAACTTCGCTAATTACGAAATTATAAAATTTAATTCGAACTGATTATCTATTTAAAATATATTACATAACAATATGATATCTGAGTTTTTCTATATATACTAATATAAGACCTCACTGAAAATTGCCATCAGCACAATTCAGTTTTCTGAAAGTTAGCCGGTACGCAACGTGTTAACCGGTAACCAACGGTTACCCTCCAGTTTAATCATTCTAAATAATAACACTCGTTCGGAATTACGTTTATGATCGTCGATCGCGGATCTTCGCGTGGGCGGAGCTCGAATAAAAGATGGAACGGAAAATGAATCACGTACACGTGTCACGTGACCAGTTAGATAACGAAGTGCTCGCCGACCAGGCGTGCATTCGATTTTCAAATCGACGTCATTAATTCCCAGAGCACGTCGCTATTTAACCCGATTCGATAAATCGCCGCAGAATGTTGCTAATTACCCGATAATAATACCGCGCCGATGGGGGCGGGTAATTCGTGTCGCTTCGGACTTCACTCCAAATGCTATCTACGATTCCCCCCTTTTCCACCCCCCGCTGCCGCCGTCCCTTTACATTTTCTCACTTCTCACATTTCCCTATCCGGTGGATACGTGCGTCGAATATCTTCGACGATTTATTCGCTGGATATGCGCTCGAAAATTGATCGTCATTCTCACCCGTTCAACCTCATCGTTATTAATATTACGCACGTCCTTTTCGTTCTTGGAACGGCTCGCCGGATCTCAGGGATTTCTCGCGGTTTCGCGTCTAATTATGTACACGTCGCTGTCAATCTCGGATTTTTTGCTTTGATCTTGTCGTTCGTGTTCTGTATTTACCTGATCATGGAATTAGAGAATTATTGAGTGTGTTTATAAACGGGTGTCTTATTTGGAGCGAATTTAACCCTTAGCAGGTTGTTTTGTGATCTATCAGCAACTGCAACTAATTTTTATAGTATTTCTAGCGAAATTGAGAAATGTTGTAACATTTCTTCGATCTTTTATTTTCCTTGTTGATACAAAATTTGGATGTGTGGAAAATCTAATAATTTTAGGGTAGTTTCTTTAAGATTCATTAAAATATTGAATATTACAACTGGTGCAATATTGGAGTCTACAGAGTTCAAAGGGTTAACCCTTTGCACTCGAGATCTGACCGAGACACCACTTGATTCGATGTAGTAGAACTATAAAATCTGATATTTAATATTGAACAAAATTAGAATTAATTAGGACAAAATAGCTTTGTCCCTCAACGTACTTATGATTTTCCTTCGAGTTAGTTTCAAAGAATATCATCTTCGCCTCGTCAAAAAATGTTAAATATTTCTAGTGAACTTCCGAATGCAAAGGATTAGTACACGTCGTTCTTAATTATGTTTCAACCCTCAGAATCTACGAAAATGATCGCATTTTCGTTGTCTCGGTTGAGTTTTTCGATTGATAGATTATTTACTTTCCGTCAATGCAAGCCCATTGCCGCGCGCGTACTTCCTGCCGGTTCTGTTTCCGTTCGGCGCCTGTATTCCGTCGGAGGTTCGGTAGCTATGAAAATTAATGCTGACGCCGTGGAACGTCCGTTGTTCGGTCGCCTCCGGTTTAAGTGGTAAAACCTCACAATCAACGCCGATGATTGATGCGGCCCCTTCATCGGCAACCCCTCGCGCTGTATCACGAACGACGGGGGGCGCAGTGTCACTCTTCGACAACAGTTTTCGCGCGGCCGACAGTGGACCGTCATAATTCCTCGATAAACGGCGTCGAGCGTTCGACCGTGAATCCCGTGGAACAACGTCCCCCTGCATAATGCTGCATTTACACCGATTCAACGCAAACTTGTTCATCCGATATTCTAACAAATTTGAACCTCGAACTTTCATTTTCGTAAATCGATTCGAAGGAAACAGGACTGTGAGAATCTTGAAATTACGAAAAATCTTCTGGGTGAACAAACGATATTGTTAATATTTTTATCATTTTTTTTACCCTTTGCACTCCAGAAGCTTGTTACCAGAAATATTCAATATTTTCTAATGAGATACAGATGACATTTTCTTAGATTAAATTTATCTCACATGCATTAAGGAAGAGAACTATTTTTTTTCAATATTTCGTACATTGATGCATCATACAAAATTTAGTATTTAATATCAAAGTTTACAGTTTTGCTGTGTGAAATCATTTGGTGACTGAGGAGTCTCTGGAGCGCAAAGGGTTAATACAGATCTTACAAGCAAGGTTTCTCGTGAATATTTCAAATGTTCACGGGTAAAATTTAGAACTTATCTATTGATCCTTGTCACGGATAAGGTTAACTCCTTACCCTACGATCTATTTTTCAACTGTGGACACAACTAATAATTTATTGTAAAAAGAGAAAAATTCTATGTATATTCTATGTCTACGTTTGCCCTACAATATAATAATTGATAACAGAATAATGACTGTAATTCAAAGTAATTGAATAATATTTTTATTCGTTAAATTCTATTTAAATTCTTCACGAGTCTCACACGTTATTGTAAGGCGAGGGGTTAATAAGAAACAAATCCCGAACCGAGATAGAATAATTCCTAAAGAACATCATTCTCAGTTCACAACAGGGATATAGAATAAAATAGTGCTGAACATGCAATTCGTTCGGTGTAAACGCAGCGTAACACTAGCTTCACGTGTCCACGAAAACCGACGAACGATCAGTTCCCGATTCGACGTTCAAATAATTCGGATCGTGACTCTTCCTGTCCAATTATCCAACCGTAGAAGTTAATAACGCGAAGCATTAAAGACGCTCAAAGCGCAGCAATTATTAAGCGTCGTTCACTAGGAGATGTCCGACCGATCGTCGAGCACTGCTACTTAACCCCCGTCCGACGGTTTAATACCACTTACTTGAGATTCTCTTGAAACGCCGGACAAGCATTAACGGTCGCCGGAACATCGAATAGTCCCCGGGGAACGGCGGATATTAAAATAAATATTAAATCGCGAATTTTAATAATGTAATTACAGGCCCGGCCTCGACGTTATCCTTTATGCGCCAGGGACGGTTGACCGTCTACTAGTTTGCTGTAATTTTTATTCTCCTTCCCTAGATTCGCTCTTCTTCCCCTTCATCCCCTTTTATATACGGAAGTAAAGACTACTGCAAATTGAACGCTTTAAATATCTCATTTCTCGAAGAACACAGAAGGTTGACGACGAAACTGCGTTTGAAGATCTAATTACAACGCTGAATAAAACAATTTTAAAAGTCACCTATTTTACAAATATCTATATTTGGACATAGCTGTAGATAATATTAGCTACCGATAATATCAAAAACGTGTTGACTTTTTTATCGAATTATTAATCGTTGAAATGTTTATCGAATTATCATAGAAAGCTATTAACACTTCAGTGCCACATGTACTACATATGGTACCCATTAATTTTTGTAACAAAATATTTTTAAGGGACAGATGGTCAAGAATAGCTGTATACGTTACAAAGCAGCGAAAACATCAAGACACGACATCAAAATATATAAAATTAAAAAAAAACTTGAATATAACTTAATATTTTATTTAAAAAATCAATACAGTTCATAAGTAAAATATGATATATACATATCGTAAATGTGATATCACTGCAATTTGAGACTGTTAGAATGTTCCGTTGCAATTGCAGCTGACCCTCGATTTACGTGAAGATCCGCTCCACGTGGGTTCGTTTTACGCGAACGAAAATCGCGTAAATAGAGCCTGTGGGTACAAGAGAAAACAAAATATTGAAGAGAGAAGCTGGTGTAAGTTTTAATAATACATATTTATTTCATATAGCTTAATAGAAGAAATGATAATAATGACATTCTAGAAACAAGTATATTTTATTCGCTGTTACTAAATTCAGGTCGCGTAAATTGAGGCCGCGCGTAAAAACTACCGCGTAAATAGTGTTCCGATTTACCGTGTAAAGAGGATCGCGTGAAGAAAGACCGCGTAAACCGAGGGTCAGGTGTACTTTAGATTAGACTATAATGCGCACAACTATCGATGGCAGAGAAAGAGTTGTGCTATAGTGGCATAACGTTCAAATAAGACGTTACACACGAAAGTTACTACACTGGCGTACCATTCAAATAGATGTTGTAGTGTATGAACACGACATAAACATTGTGCGTGCAAAAGGCTAGTATGGTTTCTGACAAGCAGGTCAGCGAGACTACTTTTGAGAAAGCCGGTTTTCATAGAATTATACCCAGGAATGCTTTTCCTTCGATGATTTCCAGACGGCCTCAGCAGCAAATTGCAGATGTCATAAACCATGAGTTTCCGAGCTACAAGGCAATGTCAAACTTTCGCCGGAAAACACTCCTCCACCAAAGTGCTCTTTCCAAAACAGCGCGCAAGGGGCGTAAGGAATAGGTGATTGAAAACATCGGAAGTACCTGGTTGGTTAACGCTTGGCTTGTCCAATTAGGGAAAGTTCAACGCGAAGCTTCTCGAAGAAAATGTAACAGCTACTCTACGTTACAGCTTCCTAAAAAAATCACTCAAAGGATAAAGTGAACTATTCGCTTCACTAAACTCGTAAAAATTGGTTAACCTACACGCTTTCCCAGTTTCTCGGTAAAATGTTATAAACCTTCGAAGATCGCACGATATAAACCAGTGTGACTTCATCGACAGAATACTTCTCGTTAACACGTCGAACGCCGCACGATTTCATAAAGGGAAACACAAAATGGAAGAAATATAATATAAAATCATTTAATCGAATTGCATTATTACTATTCCGCATTATCTAGCTAGATGTCAGCATATTAGATAACATTATTCATAATATAGAAATATTTTCATATAATCATCGTTTAATTGAGTGAATTATAGTAATTCGATTTGGTCGGGGGTCACCGGTGACCCCATGGCATTCAACGTGTTCAATATATCACTGTAATATTCTTAGTATATTTTTAATTGATTCTCTGTTAACATTTGTCATTTAGAATACATTCTTTGGCCTTTTTTCTCTAATTACACGAGATAATTACAGTAGCACCAATTACACAAAATTCTTATGCTTGTTTGGTTCCACCACCCTTACACGGGTGACATAACCCATGGAATTTAACCAGTTAACTGTGTTCGACGAGTATACACGTCATCGTAAAGCACGATACTAATTCTTTCAGCGATGAATTCTTTATTTTTCCACATAAACATGTAATTCTTCTTTGTTTCACTTTGATCTTCCATTAAAATATACTCTACGCGCATTCGTCCTGCGTTCGGCGAGTACATGCTCCATTTTTCGATTCTATTGCGCGCAGAACCGGAGCTTTCTCCATCTGAATTCCACAGTTAACTGGTTAACGTGTTAAAAAACGACTCGTTAACTCGGAGGAGCCCTTCCGCCGCCAGTTTCGTCGAGAGAAAATCGTAAACAGTAATCTTACCGCGATTAGATCTCCGTATTATCCGCGGCGTTTAATTCTAGGCCGCGGTAAATCGCGAGGGGGCGGCGGCGGGGGCGAAGGGGACCGTCGGTAAATTGCGTTCCGCGGGACGCGAACTTCGAACGAGTTCAGGCCAACCGGGCTCATTACAATTTCGACGCACGTGAGGGCGTATCGCGTGATAGAAAACCGGTTTCGCCGGGGGTTGATTTAGCGGAGGTATCAATTTCCTTCGAGGCCGCGCCGCCTCCGAACGAAATCGATTTAGGGACCGGGATAAGCGGCGGAGGGGCGCCGGTAAAGGGAACGGGGGGCGGAACGGCGAATCATGAAATTCCGCAGACGGCTTAATTGCTTGAGTTTCGGATTCTATCAATCAGCCGGCTAATTGGGCCAGTCACGACCTCGTTATGCAGCAAATTAGTGGTCACTCCGCTGGCAAGATGGTGGATCGTAACGCGAAGATAGCTATTTCATTATCGCTCCCCCGACGCGTCCTGTCATTTGTCTGGTACCGGTACACGCGACCCGGCTAACTGCTGTTTAATGGCTCCGGCACCGAGAAAAATTTTGCCCCGTGGAATCCTGGGTGACAACGGGAAGGGAAGTATCGCTGTATAACTGAGACTTCGGTGAATAGGTGAAAATGCTCGTAGAAATTAACTCTCTCAAGGTTCGACCGTTCCGTTTGCTACTTCGATATGGTCGATATACCATGAAATGACAATTGCATTGCATCCTTAGAAACTTTTTATCGAATTACCCTGTAAGTTGTTGTTCAATGCGAATATTAGGTTGTCCCGAAAGTACCCATTTTATTGATAATGCACAACATTTTATATCTTATTACGTAACTCCGATCTATTGTAGTTTAAGTAGATTTCGGTGGAAGTATGAATATGTGGTTATAGGAATTTAATTATTTGGAATGTTGCATTATTGCGATGATCAAGGTATTTCTAGTTGATTTAAATTGTGTATTGATATTTTATTGATTGTAGGAAGGTAATAATATGAATGAAATATGGAATATTTCAGTTATAGATCAATATAACGTAGATTTGTCTCATTAATCTTCGATTTATACGCGCAGGATCATGAAACTGAATGTCCCTTTTGAAATATAGCTGTGATCCCTATTCTCGAAAGAGATCGACTGGACACCGGAACGAACCACTTTCCCCGATTCACTGTCGTCTGACTAATGACTGAGCCGCGCTACTCGGATGAATACTAAAACAGAATTTAATGACATGACGCCGCCTGAAAAGATCCGTTTAGCCGTCTAATTAACGCGTGAACGTTTCCGAGCATTCATTCCCGTTCCACGGCCGACTGATCATCGATCCGCGCCACTCGTGGCGTCCAGCAGTCGGTCTCGAGTGTCAGCGAGCCGGCCGTATTTCGTTCCCGAATCTCGGGGAATCTCTCAAAAGACGATCGGGGGCATGGGAAACGAGTCTTAACGAGGTCCCGGAGGAAATCTCGGCAGAGAAATAACGACGTTGTCACTGGCCCCTGTTTCTTCGACCCCTGAGCCGAGAATACTACTCCCGGAGGAATTCTGATTTCGCCGCGACCTCACGCTCCATTGGACGACCTGCAGTACTTTTATCGTCACAAGATGCGTTTGTATTCACGAAACATTCAGTCGGCACCCGTTTAACGGAGTTACGATTGTTTTGCGCGGGCAATTGAATTACGCTTGCAACGAGAATAAATGTAGTTCAATCTTTTGCAGTATTTCGAAGACGATACTGAAGAACTATTTTGGAAATATAGCTGTCATTCGATTGAACATTAACTTAATTATTTCATCTTTCATCAGTAATGTTTAATAGTTTCATTAATTTGCTATGTGTTTCTGTAATAATCTCTAATTCTACAAAGTATAAATGTCAATTTAATAGTAAAACCAGTAAAAGCACCGTAAAATAATTCGAATAACCCCAGTTCCCATAAAAATCCTAAAGAAAAGAAAGGAAACCAATTATTCAATCGCACGTCAGTATGTGCTTCCTTTCTTTTCTTTCGGATTCCTATGGGAATTGGATCTGTTCGAGTTATTTTACGGTTACCTTAGTACCCTTACCGGTTTTACTATGTCTTTCTATACCAATCTCTAATTCTACAAACTATGAATATCAATCTAATAGTAAAACCAGTAAAAGCACCGTAAAATAATTCGAATAACCCCAATATCCATAGAAATCCTAGAGAAAAGAAAGAAAACAAATCATTCAATCGCACGTCAGCATATGTTTCCAATGGAACGATCATCCATTCTCCAAACATCCACGGGATATTCCGGCGAAAACGTTCGACCGCTCGTTGGAACTTCAATTCCGGCGTGGCGGGGGTCAAGTATTCATTCGGTGCAAACGCACCGTCATTCGAACGTTCGCGGCATGCTGAAGGGAAGTTCGCCGGGGCCAATCGAACCCGAAAGCCGCTAGGTTGAACTTCTGATCGAAGCGAACGACGCGTGGCACGCTGTACAAAAGCCGCGTCCGTCGAGGAGTCACGCGACTCGCTCCCTTAACGAACGGTTGAATAGCGGTCGCGTGACTTTTCGATTACAGGGGCGCACCGGGGGCCGTATTTAGCGGCGCGCTGGCAACACGAAGCCCTGGAAAAACCGGATCGCAAACCGGGACGCGACGCGACGCAACGCCGCGATGCGCCGCGCCGGAGATCCGGCTTACTGGCGATCAGCTTTATTTCGCGGCCCGATTTTTCGCTGGGCTTGATCCGGGCCACGGTCCATTATATCATTGAAAACGTCACCTTCTCGCTTTAACGAGAGTGTTTTATTATATCATTTCACCGCTGTTCTTTCATTCTTGCGAGATTTTAGAGATGTATAACGCACGTCTGAATGAAAATTTGTACGTTGAATGATGGACGATTTCATTAGGGAAAAGAAAATTTGGAAGCAATAGACTATCAAATTGTTTAATTGAAATGAGAAGTTTCTAGTCTATCGACTGACGATTGATTTCTTATGCTTGTGATGTTTTAGAGGTGTACAACGCACGTCTGAATTAAAATTCGCACGTTGAATGGTGGACGATTTCATTAGGGAAAAGACAAAATTTAGAAGCAATAGACTATCAAATTGTTTAATTGAAATGAGAGATTTTTAGTTTATCGGTTGACCATTGTTTCCTTATTCTTACGATGTTTTAGATGTGTACATCGCAGTTGCGGAATAAAACTAACGCGTTGAATGGTGGATGATTTCGCTGGGGAAAATACAGAAAACGCAGAGGCAATAGAATATCAAATTATTTAATTAAGTTACCATCGTTGCATCTTGCTAAATATTACTGATTTACGCTGCATTAGTCATAACAAAGTAAAGTTCTCAAACTATTTAGTCCAGTGAATTACAATAATTTGATTAAGACAACGATAGCTCTCACGGCGATATGTTAACACTAAAACTACCGAACGGGTTAAATTAATCCACTTTAGAATCTTTATTATACACGTATTTCAAGTCTGAAGGCGTCTTTTCTAAACATTTTAAATCAAATTTCTAATTAAAAATTTCTAATTTCTATAAGCAATCCCAAGCATCTCACTCTAATTGCTCGGTAGTTTCAATAATAACAAACATTTCCCACCCTTTCCACTAACAGAAAACTTCAATTCAATAAATATTAAAAACTATATCAGTACAATCGCCGACACTCAGACTGCAAGTAGCTAACATTTAACCCTCCGCGGACAAAGATTATTCATAGTATACGAAACCTAAGGCAGACCCTGACGAATTACACATCGAATGCTTAAATAATACAGAAAAAAAAACAACGTACTGATCTTCCGTTGTTTTAGTAATTAACACGTTCACTGCCATGAAAATTGTAGGCATTCTATACAATATTCCTTATTCTTTTATGACAATGACAAATCTTATAGTAACCCATTCACTGCTAGCATAAAACGTGTGATTTCGTTTGTACTTTCAATTTATTTTGTTTTATATTACGATACACTTGAAATACAATCAAGATTGTACCAAACTGACAATCTCTTGTTACGAGTGTATTCGTAACTGGCAGTGAATGAGTTAAATTATTTGCATGCAACATAGTATCACAAGTATAAGAGTTTGATCTCGGCAGAGTGTCGACATTCGTCCGCAAAGGGTTAACACACAATGCGATATCACTGCAAACCTGCGTTTTCGAACGGGACGCTTGGGAAAGGGGTTGCGCGGGTGAATCGATCCGCGAAAAACCATAAACGGGGCCGCAGCTTTTATTCTCTCTTGCCGCATACTTCGAATTCCATCTCGCCGGCAAGAATAGTTCGCAAGATGCATTCGAGGGAAACGTACTTTATGCGTGTGCACCCTTGCCCCCACTCCCCGGGGTCTCCGGCTTGCACCATTGCCCCCTTTTTCCATCCCCTCGCGCGGATGCGAAGGGGAATCCATTTGAAAAGCAAACTTCATTTGAATCCGTTCAGTAGATAGCACGTACGCAGACCGGGAACGATCGGCCGGTATAAAACCCGTGTTCACCGGCAATCGATACTTCTCTACCCTCTCGACGGGATGACTACGCTCTCCGACGGCTCGTTCAGTCGGACTGATCCAGAACATTGCCAATCGCGAGACTTCACCGGTTCGTATTTCCGGGCCGACTGCTGCGGGGGAATTTCAGGGGATTTCTTTGTTTCCAGGAGGAAGACGATAGTTGGTAGCGAACCGTTGAATGGTATTAATCGAGACAGTACACTGGAAATGGTAAAATGGACGAGGAAGGGTTTGGGGAGGATTAGGTTAGTTGGGGAAGAAGTTGTGGGCTTGTTAACACGTTGACTGCCAGGAAAGCGTTTTATGTGTCACTTATCTTTTCTGTAGCGAAGATATGAAGCAGGAATTATTAATTCTTTGATGTGAAAATTTTTTGATATAATTAACTCTTTGATATGAAAACATCAGCGCTTTGTGTATCACTTGTCCTATTCATAGCAATGAAACAAAGCAAAAATTATTAATTCTTTGATATGAAAAACATCAGTGTTTTATGCATCACTTATCCTATCTATAGCAATGATACAAAGCAAGAATTATTAATTCTTTGATATGAAAATTCTTTGATATAATAATTCTTCTATATAATCAATTCTTTGGTATGAAAGACATGAGTGTTTTATGTATCATTTATCCTTTCCACAGCAATGATACAAAGCAAGAATTATTAACTCGTCGATATGAAAATTCTTATATTACCCTATTATCTAGTTACCTACCGTACAGAAAATTTCTATTCGAAATCAATTATCTTCCGAGTCATAAATATTTTCTTGTAATTTGAAAGCTTCAGTCATCGATAACCGCCGTGGCAGTCAAAGTGTCAAGGAACTGTATCAAATCAATGTGTCTCGAGTTTAATGGAACCATTATAGAAGTATCGGCGAATTCTTTTTATTTCAAATATCCATACAAAGCCGGAGGAAGAGTAAATTTCGGGCGAGAGGTATTCCGCAAATTTCTAAAGCAATAGAGGTGCACCGGGTCGATATAACGCAATTGCTTAAAGTGCAATGCAAGTTTACTACTCGTTTGATTGTCCCGCTTAAGGACTTCCTGTTGCGGGTAACGTTCAACTACAATAACAATTATGCTTAACATTTCCGAACAGACACTTTCCACCGAGATGCAATCACCGCGTTATATACTCGCATAAACAGAACGTAACGAGCCTCCAAACCTTCTCCTCGAAGTGGGGAAACGCATTAAGCGTAATAACAAGGAAACGCACGCGGGGAAAGAGTTCTTGAATAAACATCGAATCAAATATTTTCACGTCTCGTTTACGAAGAAGTCGAGCCAGCGTTTTAGGACTTTATTTCACTAATTCCTTTGTATTTATTTATTTATTTTATTTATTTGCTTTACTCCAAAACGAAACAACATATTTGAATGCGATAAAAAGTATTTTATAGCAAACGTATCAATAGTTATACTCTTGCCTCGTAGCATATGATATAAGGCTTCAAATCGGTTTTAATGGTCGGTTGTGCACATGCCCCATTTTCGGGGAAAGTGCGCAGTGGTTGGATTTTTTACAATCTTCTTAACAAATTAAAATATACAAGTGAAATTGGCGTTTTTGTCGATGTTAATTAAAGCGTATTAACTCAAGTATTCGTTGATTTCACTAAATGTTAAAGCATTATAAAACAAATTAAAGATATATGGGTTGAAAGTCAAACTTACTAAAAAGTGGGGTGCACTTACCCCACTCTACCTTATTTACTTATTATTTTACGCGATGCGTTCCCATCGAACAACCAATTTCGCCATAAATTAAATTGTCTACGTATACAGGGTGTTCACATGATTACTAGCCAGCGTTTTTCTTGTAAATAGTAAATATTAGAAAGAAATCAAAGAGGAAGTAGTACTGTTTTTTATACGCAACACAATGACGTATGTAATATTTCTGTGTTTATACTATTTTGTTAGATATGAAGGTGACCTTCGTTTTTAAATGGAAAGCTGTAAATTTTCTTATACCACATAAAAGCGTGTCTAAACGAATTCATCTGCATACTGCACGGTAACCTTCAAGGTCATGCAAGGTCATAAATGGGAGAAACATTTTGAATATTTCATGTCACATAATAGCAGAATCATAAGAAATTATCTCAACGACAAGTTTCAAAGCCGATGAGAGCAAGATGTAAACTACTTGAAAAGTGAAATAACAAAAGCATGCATTATTATCTCGGATCACATTAGAGGAAGCTATTGAAAATGTAATTAATAGGTCGAGATGTGCATTCACGCAGAAGGAAGTCATATTGAACATTTACTATTGCTTCACCAATAAAGAATACTTGTAAACACATTGGTATGAAATATACCAAACGTTTCTTCCATTTCTGACCTCGCATGACCTTGAAGGTCTCCGTGCAGTGAAGCGCACGCTGTTATGTGATACAAGAAAAATATACACGAATCCATTAAAAAAACTGAAGGCCACTTTCATATCTAACAAAATAGTATAAACCCAAAAACATAACACACGCCATTGTGTTGCGTATAAAAAAACAGTGCTACTGTTTTCTCTTTCATTCTTTCTCTAATACTGTACGATTTACATGAAAAACGCTGGCTGGAAATAGTGCGAACACTCTGTATATCCGACAGATATTTCGAACCGCGTAGAAATGGGACACAATAAAAAAGGAACGGCTGCCCGCATTACGCCGAGTAAATCAACATTCTTCCAATTTCGTCGGCCGATCAAATTACCAATATGGTAATCGGTTTCCATTTACATTGCTGTTTTGAACGGAATCCATCAGGCTATCGGCGATTTTCGTGCGCGTATATTTCCCGAGCCCCGGGGCGGCCGCTTGCAATCAGGTCTATCATTAAAATCGCGCCGCCGATTGAAATGAAAGTTTTGTGCCCGGCGGTTTACTATTTCACCGGAAGTAATGGCAGGAACGTAATATGTTTTCTGACTCTCCATTTACACTGAAAGCAGATTATGTTGTGCCAGTGTCAATGTTTACGATCATTAAATCGCGTAGCGGCGGCGAGTATCGCGGCGGCCGCGTATAAATCGACGCGCGAGCGCGCGATGAATTTTCAACAACCGGCGCGGACAACGCGAATTCCAACGTTAAGCGCGACTTTTCTTGCGAGTTTTATAACTGGACTGCGAATCTTTATGCATCTATTGCTCGTAAAGATCTTCAAGGAACAATAAAACGCTTCCTCAGCAGGTGCTCACGGTGGTTTTACTGCACTTTCAATCTGCTGAATCTGTTGACGCTGTTTCTATTGACTCGCGGATTTCTGAATTGTATTAGATTGGAGCGTGGCAGTCTTTCGGGGACGATAAACCTGGAGGAAGCTGGTAGATCTTGTATAAACGCTTTGTTTTGGAATTATAATTCCTGTCGCGCAGAACTTTGATTGAAGTATTCGAGAAACGATTGAAGACAATTACTTGAATCGATTTTAGACAGTGCATACTACAGAAATATTTGGAATCTTGGAACAGTTCCCAACTGCCCAAAGATTCACAAGTTCAAACTGTTCAGTCTAGCTTCTAATCTTAACGCATAGAATGATATACCTTCCACTTATAATCTCCAGAAACCCATTAATTCGCGGACAGTAACAATATTAATGAGCTGTACAAGTAGACAGACGATCTTCTTAGTACTCCGAAGATTAAACACATAATTATTTCAACAAATGAAGGATATATAGAATTAACCCCTTGCGGACGAAGATTCCTTGAAATGTATAAAGCCTTCAACAGATGTAGCTGAATTATATATGTGGTATTAATGGAATTTAAATATGCTTTATTTAAAAAAATATAGGAATAGATAATTGCACAAAATACAAATAAATAAAATCGATATAGCTTGCAGTGTACAGGTCTTTTTTCTTCTCAGGTCAACGCAACTCTCTAAAAACTCTCGCTATCACTTAAAAATCATTCTCTCCCCCACAAGCATTCTTCTCACTCACACTTCCAACAAATTCTTAAACACACCCTACTCTCATCACCACGCACTCATCATCCTTGCTTACGCGTCCCTTGGGAAAACCCGCCAACCCTTGGACCTGGTCTCCAGGAGTTCCTTTCTCTTTTATGGCCCTCAGAACACTCGCTGTCCCACTGTCTTAAAATATGATACTACATATATTAATTGTTTAAATTATAGCAACAACAGGAGCTACATGCTATTTTCTTGCTGTCCAAGTAATTAAATCATTTGCCTGCGACTCAGTCTTCCAAATATGAACGTTTCATCTCGCCGAAATGTCGACATTCGTCCGCAGAGGGTTAAATACATCATAATGTGGTTTATAATTCTAAAGTTTATAGCATTTACGTCAACCAACCTTACCAACAAGCTACTACAATCGTTCCTCAATGATGATATTCAATACGCGTCGTCGCTCCAACGGAATTCCAAATTTCAGTTCATACTTTCCGAAAGTGTCTCCGCATCGACTTCACGCCATCGCCCCGGAACACGTGCTAAACGGTCGTTTCCACCCTCATAGAAAATCCCCGCAACATCCCCTTCGCGCGGCGGTCCCGTCCCTTCTTGAAACATAAATGTCTCGCCCACGGGTACGGCGGCGTGTTGTCCGGCCAGAGTCGGAAAGCGTCGAAAGGGAAGCAATCTCCGAACTCCGGCTGAGTGTCCTCATCAGATTACCGGCGTGAGGGGTTGTTTTAATGTAATATCGGGAACCAACCCCCATGGGACGGTCGTGTCGCCGCGATACGAGGACGGAATATACGTGTATCCGTGTATCCACGCGCGTGTGTCGGCCGGGGCGTGGAAAAATCCGACAGCCGCCCTCGAAAGCCGACTCCAGCCCCCGGATTAAAGTAGTTTACATCGGGGGCGATGTAATACATACGAAAACCGAGTCGTCGAGGACCGAAAAGTTCCCAGAATCACGTAAAAGGGGTGGGCTGGTTTTCCGCGGATCACGTTCGCGACTTACTGCCTCCCGGAGGGGTATTATGGGGAAAGTAAGTCGGCCATAGATGTAGCGGGAGCCACTTTTACCTCGGGTTACACGGTGATGTGCTTTTCAACGTTACGCTCGGGAGATCGAACGGATCACGAACCTGTCGTTCACTCGCACCCCTTGGTAGCTTGCGTGTCGAGGGTGCGACCGAGTCCGGAGCACCGAATTTTCGGGATTCCTGCTGCGAATGGCATTCGGGTAGAGCCCGGTGTCTGCGGGATTGAAGCGTCAGTTGTTGGGAATATGTAGGTTTGGGGAAGATGTGTCGTGTAAGTATTTGTTTGTTGAATGTGTTCTGTGGACGAAGGGTGGTTGCGTAGAGTTTCGTTGATGTTTGTTTGAAATTGGAAAAATGGTGCTTATTGTTCGATATTTGTGGGGTTTTGGGGAATATGTAGCATTTAGGTTGTTTGAGTTGTGCGTATGGAGTAGTTTGGGAGAATAATAGTTTTATGTAGAGAGGTAAATACAAATTTTCAGTTTGCTTGGTGTCTCAACGGTTCTTGGAGATATTTGTGATGGGAGGTTTTCGACGTTTTTCTTTTAGATTTCAACATTTATTTGTCAATTTTCAATTTCCAACTTTCAGCTTTCAACTTTCAACTTGTAATTTTCAACTTTCAATTCTCAATCTCCAGTTCTTACTTATCAATCACTCCACCAAAAGCACCAAAATCCCTTCCACCATCCACCAACCGCACCAGACCTCCACGTCCCTAGAATCAGTTCCCAAACTTCTTCTCCGCGTCACAGAACTCAGCCCCAAAGAACAGCGAAAATCAACGAAAACCATCGGAAAGCAGCCGCAGCAGTAAAGCGAATTAACATGTTGACTGCCACGAAAAGTTTCGGCGTTTTATGTGTTATTTTCTCTTTTGTAGCGAAGGTAAAAAGAAATGATTATGAATTATTTGGTACCACGATTCTTAAGTTACATTATTAGTTATTTATTCACGCTGTTGAACATCTTTATTGGATGTCGTTTAACTTAGGAGGTATAATTGTTTTCGAGTTATTTGGAAGCTTCGGTCATCGGTGGCCACCGTGGCAGTCAATATGTTTACCCTTTGAACACTGTAGGCTCCAACATTGCACCAGTTATAATATTAAACACTTTAATGAATCTCAAAGGAACTACCCTAAAATTATTAGATTTTCCGCACATCCAAATTTTGTACTAAGAAGGAAAATAAAAGATCGAAGAAATGTTATAGTATTTCTCATTTCGCTAGAAAGTTATGCAAATATGTGTCCTAATTGTCTACTCTTAAACCCTTAATTTCTAAGATCTAAATGGATAACAATTTTTCTAAGAACAATAGAACAAACTACAGTGTATGCCAGTAAATCTAGTGCTAAGGGTTAAAACTTACGAGAATTGGAAATTGAAGAGTGCAATATAGCTTAATGAGGATTATTTAAATTTAAATTAAATTGAATTATTATTTAAATAATTGCAAGCGATTCCGAAGAAGGTAGGAGCTAACCAATCTATTCCATATAAAAACGACACTATTTCAGAATAGAAGATGAATACTATCACAGAACAGTTAGATATTACAATGTTACTATAGTATAAATAATGAAGGGGTGGATCTTGAGTAACCGAGAGCTAGGAATAAATATATGTATTTAATAAAATAAAGCTAAAACTATGGTCGAAATATAAAATATGGAAACAAAACGGACAACACGTAAAAAGCACAATTCAATGCCACGAAGGCCAACACACGCACCCCTGGAAAGCTGTCCCTGCAATCTTGGGTCCGCGACGTTGCGTAGGCCACTTTCTCTCGACCGTTTTACAACCTGTCCTTCACTCACACTCATTCTTGCATTCACTCTCCTTAAAAATACCTTAACCTACGCTAAGAATTCTAGATACTACAATACTATAAAAATTAGTTGCAGTTGCTGATAGATTACAAAACAATCTGGAGTGTTAAGAGTTAATTCCCCGGCGCGTCCGTGCGTGGGGATTCGGGACGAGGCGCGATCGGCTGCAGGCCGCCGGACAAGCGACGGGAAGATCGAAGATAAAAAGGATCCGTGGGGATGATCCCTTGGGTACTTCTGGAAGGTAATGCCGGCGACCCGTCCGGGCGTCGACGGAATTACGAGGAGGGGAAATAAATTGAAATACTCGCGGCCCCGGGATCAAGGATTCTTAATTTACTGTCGCGCCGCCTCGACGCGGCGGGCTCTTTCATCGGGCTCGATCGGAACGCGCCGTAAATTAGTATCGGAGGGAGGGGGAGCCGGGTCGCGGGAGTGTAATACTTTCCGGCGGGCTCCGATATCTCGGCGTGATCAAAGCCAACGAAATCCCTTTACAGCCGTGAAGGACTTTGCTGTCGGGCTAAGTGAACTTTGATGACAATTTCTGCTACCACCGAGGTATACACGTTTCTTCCCCGTTTTTTCTCTATGGAATCTAGGTGCTGCAACTTAGACCACCGAAACTAGAAAAGATACATCGAGGATGTGAACTATATATCCACCATTGCGTGTGAATGGTATTAATCGAGACAGTAAACCATTCCTCCAATTTGGTTGACGTCTTTTCCGTTATACTAGCCATCATGAGTCGCGTTAGGACAAAGACCGTCAAAAAGGCCGCGAAACTTATCATCGAGAAGTACTATACTCGGTTGACTATGGACTTCTATAATAATAAAAGGATATGCGAGGAAATTGCACCAAAATGGAATGGTTTGGAAAGGATTACGTTAGCTGGGGAAGAAGTTGTGGGCTTGTTAACACGTTGACTGCCACGAGAAAGCGTTTTATGTATCACTTATCGTTTCTAAAGCAAAGATACAAAGCAAGGGTTATTAATTCTTGGATATGAAAATTCTTCTATATAATTGATTCTTTGATATAAAAATTCTTCGATATAATTATCTTTTTGATATGAAAAACATCAGCGTGTTATGTATCACTTACTCATTCTATAGCAAAGATACAAAGCAAGAATTATTAAATCTTCGATATGAAAATTCTTCGATATAATTAATTTTTTGATATGAAAAACATCAGTGTTTTATGTATCACTTACCCATTCTATAGCAAAGATGCAAAGCAAGAATTATTAAATCTTCGATATGAAAATTCTTCGACATAATTAATTAATATAATTAATTCTTTGATATGAATCCCTCGATATTTCGGTGTGATCAAAGCCAACGAAATCCGTTTGCAGCCGTGAAGGACTCCGCTGTCGGGTTAACTGAACTTTGATGACAATTTCTGCTACCATCAAGGTATACAAGTAACTTCTCCGTTTTTTCTCTATGAAATCTAGGTTTTGCAACTCGGACCACCGAAACTGGAAAAGATTGTATCGAGGATTTGAACTATATATCCACCACTGCGTGTGAATTAATGTCCTTACACCAGTAGCCGGTTATCTTTCGCGGATACTCCATCGGCAGCCACCCTCCTTGGACACACTTCCGGTCCACTGGATAAGTGGGACACTCCATCACTCGATCCCCTTTCTACCAACCAGCGAATTGGGACTGTAGATCAAACGAACGCTTTCTTGGTTGCGAGACTGTGTTTGAGTTTTATTTCGTGGTAGTCATTGTTTAACCTTTTGTGATTGGTGTTTAACCCTTTGCACTCGAATGGTCACTCACCAGATTTCATTCTGTAGAACTATACAATTTGATATTTAATATTATACCTTATATAACCCATCAATTTAAGAAATATTGAAATAAAATAGCTGTGTTCCTCAATGTACATTAATTTCTCTTCGAATTAGTTTCACAAAATATCTTTATCTCATCAGAAAATGTTCAAATATTTCTAGTGAGAAACTTCCGAGTGCAAAGGATTAAGATTTAAGGTAGACGCCGTGTAGTTCGAAAGGTAGCTATTGGAATTGGAGGTTGCCAAAAAATTAAGGAACTTAATTCTTTGAAAGATTAGAATATTGCTTGTTTTCTATTACTTCAAGGTTATTCTATTTCACTCTCTATGAGAATATTATTAACACGCTAGCGACACGAGAATCTTGAATATAGCACTTATTTGTTCGGTAAAGGTAGATAGAGACGATTGTTAATTACTTGCCACCGCAGTGCTTCTATTATACTTCCTCTTACACAGAGTAATTATTTTCAAGTCATTCAGATTATCCACCTACACACCATCCACGCAGGAGATAACTTGTAAAACAAAGTTGCATCGACTAGCTGTTAGTGGCACCGAAGAAACGTGCCGATCGAAAGGAGTTAAACTTCTCTTGGTCACCGGGGATCACGCCTAGATCGGTTGATCCTTTTTCGGCCACTTCGTATCGCCCGCCCGGGAATTCGTTCTACGTTGAGCGGTATCGAGGAAGAACGGGGATTCAACCGGTCCGGTAATAATGAGCGGGGACCAGCGCGCGGCGTAACGGTCACGAAACGCTCGACCGATCCGCGCAGCATCCCTTGGGAAAGCAAACATTCGCCGGCGATTCCTAACGAGACCAGCGCCGACGAGATCTCCCGTCGAGAACCGAAGCTTTTCGAACTTTCACGCGAAACTCCAACCCCGTTCGCGTAGAACTGCGGTCATTCTGTATTTTACCTCGAACGTTGCCGTTCGAGTTCCTCCTTCTGCTTTCTTTTTCGTCCGGATCCCCGGCCATCTTCCGTAATTGCTGTCCGATACTATTTCGCTGATGTTTGAACGCCGCTTGCCTCGCTCTTGCGGTCTTCATTGTTCGAGGCGCGCGTTACGAGAACCGGTTTCTTTGATCGAGCTGCGCTAGCAATTAACTTGGGCCTTGTTCCGCGACGGGATGCGTTCCGTGGATATTTCATGAGAACCAGCGGGGGCTGTAGGTTCGTTGTTGCTTCGTGTTGCGAGGGATAGATACTGTTGAACATTTAACCCCTTGCACTGTGATTTATTTTTCACCTGTGATAGATACAACAACTTTGCCGGTAATAATTTATTAGAAAAGGAGGATCATTGTATGGGTTTTCTATATCTACGTTTGCTCTACAATATAATAATTAATAACGGAGGAATAATATTTCATTTTAATTCAAAAGAATCGGGAAATGATTATGTTTGTTAGATCCTATTTAAATTCTTCACCACGAGTCTCACGCGTTATTGTAAGGAAAGGGGTTAACTACGGCTGTCGTTAATAGACGATTTGATGAATTACTATTATTTGATGACTTTTATTTATTTTATTGAGCTTGCATCGATGGAACAAGTAGAGTCTTTATGTTTATATTTATGTCTTATGTATATAAATTATCACATATAGATAAAAAATGAATATATCGGCATTTGTACTTTTCTTTTTGTTTTGCGTTTAGACCAGTGATTCCCAACCTTTCTGCCCCACCTAAGCCTTTCTAAAATTCTTGTGCCCTCTATGTAACATGTATATAATTTTTAATATTATATTATAATGTTCTTATAATATTTATTATAATATAATTTTGCTATTTTGTTTACGTGCGTAAATATTGTGAAGTAACATGAAGTGATATTTCAAATTTCAAATTGCCCCCCTTAAAAATCATTTGTGAATATATACCAGTAGCTAAAGGGCTAAATTTCATTGAGGAGGATTAACGCGTTGACTGCCACGAGAATTTCGAACGTTTTGTGTAACAATACATATTCTTTCATAACAAAGGCAAATGATATTAGAAAGAATTATTAATGACTTGGTATTGCAGTGCACGTGGTACACTATCGTCCAGCAGTTTGTGTTACTAAGTATTTCTATTCGACACCAGTTTTCTCGTTCTAATTGTTTTTAAGCAATTTTGAAGCTCCGGTCACCGGTGACCACGGCAGTCAACGTGTTAATGGAGTTTGGGTGACGTCCTTTTGGTTTTAGTTGTCGATGTGTATGGGAGGATTTGTTATTAGCGATGTGGTTTATTCGATTATTTTATTTGGTTCCATTTTATTTATTGTTGTGGGGTACACTTGTTATTGGCTATATAGTTTAATGCACTTTGTTGATCCCAGATTTAAACCGTGAAATTTGGAACGTCCGAAAATGCCAGTTGCGAATATGGCTGACTTTTACTACTCAGGATACAGTAATATAAACCGGTTATTGGTCAGACACGTTTTGCGATCGTTATGCTGGAGTGTACTCTGAATTCTGTTTCGCGTTTCAATGCATGCACTTTTATGCATTCAACGGGAAAAGTGAAAAATGTGGTTGACTTTTACCAGTGCAGTGTATAGTGGTATGTTCGTGTTATTGGTCAGACACCGTTTGCATGTGCTATAGAAGAATTGATCTCGGATATAATCCGGGCAATTGCGAAATCAACGTTTCAAACCGAAAGCGAAAATAGGAAATAAAAAATATGATGCACTTTTACTGTTGAGGATATAGTAGTATAAACTGGTTACTGGTCAGACGCGTCCCGCGCCTGTTATGGAAGAGTAGGCGTTGCGCTCTGGTTTACTTTTCGACGCATGCATTTTTGAACGCGCGAAATTGAAAGTGGGAAACACGGTTGACTTCGGTTACTGTGGTTTCCAGTGGTGCGAACGTGAAATTGGTCAGCCGCCGATTCCGTACGCCGAAAAAGAATTGAATTCAGATTAAATTCATGCAATTTGAAATAAAGGAACATGAAAGTGGCGAACGTGGTTGATCTGAACTACTGATGATCGCAGTAGTTTAAACTGTTCATTGGTCAGAATCACTCAGCATCGATTTAATATCGAAATATCCAGTTAATTTCCACTTTCTTTTACTTAATTTCACCCAGAGTTCGTTCCTCACAGCACAAAGTCCCAATCAGAAGCTATCGACTCATACTACTAGAACTGAAACAAAGATCACAGTAGTGACTACTAGAACTCAAACAAAGATCACAGTAGTGACTACTAGAACTCAAACAAAGATCACAGTAGTGACTACTAGAACTCAAACAAATATCACAGTAGTGACTACTAGAATTTAAATAAAGATCACAATAGTGACAACTGTAACTCAAAGATCACAGTAGTGAATACTAGAATTCAAACAAAGAACACAGTAATGACTACTAGAACTCACAGATCACAATAGTGACTACTAGAACTCAAAGATCACAGTAGTGACTACTAGAATTCAAACAAAGATCACAGTAGTGTCTACTAGAACTCAAAGATGACAGTAAGTACTACCACATTATTCACCTACCAACCTCTTTACCACATTGTGTACCAGCTAATTTTCAGAAAAGTGAATTCTGCCAATTTTCAATCAGATCAACTTACATCACTATACATACAAAAACTCAGGTATATTATTATGTAACGTATTTCAACCCTTTGTACTCGAGAATATTTTTCTCGGCAAATATTCATTATTTCCTCATAAAATATCAATGGTATTTGTGATAACTAACACAAAGAAATACCTTGTATAAATAAAGTGTCTGAACTATTTTATTTCGATGTTCCACGTCTTGGTACATTATAGAAAATTTAATATTGAATTTTAAATTTTATAATTTTGCTGGGTTCAATCAAACGGCGAGTAGAAGGCGCCTCTCGAGTAAAGGGTTAAACAGACGATCAATTCAAACGAAATTGAATATTCTTTTATAATCCTGTGATAATGATCGCAGCACCAAGTTATACTGTTACCATTATGCAATGAGCTAACCAGGCCAACCCACCCCAAACTGCTCCTCAAAACTCCGCCACAACCGAACCGAATCGAACACCCCCAAAACGTCAAGCAAATAAAACAAAAATCCGCCGACAAAGAACTCCCACTCTATCAAATCCCCTTTCAATTCCACTACATTTGTGCGAGGTCCCATGAAAATCCGGAGTGCTCCCTAAAATTTTCATCGTCCCGTCAAAAACTCCACATACCCGATGATCGACTTCCATCGAACGGTCCCCTGGAAACGAGTCGTTCCGCCGGTCGTCGCAGTCCCATTCGCCGAGCAGCCGCTCGTCCGCCGGAATCTTCCCGGCAACCGATCTCCATCAAACTTCGCCGGCCGCAGAATTATATCGAGAATCGCCGCTGGTCATAACCGAACCTTCTTCCCAATTCTCCCGGATTCAATTTCGCCGGTTACAAATTACGACCGGCGGGTATATCGAATCCGGGGAAACCGGTTTCGATCCGGCGAACCCCTCTTTAGTCCGAAAATCGCGTGGCTCCCTTCCCGCGGCGGTCGTTGCCTTTTTTCTTTCCCGCTTCACGGGACACGCGGGGAGGGTCGGCGCTCGGGAAAGTTTCGCCGGGGAAGTTCCGCGGATCGGATAAGTAGCCGGAGACTTTAAAACCGCGGAAAAAGGAGGAGCGATGTCGACGGAAATCTCGGCGGTCTGGCCGAAAAACGAGAAGAAAGGAACGCCCGGGGGCGGGAGGGCGCGCGGCAACTTTTTCCACCGGAAAACTGAGACGCCGATGGTCCCCGCTCATCTTCTTAATAACGTCCGGGGATAACCGGCAGGATTCGATCGGAGGATCAAGCCTCGGGCGCGGTTCGCACGCGAGAACGGTATTTAACTAGCCGCGACGCGTCCGCGCCCGGCTTTAACGCTTTCGCGGCGATCCTACGGGGACCGCAAAACACCTGGGACCATTATCGGAATCCGATCTTTATTTACTGTATGCATTACAGCCAGCTCGCGGACTATTATTACCGGGCCGGTATCCGGTTGTTCGAAAGTTGGTGAACCCGAACACCCCGGAGTGGATACGAATTGGCTCTCTAAATTCCGGATTCGGTGTACACCGAGTGCACGGTAAGTTCGGGTTACTATGGCGCTCCTCTTCGGTGAATTGTGCTTTGGAAGAAGTTCTTGGGATTTTGATAGTGTAGATTGATTTCTGTGGGGTGATGAACGTGGTTTGTGCTGTGCAGAGGTTCGCAGGCGAGCTTTATGTGGTTTATTTCGAAAACTTACACAGAGTGGACGTACGTAGGTGCTTCTGCGACAAATATTGACCCGGACTAATTCTTCGAGCGAAAGATAATGCTAATTACGATAAGCAACAAGCATACCAAGAGAAAAACAGAAGAGATTATTTAGAAAGGAGGATATATTCAGTTTTATATTGTTTATTTTGGAAATTTGTATAGAATGGACGTATGTACGTGCTTCTGTGTTAAATACTCACACGGACTAATTCTTCAAGCGAAAGATAATGCTAATTAGGATAAACAGTAAGCTCACGAAGAAAAAAGCGGAAGAGAATATTTAGAAAGGAGAATGTACTCAATTTGACACTCATCAATCATTACTCAATAATACGTGAATGGGTTAAAATTATCTTCCAAGCTTAGTCGTGCATTCTGAATTCACTTTTCGACTTTTCGAATAATGATTATAAAATTAACTATAGGAAATGTTCAAGATTCAATCGAGGAAAAGTGCTGAAACGGAGTAAACAATTTTAAATTAAAATATCAAAAGGTCTCTTTCAACACTTTTGGTAGAAATAGTGTTAATATTATTCGAGGAATTCGAAAATTGAAAAGTTGGAGAATAGGAAAATTGAAGGATGCGTTTGTGAACGATTACATACGAATGTTTTTAAATACCCGGTAGTTCTAGTGTTAAGGGAGGTACACAAGTGGAAGAGAGAGACCGCGATGTAATTTTGCCAGCGATTCCCGCGACCACCGTTATGGAAGACCCAGTGACGTTTAATAGGAAGATATATTCGCGTCCCGAATCACTAAGCTGTCAGAGAGGCGCTTAAATCCTTGCGAAAACGCTGATCCGCCGATCTGTCGGGTTTTCCCATCAGCTTCATAGTCGCGATTAGAATCTGCCCATCGAAACTGGCGGCCATTGTTCCGGTGTCACTGGTCTTCACTTTACGATCCTTTATTCCTTTGTTCATCCATCTTGTAACTGTCTTCGCACGAGACTCCCGCGGAGCTCAAAGGAACCGATCATTATCGATGAACTCGGGAAAACCGAAAAATCCCGATCACCAGGAATTTCGCGTAACGTCACGAATAAATGTAACAAACGAACGAATAAACGACAAACGAATTCTATATAAAATAGAGAAACGAATGAATCGGAGATAAATTTTCTACACAATAGACGAACGGATAAATCGCGAATAAATTTCGTATAATGGACGAATCGATACCATTACGCGTAGTTGTTGAACTCGACGAGAAGATTGCTTTTTGTTGCGACTGTTTTTATTTCTCGTTTTTTATCTTTTTTTTTTTAATTCATTGACAAGGGGCTACGAGAACGATGACAATTTACATGGGCTCTCGCGCGTTTAACCGGCCGATCGAGTTTACGATACACTCGAAAAATCCGCGCGAACCCGATAGCCAAACATTTCACGATTGACGCTCCTTGGCGTATGGCCTGCTTTTCATTCGGACGCGCGATACAATGCCCGGCCAATCAGCCGATTTTTTATAGGGGATCCGCGCAATTGCCGTCGCCGTTCACCGATGACAAAGCTTCCGAATTGGTCGTTTGTTTAGTGGCCGGATCGGTTCCGTGGGAAATTAACTGTTCATCATAATTCTTCCGCGGTGTCGTTCGCTATTATAAGAATCGTATTTACGGCGGATAATTTAAATGATAGTTCATTCGAGACCCGGCGATTTGTCAAATCGATTAGCAATTTGTCTGCTTGACAAATTACCCACGCGGAAACGGGATTTTTTTGCACGCCGGGAACTTAGGGGGGACCCGCGGAGAAATATACCTTCCGGCGAGATGAAAAACAATTCTTCGCGAGCGAGAAACTCGATCCAGTAAATTAATTCCAAACGTTGATACTCGATGAAATATCGCGCGGTATTAGTTGATTGTTAAACTGATATTTGTCGAATGAAATTGAAGGATATTCGACACTCGATCTACCAAGGATCATATTTGTTAATTCACTGTTCTATCGATACATCGGAGTGTAACGTTACAGGTTCGTCCGTATGTATTTATATAACGTTTCAAAATACTCATTTGTTCAACGGAAAAGAAGGAACTGCAAGAAATTAGTTTGAAGAGTTTCAGTTAATAACTACAGGAAGTCAAACAGACGAAAGATATTCCGAATTTTATGTGGTTTATTTTAAATTTGTACAGAATGGACGTACGTAGGTGCTTCTGCGATAGATATTCACTTAGACTAATACTTTAAGCAAAAAATGCTATTTAGGATAAACACTAAGCTCACGAAGAGAAAAACAGAAGAAATTATTTAGAAAGTAGGATATACTCAATTTTATATGGTTTATTTTGAAAATTTGTACAAAATGGTCGTACGTAGGTGTTTCCGCGACAAATATTCACCCAAACTAATTCTTCAAGCGAAAGATAATGCTGATTAGAATAAACACTGAGTCCACAAAGAGAAAAACAGAAGGAAATATTCAGAAAGGAGAATACACTCAATTTTATTATACTTCAAAAATTTGTGCTTCTACGTCAAATATTCATCCAGAACGTTGTACACGACGCAGACCGCTACTTCAGATAAGCGATAAGCCTGCCAAGACTAAAATATCGTGGAACATCCTAACCGATCTCAGCAAACTGTCAACGGTTAATTACAATGCACATAAAGACTACCTATGTCCGATCACGACTTACATGTTCCACTCACGGCAAGAGCAGCTGCAGCCACGCGAAGGGAATTGTTTCGCAGAGATTCGCTCTTTCGTGTCCGAGTATTTCCAACGTAAATCAACAGCGACGAGAGCGGGGGATTAAATCCAGAGAGCCGATAATAATGCGAAGATCGGTTAGTAATCGTGCGGATTAAGAGCGGCAATCGAACGGCGATATAAAGGGAATGAGGAGAAACACGGCCGAGACCGTGACGAGGGAAAAAGGGAAGGCAACCGATACGCCTTTGGTCGAACGATTGTCCAGGGGTGGGTCGCCGGGGGTTGCCGGAGGTGGAGCGCGGCGGTAAAAGCCCGAAGATAAATGGACAAACAAAGGAAGGGGTAACGGGGTCGCGGAGAAAGGCTGAAGAAGCGGGGAACAATAGCGGCGACAGTTTCCAGCTTGTAGCACGGACAGGGGGGAGGGAGGAGGGGGAAAAAGGACGGTGTACTCGCGGTGCAGGCCGCGAGCTTTATTAATTAAGCTAAGTACACGACTTTCGACCCCAATCCGTCCGCGTCTCGCTTCGGGCTCTGCCGGCACGTGATCCCCGGCTACCTTTGGATGCGGGCGTTGTATAAATAGGTTGACGTGTTCAAACACACCCACCCGGTGGATGTAGTCCGGTGGCGTCTCCGGCTTAACACTACCATCCGCCAACATTTCTGTCCCTCCATCTTCCCCCTCGCCACACCGGCGAGTACTTTTCCTTGGAAAGAAAATGTCATTTCTCCGACGGTCGTGTTATTGTCTTTGGTGCTTTTCTTGGAGGGACGAGTTCTCCGCAAAGATTTCCTTCTGGCTTTATGAAGAGATATGTAGTAATTTTCGGAATTTTTCGGATTGTAGTGGAACGTAGATTTTGGTAGTTCGAGTTGGATTCTTCGGGAAGATGAAAGATCGCGAGCTTTATGGTTGACTTGTACTACTGTTGACCCGTTGTAATAACGCGGTACACTCGTGGCGAAGATTTGACATAGAATCAAATATGAATATTACTCGATTACTTTGAATTGTAATTAACAGAAGAATATGTAATTATAATTCAAAGTAATTGAGGGATATTATCATTATACTAATGATTCTATTGTAGTGCAAAGGCAGACATAGAATATCCATGGAATTCTTCTCGTTTTTCAATAATTATTGGCGATGAAGTTGTATCGATCACAGTCGTAGAACAAATCGGAACAAGGGGTTAATAGTTTATTAGCGATTAATCACTATTCATTATGAAATGAGAATTAGTAATCTATAAATAGGTACTGTATAGTTTCACATCTGGAAATATTAATTTCGAAGAATCTTTAACTCTGGCAGATATGATTGATCTTTACTACTGAAATATGCAGCGGTATAAATGTTTTATTAAACAGACACCCTTCGCGTTTGCTATAGAGTTCTATACACTGCACACAGTCTCCTACATGTACATACTATTCCCATACACTTTTAAAGATTCCAAACCGCAAGTGGGAGACATGGTTTACTTCCACCACTAATATGTGTCTTATCTGTCTTGTCAAGTTTCAGAATATTTTCACCGTCCGCGGCAAAGCATCGTTTCTCCCCGATTATCTCGCACGATGACTGAAACGTATGCGGCCTCTCCGCGCGAACGTTTTTTCCCTCGAATTCCAGCATTTCACCGTACATCCGCCGGGGAACCAGACTTTCGAGCATCGCTTTGTTGCATCGCGTTAACCCTTCGCGCATCCCCGCTCGCGTCAAGCGCTCCAGAATTTATTCAGACGTTCCGTTGGCTGGTCTAAGATATCTCCAGATGTTTCCACGGCTCGCGGGAGGACCGCATTGTATTCGATGCGAGATAAAATCGAGAACGTGGAAGTGGCTTTCCGGGGCCGAGATTCTTGCGCTCGTCTTTTTCTACGGGGATTCAAATTAAATTTTTAAATTTCCGGCGACCGACTCCGCTCGGCGAAACTCGATTCCGGCTGGGATCTGATCAGCCTCGACCTCTGGCCTTCGCTGAGGTAAACGATGAATACCCGGGCATATTTCATGGATTCTCGATGCTCGCTGAAAGATATTTGTCCGGACGTAACTGGACACTTCCCGTCAAACATTGTGGTTTAAAGAATCGTTTTGTGTATTTTCATTTCAGATAGTTCTATCAGATTCGAATACAGATTGAATATATTGAAATGATTTATTCATAGCCAAGATAAATAGCAGTAGATATATTTATTAACACGTTGTATACCATGGGGGCCACCAGTGACCCCCAACAAAATTGAATTACTGCAATTCAATCAATTAAACGACGATTATTTAAAAATATTTCTATATTATAAATAATGCTACCTAATGTGGCGATGTTCAGCTGGATGAATGTGCAATAATAATGCAATTCAATCAAATGATTTAATATTATATTTTCTCCATTTTGTGTATTTTGCTCTATGAAATCGTGCGGCGTTCAACGTTTTAACGATTTGCTGTCGTAGTCTTGACAGTATTATTGGGTTATTTAACACGTTAACCCTTCATAGGTAGGTGGTACATATAAATGCCACTTTTATTACGGGGAAAATTACAGGGACTCTATTCACCATGTTGATTCTGATGGTGTCGTAGGAACGGTTGGTGGCACAAATAGGTGCAACCATAAAACAAGGAATCTAGGAAAATTTCGAAAAAAACTTCTGAACAATAATTGTTTCTTAAAGCATTTCTAATATGTATACGGTAGGGAATACGAATTATCATCAAAAAAATAATTTGCTCTATAAAGGGTTAAGCGCCATGTCGGTGACCGACGCTGAATGACTAGAAAACAATTGGAATATACAAGATAACAGATGTGAAATGAAAATGTTTAATAACGTAAGTAAGTTGATAATACTGTAATGCAAACATTGTAACGCTAAATAATTAATTGCTTTTCTTTGCTAGAAAAAAGAACCTCTAACGTTTAAGATTTTCATGGCTCTTAACGTGTTAAATATCTGTCAGTTTCTCTATTACAATTACTCTTAAATAATTCGAAAGCTTGAATTATCGATAACCACCACAGCAGTCGACACGTTTACTACAGTTTCGCAATAATAGACGATGCAACATTTCTAACAAACTACGTCATTAAAGGCATCAACACCGCTCGATCTCTCCCTGTAATTAGATTCATGCTGACTTACTATACACACTCCTCTCCACCCCCTGATCCTCTCTAACGATTTCCTGTTGATAGTTACCGCGCGCAGATCGTAACGACATACCACGGAATTGAGCCGTCGTTAACGAAGTGCCGACTGGTTTTTGTCTCTCTTTGAATTTATAGTACATATACATATGTACAATACAATATATATACAGGATGAAACAAAATTATTGCGAACAAATAAGAGGGAGTGTATAACTCACACAACGCAGTAAAAAACCCCCAGTGAACATCGGTCCGAAACTCAATAGTTTGCAAGATAAAAATAGGTTTAGTTTAAAAAAGAATATATAGAGAAAGAATCAAGAACACCGAATTATCTCGAAAAGTATCAGTGATATGAACAAATGTGAACAAACAGAAGTTGCAGGGTACGAAATACTGCATGTTAGGATGGGAGATATTTTGACTGTGACGTGACCTTGAACGTCTTGCAGAGGTTGCGTCAGAATTCTTAAATAGAACCCTATATTTAAATATTAAATCATTAAATTGAATGGTATTATTGGTGCACGTCGATCTAATTGAATGTGACCGCATTAGGTAGCATTATTTATAATGTAGAAATGTCTTCAAATAGTCATCGCTTAATTCAGTGAACCATAGTAATTCGATTCCATTGGGGGCCACCGGTATACCCCATGACATGCAACGTGTTAATTGTGAAATGTACATATTTTATATATAATTTAATATATTTTATTATTAATTTATACAATTTATTATATTTTACATATGTATATATCTATACATATTTCAAAATTAACATGTTGCATGTCATGGGATATATCTATATATATAGATCAGATTAGATTAGATATAAATAGATTAATATAGATTTATATGTATATTTATTTAAATTATATATATGTTCTATAAGATATATATACATACATATACATATATAATCTAAATAAATATATATATATATATATATATTTACGTAAATTATATATGTATATGTATATGTATGTATATATGCATATATGTATGAGTCGCGAGAGCGCCCCTTATTTTAATTTTCCCGGCATCCCGGCCAGCGTTCGGAAGGTTAATTACAGCTCAAAGCACGGAATCTATGGTCTCTAGCCACTGCATCGAGCTTAATTTACTCGAGTTAAACGAAAAGTTCGTCATACCAGCGCGGCCCGCCTCTCCGTCTCTATTTCTCGCCCGGCACCTCCGACCCGCCCCGTTTACCCACTTTTTCCCCAACGGATTTACTCACCCTCTTCCTCCCCCCCCCCACCCAGCCCACACTGCGCAGAGGTCGGGTCTCTTTCGCCGACAGTCTACGTTGAACCTAATTGCAAATATTTCAGCCTGCCCGTCGGACACTCGAGACTCGCCCCTCTGTATCAAATACCGAATCACCCGCTCGCGACGCGAGTGGATTCAAGAGTTACTCGGGGCGCGCGGAAATGCGAATGGGAACAGGATCGGGGACGAGGGAAGAATGCGGGGAATCGGCCGCGGCAAAAAAAAACTGGATTAAAGCGAACGGCGATGGGAGGATGAAAGAGGAGTGGATATGATTGACCTGTTCCACTGAAGATCGCCGGCGCAGGGCAGCGGAGATGTCTGTGGTCAAGCGATTTCTTTTTTCGAGTGCACCTCATTACGCTGTCGCGCAGTGCGCCTGTTTGCGGAGCAAACCTTAAAGTTTGACTATTCGTATTGTGGAAATGGATGTATTTGAGTGTGAGAATAGATATATTAATGAGTGATTCCATGGCATCCAACGTGTTAATATCTCAGAGAAACATCTGTTATCGTTCTAATAATTGTAAAAACCAAGAAATCCGGAATGTCATTTTAACCCGTCTGCTAATTTCACTGATAATTAAACGATAACAACGTTAATCGAACACCATTCAAACCCTAGAATCCAGTAACATTACACCAACACCCTGCAAAGACTCAATCTTCCGAAAATCAGCATCTCTTTCACCCCAAAACAAAAACTTTACTATCCTTCCTTCAATATTGTGGGATCTAGAATTTATGGTGTGATGCAGAATAATATTTTCCTTGGAGCGTTTTAAAATACGATTCATTTCACCGCACTCTCAAGTAACAATACCGATTATTCACTCTTTCTCTTACTCTCTGCTAACAAGAGGTTTCGTCATACCATGCTCGCTTATTATATCGCACCGCTAACTTACACGTGCTCGCTCGCTCGCTCGCTAATCTCCACAGTTAGCGAACTTCGATTTGTTCTTTCTCTCTAAAAGATTCCAGAGTGATTAGCACTTGTTGACTTTAAAACACGCGTTCCTTTTTTCGAGGAGGTCGATTTAATGGCTTTCTCTCGTACAATATTGTGGGAATGGATATATTTGACTGTGAGAATAGATATATTGATGAGTGATGAATGTGTGTGCAATAGATAAATGACGCGACTGTGTGTGTGAGCGCGTTTTGAATGAATCTTCAAAGCATTGGAATATTTTAGACTAAATTGATTTTCTCTATATTGATTTTTATGTTAATAATGTCCGTTTTTTATGAATCTAGAATATTCCATATATACGTGAAGTTAATGCGTGGCAATGAAAGAATGTTCTAGAAAGTGTGCGAGTAAGACAAGAGCATCTGAGTGTATAAACAGTGTGTGCGTTGTTTGATTTGTGGATTGTTTTATTGTGAGTTGTCATGAAATAATTATACTGTTTCAAATAAAATTCTCTTTCTCCTACAGTATAATGAGAATTGAAGGTTATCAATGTGTTGCTATTGTGGGATTGGAAGGTTTTAGCAATATGCACAGGTGTATTTGTATTGTTATTTACGTATATTTTTATTTATGTATTTATTTATGTATTTATATTTGTGCATTTTATTTATTTTTATTTATTTATGTATCTTAAGCTTTTCTACGCAATACTACGTTGTCCCAGGCTGGTCTACTGTGGCCTACTACTCTAGACTCGCGAAACTACACTATTCTAAAAAGGTCTTACAATCATCTTAAACACTAATCCTTTTGTATTACTCATACTTTTTAAGTTATCAAGTTTTGTCCAGAAAACGAGCGTTTCGTCGCACTATAGTGAAATTCAGAAACTGGACCATTAACCCTTTGCACTCGAGAGGTGACTCTCAGTCACCGTTTCATTTGATATAACAAAATTACGAAGTGTTGTATATAATATTAGGTTTTGTATAATGCATCAATATGTGAAACATTTGTATAAAATAGCTTTGTTTCTTAATTTAGGTATGTTTTCTCTTTAGTCCGTTTCAAATAGTGTCGTCTATGTCTCATCGGAAAGTGTCGAATGTTTCTAGTGAAAAGCTTCCGAGTGCAAAGGGTTAATATAACGAAAATTGAAGGTTACCGATGTGTTGCTAAGTAGACCCTGCTATACAAAATGATTTTCATTTGAAAAATAAAAATTTTGTGCAAGTAATATTCCCTTATTTCCAGCAATGTCAGATGACGTTACCTATCTCTCTTATCACTTTGTTAACATCTATTCTATCTTTCATTTTTCCTAGCAAACATTACATTATATTCCTCTTACCACAACAGCCCATGTATCCTTACATTATTACAAACTTCCATGTATCCCACACGTAAAATCACAATTACCTTTCAAAACTAATTGTCATTCCCTACTACTCGCGTATACATTCTTTCACGATCCGAACGTTTCACCGAAAGGAAATTCTTCCATTCCCCTATTTCCACTAACATTCCAATTTCTCTAATTCGCCTCGCAGTACAGTCTGGCATTCCGCTCGTTCCTCTATTGACAATCTCGCGAGGTTGTTCCATTCCCCCGCAGGCAGACAGGCATTCGCTCCGCGTCTCATTCTTCTGCGAGCACAAAGAGCGTAACGGAAATGGCGTGCGCGAAAGAATCGTCGCGCGGATATGATTCACTTGTATCGCCGTGACGTGACTTACAAGAGGGCCACGGTCGCATCTGCAGAGCGCCGGGATTCCCCCGTCTGAACCGCATTGTCCGGGTCCCTCCACCGTTCTTAATCAACATATCATTTTCATCCGCGGGCACCGTTTCCGCGCAATTTCGTTGAAGATTCTGCTGGGGCACGCTCGGCTCACCGGGAATTCCTTTGTAACGAAGTTACCGGAACATCCAGTCCATAGAAACGCAATTTAAGACCGCGCCGCTTTCATTTTACGCGCATGAAAATGTTTCCCGTTTCATGGGAGTTGTTCAGGTGTTCCGACGCCGGGCTGAACCGGCCGCCCTCCTCTCCCGTTTCGCTTTCGACCGACCCCCTCCGCGAACGAACGCCGATAAAATTTCATTTTTGCATTCGCAGTTGAATACCGCGTTCCCGGGACACAGAAATACGGAGTACGGCGCGACGGTTACGATAACGGCGCGTAACGGCGTTATTATCTGAACGCAGACGCGGCGGCCGTTCGTCGGGGACCGTAAAGAAAAATAAAGGACTTTTATCGGCCTTCCCGGCGATTGCCGCCCTAGTTTCGCGTGCACGCCGGCCGAGCCCTTCGCGATCGAAAGTTTTTACGCCGCGCGTGAATCTTATCCGCGGATGAAAAATCGCGAGTCGACCTCCACTCGCGTTGCCTGGTAAATCAAAACCGGACGGTGGCGGTCGCGGGGGATGTAAGGATCCTTTACGCGCGGAACGTTTTCACGAGCCGCTCGATCGCGCGGAGAAAATGCACGCTCACGCGTGCTCGCCGGCGAACGGCCATGAATATTTATAGCGTTGAAAGGACGCGAGGGGGTTGGACGGGGTGAACGGCTGGCGGCAGTGAGTCGAAACGCGGAAGGGTAGCACGAGAAAGTTCCGGGATCACGGAACGCCTTGAAACTTCACCGTTCCTCGCCGCGGCTGCTTAGGAACCTCGTTTCATCCCTTCGCTTTTTCCTCGCGATCCGCCGGCGAGACGCCACCATTTTTTCAATTTACGCAACGCGAAACCGCTCGCATCCTAATGACCGCGATTATTAACCGCGATACCATCCGCGTAGTTTTCTCGGAGATGCTCGCGGGATTCTCTCTTTCATCCCCTTTTCATCCCTCGACCCGGGTGGTTCTTAATGTTTCCGCGCTACCATTGTTCGGCACGTTTCCCTCTTTCGTGTGTCGATGTCTCCCTCGTTTTGTTTTTCTCGGTGGATGGTTTTACTCCGATGTTTTTACACCCTTAAGGTACAACCCTTAAGCTCGAGACACACAGAGCTTGAGCCCCATCGCAACCATCGACGAACAATCGACCGGAGGGGAGTCCCGGACCTTTCATCTATCACTTCTTGACCTTATTAGATTTTTTCTCGCCCCTCGCGGAGGTCTGTCCTTTGACCACCCTCTTGATCTTCGATCTGCGATCCTTTACCCTTTCGGTGCTCGGAAACCTTGGACAACCTTATCGCTTTCTCTTCGATAGTCTTGTTCGGTGTCTTCAGACCTCTTCAACCCTTTCACCGCTTTATTTCTCCTATTCTTGTCCTCTCATTATCTCAGCTTTCTTTCATTCTCTCATTATTCCTCTTGCTTTACCCTCCACCTCTCGCTTACTGTATAACCTTGGACAACCTTATCGGTTACTCTTCGATAGTCTTGCTTGGTGTCTTCAGACCACTTCAACCCTTTCACCGCTCTATTCTTCCTATTCTTCTCCTCTCATTATCTCAGCTTCCCTTAATTCTCTCAGTATCCCTCTCTGTTTTACTCTCAGCCCCTCAATCCTTCCTCCATACCGCTCCTATTCCTTCGCTCTCGATCTCTCAATTCCTCCTCTCCCATTCATTTCTTCACGCTCAATCTCCCAGCCTTTCTACCGATCTCTCAATTCTCCCTCTCTAATTCTTCCATTTCTTCGCTCCCGTCCCCTGAATCCCTTCTCCGACACGTTCGTTCCCCCGATTCTCCCTCTCTCGCCCGGCCACTCTCCACATCTTATTTTCCCATTCTTCCTCCCTCGCCGACCCGCCCCCGCTCGCCGTTCTCAAGCAACCCCGAGACCCGCCACCTGTTCCCGGCTCTTTCCCGGTTACACGATATCGGTCGTTCCCGGTTCAAGTACGGTCGGGCTGTATGAAATCTATTCATAAGGTTACGACGTGCTTCGCCGGCACAATTATCCGGGTCAATCGCGGCCCGCAAATGGAGTGTTCTGTTCTCGGCGGTGAAGACACCGACACAGACACCCCGTCGCTGCCGGAAACTTTTCTGACTGGCGCTCGTTGCGAGGGTGAAGGGGGAAACCACGGGGCGACGACCGAGTTCAGGATTCAATGAAGCTTCTTCGCACGGTTCCCGCAACGAAAGAGTCCGGCGATTCGAGAACTCGCCGACCTGTCGCGTATAACGCGCCTCGTTCCACCGTAGTTGGAATTTTAAACGACGCTTCATTGAAGGAGATTCCCGCGCGCGAACTATCTCACTGGGAACACCCCATCCGCGGCGATGCGCAAATTTTTAACACTTCCGAAGCTAGCCGGCGGGCTCGATCCAAACACTGCGAGCACTCGCTCCCCCGGGCGCGTGTTTTTGTGATTGCGAGGCGCGGCGCCCAGGGCGGTGGAAAATGTAAGGTGCAGAACGCGGAGTACGAAACGGGAAACATGGAGATCCGAAGTTGCGAATTTCGAATGCGAAGGGAGCCGTCGTTAACGAAGTGCCGAATGGTTTTTGTTTTTCTCTGAACCTATAGTACATATTCATACAATATGGTGATGTTTTCACCCAAACTGACACTGGAAGCAGCGTGCAATGCAGCTTCTGTTAAAAATAAGTCTACATAGAGCAAAATACATATATATATATATATATATATATATATATATATATATATATATATATATATATATGTATTTATATATTTATATATAATATATTGTATATATTTATATAAAATATGTATGTACAGGGTGTAACTGAATTGTTGCGCACAAGTGGTAGGGCACGTACAACTCACTAAACTGAGTGAAAAATTCACAGTGAACGTGGATCCAAAACTCAATAGTTTCCGAGATAAAAATAGGTTTGGTTTAACCCTTTGCACTCGGAAGTACTTCGTTAGAAATACTTAACATTTTCTAACTAGACAAACACGTTATTTGTTTAAATGAACTGAAAGAAATATTGCAAGTAAATTGAGATACAAAGCTATAATATTTTTAGTTCAACGTTCCACAAATTTTATAGATTTACTGCATCAAATCAAGTGGTGACTGAGAGTCACCATGCAAAGGGTTAAAAAAATGTGTGGGGACCGAATCAAGAACATCGAATTATCTCGAAAAGTATCGTCGAGATCATCGGGACTCGAATTTGAGAATTTTAAACACGAAAGTACAAGAATAAACAGTGTATAAAATATGGTAACACGGAAACGCTGATAATTATGAAATCGAATGCATCGTTGATTATCGTGGAATCGAAAGATGCCCGGAGCGTAATGATTATTTTGTGTTTGCGGGATTGTATTATGAATGTTTGCGCCGGTGGAATCATCGCGTTTGTCGTAGTGGAATAATTGAGGTGATGTTGGAATGTTTTAATAAAGAGTTCTCTACAGCGCACTCGAGGTAATGCGAACATTCGAGTGGAGGGTATTCGACGGAGCAGCCTTTGTAACGAAGCTTTTACACCGAGTTATCGCGGCGTCATTATCATCTAATGCATCCGCGATCGCGGAACGCAGATTGAATAGAGTAAATGACGGCGCCACGTCGGGCAGCCGGCCAGAGTGCTCTCACAATTCTGATACTTGTCACGCCGTCAGGTTTAAAGTCGCATTAACGCGAAGAATAACTCGCGACATGGTTTGAAGTGCTCGCGAAAGAAATTGGGAACCGCAACAAGTTGCACTCGAGAACGCAAACAGCCGACCAAGACGGTCGTGTTTGCATGCTCGGCGAAAGGATTCTGTTGCGAGGAACAGGCCGCCAGCCGGTTCCTGCTCCTCTTACGAGGATTTTCCACCTGTATGCACGTCAATCACGATTCCATAACTCGTCGCTGCTACTTGGGAAAAATAAACTCGTTAATACGTTCGCTGCCACGAGAATTTTTCCAGCTTTTGGAATAGTAATACTTATTCTTTAATAATAAAGGCAAATGATGTTCAGAGTAAGTATTAAAAAATAATTATTATTTATTTTATTTTTTTATTATGTTACTAAATGTACGAGAACTTTTCTAGCGTTTTGAATAGTAATATCTAGTCTCAATATCAATTATTAAAGAATAAGTATTACTATTCAAAACGCTAGAAAATAATTATTCTCAATATCATTTGCCTTTGTTATTAAAGAATAATTGTTAATGATTTAGAATTACGGTAGTCGTATTACGCTATGATATAGCTACTTATGTTACTAAATATTTTTATTTGAAATGAGATATTCTAATTGTTCTTTAGCGATTTGGAATTTGAGAATAATTGTTAATGATTTAGTATTACGGTAGTCGTATTACGCTATGATCTAGCTACTTATTTTATTAAATATACGAGAATTTTTCTAGCGTTTTGAACAGTAATACTTATTCTGTAATAATAAAGGCAAATGATATTCAGAATAAGTATTAACATCGAAGTGATATTCATAAATCACACATTTATTAATGAAATTATGAAAGTCTCGTGTTGAAAGGAACGAGGAATTTATTGCAAGCTTCTGGACTGCACAAAGCTGGTCTCGGCAAACCTTTCATTAATAATTTCATAGAAATATATTAAATCTGGATAATAAACTTCCAGGTTTCAAAAATTCTATAGCAATCGCGTTTATTGCTATGACTAATGAACAAAGGGGCGAGAATTGAAATACATTCGGAATTCCTCGTTTATATATAATCAAACACCACGCTTAATAGAGGGGATGATTTTTTCTGCAATCCTCAATAACCATATATACTCCAATAATTAATATCACAAGATAAGTTCCATTTAAAGGTTCCTTTATACACGCAGCTGGATATTCTCTTGATTAAAACAGGCAAAGAATGGATTACAATAAAATTTCGAGAAAATAGTCTGAATGTTGTTTTACATGAGAACACAGAGTGCAATGGGGACAATGAAGAAATACCCCTTTGTTCCACAGGCAGAAACGAACCTACCGTGATTACCCTTTATTCCAAATCTTATCGATTGTGAGAGGCATTCCTCCGTCGATGTGATTGGTAATTAATTGTAGTTTAAATCAAAGGTAGGCAGGAGAGAGTGGTGATCGAGCCGTGCTGATTATCGATGTTTCTATTACGACGAGGTACGTTCGAGGGATGGCACAATGGACAGCAAAAATAGCTGGCTCTCAATCATCGACTTCGGGGCTTCGGGCTGCGATAATCGGGACCGGAGATAGATGTAATCCGAATAATTCCGGGAGCCCGTGGAACAAAACGCACGGGACGACGGTAGTCGCGAAGTAATGGGGCCTATTCCACGCTGGAATGAATCATTCCCGATAAGAATGGGAAAAATGTAACGGAAGAGATTTATGGGGGATATTATGGCGTAGAAGTTAATCGGGTGACTCATTGAAATGGATTTAGTATTTATTAACAGTGAGATTACTGAGCAATTCTAGTGGCTTGTTTCGAATTTCTGTATAAAAATTGTTTCTGATTTGAAACGATTAGAATAGGTTTCTTAGAAATAATTAGTAAATAGAATTGTTTGAGAAATTAACATTTATTAACAGAGAAATTATCGAGCAATTGGAGTCGCTTGCTTCGAATTTTTGAATAGGTTTCTTAAAAATAAATATATATAAATATATATAAAAATTATTAAGGGAATAAAAATTGAAATTATTTATAATATTCTTTTATAAAAATTGTGTCCAATCTTTTTATAAAAATTAGAAAAATACGTTTTTTGAGATTCGAAGGGTGCATCAGTTTTGTATCTGTAAATACCCGAATTTCATTGAAGATCTTTCGCAAAAACGCTCGTGTGATTTAAATACTTGCAAACTAACCAATCTGAAGTGGGTTACCACGCATAATACAAAGTAACAAGTGAACTTCCATCTGGTAATTTTAGTGTTATTATATATTACATATAATTAGGTTCACGAAAATGAATTGTAGTTTATTCTCCTGTCCCTAGAAAAATTGATGTTCAGTTCAATTCAGAAGCTTAAAGATTCAAAAATACAAGCGTGATCATCCATGCATCGATGAAAATCGACATAAACACTTGCTAAGCAGCGTTTATAAAATTCACTACACACATTCCGCAAACCCACAGACAAATTTTCACCGTATCAACATACAATAAACAGAAAATATTTAAATCTGCAACTCTAACAGGGCAATTTGCAACTGGTTCGAGGAACAGTAAATTCATTCCTCTCCGCAACGAACAAACGAAACGCCCCGAAAATCGCATTAAAAAGGAAGAATGCGGCGTGGATTGCTTTCAGATGCGTTGAAAAATGTTTCTGCGTGCCCTGTAAATTGCGGGGAACGGCTCCATGGAGCGGTAGGACGCATAATCCTCCGTAGTATCTGAAACGCGGCGTGATTTATATTTATAGTATCCTGAATGCCTCGTAACGTCTAGAATACTTCAGAATATTTCAGTGACTCGCGAGAATTCAGTGTCCCATAATTTCCATTCATGGCGCTTTAAATGCGTCATAATTTTCCATGAGGATTAGACCATCCCGTAATCCCCGCGCCGCGCTGTTAAAGATACGTCCTTGAAGCTCGCGGGATGCTAACTTCGCTTCCGTACGACGGCTCGAATCGTCAATTACCGTTCCCCGAAATTCGTGGCCTTGTGTTTGAACAGAAATACCGAGCAGGTGACAGCTTCGGGGAGGCTGCTCGCGGAGAAACATTGCGCGTCGAACGCGCCGCGTTTAACAAAGTAACAACCGTATGAATTATACACCGCGAGCACACGGGACAACAATAAAATCGACGCTGAGCGCGCGCGACGGCAATAAAACATACACACCGCCGCCGTTAAGCACCGGTGCAGCTGGCTCGCGACGGGAATATGATATCTCGCCGGCATTATTTATTTAACGGTGTCTTTGTCGCTGCGCTTCATCGCCGGATTAACCCTTCGCGGTTTCGCGTTCAGTAATCGCGGACGTTCAATTTTATTGTAACAGTAATAAACGCTCGCACGATTCTTGTTGAGGTTTATTGTACTGTTGTTACACCGGCGTGTTGTACGTGAAATTAAGAGTGTTTCGAAATATTCTCAATTGATCAAGATCATTTTCAATGCTTTTATGACATCAATAATTGAGACAAACAAATCAAAACCAGTAATCGATACGGTATTTCTGTTAAATGGAGAACTGGAATTCAACTACCACCCTAACAAAACACGCCTCAGAGTTAACCCATTAATCTTCGATCAATCTTGAGAACAAGATAATAATAATTACGACACAAATCGATCAAAATCCGTCATTTTCTGGTACGGTAGTTCTGTTAACCCTCCATGGGCCGAATTTTTGTTCATGATTATAACAAAATCTATGCAGTACGAAATTAATAAATATCCGCATATGAATACGAACTAACAATGTATTCAATAGTTTCAATAATTTTATCAAATGAATATATTTTGTAACTTTCAAGTTGCAATAACATTAAACTTTCATGCCCAAGCCTATTAAAATTTAACACGTTTACTGCCATGAGAATTTTAGGCATTCTGTACAATATTCCTTATTCTTTTATAACAATGACAAATCTTGTAGTAACCCATTTATAGCTAGCATAAAATGTGTGATTTCATTTGTATTTTCAATTCATTTTGCTTTATATTACGATAAATTTCAAGTACCACCAACATTGTACCAAACTGGCAATCTCTTGCTACGAGTATATTCGTGACTGGCAGTGAATGGGTTAAGTTAACTGATCACTAAATTTTATTCACTGCTTTGAATGAAAAATGAAGTAAAGCAATAAGATGCCAATATACTGATATGTGACTTCAAAGTTACATGGGCCTATAGAGGGTTAAATGAAATACTAGAATCCTACTACCCCTAACAAAATACGTTTCAGTTAGTCCATTAATCTTCGGACAGTCTTGAGAACTATATATCTGTAGGCTACGCGAGAGAATAAGGTGTGAACGAAGAATGTTTATAACCAAGCGATAGGAGTGTAGGGCATGTGAGAGATTAGGGTGCAAATGAAAAGTGTTTATGACCGAGCGATAGGGATCGAGTGACTGAGAAGAATGTTTAGGACCGAGTGGCAGAGCTTGAGAGATCGAGGTACGAATGAAGAGTATTTTGGGATCGAATGTTAAAGACTGTGTGAGTGCAAGAGAAAGATAGATAGAGAAAGATATTTGTTATTCAAGTAATTAAGTCATTCGTTTGCAACTTTATATTCCAAATATGAACATTTCATCTGATCGAAATGTCGACATTCGTCGGCAAAGGGTTAATCCTTTGTACTCGAGAGGTAACTCTCAGTCACCGTTTCATTTGATATAACAAAATTACAAAGTGTTGTATATAATACTAAGTTTTGTATAATGCATCAATATGAGAAATATTTATATAAAACAGCTTTGTTTCTTAATTTACGTATGTTTTCTTATTAGTTCGCTTCAAATAGTGTCGCCTATGTCTCATTGGAAAGTGTCGAATATTTCTAGCGACAAGCTTCCGAGCACAAAGGGTTAAAAGTGTATTAAAACCCATAGAGTATTGCTCATTACACCTCTCCTACACAGTACACACATTGAAAATCCTACATATCTAAAACCCCAAATAACCGTTTTAACAATATTACACTAACTCAATATTCATTTTAAGTGATTAGCAAAAGCACTATCTAAAAGATTCCGTTAAAATTCCGCTGTACCGAGGTCCAGGGTGCGAAAACCCCGAAATAAACCAAAATACCCAATTCCAGGGTCCCGCACCGTAAGCCCGGTCCGATAATTACCGGAACCCGCCCCGAAGGAGCCCAACATGATAAGATGGGGGTGAGAGGGCGGGTCAGAGGGGTGAATCAAAGCTTGGCTATCGAGCGGAAATTCCGCCGCGCGGAAAGGTGAAGACAGGGGGTGGCGACGCGAGAGTGGCGAGAGGTAAATCCCCCTCTTGGTTAAAATTCACGGTACGAACCGGCCAACCCTCCTACCCGGCTCCCATATCCACCGCTCTCCCCCTCCCCATTCCGCCGCCGACCCACCGACAACCGCTCGGTGTGCATGCTCGGCTGACCACACTGTCGCTGCTAGTAATCCGTGGGATCGGCTTGCTGTCCCGTGCCCGGAAATTATAATTCGTACACGCTCGCAGCCTGTAGAGCCAGAGGATTCGACGGGGATCACCGGACGGCCGGCTTCTACCCTCCGCCAGCCTCTGCGCCAGACTTCACGCGCTCGACCCTTTTTTCCTGGCCGAGATTGCGAGGATCATTAGCCGTTGTCAAACAGCTTGCGAATTCTTCTGTGTTGGCTGGAATGCTATCGCTGGGGGATCTCGTGGGGCTGCATAGAGAAGAGTGTAGGGGGATCTGGAAAAGTTGGTTAGGAACACGTGCGATTTGAGGGGATACAGATTGTGTAGGTAGATATCGTTGACTCGTACTACTGGGAATTCGGAAAGTAAACGTATTTATTGGTTTTGATGCTGACGAATGGGTTTTTTGGTGCCTGTTAATTTTCTAGATTGGACAGAAAGGTTTGCTTAGGTCTGAACACGTGGGATTCGAGGGGATAGAAGTTCTGCAGTTAGATATCGCTGATTTTTACTACTGGAAATTATAAAAGTAGATATATTTATTGTTTCTAATGTTGATGCACGGGTTTTTGGTGTTAGTCAGTTTTCTAGGTTGGGTAGAGAGGTTTGGTTAGGTCTGAACACGTGGGATTTGAGAGAATACAGATTGTCGAGTTAGATATCGTTGATTTTTACTACTGGGAATTAAAAAAGTAGGTGTATTTATTGTTTCCAATGTTGATATGCGGGTTTTTCGGTGTTAGTCAGTTCTCTAGGTTGGATAGCAAGGTCTAAGTTGTGCATTCGTTATCGTAAAATGGATAGAAAGGTGAATGTTGAGTGTTTGATTCGATGCGAAGTGTACTTTAGTCGATCTAGAGCAGTTTGTTGGTAGGGAAAAATATTTATTTCCGAGAGTATTAACGAGAAATGCCGCGTTCCCGGTTATCCAATGTGTCATAGACGGCGGCAGGAAGGTTTCAGAAACGAACGTTGGAACAACGAATTGGCGGAATCGTGTACAATGCACCCGGCTCCTTGTAAGCCATCGATTGAGCGTCGGGGCCGGTTCTTAAGTGCTCCTTGACACGACACGGAAAGAGTGGAGTTCGCTGTTCCGTCTGGTCCACTGAATCCATTCATCGATCGCGACGGATTTATGCGCGGCAGCCGATTAAGATCCGGAGTAGTACTGTTCGCCGTTACTTCTATTCGAGTCGCGCGAAATCTCTCTTATCTGGCTCGGTACAGAGTATTCTTCAAACATCTTTAATCGCTGGAACAATCATACACGTTCTTCATTTTAATAAGCGAGCCACGATTCCCATTATGTAGATCTGTTTTTAATACATTTAACTCTCTGTTCGCGGATGTTAAACAAATTACGCTAACGTCGTTTAACCAGTGCTGACGTTACAGTTACAGAGACAGTAATTCTCAGACAAAACGGGACGCTGTTACTGGCAAAAAAGAACCGGACCTCAAGCGAAGCAAGAATAAGGATTTATTCGTCAAAGAGAGGCAATGAGGATTCTTAAAAAAATAACAACGATCACGCTGTATGTATTTTCTATGGTTACTGTCGACCTAAATCCACAGGGGAATGAATTAAGTTTTTAATGAACATTGTCTTTACAGTCAGAAGGATCTTTTCCATAATTTTTATATTCCACCTGGAATATTCGTTTCGATGTACCTAAAGCGTATTTAGCACGAAACGCGCCATATCCTGACGTCAAATCCCGTTTAACGACAAAAACTAATATGAAAATATTCATTTTTTCCCTTGTAATCTAAAACTTTCATTTTCTACATTCTTTGCTGTATCAAATTCAGGATCACCTATATTTCTTTCAGAAAACTGTCACCTTCGTTTTATAACCGCTCTTGAGTTATATACAAAGTGCCGGTACACTGTTAATATTACCATTATTATCGATATTAACATAAACATTATTAACCCCTTATAATAAGCCTCATAATAACGTGTGAGACTCGTGGTGAACATTTTAAATAGGATTTAACAAACATAAACATTACTCAATTCTTCCGAATTCAAATGAAATATTATTCTTCCGTTATTAATTATTATATTGTAAAGCAAACGTAGATATAGAATAGACATAGAATTTTCTTTTTTCTCCAATGAATTATTACTGACAAAGTTGAATCTATCACAGGTGAAAAATAAATCATATTAACCCCTTGCTCTATGATTTATTTTTATTTATTTTTTCCAATTTACTATTCTCAAACAATATCAATTTTATTTACAATACTAAACTGACATCAATATTAACACTACCTAAAACCATCATTGCAATATTAATTCCATTTCGAAACATTAACCCTCTAATCACGCGTCAGACTCGTGGCAAAGATTTCAAACAGAATTCGATAAAAATAAATATTACTCGATCCTTATGAATTCAAACTCAATATTATTCTTCTGTTACCAATCATTATGGTCCAGAGAAAACGTTTACATAGAATATACTCGGAATTTGTCTTTCCTAATGAATTGTTAATAACAAAGTAGGTATATCGATCATAGTCGAGGAACAAATCACAGTGCAAGGAGTCGATCTGGATCCTGATTAATCCCATTACCATTTCCAAATCCATTCTTCCCTAGAATCCCCATTCCGCGCTCACCCCATCAGTCGTCAATTCTCCCCGCATTACGCTCGAAGTCTCTGTTTCCAATTTCTATTTCCTTCCAATCGCGGGGCGACCGAGTATAACGGAATGAAAGGAATAGGTTGCTTGATACAGTGGGCGAAATGGAAGGGAGGGCCGCAGGCACGACGATCGTATTCCACCAGGACGTCTACAGGAAATATCGGCGCGATGAGTTCGACGGTGTCGGGGGCTGCCTTATATCGCCGGTTCTCGATTGTCCGAGATGTCGCGTTACCCGGATACCTCCCGGCTCCTTCGCGCGAGGGGAAAGTTCACCCTTCGATGTTCTTGTGACGCGATCGGTCATTTGTGCGGAAAACCCCGAAACTCGACTATTCGCACAGAGAAAATGAAATAATGATTTTCACAAAAGCTTGCGCGAATAAATTCTGGTTTTCTGTTTATACAACGTTGGCATCGAAACGCGAAATGTGCATTGCCATTTGGAAATACTTGGTAATATGCTTATAGTGTAAATAAAATATAACTACCACATGTTTAGCTATATATTTTATGATTTTTGTCTGAAACATTTGTTTGTATTACTCATACTTTTTAAGCTATTAGGTTTTGTTCAGAAAACGAGCGTTTCGTCACAAATTCCAAAATTTCACTATTTACATAAGGAAAACTGAAGGTTACCAATGTGCTGCTAAATAATGATTTTCACAAAAGTTTGTGCGAATAAATTCCGGTTTTCTGTTTATACAACGTTGGCATCGAAACGCGAAATATCTATTGTCATTGACAAAATTTCATAATATCCTCGTAATTTCAACAAAATATAATCATCGAACGTTTAGCTCTATGTCTTACAATTTTTGTCTGAAACATTTGTTTGTATCACTCATACTTTTTAAGTTATTGAGCTTTCTCCAGAGAAACTTTTAAGGTATAGAGGTAAAGATATGGCGATTAGATCATTTTTTATATTATAGTGACATTGTGAAGTTTTTAAAATGACAATAGATATTTTACGTTTCGATTCCAATGTTATATAAATAGAAAAACGGAATTAATTCGCACAAAATTTTGTTTTTACCTATTTTACGCAGACGTGCACATTAATTTCGTTTGTTAATCATTTTGTTTAGAATGAGACATTTCAAAACAATCCAATATGCGTAATATAACAAGATTATCAATGTGTAAAAGACATCGTTGACCATTTTGAAACCGAAACGTCTCGACGTGCATGGCACGTCTTTCCAGCGCAAGAGGTTAACACGGTGACCGCCATGTCATCGATGACCGGAGCTGTCAAATTACTTGACAATAATTATAATTTGTCAGATAACTAATGTCGAATGGAAATATTTCATAGCGTAAGTTACTAGACAATTGCGTAACGTAAGCATTGCGTTATCAAATAATAAGTAACAGTTCCTCTTTATCTTTGTTACAAAAGAATCAGCGATCCATAAAACTCTGAAGGTTTTCGTGGCAGTGAACATATTAAGACCCACCCATTACAATGTATTTCGCCGCGACCGATCGACAGATTCTTCGTTGCTGGTGGTCGTTCCCTATGACGCAACGATTTCCTATTCCTACATGAATATGGACGCGGCCGCCGAAAAATTTGCGGAATCCCGATGAATTGGAATTGCCCGTGTCTCGTTGCCGCACGGAAAATATTTTACCGGCTATCTGTGCCGCGGTATATCCGGCAAGGGACCATTCATTGAAATATGTATTAATACTCATCCGGTGTCCGAGAACGACCGTGTGCTCGCATTTTTCTTTCTCCCGGTTTTTTTTCAGGTCCCGCCGCAATTTCTGGTATTATCGTGCCCTCAAAAGGGCACGAATATTATTTTCCCCGGCGCGCGGTAGAGAATTAATGAGAATTTTTGTTACAATGGGACCCGGTGCATTTGACAAAGTAGATTTATCTTTAATTCAAACGTTACTCAGGAATATTGCTTCATGGTCGTGAGATTAATCGAATTAAACAGAAGTAGTTTAAATCGAGGTCACTCTTCTCGGTGTCTCTTAAATATTATATAATACTGTTTTTGGAAACACGGCGTGACAGATTAAATATATTCATTCCATTGTACGATTTTTGTAAAACTAGATTATTCGCTTTATTTTCAGGTCGGTGGAATATTTTCTCTTATAATGGAACACTGTCTGTTTAATAATGATCGTTACTTTTCATAGAATTATTTCTCCCAGTTAAATAACTAGTTGCATATCTCATTTAACAGTTTTCATTAACCCTTTGCACTCGAGAAGTGACTCTCAGTCACCATTTGATTTGATACAGCAAAACTATGAAGTTAAATATTTAGTACTGTAAGTTAAACTTTGTATTGTTATGTGAAATATTTAAGTAAAATATCTTCCTTACTTAATTTATCTGTGAATTATCGTTAGATTAGGTTCAAACAGCGTCGTCTGTATCTCGTCGGAAAATCTTGAATATTTCCAGTAAAAAACTTTCGAGTGCAAGGGTTAATATTACAATGATGAACGTTCGCAACGGAAAATATTCTCGAGCGCAAGGGGTCGAAACAGCCGAGATCCGAAGATCGATCCAGGAATAAAACAGAGTGGCTCTAAGAGACTGACGAAAGGGCTGCGTTTTAATTTACTCGTTATCTGACGGCGGGGACGGATAACGGTCATAAAGCCGGGCTTCGTTTTTCCTCCCTGTGCCGTGACAAACCTCGGGACAGGGTTTTCCGGTGTAACCACCCCCGGCGAAAGGGGATTTTTCTCTGCGGTGGCGCGCCAGAGGGAACGGCGAGGACAGTAAGAAGGTGAGGTTAAAGCGGAGCGGGGCAAAAAACCTCGGAAAAAGTCGGGCAGCTCGTGAAACGGAGGACAGGTCGAAGGGGACGCCGGAAGGGGGAGAAGATTCTCCGTGTCTGTTACAAGTTCTTGCGGCTGTTTCGCCGTATCAATGCTTCGGAACAGACTCGAGTGCCGTTCCACTTTGAGAGAACATTCGAACGATGTAGATAATATTGTGAACGTAAAGACGCCGATCGTCAATTGAACGGAAGTTTCGCGATTTTAAAGGTATCCGCGAAGTTGTTTTCTTTCGAGAATCGCTCGATATTTGCTACAAGTTCTCTTGTTTTTTTATGGTGCGCTGCTATGAAATTCGGGTCTTGGCAGAATAGATGGATCGAGAAGTTTCGCGGAGGCGTCGGAATTTTAATTGTTCTTTGGTAGTGTTCTGTTGACGTTATTATTATTGTTATTATTATTATCATCGTCGTGAATATTATTACTACTATTAGTACTACTACTATTACTACTTCTACTACTATTAATATTATTACTACTATTATTATTATCACTACAATCATTATCATCACTATTATTATTATTATTATTATTACTACTACTACTACTACTATTATTATTACTAATAGTATTATTATTGCTATTATTATTATTATTATTATTATTATTATTATTATTATTATTACTTTCATTATTCATTATTATCATTTAATTCTTTCTTAGTCAATAATTCTTTCGCAGCTCCCAAACAAAAATGCCGCAGCCCTAGATTAAATCCATACTTCGAAAAGGTACCATATTAAAAAGGTCTCAAAGCATTTTGCGGGAACAGCTGCTCGACGTCACATTTTTTCTCACAAAAGGGTGGGCTTTTGAGAGACTTCACGTAATAAGTATCCTCAAACGCGCTCAAAAGGCTGCCTTAAACCCGAAAAAGTCCGAGGTCTTGTTCGCGGTAATCCGTGACTTAAACCCATCGCTACAGGTGGCTAAAAACGGACAAGATGTAGGAGACAGGAGGGCGCTCGAAGCGCAGCAAAGGATTCACTTTTCTTTCCGGCTGGATCTGAGATTAAGCGTGTCCTGGGGAAAAAGCCTCGCGTGTCGCGTTTCGGGACGTAAGTTTTGTTAGCCCCGGACGCTCCGGTGAGTTTTTATCCGCGGCGTGCTCGCTCGAACGCGGCTGGAGCTCTCTTTCCCCCTTCCTCTTTGCTTATGTAGCAATCCCGCTTCATTGAAATTTAACGCTACAACTAATGTGTCAGTGGAGATGACTGGTTCCGACTTTTATGTTTCGCAACTATTATAAATAGTTTCCCTTGAATACTATAATGAATGTCCGAAGAAACTCAAAATAATTGTTACAATTTTTATAGGAAGTATATATTAATTGTATTAAATTCTCGGTAGTTCTAGTGTGATCGCCGGGTTTATGGATCGTGTCAGTTTCACGCCTATGGATTTTTATAAATATTCTTTGTAATGTTTACGTCGATCTCGATTGATGCAGTTGATCGTCCGCTTTAAAACTTCCAATGTTCAAGATCTAAATGAACGAACATCAATGCTTTGGGGGACAACAGAATAAATTGTATAATGAACGCCTGTAAATGTAGTGTTAAGGTTGTATCTAAAATTATAGTAGATAGAAATATTATTAGTTATTAAATTATGGTACACATAGTAGATAGAAAACATTGTGACGTAATAGAAAATTCATTTAATCACTGATAATTTCAATGTTTCATGAGGCAATAGAATAAATTGTTCCATAAACGTCCATAAATCTAGTGTTAAGTTTATAGCCAACACTATAATGGATAGCAATATTATTTACTAAATTATAATTAGTAAAGTAGATAGAAAACATTGTGGCGTAATAGAAAATTCATTTAATCACTGACAATTTCAATGTTTCAGGGGACAATAGAATAAACTGTAGTATAAATCTAGTGTTAAGTTTCTAACTAAAACCACAGTAAATGGAAATATTATTATTTACTAAATTATAGTCGATACAGTACACAGAAAAAATTGCGACGCAGTCGAAAATTAATTTATTCACTGACAATTTCAATAATTCCAAAAATATTAAGAATCTCCTCGCCGGACGGACGAAAAAGTAAAGTACCGTCATCGACATGTTAAAGAGGCAACTGACAGGTACAGAATCCCGGTTCTTCCAGTCGTTCTACAGCGAGAGGCGATTTTTCTCTCGCGCATTCAAACCGGCGATCACGTTCATCGGTCAAAAATTGAGGAATAAATGGCATGCAAACGAGACAGCGTGCACGCTGATCGGTCAGTATTATTTCGCGCGCGGCGGAAACACGCACCGGGGCCGTGTTCGATCATGGAAATAGTATTCGCGTGATTGCCGGCAAAATGACGCGGCCTGTAATTTATCTTCCGTCCGTCAGGGATATAGATACAAGCGAATACTGGATTAAGGCAATTAACACGTTCGTGACGGGCACGCGTATGTGCGTGAGCGCGGCGTCGAATATGCGGGACTATTCATCAATGTCCGGCCGGCGTTTTACGTGATAGATTAATTCGAAGACTGCTCGCGTGAGTTATTCAATTATTAATTGGCGCCATGGAAAGCCGCGACTGTCGTTCAATAAGAAGTTCCCAAGGAATGAACAAACGTGCACAGGAATTCACAAGAACCTCGAAGAAGGAGATATCACCTCGAAATCTTGCTAAGAATCAATTTCAATGAAGCTTCTAATGATACGCGTGAAACGATGAAATTCCGGAGATGACAATCAAGCTGATAATAAAAGGTTAACAGCGTCAGGAAGCAATTGGACGCAAATTACTTGAAACAACAGCATTCTCGGCTAACGATAATAACAGTCGACAGTTTCTGACACGTAAATTGTCGCACGAAATGTAAGATTAGTTACTTAATCAAAGATTTAAACTGGAATGATATCCACTGATTATTGCCGAGAACCAAGTTGCTCCAAGTGGTCAGTCAACGACTTCAGCGGCCAGTTCGGAACACTAGCCGCAGTTGAAGTGTCCGAATGTAAAATTGAATAACCGAAACTTTTATGGGCGAGTTATCCAGGGAAAGTTGCGAAGACGCGACGAAGTTCCGGTTTTAAGTGGTAAAGGTCAATAAACGCGCCGACCGTTCTATAACCGGGCAGACGGATCTCGCGGAAACTTCGACTGTAGCTTTTACGGAGAATCATCTCGAATCAGTCGATGTATCTCATCGCGAAGTCCTCCTTGCAGGGCTATCTGATTCTGGGGAAGGGGGGAAGACCTTGTTATTCAATTTTAATTGTATAAACAGACCGACGCGCTGTCTTAGGAATCACAGTGGACATAATTGAATTAAAATTCCTCGATAAACACTCTCCTTGCTTCTACGTTAATTACAATATTATTCGACGATAACGAGCTGCAGAACTGAAAAACTGATGTAACTGTATTAACCCTTTGCACTCGAGAGTTTTTCAATAGATACATTCAACACTTTCCGACGAGATATAGATGACATTGTATGAAACTAACTTAATGGTAATTCACAGATAAATTAAGTAATAAAATAAGCAATCGAAATTTTATTTAAATATTTCACATACAAACACGAAGTTTCATTTAGAATTCTAAATATTCTACTTCATTGTTTTGCTGTATCAAGCGGTGAGAATCACCTCTCGAGTGCAAAGGGTTAAACTTCTGTTTCTTTTATAATATAACATACGTAATACAGACAACAAATCTAATACACAATTTAAAACTATAATTACCGAGTATTTAATACGATTAATATATCCCTATAAAGAAAGTCACAATAGATTATATTCAGTCCCTTCAGACATTCATTATAGTATTCAAGTGAAACTATTGTCAAGATCATTCCGATTCAATGCTTTCAAGATATTAATTATTTTTTAAACAAAACCAACGAAACGTCATTTCGACTGGAACGTCTAGCGTCGAACAACGCAAACATAGACACAGAACGCTTCAGATAAAAATTTAACCAAAAAGACATCAGCTACGACATAAACTGCGAAACATCCCTCGACCGAGAAGATTTCAACGCCCGCGATTTCCCCTGAAAATCCGAAATTTCATCGCAAACGTTCACTCCCCCGCGCGGCCGAACCATTATTCAAATTCCATTACGCCGACGGCGATCGCCGAAACAATGCGCTTCCCGCACAATTTTCATTTCTGCTCCCCGGAATTGTCGATGTCGTTCGTAAAGCAATATTCCAACGGAAATCCGCACCCCTCCCGCTCACAAGGAGAGCGCGGCAGTCACAACTTTCAAGCGTTACGTCGCCAGCTGAGATTTGCCGTCCCCGGAAACAAAGCCGCGCCGACTTCCTCCCCCCTGTTAATTCCGAGAAAATCGTTGCCCCTTAAGAGAGCCGCGCTTTCAAACGCCAAGGGAACCGCCCCGTGCCGCGCGCAACCCCACCTTTCACCCCGCGACCCTCGCCGGAATTTATTTTCATCATTTCCTTGTTCATTTTGCTTTCCGCGGGACTGCGTTTCCAGGATGGCATACTAATAAGTCACGAAACGCGCGAGATGGGAAGGCCATTCGGCTTCGTGCAGTCGCGCGGTGCATCCTCGGGGTTGGCGGGGGGTTACGAGGTCGGTTCCGGCGACAACCTTTACAGAGCGCGACGCGAGATAGGGGCGAGGGCGGTACGTACAGTTGGGGATGACTTGATGACCAGCGGAACGCGCATAGCGCTGCCAAACGGTTGTTTGCTGAGAAAAACTCGGTAACTTGAAACGTATGAGTGATACGAAGAAATGCTTCAGATAAAAATTGTAGAGTATAGAGGTAAGTATATGGTGGGTATATGAGTTTTTATATTATGGGGATATTATGGGGCTTTTTTCAATGACAAGGGATATTTTACGTGTGGATTCGAACGTTATATAAATACAGAAATGGAATTCATTTGAAGAGAATTGTTATTTTTGAAATGGAAATCATTTCGTATAGCAGGGAGTAACAAAGGATTGGTAGCCTTCGCAGTGTCTTCGTAGTTTATTTCTATAGTTTTTCATTGGTTACCTGCAACCCCATTAACAAATAGTGGATTGGTAATCGAGAACATCAGAAATCAAAAAATAAAACTACCAGAAAATCAGTCGAGAAACACGAGAACCGATCGATCGAATTCCTCGGTCTACCTATCAATTAAAATCTTGAATACCATTGTGAAACAAATAGCATCTAGTCAGAATTTATACAAGAGAAGTCATCAAATAATCTCTTAGGGGTACTTATTCAGATTAACACGTTGGTCACGAGAAACATCAGCCTCTCACATAACACATATTCCTTCCGTTTCAAAGATAAAAATAAACAATCAACCACTTACTATCAAAATTCTCGTTACACTATTACCTACTTATCGACCCTACTAAACATTTTATTCGACATCGATTAACAAGCTCCAATTACCTTCCTATAATTCGCTCCCGTTATCGATGACCACAGTGACAGTCAACGTTACGGATCGAGTCATCAAGCGACCCACGTGCCACGAAAGGGTGGAAAGGGGACGATAACGATATTCATAACGTCCCGGGAGGACCGTTGGCGGAAACACGACGAGGAACAGAGGAAGCAAAGGCTGTTTCAAAGATAAAAGGAAACAATCAATCACTTACTATCAAAATTCTCGTTACACTACTATCTACTTATCCGCTCTACTAAACATTTTATTCGACATCGATTAACAAGCTCTAATTACCTTCCTATAATTCGGAAGCTCCCGTTATCGATGACCATTGTGACAGTGAACGTTAGGGATCGAGTGATCGAGCGACCCACGTGCCGCGAAAGAGTGGAAAGGGGACGATAACGATATTCATAATGTCCCGGGAGGACCGGTGACGGAAACACGACGAGGAACAGAGGAGGCAGGGGCTGCGGAACCGACACAGATGCTCGAGGGGTGGAGTTAGTCGGTTTTTTTTCACGGGAAATGGGTAGTCACGCTCGCAGCGCCAGAAATTTACTCTCCCTCGGGGAGCGGCCCCCGGCGTGGGAGGGGACCGCGAAGAAATAAATTGGTTTGTTACATAAACAAACAGTCTACGCGTCCCCCTGGCGCGGCTCTTCGTCCATCAAGCCACCCCAGCTGGCTCAGGGATAAATATATTCGCATCAGTCTCGGTGGCTTTCGTCGCGGCTCACGCGTCGTTCCGAACGGGACGGGAAATAAACGATTCGCTTCTGTGTTATTCGTTCTCGGCGGAGAGAAGAGGGGTAATTTCGTTTCTGCGGATCCTCGCGAGTACCTTTCTGTGTCTTCTCATGGTGGGTGATTTTTATCGCGACGGGATAGAGTTTAATACCTGCGAGTGCTATACTATCCGCAGAATCGAGTCGGGCGTAGTTATTTATTGCCTCCTCGGCGTCGTGTTTATTACCTTCTTCGTTGTTCCTTTTATCGAGTTACCTATTGTATTCTCAATTTCTCGTTGACACGTTGAATGCGCGATTTCATAGAGCAAGATACACGGAATGGGAAGGATGCGATATTAAATTATTCGATTGAAGTTGATAGTATTGCATATTAGTATTGCGATAACCCACTATGGTTTCTTTCTTAACTCTAATCGACACAACTACTTCGTCGTTAATAACTGTGGGAATGGATGTATTTGAGTGTGAGAATAGATATATTGACACGTTCCATGCCACGTGTACCACATGTGGTACACGCCAATGTTTGTAAGAAAATATTTTTAATGGATATACGGTCACGGTCGGCGGTATACGTTACAAAGCAGTGAAAACATAAAGAAACAATATCAAAATATATAAAAATGACCAGAAACTTGAATATAACTTATTATTTTATTGAAAAACTCAATATAGTTCGTAAGAAAAATATAATCGAAGTTTTCGTGGCACGGAACGTGTTAATGAGTGATCCCATGGCATCCGACGTGTTAATTTCTCAGAGAAACATCTGTTATCGTTCTAATAATTGTAAAAACCAAGAAATCAGGAATGTCATTTTAACCCGTCTGCTAATTTCACTGATAATAAAAAGATAACAACATTAATCGAACACCATTCAAACCTTAGAATCCAGTAACATTACACCAACACCCTGCAAAGACTCAATCTTCCCAAGATCAGCGCCCCTTTCACCCCAAAACAAAAACTTCACCATCCTTTCTTCAATATTGTGGGATCTAGAATTTATGGTGTGATGCAGAATAATATTTTCCTTGGAGCGTTTTAAAACACGATTCATTTCACCGCACTCTCAAGTAACAATACCGATTATTCACTCTTTCTCTTACTCTCTACTAACAAGAAGCCCCGTCCTACCATGCTCGCTTATTATATCGCGCCGCTAACTTACGTGCTCGCTCGCTCACTCGCTAATCTCCACAGTTAGCGAACTTCGATTTGCTCTTTCTCTCTGAAAGATTCGAGAGTGATTAGCACTTGTCGACCTTAAAACGCGTTCCTTTTTTCAGGGAGGTCGATTTAATGATTTTCTCTCGTACAATATTGTGGGAATGGTTATATTTGACTGTGAGAATAGATATATTGATGAGTGATAAATGTGTGTGCAATAGATGAATGACGCGACTGCGTGTGTGAGCGCGTTTTGAATGAATCTTCAAAGCATTGGAATATTCTAGACTAAATTGATTTTCTCTATATTGATTTTAATGTTAATAATGTTCCTTTCTTATGAATCTAGAATATTCCATATATACGTGAAGTTAATACGAGGCAATGAAAGAATGTTCTAGAAAGTGTGCGAGTGAGACAAGAGCATCTGAGTGTATAAATAGTGTGTGCGTTGTTTGATTGGATGGATTGTTTTATTGTGAGTTGTTATGAAATAATTATACTGTTTCAAATAAAATTCTCTTTCTTCTAGATAACTTATCGGGGAAAGAGGGAAATTGTAAGCATATTCTATGTCCATGTTTGCTCATAAGTATAATAATTCATTACAGAAGAATGATACTTACATACTTTGAATTCGAATGAGTCGAGTAATATTTATGTTCGTTACATCTTGTCGAAAATATTCACTACGAGTCTGACACGTTGTGTTAGAAGGCAAGGGGTTAAGTACCATTATTGGTAATACAGAAATTATTGACAATGAATTATGAAACAATGAACTATTGTATAATCATTCGAATGGTATTCAACGTGTTAAGAATTTATACAACTTAACACATTGTAATAGAATAATGAAACCTGATATCAGTTCCTTCGACTTCTCGCGTGTTTTCACTAGCCCAAGTGCCGAATTCTCTGATAATTTATTCGGGAATACTGAAGTCTCGGCGATCAGACTTTGCTATCGACGAAATCACCCCCTCCGTGGGGTCGAGGAGGGCGGGAAACAAATTGGGGACAATAAATCCTAGGAGAAACGTTGAATCAAGAGAGACTGAGAGAAAGAGAGAGAGAGAGGGTGGGGATACTAACATATATAGGGTGTCTCGAAAGGTAGAACAAGAAGCAAAATAACGATCGAAGAAAAAAGAAAGTGGAAGAGAGGGTCTAGCGGGGGTTGTAACTCCGAATCAATCTGAATCCTTGATATCGCACGAAAGCAATAACAGGATTCTACGGCCTCGTTTTTCGCTTAACGGGGAATCCAACGGCGACCGTTACTTTCCCCTCCGCCCCTCCGCTGTCTGGCTGGGTCGTAGCAGCGTTACGGTTTCTGTATCGACGTTTCCTTTTTGGAAACTGGCCCACCCTCCGCTGCCGGGATAAGATATGGGCTTGACCACGTCGTATAAAAATGTCGTAACGTTCCCCCTTTTACGATACCGGATCGCAGCCGCGCGTAGAAGCCACGAGAGATCTCCGGCGGGGACAAAATGCGATTTCGGTCACCGGGGAAAGGCAGCGGGAACTTGATTTACGCAAAAAGCCGGGTCAAAGGTGAGACACGCGCTCCAAGGGAAGGGACTAGGCGGGGTATTATTATCTGTGTTCGACCATTCGGATTGATACGCGACGATACCGAGGGTTGATGCTTGGACAGAGCATCAGGTGAAACAAGGGATACATGGTTTTACGTTGGGGCAACGGATAGAGGATTTGTTAATTGATTGATGGTTTTATTTTTTGTTAAGAATCGCTTGTTTTATTAATATTCAATTATTTATTTGTCTTTGTGAAGGTTTAATGGATTTATGGAATATATAAGTGTGTTATGGATGTTGATGTTTTGTAAATATTGTTTGGTATAGGTTTACGTCAATTTTGATTACGGCAATTATAGGGATAAGTATTGTAATTATTAATTTTCAAGCTTTGAGTTAGCAAATCTATAAGATTGAATATTTTCATATGAATAATATAGTACTACAGATCGAAATCCAGCGTTAACGGTAAACTACTTAATGATTGAAACCAACTACTGCATATCAAAAATCTAATTAAAAGGAATAAATAAATCGATCCATTTACTGCCACCTCCATGCGAATCCAACTTGCAGACAATCGTCCGACCACTCGAACTCGTCTTTTATATCCCACGAGATCCCGGCCGGTCGGAGTTCAGTGGTACAGGTCAACCATATTCGCGACACGATGATCTGCCCATCGAATCGACCCGGTTTGCCCGGCGGAACGACGACAGGCCGTTCCCCTAAGAAGTTTCGCGTCGATTCGACGAATCAATAAGGCAATCAGGGCTTCTAAGAGCCGCTCTCGCTCGCTTCCCACCCCGTACACAGCCCGACAGACTTTCAATCACTATAAAAACGAACAACCGCTCGAGGCCAATGAGAAAAATCTATCAGCCCTTCGGAACTGTTAATCCCGCGCGAGGAACGCGGGACGGAACGGTTCTTTTAACACGTCCGACGTCTTTTCACCTCCCGCCCCCATCCTTCGGTCGGGTTTTCACGATTACGGGGCTCGGCAGTTGTAAGGAACGAAGCCTGGGACTCGCTAAGATGAGTTGAAGGTATTACGGCGGAAGTGGCGGAAGGTCGTAAGGCCGGAACGATGTCATAACCCGGGGACGTAGCTATTTGCCGTCCCTCCCTTATTCTCCTCCACCCCCGCCGATCGACTCATCGATTATTCCGGAGCGACACGAAGGTATCCCGAAGGAGGCGGGGACGGAGGTGAAAATCCTCCTAGGTGAGTTTCTGTTCGGTTAACAAAACGCAAACGAACGGCTCGCGCCTGATGAACAGCTCATAAATTTAAATCGGATTGTCGGGGAGGATTCCTTCCCTGCGACCTGCCGCTTCTTCCGGCTGGGAGATCGTTAAACGCGTGAAGGATTTATTGTTCCCCTGGGAACGAGGATGGGAGAATTCTGTGTTTAATATGGTCAAAGATTTGCATCGAGTTTTATTTCTCTGAGCTCCAGGGACTTGTTTCCTCGTTTTTCAGTAGTTACGGTCAATAGTTTAGAGGACGTGGAAGATTTTCAGATTTTAATGCTGGGATTATGTTATTTAAGTATTCTAAGCGACATATATTAGTAATATTATGCGTGAAGACAGCTTTTGACAAGTTGAATGTCATGGGGTCACCGGCGACCTCCAGCCAAATCGAATTACTATAGTTCATTCAAATGAACGACGATTATTTGACATTTCTGTATTATAAACAATGTTATCGAATGCGGTGGCGTTAAGCAAGACCAGCGTGCAGTAATAACGCAATTTAATCGAATGATTTGATATTATGTTTCTCCTATTTTGTGTATTCTGCTCTATGAAATCGTGCGGCGTTCGTGTTGAAGCTGTCACGTTGATACGATTCTGTCTTCAGTGAAGAATTTAAGTAGTAGGAGTCAATTATTCCAGTGAAAGTGACTTGTGCGATAACCGGAGTAACACCAGTTGATGATATCACTCAGGAGGACTGAAATTCCAGCGGCTCAGGCGGAATAATCCGCGTCTATCGCCGTGACAAATCGTTCCGACGACAGTAACGCGCATTACCCGGCAAGCTTGATAATTAAAACGCATACAAATGAGCTGACCCATCCGATTTCCTGCGGTTACGAAAGCGAGCTTAATATTTTCTAATTTCCCCCTCGTCCCGGCGTCGGCGGCCACGATAAAACTTTCACGAACGCCGACCCCGAGCAAAGTTTCAGCGCGGGCTATATTTACAACGAACATCCGGCCAGCTGAAACGTACCAGCGAGCTACATAGATTTTTAAAGCTGTTTTATACGGCGCCACTATCAGACGCGTTACAACCGACGGCGAATCATCGTCAGGATCGAAACTTTCCTTGGCCAAATGAAAACAAACGCCGCCGGCCAGCCGGAAATGCAATATTTCGAGCGCAACACTTGCCTCCAGATAAGCCGGCAACAATTTTTCCGATCACGCAACCCGCCCCGGAACCGCTCGGAACGCAATAGAGACCGTCGAAATTTCGACATTCAGAAATATGTAAAATATAACGAACGGAGTACTTGTTACACCGGGAAACCGGGACAAAGGGGCCGCGCGTCGAAATTTCGAAACGCCGATCGCGGCGTTTCGCCAGTTGTGTTTTCGTTTCACGCAGACGGCCCGTTATTATTTCCCTTTTTTGTTCCGTTTTTATGAAGTTTTCGTGTTATTATTTTTAATAACGACGCTCCCGTTGATTCCCCGACGAAAATTTTAATTGGCGATCCGGCGTGTCCGAGTTCCGTTGATTAATTTAAAGCAACGCCACGTTCATTTGCAAACGGAATTTTACCGGCGGACGCGCACCCGCGCGGCCGCGATTTGCTCGCGAATTATTTACCAGGGCCAGAAGAGGCGGGGCAACGATGGCGATACTTCGGAAACAATTCAAAATTTATACCGTTAACTTATGGTGAGATTGCGCCCCCGAGGGGAAAACTTCCGGCTCGCGGAAGACGTATCCCCCAACTTGGACAATGTGTCTTCCGACTGCGAACAAATAGGTCTCAACTTCTGGGAGACGCATCGTCGTCAACGTAATGCGATGTAAATCTGATACTGATGTCCCCGTCGCGTTTAATATTTCTTCGCCGCGGAAAACTTTCCCGGAATCGGCCGTAACGCCTCGGATTTTACATTTTCCTCCGTCGCGAGGCCGGTTAGCCGGGTATTAACCTTCGCCTGCCATTTTGGAAATATGAAAAATTTACTTGGACGCTGGAGAATTAACCGTTTCCACTCTACAGGTGACTCTCAGTCACCATTCGATTTGATATACGAAAATTATAGTCTTACGTACAATATTAACCTTTTGCACTCGAGAGGTGACCCCCACTATCTGACTTCATTCAGTGGAACTATGAAATTTGATATTTATTATGATACCTCACGCAACGCATCAATTTGATAAATACTGAAATAAAATAGCTTTGTTCCTTATTGTACTTATGATTTCTCTTCGAGTTTGTTTCATAAAATATCGTCTTTATTTTATCAGGAAATGTTCAAATATATATAGTGAAACTTCTCTTTGTTTCTCTTTTGTTTCGATTATTGAGGATGTAAAGTTTCTTGGAATTTCTTGCAATGAAATTATTGGGGATACTACGGAGTAATATTTTGAATTTGTTTTCTAGACGACGTTTAAAAAGTGTATGGAAATTTTCAGATGTACAGTTCTCTTGAAAGTCATACCGATTCCATTAGGATGTCTTAAAAACAGACCTTTTTAGGGGAAAGAAATCATCTGTTATAGTTCGGTGGAAGCAAAAAATTGGAAAAGCTTTCAATCGATTTTTCGAAGCCTCAGGGTAGGGAAACCTCTTACATATTTAAATTATCCGTTTGAAAGTTTCAATCCTAAACGGCGACGTTCATTCTCGAGGGTTTTACGTGGCCCGGGAAATATTTTTCTATAACCAGACTAAAATCTAAATCTGTTTCCAATAAAAACCTTAACCAGATACTCGGCCGAACTTCCGTGGAAATTTACGAAGTTTAATGAGATTTAGTGGCGAGTTTAATTAAAAAATCTCGATGCTTCTACGATCATGAGGAAATTAATGGAATTACATATCAATCCATTAAATCGTACTGCAAAGGATTAATTCAATAACAAGATCAAAACATCCTCGGTCGTTACAAATTTCGCTTCGTCTTCCACAGGATTCGAATACAAAATACCCCAAGAAATCCTCCCTAAAGTCTGAAAAAAAACATCCTCTATTTTTGAAAATTTCACTTCTTCCACGAGATTCGAATACAAAATACCCCAAGAAATCCTGACTAAAATCTGCGAAAAATATCCTCTGTCTTTGAAAATTCCGCTTTTTCCACAGGATTCGAATACAAAATACCCCAAGAAATCCTGACTAAAGTCTGAGAAAAACATCCTCTGTCTTTGAAAATTCCACTTCTTCCACAGGATTCAAATACAAAATACCCCAAGAAATCCTCACCAAAGTCTGAAAGTTCGTCGAACAATTTGAGTGACAGTCACGAAGATTCTGATTAAGATAACCGGTCAGAGCCACGCATTCGTCGTATCAGTGATAAACGCCACGGACGGACGTCTAATTCCCCGACAAACAGTCTCTGATATCCCAGTAATGTTTGGATATTGTGCCGGCCAGCAATTGCACTAATGGACCCGGCCGGGTAATTAGTTGGATCGGGATACCGGTATTACTTCGCCGGTCGATCGGGACGGTCGAGGCGACCAGGCAATTAGTAGCATTGGCCTGACCGCCGGTCTTTTATGCGTCAATATTCCGTCGGGAAGATTCATTTACTCATTACTATAAAACGCGATCCGTCCTCTTATCATCCCGGCCATCCCAGTTATCCTCGTTCGCCGCTGTTCCCGTCTCCCTCCGTTTTCCCTCCCGTCAATCGATCCTTCCCTTCCTTTTTGCTCGTCGCGACTCGCGGACGCCCGGAAATATCGGCGGTGATTTGATAGACAGTTATTCTTTCTGATCCTCGAATTGAAATCCTTAATTCATGCCAGACTCCATGGGGAAACGGGCACCATTCCGCGAGCTGTTTCTACGTCTATCGACGGGGACTTTAATATACCATAAATCGCGTTCGTAAAGTAAGGATATTGTGTCCCTTGATAACTATTCGAGGGAATAGTAGTAAAAAGGAATTTTACTCGTGTTACGTGGATTTCGAACGAGTTTAGATATAAACGAGGTTTCCGATTTAAGTAGCTGGCAGATAGTATTTCGTACCTTGTAATTATTTGATACGTTTGTTCGTATCACTACTTTTCGAGATAATTCGGTATTCTTGATTTGGTCACCGTATACATTTTTTTAATGTACATCTAATTACCCGCGTTTTCGTGTTACCATATTTTATATACTCTATATTCTGTACCTGTATATTTGAAATTCCCAAATTTGGCTATCGATGGTCTCGGCGATACTTTTCGGAATAATTAGGTATTCTTGATTTGTTCACCGTATATATATTTTCAATCTAAATCTATTGTTATCTTGGAAACTATTGAGTTTTCAGTTAATCAACGGTGCATTCGATTTCATAATTATCCGCGTTTCCGTGTTACCATATTTTATACACTGTGTATTCTGTACCTTCACATTCGAAATTCCCAATTAATCGTCCCCATGCATTCTCTTAACCCTTTGCATGGTGACTCTCAGTCACCGCTTAATTTGATACAGTAGAACTACAAAATTTATGAAATGTTGGGCTAAAACAGCTTTGTTTCTCAATTTACTTGCGATTTCTTTTTCGGTTCATTTAAACAAATAACGTGTTTGCCTAGTCAGAAAATGTTAAGTATTTCTAACGAAATACTTCCGAGTTCAAAGGATTAAACTAAACCTATGTTTATCTCGGAAACCATTAAGTTTTGGACCCGTGTTCACTGAAGTTTCTTTTACTCGGTTTAGTGAACTTTACACGCCGCATCATTTGCGCACAACAATTTTGTTACCCAGTATATTGCTGGGTATTAAAGGTTTAATGCACACATTAGGGAAAATGTAATTTGTTAGATTGAATTGCTGAACAGTTGGGAATAAACGCACGTTCCCTGGATTTTGTAAATGAATCCTGGATTCCTACTTTGCAGGAATCTGAATCGAGCTTGCGGTACGGGTTTATTGGTTAGTATCGCGTATCTATATTTGCTTTCATAAGCTTTGCAACTGGATATTTTACAGGCTCGTGCGTTGGCGGGATATTTTACCGTGCGAAGTACCGGGTAGCGAGCTGCTCAATGGAAGTTTGTGGAATTTTCAGCGGAACTTCGAACGAAGAAAATAAGGTTCTATTTGATGTGGAGCATAAAGAATGCAGGAACGAGAATTGAAAATATCACGGACATCGCGGAAGGCGTGTAACAAAACCGAATGTTATTCGGTGGAACGTATCCGGGTATCTATTAAATTAAAAGCGAAGAGTAAATCTCATCGAATTTACCTTGGAGCTCGAATGAAATCCAACATGTATTTACTGCTGCAAAAAAAACGCTGTGTAAACTACCGGGGAAAAATATTTGATCGCTCTTGGCAGTCGCAAACCACGGGGAAGCAGGCATTCAAACGAAACATTGTATTTCACAATTGACGTCTTGTTATTCTGATACGAAAGTTCACGTTCGAATCTTGAATTAAAACGAGACTTCCAATCCGTCCGATTTAATATACTCGTACCAAATCACGCGAAACATCACGAGCAAACATCTCTTCATGAAGACTTTGAGTGACATTTGAACTTTTTACTGAAATTTTTTCATTATTTCGTGTTGCACTTCCAAAAGTTTTTTTAGGCTTTTAAAATTTCGGTTTATAGACAAAAACAATAAGATTTTAATCATTCGTTCTATTGTCATAAATGACTGAGAATCACATCGTGGTACGATTAGGGTTAAGGAAGAATTAAATTTCTGGCGAAGAAAGATGTCAATGATTAAATATTTGATTTATAAGAAATTTAAGATTTCGACAAAATCAAAATTCATGACAATACAAACTGGAACACGCTAATTATAATTCTACTCGTGAAATATACAAAATATTAGATTGATCAAAGAGAAGTTTGGCAAAAATAGCACCATATGATTTCCACATGGGAGATTATTATCCATTCCTTGAATCGACTTTCTCAAAAGCATTCCCAAACTTTTGAATCCGATTACCAGAATATATACAGAAGCTAACAGACCCAACAAATTACTGCGTTCCCCGGAAATTTAATCAGCTTTCAAATCTCTCTTAAAAAGACAACAACTAGAATTTCAAATTTCAAATTTCAAATTTAATTCCTATTTGCTTATTACTCCCATTTATTATATCATATTTCAAACTTCTTTATAAGCTACTTACAATCAATTTATCTATTGAAATATACAAAACCTTCAACAGATAAAGCTGAATTACGCATCGAATGCTCAACTAATATAAAAAAAGAACACTAAGTTGATCTCTTGCTGTTCGACTAATTAAATCACTCCGCGACTTCCGAATACGAAAATTTCATCTCGCTAAAACGTTTAATTAACACAAGAAAGAAAACAACATTGATCACTTGCTGTCCGACTGACTAAATCATTCGGCGACTTCCAAACACAACAAACTTCACCTCGCCAAAATGTCGACCTCCGTCCGCAAAGGGTTAATATTCAATACAAACATTAAAACCCCCAAAAAGAAAGGTTCAAGAAGCTTCCCTAACAACCTAATACATAAACATCTAAACCCATTCTTGCGGAACTAACTGCACAAGGTTTAGAACGAGTTGTCGCTCATCCTCGTTAAACCTCGCCACCCCTTCTAAAGTGGCGAAGAAAGGGGTGGGCGGCTGGTGTAAGGAGGAGTCTGGAGCCGACCACCTGGAGAATTTCTCACAGATATAGGGAAATTTATCGCGGGCCGATATTACCGGCACTGAGCCGGCTCGATAAAGGTCGGCCACGTCGCGACGCGACACGCCACGCCACGCCACGCCACGCCACGCCGCGCCACGCCACCCTTTCGCACCTCGGCTTTAAAGTGTTTCCACTGTAGGGTGGGAGGGCGAGCGTTATTAACCGTGGCGACGTGCCCCTTTCTCCGTGCTGCGTTGCGGTGTTACTGGCTGCGGAGGGAGACCACACCCCATCCCCTTCGTTCTTCATGTCCCATTGTCGTAGCGCCGCGACGAACAACCGGAATGCTTACCCGGCGCCCGTATGCCGCTCGATTATTATTTCGACTCGGCGAAACGTGCCGCGGACAGCTCGCGAATCGGCCGCCGGCGAAGTTGCAATTTATGCGAGCAATTTTTTTGCCTCGGCCCGAGCAATTTCGGACGTGGGCGTGGGAGTCGGACGGTGCAACAACGCCGGTGTCGTATCGATTCAGCCTTATGGAGAACGAAATTTTCGTTCTGTTTAGGGAGACCGCGCGGGACGACGCGTGCGACGGACGGATACCGGATGAACCTCGCCAGGACGATTCTTCGATGAGTTTTTGTGGCGAGCATGGAATCGATTTTACCAATGGGGATCTCCGGTGGATCGATGTCGCGTCGGTTATTGTGGTGTTTCGATGGAATCGTGGATCTCCGGGGTTCTAGACTCGGCGGTATCGGTGACAGGAGATTTGGGAGGTTCCCGTTGATTTGTGTTTCGTGTAAATATGTAGCTTGTGTGCTGGGATTTAGTAATATCTGTTGCTGCACTGCTTTCGATGGGAATCTATCGGAACTACGATATTTCTGTGGGAACGTTATGTACTTCTCTTAACCGTTTGAGTGTCGCTTCTTTCGTCTGAGAAACTTAACGACGCTTTCCTATTTTCAGATGAAGAAGTTCTAAATAGTGCGATTGTCCTATTTTTCCATTTCTAAGCAGGCTATAATAAAAATAAATAATTAGGAAGACGAATAAATCAACTTAGCGCTGCTTGCCACTCGAATTTCGGTTATATTTTACTTATGAACTGTATTGATTTTTGTAATAACATATTATCTTATATTCAAGTTTCTGGTAATTTTTATATATTTTCATATTCTTCCTTTATCTCGCTGTTTTGTAACGCATACCATTTGACATGTCCCTTAAAAATATTTTCTTACAGAAATTGATACCATGGGACACGCGGCACTCAAACGGTTATTGACTTCATAAGTATCTAAATTCAATGTCACCCAGAAACTGTTTAAAATAACTGAAGATCATTATCAATTTGACACCTTGACTGCCACGAAAATAGAATATGCATCGAATTTTTCTCTTTTCCCAATAAATTATTAATGAAAGACTTGTATCGATCACAGCTCAGAAATAAATCATAGGACAAGGGGTTAACTTTATCAGTGAAAAATATGAATAAATCAATTAGAAATCTTACTTGCAGTATCTGCTTGTTGTATCGATCACAATTGAGAAACAAATCATAGGGAAATTGGTTAACACGTTGACTGCCACGAAAAACATCACTGTCTTATGTATCACTTATTCTTTCTATAGCAAAGAAACAAAGCAGGAATTATAAATTCTCTGATATGAAAATTTTTATATTACCCTGTTATCTAGTTATTAACGTTACAGAAAATTTGCACTCGAAATCGATTATCTTCCAAGTCATAATTATTTTCTTATAATGTGAAAGCTCCAGTCATCGGTGACCGCCGTGGCGGTCAAAGTGTTACGCATCATTTCAATCACTATTCTCCTAACAAAAACCGCTGCAGCTCCATTTCCAATCATCGTTCCCTCTGATAAATCCCGTGAGCTGGCATCTCGAAGCAATCGCGAATGAAAATACTCGAGGAACAATCGAAATCCACCAATAAACACTCTACACGGGCAGGCAACACATCTCTCCTGTGTAAACACCTAATCCGTTCAATGTCTGAAGTTCCAAGCGAACGGGAGCGATTAGCGCGGGTCCGAGGTACCGATCGATTCGATCGCGGCCGCGAACAACGAAATTTCCCTATGAAAAACAGGCTTTCCCGAGCGTGTTGCGAATTTCCGGCGAGCCAGCCAGCCAGCCCCATAAATCCTGTGCGGCCGCGCGAGCTAACGGTAGTTTCAGAAGCTTGTACTTCGGCAGCGGAGAGCTTTTCGCAAATTCCCGCCGATAGCGAGCGGCGGGGCGGCGCGGGGCGCACGGTGGTTCGTCCGCGCCGGCATAAAAAGGGGGATAAAAAGGGACGATAGCCGGGTCGTGAACTTTTTTCCTTCGCGAGCGCCGGGCAACTGTAGTCCTGCTCTCGCGTTAGGAAAGCCGACCTTAGGTTTAACCCTTTACGGACGAACGTGGACGTTTCGAAATGGAAATTTCGTATTTGGAATATGAGGTTGCAAATGAATTTCATTTCTCGAAGAACAGATTTTCTCGGTTTTGAATATTATAACCGTTCGAGTGTTGAAATTTTGTGGGTACCGAAAATGCGGAAGTGATTGGGTGTATCAGCAAATATTAATAGTGGTTATCTAATTAGATTAGAAATATTGTGTTATTACAAAGAAGATAGCAGAGAATGAGATTTATTCAAATAAATTTACTTTGACTTATTTATTGAGGAAGATAGTGAGATAATTGTAATTGATACTGATAAACAAAAGCGTTGTCGCGAGATAATTATATCACTTATATCACTACAGAAGCTCAGATGTATTGTTATGTGATATATTTTAAATAGATAATCGATTCGAATCAAATTGAATATTTCTGTAAATGCTGTGGTAATTAGCGAAGTTTCATAGGTAAGTGTCTTTATATGAACTCGAGATTTCTCGTTGCTAGTACGTAATGTGTGAACACATAAATCACCATGTCAATCACTGCTGGATTACTTGAAGACAATCGTAGCAATCAAAATAATTTATATCAGATGAAAATGTTTAATAACGTAATTAACTTGATAACAGTGCAATACACGGATTGTAACAAATAATTAAAAACTGTTACGGAGAACCGGTCAAGATTCTGATGGTGCTTAACGCGTTAATAAACTGTTGATGTCATTAACTTTGAGTATTTCTGAACATTACTAATAAGAATTACTTAACTTCCTACAGTACTAAGGAAATTTCGAATAAATCCAAGTCCTCTTTGCAAAACAAATTAGTGATAACGATATCGATGTAACGGTCCGGCTTTGACGCACCGGAAAGTGGAAAAAACTCCCCGATATTCGTACATGGAAACCATCCCCGTTTAATCGTTCGAATTACACGTAATCGTTCAAGGAAAATTAATCACTGGCGCCCATTATCGGCTCCCACGTCGCATAATCACTCCCGTCGGGTTTCCGCGATTAAAAGCCCGCCTCGTTCGGAGCGCGGGGCTCGTCGGGAGCACGGCGAAAATAGGCGGAAGATCCGCGCCGCGGAATGTTTCGCGTGATTAAGAAACACGAAAGATTAACGCTCGGAGCACTCATTTGCGGCCGAGCACTCTCGCCGTAGTCGTATCGATTCCCGCGGTCGCGGCGTCGGCGAATCAACCTCGCCGGAGATATCGAGCTTTTTTATCCACCTGTAAATCAAGGAATACAACCAACCATCGACGGCGATGAAAACCTAGACGGTAATAAATTACCGCTGGAAAATTCGATCGCGTCGCGGAACGCGTCGAACGCGAAACCAATAAAAACATTCCGCGTGGGAAACAATTAATACTTTGAAAGACCGCCAGTGGACGAATAATTGATAATGCCGGATCGCCGAATGCATGTATCGGGAATATTAATGAAAAACCTCGGAGCTGCGTATACAAAATGTATTTCTCCGTTGTCGAACGTGTAAAATTGTAAACCGTAAAAATTGCAATTGACGGACTGAATTTTGATGTGTTTTCCCCAGGGGTCGGTGGTTTTAAATATGGCCGATTTTGAATGAAGCGGCGAGGATTGAATGCGATTCGGTTGCTTCTCATTGGTTAGATTGGAGCGGTGATCATTGCGATTTGCAAAAAAGCAGGGTTTCGAGGTTTTAATTATCTTAAAGTGGCTGGTCGAGCGAGGCGTCCTCGAGACGCGGTTTTTGTTAGCGTCCCGCGATCGGGAAGACCCCGAGCGAGAACGCGCGCGGTGTGAAAGTAATTTATCGCCGCGCAGCTTGCGACATATCACCGGCCGCGATTACCGGGGAGATTTGTTTTAATCTGGTTATAAAACAGGCGTAATGTCCGCGGCACGAACGCGATATTTCAATTTATAAAACGGATCTAACGGCCCTCGTCTCGATATTACGCTCATTATCGATAAGCTATCTAGATAAACGTCACGCCGGGATTAAAGCGGGACGTCAGATTTAATGAGAACGGGAATACGTTACGTATCGAATTAAATGTTCGCCGGGCTTCGAATGAAATTAACCGAATCGTCGGGGGAAGGCCAGCCGAGCGGTCTGAAAAATTTCGTCGGGCAAGGAGCTCGACCTCACACTGTTGACCGCGATTCGACTCGACGGAAAAAGATCCGCGGAGTGAAAAATAATCCCCGTCGCGTGGCTCGATGGTATTCGACTCTAATATTGGTAGGTTGAAATTCTATTAGTAATAGCGTAAAAACGAAAGTTAATATTATAGTGGTACTATAGTATAAATAATGAAAGGGTGGATCTTGAGTAATTGAGAGCTAGGAATAAATATATGTATTTAATAAAATAAAGCTAAAACTATGGTCGAAATATAAAATATGGGAACGACAAGGACAACACGTAAAAAGTACGACTCAATGCCACGGAGGCCAACACACGACTCTTCCCTCGCCACTCTCTTATAGACATTCTCTTCCCCACAAGCATTCTTCTGACTCGCACTCATCACAAACACTCGGATGTACCCCTGGAAAGCTGGACCTGCAATCTTCGGTCCGCAACGTTGTGCAGGCCATTTTCCCTCGACCGTTTTACAACCTGTCCTTCACTCACACTCATTCTTACATTCACTCTTCTTAAAAATACCTTAACCTACGCTAAGAATTCTAGATACTACAATATTGTACATTCATTATCTGCCATCGTCGTATCTTCAGTCAGATTCAATTATAAATACGGTTGATTGGAAGATGGAATTTATAATATGAAACCTATTGACCATTTTCTTTGATGTTTTATCTTTGTATTCACTGGTGTAATTATATTTGCTTGAATCAATGTGTCAGACGCCAGAAATATCGATAAATTCTACTTGCAAACATTAATGTCGAAAATATCTGTTACTAATCAGTAAATACCGTTTTTAATACGATTTATCGAAACATGGAAACAGTAGGTAGAAACCTATTGACTTTTTCATTTTACGTTTCACCCTTTATATTAAAAACTCATTACTTCCTATCATTCACAGATGTCATCGCTTTTAATTAAAGTAATGTGTCAGACGTCAAAAATATCGATTAATTCTACCTGCAAACATTAACGTTAAAAATATCTATCACAAACCAGTATATTTCATTTTTAACCTCTTGTCGTACAACGTGCGAGACTCGTGGTGAAGATTTCAAACAGAATTTAAAACATAAATATTACGTAACTCTTACAAATTCAAAGGAAATATTATTTTTCCGTTATCAATCATTATATTTTAGAGCAGAGGACATAGAATATGCATCGAATTTTTCTCTTTTCCCAATAAATTATTAATGAAAGACTTGTATCGATCACAGCTCAGAAATAAATCATAGGACAAAGGGTTAACCTTATCCGTGAAAAATATCAATAAATCAATTAGAAATCTTACTTGCAATATCTGCTTATTGTATCGATCACAATTGAGAAGTAAATCATAGGGAAACTGGTTAACACGTTGACTGCCACGAAAAACATCACTGTCTTATGTTTCACTTATTATTTCTATAGCAAAGAAACAAAACAAGAATTATTAATTCTTTGATATGAAAATTCTTATATTACTCTATTATTTAGTCAGTTACATTACAGAAAATTTGTATTCGAAATCAATTATACCTTTCAAGTCATAATTACTTTCTTGTAATTTAAAAGCTCCGGTCATCGGTGACCACCGTGACAAAGTGTTAAGTACGATTAATCGAAAGATAATATACACAGCTAAACCCCTCTGGACCTTCTCATTTGATATTTCATACCCTGCACCTGTCATCACCTCGAAAATGTGGCCGTAGGTGGCTCCATGGAAAATCGAGCATCATGTCCGGCGTTAACCGCGATATCTCAGCCGACTTAGCAAGTAATTTACAAGACGCGGAGACCCGGAGCTCGAGGGCGCCGGTACAGGGCGAGGGTCCGCCCTCCTCGCCTTTTTCTTCGACCCCCGGGCGAAAATAAATTGCATTTGGCCTGGGGTGACCCGAGTAAATGTCAGGAGAGACGCGGCGACGACCTGGGAAGTATTTGTCAAAGACGCCCCCGGGCATCGCGAGACCCGATGTACACTTCACTCCCTTGGTGCATCTCTTCGTCTTCGGTGACCCCGCCCCGACGACCCTTATAGTTTATTTAGATTTTAAACGGAGCGACGAGATACCTCGTCGAACGATCTCGGAAGAACTCGAACGGGTTGCAGTATTGTTGCGGTAACCGCGAAATCTAGAATCAACCCTTAGGTTGACCTTGAAAGTCTACCTTGTGTTGGAGAATCTCGAGAATTTCTGTGGAGAGTTTGGACAACTTGCATTGGATTTAGATTCCTAGGATAATAATAGGAATGTTTATTGAATAAAAGTAATTGGATTTATAGCGGCTAGCAAGCAAGACATGGTGAAATATTTGGCGTACGAACGGCTAGTATGGTTTATGACAAGCAGGTCAGCGAGGCTACTTCTGAGAAAGTCGTTGTTCGAGAATTATAGCCAAGCTTGTTTTTCCTTCGACAATATTGCAGACAGCCTCAGTGGCAAATTGCAGATGTTATAAACCATGAGTTTCCAAAGGGCTACAAGGCATGTTCAAGCGACCTTCGGCGATTGACGTCACGAGGTTTGGGCCTGCAGGAAATTCCGCTGCGTTGCCAAACTTCCACTAAAGAATACTCTCCCATCAAAGCGCACTGCCTTTCCTCAAAAAACGCGCTAAGGGCGCAAGGAATAGGCGGCGATTGAAAATCACCGGAAGTACCTGATTGGTTAACGCCAACACGGCTTAACCAATAAGGGAAATTCACCACGAAGCTTCCTGTGAAGCAAGGATAAAAAGACAGTCATCAACGAACAGATAATTAGTCAGAGTTAACAGTTAATAGTCAAGAGTTGACACGAAGCCTTCGCGGTCTCTGGTTAAATAAAGATTCACTTAAACTTGTGAGAGTTAATTTGTACACGCACCGTCACCTATTAACACTAAAACTACCAGACGGGTCAAAACGACCCATTCCTGATTTATTCCTTTTGCAATTTTTAAAAAGATAGCAGATCTTTCTTTAAAAAATGAATAAAGAAATAAATTTAGTAATACGCAAACTGAATTGTAAATCAATTAAAGTTTCAATAGATCCACTCTTGGAGTTTCTATAGAGGAATTCCAAAAAGTCAGTCTAACTGCTCAGTAGTTTTAGTGTTAACACATTGCGTACCGGATAATTTTCAGAAAACTGAATTTGCGCGGACGATAATTTTCACTGAGTTCAACTTATGTCTCTATACATAGAAAAACTCAAATATCATATTGTTATGTAATATATTTTAAATAGATAACCAATTCGAATTAAATTTTATATTTTTTTCAATGCTCTGGTAATTAGCGAAGTTGCATAGCTAAGTGTCTTTATATAAAAACGAGATTTCTCGTTACCGGTACGCAATGTGTTAACTAAAGATCGATAATTTGATTGAAATCGAAGATACCGATGTTGAGATCGATCTGAGTTTTAAAAGTCAACTCCGGAAAATATCTGTTTCCCATTTGAAAACAGTGCTTTAAGAGCTTTATTTTCCTTGAATTTCTTACATTATTGCCTCATACATTCTAAAGAGGACGAACAAAGGGTTGGAAAAAGATTTATCAGAGTGGCATTGTTGCCGACTGCACGGTCCATTCAACCAAGAAGCGTTCCGTTATTCCAGACACCGAACAAACTAGAAAATGGTGGTCAACGAGGGAACGAGTTAACGCGGGCATTCTTGTACCGCCGGTTCCGTGGGATCATGAGGCAGACGGACGGCGCGAGCGTACAAGATCGTCGGCGAATGATCCCCGCGCAAGGATGAAAACTATTTTCTCATTACACGTTTCCCGGACAATAAGCCCGGCGAACAATCCTACTGAAACGATATTCCCCGGCGACGTTGCCGTCAAAGAATGAGGCTCAGTCGGCCGGAACGGTTGTTTTGCCGGTATTTTTATTTAGTTTGCGTGCTCCAGCTGAAAATGCATAAAACAGAAAATATCGCGTGATGGGATTCAAGATCAAAGCAAACGGAATTACGGGAGAATTTCTATCGTGGTTTTTCAGTTTCCCTTTGAGCCACGTCTCCCCAGCCTTCTGTCCTGCTTTTCTCTCTCGTCTCACCCCCTCCCCCTTGCCGCCGCCCCCCCGAACTCCATCCCCGTTTCTCGTCTCTCCAGCCAGCCTGCCAACCCGTCGCTCCAACTCAGCAAAATAGTGATTCAAGAGAGCGGGGACTGGATCTTTGTTTTGCTCGATGCGACGGCGACACGGAAAATGACAGATACAGGAACGGGAAGAATGTTCTCGATCGAAATTGACGGCGCGATGTGTGTAAACAAATGCTGCTCGATAAGGGGAACGTAAAACGGGAAATCATTGTGTGGCTACTTACAGTACTGGTTAAAAACTGATAGTCCTTCGAACTCACCTGTAACAGAAAGGATAGGCAGAATGTTAGTAACAATGATTGTTGTAAATATTGGGAGGGTGTAAATGGGTAGAGGATCATAGAATGTTTGTAGAATATCAAAGAATTACGCGAGGTATCATGAAAAACGAATTAGATAGAACAATTGAAGAAAATCTACTGTTTCAAGTAGTACAGGTCAACGATATTGATTACGTTTTGATCCCCAAAATTAAGGTACTGTAATCTTCATACATGAATAATCATGGTTCAGTAGAATTAAGATACCAATGCATACGTTCAACATATGACTACCCTAATGTTATCTTAGAACTATATACCCCAAGCAACAACAATATTTATAAAAAAACAATCCCCATATTGACAGTATTAACCTCTTGCCTTATAACGTGTCAGACTCGTGGTGAAGATTTTAAACAGAATTTAACAGACATAAATATTACTTAATTTTTGTGAATACAAATTGGATAGTATTCTTCTGTTACGAATTATTACAGCTTAGAGCATACGTAGATGTAGAACATGCCTAGGATTTTGGTCTGTTTTCAATAAATATTTAGTAACAAAGTAAGTGTGTCGATCATAGTTGAGAAAGAAATCGTAGGTCCAGGGGTTAAAAACTCTGAATTATTATCATGTTATCATGATTCCATTTACACAGGAAAATTAGATGAAACATCCAAAGCAGACAAACGGCCGTTTCCTGAACAAAACTTGATAACTTAAAAAGTATCAGTGATACAAACAAATGCTTCAAAAGGTTGTAAAGTATAGAGCTGAACACAAACGTTATGTTTTTTACATTATAGGGATACTATGAATAGAGAAACTAGAGATAATAAGAAGGTCGAATAAATAGAAAAACCGAATTTATTCGCACAAAATGTTTATTTCCCAAATGAAAATCATTTCGTATAGCAGGAACTACTTAACCCCTTGGCCTATGATTTCCTTATCAACTCTGATCGATACAGCTACTTTGTCATTAATAATTTATTGGAAAAAGAGAAAAATTCTAAGCATATGTTATATTTCCTTTTAAGTATAATAGCTGATTACAGAGGAATAATATTTGAATTCAAATGAACTGAGTAATATATATATATTTATGGAATCACGTTGAAAATCATCAGCACGAGTCTCACTCGTTGCTGTAAGGCAAGGGGTTAACACATTAGCAACCAACGTTCACTACACGAATAGTCCAATTCTAATGTTTCCTCCGCAGTGAGCGCTGCGCGACGTTCCGATAATTACAGGCGTATATCAAGTAGTACAAGTCAATAACAAGACCCATTTCCCGATCCTCCGACAAGAATCCACGGTCCCAGTAGCACGAGTCAACAATGTCCGTCAATAATCGAGAACAGCCTCTAAAGACAGCCGGAAATATCCTCAGACACGGAGGGTTCGCCGGGGACAGTCGGAAAGTTGCGAAATCGACAATATGCACGCCGACATCCCCATTATTCTCGCGACCCTCCTCCGGGAGAACGGCTGGGTGGTGAAACTCCAAATTGCAGATTGGAAATTCTCCGGCAGCGGGATGATCGCGGCGGCTCCTCGTGAGAAAGCGTGCTCCCTCGCCCCTCGCCCCGTCTCTAGCAGGATTCTCACCCTCTGGCACGGCTGATAACGCCAGCCGCCGAACGATCCCTGCCTCGTCGCCCACCTGACGCCCACCTCCTCTCACAAACACACACACACACACACACACACACACATATATATATACACACTGTGGTAACTTTCCCAATAAATCCCTGTCACTTCGAGTAACTTCCGCGATCCCTGTCGAACCCTTCAAGTTCCCCGCTTTCGGTTATTTATCTATATGGAGGTGGATAGAGGGGGTGAGAACTTAGCGATGAGCGGCTCTTTGACCTTGATACCCGTGAATGGCCTCGGACAAGCCTTTCATGGGATTACCGGCGATCGGAGGAGGGATGATCGAGTTTGTTGATCGATCGCTGGGATTCGAACGTCGAACGATACGTCTGCGCGAGTTGCTGTGCCCGATTAGTGTCCTGCGTTCGAGCATCTCGCGTCACTTTCGAAGTACCGGCTTTTGGGATCAATTCAGACTTTCATTTTTTGATTGGTTGTTGTCACGCGTGTCGGGTTCGTGGTGTTTGTGGGAGGTTATTGAACGACGGGGTTTGTTGAGATTTGGTATTGTAGAGTATTTTATTGTAGTATTGCTGAATTGTAATGGGGACAATATGTTTGTGGGATTAGGAGATTATTTTATCGAGATCTGAAATAATTTGATGGTGTAATATACTGTATTATGATATTGTTTATTACGACAGGGAAATGGGTTTGGAAAGATTTCGATTGAAAATTTGTACTGCAGCAATTATTTTATATATTTTATTGTGGGCGTTTAGATATAAAAACCCTTTTGCAAGCCTACCCTAGCAGCAATAAAGCCCAGGGACCCATTGCTTGTCGTTTTCAGTTAATCCGTGGATTGAGCCCAAGGTAGGCAATAGCTACGAATTTTATACCTGCATGTAATTTAAAGTCGAGGCGATCCTTGGGGCTATTGCTGCTATGGTCGTTAGAAATTTCCGAGTCTCCGGCTAACAGAACCAACCGACAGACCGCTGGCGGGGAAGTAGGGTTTTCCCAATTCTTGGGAAACACCAATCCTAATCACGCATCCGTTACTCCCCCGCCACTAGGGGAGAGATATATATTGTACGCCGACCAACCGGCATTATTCATTGTACATTTAGAAATTGAAAGATTAGATTGATAAACCGTAGACTGTGTCACTTCTTTCGCGCTCCCCAAAATACATCCTCCGAATCCCCAACGCCCCTTTTATCCGTTTCCTTCATACACTATATATTTACGAACGTAAAACGTAATAGGATAATTTAATCCTTCGCACTCAAAAGTTTTTCAGTAGCAATATGTTAACATCTTCTGATGAGATAAAGACGATATTCTATGAAATTCGAAAAGAAATCACACGTACATTGAATAACAAATCTACTTTATTTCAATATTTCTCAAACTGATGCATTATACTTCGTATAATATTAAATATAAAATTTCATAATTTCACGGTATGAAATCAAATGGTAAGCAGAGTCAGCTCTCGAGTGCAAGGAGTTGAAGGATAAAAATTTTTAAAATTTCCTACCCAGGCATCATTTCTCGTAGGAAATTCGCCGTTCGTAACGGTGTATGCCGGTAATTTCGAGGCTAATTCACTGGAACGGAAGATTTAAAAGCCAAAAATTTGTAATACCCGGCGAGCAGGGTTATGGAGCTCTCGTTCGACGGCAGTCTACAGAAATCGCGTATGAACGAATCGTATTAATCGCCAGAATTTCCGCTAGGAAACGCGAGTTTCGATCGGTGACGTACTTCGAGGAATAATGAATATTTGATTCGCGTAATGCGTTATTTAAACGACAGAGAAATTTCAGTGCGTGCCGACCGAATCACCGTCGACAGGCGCCGTTTAATGGAACCTTCCGATGGTTTTATTCAATAGTAATTACGATATATTCGAAAGCCCCGGAAAAACTGGAGCCGTGTTCCATTAATAGTTGATGGATCGTTCAGCACGCATTTCGCGGCACTCGTTGGATATTCATAGAACACTGTGCCGTCTGTAAAAACGAAAACAATTATTCCCGGTGGCGCGCCGGTCGCTTTGTTCAATTTTAATCAGTTCATCAAACCGCGGCGCTTTCTTTCTCGTTACTGGAACAATGAAAAAGGGAAACGTGGTTTGGGTTAGGTTCTAGATTACGTGTCTGATTAGTGCCCGTTTCTCTAGCGTTACACGTTTCCTTCATCGTGAGCTTCGGAATTCATTCATTCGCTAATGACAGAATATACAGGGTGGGGCAATAACTATTAGCACCTCGGATATCTTCGAAATTATAAATTTCACAGAAATATTTGCTGAAATAAAATTGCACAGTACGAAGGGGGTCATCCGGTGGCGATAATAGTTTTTTTGCAGGTAGTGGTACTTCGTACATTTGTAGGTCACCTCCATTTTTTTTAAACGGATCGGTATGTTTTTGCTTCCGTTTCATGATGGAGGATCTTAAAACGAGTTCGACGACCTATTACATAAGGTCATTGAAGGTAATAGAAAGTAGGGAAAGACAATAATACTTACGGTTTTGGTAGTAAATGGAACATAAGTTTATAATAGGTGTTCGAAATGATGACTGCTAAGAGTTATTACCCCACCCTGTGTTAAGGCCCCTTATAGCCTTACCGTTTCGTCCGGGCCCTTGAACGACCGTAGTTTTAGTTTTGTGTACACTTTTTATCTTTCTAAGACTTAGCTGTACATTTGTTAGTTTTTTCGTAGCAATAAGAGCCTTCGTTCCGTCGCAAGTTGCAGTCGTCCTTACGGTATTACGAGAAGGGACCGTGGCAGCCATAAATCCCTGAACCCATAAGGCCCGCTATTCTTACTGTACATTTTCGCTGTCTATTGTTCACATCTGGCGCCCAGTTACCAGCATTTTTGACTCTCTAGCCCGTTTAGCATGTGTGTTTAAGGGCCTAAGCGTTTCTCGCTTTTTTACCTGCCACGGTCGACGACTGCAAACGGGACGAATTAGTTATTAACATTAGCAACTTGGAGACCCAAGAAGGGAGGGGACTGTCTCTCCCTTCCACAAACTTCTAGAATTAAAGGGCCAACCAGAACGACTTCACCCCCGCGAAGACGACTTGCGGAGGTGTCGTCGAAGACGTTTCTGGGAGGCCCAGTCAGTTGAGAAACAAGTTTCGACAAGTATCAGCTCAAATTGTACATAGCACAGAGTACGGAGTAGGAAGTACGGACTACAAAGCACAAATTAGCAATTTCGATCAAGCACATAGCATTATAGTCAAAGTCCACTTCACCTCCTACTCATTTCTAAGTTTTGTTCCCGATTATATCGGGTGGTCCTTCGAACCGTACAAGTTTTATTAGTCGGCACACCACGTGCAAAATTCAACAAAACTCGAACACCATTCCGGTAACCACGAGTACTTAACACCCTGTATAAACATCTATGATATATAGATTAATATTAGAAAATTAAAGTAAATTATCTCAGAGAGATTTAAAACAGTTTCTATACAATGACGTATGAAAATGAACAATTCCAGAAGCATTTCACTGGAGATATTTAACAGTCTCTAATTCTAATGATTTTATTTCAGTATTTCATATATCGCATTATACAAAGTTCAACATTAAGTATCAGACTTTCCAAGTTTACTGTCAAATTAACACTCACGTCTCCTCAATATTTCCTAATCTAATAAATCTAAACAAAATAGAAAAATGAAACTGAAACGAGTCATTGAGTTTCTAAATATAACTGTTAGCGCACGGTGTACTGTCGTACCTCCAAATGCACTCTGACGTGGTTTTCGTTATAACCTTCTCGAAGGACCAGAATGGTTAACCCGCTCACTTGTTTGGCTGACTATTCACTTACTAAATTGTACTTGATTTCCCTGACTCGTCTTCAGGTTTCTAAGGGTACTAAGATTGCTAATAGTATTTGCTAACTCAATGCTCCTGAATGAGCGACTGACTCTTACTGCTCCTGAATAAGCAACTGATTCTTACTGCTCCTGACTGAGCGACTGATTCTTACTGCTCTTGATTGAGCGACTGATTCTGACTGACTGAAATGAACGACTGACCCTTGGCGATCGCCGCGCTCGATCGCCAAGTCCCTATTTTCTAAATTGTCCGCTGATTGGTTTCTTCTCATTTGGCAGTCACCAATCAGCAGATCTAACTTAGCGCAGACACTCTTCCTTGCGCCCTTAGCGCGCTCACTTGGGAAGGGGTGCCGCGGTGCTCGTGTGGGGGCGAAGACAACGTCGGTGGAAATTCGTCCAGGTAGCGGACGTTCGGTATCCTTACCGTTACATGCACGTGTCCAACTACCCTTCGGAATTTCCCTGTTTATGGCACGGCCACGGCTATTGAGGGACGGGAGAAGTGACTTTCTAAAACTCGCAGTTTTTAACTCATAAATCGTCTTCTCTCGCCAGGAAGTATAGTACACTCTAAAAACGCATGCTTACTAAAAACCTAAAATTCCTAAATCTCTAAAATAGCCCTTCACGCACGTCCATGCCATAAACCGTGTTAGCGACGGTCGCTAACAATAACGTCATAGTTTATCATTTCTAACACTAGAACTACCGTACCAGTAAAAATGACTGGTTTTGATCTTTTTGTTTCGCAATTACTAATATCTTAAAAGCATTCAATAATTGAAATTATCTGGAAAGTAAATAATTTCATTGCTACAATGAATATCTAAAAAAACTGACAATAATCTATTGTTACAATTTTTATACGGATTACATATTAATCGTATTCAATGCTCGATAATTCTAGTGCTAATAACGATATCTACAGAGTTCCTTTCATTCTCATTAAAATACAGGATTACAGCCGCCACAAAGACGCTGGTAACTGATTCACCAGTAACTGACATTCGTCTCCAAAGTTCAAAGGTCTAAGTTTCCATAAATTCCTTAAAAATCTCCGTATCTCCATACACGTCACTCCTGTCCACCAAATGTCAGTCTTTCTCGTTAACAGTAGCACGAATAAAAAGTGAAATAACCTCCGAGGGACAGCGACGATTCTGATCCGGGCTCCGGAATAGATCACGAGGCATTAAAAAAGTAACGCGATCCTGATGGAAATAAAACGAGCCGGCCGAAACTTTTCGACAAGCCAATTCCGCGTGTCTCCGCGGCGGACGTGATTAGATTCCCTAAACAAGCGGCGCGCGCCGGATCGCCCGGCGAACCGTCTAATTTGCTCCATGAATGATTTATCCGGCCGAGTAAATTGGTCCTCCGATTTCCGAATGGAGTCCGGCTCCTAATGAAAAGGCCAATCCGTGGGTAACTAACGCTGCCCTGATGGCCGTTCGGTAAATTCACGGGGAACATTTTTCTGGCGCGCGCGGCCGACGCGGCCCGGGAACGAGCAACGACTCGTTTAAGAATTCATGGCCCCGTTCGCAGGGAGCACGAGCTACGCAAACGATTTCACGAATTTTAAACTCGCCGCCCACCGCCGCCTGGCCGGCGAGACGTCGCGCCCGGCGAAATTCACCGCGGAATTTGTCAAATTACGGCGTCTCCGGGTGTGTATCTTCCCGGCGATCTTGCAACATTCAAGCGGCCGACTGCCGCGGACTCCGGGAAACGCCGCGTCGCGGGGACCGTGACTCGGATGCGCCGTGATTCGAGGGACAACGCGAGAAATGTAGTTTACGCCGAGGTATGCTGTCTATCGGAATGGGACTTGGTATTTTGTTTTTGGTCCGGAGGGTAATGTGATTGGGATTTATTAGGAAGAATGTTGAGTGGATTTTGATGTAGTGTTCGGTATGTTAATGGGTTATTTGGAATTTTGTTTTGGTGTTTTTGGATTGTATGGCGAATTGAGGGGTTAATGAATTTCTTGTTGGAGGTTTTTTGGGGATATTGGAAATGTAGGATGAATGGGAGTGATAGTAGCGATATTGTTAATGACGAATGCTATTGAAGATGTATTGTTATGATAGTAATTGTGGTTACTGATGTTATATTGTTATGTTAGTAACGATGGATACTGAAATTAGATTGTTAAGTTAATAACGGCGGTAACTAAAGCTACATTATTATGTTAACAATGATGATTACCAAAGCTACATTGTTATGATAATAACAATAGTTACTAAAGCTACATTGCTATGTAAATAATCAATATTACTAAAGCTATATTATTATGTTAATAACGATGGCTACTAGAGTTATATTGTTATGTCAATAACGACGATAACTAAGGCTACATTATTATGGTAACAATGATGATTACCAAATCTACATTGTTATGTTAATAACAATAGTTACTAAAGCTATATTGCTATGTAAATAATGAATGTTACTAAATTTACATTATTACGTTAACAACGATGATTACCAAAGCTACATTGTTATATCAATAACAACAGTTACTAAATCTATATTGTCACATTTATAACGATACGTAAATAATCATTTATCCACACGATCCCTAAGAACAAAGTGAAGCGTAGCCCAAAAAAATGATCGATAATGATTAGAAAAATGATTTCTGGTCGATGGGAGGCAGATGCAGCGATTTCTACTGGTTTCCGGCGAATGACAAAGCAGTGGCAGAACGAGCGAACGGCCGAGGCAACGAACAACCGGATGCCGCTCGTTATCGCGCATGTGTATCTGGAAAAAGCGGGACGTCGGACCATGGTTTCGATCAGATACCGTATTATTAATGCGAAAGAACATTTTAACGGGAACGGTTTATTTAAACGGGCGACCGGCCTACGCGGGACAATAAATTCCCTGTAAAAAAGAGGCGTTGGCAGCCGCCGCCATGGGGCAGCGGTGTGTTCGCGGGAACGCTCAATTAATCAACGCGTAATTACGGGCATCACGCGAGTTCGAGGCTAGGATCTGCTTTAACCGAACTACGACGAATCCCGTGCCCCGATAAATCTGTCGTTCCGATTCCGCCGTTGCGCCGGTGTACAAGGAATTCCTTTGTGTTCCGCGGATTAGAGGAATCTCGCGAGAAAAAGGTCTGTTTGAAATATTCCTTGGAAACTATATTTCTTTCTATATTAACCTTTTACGGTAGTAAGTCACGTCTGACGTGACAACGGTACTTTGTCGCTGCGGTTGTATGGCACGTGTGGTGATAAGACGAATCACGTCGAAATTCGTATATTTTGTAATACTGCTTTATAAAATAAATCGTTTGTAATAAGAATGTTGTTCTTACAGTACTGAATGTTTCTCAGGTATTTGCTGAAGACAATGATAACTTAGTGAGGATCATGTATACAAAGCTAGGGGTTGATAAGGGTTGATATACGTTGAATACCAGATCATCGTTGACGCTCGATTAAATCGAATTACTGTAGTTTATTCAATTAAACGATGGTTATTCGAAGACATTTCTGTATTGTAAGGAATGATATTTAACACGATGACATTCAGCTAGATGAACTGTAGATTAATTGTACTAGTCGTATAGATCAATTTGTCAGACACTCAGCACACGTCAAGGAATGATAAAAGTAGAACGAATCAAAGTTTCATCAGACGAACATCGCCAGTTAGGAATTAAGCGAAGACATAGAACAGATCAAGGATTAATCAACGAAATAGAAAAGTAATAATTAGATAAGTACAATACATACATATCTGGTCAGACAAGTAGCACGAGTCAGTCAATAGTCAGAGGTAGATCACATCGTTGTCTAATTAACCATAACAACCAAAGATTAAAAGTACAAGTAGTATAGATCAGTTTGTCAGACACTCAGCACACGTCAAGGAATGATAAAAGTAGAACGAATCAAAGTTTAATCAGACAAATATCGCCAGTTAGGAATTAATCAAAGACACAGAACAGATAAAAGATTAATCAACGAAATAGAACAGATAGTCCAACGGAAAAGCAAATGTAAGAGCAAAAGAACGGTGCCCTTCGAATGTCGCCTGGAAGGATAATGAAAAAGAATGGCGCGCAACTTACGAGCACATCGTAAAACGTTTGCACTCGAGCTTTTCCGCGCGGCAATTGTTCCGGTTCCGTCTGACGGACGGAAGCGGAAGGGAATTCACTTATTTCGAGTTTTCCGAACGACCGGTCGCGCATAAACCGTGGAAGAACCGAAATATTCAGTCGTGACCGTTCACCGGTCCTTTAACTCAGATAAAGCTTTTTTTTATGTGGGCCGCTCCGGGGCTCGATGTGGCTGGATGTACCCCGGAATTTCCTCCCCAGTTTCCACCGGGTTTTAAGACTTTCCACCATGGCCGGCGAACTTTATTTTACGATCTTGTGAACGATCCGAAAGCATGTCGGTATAATTTCCCTCGTTCCTTAAGAGGGGGCCGAAGCGTTTGTTATCCGGCGAAATGCTTAATAATCGGAGCCATTCGAAAGTGTTCGAACTGCCTCGTGAATTTCCTTTATAATGGGACACCGTAACGGCGATCTTAATATTCGTCACTCGCCAATGGAAAATAAACGATCGCCGAGAAACTCGCGAGGACGTGAAAGGAAATCTTTGTTCTTCGGACCCGGTGTTTTTTTAAAGGTTCTCAGCAGACGATTCGAAATAGTTTTACCATTGTTGTTCATTTTCTGTGACGGTTTCGAATGTGGGTTGTTCTTTTTGGTGTCTTAATTAGAAACCGATACAAGCTTTCGTTTCTGCACTGTTTTGATTGTTCGGAATTTTGAAAAAATTTATTTCGTAATTTTGTAGGCATGGAAGGACAATGTAGTTTTTGTTTTACTTTTTCAGTTATCTCTCACGGTTCCCAAAATAATTCTCGGGGAAAAAATATTTGTGTTTTCTCCGAGGGGTGGTTTTACCCCTTCAAAGTGAAATTCGGCACGGAAACAAATTTTCAATGTATTATGATCGACTTACTCTATGTACACGAAAAATCTCATATTTTCTGGAATTTTCCGGCTCGATAACTTCCCTTGTAAGTAATAGAATAAATTAATTCTTCACTATTAATTGACACTAGAAATTCATGATAATATGAAACGTAATATTTTTCAAATCATTATTAACAAATACTTAATAATTAGTTTTCTAATCCCAGTTGTTCCCATTTTCCACAAATCCTAAACTATGTAATAACAATTGTCCAAAATACAAACAACAAAAAAGATAACACAAACATTCAACACAATGTTAGACTTCCTCCGAAAAATTCGATGATGATAAAACCTTCTAATTATTCACATAAAATTATTCCTCAACGAAGAAGACAAACGAATCAAATAATTTTTTCATATATTAATAAAACCAACGCTCAAGCTTCGAATGTGCAGTTCCATTTCTTCAAATCATTATTAACAAATACTTAGTAATTAGTTTCCTACTCCCAATCGTTCCCATTCCCCACAAGTCCCAAACTGTACTCTACAATAACAATCCTCCAAAACACAAACAACAGAAAAGATAACACAACGTTAAACTTCCTCCAAAAAATTCGATGATACTTACAACCATCCCCACGAATACTCTTGAATCATTCAGATTCCCTTTGTTTCGTCCGTACGCATCAAAATGCGGGCGAGCAGCCACCGGAACGACGATTGTTCCTCTGCTTTTTCAAGGGGCAAGTTTCGAGCAAACACAGCTCGAATTAGGGGCGAATTCGCGGCGAGCGGATAGTGTGTTAATTAAAACGGAGGTCTTGAGCAGCCGGGCCAAGTATCTCGAGTGATTCAGATACGCCGGGATGGACCGACGTCCTCGTGAAATATTTTACATGGAAATCCACTTACGTGAGAGGCATATACACGCGTACCGGCCGGCTCGCCACACCGCGCGGTTAATATTCCTTTTTCACCGTCAGCCGGCAAAAACCGGCCCGCCGACGTCTTTCTACAGACCCGGTAACCGCGGCCGCGGTCGGACCGGGTAATTTCATGATAGTCTACACAAATATTAACCCACTTCATTTTTAATCCGACCCCTCGTCGTCGAAACCTTTCGAGAATCGCTGCCGCGGATGCTTGACAACGCTGATACTTTGACCCCGCGTTGCAACGGACGCTCCTTACCCTTTTCATCCTCGTGAACGCTATGTCCTTTCCGAACGGGCATATTTTCTTAAGCAAGCCTGACGTTTGCTCAGTCTTATGGAAATATGACGACTGGCAACGGTCTGGTTATTCTTATGTATTATTGTTATATTTCTGTGTTACGGGCATATTGCTTGTTTAATGAGAAGAACGGTTTTTACAATGGGTGTAATGAGGTTTGTGTTCCTGATAAGAGGAGTTGGGATTTCATTTGGGGAAGCTGTAGAATAAAAAGTTAGAATAATATGTAGGGTTGTAAGGTATTTTAAGGTTAAAACTACCCTACGATTGGGGTAAGTTGTTTTCAATTATATATGGAAAATAGAACAATAGGTTTCTTGAGATTCGAAGAGCCTCTTAGTCTTGTATCTATGTAAATATGGAAATTGAATTGAATACCTTTCGGGAAAAGATATTTATCATTGAAATACTTGCAAAATGAAATTTTTAAGTCAATTTGATTCGTCCGATACTTTCAGTGTTAATTGCACAGTTTATACGCTGTAACGAATAAGTTTATTCGGAAATTTCGTTTGTTTTCGGAAGCCTTGAGTATTAGAACCCTTTGCGGACGAAGACTTTAAAGTAAATTACACGTCGAATGTGTAAACAATACAACAAAAGGAAACTATATACCGATCACTTGCTATTCAATTAATTAAATCATTCATTTGCAACTTAGTATTGAAACTATGAAAATTTCACCTCGCCGGAATGTCGAGAATCGTCTGCAAAGATAACGATGACGGGCAGGAAATGTACCAGAACGATAGTCGGTTATTTCGAAGTGCGATATTTTCAGACAAATATTTGAGAACTCGGCGTGGGAACGGTATCAGACACTCGCGAAAGTAAAACGTTTCCCGGTCAATTCCTTTCCCCGTACTTCGCCGGCGCGCGGAGGCGCGTCTGATTTATCGACGGCTCAATTATAATCGTAAATCCACTTCCCGCTCGACGAATCGCTCCCCCGGGTGGCAAATGGAGAAAAAACTGAGCGTCGGCCGGGCCGCCGCTCGATCCGCGGCGGCCGAACAGAAGACTGTCGGAGTGCCCGTGGAAATTAAGTGAATCACCACCTCTTCGCTGCATAAATTGTCAGCTCCCGTTAACCCTTTAAACCACGAGAGCGAATATATAAGAGCAGGACTAATCATGATCGTTTATAATCCAGTACATTGGCCTCCGTGTTACCGATAATGTGATAATTCGATATTGCTTGAGGATAATTAGAATATTTAAGACCACTGATAGATGACAATGTTTAATGGTGTTGGGAAAGTGAATGTCTGATTGAATAGACATTATGATGATATGATGATATTATGATGTAAAGATATGAAGATATGAAGATGCGATGTTATGATGGTATCATGATATGATGGTATGTTGATATGATGGTATGTTGATTTGATGGTATGATGATATGATAGTATGATGACATGACGGAATGATGATATGGTAGTATGTTGATATGATGGTATGACGATATGATGGTATGTTGATATGATGGTATGATGATATGATAACAGTTATTAGATCGCAAAATCCCAGAACATGTTCATCAAAAAGTAAAGCATAGTATAAATTAATAACTTCAATATTTAATAATAAATAACTACTTCTAATATCGTTTATCTTTGACACGAAACATTCAGTGACACATAAAACACTAAAGATTCTTATCGCCAACATTTTAATTATACTAATGTAATATCTCTACGAAAATATTATAGGAAACAAACTTTCTTCTCGTTTTCTAATACTTTATATATCCCTAGAATTTAAAATAACACAAAATAATAATACCATTGTCTACGTTAATATACCGAGCGAATGATTTTCATAAATCCTTTCCTCGCTTAAGGAGTTCACTTGTTCTCCGATGAACCGTGCAGCGAACGAAAAACTTCCAAACAACGTTGCCTTCTTTCGGAGGAACGTTCTGAAACAGACATCGTCGCACGAGTTTACGGTCCCTGCAGCTCTGCGCGCGCGTCAATTTACACGATTCCAACGATAACGAATCCGCAGCTGACGGGAGCCCGCTCGCGTCGACGAGCGTAATCAGGCGGCGAATTCATCCGTCTGCGAGGGAGATATTTAAAAATTGGAATGAACTAATTGATGTTCTCGCGAAAAGAGAGCAACGTTGTGTCCCGCCGCCGCCGGAAACGCCTCCGAGATTCCTATTTTTGCTCTAGAGATGAAATTTTTCGTCAAACAGATTCAGTATTTTAATATACTCAAACGTGAACAGATGGAAACGAAACTAGTTATGATTCTGCGTGCTACGTGCGCAATATCGTTGAGCTGTACTACTTGTTTCATTGTATTTTCGTGCGATCGTTCTTTATACTTCGTATAAGTGGTTTCTAAGTTTCGTATAACAATTTTTATCACCTCTTTTCAGCGCGTTCGCTCGGTACACGTTTGATTAAAAATTCCGAATGTGGCGCAATGAAATGAATTGTAACGGAAGAAAGTGTTCGAGATAAATTCCGTTATACCGGGATCAAGTATAAAACCTCAAACACATCGTATTCCGACTTTACCGGGTATAAAAGCAGGGAAACACGGAATAGTTACGATTCAGTTCGTTCCCGCCGCCATATCATTGAGCTATGCTACTTGTTCCGCCGTATTTTCGACTGAATGTTTTTCAAAGTTTATTTGAGCGACTGTTGCGTTTCAAACACGATTCCTGTTATCTCCCCAATGTACCTGCTTTATGGTATTTCGTACGAAACGCGGGGGGGGGGGCTAATGAAAACGAAAAACAAACGACGAACACCGAAAAATAAAACGTACTAAACATTTCCGTATGTACGGCAGTTAAAGGGCAGTGCATTAAAACGTTCTGAATGTTTATAATATATAAAACCCGAGTAATAAAATTCCCAGCGTAATGTCTGTCGTATTCGACGCAAAAATATACAATCCGCAATAGACTATTACATCCGCTTTATCGTTGACCTGTACTACTCATTTAACTATATATTCTTCCAAACATTTCTCCAAATGTATTCGGTCAACTCTCATTAATCAAACACAATATCCACCGAGAATTTAACAGATATTATCCACGATTTTCCAATTAGAACCAACGAGAAATAAAAAAATATAAATCATAACGGACATCTAAAAACAGAATTGTCATTTTCTTCATTTCCATGCGCTACGGAATTGGCGTTATGTTAAAAGTATCCCGAATCCGCCGTATGTTTAACGACGAAACAACAGAATGGTCCGACATTAAAATTCTGTTTCCATAAGGGCAACGGCGCGTTCCGTTTCGTGGTTTGTACCGTCGTGGCTCGTAACGTAACCCAAACAGTAGGATCCAACGGGTGGTCCGTGCAACGGTAAATCCATCGATCCGACGAAATTATGACGAAGAACGGGAGATTGGCCGGAATTTTTACGTCCGCCGGGTAGAACGACGGCCCGGAACTTTTCATACGAATGTTTCATCGTCCACCCTGCGGTCACGGCACATTTGTTTTGTTCCGCGGCGGTCGGATACGTTTCTCGAGAGTTTCAGACCGTAAAATTTGATTCCCGCGGAATCGTTCGCCTCGCGTGCCCCCACGTTCAACCGTTTAACCTTTTAACGGTAACGTCTACATTCACCGAGTTGAACGGAAATGGTCGGCTACTTTTTGGGAAGAGTCGTATCTTAATTTTGTCGGGGTTGTCGGTTTATGTATGTATTGTTAATATTGTAGGAGTAGGAGTATGCACGTTTGAAATGACTTTCTTGTGTGGGGTGTGAATTTGGAAGTGTTGTTGGAAAAATGAAGGCTTGAATAAATAGGTATTATGGTGATGTGATAATGTGATGATATTGTAATGTGATAATATGTAAGACGATAATATGATAATATGGCAACACGTAATATGATAATATGGTAATCTGGCAATATGACAATATGACAATATGATAATATGACAACATGACAATACGATAATATTATAATATGACAATACGACAATACGATAATATGATAATATGATAATATGATAATATGATAATATGATAATATGATAATATGATAATATGATAATATGATAATATGATAATATGATAATATGATAATATGATAATATGATAATATGATGATATGATAATATGATAATATGATAATATGATAATGTGGCGGCATAACGGGACACAGGAAAGGTTTTCTTGCCGTGCGGATGCTCTAGCCCAGGTAGCACGAGTAAGCAAACATCAGCGTTGCAGACCCGTGCGGGTGCGTTAAATTGTCGAGCCCTAAAACGCGCGACGAAACAAACAAACTACCTACCTCCGCACGTGGGGGAAAACCTTCCTTTTCCGAACGAAACCATGGGAATTTCCATGTACCCTATATCATTGTCTGCGGACAAAGATGTGGGGGTGAAGTGACGTTAAATGGAAGCCGCCGTGACAGCCACATCTCACTCCACGTCCATTCGTTCTGGCGCTAGGTCAGACGGAAATCTTTCCGCGTATCTTATAAGTGTTGAGTAATAAATAAGAGTTTTCGTTAAAACTAGTCAGTCATTTCGTACCCTACTACCCACATTGGTGACCCCGATGTGATCTTGTGCGCGAAAAACGAGGTAGTTAGTGTGAGACTGATTATGATTATTACAATATGATTATTCGGCTACATGACTATATGACAATATGACAATATTATAATATAATACTATGATAGTATAATAACAGTTATGAGATCACAAAATCCCACAGCACGAGCAAGCCCAATTCGCCACGTCCCATTTCTCATTACGCCACATTTCGCCGTTTCAACATAACGGGAGACGAGCACAACACGTAAAAAAGCAGCAACGTAAAACAAGCATGAACAAAGGAGAAACCGTGCCTCTAGTTGCCGTAATAAGACACGAGCCCGAGCGTTAAGGGATTAATCGCGCCGGATGGTCTCAGGAGACGCGTAATTTTGTGAAAATTCCCGTTGTTCGCGGTGCGACACGCTTGTCGGCCGTGATATTCTCACCGGCGGGAAGGAACGCCAGGGGAGAACGCTGCGCCGTTTGCCGGTGTGCTCGCGTCAGCGAGCCAACCTCCCAAGATGGAATCGTTTCTCTGTTGAGCGAAACTTTACGCAAAGCGCGGCAAGCGTCTGGAGAACCTCCGTCGCTCCTCGGTGCTCGCGCCGGCGACGACATAGCGCTGCACTTTGCCGATAATTAGCGGGAGCTGTACCTCGAGATGGGACGCGTTCGAGGACGCAGCGCGGAGACCCGGGATCGAACGTGTCGAAATGGAAATCCCCGTTCCTCCTGTGTTCAGCCGAATCGGAAATAATTCGAGACGGTCGAATAACCAGAACCGATCGAGCCGGACGCTTGTTTTCTGGACAAAACTCGATAACTTGACACATTGTACATCGGATCTGCTATAATGCGGGATTTTTAGTTTCGTTTAACACTGGAACTACCAAATGGGTCAAATTGACCCATTCCTAAATTCTTCTTTCCCAGTTATTAAAAAGATAACAGATGCTCCTCTGCGAAATTACTAAAGCAATGGATTTCTTCATATGCAAATTGAATCGTAAGTCAATTAGAATGTCAGTAGCTGTGTTCTTAGAGTTTCTATATAAAAATTTGAAAATATCAATTTCAATGCTCGGTAGTTCTAGTGTTAATTGATAATCCCCCTGACTTATGATTTCTTTCTCAACTCTGATTGATACGGCTACTTTCTCATTTATACTTTGTTGAAAGAAAATAATAATTCTAAGCATATGGTATTCCTACATTTCCTTTTAAGTGTAATAGTTGATTGCGAAGGAATAATATTTATTTTGAATTCGGATAAACTGAATAATATATATACTTGTTGAATCATATTGAAAATCTTCACCACGAGTCTTCCTCGTTGTAACGAGGGGTTTATGTAACAATTTAGATATGCATAAGACAAATCCAAAGTAGAATTACAAAATCGAATTCTTTACGAGATGTAGAGCTAAACATGTGATGGTTATATTTTTTTACGTTACGGGGATGTTATGAAGGTTTTTCAGTGACAATGGATATTTTGCATTTCGATGCAAACGTTCTATAAGTAGAGACACAGAATTTATTTACAGAGAATTGTTATTTTTAACACTTAGCCAACCGAATGGTGAGATCTCATACTTTTCGCAACGTATTGCCTTTCATTCTATTTATCTTTTATTTTGTTGTTTAGTAAGTCTTGAAGTGAGATTATTTGCAATCCATCAAATACGGTTCCTTTTTGCAAAACACAGTTTCTAGCCGAATTAATCGAATCAGTTCAATTGAGGATAATGGAGAAGGTTGTAATTACAGTTCTCTTTCGGTCGCCTAAGTGTTAAAATGAAAATCATTGTGCACAATGGGACTACTTAGCAACACATTGGTAACCTTCAATTTTTGTTATATGAATAATCGAATTTGGGAGTTCTGTCCATAGATAATTCAAACAAACATTCGAACGCCTACGAAGCACTAGTGCCTCCTTCATTTCCACGTTTCCTCTTCGATTCTTAATTTTTTCAGGCGAATTCGCGGCCGTCGATTAACACCGACGGACAATTCACCGTTACGCGTGTACGATTAATATTCCAGTTTGCATTATGCTCCTGTAATAATCTCTCGATATTACACGCATCAATATTTATTAGGTCGGACGGTGATTCGATGCTTTTAGCGTGCAGGCAACACGGCTACCGTGGGATCTGGCCGGTCATCCGTTTTATCAGAGTTTTAATATTCCTTTCACGCGATAATTACACTGTAAACGTCGGATCATATTAGCAGCTTCATTAGAATATTCTTTATTACCGTTTCTTATTATCGCTCATGGAGAAATGTTTGTTCCATGCAAATCGGATGATAATCAGGCATTTCCAATGAAATTTACGTAATCGTCACCCTGTGAATTGTAGCCTTAGCCCGTGCAGCGTTAGAATATTCTTTAATTATTCATATAACATAATTCCTCGACAAGAAGATAAACGAATTAAATAATTTTTTGATATATTAATAAAACGGCCGCTCGAGTTTCGAACCTGCAGTTCCACCTATGTAATGTAACATTTTTTCAAACCATTATTAACAAATACTTAGTAATTATTTTTCTAATCTCAGTTCTTTCCATTTCCCACAAATCCTAAACTATACTCTATAATAACAATCGTCCGAACTACAAACAACAGAAAAGATAACACAATATTCAACACAATGTTAGACTTCCTCCGAATAATTCGATGATGACAAAAGCTTCTAATTATTCATATAAAATTCTTCCTCGACAAGAAGACAAACGAAACAAATAATTTTTTCACATATTCATGAAACGTACGCTCAAGTTTCGAACCTGCAGTTCCACCTATGAAATGTAACATTTTTTCAAATCATCCTCGACATTCTTCTCCGAAACCCGCTCCAATTATAAACTCGAGAAATTCTTCAACGTGACAAATCGAATTACCGTACGGTGGAACGTGTCCCGAATTTTCTTTCGCCGTTATTGTTTCGTCGGTGGCGTTCCCATCGTCCCCCTGGAAAGGCAGCACGCGACTGGTATTGGTATTTCGTCGAACAGATTGAAACGCAGGCCGCTTATTCAAACGGGTTTTCATTCGATCCTCGCTGCCTTTTATCCGGGTCGCGTCTGATTCCAGTTCCGTTGAATATTTTACCTTTATCACTAGCAACATCGCGTGCCGACCACCGAATTAAAACTCGCGGAAACGGGCATGAATTATTATCGCGCCGATGCCTGGCTCCAACTACCACAGAGTGTCGAGTACAACAGTGATGCTTGTTCCTCGGTTTGAGTAGGATAACGGGTAGTGTTCCCACTATTTCTACCGAAAGTGTCAAAAGAGACTTTTTGAAATTTTAGCTTATAATTGCTTTCTCGGTGTAATAATATCTCAATTGAATTTTCGATATTTCTTGTAGTTGATTTTATAATCGTTAGTGGGAAAGTCGAAAAGTCAATTCAGAATTTTAAGATAAAATTTCAAAAGGTTTTGCTTTCCATTTAGGTGGCATGTAAACTAAACAATTTCTTTTGTATGTAAGCAACGGATATAATTTTATATTGTTTACAATGTAATTCATTGCAGAGGATAAATTTTTTAATACTTGATTCACGGATGTTTGTTTCAGACTTTATTCTATTGGTTTTAGAAAACTGTGTTTATTTATATGGATCGAGAAGATTGTAGCTTAAAAACTAAAGTATTACAATGTGCATTTGAAAAATTCAGTATCCGTCAGATCGACGGAATCAGTAAGCCTAGTGTTAATTTCATATAATTTACGAAACATCGTTTTTTCAAATCTGATAGAGTTCAGTTAAACAAATTATTATAGACAGGTATTAGACAACGTTACATTAACACATTATTTACTAATAGTTAACAGATTATTGAGCATTAATAGTCAATGCTTAATTCCTTAATCAAACTTCAATAACAATAACGATTCCTGAGTCAGCAAATAATATCGAGTAACGTTGTTTAATTATTTGAAAAATTATTATAAAAAGATTTGATAAGATTATTAACTTTTTAAGACAAGATTATAAGTTTTTGAAAAGCCTATTGTTATTGGTACGTAAAGCATGAAAATATCACGAAGACACCCTGTATATTTTCCTCTTTTACAGATCGACGCCTCGTATGTTACATTTACGAGGAACAATCGAATAATAATCGTGTCGTAACACCGCGATCCTCGTGACAGACAGATTCCTCGAATGCACGTCAATCGGCCGACCGCAGCATCATGCGCGCAGGAATCATCGTCGACGCCCGGAAATCCGGGGAATTTAATCGCGATACATTTTTTCTGCTTTATTGCGCCGCGCGGAGATTGAAACACGCGAAACATTCGATTTTTCATCCCGCGAAGTTATGCGCGGCTATAAAATCCAAATTTATACGTTGAAACGCGGCTCAAGGTAAACACGATTCGATGCGTTCCCGCTCGCCATCGGACGCGATCGTTAAAAAATTTCACCTTGAAAAAATTCTGCGTGCGGTATCCTCTTTTTATTCCACGAGGATCGCGGGGAAAGTTCGCGAACAGGTTAATTCAGTGCCCTCGAAAGTTGAACATTTTCGAATAAACTTTGCTCCGCTGTTTTTTGGACATACCCCTTGTTTCGCCCTGATTTTCGAGCGTCACTTGTGTTTACCGGTATTGCGAGTTTTTAATTCTATATAAGTAGATTCGTTTACTAAATAGAGTTCTATAAAATATTACTAGTAGATCTTTTAATAGACTGAGGAATTCATCGTCAATTTCTATTTTTCCTCGGCCAGTTTCCTGTTGGTTCTTCTCTTTCGATCACTAATACACTGTTTATATATCCAGCTGCAAGTAACCTATCAAAATCATGCAAATAATCTAGAAAGACACTTAATGCCCTGTACAATTTCACTAAAAATCGAACGATCTGCCAATAAATTACTAGAACTAGCCACGTGGCTGATTTAAGTAGTGCAAGTCAACAATAAACGAATCACAGTTGCGAGTTTTTAATTCTATATAAGTAGATTCATTTACTAAATATAGTTCTATAAAATATTACTAGTAGATCTCTTAATAGACTGAGGAATTCGTCGTCAATTTCTATTTTTCCTCGGCCAGTTTCCTGTTGGTTCTTCTCTTTCAACCACTAATCCACTGTTTACCAATCCAGCTACAAGTAACCCATCAAAACTTCAAGTAATCTAGAAAGACACATACTGCCCATTCCACTAAACATTGAGTGATCTATCATCAAACCACTAGAATCAGCCACGTGTCTGATTTAAGTAATGCAGATCAACAATAAACGAAGCACAATTGTGAGTTTTTAATTCTTTGTAAGTAGAATCGTTCACCAAGTACAATTTTACAAAATACAGTAGATATCTTAATAGCCTGAAGAATACATCGTCTTCAATTTCTATTTCTCCTCGACCAGTTTCCCGTTGGTTCTCTAATCCCTGACATTTTCAATCAATATTTTTTGTCTACCAATCCAGCTGCAATTAACCCATCAAAACCATACAAACAATCTAAAAAGACACCTACTGCCCATTCCACCGAACATCGATTAATCTGCCAACAAACCACTAGAACCAGCCATGTGACTGACTTAAGTAGTGCAGGCCAGCAATCAACGAAACACAGTCGCTCCGCTGTCGTGCGCTGCTCGAAGCGAATTTTCCCCGGAAACTTTCGACCGGAAGCTCATTCCCCGGAGGCTGGTCGAGTTGTCAAAAACGCGGTCGGAAAATGTTCACGCGCTGGGACCGATTAGCATCGTCGGCCCTCCATTCCAGTACCATTGGCGGCGCGTGGAGCGAGAGGGCGGCGGGCCGTCTCCGTCAAAGAGATAATTGCGAGTAAATAATGCCGCGCTGCGGCCGGGCTGTACAGTCCCCATTCAGTGGACGACTGAAATTGCCGTAATAATAGTTACGCGCACACACGCGCACAGACGTACACGCGGGAGCACAGAAACAACGACGTCATCACGCGGCGTGCAGCTGAAAGACGACGCTGGACGGTGCGGAGGGTAATAATAAAATTTGACCGTAGCTCTGGAGAGCGAAATAGCTGCGGCGGCGATGAAAATATAGGCGGATCTGTAATTTTGATAATGTCCACGCGCCGAATGGATGGGACCGCCGCGAGCATGAAAGGATATCGACAGGATTATAACTTTAATATTTCATCGGCGTAATGTGCGCTCACTGCGCCAGCTAAAAAAGATGGATACTCTGTATGAGAAACGCGGGGATACGGTATTAACACGTTCCCTGGAAACGCGCGGGCCATTTGTTAGATGAATCGGTTCATTTTGGAAGGTCAAAAATGAACGCTACGGTGTACGTTGATTGTAACAGTTCCCCTTTAAATGGGGAATCTAATGAGTGTGTTATAATGTATTAAGATTATAACTAACGAGCAGTTGAACTGAATTTTTGAGATCTCTTTATAGAAACCCGAAGAGTGCAGCTATCGAGACTTTAACCCTTAAAATGATGAGTAAAAACAAAATAACGGTAATCTTTTTAGAATAGACAAATCATCCACAATACTTGACCATGAAAAAAGAGAAAATACATAAAATATGAAAAATTACAAAAAATTACTTACAAAATTATTAAGGAAAAATACTTTCTGGGCTCCCTATAGGACCCCATTCAGTATTTTAATGGTTAACGAGATTTACAGTTTGCACGTTTTTAAATCAATTTCCGAAATAATTTCTAAGAGTCTGTTATCTTTTTAATAATTGCAGAAGGAAGACACCAGGTCATTTTGACCTGTCTGGTAGATTTAGTGTTAAACTAGTAATTAATGTACACGTACGATGCATGAAATAGTATATTCTTGGAGTAATATTCATTGTCACAGTGTTTAGAGTAGATAAAGAATGTTTCTAATTTAGCGGTACCAAAGCCAGTAACAAGGAAGCTTATTTCGAATATAAGGAGTTCAAAGTTAACCGAGTGCTTCGAAGTTTTTAACTATTCGATAAGTGGATTTAACCGTCTGAACCATCGAGCAGCTTATTTTTACGACGACCGTGACCCTACGCTTTGAAAAAGGAAAACGGAGATAATACAGTTACTTCAACGACTGTCTAACATGTTTTGTTACAAATAGAAAAGCGTCATTCAGTTTCTGCATTGGAATAACAGAGGAACTCGTGAAACGGTTAACAATAACCGTATCGGCACTTCTTCTGCTGTAATCAAATAACTGGCTGTAAAATACAGATAAACAAGTTGGATGATAAATGTTTCGTCGTGAAAACAGAAACGAAAGAAGGGACAAGAATTGAAAAATTGAGTAATCGGATAATGTAGGAATTGATATTAAACACGCTGGTTAAATTTCAGGTACTAGAAACGTGAGTGATTATACTAATATATTTTTAAATATGTATTTATAAGTGACGATATATTTTTAAACGTCGGTGATTATATTGATATATTTTTAAATATATATTTATAAATGACGATATATTTTTAAACGCCGGTGATTATATTGATATATTTTTAAGCATTAATCAAACCGAAACTTGTAACTTACGAAAAATAATAAGGAATTCGATTTTGTAATTTTACTTTGGATTTGTGTTATACATATCTAAAATGTTACATTAATGTAGAACTAGAAATTAAACGATAGACTGAAAATCTTAAGTTAAACTCTGAAAGTTAACTGCTATTCACGAGTATACACGCAGTCTTAAAGTTTGATACTAATCCTTTCAATGCTGAATTATTTGTTCTATTTAGATAAATGTGTAATTCTCCTTTGTTTTGATATTTGGTTTCTCATTGAAATATACCATAGGTGCATTCGTTTTGCGTTTCACAAGTACACACTTCATTTTTTTATTTTATTGCCTGCGAAACGAGAGATCTCATAAACAACTAACTGGTTGAATATATATTTTTTGTTTATTTCATTTATTCACAAGTTTTGTTTGTATACGAGTGTCTTAGTTACATATATAAAACAATTAAAGTTACGGAACTATCAACACGAACGCCGCTCGAGTTCATAGAGCAAAATACGCAGATCGAAAAAGTATAATATTAAATTTCATTGAACTGCATTATTATTACTGCATTTTCATCTAGCTGAATGTCACCGCATCATGCAGCATTATTTATAATATATAAATCTTCTCAAATAATCATAGTTTAACTGAGTGAATTATAATAATCCAATTCGGTTGGGTGTCACCGGTGACCCCAACGATATTCAACGTATTAAAACACGAACTGTTCAAATTACACATATAAAAACGAAAACCTAGAATTTTAAATCCGATCATTCGACCGATTTCTCGTACAATTAGCGTTGATACCGAAGCGAGCGCGTCTAGTGCACAGTAAAATTTATGAAAATAACGGCGGGGTGGAGAGAATAAACGTCGAAAATGCCCGCAGATTCGATACGGCTCGCTTTCCGGTTTGATTAGTTGGAAGAGCTGTTTTGGACGGATAGAGGGGGAAAAAAAGGTCGGATCTCCCATTATTCACCGTTCCTCGGAAAAATACTAGCCCCCGAAGGATTGTTTTACGCGCGGGCTCTAATCTCGTTGGGGGCCCGCATGCAAAATTCACCGTTGCATTCGCGCTGCCGCCGCACATGCACCGCGGCGGCGGCGGTTTAGGATGTTACATGCTCGTATACAAGAGATGACTTTGATCGAACGACCGAGCCAATCAAGAACTCAATTTGTCGAAGCTAATCCAGTTATGCGAGATATGAGCCGGTCTTTTCGTGAGCCATTATTATTGCAAATACTAACGTGATACACGCGCCCGCGCGCTGGATCGGTTTAACGTCAATCGGAGCGTTGCGCCCGTTATTGACGTGCACACAGGGCCACGCGAAATATCCTATTAAAAGTACATTATTATATCACCCGGCTGCGAAAAACTTCAAAGGCCGGGAAATTCGGTTAGCGCGGCGTCGGCGCCGCGTTACACGAATCAGAGCGTGTTCGAGGGATTATAGTCCTGTGCGTGATGTCACCGGGAATCGATGGATTCCGACGGTTCGCGTGTTTATTACTGGATCGCGGCGTGAAAGAGTAATTGGCGATAGTAAATAAATCATTGTTTCAGATCTACTTTGGATTTGAAATGTATGATTGATGTTGGATAGATTGTCAGGAGAATCTTGATATTCCTTGATTCTTTCGTGGTGAAGATAAATGTTATTGCAATTAACCCTTTGCGCTCGGAAGTATTTCAGTAGAAATATTTGAATATTTTCTGACGAGGTATAGGCGATATTGTTTGAAAATAATGTAGTATCTAGAATTCTTAGTAACAGATATTTTCGACATTAATGTTTGCAGGTAGAATTTATCGATATTTCTGACGTCTGACACATTGGTTTAAGCAAATATGATTACACAAATGAATACAAAGATAAAACGTTAAAGAAAAAGGTCAATTATAAATTCATATTATAAATTCCATCTTTCAATCAACCGTATTTATAATTGAATCTGACTGAAGATACGACGATGGCAGATAATGAATGTACAATATTGTAGTATCTAGAATTCTTAGTGTAGGTTAAGGTATTTTTAAGAAGAGTGAATGTAAGAATGAGTGTGAGTGAAGGACAGGTTGTAAAATGGTCGAGGGAAAGTGGCCTGCACAACGTCGCGGACCCAGGATTGCAGGCCCAACTTTCCAGGGGTGCATCCGAGTGTTTGCGATGAGTGCGAGTGAGAAGAATGATTTTTGGGAGAGAATGTGTGTTGACCTCTGTGGCATTGAGTTGTACTTTTTACGTGTCGTCCGTGTTGTTTCCATATTTTATATTTTGACCACAGTTTTAGCTTTATTTTATTAAACACATATATCTATTCCTAGCTGTCGAATACTCAAGATCCACCCTTTCATTATTTATACTATAGTAACACTATACTAATACAATTCATAGATAAATTAAGCGACAAAGGTGTTCCATTCAAACATTTCACGTAGCAATATAAAGTTTAACTTGAAATATTAAACATTCAACTTCATAGTTCTATTTTATCGAATAAACTGGTGACTGATCGCCTCTCGAGCGCAAAGGGTTAAAAGATAGGGAGGCCCGGAGAAAAGAAATCGTCTACATTTGGAAACCGCTACTTTACACGAATATTTAAATTTTTTGATTTCGTCCACAAGTGCACGCGTCGATCGATTCGATGGTCCTCCCGAGTAATACTCTCCGCGAGGAGACGGACGTTCAATCTCGAATGCAGCGTTCCTACCCGGCTTCCCGCTGCTGGAAGAAAAGCGAAATCGATAGAAACCGAGCGACGAAAACACGGCGGTCGGAAAGGCGAAAGGGGCGACGGGACAGGCAGAGAGTACGGAGCCGGGCGACGAGGGGCTGGGGAATCAGAGTGGAGAAAGAACAACTGTTCACGGTTCGTTTGCAGCGCACAATGCAAACACACGTAGCGACGATACCGGCGACAATGCCGGCTCCGCGGAACAAGCTTCCAGGGCCGAGATTCTCTCCCCCCCCCCCCCGGTTGTACGGTTAAGTGGTGGTGGATGCGTTTGCGCCAATAAATTTCCGCCGGTGAACAAATAGCGAGGGAAAGGCCGGAGACCCGGTATTAATTCATGCAAATTCGGCCCTTCAAGTACCCGAGCAACTCTGTCGAACGTCGGGTCCCCTCGAATTCTCGTCGCCCCGGGAACCTGAACACCGCTCGACGAACATCGGCGGATCTTTCCGGTTATTAAATAAATCTCACGTGACCGCCGCTGGAATAGAACAGTTTTCGGGCGAAATCTATGCGCCGTGAATGTACAATGGGAATTCTTCGGGGCGAGCTTTTATACAGCCCGCAGAATGACGGAACGAGAACCAAATGAATAACATTTGAATTTTTTAGTCCGAATGTTTCATTTCTTTTACGAAGCGAGGCCGGACGTTAACTGCGTAGCAGTGAGGCTGAATAATTGAGGAGATTCTCATTTTTACTTCTGCGGTCGCGTTACCGAGGATTGATGATTCCTCAGTGTTATTCGGTAACGTGCCACTGTTTGCATAGTGGTTGGCTTATACTACTAGCTGAACGCGTCAACAGACGATTACAGATTTCCTTTGTTTCTTGAATAATTCCGATCTCGTTCGCTCTACTACGAGTTCCCCTTAATTCCGGCAAGAATGTTACAGGCTCTTGAATAATTACTTGTCAGTGCAGCTGGCGACAAGCTGTTTCGAGCAAAAGAAAGCTCGCGAACGATAATCCTGAATTTTCATTATCCCGGCTCGGGGACGCCGCCGACGGAGTATTATTTACGAGCGGAGTCATTTTCAGACGGGCCTCATCAGGCGTATCGGGTCGTTTGTTATTTTTTATCGCGGTCTTTCCGCAATTATCGCCCTCGTTTCGTTATCGCGCGGGGCGGGGCAGGGCCGGGGCAGGACCGGGGCGGGGCGGGGCGGCGGCGGTATCTTCTCCTTAATTTTTCACTTTCGCGCGGCAAGATTGTTAGGGGCCAGATAGAGGCAGCCGGGCCGCCGCGGCGGCTCGTAACTTACGCGAAATATAAATTAAACGTCGCGCGTTTACGCTGCTTAGTTAGCGGGAGAATAATAAATTCTAATGAAAAGCAACCGGCGGCGCGCGGTTACGCGCGGTACACGTGCAAGCCGGGCCTCTTTGAAAAGTTCGTAATTGCGCTGACGGGGTCGGCCGGCCCCCTGGTCGCGAGCAGTCGACCGCCGCCGTCCCCTTTTTCTTCGGGATTAATTATGCGCGATCCGTCCTCGGCGAGCTGAATGTTTACGAGGCCGCCGTTACAACGGTTGGAAATTACTGGACGCCGACGAGGGTTAATTGCATCCCTCGGCTGCATCAGCGAGTAATACAACGTGTATCCATGATGTTTCCGCTGGAGAGAGTCTGACACGTTGTCTCGGCACGCGGACGGTTTCTATTTTACGTAAGGAATGGAAACTGTGGGAGAAATAATGGTACGTTGACTTCGTTGAATATTTCCATTGAAAAACTTCCGAGTGCGAAGGGTTAATAGTAGGATTACCACATGGGCCAGAATAACCCATTCCTTTTCTTCTTTTACAATTAGTGGATAGGTGCAGATGTTTCTTTGAGAAATCATTTAAAACCTGATTTAGTAATAGCTGCACTGGAATGTAAGCTGATTGAAATCTTAATAAATACACGGTTGTAAGTTTTATGAAGGGATTTGGGAGAATTAGTTTAAGTGCTTGGTAGTTTTAGTGTTAGTAGATATAATGTAGACACGTAAATAACAATAACTTTTTTAGAGAATAAACATTACTTCACTGAATTTGTACTATTACGTTATGATGTGGAGTTAATTTATTTGTACATATTATGGTGTGAACATGAAATTTTTATACCGAGGGCGTAAGGACAATTGAAGGTTGCCGATGCGTTGCTAAGAAGTCCCTGTCGTAGAAAATGATTTTTATTTGAAAAATAATAATTTTGTGTAAAATCAATTCAGTTCCTCTATTTGTATAACGTTGGAATTGAAAAATATCTATTGTCATTGGGAAAACTTTATAATCTTCCCATAATCTAAGAAAAACAAGTAGGACCATGTTTAACGGTAGATTTACACCAGTTTGATGAATATTGAGTTTTGTAATCGTTTCGCGAAGTTTTACGATTTTGATTCATGCAATTAGACCAATGTGTACTAAGTGTGTATGTTTGGAGCGCCGATGTTCAAGATTTAGATATACGAGCATCAATTCCTGTAGGAACAGTAGATTAAACCATTCATTTAACAATAGAATAAACATAATATTCTTTACTGTTTAACACGTTGAACGCCGCACAATTTCATAAAGCAAAATACAAAGGATGGAAAAAATATAATATTAAATCATTTGACTGAATCGGATTATTATACTTGCACGTTCATCAAACTGAATGTCACCGCAATGACCAGCATTATTTATAATATATAAATGTTTGCCAATAAGCATCGTATAATTCAGTGAATTATAGTAACCGAGTTCGCTTGGGGGTCTCTGGTGACCCCCACGACATTCAACGTGTTAAAATCGAAGCCCCGTTTCCCAGTATTTTCCGAGATCAATCACTAATGATCATTCAAAACTCAATAATTCGAATTCCTACATGACACACAAGCTCCACACGATCGAACAATGCAAACAAGCTTCAAAAAGTTTCTCTTCAAGTCCCCATTTCTTTGATCCATTATGTCCAATTAGATCAGCCAATCAAGACTCTGTCCCGCTTATTTTGAATCAGATTCCAGGATGTAATTCAATAAACCCGGTCCTAACAGGAAATACCGTGGTACTACTCATTCCCATTAAGATGAAAGCTGATGTGGGGTAGGGTTGAAAATTTTTCTGCGAAACGCGATTAAGCTATCTGACCGGACGAGTGCTAAGCCGGGCGACGTTTCGTGCCACGGAAAAATATCCTCGTCTCGTAACCAGGCGAGTTCCTTCACGCAAACTACTCTGCGCGCGCGCGCGCGCGAACACACGGGCCGGCCTCTAAGACAAACTGGTCGACGAGAGGTGACAACATCTGGCCATTAGTATGAAATACCACCGTCGCTGACCGTATCTCACCTTCGCCCCGTGGCCCGACACCGTCATTTTTATACCTTTATACCCCATTAAATCCGCCCAACCTTTACGCCCCTACGACTTCGACCCAACGGACTCACACCCTTTGCCGACTGGAATCGTTTGCAGCCTTTCGTGCTTTCGGCTTTGTCCTTCGGTCGTTATTTTTATTATTTCTCCAGGCTGGTTAAGGGGTGAAATATGCTGTACACGGTGTGAAATGGGGTGCGGATTTTGGTAAGTGGTGTGCGTCAATGGTCGCTGTGATAGTAATGTTTGGATCTTGGTTATTTATCGTCGACGAGGCGCGTTGAAACGTTACGTAACAAGGTTAGGAATAGAATACGATTGGTAAGTAGTATAAGTCGAGAATAATGGAGACAGCGTTTGATCAGTGGTAGTCTTTCAAAGTTGTATCACACGATGCAAAATAAAAACCTTTTGATAAGTATCGTAGGTCAATAATGATGAAAACATTAAATTTAACATGTTGAATGCCGTGAGTCACCGGTGACCCCAACGAAATCGAATTATTGTAGTTCATTCGATGGAACGATGATTATCTGAAGACATTTGTATACTATAAATAATGCCATCTAATGCGGTGATATTCGGGTAGATAAATATTCACTAACAATAATGCAACTCAATCAAATTATCTAATATTACATTTTTTCCATTTAGTATATTCTGCTACATGAAATCATTGAAGTTTATATAATGCATCGGTGCGTGGAATATTGCTTTATTTCTCAATTTACTCGTGATTTCTCTTTGAGTTCATTAAAAAAAAAACATCGTCTTTATCTAGTTAGAAAATGTTAAATATTTCTAGCGAAATACTTCCAAATGAAAAGGGTTAATAATAGAAAAATAATATCCAATTCGCACTTGGAAGGATTAAGTGACATTTATGTTGGTTAAATTCCAAAATTGATTCATCGAATGATCTAACATTACATTTTGTTCATTTCGTGTATTCTGTTCCATGAAATCATACGACATTCAACGTGTTAACAGAGAATTAAACCATCCAACAAGCAACTCAACATTCCATCGATTGAAAAACCACCTCAAGACCGTCTTGTTTACAACAAAATACCTAACGGGACACTTCGAAGCAGACACAATATCATCCATCATTTAAAACCGTTCCGCAGGATACGTTTCCACCAGGCCAGAACGAAGCACCTCCGCCAGCAAGTAGTACAGGTCAATAATAAAAGAGACTCGGACGTCTGACCAGCGCTCCCTCCAGCGGCGAGCGGTGTCCGGGTGTCTTGCAGCGTTGTTTCGCGAGCGGGTCATCGCCGGGAGAGTAATTCGACCGAGATCGCGGCGGAACGGTCTCGTTTACAAATAAATTTACAAAGGAAGCCCTCGGTCGACGCGGCGTTTCGGGCCCGGTTCAACAGCGACGTACCGCCCCCGGGCCGCAACAAATTCTCGTCGGTCGCGTCGCAACTCGACGGAACAACGAATGCATTCCCCGAAACTCGCCCCGTCGCCGGCGCGCGACGCCACGCCGTCTAGCGCGAGGAGTCGGCCGTGTTTACGAGCGGTAGCGCGACGCTTTATAGACACCGGAAAGGTCGTTGCCCGCCCCGTCGCGTACGCGTGGCCGCGTGCGAACGCGTTTCTTTTTTTTCTTTCGTCCCTCCGACCAATTTATTCCGCGGCTCTCGGCGGCCGGGGGAGGTATTGTTGAATCGAGACCGCGATGAATGTTCACCGCCCTGAAAAAGACGTATCGCCCGTCGAGAATAAGGGGTGACGCGATGGAAGCGCGGCGAGCGGCGGCGGCGGACGGGCGGGCGGGCGCGTGGCGCGGGAGGGCAGGTTGATACGCGCTTAAAGTTCATAGCCGCGAAAGTTACGGCCGACAGTTCCGCTATACGCGGCCGGCGTAATATATTCCAGGTGGCCGTAAATTTCCAATTAAGCGGCAAATGAATATGAACCGCTTCGTACGTTTTTATCGCGGGACCGGCGCGGCTTAAGCCCTTCCGCGGGTTCAGGCCGCCTGCGGCCCGTTTCGACGCCTCCCGTTAATCCGACGCTTCCACCCTCGGATGCGTCGAACGCCTTTCGAACTAACCCCCTCCCCTGTTTCTGTTGGGAACCGTAGGGGCGGGAGCGATTATCGGGTGTAAGATCGGTGTTTCTTGCGGATTTGGGAAGTGAATGGTTTCATGAATTTCGCGAGAATTTTGGGCTGAAGTTTGTAACGTATTGAATACCTTTTGAACTTTTAGTGGAAGGTCGCGGGGGTTGGAGTGATTGTAGGGGGTGGATTCGGGTTATTGTGGATTTGGGAAGCGTGAATAGTTTGATGTGTTTGATAAGAGTTTTGTCGCGTTGAACAGGGTTATAGATTTCTTTGAAGTGATTGTAACGTGTGAGTAAGTGGATATTAGTGTAATGTGAGGATTGTAATACTGATTGATCATTGTGTTTACCTACGCTCAGAGTAAATGATATATAAAATGATAAAGATTCCCGTGGTAGTCAACTTTTTAACCCTCATCAGACCACGACGTGACTTTAGTCACATTTAAACTTTTTACTTGAATTTTTTTATTTCATATTGCACTTCCAAAAGTTTTTTTGCGCTTTTAAAATTTGGGACCTATAAACAAAAACAATAACATTTTAATCATTCCTTTTATTCTCGTAAGTGACTGAAAGTCACATCGTGGTATGATTCGTTATAAAAACACGTGGTACGATTAGGGTTAATATTGATTTCAAGGAGTCGATAATTTATACAGGAACCGAGGAGTAGAATTGAAAGTGAATCACCGTTTTATTTTAAGAAGCAGCGGATCATCCGTTTATGTATCTAATTCGGTCGGGTTCAATTCCAGTTGACCCCGAAGCTTGTATTGCCATTCCATATAATTTTGTAGTAGTCCAGATTTCAATTCACAGTGCATTTGGGTCACGTTCGGAAACAACCCCCTGGCTCCGCGCTCGACCTTTACCAAATGCTGCTTGAACCGTACACTTCTAATGTTTCGATCTAATTATTGTGCTGTAAAGACCAGGAAACAGTGTCCACGACAATAACAACGAAATGGAACGTAACAATCACGAAGAACACTAACGATAAAGATACGATGACAATAACAAGGTATCAATAATGCAAACGCAATAACATCGAAATATCAATAATAAAAATAAGAAAAAGATATCAATGACAAAAACACAACAAAATACCAATAATGAAAACTTAACAACATGAAAATAGCAATGATAAAAATACAACAAGAAAATACCAATAATGAAAACGCAACAACATCGAAATATCAATGATAAAATCACAACAACAAAATATCAATGATACAACCACAACAACAACAAAATATAAATAATATAAACGCAACAAGAACAAAGTATCAATGATAAAAATAAGAACAAAGTATAAATGATAAAAGTAAGAACAAAATATCAATGATAAAATCACAACAACAACGAAATATCAATGATACAAACGCAACAACAACAAAATATCAATAATACAAACGCAACAACAAAGAAATATCAATGATAAAAATAAGAAGAAAATATCAGTGATAAAAATAAGAAGAAAATATCAATGATAAAAATAAGAAGAAAATATCAATGATAAAATTAAGGGCAAAATATCAATGATAAAATCACAACAACAATAAAATATCAATGATAAAATCACAACAACAACAGAGTATCAATAATACAAACGCAACAACAACAAAATATCAACGATAAAAATACAACAGCAAGAAAAACAATATTCCTGCAGTACCCTCTGTTCGTTAAACAGCACCGTTATCCGTCAGAAACTCGCGTTTCAAGGAAAACCAGTGAGCCGCGGCAGCAGGGGGTGGTTTTTCACGGACCAGGAGTCAGAGGGTCTTGAGGAGGGCCACGAGGATCTTTCGAGCACGGACGCACAATGTGCCCGAGGTTCGGCGAGCCGTGAAATGCTAAGAAGTAATTATCCTGTTACCACCAGCTGTTACATCCTCCCTCTTCAAGACGAAGAAATTCGTTTCCACCCTCCTCCTTCTTTCCTCCGGGCGACGGTCTCGCGTCGTTCCTTGCCCGAGCCAAAAATATATCCGCGAAAACAATCATCGCGCCGATTAAATGCCCGTGAATTATCCTCGAACCGGGTTTTAATCGGCTAATTCACCGGAAACGAATCCCCGTCCCGGGGATTAACCGATCGATGCCGTTCCGAGCATTCGTTTCAATCCCCGAAACGGCTGATTTCGCGGAATCAAAAATCAACGAAGGTTTCCGTACACATTTCGCCGGATCGCTCGAAAATTCATGATTTCACGAACAATAAACAGCAACCGTACAACGAAAATTCGATATTTAAATATTCGAATGCATAAATGATACTTGTTGTTCCCGATTTAAATAAATTGAAATACAATTTTTAACGAACGGACGGGTCTTTATGGAAATAATATAAGTGAGACGGTAGCGATCGTTTAACACAGGAACTACCGAGTTCTTAAATTGACTTTTGAAAATTTCTTCGTGAGAGCCACTTATTAAGATTTCAATTGACTTACATATCGATGTAGGTATTATTAAATCATTTTCCGTGATAATTTCTTAAACAAGTGTTTGTGCCTTTTCAATAATTCCAAAAAAAGGGACCGGGAATGAGTCATTTTGATCCATTGCTAGTTCTAGCGTAACAGGCTATAATTTTCTTAATAATTTCTCAAGCAAGTATCTGTGCCTTTTTAATAATTATAAAAGAAGAAATCGGGAATGGGTCAATTTGACCCATTTGTTAGTTTCAGTGTTAAAGGCTGTAATGATAATTCCTCAAACAAGTATCTATGCCTTTTCAATAATTATAAAAGAAGAAATCTGAAATGGGCCATTTTGACCCATCTGCCAGTTCTAGTGTTAAAGGCTTTAGTTCCCTTAATAATTTCTTAAACAAGTATCCGTGCCTTTTCAATAATTCTAAAAGAATAAATCGAGAATAGCTATAGTTTTCGTAATAATTTCTCAAACAAGTATCTGTGCGCTTTCAATAATTTTAAAGAAGAAACCAGGAATAGGTCATTTTAACCCATCTGCTAGTTCTAGTGTTAAAGGCTATAGTGTTCGACGTAGAAAATGTCTGCCTTACGTGTTAATCACTGTGTAACGGGTGCGTCGACCGCCAGAGCTCCCGCGGGACTTTATTAAACGCGGTTCGAGAAATTTGCGATATTCACATGTCTCGCGAATGGAAATTGGTTCCGTAACCTCCGCCGCAATCGATACACGGGCGTAGATTCTCGATAGACGGTACACCTAATTTGCAGTGCATTACAAGCGGAATCCGGCGATCCCGTGGACGGGGAGCGCAATAGGTTAACCGTTTCCCCGGCGCTACGCGAAACTTTCGATTACCGTCGGAACAATGGAGCTTTCAGGAAACTTCAACTATAATACTCCATTATTCAACGGAGGCATGAAGTACGCTCAAAATATACACTCGTAGATTCATCGACTTCCGGAGCCGTTTCAAGGCCGTCACGGCCGGGCTTAGGGGGAACGGTTTCATCGGTCTACTTGTTTCGCGATTGAAAATTACTTGCATGGATGAAACTGCCGAGAAGAGCCTCTTGATTCAAACTCTGTGATGTGTTAGTCTGGCGATTGAAATCATAGCTACTTCACATTCCAATAGATCTATTCACAGAAAATATTACACGTATACTTTGTGCCTAATTTTCGTGAATAGTTTTAATTGGAATGTTAAGGTATAATTTGAATTAACCCCTAGATTTATTTTTCAACTATACTCGATAAAACCACTTTACCGTTCATAATTTAGTAGGAAAAGACAAGAACTTTATACTCATTCTGCGTCTACGTTTACAACTATTAAAGATTGATAAGAGACAAGTAATATTTAGTTTTCGTTAAAAATAAATAAATGACATATACATTTCTCGAATTCAATTTAAAACTTTTGTCACGAGTCTGACACGTTACTGTAAAACAAGGGGTTAATACATTACACGTATATTCTCTGCCTAAAGTTTACAAATATAACAATCATTATCTATCATCATCATCCGTCCAACATCCACCAACATTACTTCAAATTGATATCCTCCAGTACAAACCCTCACAACAAAAATCTCCCTATCACCAACCCTTTGTCAACACATCCCCCATCAAGACTTCCTGCATACTAAACACCTCGGAAGACAATCACAAGCGCCACGATCCATAAAAAACAATCATCCTTCCATCAGTAGCCCCCAGACAATCGTCCACCACCCCCCAGCACGCAACCCTAAACATGCCCTAGCACAAGAGAAAAGAACATCCAACTTCCAACAGCCTTCGCACACAACGCTGCCGAAGAGTCGCTGCCGCACCGCGTCGTCCGCATTCCAGGATCGATCCCGATTAAACTTTCATCCCCCGACAGTCAGGGAGCGTCGAGGGGAAGGAGACGGAGGTCACAGCTTTCTCTCATCGTCCGATTAACAACCGGAAGACGAGTTTCCGGCGGGAAGAGGCGACTTGACCCGTTCGCGGCGATGCCGGGGCGGTCGGAGGAGGGCGGGGGTAGAGGGCGGTTGGCTGTAACGGCGGGGAGCATTCGAGCAAACTCCGCGAGAGGCACGGCGAACAAGATGATGAGAGGCGGCGGTCGGCGGAGCGTAAAATATGAAGAAGTAATCACCCCGGTAGCAGCTGGCAGGACTTACTTCGAGACGAAGGTTAGAAGCGACGCTTCCAGGAGGTCCCGTGTGGCTGCGCGGCCTAGAACACCGGATGGGAGGGGTTGTCGCGCGGCGGCGGCGGCGGCGGTTGCGAGAGCGAGGCGGCTGGAAACCGGTCCCCCGGTTGGCAGGGCTTGCTGACGGGAGGGGTCAGGGGCGGCGAGGGGTCGGCTGGAAGTCGTCTACGGGTCATGGAAGCAGAGGACAGTAAATTCAGTGAAGCATAGATTGCAGCCGAGGGTTTCAGACCGGGGTCGAGCTTAATTTCGCGGCCACCTGGAAATCCTTTGGTACCGTGCCAACTCATTGCCGGATTCATTCATAACGAAAGAGACGTACAGCCCTCAAAGGTATCGTGCGCTCTACCTCGTAGCTAACCCTACCCGCCCTAGTGCCCGTTCCGGGCTCCCGCGCCCGCGGACCGACCCCTAAACTGCCACGTCTTTGTCTGCCCGGTAATTATATATGGACGAATTCGGAGCGGCCGGGCTGGCCGGAATGGCCGCGAAGGATTTCACCGTTGCCGCCGTCGATCGCCGGGATGATTAGATTCGACGGAGCTTCCTTTGTCCGCGATTGTTCGGCCGCGACGACTCGCTGCTGCTGCGGGAGCTCTTCGGATTCGGACGGCGCTTCTTCGGAATAAGAGGTTTGGAGGGGCTTTTGTTAACAGTTGACGGGAACGTGTGACGAGGTGAAATTTTAGGGAGAAAGGAGGATGTCTTGGTGTTCCGTTGTCATGTGAAATTCGTAGGTGGAGTATATCAATGATATAGGGATTTTGTTCTGGATATCGATTAGGAAAATGAATCACCTCGGAATGATAGGAATAGTTGAATTTAATTTAAAGATAACTGGTTGCAAAGCTATATTTTTTCTGAAATTCCCAAACTCTCAATCCTCGCAATAGTCTCAGTACTCTCAATACTCCCAATACTCTCAATACTCTCAATACTCGGAACACTCTCAATACTCTCAAAACTCTCAAAACTCTCAATACTCTCAATCCCCGCAATAATCTCAGTACTCTCTGTACTAGCAATACTTTCAGTACTCTCAGTACTTGCAATACTCTCAATACTCGCAACACTCTCAGCGATTCTAAGACTTCTAAGCTCTCCCTCCCTCCCTCTCTCTCTCTCTCTCTCTCTCTCTCTCTCTCTCTCTCTCTCTCTCTTCCGATCTCTTTCTCGTATATAAACACCTGAAACGACACACCGACGTACACACAAGGACACGCATTCACACACACACACCTCGCGGTCACCGCACCTTGACGTTTTGCTAAAAACATTGCACATCCTACAATAATAAAACGCGAATCGAATCACCTCGACATTGCTATCCTGAATCACATTATTTCCCTTGAACAATAAATTCTATAATACTCTACAAAAATGTCTTCGTATCTTACACTTCCCCGGTCACTAAAATCACCGAAGAAACTCCAACCCATCTAACAAACGCCAAACGCAGCCTCAAAATCCACCAGTCATTGACACCAGCGTCAGCTTCTTGGCACAGTGTTATACAAGTTCGGCCAAAACGATACCTGGATAAGCGAACTCCAAACAAGTCGCCGCGTGGGCCAAATACCCCGAACTCCCGCAAGTTCACCAATTAAACGAATCGTGTCCCGGCACTGCGTAAATCGGTATCGAATTCCGCGGCCAGGCTCGCGAAATAATCCCGCGGAAGTATTCCGGGTGGGTAGCCAGGCTGCGGAGAACTCCGACGGCGCGGGGCGGCGCGGAGCGGGCGGCTCGACAACGTAATTAAGACGCGTCGTCGCTAACGAGACGTCTCGGTAAAGCGATACCGGGCGACGAGCGGCCTGATCACGCTCTTTCACGAGCAAGTCGTCGGCTTCTTCCACCGTTAGCAGCACGGCGCGTCCTCCTTCCTCGGCCAACAGCGATCATGGCTGCGCCGTGACAGCCACTTCTTCATTTTTCCAGCTAACGTCGAGGGGGACGTTTTTAAAGGAGCAAAAGAGAGACAGAGGCTGGAAGACACACAGGCGAGAGAGGAAGACGGAGGATAAAGATGGAGACAAATGGAGAAAGAGGGAAAGCCACGAGAAGATTGTTCGCGGGAAAGGTGGCTGAAGGGGACGGCGTGGGTGGAGTCGATGAAAACCGTTCGCAGATGGAAATTGCTTTGGACAAATGGCTCGGTAGGGATGTGCGCAACGCCGTAGAATTTGGCCGGCACGGCGACGGGGGGGCGGGAAGGGGTGGTCGGTCGGCAGAGGAGCAGGGTACCTCGTCTTGCCGGAGTCTTTAGAGAAAATTGCAATTCCTCGTAAGTGACGTTTCTCCCTCCGCCCTGCGACCACCCCCTCGCCGTCTTCGGCGCAGCCACCCCGTTCATCCCACGAGCCTCTTTCTAGACGTTCCCTTTCTCTTTCACGCCGACTGCGCGGCGACTCTTAGATGATTAAAATTGGTCCCGTGGAACGAGCGACCAGCGCAGAGGAAAAGCTCGCGCGGCAGATTACGAAGTAGCTGTTTAGCGGTCCGCCGCGCGAACAACGCCGATCGCGAGCACGCCGGGGAGGACTCGGCGAGGGGCTGCGAAGATTTTCCGGATGCTAATTTCGCAGGTGAACTGGGGCCGACTTAGACGGCTCCCTGACTCGTCCTTTTATGAGACCGGCGCCGGGAATCGCTGACTGCCGACGTCAGGGGATTTGCACGAACGTGCTCCGCGTAAATTGAAACCTTGTTTCGCGCCTTTCGGGTTCGTTAGCGGTGAATTTTAGGGCCCCGCCCGTGCCTCTTCCCACGGTCCTTCGGCGACTGGGAATTCTGACGGGGATTCGTCGGGGAATCTGCCACCGCTGCTTGATCTTGGGTTTTTCGGTGGATGAATGTGAATTGGTGGTTAAGGCGAAGTTTGTTTCGAAGATTTGTAGATTTCAAACGGAGCGACGGGACACCTTGTCGAACGATCTCGGAGGAATTCGAACGGATTGCAGTATTGTTTCGGTAACCGCGAAATATAGAATCAACCCTTAGGTCGACCTTGAAAGTCTACCTTGCGTTGGAGAATCTCGAGAATTTCTGTGGAGAGTTCGGAAAACGTGCTTTGGAGTTAGATTCCTAGGATAATAATAGAAATGTTTACTGAATAAAAGTAATTGGATTTGTGCGACTAGCAAGCACGACATGGAGAAATATTTGGCGTGCGAACGGCTGGTATGGTTTGTGACAAGCAGGTCGGCGAGGCTACTTTTGAGAAAGTCGTTGTTCGAGAATTATAGCCAAGCTTGTTTTTCCTTCGACGATATTGCAGACGGTCTCAGTGGCGAATTGCAGATGTTATAAACCATGAGTTCCCGAAGGACTACAGGGCGTGGTCAAGCGACCCTTGGCGAGTGACGTCACGAGGCTTGGGCCTGGAGGAAATTCCGCTGCGCTGCCAAACTTCCACTAAAGAATACTCTCCCAGCGAAGCGCACTGACTTTCCACAAAAAAACGCGCTAAGGGTACAAGGAGTAGGCGGTGATTGAAAATCACCGAAAGTATCTGATTGGTTAACGCCCACGCGGCTTAATCAATAAGGAAAAATTCACCGCGAAGCTTCCTGTGAGGCAAGGATAAGAAGACAGTCGTCACGAACAGACAAGCAGTCAGGGTTAACAGTTAATAGTCAAGAGTTGACACGAAGCCCTCGCGATCTCTGGTTAAATAAAGATTCACTTAAACTTGTGAGAGTTAATTTGTATACGCACCCTCGCCTGCTCGTTAAAGATTTCATTGTTCTATGGTACCTTCTTGAAAGGAAAATTTTGGAGCGAGGGAACGGTGCATTTTCGGTTAACCTTACGGCTTTTGTAAGCTCGTAGTTGGTGATTAATTTATAGTTTACACGTTGACTGCCACAAAAAGCGTTTTATGTATCACTGAATCTTTCTGTGAGAAAGATGGAGAGGAAGAATTATTAGTTACTGAGAATCACAGTTCTTTCATTACACTATTATTCAGTTATCTACGCTACTCGACACTTTTATTTAGTTATCTTATAAGTTATAATTATTTTCTTATAATTTCGAAGCTCCGGTCATCGGTGACCGCCATGGCAGCAACGTGTTGACACTTCATAGAGCAAAATGCTCAAATCGGAAAAATATAATATTAAATCATTTCATTGAATTGCATTATTATTGCATGTCCATCTAGCTGAATGTCACCGCATTAGGCAACATAATTTATAATATAGAAATCTTTGCAAATAATCATAGTTAAACTGAGTGAACTATAGTAATCCGATTCGATTGAGGGTCATCGGTGACCATGGCGGTCAAAGTGTTAATGCACATTTCATTAGAAGTCGAAAGGACACGCTACGTGACTCTCGATTCTAATTTTAATTTGTTTCAGGCATTGGAGTGTAGTAAGTGAAGTAACAATTCTATACGAATTGTTAAAAATATACATATTACAAAATCGACAACAGCAACAGAAACAACGGCAACGTTATTAAACAATGCGGTTTCCATTAGAATATGATGCCAGCAGAAAAACAAAAGAACCGAACAAATCCACCCCGGTCGGGTATGATTAAACGTATTAAATCAAAAATGAATCGGCGTGTGTATCACGGCCGAGCGACGCGCGCGTGCAAATATTTTAATCAGTTTCGGATTACCGATAAACTCGAATGCGTGCGAGCGCCATTACGCGTACCGTGGAACTGCGTCATTCTGTGCACTCTCTGAATTGGATCGCGACCGAATAACCGGTGTTCCTTGAATCCTGAGCCGCGCGCACCGCGCGTGACGTGATTTTTCGAAGGGGAACGCGAGATCGGCTTTGGTATTTTAACAGGTTTTTTTCTGTAAATAGGGTCAACGACGCTTCTGAATTGCTTGGCAGAAATTACAATATGCTAGATGACTGCTGTTAACTAAAAATATTTAATAACAGAAATAGGTTAATACTAACCGTGCAGGGAACCGGTTAAATGATCGGATTGAAAATTCTGCGTTTTCTCTGGCTCATTTAATTTTATATCAATTCCTATACTGTACGATTAATTAGTTTTCAATTTTTACACTTTCTTCTGCTTCTGTTTTCACTAAGAAAAATTTATTTAATTTGTTTATCTCTATTCTGTAGCCTACTTGATTGGTTACAGTAGAAAAAGTGCCGGTATGTGTCAACAATAGGGTAACGTAAGAATTTTGGTACCAAATAATTAATATTTTTTCCCATTTACCTTTGCTACCAAGGAACAAATCAAGTATGAAATGTTCAAGCTTCTCGTGACGGTTAACACATTCGCTACCAGCGATTATTTCGGCGAGAACCTCCGCAATTGTAATATTTTATACAATCCAGTAAATCTAAACAAACTATCGAAAAATGAAACTGGAACAAGTTATTGAGTTCCTAAATATAATGCCGTAGCTTATAACTTTAAATAACTGCATCTGTGTATATAAAATTATCTAATACAATTAATTACATTAATTAATTCTTATTAATTATTAATTATATAATAAGATAATCTATATAAAACTAATTTCACTTGCTGTATGTATAATATAAGATTGCGCCTGTCAAAAATACTCGAGACTGGCGGCGAACCTGTCAACGTGTTAATATTTCATCAAGCGACGACACGTTCGAAAATCCAACTGATCGCCGCGTTGCAGGGTACCCATTGGCCGGCGTACTCATTAAAATGTTCATTAACATTCTTAAAACGCCGATGGAAAGGACCAAACAGCGTAATCCACGGGCTGACTGGGTCGGCCTGGTTCCGTGGAACGCGTTATTAGGGGTGTAACGCGACAGAAACTGCCAGGACCAGCTTTGAAGTTTTAATTACAAAAATGTATCGCTTGCTCGGCCAATTTTTCAACCCCCCGTCCTGCCGTCCCCGCGGCGTGACCCTGTTTTCGTTGCCCTTTAACCCTTCGTTCTCGCTTCGGTTTTCCGTCCTCCGCCTTTCATTCGTCACGTCGACGTAGTTTTAATGACGACGCCCGCGACGGCGATCCATTTATTTCGACGGGTCCATGAATATTTATGCCCTCCCTTGGCGCGGATAAGGTCCGCGTTATCTTCTATGGAATCCCCGAATAACACTCGGCGTATCGCTGTTTTAATGGAAAAGTTCGGTCGGGAATTCGCATTACGATCGTCGAAATCTCCGTTAACGAACACCTCTCGCGTGTTAACGCGATCGCGCGCGGCCGCCCTCCGCTGCCTCATCCCCCCGGCGTCGCGCTCGAAATTCTCGTTACTTTTTTCCTCCTTGCGCGGCGAGTTCGTTTTAACGACGCCCTCTTCATTTTTTTGCCGGCGGGCAATGAAAGTTTATTAGCGACCGCTTTATGCATGGGAAATCTGTTGACGGATAAGTCGCTTGTTTATTCCTCGTGACAGAGGATCTTGATAATACTATTTCCGAACGACTAACCGCGAGGGGAATAATTGAATCTCCGATCGCTTCTTTCTTATCCAGATCCAGCGATCGTATTTCACTGGCTCTTTAGAAGAAAGCTAACACCACTCCATCGAAACGACACAGAAGTAGACCGGCGAAACTCTAAACGTAACAGCGGGCTACTATAAACTCGCGATACCGCAAACAACCGAAAACAAATTACTCTCTTAACCGGGTAACAAAAGAAACGAACGTAACACACGGTAATAACGATAAGACCACGCGGAAACCCTCTGTAATAAAGGAAACAAGCCGAGAGGGTGGCAGTAGCTTTGAATCAGCCCTTTCACCGGGTCCCGGCGCCCAATCAAGGCGTCCGCCGGAAATTCCTCGAAAATTATCCGACCCGCAACCACCCCTCGGGCTGCACCCCCGTAAAAACCGTGGAAATGATATGAGGACGCATAAAGTGCCGCAGTGGTCGAGCGAGAGCGGGCATATTGGAAACCATCCAATAACCCACTTGGCTTGCTGTATCGCAACCCTCCCGGCGGGGGAGGGTCCGTAACGAATACAAAAAGCCCGGAGCAGCCGTGGCGGCCGCGGCGGAGGGGCGAGGCGGAGCGCGGGCGGGGAGACACGCGAAATAGGAGCGACGAAAAAAAAAGGAGGAATAGAGTAAACAAAAGTACAGGCGAGAAAAAACCAGGCGGAGAAACAAAACGAGAAAACGAGGGAGGGGAGGGCGGCGGCCGGGGAGAGGGTGGCGAACGATAGGCCGTGGCGCGCGCGCGCGCGCGTGAGCGCGAAAGAAAAAACAAAAAGGAACACGTGCAACGAAAAAAAATGCAGGGGGGAAAAAATGAGAGGAAAGAAATCGAGGACAGCGGTGAATGGTCCCGCGGCGGCGGAATTCATCGACCGCGGAGTTTCGCCGGGGGTATTTATTAAAGAATTTATCGGGCGCCGTGGACCCAGCCGAAGGAAGCACGGTACTGCGGATTAATTTTCACGGCGAACGTACTCTCTCTCTCTCTCTCTTTCTCTCGCCGATGAATTTCCTCCGCGCGCACAATTATGTTACGCGTTATTGAAATTTCGTTATCGTCCGCGGACTACGCGGAGAGTCGGGGATGGACGGGGGGCGGGACCGCGTTTTAAAATCGATGTAAATCGAATGAAACGCGCGGCACGCATCCGCGTGACGCGAATCCCGGATGGACTGTCATGTAAAAAATACAGTGGAGCCTTTGTAACCTGAAAACCTGTGTAACTCGTCAAGCTTCCTCGCGCCCTTTGTGGTTCGTTAGGAATGTCTGAGGGGATGGGAGTGTAAGGGAGGTTCGAGGTATTCGTAATGGGTTTGGGAGGGTTTTTCTTGTATTTTTGGTTCGGGGTTGGATTTTGGGGAAGTAGTTTGTTTAAGGTGAAATGGTGTTTTGCGTAAGTGGATAATTGTGTTGGGGATGTTTCTGATAATTGTGATTGAAGTGTTGTGGGGATATTGATACTGTATTTTTGGAGATTGTAAGGTTTTCGTTCGTTATGAATATATTGTATTGGAAGCTTGATAACAGGAGACTTCTATGTTCTTTTTTTTTCTCTTGACATTTAATGTTTATCAAGGTTCGTCTGTATTAGGGAGAACACCGTTTTTGTTTCGATCGAAATCATATATGCACATATGATGGATCGTGTAATAAACGTTTCATTTGGATATCAGCTTAATTACCCGCTGAGCTCTTGTATTCTCGTTGGGATGAGTGTCCATTGACCTACACTACTTGTAGCGATCAATCGTCGGGTTAACCTCCCTCTGGCGATTACTTATTAACTTGTTCCACCGTGACCGATTGTTGATTTGGTCTTTCTTTTAATGGTCTTTCGTGGATTCAGTGACCCATTGATTTTTTTCGAAAATTTCGCCATCAAACGGAGGCCGGCGGATCGCTTTCCACTGCACTGGTTCGTTGAATCGCAGTGAGAACGCGAGGGAGAGAAAATTAGGAAAGGGAGGATAATTCTGGTCGCTCGATGGAAAAAAGGCTACTCGACAGTTCCCTTTCTTTTCTGGGGATTCTGACGGTGGAATTGGAACGTGTATATACAGCGTGGTTGAAAAGGAAAACACGGAAATGTAACATTAATAACCACCAAATGGAGAACGTATTCTAACAGACATTTGCTGGGAAATTAATATCTATAAAATCATTGTTTCACTTTTTTGTTATACTGAAACATCGGATAATAAGATAACAATTATTTAAACGAAAGTATAATTTTCCACTTCGAAAATATTAATCTTTCAACGTTCCCTAGAATTTCCATCGATCGTTCAGCGAGCACTTCTTATTTCTTAACACTGAAACCACTTGACTTCTTAAAATTCCTCTATAGAAACTCCAAGAGTACATCTATTCAGACTTCAATTGATTTACAATTCAGTTCTCGTATTGCTAAATCAATTTCTTTAACATTAGACCTACCATACCAGTCAAAATGACTGTTTACGACTTGTTTCGCAATTATTGATATCTTGAAAGCATTCAATATTTGAAATGATCTTGAAAATAAGTAGTTGTTATGTTCTTGAAAATAAAGTGTTATGTTCGTTTCGTTATTCTTCTGTCAATGTTATAATCTGTTCCTTTCAATATTTGATAATTGACACTTTTAGATTACTATAGAAACAAATTCTACGTAATTTTGGCTACAACTGAAAAAACTAAGAAATTATATTAAAAATTGAGTTTTATTCCACACTAAAAAACCAAAATTACTTTCCTGCTACCCCAAACTGAAAGTAATCTATTGTTACAATTTTTATAAAGATTACATAGTAGGTCTAGTATTAATTTCTCGAAGAAACATCCGTCATCTTTTAATAACTGCAAAAAGAAGACATCAAGAATGTGTCATTTTGTCTGATGGCTTTAAAACTCCGAATCTCTTTTCCATCACTGCTTCTGGAGAGATTCTATAGAGATTCGAGTCGATCCACAGTTCGGTCGAATCTCGCGGCGAAATGTCTTCGCGATATTAAACCGCGTGTACACGAAACTGTTCGACGAGATGCATCGGAAGGGTTGGACGAACAGTTCAAAGCACACGTGAACGCGTCTACATTGAAGCCGCAGACCGCGCGGAGGCTAGCTCGAGGCTGAGGCGGATTCAAAGGAAACGCGTACAAGCTCTCGACGGATCCTTCCGCCATTTGGCTTCCTTCTTCTCCGGCTCGTTCTATTCTTTACCACCGCCGGTTTATCATCGCGACTCTCCTCCATACTCCTCGACTGACTCGATGTTCCCTCAGTGTATCGATTCTTTGAAGAACCATTCGTCTATCCAGCATGGCTCTCATTATTCGCTGAAATCTCAAGATGTATCCGGAATAGGCGCAACGATATGCTCAAGAGATCGGCGAAAAATTCGCGGTAACACTAAAACTAGTGATTAGTTCAATTAACCTTACGAAATTTCTCTGTAGAGATTCTAAGTGTATCTATCTAGACTTCAATTGATTTACAATTCAGTTTGCGTATTGGTGAATCAATGTCTTCAATCGTTTGTCAGAGGAACTATCTTTTTAGTAATTGCAGAAAGAAGACGTCGGGAATAGGTAATTTTGAGCCGTCTCGTAGTTTTAGTGTTAAATAAATGAAATCGAAATGAAAGAAAATATATTCTGCGTTCCGATGCTAAGGTTGTATAAACGGAGAAATGTGTACTTGCAAATTTATATTCCTCAAATGAAAACGATGTATAGCAAGCACTACTTAGCAACGCGTAATCATCAATTTTCGTTACGCGAATAGATGAATTTTAGTGTTCTGTCCACAAACGGCACTATGAAAATTCTCCATCCGCATCGTATCATGGATTCCGTTAAACTAGCAATCGCGTTAGCGCAAAAGTTATTACGATACCTCGTCGCGTTCTATTATGTCAACGGCCGGAGAGGAGCGGAGCGAGTATCAGCGTAAACCATGAAGGGAACTCCCCGCGGTGTAATTGGTGAATTGCCGCGGCAACAAAAATTCGCCGGCCCGGGATCGTGGAATTGGAGCAAGTGGCTTTCCTTGGCGCCGAGCGGTATGAAACATCATTAATGTAATTTCACGCGAGAGCGGGCCACCGCTTTGCAATTATTATTTCCTGCCGCTTTGACGCGCGGCCGGTCTCTCCGCACGCGTTTCTCGAAATTCCCGGACAACGAGGCGCGCGTAACCGTGCGCGAAAAGTGAAAAGGTCAAACGCGAGACCGTCGCGCGACAGTTCCTCGTTACGCAGTATTCCGTTTTAACGCGTCGGCCGGCGTCACGGGTTCCATTTTAATGAATTATTCCCGGCCCGCGGACCGTCATTGGTCCTCTTCTCCAGTATGAAAAATTTAATGGCTCCCACTCACCGTCGAGCGTCCCCGTGTACGCGTGCAGCGGGTCGAACGCGATCTGCCGGCCGTTCGATCCCTCGAACACCACGTCGTCGCGAAACAAGCTCGTGTCCCTGGTGAGCCTCATTTTGAACACCCTGAAACAGGAAACGGATGGAGGTGTAAGTTGAAAGTGTAGTACGAATGTAGAATATAGTTATTTCTTGTGTATTGTGAATGCTGTGCTTCTGTATATTATTCTTTTCATTGTTATCGTTAATTTTCAATAGTTTTATATGTATTGTTTTATTTAGTTACTTAATAGTGATTTATTGGTGTTGAGATAGGTTGCTTGATTGTTTTATTTCATTCTACGTAAGCAAATTGATGTATTTAATATTTTATACTATGCTCTGTATTACTGTTAGCACTCGCAAAGGTGTTTCGCTGTACCCACAGTATATATTAAAGATAAAAACGCTCTTAAAATTATTCCTAATTCCGAACAATATAATCTTATCTTAAAAATCAATATTTCATATTAACAAAGAAAATTAAACTGCAGCGATAAAGCTCATTGAGTAAATTACCAAGCTTTTACAATGCTCTCTCATTGACTGATTCTCGCAAACTCTTTTATCCTTCAATTTCTTAAAACTGCTCTTTCTCTTTATCCTTCTCCTTCTCCTTCTCTTTCTCTTTCTCTTTCTCTTTCTCCTCTCTCTTATAGAAACACTTTTCTTGGCCACGAGAAATCCCTGGCAAGGCAGCAGACCCATGCACTCAGAACTGTTCACTCAAGCATTCTCCATTCATATCCAAGCTTCCCTACAAATCCATCCACACCCGTTCCAGAATTTACGACGTCGGGCTAAACTTTCCGCCGAAAATATTACAGCAATGAAAAACGATCCTGACCCGCCGCGAAGAATCGCGCGTCGAATATACCGGCTGGCAAAACAAACGCCCTCGCGTCGCTTGACAAATCAGCTAATATTGGTACACGCTAATCCGCACACACGTCGAACGTATTGGGGGCAAACAGCGCCGCTACACCGGGCTTCATTACATAATTGAGCCAAGAATATCCGACAAGTCCTTCGACGAATATATTTCACCATAACCGAACGGGAGGGGGGGGGGGGGGGGGGCGAAGGGAAGCTTCGAGGTAGCACCGGTGATAAACGTTTCCGTGTGAATTGTTTGAAAAAGCGAGCGGTTTTTAAACGAACGGATTTTTCCCAGTGGGTTTCCGCGCGGAACTCGCGCAGATTGCGAATGTAATTCGACCGGATTTATTACGTTCGAAACGATGAATTACAAAGGTTACACCTCCGGTGCCGGGCGCCGTATTGGTGTCGAAGAGGGAGCGGCGCGAATAAAATATAGCCCGGCTACAATAAATTTAATAACGGCCTTTGTTTCGTGAGATCGAATTGACTTTCGCGGAAAGTACGGCTGCAGAGGCGGACGGCACGGCAGAACGGGCACTATTTCAGCCGGTAATCAATTTCCGATTTAATCGAATCTACTTCACAATTTCAATATTGAAATTGTTTAAAATTCCGCCGTTGCGTCCCGCCGAAGCTCCGCGTGCGTAAACAGCAATTTAACTCGCGCCGGCGGACCGGCACAGCGACGCTTACGTCGCTGGGTCCCGGTGGAAGATATTTACATGGAAACGTAACAATTACGTATGATTATGATTACACTGAAACCCTCCCGGAGCGATCGTTCGAGCCACTCGTTCGTTTAGGTGTTCTAAGGGTGGGCGTGACGGAGATTCGGATGAGAACCGTTGGAGTAATAAAATTTCGTTGGGAGTGTCGTGTATCGATTGCACTGCTTATATCGTATCATTCCGTAGAAGTATTATATATCGATCCCTACGGAAATTCAGAGAAAAATCTGGAGAGATCGCATATTGAGGAGCACTGGCAGAGAATCTGAAAATCATCGCGCGCGATAATTGCTTTAATATTCACATTAAGCGGTAGATTAAACAACGGAAGCGTTGAATCCCGTAGAAGCCGGCAAGAGAATATTACAGCAGCCGGAATGAGAACCGCCGCGGTGGATAATTAAACATCATACGTCAGCCGGTGACTTAATAATCATCCCCTATTTACATTGTCGCCGGCCGAAAACAGCCGGGACAAACGTTGAATTCTCGAGCGATTCGTTCCTGAGGCCGCATGAGAACCGCTGACCGTGAGAGGGGAAGCCGAACTTCAGAGGACAGCGAGCGCGCCACATAATAATTGCACAATGTAACGTAACGAGGGCCGCATATTACGTTATAACCGGTCCCTTACGTGTTTCCACGGACTCGCGTGGCACGGTTTACACGGAGAGGCGCGCGTGGCCGTTGTCAATCGATAATCCACGCCTGGGGGAGGGTGGCAGCGATGTTTTCACCTAATTATCGAAGCCCGCGATAGTCTATCGATCGATGCCGACTCTCTACTTTCACGAGCAGGCTGGAGCAGCGTGGCTGATTTCAATTATTCATCGCGGAGGAAACTGTCCGGCCCGGCCGGGCCCGTCCCGTCCCGTCCCGTCCCAATCGAGCCGAGCACGGCCCGCGCCTTTCCCCGCGCACCAGCTCGCGGATGTCACCGTGTTAATGTAACTAATGAGACACTGAAAGCAACGGGTACCAGATTAATCCGCGCTGATGAAGTGGTTACCGTTTGCCGAACGTTTCCCGCCCGCTGGGCTTTCGCTCCCGATCGAACGGAGATTGATGAGACTCGCTAATTTCGCGAGCGGCAGCTCTTTCGTGTCCTTCGGCCATTGTTCCGGCGACAAGGTTTTAATTCTGATGGGAATAGACGATGTCACCGAGGCTGATTTCGAGCGTGTTGAACCCGTGGTAGGTGTCTGATGTTCGTTTGTTGATTGGAGGCGGTGTATGGCTTTTGGTGGAATTTCGGGGTCAAATGGATTTGGTGATTTATTGGGTTATGATTCATTGGATTATGGGATTATAGATTTGTGTTATATGTTAATAGATTTATGGATTTATAGATTTATAGATTTATAGATTTATAGATTTATAGATTTATAGATTTATAGATTTATAGATTTATAGATTTATAGATTTATAGATTTATAGATTTATAGATTTATAGATTTATAGATTTATAGATTTATAGATTTATAGATTTATAGATTTATAGATTTATAGATTTATAGATTTATAGATTTATAGATTTATAGATTTATAGATTTATAGATTTATAGATTTATAGATTTATAGATTTATAGATTTATAGATTTATAGATTTATAGATTTATAGATTTATAGATTTATAGATTTATAGATTTATAGATTTATAGATTTATAGATTTATAGATTTATAGATTTATAGATTTATAGATTTATAGATTTATAGATTTATAGATTTATAGATTTATAGATTTATAGATTTATAGATTTATAGATTTATAGATTTATAGATTTATAGATTTATAGATTTATAGATTTATAGATTTATAGATTTATAGATTTATAGATTTATAGATTTATAGATTTATAGATTTATAGATTTATAGATTTATAGATTTATAGATTTATAGATTTATAGATTTATAGATTTATAGATTCATAGATTCATAGATTTATAGATTTATAGATTTATAGATTTATAGATTTATAGATTTATAGATTTATAGATTTATAGATTCATAGATTTATAGATTTATAGATTCACAGATTCACAGATTCATAGATTCATAGATCTATACATCTATAGATTCATATTCATAGATTTATAGATCTATACATCTATAGATCTATAGGTTCATAGATTCATAGATTCACAGATCCACAGATTCCCAGATTCACAGATTGAATTGCATTATTCTTACTGCTATTGCAAGTAAAACGAGACGCAAGAGAAATTCCTTCAATTCGAACATTCCCCCATTTAGAGAGCAGCATTTTTCAAAGCCACCCCGCCTTCGTAACACAGCAACTTTAAATACAAGAACATTCTTATCAAACCTCCCAGTGCAAGTCGAACGCCTACTTCTCGAACAAAGTTTCGCTATAGATCGATCAGCGGTAGACTTCTGAAACCATAACGACAATATTGATGGCACGTTGTTTGTTCTAGTTGCGGGTAGATCGAGCCTGTCATCCGTTTAACTGATTCCGGGTGGCATCGAGCCTCCCCGATACCGTTGTTACCGTACCTTATCGGAATAGAATTTCCGTTCAACGAGGGAACTCGAACTTCCAACCATCCCTCTCCCCCTCCAGCCCCGCGATCGAAATATTTGTAGATTTCACCGGTACGCGGATTTCTATTGCGGAAAGTTTCCCTTTGACCCGGATCACGTATGAGACGTATATCTGGGGAAGATAAACGGGTCCGATCGGAAAATGGAATCCAATAAAACTCCCGTATTGTCCGTATCAAATTCTGTTTTCGGCAAAAAACGAAACAGAGAAAAACCTCCGATCGAGAAAACTTCTGCCGTTAGTTATTTATAAATACACCCGTTTAATTACGAAATCGCGGTCGCCGGTTCTGCGAACTCTAGTTCCAACGAAACTTCCGTGTACGCAACGCCCGCCATTGTCGCAGTTTTACCGGCTAACAACGCAATGTCAGGGGCCGAGTTAACGCAATGAAACTGCTAATGTCAGCCCGGGACATTAATTGAATCACGGCGTTACGTTAATTAGCCCGTCGTTGCGCAATAATAATTTCCCGCCGCGGGACACGGACATCTCGCCGCCGTTCGCGGTAACACGCCTCGATCTTTATCATTGAATTTTCACGAATAACTTTATTATTTTTCGAAATAATTCGAAATTCGAAATTTAGATACAATAAATACCGAGATACATAACCTGATTAACAGGAACGAACCGTATGCATTTTTAACGTTCGCCGAACAATCAACGCGAGTTTCGTATAACAATGACGAATGGTTCGCTGAGTAAATAATTAATGATTAAATAATTCCGGCGAGCAAAGCAGCGGGTTAATTATTACCGCTGGAAATCCTGTAATCGAACGACTTTCGAATGAAGTCGAATTACACGCGACAGCTTAATAGGATCGGGACGGTTTTTCCGTCGGGAGCACCGCCGGGATAACGAACGACGATTTTATTACGCGCCGCGCGCCGCGCGCCGCGGCGATCGCGTGAATTCTTATTGGCTGTCCGCGGGATCGGCAAGATTTACCGTCCGCTGTTTGCCGCCGCTCTGCAATACATACAAATGCGTATTATGCGAAAGTAATTATGGAATTGGTACGTCGGGAATTTGCATTCGGTGGAAGCGGCGAATTCAAATGGGCCGGATTTAATGAATTTCCATAATGGAGAGCGGGGCCGGGTCGCGGCAAGAAGCTCCGAACCCGGCGGGAAAAGAAGGGGCGGCAAAAAGAACGCGAGGACTTGTTGCGAAAGAAAATACCGCGCACTTTGAAAGGACTACATTCGTCGGAAGTTAAATCGTTTCTGCTCTCCTTCGGCCGAGCGGCGACGTAATTACGAAGATCGACAGTGTTACTGGCGTTCCTCTGGTGTTTGATACCGTACAGAACAGGGTGACTTGAAAGAAAGTTTGAATACAAATGTTATTCAGTTCTTTTGAGGTTTGATTAAATATTATTCGTCCATCAATCGTTACGCTTTAACCTTCTCGCGAATTATTTTTTCCTGAGTCCACTCGAACGTGCCTAGTTTTATTTTGTGAATATAATTTGAAAAGAGGTTGACACCATTGTGAAATAAAATCTATGGTTGTGAAAATATGAGGATGTTTACAAATAATAAAATTTATTTAGTACGACCTTATATGAGGACGTCGTGACCGAAAGGGTTAAATTAATGCGAATTAACGCATTGCACGCCGATTAAATTTCGGCTACTGAAATCTCGAGCGCAAGCCATTACATTAATATATTTTCAAGTTAAATCGAAATTTATAACTTATAATTGTATAAATTTATTTGAATACTTTTCGCAACAAATATTCATTACTTTCTGATGAAATATCGATCATATCTCTTTATAACTAATATAAAGAAGTACCTTGCATAAATTCAGTGAGAGAACTATTTCATTTCGACGTTCCATATGCTGATACATTATATAAATTTCAACTCTTAATTTTTTTGTAATACTCGTCCATAAGACGTTATATTACGGTGAATATTTTTCAGTGCATGATCAACAAACTACATTCCTTTCACGTACTATATTGTGGCCTTTCAATCGTTAAAGGTTAATTTTGAATTTTAAATTTCATAATTTTGTTAGGTCAAATCAAATGGCAACTGAAAGGTCTCTCGAGTGCCAAGGATTAAAATAACTTCATACGATAATACAGGTCTATTTTACATAAACATCAAATTCTATTTATTTAACAAACTGTACTTTGCTCAAAGAAGTAAAAATTATTCGGACGTTTATTAACACTAAAGCTACGGATCACAGGATACGATTAATATGCAATCTCTATAAAAATTGTAGCAATAGATTACTCTCAGTTTCTTCAGACATTTATTACAGTATTCAAATGAAACTATTTATCTTCAAGATCAATTCAAATATCGAATACTTTTAAAATTTCAATAATTGCGAAACAAACAAATGGAAACCAGTCATTTTGATTGGTACTGTAGTTCTAGTGTTAACGAAAGTCGTAACGCAAGGTGCGACGCGTATTCGCGAGACCCTTTCGATTCATATCCCGCGAAGCTCGATAAATTGCATTCGGCGAAACACTGCAATGACGAGTGTCGCTGAAACCGTCGTGACCCGGACGCGTCGGGCAAAAGAAAAACAGAGCGAAACGAATTCGCTTGTTTACGTTCCCGCACGGCCGCGGTAACGCTGGAACTCATTAGCCGACAATTTTGGTTTAAAACGAGTTAACTTGTTCGGCCGGATTTCCCGGAGTGGCACGCGTCTCGAACAAACCTCATTAAAATAATTCGCGAAAGCCATCAGCCGGGCGGCGCGTGACACGGGAACAGCCGGCGAAAACAGTATTTAACGGACTTCTTGCCCGACTTTCCCATGGAGCGGGGCCGTTCGAGGATCGATGGGAAAAGCGGCCGGCATTCTTTCGATGAAAGCGTCGCGCAGGAAAGTCGTCTAAAAATATATTCCATCGCGGGAACACGGTCGGAAGAAAGGAAAAAAAAGGAGGGCGAAACGGGGCGGGGAGGGGTGGGGGTGTGGAGGGTGGGCGGAGGGACAGAGGGAAAAAATAAAAAGTTTCCGAGTATAATTTCGCAAGAGAGTAGTCAGGCTAATAATATCGTTGTTCCGGTGGGGTGGCGGGGCAAGCGGCACGGCGGGGGAGCGGATAATAATAACGTAGTTTTATAACGGGCGTAAATGATCCGCTCGCGCGGAAGCTGATTAGCAATAATCGCGTTGGATTAACGGTCGCGTTGAATTGAATAAGAAACAGTGGACCTGACGCGTCCCCGTGGGGAATGGGTAAGTTATTCAAGAGTAATTGGGGATGAAATGAAAAATTGAGCAGTTTCAATCTCTTTATGGGCCTTAGGGTGCGTTCACAGTTGGGTGATTCAATCGAGAGACCCGATTTGAGCGGCTTGAGTTCTGATGGATTTTGGTTTTTTGTGGCTGTTGGTTTCAGTGTAGCAACGTATCGGTAGTAATACGAAAATGGAAAATTTAAATTATTAATATACCCAGTAATCATAGCTCTTCCGTTTTGTTTTCAGTTTCATTCATAGTATATTAAGAATTTAATAGTATATTATTTATTTAAACTTAATTTAAACATAATTTAAACGTAAATTGTTAATATACTATTAAATTCTTAATATGCTATTATTTAAATTTAAATTATTAATATACTACTAAATTCTGAATATATCATTATTTAAATTTAAATTGCTAATATACTACTAAAGTCTTAATATATCATTATTTAAATTTAAATTATTAATATACTATTAAATTCTTAATATATCATAATTTAAATTTAAGTTATTAATATTGTTGAGCCGTCACGGCTTAATAGAGTCGACAAATGCAGATACTTAAGCTCTTTACAGCATGGGGCAAAAAACGGCTCTTATTGTTTAGTATTTTGACGGCACATCGCGGCAATACTCATTGGCCTTTTGAAATCAAATTCCAAAACTTTCCTTTCACCCGCATGTGGTAGCCAGCGACGGGTTATAAATGCATATTTCTGAAGGGCCACCAAATGGTATCTTAAGGACACTCGGTACCTGGGGTTCGCCTGGAAGAAATTTGTATCCAAGCTAAAAGCATAGTCTCTGCATGTCTTAGGTAGCACCCCACCCTCGTTAGACTAGGCGCGCCAAGGGCGCAGCGACGGTGGAGACAATTCATTTCGAAATCTCCTGATTGGGACTTGTCAATTTTGGCGATAACCAATCAGGGTGTTTTCTTAAATTTCGGAGCTGACGATCTGACTCGCAGATCGCCAGCGAAAGAGACAACTCAAAAGTTTCGAACGATACACATCATACAAGCGCGTCTTAGTGTTCAGACATAATTGTACACACGAAAAATACACTCCACTAACGAAGAAGCAAGCGGTCTCATTTAATCAGCTCCAAGTAAGGACGCTGCTGTGAGCGCCCAACAAATATACTATTAAATTCTTAATATATAATTATTTAAATTTAAATTATTAATATACTATTAAATTCTTAATATAGAATTATTTAAATTTAAATTGTTAATATACTATTAAATTCTTAATATATCAATATTTAAATTTAAATTATTAATATATTATTAAATTCTTAATATAGAATTATTTAAATTTAAATTGTTAATATACTATTAAATTCTTAATATATCAATATTTAAATTTAAATTATTAATATATTATTAAATTCTTAATATACTGTTTAGTAGCTTAATATACTATTAAAGTCATTTTTATCGTGGTGACGATTATTTGGTGAATGGGATTACGGGAGATTGTTTGTCAGTGATCTATAATAAATTTATCATAGCAAGCTTATTCTTCGGATGATACACGGCAAGAGACTCCCGCGAAGAGAAATTACCGGAAATTTCTCTCATGTGGATAAGCAGCATTAGTTTCTCTGATCTGGATTATACTCCGCTTTAATCCCCTTCTAATCTCTATCTTAATCTTCTTAATTTGGATTTTACTCCTCTATGCTACTCTTTACAGTTTATTTATGAACCTAGGCCCCCCTAACTTCAGATCTACCTACTATGAAAGTCTCCTTCCTCAATTAATGATCTCGTGTTCCTAATTCCATTGTTAATTGGTTCTTAATATTATATTAAATTCAGATTCCTAAGAATCTTTATAAAACTCGATGCTTTCCATTAAGAAACCACTTTCCAATATCACATTCTTTAATCATCTTTTTCAATTTAACAATAGGTACACGAGCGACTCCTAGAAATTATGCATAGTTACATAAGAAAATTATTTCCGATTTAATAACTCCGAAGATATGGGATTCCTAATTAAACGAAACTGTCAATTAAACCATCAACGGAATTAAAATTGGCCTGAAAAGAGTGATTGTTCCGTTATCAAAGAATACCTTTATCACCTTTGTCATCGTATTATCTAGTATATACGAGGCCGTATTGAGTCGTCAACAATTCCAGTCAAATAACTTCGAACTTCAGCGAACAAACAGATAGATGGCAGTCTAATTCTGCTGATATCAACCACGAACTATCGTGGACCATAAAACTCATCCAGGATTCCCGGCTAAAATTGATCTAGATCATGGAAATGCGTTTATAACGCGATACAAACCCGAAGGAGTTCATAATGAGGCTAGTTCGCGGGCGTCTCAGGCCTCCGCGCTCTTTGGAAAGGAACAATCAACAGTTCCGTGGCGGTTCATCCGCGAGATTGTCAAGTTCGTGCCTGCATTATGTAAGTCGGGACACTGGATCGCTGGATGAATCTTAAGAGAACCGTACGCGGCCTCGGAAGTTTATTCCCTAGAAGTCGTGGAAACTTGCACTCAGCTGACAGGGCAAGCTGCGAGACGAGCGCTGTATCGAACTCGTTGGGTAATTCGCGAATCTTCACGTCGCCCTGTCCGTTGCGGTTTTCGGGATATCGGAGAGAAGGCTCGAGGAAAAATGAAGATATATAAGGTATATGGGAAATTGAAAATTGAAAATTGGGAATTGAGAGTTGAGAATTGAGAATTGAGAATGAAAAATGGAAGATTGAGAATTGCAAGTAGAAAACAGAATAAATAATGTAAAACGGAAAATTGAGAGTGGAAAATATAAAACTGAATGAAGAATGTAAAATGGAAAGTGAAAAATTGAAAATGGAAAATTTAAAATCTAAAATTGAAAATAGAAAATGGAAAATTTAAAATTGAGAATTGAGAATTGAGAATGGAAAACAGAAAATTGAAAAGTGTGAATAAAGAATGGAAAATAGAAGATTAAGAATGGCAAGTAGAAAACAAACTGAATAATGGAAAACGAAAAATTGAGAGTGGAAAATAGAAAACAGAATGAAGAAAGGAAAATTGAAAATTGCAAATTCAAAATTCAAAATTGAGAATGGAAAATGGAAAATTGAAAATTGAAAATTCAAAATTCAAAATTGAGAATGGAAAATGGAAAATAGAAGATAGAAAATTGAGAATGAAGAAAGAAAAATGGAAAATGGAAAAGCTGAGACAGTTCCAGCATCGAGAAATCCTGTTTCGTATAAAAATATCGACTTCTCTTCTTATTCAAACATGAACATTGTACAATCTTTTCTAAAAAGAGTATTAAGTTCCTTCTTCATAATGGCATTAATGCTGCATACTACTTTTTATAGGAATATTAAAATCTTTCTTATCAATTATTCCCCTTGTATGTCATTTTTGATAGAAATGGTCATGTCCTTCCCTTTTAATGAACGTATTATGAAATTCATTTTTCTTCTCGCAAAAAATATTAACGTTACAGATTCTCGCAGAATAAAAGTTAGTATCTTCTCTGACTAACTTTTCTCTAAAGAGTATTAAATCTTTTTCGGTTCGGAAACTAGACCGAATTCCTCGTTTTTCCGGGGAACAATGGACGAACGAATATTTCCATTTGCGATCAGAGATTGTTAGAATATTTTTGAGGGGTGGTGTAGGTCACTGCGGGCATACTCGGGTCAGCGATAACTCGTGGCCAGCTAACGGTAAACCTTTTTACAGAAAACCTGTTGCTCGATTTCCTCGGGAGCGGATCGAAAGTGGCTTCGACGCAAATTCAACGTGCTCTAACGACGCGAGTGCCATTGAATCGCGACAACGAGAACGAGAAGGTTTTATATTAATTTTTATTTCTTTCACTATTTATGGTCTTACTTTCATCATCAATTATTTTCATTACTAATTATTTGTATTATCAATTATTTATATTAATAATTATTTGTATTGTCAATTATTTGTATCATTAATTATTTGTTTTATCAATCAATTGTATTATCAATTATTTGTATTATCAATTATTTGCATTATGAATTATTTGTATTATCAATTATTTGTATTATGAATTATTTGTGTTATCAATCAATTGTATTATTAATTATTTATATTATCAATCAATTGTATTTTCAATTATTTGTATTTCTAATCATTCAATTATCAATTATTTGTATTATTAATTATTTCTATTATCATTTATTTGTATGTTAATTTCATTATTCTCCCCGCGACAGATATACCAATCAAATTCATAGTGATGAAAAGAATACCTCATATTTTCGCGAACAAATGACGCTTCTATTAATAAAACGCCGGCCAATCGAAGATATTGTATAACTCGGCCTCCGAGAACAATGGATATTCCGCCAATAAATGTATATCCTCGAAAAAGCCTCCGGTTATTTTCGATCGGTTATTTTTCACAGAAAATTAAAGCTATTTTGATGTTTCGCGAGGCGAACACGGCCGAGAATATTTAATTAATCTTTGTGAACAGTTCCGCCGGTACAGGCAGACGACTCGAAGCTTTTTTCGCAGTGGGCCGCGCTGCCCGGGCACAATCAATTGATTATAGCTCTGCGTGAATGAAAATTGCCGACAATGTTTCTCATTTGCATGTTAAATTAAAGGACGAGCTCTATTGTTTACGACGGCCTGTTTGTACCGACAAATTGCAATTTGTCGCCCTTTTCTGGACGCTCGACGGGCTCCCGATGAAATCTTCTTTCTCCACTAACTACACGGGAAAACCCGTTATATAACATCACTTAAAATACACACTCCATATTTCACACTCCAAATGTTACATCCACTCTGTGATTTCGATTAACGAGCAACGTTAATTTCCCTAACGCATCCAGCATCAAGCATAAAATACCAAAAATCAAAAACTATATCTACTTTCCCAGGTATTATACGAAACAAGAACGTCTCAGAAGAAATCGGTCGTCAAGTGAAAGTGCAAACTTCTTCATAATGAATCCAAGATCCAAAAGTACAAAGATCGGCAATTTTTCGCTAACTCTCAACTATGTAGAATGTTGTGCGTTAATCCCTAAAAATAACATTTCATTGCACCTAATCCTCGATTTACGCGGACTTTTTTCACGCTAAAACGCTGGAACGCTATTTACGTGTAGCTTTTACGCGCGATCTCAATTCACGCGTCCGAATTTAGCAACAGCGAATAAAATATACTTCTGTTTTCTACAATGTCATTATTATTTCTTTTGTTAAGCTATGTGAAATAAATGTGCGTTTCTAAAGCTTATACCAGCTTTTCTCTTCAATATTTTCTTTTCTCTTGTAAAACGAACCCACGTGAAAGGGATTTTCGCGTTAATCGAGGGTCAGGTGTACATTCATTATATACAGAAACAGAAAAATTCTAACTCGATAAAAACAGCTCCATTTCAAACTCGCTGACAGCATCGAGCTTCCTCCTGGAGCCATTCCAAAAACTGTAAAGCCTCGATTGATCGGCAGGAGCCGGAAAATAGATCGTAAAAGTGGATCCCGATGCGTGATGTTGAAATCGAGCTAGGTTCGATTTTAATAATTGACCCAGCGGAATTATCGCCGTGAATCCCGCGCTCGGAACGCTCGCGGCGGGGCGCGGCGAATATTGTCCGTCCCGTTGATAAATTAACCGAGGTGAAAAGTATGAAATTGGATAGGAAATCCCGGTGAACGCCGTGCGGCACGTCCGATGCAAATCTGTACGGGATATTCCTATCTGGCCGGCAACGTCGCGCGGTTATGAGCGCGTCGCGGCCAAACTTCGGAATAGTTGGTCCCCTCTCCCACGGTTGGTCCGCTTTAACGCGAATGTCGTTTGCATACTCGACGACTGTCCGCCCGGTTCCTTCGCGACATGCGAACGGTGACCGCCGCGCGCTCGTTGCATTCGACGCACGCGGCGGGATGCAACGCCTCGCCGAGACACGGAGCGACTTGTCAATGAAAATTCGACGACGGGACACGCCGGAGAAGTTTGTTCGAGGCAAACCCGTGGAGAAAGTACTGTACGAGCGAACGAGAAATTCTATCCGGCTTTCATTAACTCTTTGCGGGCGAATGTCGGCATTTTCAGATAAGATTTTTGTGTTTGCAAGACTAACACAAATGATTTAATTCGGTAAATAGTGAGAGGGCAGCACGCAGTTTCCTTTTTTTCTGTTAATTAAGGAATTGATATGTAATTTAGCTTGACATGTAATTTAGATTGACACGTTAAGCGCTATGAAAATCTTGAGCGTATTCCCGTGATGTTTTTCTTTTGTAGCAAAGAAAGCGGGGACAATAATTAATTATTTGGAATTAAAATGTTATTAAACAGTTTTATTTGACATCGGTTATCTTGTATGTTACGATTGTTTTCATTCAGAAGCGTTAGTCAATAGCGACTGACATGGCGATCAACGTGTGAACAGTAGGTTTGTGGAGATTTATTTACACTTTGTTTTGTTTGTGTTCGGAAATTTGATATTCGTTTATTTAGATTATGGAGGTTAAAGTTTGAAGATTGAACAATTGAACGATTGAACGACTGAACGATTGGACGACTGAACGATTAAAATACATATTGGAGTTGTTGCATCAATCGAAATCGGTATGTGTTTAGTAAATACTGTTATTAAAATTTAATATGCATCAGATTGACGCGTTCCATGAATCTAGTGTTGATTATTGGAACCGGATGATTTGAAACAGGATTTCACGAGGATCGTAAGCAGAAATGTTTATTGTTGGAAGCGTAGAGTGAGCTTTTATTGGATTGTAAGGAGCTTTTGTGTTAAGCAAATATGGTGGAACCTATGATGAATGAGGTTTTGCATGAATGTTCTTGAGAATTGATATTTCAAATTGTAGATTTGTGTGGATATTTGAGTTTGAAGAAGTGGAACGAGGAATGATGATTTGGTTTCATGTTATTCTTGGTTGAATAATAATGTATCGATTGTGATTTTTGTGAATTGGCGCTTGGAATTGATTTTTATGGATACTTGGGTTTGAAGAAGTGAGACGAGGAATAATGATTTAATTTGATGTTGTTCTTGGTTGAATGACAATGTATCGATTGTGACCTTTGTGAATTGGATTGTGGAAGGTCTGATTTAGATTCTACAGGTTAACGGTGAAAGTAAAGTATTTAAAGTTTGTGAAAAAGGAGGAATGTAATCGGAGGGGAAAGAAAAACGAGAAGAATGTCCGGGGATACGCAGGAGCAGCGGCCCAGTAATGCGTTTTTAATGATAAAGGATGGTATTAGATCCCATTCGCGGGAAATTACCGATTCTGAGTAACGCGCGAATTAATTAGAGCATTCTGCATTTCGTTAGGCTTGCGATCCAAATTACCTAATAATTTCCGTCGACTATTGATTATCAATTAATTTAACTTTAAACGCCTAGCCGGGTAACTAATGCTACGTCATTCGACATTTATGCAAAATTGAATTAGAGCCTGGCGGCTGTTATGGCATTATTAATCGATTTATTCGCCTGTTGGCTCTGTAACGGAGTGGCCACCCTTATAGTTCCTAATTATGAAGAATTTGTTAGTTCGCCCGGCTATTCCGAAATCAGTGTTCATCAATTCATAACGTCCTGTTATTTCTAATTATCTTTAGAACGCGGCAGATGCCCATCGAAACTTTCGTTCGTACATATTTTTTATTCCTATTTCCGAAACGAAACAAGTGTATTCAATTTCAAATATTAATTAAATTCCAAAATGTATTGCACCCGGTTGTAAAACAATATACAGCGAACACAAAGAGCTCGCATTCGCGAAATAATTCGGAACGATGCTCAGAACTCTGCTCCGAAATTTTTATCTGCGGAAACATGATTCTATTTTCATATTCTTGAAAATATTCCATACACCTGAAAATTTAATATCACATCCCTGCTCGCCATTCAAACTTCGAATATTAAAAATGGCAAATCGAGAAGTAACTCAACAAAATTCCCACCGAAAGTATTCAAATAATCAACCAAACATTCAATCAAACATCAAAAAACCAACATTAAAATAATACCCAACTAATTACATCCCCATTCCCGAAACATAAACCAATCACAAAAACCTACCCCGAAATTCCTCGTCAATTAAGAAGTTCGAGAGGTAACTCAACAAAATGTCCACCGAAGGTATTCAAATAATCAACCAAACATTCGATCAAACATCAAAGAACAAACATTAAAACAATACCCAACTAATTACATCCCCGTTCCCGGAGACAAAAGCCAAACACAAAAACCTCCCCAGAAATTCCTCGTTCAATTAACTAATTCGCCCGTCGCGCAACGCAAACTCGGAAAACGATATCCCTGACGCGAGCACTAAACCCCAAACGATCCCTCTTGGAAACCACTTTAAGGGATCCCGTATGGAGCCACGACCAAGGGGACGGCCGTAATATTTACGTAAATTCCTAGTCACGGTCCGGCCGGTATCGTGCCGCGAAAATTATCGTCGGGCCGTGCGTTACCGCGTTATTGCTCAATTTACGGCGGAGCAACACCCGGAGCTCCTCGGAAGGACGATTAGTCAGGAGCGGTGAGTGATGCATGTACCATTGAGAAATGGGATTAGTTGCGAGGGTAATGCGCGCTCTGCACGGCCCCTCCCCGATCCAGCCACCCCCGTCGCTCCCCCGGCAGAACAGCCTCGTTCCACCAGCAATATACACTCACGAAAGGGACACTTTAACGTGAAACCTGAGGGAAGCGGTCGGCCGACGCGACGAACGCCGGTGGCAACCAGGGGGAAAGGGAAACGCGGCAAGCCTGAAGGGTACTTCTTACCCTCCTCGTTGCCGGTTTATCATCCTGCGAGCGACGTTTCGTAGCTGATTAATGCTCTCGGACGTGTTCGTCCCTCCGCGCGGCGCTGCTCTTCCGAGAGTGACGAGCATGCGGTAATTAAGATAAATTCGTCCTTGTTAATTACAGACTGCGGATTTTTATGTGTTTATCACTATCCCTACCACGGCCGGTCAAATGACCGTTTTTAACGTTATTTCTACCGAGGTGTCGATAGACACCTGTCGAATTTTCGACTTAACACATTGCGCCCGCGATAATGCGGGATTTTTAGTCTACCGTTTAATTGCTAGTACATTAATGTAACATTTTAGATATGTATAACACAAATCCAAAGTAAGATGACAAAATTAAAATTATTTTCCAACCTTAGTCGTACATTCTGAACTGACCTTCGACTTTACCGATAACGATTATAACATTAAGTACAGGAAATGTTCAAAATTCAATTGGGAAAAATTGTTAAACTGAGAAAAGGATTGTAAGTTAAAATTTCAGGAAGTGTCTTTCGACACCTTCGGTAGAAATAGTGTTAAAATTTCGATTAGAATTTCCTATGTACAACGTAATTGAATCGCCTTTAAGTTTCGCGACTTTTCCTCAAATATACGTACAATATATTTTTCAATATTCACTTCTTTTTTTATCGTTTATTTTCTGAGAAAAATTTGTAGTTTGTCTTACCTACCACGACCGGTCGAACGATTTATATCTTCTTGTAATAGTATTCTCTCAAAGACTCAATTCCGAAACTATAAACTGGTTACAAACGAATGGTAATGCACTTGTGGCATGATTTTAGCCGAAGAGTGCCTTCCAGGGTCTGCTTTCCAGCACCTCCAAGTGCTTACAGTTCTCCAACCACCTCGAGGTCAAAATCCTTGAGGACACTTTTTTCTGAAATTCTAACGTACCCTCTGGAACACGACTTTAAGATACTTGGGCTAAAGTGAAAAAATAGACAATAGTTGATCTCTAAACTAAACCCTTATGTGTCGCATATCAGCTGCAGGCCGGCCTGCTAAAGTGCCGGACGGAAAACTAACGGTTACGAATGTCTCTATGAATATTTTCCCGCATCGTAAAATTGTCCCCTTGTTGTCCTAGCATGACGTGTTTGTAATAGTAGGAGAAACTATTTCCTAGAATGTATGCTTGCAATTACGTTTTTGAGGGTTTAGATTGCGAATAGTTTGAATGTTCTCGATAGTTCGAAGGGTTTCGGGGTATTAATTGCTTTCCTCGTTCCTTTCTATTTTATCCCGGGAATTGGGAATCCTGAGAGACGCGCGGCGACGGTGAACACAGTGTAACGGGGAATTGGAGATCGAGATATCGGGAAACAAGCCACGGATACCCTATTTTAATAAATAACAAAACCGTTCCGCCGCCTGATACTATATAGGATGCACGTGCACCCTTTACCGGGGTTGACCATGCCCGGCTGCTCGCGTCCCCCCGGTGTTTCCCGATGAATCGATCCGAAATTGATTCCTCCTTCCGCGTTCCCGGCAATCGGCACGTCTGAATTTCTATAATTAGTCGATATAATTGGCTCGAGCGGGGCGGTAAGTGGCCGACATTAAGGTTAATTGGATGCACGTTGCGGGTTTATTAGCAACAGCTCGGCCGATTATCGCTGAAGGAACTCATTAACGAACAATCCAATTAAATCGCGGCGGCGGCCGCCCCTAGGCCCCGTAACGAAAGAAACCGGCACGCGGGAACGGTTCGACGGCAGAGAATGTTGTCGATTTTAATTGCGTCGAAAGGCGTCGTCGATCGACGCGCGCCGTGGGCTCTCGCGGAAACGCTTAATCCGAAAACGAAGCCCGCACGCGTCCGTAACGATGCTATCGCTCTCTTGTTCGGGTTAATTACGGGGAACTACCCACATTTTGTGCCTCGTTCTCTTCGTTTAATCTTGCGCGCATTGATTCCGCGAAACTCGCCGGATAATTACGCGCGATTGAATTCCATCCTTCCGTCGGCAACTCGGGTGTTTGCTGAAGTTTCATTGTAGCAGCGTTTTTCCGCAGCGTCTTCATTTTCGGGGGTACAGCTACGGAAGCGGTCGGAAAAAGGAGAACCGCGGCGGTTTTCTCGATTTTCCGCGGATTACGCCGAAGAAACTGGAAGAACGAGTAAAGTGCGGCTCTGATGAGATGGCGTGTTACTCGCGAACGATCAGAAGCGAGCAAGACTATTCCACTGGCAATTGAGTCGACTATTGTGCCGACTCTTATGCGTAACGCGGCGTCCTTTGTCGGGAGCCGATACAGAGCGTTCGGGAATTGGGACGCACGTGCAAGAGCGAATTCCCGAGATGGGCGCGATCCGCTCTTTTATTGAGGACCAACACATGCGGTGTCTTTCAAAACGCAGATCTTGGTTAGGACAGTTCTATTTATTAGGCAGATTAGGCAGTTCTTCTGGAAGCCGGCACGCAGCGCTGGAAAAATTGGAACGCACGTCCTAAAACGATTTCGCAGAACCATTAACGCGGGAAAAACGGAAAAGGAAGGCGACTTTCGATCTCCACGCATTCCGAAGTTGATATTTTATAATAAGTTAAACAATCATCACGCAGTGTATTTTTGTTCAGGAAAAATCATCCTGATCTTTCCGAACTACCGAACTTCTGCTTTCACAATGTTCGGGTCGCCTCGGTCCTCGATGCGCGTTTGACATTGGTCGCGTCGCAGAAACAAAGGACGGCAGAGGAACTAAGCGACTGAGTGAGATGTAACGATAGAGGTCAAAGTCCATAGTGTCGCCAACTTCGTTCTCTATCGTGACATCTCACGTCGTATTTTGCTATTGCCAATAACAAGCGTTGAAAGTCGGCCCAAATATTGTGAGACGCAGAATCGTCTTGCCCGGTCCAGATCTCCAGATAACACGCCATTTTATCAAGCGTACTATACTCGAGTACGAGGTAGCTAACGCGTAAGGGTTAATTTCGAGAAGATTGTGAATATCTGCAAGAGAATTCGTTGAGAATGGTGCTCGGTAATTATAGAACACGGCTGCAACCCGGTTTTTGCGGGGATAAGGGATGATACTTCCGCGGGAACGGCCGCGAATCTTTCTCGAGGGCTAGGAAGAAGCTCGCGAGGAATTGGGGCGGCTATAAGAGAACCATTTTAACCCTTCATGAACCGCTGTTCGTGCCCGGCCGAACGGCTGGGTTTTTCCACGAGTGGGAAGACCGATCGAGTTAACCCTTTCGCTACGGCGGGTCTTCAGCATTCGGAGCCAAGCCTTTTGTCTCGAAACCGCCGTTGTTGCATTGCTTTTAGAAAGCAAAATGATTCGTGTTCGTAACAACGTGTTTATAATTCTTCCATGAACATATTTTCGTTATTGTTTACATCACCTTAACCCTTTGCACTCGAGACTCTCAGTCGCCATTTGATTGAACGCAACAAAATGGTAAAATGAAACTCTGCCCCATAATTTATGCAACATTTCTTTCTTGTTTCTTTCTTGTTTCTGTATGTAAGTTGCAAATAATATTTCGTTTATTTAATATTTAATATTTTAAATGATATTTATTATAATATTTCGTCAGGAAATAACGAATGTTTGTAATGAAAGATATTGTCGAGTGCAAACGGTTAACTTTCGCTCCATTTTTGTGGCCGGTGATTATAACCACCCATAGTAGCGAAAGCGTTAAGTGGTCTGACTCTATTCCCGCGCTACAGCGCCTGCGTTGCGTTGTTGCCCGCCGCGTTGTTTACATTCGTGCGCGATACAAGTTTTATCGTTCGCGGATATGCTCGAGGGTTAGCGGGAACGGCAGACAGCGATACCGGATCGGTGTATCCACGAATTTATCGTCTACTTAGCTTTATCGGCGGGGCCGAGGCATTCCAGTTGTTTTCCCCGGAGTTTGATACCCGCTCCGTCGTAAACTTGGCCCCCGTCGCGCCGTCGGCCTCCATAACCGAATCAGACAATAAAAACGAAGTTTTATCGGCTGTAGCCGGAAAGGTTTGCGGGAACTTTCGGCTCCCTCCTTCTTCCACCCCCTTGACATCTGTGGCACTTTGATATTTCGAAGACCGCCGTTCAGATAAAGTATTATCGCGCAACAGCGTAACCGCGGTAACTCGTCGCTACATATTTATGGGGAAGTTCTTTAAAAATCTCCGAGCTAGTAAACATCGAATCGTTTATGAAGTACAATGGTTCAATTATTGGTAACAATGGATATTAAATATTAATGGACTTTAATAGAATACTTGATTAACCCTAATCGTACCACGTGTTTTTATAACGAATACCACGATGTGACTCTCAGTCACTTATGAGAATAAAAGGAATGATTCAAATAATATTGTGTTTGTTTATAGAGCTCAAATGTTAAAAACCCGAAAAAACTTTTGGAAATGCAATATGAAATAATCAACAAATTTCAGTAAAAGTTCAAATATGACTCAAAGCCACATCGTGGTCCGATTAGGGTTAATTGGAGCTTCCGTGAGAAAGAAAAGAATGATTATGAACTAGATGATGCTATAAGTATTGAATTAAGTAGTATAACTCAATAATTTGTCAGGTACTGTATAAACCTTCAGTGAAGAAATGCATAGATGATATTATTAACTACAACGATCGCAATAATCAATAGGGGAAGTTAAAAATTCGACAAACAGAAGCTTAAGTCTAAGCAAGTAGTACAGGTCAATGATTCGCCATACAAAACCACTGTGGCCTTGAAACTTTAATTTCCCCTCATCCTTTCACCAGTAAACGTTATCGAACTTTATTGTAAAGACGAGAACTGGTACACGGTTAAATAATATCCACTCCCACAGACCAACCCCGCCGAAAAACGAAAGAGAACGTTTGATATGACCGTCCTCAAACTCGCCCCCCTCACAAAACGAACGAAAGATAAAAGTTCCCGAAGGTATACCCAGAACTGGCTTCGATCATAAACCACCGACCCGTACGTACCCTCATGCCTTAGCCACCCCCATCGGTGCCCTCGGCCGAAGCCAAGCATTTATAAATTTCACCGCCACCTTGCGCCACTATTTTTTCCCGCACCGCGTCCCGACGTTCGCGTTTCCACGGAAATTTACTGCCAGCAGACCGACTTCACCCCCTCCTTCCCCAGGACACGCCGGGGATGGTATTTCGACTGCGATAAGTCTTTCCGCCCGACTCGCACACGATTTTCTCGATTTTCAAGGGGCACGGGATGAGGCGCTCGCATCAAGCCGGAAGGAACTGTGGCGGACAGAAACCGTGGGAAGGCTTCCTGGGTTTTAAGAAACTTCCGGTAAGTTTATGTTGCGAAAAATATTCTAACGGTCACGAGGAAATAACGTCATAACTCGGATATCGAGCGATTTTGTCGATTCTTTCTGATGTTTTTGTAAAATACTATTAAAACACGAAAACTACTATGTTTTATTTCATAGTTCTGATGACACTGATGATACCGACTCTCTTATTTTTGACATACAAGAATACTTAGTGTGTGATTGAGAATTTTTTCAACTTCTTCTACTTGCTCCCAACTTAATTTACTAGATCGCCTTCCGCTCAAATCTTTCGCGACGCTTCTGTTAGTTTGAAACTGTCCTTCGCTGCCTTCGCATCTCGAAAGTTTAGATATATTACAAAGTTATAAAATATCCTTGAAAATAGCAGAACCTGCATGAATATGCGGATCGCAAAGTGTTAACTTCAAACAATCCTCTAAGCACAATGTTATAAAAATGAAACTGAAACGAGTCATTGGGCTCCTAAATATAACGTCGTAGTTTATGATTTCTAATAACAAAATCTATAGAATTAATTTCATTGTCATTACGTAAAATATAGGATTACAGTCGTCACAAATATGAAATCCACCATTTGTGTTCCATTTTTCTTTCGTCATCAAACGAAACCAAACAAAATCCAACTGCACTATATACCACAGCAAATCAACATTCCCACATTTTATAACCAAACGTCTTATCCCTACAGAACACCCTCTTACACAACACCCATCGCCAACCCCCAAAGATTATTCCACGACGTTTCCAATCGTATCGCACAAAAGGGCATCGAAGTCTCTCTCCCCTTTCTTCATGCGGCGCACTCGAGCCAGGTGCACCAGCGATTCGAATCGGGCCCGCCCGGTATCGACCAAATGCGCCTCCTCCGACGGCGGATGCGGCGGCGACGGGGCGAAGACCGGAAAACTGGAGCGAAGAGGGAAACTGTCAGCCCGAAAAACCGGAGAGAGTTGCCCGGTCGAAGGGTTCGGGGCTCGAGAGGTTTCCGGTAGGGGGTGGGGGGGAGGGGAGGGGCGAGCGATAGGGTGAGAAAAAGCTGTACGAAGTTTGATGGAGAACGGGTAGCTGATGGGGAATCGAAGAAACGGGAGGGGGGGGGGGGAGAAGGGGATAGGAAAAGTCGGCCGCGTAGAATAGAGTTTCTTAGTCGAAGGGTTGATAAATTAAGGGGTTCGATCGAAGGGAGGCGCGAGAGGGAGCCTCGTTTTTCTTTTTAAGTTCCCGCTTAACGAAGGCGCTCCGTCGAAGGAATCCTCGAACTCGGAACAAGTTGCGCGACCCTCGAAGAGTCGAAGCCCGCCCCCGTCGGCAACGTCCTAGAAGAATTTGATTACCGCGCGCGCACGGATTTCTCGCGAAAAATCGTCGCTTCGTTCGGCGAGTCACCGGCCAGCGATTTAACTCTTCGAGGGCTGGTTCGAACTTTTAATAAGGGCTTATACGACCGCGGCTCAGTTCCGATAACTTCGGATGGTAGTCACGGAACTGACGCAGTGAGATTAAGCCGTCCGGTGTGCGGGCAGATTTTCGAAATTTTGTTTCATTTCAATTTTTACTCGCGTGGGTATGATACAATTTGTTGATAGACGTTTGGAGATTTTTGATAAATATTTTCGATTATGAGGAGTGGAGAAGATTGATAAAAGTATGATTATAAATGATGTCGATTTAATATTGTCGCATTAAAATAATTTTCTCGAGGCCTCGCGTCGTAGGTATGATACAATTTGTTGATAGATGTTTGGAGACGTTTGATGAATATTTTCAATTGTGGGAAGTAGAGAAAATTGATAATAGGATCATTAAAAATTGATGTTGATTTAATATTGTCGAATTAAAATAATTTTTACGAGTCCTGGTGTCGTGGGTATGATACAATTTATTGATAAAGGTTTGGAGATGTTTAATAAATATTTTCGATTATGGGAAGTAGAGAAGATTGATAATAGGATGATTAAAAATTAATGTCGATTTAATATTGTCGCATTAAGGTAATTTTACCGAGTCCTCGCGTCATGGGTGTGCTATAATTGGTTGATAATCGTTTGAAGATTTTTCATGAGTATTTTCGATTATGGGAAGTGGAGAAGATTAGTAATAGGATGATTAAAAACTGATGTCGATTATAATACTGACGCATTAAGGTTTTATACTATTAATAGATCATTCGAATCGACGATTATTCATTCATTTAGAATAATAATTAACGTAAGAGGATTGTTCCAATGATAATTAATAATAATGATTATGAAAGGATTAAAATCGACAGAAGAGAACCGCGCGTAAACCGATCATAGGAAACGGTCCGGCGACAGTGAAACAGTACTGTTCTCGAGGTTCCGAACGCGTCGCGGAGATTTAGGAGGGCCGTGTCGATGGCACTGACAACACACTGACGGCGTATCGCGATGCTCAACGAGCCGTGTGGCCATCGTGTCGTGCCTGCGTCGCGTAAGGCCGGCGATCGTTGCAGATGTCGGTTCCACGCCGGAGGATCGAATTAACATGCGTGCGACTACTGCATCGGGAAGATCTCTAGGCAACAGTCTCGCTTCGAAACGACCGATGATCTATTTCCTAACCAATTCTCGATCACCTGAAACCTAAGAACAATCGGAGAATCGTTGAAATGCATCTGATAGCTCGGGATATCTATTGCAGCCTCTTGTGTCCGACTTATGGACAATACTACTGAACACCAGTTCGAACGATACAATAATAAAGTATATTTCATTTCGTATATGTAAAAATTTAATGATTTTAGAATGGAATGTTCGGTATCGTGTATTTCATGATTCTTCTTAGTTTGAAGGATCTTCCTGTTCAATTTAGATTTCCCACAACAGTTTAGAGGATTTTCCTCCTCGCAGTTCCGATATTGTGCGTATCGTCTGACTTATTTCGCAAACTTCCTCGTTCTATCCTGTTTGCGCAACGGACGCACGAAATTACACCCGGCAACCAGACGTCGCGCAATGAAAACCGGCTGGCAAGGTGATTTCGGCTCCTTCGCCCGGAGTTCGCCCGAAAGTTGCGCTCCGCGGAGGAAGCTCTTCCAACGCGTATAAAATAATTAGCCCATCGTAACCGCGCGGGAGAAAAGTTGCCCGTTGCTTCTCGTTACATCCCGGGGAACGTACAACATTATCCCAGAGCGCGGAGAATTTGAAACACGGGTGATTACCCGGAGTTCTTCGGAATGGAGAATAATATCGCTGAGAGTTCATTAGCGACTAATTGAAAGCGTTTCGCTCGTAGGAGATTAACTTCTAATCTTTTTCTTCTTGAATGTATACTATGACGTACACGCTTGTTCTGGAAATATCTTGTTCTTAATGAAACATATGAAATAGAACTTTCGAAATTGTGTTCTGCAAAAACTTCAAAGACGAATTTTGTAAAACAATGATTTATAGTTTTCTGTTAGCTCTATTATATTTTCTATAATTATTAATATTTACGAACGTCCACTGTAAAGTTCTAATACAATTTGAACATAGAATGAACACTGAACCTACCAATTGAATAGATTATCCAAAATTCTTTATAGAAACTTTAAAAGTGCATCTATCGAGACTTTAATTGATTTATAAATCAGTTTTTAATGATTTTAAAATGAAGACACCAGATCGTTTTGATCCGTCTGTTTTAGTGTTAAAATTAATATATTCCTATACTGGTTGGAATTTTTTAACACTGAAACTACCAGACGGACCAGACTGACCGATTTCTGGCGTCTTCTGCGATTATTAACCCTTTACACTAGACAATATTTTTCATTAAAAATATTCATTACTTTCTAACTAAATATTAACGATATTTTTCGCCACTAACATAATCGATTATCTTATATAAATTAGCAGACAGAACTATTTCACTTCGATGTGTTATGTGTTGATACATTACACAAGGTTTAATATAGAATTGAAAATTTTATAAGATTGCTGCGTCGAATCAGTGCAAAGGGTTGAAAAGAGGACATTTCTCTGAGGAATTATCAAAGAATTTGATTCAGCAATACGCAAACTGAATTGTTAATCAATTCCAATCTGAATAGATACATTTTTGAAATTTCTACACAGGAATTTCAGAAAGTCGATTCAACCTCGGTATTTTTAGCGTCGACGTTCGAATAATTACGAACGTTACAAAGATTCATTCGTCATAGAAGTCGTTTAAAAAGTCGTGAGGCGTGAGACATCGACGTCAAATGAGAATTTCTATCTGTCTGTAAACGTCCGGGCGCAAAAAACGATCGTCACCCCGCCCGGGAAAGATTATTCCCCCCTTTGACTGCCGCGAGAAAGTAGAATTTCCCTCGACAAAGCTCTTCGTCGTCCCCATCCCAGACCGTTCGACCTTCTTTCCACCCTTCTGTTCCTTTCCATTTCCAGCAAGAATACGTGGTTTTACGAACCTGTCGAGAGCGTGAAGGCGTAGATTCAGCGTCGCGTCCCCCGGATGCCCGGAAGCCGAAGTGTCACGACGACTTCTGGCACGGTGTTCTCTCAACGCCGCAGTGTCGTACCAGGCCGCTGTATAGTGTCTGACGTAGGATCCATGCGTGATCGCTGAAAAGACGGAAAGAGATTTTCATTGGTGGATTGTATTTAATAAACACGAAAATACATGGTGCAAATTAATTACGAATGCAAAATACTTTTTAACACGTTTACTGCCACGATAGGTTTCGAGCGTTTTGTAATAATTATTCTTTCGTAACAAAGATAAATGGTGAGAAATAATTATTAATGATTTGGTATCGCAGTATTACGTTGTTGCCCAGCTACTTATGTCACTGAATATTTTTATTCGATATCAATTCTCTTATTGTTATTGTTTTCGTGCGATTTACAGCAGTCATCGGTGACCACGGCAGTCAACGTATTAATAGTGTGTATACTTTATATGTAGTCAAGATGTTAATGTTAAGTAGATAAGTGTGAAGTGCATTGTGGACGTAAGTAGTATAAGTCAATGATTAGGTTAATTTTTATGACAGGTACATATAATATTATTCAATAGTAACGATAAGTAACGTGAATCTGAAAATACAACTATGTCGTCATTTAAACAAGTAGTATAAATCAATAGTTAGTCAATCACGAGATTGTGTTTTAGTTACAACTATTGTATAACGTTCTTTCAACCCTGGAAACGACAACTTTACATGCAGACAGTCTTCGACTCGGTTAAGCTTGCTCTATATCATATCGGAGTTCTTAGCAAATAGTATAAGTCAACGAACCAGTAGCCCTAATGCTAATCCCGCGTTTCCAAAGCAGTCGCGGCACTTTTATCGCGGTAAAACCACACTTTTTCGGTATAAAGTGTAACGTTATATCTCAAGAGATATGCGGAGCCCGCTAAAAACACGTTAACAATGGAATGTTAAAAAGCATCGCGGCGCGAGCCAGCCAGTCGGCTCCAGCTATCGGCGAGGGGATCTAAATGCAAATTATTTCCGAGGTAATACATTTTCACGATTCGGTGCGCCCTATCTTCCCGCCCCGTGCCGTTTCATGCACTTCAAGTCGGCATTTATCTATTTACCGCACGCAACACCATAACGATTTCAAACCCGCCGAGCTTCCGAGCCTCGGGAGATATTATCGTTCCGCTTTTCAATGCGGCCAGCCGGCTCCACGGGAAATCCGGCGACTTATTTCGTCGGCGGGGATCGACACGGCGCACGCGATTCGCCGCGACAATTGGACGACTGGGTACTTGCCCCCGGACGCCTAAGAATTAACTTATTCGTGACGAATAACGTACTGATACGTCAAGCTTTTACTGGCCATTCGAGAGAATGGCTCTCGTTGCTGTATCGAACCTTTATGCAAGGTGTTAAAAGAAGAATTTAAGATTTTGAGGGTAGATAGTAGCTTCTAAAAGTTTAGAACTATTCTTCTACTTGAGGAATATTATGTAGCAATGAAAGCCTCAGCCATTTTTAAATAACACTCTATATGTGGTAGTAATAATTTTTATTAATTTTTATATAACATTATGTATGGTAGTGTTTACTATTAATTCTTTTTATTCGTGCTATTATTATTAATAGTCATTATTATTCTAATTATTATTGTCAATAGTCATTATTATTCTCATTATTATTATCAATAGTCATTGTTATTCTAATTATTACTATCAATAGTCATTATTATTCTCATTATTATTGTCAATAGTCATCATTATTCTAATTATTATTATCACTATTACCATTTTCAATTATTAAGTTACACAACAACACACATATTTACGAATTTATTACACAACTTTAACCCTTAGAATACCAACGTTATGAGCTTCGCCGAAAATTTCTCCAGAAAACATCGCTCCCAACTCTTCATTTTTGATAGCGCTAATCCAATCACTAATGTAATTTTCCACAGTTTCTCTCATTTCCTCTCTACTTGTATCTCAAATTATACATTACGAAACCTTCTCTCACTTCATTCAATCTACAAATACCACTCAAATGGTTAATCACAATTTCCCAATATAACATCGCATGTTTACGCAACAGTTATACACTTCATCGTTCGAACAATCCTCGTCGCGAGCAAGTTAACCTAACCAATTGTCCGCCTCGAACGAATCGGTTCCGGTCCAATTGAATCGGATTTATCGGCCCGGGAAACGGACTTCTCGCGGATATCGGGCGACGAACGAGAGACGGAGACGCGTTGCTTACCGCGGCGTCGACGCCGTCGCAGCTCGAGCCCTTTATTAATTCAATATCGGCGCCGGCAGCTGTTGCAGCCTCGCATAGTTGTCGATACCCGGCAATTTCGAATCTTTCGTAGCCGCCGCTACGCCGACGATCGATATTAATCGTCTGGAAGGAATTCAGATAATCCCCGACACCGTAGGCCGGAAGTTCGTGCCGGTTAACAAATATTACACGCCAACCTGCGGTGGCCGACGACGCGCGATAATCGCTGGCTCGAGGACAAAAGGGCGCGCGCCGCGTCGATATATTGTCGCGTGGCTATCCCCGATAGCGCAAAGTTCATTTCGAAAAATAGCGCGACACCGGCGCGTTCTTCTTTTCCAAGACGCCGTTACGATGCCGGCAATTGTTTACGTAACGGCCGCGTCACGGAATTAAGTTTGCACAAAGCCGCTCGCACAGACAAAGGCCTGATGAGTGTTTCCATTAGCCGCATATTGCGGCGGCCCTGTGTGTTATTAAACTATCCGCTGCGTAAACATTTGACGCCGGTAATTGCAAACTGTCAGTCGCTTCCCTGTCATTCACGCCGGTCGCCTGTGAAATTTCCTCCAATTTTTCCTGTACACCCTGCGATAATCCCGTTCCGCGCGCGGCGTTATCAATTATTTTCTACCTCTTGCGTTCTTGATACCCGGCTTCTTTGTTTTACTTTATTTATGCATGGGGCTTTCTGTTTTTTCCGGTGTATGCAGTTTGAAGAGGCGACTGGTCCGTTTGACACGAAATTCGCGGAACGAGCGACAGCTTCGGAAGCAAATCAGTCTGAAATTGTGTTATGCGCTCTTGGAATAGGGATGGGACCGACTGGTTGTTCCGCGACACCTTTGAAACGCCGCGAGTGATGCTCGAGACTGCAGTTTTCAATGTCGGTTGACGATCTTGGCATTTTACGGCTCGTTCGTGCGAGGATCAGAGTTCATGATACTTTGTTACTTCGATATAGTCGATATACCATGGAATAACAATTGCATTACAGCTTTGGAAACTTTTTATCGAATTTCCGTATGAGTAGTCGTTGTTCAGTGCAAATATTATATTATATAATTATATAATACCATATTAGGTTGTCCAAAAAGTACCTTTCATTTTATTGATAATCAATGCACATTTTATATCCGTGGTATTAACGGAATTTAAATATGTTTTATTTAAAAGAAACTTAGGAATAGATAATTGAATAAAATACAAATAAATATAAACGATATAGCTCGCAGTGTACAGTTCTTTTCTCTTCTCCTGTCAACGCAACTGTCTCTAAAATCTCTCACCATCCGCACTTAAAAATCATTTTCTCCCCCACAAACATTCGTCTCACTCGCACTCATCGCAAACACTCGAATGCACCCTTGAAAAGCTGGCCCTGCAATTTTGGGCCTGCGACGTTGTGCACTCACTCACACTCATTCTTACATACACTCTTCTTAAAAATAGCTTAAACTACGCTAAGAATTCTAGATACTACATATGAATAAAAGAAGTAACGAAACGTTCTAAAATTCGTCGTAGCCCAAGGTTCAACCGATCAAAATCGCTCAGACGACGATCCGATCGTTTGTCGCGAGTAGTTGGCTCGCACAGAGGAACAGGAGCCGCAGGACCGTCAAAAATGGAGCCGTCGATGTTTCGCCGGCCATTATTACGGACCATTACCGTAACCATAACCGTTTACTGTCCCCGAATCGCACGCGGGGGCTCGGCGGGCTCCCATTAATGACAACTGAGTGGCTCGGAAGCGTCGCGATACCGCGGCCCGTTCGATTCGCGTCAATCGGCGTGCGCAATTATGACAGCTTGCCCGGTTCGAATAGCGGACGGCGACGCAGCGAGAAAAAGTCCCCTCGATAGGCACTTTGCGTCCGGAGCGCGGAATAGATACGCCGAATTTCGGTGGCGCGTGCTGGCGCAGATATCGCGCGGCCACGATGACTCGCTCAGCGACAGATTTATCCGGAATGTCCGGGGGATATCGCGCGCGCCATTGACTGACGCGCTCGCGGGTTATCTGGCCCGGTTCTGGCAACACTTTCCATTCGAAGATTGATCCGCGGATGAGTTCCAATCGGCCAGCAACTGTGCGAGAAGGATTCAATCGAGTTTGAAGTGGTTTGAAGGGCGCCAGGTCAATGATTTCATCTGTTAACACTTAATCTGGCGATGAAGTCTGTAATAGACAGACGTGTCTGGTGAATTCGTGATCATTTGATTTTATAATAGAGCATCGATACTGTGTTTGAAATTGTATGAATGGATTAAGAATTGAATATTACTTACATAAATATGGAAATAGTGGATAATGCTGTATTAGGATTATCCAGCCATCGCGATAAGAAAATTATAGTTTCAATAGTAAAGTATACTTGATTGTTTGAGCAAGTTTGAAACAGTTTGCTCAAGTTTGCAATCTCGTCGACCGATAACTCTCCACTTCGGAATATACAATATAATACGCAGTGCCCGTGGAACTGAAATATAATAGAATTTCCATTGAAACAGCATTCAGTTTGAAGAAGTTTGGACAGGACTCGCCTCATCCGGCTAATCCCGCGTGACGGGTCCGCATCCACTTTCCCAAACGCGGCGCGGGCTTAATCGCGCTAATTGCGATGACTTCCATCCCGAAACTTCGCGGAGGAGGTTCTTTTGTCGTCCCAGCGTAAACTCGGCGCTCGGTGGCCAGGGCAGAAATCTTGCCGCGCGACCCGGCCCGTTTAACAGCAAGTCCCGCGTGTAAACTGCTTTCAGCGGAAGCTTTAAACTTGCCGCTTTGTCTCTCCGGCCGCGCGAGGAAGCGGACCGTCTACCGCGAAACTTGCCTCATCTTTCCCTTCGAACCCAATTACATCCCCGAGGCCGACCGAAGTTCGCCAGAGGTCGCAGGCATCGAGGCCGGGCCGAGGTCTGACGTTCGCAGGCGGCGCGCGGTTAGCCAGCGGCGCATAAAACAAAGAACTGACAGCGTCCGATGGCGGCCTCGACAGAGAAAAACCGTGTACACCGGGCCGGGGGTGGGGGGCGTCGGCTTTTATCTCGCTTCATGAATCGTTCGATTCCGGCGAAGACCATCCAGATGAAATCCGAACGACGTCGTAAATTACTTTTCCGACGGAGTAATATCGAGCCCCGCCTCGCTCGCTCGATGCAGTCGATTCTCGGCGAACAGGCGGCGGGAGACGCTCGGCAACGCGCCGCTTTTGCCCGTGCAACAAAGCAGTGCCAACATCCGCGCTCTGCGCCCGGATAGACGTGGCTGGCAACGCAACGCGAGGACTAATGTCTCGTCGGAGCAAGCTGACCCCCTCTGCGAATCGATCATTCCCGGCCTGGTAAATTTCGGGGCGCAGTTGCGTTCTATCGTCGCGGGATACGGGCACGCGGACGTGTACAAATAAGTAGACCCCGCGGGGCTGACAAATGGCGACGGGGATTCGTGGTATGGAAACCGAGACAAATTTTCGCTGGCACTTTCTAAGGAATCGGGCTTGTGGTGATCGCGATTGAAACTGTCGATGGAATTGGAAGATTCGTAAATTCAATGATTAAGTTAGTCCTCGGAAAAACAGTTCTTGGCGAAACTGGCCCATAGCAGAGATAATTTTACGAAACCATTGAGAACATTTTTTTTCCTTACAACCTGTCTAGAGGCTATTATAGGATTATCGATGTCTGTACTGTGTAGGAGAGGTGTAATGAGCAATACTCTCTGGGTGTTAACTCTGTGCACTCGGAAGTATTTCGTTAGAAGTACTTAACATGTTCTAACTAGACACAGACGACATTTTTTTTAATTAACTCAAAGAGAAGTCGCAAGTGAATTGAGAAACAAAGCTTTTTTATCCGAATATTTCACATATCAATGCATTATACATAGTTCAATGTTGAATATCAAATTTTATAGTTTTACTGCATGAAATCAAGTCACCTCTCGAGTGCAAAGGGTTAATACACTTTTAATACTCTTGACTTCTCCAACGCTTGTCTCCGACTGCCCTTCCTCACTGCCTTCACGCATCTTATTTCATTCCCAATTATTCTATCTTTCTCTTGCAATCACACAGTCTTTAACATTCGATCCCAAAACACTCTTCATTTGTACCTCAATCTCTCAAGCTCTGTCACTCGGTCCTAAACATTCTTCTCGGTCACCCGAACTCTATCGCTCGGTCATAAACACTCTTCATATGCACCCTACTCTCTCGCATGCCCTACACACCTATCGCTTGATTATAAACATTCTTCATTCACACCTTAATCTTTCACATACCCTACACTATTGCCACTTTTTTACTTTATACTGGGATTAGTATTTCCACTGCAGTTTCCTCAGTTTTGCATGTCCTGGTAAATTCAAAGAGAATCATAAACGTATTTCCTGCTAGCTGACTTATCGGTGACCCCAATCAAATCAAGTGATTATGGTTTATTCAATTAAACGTTGATTATTTGAAAATATTTCTATATTATAGATAATACTAGCTGGCGCAGTGACATTCAGCTAGGTGAACTTGCAATAATAATGCAACGAAATTATTTAATATTATATTTTTCTCATTTTGTGTATTTTGCTCTATTAAATTGTGTAGCATTCAATGAAAGTATTTAATATTATATTTTCCTCATTTTGTGTATTTTGCTCTATGAAATCGTGTAGCATTCAACGTGTTAACGTATTTCTAAAGCATTTCTCGCGTGAAATCACTCGATACTCACCTTCTTCCGACAATGTTTTCAAAATGATCAATTCTAAACCAAATTTATCATACCTTCTACTATCTATGAAGCTCGCAACACGTGTTCCGCCCGAAAACATAGAGTTCCTAGCGTCCGAAGGATCAGGACTCAAAAGAAACGCGCCAAAACCAATCAGTGTCCAATCAGCAATTTTTTCAATAGCTCGGTGACGGATTTCTCACAGTTTCTCGTTTCTGGATGCGATCTAGCGCGTGTACGCGGCCATTGAAACACGACTGTCCTGACAGGTGGTGGATCAGAGGCGGCGGAACGAAGATGGCTGGCTCGGGAATGCAGAGAGGGCGAGCGGAACGAGCAGGCGAGCTAAAAGGGGAGCCGAAGGGAAATGGAATCCTGATCTCACCGTCACGTGTTTCATGAATTCTGAATTAACGCCCTGCTAAATGGATAGCGCGCGAGCGCCATCCTCGGCAAAAAGCGTCCGCCGGTTATATTCCTTTCTCTTTTTTGTCGACACACGCGCGCGCGCGAACGGTTCGACCGGACAGAGAGAGAGAGAGAGAGAGAGAGAGCGTCCGAGCACTTCCGCGCGAACGATTGACCAGAACTTCGGGAACCGATCAAATATTTAAGGGAGAGATCCGGAACGCGCGCGTGGAAGCGGACGACCCAGCTGGAACAGGCTGATCATTTATTTGTAAAGGGAATAGGGTGCGTTCCGGGGTCACGGGGTACGCTGAGCAAATCGCTCCCGTTCCTGGCACCGCCATCGAATCAGATTCAACGGATTCGATCGGCGCCGTCCGCCCCGCTTGTCATTTCAATCATTCCCGATCGATCCGGGGATAAAGACGCGCTCCGGGAACCGGTGAAATTAACGTCGACGGTCTTTGGTGGTACTAGCTTGACAGGAAACGTTCTGCAATAGTGTAGAATGGGAATGGTTTTAGCATCGACGGTGGATGGTTTTAACGTTTCGTGCTGGTCCTGGTTGTTTGATGGTTTTTGGAGATTGATGATTGGATGGTTTTTGGGGATTGACGGTTTAATGGTTTTTGGAGATTGATGATGTAATGGTTTTTTGGGGATTGACGATTTGATGGTTTTTGGAAAATGATGATTTAATGGTTTTTGGTGAGTAATCGTTTAATGGTTTTTGGAGATTAAGGATTTCAGTATTAAGAATTAACGATTTAGTAGTTTTTGGATATTAATGATTTAACGGTCTTTGAAGAGTAATTATATAATGGTGATTGGGGATTAATGATTTTATGCTTTCTGGAGAGTAATCATTTAATAGTTTTTGAGAGTAATGGTTTAATAGTTTCAAAGATTAATGATTCAATAGTTGAGGATTTTTTCATTAATGTTTCGATATTGTAACGATTATAATTTGGATCCAGCAAGTAATCTTTCCTAACGGAAAATAATTATATTCGTTCTTTAGATAATCTAGTTATTAGACCTGTTAATAGGCTTTCGATAGAAAAGTTGTTAACCCTGATAGTCTCCCCGTTTCCCAAAGGAACTTGAATGAATTTCAATAACTACCATAATGATAATATCGTGGTCACGTTCCTTGACTATCTTCTAAAGAGAAAGTATTGCAACGACGAGACTTATAATACAATAGAAGAAAATGGGACGACTGAATTGCTTAAGCGAGTACAAAGATTGCAGAATACAATCGCGAGAAGTTCTCGCGGAATCTGTGCTAATCGGGAAGCACGGGAATTGAAAAAGTAACTGTGCAGCCCAGGTTATATTATCCTGGATGGAACTTTCGCTTCGAACGACAGGCTAATTTAATCAGCGACTGGAAAAAGCGACGGGAAGAGCCTGCCGCGTGACGTATTAAATTAACCACGATGAGACACGGTTCATTCAGCGTCTCCTGGTGGGTTTAACCCTTTGAGACTGAATACCGTGATATTGATATCAAACTTTCGTATTTTGAATAAGAAGCTGCTAGTGAATCAGCTATCTAACCAACATATATCAGTAAAAAGTTCTATTTAACGCGTTGAAATCATTTCCTTAATAGTAACTGAGAAGTTAATATTTTTCAATTGCTCTCTTAACCTTCTAGAATCTCACGACTGAATCAAAACTCGGTTAAATCAACATATCAAATTAATCTTCAGTTCTATATAAACATCTACATCATCAAAATTCGGTTGACAAGACGCTGAGTACCACTGGACATATTCCATTGAAATACTTACAACGGTCCTTGCAATTGCAATTCACGTAGGAAATTGTTTTAAATACTATAGGTTAACTAATGTTAAATTACAATTTGCTTTCATAAGGAAATAAATGAATTCATTACAATTGTATTTTCTTTGCATTTACTCAAATTGACTTATTTCGTTCTATGAATTAACTTGGACCTGCCTTTTACCACTCTAATAAAATCAATGGATCGCAAAGGGTTGAAAGCTCAACATATAGAACAGCTTACTACGATGCGATATTCGGATGTCTGAAAACAAACATATGTCGTCAAAGGGTTAAACCTGGTGAGAACGAAATTCGCGGCCACACAGCCCCTATTCTGTTCGAGCCTGTCAAAGATTACGCCCATTATAATGCGTGTACCGTCGCTGAGGCTCTGCCTACGAGGAACAATGCGCGGAATTCGACCCGCGAGCGTCGGCTGCAAATTAAATCTGGCGGAAAGGGGTTGCCAGAAACGGAGCGTCGCGAAAACGAAGCGTCGGAAACGCGTAATGAACTTCCCGTGTGCTCGCGCGGCGAACTAGAAACACCGCGACAGAATTTCCAGCAATTAATTTCCGTTTCCCGTTCACCGGTGGAAAGACGCCTAACGTCTTCGTTGTTTCTTCCGTGAAACGCCCGCCGCGTTCCCCGGGTCGACCAGCTATGGAAATTCCGCCCCGGGGCGGGCGCAACGCGGCACTGTCGATCATATTCGCCCGTTTGACTGACGTAACGACGATGCCCGATTCAATTCTACGCCTTCTCGCGGTGTTAATGTATTCCATCGGAACGTAGTTTGGTGCCGCTGAAAGCGAATGCTACCCCGGCGTATGGTAAGTAGAATTACACGGGACGTGAGCAGACAAGGGAACGGTAATATCGTCGATCGCAGCGGTGTAAAGTATTGTTGATGGTAGTGATGCGCAAGTTGCGGGAATTGCAGATGTAAGTAGTATTGATACGTGCTTTGTCAGACGGTGCCTGTAATTTAGAATATTGTAGGCGATGAATTGTAATGCGCTGGAACGTGTGGAGTGGTCTGGAAGTTGTGAGAGTTGGAGATGTAAGTAGTATTTATATGTACTATGTCAGACAGAGTTGGAATATGGAATATTAGTTCGTTGATTAATTGTATTGCGTTGTAACGTGTAAAGTAGTGAGGAAGTTGTGAGTTGGGGGTGTAAGTAGTATTGATACGTGCTATGTCAGACGGAGGTTGTAATTTAGAATATAATAGTTCGTTGATGAATTGTAATACGTTGGAACGTGTGAAGTAGTATGGAGGTTGTGAGAGTTGGAGATGTAAGTAGTATTGGTACGTAATATGTCAGGCGTAGATGGTAATATAGAAGGTAATAGTTCGTTAATTAATTGTAATATGTTGGAAGGGGTGAGGTAATGTGAAGGTTATGAGAGTTGGAAATGTAAATAGTATAGGTACGTAATGTGTCAGGCGTAGATGGTAATATAGAATGTAATAGTTCGTTGATTAATAGTAATATGTTGGAACGAATGAAGTAGTATGAAGGTTGTGAGAGTTGGAGATATAAGTAGTATTAGTACGTCCTTTGTCAGACAGTGGCTATAATATAGAATATTATAGTTTGTTGATCAATTGTAATATATTAAGCCATCTGAAAGAGTGGAGAACTTAGTAATACAAGTTTTCCTACGATCAGCCGCAGTATAAGATAATTCGTACCACAGAAAGTAGTAAACTCAGTGAACATTCCGGCAAGCAGGATAAAACAAGATTATCTTCGATCAGCAACCAGAGAGAAAAGTATCCTTGACGAGACACTAATGAAAAAGCATTGCTAAAAGTTTCCACGTGTTTGCAGCAATGCAAGTAGCATAGGTCTGCGACCAAGTCAGACGGTATCGTAAACTGGCAACTGATTTATGAAGAGCATAAAGGAACTTCGTGCGCCGGCATCCGAAATAGGACAAAGTTCGCTAATGTACCGTGCGTTAATTGTCGCTCAATTGTAATCCGAAGTCGTCATAAATCTCGTCACGTGCGAACTGGCAGCCATTCGTTTCCTTTACTGCGCCTTTATTACCGAGAGCAATTAAGACAGTTCTACTCCCGGTACCCGGCGTTTTTGCCGTTGCGTGCGTTGTACCCAACTTACACAGGCGCCGTTCATTACAGTTCGATAGACTCGAATTTACAACGTGCCCGTTTGTACGACAAACCAGTCGTCGAGATACGCTTATCGCACTCGCGTGACCGCGCACGATCTAGTTGCATACCGTTATTTATTCGTATCACATTGCGTCATCTAATAACCCGCTGGACGAATCAATTAAGGACCCCGAGGTCTCGTATCCTGCGAGACAAAAAGAATCTCACCGAGCACGACCGAAGCGAACAGAATCCATAATACCCATCTTCCACAGGGGAATCACAAAACAATCATAACATTCTTCGTTGTTACAAATACAAACGGAGCAACGCGAATTCATTGCACCGTCAATAGTACGATCCTATGAGCACCGCGATCCAAAGCGTCCAGGTTGCATCGCATCCGGGCAATGTTGGCGAAACGGGTCTAGAATTGCTCAGTAGTGGAATAACTCGTTACAGGCCAGCCGCAACGGAGTTAGCATTGTGTACACTGGACGGCGCGCCTTTAACAGGGAACAAGCGTTCATATTGTTCGGGAAGTTCCGCTGTCTCCCGCTCTCCCCGGCCAAGTCGGCGTCCAATTATTCTCATTAATGCGACTCAAGTAATTCCCCTTCTGTCCCAAAAACCAGTGCGATATCGATCGCTTCCGAAAAGTAGACACTCCAGTTTTCCATTCGTCCGCGGCGAAGCGTGAAGCGCAAACACTCGAAACTATGTCCGGCAATTAAGGACGGCCATAATTATCGTTCTAAGCCCAACGATGGCGTTCCCGTAACCGACGGCGAGGCGTGTTCTCCAAAAGTTTCGCGGCACGAGAGATAGCGGCCGCGCGGAACCGGCGTTTTATACGGCCTTAAATGAAACAGCCGCGATAAACGAAGCGAGAGCTCGTAAAACGACTATTTATCGCCGCGAATGAAAATCATTCGACACGAGTGTCGTTCGCCGGCGATCCGCTCCGTGCGCAACAGCCGTGGATTAAACGGAATTTCGGCGTCGCGGCCGAGGAATTATCAAATTATACCGTCGCCCCGACGATTCAATCCGCGGCGAGCCTTGCCGGATCGTTTCGGTTTGCCGCTGCGAAAGTCATTTCCCCGGCGGAGGAGTTTCGCTCGGCAACGAAGGGAACGAACGCGGAAGAAATTCCTCTTGACGTCGAACGCTGGAAATTCCCGTTAGACGAACGGCGTGTTTCAATCCATTAACATTGGCAGAAAGAAATTTACGGTTCGACAAATTATATTGAGTACCCCCGGCATCATCTTCGTCGAACTTCCGCGCGCCCTTTTTTTTCTTCTCGCCCGGCGAAGGGTGGAGCTTGAATTATTGAGCGCAATTTTTAAAAGTGTTCCCCTCCCGCCCCGGATAAACCGTGAAGGATCTGTTCCTCGCGAGGAGGGGAAGGTGAATAATATAAAATGCAGCGGGGATATTTACTAATGGAAAAGTCGGCGCCCCAAGCTCATCGATAAAACGGAGGATCCGCGCGATCAAAGACCGGTAACTTTCCATAATTGCCGGGGCTCGCGTTCGTGAGCGCCGGACCGACAATTACCCGCGCAACGAACGGGTAAACCGTTTTCTTAGCGAGCGCGGGAGCTCGGACCGGGATTATCGCCTCGGAGCTTTTTCTTCGGGGGAACATTAACGAATTGCGGGGAATTTCACGGGGCGCCGGCGTTACGGGGTGAATTGCGGGAGGGAGTGCGAGTTCAAATCGGAATCAAGGATTCTCGCAGTCTGCTGTGCAGATTTAGCTGCTAATAAATAGTTCGTTAACACGGTGTTACTTTTTGCCAGTGTTTGGTGTTTGGAATGTTTAACACGGGCAGTGGCGTGTGTGCTACATATGGTACACGACTATTTTTGTGAGAAAATATTTTTGATTTAATTAAATTACTCATTGACGGTTTCCGATGATTCGTAATTGAAGAATCAACAAATACAACAACTAATCTCCCCATTCAAAATATTTTCAACCCATCCCCATTGACAAATGACAATTTCCCATGCACAGAGATTCTCATTATGCAATTGAAAAATCTACTAACCTCCTTTTCAATTAAACACACCTTCAGCTACATTCCAATCAACACAACAACCCCAACGACCACTCTCCCCATTCACAATTCCAACAATATTTCCAACCCACCCCCATTGACAAATGACAATTTCTCATGCACGGAGATTCTCATTATGCAACTGAAAAATCTACTAACCTCCTTTTCAATTAAACCCACCTCCACCTATATTCCAATCGATACAACAACCAATCTCCCCATTCAGAATTCCAACAATATTCCCAGGCACCCACTCCAAATGTCCGCCTCGCGATCGCAACAACCATCCACCGAACGCTCGAAATATCCGAAAGAACGGCGTTCTTCGACGCGCGGTCGTTAATATCGTCGAAAACACCGCGACCCCCGTTCCATCCGCGGCCGAGCTCGTTCCCAGCCGACGCAGGCCGAATTATCAATTTCCCGGAGTGCACTTGCCCGTGACGCGGTCTGTCACTCGTAGAACGTACGATCGGGGGTCGCAGATGCGACGCGAAATATTTCGAAAAATAATGCCCGCGCGCCGCGTCAGCAATGATATACATTAACAACAGCATTTTTCCCGGGCCGTTACAACGCAATCGGCGTGCCATTTCGTCGTCGCTCATCCCCCTCGTGCCCGCCGGACACGTACACATCGTTGCTCGCAATTTTATTCCTGCCCTCCGCTCGCCCGCCGCCGTTCCCATCCGACAGCCCACTCCACCGACCACCCCCCTCCCCCCGCCACGGTCGTTACCGCCAATTCGCATTATCCAATTTTTCGTGTGTCACGTACCGTGTCCCCGTTTCGGTAGGTCACTTTCTCGCTGCAATTACACGCGGCCCAGACCGCCCGTTCCTCTCTGCTCACCCCCGCCCCTCGGCGTCGATGTTTGCAGGACGTGTCGATTTTTTCTCATTCCCCCCTCCCACTGGCAGTACCATTCCGCGTCCCCTTTCTCTTTTTCCTCCTTTTTTTTCCATTACTTCCCGACTCCACCCCACTTCATCCGGTCGTCCTTTCTTCGGCTCTTTTCTTTGCTTTTCTTTTCTTATTCCCACCCCCGCTCACAATCTTCCTAATTTTCTCTCCCCCGAGCCTCGACGCCGTTTCCTTCCATTGCTTTTTTAATGCTCGCGCCCTCGGCTCTCTCTCTCTCTTCTCTCGTCTCTCTTTCTCTGTTCCGTGTTTCCCACGGTAAACGCGTTCTTCTCCAGCTTTCCCTCCTTATCTTGGCCACCCCTATCTCTCTCCCATTTAATAGCACCCTCTCCTCGGTTTCTTGGTTCTTTTTGCCTCCCCCCGGTCTTCGGACTGATTCTACTAGTGCTTTTCGTGGTCGCACCCCCCCGCTTCACGTTTCTCTAAGTCTTTTACAGAGTGTCAGTGCTTTCGTCGTTCCGCTTGCATCTCGCGATGACGAACTCACATTTTCTATGCTGCTTATTTTTCAAGCATCTAGGTACCAAGCGTGTAGGCCTCATTGATTTTGTTATTATCTTATCTCCGTCGAGGTTCGTTTTATCTAAGCTCTTCTCTTTAGAAACTGCTTCAACTAATTTCTTTTAAATTTATATCAATATTAGTATTTATCCCTTTGCAACTCTGTAGGCGCCTCTCAGTCGCCAGTTAATTTGACACAGGAGAACGATAAAGTTTGATATTTAGTATTCAACTCTGCACAGTGCAAGAATTCGTGACATATTGAAAGAAAACAGTTTCATTCCTCAATTTATATGCGATTTCTCGTTAACACGTTGATTGCCACAAGAATTTCGAGTGTTTTGTTATAGTGAGATATATTCCTTTATGATAAGGGAAAATAGTATTAGAAATAATTATTAATGTTTTGGTAATACAGTACTCATATTACACTATTATGTAGCTTCTTGTATTACTAAATATTTTCATTCAATATTGTAAGAAAATATGCTATGTGCGTATTATAAGGATGTGTGTGCTACGAGTGTGCGCACGTATGGGTGTCGCATGTGTGTATGGGTTGTGTATTCCAGGAGGGAGACTGCTCTGCGATGTTGCGTTGTTTTTGAACGAACGACGAAAAAGAAAGAAAGGAAGGTGCAACGGCAGTTGGCGATGAGCGTTTATATCGAGACGAAATAAATTATTATTGACCAAATAAATCCTTATAATATCAATTTTCTTATTGTAATTGGTTTCAAGCAATTTGAAAGCTCCGGTCATCGATAACCACCGTGGCATTCAACGTGTTAAGTGAGCGGAAGAATGCCGTTGGTGTCTCATTAGAGAATATCGAGTGTTCCTAATGAAAAACTTCTTGAGCGCAAAGGGTTAGCAGATTTCCATACTAGAAAATAGCAACGTCGATCATTGAAAGATTAACGAAGGTTCGATTCGAAGAACCAAATGAACACGATGACCAATTACCAACTTACACAAGCCTCCCTATCCACCGATAGTTAGTTTTTCTTTTCACACCCCATCGAGCGTTCTCCTTTATTACATTCGTCGTCTCTCCGGCAACCTTTTCCACTCCGTTTTCACTCGATTTCGCCGGTCCCCTCTCGTTCCAACCCTTTGTTCGTCCTTCTCACGGCGAGCCACGGGAACGCGCTGCCGTAAGGGATGGCGAGCGCAGGGCGGGAGGGGGCAGAGGGGACAGAGAGCTCTCGACGACGGAAAAAACGCGAGATAACGACGGCGTTGCGCCACAATCGCTCTGTCTATCGGGCTTCCGGCTTTTCTCTCTCTCTCTCTCTCTCTCTCTGTCCCACCCTCCGCGATGCTGTTCGCCGGTCACGTATTTACCCCCTTCCCCCAGCCCGCCGACCGGTGAACCTAGCAGCCTGCAAAAGGGTGAAAAGCGACGTTTCTTTTTCCCCTTTTCCGCGGGGTCGCAAAAGAGGCGAGATGACGTCGGACCCCCGGGGCAGCGAGCGGCGGGATTGTTTAATTAAAAGCGTAAGTACTGAAATATGTATTAATTACCGTCGCACGGGAAGCTCGACCCTTTTCATTAATTCAAACGACCGGCCGAGAAGTTCGTGCAATTATCTCGGAAAATTTCGCAGGTGTTAACCGGTTCAAGTATCAAACTTCTGTTTTTCCCTTCCCGTTCTTTCATTCGGTTTTGTTTGTTACCCTCCACTTTCCCCGCGCTCCTTCCGCGCGCCGGCACGCTGTTTACGCGCGCGCTTAGCCGCCGTTTAATTCCTGTCGACGCGAGCTCGCGCGGATTGTTCCGGCAACGGTCCTCCGGTGTTTGCGAAGGAGACTCGGTCGCGCTTCGCGCCCACGCGCGGACAGTGAACTAAATAAATCCACGGGAAACGCGCGCGCTACCGACTAACCGAGCGCTTTGTTAGGACCGTCGAGTTTGCGGAAAAAGTTCGAGCGGCGGCCGGGAGCGTGTGTATCTTGAGAGGTTTGCGCAAGTTGCTCGGTAACGTATTTGCGCGGATGAGACAGGGATGCTCCAGGTGTGCGCGCCGGCTTTGGCTGCGAGATCGGGCGCGTCTCGGATTTCATCGCGAAATTTTGGTAGAGCTTAAAGCGGAAGAGCGAGTTATAAGACATTTTGGTGTGAATTGTTCGGAGGTTGTATATTGAAAGTTGGGAAATTGAAAATTGTAGTCTCAGTAGAGACATCGTCAATGTATAGAGACAATGAGTTATTAATGTGAAATCGTGGAGGGATGGTAATTTGATTTTAACCTGAACTATATATAATTCAGAATAAACATAACTCAGGTTTTTAAAAGCACTAACGCTACTATCACCACAATCTCTCAAACTCCAATAAACCGTGAGAAAATATATATTCAATTTTCACCCAAACTAGATATCATTCAAAATAAACATGACACAATTTTTAAAAAAAACACCAACACTACCATTACCACAACCACTCAAACCCCAATAAAATTATTCCTACACACTCTCAGTACTCCAATCTTCAAACTAAAATCAATCCACTCAAACAATTCCCCGCCTAAACGACTCGAGCATCCGCCAATCAATCTGAACTCAACCAAATACCCAAAGAGGAATACTAAAGTCAACCCCCGTATCCTACAGGAAAGAACCGCAGAAACACAGGTCGAAAAATCAGTTCGGGATTACAAGACCGGAGACGCTATCGTTCGCCGATCATGCCAGTTGCTGACAAAGGCTCGCGTAGCTCTCGCAGCCCGCGTGGATTGCATCCCTCCGTGAAAGTCGCCGGCGTCGTTGGAAATCCGCCGCAGTGGCGTATCGACTTTTTGCCGGTCCGCCGGAGAGAAGCAAGAATAACCCCCGCCGTTCCCGGGGACTCGGCTCGCAGAGGACGGCGAGGGGGAGGGGGAGGGGCCAGGAATCCTCCTCCAAGACTTTTTCCATTTCCGTAAAGTTTTCTACTCTGACTACGACGTCTGAAAATCCGGACGGTCCACGCGGCGCGCAAAACCCCGCTCCGCTCCGGCCGAGCGTAACAAAAAACGATCGCCCCGTTCGAACCGACGTACGCGCCGGCGGAGAGGGGCGGAGGACGTCGGGGGGCGGGAGGACGATAGAGGCAGCGAGATTAGATTCATTCCGAAGTGAAAGAGTATCCGGTCTCCGGCTCGAATTAGCGGAGTTGGGACTCGAACGGAAAGTAAATACCAACCCCGAGTGGCTGCGAACGTGTTTCGAGATCGTTCCACGGGACAATATTTCCTTTTTCCTTTTTTCCTTTCTTTTTTTTTCAAGGTGGATCAAGCGGCGCAATTACTTTCAGCGAGGGACGGGAGACGGAGAGAGAGCGAGAGTTTGCGTTGTATATAGACGGGGCCACTGTTTTTTTTCCTGTTGTTAATGGGTATTAGTTCGGAAGCCGGATCTATGGGAACGATCGCGACGAAAAATGGCTAACTGGAATCCGATATGAATGAACGGAGGAATGTAAACGGGCGTGCGCGCGCGCGCGGGCGGCAGATTATCGCGGGGGTTTATTAACGCTCGGCGATGATGTAACTGGTCGGTTTGTTGTTTGGACAACGGGATCGGGGTGCGCGGGGATAATTGATTATGTTTCATAGGAGGTTGATGAGGGTTTTCGTTTGCGCTCGTTGGTGATTAACTTTAATCGGACCACGATGGGACTTCGAGTTACATTTGAACTTTTTACTTGAATTTTTTTATTGTTCCATATTGCGCTTCCAAAAGTTTTCTTGGGCTTTTAACCGTTTCGGTGCTGAGGAGCGGTATAGCGATCTTCTTGTGTTGTGCAAAAATTGCGGAGAGCACGGAGGCGCTTCTGTTTATCAGTATCAATTCTAATTTTCTTACTATGTTTCTCAAGAAATAAATCAAAGTAAATTTATTTCAATAAATGTTATATTTTGATACTTTTTTATAATAACACAATATTTGTGATCTCATTAGATAAGTACTCTTATTCATTTTTTTGCATACACACCCAATCACTTACGTATTTTTGGTAAACGGTTAAAATTTGGACGCTATAAACAAAAGCAATAACATTTTAATCATTCCTTTTATTCTCATAAGTGAGTTAACTTATGGTCCGTGTCGTATTTTTTAAAATGTTAACGTTTGTTCTTGATGGTTACGTGGATTGTAAGGGAATTTCGGATTGTCTGTTGAAGAAAATCGACAAAATTCAGTGACGCCTGAGATATCGTTGACTTGCACTACTTACAGTGGGAAATTTTGTTTCTTATGACGGGAACGGTGTAACTGTTCCCTATGGCACTGTGATGGTAAATAAACGTTAGATGAAGATTTATAGATAACGCTAATATTTAAGCAAGTTTGCTGAACATTTTATAACTTGCTACGAAGTTCCGTGGCATTTTATAATAACAAAGTTCCTTCAAATTCCCCGACCGTCCATGTGATAGATGAATACAACCTCCGTGCATCGCTCCGTTTTCTACATTGATCGAGCACGTAGAACGTGAGAAATTCCATCGCGGCTGATCCGTCATTGACCCGTATCACTCGCAGCGAAGCGGACAGCCAGATACGAAGGTTTCCTTCCGGAAACTTGCGATACACATTACGCGTATCTCGTCACCCGCGCATAAACCGCTCGAGCAAGCTATACTTTCGCGATAAATGTCACTTCGGGACACAACGTATTACAAAGCTGCAAACATTACCGCGAACGAAGCATTCCGTTCCGTGGGAATGTTCGAAATGATATCGGTTCGAGCAGATCCGCTCGCCGCCTCGCCGATAAGTGAAAAATAACGCGCCGGAAATCAGGTTAATATATATTTATGATGAGGCGACCGGTTCCGGTGAATTCCCTATTTGACAGGGACACATGGCCACCATCAATCCGCCGGCAATTTTGCCGGCATTACGCCGCGTAATAAAATAATGCACCAATGAATTTGGTGGGCGCGAGTTTCCCATTCCTGCGGCCCATCAAACGCGCGCTCTCGCGCGCTGCCTTGGTTTAACGAGCAACCACGCGACAAACCGATAACAATGGACAAATTTCAATTAGCGTTCGATGGCGCGAATGAATTTAATTGTTCCCGCGAAAACCTGGCGTTTGTCACCTCGCCGACGGCGAACGATGCTTGACGTGCTTTGTCGTCGCACGTCCGACGTCAATCGAAGTATTTTTATACGTCGACGTCTTTACCGAGTCATTAATATATAATACAAAACTGAACGCGTCGATGGAACCTCATATTTCAATGTTAACCAGCTAACTGTGTTCGACAAACATACACGTCATCTTAAAGCTTGAAATGATACTAATCCTTTCAACGATGAATTCTTGATTTTTGCAAATAAACACGTAATTCTTCTTTCTTATGACTTTTCATTAAAATATACCCTAGATGCATTCTTCCTGCGTTTGATGAGTATACACTTAATTTTTTTGATTTTATTGCGCGCAATACGAGACATTTTTGAAACTAAATTCCACAGTTAACAGGTTAAATCATTGCATACTCGAATCAAAAGGGAAAACTAGATAAATGATCATACCCACGGAAAGCTATAATACTAAACTACAACCACAATCAACTAAAACATTCCTCGAAACTTATACCAATAAAATTTACCTCGCAGTTTACCGAAGTTCCTCTAAGACCACGCAACGCGAATACCAAACACAGATCACGCCCAAAAATAAGCAACACGGGACACATGTAGAACCCCATAAAGTGGCAAACAGATCATTCAGTGGCACGAAACATAACCCCATTTCGTCCGAAAAGCTCGCGGCAACAGAGAAACCCCCGGAATCGCGCCACAAAGTCGGCAGTCGAAAGTTCGCGGATCGTTTCCAGGCAGTTGTCATTGAATTACAGGAAACCGTCGTGTACAGGTTATACGAAGAAGGACGGGTTGTTTCAGGTTCGACGCGGCGGAGAGCGCGCGGGCCGCGTCGTAAAAATTCATGGCCGAAATTTACGACAGCGCGAGCGGGGGCTTCGAAATTTCCGCCTAACGATCCCCGCTCCGGAGGTGTTCCCTCGCTGGAAAATGGAAGCGTATGCGGCGGGGGTGGCGAAAAGGGAGGCGAGTGCTCGCCAGTTTTATTGGAGGCTCGTTTATGAGCCGTTTGCCGGCCGCTCTTTTACGAGCTATCGATAAATAAGCGGGCCCGGTCATGCGATAAAAGCGGAACGCCTGGCGTCCGGCCTGTGTCGCCGCGCCGCGCCGCGTCGGGAGGAATTAGAGAAACGTAATTGCAAATCCTCGCCGGACCCCGCGTCGCGTCGCGTCGCGTCGATTAAATCGAGGCCAAAAAAGTATCGCGTTTCTTTCCGATCGCAGCCGGATTTCGCGGCGATCCGGTTTCGACGGGTTCACGAGGTGCCTTGTGCGCGACTGGCCTCGAGGAAGCTAATGCATCGGAACGAAATATAGAAGAATGGGGAACGGCGATTCTTTTCCGGTTTACGACGGGGATTTATTGTGTCTTTAACCCTTTGCACTATAGAGGGTTATCGCTGGAAATACTCGATATTTTCTAATGAGATGCAGATTATTTCTGAGTTGAGGTGGCGAGAAGCATGCATTGAGGAACAGTGTTTTCTTTGAATATTTCAAAGTCATTCTGGAAATACTCGATATTTTCTAATGAGATGCAGATTATTTGTGAGTTGAGTTAACGAGAAACATGCATTGAGGAAGAAAACTATTTTCTTTGAATATTTCAATTTCATTCTTTGAATATTTCAAAGTCATTCTGGAAATACTTAATATTTTCTAATGAGATGCAGATGATTTCTGAGTTGAGCTGGCGAGAAACATGCATTGAGGAAGAACAGTGTTTTCTTTGAATATTTCAATTTCATTCTTTGAATATTTCAAAGTCATTCTGGAAATACTTAATATTTTCTAATGAGATGCAGATGATTTCTGAGTCGAGTTGACGAGAAACATGCATTGAGGAAGAAAACTATTTTCATTAAATATTTCAATTTCATTCTTTGAATATTTCAAAGTCATTCTGGAAAAATTCAATATTTTCTAATGAGCTGCAGACGAGTTTTGAGTTGCGCTCAATGATATTACGATTGGGATAGCAGTATTTGGGTAAGCGACTGAGAATTGTATTTTTCAGGGTGGTTCAAAGTTCACTCGCGCAGTGATTGAGATTTATGTGAAAGCTAGTCAAAGGATTATAATTAACGTTCTATTTAATGAACGGTAGAAGAGATTAATCCAAATAATTTCGAGATCCCCTATTGTTTCCAAACTAAAATAAATCGTTCTTAACTTAGATAATTATATCTGCACAACTGCGTCAATAAAAATCGACCCAAACATTTCCCAAGTAATGCTTATAAAATTCAATATAAATAAAATTGACTTGTTCCGTAAATCTAGTAACTAGTAAAATTAGATAAACATCATTTAGTAAACGTTTCAATTTCAACTGATGCGATTATAAAAATCTTAATCGTCTATCTTTAACCAGTTAACTACGTTTGACGAGTATACACGTCATCTTAAAATCCAAACTATATTAATTCTTCCAACGAGAAAGTATTTATTTTTTTAGATAAACATGTTATTCTTTTTCTTTTTGCTTTAGCTTTTCATTAGAATATATTATAGGCACATTTGCTCTGCGATTTTCGAATATACACTTCGTTATTTGATTTCATTGCGAGTATTATCAGAGATTTCTGAAATGAACCGTTTGGATGCTGAACAACTTTTGTGGATATTTACCAAAAATACGGAAGTGATTGGGTGTGTATACAAAAAAATTAATAAGAGTACTTATCTAATGAGATCACAAATATTGTGTTATTACAAAAAATATCAAAAAATAACATTTATTCAAATAAATTTACTTTGATTTACTTCTTGAAAAACATAGTAAGAAAATTATAATTGACATTGATAAACAAAAGCGCCTCCGCGCTTTCCGCAATTTTGGCACCACACAAGAAAAGCGCTATAGCGCTCCTCAGCACTCAAACGGTTAAATTCCACAGGTTAAACTAGTTTCCAAGATCTGTACAAACCATCGATTATCTAAGAGCAACTCTCAAAACAATCCCAACAATAAGTATCAAACCTGGCGTCAAAGATTTATTAAAAAATTATATTCCATTGCGGACAATGGCCAAACGCGATTGTTTATCTCCGACCATATCTCACTACAAGGTATCCCGAAATATATTCATTGAATGAAACATTCCCGGTCGAGCGGGCAGAATATTTCCAGCAGGAAATCCTCGGACGAGGCAGGACTCCGATTCTCAAATTAACGAACCGTTTCTGTTATACTAACGGGCCGTCCCGCGATTCTATATCGACGTTTTCGACAACATCCTCGTTAAAATCCCGTGAAAACCGGGCACAGTATCCGCTATCATCGCAGCGTAACGTTTCAGACAACCCGCGGCTACTTCGATGATCATTACAGAATAATAAACGCCGCACACCTGGATATCCTGTTGCTCTCCGGGAGAGCTCATGGCTCACTCGCTGTAACGGTGGAACATCGCGTCAAATGTTCCCGCGAAATCCGACGTAAATTCCCGAATTTTCATTCGCCGCGACCGAGACGTCACTCCGACGCTATTAGACGCTGGAAACTTTCCCCCTAAATTAAAACAAACTTCGAACGTTCCGCGTAACCAAGCGGTCACGACGATAGCGGGTTTTCGCGTTCTACAGCTCAATCTTTTATCAAGTAACGTCCGTAATCACCGTATTAACTCGCGAGTGTTCCAACTCTCGCGTTCTCCGAGTCTTCGCCGAGTGGATTATGTTTCCGTCATTTTTTAATGCTGGTAATTTGCTCGGTAGAATTTTGAACGTTTTATGAAGTACCGTTCGTTTCTGTTGTAACGGAGACACCTGATATTGGAAGTGATTAGTAATTATATGGTAACAATTCTCACGTTGCTATTTAGTTAGTTAAGTATTACTGAATGTTTACATTCTTTCGAGCAGTATAATGCAAATGAGAATAATACTGGAATTGTAGATAAAAGAGTTGAGTACGAAAATTTGCTCTCAGCTATATTTTTGAGAAAACATTCCTAAAGCCAGACGAAGATCTAAATGAATTTAACTTTCTAAGCTTGCAATGTTGAATTGCGAGGAGACGGTTTGCATTAATTTTTTATATAGTACCGTTCATTCTATTGTAACAAAGACACCTGACATTGGAAATAATTAGTAATTACATAGTAATGCAATTTTCACGTTGCTGTTTAGTTATTTAAGTATTACTGAATATTTACATTCTTTCTGAGTGTTTTCGATCATTAACACTAAAGGTACCAACACTTTGTATGTTCCTACCGTAACTAATCAAATTGTCGGTTACGAAATAAAGGTGACCTTGTTAGACGATAACTGCCTCTCATTGAAAACAAAACCAAAGAGCAAGATTGAAAAACCGATTAATCGAGCAATATAGAAATCGATGTGGACTCTTAATCCTTTGCACTCGAGAGGTGACTCACCACTCGATTTCATACAGTAAAACTATAAAATTTGATATTTAATAGTACACTCTGCATAACGTATCGATTCGAAGAATATCGAAATAAAATAGCTTTGTTCCTCAATGCACATACGATTTCTCTTCGTTTCACAAAATATCTTCGTCTCATCATAAAATATTAAAATATATCTATTGAAAAACTTCCGAGTGCAAAGAATTAATAACAATTGTACCAAAGACACTTTCGAATTCAAGAAAGGTACAATAGTTCCATTTTTCCAGTCGTTTCTCAAGAATATCTACATAGAACGTCTAAATACTATATAATGTATCAATTTGAGAAATATCGAAATAAAATAGTTTTGTTCCTCAATAAACATATGATTTCTTTTCGTTTTACAAAATATCATCTCCATCCCATCGAAAAATGTTCAAATATTTCTAACGAAAAACTTCCGAGTGCAGAGGGTTGATAACAATTGTAACAAAGATACTTTCGAATTCAAGAAAGGTACAACAGTTCCATTTTTCCAGCCGTTTCTCAAGAATATCTAGAATGTCTAGACGCACCGACGTCCGTGGCACAGTTAATTGAATAACGAGACCAAGACTTCTTCGGTTGTTGAAAATTTCGCTTCTTCTTCCGCGGGATTCACCTCGCGGTCTAGTGAATACCCGGAGAACGGCGCTTTGTAATTCCCCGCTGACAGAGAGGATGATGCATCCTCTATTTATTTAATAATTTTGATCGAGCACCTCATTATCCGTACTCTCTCCGCTTAACCAGCTTTGTGCTCGCCGCGGCGGCGACGGCGACGGCGGCGGCGGCCGCCATTTTCCCGCCGACTTTTCCCCGGGTCTTATGCAAAACACTGGAATTGGCCGTAGGAACCTTAAGGAGTTTTATCCAGGCGTATCTTTGATCCCGAGAACATCAAGATCTGTCACGATTATCCGCAATCTCTTTTGCGCTCGAGCCGGGCCTGCCACGGCGAGCCGCACCCCGCGTCCTATTTCGCTAACAGTAAGCTTCAGTAATTTTTACAAAGACTCCGGACAATCTTGCTTGTCCCGCCTCCAGGCGAGATTACTTTGAAAATTTCATGACGATCTACCTCTATGATAATGAAGCTGAAGATGATTAACCTTTCCGGTACTAAGGGTGACTATAATCGCCGGCCACAAAAGTGGATAAAACTGATATGATCATAAGTATCATTTATTCGCAAAGAAAAAATGTCAAACGGTGTAAGAAATATTCGTTTCATCTATTGGATTTCTACTGTTTATATATGTTGAAACGTGGAAAATATATATCGATGGCAAAATTCTCGAATTAATCCTTTGACCTACGATTTATATCTTAGCTATGATCGATGCGACTACTCTATCGTTAATAATTTATTAGGAATAGACAATTTCCATGGTTATTCTATGTCTACGTTTACTTTAACCCTTTGAACTCTGTAGGCTCCAATATTGCACCAGATCTAATATTAAATATTTTAATGAATTTTAAGGAAACTACCTTAAAATTATTAGATCTTCCAAATATACAAAGTTTGTACTGAGAAGGGTATTAAAGGTCTAAGAAATGTTATAACATTGTTAATTTTCAGTAGGACTACTATCAAAATTGCTAGGAGTTGCTGACATATCAAAAAACTATGTGGAGTGCTAAGGGTTAAAGGTTAATTATTAATAACAGAAAATTAATATTTAATTTATATTTTAAAAAGTATAAATAATAGTTAGATTTCTCGGATTCAGTTAAGAATTTTCGAGGCAAAGGGTTAAGTAACCATATAAAGTAACTGCATTCGTATTCGGTCTGATGTAATATTAACACTTCGGAGTTCGAAGTATTCTTGGTTTTCCATTTTGAAAAATGTCTAGCACGCGGGTTGATTCTATTGCGGGCCAGCGCTAATAATAGATTCCTTTGGTAATTTAATTTGGACGAATTGGAGAGGTCGGACCTGCGGTCACATATGAAATGATTATAATAGTACAAATAGTTATAGCAGAAACTTGAATATTTAACCCCTTAGACACCGTTCGCCCTAAAGATGCTTGAAAAATTTGGTTTCGGTATACTGTTGATCAGACGCAAAATGAATTCTAGAGATTTCTTGAGTTGGCAAGAAAGTAATTTCGGTTTTTTGAGGGAAGAACGCAATTTTTAATTTTCTTCGATTGTAAAGGAAATCATACGAAATTTGTTTCTATAGTAACCTGAGTGTCAAGTACTGTTAATAATGTCAACTACCTGTCAAATAATGTCAAATAATATCAAATTACTGTCAATAAAGGAAACAAATGATAACATTGATAGAAGAATGACAAAATGAACATAACGTTGTCTGTGCAAACCGAAATTACTTTCTCGCCAACCCGATAATTCAACAATTATTCCATTAGTCATATATTATACAAATATGATTATTTTAGATAGACTTCATTCGTTTCAATTCAGTGTTTTCATGGATTTAATACACGTTCATAGAAATACGCGTCGACGCAATAATCTGTCATAGCCAAAGGCTTAAGTGTTGAAGAAAATTGAATGTCTATGGCGTACGTGTAATTGGCGTACTATTTACTTTCGCTACTAAGTTCGTGTAACACTTTACTAACTACAGTTTAAAAGAAATGCAACAAAATTATCATTCTACTTCAATTAGAAATTTAATTTGAAGATAATACATTGATACCAGCAAAATAATTGTTCGCTCTGATCCGTGGGTAATGAACAACATTGATTATCAAATTATTCTAGAAATCTTCATCGCGAGTCTCACTCGTCATTGTAAGGCAAGAGGTTAAATACTACTTTCGCGACTTACGGAGAGTTCATTCAACCGACCTTGACCTACAACAACGAGTGAGACTCGTGGTGAAGATTTTCAACATGATTCAACAAATATATATAGTACTCAGTTCATTTGAATTCCAAGTAAATGTTATTCTTTCACAATTAACTATTATACTTAAAAGGAGATATAGGCATAAAATATGCTTAGAATTTTTATTTTCCTCCAACCAATCATTAATGACAAAGTAGCCGATCATAGTTGAGAAATAAATCACAGGCCAGGGGGATTAGCAATTAACACAAGAACTACCGAGCATTCAACTTGATATTTTCAAATTTTTATATAGAAACTCTTAGAACGCAGTTATTGACATACCAATTATTAAGAAGTCCATTTCTTTAGTAATTTCGCAGAGGAGCATCTGTTATTTTTTTAACCAGTGAACTGTGGAATTTAGTTGGAAAAACCTCTGGTTCTGCGCGCAATAAAATCGAAAAATGGAGCGTGTACTCGTCGAACGCAGGACGAATGCACGTGCAGTATATTTTAATGAAAGATCAAAGTGAAACACAGAAGAATTACATGTTTATGTGAAACAATAAAGAATTTATTGAAAGAATTAGTATCATATCAAGCTTTACAATGACGTGTATACTCGTCAAACACAGTTAACTGGTTAAAAGGAAATATAGGTATAACATTATTAGAATCTTCCTCTTTCCCCAATAAATTATTAATGACAAAGTAGCCGTATCGGTCAGAGTCGAGAAAGAAATTACAGGCCAAAGGGTTAACAAGGAATTGGATTTCGTGATGCTGCGGTGTCGCCATCGGCCATTAACCGAATCACCATTGCAGAAATAACAACGCAGGGGGCCCGCGATGAAAATTCAGCGACTGCGCGGCGTCTAGACAGCGGGCGCGTTTAAAATATTCCGTATTTCGGAATAACGATTTAATTGGGTCACGGCAATGTTGCACGGCGAGGGCAAAAATATTGAGTGTGCTTCCGCGCAGCTAATAAACGCTCGAAATTGGGGCGAAGCTTCTTCGTTTAGAATTTCCCCGGGCGTTTCCAAGGTATTTTTTTTTTTATCCATTTTATTCGGTTTCAATTAATTCCATGGAGCTCGACACCTGTCACTCGAGATTGCTGGCTTTATTATCTCCGTTAGCAGTGAATCAGTTTTATCTTTCACCCGACTGACTTTGTCCGAGGATCTTACAGTTGGCAACGTAACGGAATAAGCGGGGCGGATATTTGACAATAACGTGGAACTGATAAATCAAGAATAATGTAGAAATGATGAATTACCCTCGCGCAACGGGGAAACGTCTCCATTGCCTGGCGAGTGTCTACTATGCATAATAAGAGGCTCGCAGTCGAGTGCAAGTCAAACGGCGCGCGCTGCACACGATGAACGATACGCGGTGAATAACGCGGAGCTGCGTGCACACGTATCCACCGAAATTGCATATTTTTGTAGCGGCTAATGCACTTCATAGCGGCGGAGCCATTCGTCACGATCTCCGCTGTGCTGGCTCGTGGCGACGCGGATGTTTTCGAAATTCGACTAATGACGTGCTCTGTGTTCGGTAGAAAGGAGACGGTTTGCAATAAGTTCCGCGGGGTCTTTTAAAATTGTCCGTGACAGTGATGGAATGAATGTGTCGTTCAAATAACTGCGAGAGAATCGTGCATCCTGTATGTTTGATAATGTTAACGAGTATTATAATGCAAATCCGAATGCTGCGGGAATTGTAGGTAAAAGTTCTGTGTGTAGGAACTTGCTCGATCTCAGCAATATTTTTGAGAAAACATTCCTAAAGTCAGACGAATTTCTCAATGAATTTCACTTTCTACGCTTGCAATACTGAATTGATGTGAAAAATCACTGCGAGAGAATCGTGTATCCTATGTATTTACTAATGTTAGCGAGCAGTATAATTCAGATGCGAATAATACTGCAGAAATTGTAGATAAAAGAGTTATGTATGAAAACTTGCTCGATCTCAGAAATATTTTTGAGAAAACATTCCCAATGCCCAACGAATTTCCAAACGAATGTCATGTAATCTTAAAACTCGAACATTTGCAAATTTGACACTGCAGAACTCCACAAAATACAGTTCACAGAAACACCAAAATCCAATCAAAATCTCCATATTCACCAAGAAAAACCATCTCCCATCTTAGCTCCATCTCCCAAATTACACCTCCAACCACTTGATTTCCCATGAACACCATATTACACTCTACTAGTTACACAGACGAAGTCCCAAACCGAACACGATCGTCCCCATAATAAATCCGAGACGTTAGAACGCCGGGCATACGCAAGTGCCGGTTCAAGTAGTGCAGGCCAGTCATTAGTCAGACCCGATTGCCGTGCGAAGGGCGGGTATCAGATTAAAATGCATAGAACCCGAGGTGACTCGCAGGACAAAGCCGTAGCGCACTTTGAAACCCGAGGTGTGGTTAAATGAGAGGGGACCGTGTCGATGGGGGAATACAGGGGTGGCTCGTAATTCATGGGAAAAATCAAGGTGGCCCCCGATGCCGGGAGGATTATACGAGCTGAAGATAACGGTGTCGGTTAACGCTGGCGTCGCGACGTTGATGGCTCCGCGGAGGGAAAAGTTGCAGTCGCGAGGATGCTCGCGGGTTCGGCGGGGGCGGGATGCGGTGACGAGGCCGTGGAATATAAAATTGCATATTCATACGGTCGGAACGCGGTGTTCGTGCGAGCACTTATCCCCGAGGCGAGAGCACGGATACGTACTTGCCCCGCGCCTTATCTGAACGAGCCGTCGGTGTGCGTTATCGAATCGTTCTCGCTTCAGCGAGGAATCGGGCCGCGGATAGGATGACGGGAACGACGGGGGAGGACGGGGCTGCGGGCTCGCTTTCCTCCTATTGCGCGTCATTCGAAACTGTTCGAACGGAGAAAGATTAATATTTAGGGACGGGGGAGTTCCAGTTGTTTTAGTGGGCGGATTTTTTGAGTTTGTTTTGTTGTTTGGTAGTTTTCGGGTATGTTGATTGGATATTGATAGTTGAAGGGACTGTTTGATTGACAGGAGATTAATATTTGGAATGTTGGGATTTTGAAGAGAATTGAATTTATTGTAGAGTAATGTTCGAGATATTGGGAGATATGTTTTAGTGGGCGGATTTTTTGAGTTTGTTTTCCTGTTTGGTAGTTTTCGGGTATGTTAATTGGAGATTGTATTTATTGTATTAAATTTATTGTAAATTAATGATTGAAATATTGGGATTTTGAAGAGAATTGGATTGATTGTAATGTTTGAGATATTGGGTTTTCTAAAAGATTAATATTTAGGAACGAGGGAGTTTCAATTGTTTTAGTGGGCGGATTTTTTGATTTTGTTTTGCTGTTCGGTATTTTTCGGGTATGTTGATCGGAGATTGATAGTTGAAAGGAGTGTTTGATTGGTTGGAGATTAATATTTGGAATGTTGGAATTTTGAAGAGTATGTATTACATTTACTATAAATTAATAATCGAAATATTGGGATTTTGAAGAGAATTGGATTGATTGTAGATTGACAATTGAGTTATTGGGTATTTGAAATGTGTACGTCGACTGTAGATTAATATTTGAAATATTGGGGTTTTTAAGAGAATATATTGGATTGATAATAGATTAATATTTGAAGCATTAAGCTTTTAAAGAGATTCCTGAGATTTTGATGGATAGAATTGTAGATTCATTTACAATTTGTAAAGTGCTTGTAATTTTTGACAGTCGTAGACTCTTCAAAGCGAATGAAATGATGTTTCACATGATTAGCAGTTCGTTAAATAATTATGATACATCCATGAAGGGTGAGTACAGCAACATTTTAGAGGAACAACGGAAGGAGGACGGCTGGTACAGTGGTTAAATCTGGCTGTACAGAGGCCAGGTAGTTAAAGGCCAGTCCCACAAATAAACGGTGAATTACTGTTCGCTATACTTCCTGCCATGCTCTTGAATAGGACTGTCGGCGTTACAAAGCTCCTTTAAACAGAACCGAGCGAACCGCGTATTCTTGCCAGTGGAATCAAAAGAGCCAACTTTTTCAACTTTTAATTACTCAATCATAGAAGGTTTCGGGGTGCGAGTAATTCCAGCCACTTCTTTTTAATGACACGTCCCTCGCAATGAGGTAACGAACATGCTGGCAATAACCTCAATCTATGTTTATGAATACACTAATAAACGAAACGAAAGAGTCGCTAAACGCTTGGCGAAAAGTGTCCATTATTTAAATCGCCCTCACTATATGAAAAATAATCATAGAGCACTCCATTTAGACTCGTTCTAAATACACCTACTTTCTTCAGAATTAATTATTCCTACCCATATTAAGTACCTAACAATAAAATTCAAAACATTTCCAAACAAATCACAGAAACAACAAATACTCGAAGCAAATGCGTCGAACAGTATATCCGAGCGGCCATTTTCTAAACAAAACTCGATAATTTAAAAAGTACGGTGATACAAAGGAACGCTTCTGACAAAATTTACATTCATCATTATTATAATATCATTACATTACATGGATATTATGAAGTTCTCCAATAGACATCTCGCATTTCCATTCCAACGTCATATAAATACAGAAACATAATTAATTCGCGCGAAATTATTATTCTCCAAAAATCATTTTATGTAGCAAGAACTACTTAGCAACATCGGTAAACTTCAACGTTCGTTACTGAATAATCGAATTTTATAGTTTCATTTGCAAGCGTGCGCAGGAGAAGCCAAATTCCCGAATCCCAGAAAAACAGTATCTTCGAAACGCAATAAAGCGGAGAGCAAAGCTTGCGCCGCTTAAAAAAATGGGAGGTCCGTATGAAAAGCGAGAACCGGCGAGAGCAAGGGGCGCAGAAGAACTTCGGGGGCTCAATAATTCAAACAGCGGCACGCGAAAGTGTGCTCGGACCTCTGTTGAGGGGTTAATAAATATCACGTCCCGGCTGTCGTTACTGGCGAACGGTTCGCCGGCCGTCGAGACGGGGGCCAGCGACGAGCGGCCAACAGTGTTCGAGGGAAGAAACAAAACGGGCGGCGGTTATCGTGAACCCGGTTCGCTGTGAAGTGGCCCTCTCGGTTTTTCGAAGAACCGAATCAGAAGGAGGACGCAGATAGAAGAGGTAAGAACGTCTCGAAAGGTGGCTGCTACTGGCAGTACTCGTGCGGAATAAAGGGCCCTCGAAGGGCTCTCGACCCCGATGTAACGACTTTGCACACGCTCGTAACTCGATATTGTGAAATCCCCTTATCGCGTGGTAGCAGCTGCGAGCACAGAAGAGCTATCGGGCACGAGGAAAAGGCGAGCCCCCGATTACTCTTGTGACCCCAGCCCTCTAATTTCCCTGTTTACGCCTCGCGGGAACAATCGCGACGCCGGCGAAAAACTGAGGACTTTTTCTTACGTCCGCGATGCTCAGAACGGTTAACCCTTTGCACTCGATAGGTGACTCTCAGTCACCATTTGATGACAGCGAAACTATGAAGTTAAATATTTAGTACTTTAAATTAAACTTTGTATTGTTACGTGAAATATTCAAGTAAATTATCTTTGTTGCTTAATTTATCTGTGAATTATCGTTAGATTGGGTTCAAACAACGTCATCTGTATCTCGTCGGGAAATCTTGAATATTTCCAGTAAAAAAAACTTTCGAATGCAAAGGGTTAACGCTACCAGATGGGTTATTCTGATATTTTTGATTTCTTATTTTGTAATTACCGGAAAGGTACAAATGCTTCTCTGAGAAATAGTTAACCAGTTAACTTTGACGAGTATACACGTCACCTTAACCTTTTGACTGCGGCGCGATCTCGGAGTAATTTGGTCGTTCACTGACTAGTGTCCAATGACCAAAACAGTACCCGAAGATTCGATAACATTTTTAGGATTTAAAATGTAATAATTGTAACTAAATAAAAAATATCCATCTCTTATTTGTTTTTAGTAACTGTTTAACCAGTTAACTGTGGAATTCAGTTGGAAAAACCTCTCGTTCTGCGCGCAATAAAATCGAAAAATGGAGCGTGTACTCGTCGAAGGCAGGACGAATGCGCGTAGAGTATATTTTAATGAAATATCAAAGCGAAACAAAGAATTACATGTTTATGTGGAAAAATGAAGAATTCATCGCTGAAAGAGTTAGTATCATGTCAAGCTTTACGATTACGTGTATACTCGTCAAACACAGTTAACTGGTTAAAGATGTTATAGTACAAAAATGCAGAGAGCGTATATTTACGCCTTTCCTAAATATTGATAGACTCATGAGGACGTATATATACACCTTTCGCAGTCAAAGAGTTAAAGCTTGAAATTATACTAACTCTTTCAACAATAAATTCTCTAGTTTTTCTCATAAACGTATGATTCTTCTTTGTTTTGCTTTGGTTTTCCATCAAAATAAACCCTAGCTGCATTCGCCCCGCGTTTGACGAGTACACACTTCATTTATTCATGTTATTGCGCGCAAAACGAGAGATTTTTCAAAATAAATTGCACAGCTAACAGGTTAAAGAAGAAATGAATAGTGAATTATATGTTTCATAAAGAAATTTGGACAAGTTAGTTTAAGTGCTTGGTAGATCTAGTGTTAAATGGCTGTTTTCTGGAGGGAACTCAATAACTTAACCCTTTGCAGACGAAGAATCTTTAGAGTATACGAAACCTTTTGTAGATTCTGCCAAATCACACATCGAATGCCTAAATAATGTAGAATAAGGAAATTATGTACTGATTTCTTACTATTTGAGTAGTTGAATCATTTGTTTGCTACTTAATATTACAAACATGAACGTTGGATCTCGGCAAAGTGTCGACATTCGTGCGCAAAGGGTTAACACGTTCGCGGACGTCGATGATATAGTATTCATTTTCATTGCAATGCAAAATTACATGAATGATATAATATGGAAATTTATAAGCTACGTTATGGTGCACTTCATTCTATATAGCCTTAATTTTCTGAAACTATCGTGCACTTTAACCTTGGAAGAATTACAGCTCAGTGCTGAGTATTTTTGCAGCTCATTAAAATCTTACTGTTCGCGAACGTGTTAACACGTCTCCTCGATTATATTTTCTCCGATTCAATAAATCGTCTAAATGAAATATCGAAAAAATGAAATTGGAACAAGTTATTGAGTTCCTAAATATAATTCCGTAGCTTATAACTTTAAATAACAATATCTATAAGATTAGTTTCATTTTCATTATGTAAAATGTAGGATTACATGTAGGATTAAATGTAGGATAAGAAATGATTCAGACAAAAGTTGTAAGATATGGAGGTGAATATATGATAATTATATTTTTGTTACATTATGAGGATATTATGAAGTTTTTTCAATGTCAATGGAGATTTTGCGTTTCGATTGAAATGTTGTATGAGTAGTGTTGTGTACGCGTTTTCTATTTCGAAATCTTATAGGGAAACCCGTACGTCGCACGCCGACTTAACTTCGTGCGAACTGATTGGAAGTGGACTGTATATCTAATTACTACAGTGAAAATAATTTGCTGTTTATTTTTGGTAGTTCAGTAATACTCGTCAGCGACGAGAGTGTACAACGACGTCTATATATTCCGTCTCGTGTCTAGTTCAAAAATTTTCTTATGTCTCTAGTCTCTGTACCTTGCGTGGGTTTTTATAAACCTTTGGGTAGGCGTGTACAAAAATTCGTCCGAGTGGGACTCAACCAGTGATCCTGGAGGGGGTTGCCGATTGCAGCCCCCGATTGACCCACGCAAGGGACTCGAGCGTTCTTGGCACTGACCATAGCGAGTAATAAAACCAAGGATCGCCTCGACTTCTGGCAAACAGATGTAAGGTAAAAGTTACGGTAAATCTACAAAACTGGCAAAACGTGCCGAAGCAACTACGACTAAATTATTGATGTAACGGTTCCTTGGGCTTTTATTTCTGCTATGGTAAAAATACTCAGGGCTCTAATGTGCCTCGCAGAAGGTGTCGTGAATAGCCCTCCTAAAGAGATTTAGCGACGCGACAAATAGAGAAACTGAGTTGATTCGCACAAAACTTTGAATTTGAACAATGAAAAACATTTTGTATAGCAGAGACTACTTAGCAACACATTGGTAACCCTCAACCTTCATTGAGCAGCCGAATTTGTGATTCTTCGAAGAATTTCACGTCTGCACGATAGAATTCTCATATGTTTTCAGACGTAATTCGTTGACGTGGGTTCGATTGATTCTAGATCAACAGATTTTCTTCACGATCAGAATTTAATTTAACACGTTGAATGCCGCACGATTTCACGGCGTAAAATACACAAAATGAAAAGAATTAAATATTAAACCATTGGATCGAATTACATTACTATAATTGCACGTCCATCTAGCTGAACGTCACCTCATTAGGTAGCATTATTTATGATATAGAAATATTTTCGAATAATCATCGTTTAATTGAGCGAACTAAAGTAAGTCGATTTGATTGGTCACCGGTGATCCCCATGGCATTCAACGTGTTAATCTATTTAGAAACATTCAGAAGCATAGGAAGTTTAGAAGAATTACTAATAAAACTCGTCGAGTTTGCTAATTGAAATACATTTTCGGAACACACTGCACCCACTTATACTTCCTCCGTTTACACGTTTCTAACTAATATCAACGGTTCTGTGATAAAAGAGAAATATGGATCAAGCATCGTCATGTTCTCCGAAGTTTAACACAATCCGCGCACGCGAGTCCACACGAAAATATTTGCGATTCTTCAGCCCTCCCCGTCCGACTCGCGACGCCTGCGTCACGCCTTTTCCAAGAGCCGGCAGTTCTTCGAATTCAATTCCTCGGCGACGCGCTCTGCGCCGAGAGCGCGTTAGACCGGAGGAATAAATTATTTATCAGCGTGTTGGTCGGCATGCGAAACGAGGACCGAGTGCATAACTCACGGGGGATGAAGATCGCCACACGATCCTCCTATCTAACTATACAGGGTGTTCCGGGGGTTCAGGCGGAGTGACAAATGCATGAGGAAATTTCTTCGCGAGGAACTTCGTTTCACGGAAAATCGACGGTGGAAAGTTCTTTAATAAAAATGTAAACGGGACACCGAGTGCCACGCTCTCGAGCTCGATGACTCAATAACAACATACGAGCAAAACAGGAAACGCATTCTAACCTGTCGACTTCGTCTTAACACGTTGCGTACCGGTAACGAGAAATCTCGTTTTTATATAAAGACACTTAGCTACGCAACTTCGCTCATCAGAGCATTGAAAAGTATATAAAATTTGATTCGAATTGATTACCTATTTAAAATACATTACATAACAATATGATATCTGAGTTTTTCTATGTATAGTGAAAATTGCCACCCGCACAATTCAGTTTTCTGAAAATCAGCACATACGCAATGTGTTAAAATGGACGTCCTCTTTATCTTGAATAGAGAGTCCAATCTTTCCATTAACAGTAACAAAACTCTCGAAATAATCAGCTGCTATTCAAGTTCTCATTAATATGAAAGAAAAAGAAAAGTTTGTAAGTAGACAAGCTACTTACCTTTGTGCGAAAAGAATATAAAATTTGATTCGAATTGATTATCTATTTAAAATGTATTACATAACAATATGATATCTGAGTTTTCCTATGTATGGTGATATAAGTTGACCTCAATGAAAATTGCCACCCGCGCAATTCAATTTTCTGAAAATTAGCCGATACACGATGTGTTAACCTAAAAGACAATACCACGACCACAGAGAAACGGTATCCTATATAAACAATCATCGATGATCGAATGAACTTTATACCAATCGCCGCGAAGAATTCCTCCGTAGAAATGTATTTTATGAACCATTCGAACTTCTTCTCGAAACGTCTCCTTTTCCAATGATAATAAAAGTCTCTCGGCTTCCCGTTTTTATTGGCTCACCCTGTATACAGATATAGCAGCGTGATCGCGTTCCGCGCTTTTTCACCGGCGGAGGATCTATTCGTCACGTCCGAGGGAAACAGCGTCGCTTCTTCGATGAGGGATCGAGAGGAGCAGGTTCGGAAGAAGATTTCGAGGGGGTCTTAACGAGCTTCGAATGGAAGTCTCCGGTCCTTGGGTCTTCGAGTAGTTCCTCGAATATTTCTCGGCGCCGGCTGATGGTAATGAGCAGTCGGAATTTCCGAGGGATCAACCGGGGAGAACGGTTGTTCTTGATTTCAGAAACGGAAGCGTAAACTTTCCGAGAATAATGATGTTTCCCGGTGTGTTCCCGCGAGAACGAGTCTTTCCGTGATTCCATCGGAATATCATCGAATGAATACTTTCACGTTGATCGTTGCTCGGTAAGAGGCACAGGGAGAAACGTGGTACGGCGAGGATAAAGTGCTGGAAAAATTGGAAAGGGGCTAATGAACTCGTCAACGCCACGAAGGAACTTACGCCCTCTTTGTTGTACAGATATCGCGTCGAGCACAGGGCCCCGGCTGTTTGATGGCGGTACATTTTCCTTAAAATCCTTGGTCTTTCCAGTTCCCCTGGCTTGTACGTGTCGGCGCATTTTACGTTTATTACACCCGCGTTTACCATTTTGTTCCTTGGCAGAGCACACGCGAGGAGGAGGAAACGGCGAGCTCCGGAGTGATTTATTGCGCGCCCGGACGAGTCATGTTGTTCCGAAGATCAAACACGCTGTGCTCTCCTGTTGCCCAGCCACGCACGCGACGATCCCGCTCGTTCTTAAAAGCGTTAATTGACGTTGCTTCCCTTCTATTCGTTTATGGAGCCTCTTGGGAAAGCCTCAGACATTCTCTGAATAATAGTCGTAAATAAATAAGGAAAATATCCGACTATACGTCTTAAGGATTTAGGACACTAAGCTCTATTTGCAATTTTGTTAATTAAATTCGATTAACCCTTTGCACTCGAGAAGTGACTCGGTCGCCGTTTGATTTGATATAGTAAAATTATAAGATTATATATAAATAAATACATTAGCGTGAGTAAATGAGTATATGAATATATGAACGCGGCTGTGAGGAATGAAATAACTTACATAGAAATAAGTAAATAAATAAATAGATACATAAATAAATTAATACATAAATAAACAAATAATTGAATAGATGAATAATAAAGTAATTAACTAAATAAATAAATAGTACAAACAAATAGATAATTAGGTCACATTACATAGCCTAGTTCGGAACACACCAGCCATTTTGGCGTTTCCGGCCCTTCGCACATGAGAATATAATAAATAAATATAGATTAAAATTATTGCAGAAAATGTACACATAATAGTATAACATAATATAACAATAACAGTAAAGAAAAAGATTGACAGAAAAGAAAAGGAAATATTATTATTAAATGCATAATGCATCGGTATGAAAAATATGGGAGTAAAATAGTTTTTTGACTTCTGTATGTTTTCTCATTGGTTGCTTTCAAATAACGTCTATATTTCACCAGAAAACGTTCAATATCTAATGTAAAATTTTCGAGTGCAAAGGGTTAATTCTGCCACTGATCAACCTATTCCCCCAATACCACATAATTCGTAAAATCTCGTGTTCCCATAGATTCTAAGTCCAAACCCCTCCAGTGACTAGCCCAACCCCTCCAAATAACTCGAAACTCAACCCTCCTCCATCGACTCCTCAAGTTAAAACCAATTCCCACGAAAAAACTCAACAACCCGAAACTCCTCGAAGAATCTTCTCCCAAGTCAACCGTGTGCAACGCGGACGGTTGCCGAAACGAGTCTCGATAGCCCGAGCACCGCGTGACGTAAGTCGACAATCAAGCCACTGATATCCATGGCAAATAAATCGATGCTAACCCGATTGGCCTCCATTACCGGCCATTGAGAAGCGACCGTGTCCCGCAGCTACAGCCTATCGCGTGGGCGGAGGAAGGAGTGGTCGGCGGCAGTTCCGGTCCCAGTTTCTTAATTCGTTACGAAGTTTCGCCAGCGTATTAACGACGCCGGATTCGATTAAAGGACGCCGCTGGATGCCCCGTCCCGGCTATGAGCGTGATTTAATTTAATCAGCCGGCGTAGATGGAGACGAGGGTGACGTCTAAGGGATGCTACCGTGCACCGAGACGTACAGAGTGCGTACCAGTTAGCAACAGATTGGTAACCTTCGGTTTTCGTTGTGCAAGTAGTCCAATTTTAGGGTTTCGCTCATGGTGCGGCCAAACGGCCGTTTTCTGGGCAAAACTCGATAACTTATTGTAAGCAGTATGAGTGATAAAGAAATGATTCAAACAAGAGTTGCCAGATGTGGAGGTGAATATATGGTTGTTATATTTTTGTTACGTTATGGGGATATTATGAAGCTTTCTCAATAATAACGTAGACTGCGTTTCGATTGCAATGTTATCTGAATAGAGAAACTCAGTTTATTTGCAAAAATTTTGAATTTGAACAATGAGACTGATTTTGTATGGCAGGGATTGATTAGCAGCAGATTGGTAACCTTCAGTTTTCATTGCACAAGCAATCGCATTTTAGTATTTCGCCTATAGAGCGACCAAACGGCCGTTTTCTGGGCAAAACTCGATAACTTAAGAAGTACGAGTGATACAAACGAATGCTTTAGAAAATGTTATAGAGGTAAATGTATGGTGGTTATATATTATTTAGATTATGGAGATATTACGAAATTTTTTCAACGACAGTGGACAGTGTGTTTCGATTGCAACGTTATACGAATAGAGAAACGAATATTCGCAGAAAATGTTTACTTTTGAAGTGAACATCATTGTATATAGCAAAGACTACATATCAACACATTGGTAACCTCCGATCTTCGTTGAGTAGTCGAATTTGGGATTCTTCGAAGAATTTCACGTCTACGTTATGTTCGATTGATTTTAGATCCCCAGATTTTCTTCACGATCGGAATTTAGTTTAATTTATTTATAAACATTCAGAAGCATACGAAGTTTAGAAGAATTACTAATAAAACTCGTCGAGTTCGCTACTTGAAACACATTTCGAAGAATGTCACGTCTACACGATAGAATTTGATGTGTGTTTGCCGCCGGATGCCCCGTCCCGGCTATGAGCGTGATTTAATTTAATCAGCCGGCGTAGACGGCGACGAGGGTGACGTCTAAGGGATGCTACCGTGCACCGAGACGTCTAGAGTGCCCTCGGGGGTCGCCGGCGAGCGCGACGGGGTCGGGACGGGGGTTAATAATTGACGGGAGGCCACTTCCGATCTCATTATGCCTTGGTAATTGGCACCGACAAACTCGTTATGATATCTCTCGTTAAGCGAGCGCCCTCGGTCCCCCATATGGTAAGCCTCTTACCGGACACCGCCCCATCCGCGCGTTTAATGCCGGAAAATAGAAGAGTCAGCTTTGTTCGGCCGCGTCCCCAAGGTCTCGCGACGAGCACCGTCCGCTTAATTCGGTTTTTCGTTGCGAGCTGCGCGATCCTTAACGCCCGTGATCCCGGATTATTCCGCGCGACGGTCCACCCCGTGAAATTGTTGCTCGGATTCTAATTAACGACGACTTGCCCTCGGCACCTCCTTCTGAAATTAAAAGTATCGGCTTGTTACGCGCGGGACGTTACTTTATTTTTGCTCTCCTTTCGGGGGATTTCGCTTTTTCCTTTTTTCCGGTTCTCTTTCTTTTTTCTTCGCTTCTTTTTTTTTGGTTTCAATTAAGACGCAAAGCCACGCCAATTTGCGCGAATTCTCGCGCGAGCGGCCGCGATAAGTTCCGAGGGATTTTCTCAGCTACAAGGGAACCGGCGTTTTACGATTACGAGAGTGTTCAAAGCACGCTTTTTTCTTTGTCTTCGGAAGCACCGGTCGGAAGTTCGGCTACCGGGGAAGATCGTGTACCGAAGTCGCGGAGAGCCGAAAAATGCGGGAAGTTTCTTGGTCCCCTTTTGTCGAGGATTTCGCCGACAATCTGCCGGCGTAAAATTCTCGATTCGGTCTGTGCGGATCGCGGATATTTGTACTGCGAGAAGAGAGTTTCAGGGAGGAGGATCAAATGAGACGTTCGTACTACTTCTACAAGGCGAATGGACATTTTTTTTCTTGTAAACGCGAGTGTAGGCGACTTGAAACGTGTCTCTTCGCGCGAATAACGAATAACTTGGTGAACGATTAAACTACCGAGCAGTTAAATTGACTTTTCGAAATTTCTCTATAGAACCTCCAAGACATTATAGAATTCTAATATTTAACACCTTCCCATACAATTTTCTTTGCGTCTGAACCGAACTAATTTTACAAAACAGTAAAAATAAATTTTACGAAATAGTCTTTTGCTTCTATCTATGCATGAGAACCACTGACTTTCGTTAAGTCTAAGACTGTCCAGCAGTTAAATTGACTTTTTGAAATTTCTCTATAGAACCTCGAAGACATAATTGAATTTTAATACTAACACCTTCCCATACAATTTTCTTTGCATCTAAACCGAACTGATTTTACTATGAACAACTTGCGAGAAACGTGAAGAAATGTTTCATTTATTGTAAATAGATATGAACTTTCAAGCTAACATACTGAAATAGAGAAACAGTCTTTCGCTTCGATCTATACATGAGGAACACTGACTTTCGTCAACACTAAAACTACCGAGTTAAATTGACTTCTTGAAATTGCTATATAGAAATGTTAAGAATGCATCTGTTGACACTTTAACTGATTTATAATTCATATTGCATATTACTAAATCGATCCTTTTAATCATTTCTCCGAGATAGATCCTGTCTTTTTATCACGTTAAAAGCCATGTCAGTCACCGATAACTGACGCTTCCGAATGACTTGAAAACAATCGTCACATGCAAGATAATCAATGTCGAATCAAAATGTTTAATAACGTAACTAAGATGATAATAGTGTAATGCGAAGATGGTAACGCCAAATAGTTTATAATATACTACTTTTCTTTGCTAAAAAGGATAACTGTACAGAAAAATAGTCAAGACTTTCCTAACGCTTAACATGTCAATTGCAAAAAGAAAAAATCAGAAATATATCATTTCGACTCGTCCGGTAGTTTCAGTGCTAACAAACAATGGAACAACGGTTGATTGTTTATCAATTATTCTCATCCAAATAGAGTTTCATTCGTATAATGGCCAACACACATTTCGTTGTGCAGCGGTGCACTTCGCCCCCGAAAGCCTCGAAAGAGCACGGATGCGCGCAGCGTCGCGAAACTTCCGTCATCGCGGTGAACAAATTCGCGGTGTCCGGGGAACAATGGCGGGCGCGAGGTTCTGTCGTTTCGGGTTTAAATATCTCGCGATAAAATGGAGGTTAATCTAGCAGAGTGCAGTATGTAAAAATGACGCATCGGATCCGCGAGCGTGAAAAAGGGACGGCGCGCGAGCGCCGGCGGAAGTAGCGGAGCTTAATTTCGTCTTTTGTCTTCAGCCAGCCGCCTGTATCGCTCTTCCGACGGAGCCGCGTCCGAAATGGCGACCGACGTCGCCGTGGGAACGCATCGCTCTCTAGGCGTAATGAAATTGTTCCGTTTGCCGTCCTAATTGCGCCGGCATTTTTCGCGTAACGCTGCTCTCGTCGCGACGGACGGAGCCGATATTAAATTCTTCCTTCAACGACACTGAACACCGTGACATTCCGACGGAACTGATTAAATATTTACCGGCGACGACCATTGGATTACACGACCGAGCGAATGATATGGCAGGATTCAGTTGAATGATCGGGAATCGATGATTTCCGCGCGAATTAAACGGAGTTAATTATTAAAGGAAATCTGTGTATAGTAATATAGTATATGGTGGTGGTTTACTATTATATGATATTTGAAAATGTGGATCTTTAGTAAAAAGAGAATTAGGAAAACAATAATATATTTAATAAGATAAAGGAAACAATACGGACAACACGTAAAATACACAACACACGACTCTCGCACCAAAAATGTTCTGCTCCGCTGTCGCTCACCAAAAAGTCCTTCTCCACTATCGCTCACCAAAATGTGTCCATGCACGCATTTCCACTCGCTTTTGTCACACACCCCCATTCGCTCTGTCTTTCTCACCCTTGCACCCTTCTCACTGGTATCTTTCGTCCATGGTCAAAACTCACGCAGTCACGTACACACTTTTCTCACGGTTCAGTCGCTCAGTTCCAGACACTCTTCCTCGCATTCTTTCAGCCACTCGAAATTGTCTAAACGCAGTCACACTATTTCCCAAACATCCCGGCGCCGGTCCGTCGCAATATGACCTGGTCGCCCTTACGCACGCACAACAAACCATTCATCCTACAATAAATATTCTCGATACTACAGTAATGACTCTAATACCAGTGTCTTTATGTTCCTTTTGTTATTTCATTAACAGGTGTTCCTAGTTTCTGCAATTGAATATGTGGAAGGTGTCTGAATGCTTAAATTATCGATAAGTTGCAGCATGAAACTGAGGTAGAGATGTTTGGAAAAGTTTCATGAACCGAGAGCTTCGTTACAGTTTTATTTTAACCCTTCGCACTCGAGAGGTGCTCTCAGTCGCCTTTTGACTTGATGAAACAAAATTACAAAGTGTTATATATGTATATATATATATATATATATTATGAAGTTTTACGCAATCTGAATTTAGTAACAGCGAATAAAATGTACTTCTGTTTTCTAAAACGTCATTATTACTATTTTTTTTTTGTCAAGCTACGTAAAACAAATATGTATTTCTAAAACTAATACTTACTTTCCTCTTCAATATTTTCTTTTCCCTTGTCATTATTATTTCTTGTGTCAAGCAATGTGAAAAAATATGTATTTCTAAAACTTATACAAGCTTTTCTCTTGAACATTTTGTTTTCTAAAATGTCATTATTATTTCTTTTGTCAAGCTATGTGAAACAAATATGTATTTCTAAAACATACACCAACTTCTCTCGTCAATATTTTCTTTTCTCTCGTACCGACAGGCTCCGTTAACGCGATTTTCGTTCGCGCAAAACGAACCCACGTGTAAGGGATCTCCGCGTAAATCGAAGGTCAGGTGTATCTTGAAACCCCCGAAGACCACCGACTGCCAGGACAATTAATCTTGCAGATATTACTCGAATACGCTGTCCGACACGCGAGAGTGGCGGCAGACGGCTGTCCACGGTGATTTTTTTCTTCTCGCGCCACTCGGACACGGTCGAAACGGCAACAATGTCGACACGACTCGGTTGGCCTCGCGCGACGTTGAATCCTGATGGACTAATTCCCGAAACGACGGCACGATTACGCGGGCGAAGCCGCGTAACACCGCGGTCGTCGCTTTTGCGAAATCGAGCGTGCATTTCCGCTCGGTACCGCTCGATTTACCGACGCCTCGTGTCTTCATTTTCGCGGCGCTCGATTAAAGTACCTGCCTACCGTTGAAAAAAAGGGGGCTGACAACGTGGTAGATGGTGGGCGGTGTCGTTAAACCAATAGCACAGAAACGGTGGCTGTTTAGTATTCACTTTGCAAACAGCCGGCCGGAGGACGTAGCTGTGCTTCCGTGTGGTATGAGGTCTGACTATAGACCGACTTATACTACTGGCGACGTAGACGATACGCCGTTGAGCCAATGAGGGAAAAGCCAACGAGTATTAACCGCGAAAATCCGGGCGAAACTGTGACAGTGTTTCTATTTGTGTTGTCCGGCTATAGGCGGACTCGTACTACTTACGATGCAGATTTGTTTGAAAACTGTGACTGAGATGGGGAGTGCTTAGACAAATCGGAGATATGGAGTTGAACTACATACGCCGTTTTTCTTGTTTAACACATCCCGTGCCACCGGAAAATTCGGTTGTATCTTGTTTATAAAAGGTACTGATTTTTTAAGTGATAAAGTTACATTCAAACTTCCGCTGACTTTTAGATATTTTCATATTATTTCTTTAGGTCTTTGTTGTTTTGCGATGTGTACTATTCTTTGACACGTGTCTCACTAAAAATTGTGAATCTGTTAAGGAACTGTACTTTGTAAGTAGTGTAAGTATATTTATAGTCAGATTTTATGCTACTTACTAAGAATCAAAATAAATTCTATGGTTTCATTAACTCTTAGCAGCCAAGGGGTTTTCTTGTAATACTCGCCCATAAGATATTCCATTAAAATAAACATTGTTTGTCAGTGCATGATCAACAAACCTATGATGGAATAAGTAGCAATATTTGATAAAGAGAACTGCACTGATGACAAATAAATGAAATGAAAACTAAATTCCTTTCATATACCCATATTGGGATCTTTCATTTTCTATGGCATAAGTGCTATGCCCCCGTAGCGGTACCTTTCGTTCGTTAATGGTTAAATTTTGTATTCGACTATATTAACACATTGCGTACCCGTAACGAGAAATCTCGTTTTTATATAAAGACACTTAGCTATGCAACTTCGGTAATTACCACAGCATTGAAAAAATATAAAATTTAATTCAAATTTATTATCTATTTAAAATACATTACATAACAATATGATACCTGAGTTTTTCTATGTATAGTAACATAAGTTGACCTCAGTGAAAATTGCCATCCGCACAATTCAGTTTTCTGAAAATTAGCCGGTACGCATTGCGTTAGGAATTGCAACGTTACCTTTGGAAAAGTGGAAGCTAATAATTATTAATGTTTAGACCGGGACTCCGGGAGCAACGAAATATTCCGACCAAAAATAGGCTGATTGCTTACAGGGCAGACATTTATTATGAAAAGAACCGAAAGAAGGACGAATAACGGCGAGCGTTCAAGGAGGAAATATGAACATGAAGTGCAGTTATGCATCCGGCAGCAATGTCTGACTATAACCGTGGCCACGCCACGCAGGACGTTGATCGATCGCACGGACAAGATTAAGGAAGGAAAAGCGAAATTTTTTCTCGAGCCCTTAAATCCACGTAATTCGCGTGCGGGATGAAATGCAATATGAAGATTCCGGGCAGGCAGAAGAAAAAACGGAGGAAAAAAGGGGGGAAGAAAGGAAGAAACACCGGGCAACTTTTTCCACATCGGATTACCAACGTCGTGAAATGGAATAACTTTTTCCCCCTCGTTGTTAAGCAGTTATCGTTCGTCTCTTTTATCGCGGACTATTTTAAATTACGGTCTTCGCATCGGCCGTAAAACTACTGCCAACAGCCGGCTAGGGGGCGTCGGAAGTCAGGAGGGGCGGAAGAGGGTGGATGCAGTCCCCTAGTCGGGGTTCCTGTAATTTCGATGAAAAAAGGACTGGCTCGAGGGGGGAAAAAGTTGCAACAAACTTCCGGGTTTCCATTAAACCGCATCACCGAGGCGAACGTACGATCGGTACGTGGAAATGGAACGATGACGCCGGTTCGAGGGACACGAATAACGAAGAATCGTGTGCTCGCATCCTATTTTTCATCCCTAAAACACAGTGGAGTCGGCAGGACTTTCATTCCATCCCCTCGAACCCGGAATCCTCCGAGGGAACGTTCGATAGTCATTTCCAAAGAGCTTTTAAATCTTCCAGTACCTCGGTCTAGAATAACTCAAAGCTTCACTGACAAATCTCAAATGAAACGGTAAATTATAAATTCGTTCCGATGGCGATCGCGAGACGACTAGCATTTACAATTACGTACTGGTAACGAGAAACCCGTTTTTTTATAAAGACACTTAGCTGTGCAACTACAATAATTACCACAGCATTGGAAAATATATAAAATTTGATTCGAATTGATTATCTATTTAAAATACATTACATAACAATATGATATCTGAGTTTCTCTATGTATAGTGATATAAGTTGACCTCAGTGAAAATTGCCACCCGCACAATTCAGTTTTCGGAAAATTAGCCGGTACGCAATGTGTTAAAATGAACGTCCTTTTTATCTTGAATAAACAGTCGAATCTTTCCATTAACAGTAGCAAAACTCTCGAACTAATCAGCTGCTATTCAAGTTCTCATTAATATGAAAGAAAAAGAAAAGTTTGTAAGTAGACAAGCTACTTACCTTTGTGCGGTATTAGCGGCCACGGGTGTAACGGGGAGCCGGCAACCAGCCAGACACATGCCAGCAACACTCCGAACATTTTCACCCCCATCCACTCCGGACAGACAGAAACTTCCCTGCTTGTCCTCTCTCTCCACCCCTTCCTCTTCAACTTCCCCGTTCACGTTGCAGTCCGTTGTTCCCTTCTTCTCTTCCTCTCATGAATCCCTCTGTCTTCCTCTCCCTCCCCCCCTCTCCCTGTTCCTCTTGCCTGCAGCCTCAGCACCGTTGGCTGCCACCCTAGCTCCCCCCTGTTACACTGTCTCTTTAATCTCTCAATTTTCCTTTTTCTTCCGCTCCACTCTTCCAGCGTCCCCCTCCGCCAACCGGATCGTCCACTCTTCCTCGTGAAACTCCCCCGCAACCAACTCCCCCACCTACGGGGAATAAACTCGAGCAACTTCTGGTCAGATCGTGCACCGTGTCCCCGAGCCACGTTATCAAACCGGCACCATCGTGTTACCCCGCCCCAGCTCCAGTTCCTCTTCGAGGCTGGAACTCGGCATAGATCGCATAACCCCCGATCGACTCGAAACAGCCGGGGCCCGGACACTTTCACATGTAAATTACCAACCCCCGACCGACAAACACAGGATTTCGCGTCGACACTCCGCCTCTAACGTCCTCTTTCGTTCGCCAGTTGTACACCAGTGTTCGAGACCGATCTCCGGGCTAAAAGCACGATCATTCCTGTGTTGATCCCCGTAGCGGATCCTGTCGCGTCCAGATTCTACCCCCTCTCTTCACTTCCGTGATCATCTCCCTCTACGGAGGAAGCATTTCAGCGGATACGTGGCTGCTGGCAGCCCGGTCCCCGGTCCAGAAGTAAATTCCACTTCGAGGCGGCGGAGACCGGAAAGAACGGCACGCGAGAGACGGACGCGGGGAGAAGACGCTCCCCGGCAATACGCTCGCCGACTGATTTCACTGGCATCACGGCCGAGTCGCTCCCACCGGCCGCGATTTCGTGCTCGCGCCAGGTGCACCGGGATTAATCAGATCGCCCCGTCCTCATCCCCTTCGAACCGTCGAAGAGGACGCGTCCCGGCATGCTTGGATGCAGCTTTCACCATGGTCGCCCGCGTTAATCTTGTTATCTACATTCGCGCCGGGTATCTCTGAAGAGGATCTCGATGGAGACGCGTCGCCTGTTCAGAGCGTCGGGTTCTTCCTTTTCCTAGGAGCCCGGGCGGAGCAGCTGACTCGGTGAAAGATTTAGAAAGCAGCGCACAGAGAACGGCGTCCAGCGACGAGACACGCGAACGACACAAGAACTTGTTGCTGCCCGGTCCAGGACACTTATTAAAGTTCCCGTGGCCTGAGGCGGGGCCTTGCCTCGCGTTCCTTTCGCGCGGCGACGACGGATATCCTATCTCATCGGCGCAGACAAGGGATAAGCGTCAAAGGGAAGCGACCGCGTCTACCTCCGCAGCAGACCCGCGTCGCGCGACGCTGCGAAACTCAGCCACCCTTCCGCCATACCCTCTTCTCTGCCGCTCCCTTCGCGCTCCCGCCGGTTCTAATGAAATACTCCGCGTGGTTGACTGGTTATTAAAGCAGCGTCCACCGCGTTCAAAGGAGCCGCCGATGATCAACGCCTGGATCCTCCCGGCGAGACGGAATCCTCGCGGCCTTCCTCGGCCTGCGTGCCTGGAAAATCATCCGGAAATCAGGCTCTGCTCGTGGCCACGTTAGCAACGTATTATTCTGATAAGCGATTTTGATGGGGCGATTGAGATGACGATGGAGGTGTGGAAAGTTCAGGGAGGATTCGATACTTTTGAAAGACGATCCTTTTAGGGAAGGTGAGTGTAAGTTAATGTTTTGGAAATGAGTCTTTGCAGAAAATATTTCTAACTATTCAAAGGATTAATATAAGAATTCTTAACACTGAAACTACTGGACGGGTCAAAATGACCTATTTCTGATTTCTCTCTTTCGCAATTATTAACTCTTTGCACTCGAGAGGCGACTCTCATTCGTCAGTTAATTCACTACAGTAAAATTATAAAGATGGACGTTTAACATTAAAATAGCGCTGTTCCTTAATGTGTAATTTCCTGTTAAATTTATTTGAAAACTGTCATCGATCTTTCTTTAGAAAATGTTAAATATTTCTAGTGAAACAACTTTTGAGCGCAAAGGGTTAATAAAATAACAGATGTTTCTCTGGAAAATGATTAGAGAAATTGATTTAATGATAAGCAAACTGAATTGTAAATCTCAATAGATGTATCCTGGAAAATTCCGAAAAATCAATTTTACTGCTCGGTAATTTCATTGTTAAACACTGATGCTTCGTCTTAAATTCTCTTGGAACAAAAGCGCATATAATAGCTGACCTTTAAATGATCTACGAGACCTTCCGATAATATCAGCTTAATTCAACTCCTCGCCTCATGATTTATTTCACGACGCGCTCTGGCAATTACTTAACCCCTTTAATAATAATTCCCCAGCAGCAGAAGGAGTCGCATGCTCATCGAGACTGTTCGGCAATTTATAAAATCCAATTTAATTTTCGTCATACGTGCGGCTCGATGTGATAACGCCGGCAGCTAATTTTAAAATCCACCACTCACAGAATTAAATCTTCGCCCCGTTCCTTGGAATCTCCACTGCTGTTCAAATAGTAATCCCATTTTTCGCTGGTCGCGGAAGGAGGGAACAAAAGGAGGATTATTTTATCTTCGGGGAGGACGAATAAAATTAATATTCGACTGCAATCGACAACACGTTGACGCGAATGCGCGCGACAACGGTCCGGTATGTGCCGCGGGAACTTCCCGGCTATTTTACTCGGCACGTCTACGCACGAGCGCGCTTTAATTGCATCCGCGCAGCGATTTGCAAGTTTATCGAACGGCGTCCGTGGTCCCGCGTAAGTATTGGAAGTATTTAGCGAAGTTGCGTTTTTAATTGCATGCAAATAAAATTCCCCACCCCTAATGACTGGCGGAAAGAGAGGAAAACGAGAGAAAGAGAGAGAGAGAGAGAGAGAGAGAGATCTCGTTTAAAAGTGTTCCGTAGCACGGCGTTCTCTCCGGCCAGTTACCTTCGGCAAAGTTTCTAACGAACGACGAGGAGACACGCTTTACATCGAACTGCATGGAAATTTCATCGATAAGAAGGGAAAGGAAGTCAGAGAAATAACAATTTATTTCGCGAGTCGCCGGAGCACGGCGCACCCGGCTCCGTTTTAAATGGAAATGCAAGGAATTAGATCGTTGCGAAAGCTTATTGTTCCACCCGTGTTTATTACACTCTAATCCCGTTTCATTAATTAGTCGCGCAACGAACGCTAACTATTTCATCGCTTACATTTCCTCGCGTTACTCCGGCGGAAGCGGGATCCAATTAAACGAACGATTCATCTTCGTCCGAGACAATGCGGGGCTCCTCTCTCTCTATCCATCTATTTTTGCTTTTAATTTGCGGGAGAAACATTTACTCTCGACATGTTGCGGAATCACGAAATTATTGAACTCAGTCGCGATTGAATCGGCCGATCCCGTAGTTTCATTTGGTATAATTATTTTAACCTGTTTGTTTCGTTTACTCTGAACTTTTCATGCGTGGCGGGATATACTTGAATACCTCGAAAAGTTCAAGTCACTTATAATCGTGCTGTTTAATCTTTAGCAATCCTATGTAGAGTCAGACTCGACATTCTATTTTATTGCAACCTCTGCCTGCTTTAATCATTTTTCAATATTTATTTGTAGTATCACGATTGTACCATTTAAATGTAACATTTCAATGACTGCCAAATATTCTTGAATAAATAAATGGAGCGTCATATTAAGCTGTAATTGAATGAACTAACGTCGACGTGAACCTCAAAGTGAGAAACCAAGGGCACTTCGGACCGCAAAGGGTTAATATTTTATTGGAAGTTCTTCATCCAGTTGGCAATGCTACGAGTTAACGGTAAATACGTGAGTAAATGAAAATTTGTACAAGTAAAACACATTGTAGGGAATTCTGTACAGCTTTCGTTGTTTTCATCGTTAAAATCGTGCGCCTCGAAGTTACAAGCTGCAATATTTAACGTTGCAATATTTCCGAATAGATTTGTTGTTTTCGAAACACGAATTGACGTACCGGTATTCGGAATGTACCATATAATGTACAAGTATTCGAAAGAGAGATTCGATGCAATTTTATAAAAGATTCGCGAGAACATAGCAAAATATTGACTACAATGAGGGTGATAACTGACGCTTCTAAATTGATTAAGATCAATTATAATACATAAGACGACCGACGTCGAATAAAAGTGTTTAACCTTTGCACTCCAAAAGTACTTCACCAGAAATATTCGCCATTTTCTGATGAGGCAGACATGTTTTGACAGCAATTTAACGAAACAGTGCACATAGATTAAAGAGCACACTTTGTTTTATTCAATATTCCATATATTGCTACATTATACGAAGCTTAACCCTTTTCGCTCAAAAATTTCTCACTAGAAATATTCAACATTTTCTGGTCAAATATAAACGATACTCTTTGACTCTAACTAATGCGAAAACGCAGGTACACTAAGGAACAACGCTGTTTTATTTCAATATTTCCCATACCGATGCTTTGTACACAGTTTAATATCATACGTAGGACTTTATAATTCTACTATATCCAATCAAAGGGTTAGATATTAAATTTTACAATTTGGTATGTGCTAAAGCAAGTGACCACTGAGAGTGAAAAAGCTTAATAACGTAAGTTTATAACAGTATAATACAAAAATGTGAAATAATAATTGTTCCCATTTCGTTGCTATGAAAAAATAAGTGCTCCATAAAACGATCAAACTGCTCGTTGCAATTAACACGTGAAAAATATGAAACATAGTTACCTAGATACCAGCATGAGGGTTAATGATAACGTTCCGTTCGCAACGCGGTGGAGGAGCGAATTTAACTGTGCACGATACGGTGTGGGAAGAAAAGTCTTCGCGGCCCGAGCGCGCCGCGATAATAGTCTTATTTTCGGTGCAACGGAACCGTGTTTGTCTCCTAAAGATAAGAAAACAGAAGAACGTCGCCGGCGATAAGAGCACCGCCGCCGCCTTCCGCGAAATAACAAACAAAGCTGGAAGCCACCGCCGTGAACGCTGGAGAATAGAAACGAAATACCATTAACAGGCCGCATTGGCGATCACTCGGCCGAAAACATTACGCAAATACCGCTGTGAATGCGTGGGACGCGATAGCATGATACCGCGGGGCCGTTTGTCGTTGCACGGCACAGAAATATGGCCGCGGAGAGAGAAAAATAGAGCCGGAGTCTGGAAAGAATACAAACGGAATAGCCCAGGGTTGATACGAACGCAATCTATGAAGTGGATGCTAGGTTTAAACGGGTGTATCCTGGATTATAGAGTCAATGGAAAAAGAACAGACGCGAGAATCACGGTTGGATAGTGATCATCGAAGTTTGAACAGAAGGCGAAGAAAAGGGGGGAGGCCGCACCATTGTGAAAGGAATGGCAGTGCAGCCAAATAAAGCACGATGAAACCTCTGCATATCGACAGGTTCGCGTACGATTTATTTGTTTCGCTGAGAACGCCAAAGGAGATAGTTTAATGGCGCAGATAAAATAAACCCATGAGAAAATATGGATATGAGAAGTGGGATTATGGAAAAAGAACTGTCAGTTGCGCGGAAATGCTCGAGAATATTATAGTGTTGCTATAGTATAGATAATGAAAAGGTGGATCTTGAGTAATCGAGAGCTAGGGTTAAATATATGTATTCAATAAAGTATGGAAACAACACGTAAAAAGTACAACTCAATGCCACAGAGGCCAACACACGACTCTGCTCCCGCAACTCTCTAACAGACATTCTCTCCTCCACAAGCGTTCTTCTCACTCGCACTCATCATAAACAATCGGATGCGCCCCTGGAAAGCTGGCCCTGCAATCTTGGGTCCGCGACGTTGCGCAGGCCACTTTCCCTCGACCGTTTTACAGCCTGTCCTTCACTCACACTCATTCTTACATTCATAGTGGTCTGTATTGTGAGTAGGAATAGTTAATCGTGACGAACTGATTAAACGTATGACGTATTTAATGTAAGATATGCATGTACTAGGTTTCACCACACTACGTGTTACGCTATGAATCGCCCTTTATCTTGCTCTGAACTCTATCACACACACAATTTTTCCGAAAGAAACACACGCGCTCTTCGCCCGATTTCTGAAACTAAAACATCCAAAGCATCGTCCCAAACACTTCAACAGGCATACAGTTCCACACGATACTCACACGTTCACACACAACGCATATACACTCGGCCACTCTACAGTGGTTACGAAAGAATGAAGAGAAAGAAACTTAAAAACAATTCATCCCTCTCTATAACACATACAGACGATCCAATTAACCCTTTGCACTCGAGAGGTGACTCAAAGTCACCACCTGATTTGATATAGTAAACCTATAAGATCACATATAATATTAAGTTTTGTATAATGCATTGATATGTGAAATATTGGAATAAAACAGCTTTGTTTCTCGATTTATGTATGTTTTCTCATTGATCGGTATCAAATAACGTCGTCCATATTTTACCGGAAAACGTTGAATGCTTCTAATGGGAAATTTTCGAGCGCAAAGGATTAAGTCTAAAGGTGTATCAGTAGAAATAGTCAATAATACAGACTACGTCAGGTAGCCGGAAACAAGCGACAAAGCTTCGATTCGGCTTCGTTCCTTTTTTCGTTGCCTGCCAACGAGGAACTCGCCCCTTCGTATTTCCATTTCTACTTCCCGAAACCGATTGCGAAGTGATTTGTAGCCGTAGCGGCGCGCGGACCGGCCGCCGCGGCTTGATTGTATTTAACCGGGCGACTACAATCGGCCGAGTTGTACTTCACTAAGCGAGTTACTGAATTTTAATTGCAAAGCTTCCCCGCTTGTTTTCGTTGCCCCCTTATCGTGTTTTCGCTATTTATCACCTCGTAGAGCTCTCCCGCGCGAACCGTCGGGTTCCATTCGCGTCTTCTTCCCCGGTCACGCGCGCCCCTCCGTTCTTTTTCGGTTTGTATGCCGATTAACATAGCTCTCCGGACGGGACGCGATTAACAAGTTAATTAACCGTTCACGATACTCGCCGCCGGTCGCGGCGACCGCCGCCTAACTCTGTCTACGAGTAGCCTTGTTTTTTTCCGTCGCTCGACTCCGGCCGGGTGGCCTTGTCGGGTGTGTTGCATTTAATTATCGTTAAGGGGAAGCCCGCAACACGTCGACGAAACGTTGCTGAATTTATTGCCGGGCCGGGAAACCGTAAAAATATCCGGCGACCGCCTTTGTGCCGTTGATGCAAAAGTAACGGCTCGCTTTCTTGCAATTAACGCCGCAAACGCGGCGACAAAAAGCCAAACGGAAGAACCTGTTAATCTCTTTTGTCCGCAGAGCGTTCCGTTGCTCTAACACCCCTCGCGCTGCTCACGATCCCCTTTGAACGAATTTCGTTAGCCTGTTTTTTACATTGATTCCGCTACGACGAGATTCTATTAACCGGAGAAAAACTCGACGCCGGCGCTGTTCTAAATATCTGCGCGCCGTCGCGATTCAAGGCGGCTGGGCTTTTTGGAGCTTGTAACGAGGGAATTCTATGAGATTTGTGGACTATTTATATTTGTTTTTGTTTGGTGCGATACGGCAGCTTGAAATTCTACGATTTAACGCTAAGGTTATCAGCGGTTACATTGACATTTGAAATGTCTGTATAGAAACTCTAAGAGTGTCTATTGAAACTAATAGATTTACGATTCAGTTCGCGTATCGGAAAATCTTTAATGATTCCCCGGAGAAACGCCTGTTATCTTTTTAATAGTTCGCAAGAAATCAGGAGTGAATCATTTTGTCTAATAATTTAATGTCAATAACGTGTAATAAATCAAAGTAATCGTACAAGTCAACCGAAGTTTAGTTTCACGTTTACTTTTAATTTCGTAACTATTCATTTTACTATTCAGTTTGCGTATCACTAAATCAAGTTCCTCAATGCTTCCTCCGAGAAACATCTGTTATCTTTTTATAGGTACAAAAGGAAAAATCAGGAATGGGTCAATTTGCCCTGTCTAACAATTTAACGTCAATAACCTGTAATAAATCAAAGTAATCGCACGAGTCAACCAAAAACAAGTTTAGCTCCACTCTTATCTCCAATAACTCCGACGCCCCACTCTGAATACCTCCGCTATTTCTACTTCCAATATCTACTCCCTCGAATATTTCCAGCAGCAATGTTTAAAGTTCCAACGTCTCTTCCAATATTCACCAGTTCCAGCGCTTCCGCTTCCAACTAAGCAAAGTCAATTACCCCCGAAATCCAGCCCTTTCAGCGACAGACCTCCTGGAGACACTGTTCATTTATCAAAGCTTACATTCAGAGAGAGACGAGAGCGTCGCGATTCCCTGGTGAATCGACAGGTACGTCTCGATCTAGCGCTTTGTCGGCCCCGCGGCCGAAAAATAGACGTCGTTCGGATGGAGGAAGAAGAGTACGTGGGTACACTAAGAGAGAAACGAGAAGGGGTGGATGGTTTCTTGTTTCTTTCTTTCGCCGATGTCGTCTCCGGTATCTCTTTTCCGGTGAAAGCTCGACTTTGTCGGACGGGCGTCGATCGCGATAGGAAGTGGTGGCCGGGGCTTGAAGAGAGCGCGCGGCCAAAGGACCGAGCGCGACAATAAGGCGCTTTTCACGCGGTCCACTTTAGTGGACGCCACTTGGCGGTTCACGGCTTCCCTGCCTCCTTTTATACGGGCCACTTCGCCGGCGTCGGCCGCCACTGAATGCGGACCGTTCGCTCGTAAAACCCGCTCGCCGAACAAATAGCGTTCATTTTATTGCTTACACATCCCGCGGAAACGTGCGCCGCGCGTCGACTAGTCGAACGTCCGACCTACTTTTTACTTTCTAATCGCCTGTCGCCGATTCCGAACGCCGCCGGCAGCCGCGGAATCACGCGAACGGGGCAGTTCTTGCGAAACTATTTAATTATTCGCCTCGACGAACGCGACCGTTCAGCTCCACCGAGAAGATTGATCACGGTGTATCCCCCGGTTAATGGTAAACGTGCAATTGGAACATGAGAATGTTATTCCACGCGAGGTTACATTGATCAGAATTAATATAGCAGAGTTCACGATTCCCATGGGAACGGATGGACTTTAATGAATCGACGTAATTAATTAAACGCGGATTGTGTGTTATTGATAAAATGCTTGAAACGAAAACTACGCGCCGGCCAATTTACTACGTGCGAGTTTTAATTGGAGCGTCGCTCGGTGCCCGCGACAATTAAAGAGAAGTAATGAATTAGTGCGCCGTGTTTCGTTGCAATTTCGTGATTACTTGCTCGAGCCGCGATTACCGGGGCCGATCAGATATTTCTAGGTTGTCGCGCGGCGGGAAATTGTCGGAAGGAGGATGAAAGACGCGACGAGGTTTGTCTCCAATCGAAAATATAAATTGCCTGTCGTCTCTGAACAGATTTCACTCAAGATTCCCGAGTTAAGCAGACGAAAACGACGAGAAACTTACCGGCGCGCGATAAAACGCGGTCGCTGCTCCGCGCAGGAAAGCAGTGCACGGCTCGCTCGAAATAAAATTTAAGGATTTAAGGCTCGAGAAGGACGGAGTCGCTTTGAAAATATTATATCCTCCGCGGGGCGGAATTGTTCCGACGAACGGGCGAGCGGCCGGGACCGACGACTTAAAAGTTTGACGAAGAATCAAAGTCCCTCGGGTGTGTCACGTCGCCAGACAGGCTAGAAATTGTGAAGTTTGAGCGCGGCGCAGCCCCGGGGCTCTTCCGGTCCGCATTCCGTGAACGTTCCGTGAACGTTCCGCGAGCGTCGCAAAGTCAACCGATCGTTCACCACCGTGACGTTGTCAATTACTCGTGAAAATCGTCTAGGGTCGGTTTCATAGTGATCACAACATCAACTGCTTTGTTTGCCTTCCTCGTGGGAGTCGATCCTCGATTTCGCGAATTTATTAGCTTTTCGAAATTCGAAACAGAACGATTTGATGAATGTTACGTTGTAGCACGTTGTCTCGATCGGAGAATGACACAGGAGTTGTTGCTAACCCTTTGCGGTCCATTGATTTTATTAAAGTGTTAGTAGGCAGGTCCAAGTTAATTTATAGAACGAAATAAGTCAGTTTGAATAAATGAAAAAAATACAATTGTAATGAATGCATTAATTTATGAAAACAAATTATAATTTTAAATTAGTTAACGTATGGTATCTTTTAAAACAATTTCCTACGTGAATTGCAATTGCAAGGACCGTTATAAATATGTCAATGGAATATGCCCAGTGGTATTGGACAGTGGACCTCAAAAGGATTAAAGAAGCACTTTATTATAACTACACAGGTTCTGAGGATTTTAGTAGAATGTTCGATTTCGCAACGTTTGCGAAAATAGCACGTTTGTGGAGTTGTCTTTAGAAAGGTTTCGTAGCGTTCTATCTGGTTCCCGTAGCGTCATGTAAACTTACCTTTTTTGGAATTGGTCAGTTGCATTTTTAGGTGAAGGAAAGTTGTACTTTATCATTGGTCGAAGGTGTGTCTATTTCGCCTCTCAAAGTGGGAAATTGTCAAAAGTCTAGGTTCGTTTCGTCATCGTCGTGATTTATAACTATTTGTTTGGTCTGTACGGTTACTGGTCTTTACGGTCGCAGCAAAAAAAAATTAGGAAGATTTCAGAGTACTCGCGCACCTGGTCTGTAATTACGGGACTATCTTAAGTCGCTTCGCTGTCGATTGGTTTATGATTCGGGACGAGTGCGTCGAACGTAGCAATGAAATTATATAGATCAAGGAATAATCGAGTGTTTTATCAAATCTGACGAAATTGGATGAATAGAGATAGCACGTTGGTCAAGTTACATAACAGTAAAACTACCATACGAGTCAAAATAACCTGATTCCTCCTTTTTTCAATTATTGACCGTTTTCACTCGGAAGTTTCTCACTAGAGATATTTAATATTTTTTGACGAGGTGAAGACGACATTCTTCGAAATTAACTCGAAGGGAAATTGAGGAACAAAGCAAATTACAAGAAAATAATTATGACTTGGAAGATAATTGATTTCGAATACGAATTTTTGGTAACGTAAATAACCAGATAATAGGGTAATATAAGAATTTTCATATCAAAGAATTAATCATTCTTGCTTTGGATCTTTGCTATGGAAAGGACAAGTGATACATAAAACGCTCATGTTTCTCGTGGCAGTCAACGTATTAACAGATTTTATAGGTTTACCGTGTCAAATCAAGTGGTGACTGAGAGCCACCTCCCGAGTGCAAAAGGTTAAAAAGGTAACAGATATTTCCTTGAAGAATCATTAAAGAAATTGATCTATTAATACGCAAACTGAATTGTAAATCAATTAAAGTCTCGATAGATTCACCCTTGAAGTTGCTCTACAATTTCAAAAAGTCACTTTAACTGTTCGGTAGGTTTAGTGTTAGAGATAATTGCAATAGGAAAAGTGATGTCGAGTGAAAGTAGTTAGTAACGTAAGTACTTTACGCCGTTTGTCTTTGTTACGAAGGAATGATTAACACTAGAACTACCGAGTAATTAAATTGTCTTTTTGAAATTATTCTGTTGAAACCTCAGCGCAATTATTGAGACTTCAGTTAGTTTGCAATTCAGTTTGTGTTCTGCTAAACCAGTTGCTCTAGTACTTTTTCAGAGAAGCATCTGTCATCTGTTAAATAACTGGAAAAAATGAACTCAGGAATAGGTCACTTTGACTCACCCGGTAGTTCTAGTGTTAATATAAAACACTTGAATCGCTTTCACCTGTGAATGGCTCGAATTACCATCGATTGTCAATCAATCATCGCTTCATCCAGTGTATTAGGTAGAGTAGAAGGAATAGATTGAAATTTAACTTCGCAGCGAAGCAGATAAGACCGGAAATAGAATTGAGGTTTCGTTTACCGAAACTCGCCGGAAGTTTGAATAAGTGAAAATTTCTTCGAGAATTAAGTAAGCCAGACCGCCGCCGTCCATCAGCCGCTACGGCAGCGATGTTTCTAGTAATTCGATAACCCGCATCGGCGGAAGTTTAATTGCAACCATAACTGGATCCGAACTTCGTAAGTCGAGCCTTTTTGCCAGCCGTTAATCTCATCGGATTCGAAGATGTCCGAGGGAAATAAAACTCCGAAATATTCGAAAATTCGAGAATCTAACGAAAATATATGTGTTTATAATTATATTGGGTTGATAAGAAAGTAGTTACGGTGTTTTAGCGTGAAATGACTCAATTTTTAATTTTATTCTTTATTTTTTTCAGTTGTAAACAAAACTACACGGAATTTGTTTCTATAGTAATCTAAAAGTGTCAAGTACCTGTCAAATTACTGTCAAATAATGTCAACTACCGAATCTCAAAAGAAAGAAATTATAACATTGACGGAAGAATAACAAAAGGGACATAACGCTTTCTATTTGTGCAAAATTACTTTCTTGTCACCCCAATAAAAGTGATCCAAGTCATACATCTTTTTTTTCATTTAGTTTAACATAATGTGATGTGACATCACTGACAAACTCATTTTGTTCAATTCTAACTTAGACCACTTTCATAATTATGGACACATATATACATATCACTCAGTTCTTATAAGCTGAAATCATGTTATCTCTTTTTCCTCAATTGTAGCACTATGAATCAAACATAAACATAAAGAAACATAGAAGTATCCTTTTCTAGCAAAATTTATTAATACATTCGCTAGCAGCGCTTACTTCGCTGACGGTCTCCTCAATATTTCCTTCAATCCAATAAATCTAAACAAACCATTACAAAAATGAAACTGAAACGAGTCATTGAGTTCCTAAATATAACGTCATAGTTTATAATTTCTAATAACAATTTCTATAGAATTCATTTCATGTTCATCATATAAAATATAGGATTACAGCCATCGCAAATATGTGACGCTAGTAGCAAACGTGTTAACCCTTTGCACTCGAGAGGTGAGTCTCAGTCACCACTTGATTTGATGCAGTAAAACTATAAAATTTGATACTTAATATTGAACTATGTATAATGCATCGATGTGTGAAATATTGGGATCAAAAAGCTTTGTTTCTCAATTTACTTGTGATTTCTCTTTGAGTTTCTTTAAAAAAACATCGTCTTAGTCTAGTTAGAAAATATATCATGCGAAATACTTCCGAGTGCAAACGTGTTAATAACAAATTAATCATAACGAGCGTAATTCCGAACATAATCGCAGAACAAGGGTTCAAACTTCTACCACCCTGTAGCGATCATCGCAATTAGCAAAAGGGCCAATTCGTTCCGATGCCAAGTCCGAGATAAATCGAATAATTCATTTCGTAAATACCGTCCGCGCGGCGATTCTCAAGAATGCGATACACAATTGGCGCGCGCGTCCGTGCTGCCGTAATTAGAGCGCGTTAGCCCCGAAGCGAGAACACGTTCTCTCATTACGGCCGATAGAGGATTTTATAAATTCCCTTGGCCTGGTAACGGGAGACGATCCGCCCCCGGAAAATTAGGAAATATTCGCGACCGATGTTGGGAAATAATAAATTTAACGAGGCCGGGGCCGCGGTGGGACTCCGGGAAACGGCTGAGATAAATAAAAGCGACGGAAGAGCAGGAAGAAAGGGGCTGGGAACTCCCGGCGCGGTTTTCAGCGGTGGATTTTTTCATTTCAAAGAGTCGCGAGGGAAAATACACTTTTTCTTTCGGCCGGGATCGTTAAGGAATTACCGGGCGGCTCGATTAACCCTCGGGAAACGGATGGCCCGGAATGAACGCGGCGGACGAATGCGAAGTCATCCCGAGCCCCGGCAGAATTCCCGTTCCGTAGAAAGTATCGCGCATTGAAATTATTCGTATACCTTTTGACCGAGCGTATCGGGTTCAGCGAATAAATGAAACAACGAAGTGGTTGCCGTTGCATTCAGTTTACGGCGCCTAATACTAGAATGAATATTTTTAAACAAATTATCATCGTGCCGGGGACCAACGTGGTAATGTAGGTGCGAGGCACGAGCCAACTCGGAGCTCTCTATACTCGAGTTTCCGCCCAAAATTCGATTATCCGGAAGCTTCCGGTCGAGCGCGTAACACGAAAGTGCCACTTATCCCCGAAACCCGAAGCTACCGGCGCGGCGGTGGCACAAGACAAAAACGTTTGTGCGTGGAAACACCGAATAAACCAGGCGAACGCGAGTCGCGTGATCGTGGATCTCGAAAATTGTAGCCTCCTCGTCAAGATCCCGTCTCGCGTTGCCGCCCGACGAATTTTTCAATGACGGCTGCAGCCTCGTGACACACATACCTGTATGTATACGCCCGCGACGAGCGCGACGCGTGCTGGCAACATCAAAGCGGGTCAGAGTGAAATTATTACGTACGCATTACGAATCACGGAGCGTAAAAATGTAAAACAGTTCGCGCCGGAGCACGTCGAGGATGCGACGCGACGCGACGCGACGCGACGCGGCAACGGGCACGGTGCGGCGCAGCGCGCGTCACCCTTAACCATATTTTCCTTTGGGGAAACGACTTTGACGAACGGCGAATTCGAAAACGAGAATAACGGGAAAGGGGAGCGGAGGACTTGACGTCGCCGCGCCGTGGAAAAACTGGAGAGGCCAGCGTCGGGGAAAATTCTAAAGGAGAAAACGGTCCATTATGCGCAAACGATGGTAAAGATGACTTCTTCTTTTCATTCCGACTCTGTATATATGGGGCACGTGCTTTTTTCTAAACGTGTTCTTCACCGCGGATCCAATATATTTTGTTCCGTTTCTATATTACTGAATTTCCGTACACCTTTCAACCGTTTTTTCTTTTCACATTTTGCAAGCTCTCTCTCTCTCTCTTCTCTCTCTCTCTCTCTCTCTGCCTTTACTTGACATTTTCTATATCGTTTTTCTGACAATTTTCCAACGCGAATTGTACAGGCTTCACCCCTTTTTCCGCGCTGAATCATGATATTCTTGATTTACAACAACGTTTTTCCTTGTGAATTTCACGGTTTTCCTTAGTTGCTCCCGGGGGGGGGGGGGTTTCTGGTTCGTTTTTCGTTGTTGTTGTTTGTTAATTATGCTCGGATATCATATTTCTGGATGGATATCATTTGAATAAAAACAAAACCATTGGAATTTCCGAATGAATATATATTATTATTATTCTCAGTCGGGATTCGAACCCAAGCAGACAGATTGGAAATCAAGCGTGCTGTCGCGGTTCTATTAATGACTTCGTAATATCGTTCCACTTTTCTTCCTATTTACCGGTGGTGCGTTGGAATACATTCACGGGGATTTATCAGTTCCAGATAAATCGAATAATAGGGACACCTAAATTATAATTAACGGGTTTAATAAACGCTACCGAATAAATAGAGGAAACATGTATGATTTCTTCGCACAAATGAAGCATTAAATTCTTGCATTAATGTAATGCACAGACTTTAATGAATTCTATTGGAGGGTTGCTTTTAATTCAATTTATCGGATGATCTCGCGGCGCTCGCGGCGAAGCGGGCTGCAAGAAATTGTGCGTGAACATTTATTTCGTTCCCTATCAACTTCGATAGAATTACGACTGTCCGCGCGCCAATTCTGCGGACGGTATAAATTTCTGGGGATGATTCAAAAAATGACAAAACAAATAGCGGAATCCCAGATCAGACATGAAGATACTCATCTCACTGGATACATGGGAAACAATAGTATCGAATACCGCAAAGAGAATATTAACCCCTTGCCCTACAACAACGAGTGAGACCCGTGGTGAACATTTTCAACCTGATTCAACAAATATATGTATTACTCAATTCGTTCTAATTCAAAGTAAATATTATTACTCTGTAATCAACCATTATACTTAAAATAAAATATAGGCATAACATATGCTTAGAATTTTTCTCTTCTTCCAATAAATTATTAATGACAAAGTAGCCGTATCGATCAGAATTGAGAAAGAAATTATAGGCCAAGGGGTTAACAACTACAGTATTGCACGGTGAAATGTTTAGGAGTTGACTCGTTCAACTAATCACGCGAGTTCGAGATTACCTATTAACCCTTTGCCCTCCGGAGGCGCCACTCAGTCGCCAATAATTGATTTGACACAGCTAAATTGTAAAGTTTGAGATTTAATATTCAACTTTGTATAATGCATAATATGAAATATTGAAAGAAAATAGTTTTCTTCCTCAATGTTTGCGCGACTTCTTGTCAAATCAATTTTGAAAAATCTCATCTCCAGCTCATTAGGAAATATTGAGTATTTCCAATGAAAATTTGTGGAGTGCAAAGGGTTAATTAACACGTTCAGCGCCATGTCAGTCACCAATGACCGACGCTTCTGAATTACTTGGAAACAATAGTAACATGCAAGGCAACCAATGTCGAATGAAAATGTTTAATATGATTAAGTTGATAATAGCGTAACGCAAGTATTGTAACGTCATAATTAATAATTCTCTCTGCTTTTCTTTGCTGCAAAAGAATAACTACGGAAAAACGGCCAAGATTCCCATGGCGCTCAAACCTTCAACCGCGGGCAACGTGGAATTCGCGTTCGAAATATTTTACAAAATATTCCCGCTTAACTGAGTTTCAACATCACTCGAGTATTCTACCAAGCTATTGTTAGTTACCATCTCTCCCGTTATTTGTTTCTCGTTAGTTAGTATCTGCATAACGAATTTCTAATCCGCGATTTCACAATCTAAACAAACTACAGACGGGTCAGAATGACCCACTCCTGGCGTCTTTTGCAATTATTAAAAAGAGAACAGACATTTCTCTGAAGAATTATTAAAGAATTTGATTTAGCAATACGCAAACTAAATTTTAAATCAATTCAAGTCTCAATAGATGCGTCCTTGAAGTTTCTACAGAGGAATGTGAAAAAGTCAATTGAACTGCTCGGTAGTTTCAGTGTTAACCCTCTGTGGGCCGAATATTGTTTCGTGTTTATAACAAAATTTATACAGTATGAAATTAATAAATATCAACATATGAACAGAAATTAAAAATTTATTCGATAGTTTTAGTAGTTTTATTAAAACGAGTATATTTTGTAAAAATAAAAGTATAAAAGTATAAATTGATTAACACGTTGAATGCCGCGCGATTTCACAGAGCAGAATACACAAAATGGAAAAAATATAATATTAAATCATTGATTGAATTGCATTGTTATTATTGCACGTTGATTTAAGTTAATGTCACCACGTTGGGTAGCATTATTAATAATACAGAAATGTTTTCAAATAACTGTCGTTTAATTTAATCAACTATAGCATCTCAACTTGGTTGGAGGTCACCGGTGACCCCCATGGCATTCAACGTGTTCATTTAATGTCATTCATCATTTTGCAATAAAATATTAAATAAATCAATTTAACCCTTTGCACTCTGTAGGCTCTGCTACGGCACCACTTATATTATTAAACATTTCGATGATCAAAAGTGAAAAAACTACCCTCTGATTATTGCATTTGCTGCACACGCAAATCTTTTCCTAAGAACTAACAAAAAATCTAAGAAATGTTATAATATTTTTTCATATTCATCACGAGGACTAAAAATGTCTTGGAGTTGCTGGTAGATTGGAAAATCAGGTGGAGTGCTAAGGGTTAACCCAGTCTATTGATTTGTGACTTCAAAGTTGCACAGGCTTATAGACGATTAACGAATCACACGACACCTTCTCCGAGCACTCGACGAGCTTATCTATGAATCTACGCTGAAAATTGGCGTGACACGAGCCACCGGCGGAAAAAAGAATGTACCAAGCGGCAAGTTTCGAAACGATCGCAACAAACGCGGCGCAACGAAACGCGAAGTTATCGCGATTACGCTCGCGCTCGGTTTTATTTATCGTCGCCTGGCTCACGTACGCGAGACTAATTAATATACCCGATATGCAGATTACGGAAGCTGCGCGCCGCGCCGCGCCGGCCGGTTTAAACGAAATTCCCCGCTATTCCGTCGGACAGCTGTCCGTGCCTTCTGCATTTTTCAGGGCGAAGATGCGCCGCGTAGTTGGCCGGTTGTTTCGTATTCGGGATGTTTATTAATTAGCTCGCCGGTAGCCGTTGGCCGGCCGTTGCTTTACAGAAACGAAGCACAGTGCAGATTTCCATAAACACGTCCGACGGGACTGTCTCCGGGGAAAGGGTTACTCCTCGAGTTACACGGGAATTTCGTATGAGAACGAACATCGATAAAACGATTCGCGCTTTCGATGTCCGAGCACGTGTGTCGTTCACCGGCGAGACATGGTAAACTTGCGTATTGCGCACTCAGCGCACCGTCGACGGAGAAGAAACGAAGACACGGAAATACAGGGCGTCCCGCGACTCATGGTCAACCGATTAGATCATTCCACATGTGAGAATGAGTCGAAAGAGAAGAATAACATTTTTTCCTGCGAGAAAAAGCAATTAAAAACTGTTTTGACTCTTATTTGTATTTAACCGGTTAACTGTGGAATTTAGTTAGAGAAACCTCTCGTTCTGCACGCAATAAAATGGAAAAATGGAGCGTGTACTCGTCGAACATATATTTTATGAAATTTTATATTATATATAGTATATTATTTATATTATATATAGTATATTTTAATGAAAGATCAAAGGGAAACAAAGAAGAATTACATGTTTATGTGAAAGAATAAAGAATTCATCGCTGAAAGAATTAGTATCATGTCAATCTTTACGATGACGCGTATACTCGTCAAACACAGTTAACTGGTTAAAGACATAATAATGACCTTGGTTGATAGTTTATCGTTTCTTATTGTTAGTATAATGCGAGGAAGTGGATTATGTATAAAAACAACATGTTTGCTATTGCAATAGTTTCATTTTATCATTTCATCAATCGTTGAAAATGCTGTCCTTGCAATCGCATGTATAGTTCAGTTCTCAGATCAGATTATTATGGACGCTTTGTAAAGAATTTTGAGCTTTTAAAAATTCAAATTGGAATAATAATTTATCCTTTAATTGCTCTTTACTCCGAATTTCTCCGAAAGTAAAATTCGAGTGGTGACAAATCGGGTGATCGCGGTGGCCAAAGATTGGCCCACCACGACCTATCCAATGTACATAACGTTCATTTAAAAAATCTCTAACTAATAAAAAATGAACGATGAACTATCAACCGAGGTCATTACTATGTCTTTAACCTGTTAACTGTGGAATTTGCTTTCGAAAATCTGTTATTGTACGCGCAATAAAATAAAAACATGAAGCGTGTACTCGTCAAACACAGGATGAATTCACCTGGGGTACATTTTAATAAGAAACTAAAGCAAAATAAAGATACATGTATACATTACATGTTTATCTGGAAAAATAAGGAATTCATTGTTGAAAGAATTAGTAGCATTTCAATCTTTACGATGACGCGTATACTCGTCAAACGCAGTTAACTGGTTAAACACAAATAAGAATCAAAACAATCGTACCGAGTAAATCTTCGACTTCGATTTTCTCGAAAACGAAAACTCGCGGGAAAAAATCCTGCTCTTTTCTTTTCGACTAATTTTTCCATGTAGAATGACCTAATCGGTTGACCATGAGTCACGGGCCAACCTGTATAAGGGGTGAATGGGTGAATTTCCTAAAACTAGAAAACAGCAGGCTCGCCACTTGAAAGTACGGCCCGTCTCCTTTCCGTTTCTCGCTGGTTCTCGACCGCCCGGTTTTCCCTCCGAAATGTAAACTGAAGCCGTAAACGTCCTCATGTTCCTGTTTACGGCGCAAAAACACCGCCCGAAGAAAGCAACGTCCGTAGCTTCTCGTTCGATGCGCGCTCCCATTAAACGACCGTACAAATGTGCACGTAATAAACCCCGATATACGACCAGCTGTTTTGCATTCGACGCGGCGCTCGGCTACTCCGCCGGCCGAATCTTGGCCCCGTCGAGAATCGCGATTAAAACGTCTCCTTCGTCTCGGCAATCAAGAAAACGGCTCCCTTCGCCGGGGCGAGAAACTCGGAGCTGTAGTTTAATTTTACGGATAACTGCAATTCGTTTCCATTGTTCCCTGTATCCAATTAGACATCGAAGGCTCGGCTCCAGCGGAGTCTACCGTTTCCTTTAATACAAACTCAACGAAGCTGCTGCTTCTTCTTCTTCTTCCCGTTTCGCGCATCTCTGATTCCAGAAGCAGCACACGAACCGCAGGTACGTGTAACGCGTGCACGAGAGAAATTTCACGCGAGTCGCGGCGACCGGGTTCCTCCGCGCGATGAGGAATGGGCGAGGTGCGGCGGGGACGAGGAACACGCGTGGCTGTGAATGAGAGGTACGTATATTCAGCCACCTGTAGCGAGATATTGCTTCTGTCTTATCGTAAAGCAAGGAGGATGGAAAATAAACTGCGGGAGCCCCGTGTGTGCGCGCGTACGTGTGTTATGTTCCGAGTCTCGCTCGACTGAATGGGACACGAGAGTGGCGGGCCAGCAGGGGCCGGGTGGCCGCGCACCAGGATTCAATTACCCAGGAAGAAGACCAGAATTTTGTATCATCCTCGGGCACAGCTACAGATTTTCAATGAATCTTGTCTGATTCTACGTGACCGGTAGGCCGAGTTAGTTACACGACCGAATCGACCAATTGCCTTCGTTTTCTTTCCACCGAGCCAACCAACACTCTTACCTCCCTCGCCACTACATCCTTATTTCTTCGTTTCACCCCGGCGCTTCTTTCCTTCCTGCTCCGTGACTTCTGCCAGGCCTTGGTTCTTTCCCAACCGTTTCTCGTCCCGCTGGACTCTCTTACTCTCTCTTTCCCGGAGTAATTTGACAGGTATTGATAAGGTCCCCGAGGACGTTTCGATCATTAATTCTTCGGGAACGATAATGGGATTGCTGCTCGCGGTACCTGCACATCAAGTACCACCTTCCTGCTACCCGTATTGTTCGTGCTAAGTTTGTTGGGACGATGAATTCCTCTGGTATCGTGAGACACCAATTAAACTGGAAGTGACGTCTTAAACCAAGCCAGGATTAGTGTTCCTGCGTCTCCACTGATGATGAGACATACGGTGGAACATGATGGATTCACCTACTTGTATTATAATACTCTGATGATATTCTCTGTTTTCCTCTTGAGTTCATTTGTTTTTTATTCTCAAGTGGGTATAGTAGCATTTTTTATTAAACCCTTGCCTTATGATATACTTCTCAACTGTGCTTGATAGAATAACTATGTCGTTAATAATTTAGTAGAAAATTAAATGAATTTTATACTTACTTTGTGTCCACATTCATTCTAAAGGTTAAAGATTTATAATAGGCAAGTAATACTTAATTTATGTTAGAAATTAATAAGTAACGCTTAGGTTTGTCGAATTCGCTTTGAAATTTTCATCGCAAGTCTGACACGTTATTATAAGGCAAGGGGTTAATTGCTTTTCTAATACTTTTCCTTTCCATTTTCTACATACAATACTTGGTTTTTCCTGTTTGTGCTCTCAGTGCTAGTATCCAATGATTTTTTCCTGACTACCCCATTATTATTTTCCACATTCTACATTGGAATTTTCCTCGATCCCGATCTTAATATTATCCTCCTCCTTTTACCAAGGGAATTTTTCCTGATTTTCCTCTTATTTTCCACACTCTGCGTTGGGATTTTCCTCGCAGTGGAATCCTTTTCTTTCTCTTTCCCAAGGATTTTCCAAAATTTCTTTCCCCTCATTTTCCGTATAATAATAACCCCCTCCCTGAATTTTCTCGTTATTTGAAAACTCAGTTCTTTACGCCAAAGATATCACTCGGAACAATTATAAGAGTTCCTTTGAATTTTAACAATTGGAACACACGATAAAAATGAAATCACGTTCGCCAGGAATCGAAATCGGCATTTCCGATTGATAGTTAAGTACGCTATTACCTGCGCCGTCTATGGCTTCATTACTTTTATCTTATATTTCTGATATACATTGTACAACGTTTCACTAAGTCCATACAAAATCATTCTAACTTTAAAAACAACAAATACTGCAACGATTTAATTAACATTTCATTCGTATTTAATTCATCAGCGTAGCATTAAATTCCCAATAATTATGTCGATACTCTCAAACTTTTCTCTCCTTATTTTCTACTTTATTTCTTTAGAAACTTGCACTCCTTATAACGAAGATCTCTACAGCCGTCCAAAGTAAATTTATTTATCCCCAAACTGAAATTAATCTAAGAACGAATATTTAAATAATTTTCTAAGCCCCAGGAAACATTACTCCGAGCATACCAGTTACACACCGTGTCGAAACACAGTGCAATTTATTTAAGCACACGGCGACGAGGTAGGTCAGAGTGTAAAATTAAAACTAGACTCCTTTCGCGTGCTAACCACGTCAAAATTAAGAAACAGGGTTTAATCTTCGCACGCCGATTATTTCTTAAACGGCGCGAACATAGAATTAGGTTAATTCAGTGGCGTCGAAATTAATGGGGACCGTATTGTTGAAACTAAGAAGCGCCGGTGCCGGCCGATTACAGCTACGGTTTTTCATTCTATATAAAATTAACATTTCCCAGGCGCCGGCAGGGATATACTTGCCAGCTTATTTTTATCGTGCGCGGTTCCAGCATAATCTTGTATTTTGCAGGGACGGTTTAGAAAAAAATGAAAAAGAATTAAAGGAAACCGGGAAATATGTATCCTTATTAAGGGATCCGTGGGTGGCTTATTAAAATGACTCCGCAGTGCTTGGCTTCGCTTTCTAAGGAATTCAATTTCGACAGAAAAATCGTCGGAAGGAAAAAACGATGAAACTATTATCAACCATTTTATACATCGAATAATTTGTTATTGGATTTGGATATGGCAGGCTAGTTGGAAGATTAATGCTGTCTCCGCGCCGGTGATATCAAACGATCATACCGTGCAAACAACTTCCAATTATAGGTGCCATGTATCTCGCAAACTTCCCCATTTTCCCGGAACTTTTCCCGTAACGTGGCCGGAGAAGAAAGGGACCCGCGACTCGAAAGAATCACCAGAAGAAAAAGAAACAGTCTCACGGTCCAAGGATCCCGCGATGATCTTCGGGACCTAACGATCGGAGTTGCACGAAGTGCGATTAAAGCGAACTTCGGCTCGGCACCAAACTCGATACGGCTCCGTTCACACTAAACTCCTCTGACAAAACGTTTCTTGATACTTCCAAAACAAACCTTTGATTACAACGAGGCGTGCACCGATTACTTTCAGCGATCGATATTTCTATACGAGTATTACGTGTAATAGCTGTGCAACGTGTTGTCGGGTTTCCTCGAATAACGTGGAACAATATTATTGTCGAGTAAATTCTTCGATGCGAAATGCTTGAAATCATCTTGACACAGTACACGGTGCAGCGAAATCCGATCCGAAAACGGCGCGCGAATGTTCAACTGCCCCAGTTGCAGATTTCCGCATCGGATACTAATACAAAATGTAATGCCGACGGTGCACTTTATCACAGGATATGTTTACGAGTCAAATTCAGAACTGCAAATAATTATTCCAGCAACATTAAACCGCCATTCTGTAGCTTATATTTCGATGGCTACGGCCAACGTAGCCCAAAGATGAACCGGGTTCGTATAACCCGATGATATGACATTACGATTCAACTGCTACCTCAGCAACATAATACTGGGACTAATGATATTACGTTTGAATTGTGTAACTCAAAACTGACCACTCTATCTATTTAATCGTTCAATGAACCGTGACCCTTCTCGCCAATGCTCCCGATCAAATCACATTCACATTTGCACCTGGAACTCTGAAAACTCTTTGCTAATTACAAAATAAAGAATACATCGCCTCCAACGAGAACTCGTGAATCAAACTCCTCTGAAGCTCACCTGCCGAGACATTAACACGTGACACACGGTCACCGATGACCGGAGCTTCCAAACTGCTGAAGAACGATTGCAATAAAAAACTTGATTCTATATGAAAATATTTAGTAACGTAAGCAGCTAGATCATAGCGTAATATGACTACCGTAATACTAAATTAGTAACTATTTTCAATATTTGCCTTTGTTATTAACACTAGATTTACGGACATTTACTGTACAGTTTATTCTATCGTTCCCAGAAAGATTGTTCGCCCGTTTAGATCTAGAAAATCGAATGTTTAAAAATGTATTGTTAGGAACCATAATCACGTAATTGAATCAATTAAAATCGGCACAAACATTTACCAAACGTTTATAAAATTCGAAGGATAAAAGATTCTTAGCCGGTTCGAAATCTGCTGAAGGTCTTGTATATTTCAAAGAATCTTCGTCCGCCAAGGGTTAAAGGGCGCTGTCTTGGACCGGAATTTCAGATATTCAAAGTCGTGCGAACGAACGACAGAGATTTCTCCAGGTGAGTGCTATAATATTAACGAGAGGACTCTTATATATCATGTGGTCACCTATATACCTGCATTTTGGACGAGAAACTTTCGATACATCGAATCAACAGCCACATCATTGTTATCCTTGTACTACTGTTAAGTTTGTTATATTTACAATTATATTGATTCATTGCACAGTGTACCACGGATTATTTATTCAACATTCCTTGTGCACCAGCAAAAGATCCTTCGAGCCGGATCTTAACCGTTTGACTGCTTATGTTCTGCCAAAATTGCGAAGAGCGCGATAACGCTCCTTTTTTGTTATGCCAAGACTGCGTTTCTACTAATTTTATCCACAAAATGAATTAAAACGAATTTAAGTAAATAAATAGTATTTTCAACAATTGTTGTTGTTGCATTGCATTATAAGTAAGTTTGTTGTATGAAAAGTGTTTTCCATTTTTTCCCATACACGCGCAATTAGTGCCGCAGTTTTGGAATATGTCCGAAAAAATCCGTCAGCAGCCAAACGGTTAAGAAACAAAACACAGCGTACTTTCGATTCATTGTAACGAGTCGCACAGTACGCCAACAATTATAGGAGGTTCCATAGAATCAACGAGTCTTGCAATGAAGTAAACGTTTCATTCAAAGTCTAGTTCAAGACTAGCTGTGTTCTAGTTGGGCGGTCTTTTATAAATAAGATAAGTTGTCATATTGTCGAAAGTTCGGCTGGTCACACAGTCAACGTGTCGATTGATCCCCGGAGCTCAGCCGCGCCAAAGAAAAGAGAAACATCGCGACCTACGTCGTCTTCCAGTTAGCAACAATCGCGAGACAGGAATATTATTATTAATTCGCCGATGTCGCGTGGCCGTGATCGCCGATATCCGCCGGTTGCCCGAAACAATCGGCTCGTTATAATTCCGACAGGGAAAATTTATTTGCCCGGCGCGGAGCGGCCGTAGCGTGCGCTCGCGGATTGGAGATTAATTTTGTCAACTGTGCAACAATTTGCTATCGTGATAACGAATTGATTTAGCGGAAGAACGGCAAGACAGTTCAATTCCCGCGGAATACCGGCGCGCATTTTCCCACGGAAATTGAGTAGCGGTGAAGGTGATTAATTTCGCGCCGCGACCGGATGATAGAACACTGCGAGGCCCGGCGGTGCGAGCACGCTTGCGATTCGATTCGATTCGATTCGATTAAAATCGCTTTCTGTTATTACGATCGAACGGCCGGTATAATGCTCGACGAAAGCCACAAGGGGGAATTGAATACGCGAGAAACTTCCGGCGATTCCCGAACACGTTACAATTGTCCAGCCGCGATCCGGATAGATCGCGAACCGAACTTTCGATTAGAAGTTCCATACCGTATACGAAATTCCCGCGCCTGTAACGGATTATGCTTCCCTCCGACGCAGGAACGGCGGGAAGGAAAAGTTTCCCGCGTGGGAGGTTCTCTAGGCGGTGTTTAAAATTTAATTTCGCATTAAAGGGCGATCCGAGTTGCAAAGTAGCTAATTTCTTCGAACCGTGGGGAAAGAAAATTATAAAATTTCGAGTGGATGGTACGAGGATCAGTAGGAAGTAGCGAAGTGTTTGTATTACATGGTCGCTTCGTGTTGTGTTTTTTCTTCTTTGATACTTCCTGTAAGTTTCGAACGTAATACTTTGATATAAGAAATGTAGGGAGTATTGTTGAGATCTGAAGGATGGAAACAATTGTATAAATAGATCTTGAGTTTTCAGTGTAGATGGTTCATTAACGAAATCGCATCGATTTCGTGGGAACTGATGTTACGGTAATCAACGTGCATGCCTGGGTTTCAATTGTTCTCAGTTACAATTCGAAGAAGAGGACGCGAATGAGGCAAATTACGTTAACACGTTGACTGCCACGAAAAACATCAGCATTTTATGTGTCACTTATCATTTCTATAGCGAAGGTACAAAGCAAGGATTATTAATTCTTTGATATGAAAATTCTTATATTACTCTATTATTTAGTTATTTACGTTACGGAAAGTTTGTATTCGAAATCAATTATCTTCCAAGTCATCATTACTTTCTTGCCATTTGCTTTGTTCCTCAATTTCCCTTCGAGTTAATTTCGAAGAATATCGTCCTCATCTCGTCAAAAAATATTAAATATCTCTAGTGAGAAACTTCCAAGTGAAAACGGTCAATAATTGAAAAAAGGAGGAATCAGGTCATTTCGACTCGTATGGTAGTTTTACTGTTAAGTAACTTGACCAACGTGCTATCTCTATTCATCCAATTTCGTCAGATTTGACAAAACACTCGATTATTCCTTGATCTATATAATTTCATTGCTACGTTCGACGCACTCGTCCCGAATCATAAACCAATCGACAGCGAAGCGACTTAAGATAATCCCGTAATTACAAACCAGGTGCGCGAGTACTCTGAAATCTTACTAATTTTTATTTGCTGCGACCGTGAAGACCAGTAACCGTACAGACCAAACAAATAGTTATAAATCACGACGATGACGAAACGAACCTAGACTTTTGACAATTTCCCACTTTGAGAGGCGAAATAGACACACTTTCGACCAATGACGAAACACAACTTTCCTCCACCTAAAAATGCAACTGACCAATTCCAAGAAAGCTAAGTTTACATAAAATTGTATTATCTAGTTATTTACGTTACGGAAAATTTGTATTCGAAATTGATTATCTTTCGAGTCATAATTGTTTTCCTGTAATTTGAAAGCCCCGGTCATCGGTGACCACCGTGACAGTCAGCGTTAAAACGTATTAGGTAAGTTGCGAATAAGGTATAGTTCGCGACAATAAACGGGAGTTACGGGTCGCATAATATTTCGTACGAGGCTGTAACGTTTATCTTTACTGAAAGCGAGCAATAAACAAGCGACTATTCCATTATCCCGAAGTCCCTTTATCACGGTCGCGTCATGTCTCTCCATTAATTCAGATAATGAAGACGCTGCTACAGTTTTCAACGGAGGTGTCTCCGTCTTTTAAGCAGCGGGCCAGCTGGCCGGGTTCTCACGTGACGCCCGCGGGAAAACGGAACGGTCCTCCGTCTGGAAATGATAACAAACTGCTTCGTGGGTCGAGTGTTATCGGTCGCGGGACGCGGGAGACGCGACCGTTCGCGAAAGAAAGCCTCGAGGAACGTGTCGACGAAGTAGCCAACTAATCACTCTAAAAATTAACGCTTCATCGATACAGACGTTCAATCTAATACAACTATTACGTAAACTCTTACGCAAACTAATGTTTCTTGCTGCTTATATATTTCAGTTTTATTATTTATTATTTATATGTAATTGAATGTTAGATTTCAGTTGAAATGGCAGAAATAAATCGTAAACTTTGTGAGAAAGGACATACGAATGAACAAAACTTTGCTAAAAGTTTCACAATTTGGAGGCTAATATAGTAGTTGAGAGTATTGAATAGTTAAATGAATTCCTTCGAATCTCTTGTTATTGAATATTTAACACTAAACCTACTAGACGAGTCAAAATGACTATTCCTGATTTCTTCTCTTTTCAATTATTAAAATGATAATAAGATATCTCTCTGAGAAATTATTCAAGGAATTGATTTGGCAATAGGCAAAAATCAATCAATCGAAAATAAATCAATTAAAGTGTCGATAGATGCATCTTTGAAGTCTCTAAAGAATAATTTCGAAGTGAATTGAACTGCTCGATAGGTTCAGTGTTAACACGTTGAACGCCGCACGATTTCATAGAGCAAAATACACAAAATGGAAAAAATATAATATTAAATCATTTGGTTTAATTGCGTTATTATTATTGCACATTCATCTAGCTGAACACCACCACATTAGGTAGCATTTATTTATAATATAGAAATATTTTTAAATAATCGTCGTTTAATTGACTAAATTGCAGTAATTCGATTCGGTCACCGGTGACCCCCATGGCACACAACGTGTTAATATTAATTTAACGCGACGTTTACCATTCCGTGGAGAATGTTCAAAATCGAATTTAACGATTTCTCCACGGAAATGCTTGCACCGATTCGATAACTGCGAACATAGAAGTCTGATATGGATCGCATTGATTCGATCGGTGGTTTCAGTGTTAATATTTAGGTCGCGGTTCGCGGCGTGGCAAACAACGGGAGGAAAAATGTTTGCACGCACAAGGCGGGGGTCGCCGGTGGTTTCGCTGGGCGATCAAACGATCCGGTTTCTAGGTCAACACTATTCGGAAAATTTCCGTCGAGAAACCAGGGAAGACACTCTTTATCGAGGCCTTTGACACACCGCGTTAAACCAAAATCTTCGAAAGTCCACGCATTCGGTAAACAAATATTGCGACGTTCGTTGGGGATTTTCGTCGGTTTTCTTAACGAGCGTTTTTTTACCATGAGTTTGGATAACTGGAATGGAAAATATCGCGGACGGTAATTATAAAATATAAAATTATACGCGGTATGGCTCGCACAGTTGCAACGTCCGGTGGGACCGAGCATTTCTCTGTTTGTCCTTTTTCGCGAATGCACCGTGTAAAACCAATAGCGATCTCTGGACTGTTGGAATTTTTATTTTCTTTAGACTCTGCTGGAACTCTTCATGGAAGTATTCAATGTTTATCCGATTTCAATTTGTGGAAATTAGTCCTCGGAAGTGTAGAAGACGATGGAGGGAATGTAAACGTCGAGTAATTCCGGATACAGTAATAATAAATAAGAGAACGAGCGAATAACTATTATTCCTCTGTAATCAACTGTTATACTAAGAAGTAAATGTAGGCGTAACATATGCTCAGAATTTTTCTGTTTTTCCAATAAATTATTAATGACGAAGTAGCCGTATCGATCAGAGTTGAGAAAGAATTCATGGGTTAAAGGGTTAAGGATAAGCAGGAAAGTTAAAATTAGTGAACAACCGAAGAGAGTAAAAGATTAATCAATTTTTAATATAATCAAAAAGAAAATAGTGAGAAAGAAGTGTACAAGTAGTAATTAATATTAATATGAATAATTCAATTTACTGTTTTCTTCGTGTGTTGACAGTAATAATGAATAAGAGAACGAGCGAGTAGACACAATTAAGGATGAGCAAGATTGTTAAAATTAGTGAAAAATCGAAGAGAGTAAAAGATTAATCGATTTTGAATATAATCGAAAAGAAAATATTGAGAAAGAAGTATACAAATAGTAGTTCGTATTAATATGAATAATTCAATTCACTGTTTTCTTCGTGTATTCGCAATTTTCCGGTTCACCCTATTTTCATATATTCTACGACAAGTTTGTTATTTGTTTCGAATTCCGTATTACAGATTGGACATTATTTCCCCATTAATTCTCCGCCGGTGGAATTGGAGCTGGTGCGAGGTGGCTATCAAGGAACCCAAACAACCCTTGTCACCCTCTCGATATTCCCGGTATTCGGAGCTCACCTTCGCCGAAGCAGCCCTCTTCGTACCGCCGCCCCGACGCGTTTAATTCGGCAATTTAGCAACGGCGGCGTCGATCGCTGCGCCGTTACAGCGTCGTTCCGTTTTAATGGCCCTCCACCTGTTGGCGGGCGACGCCGCTTCGAAAGTCACGTCATTCGCGATTCGCCACCCACGATTTTTCACCCTTAAACACCGGGGACACACGACGTGGAACGGGTTAACAAAATTCTCGCAGGCTGAACACTATTATCGAGGAAAGTATTAATCTCGCATCAACAACAGTGATTCCTCTGGGATTCAAAAATCCTTTTGTACACGCATCGATTGTTAATAAAACTTTTGAGGAACCGTTTCACAGATAATTCTCGTCTTAAATAAAAGCGAATTTGAGCAGCAATGAACGCAACCTTGGCAATTAAATCTTAATTCGAAAATAACTCTATCTGTCCTCGTCAAAGTTTTAATCAAATTTATTGGTTAACGCTTGCCGTGAAAATGAAGAAATTAAGTACAATTAACTCACCACTCGATTTCATACAGTGAAACTATAAAATGTATTCAATATTATACCTCGCGCGAATTTGAGAAATATTGAAATAGAACAGCTTTCCTCAATGAACGCGTGATTTCTCGCCGTTTCACGGAATATCGTCTTCATCTTATCGGAAAGTATTAAAATATTTCTAGTGGAAAACTTCCGAGTGCAAAGGATTAAGTAATACACGCTAGAAGCAAGTGAATTTATATTCAGTTATATAAAACAATTGCCACTTTAAAACAATAGAAATACCGCGAGGGAACGGCACGAAACGAATTTTTCCACGAATGGAATTAATCCGTACGATTATACGACGCCGTCACGCGTAATTTCGCAAGGGGAAAAAAATGGTCACGACGGAGGCTCGAACGGATCGCGCGATAATGGCGGGCAAGGGGAAAAAAGGGGTAATAAAGCGTTCGTGTCGCCCGGGGGGACGTAATGGTTTCGCTTTCGAGTTTCGCGGCTTTTTCCCCGTTGGCGAGATAAGATCCCCCTGCCGTCTTGACGCGGGTCTTTGCGGATGATCGACGAGAGAACGGAAAATTAGCGACAACCGCTCGGTTTCTCGGAATGAGACGTTACGTCCCACCTATGCGGATGGCGATCTCGCGTGCGCCGGTTCCCGTTGTTAATCGTCGCGCGGATCGATGATCAATAAAAGCGGATTAGAAAAATTTCGCACCACCGGCGCGACGCTAATGGGATTAGTAATCAACGTCGCTGATGACGATAATTACGGCTCGCTGCTGGCTGACGTTCGGAGAAAATAATTGAGGCCGAACCAACGTCCAATCAAGACAGGACAATTGGCCGGTTGAATGAAAACGAAAATTAATAAATTGATATTTTTGTTGGTAAGAGAACCTGGCGACGAATTTGTCGAGCGAAATTATTGGCCAATTAAACACGGACGGACTGTAACGCGAGGTCGGGAATTGAATCTAGGGAGTTGTTATGTGGGAAATGAATTTCGTGGCTGTTTTCGGTGATAGATAATTTAAATACTGCGCCCGATTGTAAATAATATCGACTGCAACCTAATTGGGCTTCGAATGGTATCGTCGATGAAATTTCGTTCTAAAATGATATTTGATCGGTTTCGTTTCGGCGACTGTATTTGAGGGTTATTGAATGATTTTTTGGTTACTAGTTTCTGTATGGAGTGATTATTATTATTGTCATGAGAATGGTGATGCGATTTAGATAGTGAGGAATATTAACTTCGATTTTAATCTGTTAACCGAGTAATTTTCGCGATGAATATTTATATGGGGAAAGCTATGAATAAAAGATGATTCGCTAAAACATACTGTTAGATTTATTATGATGGATCGTGGAATTTTTCACAGATACGAGACACAGCTGAAGGATACAAATGAATACGACAGACGAGTCACCTCGTCTTCCTTGGTTAAAAGGTTAAGAGCGTATTCCGCAGGCCCAGGGAACAAAGAAAGGTCGTATATACACGAGTTTAGAAATTGCTCCTCCTCGAGACATAAACACCTTCTGTTTACGATGGCGTCTCTCAGGCAGCTCAGTCGACTGCAGAATTCCAAGTACTTCTTTTATTCTCTAGCCACTGTGGATAAGCAACGCTGTTTGCAATCTAGTCGGTTTGACATCGGGATCAATGTACACAAAATGTCAGCCTTCATTGTTAGTAGTTTAGAAATGCCAGTGCTAAATGTTCCTACGCGATTCTGTTTCTTCTTTCCTAACGACCCAGCGAAAATAAAAGAAAGTTCCCAAGCCCAAATATCATCAAACCTGTACCTCCTATAAGTATCTAACACTAGATTTACCGACATTCACTGTACAGTTTGTTTTATTAGAAAAATTGTTATCCGTTCATTTAGATCTTCGAAATTAGAGGTTTAACACGTTGACTGCCACGGTGGTCACCGTTGACCGGAACTTCCAAATGACTTGAAAACAATTATACCTCGTAAGATAACTGGCATTCAAGAAAAATGTTCAATAACGTAAATAAATAGATAGTAATGTAACTTAAAAATTGTAATAGCAAATAATTGATAATCATTTCTTTTTATCTTTATTACAAAAAAAACACGCTGATGTTTTCTGTAGCAGTCAACGTGTTAATAGTAGACAATTAGGATACATATTTCCATAATATGTTAACATAATTGCGTTAATAAAAATGGACCCAAACATTTCGCAGTGCTTATAAAATTCAATATGAGTCAAACTGACTAGTACCGTACATCTAGCGTTACAACCCTGAGAAGGCTAAACAACTCTGATTCACAAACATCATTGCCTAAAGTTCCATTCAAATAAAACAGAATATCTGAAACCCTATCATCTCGACAGCATTGCACGCTTTCCGAAACAGTTCGCCGAACAAACCAGATCATCCCAATAAACACAGTTCCCCGCAACTATCCAATCGCCAAGAATCCTCTCAATCAACAATCCCGAACGCCGTCCCAAAACAACCGACACCGAAGCCAACCTAACCAAAATCTCAACCCACAAGCCAACCCCTACACGCGGTCAGTCACGTGTCACGGCAACAACAAGCGAAGGTAGGAAAGAGGTCCACTCACCATGAAGAAGAATCGTTCCGGCGGAGCCCAGGACTCCTGGAGGTCCAGTTTCGCTCAGCTCGGCCAGGTCCGCTCGTCCTTTTTCCTCCCGGCGGTGGTCACGTACACTGCGACGAACCGAGATTCCGCGCGGCGTGATCGCCCTCAGGGCTGGCGTGTCCTGGCGTGTGTACCGCGGCCCGGCGAGGCGTGCGAACGTGTCACGCGTCACGTGCGACGTCGAACAACGAGCGCACAGCCAGCACGCGCGTCCTACCCCGTGAAGCGCTCCCGGCGCACTGCTGCGCCGAAACTGCCCCGAACAACTGCCGGGTGCTTGGTGCTACTGGTGCTGCCGTACAACGAACCGCCACCCCCTCTCCACCCTTCTCGGTGATCCCCTCTCCGCTCGCCGAACCACCTAGCCGAGGCGACGCGTCCCCACCACCGCTATCAGCCGGCCGACGGCGACGGGAAAAATGGGTGGAAAAGTTGTAAGGTGTATGATCGGCCGATTATTGGGGGCGAGCCCAGAACAGGGGCGGGGGCTGCCGCCGAAAGGGATGTTTCTGATTCTGTTTACACTTGTCGGAGCCCTCCGCGCGAGAAACTCGGGGTGGACCGCTCGAGAGGATGCCCTCGTACGACGGGGGATGCTCTCGTGTCGCGGGGATGAGACTCGCGAGGTCTGCTGGTATTAGAGGGTGCTACGGGGATTTAAAATGTCTTTTTCTGTTATTTTCAGGGTGATTTTTGTGGGGATTGTTGCAGAAGATTTTTGGGGTAGGTGGGTTTGAAGTGCAAAGGTTGGAGGATTTTTATGGATATTGCTGTGTTAGTATGGTGTTGGGATGTTTTCGTGTTGCTGAAGTTAGGGGGTGCTACGAGGATTTAAAATGTCTTTTTCTGTTATTTTCAGGGTGATTTTCGTGGAGATTGTCGGAGAAGATTTTTGAGGTAGGTGGGTTTGATGCGCAGAGGTTGGAGGGTTTTTATGGATATTGGTGTGTTGGTTTGCTATGGTTGGTTGTTGGATTATTTTGTAGAAGGCTGTTTAGTGGAATTGGGTTTTGTTTGTGGGTTTGAGATTTTTTATTGATTTTTAGTGAAAGAGGATACTATTAGATGAAAAGATATTATTTGTATGGTTGGAGAGATTAAATTTGGAATGAAAATGATTTGTTCTTCGTATGCGAGAGTTAATGGATGGAAATGAGTGTTTAATTAGGGGTTTAATGATTTACTTCGGTGTGTAATGGAAGATTGAAGTTACAGTAGAACGTCCCTTATCCGAATATTCTAGTATTTGAATAATCTACTCGGCGAACATTCTGTTATATCAACAGAGTTCTTGAGGCTTTCGCCAACCGAGATCATACAGTTTTCACTGTTAAGGTCTTTAAGTTTAAGTCTTTAATCCTTCGGAAAAGTTAGCCCGGCGTTTCGCTAACATTGCTAACAACGTAGCAGAACTTATTAAAAAGTTCCTGTAAGTTACCAGCGAAAAAAGGTACATCACCGGTAAATAAATGAAAACATCGTTACACTTTTATTATACCTCGCCCTTTATAATTGTTACTCTCATCGTGTAAAACGATCTTCGATCTAAAACATTAACCGCTATCCAAAAATTCGCGTCTCCCAAACTAATTCAGATAATGAAGATTCTACTCTTACCCGGTCACTTTATTTCTAATTGGAATTTAAAATTCTCCCGAACGGAGTTCCAATCATATCAAAGTTTCCGACACGGAGCAGTTAATAATAGAACCCTGACACCACCGTTTCTCCTCAAACTGATGCCACTGAATTATTATACACCGCTAAACGTTGACATCCGTGCCAGATTTCAGTACGTTTCATACAATCTCTGCCAACGTTCCCTTTCAACGTCCCTACAACTTCCCACAATCGAGTCCCATAATTATTATTTTCAATTGAAGTTGACTTCCCAGCGGTTGCACGGCAAAAAAGAACCGCGACGGTGAAGCCAACTTTCAAGCGTAAAAAACATTCGTACCAACCAAGGCATCCATGGAACTTAATTATCGAGGCGCGCGAAAGTTATCCCGAATGCGGAAGCTGAAAAATATATTCCCCCGGCTCGTTCCTTCCTCCGTTGCGAAGGGGTCCGTTTCCAATTACTCTTGAATAAATCGAAGGATCTCCTTTCGAGCCCCGATTAATATCGAATTTCGTTTCTCCCTTCCCGTTTCGGCGCGTCTCGTCAGCAAATCCCGGTGAAAAGGGGGCTCGCGGGTTTTACGCGCAGATGAAAACGTATCAAGTATTTAAAATCGTCTTCCGATTAAACGGTACAAAGTTGGAAAATGAATTTCCGGCTGATCTATGGCCCCGGCACTCCAATCTTCCGCGATGAAATTCCAACGGCGGTCGCGAGTCGGCTGAAGGAATAATTAAAAAAGCGCGTGGGGCTGGAGGGCGGTGTGGTGGGGGTGGAAGGCTCGTTATAAATGTATAATATCGTTGGGACACGATATTCGACTTGCGGAATTATATCGATTCGACAGGCAGCGGGAGACGGGGGGGGGGGGCGCTGACATTCAACGGACGAATGGGTTCTTTAGTGGTTGATCTCGTTCACTGTGAACGGCGTTATTTGCGCGACGATATATAAAGCAAAGTGTTTGCGAAAGTAAAATACAAACGTTAAAATAAATCGTTCTGTTTCTCTTCCGCGTCGGTTCCCCCTCGTGCGGGAACCGCGCGCCTGCATTTTTCAATTGGTACACCGAGAAAAAAAAAGCTCCGGGGGAAACGTTGGAATGTTACGATGACAAACACTCCGTGTTTATCGAGAATTATTTTATGATAAATAGAGGACCCTCGGTTAAACGATATTGATTCCGCCGCGGGTGTTGCCAACTCGGTTGGGTTCCCCTTACGATTGCCAGTGAACTCGACAGTATTTCCATCTTAACACTGGAATTATCGAAATGACCCATTTCGTGTTATTTTCGCAATTATGGCGCAGACGAGTTTCTGAGAGATTGTACAATAAATTGATTTAGATGAATACAGAGTATAAGGGAATTGCACTCGGTAAATGTATTTTTATACGTTTCATAAGGAAATGTAGAATAATCAATTTTACTATTCGGTAGTTCTAGTGTTGGTATTTCTAGTGGCAAACACTAAATTTTTCATCTTTGAAAATGTAATATTGATGACGGAACATTGTAATATTGATGACACGTTCGCCACCAGCGTCACATATTTGTGGCCACCTTATATTTTAAGCAAATGAAATTAATTTTATAGATATTGTCATTTAAAGTTACATTCGGCATTATACTTGGGAACTCAATATATTCCACTTTCATTTTTTCGATATTTCGTTTAGATTTATTTCAATGAAATATTACTACTTCTGATTAAAATATTAAATCACAATAATTTCCTCGTGTAATCCACGCGAAACATACGATCCATCCCGATAACTCCTTAAAAACACGAACTACCCCAACAAAGATCAACAATAATTCAAGACACGCGACAAGTATAATAAACCAAGCGTTAAATTCCATCAAAGCGATCAACAAAATTCCCCAGATATCCGTGCGCGAGAAACGCGCGAAATTCCGCAGTCCAGCTCGCAACGTTCAGTCACCGATTCCCGACGCCATTATTCCCAGCCAGGGGTAAGTCACGTGAAAATCGCCTTACCCTTTTGTGCCAAGTCTGTCGCGGCGGCAGTTCGGCAGGGGATTGGTCCGGGGCAGGGGGATGATTCCACGGAACGAGATGTCTGAGGATACATCAGGGCGAGCCTCTCCCGGGGTCTTCGTTGTTCGGCGCGTCGGCGCGCTGGCGAACGGTGAGATACGGAAAAGGAGACCAACTTGGAATTTCTCGCGGTCGGTTTTACACTATTGTTATACGGGGAGAGATTGCGGCAAACAACGGCCGGCCGCGTGTAAATTATTGAAGAGGACCGCTTACCGGGGAAGTTGCTCGGAAAAAAAGAGAGGAGTAAGCGGGCGCGCGGAAAATGGCGAACGTCCTTTCATCCCGGTCCAGCATTTTACCCGGTCGCGTTTGTTTTGCGACGAATTGTCGGCGCTCCGTTGAGTGCGTTTGCCCGGACAGACAGACAGACAGACAGACAGACAGAGAGAGAAAGAGAATCGTTTCACCGGCTTGTTTCGTTGTTTACGATTCGACTCCCGCCTTTTCTCGCCAGTCGAAGGTTTAAGGGATTCTGAATTTATTCTCCATGAGGTTCCTCTTTTACCATCGTCGCTCAACCCCTTGGCTACTATTGGCGCCTAGAAATTTGGTGTACTGTTTACACCCATAGGCAGCGGTACAATGTTGTTGGCAATAATTGCAGCAAAATTAGATCTGATGTAGAATTCTAATTCGACAATTATATGTTACGTTAGTTATATGTTCTGAAATGTGAATATTTTAGATTGGTTTGATTTAGTTCAATTCAGTGTTTTCGTGGTTTTCATAGAGTGTCTTAAAAATTGACGTAACGTTCTGCGGGAGCCAAAGGGTTAATACAAGTTTCAGCTACTGGAAACGCGAGTATCGGTGATTGTATTGATAGATTTTTAAACATCGATGAAAGCGCAATTTGGAAGTTACGATAAAGAATAAGGAATTCGATTTTGTAATTTTACTTTATATGGGCTGGCAATTAAACGATAGTGTTAATGTGTTTGACTACCATGTGGTTAAAGCTTCTAATCACTGATATCTTGTAATCAGTCATATATTAGAAGATTGTGGCATGTTCAAAGTAGAACATGTTTTAATTATTCATATGATATTCGATATGATGGGCGATATGATAATCGATTCCTATATGGAAGATAGCTTCCGACTCCGATTAGTAATCACTGATTACTAATCAATCTTGATACATTAGAAGATTGCGGTGTGTTCAAAGTAGAGCATGTTTTAATTATTCATATGATATTCGATATGATATTCGATTCCTTCATATGGAAGATAGCTTCCGACTCGATAAGCGTCAATTCAGTAGATTAAAGGTTCGAAATAATTCACGAGATGCTTTATTCGCCACTCCCCGGAGAAAATGATCGAACGCAGGTTCGGTGAAATGGTACTCGAAAATGTACATTTACCACGATCCATACCGTACAACCTGCCGTAAATTTACGAAGAATCGGAATTACTTTTTCAAAGAAACATCGGCGGTTGCGCGCGAATTCTCGGCCGGGGAGGAACGTTTTAATTTCACATCGAGTGCAAACTACGCTTCGAAAACAGATCCCTCTCGCTCGGTACATTCGGGGAATAAAAGAACCCCGTTAAATAAATGTTTGACCCTGCCGGAAGGCGTATGATTCGTTAATTGAAAGGATCCCGGCAGGCACAGGCGGAAAGATAGAAGGAGAAAGTCGGTCGGCGAATTGTTTTCCGGCGAACTCGCGGAGGGTCTAATTATTTTTCATGGAATTCACGCGGAGTCATGAAATTCAACGCGCGATAACGGAGCTGGTACGTCAACGACATATATCTTATGAATCACGGGGGCAGGAATTATATCCGGATTTACATAGAGATGGTTATTCTCGATTTGCGCCCCCGCCACGCTCGATTTCCCGAGCCAATAATTCACTGACGCGCTTAAGGCTCTAAGCCTCCGTAAACGTATTTTCCCGGCCGATATGTCGCCGAATAATTTTCTTGTCGTTTCACCGGAGACGTTGAATATTCCTGTCCCTTATCAACGGCTAACCGAAGAGCTCACGGTTGTCACGCGGCCCCTGCCCCCTTCCGACCCCCGTCCGTCGCGCGGCCGCCGACAACGTGGAAAAATAACGAAGCAGGCTTATCGCGGTACGCGATCGTCCGGGGAAATTACACCTCCGGGCACGAATGCGTTATTGTGCCGCGGGATTTAATGTCACGTCATCGGATACGGGATAATGCGGGGATCGCCGCGATTAGAAAACGATCCCGCGTCACGGAACAATTTTTTTCATTGCCGCGATAGCGTTATCCGGCTTGTCTCCTCTGATAAAAAAAAATAGTAGACTGGTTTTTTTGGTTTTCGGAGCATTTGAAGAACTTTATTTGCATTGGTATCGCTGGTTTTCGTGTTTTGGGGTTTGATGTGTGGATGAGTGGATGTTGTAATGTACGAGGAGTTTATGTAAAGTGATTTATAGATTGGTTGTATGATAGAAACGGATAAGTTGAACGATAAACTGTTCTTAGAGACGTTATTGAAAGGAAACAATTGTTAACACTAGAACTACCGAGCATTTGATACGATTGAAATGTCATCGCTATGAATATTGTAGTAATAGATTATTTTCGGTTTCTTCAGACATTCATTATAGTATTCAAGTGAAAATGTTTATTTTCAAAATCATTTCGAGTATTCAATGCTTTGAAGATATCAATAATTGCGAAACAGAAAGACTGAAACCAGTCATTTTAACTGGTTCGGTAGTTAAAGTAATCATAAAGTTCTATGGTTGAAAATGCGGATTTTCAATGAAATTTGAATACCGGTCGTGTAACTACCGAGCAGTTAAATTGACTTTTTGACATTCCTCTATAGAAACTTCAAGGACGCATATCGAGACTTCAATTGATTCATAATACAGTTCGCGTATTGCTGAATCGATTTCTGCAATAATTTCTCAAAGAAATATCTATTATCTTTTTATTAATTGCAAAAATACTTAATTAACACTAAAACTACCAGACGGGTCGTATGATCCATGCCTGATGTCTTCTTTTTGCAATTATTAGAAAGGTAACAAATGTTTATCCGAGAAATTATTAAATAAATTCATTGAACACTACGCAAATTGAATTGTAAATCAATTAAAGTCTGAACGTATGCACTCTTGGAGTTTCTATAGCGACATTTTAAAAAGTCAATTAAACTGCTCGGTAGTTTTAGTGTTAAGAATGAGTCATTTTGACCGGTCCGGTAGTTTAAGCGTTAAGGGATGAATGGCAAGATAGGGGGATATCCTTCGTGAAGCTTTATACGCGAATGATATTGGAAATCGGATTGCTGTACATGTTACCTGATTAAAGTTGATGGTAGTCAATAACGTGGGAGGAATTAAATAAGCTTCAGTGACAGGTGAATTTCGTCGGAGTTCTCTTGACTCACTCGTTTATTCTGGATTATTTTTACGGATAACTTTAGGAGGGGTAATTCTGACGAATCATGAAAAGCTCGAAGCTGGAAGTAGCCAGATAGGCTGGAACACACGAAAATCCAGCAAATCGATAAAGTTAAGTTCTCCGAATCAATTATTCCCCGTATAACCCGAATTGCATAGCGCTATCCAGTGTAGCCCTGCTCGCCGATAAATCGTAGAACTTTAATCTACCATTGTTGTCGTTGATAAAACGTCGCTGGAAATCCGATTAATTGGAAATTATGTCGATTACCGGCATTTGTGCTGAATTGTCAATATAATGCGGCGAATTCGCCGATAATTCGACACGCGCGACTGAGCCCGGCGCGGAATTTAAAGGACGTCCTCCTTTCGTCCCCGCCGCGCGTCCGAATTACAGAAATATTTACAGACTCGCCCGGTCATTCGGCGGGAAGGTCTTTTTTCCCCCGATATTTCCGACGCGTCCGCGACGTTCCCGCAGCGAAAATTCATCGAATAATTCAAAGGTCTCCGCAGGATTCTTTTGAGCGCCGGTACAGTCTACCAAGGAGAGCAAACGTTTCCATCATTTACCCTTCAAATCTTGCTAATGGCTCAAACGACCCAGTTCCTTCGCGTTACCCTCTACCCCCTCCGCCCCACCCTCTGAAAAGAAATTCTATCTTCGATGCCAAGTGTAGATTCCAGATACAAAGGCACCAAACTTAATGATCCTTCATATTTAAACTGCCGCTGCTTCAAACTCTGAACTTTCAATGTTTAAATCGCTCGGAGTATTATGAACGCATAGAATCAACCAAATAGAAAACCTAATTTAGACTTCGACGAATCACATGGAATCCAAAAACCTATTACACGATATTTACCTGGAAATGTTTATTTTTCGAAACTAGATTTGCATGAGGGTACAAAGTTTTAAAATTACACTTGTATCCTCTATTGATAATAATCAAAAATTCGTTGTAGATATTAGAATTAATTTTAAATATCACAATAATAACAGTGGTGAAAATAGTAAAATGATTTTTGCTGCTTGGACCAAATGAGTAAAGGTGCTAGCCTGTTTATATCAATTTAACATACTGCCTACCGGAAACCGGAAATCTCGTTTTTATATAAATATCTAGTAGCTTTCCTGATTGCTCATCATTATCATCATTAACAAAATATTAAATTTTATTACATCTGATTATTCTAAAATTAATCTAAAACGTATCAAATAACAATAAAATATTTGAATATTTCACATATAGTGATATAATTTCCCATTGAAAATCATTACCCACGCATCCCAATTTTACCTCTAACCAAGACCTAACCTACATCTGATTATTCTAAAATTATTCAAAAATGTATCAAACAACAATATTTGCTTATTTCACACATATGTAGTGATATAATTTCCCATTGAAAATCATTACCCTCGCATCCCAGTTTTACCTCTAACCAAGACCTCTCCAACAACTGATTATCCTAAAATTATTCAAAAATGTACCAAACGTCAATAAGCTATTTGAATATTTCACATACAGCGATACAATTTGATCCCATTGAAAATCATCAGCCACGCATCCCGATTTCCAGAATTACCCGCTACGCAATTGGCTAAGACTTAACCAGTTAACTGTGTTTGACGAGTATACACGTCATCGTACAGCTTGACATATTACTAATTCTTTCAGCATTGAATTCTTCATTTTTTCACATAAGCACGTAATTCTTCTTTGTTCCGCTTTGATCTTTCATTAAAATATACTCTACGTTCGTCCTGCGTTCGAGTACACGCTCCATTTTTCGATTTCATTGCGCGCAGAACGCTAGGTATTTCCAACTAAATTCCACAGTCAACTGGTTAAAACGAAGAATAAAGATTAACCGAAAACACATTTCAAAGCAACCACTCAGAAAATAAACACCCTAAAAAGAAAGGTCAAAGAACAACGAGGACCTCGCGGGGGAGGTAAAACCCGTGATCCCCGCGTGGAATGGGGTTCGACACGGAGTTGAGAATATTCCGTGACCCTCGAACAACCGGCTCTGGGTTGAATAATTCAAGCGGAGCCGGAGGTCCGGCATTGATTAAAAGGCACCGTTCCCGTCCCGTGACGTGCCGTGCCGTCGCTGGTCCCGTGCCGCCCGCGATTTCCGTAAAGAGCGCGGAAAACGCTGCCAGGACGAGCCCCGTTGATTAAGGGCTACAGTCCGCGGCGAAGGACTCCGCCGAGGGGCTGCATCTGCCGGGACCCGCCGATTACCGGGCCGCGATAAGATGGCAATTCCCGGATCGCGCCCGCATCCCCCGTGGCCAGATAACGCCGGGACGCGGAGGCCACTCGATCCCCGCGAAAACTACGGTATCCGGCCACCCTGCGCGGCGTCGCAGAATTAATTGAGGGGTTCCCGGGTGTATAAAGCCGGGGGAAATTAGGGCCACCTCGGAAAAGGAATTTTGTATTTTAGCCCCCGGGGGACCGTTTCGGGGGTGGACACGCGTGGGTTAACGGAAATTCCCGGGTTTCCTTGCGGTCGGTGTTTGTACGAATTTAACACTAAAACTACCGGACGGGTCAAACGACCCGTGCTTGATATCTTCTTTTTGCAATTATTAAAAAGGTCACAGATGAAATTTTATTACCATTAGAGGTGACCATTAAAATTTTATTACCATTGACAATAAAACTACCAGACGGATCAAAATGACTGATTTCTGATGTTTCGTTTTTAGAATTATTAAAAAGATAACAGATGTTTCTCTGAGAAATTATTAAAGAAATTCATTTAGCACTACGCGAATTGAATTGTAAATCGATTAAAGTCTGAACTGATACTCTTGGAGTTTCTATAGCGAAATTTTAAAAAGTCAATTGAACTGCTCGGTAGTTTTAGTGTTAAGAAACCTGGTTGGAGGAATGGCACGGTTATCTGGAGGTTAGAAACGTTGATAATGAGAATGGAGGTGGGTTTGTTATTTGGGGGTTGTGAATTAATACGGGATACTTCGGTAGAAGTATTTGATAGTTTCTGGTAAATGTAGATATGTTGAGAAAACAGTGTAGAGAGATAATGTAAATTAACCTAATCGTACCACGTGTTTCTATAACGAAGCATACCACGATGTGACGCTTAGTCGCTTATGAGAGAAGGAATGATTAAAATTTTATTGCGTTTATCTATAGGGCCCAAATTTTAAAAGCTCAAACAACATTTTTTCATTGTTTCATATCGCATTTCCAAAGGATTTTTTGCAATTGGAATAAATTGGCATTTATTAAATACAATATATCGTCTTTATAAAATACAAAGAAAATTCAAGAAAAAATATCTTCATAACTTTCTGAACATTATACCACACGTTGCAATACTAAATGAGCAACTAAATATAATTCCCTCTTTGCACAAGATATAAAATGTCGATCGTCATAAATATGTGACGCTGCTAGCGAACGTGTTAATTTGCGTATGTTTTCTGAGTAGTTTCGAAGAATGTCTATATCTCATCGAAGCCTGTTGAATATTTATAGTGAAAAACTTGTGCAAAGGTCGGATAGTTTCTGATTACCCCGTGTTCGTGATTTCTAGATAGAATACGCTCGATTCTGTTAGATTGTTGGATCGCAGATTGTTTCTCGCGAACGGCACGGAGAATAAATGTGCAATAATCCGCTGATTAGCTGGATTATTCCGAGGCCGCAACGTTGTTCCCGAGTTCACCGTGTAGCCGGTATTCCCGTAATTTTTACAGGCTGCCACTCAGCCGCGTAAATATTATATTTCACGGGAAAATCGATGGCCGGCCGTTGGCAAAGGGCGAGGCGAGGGCTTTTTAAGGGCGCGCGAGCCGCGGCGGCCACAAAGTGACGCCGAAATTTTTTACGGTAAAACCCGGGACGGACGAGCCTTTTTTCAGACATCAGCAAGATAATAATTCCGCGCTGTACACGGGGAAACGCGCGGGAATTTCCGGGCCGCTCGCCCGCACGCGAAAAATGGCTCGATAATGGAATGATGCTAACTGTGTTATTCGTTGAACGTTTAATTTCCATCGGCGAGGGACGGGTCCGCGGTAACTCGATAACATCCGGCCAAACAAGCCTCAATTTGTTTAAGAGGCACCGTACGGGCGGAACAGCGCCGGCCGGAATGAAGAGATCGCGATCTAGCCGAGCCTTTTAATTTTATCTCGCGCCGGAAGTCGTGCGGAACGCGATTTTCCGGAGAAAATCTGGACGGGAACGCGCTTCACAGAGATTTATCAGGAAGTTCTGTAAACCTTGATCCCCGCGTTACGGAAGCATTGCTCCTTATGGCGCGGAGGAAAAAGAAATAAGGAATTGTAAGGTATGTAGTGCTTAAGCGAGATATTAATCTACGATAGAAGCTCCTGCGAGACGGTTATCCTCGAAGAATCAGCTGCGAGTTTCATTTAGACCTTTGAACTCTTATTTCTCGCGGTGAGCTATGATTCTGGTGCATTTTTTCATGCAATATGGAATTTTATAGTTCAGCAATGGGAGCAGTGAAACGAGTTGAAGCGGTTGATCATTTTAGTAATTACTGTGGGCATTGAAATAGGTAAATGTTACTCCACGAGTCGAAACTCAATTATATTTAGACGATGTATCTTATTAGGAAAGATATCCTCGAATCATCTGTTAAAACTTCAAGATAAACTGAACAACTCCGACACTGGCAACGCTATAAAGAGAGTTACAATTAGTTAACTAGAAAATATACAAAACCTTCAATAGATGAAAATAAATTATATAGACCGCTTAAACAATAGAAGTGGAAACTACGTTCCGATCTCTTGCCGTTTGAGTAATTACATCATTTGTTTGCAGCTTAGGATCCCACATATGGACACTCCATCTCCCCAAAACGTCGATATCCGTCCGCAAAGGGTTAACTATCAAGGGAGTAGTAGATCCACGGAAATCTGTTAATTCGAATAACACCGGCGTTAAGTCACAGAACAAGGCTGTCAGTAACTTCGAAGATTTTTTCCTAGTAGACCGACGCGGACCGTTGAAAACGGAAGTACCCCCGATCGAGGGAAGATGGCCAATTAATCGTCGAGGAATTTAATATAGGACGACGCGCGGAATTCGCGTAGGGCCTCGTTAAATCGGACAGTTTTAACAACCGTGCATAAACATTGTGCGGCGCGCGCGCGAGCGGAGGAAGCCGGAGAACGGCAAACCATTAATGACCGCGGAGGCGCGTTTATGGTGATCTTGAATTACACTCGGCGTCTTAATTGAACAGAAACTTTAATTACGATTTACGTTCCGGGTGAAGTTGGCCGGGCGTCGGCAGTTTCTCTTGTCGAATAAAGTCGTAAGCAAATTATGCTGCGATTTACAGCCGAACTTTTCCGGCGGTTATATCCGCCGGAATCGTTTTACTGAGTCGTCAAACGCGATATGGCGGGCGAGGAATGGTAGCCGGCAGGAGTAGCGGGCGAGCGCGCGGCGGCTGAAAATGATTGAACATCCGCGAGGGTTGAACTTCTCGGTAAGAGGACGTTAAGTGGAACAACGGCGGTCCGTTTCTGGTCAGGCAAACAGAGAAATAGCGGCTCGCAACGGAATATGCTGGGTTAATGGTCAGCCGGGGCGGCACGGGATCGCAACAAGTCAGCCAGCGGAGGATTACCGCCATTAATCCAATCAGTAGTATCAGGCAGTCATGAAATGGACAAGCTTAATCGAATGATCCTTCACCTGGCAAGCAGAATTAGTCTGTTTGTGACTTGATAAACGGCGGCCTGCCGTTAATATCTACAAACAGCCGTTAATAAACAAGTAGGCTCGGAACGCTGTAGATTAGGGGGCCTGTGACGCGCAGCAATATCCGAGGAGGATGTTAATTTGTAATCGCGTTGGACGAGTGCGTTATTATTGTTGTCCGTCAAAGGGAAAAGTGTATTTCAGAGATTATCGCGGGAACGAATGCGACTATAAATCTAATAGATCAGGAACAACGTTCATATAATTGGTACAAAGGAAATTAACCCTAATCCGACCACGATGTGACTCTGAGTCACATTTAAACGTTTTACTTAAATTTTTTGATTATTTCATATTGCCTTTTTGGGCTTTTAAAATTTGGACTCTATAAACGAAAACAATAACATTTTGATCATTCCTTTTATAGTGTTACTATAATATAAATAATGAAAGGGTGGATCTTTGTAATCGGGAGCTAGGAATAAATATATGTATTCAATAGAATAAAGTTAAAACTATGGTGAAAATATAAAATATGGAAACAACACGGACGACACGTAAAAAGTACAACTCACGGAGGTCAATGCTCGACTCTGCTCCCGCAACTCTCTTACAGGCATTCTATCCCAAAAATCATTCTCTCCCCCACAAGCATTCTTCTCACTCGCACTCATCGCAAACACTCGGATGCACCCCTGGAAAGCTGGCCCAGCAATCTTCGGTCTGCAACGCTGTGCAGGCCACTTTCCCTCGACCGTTTTACACTTGTCCTTCACTCACAATTATTCTTGCATTCACTCTTCTTAAAAATACCTTAACCTACGCCAAAAATTCTAGATACTATGATTCGTTATAAAAACACGTGGTAGGATTAGGGCTAAATTGAATGTTTTATATAACAAACGAGTAGATTGGTAAGTCGATGATTTTCAAGTGAGAGGGGAAACGGTATTTGCGAGGAACAAGTAAAATGAAATTATTGGAAGAACACCTTAACCCTTTGCACTCGGGAATTGTTCACTAGAAATATTTTAACATTTCATGAGATGAGGGTGTTTTGTGAAATTAACTTGAAGAGAAATCGCGTACGTCAAGGAACAAAGCAATTTTATTTTAATATTTCTCAAATTCATAATTCAGAATATTAACCTTTAACTACCAGCGCAGTGTATTCTGTACACTACATGTATCACAGCGTGACTGAGTACATATATCGTATTGGGACAAGAAAACACGTCTTGATGAGTTATACTATTTATTATGAATATAACCATAAATGAGTATAATAATTGATACTAAACAAACAGAAACTGATTTTAAATTATCATTCGTTTCACACCAGCGCGAGTAGTTAAAGTTTAAACGTAAAATTTTATAATTTTACTATATGAAATCAAGTGGCGAGTCACTTCTCGAGTGCAAAGGGTTAATCGTCGAACGGAGTACGAGGTAGAACGAGTCGGCCAATAGTCATGCACAGAGAAACAAGCTTTAAAACGAAACCACGCGGATCAAGATGGTCCGTGAACGGCTGCCGCAACAATGGCCCCGATATTTTGCATAAAAAAAACGCGCGCACGTTCCGCGCGCGATTCAAAGGGAAATGAAGTGCGAACGGTCGGAACAGGGGACGACGCCAGCGGAATTCCAACGGTTGAAACGCTCGCGAGTATCTGAATGCTCGTTCGCCGCGAAAACAACGATTAAATTTAATCCCGCCGCGGAATAAGAAGCGGGAGCCGTTCCTCGCCGGGAATTAAAGTTGCGCGCCGCATCCCCGGCATTTTTCCACGGCAGTCGATTGAAACCGAGGTGAGCAAATACGGACCATTACCGCGGCCCGGGAGAAAAGGCAGGCCGCACACTCATTCCGCGACCTCCATTTCCATCCGGGCGGCGTTGTATTGTAAAGCTCGCCTGGCACCGGCGTAACGTCGTTCGCGAAAAACACCGAAAGGAAATCGCCGCCGCTCGAATCGAACCGGTCGAACTGGGCCAAGCCGGGGATCGATCGGAGCCGCAGACCTCTCAGACGTCGCGCGAGACACGGAACGTCTTTTCCGCGAGACAACAGAGAATTAATTGCGAAAGGAGGAATCGAAATGGAGTTAGCGCGAGAGATCTGTCGCTGAGAATGAAACGCAAAAAGTGTTCGACGCCGGATGCCTCGGGCGAGCATGGGAATTGTCAGGGAATATTTTCGCTCGTCGAACAGTTAAGTTTTTCTATAGAACACTCGTTTTATTGAATGTTCTGTTCGAATTTTTCGAAATAACCCATTTGTATCATTCGGAAAAGTGGAAAATTGGCCTATATCATCAAAAATGTTTTTTATTGCATTAAAATAAAAATGGTTCGACACGTAGAGGAAATTATAAACGTGGCGTAAACAAAGAAATGTGACAAATAAAATTTATCTATTCTTTCCTTTTATGATATACAAACCACACAACGTTCGCCAGTTTTCTTCGATGAACTTGTTTTAATGAACATTGGAAAATGTTGACCAGTAGATCTTTATAGTAATGATGGGCAATGTGTAACTGTTTGTATTCACGTTCATATGTGCTCCTGTGATACAGACCAGGAAAATTATTGAATTATTCAATTACAATGCAAATCGGTTAATTCGCAGAAATAACTTAGACACTTTATTGGAGTATTTTTATATCGAGATCTTCGGCTGGGATTCAGGAGTTATGGAGATTCTCTAGTTCCAGTGAATCTCCTCGAGTTTTCGAGACACGCCAGAATGATCGCGGAATGCTTGTTGTCTTCGTAAGATGCACGTAATAATTTAGGCACTTTATTGGAGTCTTTTTATATCGAGATTTTAGGCTGGGATTCAGGAGTTATGGAGATTCTCTAGTTCCAGTGAATCTTCTTAAGTTTTCGAGACACGCCAGGATGATCGCGGAATGCTCGTTGTCTAAGATGCACGTGAAGCTCGATACGTTTCATTGAGAACGTGCTCCATCGCGGTCCCAGCGTGTAGGAAGACGGGAAGCAACGAAGCCTACGGCTGAAGGGTCGGCTCGAGGACACGGAGGCGGGAGCGTCTCAATCGCGAGAATGCTTGAAAACACAAAGTCCCTTTGAAGAAACGGGCAACGACAGAAATTAGAACTCGGTGAATGACGCCGGTCGTCCCACTTCGCAGGCCGACTTCTTCCCCGGCGTTCCGTCTTCCCGGAGCCTCAATCAAGAAGAAAATAGACCGTCGGCCGCGGAACGGAGCTTTAATCCCGACAAATAAAGTGCTCCTCGCGCGGGAGCCTCGGCTCCGCAGTCGCCGCTTTATTTCCAATTCAAAAACCTTCTCGTTCCACCGATTGCGCCGAGGACCCCGGGACATGCATTTATGAATAAATCGATATCTAAACGTTGCGCGACGCAGGCGAGCCGCATTTTGTATTTCTGACCATAAAATTTTCCTTGGATTCGCCGCATTGTCGCGCGCCGCGAGCGACCGGCGGGGTTGAAACGCGGCGCGAGTAAAGAGTTGTACGTGTCGGATCGGCTGCGCCACGCCCGCTAAACCATTTCCGGCGCATGAAAGGACAGTAAGATCAAAAAGCACGCCTCAGAGCACAAAGAGGCGCTCCGACCGGAGACCCTCCTTTCTCCACCATCACCACCACCCACCGCCCCTCCCCTTTGGAACGAAGGAGAATTTCGAATAGAAATTTCGCTCCCGCAGGAAACCGTTTGATTGTCTCCCCCGGCGCGGGCCCCCGCGAATTCCGAACCTATTTCACCCGGTTTACGTTCCCCGCCGCGCCTCTTCCCTTATCGTCGCGACCGTTTTCCTCTCATCACCGAAAAACTTCTCCTTCCGAGCGAATCATTTGCAAGATCGTCGGTTAAGCGGATAGTTCGCCGCTGAGAGGAGTACGTTACTCGACGATCGAGCCATGAAAATCGGCCGTAAAGTAGCGGGATACGTTTGATACCGACTAGACACGGGCGAACGAGTCCCCGTTGGCTTAGCGAAAGAAACTCGTGTGGAGCATAATCCGACGAGGGACGAGAGTCAGCTATCAATCAGGCATAAAACTATCGGACAGGTGAAAATCACTCACTCCTGATTTCTTCGTTTCGCAATTATTAAAAAGATAACATGTTCCTCTGAGGAACGATTAAAAAAATTGACTCCGCAATACGTAAATTGAATTATAAATCAGCTAACCCTTTGCGGACGAAGACTCTTTAAAGTATAGAAAGCTTGCAACGTGTGAAGCTAAATTATCGAATAGTTGAACAATGAAAAGAAAGGAAACTATACACTGATCGCTTGTTGTTCAAGTAATTAAGTCATTCGTTCAACTTAGTATTCCAAATATGAAAATTTCATCTCGCTGAAATGAACTTTCGCCACTACGCAACCCTTTCGCTATTACGAGTGACTAGTCCGGCCACAAAAATAGAGCGAAAAGTTAAGACAATATAAAAAATAACAAAGATACGTTCATGAAGAAATAATACACATTGCTATGAATAGAAAGTACTTTGCTTCTGAAAGCAGTGTCACAACGGCGTTTTTGAGACAAAGGACTTGGCTCCGAACGCTGAAGAATGCGCGCGCAATGATTCCACCTTTGGCACGGCGTTTCTTTATACGGGAGGGATTCCCCAGTGAGGCCCGACAGGGTTAAAGTCTAGAAAGACGCGCTCTTGAAGTTTCTATAGAGGAATTTCGAAAAGTCAATTGAACTGCTCGATAGGTTTCGTGTTAAAGCGGTTTCGGTTCAGATGATTCCGATGGTTCTTCAAACAAATATGGTTCGACAAGTGGAACAAGTCAATCATAAATCAGACACGTCGATCTTCTGTTTTAACCCTAATTGTACCACGTGTTTTTATAACGAATCATACCACGATGTGACTCTCAGTCACTTACGAGAGCAAAAGGTATGATTAAAATGTTGTTGTTGTTTGTAGCGCCTAAATTTAAAAAGCCCAAAGAAACTTTTATTAAATGAAATAATCAAAAAATTTAAGATAAAAGTTGAAATGTGACTCAAAGTCACATCGTGGTCTGATTAGGGTTAATCCATCGATTTCGAAATTGTGTCTCGAAGAAGATTGGTGTTGTTCTTGTATCGAATGTAATTTACACGTGCTCTAGACCCTCGAGTAGATCAAGCCAGCCGTAAGTCAGACGAAGTTAAATTCCCTTGGAGGAATTAAATTCTCTTAGGAGCAACGTTAAGTAAAATTCGGCGACGTGCCCGGGGAACTTGGCAAAAATTATTATTATCGGAACAGCATAAAGTTTCAGCTACTTACTTTTCCATCTTCCGCGGAACGCGAAGCACAAGGAAACTTCAGGTCGGGGCGGACCCGTGTATCTGGCAGAAACATGTCCAAGAGAAAATAAGAGAACGACGAGGGTGGAACTGAAAAATAAGAAAGTCGCGAGGTTCGAAGGATCCGTGCCGGCAGATTGTATTATCTTGCGAAATTTCATCCTCCTGCTTTTCTCGCCGTCTAATTTATCGGCTCGCGATACCGGCGTCCGGAAAATGGACAACACCGTCGAAGATTCACCGGGTCCGAACGACGAGGAAACAGTCCCGACGAATCTACGTCACGTATCGAACGAGCACTAACGATTTTCTAGACACAATCTAATGATAGGATTCGTGTGGAACGGATATTTCGATTCTAAACAGTATAAATTCCCGTGCAGCTTAAAGTTATAATAAGAAGGAAGTCTGGAAAGCGTCTACTAAGCCGTCGAGATGCATAAGAGATAAGGAGGCGAAGATTTTCGTGGAACGACGCGCACTCTGGAACGGAAAGCAAACAAAAAACTCGCTGGGAACATAATCCGCAAACTTGGTGTCCCCTGGATGCAGCCACTTTCCGTATTAACATTAACGTGTATCGGGTTACCGGCGCCGTGCACACAGTCGGAGGCATTAAGGAACTTGCGTCGAACGTTGTTAAACCGATACGATCCGCTGTCAACGTTTAGCCAGACGTTGTTTGCTAATTAAGAACAGTTTAATAGAAGCGGCGCGATGCACCTTCGCGACGAGAATACCGGCGGAATGGCGGGAGTTGAAAAACAGTCGTGACTGAATTCGGAGTTTATATTCACACTGTGGCGTAAGTTTTTCCGAAGACAATCTGAGCGTTCCGGGAATACTGACGAGGGGATTTGAATCGCGAAAATGAAATCGTAAAGTGGGATGGTTAATACTAGAACTACCAAGCACTTAAACTGACTTCTCCAAATTTCTTTATGAAACATACAATTCTCTATTCATTAAGACTCCAATTGGCTTATATTTCAGTGCAGGCATCACTAAATCAGCTTCTTGGATTGAATAAAATATAATCGAGGAGATGTGTTAACACGTTCGCGGACAGTAAGATTTTAATGAGCTGCAAAAATACTCAGCACTGAGCTGCTTTTCTGACAAGGTTAAGGTGATAGTTTCAGAAAATTAAGGGTATGTAGAATGAAGTGCATGATAACGTAGCTTATAAATTTCCATATTATATCATTCATGTAATTTTTCATCGCAATGGAAATGAATACTATACCATCGACGTCCGCGAACGTGTTAACCCTTTGCGGACGAATGTCGACGTTTTGCCGAGATCTAACGTTCATGTTTGTAATATTAAGTAGCAAACAAATGATTCAACTACTCAAACAGTGACAAACCAGCACATAATTTCCTTATTCTATATTATTTAGGCATTCGATGTGTGATTTGGCAGAATCTACAAAAGGTTTTGTATACTCTAGAGAATCTTCGTCCGCAAAGGGTTAAGTTGTCGAGTTCCCTCCAGAAAACAGCCATTTAACACTAGAACTACCAAGCACTTAAACTAACTTTTCCAAATTTCTTTATGAAACATATAATTCTCTATTCATTAAGATTCCAATTGGCTTATATTTCAGTGTAGACATCACTAAATCAGCTTCTTTAACGATTTCTCGGAGAAGCATTTGTACCTTTCCGGAAATTATAAAAGAAGAAATCAAGAATGGGTCAGAATGACCCATCTGATAGTTCTAGTGTTAAAAAGAAATTCTGGCAGTGCTTGTAAGAGATATCTAATCGAAAGCTTGCAAAACTTTTTATCTACTTCATTAAATTATGGATTTTCCGATACTTTGGAAAATATTTGATTTTCTAATGCATTGAAATATAATATTCGCAATACTGAAATGTGAATTTTAATGCAGGGTGTTCATTAAAGGAAGAAGGTTCCACCACCGTTGCACTCGACGAATAAATAATTTATAGCAGATTATTTAGCATCGTTATACAAAAGAACAAGGAAATTGTCCTTTGAGGATGCCCCGTCTCATCAAAACATCGTCCACGAGCAAAGAAGTTAACGCCGATGGGCGTCCCCACGGAGATGCTGAAGTAACAACCGCTTCTAAAGTGTCTCATCTACATTCCACTCGAATCGTGTTACATAGTAAACGTCGGCTGACTGTTCCGCGAATTAGTCTGCGGCTAAGACGTGACTAGACGGACGCTATCCTGCCACAATCTTCGACGGGAGCAATTTAAAATCCACGATGAAATTAACAAAACTCTACCAATAAATATCCCTTCGTCTCAATCATCCGATAAAACATAATAAAACATCTCTCATCGCAGACCTGAACACACGTAAAATTCTCCCGTAAAAATTAGCCTCAACAAAACAAAGAGGAGCGAATATAAAAATATTTCTCTTAGCAGAAACCGTAACGAAAAGGAAATAGAAAAATTGAACTGATTAATCGGATGATATAGGAATCCGTCTGAAGCGAAATGAGCAAAAGGATATTAAATGAAATTTTAAAACCGGTAATTTGATCGGTTCACGGGACAGCGAGCGTTAAACAAAACCTGCCACTGATAAATAATCCCCCAAGCCCATTCTCCGGCGAATCGCACAATCAACGGACACACTTTCAGAAGCTTTCTCCTCAAATTCACCCGCAATCGGGGTAATCGGCCTAAAAATCCCCGTGCACAGGAAACGATTCAAGCCGCGCAAACTACCCTCTCCGAGCATAATCCCCGAGAAAAATGTATCGCGGCGCGCCGCGGGGAAAGGTGAGCGGAAAACGGGACGGTCGTCGAAACGACGCGATAAAGCTCGGTGCTCCCGTTGCTTCCACCCCTTTCTAAGGGTATCGCGAGCCTGTTAGAGTACGATGGGGGTGTGTCCCGAGAAGAAAACGGACTATATATATGCACGAACGGGAGTTCGTCGGCCAGGGAAGTAAGAATACCAATTAAGCGTGCAAACACTGTCATCTGATCCTAGTCGTTGAGACGAGGAGGGTGTAGGCGGGGGTCGGTTAAAGGTCAGGTCGCCCCGAAGTCAGCGTTCGAGTGTCTCTTGGTTCGCGGGGACGCAGATCCGGCCACGGATACGATAAACAAGCCGGAATTCAATCGACGAACCTCCCCGTCTGTCGGGTGTTCACGAAAATTCAATCTTCCCCGGGGGTGGCTAGAGGACGGAAGGGTTGTGATTCGATTAGCAAACTTTTTGAGAGTTTCTCGGCGCTGCCAGCTACCCCGGCTCGAATAGAGGCTGGAATTGATATACAATTTGAGGGGTTGATCTTGGGGTCGGAATTAATTGGACGCGATGTTTGGGTAATCGATGGTACGAGTTTGATCGAGCCGGCACGAGCTCTTTCGAGCGAGAATATTAATTGTCAATCGGCCCGGCGATTTCAGACGTAGGCGTGCGCGCGACTGTTTGCCGTCCCGTAAATTGGAAAAACGGGTCCAGCGTCGGTCAACGGGAACCAGTAATTACGTTCCGGATTGTACGCGCATGCGTGTGTTTGTACACGTGCACGTAGGTTTTCGAGGTTCACCTTCGATACACGGAATGCTATTAATTAAAGGTAAACGCGGGGGGAACGGCGAGCACTCGTTAGAATCGTTCGCGTGGGTGTCGGTTGTTGTACGTCTATTAAGTGAATCTGGTCGGTCGTTGATCAGACAGACGTGGAGACACGTTAAGGACAACGTAATTATCGGAGTGCCGGAATGGCGTGACCGGTCGTCCGACATGTACGAATCGGTGTACGGGGCTCGTTAATGACATTGGTTGATAATTTCGGGAATGAGTCTGGATATGCGACGCGGTGAGTGATTACTGTGTACCGATGTAGTTCGGTGGAGCGAGTGTAGACTGATTTTTTTATCGGAAGTTTTGCAGTGAGGAATTATATTCGCGAATAAAATTAAGGGAACGTAACGACGGTTTCGGTCAATATGTTAAATTATTATGGAAATAACGAGATTATAATGTAGTTAACGTCTCTTCCGGCAATTACGGTGTAATTTAATGCGTGTATTTTTAGATAAATAAATATGCAAACTCGAAAACACGAATCCGCCCAAATGATAATTACATTCATTACGCTTTATCAACATACCGAGTAACCATTCACCCCCATCGAGCCCAGACTTTATCTCCAGCGAAAATATGCGCGCGAAATTAATCCGGGACGAGAAAAAAGACTCGTTAATCCATGAAAAAACCCAAACGCGAAGCTTTTAGGAGGAAAAACCATCACGCGGTCCGGTCGTTTACACACCGGTCAGTCATTAAAAGTATATCAATGTTCCATCCGCCGCAGCCAACAATCCCCCACCCGCGACTCTCGATTCAATCTCGTTGGGAAGGGAACTGTATTGCATGCACGTAGGCTCGTTCTCGTAAACATTATCTAAACGAGGGTCACGAGGCCTCGCGACGATTTTAATTTGCCGTAATCTTGGCGATATCGGTTCAGGGCTGGAGCGGAGTGAACACGCGAGCAAAACGAAATCGTCGCTTGTCATGCGTGCAATTCGAAGGGAAGTAAGTTAATAATATCATTTTTCAACTTAATTATGAAGAACGAGATTTAATCATTTGTGCTGAATACTTCTCTATATACGGTGTACCCGATTCAAAGAAATTTTAAACATTATCCATTTTTTAAAGCCTGAAATTAATAAGCACAACCTTTCACGGTTTTAAACTATCAAGTTTACTATAACAGTTAGTAGCACCGTCCGTTGCAGCGAACCTGGCACTCTCGTCCAAGTGGTCAGATTCGAAGGCGCACGCCTGATTGGCTGACGCGGTTACGCCCACTACTTCGGTCGCGCTACTAGCCGTTTCCGGACTCGCAATTGGATTCTCGGAGCGACTGGTTCCGCCCCTACGACGTTACGAGTGCCAAGTTCCCTGCAATTGACGATAGTTACTAATTATTGTCTCAGTACTGACGATATACAGGGTGTCCAAACTTTTATCATACCCAGGTTAAATTGTAAGAAGAAAAATAATCTTATAAAGTTTCCATATCCTCGTTCTGTTATCGATCCAATCTGCGATACCAATTACGCGAGACAAGGTTTGAAAACAAACACAAATATAATTGTAATTTTATTTAAATAGAATATAGCTGGACTATAATTAAACTAAACTATGTATCTTAATGAATTCTACGCAGTGCTACACTGTCTAACGCTGATCTACTCTATCCTACTCCTCTCGAGAACTACACTGTTCCCTGAAAGCCTTACAATGATCTTAACACTACAACTACCGAGCACTTCAACCGACTTTTGAAAATTTCATTGTAAAAACTATAAACGTGGATTTATTAAAATTTGAACTAGTTTAAATTTCAGCTTAGGTATTACTTAATACTAAACGTACCGGCAATTTAGCTACCGATCATATTTTTTCGAAAGGAATGTAGATAATTGTTAATTTCATACGGATACAATGCACAGAATAACTTTTGGATGATAAGAAACCGATTATATTTTCCATTATATAATCAATTTTTTAATTCCCATTTAGATAATCGATAAATCCATTTTTTTATTTGAAAGTACCGGTCATTTGACCGGACGTGGTACGTTTAATCAGGTTCTTCAGTAATTTCTCAAAAAGATATTCATACCCCTTCAGTAATCGCAGAAAAAATCAAGGAATGGGTCATTTTGACTTGGTAGTTCTAATTTTAGATACAGTCAAACCTGTTTTTGTGCGGTCCTTTTCTATGCGATTTTTTTGTGCGATTTTTTTTATGCGGTATATAAATTCCAACAGTATTGTTGTTTTTCAAATGACGAAAGCGACTTTGAATCAGTTCATAGCAAGAAGATGCGCGTTTTGGACTACGACGAGTAGCAGTGGATTATGTGTATTGTGAAAATTTCTCCATGTATGAGAAATTAAACTTTTTTAAATGATTCCACGTGTAATTTAATTATTTATTTAGTTCGAAAGCACTTTCTCACTATTTCGTAAATTTCTGAACATCTTTTTTGTGCGGTTTCTTTCATGCGGTTCCTATCTACCGCACGAAAACAGGTTAGACTGTACTTAGCCCGTCAACACGGAGCATAATTCTGTCATCATTGGTCGTCTGCGAACCATCTGAGTCCCAAGTAGTCATTAACAATCCGAGTATACCTAAGGTATCCGTTCTTACGCGCCGCACCCCCCACATGTGGTGAAGTTGATACAATCATGCGAGACCGCAGTTGGACATGCGTGACGCAAAGTATACGCTAATGATTCTTCCGCGGATCCGTGGTCTGCACTTTCCTTCGGCGCAAGGGAAACGGTCTGCTGCCCATACGGATTAATACAGCCTCGCCCTGGAAACGAGTGCGATAAACGGGAAATGAATGCAAAGAAGGGGATGTGCCCGCGTGTACGTTCAGATAGCGTCGTGTAATGTATGCGCGAGCTCGCGACCGAGTAAGCACACCAATTCCATGGCGCCGGCAAATAGAAGCAAAGGTGGTCCAGGTTAAAATGATCGCGGCGGGCTGGTTCGAGATAAGCGTTGATTAGACGAGTTTTGCAGCCCTTAATGGCCGGCGATGACGGCGCATATTCGGGCTCTTGCTGACGCCGATCGCGTAAACAGCGTCCGCGGAACGTCATCGGCTCCACGGATCGAACTTAGAATTAATGATCGGCCGTCTGGGACGAGGAACGACGCGGTTGGCTAAACGTCACGACGGACAGTCTTATCGATCCAGTGCGTGAACGCGTAACCAACTTGGTGACGAGAATTCGTCATCGAAATGGGGAGAATTGTTTGAGTCTTGTGGTGAACTCGTGTTTCTTTAACCCCTTGCCTTATAACAACGCGTCAGACTCGTGAAAATTTGAAACTCTAGCAAACATAAACGTTACTTGATTCTTCTGAATTTAAATTGATTACTCTTCTGTAATCAATTGTTGAACTACAGATCAACTGAGGATAGAATATGCCTATAAATTTTCTGCCTTATCTCTATAGTTATCTATCTCTATAATTTTCTCCCTTATCTCTAACTATGATGGATGTAACTACTTTCTTATTAACAATTTAGTAAAAAAGACACTATGATTTATTTCTCAACTATGATGGATATAACTACTTTCTAGTTAATTATTTAGTAAAAAGAATCATAATGCAAGAGGTTAAATTTAGATAAATCGAAGTGAAACTTACTTAGACGTTTTTATAGAAAGAGACACAAAATCACAAGGAGATACGTGTAAAACTTTCTGAACGAGTGTCATTTCAGCAACGTCAGATTGCCACGTCAAAAATATAGAGTTAGGAATAACTTAATTATTATTACCACAAACGATTTAATTCTTCATGTAACGAGAGACATCTCTCTTCTCTGCCATCGAAGAATTCGATGTATTCAGCTTCGTCTGCCCCGGACATTTGACAAAACGCCCGTCCGCGAAAGGTTAACGCGAAATCGGGACGTATGGACGTGCGTGATTGGACAGGAACACGGGCGACCGCGAACGATGGTGGCAGGCGACGCGGCGATGGCGACAATCCCTTGAAAGTTAATAAAAACCATGACAAAACGATTCGCCGTTGCAATAGACGGCGCCGAAGTCGGCCGGGCCATCATCGATCTTAGTTACGTGCCAGAATAATATATAATGGCCAATAATGTCGGGGCGATGAATCAAACTATTGGAGGATATTCTATCGACAAGCTGTCACTGCTATTATACATTACGCCCCGCATAAATATATTATGACAGACGCTGCGTACATAAGCGGAAGAAAAGAAAGGGGTGGGGGGGTTCGCAGGGGGGGTGGCCAGGCGACTGGTAGATGAATCCATCATACATCGTATTTACCCGCAGCTCATCTCCCTTTATGGGCCAGTCAATGGAAGGTCGGAGGGGGAGGGGGTGGCGGCAGGAAGCGACAAAAGTGTGGAATTTATACGCCCGGCCGACCGTAAAGCCTGGACGTTTATTATCGTACAAATCACGATCCGTTACATAAGAATGTCTTCGCACGAACCGGGTATTACGTCACGCAACCGGGCGCTGGGGATCGATCGATCGTAAAATCTTTTTATGGGTGCGTGCACCGTGCCCTCCGTTGATTGGACGAACGTCTGGAGCGTGTTCTTCGATGGAGTCACTTAAGGGACTTGCCTAATACGGTGACTGAATGTATCGATTGTAGGTTTTGTAGATTCGTGTCTGGTATCTTTAATGTTTTCATGGTTTCGAGTATTATATTCGTGGCTTTTAGGTGAGAGACGTGTCCAATCGGAATTTGTTCCCAACGTTTCGTCTTCATTGCAGCTGGTTAACCGTATGATTTATTTCTCAACTATGATCGATACAACTACTTTATCGTTAATAATTTATTAGGGAAAGAAACAATTTTAGATTTTTATTCTGTGTCTAGGCTTACTCCGAAGGTTAACGATTGGTAATAGAAAATGGTTAATTTACATTTTAAAAGAATGAATAATACTTAGGTTTTTCAAATTCAATTATGGTCACGAGTCTAACACGATATTGTAAGTCAAGAGGTTAAACACACACTGATACTGTTGTGTGCTTAAGAAGACTGTCTTTATATAGGTACTTGGTCCATGTTCCGGATCAGTAATCACCAGTAGTTTTTAATTGATCAGCTGAACAATTATCTATATAAAGGCAGGTTGGGAAACGCTGGGAACAAATTCCTACTGGGTACGTCTCTCGCCGGAAAGCCACTTATGAACTTGATTCATGTCTATTTCGAAAATATTAAGTGCTAAAATTATTTCCATTTGCTTCAGTTTATACGTAGAAGAGTAATAATTGAATGCAGCTGCACAAACCAACGTGTTACTGTTTTATTCAAGCTGTTCTAAAACGTGCACTGATTTCACTTCGCTGTTCAATGAAATAGTGATAAGACAGGTTCAACACTAAAACTAGCAAATAGCTCGAAATGACCCATTCCTGATTTCTCCATTTTGCAATTATTAAGATAACAGATGCTTCTCCGCGAAATTATTAACAAAATTGACTCATCAATACGCAAACTGAATTATAAATTAATTAAGCTCTCAATATATACACTCTTGAAGTTTCTATACAGAACACAAGCATTCAGAACTAATATTAACTACATCATCATCGCCAGGCAAACGCGATAAACAATTCCAATTCACCGGCGCGCAACTGCGGGAATCAATTATTATACAAAAGAAATTCCCCCGTATATTCTTCCAGCCTAGAATTACCTTTCCCTGGTCGCGCTGGCAATTACCTTTGCGCCGCAACGCATGAATTTCCCGCGCGCGTCAACTTCAATTATATCGACGCGGGGCAAACAAAAAGGGGGTTCGGCTCGTGTCGGTCAGACGGGCCGCTGCCCCCCTGTTTACAACCCTCCTCGTTATCTTTTGATCACGCATGCAAACGACATTACTGCAGGAAAGAGATATCCATTCGTCGCGGGCAGCCGCGGAACGCTCAAATAAACGAGGACATCCGTAACAAATAAACGGCGCGTTCCAGGGCCAGGAAACAGAACGGGCGCCGCCTATTGGCGCGGCATTACTGGCACGGCGGTCGCTCGTAAACTTTAATTCCATTTTCCCCGTAAATCCAGTTAGACCTCCGCGAACGGGGCGCAACAGCCCCGGTACGCCGCGCCGGTGGCTTCGCTGGAACCTATCCCGTATCGGTCTCCCCTCCCTCCCACGCGTTTCATCCGCAATTCAATCTCATTTGCATGGGCAGCCTTGAAAAGGAGGCTTCTACTTTCGTGTTGTCGGCTCGCCGCGGGCTGAACGTTTCCCGGCTACGACCTTTAAGTTAAGCCGCCTTTAACTGCGATCCCCGCGGGGCCTGGCGGGTAGCAAAGTTTCCGAAGCCTGGGGAGGAAGAGCAGGAAGAGAAAGGGACAGCGGCGCTGGGTCGAATGAAAAATGGAATTGCAAACGAAGGAACAGGCTTCAGGATCCTTTCGTCCTTCCGGGTGGCAGGCTTCGCGGTTGTATCACCGCTGGCGTACTTTTGTACGCCGCCGGGCCGAGCGCCGCGCCCAACCGCTCGCTGGCTATGCTAAAATCTCCGCCATAATTGTTATGCAAACTGCTCCGTTGAATAATGCAGCGCGCGAAATTCATACGTGCCGCGCCCGCGCACTTCTGCCGTCCGCCCGCGCGCCGTATCAAATAATTTTATAGCCGGTTTTAATAATTAATAAACCCAACCGCGCCGCCGACCGTCTTCCCGCGCTTGTCCGCCGGCCCGAGCGAGGAGATCTACGGGATGCTTTTCCTCTTTCGTTCCTCTTCCTTTTTTCCCCGTTAGCAAGGTGGAACAGGGGAGGGAAAGGGGAGCTGGTTTCACGGCGCGCGCCGTGGGCGAGTCCCGGCCGAGCTGCGAGATAATGCAACAGGAGGACCCCTCGGCCGCGACGAAGTTTATTTCATCAGCAGCTGCCGGCTAAATTGTCATTCGCCGCGGTTTATTTAAACGCGTGACGTTTAACCGACCACTTCCTCTGGCCGGTGTCCAGAACAAGCGTTCGTTTCCATCCCTCCTTTCTCCGCGTGCCACTTTTTATCCCGTTCTCCGCGGTAATCCGGCTTTAAACGTTTCCTCGCGCCTGCTAGTCGCAGCCGCGTTTCAGGCGCCGATCGGCCGGCCGTTTCCTGTGTCCCGTTCGATTCGATGTTTATGAAACGTTCCGCGCTGATTTTTGCTCGCACACGCTGCAACCCGACTGATTATATTCGCTGACGAACAAAAGCCGAGAATGTCACCGCAGCGTCACTCGCCGACGGGCTTATGAACAGTGTTCCCGAGGGTTTTATAAATAATGGATACGAGCATTGTATATGCCAGTCTATAACGTCACGCTCGCCGCGAATTAATAGTAGGGACTGGAAAGAGTTCGTGTTTTCTTGCTAACAATGAATCGAGGTACGGCTTCGATGAGTGTTTCATTAGTTTAACCGTTTGGATGCTAAACAACTTTTGTGGATATTTACCAAAAATGCGGAAGTGATTGGGTGTGTATGCAAAAGAATTAATAAGAGTAGTTATCTAATGAGATCACAAATATTGTGTTATTACAAAAAAATATCAAAAAATAACTTTTATTCAAATAAATGTACTTCGATTCATTTCTTGATGAACATAGTAAGAAAATTATAATTGATACTGATAAACTGATAATTGATACTGCGCCTCCACGCTCTCCGCAATTTTGGCACAAGAGTGCTATAGCGCTCCTCAGCACTCAAACGGTTAATGAATGGAATCGGCGTTAGCAGGTTATGCTTATGTTGTATCGAATGAGAACGAATTATTTTAGAAATATGCCCTCTTGCTTCGATTGTTGTTTAAGAATTTTTCCAGTGACTAATAAATCACGCGACAATCTTCCCCTCTATCGTTTCCCCGACTCCGTCGCGTCACTCGCGCTGGTTTACGTCACTGGAATTGATTTTCGGGGCGAGATTCGCCGGACTCGTTAATGGACTACTTTTCGTCGTGTGCGGCACTCCAATTTCCGCGCACCGAACGGGCCGCGGAAAAAATTGCATCGGACGCAATTAGCGGCGCTGCGACGGATGTTTATGCGACCGGCGAGTTCTTAATTGTCCGAATGAGAACACAGTTGGCTCGCGATGTACCGCCGTCTGCAAGTTTTATATTGTATATCGGGACGCTCTGCGGATTTAATTACGGACTGCGGACAATTGTTTTTGATCGCTCGCGTGGTAATGGAGTTCACCGCGGCAGAGATTCGTTTCGAGTGGCACGTTTACTTTTATTTTCTACAGTGGCGCGTGCTTCTTTGACGCTATTTCTGGAAATTGTCGAAAGACATTTTTTGAAATTTTAATTTACGATTATATTCCGAGTTTAGTTGGATATTCTGAATTGACTTTCAACGACGATTATGAAATTAACTATAGGAAATGTCCAAAATTCAATTAACACGTTCCGTGCCGTGTGAATTCCCGCTGAATTTTCTGTTCAGACCGAAAATGAATTGTCATTGGGAAACGAAGGACTTTTTAAAAATTTATTGTACAGTCAAATATAGGCATCTTAAGATCATGTATATGTCGCGTCGCTAAATCTCTTTAGGAGGGCTATTGACGACACCTTCTGCGAGGCACATTAGAGCCCTGAGTATTTTTACCATAGCAGAAATAAAAGCCCAAGGAACCGTTACTTCAATAATTTAGTCGTAGTTGCTTCGGCACGTTTTGCCAGTTTTGTAGATTTACCGTAACTTTTACCTTACATCTGTTTGCCGAAGTCGAGGCGATCCTTGGTTTTATTACTTGCTATGTTCAGTGCCAAGAACGCTCGGGTCCCTTGCGTGGGTCAACCGGGGGCTGCAATCGGCAACCCCCTCCAGGATCACTGGTTGAGTCCCACTCGAATGAATTTTTGTACACGCCTATCCAAAGGTTTATAAAAACCGTCGTTGACAAGTATTACTGAACTCCCAAAAATAAACAGCAAATTATTTTCACTGAAGTAAATAGATATACAGTCGACTTCCAATCAGTTCGCACAAAGTTAAGTCGGCGTGCGACGTACGGGTTTCCCTATAACATTTCGAAATAGAAAACGCGTACACAACAGTATACTGTATTTATTTAATTTTATTTAATTGTAAAAGTGAGGGTCGTATACGCATGCGATCTAAACGGAAAGTCCTAAAAAACGGTCGGCACGGAACGTGTTAAATAATTAAAACGATAAAATCATTTTAAGTGAACATTTCAAAAGTTGTCTTCTGACACCTTCGGTAGAGATAGTGTTAACCCTCTGTAGGCCCATATAACTTTGAAGTCACATATCAATACATTGGCATCTTGTTGATTTATTTGATTTTGAACTCAAAGTGGTGAATTAAATTAAGCAATCAGTTAACTTGAACTTTTATACGCTCAAGCGTGAAAATGCAACGTCATTTCAACTTGAAAGTTAGAAAATATCTTCATTTAATGAAATTATTGAAACAATTGAATACATCGTTAATTCGTATTCATATGTAGATATTTATTAATTTCGTACTGCATAGATTTTGTTATATTCACGAACAAAAAATTCCCATAGAGAGTCAATATTCATAGATGCACAGTGAGATTATAATTATCGAAAGTCTCGCAAATCTCTGAATCTAACAATTCATCGCTACACGTCTATACCGAAAGATATTCTTCGAGAATGTCGTTAGGATCCACAGAAAATGCTTTCTAAAATTTCTCCCATCGGAAACAGTTGATTTCATTACATTCCTCGGTGGCAATAAAAGCCATCCTTTTGTATTTATCAAAACACACCCAGCGCCAATCCGATTTATAACTGTCAGAGCCGCAGCGAGGCTCGTCTAGGGTAAGTTCAAGTTGAAGAGCCTACGGCTGATTTATCATCAGCCATACCACTCGAAAGTTTCCGATCCGAGCCGCCGCGGTGCCAATTAAGCCAGCGATTTCGAGCCCCGCCGCATCCGGCGGCGTCGCTCGACACTCGACCGCGAAATATACGAGTTTCAAGGAGCAACGCGCGAGGATAATCCGGGCGCGGTTTAGCGAGCAGATTCCTCCATTCTGACGCGTCAGCGCTGCGCCGACAGCGAGCTGGTCCCCGCCGCGAAACGCCGCCGCTGATATTATGCTCGATTAATTACCCGTGAAAATCCGGCCACGGCTGACTGTCGTCTCGCGCGTTTAATTAGGGCCGCCCGTTCCCCCCAGGCGCTCGAGCGCGCGCGCGTCTCGCTAGACTATCGCCCAAGCTTCCCGAGAGTCACGGAAGTCAAAGACGCGAACACCTGCAAAAAGGGCGCGGACTTATCTGATATGGCGGTCGTTGAATGGCCCTCGAAGCTCTCGACCGACGCGACGTCGATAACCGGCGCTAATGTCCCCGTCCCTCTCCATATTTCGTGAGGTACGAGGGATTCTTTGTTCCTTAACGACTCCCGGTGAACGATCGTTACGTCCTCCCATGGGAGCGCTTTCTTTTTCGGAGGCGCTCCGCTGCAACTGTAAATTTCTCCTCTACGAGCGCCGCGGCGAGCTCCCCGGTGAAATGCTCGTGGTTTCGGCTGAATTTCGGGGTGAAGTTTTTCGAAATTCTGCCGAAGGCACTTGCGACGACCGAATTGTATCGAATTATAGGAAGGAACGTATTGTGGTTGGTTATACTTTGACTTACCATTGTAATGGACACGTGGTATACAGTGCTGGAATTTTTAGTGGAAATGGTGATTCTCATGGGGGATAAGTGGTTGTCACTGGTTAGACTGAAAGTAGAATAAGTCAACTATTATTGAAACATCTGGAGCAGTGTTTCTCAACCTTCCTTTTTCTAAAATTCCTATGCCCCCTATGTAACATATATATAACTTTTACTATTATATTATATTTTTATAATATGTATTATAATATGTTTGCTATTTTGTTGACGTGAGTAAATATTGTGAAATATACTGATATTTCAAATTTCAAATTGTCCCCCTTAAAAATCAAATTGTCCTGTATCGACGGCCCCACGTTGAGAAACTTTTCACTTAAATTTTTTGATTACTTCATGTTGCATTTCCAAAAGTTTCTTTGGGCTTTTAAAACTTCGGCCCCATAAATGAAAACAATAACATTTTAATAGTTTTCTCATCAATGACTGAGAGTCACATCATGGTATAATTCGTTATAAAAACACGTGATACTATTAAGGTAAATAATACACACGAGTAAATAGTAGAATTACATAATTATCTTCATACAGTACAAACCTACAGTTACTAAAAACATCGAGCTACAATACTGCAATCTAACCTTGACCAAGTCGACGTTAGACGCGGCATCGTTATATAATTAACACTTCGACTGTCATGAAAAACGTCAGCGTTTTATGTATTACTTATTCCTTTGTAGCAAAAATAAGAAGGAACAATTATCAACTATTCGGTACAGAATTATTAGGTTACACTATGCTCAACTTATTCAAGCTGAAAGAAAGATGGACGTGTTTCAGAAATCACAGTGAATTTGTTCTTTATTAAAAGTATAATGCTAACGTACACCCGAGGTGTTGTACACGAAGAAGAGTAGAACATTCTCGAAGTTACATATTTTAAACGATTTCATTTTACACATTATTTATAATACACAACAATTTATTTTTATGAGGTATAGATGACGTTTTTTAAAAATTAACTTAACGAGGAATCGATTCACAAAATAAGGGGAACAATGGTATTTTATTTCCACATTTCACGTATCGACAGAGTACTCAAGACAATGTTAAATACGAAATTTTACAATTTTGATGCACCAATCTAGTGGTACCTGAGAGGCACCTTTGGAGTGCAAAGGGTTAACTGCTAGGTCAATGACCGCAAGGTGAAATGCCTATCCTGGCGCGTGTTTATGTCCTTGCGGCGTCGCGAGTTTGTTCACGCGGCTTATTTGTACTTTTTCGCCTTTTCATTGTCAGCTGTTTAGCTGACAAGTTAACGACCGGTACAAAGCTATTAAACATTTTCATTCAACCCCAATTATCCTACGAATTATTATTGTTTTCAAGTAATTTGGAAGCTCGGGTGATCGGTGATCATCGCGGCAGTCAACGTGTTAATGAAACAACGTCCCAACGCCTCGAAGCCGTATCAAGTAGTACAAGTCAGCCATTACCGAGGAAAACGGAGTTTTATCGCGGCAGTCCATCCAAATAAACCTACAGCGCCGTTTGTCAAACAGGAGTTCGCAATTCCCGGTTGGCTCACGACAGGAGAATGCACATTTTATTTACATTACAGCTCGTTCTAACTAGTCCGGGGAAGTTCCAGGAGACGTACATTTTTTAAGGGGCCGCGCACCGTAGGACACTTCGCCCCGTGTCGTGCAGTATGAAAGGAACCCGGATAGAAGTTTCCCCGGGCATTTTTATCAGTTCATGTTTAAATGAACTGCCTCGTCGAAGTTTACGGGACGCGCGGCGCGTCTTCATGGAAAAGTTTAAACACTCGTCGACGCGTAGGGGCAGGCAGCGCCGAGTTCCCTTCCGTCAACGTGTCCTCGCCGGGGCTTCTCGATTACACCGAGTGGCGCGCAGCTTGCTCGCGCCCAGGCTGGAGCTTTCAACGGTCGCCCGCGTATCAATTTCTTCGATCAATAGAACCGAACTTGGGAACTCCGGCCAGGGCGATCAATTAACATAGCGCCGGCTCGCAATCAACATTGTGTGCGCAGCGTGACTAGTTGCGGCGGGATCGCTCGATAAGATTTAAGATCAACAAACAGCGAGTCGAACTGCGGCCAATCTCTACCGTGGCCGTCGATTTTCGTCGATTAATCCATATCCCGGCCGGCATTCTACATGAAATAATCGGTTCGTTGGGATACAATAAACTTCTACGGAACCGCACACTTTTTTAGGGTGACTCGGGAATCGTTGGAAGTTGATTTATTAGACTATAAATAATGAATCTCTTAGAGATCAGTTGTTATAGACTATAGTCTTTACATAAATTCCAATTTTTCTTAATATAGGAAAATAATATATCAGCGAAACATGAAATATTGATGAACAATGATGTTTTCTAACAAAAATTGCACATAGCGTTATAGCTTGAATATTTCGTACCCATTTTCGAACTGCATTTAGCGTTAGCTGATTAAATCGAATTACTATAATTCACTGAATTAAACAATGATTATTTGAAAACTGTTCGATATTAGAAATAATGCAATCTAAGGCATTTACCAAAATAACCGTACAACAATGGTAACGCAATTCAATCAAATACTTTGATATACTTTTCCCTACGTCGTGTATTTTGCTCCGTAAATCCTTCGGCATTCGACGTGTTAATTATTATTATTATTATTATTATATATATCCTATTACATTATATAAAATTATAATGATTATCCAAATGAAGTTTGTACTCATTACAAGGAAAGAGTTTTCAATTCTTGAATCGCATTATTATATGTATATCCTACTAATAATTAATTAATATCCAAACAAAGCATCAGCATACAATTCAACGTTACCAAATTCTCCGCGCGGCTATTACTCGTTATCAAGAAAGAGTTTTCAATTCTCGAATCGCAGCTCGTCCCGAAACCCGGAGAATCCCGGGACCATTCGACACGCCTTGATAAGGTTTAAAAGAAAATCACGCGCACGTGCGCGGCCCGGTTATCCGCGCAAGCGATCAGAAATTGAAACCGGAAACGGCTGAACAAACAAGTTCGGCAATCGCGCTGTAATAATATCGTTCGAATTCTATCTGTACGGTAGCCACTTTAAACGGCCACGAAGATTTATCCGCCGGTTCCGATAGGATTAAAGATAATTGCTTAAACGCGAAACGATCTCTGCACGCGATAACGAGTGCGCGCAATTTCTATGATCGCGTTTCGATAATAGGCACGAACGGTTACCTTTATGGCCGCGATACTACCTACGATTATTGGCGCGACAATGTTCCCCGTACAATTCTTGCCCGACTTCCGATCGCTTTTATCGCGCCGCCGCGTTTATCGTCCACTCGAACCGTCATTGTTCGCCCCCCTCCCCACCCGCTTCCTCCTCTGCGGCGTGTTTATGCTCGCCGACCATCGTGATTTTATAATGCATGAAACGTCTCTGCCCGGGACTACGTGACGTTCGTTTTTTGAGAATTCTTCGCCGGCCCTGCGGGAGGGCGAGCGTTATCATTGAACAAATATTTCCAACGACAACACGGAACGGAGCAGATATTCCGCCGGCCGTTGCGCGCGACCTATGGCCGCGGCAAGAAATTTTCGCGGATTCCTATTTCCATGCAAACCGCATTTCGGTTTAATCTGCTTATCTCGCCATTTGAAAAATTTGTTTGCTACAATAGCCGAGCGTTTTGCATACCGTTCAACGTCGAAAAGCTGCGCCCGTTTCTACGGTCGGATGGCTGCGCCGTTTTAATTAAAGTACAGCTCTCTAGGCAACGGTGACGAATATTTTATTGCGTCTATATTGAAATTTTCAATGAATACACGGGGGAATATTATTTTACCGTGGATTCGAATCAATTAAAATGTCATTACAGATTTATGTGTACGTGTGTCCATGTGTGTATGCGCCTGTGTGGAATTCGTGTCGCGTAAGTCAAATTGTGTCAACGTTTGTGCTGCCCTGATAATTAATGTCCACAGTTTGACACGGCCGCGCTGAATGAAAACGTAATCAGATGTTACATCGAAATATCTGAAAGTTTCCGGGCGCGCCGACGAATATTAAGTAGCAATAATACGTTCCGTCGGATTGCAACCGGTTCGCGTTGGGCTGACCGATGCCGCTCGATATTTGCTGTTAACGCCGGGCAGCAAAAGAAGATCCCGGATCGTCGGGTCGTTTAATATTCATGGTAATTGATGTTCGATTTCGCGGACAGTTCTCCATTTCGAAAGCTACAGTCCGTGTTCTGTGCGTGTATGAATCGTTTTCATTTCGAGTGTTTGGAAAATGTTGGCCTGACACTTTATATTGACGCTGCTGCGCGTGATGGGGCGATTTCGGTTTTCTTACTTTGGGATTATTGGTGTCTTGCAAGTGTTGAACGACTGAAATGATTTTGTGAATATATAGTTTTGGATATGGTGAATATATGGGAAAATCAAAGACAGATATTGTTATCATTTTTAGGATTAGATGTAGATCGTATTGGCCCTTTATCGGTGTCGCCACAGTGGCGACATTTAACCCTTTACGGACGAAGATTCTTTGAACTGTACAACACTTTCAAGGGATAAAGATAAATTATATACCAATTGCTTAATTAATAGAAGAAAAGGGAACTACGTGTTAATCTCTTGCTGTTCGAGTGATGAAATAATTTGTCTGCGACTTAGTCTTGCAAATGTGAGCATTTGATCTCGTCGAAATGTCGACGTTCGTCCACAAAGGGTTAATATTTGTTTTCGAAATCGGTGTCGCCAATATGGCATGTTCTTTTTTCTGAGTAGTGTTATTTTACGATCGAGAGGTATCGTATTTATTATTCTTTACAGAATTTATATTTAACAAAACGCATTAGCTTCAAGAAATGTTTAATATCCATATATTTATTATAAACCTATAGAAAAATAACTTTGAAAATATATACATATTTTGCTAATTGGTACTGTCGCCAGAAAGAAGTGCCGATCGTAAAGGGTTAAACGCTGAATAATTTAAGTGTTAATTAGTTCCTTATGTATGTAATTTTAACATATCGTGCTACTTCTTGCGTTGCGCGGTTAATTACTTTGATTACTGGAGCTCAATTACGAGTCTCGAGTTGTTCAGTAAGTTTCGCGTAGTACAATAATGAAAACCGAGAATTTCGGAAAGAAATCGAACAATTGGTCTCGCAGATTTCAAATGAACCGATACGTTCCATTGATTTGCCCATTACGAATAATAAACAATCATAGGAACGGGGACTCGTTAAACGACTAACTAGTATAAAACGTTCTGGAGCAGGCAACAGTAAAGGAAAACAACATCCGATAAGGGAGGCGGAGCGCAGCCCGGTTCTTGGGTAGACAATTAAGAGGGAGTAGCATCCGATCAGACATGCAGAACAGTGCAGTACGTGCGAAGCAAGTAGAACGGGACAGTGCATGGTCGTACAATAAAGTACACGGGTTTCCGGTTGCAGCTGCCGAGTAAAACAGTCCCTAAAGCCCAGGACCAATGTACAGAGCACACTGGTAAGTGGAAAGAGTCACTCTGCATCTACACAGTTGCAACTAAATATACTACCATCAGTGGATCAAGATCACTTCTAGTCAGACGTACACTGTTAGTCCAAATTTTGGGATCACTTTATGTGTAACGTAACAAATAAAAAATTATATACCTTAGAAATATATGAAGTGAAATAATAAAAATTAGATATCATAGATACATTTAGATACATTTGTAAGATATATAATTTTTGTTATTTTATTTATATATATCTTACAAATGTATAGAATAAAGTAACAAATATAATATACCTCTTAAATATGTCAAATAAAATAACAAAAATTATATATCTTAGAAACATATCAATTAAAATAACAAAAATATATCTTACAAATATATAAAATAAAATAACAAAAATTATATGTCTTATAAATATATAAAATAACAAAAAGATAATATCTTTACATTTGACTAATATGTACCCACGTTCCTTTATCATACGCAGCAATTTTCCGATAACAGTTCTTTCCAATAAGCGGAATTATTTCTGATAACTGATGTATCGATAAACTTTTAACCAACAGTGTACAACACAACTAACAAGCAACAAAGCGCAATCTACATTTACACGGTTGCATTCAAACTGATTTAGATTTCGACTTGTAGATAAAGCCTCCAACGAAGCAGGCAACGATACACCATGTAAATATCCTCACCAATTACACTCGAAACTTATCCTCGCTAAATCAAGACTTCCAGCCCCGTTGCGCAACGATACATCGTATCACAACGCGCGAAGCATCGAACAACGTCCGTAAACGGCGCGGGACTTACTCGAACTTGTGCGATTATGTAAGTAGAACTGCAATAACATCGATCAGCCGGCGGCGATAATGGAAGTTCGTGCTGTACACAACCGAGTCAATAGTCCAGACGTACGCAAATAGCGGAGCCAGATCGGGCGGTGTAAAATATTGACACGTCCCATTCGAATCGGGACGAAAACGACGTTAGATCAGACAGGTGTTCCATTCCGCTGCACGAAAATATTTCTGGATACAGCTCGCTAAATATATTAACGCGAACCGATGGGATTCTACGGTGGGAACGTTACAACGGGACACCGGGCTCGCAAACGAAATTAGAAAGGCTTCGCGTGCCCGCGATGGCGAGCTGCGAGCGACATCCGACCTAACGGTGAGCAATCAGATTTTACAGCGGCTCGCAGTACGGCCGTTTGTGAACGAAACCTCCAAATTCGACTATTCGTGTAACGAAAATTGAAGGTTACCATAATGTCGCTAAGTAGGCCCTGCTATAGAAAATGTTTTTCATTCGAAAATCAAAATTTTGTGCAAATCAATTCAGTTTCTCTATTTACATAACATTGGAACCGAAACGAAAAATATCCATTGATAATGTAAAAAAAATATAACCACCAGATGCATCGCTCGATACCTTAAAATCTTCGTCTGAAGCATGTTTTTCTATCATTCATACTTTTTAGGTTATCGAGTTTTATAAAAAAAAACGGCCGTTTGGCCGCATTGTGGACAAAATCCCAAAATTCGATTGCTCGTGTAATGAAAACTCAAGATTATCAATGTGTCCTTAAGTAGTCCCTGCTATAGAAAATGATTTTCATTTGAAAAATACAAATTTTGTGTAAGTAAATTTTGTTTCTCTATTTATATCACGTTGGAATCGAAAGTATCCATTGTTATCGAAAGAACTTCATAATATCCCCATAATGTAACAAAATACAACCTATGTTTTTCAATCCTTCATACTTTCTAAATCATTGAATTTTGTCGCAAAAGCGACTGTTCGGCCGCCAGTGCGCCGAGCTCGGAAACAAAATTAGAAAACCACGTGCGCGCGACAGGAAGCTGCTCGCGAGCGACATCCGAGCGAACGGCGAACAATCAGATTTTACAGGGGGCGACATGTTGTCCGGCGTTATTTCGACTATTCGACGTAATCCCTGTTTATTGAAATTCTCTGTGAATTAATTGCGCGCGGGATACGGCGTGCGCCGGGCCGAGTCGTTCCGCCGGCGAGCCGATGCAGAAAAACAGGATTATTACGGGGGCTAGCCGGGAAAAAGGGTGGCTCTCGGGAACCCGCGCTTGCGCTCGCGTAAACGCGCCGATCTGTCCGATTAAATATCGTTCGCGGGACGACGGTCGTTCGACCAAAAAGTTACTAGCGCCGCGGCGCAATGACGCGACCGTATGGAGGGCGAGCTTCGTTATTGCGTCCGGCCCACCGACGCGTGTCCGGCTATGTAAATCCTGGACGATTTATTTTCTATTTTTGTAAATCGGCTCCGGGCCGCTCATTGCCGCGTGAATTACACGCCTGTCGCTCGATTGTCCGTTAAACTGCTCGCGGTACGACGACGGACCGTGAAAAACTCGGTCGACCGACCGTTGGTGATCGATGTAGTGCGGCTCCGACAAGATGGCGTACGCGCGGACGATCAGGACCGAGCGGCAAGACGAGTTTTCTTCTTACAATGTTCGGACCGCCTCGGTCTTCGACGCGTGGTCAACATTGGCCGCGCGTAGTAACAAAGGACGGAAGCGGGACTAAATGCGACTGAGTGAGATACGACGAGATCAAAGTCCATAGTGCCGTCAACTTCGTTCTGTATCGTTGCATCTCACTCCGTCTTTCGCCATTGCCGCGCGCCAATAATAACCATGCGTTGAAGACCGAGGCGGCCCAAACATTGTGAGTGGCAGAGTCGTCTTGCCGGTCGATCCTAATTGCTTGCGAGTAGCACGCCATCTTGTCAGAGCCGAACTTTACCACTCTAGTAGCACAAAAATATTGGTTTAACACATTGACTGTCACGAGGGTCACCGGTGACCCCCAATCAAATCGAATTACTATAGTTCACTCAATTAAAAGATGATTATTTGAAAACATTTCTATATTATAGATAATGCTAACAAATGTGGTGGCATTCAGCTAGACGAACTTGCAATAATAACAATGCAATTCAATTAAATGATTTAATATTATATATTTTCCATTTCAAGTGTTTTTCTTTACGAAATCATGCGGCATTTAACGTGTTAAGATTTTTTTCGAATATTTGAAAAACATTTTTTAAGCCACAGTTTTTAATATGAATAAAATATTAGATCTAAATATTGTACGTGTGTACAAGAAATGCAAAGTGAATGTTGAGAATATGAACTAAATATTCGGAGAATATAAAATAGAGATTTAAAAAATAAAATGTAGATAATTGAAACATATGTATTGTAATGTGTGGATTACGTTTACGAATGCTTAGAGTTTGGTTGCTGAATGAAGTCATCGAATCTTCTGTGCAGTTGAAGCACTTAGATTAAAAATACTAAGATACTGAAGTTGAAAAATATTTCTACTTATATTTAAATGAATTTGTTCGCTGTGAGATTCATGTAATGATATTCATTCAACCGCCGTTTTAAGTTTCACCGTGCTCGCACTGATTCATTATTCTTCAGTTGTTTATGGATACCATAAACGCGTAAAACGATAACAATATTATTGTTATCATCGTTAACAATAATATTATTCTTTGTGTTGCGTTCCCATTAACGATGTTTCACTGCCATTTCTCTATCAATAAATAAATATAGTAACTTTGAAATCACACACCAATATATTGGGATCTTGTAGATTTATTTAATTTCGCATAGCAAAGTGGCGAATAGAATTGTAATTAATCACCTTAAATATTTATACCATATATTCAAGCGTGAAAATTCAACGAAATCGTAATTCGTACATTGTAATTTCAAAATTACAAGATATATTCGTTTCAATATAATGATTAAAACTAATACATTGTTAATTCGTACACACCAATTGAGATTTGTTAATTTTATACTACATACATTGTCTTTCAGTCACGAAGAAAGGCTCACACAATACGTTTAAATAGAAATTGTAACTAGAAATATTGTAACACTTTCTAATGAGATAAAGACGACATTCCGTGAAACTAACTCAAAGAGAAATCACACGTATATCGAAGAACAATATTTCAATATTTCTCAAACTGATGCATTATACTTATAACATTAAATATCAAATTTTATAGTTTTACTGTATGAAAACAAGTGGTGAGAGTCACCTCTCGAGCAAAAGGTTAGTCCAATTATTTTCATTTAATTATTCAATTACCTTCCTCCTGAAACGTCCGTTTATTAGTGATCCTTATTAACGTCGAGAATTCAACAAATATATTCCAGCCCGAACACGGTAAACAATTCCGACAAAGGGTACATGAACGATCATGTTCGCCATTGTGCCTCGATACTGTTCTCAGAAGGCAAGCATCGCCTGATTGTTTTAATCTCCACACGAGTTCAACGATTCCGGTGTCGGCCGACTGTGTTTTATCGGGAAACTTCACGGATCAACGTTCCCATTCGACAGATTTCTGATATAATAGACTGCGGCGTGTCGATGCTCGAACGCATTGTGCCGGCCGGATGCGCACGACCGTGGCGGTCCTCGACCGCAGACCAATACAGCCTTCCTCGGGTCGGTCGTGGATTTCAAAGGACGTCGGAATTCTCTGCGTGAGTTGAATAGTTGTTGCAACAGGAACGCGGAAAGTCGGATGCGCCTTTTGTTGGCGCGGAGAGCGACGCCCGGGATTACCATAGAACGAGTTACCGTTCCGAGCTTCCCTCGAGGAGAGCTTTATATCAACTTCATCGTGATTTTAATTAAATATTCAGCCCGTCCCGGCAACAGATTTAGGCTTGATTCACACCAACGTTGAACGGTAACGATCGCGATCAGTCACTATCGTGGATTTCAGCGAGGCGTTCAACGATCGAAGACAATCGAATAACATTACGTTCCGTGCCGCGTCGAGAACGCTGAATTTTCCGTTCAGATCAAAAATGAATTCTCATTGAAAAACGAAGTACCTTTTAAAAGTGTATTGTAGAGCCAAATGTAGGCATCTTAACGCGTTGAATGCCGCGGGGGTCACCGGTGACCCCCGACCAAATCAAATTATAATACAGACAATTAAACGATCATTATTTGCAAATATTTTTATATTACGAATAATGCTATCTAATGCGGCGACATTCGGCAAGATAAACGTGCAATAATAATGAAACGATTCAATTATATAATTTGATATTACATTGTTTTTATTTTGTGCATTTTGCTATGTGAAATCGTGCGGCATTCAACCTATTAATGTCACGTGTACTGCGTTTATTTAATTGTAACACTATGGGTCGTAAAAAACAGTATGGCATGGAACGTGTTAATACTAATGCTAGCAGACAGGTCAAAATGACCCATTCTTGATTTCTTCGTTTTGCAATTATTAACTTCTTGGCTTATAATATCGTGTAAGACACGTGGTGAAGATTTCAAACACAGGAAACCAATATAAATATTACTCGATTCTTTTGAATCCAAATGGAGTATTATTCATTTTTTATCAATTGCTGTACTATACGGTAAACATAAGAATTATTGGTTTAGCTATACGCAAACTGGACTGTAAATCAATTAAAGTTTCAATAGCACTCTTGGAGTTTCTATACAGGATTTGAAGAAATTCAATTTAACTGCTCGCTGGTTTTAGTGTTAATTTACTTTCAGTTGTGTCCGTTCGTTCGATGCGTCGTCTATAAATCTAAACTGAATCCATTCAAATTCATTTGCTTTTATAGATTCATTGCTTTAGTTGAAATACTAATAAATTCTTTTTCTTTCAGAAAACTATTTGTTCCTTAGTGTTACCTTAAAATATTATCATAACTACGCACAATTTTAAATAGAATTCATTTATCAGTATAAATCCTTTTTAAATACGAATTTTGAATAAATTATGTAATTCCTTTTCGTTAATTATCATTCGTCATTCTTTTTGAATGTCACATGCCGCAATTGTTCAGACAAATCCAATTCAAAGAAACAGAGTTTTTAATCGCAGGATTATTCGATCAACAGATGTCGTATTCATTAAAGTGTACCATTCACCGTCAATCCTTCTGCTGAATTGTAATGCATTAGTTACAATTCTAATTACCCCTAGTTACAAAGTATTAATATAAAAATACTAATAAGTGAATAATAGCATCAATAATAGTCTATTACGACTCCATCCAACACTCGATTGCCAGTACAAATCGATCCTTACCCCGCAGAACACTCGAATCTCCATTAATTAGGAATACTTCTCGGAGGGTTCAAATATTTGACGGCCGCCGGACTGCGACGTTCAAATATCCCGACGACGTCAATCGGACCGTGAACTTCGGGGACGAAATTACACGGACCGAGCGAGATTCTCCGTAAAAATACGTGCTTCATGATGGTCCTCTCTCGCTTCGCCTCTCCTTCCGTCGGGGCGCCTTTTTAACGGAGACCGCAGTTTGCGCTGCGAATCAACTCCAATGGAACTCTTACGGTTTATTCTTCCCTTTTCGTTCGACGTCCCGAGATATTCGCCGATCCCCTCCGTTTCCGGCAAAGGACGCAACGAATTTTTGTTCCCGCGGCGGCGATAAGCTCGTGCATTATGCAGCCGTGAACGCTGCGCCGGCTACGCTCGGCTATGCGACGCGCGAACGTCGGACGACCACTTTGTTGCACGTCGTTGCACTCGATGCGCGAGATTCCCGGCTACAAATCTCCTAGGACGGCGATTCGGAAATTTTCCCCCTCGAGGAGCTTCGGCGCGAGCTGCGCTCGAGCTGAATGTTTCCGCGCGAGCGCGGGAATCCCCGTTCACGGGGCACGCTCGTCGCGAATTGCGAGGCAAATTGCTTCGCAGGAAGTTTCTACTTTCATTAAGTCACCGTGCTGTTATCTTAGCAGGGAGTTCTCGAATTTTTCCCCAGTAAACCGCGGAATTCCGATTGTTCCGATAATGCTCGACGCCTTGCGGATTATCGCTGGATTTTATTTGGAGTGATTTGACGAGCGGAATCGGTCGGTCTTTCCTTGGATTCAAGGGAACCTTTTGGAACCTGAGAATTCTGGTTTTAGAATTTTCGAGTAGTTATTAGATGGAATTGGAGCGACTATTCTGGGTGAAGCTAGTGGTAGAGGTCAATGCGAAATCAGAAGAGCAGAAAATATCGATTTATTGCTTGAAGATAGTAGGGAAATGCATTATTGATCAGACCGACCAAACAAATTCATTGGAGGACTGTTATAAATTGATTCAACGAGTGGAAAAGGTCAATGTTTTCTGAGGCAGCCGAGCGGAATCGTCGGAATGATTAAACAAAGCAGGTTCCAGAGTTGTGTCTATAAAATCTAAATTAGTCAGTTTTATACGTGGTTGCGGGATGGGTCAATATGTAGCTAGACAGTTCAAAAATTCTACTTCATTAACCGGCGGTAAAAACGTTCATTATAAATCGGACCAGGTAAACGAATACCATATGCGAGCGTAATGGATCTGTTTAACATTAAAATTACCTATCAATTGTAACAGTATATTTCTCTACAGTTCATATTAATTACATATTAATTAGATCATTATACATAATCAAACTTTTCAACGTGACGTAAAGACACAAGCATTAAGTAGAAAGAAACTTCTATAAAGAATCCTAATACATTGAAACTCAAGTACACTCTCAAATCCTTCCTCTACATTCTATGCACCTGAGATTAAAACACAAAACAGCAACGATTAACCTTTCACACTCGAAAGGTGAGTCTAGTCACTTGATTTAACAGAACAAAACTATAAAGTTGAATATTTAGTATTTGAAATGAAACTTTGTATCGCTATATGAAATATTTAAATAATATGGCTTCGTTGCTTAATTTATCTGTGAATTGTTGAATCAATTTCCAACAATGTCGTCCACGTCTCATCGAAAAACGTAGAATATTTCCCCTGGAATTCGTCAAGTATACAGGGTTAAGTTCCCAAAACGATCTCGAATATTTAACACCGCTACATCAGCGATCGCGGAACAATAAAATCGAAACGACTCGTTTCGACTGGCAATTTTCCTGTTAATATGCGAGTAGATCACGTCGACGAATAGTCGGACGTTGAAGAAACGGTTTCTGCGACGGGTGTTGAATCTCCGTGATTAATTAAGGTCCGTTCGCTCTTCGTGCAGGGCGCAAGGGCCCTGGGTCGAACGATCCCGATCGTCTCTGGACAGATCGCCCCTAAACCAAAGGACCATCGGTTAACCGACGGTGCGGTGACACTCGAATGACCACCCTTATTGGCTCAGGGATCAGTCACGGTTCACCGGCCGGCTGACACTTCATGGATGCTTACACACACGCGCTCGCGCGGCCGTCGCGGTTGCTCAAATAGAAAACCCCAGTGAATTATGCATTTCCTCTGGCTCGGTTGTTAACTGCTTTCAGAGACGGCGGCGAGCGTTCATGAATTCGAATTAGAAAAGCTAAAAGCAACCGCGGACGATTGGCTTGGTAGGATGGCGTTTCCGCGACCGAAGCTGCCCCCACAACACCTATTCATCTCGGTCGAATTAAGAGATATTTCCGACGATCGCGGATTCGATGATCATACACTGAATTAATAAAAGTAACCTGACCCGAGTGATAGATTCAATTATAGTACGTTCGGTCGCAGGTTGAAAATTAACCATTCGAAACGTCGCCGGCGGAAGTTCTACGAGAAAATGGGAACTTGGTAATTACTTATCGGTGTGGCGTGCCGGTATACAGGTACGCAGATAAATTCTGGTGGACTGCAGGACCTGCCGGGGAATCCCAGGAGATGCGCCGCAAGGCTGGACCGAATAACAGTCCATGGAGAACTATGCGCCGGGGTGAAAGCTAGAGCGAAGGGTGAGTTAACACGGGATGGGTTGTTGGAATATAATACCAGGCTGTTCTCTGAGTAATCTACTGACTGAGAAACACGAGGCTCGCCGTCTTGCCGTAAAAACCTTGAATTTATCGAGCCTACTCTTCTAACAACCTAATTTCTGCTTCGATACATTGATCTTGGCATTTCTAGCTGGGCTACTTAACCCTTCGCGGACGAACGTCGACATTTCGGAGAGATGAAGTGATATTTGATAGACTAAGTCGCACAGAAATGATTTAGTTACTCTGACAGCAAGAGATCAACTCGTAGTTTCTTTTTTTTCCTATTCATTAAGTAATTGATATTTAATTTATCTTCGGTTGTTGGAGACTTTGTATATTTCAAAGTATTTTCATCCGCAAATGGTCAGATTTCCAAATTAAACAATTCATAATTTTCCATTCTCGTTGAAAACAAATGAAACTATATAATCTTATTACTCGAAAGTTATTTTGTGCATTGTTTCCGTGTTAAATCAACGATCACCTATATTCCTTTCGCAAAAATATGATCGGTAGCTAAAGCCTCGGTACGTATAGCATTAAATGACCTTCGTCGTTGATGTCACCAGTGGCTCCAAACTAAATTACTCTAATTCATTCTACCAAATTGGTCATGAACTTCTAAATCTTATAAACGGTAGAACATAAAACAATTCGACGGTATATAGTGCGAATCATAAGGCAAATCAATTACATAATTTCGACATCGTATTCGCGTTAGGTACACGGTGTATGAAACAAGGCACAGAAATCGTCCAATATTCAACATATTAACCCTTTGAACTCTGTAGGCTCCAATATTGTTATAATATTAAATATTTAAGTATAATATTAAATATTCTAATGAATCTTAAAGAAACTATCCTAAAATCGTTCGATTTTCCACACATCCAAATTTTGTACTAAGAAGGAAAATAAAAGATCGAAGAAATGTTATAGCATTTCTCATTTTCGCTGGGAATACTATAAAAATTAGTTGCAGCTGCTGATAGATTACAAAACAACCTGGAGCGTTAAGGGTTAACACTTCGACTGCCACATCACCCAAATTCGGGTGACACTATTTTTCACGTAAACTTAATTATGAATTTTCTTGGTAACGTATCGAATGAACCGAATTATGTTGGATATATGAGATATAAGAAAGATAGTAGAGCAATTATTACGTAGAATCTTGACCTTTTAGTTTCTGCTTAATGAAGAAAACTATTTCGAGCACATGAAAGTTATTGGGAGTACTATGGATCAAATTTTTGTTCATGGCTATAACAAAATCTGTGCAGTACAAAATTAATAAATATCCACATATGAATACGAATTAACAATGTATTCAATAGTTTCAATAATTCCATCAAACGAATATATTTTGTAACTTTCAAGCTACAATGACGTTAAACTGTCACGGTTAAGCGTATAAAAATTAAAGTTAACCGATTACTTCATTTTTTTCACCACTTTGAGTGCAAAATTAAATAAATCAACTAGATGCCAATATACTGATATATGACTTCAAAATTACATGGGCCTACAGAGGGTTAATCGAACAAAATTTTTCATTTGCGTACCGGCACACTGAAAAGGTTCCCAAGAAACGAACATTTAATTTGCATTCCGTTCGCGCAGGATAAACAAAACGGGAATTACGTCCACTCGGTGGATAGCCGAGTTATTACTTAGCTTCTGCAATCGCGTGATTGGTTACGTCGATCGAAGACGAAAGATCCAAGTGGAGGAACTCGGCGCGGAAACACGCGGGATTCTGTTTACCCTTTGAAGGGTAATTTAGTTGTACCGTATGGTCAATTAACATCGCCGGCTCTTCTGAGCAAGCCCGCGCGACCTAGGCTAAATTAATTGCCGCGATTAAACGTCGGGAATCTGTATCGGCGCGATGTACGGGCACATGTAAAAACAGGCACCGAGCGAAATTAATTTCGAGTCCGACTCGTGATCGATATCAATATTTGAACGCGACGTGGAAGTTCTATCGATGTTTGACCGCGCAATCGAGGATGAACGATTTAACGAAAACAGATCGAGTATTACCGGGCACGACCGCCCCACAAAGTGAAGCCAATAAAAATTACCGCCCTTAATAACTCCGGGACGAACGGAAAACCTTGCGTACACGAGCAAATACACAAAATCGGTTGTTATTTGAAACGATCGAGTGTCGAGTATCGTCGAAACTCCCGATCGCTGGTTGCAGGCTAAAAATATAGGTTTTCCGATATCCTCCGAATCAATGTTAAAAACACAACCTCAATATCCTACGAAGGAACTCTGTAAATCACAACTTCTATAAACACCTATTAAACTCTTCGAAAAATCATCATCCCCTGAATAATTTCAACCATAAAACCTTCATAAAGCATACGCAAAAAGTCCAAGCGTATTAATCAATTCCAAACGTTCGAAAAAAGACCATCGAGTACCTCTCGAGCGTAAAATCACGTGATCCCGGACATCCGCTAATTAAGCCGCACAGATTCGACGATTTCCGTTTCACGTGGCGCGCCGCTGCGGCAAACTCACCGGCCAGCATTTCTTCGGATATTTTTCTGAACGTTTCGCCGATATCCCCGAGGGTCACCCCCGAACGATCCTCTAAATTTCGTTATATCCCCGTAACCAGGTGCGGCTCGGTCTACGGGGAGCAATAATTTTCCCGTAGCCGGAACATTTTCGCCGGGATTCCTCAAAAATCCGCGGGGTCCGGTCGCGGGTAAACGATAGGCGGCAATGGCGTCTTTCGAGCCGTCGCTATAATTTCACATTCGCCGTTAACGGACGAGCCTGGTGTCGTTCGGTGCGACGGCCGCCTTAATCGCAGCTGCAGACGGCGTTCAAACAGTTCCTCCGCGCTGGAAGTTTTCGAGCGGGCGCCCGTTCGTCGTGTTAGTCGGCTGCGTTTTGCCCGGCTGCGAAATAATACATTGCAGTCACACCTCGCCGCCGTTAATGCAACATCTGGCAAAGTTTGCGGAGACAGACATTCACGCCGCGGAGCCCGGCGAACGGATAAGTATTGATTCTACGACCCCTTCTCGCTCTTAGCCGAACGTTATTTGAACGTCTGTGCGTGTTTGTGTGTATGTTGTGTGTGTGTGTGTGTGTGTGTGTGTTTATAGGTAGTTGTGTGCGTAGCCTGGTAGCTTGAATATTCCTTGATCCCGTCACGGTATTCCCTTTCAGCCGAGATGCTCGCCGTTACGTTAAAACGGTAACCAGCCTGTCTGATCAGAAACAGATCCGATCTACCGGGCTGTCCGATGGAGAACGAGTCTGTTCTACTTGTCTCAGCGTCGACCGACCCTGTTCCAGCTTGTCTGGCAACTGACACTTCCATTCTACTGTGCATGATAGCTGTGAACTGGCGCCCGACTGTAGATGGGTTTATACTACTTTGTCCGTTGTTTGTGTTCGGTTATTTGAATTTCGAGAATGCAGCGTTCGGGATTGGATAATTCTTTGTTTGCAAGTGAAACGTGTGTTCTTGGGTTATAGAGCTGGTTGGGTTGTAGAGATTGCGATTGAAGTTTGACGAATTTTCTTGGGAGATATTGAAGCACCTTGGGCTTTTGTAACCACATAGATCTAAAGAAATCTTCTGTGTGAAGATTCTATTATTGTGTACTCTCTATAGTAATTTTTCTTTTATTACCGAGCATTTAATACGACGTGCAATCCCTATAAAAATTGTAATAGATTATTTTCAATTTGGGATATTCAGTAGAGTATTCAAGGGGAACTGTTTTTAGAATCATTTTGAATATTCGATGCTTTTAAGATATCAATCATTCCGAAACGAACAAACCGAGAGCACTTTAACTGGTATAGTAGTTCCAGTGTAAAAGAATATTGAAAATAATCCAACTAATGAGTATATTATATTCAACCTCTATTTATCAGTAATTGAACAGTTGAAAATCGACACGTTCAGTTAAGTATCAGACTATTATTACCGAATTAGTAGCTCTTGTTTCAGTTATCCCCAGAATCCGAGATCCCAATTCGTCAGACGCAAAGTAAACCTGTTCCCCGCCGCGTTCGCAACGCAGGCCAACGGAACTTCCGTCCAACTAGTAAAATACCGTTCTCCGATAAGACGCGGAGCGCTCCTCCCGGGCCAACCATCCGGAGCTCCGCGTTCATGCAAATCACTGAAGAATAAATTCTTTATCCTTGTACGGCGCGGCCCAGTATCTCGCGGCTACAAGGAACAGTTCGCGCCCCACAGAAGCCGCGGGCTCGCGTTGGATAAGTCGCGTTACAACCGCCATTCGATGGCGATAATTTCCCAGTGTAGAGGGAGGATCCTGGTTGATCCTGGAAACGGCTTGTCGCGTTGTCGCGTGGCCGGTTTCTCGAAGAAGCTAAAACATGTCTACGAAAACAGGCAGCTGAATTTATTCGGGTGAGTTAGCGTTTGCGGACACGTGTTTTATGTCCTCTTCGTTTTTCGGTAATGAACATTCGCTAGATGATACTTATATTGAAAAACTTCTAAGTCGTTAGTTCGACCGAATATTCAGCAACAATCGATTAACGCATTGAACGTTATGTGGGTCAGTGGTGATCAATCAAATCGAATTGCTACAGTTCACTCAATTAAACAATTATTTGGAAAGATTTCTGTATTATAAATAATGCTACCTAATGTGGTGACATTCAAGTAAATCAAAGTATGATAATAATGCAATTCAATCAAATGATTTGATATATTTTTTCCATTTTGTGTATTTTGTTGTCTGAAATCGCGCGGCATTCAACGTGTTAAAAATGTTACAGTGATAAGAATCTACTATCTACTTAATGATAATAAGAATCTACTAAGACTATCATTATCTACTAACCATATCTGTACAAAAACATTCTTCAAAATTTATAATGGATCGAAAGTATATTTAATCCCTAACGCACCAATGTCGGCATATGAACTAATTATTGTTGTAATATTTACAATTAACACGTTAAGTATCGTGCTAGGTCACTTCTATGAATTTCTTCTGCTTGCTATCTACTATTACATCTTTTGGTAAGTAAACTTGAAATACTTCCGTTAAGAGTTAACACTAGAACTACCGAGCATTTAAATTGTCTTTTTGAAATGGTTCTGTAGAAACCTCAACAGTGCAATTATTGAGACTTCAGTTGCAATTCAGTTTGTGTATTGCTAAATTAGTTTCTCTAGCAGTTTTTCAGAGAAACGTCTGTTATCTGTTAAACAACTAGGAAAAATGAAATCAGGAATGGGTCATTTTACCCACCCGGTAGTTCTAGCGTTAGCTCTTAGCAGTCCTATGTCGAGTCAGACTCGACATTCTATTTTATTACAACCTCTACCTGTTTTAACAATTTTTTCTATATTTATTTGCAGTATCACAATTGTACCATTTAAAGGTAACATTTCAATGACTCCCAGATATTCTTGAATAAATAAATAACGTCGACGTGAACCTCAAAGTGAGAAACCAAGAGCACTACGGACCGCAAAGGGTTAATATACTAATACGTTTTCACTAAATAATGAACCCAAAATCACAGTCGTCCAATGTATCAGAGAGAAAAAGCTCCTACAATTATCTACATATCAATCTTCAGACAGCCGGAGCGTAACAGCAGCCTCCAGAACGAAATTTCAAAAACAACGCCAGCACGCTCGCGCCAGACAGACATCACCGTATCCGTAGTCAGTTTCGCCGCGTAACCAATTAATTTCCCAGGTGGCCGGCGAAAAGGGGATGATCCGTGCGCCGTCTGCCCGGGGATCGGAAACTTTTGGCCGGGCGATAAGTTTTAATTGCGACCATCGAAGGTGTGCAGGCGTGTCGGAAAATTTAATTAACCGCCGGCGAACGTGTCACCGTACGTCTTTATTCGCATTTCGTTGACAGCAGGCCATGAAGAAGCAGCAGGCTGCTCCCAGATCCGCGTCCCGCAGCGACGGAATCACGGCCAGCCGGTCGCGAGTGTATCAGAGGTAGCCGTGTTTTATGGAAAACAATCATCCCAGCGCGGCATTGTCCCGCGCGAATTCCGCTCGAGATATTCGTTAGAATTTTAATAGGGAAGCGGATTCGCCGGGTGGCGCGAAATTAACGAACTCATTAAACAGCGTCCGCCGCGGACGCGCACGATGGGCTCGCGCAGCGTGAAGCGAAGCCGCGCGAGAAGGAACAAAGAGGTGATCCTCCGCGGCAACGACACTGGAAATCCGCGAACGGCTCGGATCTGCGCGAGCAACTTTGAAGATTCCTATGGAAATTTCGAGGATCCTCGGGGAAAGTTCAATTCAAAAATTGCGGCTCGTTTCCGTGCGAGCGCCGCCGGAGGAAAGCGTCGCGCGCGGGTGCGGATGGGAAGGCGGGATCCCCTTTAAAGGGTTACGCGGGCTTCCCAGGCTTCGCGGCGAGGAAAACAACGGCGCGATTCTGCTCGTCAGGTTTATCACTTGGAAAGTGGCCGGCGCAGACGCGCGCGAAACTCGACGGGGAAGCGCTTCCGCGGATTTCCATTCGGAGCATCCCCCGCGGATATATTACGTGATACGGGCCGACAACCTTGCCGGAATCCGATGATACGCGGAGAGGAATCCAGCGAGCTGCCGGATTGTTTGAAAAGGGATCCACCGGACGAGGCTTTCAGCTAGATCATATCAGAAGTGGCCTTACCCGGCGGTAACGAAAAATATTTGCAAGGTCCGGCGGGGCGATGGATGTCCTCGATTCCGTCCGCTTCCTCTCGTGCCCACGCCCTTCGACCGGCGATGGATACCTGGAACGAAGTGGCTCCTCTGTTTTCAATATACTCTGGAAAACAAACGGGCCAGCTGGGACGCGTTCGTGCCAGGAGCCCGCTTGTCGTTACCCGGAATGGGATCTGATTCTTGCCGCCTGAATAAGTCACGTACTACGTGTTACGTTTTTTTATCGCCGGGCGCCATAGCGTTACCGCGTGCTCTTGTTTTCCTTTCTGTCGCTTTCCTGCAGGAGAGGGCTTGATCCTCTTTGAGAGGTGGAGTCGGTATTTGATGGGTCATTGACTTGTTTTCATGATTATGATGTATATTGGTAATAGTGGATGTTGGAATGTTGTTGCTTTACGTGAGAGATTTGTGGATTTCTGGACTGTATAAAACTCTAAGCGTCTGATCAGTAGACTTGTTTCACTGATTCGAATATTTTTATCGTCGAGCGCCATAGCGTTACCTCGTGCTCTTGTTTTTTTTTATCGCTTTCCTGCAGAAGAGTGCTTGATCCTCTTCAAGAGGTGGAGTCGGTGTTTGATGGGTCATTGACTTCTTTTCATGATTATGTTGTATATTGGCAATAGTGGATATTAGAATGTTGTTGATTTACATGAGAGTTGTGGATTTCTGGATTGTATAAAACTCTAAGCGTCAGATCAGTCAACTTGTTTCACTGATTTGAATATACACTGCTTGTCAGAGGAGAATATAACAGTAGCGTTGTTATTTTAAGAGAATCCGTTCTTTTGTCGTCCGGTTGTATGAAATCGCGAGCGCCCGACCTATGGTCGATGTACTTCACTTATTCAACGGTATACACGTCAGTCGTGTTAAATATTCATTCTCGCTGTCATATTACTCATAACACCAGTTATGTATACAACTTTCCGCGTCGAATCAATATACATTTATTCTACTTGTCAGGTCAATCCGTTTCTCCTCGAGCTGTCCGAACGACCTACCGCCCCTCCACTTATAAATAGCTAAAATCCACTACACGACGATTCAACGAAACTGTTCAATCGGCCCTGAATACAAAATAGATCACCAACCTCCCCGGCGCGGCGGGATCGCCGGCATTTCATTTTCGCTGACGTTTAAACAAATCCTCGGCGTCGCCGTAAAACAACTGTCGCCCCCCCCCCTCTCTGTATCCGGTGTTGACACGTTTCCTCGCGGATACTCAGATTCACTCGCGCGACCTACTCGTGCGCGCGTCTACACGGTGTCTGCGAAACGTCGAGCCGTTTCATTGAAATTCTGCGCGAACTCGGCGAATAATCCGGTGAATAATCTGTCGGCCGCGTCCACTGCTACGCCATGAACACGCGAGCAGGATACAATCCAGCATGCCTTGCGACGTGTGTGCTTATCACCGTGGTGCGTTCGTACCAAGCAAACGAATGCTCGTCCTTCGCTCTTCAAGATTCATCCGAAATTCAAATGCGAACATTCGTCGGACGTTGCGACTGATCCTAACTTTGTAACGTCGTTTCACGTAGAATCAGTCGGACAAAGAATATACCAACACAACCTCAACGCTTTATCTCAACATTCAACCTGTATCACATCAAACGCTCGACAACTCAACATTTCCTCGTATTTTCACTCGCATTCGTTGCTCGCATTCAATCAATAGTTCGCCCTAAACGCACGCGAATTCGTTGAGTCAAACGGACCGCTTCTTCATCCGAACGCAGCATCGAAATAGCCAATCGACTCGACGCTTGTTTGCCAGCCAGCCCGACTGCAGTCGTGTCTCCCCACCGAACGTCTCCCTTGTCCGTTCCGTCGCCCTTGTCTCCGTTTCCATTTCCCTCGTCGCCGTCTTCCAGGTTGTAATACACCTCGGGAATCGCTCGTCCGACGGAAAATAAAACGGAACGAGCAGCGCCGTGGCGAGAGGAGCACAGAGAAAGAGAGAGGAAGCTCGAAGAGGCGAAGCGACACGGCGAGCGGACCGACTCCGCTCGTCCGTATGTAATTCAGAAAGCACCCTTCAAGCCCCGGTCCTTCCTGATCCAGTAACCCTGGGCTGCTCCATTTCGTCGCCTGTTCCCGACCCGCCAGCCCGGCTTCATATTGCGAGAGCGTGGAAGTTATGAGTTGTCCGCGCCGAATAACTCGTGTCTCACACTCCCCGCGTCTGACTATTACCGGCTGTATCTACTCCCGGACCCTCTTCCGCCCGTTGTCACGCCCCTTTACCGCCGCTCCAGCGATGTATCGGGCTGATTTGCCTCCGGCACGTCACGGGCCGCACACGGACACGTACACAGCCACCGCGCGCGCCCTGGCCGCTGAAACTTTGGAATTGCGCCGCGGATCGATGGCAATTGAGATACGCTTGTTGAATCAACAAATCGAAAGCTGCCTAGCGGTGAGCAGCTTATCCGCGGCTGTAAATATTTGCTTCTAATGCAAATTTTTCGGGGATAATGCTGGCTCGGACTTGATTAAACTGCCAGCGAGATAGCGACCGCGACTTTCCTCGTGCAATCGACGGTAATTATTGTCTCTTTCGATATTCTATATGAAATGATTAATGGAGTTTGGTGTATTTAAAAAGATTGTCGAATTGAAGATATTCTCTTCAGCATTTGTACGTTATTTCACGGAATAAACCTTTATTAACACTTTCCAGCGCTTATTTCGACGACGATCTCCTCAATTATAATATTTTCTTCGATCCAATAAATCTAAACAAAATATTAGGAAACTGAAACTTAAACGAGTCATTAAGTTCCTAAATATAATATAGTTTATAATTTCTAATGACAATATCTATAGAATTCATTCATTTTCATTGTGTAAAATATAGGATTACACGTCACAAACATGTGCTGGTAGCGAACGTGTTATTTTATATGTAAAACATTTATCAATACACGATATATAATTACCTATTTTCAAGTAACTTACTCCATTCAAATACATTCACACATAATCTCTACAATATTTTAGAAAGAGCTTCATACCGATTAACCAATAATATCTCCGAAACAGTACTCAAACACCTTACATAACCGAAACCGAAAGGAATCCAACAAACGCCACAACCCGCCAGAAATCGTTATCCAAATACACCCCGAAATTTCCCCGCGAACAAAGGATTCTTGCAAAGGTTACCATCTCGAGAACATCCGGCGCCCGAACGAAAACAATGGAGCAGCTTCGAGGACGGACGGGTCGAGGCGGGGAAAATTTGTCCGAAAACTGAATTCCGTCCACTCCTTTTCTGATCCCGGTTTATCAGATCGACCGGCACTCCGCAGCGAGCACGGCCGAGTCTGCGTCCGCGGGGCGAACCGAGAGAAAAGTTTCGCAGATAGCCGCGTCGTGGCCGGAGGCATCTGCGATACGACGCCGGGGAACGGCTCCCCGAAGACGTTCGCCGGGACCTCTGGAAATCGGAATCCAGCACGGATAACGCCCCGAGCGACGCGCGTTCGGACCGTCCCGTCTCCGTTGAAAAGACGGGGCAGTCGAGAGAGAAGCGCCCGTGGAATCACTCGTCGCGTCGTTCGCGAGCATCGACGCTCGCGGACGTCCGTCGACGATGGCTTTTCCACGTGCGCGCGGGGAGTTGGCCGTCGAATGGCTCCGAGACGGGCGAAGTCGGGAACGCGAATAAAAGGAACAAGATCAAAAGGCAGCCGCGTACAGCAGCGACGTGGAAAGCGGGCCGCACAGACGGAAACGCGTCGAGGAATGGAATTCGCCGGTGCTTTTCATATTTTCCGCAGGCAAAAATGGAATTTCGCGATGGAAAATGTGTGTAATGTTCCTGTTTGGGGGCCAGCGTGGCTGAAGGAGACAACGTACCGCCGATTTTTCACTGTTCCTCCTTTCGGCGCGCGTCGTGTTCCCTGCTAAGGAATGAAATTTCCTTTGAAAATGGGGGTGCGGAGTTATTTAAAGCGCGGTTAGTGAAATCGTAGACATTTTGAATTTATACGTTACATTATATATGTTCCTCCACTGTTAACAGAGAATATTGAAAATAGTATTCCACGATTGGGAACTAGGAATCGATTCAATATCGAAACACTAAAAATTTCAAATGTAAACTTTCCACGTTGCAGAAACAAGAGTCATAATTCCATAGCGGGAATCCAGTAATCCAACGATTTGCTTGTCGCGATAGCAAACTGACGCAGGCTGAATCACCGCCCCGAAAACAGTCGAACAGAAACACGGTGTGTCCCGGTAGTTTGAACCTCGTCGGAACTTCGTGTTGGTGTTTCGCCGTTCGCTCTCCGAGAGCAGAACACACGGACGCGGGTTTCCACTCGAGGGAGGAAACGAAGAATTCTTCCATCCATCGGCAGGTTGGACGGGAATAATTCGTTCCTGTAAATTGGCTCAGGGCAGCGTGGCCGGTGGACGAGCACGGCCGGCCGGACAAACATTAAAACCGCAGTTCGAAACTAATCAGACGACGTTCAACTATTCCGCGGCAACAACGTTCCTGCTGGTCGCGTCCCGTTGCCGGGAAATTGCGGTCGGCTGCACGTTTCCCGGTATCCCCGGTTAATCGAATACAATAATAGATTTAATCAGTCCATAAAGCGGACCGATCACGACGCGGCCGGCGCTGAAACTCGAATTTCAAAAAGCCGAGGAACGCGCCGCGGGCAAACGCTCGCCGGCTAGTAATTGCGATATCCGACGCGGCGGGATAATTAGAAGTTCCCCGGGAACTTTCCGCCTATTTACGCCGACCGCACGCGAGCTCCGGATTCTTCGCGGAGAGCCGCGGTTGCTGACTGCTGCGAGCAACCCGCGAAAATAGCGCATTGAAGTTCGAAAGATAAACGAGGGACAACGTTGGGATTCGTTGGAAGAAACGCTGTTCGCTTCGTGTCGAGCTGTTATGGTATCTTCGGCGAACGAAGGAATTAGTTTTATAGGCAGATGGTTTATTTACCAAGTACTTCCTAATGCTCGGTAATTGGTTGATTTTATAAATACCGAATTGGAATGGAATAGTGAATAATTCTTTTAACAGTTTGACTGTTTTCTTACATGAAATTGAAGATGGATTTCGTTAGTGACATACCGAACGAATCGAATTTCATTGGTTCTAAATAATTAAGTATTCTTCTAGATAGTCTACCAACTTTCGCCATTTTAGCGAATTCAGTCGCAGCACATTTGTAACATCCACCAAGACTAATATTAATTTTCTAATTAAAATCTACTACTATATCTCTTAAGCTGTGCTACTTCATTCGAAATAAATGGACGAAATATAAAAATACGCATGCTTCTAATTCATAATCTACGAGCCGAATGTTCAATTACATAGTAATACTAGTTTAAGTTTAATTATCTACGGTTAAACATAGAAAAGACAGTACATCGTTTTGATCTTGACTCTTCAACTTCTTTATTAACACATTGTCGATCGGCAATTTTACACAAAAGTCATCCCGTGTCACCAGTTAATTTTCTGTAATCAAGTATGAAAGTAAAACAATCTAAATAAACTTCAACATACTTTATTTACAAATAATGAATTGAAATCAAACTTTCGGCATATATTGTATATAACTTTGTATATTTTGCTTCTGCAATATTCTATATTGCCCTGCGTTTCAAAAATTGAAATAGCTAATGCAAGTGCAAACACGAGTTAATTCGTGACCGGCCAACAACGTGTTAAGAGACCAGTTTCGATTCGAGTTTCGGTGTTTATTTGGCAGCCGACGTTAATACTCGCGTTTTTGCGAAAATAGAGTAGTTACCGTTTGCATGATATTAATTCACGAGCATTGTAAGGTGCATCGAAATGCGCCATTATCAGGTGACGAGTAGCTCTTGTCCAAGTGAAATTTCATTTCGCGACGCGGCCGGCCGCGTCGCAAAAACCGTTCGAATTTCTTATTGCCGTTGAACCGACCTGTCTCGCCACCCTCGCGACCTCGGCCGTGTAACACGCAAGAGGGCGAGAGAGAGAAATCCCGCGGGGTAGCGTGAGTTATACGAGGAAAGGGGACGGGTAGTTTTCGGTGGTGGAGTCGGACAAGGCAGCTCGAAAATAAAGCTGACTCCGTAGAATAAAAATGACCGTTCCGCGTGACCGAGTTCCAGATATGTGGAGAAAAAAGGGCGGGGGTGGACAGGGTTCGAAAGGACGTCATTGATTCTTGATCCCGCGGCAACGCTGAGCTTGCAACGCGGATACGCCCGGCGAAATTGTTGCGCCGTGACCGTGCACACGAAGATCGCAATCCTCGATCCGCCGTGAGACTAGACTGGAATTCGATTTGTGGGATTTTCTAGTGGACTCTTTTTCCCGTGGACTTAATCAAGGATTCATGGGTCAATGGTCCCTCGCAGGTTCCACGGTTTCCCGAGCGTCGTCGATTTTCATTATAATTTACGACGCTTCGATGGATCGAGTGGATCTTAGATATTGAAAACATGCCCGCGTCAAAGTGCAGTTTGGAGTTGAGTGTTTACGACTCAATTGGAAATCAAGCTTCAACTCGAGGGGCCGTAACTTGTACACTGGTGAGAGACAGATGTTTCACGTGAAACGTTTGTGACTCAGAAACAGATCGAACTCGGAAATTTATGAAATTATGGAACTTTGTAGACAAGTCTAATACGTTGGAGTTCGTTTACTGTGCCGAAGTTCACTTTGAAAAACATGCAGATTTTTCGAAATTCGCAATTTTGTTTTATTTCGCAATTTTATAGATGTGAAAGAACAACGTATTTCTTGTTGAAATTTTGTTTCGACATCTCCTACCGTTCTCTAGATTATCTACAAGAAAGAAATATTTGCATTTCTTTCAAGCGGTGATCCCACCCCTTCAAAGTCAAATTCTACAAAATGCCAAGGAGACAAATTACAATACTTCCCTTGTTAGATGTGGATCAAAGCCACGATTTGGAATTAGAGGATCGTAGCTCTAATATAGATTAACAATAGATCTAGATCGCTAAGAGACTCATAAACTAAGAAGTGAAATATCGAGCCTAGAGATCAACTAGTTACATACGCTTAACCATAAATAAATGACACTACAACGAAATCGTGGGTAAGTACGACGGATTTACCTGTTCGAACGAGGGAAGCATCAAACGGAATCCCCGAGAATCTATAAAAATTGGAAGATCGGTATAAAACCCGTCGTTAAAAGCGACGTTCGTCCAATAAATCGGGAAGCCCGTGCTGCATGATTCGATCGGAATATAAAGCTGTTCGACGAGAATGAGCGCGAAACGTAGCGAAAAATCACCGTCGAGAGGGATCCGTCGTTTTGTTTCCGTTTCTCCTGGGCGGAGGCGACGCTCAGCACGCTCAGCCGAGCGGAAAATAATTTAACTCGCGCAACCGCGGGTTGCCTCGCGTGTCCGCTTAAGCGACGGGAAAAAGGGGACGCGGCTCGCGTTGCGCTGCCTTTCCATCAGGCATCGGTGACGTCTTTGCGCGGAAATTGATGGCCGATAGGGTCTGGCACGCGGAACAAAACGCGTGGCAGCAATTTCACGGATTACTACTTGCGTTCGACTTCCCGGAGTTTATTCCATCCCGGCGAATATGGAACTTGCGACACGTGAAGGATCGCCTTGGAGTCTCGCATTCTCTGTAACGCGTTTACACGAATCGAATGCTTATTCAGGAATGCTAAAATCCAAATCGAAACGTTCGTACAGAATGTTCGATGTTAGAAGCAATGAACTGAAGTGGAATAATTAAAGGACTTTTACAAGCGTTTTTACCCTCGTTTCCCATCGTTTCCATTCACAACCGTCGATATAAGTTGCCAAACTGAATTTCCAGTGACACGTTATCTCCGAATGTTGGAACACAGAAAATCGTTCTCGACTCGATTGCCATTCGCACCGAACAAACACGAATCCGAGGACGTGATTCGAACGAGCATTCCTCCGGTTGTCGTAAACGCGCCGTAAGGAATCGTTGGAAGGGCCCGGTGATAGAGACGCGTCGGCGAAACGCTCGGCGAGGGAGAAGTTTGAAGCACGACGTCTAGGAGGTTCCGCGAAGGAAACGAAGGGAGTGGTAGCCAAGAGAGGCGGAGGATGCAGGGAATTCCAAAGGCAGTCGACTCGAAAAGGCTCTATTAAGAGGCAGTCGCACAGCCTCGCAGCGAGTTTGCTTAAAGTTTAAACGCGGCTTCCTGGAGCTGCTACGGCTGATCGGCAGATTAAACCACCCTTCGAAACACGCTTACACGGGACCGGTGCCGCCGCCAAAGGAAGTAGAAGACATAATAGGCCCGCCTTCGCCTTTAGCTTCCGCCCGATGCTAATCTACCGTGGTGATCAAAGATTTGCTTGTACGTTGATCCTTGGAAATTACGGTTTATAAGCGAAGAGCGCAGGGGAAAGAGGGAAGCTAAAGGCGGATGCTTAAGTTTCTTCGTTCACGAAACGTTTTCCCACCCGACCAGGGGGAAAAGCTTCGCGTCTAGCCTCTTTGTACCCTGGACATCGTTTAATTCCACTTATCGCGGCGACGCAACGCGAGGCGAGCCCTCCGATACGTTTGAAGCAGTTCGACGCGGTTAAACGTTGGTCCAAATTAAACGGTCGTTTGAACGCTCGCGGATTCACGGTAATCCGGAAAGACCACCGAAGGAACAGGGTCCCGGTTGTACCGTCGTTTTTGCGGGGGCTTCTTCGAGGACGGATCCAGTTCGGTAAATACGTGATTCGTTTACCGAGCGCCGTGAACGTTATCCGCGCGCGTCATTCCTCGTGTTATCATTGTTAATTGAAGAGATACCCGTCGCGCGACGCCGCCACTCCGCCTTCGTCCTGATTATCCAATTACAAGGAGACTTATCCCTCCCGGCCGGATTAAAGTTTAACCTGGCAGCGGCGTAACGCCGCGGCGCGGTTGCATTGTTGTCTTTTTAAATTCGGACAGATTAAACGTTCTTTTAATTTATCCCGGCGGAATTTCATTTCGTATGTTTCCCCTTTTCTCCCCGCGGCCGAGGGGGAAAAAAAACTCGCCGCAACATTCCTCGTTATCCCGCCGGTATCCTGAAGCCGCCGTAAATTAAAATCCATGAAAAACGGATTACCCGCCGCGCCGCGGGGACTCGAACCCGGGTCATTTTCTAGCGGCGACTAAGTGTCTTATCCGCCGCTTACCGCCGCGAGTCCTTTGCATTACACCGTATTAACCGGCGAGTCCCGGCTGCAATCGCTTCGTTCCGCGTCTCGGACGTCGGAGGGAATGCGTCGCTGCTTGTAGCTTTTCCCGGATTTCCCCGTTGCCCGGTATCTTTTAATGATCCCGGCCGTGCACGCGGCAGGTATACACGCGTGGATCCAATTCGGGATCTTGATTGGACGATTCCCGGGAAATATTAAGCTCGCCGGAGGAATTTATGGCGGCCATCGAGGCTGTGCAGCCAGTGGAAATGTAATTCCGCGGGAGTAAAAAGAAATTATGCCATCATACGTGTTCCTATTTCTCAATAGGGCAATATCATCGAGGCCGAGACAAATCGCCGCGGCGCGTTATCTGGCGGCCAGCGTCGGGCCGTATTAATTTTTACTCGCGTATCGCATTTTTCAGTGCTGCCTCGGAGATAATAGTCGGACCTCGGAACACTCGAAATTTATGGGCATCGGCGAGATTATTGAGGCCAAGCCGCCGCGATACGAAAGAAACGAGAGGAAAATTTCCTCGGGAGCGGGCATTGTATTTTTATCGGAGGCTCCTCGGCACACGAAAGGTTCCAGAGGTCCCGCCTGAATATTCATAAACTTCTTTGTTGAATACCTTTAAGCAGCGCCCGATATTCCGGGCCATTTCGAAAATGAAATCACCACTTGGATTGAGAGCCTTAACGCGCCGCGTCTCGCTACGCTTGGGTATCGAGTAAATGAATCTCTGTGATCCACTGATGGATCAGGGATATTCTCAATTTCGGCGTTCAGGATTTATTCTTCGACTGAACACGCGTGTGCTCGAGAGTTCGTGGATTATGTGTGGATATAGTAGGATATAAATTTCGAGTTTATGATTGACCCTTTGCACTCGGAAGTTTTTCACTAGAAATATAACATTTTCTCATGAGATAAAGACGATATTTTGTGAATCTCGAAAGCTATTTTATTTCAATATTCCTCGAATTGACGCGTTAGACGAAGAATAATATTAAATATCGAATTTTATAGTTTTATGAAACGAAATGGTAACTCAAATGGTCACCTCTCGAGAGTAAAGGGTTAAAATATGAATGCAGGTAATTCCGAGATAAAGAACAATTTGGATTTAGAGTCTATAAAGGAGCATTGAGATTTAGAGATCCTTAACTGAATTTTTATTCAAAAGTCTAGTATTAACACGTAAGCCGGAAGAGACTGTGAGAACTGCCAGGTCCATAACTCACATGCGAATTAAATGAAACTTGTTCCAAGCTTCCAAGGCTCACTGGGATCAAACGGCATTGCGGACAGAAGAGATCCACGGGCAATCGTTACCCGCGGCTAACGAAGTGCAACGTTCAAACAAAAGGTAGTACGAAAAATTTGGTTCTTGCAGGTGGACCCACCTTGTCCAACGTTTCCATTTACGCTTACTAATTAAGCGGCGTTTCAAACCAACTCGGGGAGACCGCGGCGGGGCCGGTTTAACGGAAAACGCGACGGCCACACGCATTGTCCCGATGAATGCTTATTGTAACCAAAAAGTCCGCGGGACTTCGCGTATAATTTCTCGGGCACAAAGGCGGCCCGTGGATTTCGCGTAACAATGAGAACCGGACACGTTTACAAAGCGACCGGAAAATGACGTTTCGGCATGCCGAAAAAAGGAAAGAGAACGAGAGAGAGAGAGAGAGACAGAGAGAGAGAGAGAGAGGGGTAAGCTGGAAACGCTTGTTTTCCCTTTTGACGGATATAATAACCGGACTTTAAGCTTTCGAATAAATCTCGTAGAATTTTTTCATTTCGAAAAGTAGTTCAAGTGTCCCTATTCATTTAACAGAACCGGGGATACCCTTTGCGAGCAATGGAAGAAAATCGACGGTAATGTCCGAAACGGTTCGAAGTAGCGCTCTTTTAGGTACGTACTTTGATTTTAACCGGTGTCTGTGGTAGTAAAATTTTATGTCGCCCATGCGCACCGCTATGTTCCACTTCTCTCTTCCCGTGTCCTTCCCTGGCCACGGACTATTAACATTTTGACCACCGTGTTACTCGAATTTCAACGACTGAACCATCTGTAAGGTCGAAAAATTAGTTCCCATAGCAGTAGAACTATCGAATAGTCGGATCGACCTTTTGAATTCCTCCTTCCGAAGTCTGGAAGAGTATATTCACTGAGATTTCGATGGGATAGTTCAGTTATTACAGAATCTTTTATAGGGACTTTATCGAGAAACTTCATCTTTTGAATAATTGAAAAAAGGGAATTCATTTTGACGCATCTGGTAGTCGTAGTGTATCCAATAAACCAAATTTCGTTCAGTCTATAATAACGTAACACGCACGAGAATTAATATAACAATGTGCAAAACCTTGACTTTCCACTTCCCACGTCGTTAACTCTTTCGATCAAGTAATTCGATGAGCACCGATTCAACGATATTAAAATAACCTCACTCTAACCCCCCCCCCCCCCAAAGTCTCGCAACTACCCCATTCGAATCCCTCGTAACAAGGAAAATTATTTTAATCTCGAACACCCTCTAAAGCGAGAAGTACCATCGAAACCAGCTAAACGACCGTGTTTGCGGATTATTCACCGAGGTTTGCCCGGCGAGAAGCATTTTTTCCTTGTCCTCCGGAGCGCCGTCGAGTTTAGCTTTTATCCCAACAATTCCGCGTCGACACTGTTCGCGATATACAACCGGCGACTCTCCTCGCTTCGGCTCTCGGAAAACCACGCAACCCGGAATTTTTTATTCGCGAATATCCCGTGTTCGCGGGGCTCGCGCTGAAAAACTTCCGCGACGCGGAAGCCGCCCTTCACCCCCTGTCTCTATAAACGCCGCGTGAAAATTACGCGTCTCGACAATTTCATCGGGGATCTCAAAGAAACTGTTCCTTGAACAGCCGGAAACGTGCGTTGCCACTTGGCCAGACACGGTTAGGGGGTTGTTTGCATCCCCGCGGACGCGGGGCGGCGGCAGCCGGTCGCCGTAGCGAGCTCTCGCAATCTGAGAACTGTAAAAACAGAGGCGCGGGAATCCGCGCGCAGCTTAAGCCGACAGACGGGGACAGTTGTTTGCTGAAACGATGCCGAAATAATGACGCGGCTCCGGAGCAAATAGAGGCGACGTACCTAACGGGCAATAAGAACGCTGCCGGGGACCGAAATGAAGCGGCCCGCCGCCCCCCGGCGCCGACCGGCCGCTCTGTTTCTACCCGTTCTCTCTTTCCCTCACTCTCTGTACAGGCACTACGCCGCCTTTACGCGGGTATGAATAAGAAACGAGGCGGCACACGCTATTCTCATTTTCATCCTGCGGAACTTGCCGCGCGCGCGGCGAACTCGAGCCTGTTATACGAAGTTTATACGCAGCCGGTAACCATCTCTGTAGAAGCTCCGGTTACAAGCAGCCCCTTAACTATCTGCCATCCCCCTGCGCAGACCCATCCTTTCCCCGACAACCCCTCTGTACTGCGTTATTGACTCCCCTGTTTATGTATTCTCGCAGCGGTTTTCTGCCCTGAGTCTCCAACTCTCTCTCTCTCTCTCTCACACACACACACTCGCTTCATCTCTCTTTATGTTTCTATCTAGTCTTCTTGGCCCTACCGACAGCTTTCGTTTCTTGCTTGAGAAGACGACTAGCGTGGATCGTTATCTACGGAGGATTATTATATTGGATCATGACTGTACGAAATGTGATTTTCTTTCGTGGGGTGGGCTTTAGGTAATGGAACTTGTTAGTAGGGAATGTTTGGGGTAGGCGTTGATGGTTGTTTGAGAAGGAAAGTTGTTGACTTTTGAAGGTTTCTCGGGAGATTTGCTTTGGGTGTCTTGCGATTTAACACTAGAACTACCGAGCACTGAAATTGACTTTTTGAAACTTCTTTATGGAAACTTCGAGAGTGCATCTGTTGAGACTTTAATTGATTCATAGTTCAATTTGCATATTGCCAAATCGATTTCTGTAATAATTCTTAGAGAAGCATCTGCTATTTTTTTAATAATCGCGAAAAGAAGAAACATGGAATGGTTCATTTTTAGTGTTAATGTAGTTCGCTGTGAAGTGGATAGTTTTGTGTCAGTCGATCCAGATATGTATGTAAGCAAGGAAGATACAGAATTTAAAAGGTTCGAATAAATCGAAATAAATGGGGAATAGAAAACTACTCTTAAAATTCGAAAGATCTATCGTCAGCCTGGACCGACAATTGGACTCTTTACCTCACGTTGGAACAATTAGTGTCCTGTCTATCTCGCGACAATAGTAGGACGCGAAAGAGGCGAACAGAAGGGAACGAAGACAGAGGGAATGAATTCACTGCGTTTCGGCGGCGCGGGGATAGTTACGGCAGCCCGAATTCGTGTCCCATGAAGTGGCAACGCGGGGCGTTCAACTAATGTTTAAACCGGCGTATAAACGCGACGGCATTGGTCACAGAAGATCAAACTGGGAGCAACAATGGGCGGGACCCCGGCGAGATTGCACTTCACGCGAGTCAAAGTGTCGCTCACGTTGGCGCTCGCGCGCGGCGACACAATAAGCGTCCATAAATTTCCGCGACACGTAGCTGCGAAACAAGCGTCATAATCACAGATATAACGAGCCGATAACGGGCGAACACGCCGCAGTCGGAACGCTTGAGTGGAGAAAAAAAAACGGTGGAAAGGAATTAACGTGAAACAACGCCGGATCGCGTGAGCGTTTGAAAATCCGCTCGCCTTCGAGTCGGGTTTCCTTGAATTTCCTATTCCGCGCGTATCGCGCCATCACGCCGTGTTTGAAGACGAATGTCCTCATATTGGGGCCATCAAGCTTTCGCATCTAGCGGAAAAAGTTTCGTAAAAGTAATTTAATTACGCGAAACACCTGAAAATCATAGAATTCCCTTCAGTTCCAGGCTTCAGGCGTTTCATATGGAAATCAATTTTCTGTAATAAAGATGAACTCCCGATGATTCGACTGTAACCCACGAGACAACAGAGAGTCGAAGAAAATCGACCGGCTCCTAGTCCCAGCGTCCTCGATCCCGCGGTCCAATAACGCCGGGGAGGAAGCAGAAAGACGCCGGGGCGCAAAGTGGCGTCGTTTAAACCGTGAAGGAGCTCTCCCGCGAAAATAACGGAGAAAAAAACGGGAGGAAGAAAAACCGGGGAAAAGGAAAGCAGACGGTAGCTATGGTAATCGGTGCGATAAAGTGATTCTCGCGACGACAACACGGGGGTGGCAGTTAGCGGGTCATTGTTCGAGCTGAGGACTTTTTCCAGCCCGGGGAGGATTCCGGTGAGCGTTTAGCGGTCCTGGCTGATTAACATCGCGACATTAAGCGGGTCGTACGCCCGGGAAATAAAAAGAGAGATTAAACGGATGAGGAAGAAACCGCGCGGCGCGAGGCGGCCGGCAAGAAAAAAATTGTTTTATATTCGACGTTAACGTCCGCGGGAAACTTCTCGGCATTTGTAACAGCCGGCTTGAGAGAGGCTCCCGACATTTACGTCCCGAGATTTTCCTTGCTTCCCACTGGATTGGATTCTGGCGAATACGCCCGGAAACGTGCAGCGAAGCGCCTTCAGTCACGTGTTCACCGTTTCGAGGCGATAAGGGTTACTTTTACGCGACGCTGGCTGTAGATCTCGATGCTGCGGGAGAATCTACTTTTGAAATGGGGAAAATGTTTCATTAGTTTTGTACTGAAAGTATGAATAACTCTCTTCGTCTTGAGTATTATGTAGACTTCATTTTTATTCCGTTTCTATATTGAAAATAACAAGTTTCTTGTTCGAAAGAGAAATATTTCCGATAACAACGCTGGTGTACAGACCTTCCGTCGGAGACCTCGAGTGAAAACGCCGCCAGGCGGAATCAAGGCGGAAAAAATATCACGGAAGATGGTTCGGCGTGATCGAAACAAGATGGACACCGTCGGAAGGGCCGAGCAGCCGCGCAATTTCCCGAAGCAGCCTTAACTTTTCTAAATTGAATCGCTGGCTGGCTGGAAAGTTCGTCTCCCTTGGGCGGCGACGACTCGCTGTCAAATCATTACAGGCGCCGCGTCGCGCCGTGGAAACTTCATGTAACACATCTGTTGCCGTTCCCCCGTAAATCGAGTTCCGCTGCCATCTTGAAATATCTTGTTTCCCTTAGCCGTGGCGAGGCGCGCGGAATGGAATCAAGAGAGGTCGCCGTAAACGACAGCTTAGGGCCGGCCTCGGGGCTTGCCGCGGCAATTTTTCGCCGCGGAAAAACCTGTCGCGACTTTTCACGCGTTTTTCACAGGCGCTGGCGCGACCGCGGCCCGGCGGAGGGGCGGAATTCGATGAAAAACGGGGGACAGTTCAGCGCGAACGCGCGTCCGCGCGCGCCGGGTAATCTGCAAACATTTCACGGTGTCCGATGTTTCTCTTTTTTTTTTTCGTTCGTTCCCGCGTTACGCGTAACGTTTCCGCGATACGGGTTTGACGGATAGCGATGTAAAGCTGCCAGGAAAATCGAGAAAGACGTCCAATTAACGTTTTGCTGTGCCGGGGCTGATCTCGAGATGGAAACGTCCGCGGTGAATGGGATCGATCGAGACCGTTCGCGGCAAAAACGCTGAGAAGTTGTATATTTTCCTCCGGATACCGTCGGTGTAATTAATTTTTACCCTACGGACAGCGGCTCGAACGTTCTTAATTTATCAGCGTTTACCGATCGGCGAACTGACTCCGAAAAAAGAACGGATGGAAGTTAATTTAACGCGAGGCACTTTGATGCCCGACCTGCGGTAAATTTACTACTACGGATCGGGTGGTTCGTTCGTTGCTGAAACCGCGACGTTTAATTATAAAGCGGCCTCGTGTTTAAAATTCTGCCCGTGTCAATAAAAGCAAGAGCACGGGTTTCATTGGCTATATCTCGTTAGCGTCAAAGAAGTGGAAACGAATTTGGTAAACAGATTTTAATGTGAAGTAAAGGTATCTTTTAAAAATCGGAGTTCCATAACTTCGTTACGCAAACTTGAATCTTCACGTAATTAACTCTATCGGATAACTAACATTTATTCCACATTTTCTATTAATATTGTTGAATATATTTCTAATAGAACTAATAAATAATTGTAACATATCTCTAAATATATCTATTCCAATTATAAATGTATGAACGTGATTATCAAAGACCTTGGACAATAGTAATGTAACAAAGACAGAATATTCACTCAATGTCAAATCAAGGGGATCGAACTTAGAAGCGCTAACAAAAGAATGATCGACCGATCGAATGCCAGAAATTCGAAGAAGGACAGTCGCAGTAGTTTAGCGGAAATTCGGTGTCCGATGACATATTGTTAGTACGCGTTCTTGGCAGCTCATACCGAGATTGTTAATTACCCTATTAGCATTCGGAACGGGGAGGCCGGAGTTCCGGTTGCGTCGGCATGTATACCACGCTGGCCCGTCGATAAGAGAGGGTATCTAGTTACCCATCTACCCTCTAACCGCTGTCTTGTCTCTCCGTCGCGACCGAAATGGCGTCCTTCTCCGAGGCAGCCCCTAATGTACTCGCAGCCACGAGCCAGCGCTTCTGTTGACGGTACGAGTGGCGTCCTTAATTGAACTCGGGGATTCGAGGCGATTCAATAAGCCAATTCTTGCCGAAACCCCATGCTTTACGAGATCCCGGGATTTCTTCGGGACGACATACGTGCGCGCGAGACACAAGATCGTTCCGACGGTTACGCTTGGTCGACGATCCTTCCGACGAGGAAACAAATTGAAAGGAAGCCTTAAGCTAATAGATAACTCTGAATACTGGAGCTTTTGCTTGTATTCTCGCTAAAGAAAGTGAAGGATTATATGTAGACACTGTTAAATGTAGACCAAAGTTAGATATATAAACGACTTTGGATCATTTCAAGCACGAAGACATGATATTGTATTTATTTCACAGAACATATTGAAAGATTGCTTCTCCAGGTGCAGCGAATCTATACAAAAACACGGCCAACACGGGTATTCGCGGCAAACCAAGCCAAAAAGAAGATAATCTTTCCCAGATGGAAATCGCAACCGACGAAGAAATAGGAACAGAGTAACCAGACCATTGATTAATTCACCGGAGCCAGCGATCAGAGAAGCCAGCGAATTTGCCGTTGCACGCAAACTTTTTTTACGAACGCTTTCATTCCCAGCAAGACGACCACGTAAAAACCTTCATACTCACATCCGCGAATCGAATATTCCTTCAGCAAAACCGGAGGCTATACACCGAATAATCACGGGTCGAATCAAAACTAGCATCCATCGTCGACGCAACAATCAGTGGACTCCCATAAACAAACTCCCAAAGATTTACAACCCTCTTCCATGCAACGGCACGCAAGAAACGACGCGCGCGTACAGCAATTGCCGAACTTGCGCGAAGTTTCAGACGGTTATTGGTACGTCGAACGGGTAATTACACCGCGAAACAATTTCCTGAGAGGAAATATAATATCGAGCAAACGATTCGGTCGCGGTTTCGAAGAATCCCACCTGGGGCTGGTCGGACCGTCTGATGTGGAAGGCCGCGAGCGAGCCCCGGGGACGTTTCCTGAAACGTTACCCTCGAAACTATCGGCCCCCGGGATCGGCGAATAATACGGCGTGTTTTGCGGTCGACGCGGCAGAAGTGACGGCCTCGACGGAGCTAGCTCGCGGCCCCGTTTGTCGCGTGGAGAGAAACGGATCGCGCGGCAGGCGGAGTGGCCGGATAAGTGGAAGGTAGCTGGCAGAACGAGGACGGGCAGGGGGCCCGGAGAATAGGAAGATACGTCATATTCCTTAAACGAGGCCGGAACGTCACTACAAGCTGGCGCCACTCATACTCTGCCATCCAGAGAATAACAATATCCTCGTCTCTATCTATGTGTCGTTTCTCCAGACACGCTGGCCCGCCGCTCCCGTCGACGTTACGGCCGCTTGTAACCCGGCGAAAATTCTGATGGGGCTGGGGCGGAAGCGGACTCAACCTATGACACGGTGGATATTGTGTTTGGCGCACCGCGCGGTATTCGACGCAGTTATGCCCCGCTTTGAATTCGAATCTTGGGTTTATGGAAAGCTGTTTTTTATGCTGTAAAGTACAACGGTTGTCTTTATGCTTTGTAGAATATTTGCTTCCTGTTTTCTGTATCGTAGAACGTTCATTTTGTAGTTTTTATATTATAGGCTATATTTCTGTTTGCTACGTTAGAGTTTCGTTAGTTTTAAATAATTGTTTCTATGTGTTATAGATTTTTACAGATTTTTCTGCGTTTTTCATTTTCATTGTTCGTGAGGGACTGCTGTTTTTTTTTATTGACAACGCGAAAACGATGTGTACCTAGAATATTTGGGTTCTGTTTTCTGTATTGTATTAATTTTGTGGTTTCTATATTATAGGGTATATTTTTGTTTGCTACGTTAGAGTTTCGTTAGTTGTAAATAATTGTTTCTGTGTGTTATAGATTTTTTATAGATTTTTCTGTGTTTTATTTTCATTGTTCCCGAGGAGTTGCTGTGTTTTTTCTATCGATAACGCGAAAGTGAGCCTGAATTCCTGGATCAAACGTGTCGCAAATATAGGAGACGTTAGGGAGCGGTGAACAACGAAGAATCGTTTTCAATCGGCGTTAAGAATATATTCTTATTATTCCCGTATCCTTCGAAAGCACACCGTCACAGCGGGAAGTGGGATCGATGGGAAAGGGTAAACCGCTCGAGGAGGCGGAGAACGACGAACACTCGAACGGTTCCCGTAAAATGGCCACTTTACCTCTGTTCCCGGTTCTCGGACCGGCGGAGTCGCGCGGCGTAAAACTATGCCGGCCGATCTTCGTCTTTATTCGGCCCCGGCTGGAGGGTGGATCCCGACGGGAGAGGGGCTCCCGGGTCGCTGTATCAATATTGAACCCGGCGTGGAACGATGCGGCGAACTTTCGGGTGAATCGGCGGCCGAAACTTCGACGCGAATAATTTCGCCGGAATACAAGTTTAACGTTAATGGAGCGTGAACGAAGATTGATTCGATTGGGTAACCGATTCGCCCCCGAGGCCACCGATTCCCCCAGTTTTATTTATGCAAAACCACCGCAACGATCCGCCGAAATCCCCGTTAGAAAGGATCCGCGTTAAATGATTAAAGACGAAGACTTTCGCGTATTCGGCACGATTTAGATTGGAACATAATTATAGCGCATTCGTGTCAAAGTAACTGACAGACAGATATATGTCTCTTACTGGAACGATGATAGGAGGTTCCGAAATAGATCGTTACAGACGATAATTCAGGAGGTAAAATGTTCAAACAGTTTTACGACGTACGTCCTGCCAGTCAAGTGGGTTTCAAACGTCTGCAAGAATAATCGACCAGCGAAATCCAATTTGTCCCCGTTGATTCGATAGCCGGCAAACAAATGTATACACCCGGATCGCTCCAGTGTTCGACGATCGCGCGGACCAGCGCGCGCCTCAAGGAAAATATTGATTAATATCAGAGAACTTACGTCCGCTACAAGCTGCTCGACGCTTTCCAGCCGTGTCAGGTCCTCAGACTTCCACGGGGAAAGAGTTTCAAACAATTTACGGAGCAACGACGAAAGTGTCAAGAGAACAAACTTCCCGTCGTGTTTGAATTGCAGGGAAAACGACCATGAAGAATGACGTTCCCCAGGAGTTGAACGCGAGGCGAGGGGACAAAGGAAAAAGTAACGGTTACGCATCAAACTTTCCTTCCCAACTGGGATAAGCTTTACACGAGGCTCGAATTATCAAGTGTCGCCGGCGTTTCCGTCCCGAAGGCGATAAATTCCGCGTCCCGTTCAATTAACCTTTTAGCCACGCCGGGACTAGTCGCGGAGCTATAACTCTCTACGGCGATGTTCGCCGCGGTCTGCGTATCATAAATATAGCACTGCGATTTCAGACTGATAGAATTTCCCACTGTGCAATTACGTTAGATTAAACTGACGTCCGGATCGGAGGTATCAGAAGGTATGACAGAAAGCAAAATTCGTAAGGCTAAACTTTATTGTGAAAACGATCGGTACAACCCGCGTAGCTCGCACGACCGCTCTTGATGACTTCTCAACCAGAACTCCCTTCAACCTCTATTCGCGCATTTATGAAATTTATAATTTAAAATTTATGAAATTATCGCACAGCGCGTAACCCCATGCATTCGTTCCAAACGCATTTGCGACTTTGTCGACCCACTCCCCCTTCGTCACCCGCTATCGGTCCCTAATCAACCCTTAGTCCCAAACCATTTTCCTCAAACCACAGTACGCTATTAGCTGGTACTTTACGTATCCAAGCCTACACCTATTTTTCCCTCTAAAGCGAATTTTCTCGTTCCTTGTGCAACACCAATATTTATGCATCCGGACCTTTTCCCTTTTTCACCTATCTGATCGTCCCTTGAAAAAGGCCCTCTTTCCCATTTCCTGTATAATGACATGTTTATGCATCCGGGATCACTTCCCTGAATTTCCCTTACTTCTTATAAAAAGAGGACTCAAGCAACACCAAAACAGTATTCTATCGTTACTCTGCCAGTATTACACACGCCTCTAAGCATTATTGTAATATCCAACCAACATAGAATAAAAGTTTGTTTGAACCAACTTCGCCTTGCGTGGTTTAACGACACTTAAAACTAAACACATGAGAAATACGTGGCGCCGACTTGTCGCCGCCACAAGAGTAACGCGTAGAGCTATCGATGACAGGAAGAATTGAGCCGCTATAGCGTACCGTTCAAAAAGATGATATACACAAATGCTAGCACAGCGACGTATAGTAGTTAAAAGATTAACGTTGAAAAATCTTTGACGAGCGGGTCGCGAATAAATCAAGTTCCCAGGATCGCCGGTCGCGATCGGAGCCGAGTAACGCGCGCTCGGGCGGCCGCGTCGCGCGTTTCCGGTCACGGGCGAATTTCCTGAGCGCGGGCACGCGCGCGAATATGGATACCGCCGGATTACCAGGAAGCCTGTCCACGGTTTTAAGCGTGGACGTGCAGCAGTTTGCCGGGGTCTCGCGGAACGGAAGCTACGGCCGCGCGCTTTCCGGAAACCGACGGCTGCCCGGCTAACTGCTTTATGAAATACCGATGGCGCGGCCGGAAGCCGGCCGTTTCCGCGGCGAGATCGCAGAACGCCGATAAGGGGCGAGATTTACGCGTGGAAAAGTTGCCCGAACGCCGGTGTGCTCCTCCGCGGAGTTCCGTCGAAGTTTACGACTGCAAATTGCGATGTAAGTTGTCGTTCGGAATCCAATGATCGGGGATGGGGTTGGAAATATTGATAAGAAGTACCTGGAACGAAAGAGAGAGAGGGAGAGGGGGGAAAAGAAATTCCCAGCGACACCGTGAAATTTAACGGGACGACGTTACGAACGATTTAATCTCATTTGCTCGACTCTCTTCCCGCGGACACGGTTTCCTTCGGCCGACGGAGGAACATTGCGGAGCACGCGTCCCATTTCCACCGCGGGATGCCCGTCTCGACCCTCTTCAATTGCCGGGAGACGCGGATGCTCGATCCCAGCGACGATCCGCTCGTGAAATCGAGTCACGTTTTAATCGCGTTTATTTTAATTTGAGACGATGCCCTCCGAGAACGCGGCCGCTCCGAGCCTCGCCCTCCCGCCATCGCGGCGGGCCGAACGCACCGACGACCCTTTTCAAACGACGCGTCGCCTTCTTTCTTTTCTTTCCCGTTTCTCGGTGTTTTTCTCTTTTTGAGTAATGAAGTCGCCGTAATCAAGACGCCACTGGAGGACTGAGAAGAAACGGGACGGTATCATTAAGCGGCGTGACCCTCGGCCGACACGCTCTCGCGTAATTGGTCCGAGAAGGGCCTGACGAAAAAAAGAACGTAATTGATGATGGCCGGCCGGACCGGAATCCCGGGCGATTAATCTTATAATTTGTCAAACGCTTCCGTCGACCGGTGTCGGCGCGATCTGCTCCGCGTTTCGGCTAATCGATCGGCGAATGGATCGGGACGTGCCCCCTGAAAAGCACGGTCACTTCTGTGATGACGAGATTTCTCCGAAACAGAGTTAGGTCTATGCTGGTCGTGTCTTTCGCTGGAGAAATGGATCGCAACGCCGACGTCGTTGAAGCGCTGTTGGGATACCCTAACGCGGTTAGGGATTCTCGAGTTTGGGGATTTTTGAAACAAGCACTCTTTTCTCTGTATATGAACCCTTTGCGCTCGAAAGCTTTTCACTAGAAGCATTCGACACTCGCCGATGAGACAGAAACTATTTCGAACTAATGAGAAAACATATGTCGATTAAGGAACAACGCTATTTTATATAAATAGTTCACATATTGATGCATTATACAAAACTTAATGTTATACGTAACACTTCGTAATTTTGTTATATTAAATCAAATGGTGATTTAACTCAATGGTAATTGACTCGCCATTTGATTGAACGCGACAAAATTAATAAAAGGAAAAATTCAATATAAAATGTTGAATAAGATATCACCATATGAAACATAGAAATCAAACAATTCTGCCGCATAATTTATGCCAGATGTTTCTTTATGTAAGTTGCAAATAATTTTGTTAATATTTCGTCAGAACATAATGAATGTTTTCAATGAACAATATTGTCGAGTGGGAAGGATTAATAAATGTCCAATAAATCGAATCGGAGAGGAATATATTAAATACTTGGTATGCTAAATATCCTCAAGCCAGAAGCACAAATGTACTATCGAAACAGTTAAACGAAACGAGGCATCTACTGAAATCCCACAGAGCATCCGAATCACGGTAAACGGCAGTACATATAAAATTCTTGAAACTCCTGAAAAATCCTGGATTTGAATATCGACGCGACCGCAACAATTTGCAATAAATGTCCCGCGAAAGTCTGCTAGGCGGTCGACAATTTGTCAGGAAGTTTCGTCCGACCAAAATGTGTCATAAGATTTCCAAACGGAAAGGCGGATGAGCAGAATAGAAAGAGAGAGAGAGAGAGAGAGAGAGAGAGAGGGAGGGGGAGGGAGATGGTGATAGCGAAAGGGGAAGGAGCGAAGGGGCTGCAAGTACTTTCTGGAAAGTATTTCACGCGCGAGTATTCATCTTCGGAGGTATAGTCGTGCGATCCATTCGGAACGAGGAAACTTCGACGACGTTCCTGGCCGCGCGGCAGCCCTGTCCTCGAGATTTACGGAGGCATTATGCCGCCGGGAACATGTGTCCGCGAGAATTCGATCGTTTCTTTCCCGGGGTAACGCCGGCCGCGGCAACGATAACATTATCTGCGATTTTAACGCTCGAACGAGGACCGCGCGCTGGTTCGCACTTCACTGGCCCGTAAAGTCCGCGATTGCGGCCGATTTCTGCGGGCCGATTCGCCGGCCGACGGTTTTCCGGTTTCCCAGCGGCGCGGCGCGATTCGGATTGGCAGACGGAATGGATCGTTTTGTTTCCTGCAACGCCTCGCTCTTATTTCTCCCCATCCCCCGCGGCTAGCAGCTGCCTCCCTTTATATGCGCAGTAAGGTTAATGCATCCCTGCAGCTACCTAACCGCGGATTTTATGCATTTATTACACGCGCGAGATTCTGGAACACGGCGAAACGGGCGGCACCGTGGAGCTCCGCCAACTCCTTGCCCTTTGCGTCGGGGAAGATTCAGTAGGAATGTCCGATCAATAACGGGTTTTATGGGCTGACCCTTAGAAATCTGAATACCCATCGAAATTAGAGCTTTAAGAATCTTCCTTGCTGGAGATGGGGAATGCAGCTTGCTCCGAGTAGACGGAGGCTGGACAATAAAAGAAATCATAAAATGACAGTATCATCATTTCTATTGCACACAGAAAAATTACACGGTAGACTGGTAAAACAGCAAAACCTTCAGCAGCCAACAGTGCAGCTGCAGGATATCGATCACAAGTCCGTCAACTAAATTCGACACGTTGAATATTCCGGTGCTGTCGCTGGGATCTACAATTACGTAAGCAGAATTAACCCAGTTCTTAAACCAATATATCGGACATTTCCTCCGACCGGGAACACGGAATATTCAATGGAAAATAATAGCTGGTTCCAAAAGAACAGATCTTGTAACCAGTAATCCTGAAGCTACGTCACGGCCCGTTCAATTTCATGCCGTTCTACTTACGGGCTCCGATAAAAAAGAATCGTCCGGCGTCGATTCAGCGCCATCAATTTGTTTCCCTGGCATGGGCTACCGACCGACGGGCAGGAACGATCCTCCTAAAGCTTCGCCGGGGGCCCTCACGGGCTCGCGAGTAAAACCGAAGGGCTCCCTTATGAAACATTAATACCGGTAAGCGACGTAATCGCAAATACGATACGGCTGCGGGAACATAAAGCGCGGACGGTGGTGGAGGACGAGGGAAAAAAAATGGAGGAGAAGGTTTCCCCACGTTGAAAGTTATAGGACGGAGGACGGTGAAGTACGGTCTGGAAAGTTTTCGAATATCTCGGCGGCCGGCCCCTTTAAGGAGATTCGCCTCGGCGGAATGCCCGCCCCTGGCCGCCGATACAATTCAGCGGGCTCAATAAGAAATATTTACGACTGGAGCACACGCGGCCCGTTATTACTCGGCTTCGAGGGCTTCATACCGCTGCGTTCGACGTTTTCCTTTTATTCCTGGCCGGCCTACCGGGCTGGCATGCCGTGCCTCGAGCAGCGTTCCCCGACGGGAAATCCGAGATTTCATTGCTGCCGGCAGGATTTCAGCGGAGAAGATGAGAGGGAAGAGGAGGATCTGTTTTGTCCGAGGCCTTCCCATCGAGATTTTTTAAGCGGAGTTTCGGACTAGCTGCTACAGATCGAAGGCATTGCGAGTGTAATTAATGAAGTGCCCCTCGAAACTCGTGAAACGGAAGACTTGCGATCTAGTGGCACTTAAATTTCTCGAAACACTCGCGACGGCTACAAATCTGTCTCGGGTTCTAGCCGGGAGTATTGCTTTTCGTTTTTTCAAAGTACTCGCGGGCTCGAATACTTGAGGAAATTGTGCTTGAGAGATTGCGATTCGAGTACTCGCGAAGGGTTTGAATCCCGTTTGAACGCGCGCTTGTAATTCGTGGATACTCGAATTGTTTCGGATTGTGAGGGAAGATATCTGGTGTGAATTATTATAATATTCCTTTTTCATTCGATGTTGAATAGAAAAAAGATTGGAGTCAACAGCTGGTTCAACTAGGTTAACTTAACACGCGTCAAGCGTGACTCGAGCGCAGGCGATCGGCGCTATGTTTCAATTACGAGATTTTGCACTATCTTCATCACCGAATTCATCAACGGGAACGGTGACTGGCCGGCGGTGATCGATGGCTAATCCGGGTGCCGGGCGTCGTTCATCGAATCGACGATCGAACCGTTGCAATGCATACCAGTCGGACCGATATTCCGGGTCGACGATAGGATAGTAAACGTTTGCGGCTTACAGCCAGTCGCTTCCGATTGCTTGCTTCTACGTGTAGCGATAATTACCTGGACGGTTGGATCGATAACCGGGACACCTTGAGTAAATCGATCGGCCATCTGGCGTCATCAAAAATCGTTTATCTCGATAATCTCCTTAATCGCATGGTACTTTGGAGAATTTGGTCGTTCAACATTTCAGGTGAGACACTAGTAGCTTTGAGGCGTCGCGATTGCGAAGCGTGATAAACTGGGTTCTAATTAAATGGATCAGGAACTCGGTACCACGAAGAATTATTCATCTCCATTATCTTATTCATTCTATAATAGTCGGTAGAACTGACTCATTCGAAATTTCTATTCCCCATGACTCAGGTGAGATCCTACTAGCTTTGAGACACCACATTCGCTAAGTGTAACAAACTGAATCTTAATTAAATTGATCAGCAACCCGGTGTCACGAAGAATGATTCATCTCTATTATCTTATCTATCTTTATCTATCTCAGCAAAACTAAGTCATTCGAAATTTCTATTCCTCACGACTCAGGTGAGATCCTACTAGCTTTAAGGAACCACGTTAAGTGTACAAACTGAATCTTAATTAAATTGATTAGCAACTCGATGCCACGAAGAATTATTCATCTCCATTATCTCCTTCACTCACAATACTCGGTGAGAACCAAGTCTTTCGAAATTTCTATTCCTCACGTTTCAGGTGAGACCCTAGCAGCTTTGGGGCGGCACGTTTGCGAAGTGTAACAAGCTGAGCCGTGCCTCAAAGACGGGTTCGTGAATGGTCCGGAGTCTTGGATATCCCGGCGAGCGGATATCAAATGGACGCGAATCGATCCCCGCGACGTCACCGGTAGCGCGGACGCTTTGAAGTTGAAATTACCCGAGGTTTCGAGCGCTGAAGTGCCGGCATTTGGTTCGGCGCTCGTTCCTAACGGCAAACGACGAGCACCCTTTTGACGTGCAACCGGCGTGGAACCGTCGGTTTACGTCGGGATGCCTCTCAGGCCACCGGTCCCGCGAAGTCAGGTCAATATCATTTTCGGAATGACTCGTGATTCGCTTAGTCGAAGTGCCGGGGCCTCACAAGCGTTCGTCCCTCTTTGATCCAAGAGACCCGCCACACCCGCCAGCTTCTTCTTCCTTTCTGGCAACCTGTACTCATCTCTTCTCGAAACAGTGACTCGCGTGTCAGGTAATTTCGCCGGTTGCTCATCGAAATATAAGAGGAACGGGTGAATCCGCGATCTAATTAAAGCCGGCGGTTTTAATTAAACGAACCGTGCGACGTTCGGTAACCGGAAGATTCTATTCGAAGCCGAGTTTCACCGCGGAACCCGATGCCACGGGAAGACAACAGCGTCACGTGACGAACGGGGAATATGATTTCGGTGAACGTTACCGTCTCGCACGCGGCCGGGCGACCCGCGAAGACGCGTCTCCCGTGATTCGACTTGGATACTAATGTTCCTTGAGTTTGTTAAACGCAACGGGAGAAGGGCGGCGCGGCTCGCAACGCGCCAGAATTGCGTTGCACGCCTCGTTATGCATCGTAAGCGCATAAATCAACATTATAATGCACCGTTACCTTCGGGCTCGCCTCCGCGAACTTCTGTTCGCACTCCCATCCGCGCCTCGCGCGTGTACGGGCCCATGTAAATCAGGATGCAGCGTGTTGCTTCGAGTTCCCTGTGTCGTGTGCATGCTCGCGGACTGGCAGCGTTGCGTTTGAGTTTGAGTTTTGAGTCGGAATTTAAATTTCAGCTCGAACTTCAGCTTGAACTTGAGCAGCTTGAATATAAACTTTTCACTTTGATTTGAATTTGAATTTTCGAATAACCGAGGCTCGAATACCTCGAACAACTGAAATCCAGTTAGCGAAGGTCTCGACCGAGTCCGTGTTAGAAGAACTCCAAGAGTGACAGATAATTTCATGGCTGCAGCTTTCTTCGTACAGAAAAGAATCCAAAAAGCCTCGGTTCCGGGGTAGTTCGCTAGGTAACCGTACCATTGGTTTATGTCCGTTGAAAACAAACGATGCACCGTGTAACGCAATGATCACGGTCCGAGAGGAAAGGATGTCGGTTAATGGTTGTTTGCCCGAGAAACACTTTTAATCTCTTTGCGTTCCTGTACACGTAACGATCCCTCCTACGCCAGCGGACGGTGAAATGCGGGGGAATATAAAATAGCGTATACCGTCGGGCTCCTTTAGCTTTCATCAAGGCAAACACTTGGCCGTCTACGCCACACTCTTTCCCTCCCGACCCGGCACAACGGTCCCCCTTCCGTTTATTTAACTTTCTCCTATCTTTAAGCCATATTTTATCTACCTTCTTACTCGGATGGCTCTATAGCTGAGCTTATCCGTGATCATCCATCCCCGTGCCCCGTCACTGGAAGCTTCCTAGACAGTCAAGAAACTCGTAATACTTCTGTACATATTTCGCCCCGGCACGTTCCCCGGGAAACAGAGAAACGTATTCACCGGCGAGCTCGCCATTTTTCACTACCGCCGTTGCCCCCATTCTCCGCGCTGCCCCGTGCCCGCCCAGCCCCGGAGGCCATTTTTCCGAACGAAGATACCGCAAACAAACTGTTATGGAACATCGCGATCAAACCGGGGCCCCGGGTTCGGCGGAATCATCTGACGCGGACTAATCATGTTTTGCTAACCCACTATTTTATCGGACCGTTGATCTCGCTGAATTGCGAGCGGTTCATCCTCCACCGGACCGTGTGTTTTTCAGTTGCAAACGAACCCAGCAATCGCGGAATCCAGCGCGATTCGAAAAAATCTATTGGATTTGCTCCAGCGAGGAAGCGAGGTGCGGATCTCTCTCTCTCTATCTCTTTCTCTCTCTTTCTCTCTGTCTATCTGTGTTTTGTTTTGTTTCTGTTCGTTTTTTAATGGAAACAGACTGGAACATCTAGCGCTGTCGAAGCGGACGCTCTTATTTTGGAGCAAAACGATGTTATGGTTTCAACGAGGCAGGAAGGATTAGTTGCCTGAATCTGTTGAGCTGACTTGTTCCCGTGGACGCTTTTGATCGTTTCTTTTTTCGCTGGTCCCTTTAGAGGTAGGTAATTATGAGGGATGCGTGTTTTAATTAAAATTTTCGCTGTGAAAATTAAGTTGCAGGATGTGTTGGGAATATTTACCGCAGGTGTGAGATACTGACGTGAGCAATATATTTAAAAACTTGAGAGATATTAGAGAATGCGGTAATGGTGGCGTAGGTAGAGCGCTCGGCTGCCACCAACAGGGCTCTAGTTCCAAGCCACCGAGGTAAGTCATTTTCATTTTTCTGTGAAATTTATGGTGTGACTGGCTTCTAACTTCACCCAAAATGCCCAGAATTTTCCACGAATAATCGTGATAAAGAAATATTCGCATCGGATACCTGAAAAAATTGTAAAAAAAAACCATGGAACTGTGGAAAGTGTTAGTAGAAAAACCTCTACGATTGATCAAACTCAAAAAAATGAGATAACCACTTAATTTTGCGATGAAAATCACCTACCATGAAGAAAGAGAAATACTGAAGTATGAGAGAAGATTGAAATATGCTACGCAATTAACCAAATCAAAAGAAAATTCCGAAGCGACTGATCAACCATAGTTAAAACAGCCCTTTACAGAGATTCGAGAAAAAGAAACACTAGTTGAAAGTACAACTAATTAAAGAAAACGCGAAGGTATCCTCCAAGAATCGAGGATATGGGGTTTCTCAAGAAGAGAAGAGGAATCCCGAAATGTACTTTTAAACATGGCAATGGCCACCTTGTAAAAGTAATTATTTCCATAAGTACAACAAAGAAGTTCCAGGAAAAACCTCTCTCTGCTCTTTTCGAACTTTCCTCCGTTTTCCCGTTCCTTTTCCTCGTTATCCGACTGCACGGCGAAGATAATAATCATCGGTACCGCGCGTGGCCAGTAGTAGTAGTAGTAGTAGTAGTAGTAGTAGTAGTAGTAATAGTAGTAGTAGTAGTAGTAGTAGTAGTAGTAGTAATAGTAGTAGTAGTAGTAGTAGTAGTAGTATAGTAGTTCCCGACTCTCTGTGATCAACGTGGGTCTAAACAGAGGGAGAATCGAACCCTAAACGTGACAGAAACACACGTCGGCCGACAAATAGAGGAGACAGGTAACACCGAGAGCAAAGTTGGCCCACAGTGGTCGGCTGCGTTTGAGGTTATCAGCCGGCATTATGCTTGTGGCTGGAAGTGCACGCCACTTTCACAGTGGCCAGCGTTGTAGTATCAGCGTAAACCGGTGGACGGCCGCTGTATCAACACGCGTGCGTGTCTGCGACGTTGTACGTGTGCGGCTCGCGCGTTGTAACTGGTAGCGTTGGAGGCTTGTGCCGCGCGCAATTTACCGGCGACATAATTATCTCTCGTGGGCTCGTGCTTTTAATTATTCCCCACGGCCGGGGAATTACAAGAGCGCCGCTAATGCGCAATCAGGGACGAATGGACTACTTCCGCCGGACTCTCTCTCCGCACGACTTCTGTTTCGTTTTCGTTCGCTCCGCCCTGATAATCCTCGATCACGGAGGAATAAAAACACGTGGTACCGACGTGAAACAAATTTCACCGAACGTTTCCGGTGAAGATCCACGAGCTCCGTTGCCATGGAACAACTACCTAAGGGGATTTTCGCTTCGGAATTAACCGAAAATCGCGTTAAAGGGACAGCATAAGCTTCCCTCCTGCGGAACGGGAGCTCTGTAAGTGTTCTATACGCTCATTCCCGGCGTGTTGCGGCCTAATACAGCTAATAGGATTATACGCAATAATTCGAGGAACTTCAATTTCAGACTGAGTTATCCATAGATTCTTGGTCGAACGGATTCGGTTGGCTTAATTCCTGCTTCCGTTTATGGCACGTTCGCGTTTATACACGACCCGCCTGGCGCCGCGCCGCCGCGTCGATAGCTATTACACTTACGGAATCCCGGGACACGATCATGATAAACTGAATGGGGCGATAGGCGCGATCCCCGCCGGCGAAATCTTCCGAAAACCTTTCGGGAAATCAATTAGGAGCCTGAAAACATCGCGATAAGACGATCGATGCGACTGACACGTTTCCACGTACACCGACGAAAATAATTCGAACACCTCCTCGCGCTGCGACGTGTATCGCCCGATACAAATCGACGCGTAACATCTCCCTGGCGATACACGCGGATCGACCGATTTATTTCGAACTGCTCCGAGGCACGAGTTTGTTGCGATAGCTCCGCCGCTATAAATAGATAGCAACACGGTCCCGTTGTCAAAAGGCGATCGACAACGGAGCGGGGTCGGGGGCGGGCTGCAAAGTTCGAGGGAGGCAAAGGAGTGTAGACTCTCCGAAGAGATATAAGATGACGATTTATGTTCGCAGTTCACGGACCAAGAACATTATTTACCGGTCAAGGGGGAAGTAGCGGGGGCGTGCGATCGCGAGCGACAGAGCCAGTCAGAAATTCTCGGCTTCGGGAACAAATAAAAACTCTATCTCATCCCCGGGCGCCATCACGGCGCTCCACCTGCGACCGAGCACCCCCCGCGAAATTGAACCGGAGTCGTCGGGGTCTCGCAGTCGGATGAAAAAGTGCGTGGAGAATTGGAGGAATCTATCGACGTGCTCCGATGCCGCGACTTTTAACCGACCATTTATTACCTGCGCCCGTGATCTGAAGCAGCTACGAACGAAGTTCTTCCGAGGAGAAATGTCATCGATTAAACACGTGTAAGAGCCACCTCTCGTGCGTAACGTAATGTCCTTCGTCGGAAACCGATACAGAGCGTTCGGAAATTGGGACGCACGTGTAGGAACGAATTCTAGAAATCGCAGCGCGTTCTTTCATCGAGGACCAACGAGGAAAAATTGGAACAGAAACGGTTTCATAGAATTGTTGACGCGCTCCTGAATTCAAGGGCGCTCAACACTAGATTTACTGATACGTACTGTACAGTTTGTTATTGTTCTTAGAAAAATTGTTTATTCGTTCATTTAGATCTTAGAAATTAGAGGTTTAAGAGTAGACAATTAGGATACATATCTGCATAACGTAAAATCCGATACGAGTAAAATTGACTCGTTTCGTAAATCCAGTGTTAAAGAAGGAGACGATCTTCGATCTGATAATAAACCAAATAATCATCACGCAGTGTATTTTTGTTCGAGGAAAACCTTTCTGACCCTTCCGAACTTCCGCTCGCACACGCGAATCTCGGAGATTATAGGTAAAGTATCAATCCCCTATTAGTGTCGCGTGTAAACCTCGGTATTCTGATCTTAAACGCCGCGCGATAGGTATTCCTAGGAGGATATCGACGGGACGAGGGCTCATCGGCGAAATGGACCAGCAATTAGTCTGATGAAAGATGGCCCGATCCATTCTCGAGGAGATCGTCGCGTGTCCTCGTCGGTCAAAAGCGTCTGTACGGCCGCGACTATGCGCCGGTCCGACGTACGGACTGTTTATCAGCCCGCTAAAAGGCCTGGCCAGATATCGGCGCGGTTAAGAGCCAGGAACGGTAGCCAGACTGAAGAGGGTGGCCGTGCTGGGTGGGTAACGTTTAGACGTGCACGGGGGACCTTAATTAATTGGCGAGCACGGCAAACACCGGTCGCGTGTCATCCCTTGTATAAGCCGTGGTGCACGTAAGTGCAAATGCGTCTACGATTGCAATCTAGCCGGGCCAGGTGGCTGGCGTCCCTGTTCCTGGACGTAACTTCTGCCGGCAGCCGCGACCGCATGCATAAATTCACACATGCCCGGAAACACGGGCATTTGCATAGGCAAACGCACGCGTTCGCGGCGCGGCACTGCGCCGCGTAATCGTATACGTGACGCAGTGCAGACATCTAGAAGCGAGGATGATACGGTCGCCGTTCCAGGCTACGCTGATCAATCGGTTAGCTGGAATAGACACCGGTCGGTCGACGTTGAATTTACGGCCTGAACACTGCCGTTCCGCCCTTCTATTGGCAATTCTTCCCAACGCGTGCTAGTCGCTCATGCCCAATGCCGAATTGTCCGTGTTTGCGCTCTGGTCGATATTCTTTTAGAAACTCTGATAGAGATGCGAAGGATAGCGGATGGAACAGTGAAATGGGGCGCGTTTCGTTGTGAGGCTAATGGACTAGGGATGGTTCGACGAATAAGACACCTATAAAAGTATAATAAACCACTCGAATTTCCCTCGTTAATTCTAACGAAATCGGGACTGAAATGCGTCTATGGGAAACATAGACCCTCTAATGATCTGAAAAACAAACTGAGACTTCGACTTCAAATCCGTTTCTACCAGCGGATACTCTAGAATGGCGCGATTGTTCTCTTGTCCACTTCCCCAGGTTTTCAACCTTGATGGCAGTATTGTTCCTTCCCTCGCAGCTCGCTCCGTGGAAAATTCGACAGGCAAGCGTGCCCGAGCCCGTCCAGATCGGTCGTTCTTTTCGAGTTTCGTTAACGGCGGAACGTCGTTCAATAGGGTCGGAAACAAGGTAGCAAAGCGCGTTTCCGGGCCGAGGCGAGGATCGGGAGCGTCGCGGGAAAGCAGGGTCGGAAGGGCGGCGACCGTGTTTTCACTCGTAAACCGTGAAGTCGCTGCTTGGAAACAGCCCGAAGCGGCTTATCGCAACTACTTGCCGCGTAACTGGGTACGCCCGTTGGAAACGGACTAACGAGGAGCCGCCGCGTCGGTTCCCCATCCGAAACTTCGTTCGTTACCGATTGCCTCTGAAGTTCGCCGACCTGAAGTTGCGAGAAGAGGAAGACACAAGAGGGTAAAAAGACGGCGCACGCGAGAAAGAATTGCCAGTCGACGGGAAAGATACCGTGCCACGGGGGTGGAGGGAGGCGGGGGGGAGGGAGAGGTTTTGGTCTAAACTATGAAGTCGTGTAAGCTCGTGCCACGGAGGCTCCCGCGGCCCCGAGATATTGGAAAAGTCATTAGGACCGGTCGCTTTATTGGGCCAGGATACTTTAGAGGCTGACGCCGATGCTCCTGGTATTTTCTCTCGTCTGCCTAACAATATTAACGACGAGTGGCGGCGGCCCGGGGATTATTAGTGACGCATCGGGCACCTGAGTAGCGGCGCACGGGAACACCTGCGCGATTCGTCCTCCTCAGACCGTGGCCAACGAAATTTGAGTATTATATTCCACGGGAAAGCCCCGAAATGAAAATACATTCCCGACTCGCGGATATTTACCAATAAAGTATCGACGTTCGCGAGAACCGTAATACCGGCGCGCACCGAGGGTGTCCAGGCTTTTATCCGATACAAAAATGGAACGTTTTCGACGGAGAGTGGCTTGAATTTGAAAAAAAACGTGAAAAGGGAAACGCAAACACGCGACCACGCACGATTAACCGGACTACAAGATTATCCAATGCCGATGCGAAACGCCCCGAAATTACCAACGCAAACTAACGGCATTGCGTCCGAGTAATGACCGTCTTCTTCGTCGGCGTTCGAGGAACGACGGCAGAGAGGGCCGGGTCGCTAGACATTAACCCGTAAAAATTCACTTGTAGCCGGGAGCACTTAACTTAATCACGGGGTATTCACCTTCATATTTATTCATGGGGCCGGCCGACTAAAAAATGCTCGCCTCGAACATCCCCTTATCGGCTCGTTCCAACTGCCGCCGTTGCTTCTTCCGCTGGAAAACGCCATCCGAAACACGATCTCCTTTCCCGGCGGTCCGCGCTTCTCCCGTTCCGCCGCGGCGCCGGAAAAATGGAGCGGAACCAGTCCACGGGGCAGATCGGTGAACCGAGGGGGCGGTCGGGTCTGTCTTGCAGCCGAAAAAGGACGACGGGGGTGTGGTGCACGAGTCGTAGACTCTTCGCTGCGACTGCCACGGTTCCCGAGCGCCGCGGGCTCGAAAGGGAAGGAGAAAAGACGAGGCCCACGCCTGGCAGAGTGGTTCCGAGCTGAACGAAGACGCATTAAACCCGTAGCTTGCACGGAAACAACAACGCCGACGCGAGGAGGGGATTAAAAACGAAACCGTTCGCGCCTCAAGGGATGTCAGCGCCCGGGGGCTGTGTGTCTCGGGTTTGCTGGAAATATTTGAGCGAGGAAGAGAAATATTTTTCGAAAGCGGGCGCACGCTCGCGGCCCGTTACGCGGTGTCGAAATCTCTATAGTCCACGGCCGGCTTTGTTCTACGCGGAATGAAACAATCGGACATTGCGAGAGAACGCGGGTATATACTTGGCCCGTGTAACCCGGTTTCCGTGTGATTTGTATGGAAGAGCTTCTGGGAAACGTGTAAATGTTTTTTTAAGGTGTTATTGGAACGAATGATCTCCCTTTATTCATTTCCGCGCGATGCTTCCGTAGTTTCCGGAATATCTCGAAAAATACAGTTCCGAAACTCCGCTGTGACTACTGTTTTCAGTTGTTCGAGGATGATCGGTGGGAAGAAATACATTCTGAATATTTATCCTGTTCTCCCATAGAAATTTGATTGGAATATGGGTCTATGGGCTAGATTAATTGTCTTGCTAAAGAGTACTGAAGCACTGCGGACTGGCGCGTAAGTCGAACGGGATCGCAGACAAAAATGAAGCAAGCTTTCTAAGTCCCTTTGTTCCACGCGGCAGACGAATGGGTCACGGACGTGTAACGAATGCGCGAGCGTGGCCAACTACAAAGGGTTAAGCCCCCGGACGTTAAGCCTCGACGCTTAAACCACACGTCAGCCGACCCCCGGTATTCCTCTTTTCTTTCCCTCCTTTATAAATTTCAACCCATTATTGCCCGCGGAGTATCACGCTTAAGAAAAATTTCCGCCCTTTTTCTTCGGGGCGAGTACAAAGCTCCGGACCCTCGCCGCCCGCCAGGACACAAAGGGGCAGAAACGCGAAATTAAAGCTTGACGATTTAACCATGCGTTTATTCGCGGCATTCGCCCCGGGTAGTCTCGTGTCCCTGAAATATCGCGGTCAAGGAAACTTCAGCCGCTCCATTCAGGGATAATCCCGACCTAAACGACGTAGCAACGAAGGAACTAGATGAGTCAGCGAAATCGACGCGTCTCGTGGAACAACGTGAAAAAAAAAACAGCTGAGCAGGAAGCTCCGCGTTAAAGGTCCGAGTGTCCCGAACGGATTTCCGCCACCTGTTTGTCGTATTCTTAACCGTCCGCCGCCTTTGAACGTTGCCGAGAGAAAATTCTATTTTCCAGCCGAGTTTCCCCTAATGGGAGTGCATTTTGTTAATACGTTCGGCGCAAGGTGCGGGTAATCGCCGTTCCGATTAAGCAGTGCCGTGTTTAACGATCGCCCGGCGAGCTGAGCAATCGCCGGTGCCCCTCGAAAAGAGATCACGGCTATTTGCATACGGACAAACTTTCCATCGCCGTGAATTAAGAAGCTCCGGCTCGGCCGGGAGACGGCCCGGGACCGGAGACAGTTAATTGGTCGGTGATTCGGGCTTCCGGATGAATTATGCTCGCCACTTTTTCATACAGAGCGAGGAGAAGAAATTTCCGCGCGACCGGAGACGTACGAGTCGCCGGGCCCCGTGGAAACGGGATTAAAGGGCGGCCGGTGAAAATGATGGTGGTTGCGTGGAAAATTGGATTCCCGCGAGCAGTCGAAAAATTAAATTCGCCGTTCACTTTTACAGCAAGGAGCCGCCGGTGAATTTAATAAGGGAGCGAGCGAGTCCGCGCACATTCTCTTTTCGGATTTCATTCTGGGGCCGTGGGCCTTTGATGCTCGAGAGGCGCTTTAATCTTTGAACCCGCCGAATAGGGCTACGAATGAACTCTCTCCACTTAAACGTGGCGCGTCGCGTCCCCGTGAAGAAAAAAATTGTATGAACCTCGTTTAGCCAAGTTAACGCTCCCGGCGACACGCCGAGTGCGAATACGCCACTTGGCGATTGAGCTACTGTTCCCGCGGCGTGTAAACCGAACCTTTGAAACGTACGCGTTTACTCGTAGCGTCTGTTTATCGGGAGGGAGAAGGTTTTCCCGGTGGACGTGGGGAATAGCTGAATATTTATGCTTTTGAATATCGTAACGTAGTTTAACGGCTGGATAAATACACGCGATGGAAGGTAGTAAATTTAATCCTATAATGATCAGAAAAAGGCGATAAAGATTGGAAAATACGAGACTTTTTATAGGGATCGATTTTTTTTGTAGCTTTACTGAATGAAAATAACGGACAAGTTCCAATTGAAAATATATATATATATAGAAAGTGTGTAATCGAATTGACGGTACACCCAGCAGCGAACACGCACGGGAAAACACATTGGAAATGTAAAATAGAATGTGTACGCAGCGCGTTTCGCTTTCGAGGGAATTAAAAAATCCGCTGCTCTCCTCGCGATCCGAATCCCCGGAGAACACTATTTCCCCGACCAACATGTAAACCAAGGTTATCGCTTTTATTTAATTTAAGAAACACTCTATTCGCTATGAAATCGTGGCGTCCCCAGCCTCCCGACAAAGTTCGCGTTATTGAACGGTACTCTGCCGACGCGTCTGATCGTTACCTGCCGTCTCTAGTTATCCCAATCACGAATGCATTACATCGATCTCCGGCGTCCATTTATCCCGAAATTCAGCTGGCGCGTGGTCGAGGATGGCTCCGAATATTCGACATATTTTTCCACGTGAATCCACCCTTATTTCGAGCTGTACTACCGGCTCGATGGCATTCTGTCAGAAGTTCTCGTAGGCTGGCGTACAGGTATTTCCATGGAGATCGATCGTTCAGGGTGAACCAGCCACGAATTCAAATGCAAACAGTACATCCCAGGGTCCCGCGATCATTCACGGTATAGCCATCGCGGCGTCCGGCCAGTTGGCAAGAACATGAGTGGCCATCCCGAAGAAAAAGAACCGTCGGCCGGAAAAAGTTTTCCAAGAGAGTGGACGGGGCGCGGCGGGTGAAAAGTTAATCCTCTATCGGAACGGCCGTCAAAGGATGGCGGGCCGGCTGGCGGAAGTTTACGGAATGATTCAAACGGGCCAGCAGCGGAATCGTAAAGTTCCCATGGCCCTCGAAGAACCATTGACCCCGTGCTTATCGTTTCTCCAGGAGGCAGTAGCAAGCCCTCCGGGCGAGTTATAAAATCGAATGGTTCCTGTTCCCTGCTCGTCCCGATGCAGGGAGATCGTATCGCGCGCCCGAGCGCTCCGTATCCGCGGGGGAGCGAGTATGGCAAATGGAAATTAAAGTTTAAGCCGCCCGAGATACCGTCCGTATCCTGATAACACCCCCAGCCAGCACGAAACTTTGCGAACCAAAGACAATTCGGTCCGAGGGCATGGATCTTCCAACGACGTCGAACGCCTGCAGCCTTTAAAACCGCTTCCGACTGCGAATCGAAGAGCGTGACCATCGCGGATTGTCTTTGGGAATGATAAGTATGATCGTTCGCGACCTAATGACCGGTAAGCCTCGAGGATATAGCGGAGATTAATCTGCCCTGGGGTTATGGCTTGTGAAAATGGCTTTGGGACGTCGGTAGAATCTTATGTGGGGAATTAGGCGGTCGTTAAACAATTGCGGTGAGTTTCGAACGGTCGCGAATAGTTTTATAGAGATTTCTGTTACACTAATGTTTACTTTACTTTGCTGACGCGCTTTAGACGATAGGGGCAAAGAGATTGATGAGTGTAAGCAGAAAGGAGTGAAGTAGTGAAGCGTTAATGCTAGGACTACCGTGTCAGTCAAAATGACCGGTTTCGAGATTTTTGTTTCGCAACTATTGATATCTTGAAATGATCTTGAAAGTGAATTGTTTCATTTGAATATTATAATGGATCTCTGAAGGTACTGAAAATAATATATTGTTACAATTTTTATAGGGATTAGTGTTAATATAAAACACTTAGTAGCTGACAGGTATATAGGTATATGAGTAAAAAAGGTTTGTAAATATATAAGTTTAGACTACTAGAAATTAGAAATTAGAAATTAGATATTAAATACCAAATTAAATTAGATATAATAATAATATAAACAGTACCATTCCAAGCCGCAAGGCGCGAATTATGTGCAATGAACACACTAACTAATCATAATACTTTGTCAATGGGCTGCCCGATATTAATTTGGACAACAATCAATTGGAACACTTGTGCTCCACGAAAGATGAAACTGGAGATACGCAATTCCAGAGAAATTTTAAATAACATGTAGAATCTACAGTGGAAATAGAATTTCTCTAGAATGAATTAATACTCATGAGGATAGTAACGAAAGAAAACGATAAGGCAAGGGGTGAAGCAGACACGACGTAATTGGGCCGGGCGAGAGTTTCACGGTGCGTCGACGTAAATTTTTTTTTGTCCCGGAACGGTCCCGATAGAAATTAAGGCGATCAGGTTGACGGTGTTTTGACGGCCGCGAGGGATGAAAAAGAAGGTGACGCGCGTAATTGCACCCCCTTGTTCGGGATTAAAAAAATCGGAACTTAATAACAACGCCGGCCCGGTCATTCTTCTCCTTCGCCGGGCTGTCTGGCTGTCAGTTCAGCCGCCGGGAGCCTCCACTCTTGCCGGATCGCCCGTGACTTTGATTTATTACAAAAATGACCTGGCTCATCGACGAGCGTGCTCCCTTAGACTTACATGAAGACGTTTTAAAGGGGAGAATGGATGGAACTTGTACCACCGTGACAATCAATCTTGAACGGAATCTTCTATACGGCTCTGCTGATACCGCGATCCTCGATGAGCGAGCTTTCGGCTGGTACAAAACAGCTTAGGCTAGAATATTTTGTACAAACAAAAATTCAATCGCGCTCTATGTGGGAATACTTCAACAATTTCAATCCCAGTAACGAAATTTGTCTGAATCCTTCTTTGTCTAACTGTAAGCTATTACAATTATACATATAACAATTTAAAATAATTAATTCGTTACTCACAAAGATCTATCGTGACAAGACAATAAACCATTAAAAAATACTTGCATCTCGATGCACGCATCAATGTCACACATGACACATTCACAAAAGGTTTCGAATGGTACGCGGAACGTCATCGAAGCCTAACATCCGATTACGAGCGTCGAGAAATTCGGTGAAACGCTGCGAACCAGGGCAGATTCCCGGAAAAACGGGATCATACTCATAAATCGCGATCCATGGTAATCGCGGCGCTCTACGGATCGCGTGGCCAGCAATAAAAGGCTAATACAGCATAAATCAGGTTTAATGCAAACATAAAACGGTACGTTCCGGCGTACGACTCGCCGGAAATATCCGCGCGAAATTTTTAAGTCTAATTGTATGATCCGCGGGGGCTTCCGGCGTGCGGCCGTCGGACGCGGCGCGTTATAAACCCTCGCGAACAATAAAAACTTGGCGAGTGAGAGGCGCGTTAAAAAGATACGGGCGGGCCGCACATTCCGGCCGGCTTCGACAATTTATCTTTTTTTATGGACCCGGTTTTTGACGTGATCATCTGGGGGTGCGGAAGCTGCAGCCAACTAAGGCGAACGTCATATAAATGAATTTCGTTCTCCGCTGTAAACGGCGCGACGACAGCGCAGTGCCAGTGATGCGCCGTATAATGAATAAATCACTCGAACAAACAGAGATGAATCATTCTACTATCTTCCGACAAACAACGATTATCTGACTGAAGTGTTCGAGCAACAAGAATTATTTTAACGAATTATATCGTGTGCACGTCCATCCCGAGGCAACGCAGAGGATGCTCGACCGTGCAACCGTAACAAGCGCACGCTCAGCGGCGATCTATTATAAAAAGAAAACAAAAGCAGCCACTCATCAAAGTGAAAGGTTTGTTCCATATAATGAGTCATTATCCGGCGAGAACACGTACTACAATTGTAAGCTTCGAGCCATGAAAATTCAAAAAGGGCGGGACCAAAGGCGCGTCCCCTTCTGCCCGGAGTAATTCCCCGGCGTTTAGGAGGGTTTCAAATAGAACAGCGCGGACAAAACGTCAGCCTACAATAAACAATTTTTCACAAAAGTGTCTTACACAGCCGCCACTCGGAGGCCGAGCGTCGCCGAGTCGTTTCCACGGGTGAAAACCCGGCATAAAAGTCAAAAGGGAGAGCCCGTTGCGTCGCAGCGTGTACAAGGCTGTAAAAGCCGTCGGCGCAGTTGTCCAACGGGCGAACAGAAGTGCGTCGTATGCATGCATGCATGCATGCATCCGTGCATCCAGGCAAGCGAGCGAGCGAGCGAGCGAGGGAGCGAACAAGCAAGCAAACAAGCAACCGACCAAGCCAACGATCCATTCGAAGGGCGGAGAACAAAGCTTCCCGAAGCGAAACGAGAGCTTCGACGGACAGACCGACCGGTCGCCGCCGCCGCCGCCACCGCCGCCGTCGCACACAACGAAAGCTCTCGGGATCGCCGCGAAAGCGACCCGACGCGACCGGCGACGGTCAGCCAACGAAAAACGGTCGAAAGCAACGGGCCGGAGGAGAAAAAAAAACAAAAACAAAGAGCTTTCTCATAAATCCCAATTTGGTTGTCGACGGCAGGGATGGATGTTCAACGTCAGCGGTGTGTGGAGGGACGGGGCGGTTTGACAGGACGGCGAGGGGGTTAAATCACGGCACACGGGGGCCGTGAAAACGGGGGCGGGGGACCGACGCCGTAATACTTCGGAGTGTCGGCTGCGTTCGATCGGGACGGGGCGAGAAAAAAAAACAAAAAGTCCCGGGGGCAAAAAACAAAACTATCCCGACAAAAGGATCGCCGCCCAGCCGAATACGGGCCCGTTTGTTGATAAACAATGGACTGATGATTTATCGTCGGTTTATCAGTAAATCGAATCCATTTGTCATTTATCGGCGTTCCTGTTCCGCGCTCTGTCCAACAACGCGGCGGGAACGCTCGGGATGGGAATAGTCAAACGTGATGTTTCAAGGAAACATACCACGCTGTCTTCGACGTGTTTATCCCTAGTTGAATTACATAATCGACGCGTTGGAATAAGGACACTTGCGACTATAGGATCGATTCATCCTCTATTGTAGGATTTCTTCTTTATACTCGTATTATTATCGTTAATGGTTTATTAAAGAAAGAATTGATATTTCCATGCTCGCGATTGCTCTAAATATTATTGATGGCAGAAAAGTTATTGTAAGAGAAGGTTGGAAGGGTCAGGATGGTTTCCCAAACAAAAGTACACTTGCGTGACAGTTGTTCAGTTTATTAAAGACAATGACTTCGAATGCGCTCGCGATCGAGGCGCGTTTCCTTTGAAACACCCCTGCACTCATATCTTGCGTTAAACTCTGAACATGGCGACAACTCTAAGAATTGCTTTCTTTCACACACGCGTTCTACTTTCCGAACGCTGTGTACCGCGTCGGCTATCATACATAAGAGTACGCGCTACTATTAACCCTTTACACTCGAAAGTATTTCGCTAGAAATACTTAACATTTTCTAACTAGACAAAGACGATATTTTTCGAAGTTAGCTCAAAGGGAAGTCACAAGTAAATTGAGAAACAAAGCTATCTTATCCCAATATTTCACACGCCGATGCATTGTACACAGTTCAATATTAAATATCAAATCTTATAATTTTACTGCATCAAATCAAGTGATTGAGAGTTACCTCTCGAGTGCAAATGGTTAAGAGTCGGCTCTTGCGGAATGTGCAATTTTCACTCGAAATAGTGCAACAGCGTGTACATTCGATAATTGCGTATTAAATTTTTCCTCGCGAGTTCATCACGATACTGAGGCGACTCGTTGATTCGATTTAACCGAACAGATGTTCAGCTAGCCCGTCAGGCCGACGGGCGAATTTGAATTTGAAGGTCCCGGGTAGAAGGAGGGCGCGAAGTATACAACGATGTCCGACGGTGTGTCCGGACAGTAATGCGCCGGCACCGGGTACGCATTTGATAAGTTTATATTAAGTTGCGGGCTGTTTGCGTTTCGGCGACGTTTACTCAGAAAACATATTCTCCGGGCGCGTTCAATAAACGCCGACAAATATTCCCTCGAATTCCTCCGGGTAATTTCGGACCCATTTTACAAGCCGTAGAGCGCGCGAGGACAAGCTACGCGCGCCTGCGACTCCTGCCTGAGTCAACAGCGCAAATAATAATCTATTCGGCGGCAGTGAGGCGAACAGATAACGTTGTCTACATCCGTCGCGAGGTAGATGCAGTCGAGTTAATAGAAACGGTTTTTACGATCGCTAGTAGCGGCTTAACGACGCGCGCGAGTAGCAATATCGAGCGGCTTTACCTTTCTGAAAGCAATCCTTGCTTTCGAGTACGTCGCGTAGTTGCAAATATGAGAACCTTGTTTTCGTCACTTCATTATAGACGGTTAACACTTCGACTGCCACCGAAATTCAAGTGACACCACTTTTCCTAGAAACTTAAACATTCACCCTTTGCACTCAAAAGTCTTTTGCTAGAAACATTCAACTCTCTTTGATAGAATATAGACGATGTTTATTGCAACTGATGTAACTAAGTTAATTGATAAATTAAGGGACAAAAGTATTTTACTTTGATATTTCACACAGTGATGCATTATACAAAATTCAATATTAAACATGAAACTTTATAATTTTACCGTATCAAATCAAGTGGTGACTGAGGGTTACCTCGCGAGTGCAAAGGGTTCATTTCCTTGGCAGCGTGTCGGACGAATACTGTTGGACGTACGAGATATAAGATATCAAGACAATCGTTACAGAGTCTCGGCTTTTCAATTTCTGCTTTAATAAGAAAGCCGTTTCAACTGCATAGAGATCTCCATGGTCGTTTACTTGACAGTCAAAGTGCTAATAAAAGAGTGATAAGTCTATATAATAAAAGAAGGATATCCGACAGACAGCGTCAGAGGAGGATCGTCTTCTTCCAGGATCACAAAGAGCAATCACTCTAATAATAATTCAATCAAATTCAAAGAAACACGCGAACACGGCATTAGAAGTCGAGGCATAAAGTAGCGATACGGTCGCGGCGATATAAATGAAAGAGGAAGAAAATGGCACGAGGTGCGGTAAATCTGAGAAGACCGCTCGTTAATCCGCCCAGTGTTTCTATATCCGAGCGATACCCGGCGTACGAATAAGAAACGGTGACCGTTCCAGCGTTTTACGAGCCGGTCGTTGCAACTTGCGCCGCGATTCGCGGCCGGCCGCGACTCTGAAATCTCCGCTGTGCGTCGCGTTTCATCCGCGGCGCCGTTATTTTTTTCATCGTCTCCCGGCTCTCGCGGCCGTAAAAACGGGCGACGCGGCTCGCGATCTCGCTCCTCTCGCGACGCACCGTAATTCCCGAAGTAATATTTTCCCAGGCGATGAAGTCGCGCGGCGGACAAAAAGTTCGTTTATTCTAACCGCGCCGGGTATCGGGGGCTTCCCGTTCTGCGCGCCGCGATTTCCCCATGGCAAAAGCTCGCGAACGATCCGCGCGGAATTCCGGCGAGATTGGAACGATTAAAAGTGTCCCTTGAATGGTACATTCTCTTTTATACACTCCGCCCCCACGCCTCGTTCCATCTCTCTTCCTCGCGGCCGGCACTCTAACGTGAAAACTTGTGAAATGAATTTTTGTTAGCTTTCTTTTTCTCTCCCCGCGGTTGAGTCCGACGTGGGGAACTTCCGAGTTCCTCTCGTTTCCATTTTTTCCCCGCAGTTTTCGTTACTTTTCTTTTTTATTTTGCGCTGCATACGGAGACCCTTTGTGGGGATTGTAACGGTTCAGCCAGGAAATTGACTTTGAAAGAAATGAAACGGAAACACGTGTGTACGTGTATATACGCGCGTGTGTATCCGAGTTCGTTCGTTCCGGAGGAATTCACGGATATATTCTGAACGCGTGCGTGAATGGAGGGGCGCAAGCCGCGGAATCGCGTTTCTTGTCGGCGCGAGTGGCAGCCCCCTGAAAAGGAGCAACGCAAATTGGGTCCGAGCGTTCCCGGCGTTCGGCCGGAAATCCCGACTTCGTCGGGAATGCGAATTCCTCGTTGGCCCGGCGCGGCGCGCACATTGCGGCGGCCGGTTCTTTAAATTCGTCAGACGGCGAGACGAGGCCGCGGCTCCGGCCAGGTTTAAATCCGCTGCGGGATGTAACGAGCCCCGTAATATGAATATTGCGCCGGCAGCTGTTCTCCCGCGGACGAAGGAGCACGCCGGAGTTCATCAAAGGGACTGGGCCAGGCGAAATAATTTCGGATGATCCGAAAACGCCGCCGGTGAAGTGACTCTAACCGAATTGGCCGGACACGTACCGCCACCACAAAGGCTCAATCAAAGACAATCGCGTCGCGCACTCGTTAAAATTTCCGCATCGAACCGGAGCGCGAATTTCATAAAAGGGGGACACCGTGCGAACGACACTCAAACGATTCCGTTAATCAAATGTCGACGGAACGCTGAACTCTCCAATTTCCAACGATTCGATCCTGCCGGCCCCACCGCCGCACGCGCTCGCCCCTCGCCGTGGAAAAATTGTGATACAACGAGCGCGTAGAAACGATTTCGGAGCTCAGTGATTAACGCTCCCGGCAGCTCATTAGCGATGAGTCGCGGCTAGTTTGTTCGCGCCGGGCGTGTAACGCGTCTCCGCGGCCGGAACACGGTGGTACACCGGCGAAAAATACTTTGATGCTCGCGGAATGAATTTTGCTTCGCCGCGAGAAACATCGGGAAGGGTTTTTGGAACGTGATATTCATGAAAACACGCCGAGGCGGCGTCGGAGGCCACCGCCGTGCCAACATCGCAAACATCAAACTAATAAAATGTGTTGGCACGGATCCTCTTTCGGCGCTCGTGTAACTGCAAACTGCACCCTGCAGCCTCGCCGTGCTTTTTTCCGTGATAGTTGCGCGCGGGATTAGCAGCCGCCACGGGGGTGGAAAAAAAACGAGCCGGGGAAAGAGGAGGAGAAGAGGCATTTCCCACGCAGCGACGTGTGAAAAAGTGCGAAGCGTCTGATGACGGCTTGTAATTAATCGAGACCGTGGCCGTGCTTTTTTCGCGGCTGGAGGTCGGGATTTACTCCTTGCCTTATGATTTATCTATTAACTCTGATCGAACTACTTTGTCGCTAATAATTCATTGAGGAGAAAGAGCAACTTTGGGCGTATTGTATGTACAATGCATACTTAGAGGTATAATAATTGATAACAGTAGAGTAATATTTAATTGAAATTGAACAAAATTGAGTAACATTTATGCTTACTAACTTTTTGAGCGCTGAATACTCCTAAGTATAATAATTGATAATTGAAATCTGATATTTAATTGGAATTAAAACAAACTGAATAACATTTATGCTTGCTAATCCTTTGAGTGCTGAATACTCCTGAGTATAATAATTGATAATAGAAATCCAATATTTAATTGGAATTAAAGCAAACTGAGTAACATGTTTGCTTGCTAATCCTTTCAGCACTGATTACTTCTACCCGAAACGTTCCGTGTGGACGAAACATTTGTTTGCTCACCTGAAGATCAATGAATTATGTTAATTCATACAATAAATTAAGGTGTAATTAAATTGAAATTGCAATACCCCAGATTCACCGAACTGAATAATGCTAAGAACCCGCGTATATTAGTCACATGACACTTATAATTGTTATCGCGGCGCGTTTGAGATTAAAAACATCGAAAAACACATATACGCGGCCACAGCACTGAAAGGGTCAAATTCTGTTCGAAATATTCACCACGAGTCACGTTATTATAAGCCAAGGGGTTAACAGAAAGAAATAAAAATCATCGCGGCCGGAATACGCAAACGTATCGCGGGGAAGGGGGATGCAAACAACGCCGCGCGCTCGCCGATATAAATGTATTTCGCGAAATAATTGGCGAGTCGCGTAAACTCGGCCGCGCGGCGACTCTGAATATTTAGTGAACCGTGAAATAATCGAGCGTTTCGGTGGACAGATACACACGGGGTGTGCTGTTTATACTGATCGTTCCGAAGCTTCCCATTATTCGTCACTTGGAACAATGATTCGTTCGACGAGTACAAGTGCATATAAATTCCCGTAGACGCGAAAATTTCACTTCGAGTAACAGCTGAATGTTGACACGTTCCGTGCCGAGCCGTTTTTGAGCAAGTGTCATTGCCTGGCCGCGTGTTCCGTTTTTGGGACACGGTACTAAGTTTGGTAAATATACAAAAATGACTTATGGTTTCTCTCTGAGTTGTAAATTTATTTAATAGTAGAATATTATTAAGAATATAAAGTGCATCGTACAATAGAAATATAACTTGATATTCGAAGAATAAAAACAAAGTAAAAATAACAGAACAGTGTTCGTGCAAATATCACTTCAGGAAATGAGATTTAACCCTTTGCGAACGAATATCGACATTTTGCCGAGATCAAGCTTTATGTTTGGAATATCAAGTTGCAAACAAATGATTTAACTGCTCGAGCAGCAAGAAATTAGTACATAGTTTCCTTATTCTCTATTATTTAAGCATTCCACATCTAATTTGTCAGTATCTCTAGAAGGTTGTGTACACTTTAACTTCGGCGAAGGTTTAATTTCCAATGAACCGTCGAATTCGTTCCGACATCAATCTATGATTAAGATAAATAAGACACCCAGTACGCAGGAAGCAAGCTACGAAACGATCACGCGGAGCGACGCGAATATTTTCATTTGCCATTTCCCGGCGCGCCCGTTAAAAAATCGCGCGCGATAAAACGGAACGGAACCGATGATACCGAAGTGTGCTCGAGTCATCGAGATCCCCGCGCCGATTCCCGAGACACCGTGGCCCACCCGGTAATGCGTGATCGACGGCTCGTGAATGCCCCTGATAAATTTCCGCGACTCGCGCAGAAAAGGCTCAGAGGACCGTAATCGCGAGCGACGAGGACCGTGACACGGTTTTTGATTTAGTGGAGTTCGCGGGGGGATCCAGTTCAAAATATCGGGAAACGCTGCCAGTCACGGCCGTGATCCCTGCTTTGAAATATGGAACCCACAGAAAATTCGGCTTGTCGTGTTTTAATCTATTATTGAAGTAGAGGGGCGTGCGGTCGCTCCGAGCAGCGTTGCGATTTTGGCGAATAAACGAAATGATCCGCGTTAATTGCGGTAAATCCGGCATCGGGAAGGGAATAATGTGACGCTGAGTAATCGCCAGAAGGGGTGAGTTGTCCTTCGTCCAGCTTGTGTTCGAGAGGGATCGGTATCGACTCGGTCGCGCTACAACCGCAGCCAATAAAGGAAAAGTATCGTAAACGCGGGGACGTAATGAGCATGGTTAAGCGCAAATTGCCGTCGTAAAGTCGGAATCCATGGACGCGGCGTAATAACAGAAAAGAAATAGAATCTTTATCGTTGTCGTCGGGTTAACGCTTCAATTACAAAAGTTTATCGCGACGATCCTCGAACCCATGAAGTTATACCCGCGGTATCTGGCCTAGCCCGGTTAGCGCCGGGAGCCGGCCAGACCTCCTCGTATGAAATATTTTTTAATCATAATAACTCGCATGCAGGAACCAACGGGTACGGAGGACAGGGGCTGGTAGTTTATGTACCGGCACGATTCTCTTCCTTGGCCGCGAAAGAAAGCCACTTTCTGACCTCCGTTATAACTCCGGCCCGTCCTTCATAAATCTTTGACGGTGGATCGTATCTTTCAAAGGCTGACTACCGCTATTCCGGACTCTTTGGAAAATACTGGCCGGCCGTGATACAAAATTTACGGGTGGGACCGGTCGCCGCCGGTCCGACGCTCAAAACCCGTTTCCTCGCGGCGAAAAACGGCTACCGGCCGATCGACGAGGCTTCTACCTCCCTGATTTTTGCTTCCCCGCTGAAAACATGTGAAATTTACGAGGTCCCGCGGTCGGGCTAGATTAATTGGGGTGGCGCAAACAGGAGTTTCGCCCGCGGATTTTAGTAATATACTTGGCGGGCTAATAGCTAATGACGACGTAATAATAATGCACCGGGTAAAGCTAATAGGACTAGAAGCAAAAGGTTCTTTTATGGGCGAAGTCGATTTAAGACCCTTTATTCAGCAGAGTCCTTTCTACCTGGAAGCCAAAATGTCTTCAGTGCCTAAAAATGTTCTGAGCCAGCATAAAAGGGGAACTCATTTAAAAAAGGGTTGCTACACGCAACACCGGGAGAGATCTCACTTCCTCACCGCTGTAATATCTTTTGTTGACTCTTCTTTATGCTCCCCTTGGGTTTACTACCATACTACATCGTTACCCCTAACTATACGGAGGATTCTGGGAGAAACCGCATTGTAGGTTGCACGCGGAAATTGATTGGCGGATCCTGCACCCGCCATCTTGTCGCGAATCCGAATAGAGGCGCGAAATCATGAGTGCTTAATACTGAAGAATTATTTTTAGTTCAATAATAACGTTTAAAAACAATATATAACAGTTGAAATTAATAGTTGGATACACCGGTGAATAATTTCATCTAGAAAGAGAGATAAAGTGTCTGAGTGAATCAAAGTTGCTGCTAGTCGAGAGTCTTCGTCTTATAAAAGACGAAATTGATATGAAAAATTTATTGTTGTTTAGCCAACAGTCGTTTTGAAAGGAATGCGCGTAACCTATCGGAGAGGAATGTCCCAGAATGAAGCTCGCAGTGATCCAGCGCGAAATAAAAACTCTTCCAGCCGCCATTTTCAACCTTCCTTCAGGCCACTTCGACAATTCGAAGGAAGTTACACGGACGCGTACGAAATTCCAGTTCTATCTACTGGCGCGTCGGTGAAAAATTTCAACCGCCGTTAAAATAAGAGTTGCCGATGTGAAAGTTTTGCGAGGGAAAAGTTCCTGCGTGGTAGTACCCTCTTTTCACTCGGCGTGCCGGCCGAACTGCTCTTGTATTTCGCATAATCGACATAGCACTCGGGTGAAAATATGAGTTACCCTCGTTTTGAACGCTAATGACCACCAGAGTATTCTGATACCGTCTTTCATTACCTTTTTTACGGGAATTTTATGGTGGACGTATAATTTTGATATTTCAGAGACACCGACGACCTCGCCATAATACTTCCGCATTTATAGCATCCCCTAACCCACAGGATGAAATAACCAAAACGTTTTAATACAGATGAATTCTCTTCAAATTTCATTGTGATCATAATTGTGCTTCAAATCGGCGCAAAGGAACCATCACATTTTAGACATTCCCAACACGGACAGGCAGGCGAGCAGATAAAAGTTTGCAAATCGATTGTACAGAACGACAAATGAGTATTCGAGATCATCAATAATAAAACGTTCCAAGTTAACCCAGTTTCCGCAGACTCTTCTTACGGACGAATGTCACGTGGATAGTTAAATGTAGAATCTTGTAACTTCTACGAAAGAAGTCTCGCCAGTCCTATTTACCGAACGTCTACTTTTAAAAAGCAATTACCCGCGGAGAAACTTTCAAGTAAGAAGCAGCGCAATTTGCAACGAAATGAATTAGTTGCTCAAGGTCGCTATCAAGAATCTACCTCCATCGTATTACGTCTTATTAAATTCTTTATGGCGTTACTAAATGAATCTTTGTGAAGTAGTGCTGTTTGAGTTATAAAATTACGTCTTCCTGTGACAGTAACAGACTCCAATTTTCCGCGAGAAATCTACTTCAAGCGAATTTAACTCCTTACAATTTCGCTTGTAGGTATTACTAAGTTATTCTAGACATCAACAAATCAACAGTTAATAACTCGAACTTTAAATCCTAATCAGTTGGAACCAGATTTTTCACAATCCCGTTGTACTCCGATTGACCGGAGGACTCAAATATCTATCAGCGGTGTTTCCAGGTAATTAGTCGAATTACCTGATAGATGCAGGAATCACGGGGAAGCAGAATCTTGACCGACAGCCACCAAATCGGATCTGGCTATCGCTAGGAGCGTGTAACCCGATACACGTCGGTATCGTCGACAGGATGCATTGTATCGATTGCATGACAGTACGGTAAACGGGTCAGGGATGCCCATGATCCACGACAGGGTACTCGTGGTTGTATTTCAATAGCTCGAAGGATATCGAGAGCCGCGGAATAATAGTCGACGATTCAATAACCATGGAACCGTGGAACGGGAGCACAACAACCAGCCCGCGTCGAGTTTCCCCCTGTTTTCGCCTCTTATTTCCTAGGCGACGCTCGTTGTCGCCTCGCTACGCTCGTTAACTTTAATTAAATTGTTTATTTAACAGCCCAAGAATTTCGTAACGCGAATGCAAACAGCGACTCGGGCGAGAGCGAGGCGCGATAATGAAAGAATTCGACGGAGACGTGTCTTTAAAAAAGAAAAAAAAGAAAAGCGATAACGTTTGAAGTCGATCCTCCTTATCGACGAAAACTAGGGGATGAAAAGGATTAACACTTAGTATAGGTGAGTTCGTTCAAACTTATTGTATGCTTATCTCTTTTTACTTTTCTTTTTGGAAGATACTGAAGAAAGTAGTGTTATCAGTTGTTCGTCTCAAATAATAATAGAATTTTATTCATGATAGATTTTTAGAGGGAAAATATATTCAAATGTGTATTACACTGAATCTTAGAATATTGAGATTATTTAATAAACGGATTACTTCTTAAGTAGTAATTAAGTATGGTCGTGGAGGTATTATCAACGTAATGTAGCGGATTTTTCGGAAACTGGTCGCCCGTTAAGTGGAAATAAAGCCTAATCGGAAAATGGTCGCGGTGACACGGGGAACAGGAAACGCGGGGAAAATTATTGAGCTTTCACGAAGGGAAATATGGTCCTCGCCGACGATAAACCTATGCAAATGTTCGGGTCTCGTTAAATTTATTTGTCAATCCCGTCGCTCTAGCCGTGGTCTGATTTATTTTTGTAATCCCGTGGAAAAATAACACTAACAGAAACAAAAAAAAAAGTGGAATGAGAGGGTCGGGCGGGAGGGAAGCGAACACGATGTACGGGCTCCCGCATGAAACATTTTATTTGCGACGTGCGTCCTCCAATTCGAACGTTTTGTTTGCAAACACCTCGGACGCCGCGGAAAACGCAGCCCGGGAAATAACGTCGAAATATTATTACACGCCGGGAATATTGCGTCCGAAATACCCCGTGTTTTTTTTGTTCTTATCTCTATCACCGCGAACTGGGGAAACAAATAATTTTTAACGACGGAAGAGCGCATGCAGTGGAATTCCGTGAGTGTCGGATTTCGTACACGAAGATGCAGTTAGGACGAAAAAAGCAAGCGGCCAATAACGAGGACGTGCCGAAACTGAACCGTCATAACTATCGGGCTGAATGCTGCGAGAGAACGTCTCCCTGGCTACTGAGCACTTTTAATTCTTAAGCCGACGGCACTAACGTGAGAAGCGAATAGTAGGTACCTAGGTTATCCAAATAGTAAGGTAGCTGAGTTGCTAGATAGCTAGGTAGCTAAGTTGCTAAGTAGCTAGGTAGCTATGTTGCTAGGTAGCTATGTTGCTAGGTAGCTAAGTTGCTAGGTAGGTAAGTTACTAGGTAGCTAAGTTGCTAGGTAGCTAAGTTGCTAGGTAGCTAGGTTTTCTAGGTAGGTAGGTAGTTAGGTATCTAAGTTGCTAGGTAGCTAAGTTGCTACGTAGCTAGGTGGCTAAGTTGCTAGATAGCTAGGTGGCTAAGTTGCTAGGTAGCTAGGTAGCTAAGTTGCGAGGTAGCTAAGTTGCTAGGTAGCTAGGTAGCTAAGTTGCGAGGTACCTAAGTAGCTAAGTAGCTAAGAAGCTAGGTAGTTAATTAGCTAGATAACTAAATTAGTAGATGATACAAGAAATGACATCAAATTTCAGTTTTAATTCGATTGTACCTATTGAGGAACGAAACACTTTTATTCTCTTCCTCTGAAAACCAAATACTCATTGCACGAAAAGAGATCGTAAAAAACAAACGACATTCCGACCAGGTAACGGCGCCGATTACGCACATTGACACGGCCGCTGTCTCGACAATAATCGTAGATCCTTTTGTTGCCGGGAAGATGATCGCCGGTTATACGGGAACTTCTCGGAAAATAATATCATCTGGTCCGAGCGGGGTCTGAAAACGACTGAGATACGAGGGTCGTGAAGGCGACAGTGATAGTAAACGATCAACCAGACCACTCCCATGGGTGCAACACGGGGAACGAGCTGGTGAGTATGGTTCTCGAATGTATTTCACGGTGCTTGCGTTCCAGTTGAAATTCTTGAATCATTATCACACATCCGATTGTGACGATCATGCGATAAAGCGTACCGCGGCGGAATTCATGTCCCGAGGATAGGCAGTATGCCAAAAGGAATGAAGTTATACCGCAACGATAAATCTCAAGCTCGCAATAGTTGAAAACCACAGACTGATTAGTTAAACATTTTCAGTCAGTCAGAACTGAAATTCGCGCTGGCTGATAAGATCTGCCGAAACGGTTTCCCAGAATTTTTGGCAAGGCACGGTATCTGCGGAATTGAAAAAGTTTCGGGCGACGCGGTCTCCCGTGAGACCTTTAGAAGCCGTCGTATCAACTTCTTATCTCGCGCGATTAATCTGGAAGAATGCTCGGTTAGTGGGGTCCTGGCAGAGGGTGCCGTACGTTTGATCATAACGTGTTATCACTTAACGCCCTGGCGACCAGTGTACACCTTTGGCCAGGAGATCGGCTTTCGTTCCCGCAGCGTGATTACGACGACCCAACTCAATGAGCTGGAGGACACGGCTCCGACATATTTTACAGGCGCCCAGAGTGACCGCAGAGTCTGCACTGGACAAACGAACATACGTAGACGAAGATGACAACTGAAAACTCGACGACGGATTTCATACAACGAAAAACAATCTTAGATGTTCCTCAAAGTCGATACTACACCAACTAAATTTCCTTATAATAACTGCGGTATAAGTTCAACACGAAACGAAACAGTCAACAGTTAAGATATTTACCCTTAAAGTAAATCCTAAGATAAGAAATTAATAGGTTCCCAACGAGAAACGCCGAAAGTTACACAACAGCGTTTCCGTTTCAAGAAGAGCAGAGGTCAGGTATCCCGACGTTTTAATCGAAATCGGGCAGACAGACGCTGCACGGAAATTCAAGATCTCGCGGATAATCCTCGAACTTCTATTTCGGAGGCAGCGCGGAGGGACAAGGACCAGGTTTCTCCGTGTAACCGAGCCAACAAGAGCAAAATGGAAGTCGAACGAGGGTGCTGCGAGGCCGAAGTGGGGGGCGGGGGATGCGAAGAAAACGCGGAAACAAAGGGAAAAAGGGGAGGGGGGAGGGAACGAGCAGCGAGCCGTGGTAATTGGCCGAACAGTCGGTAAGTAATTTCGGGTACGTGACCGGACGATGGAAAGGCGGTCGCCAGAATGGAAATTGATGCCGGAGAGAATACTGGGTAGTTTACCATGGAGCCTAATTTCCTGGAGACGATCCACAATCGCCCCACCCATCGCCCCCGGTGTTCACCCGGTCGGTACACCGGGCGAATTCGCGATAAATTCCGTCCACGGCGATTCGTATCCGTCAATGGCGGTGCGGGTCCCATCGAGGAACAGGGATGTCGCATGAATTTTTACAGAATTATAAGCCCGCTGGTCGGCGAAGTCATCTTCCGCCGCGCTGACCGGAAAATCGATTCGATGCGTAAAATTCGCGTTCAATTTTCGCGTGCACCCGAGCACGCCGAGAGAGGAATCCCAGGGATCCGCGGCGCTCGCTACGTGTGCATTCCTCTTTTCTTTTTCCCCGAGACTGATAAGAGAATCTTCAGATGTTTACGTTCCGAGTTCTTGAAACCCTCGTTCCTCTTTTAATTATCCGCCGCGCCACCCTCCTCGCGGCGGATCACAGGAAGAGAGCCCGGCTTGTAATATTTTTCCAGCTGCCCGGGCCCTTCTATGAATAAACTTCGAGACGTGAAACGTCTTATAAAACTCGTAAACTCCCAGGCGCCGGGCCGGGAGAATCGCGGGCGTAAATACTCGCCGCGGAAAACTTTACGGTCTACTACAACGTAATCAAATTTGATGCTTCATCAGGCGAGACCTGCCGCAACGCGATCCGATAGCCGACTCGGAGTCCAGACGTGAGTCGGGTTTCCAATCAAACACTTTGCAAACACCCGGGGCAAACTTGATCAACTGGAAAAATATCCTGCTTCTCTGTAATAGGAGATGAGAGGAACGGAGCGCTGGGGGGAGACAAATAATGTTCGACCTGGACAATGAATTACGGAATTCCAAATCGTCCGATAAACATTTAAATACACGGGAACCGAACATGTTTGCGACGAGGAACGTTCTGTATACATCGCTTGAAAACCCGGCAGAAGTTTTACTTCGCACACAAGCTGACTAATTGACAAAATCTGTTAACACGCTCGCGGACGTGAGTGCTATAGCATACATTGTCATTGTGACGCAAGCTGACGCGAATGCTATGACATTCAAACTTATAAACCACGTTATTCTGCATTAAATCCTTATTTCGGTGATGATCTCCTCAATTGTAATATTTTCTTCGATCCAATAAATCTTCTAAACAAAGTATTAGAAAAATGAAACTGAAACGATTCATTGAGTTCCCAAATATGATGTAGTTCATAATTTCTAATAACAATATCTATAGGATTAATTTCAGTTTCATTCTGTAAAATATAGATTACCGTCGTTACAAATATGGTGAAGTTGTCAGTGTCAGTTGTCAGTGTGCACCGCCCCGATTTCAATAATTTTCTAATATGATTTTGAACAACTTTCTCTTATGTTGCCATCGGAAGGCTTTAGTTTCCGAGATAATCGCGAAAAACCTTTGCTATTACCACACCGAATTCGATATATTTTTACAGCTCGTTAAAATGTTTACTATCCGCGAACATGTTCACGCGTCACAAACCTAGCAACAAACCACGGAACGAGTCCGTAATCAAATTCCTAGCCGTTCGAATCAAGACAACTATCGAAAACACGAGCGTTTCGCCTACAATCTGACCCAACCTCGAGTTAGCATCCCGTAATTAATCCGCAAACACAATCACGCCATTCACAGGAGTTTCCCAGGCGTGAGGATCCCTGCGGGCCCGGCGTACCCTTTGGAAGGCAATCTGTATCAATTCTTGGAACGTCTTCATGCGCGATGGCAATTCGAGGCCGATCCGTGTATCACGTAATCCCGGTGTAAGATCGGCGAACGTGGCGCGCGGCATCACGTGGAATCCGAGCCGGGGGGTGGGGGGCGTTCTTTCCGCGATAGGGAGTTGAATTCTTGCAGGCCTGATCGATTCGCCGCGGAAAATGCGTCTTCAATTTCTGGGAGCGTTTGAGCGTGGCGGACCTCGAATTCCGCGTCTCTCGTCTGCCCACCCCGACGTCGCTCCCCGCCTCGCCGCCCAGGCGGTACAGAGAGACGGAAAACACGGCACTTTGAGGTCAAAAGAAATGCCGTGAACGGGGACACTCTGCGGGTGGATCGATGATCGTGATCGCAACACGACCGGCCGCGTTGTTATTTCGAGAATTCCAATTTTGACGGGCTCGGGTCGGACTCGGGCGCGGATTCCGCGCGTGTCGGTTCGACGGGCACCGGTGGACGGGGGACCGAGGGCGACGATGTTTCGACGGACTCGTTTGGACAACGTGTTTTTTTATCGGGCGCGTGTTTCCGCCGGATGCGATTGCTGCAGTAATAACTGGCACCTCTGGGCGCGAACGCCGGCCGCAAAACCGTGCAGACAATTTTGTTGCAGTTTTTTTAATATTCCCCGGGAAAGAGAGTTTCCTGGCTGGCGCTTTAATTAAGATGAATAAGTACAGCCGGAGGACTGCGCCGAAGAAATTAGAAAGACGCGGGGGATTCTTTAGCAACACCTGTCGCCAGCTTACAGTCAAGATGTACCCTGCATTCGGAGTAATTCCTATTGGAATTCTTTTGGAGCTGGTTCCCCTGCTGGTAAGCGACGCAATCCAAAGGAGAATTCGGGGTTTCCCGTTTCCAAAGTGGCCCGCAGCAATAATTTCCCGCGCAAAAGATTACAAGGTCCTCGGAAGGCCGAGCCGTCTCGAAGCTGAGGATTCGACTCGTTTGTAACGCGAGCTGGCTGAAACGAAGACGGTTCTTTAAGGAAACCGCTCGGGGAGTTTTCGCGCGGCGCCCAGGCAAATTCAAAGTTCACCGGTGTCCTGGAACTGCGATTTTACCGGAGGTTCTTGGACGGTGTGCTTTGCAGGGTGAGCATCCCACGGATTACCCCCGAGAGTCATTACAGCGAGGAGACGTTAAATCCCAATGGCGGGGCGATCAGCAATTTCTGGGCGTGGGCAGAGGGGCGGACGTTGTCGGTGACCCATTAGGTGTTTCGCGACGAAGCGTGCGTAAAAGAGGCGCCGTAAAAGTTGGGGTTGACTGTCGTGAAAGTTTATCATTCGTGGCATCTTTAATGCCTCGGCACTGCGAGCTTATAATTTGATGAGGAAGCCCGGAGAGAGAGCAACAGAGACATTATCGGGGGAGAGAGGAAACGCCGGTGAGAAGAGGGTAATGTCTATTCGTGGAATTAACCGTGACCTAAACTTGGCTTGACCCTTGTCTAGCTCTAATTAACCCGGGCACGATTGTTAAAGGAAAAATAAAACGCCGGTGAAGAGAGAGAAGAGAAGTGTCCGTTTCTAGGTAACCGAAACCAATTCCTGACCCAACTCATGTATAATTCATCCCCGATCCTGAATTAATGGTGGTTTAGATCGAATCGGGACAGAAACATTATTAAGGATCAAACAGCGGTACTAAACGGAAGGGAATATCTATTCGCAGTAATAAAATGACAACCGTAAAACGTGAGCGAAATACACACACACATAAATCTCCGAACGACCCATCGGACGAGCCGAATCGTCTCGCCCCGGAGTCCCGCGATTAAACCGAAAAAAAGGGCAACGCAGACGAGCGCGAAAGCTCGGTAGCTTGCGGTCTTTCGATTGTCTGATCAGCATTCAGCCATAAGGCAGGGAAGAGCGGATAGAAATCCCCCGGTACGGTCCATTCGGCTCTGTCTTTGGATTCCCGGAGACTTATAGTCCTTTCAATCAATCTGCTCCAAGACATCCCCTTTATGCGGATTCCGGATAGTCGGCAGATCCTAGATTAATGTCGTCGAGGCTGTACTGGACATACTACCGGAGGCAGTCGGATAGCGGACGATAGTGGTTTAGAGATCGAAGGGCCAACAGATGGGGTGTGTTAGGATTGAGCGAGAGGGAGGTAGAGACAGAGAGAGACAGAGAGAGAGGGAGAGAGAAAGCCTTAAGGTTGAAGGAGGATAGAGACAGAGTAAGAGGGAGCAAAGGAAGTGAGACAGAGATAGAAGTGGAAAGAGAGCGGTGTCGGCAGCAGGAGAATCACTGGCCTTTGTGTTTCGATCAGCTGAAGGATTACGAAGAAACGGAGCCGGCTCAAGTGTTCAGGACAGCTTAACGCCGCTACAAACGATACGGTTTACTTATTTGTACCTGAGGATCGATCAACGCCCGGTCGCTTTTTACAAGCACTCTCGCGGAAAACGGGTCTTTTTGCGGGTAAGCTGCCGCGCGTCCGTTCAATGGGACGTGTAGCGAAGATCCGTGTGTCGAATCGATTTCCCATTAAGAGAAAAAGGGCCGAAGTGTCGCGGCGACACGCGGGGAAAAAAGATTGCCGGCTCCCCCCCCTGTCTCGCGAATACGTCGCCTTTTTCAATTGTTTCGGGCTGGCTGTTTCTTTCCGAGGGCGACAGGATCGCGCGTCTAGGGAAGACGTCTAACCCCACTGACGTACTTATTTTCCATTCACTGTGTCGCGAAAAGGTCAGATCCCGAGATCGAGGCTGATGTGCTTCACGAGGAACACGCCTCCCACGGGTAATATCGCAATGAAATCTGGTTTAGTCCCCTTAGTCCTGCAAGGGACCACGATACCCGATGGTTTATCCCTGAACCTGTCGTAATTCCCCTCCCCGGCGTACTCGTAACACGGTACACGGTGTGCGTAATACAAATTCATGTCGGCGGGGTGTTCTCCGTCAAATTAGGACGGACCATAACGCATATATTATGGAAAGCAGCGGTGGCTCCCACTTGGACCATCTTGTCCTTTCACGATACGCGGATGAAATTGCGTTTCATGGCAGAATGGACCCGTTCGAAGTTTGTTCAGCGGGTTCGTCGGGGGTTAACTGTCTCGTTCAGCTCTCTCTCTTTCTCTCTCTCTCTATCTCCCTCTCGATTCCGTCGCACAACGTTACCGCCGGCGTACCTTTCACGGTGGGTTGTATGCATATCAAGGCGATTCTTTTGAATATAGAAAGGAAATATATTTATTTATTCTTCCTCCGTTTGTATTTTTTTTCCTTTCATTTTTCTTGTTCCCCCGTACGCCCTCCCCCCCTCTACCTCCTGACTCAGGTTGGTCCCGGTAAACGGTAAATTTCTGTTGCTGAATCGTTCCGACTTTTTCGCGATAAAGGGCCAGGGTGGAAGTGAAGATAGATGCAGCGTAGTCGCGAATAAAAGCAGCGGCGAAAAGATTGTTTAAAATACATGAATATTAATGGCTCGTGAACACCTCGGAATGTTTACGAGTCCGGCGGAACGGCGAGGAATACGGCCAAGGAACGCATTGTGTTACAAATAAATCCCGGGTAAAACGAGCACGATAATGGACAAGAATGTTTAAAAAGCTTCGCTGAATTAATAAGCCCGGGTTCCTAGATATTTCAACGCGAGCTGGATCCACCGAATGGTGTAGGTACAGTAACATGGCGAATGAAAATTACGGCAAGACTGCAATTTGCTTATCTCTATTATTCAGCGGCTCGAACACTCTTCCTACGATGCGCACCTGTTAATTGCAACATCGAAATCCAGATTTTTCAAAGGACGATAATCGAATTGATGCGAGCATAACGCTGTAAAGGTTAATATCTGTACAGTGTAATTAACAGAAAATTGCGAATACATTGTATTACATTTGCGATAAAATTACAATGTACAAAGGGGCGAAACCAGCGCCCAAAGGCTGCTTCATCGGCCGATCCAGCGAAAGCATGGTTCATTAACCATGTTAGCGAACTAGTTACCTCGTGAAGAACGCGATATAAAAGCAACACGATTAACTGAAATCGAAGAAGAGCGAGGCAGATTCAATAATGTAGTTACGATAACAATTCGCCGCAGAAATGGGAGCATCGATTCGACGTCGATTATCAGCCTTAAAGAGATTAGCCCTCGGTGTATGCGCGCGCTAATTCCGGGCCGTCTTCTCTGCGCACATCGTAAATCTCGTTAGTCTTCAATTATGGTCAAAGTTTCGAGATATGAAAGTGGAATTAGGAGGAGGAGCTGGCTGAGCCCCGCGGATGATAAATACCCTCCGCATCATAAACAAACTAATTACAAGATTGATGAAGGGATCACGATAATAATCATCAAACCATCGCGAACTCGGGAATCCAATAATACTACTGTGCCAACTTACCTACGAATCGACGCAGCGAAATTCGTCAAACCAAGCTCAAACGAATTTCGAATCTTCGTCGATTAACGAAGACTGATACTCGAATGATTCCATTTTAAACGGAATACTATTCGACTTGTGGTTCCCCGAGTTCCGGAGCCGTTGGAAAAGCTTTCGACCGGGTCGCAGCTTTCTCAAGTCAGCTCTTCGGGCACGGAACTCCGAGAAACGTGATGACAACCGGCCTCACGGCTCTTATTCAACCTGCATCACTTAAGATCCCGCAGGAACCTAGTTCAAGCAACATCTGGGCTCGCCTGGCAAGTTGAACTAAGACTGATGACGGCACAAGACAGAAAGTTCTTCAGTCACCGGCGCCGTTGAACTATGCGAATCCCGTTCAGCCTTTCGGCAGACCTATCCTCCGGAGACACCGGCTGCCGGGCCGCCTCTCGGCCTCCTCCAGAAACCGATCGACAAGTTCGAAACGGAGGCCAGAAGCCGCGACGAATATTAATCCCGTTCCCATCGTTGACACCAGAGGCCAGCCATGTCCGACATAAACCGTATAAATTCCCGACCCCCACCGTCGGCATTCGGTATTATTGCAGTCACGTTATGACGGAGGGCTACCAATAAAAAGAGGACGCTCTAGGCAACGAACATAAAATCCTTATCCTGCTGCAGATCAACCGAACGCGAATTTGACGATCCGCCGTTTTCTACTGTCTCGCGTATTACAAGGTCAATATTAAATTCCAAGAGGTCCTCCGCGGCAGAATGAAGTTTCCGATCTTCTTAAAGAATTACGTGAACCTCTTGACAAATTGCCCCTTCAATTTTTATTTCACTTAAGCGCCGTGCAGGATGGAAATTTTCATTCGGAAATTCCAATTAGTAACGAAGTTGCGATGGTTAAAAAGCCAGATACTGTTACGAAACTTCATCGGAAGATGTGCTTGATAAGATAAATCCACGAAGATTCGAGCTCGTCAAGAATTTACTTCATTTAGGTAACTGTCACGTTCATCGACCTACTTCAAAAATGAACGTTTCATCCCCTTTATTTCCTCGGAACTAAAGACGTATACCGAAAGAACTTCCGAATCCCTGTTTTAGAATTAAGTCTCAATTTTCCCTTAACGATCGAACTATCCATCGGAAGCGAACAACTGCCGTCTACCCTTTCCGGCGTACCTTTCTGACAAGCGAATTAACAAGTGACTCGATATCGATTAGCAAAGCCTTCCCCGATGGAAAGCTAAGGAACACAGTGCCGAAGGAAGAATGGAAGGGTCTATTATTCGCGGGTACAAAGAGTGCCGGTGAATTCGAGCGGCGGGATAGGGGAGAGGATAAGGGATACGTAGGAATATTTCACGATTCGACGGCGGAGGACGAGCGAGATGACAGGCGGAAGGGAGTTGAAAGGGGTTTCAGGGCTGAGAAGTTGGTCGCGGCTGCCCGGAAAGACGGTATTAATCAAATGAAGCGGTTCCTGTTACATGCCCGGCGAGGATGGCTGTCGCGGTGTCGGCTGCCTGTACCCCAGGGATAATCAATCCGGCGAATTAGATCAGATAACCGTGGCGTACGTGCGCCGGCTCCGTCTCCTTAGATTTATCCAGTTCACCGGGGAAGCCTGATAAAGTCGCGCGCTTCCTCGATATCGAATAAATTCCACGGTTTTCCTTATCAGGCCAGCACAATCGTTCGCGGTTTTCCCCCGGAATTTATTAAGGTCAATTTTCGGCGGCCGCGCGTCGTCAACCGTTCCCGAGCGATTTACATTCCCGAGGTTCCCGTAAAAATCGCGCAGCGAAACCCGGATTATCGGTATCCGCGTTCCGATACCGCGGATACGTTTCAACGAGAATACACTCGTCGGGCAGGAAGCAGCGAATAAATGAAATCCTCTCGGCGATGAAACAAAAAGAAATCGGGGAAATTCCGAATTCCACTCGTCCGGGTTAACTTAGAACGGCCATTTTCGGATTGAAATTTCGTGGCACGCAGCGCGGCCAAATGATAGTTTTCTGGACAAATAGATAACTTAGAGTATGAGTGATACAAAAGAATGCTTCAAAGATTAATAATTGTAAGGTATAGAGCTAAATATTATGGTGGTTATATTTTTGTTTACATTATGGGGATATTGTGAAGCTTTTTCAATGATAATGAATATTCCGCGTTTCAATGCCGACGTTATATAAATAGAGAAACGGAATTGATTTGCACAAAATTGTTATTTTTAAAATGAAAATCATTTTGTACAGCAGGGACTACTTAGCGACACAATAACCTTCAATTTTCGTTATATGAATAGCCGAATTTAAGGGTTTTGTCCACAGACGAGCCGAACGCGGTGAAAAGAGGCGCGTCAGCGCCACTCTATCCAGCGCGCCGTATTGCCGGAGTGAATAATAATAAAAAATAACGTTCGTTCCTTAACGTGCCTTATTTCCGCGCGACCTCCTTTTAGGCGTGATATACGAGGATAACAGGGACGCTCTCAAAACTGCGCGCTGTTTTCATCTGCCCCGTTTTGTACGCGTGCCACGGATACGAAAAAATTTACGAGGATTCCAGATATGCCAGACCCGGCCCCTCATCCTCTCTGTCTGTAGGTTGTTCTCTATTTCTCGCTCGTTCCGTTTCTCTCATACGAGGTCGAATCTTTCGCCGCGAGAATCTGCGCGCGGTAACTGTACAAAACTGGATCCCGGGGGTGTCATTACTGACTTAAAAGGGAGAACATTCCCAGCGAGAAACTAGTCCCCGCGCTGTGCTTCTTATTCGTTTACGAGCGGAAAAATCTCCGTGGTTTACGTCTGGGGAAATAATTTTAAGCCGACCGGTGAACCGAATTGCGAAAAGGAATCCCGTGTCGCTTTTCAAGCGGCCCCGCCGCCCGTTTAGACCTTTCAACCGCGAGCGGAGCCTTTCAAACACAAAACGATAACTCGAGACTTTCCAGGACGCGTACTTTCTTTATGAATAAGTATAATTGACGCTTCGAATTAATTCCTTTGACTCGCCCGAGGAAAATTCTCGGAAGACCAGCAGGGACAACCGGTTTCCATTTCGTGGCCAGACTCGTTCAAACTTCATTCTATCCGATAAGAGGACTTGGCTCGTTTCAAAGGGAACCGCGGATTGAAGCAATTCACCGTTTTCCGTGTAATTGAGAGCCAACGTTTGCTTATTCCCAGGGATGGACGATTCGTCCGTTACTAGAGAAGAACACATCACTCTGTCGCACACTCGATCAACTCACACTGACAGCACACAAAGAATAATTCCAATACGTATTACAAGTTGTTTTATTTGATTATAAATACAATCATGGTGGTACATTCACTTAGTCCGTTGCCAGTAAATAACAACGACGATTAAAAATTCTGCGACGAACCTGAAAAATCTATTCTCCTGTCTCCCGTACTGCCTCCTCCCATCGTCTATAAATCCTACACCGGCAGTAATTGCGAAGTGCATAATCCTCGCGGAAACGAGCCCCTTATTGTCTATGCAAGCATCTCGAAGCGTATAAAGGGAAATTTAAAGTACATCAACGAGGGAAACGAGGGAGGACACGACCGGCACGTTACCTAGCCAATTACACGGTACTTATAACTGTTTCAACAGTGTGCTAATGACTTAATTAGCACCGCACAATGTGCGATTATTATGCGAAACCTCTTACCTCTGTACCTCGGCTCAGCACCCCAGTGGCTGGTTAAATGAAATGATTGCGTTCTAAATGATACATATATTAATTGACTGTACCATGGGTACGTTACGCTGACTTGGTGTGACGAACAGGATTGTGGAAACGACCTTCGGAGTGGCAAGGATTACTTTCGCACTTTATTTTAGGAGAAATAAAATACTGAGAAGAGTACAGAATTAACTACCGTAAGAACTAAACTTATATTACACTAGGCATCCCAGTCTGGACACGTTCGATTCCTGGAAAGCAATTCATACCGCTAAATCGCGTTCGAATGTAAGGCGCCTAGGATTCTCGTTAACAGGACGTTTGGTATTTTGATTACACGATAGCCTATCGCTAACGCCACCTTGATTACACCTAATACGTATAAATACAGCTAACTGTGGGTGTGTTGTATAGTGGAATAACAATTATATGTCCTTATCCATATGTACGTATATAAATACGATCCTTGAGAGATCGAGATAAAATAAAGCTCACCGAAGGAAATACTATTTACCGAAAAATACACTTTCTCATGTTAATACAAAGGTTAGTTTGATTCTTTTTTTCTTCTTTTTTTAGAAAAACTCGTGTGATATTTGAAGTTCTTAAAAATAACCTGTGATCGCAGTATCATCCTATCGGGTACCATTCTACTTTACACCGTTCTGCGTTATTACATCGACCAATATTGATCTTAAGCAGCCGCAATTATTTGCTAGTGCTAAATGAGGTCTTTAAACCAGAACCCTTTAATTTCCAGTCTTTCCTTAAATGATCACTTTTCACCATTTTGATATAATCGATTGCCAGATAATGCATTAAACACAGGGTTCTACGTAATTCCCAGGGAACAAGCCCGTTATACCATCCATGACTCCCTCCCACCACCCGTCATCGTTCTTCTTCAATACATAAATTACAGAGCTTTCCTGGAAACTCAATTCATCTTCTTTGTCAGCGTAATAATCGTAAATTGCAACCACTAAAAGCACAATGGTCCATTGCGTTCCTTGCTCTGTTCAAAACCTGTAAACTCTGTGTACCGAATTTATAACTTACCTTTCTCGATGTAATTCTTGGGCACCCATCCAGGTAAGTCCTCCTCATCTGGTACAATAGGCATGATAGCGCCGCTGGATTGTATAGGTCTACCGAATTGCGAGTGTTCCTCTTGTTCAGGTGGTGGAGGTGGCGGCAGTGGTGGACTACTCGCACCGCTGCCTCGACTAATTTGATGCGAGAGCCTGTGTGGTAAAGTGTGATGACCACCGTAATCCGACATGTCACCTGTTATACCGACCAACGGTGATGGTGGCGCTGTAAACAGACATTAAACAAAATTAAATCCCAATCTTTCATATTTATATTTCATATGAAAAGTTATAAACAGATACTTACGAGGCATACTATTGTGTTGCTCTTGAACATATCCTGCAGTCACGCTGGATGGTGCAGGTGGTGGAGTTTGCGGATGACTTTGGAGGGGGTGAACTGTTCCTACCTGAGGTGGCGAAGTGTGTTGTGTTATAGTGTTTGTGTGGGCATTGTGGTTAGCATTATGAGTAGCGTGAGATGTAGTGTGGGCATGTAAAGGTAAGGTACTATAACCAGGACCTCGCTCCCTTCTGGGATGACCTAACGGATAATTAGGAGCATAATGACTAGGAACTTGGGGTGGGGCTACAGCGGGTGGTGTCCTATATTCTCTTGATCCTTTGCTTAATGTTCCTACATAAAAAAAAGATTTTGTTAACATTGACCAATACTTGTACAATGTACACAGACTATTTACTTTGCACATACCAGTTCTTACTGTCTGAGGAGGAGTAGGGGGCTTTGTGGTTGGTGCTGGTCCTACCATAGCAGCACCCAACCCAGAACCAGTGGAAGCAGCACCCAAACTTTGGACACTTCCTTGACTACCACCACGTTGTTTACTCCTTGGAGTACCACTGCTGCGTACCCCATGTCCAATATCATCCAAGATTGTATAATCAATACTTTTCCTAACATATTTAATTGGTTTCTCAGGAATTGCTGGTGCAATAATTTTGTACTGACGCACTGTAATCTTATTTGCTGTTAAAACACCTATTTCTCTTCTGGCCACTTTCTCTTTGTGTATCATAACTGTTTGAGCGATGTGATTCATTTGGCTCTCCATTTCAGCTAATTGCGATGTTTGCAAATCCAACAGTTGTAAAAAATTATAAGCAAGAGTATTTATTTGGTACGCTACACTGGCCAATGACTGTGTCGTAAAATTTTTGGTCTCCTCCAAAGCTATTCTTTTATTGTCCGCTTGAAAATAATTAGCTTCACAGTAATCAGCAACCCGCTCCAAATTTATATGATTGTCAGCCAGATTACTTCTCCCCTCAGGGATTTCCTGGCCCAGGAATGCTGCTAGCTCGGCCATAATTTCCGAATCACTGCCCACACCCGATGATACACTGTACGAACTCGCTCCTTCCAACACCAACAGAGAAAATTCGTCAGAATTTCAAATGAGTACAAATCATGAACATGATTTATGAAAGGTGCTCATTTCAATCACTTCTAATTTTTCGCCATTCCACCATTCAATGAGGCTTCCAATAGAGGTCGCGTTTGAGAATCTCTGCCACCGTGACTTCTCCCAGAAAACGGTGAAAATAGTTCAACTTTCAAACACGGAATTCGACACAACACTATTCACGAGAAAAAAGAAATGTCGAATGAATCCGTCCAAGCAACCAACGAATGATCCGAAGTCACAGAAATTCGAATAATACTGACGAGCAAGGTTATGTTACTGTCACGAAATTATCCGTCGAGGATAAACATCCGCAGTGACGGAAACGAAAAAGTGTAACTTCAAAATGAATTCTGCTAAACTAAATTCGTCGAAAGACATATTTAGGGCATAGTGAATACCAATAATCGCGAAAAGGGCGGTGTCGTTGCAGCAGGAAGGCAAGATGGTGGCGCAACTCGACAACCGACTCTACTATTATCTTGTCCAGAATGAAATGAATGACACTCATAAATGATATGAAAAAATAGAAAATGAACTAACTGTACTCAGCCATATCGTAACTATCAGCTACTACACCTTCATTAATGCATGATTATCAAACCTCTAGAATTTACACCGAACGGAACAAATGTTCACGTCAAACGCGACACTACTCTCGGCGCAAGGCAAACGAAACCCGTGGAAAGATTTGACTGGACAGCGTTTACTGGAATTTTCTCACGGGCACGGTCTCGGTGAACAAAAATTTCACCGAATTCGGAGCGTTACAACGAAAACGAAAGGAAAAAGGCACGTTAATTTACACGAACGAAAAACAGAAACGGCACACATCAGAGACCGGGAACCTCACGACAGAAACGCAGCGCGTTCACATAGGGAAAGATGACATACACTTCGGCACCTCATAGAGATTGTATCGATCATAGTTTCGAATCATCGAATAACATTATAAAATACAAGAATTGCGTCGTAAAACTGCACGACAGTTAAGAGTGTCGAGGAAAATTTCATCATTGAGCTGTAACTCCGAATGTTCCTTGTAATTCGAATTTGATATTGAGTCGTCACATGTTCAAGCTCCCACAACAACAGTCGGTACATTCAGCCGTTGTTGAATAGTCCGAACATTTCAAGGGAAACGATACCCAAAAAAGATAAACTTTAGTCGTCTGTTTTTGATCCAGAAGCATAAAATTCGATAGAGGCGTTGTTTTTCATATCGGGAAAATGACAGTTTCAATGTGCACACGCGAATCGAGTAGATCATTGCAAAAAAGTTGATTCGCAAGACGGCGATCGTTATCTCTCCCTGGGACTTAATTGCGAACGACTCACAAAATGAATGATCTTTTGAAAGAACTAGAGGCTATGAAAATTTCCGGTGATTTCTCCGAAGAGGGATTATGGTCGGCGTGCATTGATCTTATCCAAAAAAGTTATGTTCCTGAGAAAACGATTGGTGCTAGCCGTCCTTGTGAGGAGAAAGACTTTAGGGAATACAGGCAAATAGTGGACAGGAATTTGCGAAACATCAGATCTATGCTCCATCATATTGTTCACAGTTGTAACGAAGGAATTGTGCAAATAGATTTAAATGCATCGGCTGTTAGGACTTTTACCATTAACTTAGTATTACTCATTGGAGAGCATCACGAGAGAAATCTATGGAATACTGCAGAATCTGTGTCTATCTCCAAAGAATTATTGAGCAATATTTTGGGACTACATAGATGCCAGACCACAGCTCAGTTTTTCATGGAACAAGACAATTTTATTACAGCATTGTTATCATTAAGACCTAAGTTAATGAAAGATACTTGGAAAGCTTATCCAGCAGCTGTAGCATGTTATAAATGGCTTTTATATCAAACAGAGGTTTGTAGAATTATTTGAAGTATATAAGTTTAATTACATATAACAACTAATGTTTTATTTTTCAGAAACCAGCTTTGTATAGTCATATGGGTGATGTTCTTCCAACAGCTTTAATAATTGTTGATGACTATATGCCAGACAATGTGGTAATAGGTCTTCAATGTTTACTTCAAATTATTCAACATTCCCATTTGGTAAGAATGAATTTTATGTATCCTCTTTATTACTCATTTGTATAATTACTAAATTATATAATTTTACATGTCTAGAAAAAGGGATTAATAGACACTGGATATGCCAAAGTAATGTTTCATGCTTTAGAACGTTTGACTCATCAGAGAGAGGCCAAATATGTGATACTGGTATATTTGTGCATAACTAGTTTGTTAGCTACTATGGAACATTGGGATGATACCTTAAATGTATTTGAAGTATGCATTCTCTAATTTGATAAGTATATATATTGAAATGTTCATTTTGTAACACTATGCATTGTTATAGTGGACACAACGTGATGATGTTCTGGCTGTTTTGTTAGATAACATGGAATTTGAACAAAATGTAGAACTCAGACGTGTCTATATGTTAAGCTTGCCTCAACTTTTGACTAACATTGGCTGCGCAAAATGGTGTGAAAGATTGACCAGAATACTGACTGAATACTGTGAGCATCATACAGATCTTAGAACACTGAAGGCAACATTGGAGGTAAATATTTTTACAAACAACTTTAATTACATTTACTGTCTTCAACACTAATAAAATAACATCTTCTTCTTTTAGACTGCCAAGACGTTTCTATTAATGTTTCATTTACGAGTCGCAGCTCACTGTGTACCTTTATACACAGCATTTTTAAAACTGCACTTCGATTTAACCGAGACACCAGTATTTGACAAAGAAATAATGCAAAATTTGGAGGACTGTATTTGCTTGTTATACAAATTGTCCCCAAATGTAGGTTGTGCAGTCATGAAGGATGATCGAATGCGTTCAGTGATAAAAAATAGTCTGCAAGTAGTTTGCCTAGGTGATACCAAATACTTCGAGTGAATGAACTACTATAAGTCTGTTCTAGAATAAAATTCAACAAAGTGTATGGGCCACATTATTTAAAATAAAAAGAAAACATTATTTTTTGTAGTTTCTTAGTATATGATACAATAAAGTATAACAAATAGTACTTAGATATCTTATTTGTGATTTTAATGAATAAATGTATAGCACTTTGTATTGTAAAATAAAAGATTTTTGTTAGAACATCTACTGATTAATACTTTCTTCGTCTCAAATGCAGTAACAGAAAAATCATATGTCTAATTTATGTCCCCGACAATTGTGTAAATCTCAAACAACTACTACTTTTTGTAACAGAGTTCAAGTTTACCAATTAAGATGTCAGTATTTTTGATTATAGGACCATAATATCACATCTCTTAGCTGATAAACCTGAAATATTTATATAATACTATGTTACTTGGTCTTAATCATTCAACTCCAACCCACACCATCCCTATACATTTCCACAGCATTGATAATCGTGCAAAAACTTAAAAACATTCGACTTTGTACAAGCAGATAAAGATACATATAATCTATTAGCAACCACCATATACATGATATACATTCAGTAGAGTAGAGAGTACAGAATGTAGAGAAGACACAAAGAATGCTATCAGAAATCATTTAGCAGTGGTCTCAGCATGTCGCCTTTCTTAATTGCAATATTACTTCTACTCATAGGATACAAATTCTACGAATTTATCACCTGTGTACCACCAAATACTCCGCCATGTAAGTTTTATACCATTCTAAATAACAGAACAGAATTCTTTAATATATTTAATTAGTACATGTCTCGTTAACGGATACCTCATCTTTCTACTAGAATAAAACATTTTTAAATTTGTTCACCCTCTTGCAATAGGTTTGCCCCGTCTACCGTTCGTAGGATCGTACTGGCACATGCTCTGGGGCAATTACGCGTATCCTCATAAAACACTCCGATACTATGTGAATAAATTGAAGTCCAAAGTTGTGACCTGTTATTTGGGACCATTTTGCTGCGTCATAGCCAATGACTATAACAGTATCAAAGAATTGTTAATGAAAGAAGACTTCGATGGCAGACCGACCGAAGTAGACGTTTTGAAGGCGAGAGCTTTCGGATCGACGATGGGCATCTTTTTCACCGAAGGCACGTTCTGGCACGAACAAAGACGATTTAGCCTCCGACACATGAGGGATTTCGGTCTCGGCAGACGCCAGGAAAAATACGAAGCAGAGATGATGGAAGAAGTCACGCAACTCATTGACATGTTGAAGAACGGACCTACCAATGATCAAGAAAAGGTTGCCCGACTAACTAGAAATCAAATTTTCCAAGCGGAACTGCTAACGAAGTGTATTTCAGACATTCCTGAGGAAGGGCGAAGCTTACTTCCCAGACGTCCTGTTTCCGTATTCCGCAAACAGTATTTGGAACATAGCATTCGGCGAAAGATTAGATAGAACGGAACACCATAAGTTGATACAGTTTTGCAAGTCTGCCATGGTGTTTCAAAGAGCAGCTGACACCACCGGTGGGGCTATTTTCCAACGGGCATTTCTAAAGTATTTCGGAAACATGTTTGGATATACTAACATCATAAAAGGGCATTACGGCATGGTGGACTTCATCCAAGTATGTATTCTATTTTTGTGCGATACGTTTGCAACTTCGACGATACCGTTTCGATTATCACAGGGATACGTAGACCAGCGGAAGAGCACGCACACGAGCGACTCCGACAATGGGATGATAGACAGATACCTGGCAGAGATGAAGAAACGGACTGAGGCGTCCAGTTTCTCTGAGAAACAACTTGTCATGACCATTGTGGACTACATGTTTCCAGCTCTGTCAGCCATGCCGAGTACCGTTGTGCACATGATAAAATACACGATGCACCATCCGGAAGTTATGAAGAAGGTGCAGGATGAAATAGACAGTGTGGTTGGTACCGGAAGAATCGTGAATTGGGAAGACAGAAAGAAGTATGCGCAGCCGTTTTAAAAAGTGTTAAAAACTCGGTCACCTCGGATCAAATAGCGTTTCATGTTTCTTCAGTCTACCGTACACCGAGGCAACTATACGGGAAGGTCTCAGACGCGAAACATTGACGCCATTTGGTGTGCTTCATAAGTCCTTGAGGAATACTACTCTCTCCGGTTACAACATTCCGATGAACACGTTAGCGATTGCGAATTTAGGCGGCCTGAATAGTGATCCAGATCTTTGGGGAGATCCTGAGAACTTCCGGCCGGAGAGATTCCTCAACGACGATGGCAAATTAGGCAAAGATTACTCGTTACCGTTTGGATTTGGTGCGTAAAGAGAATTTAACCGATGAAATTTCAACTATGGTGTATGTTTAAAATGAAATGCTGCTATTGGTTTCAGGACATCGCGTGTGTACCGGAGAAACTTTCGCGAGATACAATATATTTGCATTGTACGCCGCGCTAATGCAGAACTTCAATTTTGAGTTCGTGGATGGAGAGCCTACGGGACTGAATGATAAGTTGCCAGGTTTAATTGTTACTCCTAAAGAAACGTGGATTCGAGTGGTACCGCGTCATTGATAGTATACAGGTATAAACGTAATGTAAACGTAACGTAAGTAATTTCATTATAAACAAGCAACGACTTAGTAGCTATGCAATATAAAGCGTAGTACGAAGAACGATAGTGTATAGTAATCGTTTTCATTTTGACATTGCCAAAACACGGCAGAACATAAAACTTATCTAAAGTTATCTTGGTCGGAAAGAAATGGCGAACTAACGGGGGGCGAAGTTCATCTTATGTTCCAATTTGGCGGTATGAATGCAATATAAGACATCTGTTTATCAAACCTGTGATAAAAGATATGACACAATTTTTGAATGAAAATTATATCTGACATGAAATAAATCATTTAATTATTAGCATGATACTGATAATATGTTCCTATCGCTATCTACTAAGCTAGGGTGGAAGAAAGTTTGCACACAATTTGTACGCTATAGATTTATTTTGTAATTGAAAACATTGAAAGACAAAAAGTACATAGTATTGGACCAGCTAACATAACTATTACAGACGGGCCTTTCGGAATTCACACGTACAAACAAGCTGCATCATTTTACGTACAAGTAGTCTAAAGAATGATATATTTCTTTTCTTATCTTAGCTCTCACGCAGCAAATCATGAAACGTACAGTCTCTTCGTGAGGAAACCCTTCTTTCTTTGTCACTTCAACACTACACACCGGAAAAATCATTTCTTCATCAAATCTTTGTTTCCTGTCCAACCAATTTAGGAACATCTATGGAATGTTTGAATTGCTATTGATACATTCGAGTTCGTACAAACAGATATGGGTAAAATTGATCTGTCGGCAAGTACCATGTATTTGATACACATTCTTTTATGTTCTACTGGTTCACGAAAGTCGTGAAGAAGACCAAGCGGTATGGCCAGATCGGAGAAATTTCGAGGGATACAGTTTCCCCCACTTTGGTTTAAGTAGTTTTGTGGTTGTGAGGGTTGTTGAGGCATATATGTTGATAAGGAATAGAGTTGCAAGAGTAAAAACAACTAGGAGGCCTGCATAATGATCGAGATCTTTGGGGAGACTCTGAGAACTTCCGGCCGGTGAGATTTCTCAACGAAGATGGCGGAATAGGCAAACATTACGCGTTACCGTTCGGACTTGGTGCATAAAGGGAATTTGACCGATGAAAAGATTCTGATTTCGTTTGAGCGGTTAACTACAACAGTGTTTGCAAAATGTAATGCTACTGTTAGTTTCAGGACATCGCGTGTCCCCTGGAGAACCTTTCGCGAGATACAATACATTTGGATTGTACGTCACGCTAATGCAGAACTTTAATTTTGACTTCGTGGATAAAGGATCTACAGAACTGAATGATAAATTGCCTACTTTAATTGTTACCTCTAAAGAAACGTGGATTCGAGTGGTACCGCGTCATTGATAGTATATAAGTATAAATTTAACACGTTGAATGTCGTGGGGGTCACCGATGACCCCCAAGCAAATTGGATTACTATAATTCACTCAATTAAACGATGCTTATTGGCAAACATTTCTATATTATAAATAATGCTACCCATTGCGGTGACATTCAGTTTGATGAACGTGCTACCATAATAATCCAATTCAGTCAAATGATTTAATATTATATTTTTTCTATTTTGTGTATTTTGCTCTATGAAATCGTGCGGCGTTCAACGTGTTAATATAATTGTAACATAAATAGTTTCATTATCAACAAGACATTGTCAAAACACGGCGGAACATATGACTTATTTAAAGTTATCTTGCTGGAAAACAAATAACGAGAAATGGGGGTGCGAAGTTTATCTCATGCTCCAGTTTCGCGGTATGAATAAAATATAAGACAGCCTTCAGTTTATTAAACTTGTGATAAAAGAAGTGACTCATTTCTAGTATTATCTACTAACCTAGGGTGGAAGGAGGTTTGTACGCAGTTCATACGCCATAGATTTATTTGGTAATTAGAAACAGTTAAAGACAAAAAGTACATAGTATTGGACTAGCTAACATAGCTAATATAGACAGGTCTTTCGGAATTCACACCTATAAACAAGTTGCATCATTTATACATACTTGTAGTCTAAACAATGATATATTCTTATTAGAATATTCAGCAACTGTAAAGTAAAAAATGTTATGTACAAATACGATCGCGACGGAAAAGAAAGGGAAGATGCTCTTACTATTATGTGTAGTAAAAAGTAAAATCTTTCTTAAGCATATACACTTTATTGCTAATCTTCCCAAATTTCCCATATCTTTTTCTTTTCTTTATACAGAGTGCTCACAGACCTTTCATGAAATATTCAGTGCCATTCAAAGAAATTGAGAGTTTAATCACTTTCCGCTCACTACTACAATGACTTTCGAGTTTCAAATATTCAGTATATTCGAAACAATTTAAACGCGACAACGCCAATTCAATGTGTATTGTTCATGTATCATTGTTGCGCTGACAAAACTCATTAACCAGTAGTCATGAGAAATGAATTTAAAACGCGATTATACAAGAAAAATGTTATCTTTTCATTGTGATCTGTTATAAAATTTATATATAATACATATATATATATATATATATATATATATATATATATATATATATAACTCGAATACCATCATTTGAATACGAATACTAGTGTATTTTTAATGAGACCTTATGTGGTATACTGGAAGAAATACTTTATAATTATACTAAAGAAAAAATTGTATTGTTTCATTAGTCAAGTTAATGAAGTTTGGCAAAACAACAATAGTGTATTATCTATAAATAAAGTGTTTTGTACATTTAATAATACCACTGGTGGCACATTTTCTTTTAATACAATACAAAGGTACTAAAGCTTTACATGCACACATTAATGTTTTCTTATTATTGAAAATGTAAAGACACTTGTGCAGAACTGTTACAGTGCTGACTCTCCTTGCATACAGAAGGTTCCTCAAATGGTATGAAATTAACAAGACATCAAATCATATTGTACACAGCTCTACATATGTATTTGAATAACCAATCAGCACTTAATCTTACAATGCACTTTTCTTCAATAGATAGATTCAATCAGTCTATTTTACATAATTTCCTATGTGGAATATGCTTACTCCCTGTGTACAAAAATATACATTCCCAAAAACATCAGCACTGAGTATTTCAATTTGGGATACTCATTCATATATATAGTGACTATTCCCACATATGGTAAGAAACCCTTTGCTTTACCAACAACATCTTTATGCGTTAGCCACAACTGACCAGCTGCATATAAACCTCTATCATCAACAGAGTTATTATCACCTTTCGTCAGAAATTTAACAGTATTTTCTTCATCATTCCTAAAATGGATTACTTTTTCAATATCTTAACTTATATCTATCCTTACACAATCTAATCTTACACAGCTATCCTTAACACTCAGTTAATACTTACAGTTCATGTAGCTTAAGTACTCTGTGTACAATTGGAATATCCCTACCCTCAACTTTAAAGACAACAATATCTCCTACCCTGACTGGTTCATCACGGTAATTGGTTAAAAATAATAAATCCCCCCTGTGAAATGCTGGCTCCATGCTACCACTATAACATTCAGGTATAAAATGCATAAGGATAATGCATTAATAATATAACTTACACATAAACTATTCTAATAATACTTAACAATAATATAATTTTAATGTTTTTTCATAAAATATAACTTCAAAATCCCTATGTAAATATTCTTATCATTATTATACGATAAATGTTTATAGAAATATGATTATTTATGAATTAGTTAACAAAAATTGAAATAATTTCGGTGAAATAAACATTTTATAAAATATTTTCGTATGCTAAGTTTTAACCCTAATTTATTGAATGTCTGAATAAACATAAAGTATGGAATTACCGTAATATGAAATTACTCGCGTGTATGGACGCGTTAAAAAGATGATAGGTTAAGTAGTGACATACCTGAGTACAACCACAATCGGACTTTCAGTGCCTGTTACAACCATCAATCCTTTCCACATCATCAACGCGGACGAAACGATCATACCAAAACTTAACACTTGATACAGAAACTGTAAGTAAAAATTATAAAATTCCCATATTCTGTTTGGCCGACCATATGCGCTTGTTCAACGAAACGTAGAGCGGTGAAAATTAAAGAATTTATTTACCTGTCGTTTATTCATCCGTCGCACATCGTCAAATGTAGAGTGCCACATGGCTGTAACGTTTTTTTTCCTAAAAATTACAAGAACCAACTAAACAAAACAGTTTGAAACTACTATACGTTTCACTTCAACGCAACCGGCAATAACCACTAACTAGTACCACCACGTCACGTAAACAATGAACAAGGAACATCGGAACAAGTGGAACTACACGAACGGTCCGAATTTGAAATCGGACCAAGCAATTGGCGGCATAATTTCAAATATAATTACCGACATCGAAGAAAACAGAACTCTAATAATTATTATATTCAATTCTTCTTTGTGTTAATCGTGAATAACAAAACCTATTATTTATAAATCAGAAGTTATATATTTAACAGAAAATCTCGAATAATGCGTGAAAATGTGGCGCCGTCGCGGCTATGCGCGCGAAGTTTGAGATAGTAGAATATCGTTCTATTGTTCATCAGGACGCGAAAGGACTCGGACGTGCGGACGTAGCCTCTCTCGCGAGTTATCGTCAGTCTTACTTAATTTAATTAATCAAGTGACCGTGCAAGTGATATTGTAAAGTTAAATAGTTCAAACATTATCATAAATCTAACATTCTGTGTTTGTGTTTTTGCATAAATTACGTTCACACTGTACCCGTCGGTGAAATAAATTTTTCTTGGTGTTCGTTTAAACCAGCGTCGAGTTCTCTCTCTCTCTCTCTCTCTCTCTCTCTCTCTCTCTCTCTCTCTCTCTCTCTCTCTCTCTCTCTCTCTCTCTCTCTCTCTCTCTCTCTCTCTCTCTCTCTCTCTCTCTCTCTCTCTCTCTCTCTCTCTCTCTCTCTCTCTCTCTCTCTCTCTCTCTCTCTCTCTCTCTCTCTCTCTCTCTCTCTCTCTCTCTCTCTCTCTCTCTCTCTCTCTCTCTCTCTCTCTCTCTCTCTCTCTCTCTCTCTCTCTCTCTCTCTCTCTCTCTCTCTCTCTCTCTCTCTCTCTAACAGCAATCCCGTAGAAAAGTCTAGCTATATGAAGGCTGCAGTTCTGTAACCACGACCGCCGACCATATGGACTGGTTAGTTTAGACATAACCCATTATTGGCATCCATACTATCTCTATCCTTCTTATTCCCATACATGTATTATTTGCCTGTTACGTTAGTGCCGTATAATATATAATACTACTACTATAATAGAACTACCGAGCATTTAATACAATTAATATTTAATATAAATATATAAATATATAATATATATATGTATATATAAATATATTATGTATAAATTATATATAGTATACATTATATATTTATATTATAGTTTATAATAATATATATATACACATCTGACCCTCGATTTACACGGACTTTTTTCACGTGAGCCTCTTTTTTACACAGTAGTTTCTACGCGCGATCTCAATTTACGCGATTTAAATTTAGCAACAGCGAATAAAATATACTTTTGTTTTCTAAAGTCTCATTATTATTATTTCTTCTATTAAACTATGTGAAATAAATATGTATTTCTAAAACTTATACCAGCTGTTGTAAAAGTGGGTCACCAAAGTACTAAACGATATTGCAACAATTTTCCGATTAGAAACCGTTATATCTATAAAGGGTTAAAAGTGCACAGGATTCAGAGCAGACGTCCACTCGCCCCGCTCGGACCAATTGTTATGACGGCTCGGTTTCGGCACGACCTTGTTATTAGTTGTCTGCTTTCTCCGTCCCGCGGCTCGACTAGTACGAAAACGTGCCAAAACTGTGACAGCATAACAATCGGATCGAGCGTTCGTGTTGACGTCTCCCCTTGCCCCCCAACTTGAAAAGCCGGTCGACCGTGTTCTCGATGGGATGATAAGAATAATATGAATTTAATTAGTTCCAGTTCAAAGTTCTTATTTTGAAATTCAGTTTTTATATTATAACTCGGGATTATAGCATCACAGTTTATTTCTCGAAATTAAGTCCGTATATATAGGTCAAAATGGAATATGAACCAAGTTCGTATGCAAAGCAGTTCGTAAGTCAAGATACCACTGTATATTGTTACAATTGTACTGATAAGCAATGTGTAAATTATTGGCTAAATTGTAATACATTTATTGCATAGAAAAATCTCCAAAAGTTATACAATTTAATCTGTATTAATAATTAATACAAATTTCATTTATTTTTAATTTATTGAAGTATGTATTAATATAAATAATTTGACATGTATGGTAATTTATAAAATAAATAACAAGGAAATGCCTAAGGCCTTATTTTTGTATCAACAGAGCTTATGCTATACAAAAATCTTTATTCTATTCCTTATTGTGTCTACATAAAACATTAATTTAAATTAAATATTACATTAATCTCATTATGTAGATCTGATTATAGCATAAGAAATACTTTCATAAAAGGAAGAAAAATATAAAATGATATAAAATATAGTTTATCGTAGATGAACTCTGGAGTTTATACGTGTAATATATTTTTTTCCTCTGTGTGTGAGTAACTTCCAAGAAACATGAGTTTGCATAAAAATCTACCCCCTTTCTATATGATTCACAACGTTCGGTATAATATATATATAATACATATATAATAAAATAAATTGTAATTAAATGTTATCAGTTTGAAAACGGAGAACAATATATTTATTACCGGCGTTTAAGAGTAATGACGCAAACTTTATCTCGTCATTGTGCACTTAAGAGTTACATAAATTTTATCTTATATAAGATAGTGTTAGTGAAGTTCTTTAAAATGTGGTTGCGCATGATCGAGTAGCGTTTCAGGTTTCAAAGAACAGTATAGGCCTTATTGCGTTTGCCAATGGGAGAAATCATGTGACGTTTATGTGATACATTATATTACCATATATAGCGAGTTCACGATAATTTACAAACCAGTTAACCAAAGTGTGCCATGGTTTTCATATAGAGTAGTAAAATCGAAAAGAAAATACGCTGGTGCTTGAGTGATTTAGGTTAACTTTTTTTTTAAATAAAGTTTAACCAAACATGAATGCAGCTATTGCAATTGCATGCGTTTTCATCGGTTGTTGCAGCAATGTTGTTTTTCTGGAGCTTCTTGTAAAGTAAATATCGAATAATTATTTTTATATTGTTTTATAACAGAACATTCATTTGCTCTCCATTATTGTCAAATTCAAAGATAGAAATACATGAAATTTCATTTAAGTGATGCTTGAACGTTCTGTTAAGTTTAAATATTTCTGCTAGTATTAATGAAATGGTATTAATATCTTCTTTCAGAGAAGATCCTGGTAGTGGAAATCTTATTACATTTTCACAATTCCTTTTTATTTCATTCGAAGGATTTTTATTTACTTCAAAATGTGGGACTGTAAAACCCAATATAGGAATAAAAGATTACTTTGTATTAGTAACAATGTTTTTCCTGACAAACGTTTGCAACAATTATGCATTTGATTTTAATATACCTATGCCATTGCATATGATATTCAGAGCTGTGAGTACTCAAGGTTGAAGTACCCTGATATTTAAGTTCTTGAAATGTAATTAATATTTTATATTTTCCTAGGGTTCCTTGATAGCAAATATGATTATGGGTATTATTATTTTAAAGAAAAAATATGTATTCAGCAAATATTTATCAGTGTTAATGATTACTCTTGGAATTGCAATTTGTACAATTATTAGTAGTAAAGAAATAAAATCACTACAAGCTAAAAATGTTGAACAAGTACCTACAACTCCATGGGAAGATTTCTTTTGGTGGGCATTAGGTATATCATTATTAACAATTGCATTATTTATTTCTGCTAGAATGGGTATTTACCAAGAAGAATTACATAAAAAATATGGAAAAAATGCAATGGAAGCATTATATTATACGGTATGTACACAGTTACCTTATTGCTGTCCTATCAAATGTATATAGAATATCTAATGTCTAATATCTTTTCAGCATTTATTGCCCCTGCCATTCTTTTTAACATTAATTCCCAATATTTGGGAACACTTTGCATATGCAGTTACTTCAGAACCACTGAAGATATCAATGCTCAATATGCATGTGCCAAAATTAATTGTATATCTTATTGGAAATGTCCTTACACAGTATCCTTTTACAATTATACTATTTAATTAATTTATTTAAACTAAAAAAATTGAATTTACTATATGCAATGTAACCTTAACATTTAATTTAGATACATGTGCATTAGTTCTGTGTTTGTATTAACAACAGAATGCACATCTCTTACAGTAACGCTAGTATTAACACTACGAAAATTTTTATCATTAATTTTCTCTATAATATACTTTCAAAATCCTTTCACAATCTACCATTGGATTGGTACGATCCTAGTCTTTGTAGGAACTGTGATATTTACAGAAATAGTACCAAAGATTGCAGAAAGTTTACGCCCTAAAGAAGAAACAAAGAAGGTCCAATAATAAATGATAATATGGATAAAACAAGCATAATATTTTTAAAACTTTTAAATTATACTTTATTCACAATTGTATGTTATACAGAATTAATTTTGTAAACTGATTTTTTTATTTTCAATTTAGTATTGAATTAATAAAAAAAAATGAATCACTAAACTACACTTCAATTATTTACTTACAACAGTTCACACAAATTATGACATAATCCCACTGCGGCGCCGTAGCATTTTGCGATTTTGGAAGAAAATAGATATGAAGTTTTTTTATCCAATTTTTGCGAAACAGTAGAACTTTGTTTCCCCGGTACTTGAAAATAATAGTCTTCTTTTGATAGGGACAGTAATAAGAAATAATAAAAATAAACATTTGACCACAATTGATATTCTAATATTATGATTTTTTAACAACATAGTCTTGATTAATTATTATGTTACAAGTATTAGTTCTAATTAGCACGTTCACAACCACGCATCACATGTGTGACACAGCGATTTGTTTAGAGAGTCCATGCCAATCAACGCCGTTGATTATTAAATTGTATAACTAACATATCACGTAAAACAATTGCAATAAAGGCGCGGCCTTTTTTAATAAACAACACATCCATTTTAACAATATAAGTGTATTTCTTTTTTTTTTAGAATATAGTATGTACAATAAATACATTTTTCCTACCTAGTAACAATTTGTGTTTAATATTAGGACATAGTATGCATATATACTTGTACATTATTATTGTTATTGTTGTTATTATTATTGTTGTTTTTGTTGTTATTATTATTATTACACATTTGCCAGTAAAAGCTTGTTGATGGAAAAATTGTTTCAAGAAACGAAATACTTTATTATTTGCATGCTAATAGTTTAAAGGTAAATGGTATAATTTTTTGTATCATACCTTCATGATTGATTTGTACAGAATATTCAATTTAGTACACTCAAATCTTGTGTTTACACATTCATTAAAATAATACCATACAGACATGATAAGGTATACATGTATAATCTACAAAAAAACTATCCGTTTACAAGTTAAAGACACATGTTAAAAACAAATATCATACAGGCTGTATAAATGTACAAAAAGATAAGAAACTAAAACTAAATTCTGAAAGTTGGGCTGACAATTTTTACTGCGACTAAGGCATAAAAAATTATTTCTTTACTGTATATCATACATTTATAACATAAAATTAATACAGTATTCAGTTTAGTTGAATTTATATAATAATATTCGATTTAATATGGATACTAAAAATTGGAGCAGTTCAAACTTTAATCCTATCTAATACCTAACTATTAACATATTGGTCAACGTGTGTGAAAAATTTCAGATTAATTTATCCTTGTCTTATATCAAAATTCTGGGATCTGAATAAAAGATATTTCCCTGTAACTTAATTTATATTTATATGGGATAATATATGTTTCCATGCTTGAAATATCTGACGATGTAAAAAGAAAAGAAAATTTTCAAATTATCAATATATACAGATGGTACGCTTAGAAGTTATTGACAGTGTATAAACTGATACGTGGCATACAAAGGATATCATTTAAATTGCACTTAATGGTTCTATAACTACTGTTAAAAAAATAATTCTCATATTGTTATACATTCAATAAAAGAAATACCTTTTACAAAGGAATCATTTAAGGTTCACAAAGATCGTTAGCATAAATCACATGATTAGTTATAGTTCGCGTTTTAAATATTTTTCGATAGAATTTCATCGAATCTTGTGGATACGATTTGCAGTCATAAAGTAATATACATATTTCGACTAAAGTTAAAATGGAACGGCTTCAGGTTTTTCAACGACTTTAAAAATGTTTGACAACTCGTCGACTAAAGTTTCATAACGATAGGCTACTCGAATGTCTGGCACATTTGTTCGGGTAATATCATTACCAGCTACTCCTTCCTTAGTATAATTTGGTCCAAGCCAGTATTGTTTACTCTACGAATAAAGGACAAAAAGGACCATTACTTCATCATACATACATACATATGTATGTACTTACATGGAATACATACCTTGTGTGGAAAACCACTCATAAGTACTGAATTACGTGCTAGTTCACACATATCGCATGAACTGAGTTTCCATACTTGCGCAGCAATACTGTATTCTTCCATTAAAGGTTCCTGTACGGAAATATGAATAATATATAAACCAATGGAAATCAAGAAGTAGATCCTTAAATAAATATATGCAAAGTAGAATTATGCTAACCTTAGTAAAGTGGAATTGAAGTGGATCATCTGTAGACAAGCTTATACATAAACCTCTAGCTAAGTATTCTGGAAGAGGATTGCGATGATAGTTCAAAAAGAGAGAATTATTACTGAGAGGTGACATAGCTATCCCAATTTGTGCCAAATAGTACAAGTACTGCAGTACTGGAACTTTTCGGAGTAAAAGACCATGGGAAATATTCTCTGCCATCATGTAACCACACACAAGATGTTGAATTGGACCTGCTTCACCACAATGAGGTCTAAGAACGAAGGTGTTAAAACCTCGTTCACTGTAAAATATGACAGTGCATCTAAATCACATACATATTATCAAAATAAATAAGAAAGATTCACATGAAATAACTTACGCTCTAAAATGATTTAAAACAGTCATGTTAGCATAAGTGTAGTACTGATAATATCCATAGGGAGGATTTTCAATGTCATCCCATTCTGCCGGTGGGCAAACATCCTTATCAAATAAAGGATTTTCAGGCTTACTTTCATCGTCAACCGAATCAAATCCTATCACCTGTGACGATGTTTAAATTATTAACGTGTTTCATGGTAATGCATGTGTTTAATATATGACTTACATATTGAAGGAATTTGTGTAACTCTGGATGAGAATCGGGATCATTTGTTACTTCAAATAGAGGAAGGAAGATATTATTTAAAATCTCCTGGAAGTTTGTCATCAGTTTGTTTAACTTGAAGATATCACTGGAAGTAAATAACAATTCCAATAATTCTCTAAACCAATAAAATAAAAATAACAATATAAAATAATAGGAACTAAATACAGGGCACATCATTTATGTGCTGTGAAAACAATTCTATGACTATAATGTTTATATTCAAATAATTCCCATTTAAAGATAATTTATTAAATAACTTTCACGTTCTTTTTCCTTTTTTTTGAAAGGTTGTTTTCATCCCTTAAATATGAACGATTGCCGACAAAAAATACATGCGTGAAATATTCTTCGGTCCGTCTCATAATTAAGAAATAAGACAAATGAATTCGAAAAGAAAGTGTAAAACATATGAAATCCATTCACTCGTATCATGAGCATAAGTTTCCTTATTTGCAGTTATTAATATCTTAGAAGTGTTAAATATCCGAAGTGATGTTATAAATAAATACCTTCATTTGAGTACTGTAATGAATCTACGAAGACGCTAAAAACATATATTATTATAATTTTGATAAGAATCCTTTGCACTCGAGAGCAACCATCTCATTTAACGTTGCGAAATTATAAGTTTAAGTGCTCGGCAGTTCTAGTTTAAATTTTCTGTAACACATCAACTCATGGAACATCGAAATAAAATAGTCCCTTAATTTATGTAAGATATTTTGTCGTGTGACTTACGAAAAATATCACCGATGTCTCATCAGAAAGTAATGAATATTCGTGGTGAAAAGCATCGTCGAGTGGAAAGGGTTAATAAATTTGTCGAGCGGAGTTTCGAAAAATCAAGATCACGAGCGTGAAAGGGCAAAAGTAACTTACTAAAGCCGAGGTATTTGAATGAGCCAGCGCACGTTGTCCGAGTACACGTCGCTCTGAATAGCCCATTTCGCTAATTTGTCCCATTCTTCGGGGTTTTTACCGTAAATCGAGAGACGCAGCTCCGCGTTTTGGTATTTCGATTCTTCAAGATCGCTGGCAACCTCTTTGATAATGCTCGCGAAAAACTTCCCGTTCAGATAGTTGTCCGTTTTCAAGAAGACCTCGCGAAGCCGACTCTCCCCGATCGGATTATACTTGGCATTGAATTTATCGAATCTATGGAACGTGTTTCTATCCTACAAAAAGAGAATCACACGCATTCTTAACACGTTGACTATCGCTAGAAAATATGGAAACTTACCTCGTACCCCAAGCTACTATTATTCATATCATTTTGTTGTTTTTTTCAAATATTTACATTTTACCCCTTAACAGCCGAAAGGGCCGAATGGGGACATGGAAAGAATTTAGTTTTCATTTCATTTATTTATCATCGTTGTAGTTTTCTTTATCAAATATTGCAACTTATTACATCATTGGTTTGTTGATCATGCACTGACAAAAATATTTACCATAATATAACATCTTATGGGCGAGTAAGTTAAGGGTTAATATATTATATCTACAATTTTTATTATTAATTAATACTATTTTTGTTACATTGATACTTAAGAGTGATACAAAACTTATTTTGATAGTTCAATGTAATTTTGACAGCTTGTAAACTTGTGATTGAGGTAGACAGTTTCATTCAACTGCAATACCACAAGAACTAGTTTACTTGTAGATTACATGACTTGTATAATAGACTTGGGGTACATGGCTAACACATGTGGACTAGTGAACTAGCCCTCGGTAGTCAATGTGTTAAATTATGCGTTCGTCTGATTCGCGGCTAAAGTATCGGCAAGTACTCACTGCGTGTACATCTAACATGTCAACGCTGAGGTCGTAAGTGGTCAAATTCATGGACTGAAACACTTCTCGGAGAGTCATAGTTTCTCCGTTTTTTGAGCACGTTACTATCTCGTCCGCGTGATTCTTCAGGGTCTTTTTAATGAACCTGAGGAGGTGCTTTTGATTCATACACGAGGCTGCGTGAATGTGTGTGTCAACCTACAATTACAGTGAAACAATGGTGATTTATTCGTAATCGATGGTAATCGTATATTTTCGGATTGGTTTGAATTGTTTGTAAAAATAAATTCTTATGTTTAGACATTAAGTTAGACGACCACTAAATAATATTAATCTTCCCACTTGTCTAATTAAATGGTAGTTGTGTTTCGAAAATCTAGGATTTTCTATGTATTTTTCAAATATTCTTTTTCATCTATTATTCCAGTCACGATTTTGAATTTTTTAGTTTAGTAGTTCTCTAAGCTTGCGTGACAAAAGTTGGTCTAGATGTAATGTTATTTGGAATATCTATAATTTCATGTAAAAAGTATAATGTACATATACTAATAACGTTGAAGTAAGAAAGAAAGAGTTAACTTAAAAATTGAATTTCTCAGTGGGAGAAGACTAAATTATGGTCGCTAATAACGTTAGCCTTTGAAGCTACTTATAAAAGTGAAAAGAGATACTACATGTGTAAAGTGTTCAAAAGTGTTTCGTTAATTTTCCCTGTTACCAGATTAATAAAAACAAATGTCTAAATAAAAACCAACTACTTTCACAATTTCAATGTAGCTTTCCACCGATTAACTACTCAGTTCAACACTTTGTCTGCCACGTAAACACTCATTAAAACTTCTGTGCACTCGAAACGGTTTTCTTCCTTAACCAGAAACTGAGAAGTCAAGATTCTTCCTAATAATTGCTCCACTATCTTTCTTATATCTCATGTATCCAACAAAATTCGGTTTGCTCGATACGGCACCAAGAAAATTAACCCTTTGCACTCGAGAGGTGACTCATCACTTAATGTCACACAGTGAAACTATAAAATTTGCTGTGTAATAACTTCGTATAATGCATCAATTTGAAAACTATTGAAATAAAACAGCTTTGTTCCTCAATGTACGTGTGATCTCTCTTCGTTTCACAAAATATCTTCATCTCGTCAGAAAATGTTCAAACATTTCTAATGAAAAACTTCCGAGTGCAAAGGGTTGATGTCCAAGTTTCCGTGAAAAACAGACGCGGCAGTCAAAGTGTTAACGCGTGTCCTATCCCATTGTACGTGTCTTTGCTATACTGACCTTTCTGATGTTATAAAAATCCCTGTGCGGAACTGCCTTTTGGCTCGCAAGTTCCCTAAGCTCGTTCAGTAATACATGCAATTGGAATTTTGACGAAAGGTAACTCAGTCTTCTGTAGCAAAACGATTTCAAGGGGCCGTCGGCGATCATTGTACAGAGGAGATTCATGTCCCTGACAAAAACCGCCAAATCTGGATACGAATACGGAATCGGTTTTCCCTCAACAAAATCTTCTTCGCTAGCGTACAGATTGAAAACACCGTTAACCGGTGAGATTTTGTAATTTTTCGACGGCGGGAATTCACATTCCCACGGGTCTCCCCGAGATGCAGGTGCGTGTACGGGATGATCTAAGAGTGACATATAAAGAGAACAAATGTTAACAGCAGTCGAACAAAATCTAAAAGCATTACCACCTAAACAGTCGTCTCTTAATTACTGAACGCTTTAACGAATATTAACCCCTTGCCTTATGATTTCTTTCTGAATTGTGATCGAACTAACTACTTTGTTATTGATAATTTATTGGAAACAAGAGAAAATTCTTATTCTATGTCAACGTCTGCTCTAAGGTAAACTTACATTCGAATGAACTGAATGATATTGCTGTTTGTTAAATTCTATTTGGAATCTTCACTACGAGTCTAACGCCATATTGTAGGGCAAGGGGTTAATAGCTATGATTTTCAGTGGCGGCTCGCGCATAAGCACTGTGGAACTGCAGCATCCCCAATTTTGTTTTATATAAAAATATAAATAGATTTATTCATTTTATCGACTACAAACGATATTTCCTCATGCTTATTATTTATTTTTAATTTTACCATAATTTTGATATTTTGCCTCCTTTATCGATTGTGGTATGTTTGATTGCACGAGGTGAACCGGTGAAATTCTGTGTGTGAGATCTTTGTTTTCGTGAAATTCATTTGTTGTGATCGTTCTCTCGTAGGAGGAGTCGCATTCGTTTAATAAAGGCTAACACGGAATTTTTATACGTCAACATTGATGAAAGTTTGGGAAAAAATACTTCGTACAAACATGCTTGACCCATACCTTCCGTTTTTATATGCAATCGTTTATGTTGAACGAGTGAAAACAACCCAACAAATATCGAGATGAAACCATAATCATTCGACGTAAGAGAATGCACCGTAATGCAGATATTTCAGCGATATTATTTAACCCTTGTCTTCGGCGGGCGGGTCTTTTGTGACCCGAGCGTCGCAGGTTGATTATTTAATTACAAAGTTAATCGAGCGCTTTCTTATATTTTTCCAAGATGCAAACATGAATACGAACTCGATATTTTCAAAAGCGACGTTGTAAATAAAAAGAAATTTATTCTACATTTTTCATTGATTCTTTCGTATAGAATAATTATTCATTGATCGATCTTTTTGCAAACTTATTCTTAAATGAAAGCGATTTGTTCTCTGACGTATACTACAAATATAACCTTCGACGCTTCATTCGTGTCGTCGACGACGATAAATATATTAACAAATCGCAACAACTATATTTATCCACCAAAAGAATCTAAAATCATTTGCACAAGATGCAACGATAAGAAAATAATAAATAAACACTGTTTACCTTCACAATGTTTATAAATACGCTCTATTTCTTTATTCTTCTATGATGTTAACATTTAATGTGACTAAAGAAATTTACGACTCGTAGTTTAAGTGGCTATAAAATATTTGCATATAAATGGTTTAAAATACGCATGGGTCATAAATGACCCGGCCACAGGTAAAGCCAATATCCGAGGATCAACACACTTCTATCGATTTGAACAATGAAATGTAACAATGTCGATACGATTGTATTGCACATACCTGCGATGGCTTTACGGTCATCGTGCTGGACTTCATCGTCACTGTTCACTGGCCTTTTGTCGATGCTACGCAAAAACCGCGACGTTATGGAAGGGAAACTCTGTTTCGAGTTGTTCATGTATCTTTCACGTATGGCCAGCGCTTGGACCAGCAACTGGGACGCCTGTTGAAGATCTTCCAGAGGTACCTTAAATATACGTTTCAAATCATTTTACGAAGTCACAGGTATTTGAAATTCTTGTTCCTTTGAACTTTGCATAAAGATATTAACCCTTTGCACTCGGAAGTTTCTCGCTAGAAATATTTAACATTTTTTTACAAGACAAAGACAATATTCTTTGAAATTAACTCGAAGGGAAATTACAAGTACACTGAGGAACAAAGCTATTTTATTCTAATATTTCACATATCGAGGCATTATACAAAGTTGAACATTAAATATAATATTAGATTTTATAGTTTTGCCGCATCAAATTAAATGGTGACTGAGAGTCAGCTCCCGAGTGTAAAGGGTTGATAAACATAACGATATATCAAAATAGTATCCAATATGTTTAATGTAACAGATTATAATCTGTTGCCTTAATTTTATTAAAATCTTAATAAAATTGAAATTAATTAGAAACCTTTCTAATAATATGCTCTTTGTAATGGAGATAGGTGTACAAACTTTGGGAATTTATTACGTTCATCTGAATCACGAAAAAGAATGAAATAAATATATAGGGTGTTTCTTTTAATCAAATACATGGAATCATTCTTTTGTGGGTGTAGTGTAGTGAAAGAAGATTTCAAGGTTAAGTCATTTTTTTAATGGAATATATACGTTCATAATGATGTTCGTTAAAATACATTTAATGGTATGTTACATAAAATTATTTTGAATTGTAGAAGGTGCAAATAATATATAGTATGACACTTGTTAAAAAAAAAAAAAAACAAACATATGAATGGGAGAGAAATTTTTAATATATTCAAAATTTTTTAATTATTAAAACTTGAACATACATAAAACTTGATTAAAAACTGAATAACGTTTTAACAATGTTTCCAATTCATTTCATATTTCGTAAGCGTCCTAATCAGTTCTAATAAATTGCTGCTACCATAATTAAATCAATACGTTCCTACATAAACTGTAATGTATCAATTGTCTTTCAAACGAATCGCATTGGAATGAAGGTCACAAACAAAGAGAAACGACAGTATCTTAGAAATTAAAGAGCTTCTGATAGCATAACGGAACTTGGAAGTGGTAGCGGAAGAGGGTGATAGTTGTTAACTAAGGTTTCCTCTGTAAAGCAGCACTGTTAAGGTTTCCTCTCATAGAAACTACGAAAAGGCAAGATCGGGTTTACCACGTAACACACATTGTGTAATCACGCTCACATTTTTGCATAATAACTAAGCTTAGCTTCTGGTTTATGCTTTAACCGGTTACTGCCTGAAGGTTCTTTGGGTTTTCACTTCAGAAATGATTGCCTTTCATTTTGTTTGTTTTTTTCTTTTGTTATTTAGTAAGTTTTGATTTGGAGTTACCTGTAACTAGTCAAATACCTTCCTCGCATTTATAAAACGAAGTGTTTAATAAACTCAGTTAAATAAGCTCAATTGAAGTTAATGAGGAAGGTTATAATCATAGTTTTTTTCAGGTGGTTGGCTACCTGTTAATTTTACTGCAATTTAACGTGACTTACTTAACTGACATTACGAATAATAATAGTAAATAATACTTATAGGAAAATGGAACGAACCCTTCACTACTATTATTATACTATTCAAATATATATAACGAACTTTCAATGAATCATGTCTTTAGGTCTTTTCATTGCTCCCATTTCACTACTTTCACATTCAATTCAAGTGAGACACCGGGTACATACGTTACATATTAACGCGTTTCTCCAACAAAGTCAGTAGCGATCAATATTACGTACGCGTGCCGATAGCAATGATTTTTTTATCAACGTGAAATGTTGATGATTGCTATTTAACCGATATACCACCGATAAGAGATATATATGTATCTCTTATCAGATATTTCTACAAATTCGATTGTTCTACCACTTAAGGCGGATTTACCTTCACGCTTTACTGATGCTAAAACTCAGCAAGCCCCAGGAAGAACAAATTTATCTTTCTGAGTGCTTAGAAACTGAAATAATTTCATTTTACACCAATAGTCTGTACACCATGTTCTCGATTACAATAATTACCATTAAATTATCGAATAATTGCATTTTTAACCCTCTTCAAAGTCTTTCCATCCTAAATCTTCATCATTTTCTGATCAAATATCGATATTTCTGTTACATTTGATATATAATGAGAAATTATAAGTAACTTAAAAGAATCAGAATCTCATTTCTACATTCAATCTATACATATGTTACACAAAATTTAACCCTTTGCCGACGAAAATTTGTTTAAACGTCTAAAACTCTTTCCATAAGAAACCGAATGAAGAAAGAAACAATATAATAATAAGAAATTAACCTACTTAGATTAGATCTTCTTATTAATTTCAATCAAGCTCAGATCAGACGCGAGTGAATTCTAATTCAACAATTACGTGTCCCGTTGGTCATATATTACACAAATGTGATTAATTTAGATTGCCTTAACTCTTTCGGTCACGAATTACTTTTTCCTGAGTCCACTCGAATGCGCCTTTAGTTTTACTTTGTGATAACAAAATTTGATAAGAGTAGTCGACACCATTGTCGAATAGAATCCATGGTTTTGATAATATCAGGACAACGTCAAATTTACAAACAATAAAATTTACCGAATTTAGATACACCAAACATTCATTTAGTATGTCATATGAGGACGTCATGACCGAAAGGGTTAATTCAGTTCAATTCAGTATTTCCATGGTTTCAGTACACTTTCTTAAGAAAGAAATAAAATAATAGGGAACAGAGAAGAAGAAAACCACGTACAACTCTCTCCTCATTTGAATAATGAAATCATTCATTTGCAGCATTCAATTTTAGACATGAAAGCCAGGAGTCGTAATTGCAACAGTATTCGACCGCAAAGGATTAATATTGAATATCAAACTGTATAATTTTGCTGCGTTGGTTTAAGTCTAAACTGATAACGCATAGAAGGGGTTAATCCTGTAGCAGTAATGAAATTAGCGTATTCACGGAACGAGAACGCTAATCACGAAAGATTGAATATTTTTACGTACTCCGGAAGTATCTTCCCCGGATATCGAAACTCTCTGAAAGTGTGGCACGAAGTCATTTTCCTCGAGGTTGAAACTATGGTCGATGTCATCCGGTACACCAGGTCCGAGCGAGGGCTCATAATGGCTACGGCGTTCCTCTAGATCCTTGGCAGCTCTGAAAATAATACGATAAATATGATTTTTCTCTGGTATTGGAAACGTAACACGAAGAAACGACAAGTTACACGTTGCCAAGAAGAGAGCGGAATAATTCCGTCTCGATATTATTTAACACATTGTTAACCGGTAATTTTACACGGAAGCAATCACGTGTCACCGGTTATTACTCCGGTAATTAAATATGAAAGTGAGACAATTTGAATAAATTTCAATAATGAATTTAGATGAAACTTTGAATATTTTACTTTTGCAATATCTTATATTTCCTGCGTCTCAAAAATTGAAATAGCTAATACAGACGCGGACGCGAATTAACTCGTGACCGGTCAACAATGTGTTAACATTAGAACTACCGAGCATTTCATAAGATTAATATGTAATCTTTATAAAAATTGTAACAGTGGATTATTTTCAGTTCCTTCGGATATTCATTATAGTATTCATGGGAAATTACTTATTTTCAAGGTTATTTGGAATATTCAATGCTATTAAGATATTAATAATTGCGAAACAAAAGAATCGAAAAGATTCAAGTGTTAATAAGATAACAGATGTTTCTCCGAGAAATTATTAAAGGAATTGATTTAGTAATATGCAAACTGAAATATAAATCAATTCAAGTCTGAATACATGCACTCTTGAAGTTTCTATAGAGGAATTTTAAAAGTCAATTTACGTGCTCGGTAGTTTCAGTGTTAACAACGTAAGTCAACGATCATCGGTGAAGAGCGAGAAGGACCAACGAGACGTAAATTTACTAAATTAGTAAATCGTTATTGAAACTAAAAGATGTTTCAATTTTTCGTTGTATTGCTACAAATTATTGACACGTTAGTGATGTATTGCTGATGAAAATGAGGTAGAGAATTATGCGGATCGATTTTTGCAAAGGTAAAAATAAGGCAAACCAAAAGTCGTACAGTGTATTAGTAGTTTGTATATAGATATATCATACATCACTTTAAGGACAATTAAAAATCGTTAGAAATTCGGGGATGTTGTTAACTTCAGTCACTTAAGATAATCATTCGAGTCAAACTGATAAAATCTTCGGAATCGTTTTTGTAATCATGATACCTGAACTGATTCGATTTAATCTCCTGCCTTATGATTAATTTCACCGCTAATTTCACTATACTATTTCAATCGTTTCTAAATAAATATTAACTGTTCGTCGAAAATATAATTTGTTCACTATGAATTGAGGAGGAACTGAGGAGGAAAAACTGAGGAACTTCATATTTAACGCTTTGCGGACGAAGATTGTTTGAACTATACGGAATCTTCTGCAGATTGTGCCAAATTATATACTGAATGCTTAAACAATAGAGAATGAGGAAACCATGCACTGCTTTCTTGCTGTTTCAATAGTTAAATCATTTGTTTGCAACTTAGTATTCCGAACATGAAAGTTTGGTGTCAGCAAAATGTCGACGTTCGTCCGCAGAGGATTAGTAAATTCAATTTAATGTTAACATGTTTCGTGGAATGAAAAGTGTTTTAGAAACATTAAGAAACTATTCTTTTGAAAATTTCAAATCAAGTCCAATACGGTTTAAAATATATTTTTATTACGATGGAGATATTCCCATCGTCCTCATTCCAAGAGCAGATCGAGAATATTTTTAATATTATCGGGATGTTGTAATTGTGAGCTCTTTACCATTGTGGGTCTACCCTTACGTACGCCCTTTTCAGATAATCATTTCTATAACATTTCATTAGTACATTTGATTACTAGCTATCGTCTAATGCAGCCTACGGACCGTTTTACAAAAACCTTTGGTAGAAAAATAACGCTTGATTACACTGCCTTCAACTTCGTTTGATATTATCCATTACTTATCTTATGAAATAGTATTCTTATCTTCCATCATTGCTTTTATTACAGGCTTCAAGGCTGTTATTATTTCAACATACGTTCAGTACAAACATATTTTACGATCATTAGAGTGCAGATACAAGTGTCTCTATATTAAATTAAATTCGGAATAAGAAATATGGACATGAATTGTAAATAAGCATAAGAAATAAGAGTTTAAGCATATTTAATTTGTAACTGCATTTTAATGAGAATTATCGAATAATTGCATTCTTATCTCTTTGTATTTGGTCGTAAATAAGCATAAGAAATAATTCAATTAGAAATAAGAGGTCAAGCATATTTGATTTGTAACTGCATTTTAATGAAAATGGTACCTCGAAATGCCTTCGAATTATCGAATAATTTCATTCTTAACTCTTTGTACTTGGTCGTAAATAAACATAAGAAATAATTCAATTAGAAATAAGAGGTTAAGCATATTTGATTTGTAACTGCATTTTAATGAAAATGGTACCTCGAAATGCCTTCAAAACATATCAACGCTAAAGGTTATTATTAAAAATTGTATGAAGGTGATTGGAGTCAAGTTTGATTTTATTTTCACGGAACAATTATTGAAAAATTTCAACATATTGTATTTTATTCTTTGATTAAACCAGGCAATCAGTGATATTTGCTACATTCTTTTTGCCACGCTGGACAATCGGTCGTTGACGAACCGTGGCTAACGTGTCTCTCACGTTAAGAAGTTCTTGGAAATAGTAACGACATCCAATTATAGACAAAGTGTCCCAGATCCTGCGCGAACGAGGGAGGAATTATTTTATCGTATTCTGTTGGTCAATACATGGTCATCCACGGTCACATATAAATTTAAGGTAGGCGAATAATACATAAACATAACGTGGGCACAAGGTTGAACGTCACATTTTTAAACTCGTAAATATAAAGTACCTTCTGATAGCAATGGATAGCTTGAACATGCCTGAAAGAATTGGCAAAAAAAGCACATTCCTTTTTACCATTTTTACAATTTAGACTTTCAGTTAACAGTTCACAGCACAGTGATTAAAAGAATTTTGTTTCATTATCTTTCGATTGACAATTTAACAGATTGCCTCGAGAATTTCGAGCGTTTTGCTATAGTGATTAGTAATGATGGTATTACAGTACTCATATTACGCTATCATCTACCTGCTTATGTTATTAAAGATTCTGATTCAATATCAATTTTCTTATTGTCATTGTTTTCAAGCAATTTCGAAGCTCCGGTCATCAGTGAGCATAATGACAGTCAACGTGTTAAACACTAAAGAGACAAACAATACAGTGAAACGTAATAAAACTATCCGTACAAAATGTATACTGTGAGAAGATAACAATGATTACTTAGTGAATATGTCATTTTTATGTTGACCTACAAAAACGGTCGTTTCATATTGTACGTGAGTACAATACGTGAACATGTGGAAGATAATCAAAACAGACAGTCGAGATGATGCGCATTAAACGGTACAAACCATGCCTTTGCTAGTTTTCGTATTCTCTCATTCGCAATCAATACTTCGCATCCTCAGAGTTAACATATTCGAAAGGAAACGTCAGACAATGAAATCAACTAATAACTCCATCTCTCTAGATTCCTATGATTTCAACATCTCGTGTATGTAAAAAACATTCAGTACGAAGCACAATACAGATTGATATCTTTGAATCATTCGTTTGTCAGTTAACAGTCAACGTCAAATAACCAATTTACTCGAATAAACAACTATTTAACACTAGAACTACCATGTAGCACAAAATGACCAGTTTCTAACTGCTTCTTTTGCAATTCCTGCAATGGTACAGATTCTTCTTTGAAAAATGACTAATGAAGCTGATTTAGTAAGGCCTAAACTGAAATTTAAACCAATGCAAATCTTAATAAATCCACGTTTGTAGTTTTCATAAAGAAACGTGGAAATGTCGGTGGTTCTAGCGTTAAGGTAATCAATGAAATGAATTCTTGTGTGTCGAATATTGAATTTCAATATTATAATTATCCTTTATTAGTAGTAAATTGATCGATCTATTCATTGAAGTAATTGATTTATTCAAATAACTTACAATTATAAAAATAATTTTGAACAAAAACGAGTTTAGAAATCCGCTAATGAAAGTATAGGGAGAAGAGTATGAATATAAACAGAAACGTATGTGCCCCGTCTTAGATTTCAGAGCAGTCTTATCAGCAAGGCTATCTAGCAGACCATGTTAGACACGAGATTATATAAGAACGAGGTTTGAAACATTTAGTGACTGCGAGTAGTTACGAGAAAAATGTTACTTTAATAGCCATCTAGTGGCAAGTACTGAAAGTATCGCTACTTATTTACTGATTCAGCAAATATTTTTTCGATAGACTACGCCAATGCATTTCTTTACACACATGGAAAAATCCTTCTGTTATCGATGGCCATTTTCATTTTAAACAGTCCAAAAATATATAATATCCAACATACGAAGAATGTATAATAACATAAAAATTCTACAAACGTGATCCTTTGTTAATTTTATATTTATGTACATGTGTTATGTTTTATAACAATGTATAAATACAATTTATATGAATTCTTACTTGAATGATTATTTGTTTATTCGTACGGTTTGTATTGACTGTTACGTATATTCTTTGTTAATTTTATAAAGTAACAGTCAATACAAACCATACAAAGAAACAAATAATCATTCAAGTAAGAATTCATATAAATTGTATAGAACCTTATTCAACAGGTTATTTATTTGTTACCATCGATTGCAATTTCATTCGGTATTCGTATCTTCCATCCGTTGTCCGAACAACATTTTTCCCAACACTTCTGGACACATATATACATTGTGCCAAGTACCTCGTGGGTATTGATTATTCTTAAAGGAAGCGGCCGAACTTAAGAAGAATGTTCCAGCGGAAATTGTTAAACAACATTGGGAAAATGCAAGAGTACAGAATCGAAAATGATTCGCTTCCATCATGCAAGTTCGGAAGGTTCGTTATCGTAAATATTCAAAATGGCTTCTTCGTGCAAGAATACGACGTTGCGTCGTGAACTGCGTAGCGTGGGGCCATATCTTTCTCGTAACAGAAAGAGAGTACTCTAAACTGTTCAACATCGAACTCTTTAGCAATGTGTACATATCTTTGTGTTTCTGTAGATTAATTGAACGAAATCGGAATTAAAGGAGTATTTACTGATCTCATTCAAGTTTAATGGACCATATATGCGTATACGGTGTTCCATTTTAACTCTTTGCACCGCTGACGCTGAGTCCTCACTGGATTTCATACAACAATAAAATTTTATATTTAATATTAAACTTCCTGTAATTCATCACTATGTGAAATGTCGAAATAAAAGTTTTGTTCCCTAATTTACAGTTAAGTGACGTTCAAAAATTATTTTTTCTTTCGAGTTTTTTTCGAGTTTCGAGTGGAAAAGGTTAATCTTTACACGTGATTACCCCTCAGTTGTTCCTTAAACAAGGATTCCAGTATTTAAACCGTTAAAGGATACTTTAAGTGGAATTTCTTAGAGCTTTCTGTGGACACACAATGGACCCGAGTCTTTTCAAAATGGAGGCGCAGTTTTTCTGTTAATAACGTGGCGTGACTCGAGGGACCCAGCAAGAAGCTAAGAAGTATAGTCAGAACTATTTCACCATCATTGAGTGTAGAACACGAACACTTGTACGATCCACATATCTACATGAACTAGGAAAATTCTTCGTTCTGCTAAAGTTCAGCCGTGGCTGATAACGAGTTAGTTACTTTTTTCTACGAGCCATTCGTGTGTTCGAATGACAACGAGTTTCTCTTGGCGAGCAGCGTGATTCGGGGTGAGCAAAATGTAACATTAAAGAGGAACTCGTTGGCCGGCTCTTGAGACTACAAAGCAAGAACAAAATGTGTCCCCGTGAAACCCGTAATATCACGTCCGTGGATGTAAGGGGAAACTGGTTTTAAATTCTCCGCGTGAATAGGCGCGTAACTGTATGTTTCGGTAATCTTGCATTTGCAATTCCGTTTGCATTTAAAACGGAAAATGTTCGAGGTCTCAATTAAGGTACGTCACTTCGTTGAAATTTTTTGATTGTGGCTTGTGTCGTGTTATCAAGAAATGTCCATATTTTTAAGTAGACGTATTCGTGTGAAATAGAAACGCGCTAGGAAGGTCCACATGTTATCTTATCTGAACCTGTTCTAATAATGCAAAGTATGTTACATCATAAATCTCAGATAGTTTAAGTAAAAGTGAAATCTTATCACGTTTTCGTTGGTGGTAAATATTAAAACAATGATAAAAAAGGGAATAAATAATATATAAACATCTGATTTTGTATTAATGCTTAACATTGCACGCTAGAGTGATTTTGTTTCGTTTCTCATCGACGGTTAATTGCCGGCTGACCGTGAATAACGAGTTTTTTCGTTTCGAGGAGCTCGCATAAATGGTGGAGATATCGATCTACACTATAAGAACGATGACAAAGAAGGGGTGGAGGGTGAGTATGAATGCATTAGTTCCAGTGGAAAATTCTTGCGTATTCTGGCAAGGCGTAACGAAGTCCTTAAAGAAATTTTAATCAGGAAGAAAAGGCTTCCGTGCCATTTAACAACCTCCACTAATCACCTATTCAATTCATTACCATTTTTTAAGATTTAAATGTCTCACTTGCGACATTATCGGTTAAACTTCTTCTTAAAAACAATTCTCCCAACATTTACCATTATCACTATACACCTGAGTTTCAACGTGGAAAATCAAAAATAAGAAACATGTATATTTCACATGTTACATTCAGTTAATTCCGAATAAAATCTAGAAGCCAAATAATCATTTCAATAAATGAAATTACATTTACGTTTATTTATTGAATAGATGATCAATATTATTCACCATCGTACATATAAATGATGTCTTTCTTTTAAACAACATTTCGAAGTGCTGTATTCCCATGAATTCTAAAAACACTTAAATAAATCTCCGATGCCCGCAATGGCTGACTTCGCTCCTTTGTTACGCCTAACTCAATAGTGCTTCTTGTCACGTGGTACCTAAACCAACGTCGTCGTAGAACAATGTTGTCTGTATATGCAGTCCTTCGTATGCTACATCTGCTAATGAATGATAATACAGGAACAAAGGGGACTGAAAAAATTCTCATGTTCAGCTTACAGAGAGTGTCATGCTTAGTGTCTCGAATTCCTTGGAAACAGAAGCGGGGCACAGGAAACCTGATTTACTCGCGAGCGAAGCTAGAATAGCGAGGCCTTCGGATGTCAGTCATTATAACGATGAGTACCTACGCGCTAGAGGAATGGCGGCACCGAGAGTCATGTTCAGACTGACTCAGGTGCAACTTCTGCTTGAACGTGAAGTGTGTAAAATTATTAGCTACCGGGCAAAGTTCGCGCGGAGTCTTAAATCAAAATTTAAACGCGGAGAACGTTTTTGTAGAATAGTCTCATGTTATTTCATACCAACGGCATAAACGTAACTTGCTGCTAACACCAATTTCGTTCGTTGAACTAGTTCTAGTGTAACGAATGAAACTTCTACAGATTATCATCCTTGACAATTGAACTGTGGTACTGCGAGCTGGAAATTAGCAAAATATAATTTCAAATTATAGGTAAAAGTTTAGAATTATTTATTTGATAAGAAGAAACTTGTTTTTTAGCTACGAAGCTTATCAACGAAGAAAAGTAGAGGTAAAAAAGCTTCTTGAAATTGTTACAATTAGATCAATTTTAGTCTTGAAGGAGATCGATAATATTTATCTTTGATTTTATACAATTTTTGGTTTTGCTAGCATTCAGTTTTGGAATCTATTTACAAGAATTTGAGGGGACTGAATAACTTCTCACTCTTAGTTTCTTCCTTGCAAGAAGAAGATTTAAAGATCCCTTTTCTTTTGAGTGCTGAATACTCTGGAATATTCTTTTACTCATCCGAAGGTCGATGAATTATGTTAATTCGTACGATTAATTAACTTGTTATTAAATTTTAATTCCCCGGTTTCACCGAATCGAACGCGTGAAATCAACACTATTTTTTGATTGAATTGAATTTTGAACTTAAAATTACTTTCCAAGTTTAATCATACATTCTGAATTGACTTCTCGACTTTCCCAATAATGATTATAAAATTCACTATAGGAAACGTCCAAAATTCAATCGAGCAAAAATGATTAGACATTAAAAACTTATAAATAATTACTTGAAACTCATATATTTGTAATACTCCTTCAAAAAATAAATAATTTCCAACAAAAATATTATTCTTATAACACTGCAAATTTTTCACATATTTACCGAAATTAACTGCAGCCCAGTGAGAATCATGTATAAAAATACACGCCCACAGCGCACAAATGATTAATTACACGTTCGCTACCAGCGTTTATTTCGGTGGGCACCACCTCAATTGAAATATTTCATTCAATCCAATAAACCTTCTAAACAAAATATCGAAAGCATCAAACTGGAACGAGTTATTGAGTTCCCGAATATAACGCCGTAGTTTCCAACTTTAAATAACAATATCTATAAGATTAATTTCATTTGCCTTCTGTAAAGCATAAGATTGCGCCCGTCACAAATATGTGACGTTGATAGCGAACGTGTTAAGGTCCGAGATCTTTTATTCAGTTACAGTCACGCACGAAATGATCTGATTCGCCTCGGTCTACCCTATATCTGTTACAGTGGCAAACGGATAGAGGTCAGTATCGAATCGGACTGCCTGATTCACTGTCAGTGGTTGCACAAGATTAACCGATGACAAGCGGCTTGTCTTGCGGTGCGGGACATGTTTCCGCAAAGACCGATTGTACTATTTTGTTTTCAGCGTCTGTGCGACCAGACCGGGATTCACCGAGACCTTGCTGTAAATCAGCTGCATTTCTAGCCGAGAATCAGTTACTGGGTCATCTGCAACAGCTGATTACGACATAATTCCTTGGGTCGAAGAGTATGTGTAAAAAAAGTCAGTTCGAAGTTGTAAGTGTTGATGTGACATTTTTCAGGAGGAGGAAGAAAGTTACCCAACATTGCGTGGAACGATATGTCACAATGATGTCATCTCTCAACGTTATCGGTATTATGGAGGACTGCTATTATTAATGATATACTTGCGAAAGGAAAATCGCACTTAAATTATCTACTACAGCCTGAGAATGGAGAAAGGAAATTTTTTAATTTTGGGACTTACAGTGTTCTTTTACAAGAACTCTTTAATTATGGTGCATTGTGCCTGAGCAGAACTATTGTTCCGAATATCTCGGATCAATAGTTTTGTAATGTTACTTATTAATTTCTTTTCGATGGTTGCGACGGTTTCGATATTTCGAGACAAGCCATTGTCTGATAATTTTCTTCCCGATTGAACCGGGAAGAATCACTTCAATGTTAATAATTTCCCGGTAACAAAAGAAATATGCATATTCACAGAGAAATTCAATTTATTGTAAAGGTTAAACATTCATCGACGGGAAACACAATTGCCTTCCGACTGACGTGAATCGAATAATATCAACATTTATTGAATTCAATGTACAACCTTCGTCACGAGTCTGACACAATATCATAAAATAAGGAGTTGAATTAATCAATTGACACGTATGAAACGCAATTTAAAATCTTCGCCGCGTGTTCGACTCGATAGCACAAGGGAAACGGTTACCTTGAATTTGTAAAGTATTTATATAAAAAGGTAACGAATTATAATTCGAAAATTATATAAATAACGAACTAAATTAGAAAAGAATCACAATAAACCACAACGAAATTCTCATTACACTTTCCTCCAAATACACGTGCGTGCTATTCACGCAAAAGAAAACCATCGAAAATCGTATAAAACCGAACGTGTCAACAATAAACGCATTAAAGTAACATGTCTAAACAACCTGTACTATTCACTACTCCATTACTAAACGCAACGTAACGAAAGCAAGCGTTCGTTCATCTCGATCACAATGTTAGTAGCGATTACGCAATCGAATACAGAACCGCAGTGAACACGTGGTCGAGGGTGGGACGCATACTGAAAAACGTCCCATTAAATTCACACGTGAACGTCATCATTGCAGAAGCGCTAAACAGATTAAAAGCAAAACTGCTGTAATCTAGTATAATCCTTGCTAACTGAAGATTCTACGTTGCACAGCATCAACTTTCAAATTTACTCAAATTTCATCCACTATCTCCATACTCCGTGCAGAAAATTAAAATCTGACGTATACTAAAAAAGAACAAAAGAAAGGGGTAAAAGGAAGAGATAACATAAATTCGTTCACAGTTGCAACTAATGGATTCCCTGAAAGCGATGACAACTCGAGGATAAAGTACCGACCGATGTCATTCCACTATACTTGAATTTGTCACCGATAAACTATTAGCTCAGCCGCAACAAGACTAATTAAAATATGTACGGGTATATTAAGATCGTAGCTGGCAAGCGTACGCCATCGAAATATCTCAGGCTTTATCCGTGAAGGATCAAGCTGCGAATTTCGACTTTATTTTAAAAGCGATATCGAGGCGATGAAAATAATCCAATGACGAGACAGGCACCGCGATCGAAACTATTTTTACTAGCGACCATTGCCCGTCAAACTGTACACGTAATCTTGATTACCGCACTATGTTAATTTACCTCAAGAGTATTTTATTATCCCTCAGCCATCGTTTCGATTCGTTCGCACCAGCGAACATGTTACGGTATCCTTCTTGTTCGTTACTTCTCTTGCATACACACGTTTAACTATCGCCCCAAAAAAAAAGAGGGAGGAAGCGGAGGGGTGGAGGACGAAACTACCCGGTTTCCCTGTTGCCACTGTTATTCCTCTTAGTCTCGTCTTACTCCGACCACAGAATTAAAACTAAATCGCTCGCACGCGATATTGGCATATCGTTTTCATGTACGCCTATGTTTTCTTTTTCTTTTTTCTGTTAATTAGTCCATGTTACGTATCGTGCTCGCCAATCCCGTTTCATTCATTTTTAGTTCGGAAGTTGTATGCCGATAAGATAATTTTAATTAGATTATCGGTCGCGCGGAGCATTTCTGCGAACTGCGGAGAAAGGACTCTTCCCACTTGTCGTGCTTTACGTTATCGAAATAAGTACCGGCTAATGTTCTACGAGCGCATTCGCAGCCATCATTCACCCCTTACTGGAACAGACAATCGAAATCGTTCGTTGACGTTCGCACTCGCTGTACCTCTACGTTTAGGAGCACTCGTGACAAATGAATCGTTTCCAATTTATAGTGGAATGATGTAAGAGTAAACGGTGAACGTAACGCGCACGGATCGATAGGTTCTTTCGATTAAGAGAATTTCAATTGAACGATTCATTTCCGTATTGTTAACGCTATCCAAAAGTGTAATCTGGAATAGAGTGTCGTAGATCAAATGAACGACTCGACGAAATCAACGAAGTCGAGGATACAACTTCGAAAACCGCATCCGATGCGACTAATCCGACGAACTCGAAGACTCGGTAACTTAAACCGAACAAGCTATAGCAAGTACCACGACGTAAACCACCGGCGAATCGCACCCCGGTGCAGATTGAACCAATAACCGGCGACACTCGAGGAACCGAACGAGAATTTTCGAAATCGTACGAACTTCCAGACTGCACCGGTTCATTGTGTCGAGTGCAATACGCGTAAACTACATCGACCCGGCGAACAAACGGAAAGATATGATACCGGAGAGTCCGCGGTGGAAGAAAAACAAAATTAATCTCGTCAAGGACAGTTAATTGCAAATCACAAAACATATTTGTCAATCGGGATTCGACGAAGTCGCTCGGAGAAGCGTTCGTCGCAAAGGGGAGCAACGGAACTGCGTACAGAAGCGTTTTTTTCCTCGTGTTCCAATCTCGTCGGGAAAGATTGGGAACGTTTTTCGATTAATCGGAGGGGTACAACAGCGAACGCAACGATTCTGAAGCATGAAAGAATGTAGGAATCGAACAGACCGACTCACACGGCCTAGCCTCGGGGATACACTAGCCGCGAGTTCGGAAAAGGTTATCGAGAACCGATCGCCGTTGTTGCGTGCGCCCACGAGCACAGTGTGCCGTGGCTGTGGACCGGAAATGATTCGCGGATGATCTCGCGCAGTGCATAACGCGTTGCACGTCACCCCGCGCCGACTATCGCACGACGACTGAGCAGGACGCGGCCGTCAGGGCCATCCGAGTGTAAGCCACCCCCTTCCTTCTTCGTGCGCGTGTCCCCGTGTTATCGAAGTCCGTGCGAGCACTGGCGAACATATAACGCATCCCCCGTCAATATGACCGTTCGCTACATTCGAGGAACTTCTACTTACGCCGCCAAGGAAAACCGTATTTGTACGGCTGGGTCTCCTGTGGCAGCTTTGCGCGAAAGAGCAACAATCTGGAGGCTCTTGATGGTTCGCTGTACCTTTCGATGCGACTTTCGCTTGTGGTTTTTAGCTTTGAGCAGGGTACACCGCGGATTGGAAACTTATAGCTGTTTCTGTCATTTATGGTTTATGGGAAAAAATACAGGAAGAAATAATAGTACAGTATGTTGGCGAGGGAAACCGTAGTTGCGTGGCTGGGTCTCTTGTGGCAGCTTTGCGCGAAAGAGCAACAATCTGGAGGCTTTTGATGGTTCGCTGTACCTTTCTCTGCGACTATTGCGTGTGGTTTTTAGCTTTGAGTAGGGTGCACCGCAGATTGGGGATTTGGGGTTGTTTTTGGTATTTATGGTTTATGGAAAGAGGTACAGGAAGAAATGATGGTGTACGTTGGTGAGGGAAAGCGTAGTTGTGTGGCTGGGTCTCTTGTGGCAGCTTTGCACGAAAGAACAACAACCTGAAGGCTTTTGATGGTTCGTTGTACCTTTTCATGCGACTTTTGCTTGTGGTTTTTAGCTTTCTTTCAGTGATATGCAGCACTGATTGGAAACTTAGAGTTGTTTCTGTCATTTATGGCTCGCGAAAGAAGATAAAGGATGGAATAGGAATAAAAAGACGAAGCATAAAGTAGCAGTAAAAGACTGACGTAAGAAAACCGTTATGAAGAGAAAGTAAAGAGAAGTGATAAAAAGATATACTAAAAACTAATAAAAAACAAGATGACATGTAGAATACAATCGAACCTCGGCAACTCGTAAAGTTTCTTCATTCTCTTCCGCTCCGCGATAAAAATCTCTATAACTTGACGCACAAAAACTCTGTAACTTGTGATAAAAGAATATTCAGAACTCCAGTATAGACAATATTCGTCGAATAAAATGAAAAAATCCTAATGAACATAGGCTGAGAAATGAATACTTTCAAAAATTATAAACAATTTTTTGTTTCAGTCAACGTGACTATATAATTTGATAGTTTCTGGAGCTAATCGCATTGTGTGCAAATACTGGATTTCCTATCTTATCATTATACGTATCACAATACAGGACTACCATAATCATAATATTATTATAATCAAGGAAAGAAAAAATGGTCGAATTGTTAGTCGAATGATTCCAAGAACATGAGTTGTTTTAGCCGAAACAAAAAATTATTTATAAGTTCGCGAGTACTAATTTTCTATTTTTCTTTTTTGCAGCACGTAATGAATGCTATTTATTTTAAAAGTTATAAATATTCTTTATTATTTTCCTGCAGCAATCGAATTTTCGTTTGCTAAAGCCCTTTACTCAAAACCTCGATAAGATGAAATCTCTACAATTCGAAGATCTTGATCTTTTTCTCCTCTCATTATATAACAAAATCTTCATTAAGGAAATGGAAAATTATTCTGATGAAAAAGATAGAACAGATAATTTTAAATGAATGAACATTAATAATTCTAATTCTATCGTTTCTCTTGGTAATCTTGAAACATATTTTTTGTTACATCTACTTTATAAATCTTGAGCAATTTTACAGTTCATAGAATTTTCGTTTGAAGTTATTTTACTTCACTGTGAGGGCTGTAATACTTCGTATTTTCACTGGGTAATTACTCTTCCAAGATAAAATTCTTATTAAGAAGAGAGGAAGTAATTCCAACGAATCGAAACGAAGGGAGTCTTGAACTTCCATTCCAAATAATATTTAATTTCAATGAAACTTAATAATTATTATTCAATGATTGTATAGTACGCACCAACTTGGGATATTACAATACAATTTCTTACAACAATTACATTCTTCTAAATATATTTCAGTTAAAAGAAGAATTCTCCATCTGTATTATTTGTCTCACCTTGGAAAATTCATTTTCAAAAACTGATACTATAAACATTCACAAGGAGATCACTTTACGTAAAGAATAAATAACATTTTCTTTTAGCTTGCCTTTTCTACTTATCGTGAATACCAATGTGAACGTGTTGCATAAAGTTTCAAATTCGATCATCCTGAAAATACAAATTTCTACGAGAAAATTTTATTCTATGTTTTCAATTTTTTTATATAAAAATCTCATTTTCTTCCCAGTAGCACTACGATTTCAGAAACACCCTGTAGACGAGTATCAGACTATGTCTACCGAAGTCAAATTTTCCTTCGTGAAATCTTCCATATCTTAGCAGACCATCGAGAATGATAAATTTTTTATCTGAAGTGTACCAATTCATCATTTATAATTAACGTTTCGAGAAATCAGCAGTTGTATAAAAGTATTTAACGATAAGTGGTTAGTCCCGTAAAACGAATGATGCTGCTATAAATAGACCGACGCCACTTTTTCCCCGAAAAATTTGCATCTGTGTGAGAGCTCCATGGCACTTTGTCGCAAACTATGTGCATCTCGATGCGGAAATCGGTTACTGGGTCATCTGGAACAGCTGCGTGCGACGCAGTTCTTTGGGTTATGTTGTGCCTGTGTATATGAGTGTGAATTATGCTCTTCTATGCAAACGTCTCGGATTTGTTCAGTTTTATAACTGATGATCCGAAAATGGAACAACAATTTTTTTCAAAGACTTTTCTGAACTTTTGTCAATAATAATCCGTGAAACTTCCAAGTTGTATCACACAGATACATTTATTTTAGAAGTTACTGTTTTAGTAGCGTAAAGTGGGGAATGATTATACTTAATGTATAATAAAGAATTTATTACTTGGAAGATTTGTTTAAATTGAACGGTACCCATCAAATTCGGAACAGTTTAAGAAAGACTGCAAAATAATTTGATAGAAAAAAGCAGCGGAAGCAACAAAGAGTTACAGAATTGTATTTTAAACTTGCATGGATAAGATTAAAAACATTCTTTCTCCTTGTGTATTGTTACATTGAATACTTCTGTTAAGATTTCAGTGAAAAACTAATTACTTTGAACAATGTATGTAGAGTTATATAATTTTACATACATCTTAAACGTTTCATGAAAATATTGATACTCATTTGAAACCTCATTTTTTTGTATATATAAAAAATTAAACACAATAGATGTGAAGATAATAACAGTAAGTAAATGTGCTTTATTTTACACTTCATGACATCACACTTGGTACTTTCCTCTGTAGTTATTAATATACAAAATTCATTTATTAGATTCGATGATTCAGCTACCGATAGATGATAAGTAGATTCTTCCTATTTGCATTTACTTCCATTTTCTTACCATGAGAGTACGATAATTGATACGATTGTCGTGACATCTCCTGTATTTGCCACTAGAGGGCTACGAACACAACACTTTTCTCGCAACTACTCGTAGTATCACCATTTTGAACATATACAATCCTCATTATTCCTTATTCGTCTAACATCTAAAGCATATCAATTTTACCTTTTAATGTACTGAATCAAGTAACATCACAATTTCCTGAAATTATAATAAAGTAGCTCTGAATTGCCAGGAATGATTGCAATTCGAAAACAGATATTTTGGATTCAATTCCTGTTCACCTAAAACAGTTCCCATTGTAACATTTTCAGAAGCTTTCTCCTATTTTTCAAATTAATTGCTACGTTCAAACATTTCTGGCACATATGATAAATTATAATATCGATCATTAATCAATTAAAATCAAGATAATCTACACGAAAAAGCTCTAAGTATTCACAGGACACATAAGCACTATCTGAGAAAAAGATCGATCAATATCTCGCGTCTAGGATAGGGGCTGTTACGTTGCCTTCGCTGATGAAGTCACTAGCGGAGCCAAAATGAAACCTACTTTTTCCTTTCCACTTTCCTTTCTCTCTTCACCGTTCCCAATTTCATTACAGAAGCTAAACGATGATCAGCGACTATTCAACAGTTTTAACTATGTACAATCTTAGACAGTTTCGTCATACATTTAGAATGCATCAAATGAGTATCGACAATTTAATAAAATATCAAATGGTTACGGATAAATCAATTAGATATTAAAAGAATATCAGGTAATTTCAGGGAAGGTTCAATCATCTTGTATAAATAATTGATACAATCATTATTACAACTGATGTTTCTCAATTTATAGTGTTAATTCTCGATTATTTGGTAAAGAAACCATTAAAATTTTTCTTTTTTTTTCACTTGAATACGTTTCACAGAACATATGGCCATCTTCCCTGCAATTACCCTGTACAGTTTCGTAAAGCATCAAACAAGTATTGATTTTCTGTAGTATCAGTATTGATTTGGTACTACTACACAAAGTATCGGTATTTGAAATACCAATTTATCTTAACATAAACCAAGCATTGAAAATATATGAAAGTACCATATCTACTGATACTTTCCCCATACAAATCATTGATTTATTTTAATCTACGAGTTGACAACAGTTTCACTTACTTGACAGTCAGTTGTCTCTGTATTAAAAGTTTCTTCTCGATTTGTTCAATTGGAAATTGCGGAACTTCGTAGGGAGCTGATATCTCATTAGGTAATTCCTGTGGTGCGAGTCTCAAAGAAGTTCCACCAGCAGCGGTTCCGCTGCCTTCCAAACCAAACACTGGACTCTCACTTCCTATAATGAAAATTATTTCGATTGTAGTTATCGGGTAGCGCGTTATAAAGCCGGTTTTTAAATCCTTTACACTCGAGAAACGAGTTTCAATCACCATTTGATCCAACACAGAAAGATTATAAAATTTAAAATTGCATATCACATTTTATATAATGTATCAACGCAAAAACATTCGAATGAAATAGTTCTCTTTAATTTATGTAAGATTGTTCATCGCGTTAGTTGCAAAAACATTCGTCGATTTCATCAGAAAATAATGAATATTTATAACGAGAAATATTCTCGAATGCAAAGGATTAATAGAGCACATAGTTAAAATTATATTACAAATACAATTTCATTTAGTATTTCAGTTAAAATTATATTACAAATGTGATTACATTTAGGATTTCAGTTAAAATTATATTACAAATATGATTTCATTTAATATTTAAAATTCATCTATTAATAGGGCACATAGTTAAAATTACAATACAGAAAGATATAGTATCGACGCCTAATAAATGACGATTTAGGACCAATAATGGCCTTCGAACAAGACTAAAATAACAATAGCGTCTTTGGATGGGTGCTCAGACAAACAAGATCGTAAACACGATTAGTAATTTACTAATTTAGAATTGTATTTAACTTTTCGTTCTACCTTTAGGCGTTGAATTTTTCAACATATTTTCGCGGAGGGAAAGCAACGGTATTTTATTTTATTGTACCGTCTGCGCGTAAATTGATCGACAATATTTCATTATGGCCTCCGCGAATAAATCATCGATACTTTATGACAACGTACTCACGCAAATTAAATAACGACGTTTCATAATGTTCTCCACAAACGAATCTCGACGAAATTTTACTATACCCTTCGCAAATGAATTAACGACGGAACTCGAATGTAGCGCAGGTAGATTTCCAATTCACATTTTACGCAATATTTCGGCAACATACGAATGATGTTATTTTAAGTGAAATAGTTAGCACTTCAACGATCGTAAATTTTATTTTAGAGTTTATCATCCATTCTCGGAAAGCTCTTTTATGAGCTGTCTGTAGGAACAAACGAACTTATTCTTGTAGAGCTAATAGAAACATCGCCATTTCAACTGCAGTGTTGTAAGATTTAGCTATAATATAATATTTATCTTGTATTATTGTAAGAAATATGCTTCACGGGACAATGTACTGAAAGGCACAAGTTCAATTTCGTCAAATATGATTATGTAATACATGATGATAAAATATCGAGAGTCTCAAGGTCAAAGTAAAAATCTTACATTGTAACTATTAATCTTTTCATCGTACTGAATTTTAAAGGCAATCTGCGAATAGCAAATGCACAGAATCTACAGTTTATTAATGTGTAAAAGAATAAAGATTATTTCTAAAAAAAATTGCAAAGATCGTGATGATATACTCTTCGTCCAAAAAAAGACACTGCGTAGGGTAAAGACTGAAAACACAGTGACTCATACTTCTTTAAAGGAGATAAGAATGAAGCCAGATAAGAACACTTGACAAAAGATTCAAAACTGTGAAAAGAAATGTATATTAAATTTAAAGAAAAGATACAATTTTACACGTGTGGGAATCAAAGAATAAATTAGTCAAACAATTAAAAAAACTTGTTCAATTAATACCAATGCGAAATTATTCACGTTTCATTTCTTTAAAAACGAAGCCCCAAATGAACTCAAGGTATTTTTTTATCATGCCTTTTTTGGTTGATCCACCAGTTGCAGCATACCGTTTACAAAAAGATTCTTTGATGTCTGGGTATTACATTTGTTTAAATAAAGCCAATTTGCGACGAGAATATATTTTTCTACTGTATGCAGATGGCATTTAATCGTTCGCATGCACGGCGCATTTTTCTTTTCGTCGTGCAAATTTGTGAGAATTTTCAGCACAGACATAAAACGAATCTAATATCAAAATATTTAATACTTTGTTATCTGTTCGGACGTGACTTTTACCCTTTGCGGTTTGGATAAAACCGATACTCTGCCAGTTTTCTTATAAACTGCATGCGTTATCAAAATAGTCGCCGACGTTTTATTGAAAAACTAAGTCTCAGTTTTGTATCATTATTATAATACCTATAGTAGACCATTAAATTTGTAAAATACAAAAGAGTTCACATTAACGAGTGTTCATGACGCTTTAACTTCATTCCTACCATAAGGAATCTTGTAATTAGTCAAATCAACGTTTTCCTTATTTTTATTTCTATGGAATAATCTATAAAAATGAGAATTTAAATAAAAATCCACGGTCTATTAATTATTATTTCCTTTATATGTATAAAATGTTTACTTGGAGTCATTTTCAAATGCTAATTGAAGAAAAGAAGTAGTTAAAAAATCCTTCCGAAATTACAGAAGTCATATGTTTTTAAGGAAAACATAATTTCAATATAGATTGATGGGAACATGTTTGAAAATTACGACGCGAGGAATTGTAGCATACACTTTTTTATTTGTATACTTATAAACTACGGCTTTCATTGTGATAAAAGCATTACTTAACATAAATATAGAGCGTACAGAAAATTACCATTGTTCTTTGCCTGTTTTGTTTTTTGCAACCATTCCGTTACGGAGTTTCGCTTATACCCACTCAAGTACTCGGTATCATTATCCAGTACCATCATGTGGATCGTTATATCTGTCTGAAAATATTTTCAAATCGGAAATTATCCAATTCATTTCGTGTTTTATTCAGAATTCAAGATTGTCGATCGCCTGCCTTAATTGCGCTTCATTGTTCGCGGTTATTAAATTGTATCAATCGATTGTTAATCGCATTCGACTGAAATCTTCATTAGACAATTTAACCTTTAAGATTACAGAAAATAATTGATATATTTTTTAATTGTTCGTATGGAAAAATTAGGAAACTTTAAATAAAGTATATTACTGGGTCAAAACTTTATTTATTAATATAGCTTTGGCTAAATAAACATCAACTTTCAATTATAATATATTACAAATGTTTATTTGATTAAAAATAATTTATAAACAATCAATCTCTTGAATAGTGTTAAAATATTAAACGATCTCCAAAAATACAATTTAAATTATAATGCAAGAAACGTTTATTGAATTGAAATTTTCAGTGAATTATATTTTGTACTACTTGCTACTGATGATGAATTCAGTAGCATTTCCACCACCAAATTCTCCCTTACCTTTCCTTTTCAGGTCCCTTTCTTTCTCGGCCAAATCCACCCTTGACGTATTGTGTACATCCGCCAAAGGAAGTTAAGTACAACGTTTTAATTAACGTCTTATTAAGAAGAATTGTTAAAAAAAAATTATTTCAGTAGCGTACTGTTATGGCAGAAAAGAAAGAGACAGAATAAGAAAGTTTTAACTAAAAATCCAATTATTTACTACAGTGAAACGGAAAATATAGATTAATAATGACGAACATCGTTAAAACATATAGAAATGAAAGAAAAACAAAATGAAACCGATCATGATGAGAATTATTATTAAAATTACAAAACAGAGCTAAAATATATGGCAAACGAGAGTTCTTTTAAAAGAAATTCGAATCAATGGCATTAAAGGCAAAAAATAGTTACGTGCATCAGTGGAAAATTGACAAAACGTATTGAATTTGCTAAAAAATTTATTTGCAAATATGTAAAAATTCGGTATAAGAGAATCTGCGATAAAAATGAACACTATGTATATCGAAGAAGTTCGAGGAAAGTCAAATAAAATAACGACGATGAAAATGCCCTTTGAGATTTAAGGACGCACCATCCTTCAAAGTAGACAAATTACAATTTAAAGGTGCTTCGTTCCCAAGGATACTGTTTTATAACCTTATTCAAGTATAATCATATAATTCTTATTTCAATCAAAAATACGTAATAGCATTTACTTAAATTCTAAAGATGCGAAAAATATATGATTTTATTTCACACGTAACGCCATTAATATAGACACAATATTAACCCTTTGCACGTGAAGGTTTTTCACTGGAAATATTCAACATTTCCCGGCGAGACATAAACGACATTGTCTAAAACTAATTTAACGATAATCCGAAGATAAATTAAGCAACAAAGCTATTTAAATATTTCACATAGCAATACAAAGTTTCATTTAGAATATTAAATATTCAACTTCAAAATTTTGCTGTATCAAATCAAATGATGCCTCTCAGTCACTCTCGAGTGCAAAGAGTTAAGGCTCAATCTCAGTACCGTTCAAAATCTCGTAAATCTGTCTACAGAAAGTAATTCTAACATCAAGTAAATCCCTACTGATTTGCTGTATTACCTATTCGATGCTATATTTCGATAAAAAAAAATCGTACAAAACAGCTCGAAACAATTGGATAACGAGCACCAAACGTTAGCTCAAAATCTCAATTATCGAGAACCGTGACAAGCAGCAGATAACTAGATCTGTTTCAAGCAGCTGGCGAAAAGTTGTCACTTATCAAATATTTAATACGTCCCATTGACCGTTCCGATAAACCATTAAGCCTTATCGTGACCCGCACCGTCGACAGGTTTACGAAACTCGTCGAGAAACATTAATAGAACGCAAACCGGAGAACCAGTGTAAATTAAAAGGATAACGACGTCCGTTCTCGATAAGTGCACGCGAGCCATATTTTTTTTTGTCGTTCTCGTTCCGAGCTGCCAACGGTATGGCCAAGCAATTGCCAACTTCACCTAACAATAACAGACCGTTGACTCCCGATAACGAAAGCGTCGATGACTGAAGGCTCGTTAGATTTTTCTCTTTTCCCGCGCAACACTGTAATTTCACCGAAGGCGTAACATTCTGCCGTGTTCTATAAATAAACCATTCCACGTCTATTCGGATTTACGTTTCTGTTCCATTTACCCGAGGTCACTGCGTAAGAACTCGCCCGCCGTCCGAAAAGTATCCAATTCCGTAAATCATCGGCAGCTTAATTTGGAGATCATCCAAAAGCCTTGTAACTACGCTGACGATTACCGGAGACGTATCGCCGCAGGCTGCTTGGGCATTTTAGGTGGTTCTCAAATATAGATAAGATACCGGAGGCAAACGTTATGCGTCACTGACTTTTGCTACCGGTACCATTTTTTGTACAGGTTAGAATGAATGCATTCGACGGAGAAACGGTTCAGTGGTTATTGCAAATTATTTAATCGCAACGGAAATGCGTTTAGATGTATTCAACATTTTTGTTCGTGTTATTAACTTCATATAGTAATGAGACAACAATGTTGAATTTAACTAGAGTTATTTTTTAATCACACTTGGCATTTTTAATAACTCATAATTCAAAGCACGGAATTAAAAGTTCTTTATAGTTAGAAATACACTTATTTATATTATCTAATCTTTTGAAAAAGAACATTGCTACATCGAAAGTGACGCGTACGATGGTTCGATCATCTGAACAGTGGTCTAACCTACAAATAAAATACACTATTATCGGTCAAGGCGCGATCGCGTTGAACGATTTCACTTAACTGAGGCGCAGTAACCGAAAGCAGACGATCGACATTTCGAAAATCGAGGGAAACTCTGATGAATCATGTATACCACCGTTTACACGTTCTGAAATACACTTTCCCCTGGTTCGACGACGTTGTAAAGAGCACAGACGCGTCAGGCACTTTGTCTTCCGTTAAATGGGAACCGACACTGATGTATTATGAAAATATGATACACAATAAATCTCGGTAACTGTAAAATCAACAAGACGCGCCTAGTTTATACTTCAGAGGGCACTGACCACGTTAACTGGTCGCTAGTATCGAATACACTAACTGTAGTGTGGAGTTGCCACTTGGTAGAGATCGTGGAATATGTACTCGCGCGCGCGCCCACATGCACGCCACCGTGTCCTACGCACTCTTCACTACCAACAGCCTGGTTTCTGAATACCGCCGTTGATGCACAAAGATTGTGAAGCTGTTCCAAAAGAACGTATTTAACCCTCTATGAACTGAATCTTTTCTCACGGCTATAACAACATTAATGCAGCGTGAAATGAATAAACATGAACCTATAAATTCAAATTAACAATGTATTCGATAGTTTTAATGATTTCATTAAAACGAATATATTTTGTAACCTTAAAGTTACGATAACGTTCATTCACCCCTGTTTGTATAAAAGTTTACGTAGATTAATTATTGAATTCCATTTATTATTTTGCGGTAAGAAATTAAATACATCAACAAAATCACAGGAGCCTATAGAGGGTTAAGCCTTTGAACTCTGTAGGCTCCAATATTGCACCAGTTATAATATCAAATATTTTAACGAATCAAAGAAACTACCCTAGAATTATTCGATTTTCCGCACATCCAAATTTTGTACTGAGAAGGAAAATAAAAGATCGAAGGAATGTTATAGCATTTTTCATTTTCACTAGAGATACCATAAAAATTAGGGTTAAAGGGTTAAGGGTTAAATCAGCATCTGATTTCCGGCGTTTTTTATTACCATGTGCAGTATAAAAGGTTAATACATATAGCAACAGTAAAAATGAGATTGTTTGAAGATTTTTTTCGTGTATAGTATTATATTTTACTAACTCTTTGCACTCGAGAGGTGACTCCCATTCACTACCTGATTTCACACAGTGAAACTATAAAATTTGATATTTAATATTATACTACGTATAATGCATAAATTTTAGAAATATTAAAATAAAACAGCTTTGTCCCTCGATGTACATATGATTTCTCTTCGAGTTAGTTGCACAAAATATCCTCTCTGCCTGATCAGAAAATGTTAAAATATTTCTAGCGAAAAACTCCCGAGTGCAACGGATTAAGAGATTATTATTATCAGTTGAAACACTACAGAGGTAGAAATTTCTAGAAATATTTGAGAACATTGGAAATGTCGTGGTTTATGTAAGAGAGGTTTTTAAAACCGGTATTCGAATAAAACTGCATGGAATATTTGTTTGAAGTAAACAGACTATACTAGTAGTTGTATTAACCGGTTTTTTAAATATCTTAAGAAAATACTTGTATTCGAATATTCCATTCCATTTTTCATTTGTTTCCTTTTTGTGCAACTTTCCCTTACGCGTTCGCATCACAGAAAAATCATTAACCTATTTCGCATGAGATCGATATAGTTAGTCTCGCGTGTGAAAATTTTTATATAAATGCGTGTCCCTTCGTTTTCTTAATAATTCAAAGATATTATCCATTAACAATGAATACACCAAATATTTATAATACTTTAATAGAAAAATCGGCGAAAAATATTTTACATATACTTTTCTACAAATCGTATAAGTATGTAAGTATATACATATAAAAATCCTGGTACACAGTATAGTTCTATACATACATTGTTTATATAAAAATTTAATTCCAATGATTTTTAAAAAGTATTTAACCAAACATATTCCTCGCTACTACCTTTAAAAACACCCTTTGTGTTAAATGATGATCTACAAAAAAAATGCATATCAAATATTATTGTAGCTATAAACCACTGAAATTCGATGTAAAGTAATTCTTGAAATAATATTCAGTCAAAAATCAGTGGCTGTCAGGTCCTTGCAAATTACAAACCGCTATAAATAGCAACCGGTGTCTCACCTTTCTTGAGATAGAATTTCCGCGTTGATTGGGGCATGACTGGACACGTTAATCACTAGAAATACCGGGAATTCTTCAAACTACTTGCCAGATATTTACATACGTTAACCACGCAGTAATTCTATAGATATTCGAAGAAATTGTGAACTGAAATAGAAATTTCACCAATTCGCACGGTAAATTCTTCAGAACAACAACGAAACGTAACATAAAATGCCAAAACAAAAATTTGCGAAACACTTTGCACCTGATAAGTATCACTTGTGTACACTAGAAATGATTCAAGACACTTCAAAACATTTTTCAGTGGAATAATATATGACTTCAAACAATTTAGCCCGAGAACCGTTTGCACTAAACTTCTGCTCCCATTAAACAATGGTTTGCCATGATTTATTCTTACGGAAAATAACACTGTTTCTGCCACACAGTGTTGTGGTCGCAGAGATACAATGCAGCGCTAGATACCAAAACGTGAGCCGTTTAATCTACTGATAAGATATCATATTTGATGGCAAAAATTCTCGGACCAACAAGCAAAAACGTGTATTGGCTTAAATAGTTCATTCTTACAATTAATGAACTTCATACGAAGCAATAACAATAAACATACACTTTCTATTTTATCTTTAAGCGGCAATGATTTCGTATGATATCTGGAGCATCAGGTTTTCTGTTTACTATTGTTATCAATTATCTATTGTAATTGGAGGTTAATCTTCTGTTTTCCATCTGTTGCTTGAATATTTATCTGAAGAGCTGATGCATTTAGTGGATCGAAAATTATCTTTGGATACATTAAATTGATGAACATAGAGGTTTGAATATAAAATAAGCTTTTAGCATAAATATAGGCAACATTGTCATTACAGCACAATTTTTAAGTTTACTCGTAATTATCTTTCGTTTGACTTTCAAACGCTTTTGCTGGCAACCTGATATGCAGCCCTGTTGGTCGGGGTTAAAATAAAAAAATAAAAAAAAAATATGAGCAAAATTGTTCTTTATTTATTTTTGATGTCCTGATATTTATCAAAAATTTTGCATATGCAAGATAAGTCATTTAAAGATGCAATTGAAAATATATCACTGGATTAAAAAAAAAGTGTAATAAATATAAATAATACCAAACGAACTTGAAGTTTCGATAAATGTGATTTCGAAAAGAATACTTCTTATTATTAACATTTTTCTGCAAAACGAATATTTCTCCCTTTCGTGTTAGCGAAAGCAATGAAAACATTTTAGGTTCCATTCTTATTAGATAACTTGTATTATTTATGCATATATTAATTCATACTTGAATTATAATTTAAAATTTTCTATGTACAATTTCAATGTTACGGAATGACAATACTAAAAGCTTTAGCTTCTAAAGTACATATTCAGAACTACGTCCTTCTGTATAAATGTAGAAACTTATTAAAATCAGAATATCTTTTAACTTAATAACCTTTTAGTATAATTAACTTAGCTTCCATAAGCAACATACTTCATGTTATTTGGACTTATCTTCTTAGAATATTTGTATGTATTGATTTCAACATTGTAATAAGAAAATATTATTACAATAGAAATAGAAAATTAGATTGCAATAGAAAATAAACGCCATTTTTTAAATGAAACTAAGTTTAACTCATTATTTTTCAAATTTTTATTTTTACGAATATATGTACATTACATTGATAAGCGTTTCGTTATCTTTCACTTATTTCAAGACTTAAATAGTTTTGAAACTAAAATAAATACGTGTTTATTTGAACGTGCCTTGGTATTATATAGAACAGTGAATACTATTATATAAATATTTCTGTATACGGTAATTTTTAAACAATATAATTTTATCTGAATTTGATTTATTTATTATTATTTATTATTAATACTTATTATCTTATATTTAATAATCGAATAAGATTACATTCAACACCGATCACATTTCGTTCATTCTCGGTGTTTCTCGATTTCCACCCTTATCCTGACAATAAGCACATGAAGAGGCACGAACCAGTAACTGAAGAGCATCGTTGTTCTCAACTAGAAACAATTCCCTCTTTCCAAATATCCAAATAAATGTTCCAAAATATTTAAACTACTTCAAAGTTGTAGTGCAACTCAAATTATGCTGTAGTTGGCTTTAAATAAACTCTGTTAACGAAATTTCAGCAATTCCTCTTATAAACATATACAGTTATTAAACTGATCATTTAAAACAGCTCAAAAATTAAATTCTAAAAAGATGTAACCTTAAAGCTTGCATTCTCACGATTAACAGTGAAATCATTTTAACCAAGCGTTTGTAGTTTATACTTCCCGTTTAAATTACAAAGGGAAATGTTAAAGTAGTCACCCCATAAACTTATAAAACGTCTCTTAAATTGGCAACTTTCCATTTCAAACCTTCAGCTACCTCAATCTGCATAGATTACAACAAAGTTAAACAACGATAAAAAAAAAAACAAACTATCCCACATGCACGAACAACGGAACACGTTTACCTTGATCTTCAGGGTCGATAAGAAAATTCGGTACTCTCAAGCAAAGGTAGAGATCATTCTCCATCGAGTTGACGCCTCTGCTCGACATTGCTCGGTTCGCGAGTGATCACGTGCCACTTCGAACAACGCACAAACAACGAAACAACGACGAACGATACCGATGCCCGTATCGCGACGGTTGTCAGAAACGTTTCTGCGTTTCGCTAGTTCCCTGCGTCTCCGTGCGAAACCACCAACTTTAATCTTGACCGCACCGCTCTGTCGCTAATAACCGAGCTTAATGGTCTGACGTCGGTCTAACTATAGTTACGTACCTATTCAACGTTATGACACGCACGTGCTAATTGCTCCGCTTAACACTTGAACGAATATTGTTCGGAAACCTTCTGCGGCCGACACACGGATACCCTCTTCGCTACGAACACAACGAAATCGGTGGAAAAACTGATTCCAATGTTCATAGTTCGCGAAGGTGTTGCTGCGCGGCGAATTAGGTCGTCGAAGGTGGCCACGATTCGCGAACTGGCGCTAACGAAACTGCTCTGACGAGGATTCGGAACGTCGGAAAACAAACGGGACGAACGTTGATCGCCAACGAAGACAGATTCACCGTCATAAAATGGACACGGAGTCGTCTTGTTTCTATTCACGTACCCGAAACTTACGGGCGGCCTAGCAAACTGTGCACGGGCGGCCGGGAAACCTTCGTACGGTGGCAAAAATACTATTCAGTTCGAGAAGGGAAGACAGTGACGTCGTGAGCAACAAAGATGTCGGCTCTTTGCCAATTTTCGAAAACGTCGGCCGTTCAGTATTGACGCGAATTGTAACAACAGGAACACGTACGCTTCATAATAAAGCTGTACACGTTGACTCTTAGCGTTCAATCGTTCGTCGATTCGATCGCGAGATAAATGTTGTTGTTGGAAGTGGACCTATGATTTCATGAATACGAAGCTGTAGATGAACCTCCTGCTCGTGTACATGAGTATCGCCCGTTATTTTAATATTAACGGTAAATATGTGAAATTTATTCACTGTTACGTCTGTGGAGGTAGATATGAATTTTGCGTGAAAATAAATTGCTTTTTGTGTGTGCAGATATGTAAATGTGGGATTTTAGAAAGTGTGTATACATGGAAATGAAGTTTTTGTTCGATCAAACAGGTTGGATAACGTTTTTCGAGGAAATATATTTTTCTGTGTATAAATTCGTTGGTTTAGACGGGCGAGACGTTACGGAGGGTGGATGTTTCCTTTATTTGATAGAACTTATGAACGCGAGCAACATAAAATATAGACACAAACGATGAAAGTTATACCGTGCTTCGATTGGTCAAATTGTATACCTCTCGTCGCCGGTCACATGACAATGAGCCAATGAGGACGAAGATAAAACCGCTTCTCTGCTTGATATCGTCACAGTGTCTTTTTCACAGAACAAAATATTAAGATAACAAAAATATAATATCAAATGATTTAATTAAATTGCATTATTATTACTCCGTGTCTGTCTATAATACATTAACCCCTTAACTTGTACGCTCGAGTTAATTCGAGCGCGCTAAACAGGCCAAACTGTGAAAATAACAATGTGAAAGCAAAGAAAAAAAATCGTTTTATTGATATTTATCATTTACATGGGATTGTAAGCTATAACACTTATTTATTCAAGAATAAAATATAGCCTTTCTTCATGGAATAAAAGCGCAGCATATCAAAATTGATTTTTTTTGGCCGGTCTTTTTCAAAAAAACTGTGCGTTAAGGGGTTAATAATATGGAAATGTTTTCAAATGATCATCGTTTAATCAAGTAAATTACAATGATTCCATTTGATTGGTGGTCACCGGTGACAAGGTGAAATCATAGTCGTTTTTCATAGGACTTGAATAATTTGCTATTTTCAAATAAATAAGTGCACTGATTAAAAAAGTAATATACTGAAATACATTTCCTTGAAAGGTTCACGGTGGCCTCCAGTTTGTCATTTCTTTCTATTCGATCATTTACTTTATTCCATTTTTATTTGCTCGGGGGAGATTCCAGAGCTGACCTAGAACATGCGTGGCGCTGCTGGGGATTTGCGCGCGAGGAGCTTTCACTCAATAATAAAATACGATGAAATTGAGAGTGCGGAACAGGCTGAAACTGCTCCTGGCTTGAAGGATCGAATCACTCAATGGACAAGCCTCTTCAGCTTTATTGGCAGGCACGCGTAGCTCGTCTCTAGCGATGACCAGCTACAAAAGCAGGGTTTCTAGGCTTTATGTGGTTGCGGTTGGAAATGCGGTGAAAAGGTTTGAGGAGTGTTGTAAAAAGTTTACAGATAATGGCCACTTAACAGGCTTGGTAACCGCCAGTGGGTTTATTTTTTAAATTATGAAATGAGAAAAATTACGAAATGAGAACACTTGAAGTTTTGATAGATTGAAGATGGTACCTTGTTGAGGAAATTAATCTTTGATATTAACATAATGGAATCTCGATTGTTCGAACTAATGAGACATTGGTTTTTATGTACTATGTATGGTTAAATTAATTATTTGAACCACTTTGGAGATTTTACTGTATTATTATTACTACAATTCTAATTGTTACTGACACGTGGTTTAATTTATTGTCATATTTGTGATATACATACAATAGTTCATAGAATAAGTTCACATTGTTCTTTTTTATTGTTGGTGGTCGAAGCTGTGTTTCCTAAAGAGGATTACGTAAAACCATACAAGCTTTGTTTTATTTATGTAAACAGTTAGTTGTTATAGCTTTTATAGAAAATGCTGTTTGTCGGTGGAACACAAATATAAGTCTTTTAATGATTGACTACAAAACGTGATTTCATGGCGCTATCTTTTATTTTCACGTAACCCTCACGGAATTTAAAGCGAAGAGGAATAAAAGGAAATAGTATCTAAATAAAAAATGCAATAATTTTTGTGTAATTTTCTTTTCTTTCATTTAGTAGAAATTGAAAAAAAATAGAATATTACTGTAATTTAAAAGAATTTGGTTTAAACGAGTCTCGTTTCATTCCGAATTCACGTCCAAAATTACCGCAGTGGTTTCGCAGTAATATGCAAATTTAATTCGTTAAGCATTAACATTTTAAATTCATATACCCATCCGCAGCAGAATAAGAAGTGTTCAAAAATTTATTGCTCCAAATTGCAAGCTACTTCTTCAAGAAAAAAATAATGAAAAATTGTATCTTTATTTTTTTAGTTACAGCGTATCCTACCAAAAAACAAAAGAATCTTGGGAACAATAGTTCCAATGCATATCACTTCTATACAATATAACATTCGCATTTTCAACATCTTCGCGCTTTTAATTTATTGCAACTGAAATTTCCATTTTAAAAAGTGGAGAAAAATCCCTAAATATTTACCTCAGTAACATTACTAAATTTTTCCCAGAATTTTTCGTTGCGGCTGAATAATCAAAATGCAATGAAAATAAATAACCCAGTCTTTTCTGTTACTACCCCGCAGATCGAGATAAGGGTTGAAACTTGGCAAGAAATGTTTTCTCTTTGATAAGTATCGAACGGTCCATTCTCGACTCGGTTTGGCTGAAGGACACCTTCAACTCCCTTATTCGACTATAAATTTTTAATAAATCCCTCTAAAAAAAACATTGAACCATTTACGATAACTCAGTCTTCTTTCCCGTTTCATCTACCGACTAACCGAAGATACTAACACAGTCATGATCAGCAAATTTTCCACTTTTCTAATACTTGTTACCATTGAAAATGAATAAAACCTTAAACTGATTACCGCAAATTTCTAACGTTAAAACAGGGATGAAAATTCGAGAATCTGTTTCAAAATATTAGTCTTGTAACGACCTGTTGTTCGAAACGAAGAATTTTTCGTTAAAGATGTAGATGAAAACAAAACAGAAGGATCAAATATTTATTAACAGTAAAACTACCTGACTTTTCTTTCTGCAATTATTGAAAAGACAACAGATGTTTCTCTGAGGAATTATTAAGGAAACAGATTTAGCAATATGCGAAGTAAATTTTAAATCAATTATCATCTCAATAGATACACCCTCGGAGTTTCTATAAAGGAATTTTAAAAAGTCAATTTAACTGCTCAGTTGTTGTAGCATTAAATGTATTAATTACAAAGTATCCTGTATTTCCGTGCGAAAACAACAATGTTATCCACAGGTCGTAGCTTCAAGGTCACGAAACCTAGAAGTGGAAAATTGAAGTAGCGGCAGAAGTACTGTCTCTCTATGAATACACCTCATGGCCAAACAGACAAACACGAACGAGCATGTACGCACAATGCGAACATAAATAAATCCAAATGAATATGGATAAGCATGGACGAACGCATAAGAGCAATCAATAACGCCCACGTTCGTTGCTGTTTCAACTGGGAGCCTCTGCTCCGCGAAGAGGCAGCGCACACGAAATACAGAGAAAGATATGACACGAATATTGCGACGAATCTGTTCTAACAGTTCTATCATCTTCAAAAATTCAAACAACCCAAACTTTTCTTTAATCTAATTATAACGTGCAGACAGATAATCTACAGGCAATGAAGTGTTATATGTTTCAGATGAAAAAAGAAGTCTGGTTTATCTCAGTTTCTTAAAATAAAAGTATACGAATATTAAGGATTATTTATAGGATGACCCGATATAGTTCCCATAATATAATCCTTGCGAAATAGTAACTTACCATCGATAATTGATTTTTGTTATACTCAGAAAAGTTGTTTACAATATTCCCGATCGTCTAATCGATTTAATCCCAGAGAATTCTATGTTTTATGGGAATCCTTTACTTTCCCACTTTCGGGCATTTAATCTTGGAAGCTTAACATTGTTCAAGTAAAAATGTTCGCAGTCGCATTCCGTTCAAATAAGTCGCATATGCAACGATGATTCGTCTCACTTTCCCAGAATACTTTATTTAGACTTTTCGCAATGTATATGTATCTGATGCTGAAGTGGACCAACAGTGTCACTGGTGAATAGCATGTGCGTGCTACTGTCGGCGCCATGCGAAGGTTACCACGATGGTAAATGAAACTTTACTTTGTATGCGCGAGGGAATACAGGGTGGCTCCGAAATAAGACGAACTTCGGCACCATATGCTAACTGTTTCTAGAAGTGGAGAAAGTTACTTCGATGTAGAATACGATATTGAAGTTTGACGACTTACAATCTCCACTGAAAAAGTTAGGGCCACCATTTTCGGTACATTTTCCTTTGCAGCATTAATCCTTTGCACTCGAAGGTCTTTTCGCTACATATAATCATTATTTTCTAATGAAATGTACGTTAAACTACCAATTCTATTAAATAGAAATAACAAATCAATGGATAGAATTATTTTATTTGAATATTTCAGAGTAATTGCATTAACGTCTCAATAGATGCAACTTCAGAGTTTTTAAGAGAAATATATTATCGAATTTTATAATTGTATATGTCAAATCAAACTAGCGATTGTGAATGGCATTAACGGTGCAAAGGGTTAACTTCTATGGAGTGGACAGTAGCACCATAATGCGTGATTCTAAACGATAAGTGAAATTAGTTTTTTGAAACTTACGAGAAATTTCATACAGATTCAATTCAAACTTACGATCTCGATGAGGATCAACGTTGTGCGGTGTCGTGGAACTATCTGCATCACCCTCGCCGTTTAAGTCGTAGTAAATCCTATCGTCTTCTCCGTTAGCATCCTTCACGCCATTTACACCTACCAACTCTTCCATATCTCTGGAAACAAATGTTCGTTTCCTCCTCTGTAAAACACAACTCGTTTTGCGTTGGAACTGACTACATTAACCGTTTAACTGCTTTAGCGACCAACGAGATTCGTCGTAAAGATTCCTAGCTCGATTTCATAAAAATCGATGCCATTCGTTGCACATAGGTCAAGGTGGAAGATTATTTTGATATTATTCAATGTTTTAGCTTCAAAGCAAATGTGCGTTTGCAACGAATGCAAAATGTTCATTATGTAAATTGGTAACAACAAAATGAACTTGAGGAGCATGTTGCAAAGAGAATATACTGTGGAAATTGCAGTGATGGAATTGTTTACGTCAAATTGGTGAAGATTTCTAGCTGGATTTAACATAAATCGATGCCATTCGTTCCACATAGGCCAAAGTGAAGGATTACAGATTTCGATATTAGTGTTTTTGGTTTAAAGAAAATGTGCGTTTGCAACGAATACAAAATTCCTTTGAAATTTGTTAAGACTAAAATGAACTTGAGTATGTTGCGAAGAAAATGTACTGTGACAATTGCAATAATAGAATTTTCTTCTTTTGGTTCGTCGAAGAGTTGCTGACAATTGTTAACATCATGTGACATATTTTTAATCATGATCAAAAAATGTCATTTGTTGGATAATTCAATTTTAAAAGAAAAATGTATGAATTTTTGTATTTCTATCGTCATAACTTAGAATTAAAAACAAAAAAAAATCGATCCAACGACTTTGAAACTTTTATGTTTGAGAATATTTTTTATAGGAACGGTTGAGAGATAGCAGCTAATATTCTAGGGTTTGTACGTTAAAAATATTAATTTATTCGATATCTAGGGCTAATATCTGCGAAACGTTCTCTATAATTTGATGATATTTAAGACATTTTGAATATTTTTGTAACAGTAAGAATAAATACAATACTTTTCTTGTCTTTGGTTGACGAGCTGAATTTTAAAAGCCATGTTTATTAACTCATTTTTAGTTTTATTCTCACGAATATGTTTCATCTCTATAATTCGAAAAGTTTTTGCATTTTCGGTTCAAAATTGGCCAAGTAAAGAACGACTAAACCAAAAATGTATATTATACCGTGTTATTAAACAACAGAGTCCAAAAACGTTATAATTTATCATACGACGACATGTACAACTTGAATGCGACCATTTGCACGATAATTCATCTAACGACGCGATTATATTTGACCGCAGCACTGCTCTATTACAAAACCTATCGTAGTACAAATTGGAATGTATAGCTACTTAAAAAATTGAGTGTACACTTAAATTTTATTATCAAATAATGTAGAATTCTGTAATTTCTTTCGTTCGTGTGACTTTATATAAATTCTTATATTGTCCGATTAATGAGCTTCTCAAATCTTGTCTTTGTTCTTTATTCATCGAGAAAAATTTATCGTCAGATTTGTTTACCTTTACTTTGTGACCGATCAGTTGTTAAAATTAGTAAATGCTGTATATCGGTAAAATGAATATCTAATTTTGTATTTTATGTTCAAAATGTCGGATAATTTAACCCTGGAAAGATAAATGTTAATACAGAGGTTACCACTTCATAAAATGAAGCGATACAATGTATCATAATATTTTTTTAACAATTTTCCCTGACAGTATTGAAATCTTCAACTTGTTTTTGCTAAAGAAAGCATTATTATTCAGACTGATTCAGATAACAGTGATAAGTCGTGTGTGTTATTCAAACTTAATTAGAAAAGAATTTTATTGGAGAACAATGAATTCCTTGAAAAGAATTACATTTTCAAATTTTTCTTCTCGGGAATATGCTTCATCCCCAAGTAAGTACATTAATGCATACACATTTCACATTTTTATTATTTTCCAGGAGGAAAACGTGTCTTTCTTTGAAAACAGATATATTAACGTACAATGGCAAAAAAATGATAAGTTCGTGAAATATTCGAAATAAGTATCTTTATCAAAAAATACGCACAAACATTTCATGACAATGTTGAAACGCTTCCGTCACGTCTTCGTTATGTTCATAACAAAAAAGCGGATATGAATATGTAAACATTTCATCGTCGACGATGCATAATGAATTACCATAAAATATCTTCTTAAGAATCTTTTTAACCTTTCCCATCCGCTTCCAAACCTGAATTAATATTCATTTTTTTCCTTCATTCTGATTTTAATTTGAATCCTGATCATAATTTCTTACCGTGTATTAAATATAGAATAGTAATAAATTTAGATAACCCCAATTAGCTATTAATTATTATTAAATAAAGTACATATTGCTATTAAATTATTGATCTTTAATCTAGCTTAACTGTTTAAGAAACATATCAGATTAAAATTTAAAGAGTCAGTAGAAACAAACTGATTTAAGCAGTCTTGAAGATTTACTACAAAGTTCAATATTCTTTTATAAAAAAAAGAACACAAGAATATTTTCGTTTACCCTTTAATTCAAGTAAACGAAAATACTTTCATTTATTGAAAGAAGATTTGTAATTGGTATAAAACATAATTACTGATTAATAAAAAAAGTTATTTAAAATATTTCACAGATTAATCATTTTTACCTTCCCTTGATACTTCTTTATGCAGAACGAGAAGAGTGGACCTGTGCGAAGAAAAATGTTTGTTACCGTTAAAAAAAACAATATAATTGTAAAATGCACGTGCATTGCTGTACTCGTGAAAAAATATCGTAGTGTGCGTGTAGTCATTTCTAACACGTTCATCTTTTTCCTGGAATAGTTTCTTCTAATAACAGACAAGAGATATGCTTGGTTGAAGTTACACGAGTCACCTTGTAGATATTCACTAGTAACGTACGAAGACCGTATTCTTCAATTTAGATCGATTTTGCATTCTATAGATACATTTATCCACGTTAATTACTCACTCAGGAAACGCTTATAGCTACGAATCAACTGAATTACTCTTTCGTACACAAATACGAATCAGGTCCATAAGTTCACGTGTAAAATAAAATGTCTGCGTTACCTTCGAAATATATCAACAAAATATACAGAACAGTTTTAAATATATTTACTACTGTTAATAAATACTTCTCAATAAAAAGAAATTTTTTTAAAGGATATATTTAATCAATGTAAATTCGTATTCCAATAATACTACAATAAATCTTCAATGACAAGTCGAAAATCTTATGAGAATGTATAGAAAGGATTACCGGAAAAAATGGCAGATCTAGTCTTATAAAAAACGTGCTCCTTTCAAATATATTGCACGACAAATTCCATCTACTGAAACTGGGAGCGTCGTTCTAACGCGTGCGACACAGGTGAAAAGATTTAAAATGCAAATTCGAAAAAGTGTTGCCATTAAATAAGTTGAATATGACACGTGCAAGAACGTAAATAGCGCCATAACTCGTTACCGATTACTCATTACGTAAAATGGAAGAGTACGAGTCATTAATATTTATATTTGTATACTTCAACAACAAGAAACGTATAAACATAGGAGCACGATAATCATTATTTACTTTACTTACGTTATTGTTGTGTCTGATGAACCGACGACCTGGCGTTCCTTCTTTCAAATTAATCGTTGAAACTACTCGATAATGGCAATGAATAGTAAACAATATTTGTATAGTGTGTTACACTGATGGAAATGGTCACAATAGAACGCTACATTCAATGTTCATGAAATGCACATATATGTTCGTGAAGGCACTGAACAATCAGTTTACCTTTTCGAATGTTTTTGCGTGTAGGTACAATAAGGCCACTGTGATCACTTCAACGGTACATCTGAGGCGAGCTTGCATGCGGTTAATTAGTCGGAGGCCACGATTTCGTATCAATGGGATAAAACGTAAAATCGAATTATCTGAATAATCGTGATGCACTAATTGTCGGAACACACCGCACGAAAATTTTCCAGCGTGCTGAAGCGTGCTGGAGCGTGCTGTTAGCCACCGACTGTCACTACACATTTCAGTCACGATGCGTGCGGGCCAGGATCGTAGCCACCATCTCGAGAGCCTGCGTGCAACCTCGCGAGCAAAGTCCTCGGATTAACGTGTCATTAAATGCGATTAAACGTATACGAATCGATTGGAAAAATTTACTACCGGCATTCTGCCGTCTTATATACGTCTATACGATAAAAGGATAATTGAATTTTATTAAATTATATTAAATTTAATTTTTCGAGTAATTACGTTTATTATAAATTAGACAAAATGATCTATCTCACGAATTTTGTTTGTTTTTCTTTATTAAGTATGCTTGATAATTTTTTAAATTAAAGAATAGATTAATTCGCGTAATTTATCGTCTCTAGTCATTGCTATATTTCACGTTGATTCATCTGAGGAGTAACGTATTGATCGGAAAGGTTAAATGTTTCATATTTTCAGCAACAGTGAAGCTGTTATTATTGTAAACAAGATGATCTTTCGGCAAGTGCTTAAATAATGCAAAACCTTTTACCCATGACCTTAAAATTACTGAAAATAAGGGAAACACGGAGCATTGAACATGATTGGTCGAACAGCGTGGTGGCGATGGGAAGCTCGCAACACGACTGGCGCAGGCTCGCGTCTGTCGATCTTCTGAAAATCTATACTACACGACCGACTGCCATTGGTGCGTTCTTTGATGTTTTAATAAACTAAACATTGCTTGCCAGCTAGAGCAAATGTTGAGACAAGCCCATTTATAGGCTTCAGGTGTTGTACTCCGAATAATTGGTTCACTAGATAATTTATGCACACCCTGTAGACTTACAACGTCATAGGGCGTTTTTTGAAATTTTTTTCAATATTGCAACGTAATTGTTATTCAACTTGCATGTTCAACTTTAAAACATTTTCAAATGAAAATAATATTTATTAAAATATTTTAATAGAAAATGCAAACCAATTTCAATAATGACTACGTGTTATTTACGTTTTACTGATAATTATACAGTATCTTCATAGAATTTTCATATCACATATATTTTAGAAATATATTCTGTCATTGGATGTACAATAAACAGTATACTAATGATAAATGAAAACACTGTAATTAATATCAATCAAGTAAATACAACGAGTATTTTCTTTTTTTTGTTAACGTACGTAGCTTTATTGCATTAAAATAATATTATATTACAGTTTGCACTAATTTCTTCTAGTCGTGGATCATGCAGATGTGCATTCAAAAATTATCACCCTCGGAAACTAACGGTTTTAATTGTTTAAAAGGATTACATAGCTATCCATATATCGTACACAGAAATGAATAACCATCGTATCAGCCGGTTTTCACGATTCAATTAAAATCAAAATCACTTTCCGTGTTCGAAACGTTTCGTTCGATGGTGCTATCTGTATCAGAATCCAGCAGAGATTTTATCACATCCTTTTTCTTCTTGGGCTCATTTTTGGAAGCTACTTTCTCGCTTTGATCCTCGTCACCTTTCTCCAGGCTATCCTCTTTTTCATCACTTTTTGATTCTACTTGAGGTTCTAGATATTCCTGATTGTCTTCCTGTTCCGTTTTGTACTCCTGCTCTTCCGGGACTTCCGGTTTGCTAGCCTCGTAATCTTGATTTCCATCTGTTACGTACTCCTGATTAGCATCGTATTGTTCATTATAAGGATACGAGTATTTCTGATTCTCTTCCTCCTGATATTGTGCGTTAGGGTCCTGTTCGTACATGTTCGCAGGATCGTTAACGTATTGATCGTATTGCTCGCCCGCATAACCTTCGTACTGTTCATTCGATTCTTGCGGATATTCCTGGTCAGCATATTCCTGGTACTCTTCCTTTTTATCATAGCCGTACGACTCGTTCTGATCATAATTATATTCCTCGTTTATGCCAGAATACTCCGCTTCATTCGCGTGGACATAATCTTGCACCTGATCGTGCCCCTCATAATGTTGATCATTTTGCTCCTCTAGCGTTGCAATTATTTGCTCGTTATCTTCGTTTTCATCGAGCACAGGCTTCATTTCAGATTCTTCTTTCTCATCGCCTTCGTAATCCTTTTGTTCGTCGAATTCATTGCTCGATTCTACATTTTGAACAATATCCTCTGTATTCAAACAGCGTTCATCTTCCTGCTCCGGTCCTTGATACTGCGAAGCAGGAATCGCATCATCTACGTCCTCCATTCTGATTTCGTCAGTGGCATCATTTAAAATTACTTCTTGCGCATTAATATAATCCCCGACATTTTGCTCGTCCAGTTGATTGTGCGCAACGTCCTCGATGTCTGGTTCAATTTGCATATTATCTTCGATTAATGGGGGCTCCTGGGAAACCAATTCTTCTATCGTGGTTCGCTCTTCAGTGTCCCCGATTAAATCTATTTCTTTGATTTGTTTCTCGACGTCGCTCAAATTCCACGGTTCCAGTTCTTCGGTGGGACCGAGCAAATACTGTTCCAGTTTCGTCTCTTCCGCCATGCGATACCCATTTCCTTCCGCGGAACGAACCGAGTCATCATTCTCTGTCTCGAGCGAAGATACCGCGGCGTGAGCGCCGTCAATGAAGCCGGCACGCTGATTTTTCGGCATTTCAATATTTTCATGCGAATCTAATTCTGGCCGGGGTAACGTAATATCCTCGCTAATTCTGTCTTCCGCACGCGCCATTGATGCGGCGCGTCCTTCGCGCGCATCCGACATTTCAACATGATTTCTTTCGGGAACTGGCGCGCGGCTTTGCGCAGTCGGAATCAATTCCAGATCGCTATTTTTATCGTCGTCCATTTTTTCCAAGTGTTTTGCGCCGTTCGCGGTCATCGTTCTGGTCACTAGATTCTCCGCTAGAGCCAGGACCTTTTTCACTTCCCTCGTGAGATCTTCGTCTGGTTTGTCTTTCGCGGAACTTGTGTCATTCAATGGCGCCGCGTCGAGCTGACGATTTTCCTCCAAACTTTGCTTGTCTAAGTCGTGATGCAGTTTTCGAATCTTATCGATGTACCTGTCGAACTCATTGTCCGACGTTGGCGATGCATTATCATTGCTTTCTTCCGCGCGGACTTGTCTCGTACTTCTTTGGTTCGCGTTTACGTCGCTCGAATATTTCGGCACAAAATATTCAGGTTGCTTGTTCTTATAGTAATCGTAAGGCTTACTGTATAGAGAATCGTTAAAAGAATAATCCGAGTAATTTGAACGAGGACTCGAGTCTAAGTTCAACGACGGATTCAACAACGGTGTATCAGAGACACTGTACTCCACGATTCTAGGTGTATCCTTGAAACTAACGAACTTCTCGCTTTTAATTCGCGTTTGCAAGTTGTCCAGTGGCGTTTCGTTGCTATGCTGCAACCGATACGATGGACTGATGTGGTACTGTAAAGATGACGTTCGGTTTTGCATGTCCAGAGGATTATTATCATTAATACGAGAAGACATTGCGAAATGCGGCACAGCCCTGACTGTTCGTTGAGTCGAGAACGGATTAAAATGGACGGCCCGTTCTTTTGACAAATTAATTTGAGGGTTTGGCGTTGCGTGTAGAATTTTCAGCTTTGGATCGATTTCAAAGTCGTGAGTAGCAAAACGCAAGTTATTATTGTACGGATGACTTTGTTGGAAGTCTGATAAGTTGGGCAACGACAATTGCTGCTGTTGAACTTTTGGGTACATTTGTAAAGTACTATGGTTATTCGTTTGCTGATTCGTTTTCGACTCTATTGAACTTAGTGGATAATTAGTGGTGTATGTACTTTGCATCGGTTTTGTCGTTTTCGACGGGGAAGAGAAAACAGGTTTACTCGTTTGATAATTCGACCGAAACGATTGTGTCGGTGGAATATTCTTCGGTTCGTGAGGTAATGAATTCCCTCGCTCGTTGACAGCTGTTCTCAGGTACTTATTACTCTTTTGACTCGACATATCATTGGTGTCATCTGCATGTGTCGCACAGATTTGACGAAGATAAGCTTCATAATGTTTCTGGAAAATAATGAGATATTCTATTGGGTTGATGCAAAAGTTTCGACGTTTTTAGTATTTAGATTTAGTTAGTAACTCGCTGGCTAAACCAAAGCTAAGTAAAAACGAAGAATGAAGTGTCCTTTATACACGTTATAATATAGATGTTATTTGTTTCGAAGAAAAAAACTTTTTTATTAACTACATACAAAAAAACGTCAAAACTTTTACGTCAACCAAATATGTTGGTGTATATTTCTTGTCACACTCTTATTTCAATACTATGTAAAGCTTCTCAATTCGTAGTACAATAAAAAGAAAGCTGAAGAAAATAATTATTTGAATGAACTTTGTACGAAAGTAAAAGAAAATATGGTCTTACTTAGTAAAGATATATTTTTACACTAACTTTGCGTACAATAATTAATGTCTCCGATTCAAGTGTTAAGTAAAATAGGAACTCATTTTTCCAGCAAGTTTTACATATATACTACAAATGCAGAAAATTTCCAGCACAGTCATAACAGTACACAGACTGTGTAACAATAAGTAGTTATTAGGAGTAATAACTCCTAGAATAACGAAGCAATCTTTGTGTTAAGCCTACAATTTAGCAATGAGTGCAGTAAAACACCGTTCAGATCACGAGTGGTCAATTAAGTGGTCAATTGAACCTTTAATCCTTTTGACTAATTACTTGCGCTTTAGTTATCATTTCATTCTTTCTGACCCACTGTGCCATACTACGTATATTTCATTTTATCAGCATAATATACAATTCTGGCTGATTAAAATTTTTTAAAATCATAAATTAAAAATTTCGTTTTACGCGCGTTCGTTCCTATTTGTCAGGTTTAAAAGCAATCGTTAAAAAAAGAAAAACTACGCCGAAAGTAATTATTTTATGTAGAACCCCTTACCAAAGATAATGAGTTTTCAAGAGCAAAAAATACAAAAGTTAATTTGAAATCTGTCAAAGCAGTTGCGTCATTTTTGCGGGAAATTCGTCAAACTTGTTTTACCAAGGCTGTCGTTTAAAGAGAAAATTACTTTTTCTCATGAGGAAGAAGAATAAATAAAACTAAATGAATGCTTTCTATAAAATTTTTAAGTAAAGTTATAGAATTGTACCCGTCGAATTTAGTAACTGATAAAAACCGGTGTGGACCTCTTAATGGCTCGTAAACTATTGAGTATCTATATCTACATAGTTACAGTGTTGAGAATTTGTTAAAAAATTGTATATTTGGTATAAACCATGTCATCTATTTAGTACCTCTGATAAAAATATTTTACATCACATTTTAAATTCATTCTAATCTTCCTTAAAAAAGAGTGTACTACGAATCGTGTAAGCTTTTATATTTTCCATATTTGTAGATCGTACTAACATGTTTCCCGTTGTTGTAATTAGAAATATAAAATGTATATTATAATAGTTTTTCCTTTGCAACGAAATTACATTAGTTTCTGGTATAGTTGATATAACGATAAGGGCAAGTGTAAAATTAATTGCGATAAGGCGTTGTGTTTCGCGAGCAGGAAGAAACATATACAGCAAGTGCAAACAGTATTTGCATATGTTTGTTCTTCGCAAATGACTACTAAATGTTTGGACTATATTACCTATTATAATCCACATTGTTATAAATTACAGCAATTTCATTAGAATAATGCTATTCATTATTATGCAATTTCAATGGTTTTTTTTCATGATCAAATAGCAGAAAAGAAAAAGACTCACTCTAAGAATGTTAAGTCTATCCGTTCTTGCTGTCATCACTGCGAGACTATTGTCTACTCTATCCAGTGCTTCTAGAAGTTTATGATTTCGTTCATCCGTCGTACGTTGTTCCTCTAAAAATTCCATGTATCTGAAACGTAGTCGATTTATACATGTATTGTGCCTGAAACAATAATAATTTCTGTCAGTACTCGGTGCGACTTGTCTATCGTTCATGTAAGTAAGAAAAATATTGATTTATAATAGAAATAATATTGATATATTATGTTAATTAACACTAAACGTACCGCGACCGGTCGAATGACCGGTTTTAAAATTTGACTTAAAATTCTGTATTTTATTAGGTTTATTTAACTTTGTATCAATTTCTGTGTTGTCTGATTAATCACTTTTAAAATTTTTGCATTTTCTTCTATTTCTAATTGCACTAAGAAAAATCGATCATTTGACTTGTTTACTTTTATTTTTTAATCAGTTATTTAACTCCTTACTTTGAAAATAGGTTTGTAGAAAGTGCCGGTACGTTTAGCGTTAAAAAATAAACTATTAAACGCGTTTAAACAAACAAAAAAGATATAAAATCTCTTTTCCCAAATTTGCAGTTCTGATAAATTAATCGACCAACTTAAAATTATGACTGCATTAAGAATAATACATTATCATGCAATTTCAGTGAAAACAATTCAATACAATCATATTATTGCTTCATATCCTAATAATTCGTAAAATATTCAAAGTATCATACATCTTTTGGCTCGAAGCCAGAAATAATAAAAAGCATGGAACTAAATGGAAATGTGTCTAGCTTAAGTAAGAACATATTTCAAATGTATCAGATGAAAATTATGGGTGATAATAATAACGAGAAACGCGGCAATTTCAAATTTTATTTTACCCCCCAGTGACCTTGAAAAATCCTATAAAGGTCACATTTAATGTTAACGAAGATCTGATTTGTTATTCCACATTCTCGTTGTCGATACGAAAACGTTTCTGACTAAGCAACCTTGCCGCAGTGTACACCGGAGAACGCTACCACCGGCGGATTTCAAATTCGATTTGATGACATACCAATTTGTGTCTCTAAACTAAATTGCACAAACAATAAAGGTAAATGGATTAAGTCGACAATTTGCAGATGATCACGAGTAATCAAAATTTTCTGCGCGCGAAGCTAGGTCTACTGGAGCCAACTCAAATTATCTAAGCGATCGAAGAACATTTTAAGGCATTCGTGAAAGGACACCATTTCGCCGCGAACATAACACATACAAATCTAGTTATACATAGACAAAGGGAATCGCATTGAAAGGAAGACCAGATCTGCATTGCCACGAATTGAGACAATATCTATGCAGTTTCCCCCCTGTTTAAACGATCGATGCTTGTTTACAGCTTGCCTACTTAGTTTATATATACTTACAATAGTATGATATACAATGCATGCACAATAAATTCCGAGACAATGGTTAGGTTCGTGTCTATTACCTTTGATATTTCCTAAAAGTAGGTTGCTTCCGAATCGATACGCAATCTATTAAATACTTTCGTGTTATTATTACGCAAGAAAGAAATAAAATCGATAGCACCAACCGTCGAATAGATCAAAGAATTGTATTACGTCTACGGATATTAATGTATAATAATATATGGGATGTTTATTTAAAATTCAATCCTTATATGAAGCTCCATTTTCAATTGTTACCTTGATAACCAAAATCACAGAATCGCAGTGCAATTTAATTTAAGGAACTCACCTGTTACGAGACTCTTGTAAGAGTACTTTGAATCTTTCTTCTAATCTTATCCTCTCTTCTTCGCTGCAACAGTCGTACAACATCGCAATAATTACGTTAATAATTCGTCATACAGTACCAATCAAGGGGACGCAAGATTTCCTTACCTCTTCCGCAATTTTTCCTGAAGTTCCAACATTTTTTTGTAATAATCACGACTGTCGTAAAACGACGTCATGGTAAGGGCGCAATTTAAATTTTGGATTGAAGAGAACCGACGCGTCGATTGTCTCGACTTTCAATGCGTTGCGGGCGATTTTATTTAAATAAAAGCCTTCTCAACGAAATTTTCATCGGTGAAAATATCGTGTTGCAGATACAATAAATCTTGCTGAGGCATTGCACAATATTTTGCAAGTAAACATTGTTCCCAGGTATCGTACATGTTTACCGTACTTTAGATACGGTAGCTGTTTAGATTGTTTGCGAAATGAACCGTGTAACACGAGCACAAATGTCACTTGACGTTATTTGAAAAAATGCTGATGTATAGCGGTTCAAGAAAGATCTTTCTTTGTGTCGACACGGTGAGCAACTGTTCTATTTGACGTCGACCAACGGCACAGCCGGGGGTGTATCAGCAGGTACACGCAGGTGTTGTCCCTCCTCGTGCACCGACGTTGTACGTACAATAACAACAGAAAACTATATCAGTAATTATGAGAATCCAAAAATATTCTATCCTCGTACAGAAATTCATGGCTGCCAGACAGACTTATGGAATGAAAATATTTGATTCTACAATTTTACTTAATAATAATATTTTATTTCAACTAAATTGTGTCGTTTAAACTTTCAGTGCATTTTTGTAAAATATTAGTTACTCGATTTGGTCATACATTTTTTTCAAAAATGACAAAACGTATTACAAAACGCAATTTTCGTGTTTGTCCTTCGCGTGTCAACCGGTAATCTTGTGTCTTATATATAGTAGCGAGTATACATGGTATCTGCGTTTCGAAATTATTTTTCTGTCAAATAAACTATGGTAACCGTGTGTTTTTATGTGCACTTGTAAATATTTATTCATAAGGGGAAACGTTGGAAATTTGTTTGCATAGTAGCCATATCTGTAAAGAATGCAATGCAAAAATGAAAGAATATGAAAGGAGTACATTTAAAATAACGGAAGTTGTAGATTAAAATAATTTTGGAACTTAAAATGATTATGTTCATATTTTCTATGTTATCCACTTTTTTCCAAAAATATTTATTTTTCTTTGTAAAGTAATTAAAATAATTGTCAACAAATATTAGTTGTTAGCGAAATTGGTTAAACATCTTAAATTTATAAGGATTTAAAATCTTTTTCAAATTATATTTATATATAATTTATATTTTATGTCACATTATCACAGTCCTTAACATAAGTTGCAAGTAAATGTTCTTGTAGTTCTGGTGTAGCTTCAGTTGCCATGCATAATGTATGCTGTAAACAGCTTCCAATAAGTCTAAATTCTCTTTGTAGCTGTTGAAATTAATATTTGATTATACATTATGATTTATTGAATTTCCTCTATTTAATTATTATACCTTGGTGACTTTAGGCTCCCTTGCTCCTTTTGTTGGTATCTGTATGCTAGTGGTCTTCAATTTAATAACTTCATCTTCAACTACACCTTCTTCAATAGTTATAATGCCACGATTATGTGACAATAATAAAGACACTTTATTTGTATCAGGTATTATTCTCAAAAATCCCATTTCATAATGTATTGGTTGCTTGCTATCTGCATACCAACTTCTTGCAGTATAATTTAACATTGGTTGACCTATTGATTTGAAACTCATTTCCTCACAATATTTAAAAGACTTAATTGTTGGAAATTTACCAGAACCAGGCTTTATAGTTCTCCACGTACCATATAGCCAAGTTATTGGTTTGAGTGCCTCGTGCATTGGTAATTTTACATTCATATCTATTAAAACAAAAATTTGTTAAAATAGCTACATATATGTATATACTATAGTTTATCAAGATTAAAATTAAAAATAGTTAACATCATATAAGAAATCTGATTCATTCAAAAGTAAAATATATTTTGCCATGAAATATAACTTATTTAGAGAATATTGTCTAACTTGTCATATAACTAACCTGTACAAAGATAAAAACATATCCAACTATAAAAATAACGTATAAACTGTCTTTTTCACTGAACTTTGTCTAATTCTTATGTTATTCTTATTTATTGCTATAGTACTTTTGTATATTTTATTTTAAAGTAATAATAAATACAAATTTTTCAAAATTGAGTAAAATGAATAGAATTATTATAAATAAAAAGAAAAACATTTTTCCGAATAGTTATATAAATTTAAAGAAGACCGCGTCTACTGAATATCAATATGGCGACTGTAATTAACAAATTCGGGTGAATTATACCACATATATCGGTTTATGAATAAATACATTTTAATAGTTGTACGATAATGCAATTTTATTTACTAATTTGTATTACATCAATTATTAGTGACATTCAATAGTTTTTTATGTTACCTGAAGAACAGTTCAACATCGAGTATTGAAATGTGCGTACAGTTTGTGATGGTACTTAATAATTAATATTTAAAACGTCGATCAATAGATCATAACTCAATATATAGATACATATTTGTATATCAGTATTTAAATAATAAAGTAACATATATTTTAATAGTTTAATGTTCTATATATTTTCTGTTCGTGAGTTATAAAATTAATGTGCTGCAGAGCTTGAAGTGTTCACTTTTATTATCAAAAAGTGTGCTCATAATTTATTACATGTATCAAACAATTACATGTAATTTATTAAATATTATTGCAGTATTTTGATACCCTTATTTCTAAGTGACATTACATGTTTCAAGTATAAAACAAAAATATTATTTTTGTAGAACATTTGGTACAAATATACATTTTTTACACTGTTAGTATATTATTAAGTATATTAATCTAATGAATGTATGTAATCATACATACATTTACATACATAAATACAATTTTTCATGTGTAAATGTATATATATATATTATTTTGATAGAATCATGGCAATTTCAATCAATGAAATTTGTGAAAATACCAAACTGGCTCGTGAAATGGCATTAACTGGTAATTATGATACATCTGGAGTTTATTACCAAGGTGTTGTACAGCAAATCCATCGATTACTTGCAAGCATCGCAGATGCCACACGCAAAGCTAAATGGCAACTTGTCCAACATCAAATTGTTCAAGAATTTGAAAAAGTAAAGGCTACATCTAACACCTTACAACTTTTTAAAGTAGAAACCCATGGAGAGAGATTATTTGGTATTTTTATTATTATTGCTTATGACTAATTTTCATATGATAAAATCATTTATGGAAGTAAAATAGGAAAATTTAAATGTTTAGGTACTTCGTGTTTGTCATTTGAAGAACCTACAAGAGATCCAACCTTATGGACATATAATAATTCAGATACATCTTGGAGTCAAGCTCCAGTAAGAGATCCAGATGTATGGCCACCTTTAACACCAACAGAACAAAAGTATAATATATGTATATATATGTATTACTATTAACAGTGTTAATTTTTAAATGGAGCTTTGATACTAAAAATCTGATTATCTGGCATTATGATTTGAACAACAAATGACTATGAGTATCATAGTAAGATGTACTATTTCTTATGTTCACATACCTATAAATAGCAGAACATTGTTATACTCAGCTACAGACCTTTGGAAGTTATATGCCACATTTAGCTAAATGTTTTGTCCAGTTATCGCCCATTGTGTTAATATATAAAAATATGTTTTTAGAAACATAAGACCATTGAAAAATCAACCGAAACAACAAAATCGAACTAGCATACGAAAATCAGTTGCCACAGGGAAAAAACCAGACACCAAAACTGTTAAAAGAGATGACAAAAAGATGCCAAGAAAAGATGATGTAAATAAAGTTAGTTTATCCTTTCATCATAAGTAATTATACATGTGTAATATAATGATATCAGAGTACGTAAATATTGTTTGCAGGAAAAATCAGAAAACGAAAAAGTTGATATAGAAGTAGAAGAACGGAAATTTGAGCCATCTGGAAACGATAGAGATTTAGTAGACTTATTAGGTACTTACTGAAGTGAAAAATGTTTAAGAGATAATTTGAATAATTTTGAAGGACAAACATAATGTGCAACATTGTGTTCTGTATTGTCAAGGTCATTAGCATTTTTTATTATTTTATTATTACATTTTGAAGTAAGTGATAAGTACGAATTTGGATAAAGCAATAAAAAACAATAAATATCTGCTTTCATCCAAAAAAATATCATTGACCTTGACAACTTTGAAAACAATTATCTTGAAAAAAATATTGCACATCTTATTTCTTCTTCCAAAATACTTAAATGAATATATTTGGGGTTCTATGGAATGTTTTATGTATTTATAATATTGGATTTATATAGAAAGAGATATTGTTCAAAAGAATCCGAATATTCATTGGGATGATATAGCTGATTTGCATGAAGCAAAGCGATTATTAGAAGAAGCAGTTGTTCTTCCCATGTGGATGCCAGATTTCTTTAAAGTATGTATGTTCACAGTACATGCAATATCATATCATTGTATAAATTAACATTTTACGTTTAGGGAATTCGTCGTCCATGGAAAGGAGTACTTATGGTTGGACCACCAGGTACTGGGAAAACAATGCTTGCAAAAGCAGTAGCTACTGAATGTGGCACAACATTTTTTAATGTATCATCTTCTACCTTGACATCAAAGTATAGAGGAGAGTCTGAAAAACTTGTTCGCCTTCTTTTTGAAATGGCAAGTATGACTTGTAATAAAATATAACATTATTCTCACCAAAAATGAATTAATTTGATCAAAAATTATTATTTCTTATGTCTTCCAATAAAGCTATGGTATTTTTTAGTTTAGTACTTGACAAAATTGTTTATTTTATAATACTTTTTTTTTTATTTTTTTTATTTTTAAAATGATTTAACATTATATATAAATTTTCTACATGTACATATAAGTATATTTATACAGGCCAGATTTTATGCACCTAGCACTATATTCATAGACGAAATTGATTCCCTATGCTCTAGAAGAGGATCTGAATCTGAACATGAAGCTTCAAGACGAGTAAAGTCTGAACTTCTAGTTCAAATGGATGGTATAAGTTCAAACAGGTAGAAATATAGCATAAACTTATAAATTATGCACTGGTAAACATATCCAGTTATATGAATATATAAAAGCATAGTATACAATATAATATAAAATTCTTTAGCGAAGACCCAAGTAAAGTGGTGATGGTATTAGCAGCAACAAATTTTCCATGGGATATTGATGAAGCTCTTCGCAGACGTTTAGAGAAACGTATATATATACCACTACCAAATCGTGAGTTTCATAATAATTTATTTGTAAGTAGACATAAATTGTATATTACTTGCTCTTAATCTGCATGTATATGTTAAACAGATGAGGGCAGAGAAGCATTATTGAAAATTAATCTACGTGAAGTAAAAGTAGATTTTTCTGTAAATTTAGCAGATATTGCAAAGAAATTGGAAGGTTATTCTGGTGCAGATATTACAAATGTTTGCAGGTAAATTTACTTAAAACATAGCACGTTTAAAAGTGTTAAATATCGAATGTATTATATGAATTTTCTATAGAGATGCGTCCATGATGTCCATGCGAAGGAAAATTGCAGGATTAAAGCCAGATCAAATTAGACAACTGCCAAAAGAAGAATTAGATTTACCTGTATCTGCTTCAGATTTCGATGAAGCTGTAGAAAGGTGTAATAAGAGTGTTTCTCAAGAAGATTTAGAGAAGTATGAAAAATGGATGAGTGAATTTGGTTCATCCTGATAAAATTTTATTTAAAAAAAATATAATTACGTAACATTTTTTTGTTCTAATTAAAATTGTTTAAATTTTTCATTTATCAATACTAACATTTAATATACAAACGATCACTTCTTATGTAAATTAATCAGTATCTTAATTAATGGTTTCTTTAAAATGACATTCTTTGTTGTAGTGTATTGATTCATTTTTATTTTAACAAATTATTTTTTTTATATATCATTTCTTTTTTAAAATTAAAAATTTTTATTAACTCTGCTAACAAAAGTTTAAGATATGCGTACTAAAATGCCGCTGATTTATAAGTATTCATCTATAAAAGCTTAAAATAATAAAATATTTCTAAAACAATTATATAGGTAAATTATTGTTTAGTATTACTTATTATAAAAAATTAACAAACTTCATTAACTTTTTTAAATATTTTTTATTATACTTATCACAAAAATAATACTTATCTTTTTTATCATACATTCTTATAACTAATTTTAATATTTCATATATTACAAACTTTAATAAAAAATGTTTAAGTATTTTATTTATAATTCCGAGCAAATCAAATGAAATTATAAGGCTGTGTAAAATATGAATATTAAATCAAACGAGCACTACGAAATTTAATTGTACATGATAAATACGCTGTTATAATGACCTGCTTCGCTTCCAGAAATTATATTCAATTACGATTTATACAAATATAGAATAGAAAGTAAATAATTAAAGTTCAGAAACGTTACTGAAACTAATTCAGTCACTAAATGAAATTACAGAATTATTTAAAAAATTTTGAAAAAATATACAAATTACTAAAAAAGTTCTAGATTGGGTATTGTTTCTAATGAACAAGATATATCGGAAATGAACGAGATAAAGTCGATGTCAAACAATATATTAACTTCTAATCTAATATAAAAACTAATTTTTTATTACACTTTTATGGAACTTTTATCAAAAAATTAGAAAATTTGTTTGATCAAAATGGAATCAAACAAGATGTTATAGAATTTTGTTTACTTAATAATAATATTGTGAATGTATGTTTAAACATAATGTCTACTTAAATTATATTGTACATTGTATGATAGTAGTCATAATTGTCAGCACAAATTAAGGATATTATATAAGAAAAAAATGTAGTATGAAACATATTGTATTAAACAAGTGATATCTTATGGTAAAACATTTGTACTGTCAAAAATATTAAAAAATTAATAAAGTAAAACCACTAACTGTAAATGAATGTATCTCGAAATATATGTATATCATTCAAATAAAATAAAAGCAACTTCACATAATCTTTGTAGTTTTTTCTAAAATAAAGATTTGATAAATTACTACTACTGTTAATACTAAAGAGCTTGTAACCAGGTAAATATTTCTTTCAAAATATATTTTAATAATCTTGTAAAAATATAACTGTATAAGTATGCATTTACACGTCTTATACTAATTTAATTTATATCAATTTTAATGAACATTATGATTTTCTTAACATGTGAAAGATACCAATGAAATATACTAATGCATAACTTTATTACTAGATATTTTTTGGAGCACAGCCTTCTTTTCTCAATTGTTTGGTTTCTTCATCAATATTTTTTGAATCTTTTGGTGCTTTATAATTTGCAACATGATCAACTCTTATTGTTCTTCCTAAAATCTGAAATATATAATTATTACAATTAAACTATAGTGGTACCTCGAAATAGAGTATGCAAACAAGTTTATATGTAGAACAGTTTGTAAGTTGAGCTACCACCATGTATAATATTTAACTTGAATAGAGTAAATTATAATGGAAAATATGTGTATATACTTTTGTTCCATTAAAATTGTCAACGGCTAAAACCGTACTCCTTTGATCTTCATAACACAAAAATCCGTATCCTTTCTGTTTACCTGTATCCTTATCTCTAATTAAATTTATGTTTACTACTTCTCCATATCTAAGGAAATTTAATAGCATTATTATTTAGTAGATTAATGTACAGTATTAGCACATATTTATTTTGAATAGATAATTAAATAAGTAACTTACTGAGAGAATATAGTTACAATGTCCCCTTCTGTCAAATCGTATGGTAAACCACCAACAAAAATCCATGCACTATCTTTATATTGATCATGCCAAGATGTTTTACTATTTCTCAGTAAATCTTGTTCGCCCAACTTCTGAATATTTTTTACATTTCTAAAAACATTTTATAACAATTTTTGTTAAAAGAAATGAAATACCATAAAATAATCTCATTAACGTTTTGTAATTAAAATAATATACTCACGTTAACGGATTCATTATATACTATATAACCAATTTATGCTATACGTAACAATTTTTAGTACTCTGTTTATATACATATATTAATTATTCAGATGAAACTAGTACCTAAGAAAATTATTACTGTTCAGTCACTGTATAAATACGAACTGTCACAACAAAATCACGTGGCTTTGGTATGGTTTTAAACAAAAGAATTATGTGATATAGATGGATAACTTTTATTCAATTCTCGATCACTATAACTTACAACGCCGCTCTGTGTTGTGATTTATAACTAAATATTGATAGCGGCAAAATATGAGTTCTATATTTTGTAACTACATTATTTTTTTATCATTTTTTACTTATTCATTATCTATAATTGCTACATTGTTTAATTGCATCACTTAATTGATAATTACCTTGTTATCTTTTAAGTAATTGACATGTGAAAACCATTGTAATTATTACGGCATATAGCTACTTCTTAGATAGACTGCAAATTACGAATAATATGGATAAAATAAATTTTACATGTAGTAACAAAACTAATTTAATTTATTAAATAAAATTACAAAGTGTATATTATTTGTTTAAAAAACATATACAGATCAGAGCAGAACTGCAATTGGAAAAACATTGCAAATAATAGTTAGACATGTATTTATCACACTAATTTTAAGTTAAAAGTCTGTTACATAAAAATATGTACCGAAAGTTGAAAAGGCTGGTGAAAAAGTAATACCAGTTTATTATGATATTAATATCATATTTTCTGTAATCAGTGATTGCTCTCCAAAGTTTTTATGGTTCTATTTCATCATTCTGTAAACTTTTTAATTTTGAATTAATTTGTAACAATAATTATAAATTTAATTAATTTATACAATTAATTAGTTAATAAAGAATTTGTCTAACGATAACTAAAAACCGCCACTACCCCATCTACCAACCCAATCAAAAGTTTTGAATTTGATTTACTTGTAAAAATGTGAGTAACACACCTTATACACTACCTACATGCAAAATTTGAGCTTAATCGATGACACAACGTCGTAGGATCTACTTATAAATAATTTTTTTTTTAACTTTGCACTAGGTTTATGTAAGTGAGACCTATTGACAGTGGATAAGGTATACTTGTGCTTGATTGTACTTTCGTTAAATAAAAGTCACTAATCTATTGTTAAATATTGAAAATGTATATTCAAAAATAAATAAGTTTTTATTTTATTTTAGTCATTGATGTACTCGTACATGTATAACATGTTTTGGTTTTCATGTAAGTTCAGATTGTATTACTCACTTTCGAATAATCTCACTTACATGTTATCTGAAGAGCGAAATGTAATTTTACATTTACATTATTTCAGTTACTTATTTAGACCTTAAATTGGTAAAGGATTATAATTACATAGTGTTTCTATACGATCATAAATTACATACAGTGTTTCAACATTTTGTAAGTATGGAACAGTTTTTCATAATTGGCTTTGTTTTTGAGAATATTGGATTCAAATGTTGATCAAAACATAAATTGAAGTAAAATAATGGTAACTTTATCTGTGGTAAAGATCAAATTCTGCTTATTCCAATATACTTTCTGGGTATATTCATGTTTATTTTTTAATAAAGTGTATATATGACGTTTCCTGAACTATAAAAAAATGCTACTCTGTATTTTCAATTCATCTTTTGAGGTAGAACGATCACCCTTCACATTGTGCCATCTGTTATGAAACACTCTGTATACGTTCTTTAATTTGCCATGAAAATTATAACTACTTCCAAGAAATTAAATGTAAACATAATATAGAATAATTGTTTTTTTTTTAATATTTTTAAAAATCGCGATTGAATTATATTATGATATTAAAATTTCATACGTGTCAATCTCTCGTCGTTAAGGTACCAGTACAAATCTCGTATTTTTTACATGTTTCTGGCACCAGTAAGATATATGTACCTGAACAACTATTTATTTATACCGTTTCTGCACCAATATAGTCTTAGGTAAATCTTATTTGCATGTTGTGTTAATTTTAATAAAATAACACGAAGAAACATTAAATAATACTTCTTGACTACTGTTGCACAAATCAGTCACGCATATCCTAGCAGGCATCACAAATGTTTCTTCATTGCGCGCTTGACACAATTAAGGGCCTAAACTGAATGCCTACTACAATAAAATTTTGTCTTTAAAATTGCAGAAAAATAAATTAATATAATTAAGAACGACTAAAATCACTTTGTAACTAACTTAAATTATTTTTAAGTATAATGAGTCATATTTCACTTTGCCATGTTCAATTATAAGATACTTTGCATAACAATCTCAAAGTATCGATATTAAATTGTATCGACACAACTCTGTTTATAATAAAATACTAAATTGTACACGATTATACTTCAAACTTTATACCCTTTCTTACCTTATATGATAATCATATTATATAGATACACGTTGACTTCGACGTCACAGTGAACACGTTAACACAATTTTTTCTTTTCCATTTTCTATTTAATCCTATATTTGTTAATATTCAGTAAGGAGATCTCTAATATCTTTACAAAGAGCTGTAAAGTCTGGCCTCTGATGGCTTTGCCAATGCCAACAAGGATACATGATTTTTACATAAATAGCTTGTGGACAAGTGGAAGGACAAGGAAGACGAGTGCCTCTTTCTAATGCAGCTAATAATTCTGTGCTTCCTTTTTCCTGTTCATTTTGTAGACGTTCCGTACTTGAATCGACGCCAGGTAAACGTGGTTCTTCACCAAAACCAAATGTTTCATACATTGTCACACCAAAAGACCAAACATCCGATCGAGTAGAAAATTTTCCATCCCTAATGCTTTCAGGAGCATACCTAAACAATGAATGTTCTTTAAATTCGACTTTATAATTAACTAAATTTGAATTAATTCAATTTAACAAAATACAAACTGCATTACCATTGTATATTTTTAAATGTTATATTAATATTGCATTCGTTATATTTACCATTTAATAGGAAGTCCACGATCTGTTTGCAAAATATAATAATCGTTCTTTCCCGTCACTTGGGCCAGCCCAAAATCACTAATTTTAACTTTATTTTCATCAGCAACTAAGATATTTCTCGCAGCTAGATCTCTGTGAACAATGCTCTTACTACCCAAATAATCCATTCCTGTTGCAATATCTAAAGCAAAACCTAGCAATCTCCTATGCGTCAGTTCTTGTTTATGAATGGCTAGATAACTTTGCAGTGAACCATGTTTCACATATTCCATTACTAAACAGACTTCTGGCTCCGATATTACTCCAAGAATTTCCACTACATTCGGGTGTTTCAGGGTCTAAATTACATTTTAAAGATAGACTATAGTATAATTAAAATAAATATTAGACAATGTTCTGTAGTACTTTAAATACCTTCATTATGTCAATTTCTCTTTCAAAATCTCGTATATCAGCTTCGAGTGCTCTAGTTTTTAATTTCTTTATAGCAACTTGTTGCGGTTCTATGTCCTTTCCATTTTCTCTTTCAAGAGTTCCCCTATAAACTTCTCCATAAAAACCTTGACCAATTCTGCCTTGTAAAATTACATTGCAATCTATATCTAATTCGTATATGCCTGTCAATTGACCTAAAGAACCATCGCTACTTCCTCTAGAACCACAATCGTCTGCTCCTGGTTCATTCCTTCCTATTACCTAATATTATAAAATCTTTTTTACTGTTGCAAGTCTTGTAAATTATTATAACTAGCACATATAAGTACAATTTTATAAATTTACAAATAAAACAATCATATTTAACGTAATATTACAAGTATATATAGTACATACAACAGTAGATATTACCTCGCCCAAGTCACCGTGATGTCCAATTCGAAGAGCTTGAGTGGAGTGTTCAATACGATTCATATTAGAAATCCTAGTTTGAGAAATTGAGCAACCTTCTGATTCTCGTCTAGCACTAGATAACCAATCTAAATACGCAGAAAGGTCTTCAGTACTACCTATGTAATTTTCACTAGTATTCATTAAACATTGCATACCTAGAATACAAATAAAATAGTTATAAAATAAGTTCGAGTTCGAGTTCGAATTTAACAATTTACTACGCTAATTCATTAATGCATATGTCAAAAAGAATATAAAAATAATCTTAAATACAATTAAGGAACAGTTGTATCTTACTATCATCCGTATCATTCCAGGGAAGGCTTGTATTTTCAGTAAATAGACTACTAGACCTTGAATCACTGTTTATTGATCTACTATCAGTATTATCTGAATGATCTTCATCAAGCTTTTTTGATTCAGAGTTGAATAATTTAGGAAAAGCAGTTGTATAAGCATGACTTCGGCGAGAATTGTAGACTTGATATAAAATTTGATTTATATCTCTCATAATTGCTTGTGGCTGTTTTCTAGAACCACTCGAATCTCCCCAACAATCTAACATTAATCTATAGACTTCTGTGGGACAAGAGTTTGGAATTGGTAAACGCTTCCCAGATTCGTAGTACCTTTTCATAATAGCAGCATTCCGAAAGTCTAATAATGTAGCTCCTCTAAAATAAAATAATATTTAATTTAAAATACTACATTAAATGTAATTATCTACTGCAATATAAACATTCCATTATTTGAAATATATATGATTTGATAAATATTGAAAAACACCTTCTAATTAAAACATGAATCGAATGATATTACCTAGCAAAAATTTGCCAAATCGTTGTTCCAACAGCCCAAACATCTGCACGGAAACTGTGTCTAGCTAGGTCTGGATCATTATAAGTTTCAGGAGGTAACCAATGAATATCTGTTTCCGTATATACAAATAATCCCGGGTCAGCTAGTTTTACTACGAAACTGTTATTAGTGTGAGCGTGTACTAGGAGCTTATTGCATCTAATGTTGCCGTGAACTACACCATTTTCTTCGAGGTGCCAAAGCGCAGTAGCTAAACAAGCTGTTGCTTCTACCATGTCTACAGTTTTAATAGTTTGAGAGGAAGAACTACGTAAATATTCATCAAGAGGACCAAGTCGTACCAATTCCAAAACCATTCCAATCGATGGTGTGACTGTTAATCCATATAATCTGAAGAAATATACATACTTATTAATTTTCTTATATAATCAACGGTAATGTAACCATATCTCAACATAATGAATATTTTCATATTTTTAGACTTAAGACGAACCGTACCAGGTTCATCAAATGACCGGATTAAAAATTCTGTTTTGTTTTTGTTTCCACTAAGAAAAATGTATCATCTAACTTTTCTACTTTTATTTTGTGGCCAGTTATTTAACTGGTGTTAGTAAGAATAATTATAAGTGTCGGACGGTTAGTGTTAATAAAAATATATCCAACGAACAATTTAATATTTATTTATGAATTAAAACGTGAACGAGAATGTAACGCGTGTGAGAAGAAGATTTTGTACACCTAACATAGCCAAGATTTTTAAGTGTATAACCGCGTCAGAATTTACCTTTATGACCTTGTAAAGTACCTATACATACATGGAAAATCATATTGAAAATACATTTTCCATTACCTTGCAAGTGTTCCAGACCGTAATTGACACCACTTTCCAGCAAGTTCCAAAAATTCTTTTGTATAATTAGCTTCTTCTTCCTGTTTTAAAATTTTTAGTGCGACCTCTAATTTTTTTCCTTTAGTTAATCTCCAAATTCCTCTATGAAGGGCCGTTGGTGAATAATGTTGAGTTTCTCTTAAAAAAAGTTTATAAATTTCAAGTTGATTTCGTGGTACACAACGCGGTCCAGTTTCCAAAACTGATGCAACAATTTCTTCATCAGCTGCTACTTCACTGACTGCACTTTCAGGAGCGCAAAGCAGTAATGATGATTTATCTAAAACATAATTAAAGAAAACAGCATAGTGTTATTCTTATACTTCTCATTTATATTTATTAAATTCTTAATTTTATTTTTAATTGTAAATAGTTAAAATAGTATTACATTAATAGTAAATATTAATTTTATTTACCATATTCTGATGGTGGTAAACATTCTGAGAGATATGAACTTCCTTCGGTATCTTTAAAAGATGCAACACATTGAGCCAACGAATTATATTGGCCAGAAATACCGGTAATAATAAAGTCATCCGATGAAACTCGCTCTTCTATCCTTTTCGTAAACAATTTTCCTTCCTTATTACACGCATCTAAATAGAATACATTGTATTCTGTTTCACTTTCCCTAAGTAAGTAAGAGCCAGGTTTATTGGCACGTTTTTGCTGAAGTTTCGCATATGAGAATTCTTGCCTAAAATATATCATTTTTGGATTATTTTGCTTATACCTTTTCAAGTCATTTAACTGTTAAGTATTTTAATGTTATAATAGTGTAATATGACTTCAGTGTGCAAATATTTTAAGAAATAGTAACAAATTTCATGTATTAAAATAAAATGCACCTATTAAAATATTTCACAACATGAAAACATATTTATTTAAACATTGAATATTTGCAAACCTAAAATCAGAATGTAATTATAAATTTAAAAATGCAAACAATATTAATATGAATCTTACCCAACTGGACCATGACATTTGAGTTTATGCAGTCTTTCTAAAGTAGGAGTAACAATTTCACCGCATAAATTAAATGTCCATTTTACCGCTAATCGATAATAGCCATCCAAGGCAGAAACAAAGGACATTAAATGTGCATTGTTTGTAAATTTTAAATACGATGGTATACCATTTTTCCTTGAAATTTCTACTGTATTGTCTTGTCTGAAACATAATGAATACAATAAATTTCTGCTTACGCAAGATTTTTTAATAAATTAATACAAGTGAGTTTAAAAGATTGTTTCTAATAATTATTCCTAATAATAAAAATAATTATTTGCTTGAATAAAATTATGTAATTAAAATCTTCACCTTGATGTACATGTATATTATATATATTACCTTATAGAAACAAAACACAAATCTTCAATTGCGCATAATGTAGTCCATACAGTAGCAACAGTTTCACAGTACTTGACTGCGTCTACATTAACTCTCAACATTACTTTTGTTGGAGGATTTTGAAGACCTCTATCCATCAACACTTCATATTCTTCATATGGATAGTTCGGCGCCATGCATTCAAATTGCTTAAGGTATTGTTCTTTAACATAACTTGCATCATATCCAGAAATCTTACGGAGAGCATTATGTATTGGTTTTTTAATGAAAAATGCATGACGTTTTATGCATTCCTTAGGAATATATTTTCTATATTCTGACTCCACTGTTTCTCTGGGTACTCTTTTTTCTAACATTACTCTGTGAAAAATATTATGGAAACTTATGTTGATGACTCGTATAAAGAAAAATAATTTATTCATGTACATTTATGCTATGTATACTATATAATTTAATGGTAACTTAAAAATATTAAATTATTTTAAACTAGTTACATACCTATACATATCGCAAACACCAAGTCCAATAAGTTCTTGTTTATGTCTTTCATAAACAATGTCTGGTACTTTATTATCCATAACATCTGAGCGTGCTTGTTGAAAGTAATAGTCATAGGCATTTGTATCTATTTGCTGTAATCTACGTAAACTCGAAGGTTTAAATCTAAGTCTTAGATCAAATTTATTTTTATTTTTCGATTCTAAACGATGTGATAATGGATACCAAAGTTTTGTATAATGATTCCTAAGCGCAAAAAGATGTCTGGCAACTGGTCCTACTCCTACAGATTTACAGACCTATAAATTGATATATCATATGTATATTTTATATTTGAGAAATTATGTAATCAATATCAATTGCAGTCAAAAGAAACATAAAATATTCTTAACTTTAACTTCATAGTATATGCAAGTTATTTAAGTAAAAGTATATAAAATATTCATCTAAAATTAGAAAATGTACATTAAATATACATTTGCATTAGATGTAAATTACATTGATTACATTAAATTTAAAATTATTATTTAGTTAAATTTACTTTAGGTCTACTAAAATCTTATTTAAAAACTCGAAGGTAAAACATCATATGATTAAATTCTGTGACAATTTATGAAAAATTGAAATATCAAGTGTTTATGATATTTTTCTTATAATATCTTAAAAGTAATATATCTTCTTCCATCCTCAAAAATGTCGAAATAAAATTGAAATTTCATTCTAAAATAGTATGATTATACAGATAAACACGAGTAGCTCTTGAAATTCATTTACCTTGATACAAAGATCCTCAATTGTTTGACCATACTTAATTACAACTGTCAATTCTTTTTCTTCGTTTGCAACATAAACGGTCGCTGATCGATCGTTTTCCATTGTTGGAACAAGTGCACGCTCTTTTCACATTTTGTTATTTGGATTATAAACCTAATTGTGTTTTAATGGTTGTTTATTTACAACGCGAGCCCTCAGTAGTGCGCATGTCACTAAGAAACATAAAGTGCATACATTGATCACAGATTAGGTCAGAGGTGTCTAACTCAATCCCCTCAGGCTAGTAACTCGAAAACAGCGTTCCCCCATCAGCTCTACTGAGAGCTGTTCGAAACCACAGACAAGGTATAAGATAGATGTAACATGCAATGTAAAATTTTGTCACAAGGTCTCGGGGGTCCTAGGACGCCTTTATCATTTTTATGTCACACCCTGTCATATCGACTAAGGCTGGTTTTGCATGACAGCGCTATAAGTGACAGGAATAAGAATCAAAACTATTGAAATTTTAAGTGACAATCAGTTCAGTATTGCCGACATGAAAAATTTATTCATTGAATTGAACGTCGCGACGTAACGTTTCAGCAATAAAGTTGATTTTCTAATTGAATGGTAAAAATATTACAAAATTTTCTGATCTTCGACTTTTTTTGTTCTTAATCGTTGTTTTATAAGGTATTGTGACTGCAATGTAATTATGAAGCAGAAATTGAAGAACCCATCATATTTAGTTTTTCATTTTATTTTCATGATGATAAAACATGTATTATTTACATACAATTATGAATTAGGGTTAGCATTTGGTCCACGTCGTCGGCCGTAAGTTTGAACAACATTGACAAATCGTCGATTGTACTGAATTCGCCTCTTAGCCCTGCCAGTTTTCTTTTTACTCTTTTCTTGTTTCTCAACCTACATAATAAATGAGAATATTGAATGTAAGATAAACAAATGTAATACAACGAAATATTAAAACGCATAATTGTTAAGATTTCTACTAAAAAAAGTTCTTTAAGAATTTTACATAAAGTTGTGTTTTAATGTAATTAAATAACATTTATATTACATGAATTTAGAGAGAAAGAATCGCCAATAGTCTGAATATTTTACTTGGTCATAGTAGTGTTCCGAAAAGCGAAAGAACCGAATTTGAACTTCTGATTTGAAACTAAATCGACTGATTCTTTTTTTTTATAAAACATTTTTTTAAAAGCAGTTAAATTAAATTATATCCAAACTATTCAAAGGTATTTGATAACATCATGCTAAAATGGATGTTGCATTACCTTTGGGGTTTGGGCTTTTACTTTTCCAGCACGTGCTAAAGATCCATGGACTTTACCTAAAAAGTTTTAATAATTTTATTAGTACTGTTATTACTATTTCATGTAAATAACGCTTCACTAACAATTCATGTATAATAGTTAATATACAGGAAATACAAATCAAATTAATGTGACATGAGTGTAGTAAGCAGATGATAAATTATAAAAACAAAAAACTTACCACCAGGGAGAGGGACTGTCAATTCTAAATTTTTCGATGCAAGTTCCCCAACTAAAGTTTCATTTGTCAAAAGAAGTCCAGAACAATATAGATTAAATTCTACATCTGAAACACCTTCCAACTGTAGAATTTTATTCTGTAAAATAGATGTCAGAAGTTTGTGTTAAAATATATTTAATAATGAACTTTTACATATTTGATAATGATTAAAGGACTAAATAAGAATTTATTTTAAAAAGATATTTGTTGACAAATATCGCGAATGGCAATCAAAAAAGATTTATTTGATCACCAGCTCATAAGTTTGTACTTTGATATTGCGTTGATGCTCGTCCTCAAGGCAGAATGTGCTGTCTCAAAGTTATCTATGCAACGCAATGAATGTATATGGTTCTGGCCAAAATTATACATTATTACTTATTCAATAAATTTATACAGTTAGAATTATAAAATTAATTCTTGAAAAAGAATATACTTCTTAAAAGCAAAATATAAAATGAACTAAAAATGAAAAATTAAATTGAACAATGAACTAATTTCTATTAAATCAGTGTAATTAAAGTATTTCTTGATTTTTAGAACATACCTTCAATTCTGCTATAGTCTCATTTTCATGTGACTCAACAACAGTTGTGTTTTCACCCCTAATGAATAACTGCATGTTTGCTCTGAAAATTCAAAAAATTTAATAAGCATTAATAAGTAAAAATATTAATACATAATATTACTCTTGTAACTGCAAATTGAATTTAATAAATAAAATATAGTATTTTATTTTTATTTGTACTCGCAATATAAATCACTCCTTTCTTTTTATTCCGTGTTAAAAAAATGTTTTAAATTTGAATGGCTTACTTTCCATATAACTCTTCTTTGAACACTGAAGAAATTGATGCTCACCTGAATGTTCTTTATATATTTTTAATTATTATGTGATTCACTATAATTATCTTTGATTTGTTACACTGATAATTCTTTATCACAGATTAATAATATTCTTTTACTTCTACAAAATCATTTGATTTCATATCTCTCATTTCAAACAATTTTATGAACGGTATCACTGTTGGAATTGTTCAATACAATTATTTTTTTCATTTCCTAACCGTATCTTCTTTTAATCAGATATATGTTTTTCTAAAAATGTTGTAGCTTATTAATGTAAATATAGGTAAAATGTTGTGTCTTGTTTACTATTTAGTTTGTATTTATAGTTACATGCTTTACAATGAAACAAGAAATTTGATGTATTATTGTTTTTTTGAAAGATTAGTATTGTATGTTTATATTTCTGTTCATCACTGTCTGTTTTAATAAAGTTACTTCAATGTTTATTAATTTTTTTTTAATTTTATAATCATCTACTTTTTATCACATTGTACAAATAACATTTTTTTTTTAGATTAATGGTGTTCCATAATATAAATAACAAAAATTAAACCATTCTCGTTAAATTATGCAAACATTTGTAAGAAAGAAAATTGAATAAGTAAAATTTAATGAAAAAGAAAGTATGTTTCTATCTGGACTAATAGTTTATTAATTTAACAAATAGGAATAAAGTGTATGAAGTATTTACGATAGAATTAAAGATGGACGACTAACTTTGACACGTGTTATACGAAAAGCATGCTTAAAGTTTTAAAGTGGCTACTGTTTCAATACCAAAATGTTAGTAATACAAAAAAATTATTCAAAAAAAGTTATTGATACAAATTAATCAATAACATAATATTATTTATTAAAATTTTTAACGGGAAGAAAAATGGTTATGCTTACCAGTATCGCACTAACGGCCAAAAAGAACGTTCGCCTTGAAGTTGTTAGGTATTACAGTCTGCTATCGATAACACTGTCAAACGATTAATCGATTTAGTTTTCAATACTTTAAAAATAAGTGATCGATTGTAAGAATAATGTTTGAATGATTTGAAACAGATTTTAGAAAAATTGTGGAATGTTAGAGATCTAAAAGAAGTAAATTAAGATATTAAAATAAATTTATATAATTTATATAATTAGTCAAAATAATTTCTAATATAAATTTTATAGATGTGCTTAATATAGTAAATGTATTTATAAAAATATTTACGTTTGTAAATTAATAAAAACTTCATTGTCGTGAAGTTCTATTGAATAAATATTACTTCCATCATTTAAATGTACGCGCCTTATTAATCTAATTCCAGCTAACAAGCTTAAATCTTGTATTATCGGTAACGTCAAGTGTGATACGAAAATGGTACGGGGGTCTTAACACCCCCGAAGGTCTACATAAAACCCTCATCTGGGGTAACATATTGTAATGTAAGTAAGTATCTACTTACGCACAACGTTCATGTTCAGTACGTAATGGACCAATGAGAGGTTGATCACATGATAAGTCAAGCCGTGAATGTTGTTAGACAAAGTCTGTTGCTATTTTGAATGTACAGTAAAAACTTACAGTGTGTTCTCAATATGTATAAGGACTGTTTCGTTATACTATTCTAGCCTAATCTTAATATTTGAGTACAATTTGTAAAACCGAAAAGTTTATTGTTTTTGTTATATTTAAAAGTATTATCCTTATCTTTTTAAGGTAGTAAAAATTATAGGTTCCATGGCATTTCCACTTAACGATCAAGTTTATACAAAATCCTTCACGCCTAGAGAATATCAAGTAAGAATTTTTAAATTATTTAAGAAATAAGAGAACTATAAAATATTTATGTGATATTTACGTTGCTACAGGTAGAATTATTTTATACTGCCAAAGAGAAAAACATAATAATTTGCCTGGGTAAAAATTATGAACAAACCTTTATTGTCATAAAATTAATTCAAGAATTTGCTACTAATAATAGGAGGTAATAATATTACAGTTGAAATAAATATTATTTTACATATTTATTTTGTATTTTATTGAATTAATTTACTATTTCATTAACAGATTATTAAGTGATGGAGGAAAACGATCATTATATATATTGACAGACGTAGAAAAATATAAAATAAAAGCAAGTTACATACAGCAATTAACAGATTTAAAGGTATTGCTGTGTGACACTTGCTTACAAGCAGAATTTTCAGAAAAATATGAAACTTCTCATGTAAGATATATTATTATTATTATCTTTCCATACACTTTGTATCGCATTTCAATATTCTTTGATATTTGCTATTATTTTGTTTCAGGTATTAGTCACAACTTCCAATGTGTGTGCACAATTATTAGCAAATAAAAAGATCTTACCACATGAGATAAATCTAGTCATTGTTGACGAGTGCCATAAATCTATAGATGATAGCAAATTAATATTCATTTTGCAAAGGTTTTTATCATGTATCAATGTTCCTAGAATTATTGGATTAGCGGTACCATTGTTTAATTTAACTCAAGAACCTGGAAGATTAGGTCTAGAAATAGAAAAAGTAGAAGCTACATTTCAATGCGAAGTTGAAACAGCTAGTGATATATTGTCTATATTACGGTAAGTGTAATAATTTATGAGGAATGATATTCAGTACTCTATGTTATTCATAAGACAAGCCCTGGGACTGCACAGAGGTAAGAGAGGTCTCTCGCTATGTGTTTTGTTCATAATTAGTTACATATAACTGCATTGATAAATAGGAAATTAGTATCAAAAATAAGATGAGAAAAGATGAAAGCTAATCAATTAAACCTGCATTACTTGCAGGACTTGTCTTATGAACTACATGTAGTACTTACTTTTTTAATAAGGCTTTTACAGTAATTGAACCTGAAAGTTTATAGTCAATTGTCATATATATCACTAAAATGAACAACTGTTGATTTCAAAATTTCAAGTTTCGTTATGGTGGAAACTTTATTAAAAAAGTGATGTTATGTCTGGAGATCTTTCCTTATTTGTAAATAATATTTCAATTTAAATACCTTAACTTTTTCAATAGCTATAGTCCTAAACCTAAAGAATATGTAGTGGAATTTTCTGAAAGTGAGAAAGGAGAATTGCATAATACAATTGAAAGTTATATATTACATGTTATTGATTTCTTACGTGATCATCGTCATGACCCAACGGAAATATATAATGAAGAATTTTATGAGGACATCAAAAAAATACCTGATCCGACAGAAAGACCTATTGAGATGATGCAGGACTTCTTGCATGTATTAGAAACACTTGGACCATGGTGTGCCGATCGTGCTGCACTTGCTCTTTTAATTTTAACGGAAAAACTAAAAATAAAAACTCCTTATGAAAGACATTACCTGTTATTAAATATGGTAGCATCTGTATTTACGAAAATACGAGCTTTATGTGACAATGCTTTTGAAGTTTTAACTGAGAAAGAAAGAATATATAAATACACTACACCAAAGGTTCATCGATTACTGCAAGTTTTGAAAACTTACACTCCATATTATGTCAAGGGTGGAGATAATGTTTATAATAAAATGAATAAAGAAAATAATTTAAAAAATTTATCAGTAAATAACAAAGAAAATTCTTGTAAGGATAACTTTGGACAAATTAAGAAATCTGAAAGTAATTGGAAAAGTAATGAAGAAAATTATAAAAGGCCACCTAAATCTCAACGTCACCTGCGTGGAGTTACAGATCCCGATTTACTCTGTGGAGTGATCTTTGTGGATAAAGCATTTATAGCAAAAATATTGTTCTATTTGTTACATGAAATTTCTATACAAGATGATCAGTTACATTTCCTCTCACCCCTTTATACAATTGAAAGAAATCCAGATGACATTGGTTATTCGAAAGATTTAGATGTGGAGCACAGAAAACAAGAAGAAGTTTTGAAAAGATTCAGAATGCATGAGTGTAATTTAATGATTTCAACTTCAATTTTGGAAGAAGGTTTGCGATTCTATTTCTACTAGGTAATTCGTCTTAATAGTACGCTTACCCGCGGCACCTGATAATATTTTATTTGTACTAGGTATTGATATTCCAAAATGCAATTTTGTAATGCGATATGATTTTCCAAAAACATACCAATCATATGTACAATGCAAAAGTCGAGCAAGAGCTGTGGATGCGATACACGTAATATTAGTACCAAAACCAACTTCGAAAGAGTGTGTATGGCAATTAGCACAATATCATTATATAGAAAAGGTATAAAACTATGATAATTATTCATAAATTTTCAGTATACTTTAATAATTTGATTTTAATGTAATATAAAAACTATACTGCATGTTACAAAAATATGACATACAAATGAAATGGCAAATAGAACTCACTAAACCGAGTAAAAAGAACCTTAGTGAACATGAATTGAAATCTGAGTGGTGTCCGGGATAAAGTTAATTATTATAATTTTTTAACACTCTATGTACTAATATATGATTGATTATGCAACCAACATAATAGTAATACAACACAAGTAATATTCATTAGTATAGTTTTGTAGAATGAATACACTAATGAATACACATTGGTGATAATTTGTATTAAAAGAATACTAATATTTTTTACAGATATTATTGATGAAGTGTTCCAATAATGAACCTACTGAAGAAGAAGAAAACGAAGCTGATGCATATGCTGCTATGATACCACAATATAAACCACTCGAAGGAGATGATGTACCTGGAGTAACTTTCAATTCTGCCATATCATTGGTAAACAGGTAGTGCAATATTATAATTGCATGAAGAAAATATGTATTTTTAGTATTGTGTTACTAACACACGTACATTTATTTGATATTATTATAATATTTTATTTGTATAGATATTGTGCAAAATTACCTAGTGATACGTTCACGAGATTAACACCAGAGTGGTCCATTTCCGAAATTAATATAGACAATGTGCTTATGTATATATGTTCTTTGCGACTTCCTATAAACTCACCACTTAAATATATTATATCGGTAAATAATTTTCTGATCAAATATTAAACATCTACTGACAAATTTCTTCTGAAAAAAGACTTATTTAAAACTAAATTTCAGTCCTATCCTATGCCTAATAGAGCTATGGCAAGACGGATGGCCGCACTACAGTTGTGCATAGATTTACATAGGAAAAATGAAATAGATGATAATTTACTGCCCATCGGAAAAGAAAATTTTAAAGCTAAACCGGAAGATGCAGAAGTACCTGCTCTTCCAGATGAAAGTAAAGTGGATTTTTCCGAAGCTCGGCCTGGAACAACTAAACGTAGACAATATTATTACAAAAAGGTTTTTTTTTAATGTTAACTTATTAAAAATTAGTATTCTTTTGTTTCAGAATTTTTTAATTCGTGATTTTTTATTGTATATTTTAAGACAAAGATTTTACTTTTTAGACAGCTGAGGCGTTAACGGACTGCAGACCAAAAACAGGAATTCCTTCCTACCTGTATCATATTAAAATGGTTTTGAGTTGCCCTTTACCCGAAGAACAAAATACCAGGGGTCGACGTATTTATCCTCCCGAAGAATCAGCTATTGGTTTTGGCATTATAACATTAAAAAAAATTCCTAAGGTAATACACAAAGTAAAAGAACCATTCCTAATAAAAATTCAAATATACAGGTGTCCCAAGTATACATTAAAAATTTGTTAATGGTATTAAAAAAATCTTAATAAAAAAAATATTCTGTAACATCATATTCCGTTTCATGGTACTTGAACTGCATAAATGACAAAGACAATGAATAAAATCTTCCTAAATCCTGATTTAACTTTTTAAAACTTTTCTATTGGATAGGTTGAAAAAAATATTTTATTGCTACGTAAATACTTATCAGTAAACTGATAAAATAGGAGTACGATTGTTAATATTCATGCATTATTTATTAACATTTAATTCTTTATTTCAGCTCTGCCCTTTTCCAATCTATACTAGATCTGGAGAAGTTCATGTAAAGTTAAAACTCAGTAAACAAACAGTAGTTTTAAATGAAGCACAGATCGAGAAAATTGCTACTTTTCTTAATTATACCTTTACAAATGTATTAAGATTACAACAGTATTTAATGCTTTTTGATCCTAATGCTTCTGAAAATTCTTATATGATTGTACCTGTAAAATTAGGTGATTATAAATATATTAAAAATCTTTTAATTGTATGTTATACATTTACATACATAATATATTTTTGTAGATAAAGAAGCAGATGTAACAGTAGATTGGGATTTCTTGGAGTGTATATATAAAAATCGAAATTCAGTGCCAATGAAGGTTCCTGAAGAAGTCAGAAAGGATTTTAAATTTGATGCATTGAAATACCATGATGCAGTAATTATGCCATGGTATAGAAGTCAGGATCAACCTCAGGTGATTAGTCATAATTTTATCTAGTGCATCTAATTTTATCTATTGTATTATAATTTTGTGTACAAATGTATTATGTAAAGAAGTTTTACTTTTACAAATTAACACTTTACCTTTTAAACAGTCATTCAAATAAGTTTGGAAGATAGTAGAAATGAATGTAACAATTTTTAATTCATTTTAGTATTTCTATGTGGCTGAAATCTGTTCAAATTTAAATCCCAAGTCTTCTTTTCCTGGAGATGATTATAGTACATTTGAAGAATATTATCTTAAAAAATATGATATACAAATACAAAACGTAGTTCAACCTTTGTTAGATGTGGATCATACATCAGCTAGGTTAAATTTCTTGACACCTAGGTAAATATGAAAAAGTAATATTTTTTATATATTTTTATATACAAGGTTGTTTGACAAATTTTAATGACAATATATGACAATATATGAGGATAATGACATAATTTTAATTTTATTTTCAAGACATTAATAATAAAAAACTCTCAACAAAACAATTCCATTTCAGATATGTAAATCGGAAGGGCGTTGCTTTGCCTACTAGTAGTGAAGAAACAAAACGCGCAAAACGAGAAAATTTAGAACAAAAACAAATTCTCGTTGCCGAGTTGTGTGCAATTCATCCGTTTCCAGCTTCGTTGTGGAGACAAGCAGTTTGTTTACCTTGTATTTTATATAGAATCAATGCCTTATTATTGGCTGATCAAATACGATGTCAAGTTGCTCAAACTATAAATTTAGGATGTCAAAATTTAGACGCCGGTATGTATAAAATCAGACATACAGTTAACGAACGAATGACAATTAAGAAATATTTTAGATTTTGAATGGCCGGCGTTAGATTTTGGATGGAGTTTAGCAGAAGTATTAAAAAAATCAAAAGAATCGGACAAAAATAAAGTTCCGAAAACTGAAACGACATTACAAAATTTTGTATATAATAACGTTGTTGACAAGAAGATAGAAAATATATCTGAAAATATAGCAGATCCTTTGAATAAGTGTAAAGAAAAAGTAACTGATGAGACTTGTGAATTTCAATCAGTAAGTAAAAATGTAACAGATAGTGAATCGCAAATATCAAGTAATGAAAATGAATTTGAAATTGGTACTTGGTCAAATGATATGGCCGTGTCCCCAATAGAATTTGAAACAAATGATTTAAACACAAATGTTTTGTCGAATGATTTCAATTGGAACGGCGTTCGATATGGTTCCCCTGCTTGTGAATCGGATTTCGATGGATATGAATCGGATGATATTTATAGTGATGGGTTTAATGACACTTCAGATGAAAGTGAAGATGAAAATAGAGGATTACGAATATCCTATATGGGGGAAAACGTTGCAGAAGCTGTTGAAGATGAAAAACAAATAACTAAACAGGAAATTAACAAAAAGATTTTAGATTTATTAGAAATCGAGAAAAGAGGCGATGACAGCTTATGGACGTATACAAAAAAGAATGAGGAATCATTAATTGAAAAGTATAGACAATCTCATTACGAATTTACTAAAATTAGAGAGCAGGAATTAATGAATAATGAATCTTTTATATCTTGTAATAATGATGTTATAATTACAAGGAAAAATATAGTCAACACATTGCCCGAGGAAACTAAGCAAGATTGTAAACACAAAACTTATATAGAAAAAATTGTGGACAGATTTAAAACAGAAATATTAAATAAAACCATTAGTTTGCAACCAATAAAAAAAGACTTCAATAAAATAGACTTTACACATGATCCAGACAGTGATCTTTTTAGTTTTGACTTTCAACCTGAATTGAAAGATCATCCAGGTCCAAGTCCAAGTTTAATTCTGCAAGCTTTAACCATGTCCAATGCAAATGATGGCATTAATTTAGAACGTTTAGAAACTATTGGAGATTCATTTTTAAAATATGCTATAACTACATACCTCTATTGTACATACGACAATATTCATGAAGGCAAACTTAGTCACTTAAGGTCTAAACAGGTATTAGTATTCAAATGCTTAGGTGTCTTCGTTTGATGTTATTATTTCTAATTTTACTACAAGAAAATGTTTTAGGTCAGCAATTTAAATTTATACCGATTAGGAAGACAAAAAATGTTGGGTGAAAGTATGATTGCGACAAAATTTGAACCACATGACAATTGGTTACCTCCTTGTTATTATGTTCCGAAAGAACTTGAACAAGCTTTAATAGAATCTGGTATTCCTTCTAGTCTTTGGAATCAAGCTGACATTCCGACCCTACAAACTGTAAATCCCACTGATATAACTCAACTTGTTAGAGAAACAGAACAAAAGTTGGGCATCATGAAGAGCGAGCTTAATCGTAATGAAACCATAATTTCAAACAATTTGGACAACTTACGTTGTTTTATACCTTATAATTTAATCACTCAACATAGCATTCCTGATAAAAGTATCGCAGATTGTGTGGAGGCATTAATCGGGGCATACTTAATTGCTTGTGGTCCCAGAGGTGCATTGCTTTTTATGGCTTGGTTAGGAATTCACGTTTTACCTACAGAAGAAGTTACTGTAGTACAAGAAACCGAACCAAAAGAAAGGATTCCTGGTAGTACGCCGTATATAAAAGAAATAAATGAACAAGGACAAGTAACATGGACTCAGGTAATTATATCTAATTAGTCAAAGACACTTTTTTAAATCACCATTCATTCATTTGAAGAATAAAGCAAAACACAACACAATCCCGTGAATTTTTCAGGAGTGATGCTAAAGTATGTGCTGGAAGAAGAGGGTCCTTAGAATTTGTAGTCATGATTATTTTTCTTTCATATTTTGCTAAATAATGACTAACTCATTAAGAATATAGAAGTATGTATGTGATGAGATTTTCGAAAATGTAGGTATCTACGTGCAGTTTTGCTCAGAGAAATGAAAGAGTTATTAGAAGCTTTTGCTCAGTTATCATTGCTGTTGTGTTTTGCTCTAACTTCATCTTAATACCTTGTTTTGAAAGGCATTCTAAAAATAAATTTATTCTTTATAGATCCGTTATGGAACATTAGAAGAACCTCAAAATCCTTTACTTCGACACATTCCAGAGCCAGAACAAGAATTGAAAATGATGCTTGATGGTTATTGTGAGCTCGAGAAGAGCATAGGATATAAATTTCGTGATAGTAGTTATCTTCTGCAAGCATTCACTCATGCATCGTATCAACCCAATAGACTAACAGATTGTTATCAACGCTTAGAATTTCTTGGAGACGCTGTTTTAGGTAATAAACAGATTAGAATAATTGTATTCCATGTATACAACTTTTTCTACGTGGGTGTTGTCACAAAACTTCAGGACTTCCCTTTACCAATATTATAACAAACTACTGTTACTGAAGATTAAGATACAGTCATTTTCTCTATAATCAGACTTTATGAATTATCTTATAAATTTCTACCAGATCATAAAACATTTATTTTACATAGAGTTTTTATAGAATTGCCTCTTTGCATCTTAAATATTACTTTTTTAGCGACATTATTATTTACAATACTTTTTATAAATTCGTATTGTTCATTTTATAAAAGTCTCAATAAAAAAAAAGATATATGCATGAATTTAATATAAAGACAGAAGATTCTCCGGAAGATCTATTTCTTAAGTCATTTGTACAGATATTTTTTCATAAGGAGGGACACAAAAATAAACCTTGAGAACAAATCGGGGAACAAATCTCGGACGCCTAGTTTGAATATAATAGCTACAACATACTAGTCACATCGGTGAGTGTAAAATAAAACTTTCATAATTTCTATTGTTTCTTAGTGAATACACGTTAAATAAATTCAAATACTAAGTGTAAATTGAACTGTTCGTCGGTGTCGTTAAAATAAGCGTATTCCTTTATCTTAATTTTATTACTTATAAAACTTAGATACAAATTTTAAGATATTTCTCTTTCTTCAAACATTTATTTACAGTCGTTGGCTTTGTTAAAATTTGCTGAAATATTAGGTATAATAACTATATTTAAAGGAAAAACATTGCTCAAAGGGAAATCCAGAAATTTTATGTCAACGCTTAAGCGGAGGATTGTGGATTTTTAATATTTTCAGATTTGAAATAGAAAGAATTTGTAATTTTAGATTACTTAATAACAAGGCATTTGTATGAAGATGCTAGACAACATTCACCAGGTGCTTTAACAGATTTACGATCGGCTTTAGTTAATAATACTATATTTGCGTCGTTGGCAGTTCGATGTGGATTTCATAAATATTTCCGTCATCTTTCTCCTGGTTTAAGTGCTGTTATAAATCGTTTTGTTAGAATTCAAGAAGAAAATGGACATTCCATTAGCGAGGAGGTAACAATTTTATTTTCCTCTTATCTATTTGCATGTCCTTTAACACAAATGGACCAAAAATGAATAACTTCTTGGCAATGTATACAATGCATGTTTGGACAGTTTCAAAATTCATTTACTAAATAATTTTTTATTAATTACATTTTAGTATTATTTAATCGGTGAAGAGGAATGCGAGGAGGCTGAAGATGTGGAAGTACCAAAAGCATTAGGAGATGTTTTTGAATCATTAGCTGGTGCAATTTATTTAGATAGTGGTATGTCTTTAGACGCTGTATGGGGTGTTTACTATGCCATAATGAGGAATGAAGTTGGTAAATAACATTTAGATTTTATTTGGGCATATACTTCTTACCAAGAACGATAAAAAAAGTAAATATTTTTTACTGTTTCAGAACAATTTAGCACTAATGTTCCTAAATCTCCAATTCGTGAATTACTGGAACTGGAGCCTGAAACAGCGAAGTTCGGAACACCTGAAAAGTTGGCCGATGGACGTAGAGTTAGGGTTACGGTAGATGTTTTCGGCAAAGGTTCCTTCAAAGGAATCGGTAGAAACTTTAGGATTGCAAAATGTACCGCAGCAAAATGTGCTCTCAGAAAACTGAAAAAGATGCAAAGTTATCCCCGGGAAAAACTATGATAATATGTACATCATTAAAATAAAATAAGGATACAGGAAATCAAAGAAAATTCTTTTAATACTCTAGAGACATACATTGCAATGAAAATAGTTTGATAAATATATCCGTGAATCTTTAATACAATAGAAAGAATTGTCATGTGTTTTTAAAATTAATATTCGAATGCCTCGTAGCGCAATTGCGCTTCATCTAAATACGTAAAACGGTGCCACTATATTTCATTATATCTTATTAGATATATGTGTATATTTACTAAAACTCAATTGTAAACAAAGAGAAGTCACCACTTGTAGCAATAACTTTTTATATAATAGATTTTTTCAAAGTGGTTTAGTTTGAAATATTGGAACCAATGATACACGACTTTTAAATAATAACATATTTTAATTTATAAAGCAATTCAGAAGTTTCCTGCAGTATCCTTTATTAATATTCAATTGATAATAAAGTGCTCTCACTTTCTAAATCAAAATTTTATTTGAAAGCGAAAATGTAAAAAGTCCTAGATATATTTTAAAATGTATTAAGGGATAAAACTAGAAAAAAATATTCACCTCATAAAGCCTCGCTTTACATTTTACGCACCGACATTTGTCATGTTCAGCACATGTTATTAAAACATGACGCAAAAATAGAAGGCAGATAATTGAAATTTGATTTCAAAATACATATTACTTTGTATACGAATTAGTAGTTGTTCATTTTCTAGAATTAAATGAACTACAACTAAATATATTAGGATCATTTATTAATTTTTATTCCTCCTTTTGTAAAAATGCATAACAAATGTTAAACAAATGTACAATAAAGTTTTTAATTTACATAAATATAAACAAATATTTAAAATGGTACATTAAAATTAACTTTCTTCCGTTTTATACAACACTTATTAAAATTTCATTGTTACCATACAATATATTATAATTGTATATTTAAATATTTTTACAATTTTTTCAGTCAGTAACAACGATGAAACATAAGCTGTACATAATTTAAAAATATGTACATTTAAAATGCTAAGAACCAAACTGACTGAAAAAGAGAGCTATGGCAGGGTCTTCGCACTCACATGTGATTAATACGTCCCGAAACTTATCTAAAATTTGTAATATTTGAGATCTCCGTATATTTTCTAAGTACATAATTTCTTCTAAATGATGACCCCCATTAAAATAACCAAGTCGACATAATCTATCTAACAATTTCCTATCGTCAGATGAAATATCATAATCTTCTGACTGATAATTATATATTCCATTTTCTTTATGAAGATTCAATAATAACTCTTCCTTCATGTCAGTTGAAGAGCCTTTTGAAACATCATTCAAATTTCTTGCATTGCCATTCTCTGTGAGTTCTTTTATGTTATAATTTGTATCATCTTTTATATCCTTTAGAAAATATATTTTTAATTAATAACTTTTTTAAAAAAAGTATTTTTTACACTTACCAATGGTACTCGACCATGCACAGTTGGCATGTATTGTACATATGTGTGCAATTGTAAAAGCAAATGATTCTTTAACAACCATATTATTATTTTCACTAATTGTGTTTGTTGTTGCGATTGGTTCAAAGGATTTAATTTTTGACTGATTGATGTTGGTAACGAGAAATCACTAATGACCTATGGGAATTGATAATTAAAATTTAATTTTACGTTTATATGTATAATAATTAATTTCTTTGTACTGACTTGTAAAAGACATAGTCCTGGAAATTCTTCAGAGAATGTCTCTAATAATTGATTTGTAATAACAGCGTCTGGCGATACAACATAAACGTTACTCTCGCAAAGGGGATAAATTATAGTAGCTTTGGCCCAATAAACTAGGTGACCAGTTAATTGAAAAACTTGAGTAAGGGTAAGATCGGAATCGGCAGCTAAAGTTTGTAAACTTTTCAATGGACTATACATCTGAATGAGACGTCTAAGAGCTGGAGAAGAATCCAGGGGAAGTGTATCCAACAAATTTAATGGTTCAATGAGTAATAATAAACCATGATAAGGTCTTAAACTATTTAAACACCTGTAATAGAACATTAGATGTAATAATATTATTTTCATTTTTTAAATTTACTTTGATACTAGCCTATCTATTATTTCTGGATTAATAATGAATCCTTTCTTATGGGATTGATGAACTTTTTGTGGGAGGCAGAAGCGAACCTGAATCCATTTATTAATCATAATATTAATAACTCCAGAAGTGCTAAGACTGTTAAACACAGATTTTAAGTCACGTGCGAGCGAACTTCTTTGTAATATTAATTCATATGGTGATTCATCGCAATCACTCTCTCCTTCTGATCTAAACGTGCATACAAAAAGATTCTATTATTCCTTTTCTAAATCTCCTTCTCTTTTAAATAAAATAAGAAACAATATTCCATATACCTAGTAGCAACTTCATCATGAGTTGAAACCATAATTTTTATTTCTTCTGTTAAGAATCCACATCTTTTTTCTTCGTGTCTTAATGCTATACCTAATCTAAAATAAGTTACATATAACATCTCTTACATTGTAACTGTTTTGGAAAACATATAGTACAAACCTTTTACTTAAATCGTAATAACATTTTACTATAGAATGACTTGCTTGCGCTTGAAGAGCGAAAACTATATTAAAAAGCATAGAAGAATTAACTTCTTTTAGCCCACGAGATGATACAAGAGTTGGGTGTCCAACAAAGCGAACATCATTTACTTTTAACTCGAACTTCTGCTCACACAATTCGGGTTTAACGGCAAATAATGTTGATAAAACTTCATCGGTTACTCCAGTTAAATTTCCATTGCTTACGTTGGAGGTTGAGAAAGGTAAAGACTATTAAAAAAATATATTAAGTGTTAAATTACTCTATATGTTTAGGGAATATTCTCAATATACATCCATACTTTGTATACGTAGTATTTATTAATTATTGAATAAACAATACACTATTAAAATATTTTGTGAAGCTGACCTGCAATGAATCTTCTGCTATAGTTAAAGAATAAGGATTCTTTCTTTTAGTACATTGATTAGAATCTCGTGTGTGCTTAGCCATATGTGGATAACGAAACAAAAGCCTGTCACCTTTGCTATCACTTTTTACAAGAATTGTACTTAACGGATTTATTTCCATAATTGCTTATTAATATAAAGGTTATATTACAATTTACTATAACTAAGTACTAGACATATTTTCGTAAAATATGTACTTGAATTAAATTGAATTTAACATCCCAATATTAATCAAGATATCTAAATATATTTAGCACTTCGTATAAATTAAACTTTTTTGATTAACAAAATTTAGAGCAACTCGATCACAACAAAGTGTCACCGGAACCACGCGGTTTATATTCTATTGTAGTCTACAAAAAATTAGCAAAATAAGTTTCGTAAGTCCATGAATTAATCTTAAGCAGTATAAAAAAAATAAATGTGAAATATATTTTGTGTCAATAAATATAGTATATTATTTAAAAAAAAATAGTGTTTATATCTATTGACGGTTAAAAAATTTCCATCCTACACCAACTACTAGAAAGTCATAATTTTCTATGACCATTCTGCAAATTAAAGTCTATTGTAATTTAATTTTATTCAGTTTCAGTGATAAAATATATTAGAATATTCTTAATATTATATTACTATAATGCTCATAATAAAAATGAGAAAATGAATAATTTAATTACATATTTAGTGGTTATTTGCGAGAATGATTTACGTTGGTTAGTTATTTACCGTAAAACACTAAATCGCTCTACTCGTCGGATTACAAAGTTAACTAGCCTGAGTTATTAACATTTTGATATATAAAAATATGTGTCAAAAAATTTCATTCCTTTTTATCTTGTATGTATTATCATTTCTTCTATTTACTTCTCTTCATTTTACTATATTCGTGTTTGAACGACGCGATACAATATGCAAAGAGAAAATTCAAAATATTAAAACTTCCCGCTAAACATCATAGACACGGTTATGAATATTGTGTGCGAGAAGTTCTATGAGTGATATGTCTAGTATGACCAATACTTCATCTGTGAAATTGCTCTGTATTACTAAAATGATTTCACTTAAAATTCTTGCTATACGTTTTTCATTTATTTACATCCATTGACTTATATTAGTTTGTTGGCGTCCATTATGTATTCTTTGTACTTTCTGTAAAGAGTAAACAAAGAGAAACATACAAATTTATTCCGATATTCAAAATGTATATTAAGACTTAATAATATTATTGTTCGTTTCACAATAAATATTTGAGTGTTGGATTTGTTACATTTGGTGTATGTATTTCTATTAGGACAATTTTAATATCAATTTAATTACATAAGTTGTAAAAACATAGGTACGTACATGTGTGTATAAATATTCATATGTACATATATATAATTATATACATATGCGCATATATGTAAAATACCATAAAATAATTTGAAAGGTACTCAATGAATCCGAGATATTTAATTAAAATATTTGATTTTGCATAAGACGAAAGGAATAATAATTATAAAGTTAAAAATAAATTTCTAATAATTAAAGCATGCCAGACATAAAATAACTAGGAAATTGTTTTATATTTCGTCTTTAATGGTGCGAATGGTATTGTTTTTGTAAGGGTGTGGGGCGGTCATGTATTGAGAGGCCGCGAAATTTTCATCGCCGCTCAATACGACAACGCGTGCGCTTTTCTTGCAGGGAAGCCAGTAGCCACCCTAATACTACTTTCACTTTGAGGTGTCGTTCATCGGTAGGAGTTTACTTTTCACTGTTATACACACATGTTTTGGCATATTAAAAACTGTTAAATACAAAATCCAATGAAAATTTGTTTTTCTATGAATTCAGGGTAAATATGCCGTGATGAAAAATGTTTAACTGAAGTGCTAGTCACAAGAGGAAGAAGCGAAGCGTATAGGAAGTGAAGTTCACCGGCTACTGTCATAAGTATCAAAGTTTATTATTTATTTGTGTCATAACGCGTGTAATATATTTACAACAATAGTGCTCACTATTTTCAATTAATTTCTCTTGCATCATTAAGTATTATTATCTAATTCCTTCCTAATATATTTTCAATGAAAAACATAAATATATATTACTGGATATAATAATTAACATCAATCCGGACAAATTTTATGTAATTTTAATGTAAAAAATACAATGATATTATCAGTATTCAGTAATGTTTTAACAATGTTATTTTACCATTCTGTTACTGTTTGTACTTTAATAATCTTCGAATTACGTATCTAGATTATATTATAATTTTTGCCAAATTACTCGACCGAAATCATTGTAATGATACGAATAATTGTCTATTAAAATATATTATGCAACTTATTACTTTCATTCGTTATTACATGATTAAAAGAAACAAGTAATAATTATTCGAATAAATTATTCAACTGAGATGATTTAAATAGTTATTACACAAATACTTATTCAAAATTAATTTAATGATACTTAACAGTTCGAATAAGGAAGAAAGTACTTGATTTTTTAGTCCGTTGCTACTTATACTATATTAAATTTTGTTTGCCAGTTACTAATTTTTCATTTTTGAAACACATTCTGCAGATGAGAGAATTCGATTTGATAATGAATAATTCGGGCTGTGCGTCGTGCATACTCGAGCCTCCCCCCGACATTCTTCATATACCACCGCCACCATTCCCGGCTATTTTTCAACAAAGTACCACCTTTTACCCACGCACGGATTTATTGGCGTTTCCGCCTGATCTCAATGACAGCCCGTGTAAGCACTTTTGCGATCGTCGATCCGAAGGAGTCCAATATATTGAGATGCCACAACAAGGTTGCCTTCCTCAATTTTTACGTATTCTGTATTCGGAACATTAACCCCTTGTCCTATGATTTCTTTCTGAACTATAATCAATACAACTATTTTATTGTTAATAATTTATTAAGAAAAGGAAAAATTTGGATGTTTATTCTATGTCTACTTTTACTCCAAAGGTTAACGATTGATAATAGAAAAGCAATACTTAATTTATGTATTAAAAAAAAAATGAATAATACTTAGTTTTCTCAAATTCAGTTTAAAATTTTCGTCACGAGTCTGACACGATATTGTAAGTCAAGGGGTTAACAGGATTAATGTTTTATGATTATTTTATTATTAATTATTTGTTACAGCAGAGCAAGTGGCAATTGTAATTGTTTAATATATTACCATGGTTTTAATTTGAAGTCTTCTTTTATTATTTTAAATTTTCTTTTTGATTATTTGTAAGTTTTTACGTTTACAATGCTGTCGCTAATAAAATGTAATTTATTTTTCAGATACAATACTTTAATTTTTGTTTACCTTCAATGTGATTATTTTTCTTGTATTTTAATAAATATCTGTAATGAGTAGATGGATCATAAACAAGTATTGTGTAAGAGTTAATTTTTTATTTCTTTTGTTATATATTATTTCATGATTCAATATCCATTCATTAATTCTGTAAGCTTTAATATATAAATAAATGTTTATCGTTTTATTAAGAAACAATTGTTTTCTCAATGGTATATAAAGTTATACGTATAATTTTAGGTACAGTTTTCGACGACACATGGCTGTTGGTCTTAATATCATCCTGTGTAGGTGTGATTTTCATAGGCATTGCATTGGCGACATTGCTTCTGAAATGCAAATTGTAAGTAGGAATAATAATAGTAAAATTACAAGAAAATAGTATAAAGATATCCTCAATCTTTAAATAGATAAACATATAATGATAACAACTGGAATTGCAGATAAGTGTAATTATGTAGCCCCACAGAACAATATCATAAAATTTATAATGAATTAATTATCAATTTCCATTTGGAAATTAATTTCCAAAATTAGAGGACAAGCGCTGTTGATACAAAAATTCATCAACAATTAACGTTTTGTTGGCTCGATACATGTCACCTTATTTTTCGTTGATCGAATGCTTTCCATTCAACAGGAACATACTGACAAAGTGCAGGTTCATCCACTTAACTCGGAACCTACGAATACACAAGCAACAGCGTGACATGTATATACAAACACTACCCTATTCACGCAACGGTCATTGTATCGAGACTCTTCACCCTCGCCGAGTCGTAGGGACAGACTTTGTTCCCAACAATAAGCATTATATGGTATTTTTCATTATCATAATATGAGCAAAAATCTCAATCCAGATGACACCGTCTGAATGAAACGGTGTTTGTATATTTCGTGCTGCTATTGTTCATGCTTGCGCTCGCGGATTCTGAATTACATAAGTGAACAACTTTGCAAATAGGAAATGGGAAAATATTTCATTTTAATTATAAATATTATTAATATGTTCCATTATATCTATTGTATCACTTAAAGCAGCGGTTTTCAACCCGGGAGAATATTTGTAAAAATTAATTATACTCATTATTATTTAAAACGTGTCTATATTATTATATCTATTAAAAGATAGGGAGGCGCGATGAAAAATTTTTTTGTAGGGAGGCATGTAAACCGCTGATTTACAGTAATTTTTAATACATATTGATGCCTTTACCTTAAGCGCTGGTAGCGAACGTGTTAAGGTATTGAACATGTTCGGAGTGCGAAGAGTTGAAAATGATGAAATAATCGATTGTCGTTGTGTAGTAATAGAAGTGGTAAGAACGGGGTAATATCCATGCCAAACGCGGCCTCCGGCGTGCAAACGAAAAATGGAAGGATTCAGAATGAAGCTGTTCTTTATCCTTGCGCGACTGACACGATACAGGACAGCCGCGTAATGTGGGCTACTCTTACGCCAAGGGGAACCACCAGACACTACTTAGAGGAGCACACCTACGAAACGATCGGCGGCGGACAATTTCACAAACGTGCCTGTTCAACTACGCCAACTGAACATGTAAAACTCAAGGCAATTTACCGATATTACGTTTGTATATCTCGTAGATTGTATATTTCCATTCACCGCCATTTCTCAGAATTTTAATACCGATTTATATACAGGGCGTTCGGAAATGATGGCGTACAAATGAAAGAGCGTATGCAACTCGCTAAACTCAGTGAAAAAATCCTAGAGGACATGGATAAATTTCAACGGTATCCGAGATAAAAATAGGTTTTCTTTTTAACGCTAGAACTGATTAACGCTTGAACACTTGAATTGATTTTTAAACATTTTTTTTTATAGAAACCATAGCAGTCCGTCGATTAAGATATCAATTGAATTATATTTTAATTCGTATATTAATAAATCAACTATTTTAATTATTTCTCGAACAAGCATTCGTATGGTCTCGGTAACTGTGGAAGAAGAAATGGGGAATGGGTCATTTCGACCCATCTGGTAGTTCTAGTGTTGAACAAATGTATTGCGAATTGTGAACATCGAATTATTTGGAAAAATATCTGTGATACGTACAAATATGTTAGACAAAAGTTACAGAGATACTACGTACCAGTAGATATTTGACCTTGAGGTGACCTTGAAACCTCCTACAAAGGTCACGTTGCAATTCTTAAATTGAACCCTATAGTTTCTGTTCCCTTTTTTTTAAGCTGGTATTTCGATGTTTTCAAACCGTTAGAAATTAAATTTTTCGAGTAAACCGATGGCATCCGAAGTTGCCGGTTTGTCAGTAGTGATAGTAACCGATGGACAGTAGAAGTCATTCATGAATCTCACAGCGAGGCCATTTCATTTATACGCCATAATTTCTAAACGCCCAATATGTACAAGGTTATAATATAGTAAACATTATACAAATGCAATTCTTTTCAGTACTTCATACACGATTACGCTGTAGTTTAATTGATTGCCAGTTTCCTTTGCAAAATGTGGATATAATTAAAATATCTGAAAACAGGTTGTTGATCTTTCAGACTTATGCGGACTCCCCAATTACCACGCCAATTCAGAACCGACCGAAGGATGATAATATGTTCGATAACACGGCGTTCATAGATTATGAAGAGCCGTTGTCAATAAAGACTGATTATTATCAACTAAATGATGTTTTGGAACCGAACGATTCAGGCAATGTTTCACTGCTTGTTATCATTTATAAAAAAAAAAAAGAAATGATTTTAATTGCTATTTATTTGACTCTCTTTACTTCATTTACAGGTATACTATCGATTCAACAAAGAGGAACATTGCGCCCTCGTGTCAGTTCACCGACAAGAATCGAACATCCGAACTTACCACCCCTTAATCTTCATCTGCATAAAAGATCATTTCGTAAAGGTTCCGCCACACTGCAAGCCTCAGATACATTGCTAAGACGCAGCAGTATTACATCATCAACTTATATTCCCACCATATAAATTCGATGTCCAATCTTTTTTATATTTAAACATGTTTATACAATAAGCAACGTGAATCGTATGTTACCAATTTGTTATCTTCGCCTCACTTTAATGATAAATACGCAATAGCCGCGTAAGTCGAACAAAGCGACGTAATCATTGAACGACGCGTGTAAATTAGATCTACACGCCTTGTACGCATTTAACATTTACGAAAGTAGACTTACAAAGGTAACGAAGTTAGACATATTTAAATATATAGTATATTACTATGTATATGTTAAATTTTTATTATGTATGAAATATCATAATAAATTATTCGAAATGTACGAGATTTGGTTTTGTCTCGAGTGTTATTGCAAAAGATTTCCCAATTGTTACCACATGTATGAAAATCATTTTTATATTTCTGTTTTTCTTTTTAGAAATTATTTTTTTGTACCTCGAACCAGTTAACAATTCAAACAATAATTTTGACTTGAAGCAAATAATTCAATTCGGATCATAAGCGGATTTGGATCTATAGAAAATTGAAAATGAAAGATTTCTAAATCTATAAATGATAAAGAATATTAAGTATTTTATCGATGCATTAATTCAACGTGAAAGCCTTTCACAATGTATGTTTCATATTTCCCTCCATTTAATAACACTATAAGAATGACCCAAAATATTGAAGTCTTATGAATCACAACCCTAATGTTTAACCAATTATTAAACATTGAACTATTATGAAAATGTCTTTTATAGTTGAATATAGTTATTGTTAATGTTTAAATGATTTCATAATTTTATACGCGACAATCCATACCATAGAATACTATAATGTAGGTAGATGCAAACGCTGTTTTTGCCGAAGGCATCTTACAAGCTAAAGTGGGTGGATAACTACGTATCACGTTAAATTGTAGTTTGTGTATCGGTTATGTCACTTTATCGAAAAAAACAAACTTTTAAAATGTTTTTTCTGTGACAGAACGTATTACATTATTTAACACATAAACTTAAATAATTTCTCTTTGCATACACTGTAACGAACAGTACTATTTGCAAGGAATTATAAAAATGATACGAATTATGCAATAAAGTTACAAACAATTAAAGTTCATTAGGATTATTTTTAAATTTATATATTTATATAGTATGCATTAAAGTATGGTTTAAATGCAAACAAATTACCATATAAAATTAAAGTAAACCAACATGATACTTCCAACAAGATTGTCTCATAAAACAACTAAATTATCGTATCGTTACCAAAATGTTTTTATGATATGTTTGTTGACGTTTATGCTGTTTATTATTTTAATTGCAGTATATCACATCTTAAAATTTGGAAGTACTCAAAAACATTCTGTTCATAATGCTATAGTACTTAATGACTTAAGTTCATTGCGTACTCAAATATTAAATGTAGATTCTTTAATGGGAGATGCTACAAATCTTTCTTGTACATATTTTGGTTGTTTTAATGTTTATCGATGTGGTAGTCAAGGAAATAAGCTTCTAATTTATGTTTATCCGCCAAAAATATACGTGGATGCTTTAGGAAGACCTGTAACGAGTCAGATGACAAGAGAATTTTATCAAATTTTAAGTACTATTATTTTAAGCAAATTTTATACACCAAATCCATATGAGGCATGTATGTTTATTCCATCGATTGATACATTAAATCAAAACAGATTGAAGTTACACGAAGTTTCACAAGCTATGAAAGCGTTGCCATTGTAAGTTTATTTTTATTTAAATTTTAATTAATAATGTGTTTACTATGGGTAAAGTACTGAAATGAATTGAATATTTAATTTTGAATGAGAAGCTTTATTCTTTATATTTATAAATATTTGATTAATACTCTATATAAAATATTATTTTCTTTAGGTAATAGTTTGTTAATAATTTTATTGCACTTTTTAAATTTCAGCTGGAATAATGGTGAAAATCATCTTATATTTAACATGGTTCCTGGAAGTGTACCAGATTATAATACAATCATTGATGTATCTATTGGGAAAGCAATGATTGCAGGTGCAGGAATGTCTTCCTTAACATATAGACCTGGTTTCGATATTAGTTTACCAGTGTATAGTCCCCTTATAAATAATCTTAAACCAAAGTTTAATAATACAAGGTAATAAATCATATATATGTACTTAATATAGTGTGTTTAATTTAAATGTATAAATATAATTACTTTTCTAATTTTTGAGAAGCCAAGGAATTTATTCAAATACACTTACAATGTATAAATATATTAACAACTTACTTTTTCAGGATCTGGTTAGTCATTTCATCTCAAATTAATATTAACTCTGCCTTCGAACAAGATTTGTTAGAAATAAAATCCATGTCTCCGAATGATATTTTAATATTAGGCCCATGTCTACATTATAATTCTATGAATGCTACAGTACGATGTGCAGGAGAAGAAGTGTATAGATATCCTAATGTACTTCAAGTATGTAGAGAGTTTGAAGTATGAAAAGGATGGAATTGTTTTTAAATATTGTAATAAAAAATTATTAATTTTAGGCAGCAACGTTTTGTCTAGTAATTCGTGGAGCAAGATTGGGTCAGAGTACTCTTCTAGAGTGTATGGCAGCAGGTAGCATACCTGTTGTTATAGCTGATTCCCTTGTAATGCCATTTCATGATGTAATTGATTGGTCCAGGTAAAAGTCAATTACATATTATTAATTGTTATATAGAAAAATAGTTTCTGTTATTATAAACGATCATTAATCAATATATCTTTTATCCAGAGCTGCTATATTTGTATCAGAATCAGACATATTATCAGTAATATCAGTTTTGAA